>NW_026138105.1:2400000-4800000 GCF_025592945.1 Manacus candei | reverse complement strand
TGGACATGGTTGTACTGACATGCAGTGTTTCACTCGTACTGCTCGTTCCTGCCCACTTGGTACCTCAGTTTGGAGGAATTGTGCCATTTCATTTTTTTTTGCTCATTTAGGGTCTGTCTGTGTGTAGCCGAGAATAGAGGCAGCAATAAAAAATTGTTCCAGACTGTTAGCCTTCTCCAGCAAAGTCCGGATGGAGTAATTGGAGCCAGTGCTTGTGTTAAAGCAAAAATCCATAGATGGAACAGAATATTAAATACAATGAGAAGAGTCAGGAAGTTCTGAGGTAACCTGTGCTGCATGTGACACTGTCAGCGTGGGAATACTGCCAGAAAGTGTTTGTTTCTTATGGTTTTCTTAACAAGTTAATGTACTAGTATATCCTATTTAAGAGGTCTTTAAAGAATACACTGAAGATATTACCTATTTAGATAGTTACCCAGAGAAGTTTCAGAAGTAAAATGTAACTGGTTGCACGTAGTGTAGACAGCACCTGCAGCCCCGATCTCTAAGAGCTTTGGCTTTTCTTAATTACTGATGAGTACCGGGCCTTTAATTTCAGCTGCACAGGTGCAACGGGGTCTGTGTTACCGACACCTGAGGAAGTCATCGGGCTCTCCCTCGCAGGGTCTCGGTGCAGGGCTCCGGGCGGACACAGCCCCTCAGCCCCGTCGGGGTCCGTCACGTCCCCGCTCAGCCCAGCAGCGCTGCGGGGAGGGGGCAGCGCTCCGCAAACGATGGGAGACACGAAGAGCTGAGAAGACGAGGGGCAATTAATTCCCCGTCCCCACCCGTCCGTGGACTGTCCCCTTCGCTGGTAAAGGCTCTGTGCCTCCGGTGGGAGCTCAGCGTCGGCCCCTTCCCCTCGGAGGGGGCTGGCTCCGGGCCCCCCCGGCTCCGGGCTGCGCCTTTGCCGCGGTGCCGCCGCTGGACTTTGAACGAGCCGGGGGCTGGTGGAACAGGTTTCCTCCCTGCGCGCCGCCGGGCATTGCGTCAATCCCGGGAGGAGGATCCTCGAGGTAAATGAACTTTTTAAACGGGAAAAGGAGAAAGAAGGGAGAGGAGGAGGAGGAAGAAGAAGCGGGGGCCGCACCCGCCCGAGCGCTTCCTCTGAACGCTCCTCTTCGGGGAGCGGCTGCGGGCGCTGCCCGAGCGCGGCCGGAGGATGCGCTTGCCCGGGCTCGGCGGGTGGGCGCGGGGAGCGGGGGCCGGGGCCCGGCAGGGCTGAGCGCCGGCTCCGCGGTGAGTGCGGGGCGCTGCGGGGCAGGGCTGGAGCCCCCGCCCGCCTCCCGGGCTGGGCACGGCGGGGCGGCGGCACGGCCGGGCTGCCATCGCGGGGAGCCCTGGGCACACGGGAGCTCTGTGCGGGGAGCCCTGGGCACACGGGAGCTCTGTGCGGGGAGCCCTGGGCACACGGGAGCTCTGTGCGGGGAGCCCTGGGCACACGGGAGCTCTGTGCGGGGAGCCCTGGGCACACGGGAGCTCTGTGCGGGGAGCCCTGGGCACACGGGAGCTCTGTGCGGGGAGCCCTGGGCACACGGGCTGGGAAGGGAGCTCTGTGCGGACCGGGGACGGGCGGAGGCTGGCGGCGATGCCGGGAGCTGCCCTGGAGCCTCCCCGCCCCGCTGCGGCCCTGCCGGCCTCGGTGCCGCCGGTGGCCGTGAACGGGGGCAGGAGGAGGAGCGGCCCCGGCCCGGCCCGGCCGTGCGGGCAGAGGGAGCCGCGCTGGGCCGGGGCTGTGCGGGGAGCGGTCCCCAGAGACCCGCTGGTGCCGGAGCGCTCAGCCCCGCGGTTGGCACATCACCGGACGGGGCCGTGTCTGAACGCCTGCATCTCTGTGAACGCAGTGAGACTTTCTTTTTTCCTACAAAAAACCCCGATCTCTTTACTCGGTAGAATGTATCTGTGTAATGGTAGCTGTTTTTACCTACTTGTTCTGTCCTAAAACACTCGCGTTCATTCCCCTGTGGTATCTTCAGAAGTGAAAGTCTGTGGTTATTACTGTACTTAATACAAGTTAATATAATTATCTTTAAAGTCAAGGGCAGTATCTCCATTACATATAATTACGTGAAGATAATAAGTAAAATACCAAAATAATTCTTCGTTTCTTTGAAGTTGTTACTGGTTATTGCGTGTGGTGCAGAACAGCATGTTTATTATTGTGGATTTAGGGGATCCAAATAGCAATTTAACCTAGCAAAGGACTAATTAATTCTGTGTGTGTCACTGGGAAGCTCTAATAGTAACATGCAAGCAGTGAACAGAAAGAATAGCATGGATTCATGGAAAGTATATTGAGCTGCTTAAAACACTTTTTAAAATATCAAGTCCTAGGGAAAATTATAACTAATTTATAATTCTGTTTTATTTAAAATAAAGTTACAAAATAGAATGAGATTTTGTAATGTGAGTATGGCTTCTCTGTGATAAATATTTAGTTTTGGTATAGAGTTCACCAGCATAAGGCAAGCGAAACAGAAGAATGTGTCTGAATAGTAATTCAGTGCACCAGTAAGTCTGTTCCTGACTTCTAAAAAATTGTAGATACTTGCCAATAAAAATGCTTTATCCATAGTAGGTAAATTGGCACAACTGCAATTTTCAAGAGTCACATTTAGCACTGGGAATTTGATTTTTGTACTTTCTCTTAAATTTTTGACTACCTGGGGGAAAAAAATTCAGAAAGTAGAAAAACTATAAGCAAACACAGCATGTTGTTAGATTACAGCAGTAGTGTTGATACCAGCCTTCCCCCGAGAACCTTGTTTGATTGCAAACAAGGTTCTTCCCAATCCACATATAAAAGTGTGTTTTGTCTCTTACAAAAGCAATGTGATGATTTGAAACGATGGTCGACAGCTTCAGTGCGAGAGGAATGAGCATCATAACCAGAGCTGGATGCATAGGAGTGACTGAGGAGTTAAAAGAACAGCCAGCACAGCTGAATCCATTTAACTGGCAGAGTGGTTTTAATTGGGTTGGTTGCTAGGGAATGGCTCCAGCACCACGTATTCCAATGAATTTAAACCTTGGACAAATGGCACACCTAGGTCTGCTTAAATAATACACCTGGCATTGGTTCCAGCCACACTGAGAGCAGGTCTGTGCTGCTTCTCGAGGCCACTTGGCCCCTACTGTGCCCTTCCAGTGTGTGGCTCAGGGGCCCTTACCCTGCTCTGTGGTGGCTGCTGGGCGAGTTGAACTTGTCATGCCAATTGTGTGGGTAATGGTTTGCAGCATGCTTATTTAAAAAAACCCTAAACCACTTAATGTAATCGTAACCAGAAGCAGCTTCCTAGAAGTAGACTCAGAGCAGGATTAACTGAAGTTACAGAATTAATTAGTTACGTGTTTGCACCTTTTCTGTTTATAGGAAGAGTCAGATGCTGCTGTGGGTTATGTTGTAGCAACTGAATTCCCTGATTTCAGTGAAGTTGCACTGGGCTTATGCACGGGACAGTTGTGCTGGGACTTGCATTAGTGAAGTTGGGAGCACCAATCTGTGCAAGCCACTGTCAGTTACTAATTTTGCACACACAGTGCCTGTTACATCTGTGCCAAGCAATACTAATCAATACCATGTTAAAAATACCATCTGGGATGGAACTGTCATCAGTCATCCCTGTGCATCCTGCCTGTGCTGCTGTAGAACTGACATTAGTTACTGAGGGCAGTGTAATAAATAAGCCTTTCCTTGGTGTAAAATGCTACTTGGGAACAGCCCTCAGCTAAGTTCTTTTATAAATAGAGTAAATGTACTGAAGTCTGGCTTTATCTCTTCAACATTTGTAATGTGACTTAGTGTCACATTAGAATTGATAAGAGGACCAGACTTTCTCTAAAGCAGCCTGCCTAGGAGGTTTCATGGGCTTAATAAAGCTAGATGCCACAGCTAAAGAACATTTCATAAATTTCTGATAGCACTTTCCTAAATATAAACCAGGAGTGACCAGACTTGTCAAGTTCATATGTGTAATCTAGGAAAAAATAAGAGGCATAGCTAATTCTCATGAGAGGCACTGCAGATTAAGCATCTTTAATATTGGAGGATGGCCTGCAGAGGCACAGAAAGCAGTGGACCATCTGTACCACTCAGATCAAAATGCATCGTTGGAGAGGTGCTATATTAAAAGTGAAGGCAGATTGGGGCACTGCTGTGGAGCTCTTCTGGCTTTATCTGTGAGTAGCAGATTAAACTTGTTGACAGAAATGGGAAAAGAATTGTTAATAGAAACTTTGTCATATTTCTTCCCTGAAGTTCACCAAAGACCAGGGGTTAAAAAAACCAATCTGTATTTGACCACAGGCAATCCATGAGAGAGACTCTTGCTATTCTGAGAGCTGTCTAAAAGCTGCCTTTTAGATTGTACTGCATATATGCTGTTAGTTGTGACATGTCTGTCTTTTATGAAAACATACTTTAAGAAATAGGTTATTTTCTAAAATTGCTTTAATTTTCTTACCTAGTTATTGGTATGAGTTTTGCACATAAGTACATGCTTTGAATTGGTTCCCAGCAGTACTTACCCTGATAATAATAGGAACATAACACATCAGAATAGCTGAAAAATATTCATCAGGGTGGTGGGAGGGAGGGGGCAAGAGAAAGATAACAGGTTTGGGGGAAGATGCCTGTTGTGCTTGACATGAAAATTCTCTCTCCCACCTGCAATAACCTTTCAGAGATAACTAATTAACCATAAATATACAAGTGTGGATAAAATAGCTGTGGAATAGCAGTTTGTGTACATCCCCAAATGTGTTAAGTATTTTACAGAGAGCCGAGCAGTTCTCTGAGATGGGACAGCTTCTGTTTTTAGTTACAATGGAGTGAGTGAGTGAGTGAGGGGGCAATAAACTGTGAGGAAAAGATAGGCTGAGGGGGAAGAGGCAATGAGGTCGTGAGGCTACTTTGTGCATTGGGTTAAAAGAAGTGAGAAAAATGCAAGAAGATGGTTAAATGCACAATGCTGTAGTGAAGGTGGTTATGAGCAGGTATAACAAAAACGGGCAGCCTTCCAAATGCTGCAAGAAAAGTCAGCAAATGCTATTATTTTGAGAAGCTAGTGGCTAGTAATAGGCAGATAAAACCCCACCTTAACTTTTAGACCTTCAGAAAAATGTGTGTAATGAAAACATCTCTATTGTCAGTTTAAGTTTTTTAACCAAAGTGTATATGTAGCAATTTCTGAAGAGCAGAAGCCGTTTCTCTACCTCCTCCCCCAAAAAGCTGGTGTCCAGGAATATGTGCCTGCTAAACAAGCTTGCTTTCTGTCCTCTCCTTTTGAAACAGGTCCAAGTTTCTCTCTCAAGCTGCTTTTGGCTACTCTGGACAGTAGCAACACATTGACACGATTCTTCCCAGTTGTAGTGCTGCAGATGGAATTCTGAGTACCAGGAGTGAAAATTGATTGGACTTGTCAGTGTTTCTGCTGCAATAGCCTGGCAAATCTCTGGGCAGCAGCAGAAATACTAAAGCTGTAGCTGTAAGCTTTGAAAGTTCTTTCCCTACCTGTTGGAACAAGAGCTGGGATATTCAAAATCAATTTTTAGTTTCTGTGAAAAAAGTTCATTTCACCTCCCTGTGAAACTCACTGGACAGACTAAGTAAGGAAGGAGGATTTTTCATTTCCTCAAAAACCCCACTAGTATACAGTTTTGGAAAGCAGCCTTAATAAATATTCTATCACACTATAGCTACATATCTGTTGACTTATATGAAAATTGAATGTGCATTTCTTATATAAGCACAGAAACTTTTTCAGAACAGTGGTTTTGCTGTTGCAGGAGAACTTTCTTAATCAAAGTTTATCTCAAAGAACAGTCGCTGATGGAGGTGAAGTAATAATGTGGCTATGAAATAATCTGCTGGAGTAAAAACTGTTTTCCCACGTGGCTCTAGGGGCAAAAGAGCCAACATTTTTCTTTGGCTGAAACACATTGTGCTAGGTTCTTTCTACTCAGGCGTTTCTGGTCTTTACAAAAAGCAAATTATCTTTCTTGTGTCAATTTTAATAGATTTTTCACTTCTCTTACAAGAGATCACTGGCACCAGTCCAGGAAAAGCCAAGGAGCAAGTAGGGAATTCATCAAAAACTGAATCCTTGATTACTGGATGTGATGAAATAATTAGTACTTGATATTTTCAGTACATTTTTGTACTGTTTTGACTTCTGAAAGCAAGAGAAAATCCCTTTATACCAGTAGATCACTAAGCAAAACTGTGATTTCAGAAATTCTTCAGCATGCTTATTCATTTCTTGTAATCTCCTTGTAGGAATTGGTAAGAATTTTTTATTGACTTGTTAACAGGAGCAGTACCAGTTAGATGTGCTCTGCTTTGCAGTCAAGTCAATTTTGGGGCATTGTATTTATCACGGAGAGAAGTCACAGGCAATGTGCAAATCACTGTGGTACATCCATTCCCGAATGGTAATGGGCTTTCAAACGTGTTCATTAATAATAATGGTGTTAAAAAAATATATATAATCTTGGAAACCAACAGAAATGCTGAAGGGATACTGCAGTAACATCAAAGCTGTAGTAGACTTCAAACAGCATCACACCATAGCTCCAAGATCTGGGCAGCTCTGCTCTCTAATGAAATGTGTGAGATAAATCAGTGTATAACAAGTTTTCTATCTGAGGATTCTCTGATTTTGCAAGTGTGTTGTTTGTTAACTCAGTAAATTTTACTACAGTCCTGTTTAAAAATATTGATAGATACAGTTATTTTTTTCTCTTCAACTTTTGATGCAGTAAACAAAAATGTCATTTGAAACCATCCCTTAAGAAAGAAGGTTGCTCTTTATATGTATCAAAGCAAAAGAGTTTGATACCCTGTGAAAACCTGCTGCCAGATTATGAACTGATTTTTTCCAAGTTTCTGCTTCTAACTGGCACTAGAAAACATTTGTTTACTTTGTTGTTGTTTGTGGGTTTGGTTTTGTTTGGTTTTTTTTTTTTCCTTTGGAGTTAGATTATTTCAAGTATGCTGCTTTTTGCTTCTTTGGAGAGAACCTTGCTGTTCCTTTGGGGGGAGCAGAGGGGTCAAAGTATAGATAAAAACTTGTTTCCCTCTCCCTTATAGGAGACCTGCAAACGAAAAAGAAATAGAAGCCATTAAACCTACCTTGTTCAGAGAGAACATTAACTCAGCACAACATGGCACAGCATAGTGTTGTCCTTGGATTATTCATGATGACTGTTTTATCACTGTTGGATGGAAGTTCAGCTTTCCTGTTAAATCAGCGTCTGAAGGGAAGATTTCAAAGAGACCGTAGAAACATCCGCCCAAACATCATCCTTGTTCTTACTGATGATCAGGATGTAGAACTTGGTAAGAGCCCAGTGTTAAGAAAATTTCAGCTAACAGGTGTGGCACTGCTTTTCCTTGGAGCTGGATTCTCGTGGTCAAAATGAGAATTTTTTTTTTTTTTTTTCCAGTTTGAAGAATGATAGGAAGCACGAGTTTAAACGTGCCTTTATGTTTGTCTGGATGCAATTCAAGGACAGCAAAAGTCAGTCTCAGAATGCTAAACTTCATGTTTTTTGGAAATACAAGGTTTCTGCCTATCTGTCTTCATCTAAACACCTAAACTCTGCTGCTGGCAATGGCAAGTATAGTCTGGGAAGCTGCATGCCAAGACAGTAGGTTTAAATTCATAACTGATTATTATATCATGTAATGGCCCAGGGTTTTTTTGTGTAATTGCAGACATTCATTACATATACAATCTTTATTTACTTAAATGCTACGTAACACAGTCATACTATTCTTCTTGTTGTCCATTTGGATGTGTAGTTAATTACTGACCAAAGTGTCAAAGAATGAAAAGGTTCTGCTGTGTTATTCAACACTATATTAATTGTTGAAGAAAGGAGATGAAGATTAAACACATGCTTTGCTTAATGATTTGGAATAATGAATTAACTGACAGAGTTTGGGTTTTGTTCTGTTACCTGAACAAGCTTGTACTTTACCAAATGTTGTCTGTAGTTATGAGAAGTGATTAACACAAACCAGTTTACGTTAATGGTTTTGCATTAGAATTATGCCTTTAAGTGGGTACAAAGCCTGGATCATCTGAAAAATGAGAACTCGTGTGTGTGTGTGTGGTCTGGTTTGTTTTTTGACACCAGATTTTACTGCATCAGATTTCTGGTGTGGGTAGGAAAAATTGGAAAATGGACCTCACAGAGGAAACAGAACATAAAATTAATCAACTTGTATTACTCATACATTTACTTATCTTGTTGAGAAGTTGATCACAGCAACAGGGCAGCATTTTTACAGATGCTTCCTTTGCACCAGTATTACTGCATGTCTGCAGTATCATAGGTGTCACATTCTTCTCCAAGGTGGTGAGAAAGCCTCACTAAATGTAAATGCAATTCCAGTTAGTAGGATCAGAAGAGGTTTTTGTTGTTGTCACTTTTTTTAATGGTTATTTGGATCACAAATGAAGCAATTCCAGTAACGTATCAAAGAACCTAAGTACATTATCTTGCAGGCTCAGAAGGTGGTCCTAAAAAATTTATCATCTTCTGTTTTCTGCTGACCTGTGTGTTTGTGATGCAATTGGCTGAGTCCACTGGGCAGGATATTTCTCTTCTCTGATAACAGGATGCTTTCCAGTTTCAAGGATAATGGGCATGTGTCCACACAAATTAGGATCTCACCAAGGAAAATCCATTTGATGAAGCTAAGATGTGATATTCCTCGTTTGACACTAATGGCTTTGGGAGACCCAATATTTGTTGGAATTAATTTTTATTCTTGTCTGTTGAGCTGTCCAAGTTAATCAAAATTGCCATTTGTGGCGATTGTGGTTAGTGCATTTATGAAAGATGAAAACAAGATATGAATTACAAATAAAAGCTGAGGAAAAGTTGGAAGCTATGAAAGCGTAGCAGGGAAAGCTGTGAATAACTAAGATTTCATCTGTTTATAAGGATATTCTGTAACTGATGGGTGTTGTAGCTTCCATTGTTCTTTTGTAGCTCCTTTTGAGGTGAAAGGGAATACAACACGATCTCAAGTGCCTTTGACAGGCTTTCCTTTATTTATTTACAGATAGATTTAACAATGTACCAGCAGCAGGTGGAGTTTACCAGAAAGAGAATGTTGTCCTTTCGGGAAAGGAGTACAACTCTTTACCTTCCCATTACTGTTAACCATGAGTTTTACTTGGGAAGCCAAACCTCAGTGTTGTATTTGAAAAAGGAAAAGGCTGATGAGGGGCTGATGAATAGGATGCAGAATCTGTAGATTATAGGACAATGAGTGTAAATTGTAATGGATACAATTGGGAGAAAACAAATGAGAACACCAAGAACCACTGAAAGATCTACACCTGGTAGACTGTCCAATCAAAAGAGTTGTATTGACAAACATAATATAAAGAAGAGGAATATAGTGACAAGGAGGAAGAATTAATTAGAAATAAAGACTTCCTTTTTCGCTATTAGAGCCCTTCAGATCCAAGTTACTATGATGCTGATGTCCCCTGTGTGATGGACTCAGCAACTCCAGTTTAATTAGGTTTATCTACCATATTGCTGAGGGTTTGAAAAAACATCTTATTTCATGATCTCAGAGGTTATTTAGAAGGTGTTTCAGCCACTGTAGAGAAATGTGAGTGAGGGGTGATTTGTATGTTCCTAGGTCTTCCTCTGTAACCTATAAAAGTGGCTTGGAAGATAATTTTTCTTGGTTATCATACGTGGCAAATTGGGACTTTAGGGCTTTGTTAAATAGGAGGAAAAAAGGAAATGATGTGACAGCTGTGCCTAATGAGGTTCAAATAGGATAAAAAGAGAATTAATTAACATTCTGGGGTTCAGTTAGCTTATCTGTGTGTGGATACCACTTCATAAGTTGTGCTTCAGAGTAGACAAGTCACTTGGTACTTAATACAAGTTCTTCAACAGTTGGAGCTTTCTAAATGTAAATTATTTCCTCTGACAGCAAAACACAACTAATAAGGACTTCAGTATTATTTCATAAATAATTGGTATATTTTCTCAACTATATATAATTGGTTAATATTAGTCAATATATTAGCTTTATCCCTGAAGTGAACTGTGAAGATACACTAAGCAAAGTTATGGATAGCACACAAATTTCAAGTGGAAGTTTAACATAGGTTTTGCTTAGCTTTGTTCAATGAGCAACTTTAATGCATAAAATTGATTCAACTTTCATATTTTCACAGTAGTCTAATGGATTTTTTTAAAATAGCTTAGAAATTTCACTTTTAACTGCTAAATTTTTGTTTACTATCAGTGGGTTTAGATGGGTAACAGAATATTTTCTGAATTAAATATTGACACTTCAAACTGCTGCTTCCCATGGTACATCTACCAATGAAACCTGAGAAGGTTTTCCAGCTCAAAAGGTGATGTGGTGAGGTTCCTGTTGCTGATTAACACATAGCTAATCTGCCACAGAAAGAACAGTTTCTACTTTTTCCTCACAATTTTATGTTTGTGTCGGAGGCAAGCGGAAGAAAATAAGTTTTGGTTGGCTGGTTTAATGCTGTTTAAAATATTTAAAGCTGGCCTATTTAAGATTATACAGAAGAGTATGCTGGATTTTTACCTTCCACTGGTCTGTCACTCTGTATTAGTTCTCAGGCTGGGGAAGCAGATTAGATCATATGTTTTTGTGCTAAAGACTGTTGATATATAGGGCTTTGTCATTACAGCAGTTTTATTAAAGGAGGTTACTGTCCCCAAGGGGAGTCTTAACATGTACTGTTATTTATGCACAGATGCCTCTGTCTTTTAAAGGGGTTGTTAAATTGTATTTCAGTATTGGCAAGACAAAACATTCTTTCGGACTGCCTGTTTATGCTTGGGCCGTATCTCATAAGACAACACAGAGGAAACATCCACAGTTTTCAGGCTCACAGAGTGTATAATTGGCTGTTATAATTGTTAGCTGTGTTGTTAGTACTTTTAAGCGCTAACACTTATCCCACAGCTAGGGAAACAAAAAAATAAATAAATCTGGCTTCCTTCAGGAACTCCTTTTTGGTATGTGAAGTTTAGCAGGTTCTAAGGGGGCGGTGCAATAACCTGCCTTGGTTCTTGTCACAAAGTGATGTGGCAGGGGTGTGCTCTGACCTGAGAAATGCACAAACAGATTTTTTTTTGTTGTTTTGGTTTTTTTTTTTGTTTTTTTTTAAAACTCATTCCAAGAGAATGGTCTCAAGTAAACTAATACCATGGCAGCTTTTAGGTAAAATGATCTACAGTAGCAATTAGCCTTCCTTCATGGTGCCAGAGAGTCAGATTTCCTATGTGGCTTATGACCATTTTCCCTCTAGGTTTTGACTCCTGGTTTTATCAATGTGCCCTGTATCAATCGACTTACTGTTGCCATTTCATAATGAAATCCCTGCCTAAAGAGCTTAGAAGAAACCTAAACCCAGTATTGACAGAAACAACATAGTTTGTGCCAGATGGTTGCAGGGTGCATTGATTAAAGCTGAACTGTTAATCCAAGTCAACCTTGGGTAAGTTCCCCCCAGCCCTACTGTGGCATGAAACCACACCTTCATCTCCATGGTGGCTTTCCCTGCTCAGAACAGGGTTGATGATGGACAGGTTTCCTCTCCTTTGCAAGGCTGTGCTTATGGCAGGTACCACAACAAATTCTTTGGCAAATGGAAATTCTTCTTAGATGAGGAAAATTTTTCATGGCTCGCTCTGATGCAGTTTTGACTGTCAGGCACTGATAGACATGAGAAATTAAAGTTCTTTTTTCTCTGATCCTTGGTTTTTCTGGGCTTAGGAAGAGCTCTGGTACGGATCCAGATTTAGCTAGATGGTGTAAAGAGGCAAGGCTTCGACCAAAGCCTTGTCTTAAATAAACAGAACAACCATTTGGCAGCAGCGTGTCTTTCAGTAATTGCTGGCAAAAAGACTTTTGCTCCTGTTATCCCCATTTATCCAAGTCCCTGCCAGTTGAACTTGCTTGTTTGTTTTTAGATGGTGGTTGTGAAATACATGGCTATCTGTCCCCAGCAGTCATCTGATGATATGATTCTGCAGAACCAAGCCTAAGAAAATGTAAATAGTTTTAGGTAATACTGTTATCAGAAGGGGTGAAGCAGATGGATAGAACACAGTGGACTGGTTATGGAAATTATTCTGAGGGCTTTATGTTGTCTTTGGTTCAGTGACAAGTACAGAAATCCTTATCTCCTAATACCTCACAACAGGGAGAGAACAATTTATTTAGAGAACAACTCTAGCACACCCTGCTTGAGCAGTAGGTTGGACTAAACAGTCTTCCAGCCTCAGTGATCCTGTGGTTACAGCCCTCAGGCTTTTGCAGAACGTTGTCACAAAAGGCTAGTGCATCAGGTTGATTTTAAAACCAAAGATTAAATAACACTTCAGGAGCATGCAAGCTGTGGTCAGGGTTGCTGCACCAAGTGCATTTCTCCCTCAGCTACTGGAACAGTCCTGGTGGCTCCAGAAGGGCTGCAGAGAAGGAGCAGAAAGTTACAGCAGTAAATCTTGAACTTAGAGAGAGAGAGAAATGAAAGAAGCATCATGGTCCATGCCAGCAGGCTTGAGGCATATCTTAACTTACGACTTCAGTATTTAGTCCTTACTGGAACAATGGGAGAACTTCACTGAGCAGGAGAATGATCTCTTTGGATCTGGGTTCACTCCGAGACCACAGTGCTCGTGCTTCATTCTGGTCTGTGACACGACGGGAGCTCTTATGTGGCTGTTTCTGACCAAAACAAGAAAACAATTCCCCAAAATGTTTTTCTTCTTCCAGGTTCTATGCAGGTGATGAATAAAACCAGGCGGATCATGGAGCAGGGAGGTGCCCATTTCATCAACGCCTTCGTGACGACGCCCATGTGCTGCCCGTCGCGCTCCTCCGTCCTGACGGGCAAGTACGTCCACAACCACAACACCTACACCAACAACGAGAACTGCTCCTCTCCCTCCTGGCAGGCTCAGCACGAAATAAGGACCTTTGCAGTGTACCTCAACAACACAGGCTACAGGACAGGTAAGCTCCAGGCTGGCTCCACCTGGCCGGTACAGACGCTCGTACGTGGAATATTTTCGTTTGTTCTTGTCCTGGGCTGCAGCAGTGCATAGTGCCAGAGCTTCAGTCTGGTGTGTTGGTTTAGCTTCCTCATAGTTGTAAGCAAACATTTCCTCCAGTACAAACAAACAACAAAAATCCCAAGACTTTTTTTTCAGAAGGTGGGAATAAAACAAGGTGCCTGCTTGAGCTGAAGGCATAGCACGTGCAGAATATGCCCTGCAATTACCTGAAGTGCACAGAAAAGGACCAAGAAAGATGCTGTGAAAAGGAATCAGTGTTTTGATTTATTTTCTTCTTTTTCATGAGGTGGATATAATAAGCAAATTAAGAGTGGGAGAGAAGGGACTGCTCCTTTTGTGCTTTGGGACAATCAGCTGGTTTGATTTCTCTAGACAGTCGATTCCCAGAAAGGTGTTTAGGATAAACAACAACTGAGGAATAATTGGCAGGATCAAGTGTACTCCTGAGAAACAAATGATCTTCTTTGCATGCAGGGCTCCTTAGGAACAAATATCCTCTAGAAAGGATTTCAGAAATCGTGTAGCCTGTGTTTCACACCTGATTCCTTCTTTCTTCCCCCAGACTTTAGATTTAGGTTCTTGCCTGTGACAGTGGTTTTGTTACTTTTCTTTCTGATGCCTTTTGTCATGATGAGAAATAGGCATAAACCTGGTTCTACTTGTGTTATTTATGGTGTATATATACTGTAGTATTTTATTATAGTTGTTGTTAATTGTAGTATTGTATTGTAGTTGTTATTGATAGTACACAATTTTTTCTTGAATTTATAGTATTTGAGGCTTCCAGAAACTAGTATAAATCTTGAATAATAATTGTAACAAAATCAAATTAAATTTGATTACTTATTACAAAAAATTATTTCCTTTCTAACTGTTCACATGAGATTTACATGTTATTGCTTTAAAGTCTTGATCTTAAAACAAATAGGTAATTTCCTGGTTTTATTTTTCTAAAATGAAGACCTGAATTCATCTGGAAAGAAATAAATTAGGGGAAGGGCACGTACCTTATTAATTGGTTACTGTTTCCCTCCCATTTGTCATTCCTGGCACTAATACCAGTGATCATATGAATACCACACCAAGGTTAATGTTTTCTTCTTCGTAGATTATTTGATTTGTGTTTACTTATGTTTGTCTGTTGTAATAATTTTTATATTTAGTGACTACCTGCAGTTTCTACTCACTTGAATAGCCATTGCAAGTGTCCTGGTGTGCATCTGTTTCATATTTTTACATTAACTTAATATTTAAATTTAGATCCAAGATCTTAATGGATCTGTATTACATTATCACTCTACCTCTCTTAATTTGCAAACTAAACTTATTGAAACACACAGAAATAGTGCTTTTACAGATACAAAGCCATCATAAGGTGTCAGTGAGAGATCCTCATTCCTGTAGTTAAATGTGATGTGTTATTATACAAATTGAAATGGAAATTTCTATCATTGGAGGCTGGTGTTCATTTCTGTCCCCCAGTAAAAGCCTTGAGTTGTTCACTTTGAAGGATGTCAGCAGTAAGAAAGTATTTTTTCACTTTTTTTTCTTTTCTTTCCCCCACCCCTTCCAAAGATCTGATCAGATCTACCTGCTCCAGAAACAGAAGGAGATTGTACTTGAGCACCTTGTCTGGTTTCTCAAGTTTCAAAAGTAACCTGCTTAAGGGGAGTATTTTGAAGGTTATGAATACAGTTTCTCTGAAATGGGGAGTCCTCCTTGAACATGACTACAGTGAACAAAGGAAGATGTGGAAAGCACTGGAGTTCATTTGTAGGGTTATTTATTTTTTTTTTTATTTTTGAAGTCTTAATGCTAGTACTGGTTTGCCCTGCAAACGTACAGCTTAGCTTCCTGATCCCTTGGGTTTTTGGTTTTGTGGTGTTTGGTTTTTTGTGTTTGTTGGGGTTTTTTGTGTATTTGTTAGTTCTTGTGTGTGTTTTGCTGTTGTTTGCTGGTTGGTTTTTTGAAGGAGTAGAAAAAGACGCCGTGAGGAATAAAGCCTTTTGAGGCTGGCTTTTATACTTTGAGTTCACAGCCTTGGAATGAGACAGCTATTATTTTGGAAGGGAGTTTGTTTTTTCTTAATTCATAAGCCAGGCCTTCTCTCCCTGTGCTTTTTTTTCTCTTCTCTTTTGTTTAATCTTGAAGGAAGAAATTCTACTCTTCTACTCCGCTTGAACTTCCCTCTGGTTTTATTCTCTGCTACTGGTTTCACATCTCCCCGCCCTCTTCTCTGTTCACTGTGGCCTCCCTGTATCTTATGTTCTCTGGGGTAGTGGCATTTGTGGCTGGGATTTCTACAGGCTTGTGCTGCTGCTGACACCTTTGGGATGTGCCAGTCTCATGAGGGAGCAGCGTGGTGGTGCTGCAGGTTCCTCTTGCACGAGTTGCAAGTGAAAAATAGGAAAGGAGATGGAAAAAGTGCATCTTTTCCCGTAATTGGTCCTCAGTTTCAGCCTTGGTTGTCAGTTTTGTATTTTTGACACTTTAAAAAGTTTGACCAACTTTTTTAGGCACTGTACTTGAAAGGATAGAGGGGCTGAGCTCAAGGGAAGTTCAGTCTTTGGCTGTAACAGGATTTTACCCAACATGCACGGGCTTGCAGTCCCTTGATGTGGATCAGTTAAATATCCTGGCAAAGAAGGGGGGAAATTTCCTTCTCCAGTGGAAGACAGTGAGGCAGTAGGTGTTACAGGCATGTTCCTTCTCCATTAACCTGTCTCTCATTTTGGAAACTACCAGTGCCATGAATAGCATCAGGTGTTCCTGTTGTGTAGCCCCTACACAGTCCCTCAACACCAGACCCCAATCTCAGCATATTGTCCTATTGCATAATGTGGGAAATTAGGCAAGAAGGACAGTTTATGTAAATAAACCAGTTCAGCTGATGAATTGATCTTTAGAAAAGCCACTGCAAGCAACATCTAAATCATGCCTGACTTAAAATAGTGGATGCTGGTACTGCAGCTTGGAGCAGGGCATGGTAAGAACGGAAAAGAAACAAAGAGATCCTGTGGCAAACACTTCTGAATGTCAGTTCTCTGCCAAAGGTTCCTGTGTAAACATCTATCAAAAAAAAGGATCTGTTTTCTGTCAACATGCACATCTCTTTCCCCGAGACAGCTTTTAAAATGCACAATGCATCGTTGCATGCTTTGGGCCTGCAGCAGCAAATATCAGGATGTTGTATTGGAATACAGATTTAAACTTTCCCTTAGACATTACTTAATGAGAAAAGCTTCTCTTTTCCACTTGTCTGGCTGGCTGAATGATTAAGTCTTAAAATTGGTGACTGATTCCAGAATATTTTGTCAGCTTTATCTGCAGCCAGGAAGTGAAAAGACATGTTTATCTTATTAAATTCAACAGAACTAGGGACGGTGGGTCAAATGCAGCCTGGCAGAAGGACACTTTTGCTTCAGTGATTCTTCTGGGAGAGTTCTGCTAATTTATGTTAGGGCTTAATGTGGCTCAGTATGCAGCAAATGCTGTCCACATTTTGGCTCACTTCCCCTCCTTGCTCCTTTTAGGCAAGTAGTAGAGCTAACCCTGTTCACTTAAATGGACCTGTTAGCAAAGGGAAAAGCTGCTGCTTTTATGGTGATGTGTCAGTATCTCATGGTGGTAAGTCCATGCTTGAATGACACAGAATTAATAAATGCCATTTCACACCAATTTTGTATTTTGAACCTAGAGAAGTCATTGTGGGAGGTCCATCTCTGCCATTATAAAATATTTATTGGGAATAAAAGTAATAATAATTCTTAGCACTTTCATGGGGCTTTACAATAATTAACTAATGAATTAATGAAAATTCAGTGGCAGTTTTCCATTTCCATCCATTAATATTAGAGTAAGAAGATAACAGTGGCTGACTGCATTCATGTAATTATTTTGCACTTCACTGTCTGAGCCCTTGACATTTTAAAGTGATTTTCAACAAATTGTACAAAAGAGGAGAAAGGCTACTGGTAAATATTTTTCAGGTTCATTCCTCTCCTTTTAATGTGACCATTTTTTAGTATCTAGATAAAGACCAGGAGTCAAATTCTTAGGTTATCTGTTCCCTGCTGTAGATTTTGCTCTCCTCAATAGTTGCTGCTTGATATTTTTTATTACAGAAATAGTTACAAACTTAACTGAAATTGATCTCTGTGTATAACAGCTTGGTAGGGAATAACTGGTGACCTGGAGAGTCAAAGGGTAGACAGAAACAGAGACACAACAGTGAAGTACTTTCTACAAGGCTGTGGGCAGGTGAAAAACAGCATTAAGAAGAGATGCAAGTTTTCATCCACACTCCAGTGCCCTGTCCACTGTGCTGCACTTCTGTTGTGTTATCTGCATAAAAACAAAACATTATCCAAATCAGAGTAACGCCCTATATGCAGGAAGGTAGCTTTTGCAGTTGATGGAGGACTGAAGGCTGTTGTTAAAAGCCATAACCAAGTGATTTAAAAGTTAGACTTAGTTTTTAGAAGTGATTTGCTTGACTAGGAGCTGAAGTGGTGTGATATTCACCTCCAAGATGTCTAAGTGACTTTTCAGAACTGGGTAGCAGGTTTCTGAATTATTTATCTTGAAGGTGGATTAGTTTCCATAGATCTTTTGCTCTCTACACAGAAATATTCACAGAATCACAGAATATGCTGAGTTGGAAGGGACCCACAAGAATCACTGAGTCCAACTCCTGGCCCTGCACAGGCCCATCCCCAAGGGTCACACCCTGTGCCTGAGAGCATCATCCAAACCCTCCTGGAGCTCTGGCAGCCTTGGTGCTGTGCCCACTGCCCTGGGGAGCCTGGTCAGTGCCAACCACCCTCAACCTAAACCTCCCCTGACACAACTTCAGGCCATTCCCCCTGGTCCTGTCCCTGGTCCCCACAGAGAAGAGATCAGTGCCTGCCCCTCCTCTGCCCCTCACAAGGAAGTTGTAGACTGAGACGAGATATTGCCTTAGCAAGGTCTGTCAAATTTATATCCATTAGATGTTATTTGCTGGTTATTTGCTTTGTTAAAATAACAGCAAATAATTCTTCTTGCACAGCATATCTCAGTATCCTCAAAACTTGGCAATTGGGTTTTCTTCAAATCCTATGGACAGAATGGGTCTAAATGAAATTCTTTTGGGGGTGGCCCAAATAACATAGTGCAGACTTTGGTATTTTAGTAAAGATTCAGTGTTAAGCTGCATAAACTTTTGCTTAACTATTTGTTATTAAAAAACGTCTGACAGTCCACTGTTGGGGAGGTTTTTGGGTTTTATGTGTGGAGGAGGAGGAGATGAAATGTTCCATGTGATAAGAGGAGGACAAGTCTAAATGTTAAGATTCTTCTGTGACCGTGGTACATAGAAGGGGCGAGTGACACCGATGGTAAATATTTTTTGAAATGTCTTACTGCTGTGATTTTGACATTGAGAAATGTTTTGTGGAAGATCTGAGTGGTCAGGACTGGCTTCCAAGGCATCTGAGCAGACTGAGCAGTGCCAGTGAGCTGTGCTGTGAAGTCGTGCTGTCACCCACCTCTGCCCATCTCCTCCTGTAGGAAGTGATGCTCTGGTGATACTGAATTGTAATAAAGATTGGTGATGTCAAAATTGCCATTTCTAGATTTTTTTTTTCCTTTAACTTTCAAAGGATGTGTGAGAGGGATGTTCAGAAAAATATTTCTGCCTTACAGTTCTGGTTGTGTTTAAACTTCTGTGAGCTGTGCCATTGGCATCAGTGAAAGGGGGCTTTGGCCCCAGTTCCACTGGGAATTTTCTTACCTGAGAAGGACAAGCAAGACTTGGCTCACTGTCAGCATTCTTCAGTTTGATTCCTTCTTGACCATTTCAAGATATTTGGGTTGAGTACTTTTGTTTTATTTGGCTTCATCTGCTCCCCTGCAGCCAATTCCCCCGATTCATTAAATAGATGTTGGCACTGATCCCTGGCCACAGCTGAGCAATGTGCAATACAAACTCAGGAAGAGGAACAAAGGTGTCACAAAGATTACTGTGCATTGCCTTTGTCCTGCTGGATATCAGACCAGTCCTGGCATCACAACCTGTAGGCAGCTCTGACTGCAGTGCTTACAAGTCACTGTACAACGTGGGTTTTGCAACTGTTGTGTTTCATGAATTGAGTGGTATTTTTTACTCCAGTTACAGAGAAGAGCTGTGCATGTAAAGGCTCTTGCCTTTAGTTCTACTCCTTTTATGTCCCTGTGATGATGGATGGAGCATGTGATCTTTAAGAAAATTTTGTACTATCAGTGTATTATGGGTTAGAGAAAAATTGGCTGTCAGTGTGCAGTAGACTAAAATGTGTGTATGGAAATACACCTGTACTCCTTTTAGTCTACCTGGTGAAATACTTCAGTGAAATCATCATTTCAAGAACTACTGCAGGCATACAAAAGATGAGAAATAATGAAAAGTACTTGGAACCCAGTCTTCCTTAGCATCCTGAAACTGATGGAACTGAAGGGATCTGAGAACAAAAGGTAGTCTTAAAAATACTCTCATATTTAGGAAAATCACTGCATGTTTTATGCAACCCATTAATTAGATTACTGCAATTACTGAGGTAATAATACTAATGCTGTTTCTTCTGATCCTTGCAGGAGTGTCGTATTTCCTTTGTCACAAAAGGTGCCAGCTGGGATGGTTTTGTTCAGGGGACTTAGTTAGGAGTTAGGAGTTATTGATTTTTGGAAAATCTAGTCAATGACTTTGATATTTACTAAGAACTGATGTCTAATCTTTCCCGTGGAACCAAATTTAATACGAAGTTATAGAATTTTCTCTCAGAACCCCCATATTTCTGCTGTAAATACATTAATTTCTCTGGGTTTATTCCATTGTACATTGTCAGTTTAAGAGTGTATCTGGCCATGATGTGAATGCAAAACAGAGTTGACCTTTGAGCTTACTGCTTGTTCCATGCATACTAAGCAATCTGAGAGTACTTTCTCATCTGCTTTCCTCTGATTGTCTGTCAGAGGACAGAAAGTACTGAAAGTGTATAGATATACAGCAGAAATAAGCTCAGAAATGCCCCTCTCCTTCACCTTTCCCAAGTGCAAAACTAAGGGATTGCTCAAATGTAGCTAGTTGCTCAACTTTGAGCTGGGAAAAACTGGTGTCAGATACAGAAAAAAAAGGTTTTAGAGGGGTGAACGAATCTGTGTCAGTAGCTTAAGGTTAATACTCAAAACCTGGAAAGTCTGCTGTTGAAATAGGTCAGAAAAGCAGTGCTCTAAATATATTTTTAAAGTACTTAATGCACAGCATTCATGTTTAAATATGGTGGGTTAATAGCTTAAAATGAGTTTAACTTCACAGTCGTGGTGGGAAGTGCAATTTCATGGGGAGCTGATAGGTGGATGCAGCGTGAAGGGTATGAAGAGATGAGTCTGGGAAGGAGGAATGTGTGGTAAAAATACTGAGCTTACTGTCCAGGAGTAACAAAAAGCCAAATTTTACTTTTTTTCATCTTCAGGATTTGTTATGAGAGCATGAATGTTCACAAATACATTCCTAAATACTAAAATCCTGGAACTGTGTATATTCAACTGAAGGTGGGCCTTGTAAGTCATCTAGTCCATCATAGGGTCACAGGCTAATTCAGGTTGGAAAAGTCTCATTTCTATCACCTGCTCAAAGCCTGCCCCAGGCCACGAGGGCTTTACCCAGTCTAGCCTGGAAAACACCAAGGATTGGAGTTGCACAGTGTTTCTGAGGACCCCTTTCACTCTTTGACTCCTCCCTGTGAAGAAGTTTTTCTTTTCATCCAGGCTGACTCTCACTTGTTTCAGTCTGTGCTGCTTTTTTCTTGTCCTCCAAGAACACACCACCACAAAAGGGCTTGGCTTTGTCTTCTCAATGATCTCACAGGTGAGAGGGTGACTGGATCTCCCAGAAACCAGGCTAACCTTGCTCTGTGGAGTTTGTTTTTCTAGTACATACCTTCCTTGCCTTGGCTTTACTAGAACAAGAGCTGTGTCATTCTCTGCCTCCCACCAAAGGTAACGTGTTGCTGTCAGGAAGTGGGTGCCAGTACTCCTCTCACACATTCCTTTTTTTTTTTATTTCCTTCTTACTTTATTTAAAAAGAACGTAAATGCTCTGAATGTAAATACTGTCACACAGATTATCTGTGGAGGACTAGCTGTGGTCAGAATCAGAGCTGCCACATCAAGGAAACAACGAAAGACTGAAGTTCTGTGTCTGAGTCTGATCTGGCAGTTTTGCACTGGTGAATCTCTGACTTCCACTGCATTCCTGTTTCTAGTTTGAGAACTGAAAATGGTCTGTTATATCCATCTCCCAGTGCTGGACAGTCTGTAGGGAATAAAGAGGGATGAACTTCATTTTACTGATGCATGGCAAATGATCTTGGTTTTCAGTTTAATGGAGAGCTTTGTGAGTATCCTTTGTTAGAGGCATTTTAGCTGTGTTAAGTATTTTTAGGTAGGTATTAGGAAGTGAATTAGTGTTTAAAAAAAACCCCAAACCTGTAGTTTAGTAGATGATATGACAGACAGTACAACCAGCTTGAACATTTCCATAAATGATGCCTTGGTGTCCCCTTTGTGCTTTTACACTCCATTTGACAGTCTGCTAGATCTGCTTTTTATGGTCTTGATATTTCTGTGGTTGTGTTACATTCAGAGCAGACCTTTGTATTAATTGAAAGCATGGGGAAAATTCTTTTGTGTTCCACTTTTTTCCGTGCAGGAACAGTTTAAAAAAGAAAACCTCTTGTAAAAATTCCACTTCGTACCAAAGAGTTTTTTGTAGGTGCTTATCATTGAAGGGCAGGACCCTGAGAAAAAGGATCTCAGAGGGTTATGAACCCTTGAGGAAGTGGTAACAGTGTACAAAGGACTCCATTTGTGTGTATCCTGTTTTTTGTAGTCGTAGGAAAAACCGTGTTGCATGGCATTTAAAGTAAATCTGTTCTTAATGGGTTTATTCAAAATAGCTGCATGTTTTTTAACCATCAGCTGGCTATAGGAACACAGCTGAGCATATCAAACAGCAGCCTCTGTGAATGTTTGCTAATGAAATCTTGGAGCAGTTTGAAACTGGATGTACCAAAGGCATTTGTACTCCAGAGAGCAGCTGTCTCTGGTCAGCTAATCTGATGAGGGGGAAAAATTGTGTTACAGAGAACGTTATAATGCAAAATGAAAATCTTGGCTCAGCATCAAGAGAGCTTTGTTGTAACCCAATATTTTGTACTGCAGAGGAATGGCATTTAAAAATTTTTTAATAACAGAGGAGGAGGGAGAGAAGAAAAAGATTTGAAATGAAAGATTGGAAATAGCAGAGGAAATTATTTAAAGTGCTGTGACATCCATGCAAGGATATAAAGACATGCTGGGTGTACAGTGGGGAGGGTGTGTGGAAAAGGTGGGGGGAGGAACTTCCACCAGGCTTTCCTTTAATGCCTGTGCAGAACAACAGGGAAGGAATTCTTTACAGAATGCCTGTTTCCTGAGGGCTTCAGCCAGCTCAGCCAGAGCTCCCGTGTTTTTTTGGAGAGTGGATTGGTTCTTGTGAGCAGAGAGGGCAAATCTGTCTCAGTTTGGTTGTCATGTGTTGGATGGGGCACAGGTGGCTTTGGGCTGCCTTGTGCACCCCTGCTCTGAGTGGGCAGTGTTTCAGTCCTGGGTTCCGTGTCACTAGACAAGAAAAGAAATGTGCATCATCTGTGTTGGTTTTTTACCCATAAGCTCTGTGAGTTACCTGTCGTTCTTTAAAAATTAGAAGCTGTTCATAAAGCAAAATCTTCAGCAAAAAGTGTATATATTGTGTGAATGCAGCCCCTGAGTAATGTGATAGTTTTCATCTGGAGTGGAGTAGATCTTGTTGTGTTCATTGCTGCTCGATTAGGTTGCTTGGTTGGAGAACCCTTTTGTAAGTGACTCATCTGCAAAATATTTTTAAAGCACAATGTAATTTCAAAGAATTTATTGATTATTTACCGATAGATGTGCCCTCCTCATCTACTGTGATACAGATCTTAATTTTGTCAGCACTTTCATCACTTTAAAACACTTCAAACAATCTGAAACGTTCACTTTCTCGTGCCTCACCTTACACGTTAATTGAATACATTAAAATTTGTTGAGAAGGGTGATTTAAAATAGATTTTGCATTCTGCCTAGGCACTCTTTGGATCTTATGGACGTTCAGTGTACAGTGTACTTACTACCTGTAAATTTATTTAATTTCATTCCCCTATATTACAATGTTGCTAATATCATATTTCTCACTTTTTTTTACAAAAACCCCCACTATCAGGTAATGATGCAGAGCTCTCTCACATACTGTTTTATATCACTGTTTCTCAGTCTGTCTCTGGACAGATATTCAGCCTGGTACAACTAGACATAAATCTGTTTACTTCAGTGAGGCAGGGGCCCTTTTTTCACTGGCTGAAAATCTGTTCTGCTCTATGCACAGTATTGCTCCTTGTATTTATATACATACAAGAAGGTACAGTGTCAGATACTGTAGGCTGCAAGCTTAAAAAATACTATTTAAGTACCTGGGAACTGTGAATTGTATGCTAAAATCTCATAGATTATGTGGTGAGGTTTAATCTCAGTCAGAGAGTGGAATCTTAGCTTTGTGTTGTCCTTATGGAAGCACAGATAGTTCACTGAGAGGTGGCCAGTGTGAGATGCTGCAGACAGTGTGTGCCTCTGGATTAAAAATGTTTGTAATGACAAGTGGAACAAGTGTAAAGATCACTGTGATAATTCCAACTTGTATTGCCAGACCATTCAAAAATTGAGATCTGAGAAACTTCAGTGCTGCCTTGTGGTGCAGTCTGAAGACCCAAGAGCAGAATTTTGCCTTTAAGCTTTAAAAAAACTATGTAGGTGAATGGAGTCTTCCAGTATAATTTATCCTGTAATTGTCTACTTATTACATAATATCATAATAACAAACTAATGCTGAAAGATATGTTCCTATAAATTACTGATTTTTTTCTGAAGACTGTGAAAGCATCACGTTCTTTGGAGAGCTTGTGTTCTTTCCATAGTAATCTGATGCTTTTAACTCTTCTTTACCCTTTTCTGGAAAATAATTTGTGTCTGTACACTTGTGGCTTACAGAGCAAAGCTCTTCTGGGAGAATGGCTCAGACACCAACCCTGTGTGCTGTAAGAATCCATCTGGTTCAGAGTTGGATCAATTCTTTCTGCTTGTTCTGCCAGACAGGCTTCATTTCTTCTGTGCAGCAAGTTTAAAATCCCATCATATTTATGGTCCTCATTTGTCATCATTTCTCCCCAGCAAACCTCCTGTCAGTGACTTCCCTGCTTCTCCCAGTTCCAGAGGTGGAGATGGCTGGAGTGAGTGTCACCAAAATGAGAAATGGAGCTAAATCAGAGGGGTCAGAGTAGGATGAGATAATGTGGTAACTGACACTATTTTAAGAATTCTCTGTTTTGTTCATCTCACTCCAAATGTATCAGGCACTAAAGAAAGTACAGTGGTAATTGTGGTCCAGTTTCTCTTGTGCACAGTCAGGTTGTAAATCAAAAGATCTGCATTATGGAGATATAAATAAAAAAACCCGAAGGAGAACTTATCTCTTACCTTAAATCTATTGTCATGGAGAGAATAAAGTTGTTCTAAGAAGAAAGGAAAGAATCTGGTTAAATGTGGTGTCTCTGGAGTGTTTCTTTTATGCCTTCTTACTACACTTCTGCTTTCTCTACCCCTAGCTTTCTTTGGAAAGTACCTAAATGAATACAATGGCTCCTATGTGCCTCCTGGTTGGAAAGAATGGGTTGGATTACTTAAAAACTCTCGATTTTACAACTACACACTCTGTAGAAATGGAGTGAAGGAGAAGCATGGATATGACTACTCCAGGGTAGGTCCTACTGATTTATTTCTATTCACATTTGGACATGACCACAAGAAAGCTGCACTTTATGGTTTCTGTCTAACCAGAGAATTCTTTTTGTGCTTGAAAGCTGGTACCTGTAACATTATCTACAACCCCCAACAGCAGTGGTGTTTGGATGTTATGTTATCTTCCATTCTGGGAGGGTCATGATACTGAAAACACCATTAGCAGCAATGGGAACAAACAAAATATCCTGAGACCATATTAGGTATTATGAGCTGAAGATGTGAAAATGGATTTAAATGCTACATCATAACTATCTCTGTGCTTTGTACTTTAATTGTTGTGTGACTCGGATTTTCATCTGTTCTGTCTTCAGTGGAGTTACACAAGCATTAATAAGATAAGAATCCAGTTCCCTCCAGCTAGACCCATTTTTTTAGTTTAAGGAACTTGTTTCACAGCCACACTGCGATGGAGAATTCCTGGGATCTTGCTACAACTTAGGATAATTCTGAATGAGTGGAGAATTGAACTGTTATGTTTATATTTCCATACATATGTTTCCTAATATCCTCTCAAGGATGGTATACCCTGACCAAACTTAGAGAAAGGCTTGATGGTCATTGTCAAGTGCAGTATCATTTCTTATCTCATCTACCACCTGTTTGCAGTCAGGAGTACATTTATTTCAGCCAAAAGTGTTCCTCCCCAAAGGAACCAGCTTTAGTGGAGCCCTAAAATGGGCTGAAGTGACTCTGAAGTATGAAGGTAAATAAATCTATCCATAAACTGCTCTAGTTTTAGGGTATAACACAGGAAGTAGACTCACTCTGAAGAGATTTGTAATGTGTATTTGTTTAACAGAGATTTGGTTTGCTTTCTCTTGTGGGGCACAAATCCTGGCTCCGTGTTTGTGTTTCATTAGCATTGTGTTCCCAGTCAGTATTTCCTTTAAATGGTTGATATCTGTGATTTCCTGTCTGTGATTTCCCCCCTTTCCTCTGCCCTATTTGCCTTTTTTAATTGAATGTACTTTGTGTTGAAAGATGAAATTTCACAGCCTTCTAGGGTTTCCTTTTCCAACCCCAGCTGCTGAGGGGAAGGGGCAACTGCTGTACAGAATTATTTATCTTTTTTTTTCCTTCTGGCCTATGAAGAATGAGAGAGAGCTAATCTTTGCAGCTGTGTACCAAAAATGTTATAGTGGGAATTTATCTTATGTGCAATGGTGTGAGGCAAGTGATTCCATAGGCACTGTTCTCCATCTCCATCCATTGTACCAAGGAGTCACCAGGAAGCTTTATGTTCCAGTATCCTCAGCTCTGTTTTGTGTATGCAACACTTGAAAATGTTTAGGTCTTCCTTTGTTGTAGTTTTTCTTACCAAATTTAGTAAAAAAAAAAAAGGCTGATAAAAATAGAGATGTTTTTATAATCTTCATATTCATGCATAATAGCTACAGTAATAAACAGATGATAGTGTGCAGAGCAACAGAACTGGTTGATGTTAACACTGGAGTTCAAATGAACAAACAGAAGTTGAAACAAAACTGTTTGTCTTTCTTTCCTGTCATATTTTTACTGCAAACTTAATTTTCCTGCAGTGAACAATATAATCAGATTATAATTTAGTCCTATCTACTTAATATAGTTAATTATGTGCCAGTGGAAAACTAGAAAAAAACATTACTGATTATTGGGCTCTCCAAAGTGACTGCTAAGCACTTATGCCCTGAAAATAAAATTCTTTTAGATTTTCTTACAGGATATATTCTACTTTGATTTTTCTTTTTCAGTTTCTGTCATCTATTTTTACATGAATTTTAATTTTGTATGGCTACATCCTCTAAAGGAGCTTTTCAAAGGAGCTTTAAAAAAAAAAACTGTAAGAAATCAGCAAATTGAAACGTTTCTGTTTGGTCTTTCGACCTGTTCAACAGTGGGTTTGCAGTGATTTTCACTTTGACCACATGGAAACCTTCATCTTCAAAATGAAGTTGGAAAACTGTGCTCTCCAAATGGCTAAATCAAAGATGAGGTACACACTTAGAGTGACCAGGATAAAGAAGAGGCACATTTAAGATGAACAGCACTTGTTGAGAGCACTTCATTGTTCCCTCTCAGCTCTGAGTATTGTCTCCAGTATTGAAAGCATGTTCAGAAGTCAGTTTTGCTTTGGTCTGGCTTTTTAAAGGTGAAGTTTCATATCCTACTCGTGTTTGAGGGGTATTTATATTTGTAGCATTTATATTTCTCCTGTGAAGCAGGAGAACGTGACTTGTCATTAAAAATGCTGTCTTCAATCCCTGTAGCTTCTGCAGATATCAGAAAAATAATAATGATACTTCTCAGAAAATAGATAGTCCAGCTCTTCTAAAGGAAGTTTTCTAAATTCTCAACAATATATAGTTATATCTCTATCAGATTGTCACTGTAATACTCAATGAAATTTTTGGTCCAATTAACCCACCATCTTTTACTGACTTCTGGTTCAGAGAGAGGTTAAAAAAAAAGAACATCAAGCCATTTATATTTTCAAAGCACTTTTATGATGCATGGTTGGACTACACACCTTGAAGATACTGACTCTGATTTTCTTTTTATTTTTTTTATTAATACCTGGTCATTGTATTTAGTATTGTGATCTTCATAATGTAATTACCCACCTTGGGAAGAAAGAGTACCATTTGATCTTCTTTAATGCCATTCATTTCTGAGGAAAAGCTAGAAGCTGTTGCTTTTTATATTTCTAGGCAGTGAAGAAAGAAGGATTTGGTTTTATTTATTTTTTTTTTACTCCTTCCTCTTGTCTTTCTGAGTGAAGTAGCTCCTTTTTCCCCCTGTTTCTCATGATACCTCAGACCTCCCCTTCCCATCTCACCCCCCCCCCCAGTTTGAAATTCCTTTTCAAGTGTCTCATTACACTTTTACTTCTGCTTGCAGGATTATCTAACTGATCTGATTACCAATGACAGTATTACCTTCTTCAGACTCTCCAAGAAGATGTATCCTCACAGGCCCGTGCTGATGGTTATAAGCCACGCTGCTCCTCATGGCCCTGAAGATTCAGCCCCTCAGTACTCACACCTCTTTCCTAATGCCTCACAACACATGTAAGGAAAAAAACAAACACAAAACCCTTTGATTTTCAGGTTCTGGAGTATGGAAATCCTGGGTAACAATGTTTTTCTTTGTAATACTCTTGGCATAACCTTGTCACAAATATATAAGAGGAGTTTCCAGACTTTTTTGTTTGTTTGTGTCTCTTCAGACCGGTGCAAGTATTTTGAGAATGGCTACAGAATTAATTGGATGTTGTTACAGCCTCTTTGGGAATTAAGGCACTGTTTTTATTTTGAGCAGGGAGATCAAAATCTGGTTCTTGGGCTGTAAACTCTTCAGGGGAAGAAACTCCTATGTCCCTATTCTTATGTATAAACCATATTATTTTACGGGTATTAGCAGAAATCAGGTATTATGCAATACTTACTACTCCTGTTTCATGTATGGAAAGAAAGCAACTGCAGCCCCAGATCAGACAGGCTGTTTGTGAACGAGCAGGTCTGTCTGTCCATGACCCTGGGCAGGGTCTGGAATGGATCCCAAAGGCACTCTCACCTGGTTCCTGAGTTACCAACATGTTCACAAGCTCCACGTTGAGATGGCTCTGGTTTCTAGCACAGGGACAGCTCTGGAATGCTGCATTGCAGGTGTCTCCTTGCCTGCAGATAAAATGAGTGGTTCTCCCAAATCTCCTCTTGACATGACTGAAAACATTGCAGTAGTTTTCTAATTCCTGGCTTCATGCCTTCATTGGTGTTCAACATTTGTAACTTTCTCCCTAAGTGCTGCTGCCCCCCCTTTTTAAGGGGAATTCTGTCTTATTTTGGATTTGTGAAGGAACTGGGAACTGATGGAAATAATAATCAGTTGGTGGCCAAAGCTGCTCTAGCCTAGTCCAGAGTCCAGTGAAATCCATTTGAGCTTTTTTGCTTAATTTAAAATAAAATCTGAGGGGAAAAAGCTTCCTTTGTTCTATTGTCTGGTTATTGCATAACTTAGAATTACATATTTCATTATTTTCTACTGTGCCCAAAGAGAATCTGTGGCATAGATCTGCAGCAGTGAAGTATTTCATGTTTGTTTGCCATATTGTGCTCATTGATGTTCTTTGAAATGCAAATTACAGAAATGACCAGTGAGCAACTTCTCATGGCTTATATTACTAGGTTCCTTTAGAAGGCATTTGGATCTGGGAGATGATAATCATCATGCAACAGTCTGTACTAATTTACTTGCTAGCTGAATGAAAAACAGTGGAAGGATTTGAGGAGGGCCAGCAGTGAGAAATACAGACTACATCTGTTTTTGTTTTGCTGCTGGTTTAAGTCTTATTGTTCACACAAACTAGGCTTATCCTCCTGATTATAAAGTAATTACACAATTTTATTTCCTTTTTAACTTTAGGTGACTTTTCTTACAATGATAACAATTACGTAGAAAGTGTTGCTTCATGGAAAAAAAATTTGTTTGTAAAAAAACCAAATTACCTTGGTAGATTAAGGAACTATATTTTTCTCTTGGATATGAATTTTATGTACATCTCACACAAACAAACTGCCAGTCATCATCTTCTAAACAAGATCGTCGTGTTTGAAAATAATTCCCAGAGCAAACCCCTGGGCTGCAGGGCTGGTTTTCCTTTATTCCTGCTTGTGCTGTGAGCTGCAGAGAACACAACAGCTGGGCAGCTCAGCAGTGATCAGAAATGTTACTGCAACATTTCCCCACCCATCTTTTTCGAGGTCAGATGCCATCTGACTGGGACTTATCTTCTGGGTGCATTTGAAGGAGTCATCTTAACCAACTTCTAGGAATGTTACATCTGGGTATTTTCCCCGTAAGACAGACAAATCTGT
Source organism: Manacus candei (assembly GCF_025592945.1). NCBI lineage: Eukaryota > Metazoa > Chordata > Aves > Passeriformes > Pipridae > Manacus > Manacus candei. The sequence goes on along the minus strand of NW_026138105.1, from coordinate 4,770,112 downwards.
TAAGTATAAGAGGGTTACATTTGTAGTAATCAAAGAAAATCACAGGCTTTGGTTGGATTATGTAGTGGGAGGTTTCAAATCAGGCAGGAAATCACGAAGTAAGCTGAAAAGGAATTTGCAAAGCATTTTTGATTCATTCTGGGCATCACATAGCAACAGTTTCCATAACTGTCAGCATTTTCAAAGAAGCAATGTCATTATTTCGGCCACAATAACATTCTGAAATTCAAGAGACTATTAACATTGCAGAAACAATAAACACCAGCCCTTTCCTCCCTGTATGAAGAAGCCTCCACTTGCCATGTATGCACATTTTTCAGATAGCATCTAACAGAGGCTTTCAGCATAAAGCATTTCACTGTCAGATTATTAGCTTCATATTTATATTAAATCTCTCAAGACTACCTGTCACATTCAAAGATATATTAGAAACACAGCATTTTGATAAGTTTCAACTTATTGTTTATCTTCATAACTTACCCTGCTGCTCTGTTGCATGCACAAAATCAAGGGTAGAATTTTGCCAAATAGGAGCTGAATGTATCAGGAAATTCTGTTGTTGCTAAGAGGAAAGTGATGGAGTATCTGCTGTTCTTTCCTGTGTTACTGTGTCACCCTCTGGGCTTGTGCATTTGCATAGAATGAGTTTATTTGCTCTGAATGAAAGAAGGAAGCCTAACCAAATTATTTAGGAAAAGTAATCTTTAATATTTTAGGCTCTGCAGGTGATGTGTTTGAGCCAGGGGGTGAAGAAATTGTAAAAGGTGTTTTTCAACCTTAAGTAATAGCAAACTTTAAAGGGATAGACATAGCAGGTAAAAATAATATTTCTTGCAAATGTAAGCTATAATATAACTTCTTAGGGAGTTGATGATGCAGAGAGTCGACATCATGGTAATAAACCCTTATTTAGGTTCAGCTGACCTAGAGCCATATAATTGTGCAGAGAAAAGCAATAGCTGGGACTCCCAACAGTGTGAAACTATGGACAATCAGTTATGTTTTTCCTTATCACTTTAATGGTGTCTCAGGACCATGAGAACATGGAGGGGCAGTGATATTTCAGGGGGACATTGAACCCAGTTCTTGTGATTTTGCAGGGACTTTAATTGAAGTTTCTGATGATCACCAAGGATTTGGTGGCTGTAATGTGTCTTCAAAATACAACCCTGTTTCCCTTCACCCCTGCTTTTCTTGGCAGGTCTTTAACATCCGTGTGCATCCACTTCTGGTGCTCCCATGCAGTTGGATACCAGTAGGCAGAGTGCCTGTGCCTCTCTGGTGCATGAGTGTGAAAATACTCAAGTAACCAGTCATGCTAAATTCCAAAAAACTGTTAAAGAACACAGTAGAACCTTTTCAGCAAGTTCTATAGTTGTCTTTAAACAGCTTGCCCAAGCCATAGTACTTGGTGCTGATGTGGACAGAGTGAAAGCAAAGCAGTTACCTGAGGAGGAGCTCTGTAGTACACTCTTCATCCTGATCATACCTGTGGCCTTCAAACTTCTGAGGCTGGTCTCTTGGCTTTGAGATGTATCCATATTAGTCTGAAGTCACTGCAAAAACAAGGTGTATTTACTCTTTTTGTAGATTTTATTCCCCCCAGAGTTGTTTTCATTTTCCCATGTTTCATAACATGAAAGTATAAGACACTTCCAAAGTAAATCTATTATTTTCTTGTGCACCTCAGAGATTAAGTCCTATGGTGTTGATCAAATAGAAATTACTAATATTCATTACTATGGCTTTTTTTTTTCTACTTGGCTAAAGCATTCTGTTTTTCTCTCTGTTCCTTAGCACTCCCAGTTATAACTATGCCCCAAACCCAGACAAGCACTGGATCATGAGGTACACTGGTCCCATGAAGCCCATACACATGGAGTTCACTAACATGCTGCAGAGAAAGCGCCTGCAGACACTCATGTCTGTGGATGACTCCATGGAGATGGTAAGATCACCAGTGCCCTTTTTTGGTTTTTTTTTTCTAAACAGGTGCTTGTTTCTTGAGTTCAGCTCTACCTTGTCCTGTAGATGAAGGTAAGGGAGAAAGGAGGAGGAGGACTGCATCAGTTTTCTAATTTTGGTTCTTTATTCCATGTATCAGGATCCTCATCTCCTAAAGACAGGTACCATGAGGTGGTTGATGTGAGCTGATTTGTTGCCACAGAGCTACTGCTGAGTGAGGGGAAGAGAAAGGGATCTCCTTAAAAAAAATATATCATATGTCCTAAAAATGTGCCTTCTGATAGAGGAAAATCATCCTACAATCTGTTGGAAGTAAATACCTAAATGTGTGCTTGTTCTGATCCTGTAACACTGAATTTCTGAGAGAAGAAAACAACAGGAGCAAAAAGTGATGTTACAGAAGTCCTAACTCTGTAATGATGGAATGATCTCATGGTAAACTCAGCCCAGGATGTTAAATGTTGGAAATAAATAAATAAATATATAAGTTGGTACATTAAAAAATTTAATTAAGTCTGCATTAGGTAACAATGAGATCTCTTAATGCAGACTGAGTGTCTTCAACAGAAATGTCTGAATTCACTAAGACCTAAGAGTGGTTTTCCAGATTTAAAAGGCAGATTTAAAGGAGTTGCAATTTACTGCTTATCTCTTGGCATCCTTATTCAAAAATGGTAGAATATAAAATAAGTGGAATGCTGTAAAGCAAAGATGAGATTATATGGGTGGCATTGCATAAATTTGTTACTGATGTCTTATAATTACTGGTTCAGGCAAGTATGATCTCTGTCTCATGTTAATGAACCTGTTCAGATTACCAGCATTAGGGAGATTGGTGATTTTACTACAGTGTTTGGATTTTATATTCAGTAAAATGGTTTCACTCTGGGTGATTAACTGCAGGCAAAATCAGTTAGGTTGTTTTTTAGTTCTAGTTACCAAGTTAGCCTGACCTTTTCCACTGAATTATATGTGTCTGATAGTCTTTCAAAACTAAAAAGAAAAAACAACCAAGTACCTCACACAGAACAACAAAACCACCACAACCACACACAAACAAACAAAAAAACGCAAACGAAACAACCCGGAAAAGAAGCAAAAATAAACCCCCAAACCAAGAACATCAGAGTTTGTTTTCTTCTGTGCTGATGGGTTCTGGGTGTGTGTGAGGCACTGCCTTGGTGGTACCTCACCACCTTCCTGCCTTTGCAAGGCAAAGCATCACATAAAAATTGATCTTTGGTGCTCAAGAGGATACATTTCACATAAAGATGCTCCTGTAAATCTATAGGAGCAACCACAGAGTTAAATCTCATCTTAATTCTCCATATTGAGAGAGTATGACTGGATGTTATTTATCTGGAAGGTATTGTGCAAATATTCTGCATAATGGGGACTCATTTATCCAAAGGCAAGATCACTGAGTGTTGCTTAAACACGTGTGAGATTTCAAATGCTGTCATTTTATTGAAATTGTTTTCTGCAGGAAAAAGATAAAGGTCGAGAGAAAATTTCAGAAATGGCACCTTGAAACTCTTATCTCTGTTACTGTGTGTATTTAGCACTATCTTGCCAGCTCTTATGCAAAATGCTGAACCCAAACACTTGAGAGTGGCACGCTAATGTGTTCTACCTTAAAAGAGAAAACACAAGTGTGCCTTGCAGTAGCCACCATATTCAGCCAGTAAAATTAAGATGTGATTATGGGTTATTCAGAGAAGTGGTTCATTGTGCTAACTCAGTGCCAACCTGGGCTGTTGTAATTTATTTGTTACTCACAGGCAGAAAATGATAGCCGGTATTCCACATGGATACGAATTTCATGTTTTGTTTTGCCTTTTTTTTTTTGTTTTTTTCCCCAGATTTACAACACGTTGGTTGAAACAGGAGAACTGGACAACACGTACCTGATATACACAGCAGACCATGGTTATCATATTGGGCAGTTTGGGCTGGTGAAAGGGAAGTCCATGCCCTACGAGTTCGATATCAGGGTTCCCTTCTACGTCCGAGGTCCCAACGTCGAGGCCGGGTCCTTGTAAGTTCTTGGCTGCTGTGGGTGTGCATGTGCAGGGACCTGAAGAGTGGAGGCACGAAGTTCTGCCCATCCTGACTGAATTCCAGCTCATCTTTGGCAGAAAAATATGCCTGCTCCCAAAGCAGAGCTGACAGCACGTGCTGGTGCAACAAAGTCAAGGCCATTCCTTTTTTTTTGCTTGCATGGGTGTGCAGCACAAGCCACTCCTCTTTTGAAATATGTCCATTCTTTTATGGAAGGATTATACAAATTATACAAAATTATGCATGTAACTATGTAGTTTCCAAGTTAAAAAAATATGTTGTGTCATGTTCACCGCCACAGTAGATAATTATTGCTGAACATCAGAGTCACTTGTTTCAGCTTATAAGGAATAGTTCATATGTTATCATGCACAGAAGGTTCTTTTTGGTTTATTCTTTGAGACTACATGACTAGGACTGTTGGATGCAGTGTGCAGAGTGTGCCTGTTAATTAAAATGGTAGCTTTGATCAGCTAAGAAATTATGTAAATACACTTTCTAAGCAATTATTTCAAATAGCAAATATTTGCACTTAAGTAATGATTTTGGACAGTGCCATAATTTACTGCCTTGTCTTTATATCAGTGTGCATGTTTTAGCATAATTAACACACAGTCTTCCACACAAAATTCTTTTTTTTGCTGCAGATGGATCTAGTGTGTAAAACAATAACAAATAATTATTAAAAAAAAAATCTCATTCTGTATACTGGTTAAATTCATTGCTTCACATTCTCTGTAGGCACAAAAATGTTAAATTCTGTAGATATTGCAGTGTCCCTGGTTTGTTTTCAGCAGTTATGCATATGAAAAAAAAGCAACATTGCTTCCCTAAAAAGCAGGGAGGGATTCCTCAGTTGGAATTAAACACGTGACCTCAGCACTGAAGGAGTTTTATCTGCAGCAGCCCTAGAATTTCAAGTGAGCTGAAACAGCCTTCTAAGAACAGGCTCTCTTTCCCTTTGGCTGCAGTTCTTGGCCTTCCTGGAGAGGGAATGCTGTTATGGCCCAAGTGGACTGAGCTGGTGTTTCTGCAACATGTAGTGCCAGAGACCAGCCACGTTATGTCTGCTCTAGTTCAAGGATCTTTACACCCAGACACCCATAATAGCTGTGAAATCTTCCCACTGAATTTCATTTTTCAGAGACTTCTGAAGATGAAAGAATAGGAAGAACAGGATAAAATAGCTTGGAGGGGAGAGTATTTCAGAAAATAAATTGATCTTCCCTCTCAGCCTGATTTTTTTCTCTAAATGGTGGAACATCAATCATGCGTGTTTTGTGTGAACCTTATGTTTTTCCTGCAGAGTAATTGTCATGACTCCCTTTTGATACCAACAAAATTTTAATGGCAGTCACTGTAGCAAGTCATTACTAAGCTCTCATTTCTAATACCAAATATACTACATCATAATTATTAGTAATTAAAATCAAATTAGGTACATCAATTTAATTCATCATCCGTGCTCTTGTCAGTGCCTGTTTGCTCACTCACTCAAAAATGTAGTAATTTTTAAATAGTGTCTCATTAATTAGTGTGAATTTAGCAGCTTCCTTCTGTCCTGAATTTTTTGAGCTCGTGTTCTGCACTGCCATGTATAGCAGCCCATCTGGTCCCATCCTTCCTTTGTTTGAGCAGAGCTGGAGTTGCCTTGGTATCATTACATGGACTTTAAACTGGATTCTCCTTTATGTTCTTTACAGGAATCCTCACATCGTGCTGAATATTGATCTCGCACCTACGATTCTGGATATTGCTGGGTTGGATATTCCCTCTGACATGGATGGTAAATCCATCCTAAAGCTGCTGGATTCAGAGAGACCAGTAAATAGGTAAGGACTGGAGGTGTGTGTGGAAACATGTATGTGTTTGTGCAACAGGCTGAACAAGTGTTCAGCAGCATGCACCAAATTTAAAGGAAAATATAATAAAATTACCACCTATAGGATTACATCATTCACTGGGAAGTCTGGAGACTAGTTGACCCACTTCAGTTATTTTCATTTTGGCATATTTTCATTTTCATGTAGTAGATGTATGGCATATATGGCATCTCTATATACATCTCCATATACTAAATATAGTCTGTGTAGAAGAGAGGGCTACATGTGAAATCTTTACCTATGTGAGTTATAGATTTTCATTGTCTCTGTGGCATCATTTGTAGCAAAGCTACAAATTTCACTTTGGATGAATTGTAGAATAATTGAATTGAAAGGGTTGGTTGCATATCAGACTGTAATATAAAGACAGGCTAGAACTCAAAACTGCAGTTATTATTTAAGACTTTCCATCAGTAGTTTCATTGGAAAAAGGCTGAGGAAGAGGATTAGACTGGATGCTTGCTAGAGAAGATCAGCAGAGAAAGGGAAGGAGATTTATTTGCTTTACAAGTAGTTGAGTGGAGGGAGAAGGGGAAAGGAGCAGCTGCTTTAGAATAGGCTACTTGGTGGGTAGTGTGAAGGTTAAGAACCCAAACTTGAGTCGTGAAATCCGGATTTAATTTGTGATCCTTTGTGATGGAGGACGATTCAGTTAATCCACTGTGCCTTAAATATGCTTATGTTGAAGAAATTGTACTCTCTGAACCTGTTGTGGATTTTTGTCCCTGTGGGAAAAATCTGTCCTGTGTTTGCTCATGGTTTGCACTGGAGAGGCATGTGTGCCTGCTTCCCAGAGCTGGATGTCCCTTGTGCAGTGACATGACTTGTTTCTCACTGGAACTGGGGATGGGAGAGAACACTGGGGCACAGCTTGGTTACTGGGTTTGTGGGAGTTGCTTCTTCCTCTCCTCGTTTCCTCCTAGGTTCCACTTAAAGAAAAAGATGAAGGTGTGGAGGGACTCGTTCCTTGTGGAAAGAGGGTAAGGAAGGTGTTAATCACAAAGCCCAGTTTTTTAAATAGAAGGACACTGAGTAGCTAAAGCCAAAGCAGCACTCTGCCACAGTCTAAAGCCATTTAGCTGTGCCAGCAGGGACATGGCTGCAGCCTTGCCTGATGGCACTGATTGGAGGGGATGTATGGCCTTTGCCTACAGCCTGTATAAATGTGCTCTTGGGGTGGGGGGAAGGGAGTTTGCTTGCATTGGGAGATGGAAAGGCATCCCATTTTGCTGTCAGCTGCTGCCCTCCCCACCCTCCTGCTTGTATCATGGGAGTATGAACAACCCTCCTCTGCGAGTTCACCTGCGCCCCTGCCTCAATACATCAGTGGGGGCACGAGGGGTTTGCAGAGTGCAGCCCTGTAGGATGAGGAGGATGTGGTCTCCTTATATTGACTGTTGGCACTGCCTGCCAGTCAGACATGGAACACAGTGTTGATTTTGTGTGTTTTTGTACGCCTCCTGAGAGCATGACATGAGTAACCTGTGTGTTTATCAGAGAGGCCGAGTGCTTGTTTCTGCTGGACTATGAAGTTTTGGCTACCAGTGTTGCTCTGGACTTGGAAAATAACATACTCCTCTGAGTCTTTTCAACGAACTGCATTTCTATCTTGGAATTAATATTAAAGGAAAAATAAATATTATTCTTTTTCCCCAGTAAACTGCTGCATAAGAGGGAGAATGAGAAGGTAGATGCCCAAGAAGAAAACTTTCTACCCAAATACCAGCGTGTGAAAGACCTCTGTCAGCGAGCTGAGTATCAAACAGCTTGTGAACAGCTTGGCCAGGTAGGGCACTGTCCCCCTGACTGAAAGTAAGCAGTTGTAGTTAGGCTGAGCTTAACACCTTCACTGTGGCAATGTCCTTCACCACATCGTCCCTGCCAGCTTATGGATCAAATGGCTCTGTGGCCTTTGCTCAAAACCATATTACAGCATTTATGAGAGTGACTGTCAGGCAGGAAATTCTGATTCAGGTGTTCTGCATTGATTTCAGGTGGTCAAGAGAACCACCTAGGCTGTTTCAACATTCTGTTCCCCAAATAGAATGTGGTTTGGGCTTCATTAGTGATGAGGAGCTACAATGTACCTGACAGATTGGCCTTCTCCAAATACATATAGTTTGCTTTGCTTTGAATTCTCGATTTAATTCATTTTGTTGATGTTGTTATTTGGAATTACATGTAATAATGGGAAGCTAACATTCTGTTAACTCAATATATCTCTCCTCTGAGCAAAAATAGACTGGGAAAACACACATGCAATTATGACTGGAGGCAGTCCGGGATATGGGCATAAAGCTCATTGATTTTGTGTCATTTCTCTTGTTGCATAACTGTTCTGGGCAGATAGGAAAATATGTTCACTTTAGATCCACGTTACGTAGGAGAAATTCAGGGGAAAAAACTCTGGAGTGGTATCAATATGTGGTCTTAAAATGCACAGGAGAGGATTTTGGAAATTATGAGAGCAGTGCAAAGGCAAAGCACAGCTGACTCCATGGATAGAGTTCCCCACTCCTGGAGGAATTCTCCTCCTCTGGAAACACAGCAGAATTGACTCTGTGCCACTGCTCTCATCCAGGTGTGGGTCCCAGTGCCCCTTCCAAGGAGTGTGACACATTCTGCTGTGGACAGAGTGGGGAAGGTCAGTGGGTCCACATGTTACCCTGTCAGTTCTTAGGCTGGCATTGCCTCATCTCCTGGCAGCTCAGAGGGCTCCCAGGATGAGTCAGGCTGTGGGACATCTGTCCATGCAGGCACAGTCTGAATGGGTCACCAACACTACAGTCAGGAATGGACTGCTGAGGCTACAGGAGTTCATTTTTTACTGTCAGAGACCAGACTTCCTTCTTCTGGCTCTACTGATCATGTAGTTCAGTGTACCTGTGAAATGAGCCCATTGTTACTTAGGTGTTTGGATCCAATTCACATGTATAACAATTTTCCAGGTGCTCTTTTCTTCCTATGTCCTGTTCTTCCTAGAAATACTAAACTTGAATATTACATGCAATAGTTTATTGTCATCAGATGTCTCGAGCTGCAGTTTTAGCTGTGTGGGAGCAATTCATTGTTTTATGACTTTGAAATGTTATTTGAGGAACTGGGGGAAAAGTTACTGTTTCTGCTACAACATCATTCAGTAAGTAGTACAGGGAAATACAGCTTTTCTTTTTCCATCAGTACTGTCTTTTTGAAAGCTGTTTCAACTTCCTCCTTTTGTCTTTGTCTTCCCAAATATTTTGAACGTTACTGTAAGAACAGAGGGGAAGAGAGACTTTCCAAACCCGTGTTGTCACTGAATCTGTCACTTTGCATAAGGTAACTTAGCTGTGTTCAGGCTTTCTTACTCTAATTACCACATGTCTCAGTTGTGGAAGAAAGGGGGAAGGCCCTGTAATGTCTACACACATTCACAGGCTTACGTTTTCTTTCATGGGAGATAAAATATCTCTGACCTCTTTAAGAAGCGGGTATAAAACGTCAACTCTGCAGTCAGAATTGCCAATAAATTCTGAGGTAAAGATGTGCTAATAAGAGGTGTGTGTGCTGCATCCTCGTTGTCAGGAGACAGAGGGGAGAAGAGTTGTTCTGAGCAGTTCAGTCAGACGTAATTGGAAGTGATGGGATGAAATTGAGCAAAAAAGAAATTTACGTTGGACATCAGGAAAAATTGCCAAACAATCAGGTCGATTAAAGTCTGTGAAGGGCTCTCAAGGGAGTCTCAATCCATCTCACCCTTGCTCTAGAGAGAATGTCCTAGTAGTCTGTCTAGACAATAGGAGCAGTGGGAGAAGAATGTGCTTATTTGAGGATAAACTGTGCCTAAAGATGGGTGCACCCAGAAATCTTTTCGGAGTGAAGCAAGACTAACCTCTCAGATGACAAATGGGTGTTGTCTGTTTGCTGGTGCTGCTCACAGCTCTGCACAGTAAGTAGAACAAGCCCAAATTAATAACATGCCACTACCCTGGGGGAGTTCATGGTATGCAGATACAGTGGTTCTTTAGCAGATGTCTCCTCATCCTGCAGCACTCTGTTTAGTGGTATCGGGAGTGCTCAGTACAAAAAGGGAATTTTCACATCCTGATGCAAAGATGAAGAGAAGTCTGGGTCAGAATTAGCTGAAAGCTTGCTGAAGTCATTGGGATTCTTTCTTTTGACTTAAACAAGATTGGGGGACCTGCTGTTTGGTGCACAGAGGAACCTGAGCAGCCCCAGGGAACGTGAGGTGTGAGCAGGAGTCAAGGAGCGCAAACGGAGGACAAAGACTGAGGAGGAGAGTGAAGGACAAGAGAAAAGGACAGAGTTTAAAGTAAAGGAGAGGTAAAGAAAGCTTTGAATGTGAAGTGGAGAATTTGAAATTCTGCTTTGTGAGTGTGCAAGGTTGTGAATACAGTTCTGTTGCCACAAAATGATCTTCCTTTGCAAATCTCTGTCGCCCTCCTTAACTTATAATCGTTTTGGTAAGAGAGCACCAGCATCACGGAGAGGAGGCTATTCAGACTGTTTAAAACCTTGTTTCCCAGTCCATTATGTGGAATTTTTTTGGCAACAGTAATGTATGTAAATTCTCCTGAGTGCAATGGGAGTCTGTGTGTTGCCATGTTGTCTTTTTCACTTAGTGGGGTTTGGTCTGTGTTAGTTATTTGCATCCAACAAAGGGTGACTGTAGACTCAGATGAAGGAGCAGTTCAGCATTTATATTCAAGGATTTAAAAGAGATGAGCTCTTCCCACATGAAATAAAAAACATTTATCCTGGTACCTAATGGCTTCCACACAGATTTTTCTCTTCAGCCTAGTTTGGCCTTTCATTCTAAACTGATTGGTGAGTGGAAGCTGACCCACTTTTATCTGGCAGTCTGCGTTAATGTGCTTTTGTGGAAGCCAATTATGATATCACCATTGCTCAGTAGAGTACTCCCAGCAACTCCACAGTATCATAACAACAGCTGCACAAAATCTCCCTCTGAGTAATTTGCCAACTTTGTGCACATTTGATAAACATGCAATACCTGCAGCAGTGCTGGTTGCTGTAGGGAATCTGTGTTGTGCTTGTAAAAAAAAAACCCCAAATTAAAAGATAGTGATTTTGTCTTTAGCTGGACCTGGTGTAGTACAGTAATATTGCCAACTCATAAAGAAAAATAGTTGTGTGAATTGACATCATTTCCTTTTCAAATACTTTTTATTTTCAGAGCTTTATTTATGTGCAAATCTGATACAAGTAGAATTTGCTTTTAAATAAAATAAAAATATCATTTTATGTGGCAGTTTTCACAGGAGAACATTCAAAACACAAACATGGGCACTGTGTTTCCTTCAGATGTTCTGCAAGTGAAAGCTTTGGCACACAGTCTTCCCTCCAATCGCTTTGTGCTTTGCCAGGATCCTCAAGGGATATTCTCTTTTGTAACTGGCCTGAAGATACCAAAAACAGGTCACTGATGTGCTTGGTCCCCCCAGTTCTCTCCCATCCCAGTGGGGAAAACTCTTGTGATGGGTGTGTGCCTTCCTCAGCAGCTCACAAGTGGCCCCTCTAGATCATATTCCTGCCACCACAATCATGACTGGCCATTGTTTAGTGCCAAGGGAGCAGCAAGATAAAAAAATTGCTTGTATATTCTCTATATTCTCCTTTTCCCAAGACCACTTGGACTTACCTCAACCTGGCCTAGGAAACAGTGTCAGGTTTTATAAGGAATTTCTTTAAAAACTGGGAAGAAAACTTTTGATCTGTCTGTCTGTTGTGGTTGTCTGGTTCTTTCGTAGCTAGCAGAGATATCCTGAGGTTAGTAAAGAATTCAGGTTCTGTTGATAAGAGAAGTGTATCAAGCCAGCTAGAGCCCAGATAACTTTAATAGCTCTTTTGGCAGATCCCTGGAGTTCCTGAATTTCAGCACAAGTTGCACGAGATCAGCAACTTTCAGAATCAAGTTCCTAATCTGTGATTGCAACAAGAAATGACTTGCTGATAACTTCATACGCTAAAAATTTTATCAGCCCTCAGACTGATAAAATTAAGAGGCAACAAACCATGAAAATTAAAATAATGGTGATTTATTAAGGCTGTTATCTGAGGATTGTATTCCTCATCAGGAACAGTAATTAACAAAACTGTTTTCCTCCTTCAGCTAGCAATAGCATGTAATGATTTCCAGGGGCTATTTTACTTACAGGATTTTTTTACTTGTTGCTTCACAAACCCAAGAAATTTGTGTTTCTTATTAAAGGAGATTTTTTTAACTCCTTGTCATTGCAGGGGTGGTTGTTGTAAGCAGCTTGCTAAAATCAATACCAACATTTAATAAAACCCCCCCAAATTTTCAAATATCCTGATAGGAGTAGCAATGTACTTTAGTTCAAAAGAAAAGGAGCTGGAGGTCAGGAGATTGGCTACAGACTCAGTGTGGGACCTCAGATAAATCAATTCCCCTTTTGATGCTGCTTTTTCCTCCAGCACTAATGTAATTTCTGCTAAGGCTGCACTCACTCCTCAGCTTCTGCAGTGCCTAACACAGCAGCTGGGACCATTTGATACCACAATCCAATTATTATATTAATAATAAATGAATGACATAATTGCAATCTTAAAATTAGCTGGATACCTGCTTTTTTCATTTGCCAGCTAGCTGTAATTGTCCCACCTGCCTCACTTCAGCTACAGTTTGTGGTACTAAAAAGCCCTCAAAATATTCTGTCAATAAATTGTTCATCCATCTTATAATTCCAAGGTTTGAGGGATATGTGGTGTGTGACAACTGAAATTGAGCTGGGAGTTCAGAGGTCCAAATCTCCAAAAATCATGAGTCAATGTAATGAAATGAGGTCCTGTTGGAATGAAGACCAGGCAGTGCTGTTTGTGTACTGATGACATGAAATGGAAAAGCCACACTCATCCTTTGCCAGTGGATGAATGGGGAGGAGGTGCAGGGAGAAAGGGGGAACCCAACAAAAAAGTTTTAAATAATTAGAAAATAATACCATTTGGGAAGAATTGAGGAACTGGGCATATTCAGTCAAAAGAATAGTTGAGAAGAGTGGAGTCTGTCTGCCTGAACCTAAGAGAGGTAGAGAAGATGGGAGCTAATTATTTTAAAGTCAACAAGAGCAGAGTAGTGATGTTTGTGAGACAAACAATGGGAAATTCAAGTTGTCTGTTCCCTGAACCCTGTCCCACCTGAGCAGCAGGACAAGCTGCCAGCAAAAGCAGCAGAACTACCTCTTGTAGAGTGAGAGTGTCTCTCTGGATTTTGCTGTTTTGTCCTCATTACCCCAGTGAAAAATAACACAAGGAGCAAACCACAGGAAAGGAGAAGAGCTAACTAAACTGTCACTGTGCTCTCTCAGACAAGGAAATAAATGTACCCTGACTACTCATGAATCAGTTTAGACTGCAAGTCAGAATATTTCTAACCATTAAAGCAGTTTGTCTGTAGCTCACCATCTAATGTGGCAGCAACATTGGGTTCAGAAAGCTTCTGCATAAATTAAACACGACAGATATTACTGAAGTGTTTTTTTTTTCTCAGGGTGCTGGCAAAGACAGAAGATTTTATTATCCTGTACAAATGTTGATTCCTAGAGCCCATATTGGTGAAACTGTTAGAGAGCCTTGCTGGCAGCTCACTGATCAGGCTGTTTCACTTTTTACTTCTCTGTGAAAAGGAATGGAATCTCTTTTACTTAACAAAAAGAGGAGCTGATGAGACACAGCATGAGGAATTAGGGTTCAGCTCTGGAAGCTGGGTGTTTCAATGGGATATTTTCTTAGCAAGGCTTGTGTGATCAGCCCTTTCCCCCCCAGAAAGCAGTGTCAATTGAGAGAGACTCACTGAGGGGAAACGAGTGAATTGTAGGAAAAAATTCCTGTAGTCATGGCTATTTATTTCTGATTTGGGCCTCAGATAATGACTTTGAATTTACATCTGTGATTGCTGTAGTGGTAAGAAAGCACTGATGCACTATAGTGCAAAAACCACTTCATGGCATTGAAGGCTGGGAAGGAAATAACAGGTTTTTAACACATGGAAAAACACAACATGTCTTTTTCTGCTAAGGGATCATGTGCATGTTCAAGGTGAATGAGGGGAACAAGGGAACAAGGCACCTGTTCAATCTACAACTGCTACCATTAAGATTCACATTTCATACATAGTGGAGTCCTAATTTACTCTTGGGTACATGTAGCAGGTAGTTTGGGCTGGAGGGGAGAACACACCTTACAAACTGTGGGTTTGGGGTTTGGTTTTTTTTGCCTTTGCAGTGTACATTTGAACAAGATTTCTGCTCACCACCACCAGCTTCTCCATTAAACTAAAACTCAGACTCTTCTGCTTTGCAAGCAAAGGGCTGGGCAGCATCAGTGGGGTAGGGGATGGAGCAGAAGTGTCAGAACAAGCCCAGCACAGCTGGTGGCAGAAAGCAGGAACTCAGCAAGGAACTTGGCCTGCCTGGGGGTGGTGGGAAACCTCCAGCTGGAACAGCCTCAGTGTTTAAATGAGGTGTCTAGAACGTTTTGCACAATGTGAGCTCGATGGACTTCAGGACATATTGCAAAAGCCATTTATTTGGTGGCTGTTCTGACAGGCCTTGCAGGGGGAAAGAAAGGCTCTTCCTTTGGAATTTTGATATGAGCTGGGGTGAAGATTGTAGGGCAGTCTGGGTTTTCCACTGACTCTTGACTGGTGTTAACCTCCCCTCCCTTTCAAGTGTTATGAGCTATAGAACTTGATTTAGGAACACATCATTTGCCCTAATGAAGAAAACACCTGAACAGTTTGGTGCAGTGAACTGAGGGGACTTTGTTTTCTTGACTGGTTGGGTTAATAATCCACTATTTATAAATAATTGTGTTTTGCTGCTGGATAATAGTTATCATGTGTACCTGTGAGCCAAAGTATCTCTGGGGCACCCTGAAGTTCTTCATATAGAGATTTTATTACGTAAGTGATTATTTCTTGAGAAATATTTTAGTTGCTGCCAGGGTTTGATCACAGAATCAGAATGGTTCATGTTGGAAGGGACCACACTGTTGAATCTCAGACACATTCTCACATATGCCCAGATCTATTTTGGGGGAAAAAAGTAAAAGCTTGAGACTTTCCTTTTTTTTTCCCCTCCCCTGCATGTGTTCAATGTTTTTCTTCTAAAGTAATTTATGTAGCTCTGCACTGCAGTCATTCAGCAGTGGGCCTGTTCATGCATACAATGTACCCTTCCAGCAAAGCCTTTAAGATGTTTTCACTGTAGCATAAAAGCTGCATTGGAAAGATTTAAACTGCACCAAAAATTAAAGGATTTTTTTTTTTCTGGTTCACCTGGAGGGGAGAAATGAGCATCACTTTCTTGACAAGAGATGAAAGAAATAGAGAAAAAATATTTTTGGGCCACACATCAGAGCACTTGCTTGCAGTAATTCCCATCATGGCATTTGACTTGCCTTCTGTTGAATCCTCATTTTTCATGCATTAGACACCTATGGCACAGAGCTCTACTGAGCAGAAAATGCAGTTTGTGTGTATATTTTCAAAAATGAAGTTGAGATTAATTGAAGTGGGAAACAGCAACAAACATTTTTACATCTCTCTTTGTTGTGAAAGGAACCTCTGCTTATTGTAGTGAAATAACTTTTGGTTCAAACCTCAGTCTGTGCATCAGTCAGTGTTAGGCATTTATAAAATTAAGAGAGCAGTGGGTAAATGTGTAGTGCTCTAGTTGGGGACAGTCATGCAGAGGTGTCTGATTCAAATGTCTTATTCTCAGTGTCTCTCCTTGATTTCCTGTGATTCCTTGTGCTGAAAGTGAAGCCAGGTTTATATGCATCAGTGCAAGGCTTGGAAGCTGTTTTCCTTCTGTCCTTTTGTTTGGAAGATTCTCAATATTGCAGTGAGTCCTGGAGGCACAGACTTGGGATTTTGTAATAGGAAAAAGGAGGAACTCTTCTCAAGACTCAACAAGAAGCTGAAATGTTTTGGAGAGACTCCATTTAAAGCAGTAGCAGCTGCTACTACAAGGTTGTTGGGGTTTTTTTTTGTATCTTGAAGCCTCTGTATTTGGTAGAGTGTTGGTAAATTAAGGAGTGGGTGAAATCATTTTGGGAAGTGGGTAGAACTTCTGTGCCAGGTTGAAGGCAGCTGAGCTGCCTTGCCCTCAGTGCAGCTCTGACAGCAGCACAGAGGGAACTGTGAGCAAGTTACTTCAGGTTTTGAGTAACAAAGGGTGTTGGAGATAAAAGAGATGAGATTTTCCTCTAGTTTGAGTGCAAGAGGGAGAGGATTCTCAACTTCAGAGGCATCCAGTGCAGCTCAGCATTGCCAGTCTAGCCCAAGGGTGTTGAATGGGAAGAGCTATTATGAGAAACGCCCAAGATGGAGATAAACTTGTCCAACTACAGACTTCCACAGATGCTCTGAGCCTTTTAAAGGTCAGTTAAGAGAAACAGGCACTTCTGCAAGGCAATCCTGGAGAACACTCCATGCCTGGAGGTGTTCAAACCCAGGCTGGATGGGGCTCTGAGCAACCTGGCCTAGTGGAAGGTGTCCCTGCCCATAGCAATGGGGTTGGAACAAGATGGTCTTTAAGGTCCCTTCCAACCCAAACCATTCCATGATTCTATCTGGAGAGCTTCCACAAAGTTGAAGGTTTTGGTCCCACTGAGTTGTGGGTTATAAATATAATGAGATGATCAGGATTCTTGGTTTATGCCACAGTTCTGCTTCTGAAAGTTGTCGCTCGTCACCTCCGTGTCTTTAGCTGTAGTATTGATTTTGTTATGAAACTTCCATTGTTCTACCTCCAAGAAACAAAATGAGAAACAAATGTGAGGGTGTTCCAAAGAGTTCCTGGTCTGTCTGAAAATGGAAGATTACAAAAACTCTGGTCTGGTAGTAGGTGACAGTTGAGCCCCAGTTTGCTACAACAAGGAATATCTGATAGATTGCTAGAGTTGGCCATTAGAGCACAGCTGGGACAGAGTTTCAGTGACCAAATTTTTCTTGCAGAAATGGCAGTGTGTGGAAGATGCCAGTGGAAAGCTCAAGCTGCACAAGTGCAAGGGAATGGCCAACTTGGCAGCTGCAGGGAACCGCAAAGGCACCTCCAACCTTCTGCCCAAGTATTACAGCAGGAACAGGGAGGAGTGCAACTGTGAGGAGAATGAATACAAGCTGAGCCACGTTGGACAAAGGAAGAAACTCTTCTCCAAGAAAAGTAAGTGAACCCACTGCGTGTTCTGTCTCTGCCTTGGGGAGCTGTTAGAGGTTTGTTCCCTGACGGGCACAGTCGGCCTCGCTTTCCTGGGCATTCTGGCAGTGTGCTTCCTGGGCATCCTGTCTGTGGAGCAGTGGGCCTCGTGGTGGACAATCAGACTTGAAAATAGTTCTGTCTGTAGGAAGAATGTTTTGTTCTGGGAAATGCAGTGCACACACTGAAGGGGCAAATTGCACGTGGTTATTTAGGCCATGGAACATGAACAGTGTTCTGCAGCAAATACTCCAGTTTTCAGTAGCTACTGCAATGTTTGGAGGTGCTGCTGCAGTAATTTATTTTTAATAAGGATGTGTGTGCTTTGTTACAGAAGCTGCTTGCTTCTGACATCCTTTCCTTGTGCTCAGTCAGCAGAGACAAGGCTGACTTTTAACCAGAGATAACCAGAGATAACGACCAAAGGGGATGACTGTGTTTCTAGTTCCCTTGGCACAGATCAGGTGCTTTCTTTAGAAAGTCCATTTTACTGGCCTTACTCAGACTAACACATATATTTGAAGTATATAGCCTAATTATAGATTAGAGGCAAATGGAAGCACAGAATTATTAGTGACTTGTAACGTTTCTTTCGTCTCACTCCACAAATACAGAGCCTTAATTATTTAGCACATTAGTCTTTCTATATAATGACCTGGCACAAACTTCAAACAGAGAGTTTAAATTGATTTTCTCCCATTATATTTGCTTTGCAAGCTGATTAGTAGCTACTAAGCTAATTTTTACTTGAAAAAAAAATTACTGGTTCCAGGGTGAAATTACTCAACTATACTTGATGTTTAAATATGTGGCACAGCAGATTATCTAGTGTTATTTAAACACTGGAACTTGCACTTAATTGACTACTTCCTTTTTTAAAGTCCCAGAGAAGAAAGTTCAGTCCTGGGGATTCAAATAACAGGTGAAGATTGAAGGCACTTAAATGAGAAGAGGAAAACAATTTAAGTGAAGGCAACATAATGCTATCTGATAGCACTTAACACTCACTTAAGTACTTTCCCTCAGTGCTTTTCTAAACATTACCTAATTTCCACAACATCCAAAGGAGGTGGTTAAGTGCATAATTACCTTCAGTTTATGTGTGTAGAGAGGTTGAGGTAAAAGCAGTGAAAGTTGCTCCCTCTAGCAGAGGAATCAGAATGGGGTTTTTTCCTGTGTTCTGCTCAGAAGGGGCAGAGTTTTTACACTTCAGCTCCCTCTCCTCGTTGGACCTTAAGGCATAAACTTGAGCAGCTCAAGATAGGATCTTGCCAGTTACGTTGCCATTGCCTGTGTCTTAAGTAAAATAATTGTCTCTCCCTCTGCCCACATCCTGTGCTCTGCAGGGCAGAGGTGAACTTGGACCTGTTGGCAGAGACTCTTTGGTTTGCTCTTGGCTATTCTTTCCCATTCACTCACCTGATCTATCACACCCCAAATGCAAATGAGCACAAAGCAGTGCAAGTCAAGGTTTTCCAAACATCTTAGTTGGAAAGCTGGATTGTGTATAGTAAGAGGGGGACCTGGGTACTCCTGATGTGTATTTGGATTTTTATGTTCTGTTTCCATGAGACTTTGGGGTAAAGTGCAGTCTGTGCTGGGTTGTTCAGTTCTTAGGGAACCTTTGGGGTTAGTTACTCAGAATTTGGTGAGTGCATGAGATTATCCTGCAGCCCTGTTTGAATGCCAGTAAATTCATCAGACTGAACAAGTGCTAAATAGAAAATAGACATTTCAGACTGGACTGGGGTCATGTCCTCATGAATGCTGCAGTTCCCAGCAGTAGCGTGGCTTTGGAGGAAATGCCCTGACCACCCCCTGCCTCCTGTTGAGTGCAGCAGAGATTTGCAGAGGGCAGTTTGGGAGGATTCTAATCTACAGACACGTGCAGAAATCCAGGTTGGATGCCCTGCACGTGTGGTGCCTCCAGCATGTTGCAAACCCTAATGGGGTACAAGGATTGGCCTTTTCAGAAAGATTAAACCCACTTATGTATAGTGAGAACAAGTGGTCTAAAAGGCCAGATTAAATGGCTGACAGAGGGGGTGGAGCACCAAATGTTTTGATAAAATAATTCCTTTCTAATTGCTCGTTTTCAGGTGTAGCAGTGCTTTTAGCAGGCATCAAGTGTCTTTTTAAATTGAGTCAGGTCAGTTTTAAAATGGGATCATGTCATGTATGTGCCATTTGGGCTGCCTAAAAAATGCATCATTTGCCCACAAAGCTTTTAAGTGCCAAAAACACATAAGCATTAATATTTGGTGTGTCTGAGTTTGGTGTCAGGAATGTTTGAATTTTTGCATACGTTTTCTTCAGCGTGTTTTTATTCTTGTAAGAAAGATGAAACAGAGCTTTGCAGTAGGTAGAAAGTTTAAAGTACCAGTGAGCTCTTAAAATCTTTGGCTGTTTTGTGGTCTGCTGTGTTCTTATTGCTGTGGATTTGATCTCCTCCTCCTGTGATGGGCAAGTGTGTGTGATTAAAGGAATTCTCAAGCTGCATGTAGGGAAATGATGATAGGCCACACAGGTTTGTAAACAAACAGGAGTGTGTACAAAGGGCTTAGTGCATTATTATTCCAATTTTCCTGTCATTCATTTTTCTTTTGAGGTAATCTCAATGCTGGAGCAAAATGGCATTCTTTGTTGTTAAAAAAAAAAAATAATCAGTTACTTTAAAGATAATGCATTTGAAGTATGATTTTTCATAGCAGTTGTGAGAAATGGGATACAAGAAAATTTTGTGGGTTAGGTGTTTTTTCCTCTTTGAAATACCTAGAGACACAGATTCAAAACATGGTTTCTAGAATTCCTGTGGCACACAGTGCCCAAGAAAAAACACCTTTAAACTTTATTTCTAGACACTGGAGATATTTTTTTTTAAAAAAAAAGTCTTTAAAGTGCCTAATTTTACTTTGTGTTATGGAAAACAAATGCTTTTTTTGTCTACCAAATGCAAAATACATAGATGTTAGTGGGAAATGTTCCTTTGAGGTTCCAGTGAAGACAAACACGCTGACTGTGTGATCCAGGAAGACCCAGCTGGATGAATGGGGCACTGAATTCAGTTGATTTTCTTGGCTTAGGTATTTCAGGGCTCCATTCTGGGGTTTGGCTCAGTTTTGGGGTTGCAGCCTCTCAGCAGTACCATCTTTAAGGTTTCTGGAGTAGCTGAGGAAGAGAGGCATTGGGACTCAGCTTAGCAAAGCTGAACTTTAATAACTTGAAGAAGGAAGTATAGATGTTTGGGGCCAAATATTTAACAGCCCTGGATCTCCTGTTTTTGGGCTGTGTACAAAGGGAAATCGATTGACTAGTAAGTAATTAAACACTGGTATTTATGCCTGCAGTGCCCTTTGCAGGTGGGAGAGCACAGCACAGGTGAATATTGATCTCATGAAATATTTTAACCACTTCCTCAGAAAATGATAAGAGTTTGGTGCTGATCCCAGCACAGAGTCAGCACTGGGGATGGGATAAAGCCCTACAAGCAGGTCCTGTAGGAGCTGCCTCACTGCTGCCCTGTTTGTTCCCTGCAAGGCTGTCCTGGTTTGGCTGCAGAGGGAGGAGGAACTGCTGGCTCCCAGCTCCTCAGGGATGTGTGTGCATGACTGTCTGGGGAGGTCCAGCGTGCTGGATTTGGCATAATAGACCTGGAAGGAAGGTAAATGCTTAGTTGGGGTGAGCTGAACAAGATGAAACGAGGGAGTGATTAAAGAAATGGGAGTTTATACTTTGAATCTAATTGTTAGGGTGTAGCTTTTTGGAACTTTCTCCTACATCTGAAAAGATGGGAGTTTCCTTCTCGTTTAGGCAAACATTTCCTGAATGGGTGCCTGAAGTGAGGCTGGTCTTTTGTGGCTTTTTTTATCCCTTCAGCAGTGACTCACCTGGCTTAATATCAGCAATAAACTTTGAACCACAGGTGGAAAATGTGCAAAGCCAGCAATCCAGCTGCTATTCTACTTTC
The DNA here is from genome assembly GCF_025592945.1 of Manacus candei. Classification (NCBI taxonomy): domain Eukaryota; kingdom Metazoa; phylum Chordata; class Aves; order Passeriformes; family Pipridae; genus Manacus; species Manacus candei. The sequence goes on along the minus strand of NW_026138105.1, from coordinate 4,748,993 downwards.
CATGTGTGGTGCTGACAAAAATACAGTGCTTGGCCCAGTTTCAGGTGAGAGGAGATGTTTATTTCACTTCCCACAGTCTGCAAAATGCCTTTTGAGACTTTGCAGTCTATCTGAAGTGAACGTAAGGCTTCTTGAAAAGAAATCACTGCATCAATGCCAAAGCATGGCAAGTATTTCTTTTGTCAGTTTTGGTTGTTCTACCTCAAATTCCCCTCTTTTTTTTTTTCCCCCCCTACTTGCTTTGCTGGGGAGATTAACCCCTAGAGAAAGCTGGTTTTTCTATGGGGCTTGGGAATGCAAGAAAGATCAGTCAGATCTCATTTGGCACATTGGTTTTTTCCTGTGAGCAGGTTGCAGAGGGAGGTCCCATCTCATGAGGTGTGTTTGTCTGTGTGAAGGAGAAGTGACTGAAGGAGCCAGGGGCTCAGTTTTCCAGTAATGTCTGAGGTAACTCCAAGCCTCATACACAGAGCAAAGCCTCATACACAGAGCAGAAGGGAGTCTGTGGTGCTTAGGTTGTGCTTTTTTCCCTGAGGAATGAGGTGATTGTGCCGAGTCCAGTGAGTGACTCTCAGCAGTCACTGGTGGTGAACAGGAAATACAGCCAGAGATGGACCCGCTGTGCAGCAGGGAAGCTTAGATATACATTTAGATTCCATGGCTAGGTTGTATTTGAACCATTCCAGACCAAACAGAGGAGGAGTTCTGGGGATTTGAGCTGGAACAGAGAACTCTGGAAAGCAGTCATGGTGAAAAGATCAATGAGAATCTCACGGTGCACAGTGGCAGTTCATAGCAAATGTTTCATTTTGCTTTTGGGCTGCAAGTTCAGAAGCAAAGTCTGAGGGAGTGCAGAGCACTGGGGGGTGGTGCTTCGTGGAGAAACTCATTGAGTGGGATGCACGTCAGGAAAATAACTGTGAAGCAAAGAATCAGACAGGGATAAAAGTACAGATTTGGATATTATTCCCTCCTGAAAAAAAATCAAGCATCCAGCCTTGAAGATGAACACAGGATTGAGAAAAGGCTCAGGCTGAACACGGGGGATACTGGGACAAGTTCCTGGAAGCGTTGGGGGATCCTGGCAGAGGAGCATTGTCGGGAGGGCAGCAGAAGGGCAGAGCCTGGTGGGTGGGGGTGTGACTGTGAAGGTACCCGGTGTGACTGTGGGGTACCCGGTGTGACTGTGGGGTACCCGGTGTGACTGTGGGGTACCCGGTGTCATGGGTTGGGGTACCCGGTGTGATGGGTGGGGGTACCCGGTGTGACTGTGGGGTACCCGGTGTGATGGGTTGGGGGTACCCGGTGTGATGGGTGGGGGTACCCGGTGTGACTGTGGGGGTACCCGGTGTGACTGTGGGGTACCCGGTGTGATGGGTTGGGGTACCCGGTGTGACTGTGGGGTCGGTGCCCGCGGCGCGGCTGCCACCTGGTGACCGTGGGCAGAGCAGCGCCCGCCTGAGCGAGCTCTTTGTTCTCTGCGATGCGGGGCAAGAACGTTTTCTTTCCCCTCTGCCATTCGTTTGTGTCTGCACTGTACCTGCCCTCTCCCTGCTGTGGGGTGTCTGTCCATCCTTCCGTCCGTTCCAAAGGTGAGGAAGCAGCAGCTCAGAGAAACAACTGCAACAAACCCTCTTTGTCATCCACTTTAATTCCAAACAGCACAGTGTGGGCTGGTTGTTTTCCTCCCAAGAACCACAGAGAGGAGTGAATTGTAACATGCTGCTCCTGCCCTTCTGTCAAATCTTTTCCCGTGCAGAATTCAAACCAAGCTACGTCCGGAATCGCTCCGTCCGTTCCGTGTCTGTGGAGCTGGCTGGGGCTGTTTATAACCTGGGCTTAGAGGATGGATACCAGCCCATCTTCCCAAGGAACATCTCCAAGCGTCACAAGGTGCAGAGGGCTGTTCTCCGTGAGGAGGAGGACAGAGACATGGGGGAGTACAGTGGCACTGGTGGCATTGCAGAGTACGCAGCCCCGAACCTGATCAAAGTGACCCACAGGTGAGTGCTCGGGGTAGAGCTGGGAAAGATTTTGCTGCTTAAGTGGCTGCTTTACATAGATGGGTGGGTTAAAGTGTGCTAAGCACATTGGACACCCAGTCTAGCTTCACTAAAATTCATATTCCAACTTGTACAACAGCCTGTGGTTCTGCTGTAGTTTTGTCAGAAGAGCTGCAGCAGTGCTTTTGTGTGTCCTGCACCGGGGAGAGACAGCAGTCACAGATCAGGGCATTTTCCAGACATGCAACAGTTATGTGACACCTGTGTGAAAACAGGAGAGGCCTCACCCCTGGAAATCAGTGTGACCTGGCCTGGCTGGAGGCCAAAGGCTCTGACTGGAGTGTGAACTGGTTTTGGGTCTCTGGTTGCTTTGTGCAAGCTTTCTGTAACCAGTGCCAGGAAAGGGAAATCTATATTATGAATGAAGTTGGAGCCTTGGGAAATGGAACATACTGGGAGAGAGGGAAGGCAATTGTCTGAGCACTCCAGTGGCTAAAAATAATTTCCTCAGGGAAATTTCCTAGGGACTGATGGTGTCTTTTCAACTGTACTTTAATGAGTTTAATCACCATTTCCGCTTGTGAATTATCAGGAAAGCCACCAATCATTACTGACTGTCATTAAATTGTCATTAACTTGTTTAATGACTAACTCATGTAAACATGCAGGAGCCAATTAGCTGCTCTTGGTATCTGTGTTTTCCATTTGACTTCTGTCCACAGAAGTGAGTTAGAGACTTGCCAGTAGGAGGAAAAGTATCTAGGTTGGCATCAGAGAATTGTCCTCTTAACCCAGCTCTCATGGATGTTCAGGACTCATAAATCACCATTTGTGCTTTTCTTCTGGAACAAATTTAATTGATTTTTAGTTGATTTTTTTTTTTGCTGCCTTACTGGGTGAATCCCAAATTCATACAAGGAACTGTCAGGAAGGTTGTGCATTATTCATGAGGAGTCCCCAGGAACACTAGCAGAAAAGAAGGCAGTGGGACAACATGCATGAGGTGGTTTAAAGGAAATAAAGGAGTAAATAAAGGAGCTTTAATTTAAATAGGCATTCAGAAATGACTGTGTGGTGTTTGACCCTTAATGAACTTCTCAGGTAAATCTGTCAGGTGGTGACTTTTGTTTGCTTGTTTATTTTAAAGAATTTTAAAAACCGGATTTTACTAGAAGTCAGTGAAACATAAGGACTTAATATTGTCAGAGGGTATTTTGCCTTTGAAGTCAGGGCTCAAAATTGTATCCTTTTTGTAGAAAACAGCAAAATTTCTTTGTATCTGGTTTGTTCTTCTGGGGTTTTTTCCCCCTTTTCTTTATGGTGTGGTAATACATCTTATATTGAAATACTTTATCATTGCCTCTGCATCACTTAGTTATGCACTGGGAAACTGCTTCTGAGTAATGCTTTAGTGCTTGCTAGTTAGTAGAGATTTATTTAGACAGTCTAATGAATTAGCAAGAACTCTGTGCAGCACAATTTACATACAGAAATTAAGCAGTCAACAGGTTCTGCTTGATAGAAATAGTCTCCTTGAATTCTTCTGCTTCTTTAAAATTTCCATGGCAACTCAAAGCCAGACTTCTTTCCTGGCTCAGAGCATGCTTGTGTTCTCTGGAGTGAATATTGGGTTTTGAATTCTGCATGTCATTTGCAATCCATGGTCTCATTTGTCCTGGAGCTGTGTTATTAAAAGCTGCTGCTTGCCTTGCCCTGGGTGTGTATCCCCTGTAACAAACCCTGTTTGCTTTTCCGTGCCAAGGTGTTACATCCTGGAGAATGACACTGTTCAGTGTGACACAGATCTGTACAGGTCACTGCAAGCTTGGAAGGACCATAAACTTCATATTGACCACGAGGTCAGTGCTGTTTGCAGAGTGTGTTTTCAGCAGGGTTTTCTGTGGGCTGATAGGATCATGCTGACTGTGTGTGTCTGTCTGTCTGCCTCTGGGTGTCTTTGTCCCTCTCTGGAACCTTTTGAACTTGCTGGCTGATTTCTGAACAGACATTTCAGAGATAATTAAGTCAGTACAAGTTTGTGAAGGCAGGATGCTGAGTGAAGGAGAGAACTGCAACTGAAGGCACAGCTGAGAGGTGTCATATGCCTTATGAGATAAATAAGACTTGTAAGTGTCTCCATCCTGGGAAAAAAATGAATCTGGATCTTTCTAACCTTTTAATAGCCCTGCTCTGCCAATGTACCTCTCAAAAACAAGATTTCAACATCAAATATAAGACCAAGGAAAAGTGAGGTCCATTAGTTTGGTGCTTCTGGGATTAATTTCTTTTGCTTGCTTGTGCTTTTCTTAACCCTTGCACTTTGGAATTGAATTTTTTCATAGGCTTGTGTATATGAAGAACCTGGAGATGATTTGCCCTATGAAATTGGCCTGTAAAACAATCATCTGATATTTTTGTCACTAATATTTAAGAATGTATGCTCAAACCTTTCACAGGTGTTGTGTACAAAAGAGGGTCTAGGGATCCTCTTCCAAGGACCAGGTAGTGGTGGAACAAATGCCAGAGAGGAGCATAAAGGACAGACCTCCTGTAATCTCTTACCAAATTACATAAATTCACAGCAAAGTTCTGTGTAGGAACTTCTTGGCCCCCTTTTATGGTACAGTTGACACAGAAGGCAGATACTGAAAAATTTACTAGTCTGCAAAGATTTAAAAGGGCAATTTCAGTCTCACCACGCTCTGGTGATTGTTTTTTCTTCAGAAAACTTGGGCAGTATGGAGTGTCAAAGGACATGGGAGCTCGCCTCTGTCCTGTTGTGCTCCTGATTTAGGGTCACAGGGCTGGATTCTTGGTGTATTTTCCTTGAACACCCTGTCCTGTCTCTGCTCCACCAGCCACGAGCTTCCACATCAGTGGCTTCTGGTAACTGATGGCTCGTGGTGGTTCTGCAGACTGTTCACAGTGGATTACACTGCTTTTTCTGCTGTGTAGAGAGCTGAGGGGGAGGCCTGCAATACCCATCTGAGGTACTGCAATACCCACTGTGTATAACCAGACTGAACAAAAGCAGGAGTTTCATTCAGTGAAAAAGCCAAGCAGTTAAAAATAAAGCCCTGTGGGTGGCACAGTTGACTGCTGGTGGCTGTGCCATGTGGGCAGACACTGCTAAAGCCTGCCATGCAAACAGGGCCTTGCTTTCAGAGCCTCTCAAGAGGGATTTCAGAGCACTCCCTCCCCATCCCCTTCGTGGTGTCAGAACAGGCTGAAATTTAAGGGTTTCCTTTTCCTTGGAGCAACCTTTCTCCCCTTGCAAATGTGAGCCCAAGAGGAGAAATCCCAATGGAAGCAGGAGTGTCTGTGTGCCCCCCATTCCCTCTCACAGTCAAGAGTGAGAGAGCAGGCAAACCAGCAAGGCTTCCTCCTGCTGGAGTTTCCTTCTGGAAAGTCAGATAGTTCAAAAATACTTGTTAGTGGTGAGAGTCATGGCAGGTAGTGAAGAGGAAGCATTTGGTGACAGCAAAATGGGTTTGAGAAGGTTAGAATAAGACTAAATTATGCTGTATTTTTTAACCTCTATCTTTACCTTTTTTTTTTTTCCTTAGATTGAAACCTTGCAAAATAAAATAAAAAACCTGAGGGAGGTGAGAGGTCATCTAAAGAAGAAACGACCTGAGGAGTGTGATTGTAACAAGATAAGGTATTCCTTGTGTACTTCAGAATAATTATTTGTAGTGTGAAACTGTAACTGATTTATCTCCTCACAGGAGGGATCAGGGTCTGGTTTGTTTGGTGGTTGCCTGCTTACTCTGCCCTGTGCTTTCAGGGGAGTTGGGCTGCTGCCCAAGTGCATGACACACCTTCTCCCAGGCAGGAGTTTAATTGCCTGTGTCAAGTGGTGGTGATGTAACGTGGCTTGTAAACCAGTTAGTTCTGCTCTTGTACTGAAGATGCTGCTGTTAAATATCAGAGATGAATATTTTAAGCTGCAGGGTTCTTTCTGGCAGCTTTGACACGGGCAAACTGTGGTTATGGTGCAGTGTTACACAAATCTGTCATAAAAACAGTGGGAAGATGAGAGGATTTCTTCCCATGCAGTTTTTTCCAAGGCTGGATGAATTATCTCTTAAGATGAAATCACTGCACTATTTAGCAGCTACATCTGTTGGGAGAAGCAGGAATTTAACAGCTGGTGCAGAGTTACCTGTGTTTGTAACCACCACTGGCTCAGGGCAACAGATATTTCTTTCCCTGCTCCAGATCACTTGTGCATTAAGTGCAGCAGGCACTAGAACAGTGATTAGGTGTTAAGGTCTCTGCATAGTTGGTTCTTACATAGCCAAATATTTGCAAAGTGGCCACAGGGTCAGCCCACTGATTACATGGAAAGGAGGTTCATAGAATCATAGAACATTAAGGTTTGGCAGGGACCTCAAAGATGATCCAGTTTTTCAGACTAGTATAGGTTACACTTCTATTTGTGCACAGCATTTTTAAGATGACTAATCCCACTGAAATCAATGAAGTTAATCATCCAAGTTATAAATGTTCATGTGTTTGCAGAACTGCATTGCTTTAGAATTAGTTAATCTGTGCAAGGTTAAAAAAAACTGAAGGAGATAGTTCTTTATTAATCTTACTTTGTTAATTTGTTATAAAGATTAAATTTAGGAAAGCTCCCAATAGCATTAAGAATTAAAAAGATTTGTTTTGAAGGGAATTTTAATCTGCTAACTAACTGAATTCAGAACAACAACATTTAATAAACTTTGTTTCTGTTTGATTTTTTTGGGTAGTAACTTTATTAGTCAGAAAATACTGCCATTGGCTGAGGCTGTTTTGTCTCTTTTTACCTTTGGTAATTCCACAGAAAGGAGACTTCTGCAAAATCATGAAAGGGTTTCTGGAGACAGAGGCAAAGCAGTAGGCAAGGGTGTGTATGTCTGCTTACACCCTCATACTGAGAATATATTAGGCACTGCTCTTGCTGGGACAGTTCAGTCCATCTTGTTAGCTTTCCTGGAACTTCCAGCTAGTAACAAAGGAGGAAACCCCCTTCCCCAACCCTACAGTGCAGCTGGCATTGAAATTCTTCCAAGGGGCACAGGGAGCTGGGAAGGGCCCAGCACAGTCGAGTGAGGCTCTTTATTCACTGTACAGCAACAAATGGAGAAGTGACACTGGATTAAATCTGCTTCAAAGCCAGTCTGATGGTGTGGTACAAATAGGAGCGGTTGTCTTTGTTCACCAGCGATGCTGTTTTTATTTTCCAGTTATCATTCAAAACACAAAACCAAGCTGAGGCACAAGGGATCCAGTCTTCATCCTTTCAAGTAAGTGAAGGGCTGTTCCTTTGAAAGAGGATGTGCCAAGTCATTATAACATTTGGTCCACACAAACTAAGCAGAAGTACTAGTGCTTCATTTATCCTGTATTGAAAAGCATAAACACAGAGACACTGGGCAAGGAACTAATGCTAGTAAATTCTGAGATAAGGTTCCTGCTTTGGGAAATGTCATATCACAGACCTCAGGCAAGCCCTGTAAGCCCCTTTGGCTGCATTTTCATTTTCCAGTGCTGTTGAATTGCAGAGTCATCTCCATCTGGAAGAGAAGCCATTTAATTAAAAAGATGTTGATTCTTTCCCTCAGAGCAGCTCATTTTACGAGCTGTGTCGGGTTTTTTAGGTGCATTCAAGTGTAACAGAGTTTGCATGACCCTGATGTTTGGTGTGTGCAGGAAAGCCCTCCAGGAGAAGGACAGGCTGTGGCTGCTGCGGGAGCAGAGGAGGAAGAAGAAGCTGCGCAAGCTGCTGAAGAGAATCAAAAACAACGACACGTGCAGCATGCCCGGGCTCACCTGCTTCACCCACGACAACCAGCACTGGCAAACTGCTCCCCTCTGGACATGTAAGGATACTGGAAACTCGAGAACAGGGAGGTGGGTTCTGGCCAGACCGGGCCGGGCTGTTGGGTTCCCAGTTTGGGGTTTCAGTGCCTGTGTAGCCCCAAAGGAAAGAATCTGTTCCAGTGCTGCACAAAAGGCAAGGGAGGTAAAAACAACTGCAAGTAACCAACAGACAGTGCACAGTGTGGGTGTGGTATCTCACCATCTGGAGTGTTTCCCAGCTGGACAAGATGTTGCTCTAATGAGCCGTGTGGTGTGGGTTAGGTGTGCACAGAGCAAGAGGCTGATGCTGGAAGGCATTCATTCTCTGCTTTAGAGCTCAGGAGTGAGAGTTACCCTCTGTGAATAAAGGAATGCTATAAACAGAAATAATTAGCAGTGTAAAGACTGTAGCTGATGCCTTTCTAACTGTTCCATTTGCAGTGGGCCCTTTCTGTGCCTGTACCAGTGCCAACAACAACACCTACTGGTGTTTGAGGACAATCAACGAGACCCACAACTTCCTGTTCTGTGAATTTGCTACTGGATTTCTGGAGTATTTTGACCTCAATACTGATCCATATCAGGTATCTGATCATAGACCTCAAGATCACAGCTGAAGAAATAACAGCATTTTTCCTTATTGACAATCAACTGAATTGCCCAGTATTGCTGCAGGATGTAATTTAAGGCCTCTGTCACTTAAACCAGTATAATTTGGCTCTTTCCTGTTACAAATAAACCACCTGTATTCCATATATGAAAGCCATCAAACTACAGAGCAACAGTTACTAACAAGAACCCCCTGTTTATTGCAGCTAATTAATGCAGTGAATACGCTCGACAGAGAGGTTCTCAATCAACTGCACGTCCAGCTCATGGAACTCAGGAGCTGCAAAGGGTATAAGCAATGCAATCCAAGAACTAGGAACATGGATCTAGGTAAGTGCCTCTCCTGTTGCACTCACAAACCCCCCAAAAAGGAAATGGGGCTCGCTCTTACCATTATGAACCTTGAATCAGCCAAAAGGATTTTAGTATTTCTTAGTACTGGTAATGTCCTGCTGAGCTGGTAACTGCATGCTCAGATTTTTGTAGGTGTTCAGTTTGTGTTATGTAATGTTTTTAAAATTAAGAATGATACTTAAATCACTCATCAGCCTGGTGATGAGTGTTACAGACATGCAGAGGATGATGAGGAAAGAAAGATACTGGTGAAAGAGGGAAAGAATACCCTAATAGCCACTATCAACCTCATAGACCAGTTCAAGTTGGAAGAGACTTGTGGAGTTGTGCAGGGTCAGATGTGAGGGCATGCCAGGTTACTCAGGGCATTGGGTGATCTGTTATTAAGTCTTTTTTAAAATTGTCTTACCTGATACAGGCAATCCCTGGTAACATTGTTAATTTTTCTTCACCTAGGACTTAAAGATGGAAGCTACGAGCAGTACAGGTACATTTAAAAAGTTACATTATTATTCTTAAATACTACTTCCATGATGAAAAAACATGGACAGGCATGGCCTGGAAGGGCATTTGAAAGGGCTTTCCACCCCAGTTGCTTTGAAACACTTTGAAACTTCTTTGTTTCATGTTCTAACTTTGGTAGTCAAAATTCAGGCTGAACTCTTCTCCTTCCTCATCTTTCAGACTGTAGTGCTGGTGGTTTTCTTGGTGATGGTTAACTTTTTTTCTCCTTTTGCTGCTTGAAAATTAGGCAGTTTCAGCGTCGAAAATGGCCAGATGTGAAGAGACCATCATCTGCCAAGTCACTGTGAGTTGGGAGCAGTTCACCAAAAGCATTTGCTTTTTTGCTTTAGCTTTTTCCTTCTCTTTTTGCATGCAGCACCTTTTATAACATCATCATCTATTCTCATGGAATGCTTAAATGGGAAGTCCTCTAAATTATGCAAGAAATATGATATTTCCACATCATTACTGACAACTGCTGCACAAAACCTCTTGGTCCATGTTTTCTGGGACTCCAGGACCATTAAGGTCAAGGCAATTTCAAATGAGTAAAGGTGGATGCTCAGCTGAAGAAACCAGTTATGGTCAACTGCCAGTTAAATTTAAAGACCAGTATGTTGGTTTTGCCTAAATTTAAATTAGCATTAGCTGCCTTGTGGTTTTTCACCCAATCCAGAAAGAACAAAACCTTTTGACTGTAATTCTCACTAGCAGAGAGACAGTACCTTGTACTTTCTTGCTCTTTGTCTGACCACAGCCTTCTGTTGTGAGCAAAAAAAGGAAGTTAAAACAGAAAGTAGACTACTACAAGACAGATTTGTATCTAAGACTGCTTTTTTTCTTACTGAGCTGCCCTTCAAAACTTGACAATGATATTCAGTTCTCAACCTGCCAGAGCTCAAAGGCGAGATACAAATTTAAGTACTTAAAAAGTTACTGTCTCTGAATCTCCCCTTAAAAAGAAGGCAAGAGATTTCAGTTCATTAAAAATCATAAAGTGCTCTCAAACTGTGCAGTGGAAAAAATATGCACAAGTCCCTTCCTAGACACAGTCTGGCCTTCTCACTCGCCCAAGAGGATTTGCTCATGTAATAGAGTATTTTTATTTCTAGTTGAAGAGATCTAAGACTGGCTTTAGAACCAGAGTGAAGCTTGAATTATCAAGCTTTGTACAGATTGAAGTTTCAAAAAGAGTTGGATTGTGTTTCTGTCATACACCTGCTATGGTTTTATAGGTGGTGCACAGTGTTTCCATTGTTTTTTACTGCATGGAATCATTAAAAATATTTAACTGCTTTCTACTGGAATATTATACACTAAAACTGTGTTTGTTTTATTTTAAAGAGGACAACTGTGGGAAGGCTGGGAGGGCTAATCTCCCCAACTGCTGCACCTCCATGAGGATACAAACTGGCCAGAACTTGAATCCATGTACAGACTAAATGAATTGTAACATTAGCCTGAAGGACTGGATAAACTTTGAGGCTGAAATAGGTAGAACGTTTGCACTGGTGAGTGAGTTGAATAGATGCAGTGAAACTGTGGGAAATGCTGTCAGAAATACAGGTCTCTGAACTCCACTATTGTACCTGCTTTTTGCTTTGGATTATACCTCACCTGCTTCACGAGGCATTTTACTTCCAAGAAGACACAAGTAACGCTGAGCCAGCAATTGAGAGGAGAGGAAGCACAGCCCCATCCCAAAGAGCCATTCCAGCGTTTACACAGACAGCTGAGGGGAACTCCAAACCATTGTCAGCTCAACCTTCTCTTCAGTTGTCACCAGAAACACTTCAAAGCCAAGTATAACTCTAAAGCAAGATTTAGAATCATGGATGCTTTTGCTTCTCCCTGGGGTGAAGGCAGTGGTTGAACAGAACTTTGAGCAGCACTGAGTGTTCTCAACACCACGACATTTCTCCAGTCTCCTCTGAGGATACATTTTAGTTCCATCTGTTTGTCCATCCTACTGCCACCTCTACGAAGATTAGAGAAAATCTTCACTAACAGATTTTTGGAGGGGTTGTGTAAAATATTGCTCAATATACTGTTTGCAAAGCAATTTCTTCAGGTTGTAAAGAATTTTGTTAATAAAAAGAGTGTAATGCCCACGGCCTGTTTCTCAAAATGTTAATTACTGTGGCTTAGGACAGTCAGAATTCATCCATTTTTAGAAGTACTGAAAAATTTTGGTAAATGTACATCTAAAATTTTAACAAAATCAGATTTGTATGAAGTTGGTTTTTTTTTGTGGTAATAGCCTGTTGTGTGTTCAAAACCAAAACAACTCCTTTGAGAAAGCAGCGTCTGCTCAGCAGTGTAACTTCTACATTTATTTTTGAAAAAAGGCAGCTCTGAGAAGTTCAATACTTGTAGTCAATAAAGAATAATCTAGTTAATAGTTTAGTCTACAAAAAAAGTTGAAGTTCTGAATGACAGTTACTGTTTAAAGGCTTTTAAAGGGAAAAAAAACCCTTATCATTTTACTAAAGAAGCACAGTGTACAGAGTTATTTGAGTATTTTCATAAGGACATTATTAAATACATTGTAGTACAGGCCATTGTAGCACAGGCATTAGTGGTGAGATTTGTATTTATAATCCATGTTACTCTGCTACCTGTTTTAAAGGCACGTGCCCGAGGGTGCTCATGGGGCAGGACTTGACCAACTGTGGCCTTCACTCCTAACAAAGAGGTACTTTCTTTTAAAACAGAAACTTAACTTGCTCTTTTAGAAATGCAGTGTAAAAAAAAAAAATAGCATGGAAATTATTTTGGAACCCTTCCTGGTTTTGCACATAAGGAAAATCAAGTGGAATCATATCCAGGCATGTAGATCTCTGGTACCACACCCCCCTACTCAAAAAATAGACTTGGATTTAGGAACTAAGGAAAAAACAAACAAACAAACAAAGAAAACCCCTCATAAAACAAAAACCTGCTCAAAAAGCAGAAGTGGACTCTTTGTAAATGTGCTATACAGCAAGACTGGGCTTGAGTATTTGTATTACATGTGGTAAGTCAAATATACTTCCCAAAGTTTTCTTGCAAGCTTTTTTTAATTATGGAAGTAAAATATGATTGTCTGTCTTAATCTAGCCATAGATTTTCTTTGCAACTTGTTACAGCTTTCATGGATTATTAGAAATATCTACTAGATGATGAGATCCCGAATCAGTACAAATAAGTAAAAAATTAAACACATTTTTGCTGCTTCCCAGAGAAAAATTTTAGCCATCTGCTAAACTTTACAGAAAGAGTCTGAGGTTAGATGTAAAAAAATTGGCACTTACCTTTTTTTTTGTGTGTTCAGCCTTTAGTCCTTGGCCAGCTGAGGGTGTGATGGTGAAAATCCTGCAGGGCCCAGTGTTCCTGCTCCTGTTGAAAAAAAGTTACCTTGTTCCTTACCCAGACCCCTGAGCTGTGGGCTTGGTTGGGGCACGAGAAGCAGCTGCTGTTTTGTGAAAGGTAAGTTGTTGCCGAATTGGGGAAAGGTGCCACCTCTTCACCTTTCAGTTCTTGTACAAACTGCAGTGTGAGTTGACAAAGACAACACATCCCGGGTGCTCTCCATGCTAAATGGGTCCCATCAGGGAAAGGTCGCAGTTGTTGCTCCCTCAGCTTTTGCAGCCAATTAGGAGAAGATGGAAACCATTCTCTGCACAGTTTTCCTCAGTGGCAGCACCGAATTTTCTCTGACCTTTGCAGGATACAGTCATGAACCTTAAAGTATTAGACAGCTAATCAAGTTCTGATTTTAAATAGAAACCTTTATTTACATTATTATTAACATCCAAACACAAAAGCCAGAAGGGCAGTAATACCTTACAACCAACTCTTTTATAAATCAGTCCCCGTGATTTTTCTGTTTTGCAAAATAAAGATACAGATATTTCAAGCAATACTTACAATGTAAACTAAACTTAAATGCAGTTCTCAATACTGTATGCCTTCTCCTGAGAATTTTTTTAAATATTGCTCTCAGAATTACATGGTTTCATACTTGCTGTATCATTCTGTCATCTGGTAGTCTGCACATAAATTCTAAAATAAAAGGTGTGCTAATTGGTGCAACATTCAAATAAGTTTTGTCTTGTGACTGAAACGTGGTCTGGATTTTCTAACTTTGAAAGCAGTATTTTAGGCCAAGAAAAAAAAAGTATTACATATGAGTTTTATTAATAACCACGTGATTTCTGTGATCAAAAGAGACATGTAGTAAAACAACACATTTATGCAGCAGTGATCAGAGGTGGCTGTACTAGCTAATTGATCTCTTACTGTTGAATAATGTTATACAGGTTGTTTTTTTAAAAACATTCAGAAAAATCTGCTGCCACAGAACCAAAGCAAAACTGATGGCAATAACTAAATGTCAGCAGATTTCAAACTAGATGTCCTATGCAGGATTAGTGCTGCCAAGAAAGATGTCATCATCAATGCTTTTTAAAAATGCCCCCTCCCTCTTAATCAAGTTTAAACTAAAAATCTTTGGATTCAGCAAAAGAAAAAAAAAATAGGTATAATCTAAACACAGATGAGAAAATGATGATCCTTAAAACATCAGTCAGGTACCAGTTAAACACAGATGTATAAACAGAACCACTTTACAAAAATTGTAGGGCAGGATGTATAAAGCAGTCCATAGTCCTAAGAGCTCACCTAATGAAAGCAACCAGGGTTTGTAGTTTCCATCAATATAATGAACAACTACAAAATATAAAGATTGTTCTGCTCTGATCTGATATAAAAAGCATGGGATTGTTGCCTTTCAGCTTCAGTAGGCAGCACTTAAATAGATATGTTCTAAGAAATGTAAAAAAGGAAAAAAAAAAGAGAAAAGTTCCTCAGGCTTTTAAAAGTTTTGCATTAAAAAACACACATGAATCGGACAGAAGATTTCAAATAAATGCTGTCACCTAATCTGTTTACTCAGTGCTAATGGCAGAGACTGACTGATCTACATTCCCTTTGGAATACAACTGGCTGGATGCTAAGGATGAATGTTTTGAGACTATTTCTATTTAGAGTTATTTCTATTAAAATGGAAGCTCACTGAATATTCTGAACAGTAAAACCACCTCTTGCTAACGTACCAAGAACAAGCAATAAAGAACACAGATCAGGGTTGGTTTTTTTGTACTCACTTGGGAGAAATCAGTCTTCCATTACACAGTGAACAACAGAACAGGAGCACCACACATCCTAAACATTTCTGGGTCATCACTTATGGAAGTTTAGAGGTTTGACTTGTTGTAACTTTAAAAACTGCAAAGGGATCTTCATTCCAAGGCCCCAAAATGGAGGGGAAAAAACCCCCCACGTTACCAGCAAATAATATGTAACCAGACTTAAATACTGATATCAGAGAAACCTGCTTAGAAAATACATTCCTTCCTATTAGAACAATCCAGTGGAGGTGCAGACATTTGGTTAAAGTGTGGCTTAATATCCTTAAAGATTTCTGGATGTCATGTAACAAGGAATAGTTTGCAACAGACGAACACTTCCAAAGATAACATTTAGAGCTCATTAAAACTGACCAAGAAAGACACAATCCAGATTCATCAGCTGAAAAGGTGACCTATTACAGAAAGACACGACTGTCCTGACAAGCTGGGACATCTCACAATGCAGAGCCTTTGTGTCAAACTGCCTTCTGTAAAAAAAAGACGTGTAACAAAAGTGCTCACAGGTGGAGAAAGCATTTTACAACCGGTCTTTTTTATAAAAAGCTATATGTTAAAGATGTAAAAATAAATGAAGTGTTGAAGACCAAAAAAGAGAAATATGTGGGCCAAAGTCACCCAGCTTTAAAGTCATTAAATCTAATTAAAGAAAAATTCTATTTGGACCTCAACTACACTGAGTTTACAGAAATCAATTTTGTTAAATATTTAGCTTCACAAACTCTGCAAAAATGAGTTAGTGACCTACAAAAGTCATATATATAATACATTATCTTAAAGATCATATTTACAAAATTTATTCACAAAAAGACTGCAAAATTCTGATTCTGACTGCAGTGCCTTGCCTTTTCTGAAGTTATTTTCCAAAAAAGATGAAAGATTATTGCTCTAATTTCCATACACAGAACACATTACATTATGCAGTCTTTTCAAATAATTCTTAAGAGATTGTGTTTGAGAAGGAACATGAGTACACCCCTACCTTCATATTAAGTCCTTATCAAAGATATTGCATTAATCCATTATATAGTCTTCTATAAAGTGCACTCAGCTGCACAGCAATATGTAAATATTAGTCACAACTGTGTTTAAATAATTTAAACTGTTTATCCTCTCTTTTTAACCCTTGGCTTCAGTGGACAGGATTTTGGACTAGAACGTGCCAATTCATTTTGCACTGCTACTTTGCTTGGGAAATCCCTGACTCTTGGGGGTAAGAGACTAAAAGCAGCATTTATATTCAGGAATTAATATAAAAGAGTCAAGGCTAAGACTACATTCTCTGTCAGATACTGTTACTAGAGAAATCAAAAATTCTTACCACTGTGACTTCTCCAGGCACTTTTGTCTGCCTGTAGCTGAAGGGCTTTGGATACAGTAAACAGATCAGGTACACCAGGAGCCTACCCATCCAATCTACTAAAATGTCATTACCAAATTCACAGTTCTAGAGGAAGAGCGCCAAAAATATTAACAAACTTTTTTTGTACTCCACAATATACAGTAATACAGAGACTTCTTGTACTAATTTTTTTTTTTTTGGGAGGGGATAGGGTTTTTTTTTTTGGCTTATTTTTTCCTCTGAATGAAGTAACTTCTGCAAGCCCAGTCTGAGTCATCTTCCTTTCCAACACTAGTGCATCAGTAATACAGCCTTTCTTGCTTGAAGATGTGGTTCTGGTGTCAGCAGTACTTCTGTTAAAGAAAAGAAGAAATAATCATCAGAGAAAATAAAAAACATCTTTGCTGAAAAAAAGAAATAGTCCACATACTGCATTTGGAAGAGGAAACTACTGATAATCAATGTCTGTAAGCAGAAGAGTAGCTTTTCAGTGCTCCACTTCTTTGAAAATAAATTTCTATAAGAGAAATGCTCTCCCAGAATCTCCTAGACACATTTATTTAGGTATCTTCATGTAGGTTTGGAATATCTGACATTTCCCCTTCATTTTCCTCTTTATAAAAGGCATCTGTTGTATCAAACTCCTCCAAACCCTTACTTATCACCCAGAAGTCCTCAGATTATTTTCCTCAGGTACCTTGGACAAAATTTCATGAGGTACATTTTACTTGGATAGATTTAGCTTATGTCAGTATTATGTTGCTCATGCCTTGGTATTTTGTGGAAAGAGTGCAGCAATATTTTGTAATTCATCTTTCTTTTCAGGGCCTATTATTAGCACGTTTTCCCCCTAAATGAGGGGCCTGTATTTCCCACAGTTTCTGGCTAGGCATACACAAGCTATTCTAAGGTAACAGCAGCAGCAGCTGCCAGAAGGATCCCACACTATCAGGATTCTTGACTCATAAGAGCTATTACATATAATTTTCAGCATCTGCTGGAGATGGTTTTCACAATGTCCAGGGGTGGCTTTCTGGGGTTTCTCCAGGTTCAGAAGTATTTCATCATCCTTTGTGCAGTCTAAGCCTTGATCCTACCTATGATGTTTAAAAGTCAGCAGCTACTCACAGCATCCAGCTTAGGTGCATCGTGGGTTGGATTAAATATCATCAATAATAAGGTGTCTCTTTGCACATAAAACTGGCAGGTCCCACAGATGTAAATATGAACAGGATAACTGAGAGCAGGACTGTGCCAGAGGAATGGATGGAAGGAGCCCCTACTCAGTGGAAAGAGCCAACATCTTTTTGTCAGTCTGTATGAACAACTCACCTGGTCTGGACCCATGGGCATTCCTGACATAGGCATGGCATTAATACTCATCTGTCCCATGTGGCCACTGCTGCCATTCATGTGCATCATACTGTAGGCTGCTGGATTGCCCTGATGGCTGAACTGCTGCTGGGGGAAAGAACTGAGGCACAAAAGGACAAATAAAATTAACCTTCTGAAAAGTTTACACATTGATACATTGCCTTCCCTGCCCTGCACCAGCTGGCAACACGTGAAAGATAACACTCTTTTCACATTTACTTGTTTCTACCCAATATCTGTTTTGTGTGGAAACAAATTTCCCTCCCAAAAGGAATTTTGAATTTTTAGAAACACAGAGAAGTATCTGTGTGCTGGGTGAAACCTTTCTGGAGGCTCCTGTTAGGGCTGTATCATCCACTGTGATACTATTCTGAACTTTAGTATTTCCCCACAAGTTATTTTTTCAATATTTAAAGACTGAGTGTTGCTCCTGGTTACTAAGACTGCAAGAGGTCCAATATGAATCAATGCAGCTAAGCATAAAATACACTTAACCACTCTATTTCTTTAAGCAGAGCAGGATCAATGATAATACAGACACCAGAAAGACAGCAATTTTTTCCTCTTCTAAATCCTTTTCCTACTACAAGCTATTTAATGTAGTTTCTGCTTTAAACAAAAGGAAAGACACTTTTTGAGAAGCAGGTTGTAACTGGGAAGTTCACCTGTTCCTGGCCATGCTTCCTGATGGCCAGCCCTTCATCTCTGAGGACTGGTACATTGCTGCTGGCTGAGGATGCTGCATCACAGGATTCTGGGAGGGTCCAATTCTTGATGATATCATTGGGTTGGGAGGGCTTGATACTCTGCTAAATGCAGGATCAGGTTGTTGGCTTAAACCTTAAAACAAAGGAGATACAATACACTTCAGTTGTCATCACCTTGTACTTTTAGTTTATCTTCTTGCAGCGATTGGAAAGGGAAATGTCATCCTTTTTTTGTAGCAGTATATTCCATTTTTCAGAATGACTGGTATTTAGGTAGTTTGGGGTTAATAAAAGACAGGGAAAAGAAAACCAGACAGATGAAAAAAAAAAACAAAACCAAAACATGTTAGTACTAGTACCATAATTAGGTGGATAGGGGAATTGCTGTGGAGGAACTTGAGCCATTGGAGGGCCTGTCAAAGCACTATCCATGCTTCCTGTGGCAGTCACATTTGGTGGTGGACTGAAGGCCTGAGGTTGCTGTTGCTGCTGCATCATCATTGCCATCCTCTGTTGTCTAAAATGGTGACTTATTAGTTCCCTGTTACGCTGAGCCACCATTTGAGCATTAAGAAAACCTTGCTGCTCTCCCCCAAAGAGAAGAAAAATCATATTAGAAAATGTTTTTACAAATGAAATCACGACAGAGTCAATCAAACCACCTACACTCCTTCTAAGACCCAGCATATCCATTATGAGAACAGGAAGTTAAGAAAACCCCACAGCCAGTACAAAAAAAAGTCATCAAAATATTAATCGAAGGTTTTCATTAAATTGTCATTAGTGTTAAACAAATTATAAAGTCGATTAGATATATTCTACATAGGAAAACTATTGGCAAACTGAATTGATAACATGACCTAATGAACAAATCTCTCTGCAATCTCGGGAATAAGGGAGGCAGAAAAACCACCTTTTTTTTAATTGTGCAGGGGGACAAAACCAAAGAGGAATGCTGTGGAATCATGAAAGAATGTCAAAATTCTAAACAGTGTAATAATTACTTACCTGTGATCCCACCTGTGGCTGCATAACTGGTCTCATTGCTGAGGTATTTCCACTGACTGGACTTTCCATTTTCATTTCAAGCGTCTGACGGGTCTGATTGATAAACTTGGAAAAAGACATTTTAGCAGAATTAGCCTGAAAATAACAGTATCTCAACAAAGTAATAGCAACTCCTGCAAAAAAAGTTTACTTACAGACTTCTTGAATCCATGAAGTGCAGTGGTTAATTTTTGCCTTGTCTCATGTACCCACAGAACAGCTCAAACACACACAAAAAAGAAAAACCCTCCAAACAGGGCACTACTACTGGGGTTTGGTTTTTTATTTCCCTTGAAATTAGCACTCTTTAAGAATAAAAGAGAAGACTATTTATTTGTTCCAAATCATGTTTTGGGCAAAAGGATATAACCACTAGCTTTGCTAAAAATAATAAAATTCTGTCTCCTTCCCTCTCCCTGACAAAAGGCCAAAGCCACACAGACTGAACTAGCGTCACAGAAAAGCAGAGAGAACACGGATCAAACCCCACCATTTCACATCACACAGCAATAGCTCAGTTTTCCAAGTTTTCTTTGTACATTGTATTTGATGCCAGGCCTGCATTTCCACATGGGGAATTCACTGCTGAAATCATGCACCAATTTTGTAAGCAGTGCTTTCAAACTACTGTTACCATCTATGTGGCTGTATCTATCCTCTCACCTTTCATCCAAAAGAAAATACCTAAATGAACATGGACAAAGAGATCATCCAGAGCTACATTGTTCAACAGCACTGTTTAAAGTCACAACACTCTTGTGTGCTGCAGGAACCAATCCAATGTGTAACTGGGGAGGCTGATGGAGAAACACTTGTCCTAATAAAGGTTCTTTCACTCCTACAGCCATCAGGCACTTGGTGAGAAGCACTGGCAAAATGAAAGATCTGTCCTCTCAATCATCTGTTGTCATGTCCATTATCACACTTGTGAAGCAACACAATTCCATGTGCAACTGATTCCTCTCTGGAACATGAAGGAGTTGTGACTGAAGGAGCAAAGAATTACCTGCTGGCCCTGAAGCCTCTGCTGGAGCTGCATGCGGAGCTGCTTGGGGGTGTTGGTGCGAGGCCTCATCACGTTGGCCCTGGGATGCACACTCTGCAGTGGGAAGTTGCTTGGTTGGCCCATCTGATTCATCACTGAATTAAAAGATGGCTGTTGTCCCTGGATGTTACTAAAACCTCCTGGCATTGTTGCCCCTTGCCCTTGATAGGGCTGACCATATAACGAAGGCTTCTGCTCAATCATGACGGAAGATTCCTGACCTTGAAATGAATCTTGTTTGGGTTCCAAAGCTTGTCCCTTCAACAGATACAAAAGTGCTTTCACTAGAAGTATATTCTTTAAGTAGGAATTCCTAAAGAAGCAATAAAACTAACACAGCATATTACAACAACCAGCAGTTTCTTGGGTAGAACACAGCATGGACAGGGACTGTTTTCTCTCCAAACTAATGAAACAGCAAAAGCAATAATTTATAACTTTTCTTTTAAACCAGCTCTGCTGCACAGTGTGTACACAGGCAGATCAGTGTCATTGGTCAAGCCCTTCCACACTTTTAAATGCTATTTGTACAAATGATTTTCTGTGTATTAGCAAGTTCCAAATTATTCATCATTTTTTTCCTATTTGCTAGCCATGCAAATTCAAGCTGGAACTGAAGGAGATGGAAGCACACTGTCACTGCCAGTCAAAGATTTCAGAATGTAAGCTCAGCTGACAACAGTTTACTAATAAAACCCCAACACAATTCCCAGCTTATAGAATTATAATGAATTACACCCAAAAAACACCTCTATACACCAAGGCATGATACAATAAACTTCTACACGAGTATGCCATTTATCTTCCTTGTAATGCACAAGAAGTTTAATCCATACTGAGCTTCTCCAATGAAAATCATTACTCAGTGTAGAGGTTTCCAACAGCAGATGTAGGAAAATGAGGATGAGGAAGCGAGGAGAGGGAGTGAGAAGGCCCTCTTCACTTCCTTTTCAAGGAACAAAAGAATATAGGATTTTGGAAAATAAATGGCCAAAATCTCTCTTTACTTACTTGGCTTACAAGATCAGGAATTCCTAATGCTCTGTCGATTTCTTCCAGCCCTGTGACATCTGTGTTACTCAGCAATGTGTGCAGCTGATCCAAAAGTGCCCTTTCATCATTCTGGCCTTCCATATTTGGAGCTGAACATAAGAGGTCATCCAAAGAGTTTCTAACTAGCTGTCTATAAATATAAAAACATTAAAATCATAGAATCATTAAGACTGGAAAAGACCTTCAAGATCACCCAGTCCAAGCTGTGCCCAATCCCCACCTTGTCCCCCAGCCCAGAGCACTGAGTGCCACGTCCAGTCTTTCCTTGGACACCTCCAGGGATGAGACCCCACCACTTCCCAGGGCAGCCCCTTCCAATGCCTGACCACCAGTGAAGAAATTCATTACGACCACTACAACCAAACCCACAGTTTTTATATAACATATTGACCTGGAGATGATTTAAGTACTATAACCACCAGAAGACTGAAGTAAGACTTATCAACTTCAGTCCGAAATTTAGGTTCTAAAATGTCCAGTCACCTTCCAGGTATCCTTGAACACAGGTAAATTCTGTTTTCTCCTGGCTTCTGCCATGTGCCACAGAGATATAATTTCAGATTTTCCCATCTCTTTTCTCCATGCCTCCCAACTCAGGGATTGATTCATTTTATTAACAATGCCTTTTGTGGAGCTGGAGTAAAAGATACCCAGTTTCGTATCAGCAGCAGAAATGGAAACAGATTCTGACTCCCATCTGTTATCCCCACTGTGTATGCTACACAAATTTTTTTCCAGGTCTTAAATTCTTCTGACAAACAGTGAACAGCTGTATTTAAAATTTATCTTAAAACCTTCCCCAAATCTACCTGTTCTGTGAACCCCGTGCCTGCTCCACGGACAGCACGTTGTCAGGCCACAATCCAGGCTGGTTAGAAGGTCCAGGCTGTCCATAGGGATTCCCTGCCATGCCAATGTTTATCTCATTTGGCCCTGTGAGGTAAAACATTTGTGGGTTTTTTAAAAACTGAAGGTGTCATCTTGCTCTGCTGGTGTTCAGAGAAAGCATTGAGGATGATCATGCAGATTGTCAAGCAGCTTCATGAGCTTTCCATGAGCATGTTTTACAGTGTATACACACATAAACTCACACTCAACATCATTTCAGAAATATAATAGACCACAGATTTAAATATGACAGACAGTGATCTAAAGCTGCTGCCCTGTCAGAGCATAACTCCTGTTTCTAGTCCTTTAGCCCCTCAAATCAGAATCTTATAGATACAGCACATAGCATGAAAAAAAAATTAGAAACTTCTGGCCAATGACATCTGGGTACCAGCAAATATACATTGTCATATTGACATCAATATCTGGCATTTTAAATTCCAATACAAAGTGAAAATCAAAAGAAACAGTAAGTACATAACATTTTGCTCTTTACTTTACCTCTATCTAGACACACAGAGCTACATAGGAGAGTTTATGTCAACCCATTATTTCCCAGTATCTGTAGGAATCACCTGGCAATAACCATTTCTAGGAAGCTGAGCTAAGAATTCTGACTCAGTCAGCACTGCACAAATTTCTCCCTGATTTAACCTTATAATGACATGTTGCATTGAAACAGTAAGAGAATTGGTAAGAGCCTTCCATGATAAAAATGGAAAGGAAGAAATGCTATTTTGGCCATTTTGGGGCATACCAGTATTGGCACAGTAGACTGGAAAATTTCAGCTCTAGGGTAAACCTTTGTTAGAGATACAGAACAAAAAAACCACACAGGCTTCAAGGCTCTGTTCACATTTTAGACACGCAGCTTATTTTCTCTCATGCAAACTTGAATACTTTGAAGAGAAACTGTATTTGTGATGCGGTTTCCTATGAAATTTGGCTACTCCATGTGAGAAGAATTTTGAAATACTTGAGAAAAAAACTTTAAAAACCACTGACTACCAAGAAGTTAACAGCAAAAAAAAAAGGCATCTATGTCGAGTATGATGAATTCAATTAATATCTTCACGTATAGAATCGCAGATGCCATTTAGTTCCTGGAATTCAGCAGAGAAGCACTGCACTGAAAAAAATACACAGAAATTATCTCCCCAAAATCTGGAGACTCACACAGACAACACCAGAAGATAACAAACCTGCCAAAAAGTCACTGAATGTCACAGTCAGGGAACAACAACAGCCTTTACCTTCAAAAGCCTTTTGATGAAAATACAGCGCTCTACCAAAATCGAGAAGATTCTTATGATGAATGCTAACTAAGAAAGCAGTGAGCAGGACAATAAGAAGTGCAGAACTTACTCATGTGGATCATGGGCTGCTGCAGGCCTGGCCTGGAGGCGGGCAGGCTGTGGGAGCGCAGGGGCAGAGCCCCAGAGCCGGCCGCGGGCCGGGGCAGCGCCGCGGGGCTGAACTCGGGGCCTGCCCTCAACAGCCCGGCAGAGCCTGCGGGGTCCAACCTGCTCCCCTTGGAGTTGGGCAAACCCCAGTCGGGCTGATGCTGATTCATGGCCACGTTCCTGTTGGGAGCAGCTGCTGTAATGGAGAGTGGGAAATGCAGGGATTTGTCATCTAGGCGTATTTTGGGTTAGGAATTGTTATTTCAGCAACAAGTGCACCTGCCAATGACAGAGCAATTCACTGAACTCCTAAAAAAGCATCTAAAGCTAGCCATGCCAAGTTTTAAATCACCAAAAACCTATATGAGTCTATTTAAATGACCTATGAGCTATATTTAAAGGTCATAATGACTTAACTTACCATTGTGACTTGTACCTGCTTCTATACATCAAAAACATACATTGAAGACTCAAAATAGTAAAAAACAGTTTAACTACTTAATAAAAGTAAAGTTAATGATACCCAGGTAGTAAATAGTTATTTTCTTATAATTTAAGCTAGGATAATAATTAAGAATTATTAATATGTTGATGGTAAGATTAACATTCTTTAACATTAAGATTTCTTCTAACCAAAACTCATATTATAATCTTGAAACCTTTTTAGACATAAAAGCTTTTTCCTTTACAATGAGATCTACTAGTAGACAATCAACAAACCCAGATTTGCTCCAAAATTTTCTTGGTTTTCAATCATTCTTGGACTTCCACCCATCAAGTTTTGCTTTTGTAACATGGAGAATGCATTGACATTCCTCACGGAAGAGCTCGAGCCCACAGGGCTGTCTAAAGACATGGCTCTGTTAAAAGGAGGCCGAGCAGTCTGCACAGACTGGGAACTCTTCACACCTGTGAAAGAATTAAAAGATGCATGGAACTGTAATTTTAAATAGAAAGTGCCATTAATGACTTCAATAAATTAGTCTGATCTATTTATGGGCACATATATTTGATCTTAAGCAAGCCAGGAATAGTTATTTTGCTTATGTTCTCACTACAAAAATCACATTTTGAAAAATAGTTAGGATATTTTACAGTAGTTCCCTTTGGTCCTAGACAAAAAAAGAGATCATTTTAATTTAAGTTCCGTAATGAACCATGTTTTTAACACTTTGAAACACACTAGTATTACAGACTCCTTCATATATATATATATACACACAGGCTTTGGGTAACTCTGACATGAAGACAGAAACCAATGGTTCTGTTTGGAACAGCTTGAATCCAGAGGTGGTGTGTTCAGAGCACAGTATGGACAACTAACCCACAAGAAGAATTATCACAAAGAATAAGAGGGAAATTAGAAGCTTGCCATCAATTCCATATTATATCTCTAGACATCTACAAGGGATAAAAAGTCTCAATTTTAATTTACAACTCGCAAAACATTTTTCCTGATGACTTGTCTCTGAGAAATCTACATTAGACAAACCCAGAATAAACCATAAAACAAGGAACTGAATGTTATTCCTTGTGTATATAGCA
The DNA here is from genome assembly GCF_025592945.1 of Manacus candei. Classification (NCBI taxonomy): domain Eukaryota; kingdom Metazoa; phylum Chordata; class Aves; order Passeriformes; family Pipridae; genus Manacus; species Manacus candei. Next base: position 4,724,080 of record NW_026138105.1, on the reverse strand, counting down.
GGTGAGTGCTGCCAAGTCAGCTAATAGTGCACAAAATAGCCTGGGAAAGCATAATTAGACATTTTGCATTATGTTTCTCCTTGAAGATACAGGAGATGAAGAAAGTGTTCTCTAAGGACTTGAGGATGTTTACATCAGGTAAGAAGAAAACCCTAACTTTAAAACCAAAGTGATATTCAATTCCTTACCCAATAAGGCATTTCCTTGAAATAATGCTTGCTTTGTTCCAAGGTTATTTCCATTGGCAGACATAGCATTGTTGTAAAACTCTGAACTAGTCAGATCACCTAGAATTGCATCCAAATTATCCAAGTCTCCATTCATCTGAAAATGATGCAGTAAAACACCAAGGTTATTTATTCTTATATGGCCATCCTTCAGGTTTTATTCAGCTCCTTGCTAATCCTAAAAGATGTAACTGGGAGACAAATGTTTTAATTCACTGACGTTACCTTGAGCTGGATCTCAATTTCCAGAGAGCTTCAGATACCATTTAGCTACATTTGGTTTTTAGAGTATTTTGCTCAGCTAATTTTGAGAATTAGGAGAAACTGGAGGACCACATAACTAAAATGAAAAGCCCCTCTGAATATAAACATTTCAGTCATGAGAAACTACAAAGATAAAAACACTAATGACAGCCAACAGCATCCAGAATGTGTATTATCAGTGATAAATAACGTATCTGTCACACACAGAAAGCCTAATTTCATTACTGGCAAACATGACAACACATGGAAATTACCTACAGGTTTTTCTGGTCATAGAAAAAGAATTCACATATAGTGGATTCACATCTTTACAAAAACAGCTTCTCTGAATACCTTAATTAGATCTCAGGAGCAAGGACTGACACTACACGTTGGGTACTATTGCACAGTTGTGACTTTTCCAGAAGTGGTATTCAAAAAAATGTTATAAGGTGTTCCATTTATAGTCAGCCATTAGCTAATATAAAAACTGTGCATAATTTATTTACATATTTCTTATTACTTGGGAAATCCAAAGTTCTAAGATATCAACATGTTTTCAGTAAATGCCATACTGACCAGTACTGCTCACTTTGAAGAGGTTCCAAATCTGACTTAGGACTTAAATACAAAAATATTATACACAGACTATAATTTTAAGAACAGCTGTCCCTAACTGACTTCTTAGTCACACTTGTAGTTTCAGAATAGTTGTTGGATGGTGCTACAGTTTTCTGTATCATGACATTTCTTGGAATTCTGACTCTAGAAACACTGAAACAAATTAACAGGTATATATTTATTTGAATGCTGAATATATGTAAGTATTTGGGATAACATATTACCTCACTTAAGGAGAAAAAAAGAGTGCTAAAACCAATGAATAAACTAAACCAAATCATAGCTATTTTAAGTATTACATATTTTTGTGTACTGTTTATATTTTCAAAATGAAATCACATTTTATCTTTTGCTGTTGTATTGCCAACTAATTACACAGGCAGTTACAGCTCCATTTAATAAAATAAGCCATAAAACCAAACATGTGCTATGTGAAATAGCAATGTGAAATAGCAATGTTAAAGATCTGATTTCAAGGAATAATTTGTTAATATTACCTTAATCATACCATACCTCAAAGATAACATTAATCCACGACTTCAGTAGACCAGATTTGTTTATATATACATATCCTGTACTTCTCTTTGTGCTTTTTTATTTACAATGAAACCTGAGTGCACTGTTTCATTTGCACACAACTTTATTAGAAATGTTTACACAAGAAGTGTCCTATATTTAGCCATTCACTGTAATAATTAAATATCAGTTAGCTCACTGCCATCATTTTACATTATACTGTACCTCCTCTGCTGGCTCCATTTTTATTTTCATCTCTTTCTCTTGACTAGAAGTAGGAATTGTAGAACTAGTGCACTGTCCCATCTTATTATCCACACTTTCTACTTTAGGTTTCAACTCTTTGGAAAGCGGGTCCTTAACATCATCTTTATCTAACAGGTATCTTAGTAAAGCATTGTTTTCCTTCTTCTTTGGGCTCAATTGTTCCTGTTTGACAGTGCCTTCTCCACAGGAGGTTGTGTTACCAGCCTCATGATACGTGTCTTTACCAGTAGCTTCAGCTGTGATCTTGGCCACCTCTGCTGGAGAATTGCCATTCTGCAGCAATTTATGTAAAATCCTGTGCTTCTCTTGCAGGAGCGACCCGTGCACGTTGGAGGAGGAAGACACCCCTCCAGATGTTGATGAGGAAACTCCTGAAGGACTGGTAACACTGGTAGAAGGCTCTTTACAATTTGAGTCTAAAGGTGAGTTTGATGCTGTAGAATGTCCTCTTTCGTCTGAGGAGCACGTGAGCAGCTGAAGGAGTTTTTTATGCCCCTTGCTCTCAGACGGTCCTCTCTGACTTTCAGATGCCTCCAGATTTCCCTCTTTACTCTCTTTTTCACTAAGGAGATCCCTGCTGTTTGACTGGCAGACGGAACTTTCCACTTGGTTTTGTTCACAATACAAAGCAGAAGGGCTTTTGGAGTCCTGGGTACTTGTTTTACTTTGCGGAGTTACGCTCATGTTTGGGGAATTATCCAGTTTTGGACCCGGTGAGGAAAGTGTTGATAAAAGGGAATTTCCAACACCCTCACTAATGGCTTGCAGAGCACTGAGAGAGCTGCTAGAGAAAGTGCTGTTGCTTGTGTTGCTGGCAGATCCCATTGGTGAGTGCATACCTGTATCACATGACAGAGATCACACTCATTACGTTACAGTACTGCCCAGATCTACTTTTCCTTTGGATTATGTATGACTGTCACACTGAGTTAATAATTTTAAAATACGTTTTTACCATGAAATCAGGTAAACCACATTTCAGTAACACATACAGAGTCACAAAGAACTGTTAAAAAGGATGAACGACGAGACTCAGCGATAAAAGACAGCTTAAAAAAGAAGAGCTTACAGCAAAAATAAAATACCTGTAACTGGTGAATACTGGTGTGAACTCATTTTTGGACTCCCTCGATTTCTAGGAGATATCATCAGATTCTGTTGGTTGGAAGTTAACCCAGGACTACCATGTGGTGGGCTGTTTATATTTAACCCGTAGCTGTTGTTCTGATAAGCAGAGGATTGCATTCCAGGGCCAGAGCTCACTGGCCCCATATTCCCAGGGCCTCCATATCGAGTGCTGCTGAGCTGACCCACTGCATTGGGATCTCCCATACCATAGTTCCTGTTCTGCACTGGCATGCCTTGACCAGGTGACATGTTCATAAGACCACCAACAGAATTTGTGTTTCCAGCCACAGGTGTTCTGATGTTTTGCCCAACGGAATTAGGATTTGGCCGATATCCATTTTGTTCTCTGTAAATTCAACAACATCCCCAGAAATCCCAAGAAAACAAATTAAAACCTTATTTGGAATCAAGTGTTACAAAGACATTATTAAATAATCTTCCAAATATTTTTTTCAAAAAGAGCAGTGAGAATTTGAGCTTCCACAAAAGCAGAACTAAGCTGTGCCACTCACTTATTCATTACAGAAATGCTTGGTCCTTTAGGTGATTTGAGTTATAAGTACATACAGTATCACTGCTTCAAAAGGCTTTAATCAACAGTCATTAGTCAGATTTATCAATTTAAAGATCATCTTTCTTTTACTCCCTTCCTGAGTCAGTGCCTGACACCATTCTACTGTGCACACTAATGATGTCCTGAACCACCTCAGGTACTAATTTTTCAGCATCTGGAGGCACTCTAATGTCAGAGGCAGACAGATTCCCTCCAGAGTGACACTTCAATCATTCCTGTAATCAGCAAGAACAGGTCACAGGAAGTGCTATTTAAGGTACAGTTCACTTTGAGTCATGAATGATGCACCTGAAGGTGTTTTGTTGTCTTTTTAATTGCCCTGCAATTAAAAAGAGTAAAACAAAGCATGTGACTGAGGATTTCTGCTTTCAGTGTTCCATCAATATGTTATCCCAAAAGAATAATGGATACATGATACAGGCTACATGTGGGTACTGAGAAAAAAACCCTTCTCTTCTGACTGACTGCCTTTCTGGCACATAGGGACTGTGTCAGGTTCACACATTTATTTGTATGCTGTGCAACTCTGTTTTCCAAGTTATTCCCCCTCCGTTTGAGTTTTAATCAGACACAATATTTTTTCTCAAGTATCTTCAAGGTCAGACATATTTTTAAGAACTATGACACTTAAATGATGAACAGCTAGCACTGATTTCACCTTTGGAGGAAGTGGGTAGAGACAAAGCCATGGCGGTCGTTGGTGACAGGATTTCGGAACAGTTTACTCTTGGTTTGTGCTGTCACTATGGTCCCATCAGCTAAAGAAAACCGATACAACGGGGTTTCAGCATGACCCTGTGTATAAGCTGTAAAGGGAATATACAAATTTAGCTCGTATTTAAATCCCTAAGAATTATTAATATGCCTTCTAACATATTTTTAACATAATATCCTTCATTTGCGGAAGATTAAAGAAAACCCCCATAACATGAAACTTTAAAAACAAACAAATAAATAAACAGACTAAAAACACATATTAAGAAAAAGGAAGTATTCCACAATTTCTCCTAAATTAGTAGAGGTAAGATAAAAGCAAACAAGATTATTTTGGTGCTGAAGTATTTTGTGCTCACCAGACACAACTGGCAAAGTTCTATATTTGTTAACAGACTTTCAAGGCCAGGTTATAGGTTTCCATGGCTCCTGCTTGGGGAAGTATTTCTAAGTTTAAAAGTTTTGTTTCTGTCAAAAAATTGTGGAAAGCACTGCTTTTAACTGGGCTACAGACTTCTTTTTAATTTAGGATTTATTAAATCAGTTATGTTGAAGTACTTCCAATGGGAATGGCAACTCCAGTTTTTGCCAGTGTGAGTTTCTCTTTATTTAATATCCCCTCTACTTGAATGCCTTTGTAAATCCTTCAAAAAGACTAGAGTTCAGAATACTTAAAAAACACCATCTTTCTTACTGAAGACCGTGGCTGTACTTCACTTACCTATCAAGGTTATCAAATTAGCATTACAAAATATGTAACACTGGAACACTGAAAATATTTTAAACCCTTTTGTCTTGAATAAGAAAAAGGCATCAACACAACTGTTATGGTTTTTAGAGAGTGACTGTTTAACAAAAGAAAGGGTGAATTAAAATAAAGGCAAATTAACATTAAGCAAAAAAAAAACCAAGCTAATGATAATTGAAGATGGCATATTATCACAGAAATATAGCTGTCCCTGTCACTGCTGTGTCAATCTGTGGAAAAACAGCTTACTGCAGGCCCCCAGATTATGTATCTGATATTTTCCATGAAACAAACACATTAAAAACCCAAAATAACTTGCATCAGAATTTCTAGTTCTCAAAAGGGCCCCCTCCTTCAGTGTGGAAATGAATCACTGCAATTAACACTAGCTACGAAAAAAAAAAGAACACAGGCAGAATTCAGCATTTTTGTTTTGCTGGAAAAGATGCAGCCCCCAGGGGAAGCAGTACAACCAAACATGGTACAGTGATTTTTACCTTCGTGATAGTGGCGTTTGTTTGACCACGACTGCCCGTCGTTGTGGCACAAAAACCTCTGGATACAGCGACGAATTATGTCTTCAAAGCCAGGCCTCATGGAAGATCGTAAGGAGTTTGTATCAATGTTGACAAGTTTGCCTTAACAGGAAGGAAAATACACAAGTTAAACTCTTTATGAGTTTTGTATAAACGTGGTACCTTTCATAAGGTTCCAAAATCCCCCTATAAATCACCGAATTCTGAGCACGTGGAGTTTAAATTTATGAATTATCTGTCATAGGAGAATATGATGCTGTTTGCTGGAAAACATCAATATTCAAAGGGGTTTATATAACTGAATAACAGGAAGTTAATCCACACAGGTCAATGCCAGAGCTTTAGAAAACAGTAACCTTAGTCTCTGGTTACAGGCACCCAAGGGATGCACAAAAAGTAAAATTTTCAAAAATACCGACCAACTACACCCACAAATGAACATCATAAACACAAACTGGCATCTGAAAAAGCCCCAACTTGATTATGTAACCACTTCAATTTAAACCACATAAACCACTTTAAACACTAGCTCATGTACTGTATAAAAATACAGACATTCTAAAGAACTTCCATTCGTTTCAGTTATGATTTTAAATATTTCTAACGTGCAAAGGAAAGCACAGTGGCAACCATTTGAAATGCTGCCAAATTAAAACATAAGTAATGCTTTTTACCAAGCTACCAAACAACAGCACAGGGAAGAAAATGCACCCCACAGTTTTTACTACATCCCACTGCCAACAATGGTATATTGCAAAAACCAGTTGGGAATTCTCGATATGAATTCTGTCATTACAGAGACACAATTTACCTACATACTCCATTTATTTAAAACAAGAGCACACTGACAAAGAAGACCCCTTCATACCTTCATCCTGGGTACACTTCCTACCTGAGAGATCATGTCTTGTAATAAAGCTCTCTGGATTTGTTGAAAACACCCTCTCTGCAGTTGTGATACGACGCGCCACACAAATCATGCAGGACTGCAAATCTGTATTTAGAAAAGAATGGGTTTTTTTTCTTCTTTCATTTCTCACCTGTTTTACTCTACTGAAGTATCTAATAAAATAGCTTGTTTGTTGTTAAAATGGTAGTACAGACAGTAAGAATTAAAGTCATTGCATTCTTAAAGGTGAACTGCAAAAGCTACAGATTTCATAACACGTCCCAGACACAGAAGAGCTTTGCACAGAAATTGCTTCTGTGCACAGTAATTACACAAAATTTCCTACCTTCCCCCTCTTCCATCATAGCTCTTGGCTGTGACAAAGCAAAGCACTGCATAGTTTCATATCTCTGCCGTCCATCCTGGTGGCTGCCCACATCTTCCAAAAGCTCATGGCAGCTTTTCACCATCATCCGGCAGTTGAATGTGTGACTCTTCTGCCTGGGGGTTTCACTGCTCCAAGCCACTCCATTGACTTCAAAGGACACAGGAAGAATTCAGAGAGATTTTCAGAAAAAAATTTAGATACCCTGTTCCCAGATTACAGGTACAAAACAGTAGTATTGAGAACTAAGTAAAAAAATACTCTTTCACGTGACACTTTCAGTCACTTGAGGGAGAGCTGAGAAGTCATTTATATATTTTAAAAACAAGCAGTTCCTTCAGCTAACCTTGTGACATAAGGAAACGTGTTCCTGTTTTTTAAGTTACAGGTAAGCAAAATGCAAAGGCTAAAGTACAGTGTGAATTTCCAGCACATTTATTTGTGGTGGTATGCTGTGGTAAAAACACATACAAAAGGTATTTTTGCAGTCAAATATTCTTTGCACAAGTGATCTGTTTTGAAAGGTTATCCATTACAAGGTCTTTTTTTCTTCTCTGATTGTTTTCAAAAAGCCTACTAATGTACTACAAATCAACTTTTATTACCTGAAGATTTAGGTAAGTTTTTAAGAAAGTCTTTCCGGTCCTCTTCATGCAAGATCCCATAGACACTTGTATTAACCAAATCTTCTTGCTTGTACTGCAGATACTGTGTGACATTTTCTGATACAAACACTATGTTCCCATCTCGATTTACAACAAACAGGAAGCCATCCAATGCCTAAATATTAACATGACAGCACATCATTTAAGACACACTGCCTAATTCTGAACAGAAATTAGTTTAAAAACTACACGGGTGAGAAATGTCAAGTTACAATACATTCATTTATTTTCAAGGCTAGAGCTGAAGTTTTAAATTCTCTGAGGAAAAGTGTGTCTAGTAAGGAATAATTCTAATATTAAAAATTAATCTGTTCATTTGTTATTCCATTAAGCTCTTTCACAGTGATAACCAGCCTTCTTGCTTCATTCTTGATCTGTATGAACAGCAGATCATGAATTCATAACATTACTTCAATAACTAGCAAGCTGGAACAAGCAGAAAGTCAGTAGAAGCAAGTAGTAAGTCATTAATATGAAGACATTTCCACCAGCAAGTGATAAAAGAGGAGGGTCTAACCACATATTAAAATACTGTATTTTCTTGACTGAAAGAAAAATTCCATGTCTATGTGGAACAATTAAGTTTCAAAATGTTTTTTATTCCATTTGTAAATACAGGATTGGTTTTCTAGGCATAGAGAAAGGGTATCTGCTCTGTACCTTTGTTTACAATGATTCTTAGGTTATTTTACTTGATGGCAACATTCATTTAAAATGCTTCATAATTTAGTAACATGAACACCAATACACACAACAAACCTCCCCAAAACTCCATCCATTTAATGTCTTTCCCCTAAAAAAAGTAAAATACTCTTTGTATTAACAATCCCTGTTTCAGCAGTAATTTGCTAATGACTGCTGGAGAAAGCAAAGCACAAGAATATAAGAAAAAGCCAAAGACTATTCTTCTATTTCCTTCTACAGAGAATTCCAGCAAAATTAAGAAAACATTGTAGATTTTATTCCTGACCCTTTCAAATACAAGCCTGTATAGTTCTGGCATACTATTTCTTACTATAGGATTGCATGTTTTATTGGAGCATTTTCACCTGCCTTAAGTATTTGGTTCCACAGGGATTTACAAGGGCTGAATTTGTACTTGCCTGTAACAAAAGAGGCCCCAGTGAATCCTTGTCAATAACTCCTTGACCAGTAGAAGATACATCAGCTTTCTGAACATCATCATCATTAGAAACTGCTTTTCCTGAAACCCAAAGGATACATTTCAGTACAGGAACATTTCACAGGAAGGCTCCAATTTTAATATTACAAGTCAGATTTTATCATCTCATCAGCAGTGGGCACAGTCTTGAGATGCCACCCCACTGTTCTACTAAAAGGCTTTGACTCATGTTAGTAGATGTGTGTGTTATGTACACATATGTGTGTGCATGTAATAAACCATATTTTAGGAATCAAAATATCCTAAATTAATTGAGTGCAGGGGAAGGTGGAATGGGAATCCAGCAGCATTACAGAAAATAAAAAGTAAGCTTTGTTTTGTGGTATTTGCTGGCTGGCTAAGAGGGCCACAAGAGGAGTGCAACATCCTATGGGAAGACTATCATGTACTCAACTCTGTAATGAAGCATTAGAACACATGAGATGACACTACAAAAACCTTAAAAACAGAAGATGAATTTTTATAATCGTTCTAACATGTCTTTGTAAGATGTGGCAAGGTAAAATACATTGTAGGATACTTGTTTTTTTAATACTTTACTGCCCAAATGGCACATGGGAGGCTACAGACATTGGAGGTGGTGCCGTGGGTGGGGTGGTGTTTAAAAAAAAGACAACAAAATTACACATACCCCTTGCTCTACATTTCAAAACACAGGTTTTGTGTACACCTGTTCATTAAAAAAACATATTATACCACTTAGGTTTACCCCAGTTGACAGAAAATTACCAAGGTATGATGCACTGCTGTTTCCTCCTTCGTTGACTTGACTCTATACTGAACACAGTCAACCACACTAATTAATTATTTGATCTCAATCTAGATGTGTTTTAAATATATAGAGGCATCCAATACTTATCATTTAGGAAAGGTGTCATAAACAGCATGAGAAAACATAACAGGAAAAAATGGCAATAAAAGTCACTATCTCTGGTTGGAGGTTTACCCTATAAGAAAAGCATAAATTTCCTTGAAGTGAAAGGCAACAGCATGTATTCTGCATATCAGTGGCTATTTGGGATATTGTACAAGCAGATGGTACAGTACTATCTGCTTTTTTTTACCTTGTCCATGCACTAGCTTAAGCTTTTCTAGTATTTCCAGGAAACTGGTAAGAAAGGCCATACAAAGTTTTAAAACCTTATTCATAAGAAAAAGTGATGATAAACACTTGAGTACTTTGAACCTGAAAATCATTCCAGACATATTTAAGGTTTGCTTCAAGTCAAAGTCCGAAGACTTGCTCGGTTATATGCTATTGTGAAGACCATTGCTCAACTTCCCAAATAACAACTGCTTCAAGAAAAGAATCACAAGAAAATTGAATTGTTTATTTTGACTGAGTAGAGGACTGTACCTTGGTCTTTTATCTGTCGAATCTGCCTCACAGTTTCTTTTAAAATAGCACATTTGTCTGGTTTGACATTGAAGTTGTCGATGTCGCTCAGATTAGCAGAGATCAGCTCAGCCAGTTCCTCAATGTATTTGCTTTCCTGCTCACGCCGCCGCTTCTCACCACTGCAGGTCAGACTGGGAATCAAAAACATTGTTTCACGTGTTTACATACCACCCCAAACAAAACCTGGGCTCACTCTGTGAACTTCAATGTACTCCATGTCACACCCACCCCTTAAACCCAGGCAGTTCTTATTCTTCCAGCAAACAGGAATTGTGAAAGGTCTGTGTGTGTTTGTTCTTTGGTTTGGGTTTTGTATCTGGTTTGCCTTTTTTTTACAGAATTTTAAGCACAAATTTACCTTAAGGGGATATAAGAAAGCTATTCACCCCCCTCCAAAAAAAAAAATCCTCCTGTGTTTTCTCTATTGTCAAATTAAATGAAAAGAGCAATTACCTGTTATAAAATTGTAGCACTCATGCAGAAAGTGTATTTTAATCTTAGAAGCTGCTTTAGAGTTGCTTAAAAATTTTTAGACAAATGAAACAGAATTTTAATATTCTATTAAAGATTAATATTCTATTCAGTTTGCTTGCAAAGAGATGACTACAGAAGGTGATACTTCAGAAATTTCTAGGCATCAGGACAAAAATGCCATCTCAACATCCAGGAAAAGCAGAATCCTAGACAACCTAATGTTGCTGGATAAAGTCTCTCTTTGAAATTCCTTTTCCTACACGGGTTAATGTGCTGAGCAAAGACATTGTGTCCAGCCTAAATCAACAGGGAGAAATGTTACACACAGAGTACAGCAGGAGCAGGAAAAGAGGGACTCAGGGAAGGGACAGGAATGGACACACCAAGGTAATCAAAAGAGAGTGAATGTTCTTTGAGAAGAAACCAAGTGAAAGAGTTTGGAAAGTATTCATGGACCAATACTGGAGGAAACAAATACATGACAAAGCAGGAGCTGGAAAGATAAAGAAAGCTAATGAAGGGTGACAATCTGAAAAACAGAATTCCTGAGTGGGGACAGACAGACACTGGAGAAAGGGAAAAAGAAACTGGAATGGAGGATTCTCATAAAGAGACACTGGGATATGGTGGAAGAATCTAAGGATCTCGCACACAATTTGTTTTATGATGAAGGTAAATGGCCTGGGACAGTGGGGATGTATCTATAAGGGACAAATATGAGTACACACAATGCCTGAGACCTTGGAGAAACTGAAGACAAATTTAATATGAATTAATACTCTCTGGGAAGAAGAACATGAGAGGATAACACAGAACACTTAACGTGGTGGAGAGCAATGAGGTTTGAGGGGAACAGAAAACTGTCCCTCAGCCACCAATATCTGCCAGAGCAGGGTGAGGGGCCGGAAGGTAACACAGAATGCCAGAATTTGAGATGAACTTGCAAAGAAACACAAGTACAAACAAAGAAAAAAAGAGCTCAGCCTCTTGCAGAACTCTGTGCTGAATGTAACCACCTGAAATAAGGTCTGTCAAATCCATCACCAGATACAAGACAATGCCTTTAAAATTCCTGTGAAGCGAGAAGTTTTTATTTTTATTCCTTGCAATCACAGCTTTGAACAGGGATTCCTTTTCTAGTGGAAAGGGGAACTAGGGGAACTGGAACTAGATGATGTATGAGCCATTCTAAGACATGTTCACTCTATTAAAATTTCCACAAGAGTCTAATTATAAAGCATAGTTCACCTCCACACAACAGTAAAGTGACCTACCTTCCCAGGAGAAGAAGTTTTCAACTGAACAAATTCCTCAGATAGAAATAACTCTAAATTGCAACGAAAGCTTGAAAAATGTTTTTTAAAAACTCATTTGAAACTGAGGAAGTTCCACATAAACCCACCTTGCACCTGGTGTATCACAGGGCAGTGGCTTGCGCTTCCTCGACTCGTTGGTCAAGCTATCCAAGGAGTTTTCTCCTAATCCACTCATTTTGACCATGCATCAGCAACTAAAAGCAACAAAACAGTATTTGTGAATGAACCTCTCGAAATACTAACTCAAAATACAGAGAACTTTCAGCTAAGTCATTTATTTTTATCAGATTTACAAGTCAGCATTCTTACTGGAAATCAATATACCTTTTTGCTATTAAAAATAATGTTTGCTTACCATTTCTTTAAAATCTAACTTTTATTTAGCCAAAACACTGGTTTATAAAGCTTTGTGTCAATGTAAGCAAAAATAAAGGTTAAAAATTTGTTTCAGAGATATGCATTAGGAAAGGAAGGATAATATATTTTTTATATCACAATAAAATTAAAACCAACAGTAAAACACAATCTCACAATTGAAATAAAGAATTACAGAAGATGCCTCACTCTGTACTGTGGGCATGAACTGCAGAGGTAAGAAGTTGGTCTTACACCTAAATATTTGATACAAAACCAGGATGAACAAGACAAACCCAACATACAGAGAGATGGAAGAGCAAGTCTGAAGACCTTTATTCATTCAGATATTCCTGCAGGGCAAAAAGCTCTCCAATACACGTATTAGGGCCCAGGAAAAATACACTGTTGTGCCACTAGATGACGGTACAGCACTGAAAACTGCAGGGATCACATTGCCTTCGATTAAGCAGCTGAACGAAAAACTACTCATCTGAGTAAGTGAGCAGTTGTAAAAAAAAAAAAACCAGATTATAGAAACATCATGCAAAAAGCAGCTGATTATCTGAAGGTGACACTCAGCAGAAGAGATGACTCATAAGGTTTTATGCCCACAGAGCTCCCAGCTAAGGTTGGAGCCTCAGTCACGCTGGGGGTGACACACACCCCCTCCCAGGGCTGCTGCTTCCCTCCCTGGCACTGCATTAGCACATATATATATATATATATATATACACACACATATATATATGTATGTAAGTGCATCTGAGTATAGACAGAGAGCAGAGCTAAGAGCTGTCGTGGAAAGTGAAAGGAAGAGCTTAAAATATAAGTCTTAAGGCAAGCTCAGGAAGGGTGTGGGCATAGCAAGTGTGTCTGAAGCCAAGAGTAAATTCTGTTTGAGAGGAGGAAAACAGCTGAAAATTTGAGCTGGGACAGACATTTCATGATAATGTAATTTTGAAGGTTACAGGGTTGCATTAAATGATTTATATTGGAAATGTCGTTTTTGTTTCAGCATTTACTTGTACTGAGAGATAATATGAGTAAATAGAAAACCATAAATTACTACATTTTGACTCAGAAACATGATACATATCAAAGAGCACAACCCTTCTATTTAAGAAAACTGTTCAGTCCCTACATATAAGAGCTTGGACAGGGAAGGAAAAATCAGGTGATCTGCACAGGCTGTTTCCCTGCTCTTAAACCCAAGTAGCTGGTGGTGGTTTATTCAGGCCTGAAGCTGCAGAGTTCCTGCACATGTATTTCCCTTTTCCTAAGAATATCATTCCAAGTTGGGCAGGCATGTCATGCCCAGAACAACTCTGTAACTGTTTAGTTAAGGAAATTACAGAAGCTGCTTCCCAGCACAGATGGATTTACAGTACAAACTGTTAACAGTCAAATTAATTTCCCAGCTACAGGAAATATTTGCCAAAGAAGCAGCTATTATTCAGTGAGTTAATAGTGGAAGAAATCCCCAGTTTAAAAGCACCAGGTGTTACATTTATTCACTGAAGATGAGCCTGTAACTTTCTAAGGGGCTAAAAAGTTTTTCCAAATAGAACCCCAATTTTGGAAGTTCTGAGGAGTAGTCCTGAAGTGAATAATTATTTCAGTAGACAGCTCTGACACACAGCTTTCAAAAGGGAAAATTTTTATGCCTTTTTACTACTAAAACCAAAAAAGTTTAGTATTCTACTACTATTCATCAAAAAAAACATGGCAACTGGGAAGGTTTTGTCCCAACAGGAGCCCCAAAACACAATTAGATGCTTCAGATTTAGTTTTTATGTTTGTTTAGTTGAAACAGCTGACCACACACACACACATGGCTATACAATACTAATTTAAAACACATAAAAATATTTTTTAAGACAATATTTTTTGCATGAAAGCATTTTTAACACTTTGCTGGCCCTATGAAACCACGAAGTTTTTCCTAAATTAAATATAGGTACTTATGGTATCTTGCATGTTTGGAAGTTCTTCTGTCTGAGATGATTTCTTGTTTGGAAAATGCACTTGGCAAAAAAGCATAAATTGGCTCTTAGCATTACTCAAAATAAGCCAATTACAAAGAAATAAACAAGTTCTCTTCAATGAACATGAAGATGGCCTGGTATTTTTTTTATTTTATATGTTAAAATATTAAATATAATCCCCTCTCCTAAAAACCAAACTGTAAATCACACATTTTTGTAAGATGCAAATTGCAATTAAATCACTGTTTTGTGCTAAGAGAAGCCCCAAATATTTAAATTTTATTTGATATAAATAAAACTAGAGGACACTCCATTCTGCAACTCTATTCTAGGTGGAAATTCATTACTTCAAACTTATATTTCCCTCAAATAAACATTTGTAAAAAGTATCACAGCTTTTCAGTGAAACTTCTGAGTCAAAATATTCTTGATATTATGCAAAGACTCCTTTGTTATAAGACTGATCATAGAAACAAATGGTGTTTTCACTTACACAGATAGGAAGCCATAAGAAAATAAACAGAAAATTCACTTTCTGGCAGCAGTGCAATAAGTTTGGGTTTTTATTCCTTTTTCCCTCCCCCCTCTCCTTTTTTTTTTTTTAAGAATATGCTTCTTATATACTAAATTGTAGCTTTAAAAACAGTAAGGGAATAACTTTTCAGGTATATATATATATATTTCAACTATGAGATGAGTCACTTACTTGTCCTTAGCAAACATTCAAGCACAGCGTGTTTTTCAGAGGACCTTCAGAATCAGAAGTCATTTTAAGTCACATCCTGAAAAACAAAAATAACACACAGTATATAACTGCAACTAACTGTCATCTCTGCCATATCCTAAATAGCTCAAAATATCAACATCACAAGTGCCAACCAGTAAGGTAGATTTTCTTTTCCATGAGAACTAAGAGTATTTATGTTAAATGTATATTTTTTTTTGTTATTTTGGAAGAAATAATGAAACTGTTACTGATGTTTGATATTACTAACTTTTAAATCTTAATATGAAAAGCCACACTCCCAAAGTAATTACTCTGTAAAGACATGACTGGCAAGTAAAATTAAGTGTGCAGCCACTCTGTGTCAGTCTGTACAAACTGCTTGTACATAATTCTACATGAGAACATCAAACTGTTTTCAGGGCTGTGAACACTCATGTTCCTCTTTCTCTGTGAAATTCTAGGAATCATTAACCCATATTATCATGCATTTTATACAAGGTATGATTAAGTGTACTAATTAGTGAGATACTGAGAATATCCAGAATTACAGTAACTAAGGAAAAGTTTTAAATGACAGTTCTGTGACTGAACTGATTTTCTGAAAACCCTTTAAAGTGCTACACGAGGCAGAGGCTGTTCAAGCTCATTAGAAAAATAAATTGCTCTTGGGAAATATTTATGAGACATTCACATCACAGTCCTACTCAAAACTGAGAGTTTAAAAACTGACACTTATACCCAGACTACTTAATAGATAATCACCAGCAGGCAGGTAAATGAATTTTATTTGAGGAGTTAATTTCTTAAGAAATTAAGCTGAAGCTTTTCCTATCAACTGGTTGCATATGCATTCATCTGCTTTTTAACCATCCCTTTGACAAAAGCACAAAAAAAAAAAAAGGAAGAAAAATTTAAGAAATCTTCAAGAGTCTCACTGAGAAGCAGAAGCTGACCCAGGCAGGAGGATGAACAGCACAAAGTCACTTAAAGGGGGAAGATTTAAGATGCAAAAGTATCAAAAGGATTCTGTATGACTGGAAATGCAAGGGGACAGAGAAGGAAAATTTATGAAGTTGAAGACCACATAAAATTCTTAACACTATTTAAATTAGTTTTAGAATATTCTCTTTATATTCCTCCAAAGTATATATTAATTCCATGGATGGCAATATCTGAGCTGTTTAAGTAGAAGATAGAAAATAACTTCTCAGAGTAGTCCCACAGTAAAGTAACTAAAAAATAACCTTCTGAATAATCTGAGGGTTCTTGGAAGACTAGAATTTGCACTCTTTGGTCTGGACAAATGCTGCAGAGGAGCTTTCTAAAAGAACTGTAAACTGGCAGGGCAACCTACACACATATCCTCACTTCTGTTTTACAGACCAGGGTGAAATTAAAACAACTTTGGGATGTAGGGATGAAACCCCTTCAGTGAACAAAAAAGGTAACAGCAAATATGCTAGAGGAAAATTCTGTCTATGTTCAAAGTAAATCAGACTTGAAGCTACTACTACTATAATTAAAAGGGGATATTAAAATCCTGTAATCCAAGAAGTCATTACATTGTGATTCTTGGGGTGTCCCTGCCAGGAGTTGGACTCGATGGTCCTGACGGGTCCCTTTTAACTCAGCATATTCTGTTCTGTGATCTACGACATTTCAATGAAAAAATAAAACTTGTCCATCTTTTTCAATAACGTTTGGACTTTTTCCTGCTAATCAGAGCCCGAACTCTTACATATGGAAAGGTGACCATTCAACTCTGCTGCCCCTACTCCAAATCTACCTGCTTCCTCTTCTGAATACAGAGGTAACAGCCAACTTCTTAATATCTTAAATACAAAAACTATTTTATTTCAGCACTGTGTTCTGTTCCACTTCACATGAACTAGCTGAGGTTATCAGGTGCACAGTCAGGCACAAAACCATTTCCAGTCTCACACTCAGTATTTTTCTCCCAAGCCTGGCATTTGGGGCCCTGCAGTCTGCTCCCCCACCAGATCTCACCACACCACTACAACTTTCAACACATGAACATATTTCCTGTCTAAAAACTCAACTAAAACCCGAGAGTGCTCAAACCAAAACATCATTTGGCATGTTTTGACCTCAGGGAGCTCAACATACCAACCTTCCACTGATTTCCACACCCTCAGGAGCTGCAAAGACACTCAATTCACACCATATAGAAACTGTGCATCCAGCACAGCCTGGCTACCAAATTTAAGTTTACACATGGTACAGCATTGGAGTCTTGATGGGCTGGCTAAGGGACAAGTCATATTGTTATCTGTGGCACAGACAGCAACAAAATGATAGACAGCTAAAGCCACGCTGTTTTCAGGTTCAAAATATACATATATATTCATAGTCAAATGTGCCAGAGATGGTAAACACAATGGTTACTTTTTAAAAGACATAAAAAGGGTAGCATTTGCACTCTTCCTTAAATGTTTCAGAGATAATTCACGTGCCTGTTTAAAAAAGGAATCAAATGCAAGATACTACACTTTAAATTACAGTGCATAAGACCAGCATATTGTTAAATCTCTGAGGGAGGGGGGAAATGCAGCAGGGGGAAATGCCACTGACCCTTAACTACAGCTTTGTGAATCTGAAAGTGCAATGAAGAAACTACTGAAACAGATAACGAGACTCATGTACACTGAGCTAATAAAGAGCTTTTTGTGTACTGTAACTAGTTTGTACTAAAGAGCCTTTCATTACCTTTTAAGATAGAAGCACCTATAGTTATATCATGAAGTAAACAGGAAATTATATTAATTGTATTGATACATCACTATGCTAATCTAGTATAACAACTAATAAAATACTATTCCAGAACATACACTTTTTAATCATTCTTCACTCTTCTCCTCCCTTCCCCCACCCAGCCAAACACCTGACTCAGACACTTCACTGAATCAGGACTTTCAGTTAAAAAAAAAACCAAACACAAAAAGGTGCCACCTATAATGTGGTAGCCAGTTAAGCACATCTTGTTGCAACATGTTAAATAACCTTAACTCAGCACACCTCCTTTTCATATTAGACATTCCATGCTAGGCAGACTAATGTTTCAGGCCCTGTCAGGTTTCCTTTACCAATTCCCCTGCAGTGTTTAGTAAGCACTTTGTATTTCTGGACTATTTTTCACACATGACAATTAACTTGAGCCTTGTTCACTCTGCATCTATTAAAATGACAGGACACTTTCAGTTAAAGGATGGTCAGAGGTGGAGCACACTGGGAGTTGGTGTCCTGTTCCTCTGCTAAATAATGTGTGTGTGCTCTATTTTTTGAATGTCATTACTTGTTAATTTGTTTCCTGTGCATCCCTGTTTGCCAGCCAGAGCAATAGATAAGAGGAGCTGCAGTGAACACACTATTATAAAAAGGACTATTTTTCATCCTTACACACTTGTGAACATTTGAAAGAATTTTTCACCTGTGAGCTTTTAACATTGTTAAGTCCTTAAAGACTTGAATCTGAAAGGAATTAGTAAACAGCTATTTTAAAAAACAACTTAAAATTTAATAAATACACACATATATATATATAGAGAGAGAGAGAGAGAAAATCTCTAGCTCAAATATCACAAAGAAAGAAACAGGATGTGATGTCTGGGCTACTACAGTGGGACTTGTAACTACTTCAGTGGTAGGAAATGACAGAACACCAATCTTCTGTACCTGCAGCCACCTTATAGCAGGAGAAACTCAGGCAAGTCAGTGAGCAAGCAGCTGACTGAAATACTAGATCTACTTAGATTTTATATCAATATTTAATGAAGTTCTAAAAGTGGAAAACATTTCTTCCAGTGATCCTTGCCAAAAACAGTGAGTACTATGGAAAGAGACTGTCCTATGACCAGTGCATGAACCTTTCTTCTATTACTAACACCAATAAAACTCAAAAAAATAGGATATTTATATAAAAAGACAAAATACCCTTGGCCAGAACTCAAAGGAGAATGCCAACATAACAGTATTTGAAAAGTCACTTTCCAGCTCTATATGCACCTGACTCATAAGTGACCCCAGGCCATATGACACACAATATAATTTGCAGGTAAGAATGCAAGCTGGACAATTCACCTCTACATATTTCAATGTCATCTTAATTAGGAATTCATTTGTGCATCAATTCACATAATCTCTTAAAATGGAATTATGTAATCCTAAATTATTTAAAGATTAGTCCAAAGTATAAAATCTCTCTAAGTTAGTAAAGGGCATCAGCTAAAACCCTTGGAATATGAAACTATCAGTGTGACCATATAAGTCTGAAAACATTGCTTATCTATATTTTAATCACTTCTAACCTTGTTTTGTTTCTAAGTGGGTATTTTAACTAATGAAAGCTTGTTTCATGCCTGATCAATATATGACTTTGATTCTTACACAGTTTTGACCACCAGACATCACAATAATGGGATCACCTTTTCAGTTCAAACTTTCACCACTGCCGTGATAAAGTCCAAAGCAAAGGGATGATTGTAAGAAACCAAGTAACTAACACATCATCATATCATATGCAAAAACAGAGCAAGAACTGCTTGCAGAAATCAGATGGGATTCATGGCACAACTTACAAAATTAGGACAACTATATTTTATGGGGAAAGAACCCTACACACAAATATGTGGTGTTTTTTTCTTACAGAAGAGAGTAACTCCTGTAAGATAACTGAGTGACAGAGGCATCTTCCAACATGATCTAATAAAGATAAGAGGAGCTCTTACCTTAATTTAACAATGAGTAAGAAATTAGTTTTCCCTTACAAGGGTGAAAGCAACTTCTCAAATACAGTTTCAATACAGTAGGAATTCAATTTGCAGCAACAACCATAATTTTCTTGGAGGCAGCTATGCAGTGTCTGCCACTTCACAGGCTGAGTGTACTTCAAAAGTTCTTGGTGAAAACAGGAAATGTAATCAACTAAATACACATGATCCCTGTCCAAGACATCAACAATTCCATTCTCTTTCCTGAAGCTCGAAATGTGCCATCAGCAAGTCCATTCTCCTTCCTGAGCCCTGAATCAGAGCTGACATACATTTTTATATATTCCATGCATGCAATGGTTTTGTTCTGCCATTCTACTCTACCAGTGCCTCATGGAAGCAAAGACTGCTTGCTAATGGAGAGAGAGAACTTTACCACAGCTACAGTATTACAGTTTAGCACTAACTCATTTAGTGCTATGGACTTGTTGAATCAGACCCTATCATGCCAAAATCTTACTCATTTCACAGAGATGACAGTTTTATATAACATGTTTAGAAGGAGAACAGTTCAAAATCAGTTTTCCAAAGCAGTAGTTAAAAACCAGGCAAAGTATCAGCAATCTCCTTGTAAAAGCCTGTCCATTGAAAGCTTAAATTTAGAGACAGAAGTCATTTCACATTTGGATCAAAATCTCTAACAAGACCAAAATGCCTTCAGACAAAGGGAAAAACTTTTTTGACAGAACAAAACATTCACTGTACACACTATCAGCTTCTGACCTGTCATCTCTAGCAAGCAGATGCCAAGCTCAATGCCAGCTTTTCAACTTCTACAAGCAGAACTCAAAAGCATTCAAAACAGATGAACTTGCTGCATTTTCTACAGCTATTACTATAAACGGATGTTCCTTCTGAGTATTTCCAACTTAGTCTTTGAATACTGTATGTAAATTGGAAGTATTCATCATGGAGACTGACTTTTAAGAAAACTGTTTATTTGAAGAAGTAAACTTTCAAGTGTCAAGTTGCTGAGTAAAAATATTTTTAATTAGAATTATACAGCTGAGAAAACATTCTAACCATTCTCCTTATATTTGCACATTTAAAAAGCAAACCGCCCAATTAAAAAACAAGCCTCTCAAATAAAAGCTCGAAGTAATGCAGAATTTTTGCAATTATCTAAGTGTTTTGTTTCCCCCCATTCTACTCTGGGCAACTGCTCATCTCGTTGATGCTCATGTTCAGCCTGTCAGCCTGTTCACTTCCTCATTTCCCAGCCCTTGTATAATCACAAGTTATTAAGAACCACCAAATCCTCAAGAAGAACAGTTGTGATGCTTGTATTTCTACACAGCTCTGTCATATTTTGCCTTTGTGGAAGTCCTGGGGAACAGTCAAGTATGATTGTCTCTGTGCTGGTGTGGAATCTCTGGCAGACACTGCAAACTTCTAAGGAAGCTCCCCTTTTGTGGGTGTGTGCTGCAAAACACCATTTCCAGCCAACCTGACCGAGAGGTAAGTTCTTATATCCAGCATAAAGACCTCTGAAGTGAACGTGCTTGAACATTAAATGCATGAGATCAACTTCAAAATGTACTGGAATGTGCTGGCCATCATTAGAAAAAGCCTGACTAAGAAGCATACCTTTCACTTTTCTAAATGACACCAAATAAGCTCTGCAAAGTGTACAAGCTGGTTTCGAGAATCTTTCATGACAGTGCCCAAACAACAATCTTTTGTTCTGCAGTTTTAAGAACACAGTTTGTTACACAATTAACAAATTAGTTTCTGATATTACCCTTGGAAGTGCTCCATTCTCTCAAGACTGCCACAGCACAAATACCAAGAACACAACACAAAACAATGCTTAATGGAACACTTTCATTCCAGTCTTTACCATGCTTCAAAGACAGATTTTGGTCTTAGTTTACAAACAAACAAATAAGGAGGGAAATAAGCCTCGCCAGAGGTGCTCTGTGTCCACAGCAGCTGAGCTAAGACACGAGCCACCCAAAACATGCTCACAATACTTTCAGTCCCTCTTCCTAAATACTCAAAGCTGGTTTTACAAAACATACCATCCCACACTACCAAGCCTCTAGTACTGGACAGAAGCACTGGTTACCCTCTCAAGAAAAAGTGCCAAAAATTGGGTGGCATTGCTGTCATGGACTCGCAGCCAGCTGAAACACTTCCAAGGGCACAAGGGTTTGAAGGAACAGAATTCAACAGGACAAACAATAAGGAGAAAAGAATTAAATAACTTAGCTAAATGTTTAATTTAATCCTGTAAAACAGTATCCTGTAAAACAACTAGAAATTATGCTGTATCAGCAGACTTTTTTACATTTTGAGTGCTCTTAAAAAATAGGACAAGACAACAGGCAAAACCGCCTCCAGAAGTGATGAAGAGTGTGACCTGCTGGTACACTTTGAACACAGTACCAGTTTTAACTGGAAAATAAAGCAGCCAACCATAAAAGGATGCTGGTAACAAGGCAGCTCAGAAATGTAATGCAAAACACAAAATAGTTTCCTGTTTCTGGCTTGCTTTTTCTACCCATGAATAACCTGAGAAGCATGTGAAAAAGGAACCTGCTTGCCTACAGCAAAATCATTCCTAATGACTGGACGACCAGTTGTTTGAACAGCACAGGTGAACACACCTGTTTTCATCCCCTGGAAAGCATAAATATAGATTTAAAACTCAATTGCACACTTATGTTTCATGCTAAAACTTCATACTCCTTTGGTGAGATTTTTCAGCCAATGATCTCCGAGGTGATAAAATATTATTTGTTGGATGAAACTAATTTTGCCGTATAAATTTCCAGTATATACAAACACAACAGTCAGCTAAACCTTCCTCTCGCTCAAGTAGAATAATCTAAAAATTATTTGTGACCTAAATTTCTTTTTGTAGGGCCCGGGCCAATTTGCCTGAGAAAGGAATCAAAGGAGTGGTGGTCATTAGAGCTTCAAGAGAGAAAAGAAGCCATAGGAGTGTACACATCTGTGACATCTCAATATGAATAGAGACAATAGGAGCCTTATACAGCCAGAATGGAGGGTGTGGGGGAGGAAGGAGCCCAAGCCTTTTTTGTTAGTAACATGAAGATGTGAATAATTTTGTAAAATGCAGTCAGGAAGCCTTATGTGCTTTATAACTAAATTAGAGTCTATTTCTTGCTGGATTTTTCAGCTGAATTCAGTTTTTAGATGAATCAGGAAACAGATTTGAACATAGAGAAACAGAGAAAGAAAACACGAGTCTTTGCAGGAGGAGAAGAATAAGTAAATGGCTGGGTATGATGGACACATTTTCTAAAAACCAGCAAACAAAAGGGCAAATCCATGGAACAAATAATGCCTCAAAAAACATTATTGCCTGGCCATCAGAGAAAGGAGATCAGACCCTTTCAGAAATACCAAAGTAAAGACAGCAGAAAACAAAAAAAGATCAAATTCTTACTAGAACTCACCAGATGTAGACTTTCTAAATGTCATTCCAAATTTGACATAGTTTTTAGGGATCTTTATTAGACCAACAGGAGTACTAGTAAAAATTAAATTAATTGGCTTGGAATACATCTACTGTAAGTTCCAAAAAGGCCTTTCAAACCTTAAGCTTCATTTTTAATATGATTTTTTTTAATTAGGAACATGCATTGGCAGACTGGAAAGAACGAGTATTAGAATCACTACAAATTCCCAGCTATTTAAAACTTTCATTTAAAATTTAACTTTAAATTTAAAACTTTGAAGTCTTGAGTCATGAATTGAGTGAAGAAAAATTACTAAGAATTCTGTGAAATACTTTTCCACATTAAACACAGACAGACTGCATGAGACATATATTCTAAAATTTTTATCATATTACCTGGTTTTAATACTTTGAATTGTAGCTACAAATGATGTGATATAGTGAGGAAATAAATACAAAGTTGTATCTCAAATAGTCTTTAACAGGGAAAGAAAAAGCAAAAGGAAGCCAGCACTTTAATCAGTGACTGCTTGTGCACACAAATCAAAGAAATGCTGAAAGATGGTATTATTCTCCTATAAAGTTAGTTGTGTTTAAAAAACAGCATACAGCTTAGAAGCAGTGTGGAATATTAATTTACACATCTCTAGAGAATGTATGACTGCATTGTGATAACAAAAGAGAGACAGACAAAAAAGATGCTGGCCCTCAAGTGAATTCTGGATAATAGCTGCTACACCTACATAGTTTTTGGAGCAGAGAACAAAACCATTCAAAAAATACCTCTATGGCTCTATAAGACAGTTAAGGGGGATGCCACAGGGAAAAGGTTTAGCATTTAAAAAGTGGAAAGCTTGTTTCCATGGGAAGAACTGAAACCCACACAGAACAGGGTGAATTGAATGCAAACAGGAAATACGGGAGTGAAAAAAGAGAAGAGTGCACCTTGCACTGAACTTCAACTGAAAATAAAAAGATGTTCAAATAACACATCAGAAGCAGGAAGGTAGCTGGGGAGACACTGGACCTCCTCAGGGCAAAGGCACAAACTGGGCACAAACAGGGATAAGACATAGTTTGGAAAATCACTTTGTGTTGGTTTTCACCATTAAAGACACCAGAGAGTCCCAATTCAGCATTTCTTGGTAGAGAACTGGCTGGAGAAGTCAAATGAACTCCTAAGAATCACAGAGGGAGAATTAACCAGACCCACGAGGAGTCACCAGGATCCCCTTCATCCAAGAAGGGGTTCAAAGGTGCCTCTCCAGAACTCCTGGACAAGGTGCCCAAGCTGTCATCCCAAAGCTGCTGCAGCAGGAACTGGCAGTGCCCAGCACAGCTCCCACTGACTGGGACCTGCTCTAATATGCCCTTTGTACCAAATGGACATGTTCAGCTTCAAACCAAGGCAAAGAGAAAGAAACCTTTGCTCTGATACCTACTTCCAATTCTGTATTTTTACAGCCCAACTTGACTTGAACATTCTTCTGCTGTAGTAATCACTCAGCACAAAATTGGAATTGTATCTTGCAGAATTAGCCCAAAAAACAGAGCAAAGTCCTGGAACACTTGGAACATTTGCACACCTGTGCACTAAGAGTGGGACAGGAACAGGTTGGCAAAAGTTTTCATTAAGAAATGTTCCTTTTTAATGTGATATAGCAATCAACTCCAGCTACAGTGCAGTCCATTTAAACACTGTTCATTCCCCAGCTCCCCTATTTGAAAGCACATATAATTTACCATTCTGTGTATAGGAAATATTATTACTGTGCTACTGTTACCATGTCAAACAGTGAAGTGCCCTTTAAAAGTGTCACTGGGATTCCCATGTGAACAAGCAGGTGTCTTCTCCCACAGCTAAGTCTGCAGCACTATGACAGTATTCCATGAATTTTTATTAGAAGTATTAGTTAGTTTTCCTGAACAGGCTAAAAAGCTCAATGTGTTTAAAAAATGATGAAATACACATCATGTCAATGCCTTTCCCTCTCTGGGTTTAAGTAATAATTATTTTGACCCATTGAAAGTTAATATACTTCTACTGGGATTTTCAAAAGCACTTAGTATGGGTCTAAGACTGTTTTTCTGTTAAGTCAGTGAGCATTTTATCACCAGTTCCAGTAGAAATTCTAAGGCTGAAGGTAATATTTCTTTCAAAATTTTATCCTCAGACCGGAAAAAAAAAAAATTTTTACCCAAATATTTTTATTAACCTCAAGCAGAAAGATACAGTAAATGTGTTTTTTCCTATCTGAATATCTACATTTTATTTAGAACTATTTCCCAAGTTATTTAGAAACATATGTGTGCACTGTACATAGAGCCAACAAAAATAGATAAAATATCTGTTTGCTCACAGACATCTTTTAAGAATGTTCTGGTACTATAATCCATGTTTAACCTGGTGTCTGAATTCGAGCAATTTTAATTAAAATCATTATTCCAGTCTACTTGATGTTTCCTAAAAACATCCATTATAACCTCCAACATTCACACTGTTTTATTATAAAATAAGACACTTTTTATACACTACTACTTATTTTTAATTATAATTTATCTACATGATTTTTTTAATCAACCACATTGAAAACCAGTGTTGCAAAAACAAAACAGTAACTGCTGAAAGCAGCAGCAACTTAACTGCTGGACTTACTGCAAAAATCACTTTCTTTGTAGAAACATAAACTTCAAAATAACATCCTTTCACTGCAAAAGTGATTAGAACTCTTTTGCACCTTTATGGCATAAGAAAGGAAGTATGGAAAAGCCCTCTTGCCCATTTAACTTACATTATTCCTTGCATCTGCTCTGAAACCAGCATTGGTGATGGGAAATTAAAGCTCAGCAATCAACCCAGAAAAATCTAATGGAAAAGCTCTGACCTAAAATAAGTCGCCTCTCAATGCCATCAAGAAAATGTATAGTTCTGAAGAGTTAATATTTTTATGTTGTTTCAAAAGAAATATCTAACATTGCATAATGCTATAATCTTCATACCTACATTTCCCCTCAAAGAGCCAGATTAGGCAATATTTCCCATGTGTGTCCATATTTCCCATATTAGCGTGGTAGACAGATAAAAAAGGAAAGAAAAGATATTAAGAATAACATAAATTGCCAACTTAAGGACCACAGTATACCCACTACTGACCAGGGAAGATACCCTGGGAAATGGAAACCAGTTCATTCGAGTCAGTCCTAAGTTTTAAAGCATTACAGAAGACGTCCTTCATCAAGGAATTCTTCCATTATTTTTCCTAAAATTACATATTTCCTTCAATTCTCACAACTTTTAGGAAGATTTCTAGATGGTTTCATTCATTCTAAAGCCGAATCTGCCACACTTAAAACCAAAGTGAAGTGTAGTCTGGATGAGAGGTAAACCTCACCTGTCATGGAAGAGTGAAATGCCACCACCCACGGATGACAACACTGCCTTGGATTAAAAAAGAGGCACAAATCCTGCACTTTGGCAGTAAACACCAGTTATTTTTACTGCTTTACATCTTTTCCCTAGCTCTAGGAGTTCTTTGCAGACCTCAGGATGCCAAGGGGGGATTTTTCCCTCTCTTTGGGCGGTTGAAGGGGTTCCCCAGGTAAGCCCTGCTCCTGCTCCATGGCCAGTGACTGCTCAGGGCCAAACCCCTCACTTGGTTACTGAGATGTCACACAAAGCATTTTGAAGTAAAGTGAAACTGGTATCTTAAAACATCATTCTACAAACCACAGTAGTTAAGGACTCACCATTAACTGTCACACAGTACAAGCACGGCAGAAATTCGACTTCTCACCAGAGATTTTAAGACAGAGCTAAAAAACTCTTAGCTCTGCTGCTGTATGGGACAAAACCCCCCCAACTTTACAACATCTGTAAACAAGACTGGGTTTTTTAAATGACTGCACTTGAACAACACCCTGAATTCAGTTTCCAGAAAGCTAAGACTAATTTTGCTTTTACAGCCCAGCAAGGCTACATGTTCCTAACTTTCTGAGCCAATGAATGACCAGCAGCCTTCAAAGGCTCTCAAAAGCTACCCTGGAACTTTATGGAACCATTAACTGAAGAGCACTGGGAAGATGGCATGAACAGTACATTACATAAAACAGTGCCACTAAACAGTATTAATCTTGCTCTGACACACTGTAATAGAGCAAGTAACAGAGAGAAATGCAGCTTAGAATGCTCTGCTTCTAAAAACAAAGAGAAATGCAGCTTAGAATGCTTTGCTTCTAGAAAGATCAGAAAAGTGAAAACACATAATTGACATTTATGTTATGTACCCACAAACAAACAAGAAAGCAAAAGAGATGGGGAATTTCCTTCAAATAGACATTGCTTAAACATCTGGCACTAATGTGTTCATTATCATTATGTGTTTGCCACAAAAGCACAGAAATCACCAGGCCATGTCATATCAGAGCCTCACTTGACTCAGTATTGAAAAGGGGTGAATCCACCAAAGAGAGGTTTAGTTTCCAGAAATCAGTAGGACACTAACATATACCACAGAATATCCTTATAAATATAAACTCTACTAACCAGAACCATAAATATTCTCCAATGAAAAAATACAAAATGCATTTTAGTATTCTAATAACTTGCCTGACATCATGAGCATGCTAAGTGTATGAGTGAAATTTTTTAAATCAATTTTAAGTGGTTTTGCTCTTCATTAACAGGATACCTTGCTTGTCCCCCCTACGAAAAACCACAACACTCCAGTCTGTTCCTGTGCATCATCCTCTATTATTCAGCTTCTGAAAATCTCAGTCATTTGTTCTCTCTCCAAATGTTCTCTCTGCTTCTTATTGATCTAATTTTTTTTTTCATTTTCAACTTTAGGCTACTTCAAAATAAGATTGCTCTGACTGAAATCCTCAGTTCTAATCCTGTCACAGCAACTTGTGAGCGATGTTGACACAGGACCCAGGAGTACAACATTACACAGGTGGTACAGAATCAAGGTGAAAAACAAAGGAAATCTCAAACAAAGAGACAGAACTGCTTTGCCTACTTTAACAGTGCTGTGGCAAAAAGAGGGGGAATGACAGCTTTTGAAATAACAAATCACCTAATGAATATTCTATACACGAAGCTGGACAAGAGAAAAAGAAGCATAATTAAAGTTATCAAAATATTGAATATATGTGATTTAAATGTATTAATTCAAAATTTCTGCAATCAGTGTTATCAGAAATATCACCATCTATGCAGGTGTTTTTCTTAAGAATAACACTCAGATCAATTAAAAAGGATATTGTGACCATTACAGAGCTTGCAATTCCCCTTCCTCCTTAATTTGCATAACTCAGCTTTGCCTCCTCTATTTATGATTAAATGGGCATTGAATAAAAAGCAGAATGATTTTTTCCCCCTATAAGACATTAGAAATTCTTCCCTCAAATAGAATAAACTTCTTGCAATTGCCCATGCTCAGTACACACAGCCCTTTTTCTTCCCTAGGACAGAGAAAGCTTAGCAGTAGGAAAAAAAATTAGATAGGCATCACTAATTTTCCAATTCTCTATCACATCACATCCTGAGGTATTAAAGAATGCTTAGAGTTGTCTCTTGTAGTGCTAGAAATGGAATTTACAATTCATTTGCTGCTTTGATAAGTTGCCTGATAGGTTATACTGATTATCACCCTAAAGTACAAACACTATATATATGTTATATATATGGTCAATAAACATCAAAAGGAAAGAAAGTTTAGAGAAGTCAGAGTTTATGATGAACTAGAATACATGACATATAACACACATATGAAAGCTAAGTGGAAATGGCAGACAGGGCCCTACATCAGCAGGTGGAATTGCTTTGAGCAGCCCCATCCTGGCCCCCCCACAAGCAAAAAAACCTAAGACCAGTTTTAAACTGTGCTAGAAATAAAGCAGACCCTTCTAAAAAGATGGCAGAGTAAATATCCTGGGCTGCTCCTGGGGCAGAGATGAGTAAGGAAAGGTACTGGTTTACAGTCCCTGTGGCCTGAAAAGACCTGAGCCTCAAACAGAAGCTAGGAATAACCTGATTATCAGGGCATATCACCCCACAAAGAGTTACACAGCTAATGCAACCTACAGAGATTATAAATGCATAAAGTCCTTCAGCTATAGCAGCCAGTCCTTGGATTCACCACATTTTTCAAGACAGTGCGGGAGGTGAAACACAACTCGCAGCAGGAGCTCTGCTTCCCCAAGATCACACCACTTTTCTATCAGAAAAACACTGCTTTCCACATACTGCTTTGTATACCAAAGAGGAAAAAAATTCTCAGACGCTGATTCCTGAAAAACAAGACTGTGTGTATGCACACACATGCTTAAAAGAATTCACGTGCCTGTCAGTTGAATTTTTTTGCATCTATTCATGTAGCATCCTGATGGTAATGCAAGAGAACTTAAACAAAACAGCATACCAACAGAGAAGGTAAAAGAATGAATAGATTGATTTGTTTTTAACTCTCCTATAAGAAGTTGTTGTTATAAGAAGTCGTTGTTATAAACATGCTCTTCAAAAGGCATTTATGTTGCAGAAGCACAATCCATTATTGCTGCAGAAGACCAAGGGTTCACTCATCACTGAGGAGTTGCAACAAGGATGCAGACAGGACAGTTTTGAGACAAACCTATCAAGGAAGAAGCCAAGAAAAAGCCATTTATTATATCACACTTGGACTGCACTCTTGGACTGCAGGTTTATGACCAATTGTAACAGATATAAAAGCAGAGAACAGATACAATGGTAATGTTTTAAAACCAAACAAAAATCTAAGGTCCAACTACTGCAGGTCTACTCTTTTTCTGCATCATTTATGCCAGCACAACAGTTAGGAGCTGATTTAGGGGGAAGTGCCAAGCCCTGATACTGGATATCAGAATGCACATCACTGTGCAACTCCATGATCAAACCCAGGAGACAGAGGGGAAATCACCCAGCAGAAATTTGAAGTGTGCAACAGTAGCACTGGTGAGTTTTGGAATATAAAATAGTTTTCTAAATTGAGAGGCTGTGCTCTAGAATTTCCTCTAAGTCACCTTTCTACCCTTCGGTAAAACTGCTTACTCTAGAAAAGGGAAAGAACAGATGAAAACACCTTGGCATGAACTTCTCTTTAAATTTCTCATTTACAGTATGGTGAAAATTCTACCAGGGCAGCTCCAAATCAGCTGCCAATTCCCCACTGTGGAAACTGAGGAGATGAAACCAACCTCAAAATCTACTCTGAATAAACACAGAGAACAAAACAGTATAAAATGCCAAAATGTTTATTTTCATTTTGTAACTGGGAATCTAATGTTTTTTGGTTACAAAACGTGTTGACAGTATCCCTGATACCCTTCTTTCTGCCATATTCATTAGAAGAAAGGGTTGCACAGGTGATTTCTCATTGCCAGCAGCCAGCTCTCCAATAACATTCCCCCCAGGCAGGGCACTTTGAAGTTACAGGACTTACAAAGCCGATCAAGTTTGTGTTTCTGGAGTTTGAGGGTCAGCATTCATTTTTTTTGTCCGTTTCCCACCCTACAGCTGGCACGTGCAGTAACATTTTTAGAGGTCAGGGATTTCTGACATTAAAACAATGTTACCACAATGCCATCCTGCAACTGGCCAAGAGAAGCCTTTCAGGCACATTAAATGATGCTTCAGAGAGTTCAGAAGCAATTCTTGGTTTCTAGCAGTTGTTACTCTTCTTTCCTTTAGAAGAGCATTTATTCCATTTCCTTGTGATAGGCACCTTCCCTGCAGCTCCACTGTGAGGGCAGATGAACTGCCATGAAGTGGACAAGGAGAAGCACACAGGGAGGACAGAACAAAGAATCACAGGGAGTGAGGGTAAATAAACTATGGGATAGCTGCTGCTTAGGAACACTAGCTGGATCACACAGGGAGGCCACAAACTATCATTACAAGTGCATGTTTCTTTTGCAGTTGCAAAAAGAATTGCACACAAGAGGGTGCAGGGGATCTGCTATTAATCATATTATAGTCATTGTTCCCCCAGTGTTGCTGTCAGTGCTTCAGGAGACTCCTTCAATTCCTGAAGAAAGGGGCATGGAAAAGCAGCACTACAAGAACAGCACACACTGAACCTTCACGATTTTGTCCTACTATATTAATACTACTGTAAACTAAACACTGTTTAACCACTAAACTGCTTATTGAACTGAATTTTTAAAACCAGTCCAAATCATAGCAGTTGAAGGTTCCTCCCCAGCCTAATCTCTAATGAGAAAAATGGACATGCTGTATAAATATGATGAAACTACCTGCAAGAACAAGATGCTAGAGATCTGAAAACATGAGCCTGAAGCAGTCAGGCATCAGGTTTCTTCGTTGAGGAGGTTCTAAATGTTATCTCTAGGTGAGGTGCTGAGTGACTCCTTGATTAGGTGGCACCTGACATTCAGTAAGTTTAGGGTTCCAGCAAGAACACCTGTGCTGGGAGCCAGCAAGGGAGAAAATGGAAGCTGATGCAGTAAAGTAATGAAGTCAGCTATTTTTTTTGTCAGTGAAAAGACAGGCATGTTTAAGGGGAAAGAAACACAGATTAACTGAATATTGTATTCATGCCTCGTTCAAAAGGTAATGCTGCTTTAATTTGCTTGGTTTGGCAAAGCTGCACAGAGAAGATGAGTTTTCTCGGCCACAGATATTTTTGGTTTGTGACAAACTCCGCATAGCATGCAAGTGACACACACTAATCAGGCCCAGAATTTGCTAGAGTCACCCACCCTAAATAAAAAATCATAACATTGCCTACCATGGGCCTCTAACACTTTGCAGGTTGGCAACGAAGTCGAGCAGGCACTGCTTGTCTCCCAGACTGAGATGCTGGGTTTTGGTTTTTTTTTTTTTTTTAGTTAGGGAAGATGCAGAATTGAAAAACTGCTCGTTGAGTAAATATGTATTTAATTTACCGAGGTATGAGCTAAGTAGTAAAACTGAGGCATTTCTACGTCGGATTTCAGTAAGGAGAAACCACTTCAATCTTTTAAAAAAACCCAACAGGTTTATTAAGCAACAGAGAGAGTGCCGGGTGACTCATCCTCCCTTCCCCACTTTCTAATTAGCCCTGATCGTCAGCATCAATGTGGCGATTGTTTTTTGGTGGGTTGTTTTTTTCTTTAACCACAGAAAAAAAACCACGCTGGAACTTGAAAAAATGGACTCCTAGTTGTTTACTGCTGGGAGTTTTAGAAGATAGCCGGTTAAGGCATATTCCAGCTCTGCCGGCAGCAGCGCACGGAAACCCCTCGCTCGCTGCCGTCCTCCCCCTCCCTGGGAGAGGCAGCATGCGGCACAGCACGATCGCAGAGAAGAAAAAAATCCAGGAAAAGCGGGGCGGGGAGGGGGGGAGAGCGAGCCCTCGGCTCTTGGCAAGGGGAAGGCGTTCCACAAGAACTGCTACAGGGTCAAAAGTTTACCGTGGTTTCAATTTCACCTTTTTGCAGCCAATGAGCGCGCGGCGGCCGCGGCCAGAACCGCGGGCGGCGGCGGCTTTAACTCCTTGCGGCCCGGCCCTCCCTGCCCTTCCCTCTCCTCTCTTCCCCCCGAGCCTCCCGCGCACCTTCCAGCGCACAGATTAGCAGAAGCAGCGTGCCTGCGAGTCACGAGTTAAGAGCTGCACAAGGTCCCCTTTCCCCCGTTTTAGTGGGTGATGGAAGGGGTAGGAGCGATGCGAGGCAGCATCAAAGCAGCGCTGAGCTCTGGAGCTGGGACAGCTGCGGGATCGCGCTGGCAAACAGGAAAGACTGACCTTGCGAAAGGGAGGGAGGGAGAGGACCGGCACAGAATTGTCGGAAAGGATTCTGAAGGCACAGTCCAGAGCTGCGGTGATTTACTTTGCTTCTCGGTGCCGCGTATTGCTGCTCAGTCCCCACACTACAGTTAATAACAGTCTGTGTCTAGATGATCGTGACTTCAAAACAAGACATCCTCCATCTGCTCTGTGAAGGATGGACACTGAATTTTTGTGACTCTTGGGTACAAAAAAAACAAATCAGGTTTTCGGTGTTGCCCAGGCAAACAAGTAACACCCAGCCACAAAAGTGGCTAGCCATAAAAAGTGATCTGGACGTGAGACACTTGTAATGGGTTTCTTGCTTTGGCACTGAAGAAGACAAGATCCATCTTCATCTCCACTTATTTTATTATAGAACTAGAGGATGAACATAGAACAGGCTTCTTATTCCACTGTATCATCACTAACACTGCAGTTCCATCTCAGAGTCTACAGACTCAGTGAATCAGTCCATGGGGGGTACCCCAAAATCTGTGTTGGCAACAGCAGATACTGAATGACACAGTCTATGATTGTGTTTTGGCATCCATTTGATCTTGGAAAGTCAATGTCTACTACACTTAAGCAAGGAGAGCAGCAAATTTATCACCTCGTTATTGGCCTTGCAGACTGAAAGGAAAGAGGACTAAAGCACTCGAGAAGAGTTCTCAGTTTGGTGCAGCAACAGATAATATCATAGGAGGCAGCATGAAGAGAAGTACCAAAAAAAAGCACATAATTCAGGCAGCTCCTATACCAACAGAATCTAAGAGTGTGGTTCAACACAGCAGAAAGGGGGAGGGTTACTTAGAAATCTTAGCAATGGCAAGTTACTGCACACATGTGCAGGGTAAACAGCCTGGAACTAACCATTCCACAGGAGGCATTGGTGACATCACAAAGCACTTGGGAGCATGTATGTCAACATACTCTGATCTCCAAGCTGGGGCAGAAAGAATGACAAGAATCTGAATATAACTCTGAAGAGGTAAAATGAGTAAATATGCCATCAACACGCAGAAAAGACTTCTGCTAAAGATGCCAGTTAAAACAGAACTTAGCTTTCCAAACCCTTAAGCCAACCAGATGGTGGATTGTTCAAGATAATGCATATGACAACCCAAGGGGGAAAAACCATTAGTCAGTTGGCAGCTATTACTAAATTTCCAGCAAGATGCAGTTTGAAAATTGGTGAGTTATCTTACCCAGAACCTTAAAAGGCTTTCACAGCACTTTGCAAGGGTCAAAGACACTCTGGTCTCAGCCCTCTGTATAGGTCCAGAAAAAGGATAAAGACTCTTAGAAACACCTATACCAGCTGAAAATACTGATGGTCACCTTTTTGTAGCTCAATTCACAAAACAGTTTTAGGCACTATGATGCAAAACCTCTTAAAACCTGCTTCAGGAATCGTCAGCCACTCCATTTAAGAGCAGTCAAAGAAAAAACAACTTCCAGCTGTTGGGCAAGGCAAACAGTGATTTCTTGAACAGACACAGGTAGATTCCTTTCTTAATCTATGCAAATAGGCACAGCAGCTTAATGCAGCTACTATGAGGTTAAGTTTAATGCCTTGAGAGCTGCTAACAGAAGATGCAGGGAGTGATTAAAATATATCAAGTCAGAAAGTTGAAGACATCATGAGAATCTTAGCTGATTGAGTTCATGCCCTACTACCAAGCTTTTCTACTCTAGTTCAAAAATGGAAAGACACCAACGAAACTGGTCTATTTTCACACTTTAGCTAGGTTAAAATACAGTTCTGCCAACAGCAGTTTAAGATTTAATTACATATATAAAAAGCTCTCAGTATTTTCCTCTCAGTAAAAAGAGCAGCTTGGTTTTGCTGTTTTACCTTCTCTAAATACCATGTCATTTTAGAGAAATTCTTCTAAATTGAGAGATCATAAATAAATTCCCTTTTTATAAGATGGCCTCATTTTAAAAGAAAATGGATGCTATAAAATTTTACATCAAGTCAGCATGTTACCAAGAAGCTTTTCTGTGTGTTCTGAATTTGATTAATACAAGCCAAGGTCACTTCCTGAAAGAAAGATGCCTACTACTGCAGCTGCAAGCAAACTAGACTCCTCTGAGCTCAAAAGCTGGGGGATGGGAAGACCACACGAGCAATTTCTAACACTGTCTCCAAAAATATACCAATGACAAAACCTGAATAATATTTCGAATTTTTTTTACTACATTACTACATAAATAACATGATAATTAAAGCCTGAGTCTGTATAATCACCGTTCCAAGCAAAAGATTCACAATGATGCACCAGCAAACCTGCAAAAAAATCACTAATTCTGAGGACCCTTTACTAAACTGCATGAATAACTACTTGAAAATGTACCTTTTTTTTTTCACTAGGTATGTTTTATTATGCAGTTCATGAAGCTGGTAAGAGACTGCCCTTGAATTAACAGCATGTCTCAGTCCTACCGAGACTGTGAGGCTCCACCCGACCTACACTGTGTCCTATTCGGAAGCCATTTAAGAAAAAGGCATTTCAGGAAAGCATTCCAGCTCCTTACAGAACACTACCAGTTTCTGAAGACTATACCTAGCCTACAAAACCAATTAGAAATTAGCCATGTTCACCTGTAACGTTTAAAGATATTTTAAGAGATGTAAAGGTATTTTAAAAGTTACTTCAAAAACATGCCACATTTGCATTATGCATGAGGTGAAACACATGTAGTTTCTTCCCTTCCCAGACACTGTTAAAGCTCCCAGGTCATGAAAATAAGACCCACACCAAACAGAGAGCATTACTTTTGCTTTTTGTGTGTAGGAAGATTCTGCAATCTGGAGTACCACAGCAGGGGCAGGGTGGAAGGAATCTACTGCTGAAAAACATTTAAAACCATACACCAACAGACCTTTCCACAAGGACATCTGGGGATACACACTCACCCTCGATTTAATATACTTCATCTTTAATAAAACAGCCTTGATACACCCAACATTGCAACAGATGTTTCATACTAGGCTGAAGTTAGGGTGATCTACTGAATGAAAGTTAATTTTGACAAAATGGTGCTCTTAAAAGAAAAGAACCTTGCTGTTTTTGGGTGGGCATCTTTGCCTGAAATAGAAAAATGCACTACAGCATATCATTACCTATGCAGGCCCAACTACATCTGTGGTTAAGGATGCATCACATTTTCCATCACAGCAGCTTGTTCTCATTTTTTAATGACTGTTTCTGACACACCCCTCAGAACTGCTTTTTGTGGAAAACTCGTATAAAATTGGTTCAGGCAATTAAAAACAGAGTGGAGAATTCAGCTGAACAAAGTGTAACCTTTTATTCAGCCCAAGGAGTTAAAGCTTTAAAAGAGAAACGGATTAAATGTCTGAACAAGCTGAACTCCATCTTGCTGCTCCAATGAAGATCCCTGCACAGACAGTAACTGCCTTATTGAAAGTATTTGAACACGCTCAGTTTTGTTTTAAATGCTTGCCAAGATCCTCAAGTATTTTATTTGACCAAGGTAGCTGTGCTGCTGCAGTGCTGACAGGACAGAACACGCTTTATCACCGCATTACAAAGCCCGAGAGCAGCTCCTCTAGAAACCTGCCAGCTCCAAAGCAGCTCAAGAGCCTGGCATTTTTCAGGGACATTTTTCTAGGTTATGCTGCCCCACCCATACACAGCACCCACAAAGCATGAGGCAGCAGTGGGATCAAGGGCTTAGCAAAGGCCATCCCTCGGTGCCTCCTGACTGGGGATCCCACTGGAGAGCGCAGCCAGAGGCTCAGCCAAGAGCGCTCAAAGCCCTCGCTCCTGCCCCTCCAGTGACCTGCCCTTGGAGTAGGTCCTGTCCAGGCCCTGTCCAGGGCCCCAAGGGGGTGTTGATGGGCTCTGTGGGATTCCAGCTGAAATTTCCTTAGGGTGAATTATACTATTTTTTTTCCAGAAGCTTTTTAAAGACATAGATAAAGTCACACCGAAAACACTAAGGGTGTGAGGTCACTTAAAAAACTTCAAAATAGTATTGTCAGCTCCAACTCTCAACACTTCTTAACCCTTGCTGCACATATTTAATTAAGCAGATTGCTGTTTAACTGCTTATTGCACTGTGTGGGACTGGCACCCATCAGTTCACAGAAAAGGCTACTATAGGCTTATCTATGTCTGTTATGTCACCTGTGCAGTGCTCTACTTGTACAACCACTTTCTTTACCACCCAGTAACAGATAATCATGTCATAAATGGAGATCTGATGTCTGTCAAGGGCCTGCATCCTAAGCTGGCCTTTGACCAACAGAGGGAATTTCTGTGAAATCCAAATTAGGACACAAAGGTTTTTCCCAACGGAGAATGAACAACACTGACATAACACTGCCTTGCTTATGACAGATACCAACTTCTGATTAAGGATATTGTTTTAGAGCAGACTTTAAACTGGCATTTAAATCACTGATTTAACAGTTGGAAATATTTGCACCCATCAGTAAGGAGGGGCCCAGGAGCAGGAAAGAAATACTCTCCATAAATCACATTGACTTGCCCTAGGCACATTTTGCTAGTCAGCAGATGCAGCACTTATGAACATTTATTCAGGGGTTTGCACAAGAACCAAGTTACAGAATTAATGTCAGCAAATATATCAACTTACACTAAACCAACTCATTTTAATCAAAGCTCTGGATACACTTACACTTTTTAAAAGGTAGGTTCATATTCTGAAGAAGTGTTTGAGTGCTGTGGGGAGAAGGCAGCTCTCCATAACAGGGTTCCATAGTGTGTGAGTCTGTTCAGACTCACACAAACCATCAGTGGGAGTTAAATGCCTGGTATCTTAGAATGTTTTTGAGAATCCTACTTAGTCTCATTTTTCATCAGGCTACTAAAATAGATTATTTTTTAAGTTTATTGAAAAAACACACTCTTTGATTTTAAAATTAATCTTGGCATGCTATGATCTCATAATAATTAAAGGCCTGTTAATGAAGTTTAGGAGTCTGGCATCACTAGACTCTCAGATTTGAGAGTGCAAGATCTGAGATTAAAAACAAAAAAGGCACTGAAGAAAGGAAATCAAAATAGTTTAAGTTTTCCACGCATAATATTAGTGCTTATATATAATTTATTTAATTGTAAGGAATAAATACAGCTGCTTAATACAAAGGTGACATTTCTAAAACGAAATCTGACCTTGAAATATGGAAATATGTTTCTAGCTTAATGCTGTAATTAAAATCTGATTAAGTTTGAGTGTATGCAGGTACACCTCATTTGGCTGCAAGAGGTGCTCATTTAGCTCAACAAAAATGCTTGCCATTCAAACTTTTTGTAATCCCCAATTCCATCAATTCATCTCTCCACAGCACAGTCAGCTTGTCTGGTTATATTTCAAACACTGCCCTTTCACTGGGTACCAATGGTTGTAACACAGAGCATCTGCTAAACTGTACTGTGCAAACTAAAGCTGGAACAGTATTTTGCACATCACTGGTTGAATGAAATCTTACATCTAAGGGGTCAGTTATTGTAAAATTAAGCAAAATGGAGGAATAAAAAAAACCCCCAAAGGTTAGTAGCTTTGTTCAATGCTACACAAAACAGAAAAATTCCACCTAAAGAAATATTATAGACTGCAGAGTCCCAGGGTTTCCTCTGAGCCCTACAACAAAAGGGCAATAGGCAAATTCTACTGCCTGCAATAAGTTAAAATTCAGGTTTTAAGTAGAAAGTGAACAGAGGATCCACTGTCAGACAGCCTATGGAATCTCTATCCTAAAATACCTTCAAAACTTGACTGAACAAAACCTCAATCAACCAGCACTAACTTTCCTCACGGTGTTTCCACTGATGTGTAATTTCTCCATGATTTCCAGTAAAACATTGTCATCAGAGAATTATGAGCTGCAGCCCAGTGATAAACTGGTACCATTATAACAATGGGCCACTAAGACAAGAGAGCACCTCACAGTTGATCCTACTTTGTCTTAAAATTAAGATGTATTACCACATTCTTTTGGGTTGTGATTTAAGCAGGTATGTTTTATTAATCTCATGTACTCTTTAGATTTTGCACACATCCATTAACACTCCCATCATTACTGGACAAAAAATTACGTATTCTTGACCACAACATTAATTCCTACCACCCAGGATCTTTTTTCTCCCCATTTATGAGAAAAAAACCAGCATGCTTTTGAATAAGGCTGTCGGTGCCCTCTGGATTTTTCTTTTTTTTTTTTCCTCAAAAACTTTTCTATTCTTTACAAGGAATTTCCACTGCTTAAAACTTTATGCTTCTAGTTTTTCTAATGTCCTATTAAAGAAGCAGTATCTTTCATTAAAAAGTAATTTTTCAACAAATCTCACAGTAAGCTCCCTCGGATTCCTGCAGCAGGCACAAAATCAGTTTTACTCACAAAAGTTTTTATACAAATGGCACTTCTCAAACACTAATGTTTATCTGCAGAACTTCCCAAACTGACACTACCAACATTAGCATAGATATTCCAAGTACTTTTAGGAAGATTTGCAGCCATTCTAGAAGTCAGTACAAGAGGTCAATGACTGCCAAAACCAGAAGGGATCATATCCTTCCCCTTCAAGTGCCAAAACCATTGGTAATGTTTTGTTTCAGGTCCAGTCACTTCCTTGTTTGTAGATGAATGGCTAAGCAGTTGGGTAGTTTCACATCATCAGGAAGCAAATTTTATGCATTTTTACATAGTGTACTGATGGAAATGCCAGGACAGAGCTGTTGATTTTTTTTTTATTATTATTACTTTCTTACATGCATTTTATCTGTAGTTCCCATACAAGAGTAGACCAACTGAATTGTATCTCACATTCAATAAAACCCTGAGCTGGGGAGCCATTATTTGAGCATTTGTCTGCCAATGAGACATCCAAGATGCATCCACCATGACTTAAACAATTCTGTTTTACTGGACTTCCAGGACATTCTGCAGTTTAATTCAGTTTAGCCTGATGCTAAGCTTTAAAGTTAGTATTCAACCACACTTCTGCACTGGGAAGTTGTCATATTTGCATCTGATAAGCAAATCCAACATAGTAATTAACTGATTAGCACCAGTCATGCATTTATGTCATACAGCTGGACAAGATCAGCTAGAGAGGGTCACTGATGCAGTGTGTTTTCTTACACAGCATTTGTCCAGGGAATGACCTTCTCCCACAGCACATCACACCTCAGCACTGTGGGAAGTTATGCTGAGGCACACCACAGTCAGAATTTTATATTCTTGGGCCCTGCCAAAATTATTAGGAGAAGAGCTACTAATACTTGTCTCTAGGCATGGTATGGCTTTTCTTTTCAAAGTCCAGGAAGAATTTTTAGTGTACTTAACAGTCCACTGGAAGTTCAAAAAGCTACAAAACCTTCCCTGCACCTGAGCTTTCAGCTCAGTTAGATTCTCATATAGATGATGACTACAAATAATGGTGTACAAACAATTACAGGATAATCGTGGCACACCATGGGGGGAAACACAAGAAAAAGCTTACAAAACTTAAGTCTGATATCATTAACCCCCTTACAGAATAAAAATGCTGTGACTCAGCTGTTTTTCCCATTGGAGGTAGGTTTATGACAGACAATATGCTCAGACAAGTGTCTCCATCCAGTCAAGAGCAGAAGTTATTTATCCCTCCTGTCCACCACACACTATTTACCTCAGTGTGTCATCTGTCTGCAAATCATGGCTTAGGAACTGCAGTGTTTTAATGAGCACAGATATTGGAAACAAAAGACAATCTTTTCTGTCCTTTGAAGAGATCATTCTCCAAAGGTTTTTCTTCCACCGTCTCCTTTCATTTTCTTCAGTTTGCTTTAACCTTACCTTATTCTAACCAAGCCAGCTCACCTGAATTCTATTTCAGGGCACCTGCTAAACTGCAGAGCACAGAGATTGATCTGAATTCAGGTTATTCTGAAGGAGTTTGTAAAACAATATTCCTTTCTTGAGAGCAAAACCCCACTGAATGGAATGTCCAGACAGGTTTCCAGTTTTGCTGCACTCCAGCAACAGGTACAGAGCTGACATATCAATCTACTTGAAGCTAAATTGGTTACCCTAGAAGTTATGACAGACCCTCAAACAAACAATACCCATCAGTGAACAGCATTGTATCTGCACAGGGCCCAGAACAGCTGGGGCCAAGAAACCAGACTTCATCACCATTCCTTCAGAAGAACTGTTCTGAGCAAAGCATTCACATCATCACTGACTTCAGGAAAAAGAAAACTCTGGGATCAGTGGTAGAGAGAATGACAAAAACAAAGGCAGATATAAACACAGAAGGATGCTACCATTCCATCCCATGACTTTTAGAGGAACATCTTTAAATGGTCCAAGTATTCCCCAAAAGCCTGACAGCATTACATACCATGACACATATCAAGGTCAGGTCCTACCATGCATTCCCTCAAGTTTAAGGGAGGTGGAAGACAGCAAACTACATCCCATATTAATATAGAGCATAAAAAAATACCTTTATTTTTCTAAGCTAATTGAAATTATTTTTCTCCCTTTTCCTAACCCCCTACACATCAAGGGTTTATGAGAATGGATCCAGAGGAAACAAAGCAGTCCTGACAGGAGACTTACCTAGCACAGTGTTCTCTCCAACAGAAGCCCATAGGAATGCCTAGGAAGAAAAAAAGCATATGAATGTATTTTAGCACACTGTCAAACTTCACAATCTATAGTTCAGGAATTTCCTGGTCCAAAAGGAATGAGTTTCCTAGTGGCTGGATTTCTCTTCTGTGTAAGTTTTTCCCTTTTGAACCCATGAAAATGAATACTGCTGCAATATTCTGTGGCCCTCAGTTCTGTAGTTAAGCCCCACGCTCTGTGAAAGTGTCAGTTTTTTATTTTTAACCCTGCCATCTGATAATAAGGAGAACACACGAAATGACTGCAGAGGAAAACACTTTCTTCCTGTTGATTTTCCATGACACTTGTGGTTTTGTAAAGATCCGCCTTGTACTGTCAGGCCAAAAAAAGAAGAAAAAAAAAAGATGAGAGAGCACTGCTGGAAATTCTGTTTCTCATTAAAAATACAGAGAAACATGAAGTCCATTATACTCTTTTTGATACTGCACATACCAGAAATACTTATCTTCAAGAGGAAGGCATAACATGACTGTATAATGATGGGGTATCTTCAGTTTTCTAATTTTTCTTTGCAAAACATTACTTAGCACTGGTCTGTTATTTTGCCAGAAGATTTAATTCAGATTTACTTTTTATTTTACTGAGTGGGACAACGATATTAGTTACAGAGTGCCCTCTTCTCCCCTAAGTAAAACACCAGGATAAAGACAAAAGCATCACTGAAAAAAGGACAAATCTCCTAAATCAAGTGCTAGGGATACAGAGTCACTCACTCTGAACAGAAAGTTCTCTTAAATCACCAGTTTCTTCTTCAATGACCACCCTCAGTGTAATTATTAGCTACCAAATCTACATTTCTGGAGGACAAGAATAAAATATCAGAGGTAATCAAGACATGTTAGGACCTGCTCCCAGAACAAGAAGTATTAGTTTTCTCTTTAAGAGTGCATTATGCTTTGCAGAATTGTTTCAGTCAAGATCAATCTTATTTCTATGAAGTATTTAGCAAACTTACCACTTAAGTCAATAAAAGAATTTACAATAAGCAGGATAAAGAGATATGCAAGACCAAGCTCAAAGAACTTCTGTAAGGTCCCAGTAACAAACTCTATAATGAAATATCTGATGTGCCACCCTGGCTTTATCCAAAGCCCAAGTAAACAAAATGAGTTTGAGGCTTTGACAATAAATACATTTGAGTTGTCTTATGTCTTCAGCAACATCTTTTGCCTTCAGGAAAAACAAGTCTTAATAAGACTTAGGAATCCCATCTCCAAGCTTTAACTTTGCATCACATTGGTAAAGTAACACTTAGATAAATATCCAAACTGTAAACAAAGCAAGGGCAGCAACTTTATTTCACAACACGCTTTATTTCAGTGCTTTTAATCAGCGAGAAAGCAACTAAACAATGCACAATTCACAACACAATCCTCGTAGAAGCTGGAAAAGATATTAAGGTTCATGTCAAGTTCAACATGCTCTATTTTTATCTTCAGTCATTAGCCTTCTCATTAGCAGTAACTTAATATGTGAGAAAGGGTTAGGAGCAGATAGGAAGTTATTCCGGTATAGAAATTTATTTATATATTTCAAAAAAAATTTAGCCCAACAAATAGTTCCAATAAAGTTTCTTAGACCCAGCCAACTAATGCAATCTCCCATTGTCCCAGTATACCAAATTAAGGTTTACAGGTTGCTTTAGAAAGTAGTAATTAATTGCTCACTATTTCTTCATAGTCATGGTGTACTTCATAAGTTTGTTTCATTCCAAAATTAAAAAAAAATTCTGGACTCCCATTCTGCTCCAGCTCACAGAGGAACAATCTTCACATCCCTGTAGTTTGACACTAAGGCAACAATTCCTTTAGCATGTCTTTTTTCAATGGTGATATTTGGGATACTGCTTTAAGAGCTGGCTGAAGATACATCTTAAAGCATTGCACAAGATCCAGCCAACAACCCCATGACTGACTTACTGGGAAAGCAGAGTTTACATGAATAGGGAACTATCTGGTTTGGAGGGCAGAACTCTTGCAAGAAGTCTCGGGGATAAGAACTACCTGTTTTTTCTAGAGACAGCCTCAGCACTAGCAGACATCAGGACATTTGTATACCATGGAGATCCTGAAACCTTTTCAGCTGACTGCTAGCAAACCAGTGAATTAGTGGCCCTCTCCGTGTCATTTTGTTGCATGTAGGCAATAACTTAATTTCTCTGAGAGGATTAAACTAACTTCTGCCAATTCTGACATCAGTAATACAGAACTTAATGTTTCCAAGATGACAGTAATAGCTTTTTACCCAGAGCAATAGAAAAGTGTTGTGGTAAACTTTGCCTGGAGCCAATTTAGTTACATCTGGATATATGGCACCAAACCCAAGATAAATTATCCCAAGTGGAAAATCACCAAAATATCTTAATTCTAGAAGCTCTGTTTTCTGCTTATCTAAAGTTATGAAAGCAACTTAATGTTCTTTCTTTTATCTGACTCTTGATCTGTGCTTTGTCCTTCTGTTTCTCTAGAGATACAATCTGGGACTTTGTGGAGTGAAGCAGATTCAAGATAATGCCAAGTTCCAGCAGCCTTTGTTGAGAAATTCCTCTTGCACTTAGAATGAGGAAAGAACTACTAAGAGAGCTGCCAATGAAGACACTTAAGTTGATTGGAAATGTGGGTAAAAACCTTTATACCTTAGGCTTTTACCAGACTTGCTTCAAAAAAAAGATACCAGTGATACAACTTTCCTGGAAAACTTGTTATTTTGGCTGAGCTGTACCTAACAAGCTGTATCCTTTCAGAAGAGTTAACATAGTTCCAGTGTTAAAAGCTGCTTCATCTGTTCTGCAAAACGTGTCTACCACATTGTCTCATTTAGCAAATCTTAATGGAAATTCCTCCAGCTATGAAATACCAGCTATAAACTAAGTGATTAT
Source organism: Manacus candei (assembly GCF_025592945.1). Taxonomy (NCBI): domain Eukaryota; kingdom Metazoa; phylum Chordata; class Aves; order Passeriformes; family Pipridae; genus Manacus; species Manacus candei. Next base: position 4,679,575 of record NW_026138105.1, on the reverse strand, counting down.
CTCCCTCACTGGAGAGATATTCAAGAAGTGCCTGGACACCATCCTGTGCCATGTGCTTTAGGATGATCCTGCTTGAGCAGGGAGGTTAATCCAGATGCCCCAGAGTGGTCCCTTCCAACCTGAACCACTCTGGGATTCTGTGCTGGTGGCGAATCTTGAATTAGAACTTCAGGAAGTGTTTAGTTCTGCTCCACTCTGCCTCACATTCTTGAAAGTAATACTGAAGTGCACGAGGACTTCCTATGTAAGCATCCAGAGAAAAGTCAGAGCAGTTTCTGAAATCCCTGCCTCGGAGGTGGGACCTTTAATTTAGCATGAATAGGCCAAAAATGCTACCTTAATAAATTAGGCAAGTTAAGCCCCTTTTCAGCTGTTTGCTTTTGTGGGTGGGGTTTTGTTTTTGTTTTACACTAACCAACAGCCCTGGCTGATAGAGCTCAAGTCTCTGGAGGACTGTTAGTTACTTATTTTTTTCCATTGTTGATGCTATGGAGCCAGTGTAAGTCTAGAAGAGAAACATTCCGTTTCACATACAGGCCTTTTTTTGTTTGTTTGTTTTTAACAATAACAGTGCATGAAAATATTTTCTAAATGAATCAATCTGCGGTGAAGTGCCTTGCTAACTCTATTTGGGGAGGAAAAAAAGCCTGAGAGTTTTGCAAGTTTACTATTTCAGAAAAAAAAAAAAAAACAAGACCAGACTGAATTAGAATTACTAAATATCAAGACTCAAAACTTTCAGGGCAGCAAATATGACTACACAAAAGTATCCAACCTTTTGTTCAAAATATTACATTAGAAAGTGGAACCAGCCTTGCTACTGCAAAGAAAAAATAACCTTTGAAGCTGCTAAGGCAATTAGTGTACCTAAGCTTGAGTCTATTTTGGCTATAGCCAGTGCATATATGTTGGAATAAAACACTGCCACTGTCTAGGATCTTAGCTGACCTGCTCTTGTTAAAAGATATCAACTAGCAGCATCCTCAAGAAATCTGTAACAGCTGTAGAATATCAGACTGTTTCTCTCATGAACTCTTGGACAGTTCTTAAGTAATATACTGTAAAATACCCTGAAAAACACAGGTGTAAGGGTGACCCACAAGTCTAGCCTGTTTGCTCTTGGAAAACCATATGAGTGCACATAAAGTGAAATACAAATCTGATTTTGTGGTTAAGCAGATAGTAACATCTGCTCTACAAGAACTTATTTTAATAAAATTTGCATGAACGTGCCTTAAGTAGCTTTGAAGTTACCTTTTACCTGCAGTGTAGCAAAGATGTCACATTCAGTGAGAACTTCCTTTACCACCTGGATGAACTTAGCCTGGAAGTCAGCACAGGCTCCCAGCCCAGTTCAAGGCAGCAACACTGTGGGGGACTGCACAGAGAGCTTTGGGTGATCAGCCTGTACCTCAGACTATAACCACAGTCTCTAGTAAATAATGAAGATACCAGCTCTGTGGCTTAAATCATCTCTCAGTAAATACTTCACCACATGCAATTTGTAGTTGCCTGGGTAGGACTTTTTTTGTAGACAAGGCAGTGCTTTTATATATCACTACATCACATCCCATGGAAATGTCCTGCAAACATCTGTTAAGTGGCACTGATGACAACTGTTCTTCTCTTGTTATGTGGATACACAGCAGCTCATAATGTGTGTTGAAATTTGAATTGACTGCTCACTTTAGTGAGAACGACACATTTATCACTAATGCCTCTTACAGATCACCCTTAATAAAGCAGAGATTTGTCCTAACTCCCTTTTACCAACAGTTTAAATGTACAACCTGATTCCACCTTCTTACCTAAGGTCTAGGCTTGTTATACTGAGAGTGAAAGATGACTGGATTACTAACCTGATATCCTTCTCTCATGTTTTCATTCACTCCTTACATTTAGCTATATCCTGTTAATCTAGAAACAAAAATATCAGCTCATCTATCACCTTTGTGGAGTACTAGCAGTACTCCAAGAATGGAGCTCCCTGGGCTCTTTGGACAACTACTTGTGGAGATATAAAAGACATGCACTTGGGAAATAATAATCTCCAAACCTACAAACTAAAGAGAAGTTAAAAAAACAACAGATGGGAGAGAAGACCAGTTAATACATGTATTTGAAAGGAAGCAACAAAACCTTCTAGCTCCTAGCCTAGAAAGCAAAAGGAGGGATTAGATTGTTCTCTGAATACATTAAGTTCTCAAAATAAGAATTTACCACTTTTTCTAAAAGAAATTGAGAAGTAGTCAGCCATAATATCAAAATGGTTGTTTCTGTTGCTCTCCTACTGTTATTTTAGTCCATGAAATGGTGGAACAAGAAAGAAGAAAGGCGAGCTTACATCCAAAAAGGAAAACTAAACAAAGTGCCACATAAAACACGGGGGCTTTTTACCAGTCAGGTAACTGTTCAGTGTCATTCTAACCCAGTTTTAGTCCAGTGGGTTCAGCCTTATGGATGCAGTGTAATAGAATCTCTTGTAACCTCACACACAAGAGCAACTTCACGAGCCACCCCTTCTCTAGCCTTGCTGTGAATCACTGTGCATCAGAGTGAAAATGCTGCTCAGTGGATTTGACATTCTCTGACTACACACACAAGGATTTAGATGCCAGAATGCATCTGCATGTCTCATAAAAAAAGCCCTTAAGTATATGAAGGTCTGAATTCTCAATACAATGTAGGTTTTCACCATCTTGCCTGAATTTTCATCACCACAAACAGTCATTTTTGCACCAAAACTTCAGGCTTGGCCACCAATTTCAATTTGAGTTCTTCAGTTTCTAAGGGTTCTATATTTTGTTTTTCTTTTAAATATGACAATTTTCACATCATTGAGACTAAATTACTTACGACTTACATCAGAACTAAAACAGAGCCCTCAATGTTCCTAAGAGCCTTCAAATATCTAATGGATGATTACAGAGGATAATTAAAGAGAATATCCTTTCCCTTGACTCAAAAATAAAATACTGTTCTGCATCCCTATTGTTGCTGTTTCAAAGCAGGGTGATGGTTTCCGGAATTGTTTGGTGTAGATATTTTGCTTAAGCAGCAAACACTCCAGGCTACAACTGATGAGTGACCTTGAGACAGCTCTTAGAAGGCAGTTGCCATAGTAACACCACCACAAATGTGGTACATCCTCAGCTGACACCGCCAATCTGGTGCAACAGATCCATAATAAGTACATCTACTCCCTATCAGTGGCTCAGTGTTAAAGGAGGAAGTTAATGGATTTTTTTATTTTTTTTTTTAGAATTATTTAAAAAAATCTTGTGCTGTGGTAGACACTGTGTATGATATCAAGTGACTGAGGCTATATATACACACGAGTCCACATAGTGTGAAATAAAGCACCCTAAAATAATGTACTACTGCAAGTTAGAGGTACTGAGTGTGTTACTGCAGAGAAGAGCCCTCAGCCAAGGAAGTGAGCCTACTGAGGAAACCCTGCAACAGCACCTGAACTTATCTTCTTAGTTATCTTCTTCCAGATTCTCTAATACAGATGAAGTTTCTGGAGCCCTGCTCTGTCAACCTTCATGCAAAATGCAAGTACAATGGATTATTTTCCCATGCCAGAATATTCCCAGTCTCGCATGTGCAACTTCATCACCTTGAAAGAACTTTCAAACCAAGTTGGCACTGAGGAATAGTGTTGCCTTAAAGGGTTTCTCTCTACATAGTGTCCTACTAGTTCTTGTGAGCTCTGAAAGAGGATGAAAAAGGTGACTCATTATTGAAATGTCAATAAAAATGAAACAGAATTGAAGAGTGCTAGGTAACAGAAACATTAAGTAGAACTATTTCTGTTTAAAACAAAAGATTAATGAACAGATTTATACAGTTCATTATAGCAACTAGTAGTCACATATTAAAGTTTACTTTGAAACTAAACTGCAGTTTCAAGACCCTCAAACTAGCAGAAAAGGCCAATCACATACATTTCACAGTGTGTTCATGTTCAAGAGATCCTATTATAGGTAAAACAGTTGTGGATTTGAATCAGAAACAAGTGCTAGGACTGTTCTGCCTCTGCTGAAGTCAGCTCACTTCAAGAGTTTGCCCTATCATAACAGGAAACATTTGTTCAACTTCCATACCAGTGAAACCTGTGTGTCAGCTAAGAGTTAATTCCATTTACAAGTCATACACTTAAAACAAGGTTTTTGGACACTCCAGTCTAAAGAGTCTGGTCCACAGTTAACTCAGTCCAGTACCTGCCCTGCAAACTGCCTGGGGAGCTCCTGCATCCATAACTGCAACATAAAGGGAGATGGAAAACAGAAAAAAACTTCACAGACAATATTAAGCAGACAAACCAGCTCCCCCTCACCCCCAAAAATCAAATTATTTTTTGCAACTCTGTTATAGTACAATTATCAACAAGTCCATTACTGTTATGTGTCACTCTTCCCATTTCCATCACCTGTGGAATTCCAGGTAAGATGGCTATATTCCAAACTGCCCTGTGTCCTGTAAATCTGTGTTACTGGCACTCAGAGATTCTTCTTCTACAAGTGTTCATATAAACATCGAATATTTAGCAATACCTTCCCTACAATAAACAAACTACAATGATTTGTCTTCAGTTGTGCATGCAGTTGTTTATTTTGGCCAAGCTGCACAGGTTAATTTGGAAACTATCTAGACCTAGACATGAAAAGCACTCTTGGTGTAATAGTAAGACAATAGCTGTACACAAAATACATTCTGTACCGTCCTTCCCTCCCCTTTTGTTTTTCTCCATATAAAAAAAAATTAAAAAAATAAAAAAAAATCTCCAGACAAAAAAATTTAACCTTGATCTTGTGGAAGTGAAAACTAGAATTTAAGTAACACTACCATATTAAGCCCTGAGTCTATCAGTGCTGGCAACTATGTCAATCTGCTCTGCAGGTTCAACACTTACCACAGCTATTAAAGATCTTGACTGTTCTTAGTCCTCAACCTAGAAACCAGGAAGTTTCTTACCACCACTGATCACAACACCATAGGAGAAAAGCAATAAGAAGTTCTTCATAACAAAAGCCAATATATTTGTATTCTACAGTCCTGTTAAAAATCCTTCCCCCTAACCCCAATAGCATGGGATTGGTGATCTGAATCTTTACAGAAGTGAGGCATTCAATGGATTGATTCTACTCCAAAATAAAATGATTGCAGTACTTATCCTTTTCAGCAAGTTATTCTGCTTAGCAGTACATTTGTGCTACAGTAGAAAAAAAAATACACCTTAAATGTTTTCATGTTGCTCAACCTCAGTTTTCAGAACAACACACAATAGATCGACTCAATCCCTCCTGACTTCAGTAACATTATGTTTTTAGTGCAGATACAAAAGGTAAGGAGTAACATCATGAGTATCTCATCCAACTCTTCCTCCCACAGGTGGGTAGAGGGGGCTGAATTTGTCCAACCCCCAGGGACCATCTGAGCCTCTCTTCTAGAACACATTTGTTTCAAAAAGAGAATCTTACAGAACTCCATCCAGTTCCATTTTGTTTCCACTCTGGCTGCTCCAGTCCCACCCCACCCATTTCCTTGCACTACCACTGCTGTTTGTGCAACCAGGAGCTGTCTGGGGGGCGGAGTTTGATTTTGGGGTCCAGGTTTCATTGTTGGCAGGAGGGAGGCAATGGATGATTTTGCATTTAAACCTGTTTGCTGACTGCAGAGTGAGAGAGGGAACAGAAAGGAAGCACAACAGCTCTGACTTGGCTCAAGAACTGTGGGAGTGGACTGTGCTGCCTTGGACAGACAGCATTCCATGAAAATGCATTTAAAGGGTTCTGGATTTATATTTGCAGTTAATACTAGAAAGATGACAATCAGTTGTGATGTTGCTTGCTTTTTGCACAATACACTCCCTTAGCTCCCACCCCAGCATTCCAGAAAAAAAAAAATCTCAACCCAATATATGAAGGATTCTTTAGGCCCTAACCCAAAACAGCCCAAGTTAATAATAAATATTTGTAGTGACAGAAAGACAGGACACATTCCAAGTACAGAGTTCTTTAGATCTCTGAAAGGTCAGGGAGCTTTTTAGTAAACAAGAAGAACTTACACAGAAAAGAGCTTCAAGGTAGACAAATGAGGTTGAACCTGTAGACCATTCAGTTTGATTTTCACCATTGTATCTGAAGATACAATGATTTTTAAAATAACCATTACACAGGCTTTAAAGTTAACTGTTTTTACAAAAGAATACTATTAGAACAGGGTGTGTTTCCTAATGTCTTTCTTCCCTTACATATAAAGGCACAACAATTAACATTTCTAGTTTAGCAGCAAACAGTCTTTGTTGGAAAGGTTGGCCCAGAATTACTATCAGAAGGATGAAAAGATGGATTGTCATCCCAGAGTGATCACGTAGCAATAGGAACAGTTAACACAAACTGTAAAACAGGAAACTGGAGACAAGATTAATATAATCAATAGTTGATTTTCAGCAAGCATTTGCTCACCAAATAGCTCGAAGTCTCAGTCAGAACAGGACTTCTAACTGAAATTCCAGCAATATAAGCATGCCTGCATGTTATTAAAGGAAATAGTGGAAAATTTTGCAGGCTGACATCCAGAATGTCTGCGGTTCCTTTTCATATTTCTCTTCTTGCAAAGCAGTTATTAGACCAGAACTTAAAATCTTTTTTTTTTCCTTTTTCTTTTGTGAAGCCTGGAAATTTCCACTGCTTTTAAAAGATTTTTAAAAAGCTTTCTCAAATGTACTGCTCAAACAAACTTCCACTTCTGCCTAGACAGACTCTTTAGTTTAAGGCAAAAATTTCATTGATATAAAGCAGAACTAGGATGAGGGGGAAGGAAAAAAACCTTTGCTCGTGGACCAAAAGCATTGCTTGGCCAATCTGAAATATTATCATCCTGTGTGTTAATCTTGGTAGAGGTCACTTGAGGTTCAGACAGATGGGCAAGAGAAGATGAAGCAGCTGAGGATAAAACTACTTTGCTGCTGTTCATTTGAACAAAAATTACAGTGGATGACAATTCTGTTCCTCTCAAGTGACTGCTCTCCTCCCACTTCCTCAAATTTGCACTCATTTTCCATGGCACTGAGTCCCACTCCTCATCCCTGTTACCTGCCTGTGGTCTCTAGCACAGCCAGTTCAAGCCTGGCAAGTTTGGCAGCACTGGATCTGTCCCTCTCCCAGCCTGATTGATGAGCCTGGAATACACAGCACCTAAGGATGAGGAGTTCCAACACAAACATGACAAGTGTAACACAGGAGTCTTTGAAAGCTTCTTCACCCAGTGGAGGGGTTTTATTTGTTCAGTTTTCTGTGCACTGTTCAGTTTTCTGTGCACTGCCTTTTATGGGGAGATCAAATGGGCATTTGAGGTTAACAGGAGGTGCTGGGTTTGTTCCATTTTATTCAAGTGAACAGTTTGCAGATAAAGTACTCCTGCTTTTGTTGCCTTTCTATGATGAACCTGCCTATGAATCTGTGACTAGATAAATACTTGTAATTCTGATTAAGAGGAGTTTCTCTCAATTACTGCCTAAGAATGTTAGGCCATGTGCTGAGGGCTGTCCACTGAGCCAGGAATCTCCACTCTGAACATCAAAATGATAAAACCAAGAGAACACACAAGATAAAACCAGGAGCATAATACAACAAAAGATGCTGCTAAGCCTGCTTTAGTTCATTGCAGCAAAGATGAACAGAGCACAAAGGGAAGTGCAAAAACAAGTCATAATTCCCTAGTTCCATCTAACCTCTCTAGCCCAGCCTTTATGGGGATAGAAATAAGAGAAGAGGTCTGAAAGCTCTATCCAAGTCACTGGCAATGAAGAAGTTGCAAATTTTTGTTTCATGTCATCTCCTTAAGATGTAAGCTGCTAAGAATGGAAAACACTTTTAAAGTCATTGTTTAAGGGAAATTAATTTTTGAACGTTTACTATACTACTACTTCTTCCATAAGCTTCAAAAAAACAATACAGCATTTCCACATCCTGACTGTATGCACACACACAGCTGTAACACTTCCCAGAGTAATAATTTCCTCAGATTGATGGTAACTAAGAAGTGATTTGAAAGACACATGAACAATCCTGGAAATCCTAAAAGTTAACCAGAAGCTGTTTGATGGAATTTGAACAAAGTTGGTTCATAAGTGATTCTATAACTAAATACTTAATGCTGAATCAGCACTGGAAGTTGGATTTGACTTCATACCATTGTCTAGATGTAAATGACTCAGCTCATCAATATTTGAGCAATGGGAACTAAAAAACATTAAACCCATGCAGTCTAGAAAGGTTCCTTTCTAGACCCACAGCAATAAGTTAAGTTTTTGTCTTTTAAGAACAACAATAAGATGTCTAAATGAAAATGAACTGTTGTTTGTGCAAGTCAAGAAGGCACCTTAACTGTACACCAGAGATCTTTGTCCTCATGAGATTTTTAAAGTTACATTTCACACATTTGGATAAAAAGTAAATAGTAAAATAGTTTCCTTCAAGTTTCCAACATAAGGTAGAAATAGCTGCTTAGTTTTATTATGCTACATTTCATATCTTGTTCTCTAGCTAGAGCTCAGAGTAGTTACAGGTCTGCTTAAGACTTAGAAAAACAAGAATTCAAAGGCTCTCAGATGAGTAAAATGGAAAAAAATCCACCCAAAACACAAATCTCTGCTGTAAGCTTCCATTGCTTAGTCACTCTTTGGCATAGGGAAGTATCAGAAACACTTCAGCTATTCTTCACATTCCCTTCCAAGGGTATGCTCTTATTCTTTTATGTCTTTTTGTAAAAAGAATCAAGTCCCCAAAACAGCACATAAGAGAACCAGAACAATAATTCTGCAGTGGCTGGTGCTGTGAGCCAGCTTTGCATCGTGCCTGTGGAACCAGTATGTATATTTATACTACTTTGTGCAGTTCAGGAAACCATGGCACAAGAAGCAGTCTGCTGGATTTTACCATGCAGCCCATTGCAAACAGGTTTCAATATTGTGCCATCTTGTACCCAGGGAAAGTTATCAGCAGGTTATATTCACAGGCAGTAATTCTCAAGTTTGTCACAACAGTTATGAAAGCTGAGATTTCTAGAAAGACAAGACTTTCAAAGAACCAAGGAGAGGGGTATGGGATGGGTTATTTTTTAAATCTTCACCAACTCTTCCTCAGGAGCTTGATGTGTCAGGACTTAGTATTACAAAAGCCTAAAAGGGACAGCAGGGTTTGTATTTTAATGCAATACCTGGAACTGTTGTGTTAATGTTATCATACAGCCAACTTATTTCACATAAAAGCTGCCAGTGTGAAGAAAAAACCACTAATAATCACTTGAAAGAGTTTCCCATTAAGCATTATGACAGATTCTTTCAATTAAAGTTCTTGCCCTTGTTCTTCATTAGGCAAAGACAACAAGCATTTGTTAGTGTTTAAATTGTGTATAAAAGCATACTATATGACCTGGAATACAGAGGTATTTTTCCTTTAAAATTCCAAACTACCTGTTAATGAGTATAGAGCAGGAAGGACATTTAGCACATCTCTCCTCCTACCTCCAAGAAAACCTCAATTTAATGCAGCACCACATCATACCAACACAACTCTGCCTGTGCTTCCCTGGACACAGCATGGTGACAGCTGAAGTCCTGTCCAGCTTGTGACCAACTACAAAGATAAATGGCTGTTCTAAGATCCTCCCAAAGAGTGCAATATGAGAATTAACAGCCTTGCTATAGTTGCATTAGGAAGAGAGAGGTACTGCATTACAGTTCTGTTGAGCACATGACCCAGACAGACACTGGCATTTGGAAAGAAATGCTTAAAATTAAATTAATCAGGTAAGCTTCAATAAAGTCTTAAGACACTTGTTTTGAACACACACACACTGACCTGCTTTATTCTACACTGGTACACTGGAAGTGGCAGACAAACCCCACCTCTGCCAATTGTTTCCTTCAGCAAAGACAACTGGCAAATAGTCTCTAGACAACAGATTTTGGCTTGCTTTTTTCTAGCCTGGGTAGCTTCCCCAAGAATAATTTTAGTTTCCTTTCCCACATTCACTAACTGCTCTTTGGCACATATTTCTACCTATAGTAACACTCAGGTTGAAGACTCCATTAGAAAGGATTCCCATTAGAAACAATTTAAGAACTAACTGTATTTGCTGAAGGGGGCACCATCCATTCTTAATTCTTTTCTATTTGCAGTGTTGTTCAAAGACATGCTTGTGCTGCCTAATGATAAAATACTCCAGCAAGATTAATTTTTACCATTTGTTTTCATTAAGGGAAAGCCACTGGATCCACAAAGGGTATCACATTCTATTCCACCTCACCTAAAAGTTAATGGGGAAAAAACACGTGAAGCCCTTTGGAGATTCAAAGGGCAAGTTTCATCCACACATTAAATAGCTTTATTTAATGGCATCCTGACCAGGGAGATAAGAGGCAACGTTGCCTTTTCCTTTTGCTCTATTCCCATTGCCAAGGGAAATAAAAAACCCATACAACCACACCAAAACCCAAAGTGTCAGGCTACAACACAACTACCCAAGAGAAACACATAATATTGATGACATTTTTTGTCTTTAGAACAGCAGATAAGAGGAGAAATCATCATAACTCACCAGACACATGCAGAATATTCCACACATGCAAACCTGCCTTGAAAATACACTCCTAAAAGGCCTCCTGGGTGTCCCTGTGATACTGGATTATCTCATTCCATGGCTCTGACACATCTCAACATGCACAGAAACAGTGGAGCCACTGAAGGGTTCAGTCTTTGTGACAGAATGTCCCAGGCTGGGTTAGCCAAGGCTGCTGCAGGTGCTGCTCATTTTAGCCAGCAATCCAGCACTTTGATTGTTCTGCAGCCTCTCCCTTCTCCCTCACCCCCCATCTTCAGGTGCACCTGGTAAGTCAGGGCAGAACTGCTCTGTAGTTTGGCCACATGTGCAACAACTTGGTGAAAAACTGCTTGTCCCTGACCTAACCAGTGTTTTCTGGAGAACTTTTACAGTGGTTTTAGATTTCTAGAACAATCTCATCCATTAAATGCACCTGTGATAGTTTTAGACTTCAAGTCAAGACACTACCCATGTTCTAATCATCAAAAATGAATTTAACCTGGTGGAAAACAACCCTTTAAAACCAAGTTTCCAATAGGGCAATGACCCATAACCTAACAAAGAATGCTTGACCTGAACAGGCTCACATTTAAGGATAAAAGTGACAAAGGTGGGGCATGTGGGTGTACCACCAAAAGCAAAGCAAAGTAAAAAAAAAAACAAACCCCAACACCAACCAAACAAAAAACCAAGCAGCAACCCTCCCCACACATAGAGCAGACAAAGTCAGGGAATACTCAAAGTAGACAGAATGCTTTCTACTCAAAGGTAGACAGACACCTGCAGATCTGACCTTATCACCTCCACTGTTCTAGTGTTGCAAAAGCAGTCACAACCTCAGAAGTAGATGACTTTTACCATACCCCAAAGTAACAGTAACAAACCTGACTTTCCAGCATCTAAGCAAAATGAGCAGTAAAAACAATGGTGGCCCCTTTACCTTCTTCCTCTCACGTCTCTTAAGCAACCACCTTTTCCTTGCCTGTTCACAGTGTCAGAAACAGGGCTGACTCTGGACAACATAAAAGAAAAATGTGTATCTACATCTAAACCCACAAAACCTCACCACCAATAATGCCACACACTGCACACAAAAGACTAAGAATCCCTCATTGCATTAAGTTTGAAGGCAAGGTAATTTTGTTTCACTTTACAAAAAAGTAATTTTATTGGTAACTATCAATTAAAAAAGTCACCAATTAAATTATTAGGGTCCATCTCAAGTATACCTCCCATTTATATGGGGTGAAAACCAACCTGATGTACCTTCTTCCAACTAAATGTAGCATACAAAGATGAGAGTGAGTGGAAACATATTTCATAGCAGACTTAAATCAGCAGCAGGTAAATTCTTTCCCAACTGCCTCTTCCCAAATACACTGCATTTAGAAACATCAATAGGTCTAGCTGGGGAGGAGAGGGGGTAAAACAAACAACCCCCCCCCACAGGCATGCTGCCTCAGGATTCACATTACATATTTTTCACTACCCTCTCATACCCCTGGCATAAAGAATACTATTCCTGCCCTCCCTCACTCCTCCATTTCTTTAATTATAATAACAAGTCAGGGGAATATTTAAGATATTTCTAAATACTCAAAAAGCTTCTGTGCACATAAAACGCAGAATATCCTGTGTCACACAGCCATTCAAGATCACCTCTTCGAGGGAGGCTCATTTAAATGCAGAGTTGAAGCAACCTCCAGTGTCAGACTGGAGTGTCCAATATCATTTTACATGCTACCAGTGGCTTTATTTTGCAGACAAACATAATCAAGACACCTTTTCTTTCTCAGAGTTCTCGAAAAATAAAACCACACACCTCTTTTTCTATGCAGCTGTAACAGAGATTAATCTTGAAGGTTTTGACTGTGATTTCTTGTCCATTATTAATAAAAAACGATCAAAAGATAAGGTTCCATTGTAAAACAGATTTGCTTCTCCTTCCTACTCTGCATTTTGTCTCAGTGATACTATGGAAAAAAAATTGATAACTAGACAATGCAAATTTCCCAGTTAATAAATCCAAAGCCAGGATGAACAAGGGCTACAAAGGAAGAGTCAAAAGAAACCCAAAGCCACTAACAAGCCCAAAACTCACATGCCAAATAAAATCAGTCTGGAAACAGCACACTGGAATCAGGAAAGGTACTTAAAGTGAGGCTGAATACTGGGCTTCTTCTGTCTGCTATCACTTCCCCTATCCCCCAGCCTTCACATCACAGCAGCAAATCCATCAAATCCACTGGTATTAGTTGAAAAACCAAAATACAGTAGTAGTAACAGAGCTGAAAGAAATTCTGAACATCAGTCAGTTGAACAGCCCATACAGTAAATACAATTACTGTATGTTATAATGCACAACCCAGTTTAAAAAAAAAAAAGGTAACAAAACCACAGCAAACAAATAAAAAAAAAAGCCCCAAACCAAAAGAACACGAATTTTTTTCTGTTTCCTCTAAACCCAAGTCTTTATGCTTGGGCTTTCACTCAGACTGTATTTGTTTCTATGAAGGTATCTCGTGTTTATATTTAGAACACACCACTTTGTCTCGTGTAGCAGCACATTGTAAAGTTGGAAATATTTTATGACAAAATACTCATTTTTACAACAGTGATGACAAAATTTTAAGCTTACTGTAAGTGTCCATTTTAACTATATTATAGATGCCACACAGCTAGACATTACCAACCCTCACACTTCCAGATTTGCTGTAGTTTTGTCCCGTTATTCCAGATAAGAGTCCAACACAGTATTTTCTATTAACTTTTATCTAAAAGAGGAAGGAGATGTCTGAATATGAGCTGGCAAACTGAGAAGCTTCTCTTCCAAAAGCAAAGTTGGCTGTGCTTAAGAGCAGGAGCAGAAACCACAAACAGAACCAACTTTAGAACCAAAGAGGATTCTGGGAATTAAGTCAACCTCAGACAACATCCCCACTCGTATTCACCCCATTTATGTCCCAGAGTCACTAAAACCTACAATGGTATGTGACCTCGGGGGAGGGGAAAAAAAGAGAAAAATCTTATCTCCATCCCTCAATAACACAGTTTCGTTAGAGCTACGAGGCAGAAATGGGTGAGAAGCATGGAAATCAACCTTTCATTTGCAGTATTTCTCGTCTCTTTCCTTATGACCAGAGATAAGGAGACAAAAGAAGTCACCTCTGAAACTCACCGAGGCTACGGGATGATAACAAGGGAGATAACGAGGTCTCGGCATCAGATAAACCCCGACGGATGGCGGAGGGGCCATTCCAGCCCGAGCGCTTCACCCACACATCCCTGTGCTCAGGCTGGGAAACCGCGGGCGAGACGATTCCAAAGGCAAACCCACAGCGACCTCCAGTCTCCCGGTGCCACAGGAGGAACCTCCACCCAAAATCACCGGGCTCAGACCCGCATCACACGGCGGCACGGGGAGCCCTCGCCCCACAGCCCTGTCCCCCGACACCGCCCCGGGAATGCCCCTTCCCAACTCAGCCGGCGCCAAAGTTACAATGAACGAGGTACAGCCGGCCACGCACCGCCCGGGAATCCCCTCCTCCCCAGCGCTGGGAACACACCTCACACACAGCCCACCTACGCTCTGCTCCCCTCGGGGAGCCACGTCCGTATGGAGGAGGGGGGCGAGAGGCAGCAAAGAGCCGCCCCCGAGGGCGAGACCCGAGCCGCTCCCTTCCCCGGCCAGCGGGCAGCGCTCCCTCCGCCATCCCGCTGCCACCCCGGCGCCGGGAGCGGGGGGAACACGAACGAGAGCCCTCCTCCCTCCACTCGTTACTCCCTCCCCGCCTCCCTCCAAGCCCCGCTCACCTGGGAAAGGAGCCAAAGCCCGGCTCCCTCTCACCGTCCCCACCACCCTCAGCCCCGCGCCGCCATTTTCCTTCGCTGCCTGGATTTAAATCGGGCCCCGAGCGGAGGCACCGGCGGCGCGAGGCGGGGCAGGCCCCACCTCCCTCCGCGCGCGCGGCATCACGGGATTTGTAGTCCTCGGTGCCGTCTCCGCGCGCGGGGCATCACGGGATTTGTAGTCCCGGGGCCCACCACAGCCTCCCCGGGGGCGTCTGTGGAACAAGGTTCGGTTTGACTCATCCTGTGCCTCGCTTGGGGCCAAGGGAAAAGGGGGCGTGGGAGGGTGATGTCATTTGGGACACGCCGATGTCACCGGGTGAGCGGTGACGCGGTGCAGGAACGGGTGAGGGGGGGATGGAGGGAGGGTCGTGGGGCGTCCTCCCCCCCCAAAAAAAGAAAGGTTACAGCCCCAAAAATTCATGGGAGGGCGTAAAAACAATATTAAAGACTGTAAAGCTTCTCGTCTTTGTATATATTGAAAATGAATGTTAATTAACGTATAAATTAATTTCAAAATGCAACCCTGTATCCTTTGTACATTATGTATCATACACACATTTTAGATCATAGGAAATCCCTACTGTGTATCTCTAGGGTTTGAAAATACAAACTGCAGCTTTGTACGTTTAAATTCAATGATAAAGAGCTGGCAAACGTGAGGGCAGGTGACGGATGTGAAGGGAACAGCAGCGGAGAGTCATCGGTGTTCCGGTGCCGCCGCCCGGCGGCGAGCGCGGGAACTGCGCGTGCGCGGGCACAGAGCGGTTCTGCGGCCGGGACAGCCGCGCATGCGCGCGGCCAGAAAAACGGAGCAGTGGAGCACGTGCTAAGTTTTGGCAACATGGCGGCGAACTAACGCATGCGCACTGCCTAAAACGAAGCAGCAAAACACGTGGGAAGTTCTGGTAACACGGTGAGGGGCTCGCGCATGCGCACTGCCAAAGCCGAAGCAGACGAGCACGTGGTAAGTTATGGCAACACAGCGACGAAGTCGCGCATGCGCGATGCCTAAAATAAAGCAGCCAGACACATGGGAAGTTCTGTCAACAAGGCGACGAGCTCTCTTATGCGCACTGCAAAAAACGAAACAGCAAAACGTGGGAAGTAATGGCAACAGAACGACGAACACATGCATGCGCACTGCGTAAAGTGAAGTAGCTAAACACATGGTAAATATTGGCATGCGCAATTACTTTACTGATGCCCACCAAGTGTGGGCAATCTGGCAACAGAGCTGCACATGCGCAGTGACACCGATGACTCTCTGGCGTCTCCTGCTGGTCAAAAGGCGGCACTACAGGAAGGAACCTGCGCATGCGCAGTGAGCGGGTGGCGCTGCCCCGTTTTTCCCGGTTTTGCTTGTAAAAACAGCTTTGTAAAATCATTTCTGGCGAAAGGTTTATCTTTTTACAGGCTGTCAAATAAAAAAAAAAAAGAAAATCACCCCCCCAGAAAAAAAAAGTTATTTTGTATGTGGAAAGAAACTTTTACAGATGTTTTTAATTTATTTTGTGTTGTCGTTCTTGACCTCTTCATAATATGCTTGATACATTAAGGGGCTTGATGTGGAGTCTTCCCAAAAAAGGGATGTTACAGCACAAAAATGCCTGAAAGTTCAATGGGGGGAAGGGGCCGTGCAAAAAATATAAAATACTAACATTTCTCGTTTTTCTATATATTGAAAAATAATCCTAAATTATATAGAAATTGATTTCTAAATAGAACCTTGTATCAACTGTATTATATATATCGGATCTCGGAGCGTGAGAAATTCTGAATACAGATATATAGGGTCGGAAAACACAAATATAACCTTTTTATCCAATTAAATTAAACAATAAAAGGGGGCTTGAAAGGGGGAGAAAATACGATCGACAAGCGGGAACTAGAAATAGCGCTGTGTATCCGGAGTGGTTTTTTCTGGTCCCTTGGAGGGTAACGCCAAGTCTCAGATTTTGGTTGGGACTCGCGTCCCCCCCCCCGAAAAAGAGGCACATTTGGTTTTAATGACTCGCTGGTGTCACCTGCTGACGGAAAGCGGTGCCGCAACCAAGGTTTCTTTCATTGATACGTGTTACGATTATTAGAAATGATTAAAATTATTAAAACCCGAGCCCAGAATCGCGATTCCTTCCTGGAGCTGACACGATTATTAAAATTACTGGAAATGCCTCTGCCCGAATTAAGGTACAAAACGAGACCAGATGCCAAAGTCAGTAGCACGGGTTTTATTTAATGGGAAACGTGGGGCAGAGAAAGAGAGATAGAAGGAAATAGGAAAAGGAGTTCGGGGGAAGAAAAGAAGTGACAGAGAAAGATTACAATGGAAAATGGATCATCACTCCATGGAACCCGGTGGTGTTCTGTGTGTCTGGCTGTTCTGGTCTTCTTGGTGAAGTTCCCACAAAACACAGAGTCCAGTGGATAAATATCTGTTCAGGGGATTCCAGGTACCTCCCCTGGGGGTGGGAGGGAAGCTTTGCAGTGTCTTGAGGCAGGCTCTGGATTTGTTGCCTCCCTTGGATCGTGTGGTGGTGGAAGGCCTCAGGAACGAGCTGAGGGGATGCTTTGGGGGGTCTTTGGTGGTTTATGACCCTTCTCACGTGAATGTCTCATGTGTAAGTGGCCTTCCTGGAAGAGGGGGGGGTTACTCCTTTGGTTTGGTGTGGAGGTGCTTTAAGAAAGCACCATCACACCCCCAAAACCCTTCTCCTCAGACCTGAGATGATTAGACAACAGTCTTCCCTCAAGTCCTGCTTCCCAGTCCAAATTCCGGTCAGGCTTCGGTGGTCCCAGACAGGCAGTTTCTTCCTTGCAGTTTGACAAGAAGTCTTTCTATGATTGTGGCCATGTTTAACACATTACCAAGGCTTCAGTCCCTCACAGTACGAACATGCAAAGCAGGTTGTGAGGTGGTGCTCTGGCAGGTGAGCCAGTGCTCAGTTCTAGTTGCCTCCCTCAGGAGCAGTCGAGAGAGTTTCCAGTTTGGGGCTGAGCTCCAAAGGAAAAGGCACCTGAAACTGCTTCTTCTGATAAATCCATAAGTAGGGGAGGCTAAAAGAAGCTCACTGCTGTAACCAGCCAGTAACTTCCACTGATATCTTGGCTATTAAAACCAGTGAGTTTTATTTCCCCTGTGCACAAACTCTGATGGTATTTGTTAAACTCCCTTGCTGAGCTGTGCATTGCTTGAGCAACTCCTGCCTCTTTCTGTTCCCCTTCCTTTGGAGGCCAAATCTACGTCCATGTAGCTATTCCAGTGTGGAAACAATAGCAGTGCCCGTTTTGTTGTAGCCAAGGATGAAATGTGGCGACTGTAGTAATATATTAACTCTTTGTGATTGGGAAGGTGATGAAGATGCTGAAGAGCAGGTGGCCAGTTACACCTGCACAGGAAGAGATTTTTTGGGTGAGCTGTGCTGTGCTGTCCTGTCCTTGGCCAAAGCCATCGTGGCAGATCTGCCTCTGGCTGGGCATGACTGAACAGCAAAGTTGTGGGGAGAGTCTGTTCACCCCACTGCCTCTTAACCCCGTCCCCAGTGCCTTGGCAGGGGGGAAACCAGAGCAGAGCTGCATAAATTTGATTTCGGGTTGTGGCTTACATTGGAAATAGAGTCAAAAAAAAATCCTTACTGACAAACTTGTTAATAAAACCTTGGATCCTGGGAAACGAGGGAGGCTTAGAAACCAAGCCCGTTTTTCATTTTTACAAGCTTGGGGCCAGAGCAAATCCATGAAGTAATTTTTATTTCTGTCTCTCAGTGCTGCAGTGTTTGCTTTGGAAGGACGGCTGGGACCACTTGTCTGGAAGCCTGGTTTTGGCTGCTCCCATCCTGGTGTTGTTTTAAGAGAAACTGTCATAAAACCATCCCTCTCTGCTCGGGCTTTAGCGAGCTCAGCTGTTCCCTGTGCTGGGTGACTTCACAAATCCGAGCCCAGAACTGCAGTTCCACCCTGGAGCTGACAGGGGCTGGGAGCCCTGAGCTGGCAGGGGCTGCTGCAGAATAAATCAGGGTGTAGGCCTGGCACCTGTGCTTGGGAGCTGCTCCTAAATTACAGGATGATGAGGCTGAGAACATTAACTGCTGCTCTGATGCTGTAAATCCAGGCAGTGAGGGGTGTCCTGCATTGCAGAGTGTTAATTGAGAAAGATTGAGGGGCAGAAAAATACCAAGGAAAATGAGCAAGGTCAAGCACAGTTAAGGAGTAAAAAGATAATTAGCCTTTAATTGGAAGATGGAACTCTTTCTGGTGTGGATGTTGCCAGCCTGGCTTGGCTGTCCTGGGGCTCAGGAATAGGCACTGCTTTACAGGTGGGGAAGCAAGGTTGCTCTTGTTTTGTTTTTCTTGTTAGTTTGGATGCTCTGCTTTATATCCAGTAAAAATCTCATAGGGTTTGAACTTCATGCTGGCTGTGGAGTTCCTGGGCTGGAGACCCCTCTCAGTCTGAGGCTCCATGTCCCTGGCTGTTGTCCCTTTGAAGCCTTTACAGACACACAACCCTCTTGGGCTACACAACCTTCATTCACAGAGAGAGACCTGGACCTTTAATTCAGCTTTAAATGAAAGACCAGGCTGAAAGAGTTCCAACAGCTTTGGTTGCTGTGGGAGAGAAATGCTTGCTGAAAACCCTGTGGTGCTGCTTGATTTTAAAGTTTGTATTTGGTTTTGGTATTTTGCATTCCTCAACAGAGTAGATGACTCCTTGTTTGAATACAGATGTGGAAAAAGGATTGATTATTATCAGGGACTGGAGGGGAATAGTAGAGCTGGAGCTCCTGGGTCATGGCAGTGCCCTGACTGCAAAGCCTTCAGCTGGGAAGCCCCTAGAGACACTGGGAAGAGAGAAACTAATAGAGTAAGGAGGAAAACAGAAGGACATCCAGGGTTTTTTACTGTCAGACTTCCTTTGGGATGGAGCCTGGCTGGGCTGAGCAGTGCTGAGCTCGCACAGCTCCGCAGTCGGTGTCGTGGGACCTGCTGAGCCCCTCCAAGGGCTCTCTGCTGCTGGCCTTGTTCCCGCTGCTCCCAGGGATTTCACAGCCCTTTTATCTTGTTTTCACAGCTAATTCTGCTCAAGCCTGTGCAAACAGCAGGTTGCCCACAGGGGACCATTTGGCTCCACTCCCAACGGGAAGAGCCATCCCTGTGTGCGACCACAGAGGGACGTGAGCGGCGAGCACAGTAATCCTTCATGTTTTGTGTATTTCCTGTAATTAAAGGAAATGCAAGATGCTAAATAGATGTTGTAGGAAAGTACACAGGAATTGCATTCCTGATTCTCTGAAGGTGCCTTAAATTGATTTGGTTTTGGAAATCTCACCTGAAGCCTTGACTGTGAGTGTGGCAGCCAGCCCAGGAGATGGCCTTGCACAGCAGTGATGCCTTTAAAGGTGTGATTTGGGGCTTTGCTGTGCCCAGTCCTAAATTCAACCAGGGGCTGAAAGCTCCCAATCTGTCCCTTGGGGAAAGGAGAGCCCAGTGCCCAGCTATGCTTTGGGCAAAGACCCGGGGCAGTGTCTTGCTTTGGATGGGAAGAAGCTCCAGGGTGTTGCGTGGATGTTCAACAACACCCTGTGGTGCTGCCAAACACCTCCACCTGAGGAGGCCACTGCTCCAAAACCTGTTATCAAATTAGAATCTGCAGCCTTGTAAAAATAAAGCCTGTTATCTGCAATTGTGCAGCAGGTAACAGGTGCCAAAATTGCTGTCAGATCTGCAGAAAGGGACTAGATAAGAGGAAAAAAAATAAAATAATAACTTTAGATTCAATTCTGCTGATGTACTCACCTATTCCCAGGGTCAGTGTAAATCGAGGTTTGAATTAAGCCAAAACAGCCCAGTTAATGTCTAAATCTGCCATTTCTCAGGCCCTGCAGAAGCAGACAAACACAAAATCGATATTTGTTCTAACTGTTGCTAAGTCTTCTTTACAGATTAATTTCTGCCTAATAATCCCTGCAGTTCTCCAGAGCCCTGCCTGCCATGGGCTGTATCCTGCCCTGTTGCTCCCTCCCAGCTGGTGATCCTGGGCTGCTGTGGCTGAGGGAAGGTGTGAGGACCCTGCCTTACCCCCAGCCTGAGCCCCTCCTGAAAAGCCCACCCTGCTGTGCCTTCAGGGGAGGAAGAAACTCCTTTTCCCCTCTCTGGATGGCAGGCATCCTTTTTTAAGAGGCAGAGGTAAATCCCACGCTGTGGAAATGCAGCCGGATTAACGCCCAGCTCTACACGCCGGACCCGTGCTGAGCCAGATGATTTTGTCCCCTGTAGTTATTTCTGCTTTAAAGGATTGTTCTCTGCTCCTGCCACTAAGGGGGAGTGTTGCCACGCCGTGGAGCAGCTGTGGGACTGGAGGAGCCCGAGGCAGCAGGTCCTCTCCCTCCTGGAGCGCTGGGAAAGGCAGAAGTGACAGAGGGCTCGTCACAGCATCCCCCAGGGGAGGGCAAATACCCTCCTGTTGGACAGAAAAGAGGGGAGTGACCCAAATTTCAGACCTGTCCTGGACAATAAGTGCAAGCATCATCCTCCCCTTGCAACCACGTGGGTTTTACAACTTGTTGATCCACGGAGAGCGTTGAGGCTCCGGGATAACAGGTGCTGTGTTGAGTGGGGAGGACTTGATGAGGATGGAAGGAAGGTGACTGGAGGCCTTCCTGCTTCTGGAAGGACTGGATCAAGAAGAGAAGAAATGCTCCAAAGCTGCCCGTGGAAGGGGTCCCTCCCTGCCTGGAGAAGAGAGTTAAAAATGGGTCTCAGGGACTCGTCGGGGTAGGACAGTTCAGGATCTCTGATTTTGGCAGCTTTCATGTGGTCTGATGCTTGTGTCATAACTTATGTGCTTAGTTTCACCTCAAGGTCCTTCCCCTGCCCTGTGAGAGAATGATATGTATGTGCAGATCAGCCCTTTTCCTCCTTAGTGCCCCTGTTTCTTTGCCAATGAACTGCAGATAACCTCACTCATCTAATTTTTTTACCTCTACCTCCAAAGTGTTTTGGGATCTACAGATGCCAAACACGCTTGTTTATGGCTTGCTGGGGTAAGAATTGTGAGTTTTCTTTAAAAGTATGTTCCCTTTTCAGTTTCTTATTTCACTTCAAATGTCATCCTTTTTCTCTTCTTCTTTCAGGGCCACCCAGGGATTTTATTCACAGAATTGGAATGAGCTACAAAAGGGATAAAGATCATTCATGGGAACCTTGAAAGAATTGCCTGAGCTCTATGAAATGAAGATTAAAAATAAAACAGGGAGGTGAAGCACAGGCTCCAGCACGAGCATCTTATAAACACTTGTCCATGAAATCGAGAACCCTTCCCACAGTGCCGGGCGGTCTGCACGGGGAGGAGCTGCTGGATCCACCTCGGGAGCGGGGAGATGGGCAGGAAAACACAGCAGGCTGGAAAATCTGCCAGCTCTCTGTGAAACACGTTTCTGCTGCTTCCTCCCCGTGTAAAGTGAACAGGTGAGCTCTGCCAGGGGCTGTCTCAAAGCTGTGTGTGTGAGCCGTGGCACCGGCAGAAACCTCCCGCTCCTGGGGAAGGAGAGGGGAGCAGGAGTAGGAGGGAGAAAGAGCTGTCATCACTTGCTGCCTCCAGGCACAGCCTTCTGCTGCTTTGGTGCTGGTGTAAGATGAAGGGCTGTGGCAGTCACTGCTGCCCTGTGTGAAGGGGGAGCCCAGCAGTGGTTGGGTTTCTGTGCTGGGTTTGCCCTGGAGCTGCTGGTGTTTCTGGGTTAACTGGTTGCATCTGCTCTTGGGTCTGAGCACCCAGAGCCTTTTTCACAGCCCTAGCAGGGCTCTGGTTTGCCTCCCCCTTCACAGTGCCTGGGAACCCCCTGGCCAAAGACCTGGGGCTGATCACTTCCAACCCTTGACCAGTGTCCAGAGGGATGTTTATGGCTCTTGTTTCATCCCATCACATCAAAAATATTCTTATAAAGCACTTTCCTCCTGACTGGTATTACTGGTATTTTCCAGGTCAAACCCATCCAGATCCCACACTTGTGCATCCAAGCCCCCTCTGGCATGGTGAGCAGCACTGAGAAATCCTCAGCCTTGGTCCTGTCCATGTAGTTCTATTTAGGAAGGTGCTGCTGCTTCAGCTCTGGAGGTTAAGCCAAAGAAAGGGTCTGTGGAAGTTGTGAAGTTATTTGGTGAGGGCCCACACCTGTTTATGCACAAGGACTTTGTCTTGCAGCTTGATGAGTGTCCTGTAGCCCAGCCCCTCTCACTCTCCACCCCCAAAAGTCTTGCTTGTGGGGCTCAGTGACAGTCTCAGCTGATCTGCCAAGGGCCCAGGGCTCTCCCTGCCCCTCTGCCTTTCCCAGAATGTAAAACTGGTTGAATTGTGATTGCTGTGCTTTGGAACCCAAATCTCTCCCTGCCATGCACACACATTCCTGCAAAAAATGACAGGACCTGCAGTTCAGCATGGATGTGATGTGTCTGAGGGGGAGGACAAGCAGCAGCTCCTGTCTGTGCCCTAGATAGGCAGGAGAGGCAGCCAGAGACCAGGGCACTGCTGAAGCACAGGTCTGGGAGCTGGGATAATCCCAGCTCCTGGCCATAGGAGGGAGAGATGTCCTGTGGCTCAAGCAGAATCATGCAGATGATAAGGGACTGATTTGATCCCTCCATCAAAAGCTCTTTTGTGTTGACAGACCTTATTTAACTGTCAGGAAATTATGCAGGACATAAAATGCCAGCTGAGCTGAGCTGAGCTTCTCTGTGAGCTGGTTCTGTGCCTGTGTGGCAGATATGGCAGATACATCTGTCCAGCCCACCTTCCCATTTTCCCAGCTCTCAGTCAACATCAGCCCTGCTGGGCATCTCCACCTTTATGGCATGTACCTCTCATGGGTCCATTTTTTAGGGCTTTCCAAGCCCATGCCCGTGTTGTGGCAGTGCTGTGCTGTGGGAAACCTTCCTTTGCCCAGGTAGCTTTATCTGTTTGTTACACATGGCTGGTGGGTCTGAAAGGCACTTGGTTGCACTCTGTGTTATTTACTGCCTCTCAGGTGAAGCAGGTCACCAATCCATCTTGGATTTATTCTGTGTGAGGCACGAGAGAAGGCAGTGAGATCCCAATTCTTCCCTGTCCTCCTTCTCCCCACCCACAGGCCATAGGAGGGAGGAGAGTGAAATCCCAGGGAGAAAGGCCTGATGCAGAGGTGCCCAAGCAGAGGCTGTGACCCGAGGGAGGATGGTTTATGCCAGGGCAGCTGCCAACTGACTGCTCTTGGGCTGGCTTTGGTTCGCTGGGAGATGCTGAGCTGTGAATGTCAGTGAGGTGCTCTCTGGATGCTCTCTGGCAGTTGTCCCCACACAACTTGCCCTGGTTTTGGGTCAGGCAGGGGATTCACACATGGCATTTGTGTTAGAAAAGGCACCCTTAAGCATGAAGTGTTTGTGCTATTCATCCTGTTGCATTCTCTGGGTAAGTGACCTCAAGAAGTGTCTTTTGAGATAAGGTGAAGGGAGGTGAGCTCTTTTTCTGTTTGATGAAAAGCCATGCTGTGTCTGTCCTGGGTGTTTTGGAGTATTCTGTGGCTGGCTGGAGACCTGCTGAGTTTCCTGTGTTATCAGTACAAGTCACATTGAAAAGCAAAACCCTCCAGTCCCTCTCATTTTGTTTAAGATTCCAGTTGGGGGTTATACAGATGCATGTCTGGCTCTGGCCTGGCTGCTTTCCCCTCCTGCCCCTGTGACCACAGCCCTGGTACAAGGCTTGGCCAGGACATCAGATTGACTTTGGGGGCTGGAGATGACCAGGAGCCAGGTCGGGGTGGGAGGCTGGTGAGAACACCGAGGAATAACTCAGTGAGGACAAAGAGCTCCAGCTCTGGGTTAGCCAGCCAAGGCAAGGAAGGCAAAACTGCTGTTTCCAAAGATAAGTCCTCCTCCTGGAAAAAAAAAAAAAGTCATTTTGGTTGTTGCTGATAAGGCATCAGCTGAATTCCTCCCTTCTCTGTCCCCATCTCTGCAAGAGATCATTCAGCTATTCAGCTAAGGCTTAGCACACGGGGCTTTTGAAAGCATCTTGCTGCAAGTGCTTGGAAAATGCTATCATTTAAATCCATAATAGCTCTGTTAGGAAACATGCCCCAGGCATTCACATCAGCTCTTGGTGGTGCAGAGTGTGTGTCTGGTACCGCTTCACATCACCCAAGCCATAACTAATGTGAATCAAATGCAACACCAGCCTGCCTGGGCAGCCTCAGGCCACGGGCCCAAACGTGGTCCAGTGTGCCCAGGTGGGCTCTCAGCCAAGGCTGGGGCTGTGTGACAGAACCTGGGGTCCTCTCAGGCAGGAGAGCCTCCCAGCTGAGCTTTACTGGGACATCTGCTGCTGCCAGTGGGTCTGCTCATCCTGCTCCCCACTGGGGCGTCCGCCTTGGGTGGTGGGAGAGGCCAAGCAAAGTGGGAAGGCATCAGTGAACCTTTTTCTCGGGGAAAAAGTTAATTTCTGGAAGCAAACCTGGGAGTGCCACCAACTCTGTGACGCTCAGACACGTCCCTGGCGCAAGCTCTGAGTAAACCCTGCTTAGCCTGAGCTTTTGGTGGCAGTACTGAGGTTAAAGAGGGAGGTCTGTTGGATCCTCTGCTGATGTCTCCGTCTGTTCTTCTCATAAAATATGGATCTGGGAGATTTGGAACGCACTGCTGCAGTTACTGAAGTGCTTTTACATCACTTAGTGCTTGCTGCTGCCCACACACACCTCTGAATAATCATAAGTTTCTTCTATAATTACGTTTATTACACACTTGCTATGGTGACACACTATCCTGCGCTGTGGAGGAGACTGCAGCCAACCTGGAATTCTGCCCTGGGAATCAGTCCTGGGGAAATCCTTTCATAGCCTTTCTGTCAGGCTCCCCCTGCCCAAGATGGGATCACAGCAGGTAGCACAGAAATTAATAACAGGATCATCTTTCCTGTGTGTTTTGGTAACAGCAAGCTAATTAATAATGATGGGTCAACAGTTTTTAGGCTTTCAGGATTAGCCCCAGGTTTAGAGGAGGATCATGTGCATGTCTGAGCTGCAGTGCACAGATGTAGGCAGGTGGGTTGCAGTAAATGATATGTGACCCACATATTAAAGTAGGGTTTTTTTCTTTTTTTAAAAAAAAAGTTATGAACTTAATCCTCTTCTTCCCCCACCTGGCCCAATTCATTCAATCCCTCTTATTTAGGATAAAAATAAGACTTTAGCTTGATCAGGTAACTGCTGACTTTTGGGTGAGGTGGCCCAGCCCCCAAAGCCTCATGCTATTTTATGGATTGCCTCCCTGATGTGCTGCAGGGGTGAATTACAGCTGAGGTGCTGATGACATCTCATGTCCCAACAGACCAACAGAGGGTTGTTGTGACTGGGAGATCAGTGGAACTCCACATGTGATCTGTGGTTCAGGAAACCCAGGAATCCTGGTTTGCAAGGGCAGCTGTGGGTGTGCTAGTATTGCTGCACTGCAATCCTGCCCCTCTCTGCAGAGCTGTGTCATGAAGCCCTTGCCACGGTGATTAAACCTCTCCTACCCCCTTCATCATCCCTGTCCTTCCCAGTCGCTTCCCTCTTCCTCTGAATATCCTTAACCTCAGCAGCAGCAGGATAATCCTCCAGACAGGAGCTGGGCCAGCTCAGCCCATCTAGAAAAGCTCCTTTCTGCCTTTGTCACCTCAGCTTTCCTTCATCCCTGAGGAAACTGCCCCAGAGCAAAGTGACAAGTGGTGCAGTTACAGCACCCTGTAGGAGTGCCAGGCAGGGAGCACGGGCTCCCCACCTGCCTGCTGGGAGCCAGCCTGCCTTCCTGGAGCCTACCTGCCTGCTGGGAGCCAACCTGGAGCCCACCTGCCTGCTGGGAGCCAGCCAGGAGCCTACCTGCCTGCTGGGAGCCAGCCAGCCCTGGCCCACAGTGTGCTGGGTAACAATAGGGTAATCAGTGCCTAAGCTGCTAATTAAAATATAAGTGCACTGCAGTGAGAAGGGGCTTGTGTGATGGACCTTGAAATGCTCTGTTTGCACAGCTGATGAGATGGTTAATGCTCGACAGAAACTCTGTGCTGCACATATGGAAGCCTGGGGGTGCTCTGCTGCTGGGGGCTCCCTGATTTGGTGGTCTTAGAGCATCCTGCTTCATCCCAGTGGCTGCAGCAGAGCCTGGGATAAGGCCTTGGTTCAGTTTATATTGAAATGATGTCTAAATGTGCTGGTTGTTTGTTTAGGGATGACCCACCTGCCTTGGGGAGCACTGACAGGGTGTGAGTTAGTGGGGACAAGGAGCCTCTCGTGCTCCTCAGGGGCTCCTCTCCTGCTGTACCTGCTGTGAGCTGGTGATTTGCTCACCCCCACCTGCATGAGGAGGTGTGTGGGCCTTGGGTTAATCACTGTTTGCCAAAGTGCTTTGAGATCGTGGGAGGAGAAATGTGGACTCAGGTGATTGTGTAATGAGCCAGAGCTCGACAGACCCTTCTCTCGTTCTTGCCTGTCCGTGGGGTCTGAGCAGATCCAACATTTGCTCAGGTGGCAAAGTTAAACAGGGTCAGCACACCTGCACACAAGGTAGGGAGAGCTACAATAGATAATTCCTCTTACAATGGACATGGAAATTTAAACAGAGAGGACAGGAATTAGATGGTTCTATTTTACAGAAACTATTCCTAGGGAAGCTTCTTACCCCCTGTGCTGGGCTGGAGCTGTCCTGCAGACCATGGCTGTTCTGTACCCCTTTACCTCCAGGTGTACAGATGTCCAAGCATTTTTTTGTTGATTTCCCCCCCTCCAAGCAGTTGTGCCTGTTCTAGGTGCCTCTTTCCCTCAAGGTCTGATCCTGCAGCAAAGTCTGAGTTGTAGAAGTTGTTGCAGGGATGAGTGAAGTGGCAGGAGCCCAAGGTGCTACTGAAGCTTTGTGGGAGTTTTGTGCCAGAACTGGCCTGAAGGTAAGTCCCCAGTGCTGGTGCAGGGTCTTTTTGTGTGATGCTTAATGGAGATCTCACAACAACACTATGAGGTAGAGAAATACTGTGATATGGGAGGAGATGAGTGTGGAGGTCTGTGCTGGGGAGCCTGGACCCCCCCTCTTGAGCTCTAACCATGGAGCAGCACATCTTTCCCTCTGTAACGGGATAGAAATCAAATGTAGGGAAACCCCTGGGGAGGCAAACTTGAATTTCTGGGAAACATCACCTTCACATCCAGGCACAGAGATGCACAGGGGTCCTGGGCTTGGAGGGGGTCCCCTTGAAGCAATTGCCTTTCTTATCCCTGTTTTCTGAGAAAAGCAGCACAGGCATGTGGGAAGAGGCGCTTCAGCTTTGTTTTTATTTGCTGGAGAAGGGATCTTCCAGCAGCTGCATACTTAATGGCTTTCCAGGGCCATCCATTAACCCGACAAGTCGACCGGCGAACCCAGAGCAATCATTCTACCTGCTTGCCACGACATCTCTTTTTACCCCAATAAACATCCCCACTCCTTCTGTCTCAGCTGATGAATCTGCCCTGAGATGCAGAGAAGGGTGTCTTCAAAACATGAATCCACGTCAGAAGATTTGTGAGCAGCCAGCCAAACAATTCCAGACAGAGAGACATGAGAAAGAACATCGTTCCCGAAAGCGCTGCATTATTGATTAGGCAGTTGTGATCCATAAAACATAGTAAAACCAAGGGGCTGGCTGCAGAATGAATTCCACCACAAAAAAGGTCGTCTTTTACTGTCTCTGATCCTCAAGGACGAGGGTAAAGTAAGTTTAGTACCGAGCAGGAATTCATTTGTATAATAATGGTTTTTGATGACTCGCAAAGGTTATTTTATGATTAGCCATCTAATTATAAAATGGCCAACAATTTCATCTTATCCAAATCTGCATCAGCTAAATTATGAAATGCCCTTGTTTTATGCAAATTCTGGAAATACCGCTTCTTTAACCTCCCAACCCTGCTGTCTGTCAATGCTTGTGTGGAGCATAAATCTCAGGGCAGTGCCAGAGCTGGATTCAACTGCAAATAAAACAGTGAATTAATTCCATAGGAGCACCAGAGATGGGAATGGTGGTGGAGGTGCAGCACAGGGCAGATGTGGATGTCTAACCCCGTGATGTGGCTCAAGTTGAGCTGTCCTGTCCAGGGAGGTGCTGGAGCTGGCACAGGAAGGTAGGAGAGTGTTCCAAGGGAAGGGTTCATCCATCATCCAAGGGGCTGGAGATGTGAAATGTCCTCACTCTCAGGCTGTGCAGGTGCTGGGGGACAGCTGCCCTATGCTGGAGCTGCACACTCCATCCTTCCTTGCCCTTTGGACCATAGAATCATTTGGGTTGGAAGGGATCTTAATGATCATCTCATTTCAATCCCCCTGCCATGGGGCCACCTCTCACTAGCCCAGGTTGCTCAGGGCCCCATCTAGCCTGGCCTTGAGTACTTCCAGGGATGGGGCAGCCACAGCTCCTCTGAGAACCACCCCCTGGTTTCTCTCTTCTTTGGTCAGTTGGGGTCAAGAGTATTTTTCTCTTGGGCCTGAGGAGCATTGCTGAAAGGTCCTACAGGACCATGGCCATGAAGGACAAATTCTTCCTGTTCTTGTCCCCTCAGAGCACCCCTTTGAGGTGTTTCTCACCTCATGTTCCTGTTAAAATAAGCCTTTAATTAAGGGTTTGTACCTGTGTCCCTGGTGAGCTCTTGAGGAGATGGTGAGAGCAGAATAAGTGCAGTGGGAATGAGGAGCTGGACTGGGAAACCCTGGAGGGTTTTCAAAGGCTTCAGGATGGTTCCTGTAAGGGCAACTTGTGCCTCTGCTGGGGTTCCTGGCAGAGGCTGGGATCTGCCACGGCAGGGATGGGGGAATCTTGGTGCTGGAGGGAGAAAAAGCGGCAAAGGAGGAGAAGAAACACCAGGAAAGGGGGAGGAAAGGAGGACTGTGAAGATTAGGTGCAATTAGTTACGTGCACTTTAAACATCAGATCCTATTAAACACTCCTGGTTTAAAACTAGGCCCTATTATATGGTTGCAGCTTCCAGACAAAGTCCCGTTAAGTGGAGCTGCTTTGAAATCCGGGGCCTCAGACACAGCCATTATGGAGATCAGGCCCCATTAAATATATTCAGTTTGAAGATTAGGTCTGGTTACACACAGGCAGTTCAAAGCTGGCCTCTAATTAAGCAGAGGCGGTTGGAGATGTGGAGCTTGAGGGGAGAGGGGGACCTGTGGAGCAGCTCTGTGTGTCTGCAGTTCCTCCCTGTGGGAAGGAGCCTCTGGCCAGCCGTGGGCAGGATGTTTGTGGTACTGCCTGCACATGCTGGGTAACCCCAAATAGATCCTTCAGCATGAAAGTGGTTAGGGTGGTCTCCAGGCTGGTCAAGACAGAGGCTTGAGGCTTCAGGAGAGCTTTGGAGGTGATGCTCACAGGAAAAACAGGGGGCTGAGGGAATACCTCTGACTGGATCAGGGGCTTGAGGAATTGGGGGAATTTCTGTGCCCCCCTCAGTTTTCTCTGGGGGCTGTAACATCTGGAGTCTTTGGACCTGGAGAGGAGCAAGGGCTGTGCTGCAGGTGGTGTGGTTCTGTGGTTCTGTACACAGGGAGGTAAATCATGGGTAGAACCAAGGGGTTTTGGTATCCAACAAACTGTGGATTACAAGGAAATAGGGACACTCACCTGTCTTCTAGGACTGAAGGAGCTGTGCATGGCGTGGCTGGGGGCTGTGTTGTGGGTGCTTGAGAACTCCACTCCCAGCACGAGGCTCCCTTCTCTGCTGTCCATGACAGTGCACAGGGCAGACTGGGTGACTGGGGACCTGGTGGGGGTTTTGCTGTAGCATTGCACAGTTCCTCTGGATTCCTTGTGTGGACACTCACCCTGTTCATGGGAAGGGTTAAGAAATACATCTCAGTGATAGCCTGGGGCAGAGGATGGGGAGAGTGACAGCAGTGGGATCCCAATCCTCTGCCATGGACAGCCCAGAGCTGCTGAGCCTTGGCTGGACCTGACTTGCTTACACAGCTGACATTTTTCCTGCAAAGTAGTCAGCCATCCCTCCTTGTCCTGCTTCTCTACATGCTCATCACAGCTCCTGCTCTGCCTCCACAGTGTGATGCACAGAGGTGTGAAGAGCAACAAAGGTCATTTTCTACCTGTTCCCCACATCAGTGCAGGTCAGTGAGGAGCCCTTGAGATACTCTCACGAACATTACTGGCATAATTTCTATTTCTTTCCATTGGATTTATTTGGTGCTGAGCCTCAGAAGCATCAGATCACTTTTAATTAGTGCTGGGTGCTTTTATCTTTGATGGAGCAAAAGGATTTTGCCATTTGGATTTTGGCATATGAAATATTAACTCAAAGATATATATTTAATTTTTGTATTAAATAATATGTAGCAGCACAATATTAATATTAAAACTTTAATACAATGTAAATGTCAGAATGAGTCGTAGTGATAAAACCTAAATGAAACATATTTACCTCTCTGTTTCACTTGCAACAGCAAAAGATTTTCAAGTCAAAACAGATTTTTTTCACTTTCCATCAGAAGTGCTGCTTCTTTGTTCTCCAAGTAACCATTCCATTAGCAGTTGTTTTGGGTGGTTTTTTAGCACTTTTAAGCTCACGACTTGAAGACCCAGGGCTTTAATGATCGCTGAGGCTGAGACCTGTGGTGAGAGGTGGGAGTGCTGTCAACTCCCATATTTTCTCATCCTGATCTTTCCTCTTCTATTTGTTCCCTCCCTTGGTGTTCCTGGGAAGGAAATGTGGGTACCTGGCCCTGGCTGATGCTCTCGTTGCACAGGTGGTACCCACAAGGGTCAGTGGGAAGAGTGGCTGCTCTCTGCTGCTGAGTGGTGCTCAGACAGGCCAGAACAAACGAGCAGCCCCTTTCCCTGTGAGCTGTGCTGGGCTCAGGTAGCACATACACATCCCAGGGAGTTGTTCAAAAGGCATGCAAAGGTGGATTTGCTCTGGGCATGCTTGCAATCCTGCCTGGCAGGGGGAGGAAGCTGCGCCTGGGTTCAGGGAAACACAAGGGGATGTTCCAAGCCTGTGCTGCCATGAAGAGTGTGAGACAAGATGACTTTGGGGTAGGGAGGGTGCCCTGCTCTAGCCTGGCCCATCTCCTCATGCTGTTTGGCCTGGCTAACTCAGCTCCTTAGTGGGAGGGGGATGGAAGAGCCTCCCTTCCCCTCCCAGCTGTTCTCTCCTGCTGGGAAGACTGAGCCTTTAACCTTCCAGGACAGAAGTGGAGAAAAACAGTGAGAGGGTCACTGAGAGACTGTTGGGAAAGGTGGAGAGGATGAGGGACTGGGGCATCCCTGTCCCACCCTGCTGGCTGTGCTGGTACCATCCAGGTGAGCTGAGACACTGGCAGGCTGTGGGAATCCTGATCTGGCTTGGAGTGGGACCACAGTGCCCAAAAAACCCAACCTGGCTCCACTGTATTAACAAGAGATGCTCGAGCACCAGTCCCAGCAGGAGAGGTTGGCTTGACCTGCACATTCCTTTGATTTTGATGTTCCAGGTGGCTGTGACAGAGAATCCCTGTCCCAGAGGCAAAGACTACCAGGACAGGCTGCTCGGAGCCGGGAGCTGGAGCAGTGAGGGCCGTGCTGATGGAGCCAGGGCCAAGCAAGCAAGTCTCTGGGAGCAATATGTACATGCAGGAGGATTCCTCTTCCTTTCATCCTTTTATCTGCATCCCTTTTTTGAAGAAGCAGCAGATGAAAGAGCCCACCACTCACATCAAACCTCCATCAAGAGCATTAAAGGAAATGGTTTTGGCTTTATGGTTTGCTTTGAAGGAACCAGTGGCAAAATGAGCTAGGAAGGCATGAAAGACACCCCAGCTAGTTTAGCTGCATTTCCAGTGTCAGAAATTTGTTCTCAGAAGTAATTAAGATGCAGGTATTCGAAAGGATGCACGAGGGCACATCATTAAGGTGCACTTAAGCACAGCTTCTTGGCTTCTGCTGTGCCCCAGGGATAGCTGCAAACTACCCCAAATTACCTCATGGGATGAAGGTGGAGATGCAAAAACATTTCAGAACTTGCCTCTGGATAGACCTTCTCTTTTAAATTCCTTTTCCTTATTGAATGCAATAAATCAGATGCGATGGCTTCCTGTATCAGGAATGAGACACTGTCCCAGGCTGGGGAGGTGGCAATGTGGGATGAGGTGTGGAGCTGCTGGGAACAGGCCCAGGGTGGTGTGGTGGATGCAGGAGTAGAGGGTCAGCTGAGCTCTCCCACCTTCTAGGAGATCGATTCCCCTGCATCAGTGGATTTGGGACCAGTGTTTAATAACAGGACACGTCACGATTGCAAATATCTTAGACAGGGAGATGTGGTGATCTCATACTTTCCTGTGTGTGAGCTATAAACCGTAGGGCTCGGGTCCAGATGTGTGAAGGTTAATAAAACCAAATAAAAAATTAATTCCCTTCAGCAGAGATGGTTGCTGACAATGCACCAGTTGAGCTGCTCAGAGTAGAACTGCTCTGTGGTCCGTGTGTGGATTCCCTGATTTCATGGCCAGGAGGTGCATTCACAGGTGTAGCAAACATCAGCATCTGTTCCCCTCCTGTCCACCTGCCAGGAAGGAGCCAGCATTTGGTGGAGCTCCATAGCTGCTCCTGCTGGTCCCTTCCAGATGTGCAATCCCTCAACGGAGTGAGAGAGTGGGCAGTTTTAGGATGAATCAGTGGAAGGACCTTTTGCTACAGGATGTAGGCTCTGAGCCTTGGGGGATGCAGTGCTTCCCCCAGCACTGCAGCTCCTGGGGTCACCTCAGCCTCACAAACCCACCCAGGGCTGCCCCTGTTCCTCCATCAGCGTGGTCAGACTCTGCTGGGCATCTTAACACGTGGATGGTGGCTACAAAACTTTCTGGCTGTGTTTCCCTTTCCACTGGGAACCGGGCAGGTGGGTGTGATGCCACAGGACTCAGATTTCTGCTCTCTTCCCACTCAGCTTTGTGCTTCCCGGGTCCATTTTGGCACCTTCAGAGGGGCCACCTGCAGTTTATTGAGGTGAAAAAGGAACATTTGGGCCACAGGGTGGAGAAACTGATTTTTTTCCTTTTGTGAAGGACAAAAAGTAAATCCTCAATGCTGGTGTGAAATGGCACAGAAAAGGAGTTGTCTGGATTACGGGGAGAGAAATGCAAATTATATTAAAATGGGGGGAGAATCAGGAAGGCTTTATTTGGGCCATTCACTGACAAAAATTGCAGCTACAGGCTGTGCATGAGAAGGCTCAGATTTGAATCCACAGAAGCATTTGGGCTTTAATAATCCTGCGGTATTCAGGCAAAACTCCTGTGGGGTCCAGTGGGAGCCTTGCTCGGGGCCTGGAGGATTTACCTTATCGGTCATTTGAAAATGTTAAAGAATTTAAACCCCCCAGCTGACTTAGCTGGAGGAAAATGCAGCACACAGCAATGCCAGTGCCTGTGTGTCACGGTGAGAGCCGGCACTGCATCCCTGCAGAGCAGCCCAGCTTTTCCCTTTGTCCTTTCCCACTCCCCGTGCAGTGGGATGAAAGCAAAAGCCTATAAAATTTCTCACACCACCCTCTGTCAGCTCTTTTTTCCTCCTTTATTTCGTTGTGCCTGGCTGGGCTGTGAACCCTTTGTTCCTGGCTGCCCTCTGCCCTGGGTGCTCAGCCAGGATGCCAAGTGGCCAGTGCAGGGTCACCAGAGGAGCATTCCTGGGATGTGCAGTGCTTTGTTAGGGATGGCCTTGCCACGTGCCCCTGTGAGATGCACAGGCACTGATGTGACTGATGTGACATTGGGGATGAAGTTTTTTTACAGACCAAATGCCCCCCTGGGACAGTTCTGTACCAGCACCACGAGCACCTGCTCTCCCAGCTCCTCACACTGGGATTCAGGCATTTTAAATAGCAGTGAGTGCTTCAAACTATGGTCCCTGGGGACAACATCCCTTGTCCTCAGTGAGTGGGAGACAGCTTTGCTTGTGCCACTGTGCTGGGGTTGTTTGTCCCCCACAGAACTGCCCCGTGCCCATGGCTGTGGTGTGGGATGTACCCCAGGCACCAAGCAAGACAGACAGTTAAAAAAATTATCAACCTTTTTCTTTTTTGTGGCTACTGCAATTATTTTGAGGCCCCATCTCTTTCTCACGTGACCTGAGTTTTACCCCTTGAGGCAACAGGGTTGATGGAAACCCTTCTGCATTGTTGTTTAAACCCAGAACTAAGAGGAATGAGGGGAAGTGTTGGAAAGCATTGATTTTCAGGATCTCCACTTTCCAATCTGTGATGGAGAGAAGAGCAGACCCTGGTGTGCTGTGACCCTGCAGTGCATGGGCTCTGCTGGTGTGGGTGCAGCTCCTCACCAAAGCACGTTCCTGCTTAGAAAAGGGCACCTCCTTGGAAGCTGGAAACCAAAGGGCATCCTGATGTAGAAGGAGCTCAGGTGAGGAGCCTCTGGGGACTTGCTGGACAGTCAGAAATGAGAAGTTCACACCAGGTAGCTCAAAACACTGGAGCAGGACCAGCTGCTGCAGAGGATGTTCTTGCTGCCCCGTGTGCCTGCAGCTTCAAGGGAAGAATGGGAAAAAGTGGTGACTGTTGATAAAAGGAAAGTTCTTCATGTGCTCAGACAACACTCAGACCACGTCCTGAGGAATAAACCCTTGTAACCCACATGGCATTTTTAATGCTGTTCTTCAGGTGCCCGTGGCTCTCCTCACCATCAATCTGAGCATCAGATCAACCTGAGTCCTGCACTGCTGAAACCTCAGAGATAATTTGTGGCAGCATTTTCCAGAGGTTAATGACATGTTGTGGGAAGTGGTCACTTTTAAATTCACTGCTTCTGATTTCACTTTATATCCTCTTGTCTTTGTGCTGCTGCAAAAACACCAGCCCCCAGTTGCTCATTGCAACAGTATCTGGCTTTCACCTGATTATTAACTCCTTTTTTTTTTTTTTTCTATTTTGGGATCCTTTTCCCTTCCTGGTAATTGGTGCTGGGTTGCTGTGGGGAAGCCATCTGCGTGACTGGGGAGATTTAGAGAGTCAGTAACAGAAGGGATGTTATCAGTCTGGTATCTTAGAAGACTATGGTAATCCAAAGCTGATTACAGCTGGGCTGCTGCAGTGGGAAATTCGGGACATATTGGACGCTGACACTTTCCAGCAGCATCAAGCTGTGCTGGGCCTTCTGTGCGTGTTGGGGGTGGGAAGGCTCTTCTCTCTGTTTGCATGGGAGGGGGACAAACAGTGATCCTTTCCCTTTGAGATCATGGCTGCAGGTCTCCTTTGCCAAAGGAGGTGAGGGGAGAAAGGAGATAGGAATGAAAAAAAAAAGAGGTGGAAAGCACTAAAGCACTGCTGATGGTGGGTGTGAGGGTGAACACGTCCACAGACAGCGCTCGTGTTCCCCTGCCACGACAAAGTCCCTGCCCAGGGCTGCTCCCCATGGATATGGGTCAGTCCCATACAGCCTTCCTGAGCCAGCAGATTGATGTGCTTGGGCTTGGCCAGACTTCTGTGCTGCCCTGGTGAGTGATGCAGCCTGAGCAAGCCCAGCACATACATCACCACTCCCTCTGACGCCTGGGATTTATCCCCACCAGGGCTCTCACTTCTGCTGGGCTTTATTAAGAAATATCAGGGATTTGATCACCTTCAGTCCCATAAATACATGCCAAGGGGAGCTGCATCAGTGTTGACATCAGCAGAGGGGATTTCTGTCAGCCCTGAGGCCACCAGGAGCAGGCTGGGACTGTGGGATGCTCTTTGCTCGTGGGGCAGCCAGGGGAGCAGAGCACTGAACCCGACCCCGTGCAACAGTCTGGCCACACAAGGATGCTGTGGTCCAGTTTCACTTGGCAAAAGGACTGGCTCAGTGTAGGGATGGAAAGCTTTCCCCTGAGTGCTGTCAGGGTGCTTTTCTCCACGGTGAGAGGCTTTCTGAGTGCTCCATGCTGGCTGCTGCATCTGCACAGAGGAGAAAGGGCAACAGGGGAACCTCTGCAGGAGACTGCAAGCTCTCAGTGTGGCTCCTTCCCTTTGTGCTGAGGGGGGCTGCAGCAGAGGACAGCTAAAGGGGGCTGCTGGTGCTTTGGGGAGCAGAAAAAGGGCCTGCAGTGTGCATGTGCTGCCCCGTGTTGCTGCCTCGACATGGGGGATATATAATGGGAAAGGCTGCAGTGGGGCCAGTGTGTAAGTGGGGTGTAAAAGAAAGTGGAGACCCCTGAAATGCTCCTATCCCAGCTTGCATCCAGCTCATTTTTGGGGTGTTTATTTTATTAATTCCCACTTGGCTCCCCCTCAAGCACCTGTGCATTGGGTTGTTCCCCCTTGGAAGTGTCACTGGCTGTGGCAGCACTGTGGGATCAGCACGAGGCCACGCTCAGGCTGCCCCAGATCAAACTGTGCTATCGATCACCACTTTGACTCCTGCTGCTTTATTTACTTGCTCAGTAATATTTTGCTTAATAAAACCCTGCTACAGCGATTACTGAGTCCCCAACCCTTTTGATTTCCAATTGCATTCCCAGCCCCAGACACCACTGTTCCTGTGTTTCCCCAGGGAGACAGCCTAGGGTTTATATTGCATAATTTGGGGTTGTATTTGCTGACCCATTGCTGCTTCATCAATAGGTACCAGTAGATATACACCATCTTGGGATGTTTAGATGATCTGGGGAGACCCTTTCCCAGGAAACATTCCCTGCAAAGCCCAGGGGGAGAAAAGGAACAGCAATTCCCAGTGACCCTGATACTCCAACTGGGAGTATGGGCATGAAAACTCAGTAAAACCCTTGATGTCCTCATCATGGGTCTTAATAACCCACTGCTCTTGGGAACACCTCTTGATTTATGCAGTGATGCTCCACAGTGAGGGAAGCATCATCCTTCTCATTAGTGCAGCACCCAGCACGGTGGGGTGGGCAAGCCAGCAGCAGAAATATGAAATAATATCAGTAGAAAGAAGCAAAAGTGGAGCTTGCCAGATGCAGCCATGCTGGGGGTTGTCAGGAAATGGCAACACTACGTGCAGGCTCTGTGCAAGATTAGAAAGTGTTTGGAAATTGTCCCCCCGAGTCTTTAGCCAGGAATGGGCAGTATGCAAATACAGTGAGTTAATCATTGCAAAATAGGACAGGGTTTCCAGGGACAGGAGGCAATTTTATTCTTTCATTATGCAGGCTCCTTGCCTTTAAATATGTGGAGGAGAAATTTGTATGTTTTGGAAAAAGGAAGCGAACGAAAGCGAACAGAAAAGGTCTGTACAGTGGAGGTGGTTTTGGAGACCCTCGCTGCTCCTCAGGGGATTGAGGCTGGGACATGGGGTTGTGCTGGGGGCATGTCTGGGCTTGATGGTGGCAAGGATTTGGTCCCACTTAGGAAGCTGGTGTCACCCTTCCCAGCTGCAGCTGGGTTTGGTGCAACCTTTGCCTTGGCCCTAAGCACAGACCAGCTGTAAACTCCAGGGGTGCTGCGCCCATTTTGGGGGGATGCCTGTCTGGGGGAGCCAGTTTGGTCCCCTGGATGGATCAGTCACACTGAAATAAGGACACCATCCCTAAAGGTGTGTGAGCACGAGGCAGGAGCCAACAGTGCCCATGGGCCAGGGCAGCACAGGCAGGTGATACACCCTCACACCCCCAGCCTGGATCCCACCAACAGGAATGGTGTGGTACTTGCTCCTCTTTCATTTTATCATTTGATATTCTTCCTGAACTTTCCATCAGTGAAAAAAAAAAATAATAATGTTCCTGTTTGGCTGTTTCAGTCTAATTTGGGATGAAAATGAAACGCTGAACTGCTCCTGTGGCCCGAGGCAGTGTTTAGCCAGATCTATTAATACAGTACATGCATATTAATAGTGGCTGCTTGTGAAGGGACCACGTGTGGCTATGCCTCGGTCCTGCGGGGCTGTGCCTGCCCTCGGTGGCATTCTGGGCTGCAGGATGCTGTGCCGGGATTCAGGATGCAATGCTGCCTGCTCTCCAGGACTGCCAGGCTGCGATGGGGCTCCCACCTCGGTGCCTGTGCGGCAGCAGCCAGTGGGACCGGTGGCTCTGCATCGCCAGGCGACACAGCATCCCCTCCTGACCCCGGGAGAACCCTGGCTTGTGGGTGCTTTTGGGTGCTTTGGAGTGGTTTGCTGCCTCTAGATGGCACTGACCCAACGCGCACGTTTCAGGAGCGGCTTCTGAATTACATCTTTTTCCCTCCCCAGGGTTATTTTTGTTTTAGAATCCCGTAATAATGGATGTTCGGTTTCGGCAGCGAGGCGCTGATTACAGAAATAATCGATGCCATTGAGAGAAAAGAGCCTGTCCGGGCAGGTTCTTCCCTGCTCTCCTCCTGCAGGAGCCGGGCCTCGGGTCCCTGTCCCCCAGGAGTGAGCTGAGAAGAGCAGGAGGGATGCTCAGCACCATGGACAGGGGGAATTGCTTTCCCGGATACTCTCTTCCTTCCCTGCATACCTGTTACGCTGGTGTGGGAAGGCAGCAGCACTGTGTGGATCTGGGCAGAGTCCTTGGCTTCGACAGACATCCCCTGTTCTGCTCTCAGTTATGCCCAGTAACAGCTTTGCTCTCTAAATCCCATTTTATGCCGATTTCCACATCCCTTGAGTCAGGCAGCAAGAGTCTGCCTTAAACCCTGGAGCAACATGAGATCTGTGGAGCTCCGGGATGCTCCGTGGACCAAAGGCATGAGAACGGGAGAGGGGCAAATTCCTAATCCTTCTTGGCCTCCTGTGGAGGAGAAAACGCTCCAGCTTGGGTGGGAATGGGGTGCAAATGGTGCTTGATCCCTGAGCAGGACCATCCTGTCTCCTCCCCGGGGCATCCATGCCCTCTGCACCCTTCTCCTCCCCGTGGGAATGGGGATGTGCTTTTCCCAGCACGGGGTTAAAAGCTGGGGATGATTTTATAAAGAGACCCAGACGTGTGGGATGCTCCAGGAACTTTTAACAGCCAGTGACTATTGGAAAGGAGGGTCATGGCTGCAGTAACTGGAGCTCAGAGGGGTCAGTCCAGGCCCCTCCTTGGGGCAGAGGAGGGTCTCAGCCCCTCGCTGCCTCCCTCCCCTGTGGAACTGACCCCAGCTCCAGCAGGAGGGATTACCTATCTGGTGGAAGATAAAGCCCCCAGCATCACCCAGGCTGAAAGGCTCCTCTTGCTCCCTCCTAGGAAATAATCAGAACATTTTCCATAGTGCTTTGTCTGACCTTGTGGATAATTAAGGCAGAGGGAGAGCAGGGATGGGGCTGCTCAGGGCCAGTGCCTTGCAGTGGAGCAGCTCTCCAAAGTGGGATCCTGTGGATCCTGTGGGGGCAAAGAAGGATTAATGACCTGTCCCACAATATTCATCTGTAGGTATTTGAAGACCCACGTGTTTGCCTGCTGTGCTTGCTGGGCAGCTTGAAAGAGGGTATTGTATATATATTTCTCTCTACATATTTGCATTTCTCAATGTTCTGCCATAAGATGCCTAAAGGACAGTGTGGCATTATTTAAGCTTTATTTAAAGGACAAGTCAGGGGAGATTTCTGGAAAATCTGGGCTATTCCCCATGCAGCGAAGGAGGGGAATATTGAATTCCCTCATTTCCAGCACAAATTAGCAAATGCATATTGCCTGAGCAGGAGGG
This sequence comes from Manacus candei, assembly GCF_025592945.1. Lineage (NCBI taxonomy): Eukaryota > Metazoa > Chordata > Aves > Passeriformes > Pipridae > Manacus > Manacus candei. The sequence goes on along the minus strand of NW_026138105.1, from coordinate 4,639,490 downwards.
AATACAATGTGATTGGGAAACTTGTATAAGGCAGGAGGCAGCTCTTCTCCCAGGGGCTGCTGAACTTGCTGTCCTGATTTCAGTGCCTGGGTCCCTCTCTGGGATGTGCCCCTGAAGCAGCTTCCCCAGCATGACCAGCAAAAAGCAAATTTAAACCTGTGGCCATGCCCAGGGTTGGTGTTTTGTGGGGAGGACTCCCCAGAGTGAGAAGAAACAGTGACTGCTTAAAAATGAGTAGAGGAGATTTAAAGAGTAGTTATGTGGCTTGCAAGATGCCTTTGCCCTTCCCTGTAAGAGGGGAGGATGAGGAGCAGCACATTCCCACCTCCCTGCTGGGTACCTGCAGCCAGCACTGCCTTTCAAGTTAAATCCTCCCTTGGGAATGGGTTGCAGCCAATCCCAGGGTGTCCTGAAGTGAAGGACCTGTGCAAATTACGTGAAAACCTCCTGATTTTTAACTCATCCCATGCACTTTGGGAAGGTTTGGTGGGTTTTTAGCTCTTGGCACTGCCATTGCTGATTCCAGCAAGAAAGAGTCACTAAAATGCACATTTCAAAGAGATTTTGGAAAGGGTCATAATGTCTTTGAAAGAAAGATGAATGTTTGGTTTGGATGAGGGCTCATAGATTGTCTGGGGGATGGGTGTTCCTTCTGGGAAATATGAATGTGGGTAAAATATTTGCACAAATCTTCTGTTTGCAGAGTTATCAAAGCTTCCAGAAATATTGTTTTTAGGACTTGCAGTATGTATTTAACTATTCCTTCAGCAAATCTTTTTGGCTTTTATTCCTGTTTGCTAAGTAATTGGCCTGCTTGGGAAGCTCAGAGGAAAAGGGATATGCTTCCTGCACCTCTTATTGCAGGAATACAGAGCTTAAGTCCCCTGTTTGGATCCTGATAAGATCCTGTTTGCTCTCCTGACTTCCAGCTATGATATTTTTCAAGGTTTTTCTCCTTCTCGGAGAAAAACTCATGGATGTGAGAATTCAGGAGGGAACCCCCCCCAAGATTTTCCTTTTTTCTTGCCTCCCCATATTGGGCAGGTTTGGGGCAGGTTGGTAATGGCAGAGCTTTGCCATTACCACGTGCCTCAGATTGCTGCACATCCCTGAGGAGGAGGGAGCGAGGTCTAGTGCCCTGAACTCACACAGGGAAAACAAATCCTCCAGGCACAGAGGGATTAGGATGAGGAAAATCAATCCAGAGCATTCATAATGAATAGTAAACAAGGCAAGAGGTGCTAGCTGTCTGCACAGGTGTAGGGCTTCATCAAGAGGCACCAGTGACATCCCAATAATGGCTTGCATTTAATAACAGGATTTATCGTCCCTGTAAAGGAAGGCAGCTCCTGTCAGGATCACAAGACAGGGGTTTCTTGCATTGCATGTGCACAAATTGCTTGTGAAACAGGGGCAGGCAGTGGTGGAGAGAGGTGCTGTCCCCTCCTGCTTCCTGGACAGAGCGGGACCTGCTGCTGTGGATGTGCTGAGAGCAAGAGGGGAGCACGGTGGGCACTGAGGGGCCCAGTCCCTGTCTGGCCCCACTGTGGGGAGTTGTCCTGACCCACAAGCAGCATGTTGGCTGGTGGGGCTGGGGCTCCATGGAACGGTCCAGCCAAGAGGCAGAGCCTCACTGAGTCTGGGATGTGCATCCCTGAGGTCATGGGGTGCTCTCCTGGGGCTGCTCTCCTGGGGGTGCTCTCAGACCCATTCCCAGACTATACAACTACAAAACAGAGATTCCCAGAGGAAGCTGGTTTTCACATGTGGGTCCAAATTATTGCACCCAGTTCGATTCCTGAACCTGGAAGTATTTTGTCCTGCTGTTCCACCACCACCCCATCCCATCATGTTGCCCTCTCCTTGTTCAATCCCTTGCAGTTGTACAAACTCAAGGCACAGACCCCTCTGTCTAGAGTGCTAAAACCACCTCGGTGGCACCTCTCCCCCTGCCCACACCCCCTGCAAGCTGCCAGTGGTAGTAGTGCTGCCTCTGTGCCCAGCTCCTCTCCCATTCCAGACTTGCCCACCCCGTCACAGCCCTGCCGTGCCCCGGGATGTTATCACAGGCAGCTCTGCTTCTCTGGAAAAACTCGGCATGCTCTGGATGAGCAGACATCCTCTGGGAACCTGGCAGCAGACGGGCTCTGTGTGTGTGTGTGGGGGTATCATCTTCCCAAATCCCCGCCCAGCATCCTCTGGGCTCCCGGGGCTCCCGGAGAGCTCCGTGCCGGGCGGCGAGTCTGCTCTCAGGCTCTATCAAAGGGGGCTGCTGATATCATGGCAACCACGGGGATTGAAACTTGATTAGCTGGGGTTGTGATCAATAATTAACGATGGTTATTTATTATTTGTTAAGTGCCGACACTTGTGTTCGCTTCCCAGTCCCCCCACGGATCCACAGCCTCGCTCGGCGGCCCCGAGTTGCATTTTTATACTGCTCAAGGGTCACAAAAGATTTCAAAGAAAGAATATTTTTAAAAGCGTAATTCTTTGTAGGGAGAGAACAGAGGCATCCCACCGCTGTAGAATTTGCTGAAACTAGGGAGAGAAAAAATTATCTTCTTTTTTCCTCGTGGTTTGATTTCAGGGCAGCTCTCAGGCAGCTCAGGACGGCGTAATCTGCGGGTCAGGAGTCAGTACTGGGGCAGTGCAGGTTCATCTCTGCAGCTCCTCTGCTTTGTGTGAAGCTGGAGCTGCACCGAGTGCATCAGAGCAAGGAGAAGTGAGATGTAATACAGCTGGATATGGAAAGATTTGAATAATTTAGGTTGGCTGGGTCATGGGCAGAACGTGCCACTTGCGGTACCTCTGAAGTTGTGTCAGTGCCTGAGGGCTGCAATTCATCCCAGGGCAGGAGGAGGGGAAGGTCCTTGGGTTTCCTTGAGCTGTGTGGAGGGATGCTGGCACACGTGGTCCCCAGTGCCAGCTTGCAGGGGGTGTGGGCAGGGGGAGAGGTGCCACCGAGGTGGTTTTAGCTCTCTGGACAGAGGGGTCTGTGCCTTGAGTTTGTACAACAGCAAGGGATTGAACAAGGAGAGGGTAACATGATGGGATGGGGGGTGGTGGAACAGCAGGACAAAATACTTCCAGGTTCAGGAATCGAACTGGGTGCAATAATTTGGACCCACATGTGAAAACCAGCTTCCTCTGGGCACCTCTGTGTGGGAACAGGTCGTGGTGGGCAGGGAGGGAGCTGTGGTCTGCCTGCCCACCTCTGCCCTTGCCAAGCAAGGTGCTGCTCCCTGCACCCCTCACGGGGAAAACCCTCACCCTGCTGAGCATCATCCCCCTCCTCCTCCAGCACCGAGTGGGAAAAGTTTTGGGTCTTTTTAAGGGAAAAAGAAAAAACAGCTGAGATTTGAGAAACACCACAAGTGCTTTTTTTCAGGAGTTTATAGACCTCTTCCTAGATGGCCCTTTAGGGATCCAGGGGTTCTGGAACTACAGACCATCTTTACTGAGGTCCCTCCCTGCCCTGGGGGATGACAACTTGCTGTTGGTAAGAGAGACAGGGAAGCACCCATGGGGACTGTGGGCCAGTAGAGCTTCCATCTCTCCTACTTGAACCTACTGGCTCATGTTTTACTTTAATGAACTTAGCAGCCTTTTAAACCTAATTATATTTCTTGCTCTATTGCACCAAGAGATTAGAGAATCTCTTCTAATTTCTGACCTCGGTGTTACTCCAGCTGAATCCCCACAGCAAGGCAAAGCTGGTGTCCCCCAGCCCCCAGGGGAGCTCCCTGCATGACCTGCAGGGCTGGGGTCCCCCCGCAGAGCCCCCCAGCTCTCAGCGCAGGGGGTGTTTATGGGTTATCTGGGTCAAGGCTGTGCTCCCTGGAGCGTGTCCAGGCTGGCTGGCACAGCCCAGCTGCTCCATGGCTACCTCATATATCCCTCCTGTTCCCAACACCCCAAGAACTCAGCCATGAATTCGCTCTGGGCTTCTCTGTGTTGATCTAAACTGGTGAGAGGACGAGCAGGGCCGGTGTGTGACGGATGTGATGGATGTGATGGATGTGACCACGTGGCTCTGAACAAATGTGCCTCCTTTCCCAGTGTTATTTGTTGCTGTCTGATTGCAACAAATCAAATTTTTAAGCAAACTCCAGATACTCGATGGCCCTGTTGTTATCTCGCTGGTCCTGGTGACTTGGACAAATCACTTAAGCTTTGTGCTTGTGGTTTATTATTTCTTTTTTTCCAGAAAGCTTTGTTAGCGTCCTGTCCCAGCCTTGTGTCACATGGAGCAGGGGAGTTAATCCCCTCTCGCTGTAGACAGAGAATTTGGGATGTACAGAGCTTTATTTCAGATGGATACATTCTCTAGTTAATCCCTGTTTTGATGCAACAAGAGAGGGAATGAAGGGTTAATGAACCCTCCCCGGAGAGATTAGTCTGGAATATTTAAGGCTTCTTTAGTCCCAACATTTATTAAAGTCTCTTTTTTTTTGGTTGTTTTATTGTTGTAATGCTCCATTCAAAGGAATCCCTCCTGGAGAATTCTTTCAATTTGCTCTCCAGCACAGAAATAAACTGGTTTATCCGAGATCTTTTAATATCATATTCAGGGCTTTTAATAAATGTGAGTTTAATCAGTGCCTTTTTTTTTCTTCTTCTTCTTCTTTTTTTTATTTATTTTTTTTTTAAACTGGCAAGATAATTTAATATTAACACATCACACCTTATCACCCAATAACACTTAGTCCCCATAATCTTATGACAGGCTAATTTCTGTAGCAACATCCTCTGTGTCAAGTCTGCTTCATTCCATTACTACCCCATCTCCTCGTGGAGCCCGGGATGGTAATGAATATTCTGGCTTCTAAGCTTTTATCTAAGGATTATGAAATGAATTTGGAGTTTAGCTTGAGGGAGTTACAGCTTCATTTTGCCTACTGGAGCTCCTTCATATCGTCGGGATAAATCGTAGGGTTTTTTTTTTTAATGCTAAAAATGTTAGATGAAGAATCAAAAATATATATATATGTGCAAAATCCCCTGGATGGGGAGGGGTGTTAAGTGCAGGATTTGAGAAAAAGGGTTAATTGAAAAGAGAGCTGGGGAGATGGGGAGAAGCGATGCCTGGCTCCGGGGGAGGGGGATGGCAGCGTTTGCACCGTGTCTCCCGCGGGCAGTGCCGGGAGATGTGAGGTGGGAGATACAGGTTTGGGCTGGGGGAAGCAGAAGGTTGATCCTCACTCTTTTAGGTGCATCATCTGCCAAGGCAGCCGTGGTGGGGACCCACGAGCCCCGTCCCATCCCCACCAGCAGCACGGCGGGCTGGTGCCTCTCCCCTCCTGCCTTTCTCATCTGCGACAGTAACAGCTTTCCCTTCCTTTAATCTGTGCAGCTCAGAAGGCTGGAGACGAGGTGAGCTCATTTGGCATAATTATCGCGTGTGTCAGGAATGTGAAATCCGAGGCAGTGCAACTGTCCTGGAGCCATCACACCTCCGACAGCCTGTCGGCTGGTGATGCTGCAAGGATGGGAAGTGCACCTGCTTCCTCGAGCAGAAAATAGGCTGTTAAAAAAAAAACGGTGAAGGCTAAACTGCTCTCATGTTCTTTTATGTTTAGCATATGCTCCTCATCCCTGCTCTGGGCCCCCTCTGTGTGTCTTCCCCCTCGGCTCTGGTGAGCCCCTGGCCAGGGTGCTGGGTGGGTGATGCCACCTGGGAAGGTCACGGTGCCAGTGGGCTGGGGAATGGGAACACACCTCCAAGGGACTGCTGTGCTCTCCCACGTGTCCAGCTGGTTGTAGCCCTGATCACATGCCCGTGGTGGAGGTGTGGGGTGCTCTTCCTGACATGAAAAACTCCTCCTGGCATGGGAGGGAGGGTAAAATAATGTGCTGCATTCAGGTTGTGCACTCAGGTCAGGGACTGGAGCATCCTTGGCTGTTGCCATCCCCTCCTGACTGTCCTGGGCAGCAAAGAGCCTGTTTGTGGGAAACTGCAGCCACTGTTCCATGGTCATTGTGCAAAGCAGCATGGGGCAAAAATTACAGAATGGCATGACAGAATGTGGCTGCTGTGAGCAGAGGTGGGTGCCTGTTCCATTTTTGTCTGATTTCTGCCTGGATCGTTCTCTTGCTCATCACTTTATCCTTTGAAAATCCCATCCTCTCAGTTATCCCCCATCCCTGCTTTCCTGGCACCTGCTCTGGAGTAGCTGGACAAACCCAAGCCCTGAGGGGAACAGCTTTGGTGGGTTGAGCAGTGCCCTGCAAAGCTTTGGAGCAGACTTTTCCAAGCTCTCTGCCAGAGATGCCACCAGTAAGGAAACAACTAGATGGCACTGGGATGGCTGTGTCAGACAGGAGTGGGTTTCAATAGTGTGCCTGCTCTGGATCACACCCAGGAAGCAGAAGGGTGTTACCTGGCTCAGTCCTGCCCATCAACCCAGCTGAGTGCCAAAATTCACCCCCTGCTGCCTCTCCCTTCCTCAGTGAACACCGAGAAATAAATTGGACAAAAAAATAATTAACTTGCCATAAATTAGGTATTAGCATATGAATTAGAGTTTAACATATGAAAGGGCTTTTGATTCTGCATAAAATTAATACAGAGGATGACCGTAACAGAATAACAAATTACACTTTAGGAGTTGGCTCCCGTGTGATGGTGACAGGAGGGTGTCTGAGCCGGGGAGGGGGTGAGGCTGGGAGTGGGGGCATCACCTTTGACCCCCCAATATTTGGTGCAGCCCTGTGCCAGCCCCAAGCTCAGGGCTGCTTCTGTCTTATAATGCTGGGGCTGAGGAAATTCATGCAGGTAACCCCCCTCCCCCATTTGTGTTCTGGTGCTTGCTTCTCTTTATTTGGATCAGTGGTGGTTTATTTTTGGTCCAGTGTGGTCATTGCTTTACTGATGGTTAACCTGGGCTTTTTTTTTCGTTTGAGTTTGAAGTATCCTGGCCAGGCTGGCTGTCAGATGTTTTGATAATATACCCAGGACAGAGAGGACTTAAGACAGCTGTTGAGGCCTGTTGTAATATTGCTCAAAACAATCTGAAAATAAACTATTATTCACAGGCAAAATTTTTCTAGGACAAAGTTGAGCTGGTACAGACTGGCCATTTATTTCCTGAGAGGGGAAGAGAAAACCAAGCTTTTATTAGAATATGGGAGGTGTGAACACGATTGAATGTGATTTGGGGAACAGCAGCTGCATGAGCTGCCACATGGGGTCTGTGCACCCTCCTAGACCAACCCAACTGCAAACTCAAGGTGTTGGCTTAAATTGCCTTCCCTAAAGTTTAAAGTAAACACATTTTACCTTGTACTTAGAGTGAGAACTCCACTGATGAAGAGCAGCCCACTGAAAGGCTGTAGAGTGTCTGCATGCTGTCAGGTATCCACCCAGTGCAGAAGGTCTTGGAAAGTATGAGTTGGAAAGCTTGAAGTTTTATTTTCCAGGCAAATAACTGGAACAACCCCTCAGCATACCCCTGCAGGGAGGAGCGGGTGGTGCTGGCAGGAGCAGTGTCTGTGAGCTGATGTTCCCTGGGGGTAGTTTTGCTTTGCCACAAGAACAGTGTTCCCATGGTTTTGGACATTTCCAGGGATAAGAGTCCACAGCCTCTCTGGGCAACCAGTTCCATGTCTTCATGGCTGTCTCTTTTCTTTGGTTTGTTTTTTTTTTCCCCTTTTTGCCCATGAGCAGAACCCCCTTAGGCTGTGTGTGTGCCTGTGACAGTAACATAATTACACCTTCCCAGCTGCTGCCTGTAAATGCTCTTGCCATGGGTGCCAATTAAAATAAATGCAGATTAATTGGAACGAAATGGACCAAAAAAAAAAAAAATCACTTTTTGTCTAAATATCAGCCTGGGTTCTGGGGTCATTTTACACTAGTGTCTGCATTTATGACCTGTATTGGTTCACTCCAGCAGGAAGAGGACCTCAGCCTTGTTACTGGAGCAGGCTGTTGTTGTGGCTCAGGGGTTCTTTTGGGATGGGTTCTGCATCCATGGGGGATTGAGGGACCATGTTGCTGCCCTAAGCAGTGAACTTCCTTTGGGTGGAGGAGCTGCCTGCTCTGGTGGGTCAGCAAGCAAACAGGAATCTGAAAAACTTGCTCTAAATTCACGTCCAGGCAGAGCAAGCCAAATAGAGGACAACCAGCTCTGCCCTGAGGGTTAACCACCTGCTGCTGAAATACTAATTGCAGTGAATTGTGTCCATCAATTTTAGCAAAGAGGGTTTGCTTCCTGCAAGGATGACAGGGGAAGGTGAGGCAGGGAGAAGCCCTGATCCTCTAAAGGAGCTTTCTGCTGATCAGCTGGGATGGGAGGGCTCTGGGGACTGGCAGTGAGTGGGGCTTGACCTCCTCTCCCCAGCCTGGAACTTGCACATCTTCAATCACCCAGAACACCCCTTTTCCTTGAGTGCTTGTGCTCTGGCTCATACTCATGGTCCACAGCTGGCCCTGAATGCCTGTTGGGAAGGGCTGAGGTGTCCATGGCCATCAGAGGCTGCTTCTCCCGGGGTTCTCTGTGGCCACCTTGGCCAGGTTGCTGTGGCCACCACAGAAATAACCACCACTTGTGTCCCTCAGTGCCTTTCTGAGGGTCTGGATTTGCAGTGGAACCATACCCTGCCAGCACTGCAGTGGGATCATCCGACAGGCTGGGTTAAAACTTCCCTTTCCTTCCTTCAGGCAACTATTTTAATTGCAGCACTGTGATACTACTAATAAAAGGAGGGATTTCACACTCTCTCCGGCTTTAGGAATCTATTGTTCAGGCTGTTTACCTCCCTTTTTGTTCTGAGAAATATTTAATTGTCTCCTTGGACAAGGTTATCCTCTAAATTATACTAAATTAGTGGTAATTTATGTAATTTTTTTTTGCTTCACACAATAGTGATTTGCTCTTTACAGATCGTCCTGACAGAAATCGCTTTTGAGGGTGCTCAGCTCAGCACCTGAGCAGTCCTGAAGGGACCAGGGCAACCCCAGAGCCACAGCTCTGCACCCCGAGGTGGCTCCTGGGACCTCCACTGTCCCTTTGTTCCTTCCCAGTGCCTTCAGATCCTTGGCAAGTCTGGAGGAACTTCTGCTTCTGTCATCTCCAGTTTATTTGCAAGGAAGGAGGAGCAGGTGTCTCTCTAAAGTTATGTTACTTTTGCTACGTGCTTGTTCTATTTTTCTAAACTCATAATTACCCATAGTTGGGTTACCAAAGTGCTCCATGAGCACTGCACAAAGCACCACATCTCTGAGATGCATCTTGGTGCCACTTGGTTCAAATACTGCAGCAATTAACTTTTTCAGACTTTTTAACCAACCTCCTGGTTGACTCATTTCATGGACTTGTTGGGTAAAAGATAAAAAAAAGATAAAGATGACTAGATTTTTGTCTGAAGAAGAGCCACAGAACTGGGGAAGGTCCTAAAGAACAAGTCACATGAGGAGAGGCTGAGGGAATTGGGGGGGCTCAGCCTGGAGAAAAGGAGGCTCAGGGGGGACCTCATTGCTCTCTCCAGCTCCCTGACAGGAGGGTGCAGCCAGAGGGGAGTGGGTCTCTTCTCTCAGGCAACCAGCAGCAGGATGAGAGGAAACATCCTCGAGCTGTGCCAGGGCAGATTTACACTCATGTTAGGAAAAATCTCTTCACCAAAAGGGTTGTCAAGCCCTAGAACAGGCTGCCCACAGAAGTGGCGGAGTCACCATCCCTGGAGAGGTTTAAAAGATGTGGAAAGCACATGTGGTGCTTTCCTGTGCTGCAGACACCAGCTCATCTTGGCTGAGGAGATGCCAGTGAGCAGGGGGCCCTGCTCCTGCAGGTGCAGCCACACCCCAGCCTAGACTTCAGGATGAAGTTGCTCTGCTGTTTATTTCTTTCCCTTTTCTTTCTTTTTTTCCTTGACCTTGGAGGCAATCTGGGGAGTGTCATGGGCCTTCTGGCTCTGTCCCTTCAGATCCTGTTGCCCACAATGGCATTTCTCTCCAGCCAGTTCCTGCCTGTCTCTCCCGCCGGGTGTGGCCCCCTCCCTTCTGCACCCGCCGTTCTTTATGGACAAAAGCTGACTTTAGCATGAGTCTCCTAGGATCAAAGGGAGCCTTATCCAGTCCCAGAGACAAGTGCATCCCGGGAATGACAGGAATTAGGTCAGCTCTGCAGCACTTGGGCACACGGGGCTCCTCCTGCCTCCCCTGCTGTGGGGGGCTGCTGCCTGCCCTCCTCCTGCCTTCGGGGACCCCCCGGGCCAAAGCTGTGCTTGAAGGCACCCGGGGTCCCCCAGCCCTCCTGCCAGGTGAGCAGCCTGTCCTCCACTCAGCAGCCTGCCCTTGCTGCCTCCTGCACCCTCCTGCACTGAACCCCACTGGAGGCTCTTTCCCTTTTATCTCAGGGTGTCCCCAAGATGTTTTGGGACAAACGTCCTCATTTGGGGTGGCACTGGGCTCTTGCCACGCTGTCAGGATGGGGTTCACCAGGCTGACAGCCACGACCACGCTGAGCTGGAGGGGGCTTGTTAGAAACCGAGTTAATCCCCTGTCACTCCCCCGTCACCCTTGGCCAGCAGTGCCACTGTAACCCACCGTCATCTTCATGATGGACCAAATCTCACCGGGAATGGGATGCAAAATGCATCGCTACTGGGACAGCACTCCTCTCACATCTTTGAGGTGACTACTTGTTTTTTTGGGAGGCCAGCGGGGAGTGTGGTAGGGAAAGGAGGAGGGGATCCCACCACCCCCTCACCGCAGCAGCATTCGCTCAGCCCCCCGACCTTTCCTACAGCTCATTAACAACACACTGAAGAGAAGGAGGGCAGAGCCATTACAGAGCAATTTATATGTTAATGCCCAAAGTACCAAAAAAGAGCAACCCCACCGGCGTTCATTAGAAAAAAAATATTGAATTTTCTTTTGTATGTATCTGGGTTTGTTGTTGGGGTTTTTTTGGTGTGTGTTTGTTGTTGTTGTTGTTTTTATTTTTCGTTTTGGCAAGACAAAGTACACTGTCAAACTTCCTGTTTGGCTTCTTGACTCTCCAGTTGAATCCTTGCTGCATCCAGGCACAGGTTAGGTCAGGTTTTCTCTTGTCTGGGGAGGAAAACAGGGAGGCTTTGACCTCTTGGATCCCAAACAACCCTTCCACAGGGACATTTCACCTCTGCTGCTCACCTGGAACACTAAAGCAAATGTCCTGAGAAAGGCTTTTCTGTCCCCACACCAGTGTGAGAGATCAAGGTGTTCTCATAGCCTACGCCATGGGCCTCACTTCCCCTTGGAAAGGCAATCCAGAAACTTTGTCCTGAAGGGATTTCCAACAAAAGTGAGTTTACTTTTAGCCAAAACCTGAATTCTCTCTCTGCTGAGAGGCTTCAGCTTTCAGCTGAGGGCTGCTGCTGCAGTAGCAATAGAAACAAAGTAAACCACATATAAATTCTTAATCAAACTGTTACCTATAATGGCCCCAAGTGGTACAGCTGGTGCTGCTGGAGAGCACGTGTTGGTGCCTTTGCATATTTGCAGAACAAACTGATGTTCCCTTCTCAGCACTGTGTTGGCTCTTGTCAAGCTGAGACCACGCACAGGTGAGTTTGGGGGCCCCTGGATCCAGCTGAAGGGCTGGGAAATGCCTTGTTTGTGTCCTGAGCCTGGATGTAGTTTGATTTGAGGCAGAAAAGCTCAGCAAAGACTATTTCTGGACTCGAATGCAAAGTGGAAGAGCTGCCCACAGTGAAAGTTCCACCAGCGATCGTGTCAAAATCCCAGATCCTTCTCCCAGTCCAGCATCCTTCCATCCCAGCTCCTTCCCAAAGCTGCCTGAGTCTGTGAACACCCTCCCTGCATCAGCTCCTCACCCATCAGCAGCCACCATAGTGCTTTTCACAGAGGTGTGACCCTGCAGTGGTGGCACAGGGAGCATTTTGGCCTCCTGCTTGCTGATCCAGGGCAGCCTTGCTCATGCAGCCCCCAAAACATCACAGTGTGGTACCTGGGTTTGGGGCTTCCAGCTGGCTGCTGCTGCATTTGTGGGGTGACAAAACACTACCCCACACTCAGCATTGTGCAAATGGGTGTAAATACAACAAGACCCACCCCACAAACATAAAGAAGTGGTCGGTTGCTTTGCTGGGTGCAGCTCAAACGTTTCCATCGCTCCTCTCCACACACAATGTCTGCAGATTTCCAAAACAAAAACGTCCAAAGTTTCTTTCTGCAGCTGTGCAGGGCAAAACTGTTCAAATGGGAGAGAGGGGGAAAAATGGAGAACAAGCAATGTTACAACATCACTATCAAATATGTAGGAACCTGTGTCCTGGCAGAGATGTGTTCGTTACCTCTCAGATCACTGTATCAAACACAAGAGCTCACTCTGGGGTGCTTGTGCCCGTGGCCAGACACCCAGAGCAGGTGCACTGAGAAAATCTGTCTTTGGCCTAATCCTTTCCTCTCTTCCAAATGCCGATTTACATTTGTTTTGGTAGTTTATATCAGAGTTAGGATTAATCCTCAGCCTCACAGTCAGGCAAAGAAATGTTATCCCTTTCTCCTGAGCATCAGTGAGGAGCTGAAGTGTTGGCAGCTCCTGTAGGGGATGGGTTTGCAATGAGCACATCTTGCTAGGGGATGGGTTTGCAATGAGCACATCTTGCCACACTGGGGTTTGTCTGCTGCAGCTGTCCCAACAAACCATCACCATGGCTCCTGAGCTTTAGTTTAGAGCTCCTTCTCTGACCTGAGCGTGCTGAGAGCTACAGCAAAGCAGAATCACCGTCAGCAACTTCAATTTGCTTACAGGCAAATTCATCTGCTGAGAAAAGTAGCAAGGGGTAAGTTAAAAACAGGTTAAACTTTGCTGTCCGGGTGTGCAGAGTCAGGTGGTCTCACTGGAGCAGGAACAGAGGCTGGAACAGCCCCAGTATGAGCAGGAGTCAGAGCAGTGCCCAGACCTGGTGTGTTAATGAGGGATTTAATGGGCAGCCACATCAACTGGCAGCTGTTGGTTACCTGAAGGGACAGAAAACCTCACCCTGGTGCTCATATTATACATTGTACTGTTTTCTCATTTGCTGTGGTACCTCCACTTGGGAAAAGAGCAGTTCTGTCAGCTCCAGCAGGAATTGTTCTAGATGCTTGACCATCTCTCTGTTTATCCAAGATAACTGACTGGGTGGCTGGGACCTTAATCAGTACCTTCATGACCTGGCTAATTGAGAAAAAGACCTGGCTGCCAGAACTCCCAGTGACTGGGGCAGCCTGTTCCTTGTGTGCCTGTGCTGACCTGCAGAAATCAGCTGAAAAACGTCACCAGGGCTCAAAAAATCCATCCCAGACAGGATGTTCAGGGTAAAAGACTAAAATAATGTTCCTTAATCACGTCATACAAGCAGCTGATAAAGAATAACACAACACAGATCTGACGTGGTGAATTCATATCTGAATGTCAGACTCCACTTCTGTTATATCCCTAATATATCTCCATTGAAGCAAGATAAATATGATTATAATATTTCATCTTAATCTTGAGGAGATAAAAATAATGCCTGTAGGCACGATGGTGCTCCTGCTGTTTCTGCTGGCTGCTGGTCCATGGGAAGCACTGCCTCATCCCTGCTTTCTGTCCCTAAAGCTTCTACTGCACTCAGCCAAAGCTCAGCTCACCCCCCCTGCATGGCATATTAATAGAAGCCAAGTTCCTGCTCCTGTTGTCTCTGGAACAGTGACCTCCTGCAGCATCATCCCTATGCTGAGGGAGGGACTGAGCCCTGGCAGGACCCAGAACCAGGAGGGAGAGGAGAGATGAAGCCCCCAGAACGTATTTTTCCCTGCTCATTTCCTGAAGATCCAAAGTAGGTCTTGTCCCCTGCATGGCACCTCCTGGGGCAGAACAATTAATCAGTCTCTGGCTGCTGTCTACCTGGGAATTAGCTAATTTCCTGAGGATTAACCTAATTGTCTAATTATTTGTTACATTGCCTTTCCTCCCTCTCCTCATTCATTGCTTGGTTTCTTTATTTGTAAAATATCTTTAGTCTCTTTTATTTGAAGACATTTGAGAAATTTATTTTGTGGTGTATTTTTTTCCCCTGCATTTCATTTCTGAAAAGTCCTTCCTGAGCCAAACCTCTCCTCAGCCTCCCTGAGAGGAAGAACCAGGAGGTTTGGCACTTAGAGTATGTCACCTCCCCCCTGCCTACATGAAAGGCCTCTAATCCATTTTTGTGCTTGTATTCACCTTGCCTGACTGGCTTCTGAGACAATGTCACACCACAGAAGGAATGTGACTCTGGAGAAGCTGCTGGACTAGAACACCTTGACAGGAGTTTTAGGGTTAGGGGATAAATGTGATTTTCTCTATCAGTGGGTATTTAGCTCACTGAGTTTGTCCTTGCCTCCAAAGAATCTCCCTGTGTGTGCAGGATCTGCTCCTGCCTCCAGGAAGTGGTTGTGTGTCAACACCTTGGTCTTTATTTACAGGAGACAAAGGGTCACCCCCAACCCCACCCTTTCCAAAACAAAAACCCAAACCAAAATCACCCCCAGAGCAGCCTTTTGTGACTGTGAATGGATATACTTGGAAGTGCAGGGGTGGATTCTCCTTCCCCTATTCCAGCTGCCTTTGCAGGGGGACTTAGATCCTTTAAAGAAGGAGACAAATTGCTGAGTCCTCTGGAGGACTTTCATGCCCTGGTCTTACTAGCTGGTGTAAGCTCCAACCAGTTAGCTCCAGGTAGCTCATACCTGGAGTAAGCTCATACCTGGTGTAGGCTCCCCCTGGTTTTTACATCTTTCACCTGCAGTGATGTTCAGGGAGCTGGCCTAGATTTTATTTGGGGGCTGAAATACCCCTGGTTATGTCCAGAGTTAAAAGAGAGCTAAAATATGCCTTCCTGGGTGAAAAAGGAGCGTGTGCTCTTTTCTCTCCACTTTGGTACTAGAGGGGGAGCCAATGTCAGGGGGACAGACTGGCAAAGCTCTGCCATCACTCAGGCAGAAAGCAGCTGAATCCCTGCAGATAATAATCCTCTATTGATTTTGCCTTGTTTTTACAATCATTTGAGAATTTTCACTAAGCAGAACAAGAAAATCTTCTGATCCCCCAGAGGGTTCTCATGTTCTCTCAAGGAAATAACAACAAATGAACAAAAAACAAAGCAGAAAAATTAAACCCTTGAGTAAACCATAAATAACGGGGTAGAGCTGGCTGAGAGCACTTTGATGTTCAAATGCATCAGTTACTTGGTTTGGTTCTTTTCCTTGCAATTTTCCTGTACTTTCCTAACTTTTCATAAGCAGGATTTCAGCACCACAGTCCATCACCATTTCTAGCCCTGCACAACGGAGCTCGTGCCAGGCTGGGCATGGGTGAATTTTGTGTCAGAGGCTTTTGGGGATCTGCTTTGGGGGTCATTCTTCTGGGACAAGTCTGTCTGATAAGGTTTTAGCTGTATTTTGATGAATCCCCAAAATACACATGTGTGTTTGCACGTTGGCTCACTGTGTGTGGCCATACTGGACTTGGGTGTCAGGGTTGGTGAAGGCTGGAGTTCATGCCCACATGGCAGTTGCCTCTGGGGCTTCTTATGGCTTGGAGGTAACTCTGAAAAGTTCCCTGTGGCATGGATAAGGGCTGTGTGTGTACATAAAACCATGGAATGGGTTGAGTTGGAAAGGTTGGAAAGGACTTATCTCTTTGCACCCCCCTCACAGCAGGCAGGGATGCCACCACTAGCCTGGGTTGCTCCAACCTGGCCTTGAACATTTCCAGGGATGGGGCATCCACAGCTTCTCTGGGCAACCTGTGCCAGGGGCCTCACAACCCTCTACATGTGCCTGCACACGTGTGCTTGAGGACAGGGATCTGCACATCTCGTCCGTCTGCAGGAACAGCCAATTCCAAGTGCTGGCAGCTCCCTTCTGCTGCTCAGAGGGGCCTGTTGGCTCACACACCCGGAGAAATTACAGCATTCAAAAGAAATAATTTATAAACAGCAGATGTTTCATAAACTGTGATAAAAAAAACCCCCACACCACAACAGACAGAAGACCAGCCCACCCAGCAAGTGTCTCGCCTTGGAAACAGGTATCTAGACAGAGCAGCTGCTGGGAACGCCGAGGGAGGGCAGCTCTGGAGCAAACCTGAGGCACACATGATGCTGAATGCCTAATAGGAGATGTTGAAGTGCTACAAAGAGGGCATCCGAGGGAAATTAGACTCATGCATTTTTTAGAAAATAGGGGGAAGAATTATATGCAGAATGATATGAAAGAATGATATGAAATGGGGAGAGGCAAAGCGGGGAATGGGGAAGGAAGAGGGAAAAACAATAATGAAGGTGCAGCAGAGCTGAGCCACCACAAGAAGCACTTTGACAGTGAGCTCTGAGCAAAGCTGGACCCCTTGGCAGCAGCCAGGCAGGGGTAAAAGCAGGAATCCTGAGGAGGGGAAGGGGCAGCAGAGGCTGACACTGCCACGTGCCCCTTCCCGCAGTGCCTTTTTGCTGCCACTCAGAAAATCTCATTTCAATGTCAGAGCCTGTGTTAATTGGAGCTTTTGGTTTTCTTGATTTCATTTCTTCTGCATTTGCTAAATAATAACATGAGCATTTTCAGAAAATGCCATTCCAATGCTTTCTAATTTGATTTTGGACTGAAATTAGCCCTTCTCCTCCTCCTGTTCATCCATACAACCCCTGTCTAGGCAGTGGCAGCAGCCAGGAGGAGGTGGACATTTCCCTCCTTGTGCTCCAGCAGATCCAGGCAGATGGGGCAGAGCTGCTGGATGAAAGCCTCTGTCCATCTGCAGCTCCTGGGGATAGACACACCTTCCATGTACCCCATGGAGCATCCACTGCATGCCCCCCCAGTCCCACCACTCCACCAGTGCCCGTCATCCTGCTACCTGTGTGATGTCAAGGGCAACTCCTTCCTTACAGCCTTTCCTCCATGATCCCACAGATCTCCTGCACTTCTCCAGTTCTAGCCCTTTCACACACAACCAGAAGACAACTCCTGCAGCCCCAGCCTTGGTGGCATCAGCCTCCCTGGTACAGGTCTCCTTAAGGCATTGCAGGGATGTAGCTCTCCTAAAGGACTTGGCCAGTTCTTTCCTAGCTGGTGATTAATCATTGTGGTTGCCCCAGAAACTCTCTGGCAGAGAACCACATCTCTTGACCAGCTTTTAGCAACCCCCAAATAAGCCTTCAGGAATAACCAGAGTTGTCATTTCCTACCCACATCCATAAGTGCCTGATATTCTGTTCACCTCCTGGGTAAAGGTCTGGATGAGACAGCTGAATATCTGCTATTGCCAACTGAAAACTACTGGAAAATAGAAATGAGTTAGGGAGTATAAAAATGTGGAGTGCAGGAGGTGCCAGGAAGGATCCAGCCAGTCTCTCCTCAGGGAGGCTGGATCAGGTAGGTCTGGCTGGCAGGAATCTGTCCCCACCCTATAAGGGAGTTGTTCCTCCTTCCAGCTTGTTCCTCCTGTTACTTCTCCCTATTTGCCCCTGCCTGGGAGCTGGGGAAACTCTGGGCTCAGGGACCTGGTTCCCTGTGGGATGTGTGGTGGTATCCAGAGCCTGGCTTTGTGCAGCACTGCTAAACCAGCTGAAACCAGCGTGGGCATCCCGGAGGAAGGAGGCCACACTCTGGTTTAATAATAACAATTTGGTCTCCCTGGAGACCATCACATGCAGACAAGCTTCAGAAGGGGCTCATAAAGGAACTTACAAATTCCCCTAATTTTCTCTGCCCCCTCTTTGCATGCCCAGGTCCCAGGAACATCAGGCTGTGCATTCACAGGTGGTTTCTTTTTTCCTGGAAAACCAGAGGATTCATACAAACCTGGTGCTGTCTCATTCTCTGAGTCAAGGCTGAGGGCTCATGTTCACACTCTTCATTGATCATTTGTTCCCATTTTCATGAATGAACTGCTTTTTAGAGGGTCTCCTTGGAGAGGTGCTGTGCATTATAGGGAGCTCATTCAGACAGGATCAGTGCTGTCACCATTACCTACATCATCCTAGAGCTTCAAGGTCACACCACTGATCCAATGTGTCCTTATGGACATGAATTTCCCTGGCATCAAGGAAGACAGAGGCCCAGCATGAAGATGTCTGTGATAGTTCTGTCTGACTGATGCCCATGTGCAGGCTGTGCTTTGCTGAGCTGCTGCAGGAGCTGCAGCCACCCAAAAAGTGACCTCCTCCAACAGGTTTCCCTCTCCATTGGGAGCTGTCTTGTGGCCATATGAAAATGTGAATATTTTCTGCATAGAGTGAGGGCTCTAAAAGGTCAGCCATCCCTGGGCTTTGCCATCAATAAGAGATTAATCTGAGGATGGTGATTACCTCTCAGAGCAAATGTCTGTCTACCCCAGCACCCCCACTTCCAAAAGCAGCCAAGGGAATGGGTAGAACCCAGGGAAAACAGAGTCTGCACCTCCCCAGCCCACAACCACTCTCCCTGCCTGCAGCTCAGGCACTTGCTTGAGGGGCTGTGTTTAATAATGTTGATGGACTTTTTTTTCCCCATGAATTTGTCTAATTGCTTTTTGCATTTCTCGATATCCATTAGCTGGTCTCAGCCAAGGAAAGGTTAATGAATTAGAGCCCTTAAAAGCACCCAGAGGGTTTTAGAAGAAACAATTCTCTAAACACAAATCCTCCTGTTCTCATAGCATGGTTAAGAGCTGCAGGATCGTTTTGAAGGTGGCTGGTGCAAGGATGGGAACCTCAGCCCTGTTGCCACTCCTGACCCATTTCCCAACCCAGAGAAACTGAGGTGGTTTGTCTGGCTCTGTCTGAAACCTGCCATTCCCATTCCTATTTTGTTCTGTGCTTGGAGGGGTGGTTTTTTCCCTCTTTTATTTATTTATTTATTTTCTGTTAGAGGAAAAGGGAGAGTTTGGACTGTTTTTAACATCAATGTTAATGGGGTAGGGCCAAACCCCCAGGACCATGAAGGAAAGTCCTCCTAGAGGTTTGCATACCTCTCCAGGCTCTAAACACCCTAACCAGCCTCACCTGGCTTCAGTACCCACCCAGCCACTGATTTCCAGCCTTTAGACCCTGACCAGCCTCACCTGTGGCCAGGTGACCCACCCACCTCCAGCCCTTAGCCAGGGTGTATTTAAGCTCAGGCTCTCGCCCTCTCTTTTTTCTCTTGTTTGGGCTGTGTGGGTGCTGTACCTTGCCTTGCTCTTTGGCTCTGGCACCAGGGCTGCCCTTAGACCTTCTTCATTGATATGGACCTGTGCAGAGTCCATCACAGCCCCAAAACTGGCTCTCCTTGCTCTGGGACTGAGTCCCTGGATGATGGGATTGCTGCCCCCCTTGGCTCCTGGCTCATCTTCCTTTGCAGAGCAGACCCTTCATGCTGCTTCTTGATACTTTATCCCCAGGTAGGTCAGCTTTAGTTTAATTTTATTTTTTGCTTTGTGCTTTTTATTAATGGAAGAGCTGATATTAAATTGATATCAGTTTCTTCCTGAATTTGTCTTGTCTGCTGCATGGACAGATGAGCACTGAAATGTCAGTGCAGGCATGGTGAGGTGGAAGGTGTGGGGGTTTGTGCAGGGGGAAGGGGTTATTGCAAGGTCTCTGTGTTGCTGCCACAACTCTGGCATTTCCCAGTGCCCTCAGGACCATTTCCAGGTGAGCAAAGCTTGCTGATGCTGTGCAGACCCTGCCCTGTGAGAGGTGGAAGTTGCCCAGAGTGAAGAAATGCTTTTACTCAGTTTTCTCCCCTTATTTTCTTCCTGCTGTTCCCAGCCTCTGAGGGCTTAGCTGTGCCAGGCTGATGCAAGATTTAGGAGCTGATTGTCAGGGCTCAAAGCACTGTAGTTCCAGCTGCTGGCAGAGTTTTAGAGCAGGAGGGGCTGCCTGTGATATGTTCTGCAGCACAGTTACTGGTGGGGCATGGAGGGATGGGTACAGGAGCTGAGGAAGCACAGAATGTGAAAATCAGGATGAACTGGAAGCAGCTGGCAGTGGATTGTAATGAGGTGACAAGGAGCAACACTTCAGCAGCTGCTCAGTGCAGCCAGTAACCCAACACATTTAATGAGATGCTGCCTGCTGCTAAGTGAAAGGGTTGGTTTCTTTAAATAAATATTATAATAATATGTGAAAGACTGCACTGGCAGGCTTCTCAGTGCCCCCCAGCTCTCCCCTGGCACTTGACAGCAGTTTATTGAACCTGCTGCTTTCCCAATGCTGTGGCCACTCTGTGACCAGCTGCACTCCAAGGCTGAGGGGGATGTCTGTGGGCACTGGGAGCTCTGGGCCTGCCTGCTCTCATGGAGATGGGCTATGGCCTGAGGGAGGAAGGTTCAGGCAGGCTGTTTGGACAGTTCTTGGGCGGGTTGAGTGTGAAGGAAGGGCTAGGAATGGTCTCTGGGCAGGCATTTGGGCTGTGGCTCTGTAAGCCCCTCTGCTCTGCTCAGAGGCACAGTTACCTTATCCCTGCAGTGTCTGAATGATACCCAGAGCTGTTTTTATCAGCTCAAAGCTGATGCTGAAATCCACTTTAATTCCCCTGCTCCCGTGCTGCTCTGATGATCAGCTGCCAAATCTGCTGCCTCTGGGGCTGCTTTCTGCGCTGTCTGGGCACCTGGGAGAGCCTGGGGGGCTGCTCTGGCCAACCTGGAGAGGGTCTGGGCTTGGAGAGAAGGAGGGAAATGAGGGTTTGATGAGCAGAGCTGGTCTGTGAGTGTTTGTGATCAGACCCAGTGGGGGACAGTGTGAAACAAGGAGTCTGTAATGTGAGTTTAGGCCTTTTGGTGACATGCTGGTGTTCTTAACTGGGAAGCTGAGTTGTTTTCTGGTGGAATTGCTGTGGTTTTCACGGCTGCATCAGGATGCTGATCAGTTCTTGTAACCAGCCTTGAGGCTGAAGAGCTGGCTTAAGGGCAGGGCAAGTTCTTGCCAGCAGAAGCCACAGGCTGGCAGGTTCCCTCTGCTTCTCTGGAGCAGCCCAGAGCTCTTGAGGAAGATGAAGAACTGGAGTAGTGGCCAGGTGACTCAAACCAAAGGAAAAGGCAGAAAGGCCCCTTTGCACAGCTGTAATAACAGCAGCACTCAGCACTTTGCTGCACTACAAGTGTGAGATCATTCCAGCCTTCTTTGCTCCTCCAGACCCTGTTGCAGGTGATATCCTCCTCCTGTGCCCTCCCACCAGCTGCAAAAGTAAGGAGTGAGAGGAGCTGGGAGACCAGGAATGGACTAACCAGAGTTCCTCTGCTCTGGCTCAGCAGCTGGTTTGCTCAGAAGTGCTTTGCTCTGTCTGTAGTACTCATTTTTGTGCTGGAAAAGGTGTTGCATCATGAACAGCTCAGGAGTTGTGCAGGGTGTGGCTGGAGGTGTTATGAAGTTTTGGGGCTGAGGGCTGCTTTGCCCTGTGACTCAAGGCATTCCTGCCTCCCATCACTCTGTAGGAGCTCCAGGACACTGAGACAGCAAGAGAAAACTGCTGCTTGCTCAAGGCTTCCATGAGTGAGCCCCAAGGTCACCACAGACTCCTTCTGCCCCTTGTGTGCACAGGGGTGGAGGGTTGTTTCTGCCCAAGACAAACCTGGAGAAGAGGAAGCAGGGCCAAAACCTAAACCAAACCTGAGCCTTTCCAAGCTGCAGGTGTTCACTTGCAAACCTGTCCCTGGGATATGAGCAGGAGTCATGTTGATCCAGTTCTTGCTGGGGCTCAGGCTCTGAGCTGGAGGAGCATCTGTGGCCTCCCATCAGTGAGGCCAATGTTTTCTTCCACCCACCACATACCCCTCATTTGTTTTTCTTTGAAAAGTGCTAGAGCAGCCTTAAAATAGATAGGAAAAGAGAGGAAGTGCAAAAACATTTTAAACTATTTCTGCATAGTTTGGTCTATTTTTAGGCACTATTTGATAAATGAATGTAGGTCAAAAAATGGGGGGAAGTTTGCACTTTTTCTTTTGTACAAGATTTAAGAGAATTTTGGGAAAACTGGAGCAGCTCAGGAAAGGACTAAGGTGCTGAGCACACAGTGTTTCTGCCTGAAGAGTAGGTTCCTTGTGTGGTGGGTACAGAGAAGGAAATTATTTCCTCCAGAATATTCCCTACTTTGGAACATTTACATAGAATACCTGAACCACAGGTTTCCACCACACTTATAGAGGTGTTTCTGGGGTGCAAAGGGCTTTTCCTCAGGTGAGGAGGAGAGGAGGGCTGGTGCAAACCTGCCCTGTGCCTGTGGTGAGCAACCCTGCACAGCCGCCACCAACCACCTCCCCAAAGGGGACCTGGTTATTGCATGGGAGCAGAATGGCAACCCCAAAAAGGGGGCTGAGGCTGGGATGGAGTGTGTGGCTTGATAGTTGTGCCTTAATGCAGCACTGGGTGACTTGTGACAGAACAGATCTTAGTATAAGAGAGCACTGGGGGGTTTCTTCATTAAGGCTCCAGACACCTCGCTGAATTACCTAATGGAAGAGCTGAGGTTTTGAAAATGAACAGGACTAAGGCTCTGGGGTTGTTGACCCCTTGGAGGAGGTGAGAGCAGAGGGTTCAATTTTTCCACATTTTTTGTTGGCCAGACCAACCTGTTCATGGCATAGGTGGGAGGTCTCCTCAGTCTGCACATCCTGGTTTCCATTTTCTTCCTCTGAAGCTCTCTGGATGTGGGTGCTGGGTGTCCCAACAGGTTGTGCTCCAAAGCTGGGGCCAGGAGAAGGGTTTGAGGAGCAAAAACCCCTCTGCCATATGGATCTGTGCAAATCTCTTCTTTCAGGCACACCAGGAATCAGTTTGTACCAGCAACAGCTAAATTTGCAGAGTTAAACCATTGAAACTTAAATGTTGACCTCCTGCTTTCCCCTCTCCACCCTGGGGATGTAACTTCTGGTAGAGTAGTTCAACCAAGGACACAAATGGCTCCTGTGAAGTATCTCAGGCTTGTTCTCCAGGTTACTGCAGGATGTTCAAACTGGGCAGTTCCCCTGACACAGAGGTGAGATGGATCTTAGCTAGTCCAGCTTAATTCTGCTAAACTATTAATAAAATTAACTGTTTGGTGCCTGTGATGAGACAATGTGGGTTGTGTGACTATCATGATGGATAAATCTCTTAAAGGACAAGAGATTGATTTGTGTGTTCTTGTCTGTTCTGCAGAGATCAGGGGCTGAAATTTCCCCTGGACAAATTGACCCCCTGAGCTGTAGGGCCAGGCTCTTGTGTGCAGAGCCAGGCTGGGAGGGTCACTTAATCTGAGCAGCTACTCAATGGTTAAGGAAGAACAGCAGACTTCCCACTATGCAGGAGTGTTATGTTCCTTATTATAGCTGCTATAGAAGTTATAATTTAACCTGCACTTAGGGGGGAAAAAAAAGCTTCCTGGTATGGAATCAGACTTGATACCTTTTTCCAACATATGATTATTTGGAGAATATGGCTGTTTGCTGCAGAGAGTTTGCAATGCCCAGCAGAGTGAAATGAGAGAAGCCCTAAAGGGTGTAATCAGGGCAGAGCAGTACTGAAGTCTCATTTTGGACACTGCTTTGCAGGAGTGCTGTTAGGAGAAGGGCTGGGCTTCCTGACAGGGTGGAGAGGTTGTTATGGTGTCTCCCTCTGCAGAGCAGCAAAAGGGATCCTCAGGTGCACCAGGCCTGGGAGGTGACTGCTGGAGATGGGGGAGAAAAAACACACGGGGGGGATAGAGATACAAAGTCTAGTTCATTCTCCTGTCAAGTGTTTCTGTTCCATGGGAAGTGTTTGAGGGTTGGGTGTGTGCTGGGAGGGATAGGGGAGGTTGGGTGAAGATGAAGTGCTTTAAAATGGGACATGGACTTGACCTAGTCCCAGCTGTAGCCTCTGCTGGGTTTAGAGAAGGTTTTTCACCATTTTTTTTTTTTGATGTCAGAATCCTTTAAAGAAGGAGGGGAAGCAATAGTAATGGAATGAGGAGAGCAGTTGTATGAGGGACATGTATGTTTGGATACAGACCTGAGGGTGAATGTCCTTGTTGTATTTCAAGGCCTTGAATATCCTTCTCAGAATATTCCCTTCAGCCCCTCAGGAGGCTGATCACTACTTTGGGTTGGGTGGGTCCCTTTGCAGCAGCTGAATCCTGTGGGGATGAGCCTGGCAAGGCTGCAGTGTCCAGGGGGGATGCTCTGAGCTGTGGCCCTGATTAGCCTTCTTCCCATCTCCTCCTTTACCCCTCCTTGCAAAGAAAAATCTGCCAAAATGACTTTCTTGTTGCAGTGCTCAATTACCTCCAGGACACTTGCTCACTCCTCTGCTGGCTTTCAGGCATATCCGAATGTAATTAATGTGTTCTAAATTAATCTTCAGCACACGGGGGAGCAAAAAGACACAACCTTCCCTGACTTTCTCCCAGTCCCCATTTGTCCTAAATGATGGTGTGGAACAGTAGGGCTGCAAGAAAAGAGCATTTAATATCCACCTGTGCCATTATGAAGTTGTGCTCACAGCTCTCTGCATGGCAGGATAATTGCTGTACCTACTGCTGTTGGACTTCCCAGTGTGAGCAGGGCTGGTTGGCACCTGCAGGCAGCCTCCCTGGCTTGCTCAGGCTTCAGTGAATGTCACTGCTGGGGCAGAGGAAGCTCAGGTGCCCCCTCAGTTCCTTCCCTGCTGGGCTTTCTCAGGCAGGACTTGATGAGGGACCATCAAAGAGCTCAATGCCCTGGTCAGCCATGCTCCAGCTGGGGAAGAACATTGCACACCAGGAAAACAAAGGGCAGAAAAATGATATTTTTTTTTTTTAAGAAAGGAAAAGTATTTGTGGGCTGATACAATCCTTTTTCAGCCTTGCTGTTAAATCACTGTTGTAATCAATCCCCAGCCAGCAGCTCAGCTCCATCCCCTTGCCCCAGCTGCCTCCCCACTCCCCTCTGGTTGGATGGGGAAGAGAAATGGGAGGGTAAAAGGGAGAAAACTCATGGGTTGGGATAAAGACAGTTTAATAGGGAAAGCAAAAGCTGTGCACACAAGCAAAGCCAACAAGGAATTAGTTCCCCACTTCCTATGGGCAGAGAGGTGTTCAGCCATCCCCTGGGCAGCAGGGCTCCATCACATGGAATGGTGACTTGGGAAGACAAATGACACCATTCCAAAGGTTCCCCTTTCCTTCTTCCCCCTAGCTTTATACTCTGAGCATGATTCCATATGACATGGGATGTCCCCTTGGTCCCAAGGGATCCCCTCCCAATCTTCTGTGCACCCTGAGCCTCCTCAAAGGTGGGATGGGATGAGGCAGGCCAAGGTGCTTGCGTGTGCAAATCATGTGCTTAGTTAGGAATTAACCTCTGTTAACAACTTTTTCTCTAGAAACCTCAAAGCTATTGGTGAGGGAAGGAGATGGATTTTTGTGATGGTGTGGGAGGTGCAGAGCATCACTGCAGGGGTGTGGTTGCCTGTCCCACACCTAGTAAGAGGCTGTCAGGGATGGCCATGACCTGTTCCCATGGGGCTGGATGAACTTGTCTTCCCCTGTGTGTGTGTGAGCCTGGCTCTGGGTTGCAAGAATTGTTAGCACAGCCCAAGAGAAAGCCAGGCCCTTCCTTGCTAATCCCTGACTTTGAATGCTTCCCCACCCAAAGTGGTTTTTTTCCACTGAGAGGGCACATGCAGATGACAGTTCTTATATGTCTGCATTGGTAAATCTGTTTTTTAAGGTATATTTTCAGTGGGTTTTATGGATGCACTCATAGATACAGATACACACATATCATAGAACGGTTTGGATTGGAAGGGACCTTAAAGATCATATTTTTCCAACTCCCTCCCATGAGCAGGGATGCCATTCACCAGACCAGGTTGCTCAGGGCCCCATCCAACCTGGCCTTGTTGGATATCAAATACCAAAATCCTCATTTGCTATAGGTTTGGGAGACATTGGTGGCCTGCAAGTGAGCAAGAGCTCAGTTATGCTGCAAATGTTTGCACATGCTTGACTTGTGGCAGGGGAAAAAAAATAGTTTGACTCTTTTTTATTATTTTTAAGACTCAGCTAAAGCGAGATTAATGGAAAATCAATTAGTGCGCTGTAAATTCTGTTTAGTTAATAATACAATGTTTTAAAAGTACAAAATAATAGGAGGGTAGGTAGGGATAAAGAGACAGTAATTGATGGATCACCTTTGATTTTTGTAGAGAGAATAATTGTGTGTGTAACTGAGCTGAGGTACCTAGCAAGCTGACATCTTGTTCTGCAACTCTTCCGTCCATTCAGTCATAAAAATCACTGTTTTTAGTGTACCTGAAGAGCTGCACAGGAGAACAGCGTGGTACATTTGTTATCAAGTCTTGGAGATGTGTTGTGCATGAGGAGCAGCCAGGAAGGCTGCAAATGTAAAATGCTAACCTTGTGTTTTGTTGGGATGAGGACACTCTCTCATGTGCCTTGTGTGCTGGGTCCTTCCCATTCCCCACTGGAGAGGTGGCAGGACTTGCTTCTCCTAATGGGTATGAAACTGTGCTGCCCTTGGCATTGTTTTTGTGGGGAATGCCTGGTAAGAAATGATCTGCTGGCTGCTAACTGTATTCCCAACTCATTAAATCTCTGGGGAGTGAACACTCACTGTGCTTCATGCTTTGTGTAACTCCCAGGGAGTGGCTGTTTGGGACTGCCTGTCACAGCAAAGCTCAGCAAAGGCTGCCCTGGGTTGAAAAACGAGGTGGGTCCCTTGTGCCAGGCTGCTCTCAGAGAAAGGGAACACCTCTGATCTCGGTGGCTTGTAATCCAAGCCAGTGACTGGACAAAGTGCAGGAAGTGGGAATGATGTGGGGGGGTTTTGCCTCTCAGAACCAGGGAGGCAGGGACAAAAGCAAAGGGTCCCAATTTGCAGCCCTATCTTCGGCAGAGAGGGATCCATCAAGTCAGGAACCATCCTGAGATGGGCAGCCAAGCTCCCTGCAGGGATGGGATGTGGTCACCCTTGGCTGCTGCACACATTGGCACCCTGTGTTGGCTGTTGGAGGGACTCCAACTCTGACTTTTTCCCAGCTGTCCTTGTGACAAGGTAGTATTTTCCAAAGCAGGAAATCTGTGAGTCAGCCACAGCACCAGCCCAGGCCAGGGAAGCATGGGTATAAGTTTGTTATGTAGTAAATATTTAAATTTGAGGATGAGGTTTCCCCTGGAGGTCCAATTTTGTCTCAGAGTTGGTGTACCAAGTATCTTCTTCCATGATGAGTGGGATATAGAGTTATGACAACCTGTATAGCAGAGAACTCTATCAAGGGAAGTAATACCTAATTTTCACAACTGAAATGGTTTCCCAGAGCTTCTGGGCAATAAGAAACACAAGCATCCCTCAGCATGCAGTGCTGTATCCTGCTGGTCATTGGTTTATTGGATGAGGTCTTGACCAAAACATTCCCCTTAGGAAGAGGAGGGTCGGGCTGGTGGCAGCATAAAGGTGAGATTTTCCTCCAAGCTGGTCTTTAACCTGGGACAGGCTCTGCTTGGATCCATTAAAATATCTAGGATATTGAGCCCTCGGGAGCAGCTGATGGCATTTGTGGGTGCTAGGAATGCTTCTCAGAGGCACAGATGGAGGTCGGGGCCTGAATCTTGTAAGGGAGACAAGGTCCTGGGAAACTTCATGGGAGTGGGAGGACCTTTTTCTGAACTCAGTGCACCCAAGTAGCAGGAGTGTGGGTTGAAGCCCAGCTGAAAATTATACCCCAAGGAGCCACTTCTGAAATTTTTAGGCATGAGAGCAAGTACTGTGTAGCCATAGCTACACCTGGAAAGGCTGGTCTTTTCACTTGAGATTGATTGCTCTGCCTCAGCCTGTGTTATTAAACATAAAAAATACAGTACTCTAGTAGAAAAACACAGAGATTTATGCTTGAGCTTTCCCACCCAACTCCTATATTTGTTTTACTGCTTACTTAAGGAGCTCAATTATGTCTTGGAAGAGGCAGAGGGTGGGGAAGAAGCCTGTCACCTCAGTGACAAGGCTCAGTGTTCAGTGAGGTGTAATTCCTCCTGGCTGCTGGTGGGGAGGATGAGGGACTGGTTTGGATGACAGTAATTGGGTAATGTTACCTCAGCAATAGCCCTCTTAGTGTGTGTGTGTGTGGCAGGTGAAAGTCTGGGTCTGAGGATGGGTGGGATAGAAATGCTCTTGCAACTTGGATGTGCTGCTGTTCCAAAACCTCCTACCTGCCTCCCCTGCCGAGCCTCAAAGAACAAACACTGGCAATTCTTAGTAGAAAAGAAAGAAGAATAATAAGACTCTTGGGAAGGTGTTTTTTAAGTAGAAAAGTTGAACTTTAATGCAATTCAAAACTCCTGAGGATCTGAGTTAGAGATGTCTCCTGGATTCAGTATGTTCCTTGCTGCCTTAAAAATGTTGTCTGTTCTCTCAACAGCCTGCAAGGGAAGGCAGCATGCTCACTTTCCATCACAAAATAATCCCATATGGGGTAGAAATTTCCC
Organism: Manacus candei; assembly: GCF_025592945.1. Taxonomy (NCBI): domain Eukaryota; kingdom Metazoa; phylum Chordata; class Aves; order Passeriformes; family Pipridae; genus Manacus; species Manacus candei. The sequence continues at coordinate 4,611,082 of NW_026138105.1, read as the reverse complement.
TGCAGCATCTCAGCTGTGCCTGTGTGAGGTGCCAGCAAGGAGGGGGGATCGGGCAAGTAGATTTATGGACTGCTTGTGATGGGCAGATTTAAGATGAAGCAGGGAACTCATGGGTGCTGGAGGAGATATTTGCTGCTGTGGAGATCTTGGTTGCTCTGCTGGCACCTCAAATGGGAGCTTTGCTAGAAGAGTGGCATTTTCTAGAGGTGGAATTGCAGTGACTTGGTGGTGTTGTGAGCTCACTGCCAGCAGCAGGAATCCATGTAGGGTGAGGATCACTTTGCTTTGGCTTTGCTCTCTTGAATGGCACAGGGTAATGCAGCATGAGAAGCAAACCATGAAGAAAACCTTTGAATGCTCCCAGGGATGGGGCATCCACAGCCTATGCCAGTGCCTCACCACCCCTGTTGGAGAAAAACATCTCCCCAAAGCAGACCGAGACTAAGGGTTGGGGTCCTCTTGCCTCCTCAGGGCTCAGCCAGTTTCCAAGGATGTCAGATGTGGAGTCAGATTTGCTAAGCTGAAAACATAAACAAGGCAACTTATATAGTTGGCCTAACCAAAAAGATTCAGGGAAAAAGAAAAACCCAAATGGTTGTTGAGATAAGAAACTTTTTTTTTTTGTTTGAACAGCAGCTGGGTTTTGTTCTGTATCCTCCAGATTTCCACCTCTCTCATCCAGCAGTAATTTTCCAGGGGTTATAAAGGCAGTTGTTCTGCCTCTATACAAACACACTCCTGTCTTTCAAACTTTCACTTTTTAAAATACATTTAATGAAAAAAGCCCACTGAGCAATTCATTGCAGCTGTTTGTCGCGTCACCAGGGAGATACTGAAAGAGGAACAAGTCTGGCATTGCAAAAAGCTGGGAAGGCTGGGGGAGAATGGAAATGGGAGAAGGAAAAGAACAGCCAGAGGGAGAAGCAGAACCCCCCTCTGTGTGTGTATAGGCACATGTGTCCATTATGTGCCTGTGTGTACATTTTCATACACATTTAAATATAGATCTATACGTGTGACAAACCAGCCCACAGAGTTTATTTATTATCTCTTATTGGCAGGAACTTCTCCTTCCTTTGTCTGAATATAAAGGGAAAAAAAAAAAATCTATATTATTGTTTCATGCCAAGTTGTACAAGATGCCAGTACACAGGTTAATGAAAAAAATGCATGAATTTGGGTAGATATATAAAGGTCCCTTGGGTGTTCAGTCATAAATCTTTGTAGCTGGAAGGCAGAGCAGACATAAATAGGCCTGATATAACCAACTGTTTTACATACAAATGAATGCTTGCCTTTTATTTAGTTGACAATATTATTATTTTGAATCCAAGGAGAATATTAAATGAATTCTGTCATGCTGCCTCCATTAGGAGTGATCCCTGATCTGTGAATTGACTGTAGTGCTGGCTTTGGGCTCCATGCAGGGCTCTATAAAGTGAAGGGGTGTGCACATGTGTATTTTATTTCATGTAATGAGGCAAATGTCACTGAAATGCACTCAGTTCTTTATAGAAACGTGCCTTCCCCTTAAAGGTCCACTGGTAAACAGGAAAAAAGGAAATAAATTGACTTATGGTGACCTCATACTTTTAATTATGGGTTCTGTACAATGCATTTCTATTGAACCAACAGCAGCAGAGAACTTATTTCTTTTTAAATATCAGTTATTTCCTCTTTCCCCTGCCAGGCAGAACTGTGCTGGTGTATTCTGCCAACTTTTCAGCACTAGGGTCCACATTTGCTTTTACCTGTGGGATGTGCACAGGTAATAAATGCCTTCCCCTTCCTCTGCCTGGCAGCAGGAGGGGGTGCATAATGTATGGGAACCCCCAGACACCCATCTCGTGGTCATCCCACTGCAAATGGGGACAGAAACCACTGTTTTACTGGCACTGTTGGTGGGACAGGCTCCTGCTGCAGCCTGCTCAGTGTCAGGCTTGTAGGGGGCCCTTGGGAGGAAAAAACTCTGCCAGTCCCTGGAGCAAAAGAAAGATGTGATGTGGGAATTCCCTGCAGTACCACCCAGCTCCTGGTAATTACTGGGCAGTATTAAAAACATAAATAAAACGGTGCTTGTGTATTCTGGGTGTTCACTGACTGCAAACCCAGCAAAAAAGGGCTTGCTGCACTTTGCTGGGCAGTGAAATGCATCTGGAGGGAACATGCAAAAGGCAAGTGGAGATGAGGCTTCTTGAGCTGATTTTGTGGAGAGTAGCACTTACCAGGAAAAGGGGAGATGTCTTATGGGCTTTGTACAGTTTGTTCTTTAGGCTGTTTGTGTGTCTTTGCATAAGCAACATCAAACTACTCTAAACACTCTGGGGTTTTTCTATGGCAAAAGCTCTCAGAATTCCTTAATCACAGGGAACAGCATCCCTGAATGTTTGTCTGGGAGTTGGGGTTGATCACTGATGAACTCAGTCTTTTGCTGATGAGAGATCTCAGCACAGCTTGGCTTTTTTGAAGCTGTTTGGTAGGATCTGTGCCTCGAAGATCATCTCTGAATGCCTGAATATGTGATTTCCTCACTGGTTTGTCTTCATGCTCCCAAAAACCAGAGTAGGTAGGAAAATGTAATTATCTACCCTTTACAGACATGGATGGGGAAAAGAAAATTGAAATGGTTTGTTGAAGTTTGCCCAGACAATCTGTAGAAAAGCTGAGCCCAGTTTCCCACAGACAGGACTCAGCTCCCACCCATGGACCAACCTGCATCTAGACCAGTCTGTGCAATTTTAGTTTTCCACCATCATTCTTTGGGTAAAGCAGATGGTACCCCGGAACCTAAAGGTGCCTCTGCAAGGGTTTAAACAGTCTGGGGGAAAACTTAAATCTAAGAATATTGCTGGGTGTGTGAATTGAGGGCTGAGAGTGCTGCCATGTAGAAAGGACCTTGGTCACCCTTCCAAGTCAATTTGTTTGTTATTGGGAAGAGTAGTAAAACAAACTGGAATGTTTGAGACTTCTCAGATCCTTTATTTTTTTGCCCAACTTGCCTTTTTTTGGCTGCTTCAGAGTGCTGGCTCCACTTCTGGCCCCAGCTACGTGCAGCTCTTAGTACTGAGCTGATGCTGGAAGGCAGATGAGTTATGCAGGAGATGCCTTCCTGGTGCCTTTGCATTTTTTAGCACTGCCAGACACACCATCCTGCTTTCCATTCCCTGAGCTGAGTTCCAGGCTGTTTCTTGCCTCTTTGGGTGCACAAAGCAGAACCCAGTTCAGTTGATTTGCTACAGGTGTTTGAGGTCATCTTTTATCTTGGCTCACCAAAACCATAGAAATATTGGAGCTATTCCCATGAAGGGAAGTTTAATTTTAAGACAAAGCCTTCAGACAGTCAGAGCCAGCCATCAGAGAGGATTGCACTTTAAAAAAAAAAAAGTAAATTAGCATTTGAAAGCAAATCTTTCTGGTTCTGTATTAATCTGGGAAATTAAGATAAAAAAAATAATTATGGAGCACCACAGTATCCTTTTTTTCTCAGGGCTGAGAAGCTGAAGTCCAAAAGTGGAGAGTGTTCCTGAATCTAATAATCCAGATATTTAAAATTTTTATCCAAGTTCTCTCTTTAGTCTCAGGCAGAGCCCTTGGAAGGCAAGTGGGGGCTTCAGCCACCCTGCCCCAGGTTTGTTCCTGGGCTGGGTGCCCTGGCAGCAGACTGTGGCAGGTTTTCTTTTCCTGCTCCATGGGAATGTGGGGGAGAGAAGGGTGGTGGGGAAGTGTGGGGGTCTTCTCTGGTGCGTGGGGAGGTGCCAGCTGCCGGGGTGGCTTTGAACCCTCCAAGCCTGCTGGCCTTGGGAATGGTTTCCTCCCTCAGATCAGCTTTGTGTCAGTGCCAGGGGTTATGGGCTGGTGATAAAAGAGCTGGCAGGAGAAGAGGGCAGGGGGAAAAGGCTTCTGACAAATATGCACATCCCTGAACTGTAAATGAAATAACAAGGAATAATGTGAGCCCTTTGCCTCTGTTGCTGGATCCTCTTACTGCCTCTGTGCCTCAGCGAGGTTTGTTGCAAAGCCAAAGTTTCCTTTGAATAATTGTATTTAAAAGAAGCCTGAGCAGCACGGGGGTGGTGGCTGTGTGGCCCTGCAGACAGAGCCAGGCAGATCTGCTCCAGGACCAGTTGCTGCTGCTCCCCAGCAAGGCAGGGGCTGGGGAATTGTGGAAGTGTGCAGCAGAGAAATGTCTCAGAGTATTTCTGGAGTGAATTATAATTAAAAATAACTGCAGGACGGAGAGAGTAAAAACCACAGATAAAAGATGCAGATGCATTTGCAAGTCTGTTCTGTTTCAAATCCTGCTGGACTGGGAACATTGGGGCATCTGAGGGGGTGATGTGTTGGTTGGTGAGAGCTGGTGCTGCCTCATGGGCTCTGTGGAAGGGAGGATCAGAGAATTCCAGAATGGTTTGGGTGGGAAGGGACATTAAAAGACCATCCAGTTCCACCCCCTGCCATGGGCAGGGACACCTTCCATTATCCCAGGTTGTTCCAAGCCCTGTCCAACCTGGCCTTGGACACTTCCAGGGATGGGGCAGCCACAGCTTCTCTGGGCAACCTGTGCCAGGGCCTCCCCACCCTCATTGGGAAGAATTTCTACCCAGTATCCATTCTAAACTTACTTTCTTTGAGTTTGAAGCAGGATGCCCTCCTGCAGGGGCAGCGAAGCTCTCTGTATCCATCGTGTTAGGAACACCTTTGGAGTCCAGTTTCTACCTCTATCAGCCCAAAATACTTCCCAGCCTTAATGAGACCTGGGATGGAGAGGAGCAAAGGCCAGAAGTGCCTCAGACTGACCAACTTTTTACTAAAGGTGCTGAGGAGCACTGGGTTCACAGTCACTTGCTGTGGATGCCCCAACACCTCTTTATAAACTTTTTTTGTGATTAAAGCAGAGATTCATCGATATCTTGGACCCTCTTCCTCCAGGTCTGCTGGAGACCAGACCTTCCCACTTCTGGGTGTTACTCTGCTGCCTCTCAGGGTGTCAGTTCTTAAAATCTCATGTTTCTCTGCTTCTGGAAGTGTTGCAAACCAGCTTCGTTCAGCGTGTTGTAAAGGGCTAGTGCTAATAGCTAATGTTCTGTGTTCCTTGTTTAATTTGTCAGCTGGAAATAAGAGAAAATAACAACAGTGGACAACGCTGGCTCTGTGGTGTGTTTGCTAATGTGGGAAGTAGTTATTAACATGACTGCTGTTCACAGCTCCACAAACAAAGGCAAAGCCCTGCAGGAGCAGTCAGCAATTTGCACAGAGGGCTGGGAGGGAGCTTTGACTCCTTTCCTGGGAAATGCCTCTGTGAGCCCCTTGTCAGTGCAAGCTCCTTGCAGTGGGGCTGGGTGGTTAAATGCAGCTTAACTCCCTCTTTTATTTGCATTTATTGTAATATGGCTGAACAGAGATGCAAGCCTAGGTAATGAACACAACTGCAATCTGTTTATAAGGCAAATAAGAGTCATAATTTTCCTATGTGATGCCCTGTAACCTGGTTAAAACTTCACTGAGCAGGGTGCTCAGGGACTTGGTATTCTACTGCTGCTAATCCTGTGTCTGTCGTGACCCTGGCATGGCTTCAACTCCTGAGTTTCTTGCAGATTTCTCACAGCAAATTTCCTTTGGTGCCTCCCTACCAGCTCCTGGGCATGCTGAGAGAAGTCTGAATGCTGCTGGCACAGAGCAACTGCAATTAAGACATCAGGATCTGTGAAAGGGCTTCTGTCACTCAGCATATTGGCTGATATGAAGTTTTTGTTGGCATTACTGATTTAAACTTCTCTGTATCACCTACTCCCTGCCACTCACTTGGTTTTTGTGGTTTAAAACAAAAAAAAGAGATTAAAAAAACACCCACAAAAGAACAAAAACCCCACCTGGTTGACATCTTTTGCTGGTGCCCAGCCCTGAGGGAGGGGTGAGCTGTGGGAAGCAGGAGGGGATGAGGACAAGTCAGGCCTGGGCTGTCCCCAGCCACAGGATGTGATGAAGCCAGAACTCAGTTTAAGCCCCAGACCCTCATGCAAAAGGATCTTCAGCGTCAAATTTGAGGCTTTAGCCCCCAGCTGGCAGAAAGTCACGGAAATATTATCCTTTTGCTTTTGGTACCAAGCTGATGGGATTGAAATTTCTTCCTTTATGTGCTGCAGAGGTTGCAGGAGAGCTGCCTTACGCTGTACTTCCCACCACAGCATGAATTGGGCCAGGAGCAGAGACCAAAATGCTGCTGCATCTCTCTTGGGCATGTGTGCAGGTCATTTCCACAAGGGCCACGTGGAGGAGGCAAACATACCTGTTTCCACCAAAGCAGTTAAATGCTGCTCATGCACATCATCCTGTGCATGTGGGGGAGTGGGGAAAAAGGTCTGGGAGTTAAAGCTCTGGGAAGGGCTGGACCTGAGTCTGCATTGAGATACCCTGTGTTCAGATGTCTGGGGGCTGCTCTACTGGTGGAATTTAAGTGCAGTGGTCGTTGAGATATAATCACAGCCTTTATTTGACACTCAGATGCAGGGGAGATCTTGCTGTGTTGCCCACAACTGGGGACACAGTTTATCCTACACACTTTAAAAACGTCAGTGCTTCCTTAATGAATGTTTTCTCCAAAAATTGGCCTCGGTTGCAGGGGAACTCTTAGATGAAGCCTTTGGAAAGAGCCCACAAATGATGGTTTGGTACAACTTGCATGAGATAGACCAAATATCAGTGTAAGGCTTTTTGTAGATGGAGCTTGTGCTGTGGCTACTGGGTGTTTCTGTGGTACAGAGCAGAGTGGGAGCTCAGGTGCTCGTTCTCTACTAAGGGGTCAGAACTTGTGCTGCTGGTGTGGGATGGTTGGGGATGTTGCCCTTGAATGTGGGCAAGTTCAGAAGGTAGAAAGTACTTTAGCATCCGTTGTTTAGTCTTTGGAAGGGAGAACAAAAACTGAAATGTGCTTATGTGCTTTTCTCCGAACTGCTATTTTTCTTTGAAGATGGGAACCTGAGCAAACTCCCTTGTGGAGTTCCCCTTCCTCAGCCACTTACCTCACTTTGGGGGGAGGCAGGTGGAGACCTGGACCTCTGCTCTGGGCTGGGTGGCCACCAGCATTGGCAGCATCAGCCAGTGGTGGCAACAGGCAGTGCTGGCTCCCAGCCCCAGCTGTGTGAAGGGATTGCTGCAGTTCCAGCCCGTGGTCTCTGAGACAGAGCAAGTGATGTGAGTGCTAAACAGCAGGGCCAGGGCTGTGAGGTGTCAGCAGCTGTGAAACACAGAGTGAGCAGAGAGATAAGAGTGTGTATGAAGTGAGACTCTTTCTCTGATGAGCTCCCAGGCTGGTGTGAATGTTGATAGTTTCTTGCTTCCCTTGGTGTAATCCTCACAAGAAAATGAACTCTGCTGTTCTTCCACCAGGACTGGGGGTTTCCTTGTTTTCATTTCTTTATTCTGAGGCTTCCTGCATCTCCTGTCTCATCTGCACAGAAGGGGGTGGTAAATATTGAGATGAAACACAGCCAACCAGGAACACCCTCTTATTGATGTTTCCTGTGCTGTCTGCCCAAGACTCGTGCTCTCCAGGGCTGGAGCAGGAGGTGAGTCCCCTCTTTGATGGACTAAAATAAGAGAGCATCTTTTAAGATAAATCCCTTCCTCTTGTAGCTCATTTTGTTCATTTCCAAACAGCACTTCAGTGCTTCATGGAGTGTATTATTTCTGGTTTTTCCACCTAAAGGAGGACTCAGATCCTTCCTACTTTTTTTTTTTCTAGAATGAAACTTGGCTTTTAAGAGAGCAGGGGACTCCTTGGTGACTCCTATCCTTCTCCACCCACCCTGAGCTGTTCCTGTCTACAGCAGGGCCAGGCCTGCAGCTCGTGGGAGGAGAGGAGGGGAACCCCCTCTTTACATATGTTTGAAGGTTAGAAATATCAAGGATGGTGAAGGTCATGAAAAATTCATGTCCCTCATGTGGGAGCTGGCCTACATTTCCCACCAAATGCCTCCTGGCCAATGTTTTGAAGATGTACCCCGTGTTTTGAGTTGTTGTTCTGTTGTTTCTCTTGTGTCTGTGTGGATGGATCTGGGTGATCTCTCATTCTCCCTGCCCCATGGAACATCCCTTTGAGGTGGTGCTGGGAAGGGATACACTCTCTGCTGTCAGTGAGGTGATGTGTCTGCAGTTGTGGCCACCAGGATGCAGCACCTCAGTGTCCCCAAATGTTCAGAGGGACATGCTCTTCCCCAGGGAGCTCAGCACCACAGGTCTCTTCTGAGAGAGCACAGGGAATGTGTTGGTGGAACTGGAGTTTTTTCCTGTCCAGGCAAAAAACCTAAAGGATTCTTCTTGCTGGCATGGGCACAGGGGCTGGATAAGCTGCAGGGAAGGGCACACTAAATTCATCATTAAATAATTTCTATATCTTGGCAAAACTGGTCCCCAGGTTATATGACATCACCTCAGGGGGGTCCCCCAAGTGCAGATTAGTGGTTTTTTTGGTATGTGTGGCTTTTCATAACTAGAATCACAATAAAAAGAACCCTGACTGGGACACTGCTACCCTGCATCTGTGCATTTTGTGCTTACTGCCTGCATCTCCCTGCTCATACCATGACTCTCCAATGCTGTCCCCTCCATTCTGCATCTCGTATTTTTAATGCTTTTCCCAACATATCCTACTTTGCCTTTGGAAGAAATTGCTGCTCCACACATCTCAGGATGGCACTTGCAAGGAGGGATGTTCACAAACAGGATCACCAACAGATTTAAGTTAGAAGGCTCCAGGGCTGCTCAGGACCCAGGATGTGCATGCTGTGGCTGTCCTGCTTGTAGGCTCCTCCTGAGCTCCCTGTCATCTCTGTTTTAGGTGGTGGTACAGACAAGGACACTAATAAGTTAAGTAGTTACTCATGTCCAAATCAATTTTCTGCCCTGTCAGCTTCATTTTCTCTTTGGAGCCAATATCAGCATTGATTCCTGGAGTCACCCTTCACATCTCCAGTATTGCACACAGATTTTCAGGGACTTCTGGAACAAGGTCTGAGGGGAGACTTCTGCCTTCAGTGAAACTTGTTTCCCAGCTTTTGTAGCAGTTGAAATACCTTGATGTGGGTACAAATTATTTTTCTGGTAGATCAGGGTGATCTGGCAGAGAGGCAATTAGAATTCTGCACTATTGCTTAAAGGTAAAAAAGGAATGGTGTAATCAGGAGGAAATTGTTCCCTGTGAGGGTGGGGAGGCTCTGGCACAGGTTGCCCAGAGAAGCTGTGGCTGCCCCATCCCTGGAAGTGTCCAAGGCCAGGTTGGACAGGGCTTGGAGCAACCTGGGCTGGTGGAAGGTGTCCCTGCCCATGGCAGGGGATGGAATAAGATGAGCTTTGAGATCTCTTCCCACCCAAACCATTCTGGGATTCTGCAACAAAAGCTGGGTGAAGAACAGGGTCTGCTCTCTGAATGGACTCTCCATTAGTTTCCACCACTCTGGAGAATTGGTTTCTAGAGATCACCTCAGGTGGCTGGAGATCTGTGCAGAAAAACCTGAGATTTTGCAGAAAGTATTGGTCATTTGTCATTTTTCCTGGTCCAAGACCCAATAATGCACCAACAAGTGTTGATATTTTGGAGAAAGCAAATCTCTTGCTCCTTGTCATGCCCAAGAGGTGCTATGACTCCTTTTGTTTAGGTTTCAAAGCACAGAACTGTGACCCTGGGAGCATCTATAGCTCTACAGGCATGTGTCATCTTGCCCTGCTTGTGGTCTCTGGGCTATGAGCTCCAGAAATAGGGATCCAGAAAAGGGCAAGCCTGGGGTGGTCCTACTGCAAGGCAGATGAAACCTCTCCAGCCTCCACCCACGGTTTGGAAAGAGAAAAGACTTTTTGTCGCCTTTGAAGATGAAAATGGGATTGACACCCAAACTGGCTGCTGGATGAGCAGTGTAAGGGTGGGTTTAGCATCCATCCACCTCCACAGAATCCCGGAATGGTTTGGATTGGAAGGGACCTTAATGATCATCCTGTTCCAACCCCTTGCCAAGGGCAGGGACAGCTTGCACTAGACCAGGTTGTTCAGAGCTCCATCCAAGGTGGCCTTGAACACTTGCAGGGATGGGGCAGCCACAATCCTCTCATCCTATGGGATGCAGGAGAAACCAGGTGTGTGGAGATCAGGGCAGTGTTGTATCTGCAGGGGGAGGAATCTTTAGTTCTCATATGTTAAAATTTCAGGAGGTTTTTCACCTCTAGACCCTCTTGGCCTGGGTGTGGCTGCTCTGGCTGATGTGGTGGATGAACACTTGCTGTGGGTGTTCATTGTCTTTTCCTGGGAGCTCTAAATTTATGTACTGCCTGCAAAGGAATCTTTATAGGAGATGTGGTAGATAAAAATAGATGACATGAAAGTAATCAGATTTTTTTAAACTAGAAAATTAAGTGTAAAATTCTGACCATCTATATTAAGATCTTAATGTATTTAAATGAAAATGCTAAAGTAGTTTACTGCTGAAGTTTTCTAATGTTTCAAACCACTGAAAGGATGAATATAACCTGGATAAACACCTGCAGTGACCTTGCTGAAAGGCTGCCTCCACTTTAGAAGAAAGTGTTTTCAGGAGCTGCAGAAAGAAAAATTTTTATAAGAGTTTCATCCAACAGCAAAGCTCAAAAATACATTAATTCAAATTTGGTGAGAACAAAACCAAAAAGCAGTTCAGGAAAGTGGTTTTCCTTCTGCAGCCTCAGATATTATCTTCTTGCATCTGATTTTTAGTCAATTAGCTCTACCATCTCCAAGGCTTTGACCCCAGTTATTGAAAACAAGCAATTCAATTTTATTGACCTCATGTAAATCTTCTTTTGTGCAGTAAATCAGATTGAAATGCAAAGCATGTTTTAATAACAATATTTTTATTACCTAGCACACATGAAGAACTTGTAGAAAGCTGTTTGAAATGCTGATTTGTGCATTTTCATTCAGTTCCAGTTGCCCAAGTACAGTTTGACACAAGTGAAAAATAAACTATCATTTTGTAAATAGTAAAGGGATCACTTAACATTGTCTAACATGGCAAAAAATTGGAAAAACCAGACTGTGAATGAATGCAGTTATCTGTATTTGCTTAAGTGCATACAGACAAGGTAGTGAATTGAATGTAAAGGCTAAATTTAATTGCAGTTCGTGTTTTAATGGTTTCCCACTAATAAGAATGAACCTTTCTGCCCACAAATCACTCAAAAGTACAAACAGAAATAGGATGGAGACCAGTGAATCTTCTGATTTGAAGTACTTATGTAAATAAACCCATCCCTGCTACGAAGGGAATTAAAAGATTTCTCCAGTAGTGGTACAATCCATCAACTCTGTGAGTCCTGGTGCTGCCTGTATGCAGGATGGACCTCGGGGGAGCTGCTGTGGTACCTGGTATCCAGAACTGGAATTTCCATCTTTTCTTCCATTCCAGGGCAGAAAAGAAAAGTTTCCAGACCTTCTGAGGACAAACAGTGAGAAACAGCAACTAATCAAATGGGGCGTGATAGATGGCTCTGAAAGGAATAAAAACCTGCCCACACTGATAATAAACATTGCAGCTGCTTCCAAAATTACTCCTCAGGGAAGCCTGTTCAAACTTTAGCTGTGGAGGAAAAATGACTGAGCCCAGCAGAGAGAGTCCATTCAGTAATAAAAGAGAACAGCAGGGAGAGTGGCCTCGGTGCCTCTTGTGGCTTCTGTCAAGGGTGTTGGGCCAAAGTGACCCTGAATCACCAAGAAGGGACCATTCAGCTGGGTTTGAGCCTCACCATCTCTACCTGGCCTCAGCCTTTCTCCTTCCTTGTGCCTTTCCTCTGCCCATGTCCTTCAGGTTGTGTTTGGCCAGAAGTGTCTGTGTAGGTTTGGAGCTGAGATCTGGTTTAGCACTTTCAGTGTGGTTCTTCTGAGATGCCCTCAGTGATTCTTCTGCTGCTTTTGAGGCTTCCCAAGTCTAAGTTTGGTGTAGCAGTGATTGCTCTTGCTGGAGGGTTGGGAGGCCAAAGGTGCTGAGGGTGAGAGGGGATGTGTCAGACTCTGTGATGCCCTGTGGATGTGGAGCTGTACCTGCTGCAGGTGTAGCAGTTCCTCAACAGAGGAGGAATTGAGGAATAGCTCCTCAATTAGAGGAAGCACCTACAGCCCCTTTGGTGACTTCTCCTCAACATTCAAGGGAAAAAACAGGCTGATGTCTGCCCTCCTGTCTCTTTTCCTTCCCACAAAAAAAAAAAAAGCTGGGATCATTCAGTCCTCACCTTCCAAAACAACAAGAGAAGTGCAAAATGGACCTTGTTCTCCCCTTCCTCCTTCCCTCTTCAGGATTTGCTTCTGGAGACTCCTTCAGCCTTAACAACTCTAGTAGAATTATATCCCTAAACTATGGTTCTCATGAAATGCTATGCTTAATAAAATGTGTGGCACATCAATAATTTAGATACTTGTGACAACACATAAAACTCCGTTAAAAATATTGCCAACTTTGCCTGGCGTCCTTGATAATTAAAAATGGATGTAATGGCAAAGTATGGTAGGTGTTAGCTCTATTTCAGATTCCTTGTATTTAAAACAGGGGCCATCAATTTTAAAATACCCTAAAAAGTATGGCAAGATTGTACTATTTTAAATATATCTGATACATTGTCTCATATATTTAAATTATTAATATGCAATGCAGCCAACAGGAGTCTAAATTCTTCCCAGGACGAGCTCTAGGCAATCATTATAAGAGGAGCTTGGTGAGCTCTGGGGGAATGGAGATAAACCTTAGCAGTGAGTAATCCCCTTCTCTGGGCTCGGGTCTCCCCTGCCTGGCTCTCTACACGGAGCCATTTACACCCCTGCTATCGGAATTCTTCCCTGCCTTGCCCTGCAGGTGGCATTTTCCACCAGGTTTGTGTTCACAGGACCAGATTGCAGCACTAACCCTGCTGTGGGAGCCTGGGCATCCCAGCAGGGAGGTCGGGTCAGGGGTTTGAGATCCCTGGCGGGGTGGCTGAGAGCAAACACCAAAGCAGTTTTAGGATGGGAAGAGAAAGTCCTCTGCAGGTGCCTGGAATCTGTGACTCACTGAGTGGAAAGCTGGGAGGAGCTCTGGTGGGCTGGAAAGATTGAGAAGTATAAAATAAGTAGGAGAAAGCAAATATATGGACCAAAACCACAGAGTTGTTATCAGCCCTTAGGGCAGATGCAGCATTCTGATGGTGGAAATCTGGAGGCACCCCAAGTTGCTGCTCTGTATTAGCAGTTACTCAGCTAAAATGTCGTTTTCAGAGGAATGCTTGTCCCAAGATCACGAATAAAAGGGGTTCTGCTGATGCAGGTAAAATATCTGGGGACCTTGGGCAATACAATGTAAAGGCATGACCCTCATTGCCCAGGGGATGCAGCTTCCTGGGGGCATCAGCAGAAGGTAAAGGCTTGACAAAGCCCTGGTATTTTTTTACACCCATACACAGTGCCAAAATAAGTCAAACTATTTTCGTGTTTGCTGCAGGCTGTGGCCTACTGCTGTCTTTGTTTTGGGACTAAAGAGGTGGAATGAATAGACAGGCATCATCTCTGCTTTACCAGCATCTCTCTGGGACTCCTGGCTTAAGGAGTCCTTATTTTAAGGAAATAGAGCTAGTGTGGAGTCTGGGGTGAGAAGGACATGCATCAAGAAGTCCCAGAATACAGGGAAAATGCTCCATGCTGGGAATTGCACTTTGTTTGTAGAAGTGTACAGACAGAGTGGTCAAAAAAAAAAAAAAAAGGAGCAATAATTCAATTTAGTTTGGTGTGCTGTTCCTGGTGGTGCTGTTTTGGGAGGCTGTGTCTGAGTACAGCCCTTAGTGTACCTGGCCAGCTGATTAATATTTTCTCATGGGGGGAATTTATTCCTGGCCTGACACGAGTAGGTGGTTGGTTTATGCCTTTGATCCTGAGGTTTACGGTGCTGTGCCATTAGGAAAATTGCACATCTTTGTGTCTTTGGGGTTGGCTGGATCCTGCTGCTGTCCAGAGGAGCAGGGGGATCCTAATTCCCTCCCCTTTCTCTGCTCCTTCCAGTTTTCCCCTGAGGGGTGATCTGTGCCCTGGCCCCTTGTCTAACCCAGGTGATCCTGGCTCTTGTTCTGTATCAATATCCTTTCTGTTCCTCTGAGGGCATAATCTGTAGGTAATGTTTTAGAGAAATCAATGTGAAAAGAAAATTGGCAGCTTTGGCTCTGCATGAAATGACAAGTGCCTCATTATTGGCCCAAAGACTTTTTTTTTTGGCGGGGGGAGATTGGTGGAAAATTATCAGTGTGCTTTTTTTTTTCTTTTTAAATGGACTCAGATTATTGTGGCTGTTATGGGAGTGTATTTTACTTTCCATTTAGTAGCACCTTCATTAGACACCAGGACAAATGTCTCTACATGGCAGAGAATTAATCATCCTGTTCACAAAGGTAGTATTTTCAGGAGTCACTAATAGTGATGAGTGTGGTGATTCTTCACCAGACATTTTTTCCTTGAAAAATAATAAAAACTGATCAAGAATAAGAAAAAAATAAGATAAAAAACATTCTTCTGACCTGTAGTGCATGGTACACATCTTGCTGGGCAGGCAGGCAGGCAGCTGGGTGCAGGGAGGAGGAGTTCAGGTTGGCTTCACCTGCCCACTCTGAGTGGGGCATTTTCACAGAATCACAGAATATCCTGAGTTGGAAGGGACCCCCAAGGCAAAGTCCAACTCCTGCCCTGCACAGGACATCCCAGAAATCCCACCCTGTCCCTGAGAGCATTGCCTTGAACATTCTTTGAGCTCTGGCAGCCTTGGGGCTGTGACCACTGCCGTGGGGAGCCTGTTCAGTGCCAACCACCCTTGGGGGGAAGGACCTTTTTCTAAACCTAAACCTCTTCTGGCACATCTTCATGCCCTTCCCCCAGGTCCTATCTCTGGTCCCCAAGGAGATCAGTGCCTGCCCTTCCACATCCCCTCATGGGGGGAGTGTTTTACCTGGTGTCACCCTCCTTGTCTGTCTGCCTGACCTTTTCTCAGAACCTCAGTGCTGGAGTTTGTTGTGCTTTCCAGGCAGCCAGTTCTGGTGCTTTGCTCAACTCAAATTCCACAGTTTGTTTTGATGCTGGCCCTCAATGTGCATTGCTGCAACTCAAACATCTTCATCCTTGCTTTACCCATAGCATATGTCGAGGATGATCTGCCTGTCTCCCTCTGAGGCTGTGACGCTCTAACATGAGGATATATCTTAACTTACCCTATGGCTTCTCTTCTTTAATCTAAATCCCAGCTCCTTTGTCTTTCCTCACAGTTTCCCTTTCTTAGGGTGGCATCTTTCCCAGGTGGCAGGCTGTATGTGGCCCAAAGCCTTGCCCCATCCTGAGTTCCTCACTGTTGGCTCCACTTTGGTCCACGAGGGATGGCCACAGGCTGGCTCTTTCCTATCTAATTGTGACTCTACACAGTTCCTCGTTGACCACAGCCTGCTTCTCCTGTGGAGCATTTCCCTCATTCACCAGGGCTGTTCCAAGGGCTCCTTGTCTCCTGTTGGTGTCATCTCTGCTCCAGCTGATGTTGTCTCCAGACAGTTTTGCCCAGGTCAGGATGTGATTGTAGTGGCCCAGGGCAAATCCTCCCCCAGTGCATACAGATATGTTCTTCCAGTGTGACAACACCATTGAAAGCTGCTTTCTGACTGTCTTCCACCTTGTGCACCTTAACAATATCATCTAATCATAATTCTTGCTTAAAGCAATGTCATGTAAAATGATGCCAAAGACCTTGCTCTGGTCATTGTATAGAACAGGGACCTCCTCTCCCTGCTGCCTTGTCATAGAAAAAATATGAGATTGGCTTGATATTTGTTCCTGACAAATCCATGCTTCCTGTTCCTCGCTGCCTTGTTATCTTTTCAGTGCTTAGAAAGTGTTTGTTTGATGATTTGTTGCAATATTTTTTCTGGGAATTGAAGTTAAGCTGACTGGCCTGTAATTCCCTGCTATGTTTGCTGTTCTCTGCTCTTGTGGGACTCCTCACAGCTCCTGAGTTTTCACAGATAAGTGCTAAAAGCCCTCAGATTGCCTCCACCACTTGGAAGTACCTGGCAGTGAATCTCAGCAGACCCAGCTGATTTGAAAACATGTCATTTATATAAATATCTTCCGGACTATTGCTTTCCCCTTGTAGTCTGAATTCTTCCCTTTTTGCTACGAGGAACAATTGAAATATCTATACAAATGAATCCATCATTTTTATTGGGAAGCATTACCCTCTGCAATGAGAGCTGGTAACAGCTCTGCTGAATGATGGAGGAGTTCTTCTCCTGGTCATGAACTTATTATTAATTTGACTTAATTTGGGGGGGTTTGGTGCTATCATTTAGATTCTTTAGAAGCTTTACAACAGCATGTAACTTGATATATTTTTTTATTTTTTAATTCCTAGCTGCATTCCCTACTCATTTACACACTCCTTAGACTTCTGAATCAGTTTCTATGATTTGTGTTGTTCTGACCTGCCTGTGGTCCAGCATCAGTAGATGCTTTTCTATAGTTTACTCAGTATATTAATTTTTTTAAGATTCAAAGGCAGGTCAGGAGGTGAGAAGATTTTATGCTGGAGTTGGTAGAAATTCCCTGATGTGCCTCAACATCTCTGCTGTGACCCAGGAGGCTCCAGCAGCTGGAGTGGGCATCCTGAGTTATCCCACCAGCCACAATGCCTGGTGGACAGGACCAGGGCAGCAAAGGTACTGCTGTCCCCAAATACCTTAACTTTCCATGTCTTTAAAACAGACCAGAAGAATTTTCACTTTGGAATGACAACCCTTCAAATTTACTTTTATCTCTGTGTTGTTTCACCGTCATTTTGTGACACTGGGAAGAAGGATTTAACTGATAATGGTGTACTATGACAACCTGTTAAGAAAATCACACTGATGTTTTTCTTCCCTGCATTAAGGATGGCTGGGATTTGGCTTCCTGAATGAAACATCAGGTTTTTCCCGTGTTTCAAAGCGCTTCCCATCTAGTTTGCAATGAAATGGTTTGACAGTTTTCAAGTAGGCAACACTTTGATCTGTGTGTCAAACTCACTTTAACTCACTTCACTGGAACAAACAGATGTTTTGTTCTAAAGAACAAGTATTTGGTATCTGTTATCCCTGATATTTTTTACATAAAAAGTCAGAAGTGTTTTGATTCATACATTCCATCATGGTAAAACTTGTCAGTCACAGCAGAGTGTTATAAGTCACAATAGATTTGTCGTAAACTGGGGGGGAAAAAAACCCACCAAAGATGCACAACAGAATTGAAACTAAAATTTCTCGATTCCGAAGTTAAATTCTTAATGGAAAAATTGACTGAAGATCACGTCATTCCATAACTTCTTACTGGTGATTGACAGAAAGGAACATTTTTCAAATAACTTCGGTTTCAAAGAAACTAAATTGTTTTAATGGAAGGAGACTTGGAAACAAAATCGAAACAAATAAAATGTTCTTGTCCCCGCTGTGAGATGCACAAGTGAACCCTCCATTGGTGCTAAACGTTGGATTGTGTTGGAAAATCTCTTCCATTGAATCATTCAGTCTTCTGGCAGGAAGAGCTCCTTTTCCATATGTAGGAGCTCTGCTGGTGCTCTGAGCAACCTGGTCTAGTGGAAGGTGGCCTGTCCATGACAGGAGGGTGGAATGGGGTGGAGTTTAAAGTCCCTTCCAACCCAAACTCTATGATAAAGGATGATAATCCAATAGCTAATTAGTCCTATATCTGTGTATTCCTACAAGCCTGACTAAAAAGAGGAGCACCACAGACTAATTCTTTACATTATTTGCAGTTCTCATCCTTTGCAGAAACCCACTGGGCCCTAAAATGTCCCTGTCCCAGCCTGGCCCCCTGTGCCACGTGGTGTGTCTGCACCTCATCTGGGTCTTCCTTTTTCCGAAAGATTTCAGTTGGAAAATAGTTGTTTGAAGATATTGTATGTTCCTGCATGTGCAGCACGCAGAGCTGGTATTGATTTGACAGTTAAGCTTTGCAGGGAAAAAAGGCAGCATTTTGGGAATTGACGGGATTCGAATGACAGGTTTCGATATTTTTAGTTTTGAAATAACATTTTAATTCAAAACACAGAAAAGGCAGAGGGAGGGGAAAACAGGATCCCAAACTGAAGAGAAATGTAGCAGTTGATGAGATTATTTTTCTTCCTTTTGGAAAGACATTGAGTAATTTAACAAAGGAAAATAATAATTAAAAAAAAGACTCTGTGGCCAGTCTTACACAAAGTGCCTACCAAGAGTGAAAGAGCTGCAGCTGGGAAGGAAAGGCTTATTTCTGCAGTGTAAAACATTCCCTCCCTTCCCTTTTCATCCAGCCTGAACCCAATCATGGTGAGTGTTTATTTTGAAAAATCATCAAGGCAGAGTCAGAGCCGTGGTGACCTGATGGCTGTGACTGAGCCCTGGAACAGCCACCTTCAGTCTGGACCTGACAGAGCTGCTGTGCTGCTGCTGGGATTGCAACCAGTGCAAAAACCTTCAGCTTTGAAGGCTCAGCACGTAGTGAGGTGTTGTGGGTCTTGCATGGAAACAGAGATATAGTGATGAGTGTGTGCACTGAGGGTTTGTCTCTCTAAAACCAGCACCAAGCTGCTGGACCTGTGCCCTGTTTAAGTTATGCAGGATTTGAAGGGTTTGGGTCTAAGAACCAGCCCTGGTAGGTCTCTGCAGGGCCCAGTCTAAGCTTGCAGGTTGGCTGGTTCTGTAAGCAAAGTAATAATGAATATAATTACATGTAGTTTCCAGCTCGTTCACAGTCAGAAGCCAAGTGGAATAATTAAAGAATCCTAATTTCCTTGGCATGACACTGTCCTGTTCAGGACTGGGCAAATAGCACAGAGCTTTCCATTCATATTCCAGTCAGCATCTTAACAGAATTCCTGTCCTGCTCTCTGCTCTCACCTTTGATGGACAGACCCCTCCTGGTAATACTGATGATCTTGGTGCCACGAGGCTTCCTCAGAGTGGGGCTGCTTTGTGCTCAGCAGGGCAAAGGGAGCACATGGCAGCACCTCTCCTGTGTCACACAGGACACCCTGGAGAGATGCCACCCTCAGTCACCAGAGGGATCTCCTGTTGGTGTGACCCTTCAGCCCAGGCTCAGTCTGCAACCTGCCCACAAGAAAGTGCCAACCCCCCAGTGCACTGCTGATTTTGGGATGGGGGTGTTGGCTCAGGAATAGAGGGGTAGTGATGGCATCCAGGGGCAAATCCAGGGCAATTCCTGGGCTCGGGGAGGAGAGGGGCTCATCTGGATCCTGTGTGGCAGCAGCACTAGGGTTTGAATCTGTGTGCTCTTTGTTGTACAGCACGAGGAGTGTCTCCTCCTGCCTGGGGAGAGGAGAAGCCCCTGCAGCAGCAGCAGGGCAGTCAGGGCACCTCCAGCCAGAGCCTGCAGGGCAGAACTGCAGTTTGCTGAACACGCAGTGCTTGGGCATGTTTGATGTGTAGCTGGGGGATAGTGAAATGCTGGGAGGCAGATTTGCAGTTTATAACCTTTTTCACTGCCCTGCCCGTGTGTGTGATGAAGTTAAAATCCTCTTGGTCTTGAGAAAATTACTGCAGGATTTTTGGTGACCGCTTGCCACCAGAAGAGCATCGTGTATCTAAATGGGGCTTTTTTTTTTTTTTAATGTCTCTGAATCTCTGAAGATGCTTAAAATCCCTGACTCTTACCTTTGAAAGTCTACTGTAAAGCCCCAAAACACGAAACAGATACACACATAAAGAGCTTGGCACTCAGGGGGACTCACCTCCAGCTCAAAAGCCTTACTCACGTTTGCAGCATTCATCCCAAAAAACTCGCTGTGTTGAGACTTAAAACTCAGGGAAGGGGAAGGCTGTGCTGGGGTTGCCTCTGCTGGGAGGTGGAGGGCACAGGGGGCTGCAGCAGGGCACGGGGTGATGTGAACTGAGATTCCCAGGGCAGGTCCCATCCCGATGCCTTTGGCTTGATGAAAGGAACTCGACTGACTTAGAATGGTGAGAGAGGAGTGGATACCCACAAAGAATAAAAAAATACCTATCTCATCTGTTTTGACCTCATTTTGAGTTATAGTTTCACTGCTGCCACTACTTTTTAAAAATTATTATTATTTCTAAATTCAAAAAAATATAAAAAAGAGGAAAAATAAAGTCTGAAGTCCATTAAAAGCTCCTTAATCTGTGGACATTTAAAATATCTCCCAACCTTGACGTTGTTGGAATTCTCAGTGGTGAAGCTGAATTCTAATTTTGCTCCAGTAGCTTTGCTAGCCAGCAAGATCTTCCTGGCTCATATCATATGGAACCTTAGGAAAAAATAACTCAGATTTCACTTTAAACAATTTATCCTTTTTCAGATACCTAATTGCACAGCCTCTTTTAGATAACCACGTGATGTGTATGTGTGTGAGTGTTACATCTCTGATCACAAACGGCACATCTGATCCCTATGGAATGATCCATTGGGGAAGGAGGGTAATTAGTCTCTAACAAATACAAATTTGGAACCGTCTGTGTAGATTTAAGCTTAGGGAGCAGAGCTGGGGAGGAGGTTTCAGCAACAGGAAGAGAGTGAGAAAGCAGAACTCAAGATACCAGGCTAATATTGCAATTAAATTAGTCAGCTTGAGGAAATTAAATCAAGGGAAATTGGAATGTGTCATATTTTTCAATCTGGATTTCTGGCTGTTATGAGATTTTGAAGAGAGACAGTGAAGAAAATAGAAGCTAATAACTTTTTTTTTTTTCCTGGTGACTCAGATGAGAGGTAGATGAAGCCCTTTCTGATTTTGTGATAATTAATGTGACTCCCATGCTAAAGTGAAATGCAGTGATTAGTTATAAGTCATCTGAACTCTCACAGTAGATTTTTGGACAATTTCTCATTGTTTCAACCTTTTTTTTTTCCTTGAACTGTTACTCTTGCAGGGCTCCATTCTGTCTAGAGGGTCAATCTTTGCTGAAGAAACCTGATTGCAAACTTTTCTGGGCAGTCAGTGGTTTTATGCTGGTTTTTCCTCTCAGAGGCAGGTGAGGACTGGCACTGGCTATGGAGCAGGTCTGGGAGCTGCAGAAGTAGAGCCACCTGCACCTTCTGCTGTGTGTTATGAGAATGTAACTCTCTGGCAGGGCAGCAGGATCCCAAATCCCTGGATTTTGTGTTTCTGGGGACAGGTCAGAGAGCAGGTTGTTGTGTTTGAAAGGGGAGAGCCTGCCCTGTGCTCCCTGTCACCTCTGCCCACACCAACTCCAGGACCCCTTGAATGCCTCCAGCAGCCAATTCAGATCATTAATACAGTGGAAAAACCTAGTTTGGGGCAGGACAGGTGAGTTAGGTCAGCTGGTGGAGGGGGTAGGACTGCACAGGCACTCTGAGACAGAGGATGGAGCAGAGCTGAGGTGCAAATCCTTCCTGGAAGCTGTGAATGGTTTGACTGGGAACACTGGGACTGCAGCATGGACTGCAGCTTTTGTTTCTGGTTTTGAAGAGTTCAAGGCCAGGTTGGATGGGGCTCTGAGCAACCTGGGCTAATGGAAGGTGTCCCTGCTCATGGAAGGGGGGTTGGAATGATATGAGCTTTAAGGTCCCTCCCAACCCAAACCATTCTAGGATTCTGTGATTTACTGGAGAACAGCTTCAGAAATCTCCTACCTTCCTACATGTTCAAAAGATGGTTTTATTTCTCAGACATAAAGGAAAGAAAGAACTTCTCTGACTTTTAGGGCTTTTGGATCACCTTCCTTTGCTTGTATTTCACCATTATTAATTTGGTTGTCCTCTGAGGTCTGCACTGGGAAAAGTAGCTAAACTCGTGATTAATTTAAAGTGCACAGTTGTGTATCAATAATTATGAATAAGTACCTAAATGCATTCATGAACAATGACACCTCTGAGTGCAGATTTAGCTATTCCTTTAAAAAAAAAAAAACATGTAAGATGCTATGAGTGCATTTATAGCAGTGCCCACTAAAAGATGAATAGGGCACATGGTCTGAGTTGATGGAAAACAGACCCAAGAACCTTTCTTAGAGACTTCTACTCTCAATTTCCAATTGAACTGAAGCTTATGACAGCTTGTAATTAGTTTGGGTACAGTTTTGGTGTCCTGTCACAAGCCAGGAGGATCACAACTCCCCTAAGCTGGGCTCTGGAGTGCCAGGGAGTGGAGCACCCCATGAGCAGTGTCATTCCTCTCCCTGGGGCTGTGCTGGCCCCGTGTCCCCAGCAGATTGAAATTCAGCTGCAAGAGCAAGTGAGGCCAAAGGCCTCTGCACACAGGCAGATGAGTTACTGCTTCATTTTTCACGATTACTCAGGTAGACAGCACTGTGCTGAGGGTTAATATAGAAAATGGGATGTGTCCTCCTCCAGGGAGATTGAGGGAAGGTGAGTTTGTAGGGATAGAAGCAAACTCTGGAAAGCAGCAGGCAGGGAAAGCAGCAGACCTTCCTTTGGAACTTTTCTGTTGGAAAATATAGGCAGGAAGAAACTGGAATTATTATTTTTCAAACCTGCCAACCCAATCTCTTAGACTTTTTCATAGAAAAAGGCTGGTGTTCCAAAAATCTATGCAAAATCTTTCCAAAACAAGCCATTATTTGTGCTTGCAGAAGAAGAAAATAAATGTTTGTGAGGTCTCTATGGAGAAAAGGAAGGGGCTAAGTTTGTATCCATGCTGGCCTAACAATTCTATGTTAATATATGCCATAAAGTTCCTTCTTTTTTTTTTTTTCCCTTCTCTTTGCACTTTATTGCACATCAAGCATTTATTTTCAGGTTCCTGACAGGCTCTGAGAGGTACCTCTGGTTATTTTAAACAAATAAATCGTGTCTTGTCTGCAGGATCACCCCAGGGTGAGGAGCAGGCAGGGCACTATTTCCAAGTGGTGTGAGTCTCCAGGTGGAGCATGGCAGGGGGATGATGGATTCCTGCACAGTCCCCACACCACCAGCCAGGGCAAATGACCTGTCAAACCTGCTGGGAATGCAAACCACAGGGATGTGCAGAGGGAAGGCTGGGATGGTGGAGCTGGGAAGGACAAATTTGGGTTTGGACGTTTTCTTTGGGTTCTAGGTAACATGTGGGAAGTTTCTGCTGTAATTTCTGAACTTGTGCAAGTTAATCTTGTTAATCTGGTCTTGTTTCTGCTGTTTTTTTAGTCTCTGATAACCAAATGTGGAGTTCAGTTTAAATTTGGGAGCCCAGCAGGAATGATGCAGCACATGCCCCATCTCCCCACTTACAATCTAATTTCTTTGTGCGTGTTTGCAAGTAAAAATAGAAAAGTAAATAGATGTTGAAGCGAATCCTAGATATGATCTCTAATTAGATTAGGACCCAGAGTTATGGAATAATAAATTATCTAACTACCATGGTACAACTTCTCAGTGCTTTTAAGACTGATTTTTGCCTAAGGCCCTGGGAAAGTGACTTCAACAAAACTTAAACAGATTAAGCCTGATTATTAAGTGAAGATAGTTTTTTTTGATGCCCCTTCCAGACACAAGAGCAACTCTTAATGGCCCTTAAAAAAAAAAAAGATGAGAGCCTGTGTAGTTTTGGCAGCTGAGTGGAGCGTGGTTCGTTTACCAGTGCCCAAAGCTGAAGTTAATAAGTCAAATGCTGACCTGGAGATGTGACAGCGAGATGATTTTTTACTTTCAGTCCTTCTAAATTAAAACACATGCCCTGGTGTTTCGAGTCCGAGGACTCCATTAATTTCTGTCGTTGTGTTACGTTTGCAGCTCAGAAATGATTCTCAGCATCATCCATCTCCAGCCTGCTGATTTTATCAAGCTGAGCCAGGCAGGGGCCATCACTAACAAAGAAACTTTATTTCCTCTCACCCATTTGCTGTGATAATCAGCAGCACTTTTTTCTCCCACTGGCTGATCACTGGTTGATCTCCCAGTGCTGCAGCCCTTTCCCCAGGCACAGGAAACAGCAGTGCCAGGGAAGGGCTCCTGGTTTGAAACTGGACAGTTCAAACCCCCCAAAAATCACTCTGGGCATCACTTGCCCAGCTGGGGAATGCTGGCTGTGCTTCTGGTCACCCAGGCTGTGCTTGGAGGGGTTGGATGCTGCACATGAGAAAGGTTAAGTGCCTACCTGGATTTTTGGCTGAGTCTTGATCTAACTTCTAACAAACCCTTAGCTGCTGATTTTTTAATTTATGTTCTTTCTTGGCTTTGGGCAATAAAAGTATGTGCCTGGCTCAAGGGACTGTTAATAAGGACTAATTAGACAGTGCTTGTATGTAGTTTTGAGAGCTGGGGGCTGTTATTTCTCACCTGCAGTGTAGTTAACAATCCATATACTTTTTATTCTCTGCTTCACAGCACACCGTGAGAAGTATATGGGAAAGAGTTGCTATCTGCCACACAGGAGCATTTGGAACCACTCTTATTAAATTAATCCAGATGGCTTGACAGTGCCACTGTGTAGGGCACTGGCCTCTTACCTCTGGACATGCAAGAACACTCTGTCTCATAAAAGCACGCATTGCTCACCATCCATCTTCACCATGGAGCTCTTGCCTTTGCACTGTCCAGGGAAATCCTGCCTTGGAAGAGTCAAGGGATTCACTATGTGCCAAGGTTGTGGAGAACCAGTTCCACAGAGGAATTTTTGCAAAGCTGCAGCTGATGTGTCTGGAAGGCAGTGCCTTGCAGGGCCCTGCCCCGGGCACTGGGCTGGGTGCGGTGCCTGACAGCTCCACACAGCTCATCAACCACACGTTTGCCATCAGCCATTAAAAGAGGGGAGCCTTGGAATAGCTTGGAATAGCTTCTTCATGGAAAATCAGGCTTCAGACAGGGCTTTAAATATGCAGCAGATTGCTGGGTGCTGCAAATGGACATAAAGGCTGAGAGGCTGTTTCTGTTCTGCTGCCGATGCCCCCCTCCAGAATCGGGCTGGAGTGGCACACAGACTGTAGCACCCGTGCAGCAGAGGGTACAGAGGGGATGGGATTTTCCTGGGGAACAGGAGGATGTTTTCCAACCTGTAACATTTAAAGCAGAGCTTAGGAGAGAGTGTAACCTGTGGAAAATGCACCTCTTGGTATCCATTATTTCATATTGGCAAAAGTGTGTTTTACCCTCATGTGCCTGCCTTAGCTTTGAAACTGTTTGGCCTTCTCTAGTGTCTCAGCAATTCTGTGCCACCTGGGGATTTGGGTCCCCTGGTGTTACACTCAGGGAGACCCTTGGTGTCTCAGCAGTGTGTTGTCCCCTGTGTTATGGTCACCACTGCTGGTCCCACCCACACACTGTACTCTGTCCCTTCCCAAGGGGTGCCAGGGCTGTGCCCTCACCCCATGTCCTCTTGTCCCCCCTAATGTTTTCTTTTAAAGGATTTGATGAGGGTTTTGGAAAAGACCAAGTGTTTTACTTGGCCTGCTTTTGGTCATTATTTTATTGATGTTTTGCAGAAAACTAATTAGAGACTTATCTGCTCCTGACGGGAACTTTGCTGTTCTCTCCTGTCACATCATGTTCACTGTGGTGCTTCATCCCTCACTAGGTCCCAATCTAAACCAGAGGGAATGTCCTTAAGTGCTTTATGTTCTGTATAAACAGCAATTGTCCTCTCAGCCTGGTCAGTCTCCATGTCACGAGCATTTAATTTGGATTAAGGTTTGGTGTTGAGGGCAGAGGGGAGAGGTGCTGGTGGAGAGGAGCCGTGGGGCTGCCCCAGGGGAAGGAGGGTGCTGGGTGGGCCATCAGGCCCTTCATCCTTAGGAAATTGGGTTCACCCCTGGGCTCTGCACACGATGGCCATCTATGAAATGGGGGGGATTTGGGTTTTTTCCTGGTGGAGAAAAAAGGCAAGACTATTCCCTGGCCCCACAGTGTGACCTGACCTGCTCCTGCCTCTTAGGAGCCCCTGTGGAAGGGTGACATGCTGTTGTGCTGGGTTTGGCTGGGGTAAAGTTCATTTTCTTCACAGTAGCTGGTATGAGCCGTGTTTTGGGTTTGTGCTGGAAACAATTGATAATATAGGGATTTTTTAGCTAATGCTGAGCAGAATTTATACAAAACCAAGGCCTTTTCTGCTCCTCACCCTAAGCCACCATTGAGAAGCCTGGGGATGCACAAGAAATTAGAGCAGGGACTCTGCTGGGATATTTGACCCCAGCTGGCCCAAGGGATATCCCAGATGAAATGACATCAGGTTCAGTTTATAGAGCCAGGGAAGAAGAAGAGGGAAGGGGAGAACATTTGGAGTGATGGTGTTTTTCTTCCCAAGTCACTGTCACATGTGATGGGGCCCTGCAGTCCTGGGGATGGCTGAACACCCACCTGCCCATGGGAAGTGGAGAATGAATTCCTTGTTCTTCTTTGCTCTTGTGCACAGCTTTTGCTTTCCCTATTAAACTGTCTTTATCTCAGCTTTTCCCCTTTTACCCTCCCAATCCTCTCCCCATCCCACTGGCAGAGCAGCAAGTGGAGCTGATGCTGGGGCTGAACTGGGGCTGGGGTTAAACCACAACAGCTGTTGAGTAATGACTTGCAGTGTCCCAAATGCTTGAAATAGAGAAAAATAAATGAACTTGACTGGGCAAATAATTCCCAAAGGCATTGACATGGGCTGTAATAGGCAAAGCCAACATGGAAGAGCAGGCCCCTGCTTTCTCATGGAGAAATCCAACATAGAAGAGCAGGACAGTGCTTTCTCACTTGGTCTGTGGAGCAGCCCTGCTGGTCCAGGACCCCCTGCCCCTCTGCTGCTGCTGCATGCACAGGGGAGGAAGAATTGCTCTTTCCATGAGCATTAAATGCTTTATTTTGTGACCTTCCTCTAATCAGATGCTTTATCTCGACCATATATTAAAAGCACAGCAATAAAAAAAGGATTTTAATAAACTTAACCTCTCTAAATTGTGTAATTGTCACTTTCCCAGGACATTAGGGAAGCTGTAAGAGGGAGGAAAAATATGTACAGAGCAGTTTTTGGTGCATTGATAATTTATTATCTAATAATCTCTTTTCTTCCAAGCTATTCCCAGTTTTCTCATTACTCGTGTGCAGCACAAAGCCTGGTTGCTAACAGCAGGTTGCTGTGCTACTGCAGAGCCAGATCTGCTCCATGTCAGTGGTGAACACACTGGTGGCAGGAGGAGGAGGGACTTTGCTGGGTCTGGACACAGCCAAGACCTGAGGCTGTTAAAGTTGTTAAATGAGGTGATTTCTCTCCTGATGCCTGAGGAATGTTGGTTTCAGCAGAGGGATGGTTGATGTTCCTGCCCAGACAATCTGTGGCCCGTGTTCCTCAGAGATGCAAAGCTGTGGCAGGAGGTTCAGCACCACGCCAAAGAAAGCTACCCTTGGGAAACTACAGGGTTGGTTATGGTTGGAAAGGTCCTTAAAGACCTTTCTAACTCCCTGCTGTGGGCAGGGACACCTTCCACTATCCCAGGTTGCTCCAAGTCTTGTCCAACCTGGCCTTGGATATTTCCAGGGATGGGGCAGCCACAACTTCCTTGTGCCAGGGCCTCCCCACCCTCACAGGGAAGAAATTCTTCATTATATCCAACTAAATCTACTCTCAGGAGCCCAGAGGACATAGGTTGGCCACCCCTACTCTTGTGTTGGGATTCTCCTGTGTCCATATGTGCTGAGGCCTGACCAGTGTGCACTGGGATGGGCACAGGCACAACTTCCTTCTTGTGCCTGTTCCTCACAGGATGGGTTTGGGGATCATGTGCAGCCTTGGAAGAAGGAGAGGGAGACATTCACATACAGATCAGGCAGTTTGATTTGCACCTCTGCATACAGTGCTTGTCAAAGCCCTGCAGGGTCATTGGAAAGGCAAAGCACAGCAGCAATTCCCTGGGCTGGGTCCTGGTGTGCCAGGGCTGTGTCTGATGAGAGGTGGCACTGCCTGAACCTCTTTCAGTGTCATTCAGGCTGTGTAACGCACAGTGGGGGTGTGACTGTCCTGCACAGAGGGCAAAGATGTGTGTAAGTCTGGTGTGTGTCTTTTAATTTGTTCTGTTCCTTTCCTCAGCACTCCTAGCTGGGCATAACTAGGGTGGAATAACACAACAGAGCAGCTCCAGGTGCAGCTTAGTTTCTGTTCCTATCAGGGGGCAGAACCATCCTTGGCTGTGGTGGGCACACATATCCTCAGGCATGAGCTGAATAAAGGTGATTTCCGTTATGTTGAGATTTTGATATGAATCAGACCCTCTGCATCCCCTGTGTCTCCCAGGGAACCATCCCAGATGAGACTTCTGGTTTGACTCATCTTGAGCATTGAGAGCACCAAGTACCTCCTTGGAAAGAGCACAGCCCTGCCAGCACGGGCAGTAAGCTCCTGTTTAGGTCAGACCAGAAGATCTGAGGCACTGCAGGATCTTGGAGGAGACAAAGCAGGGGTTTTCTTAACCCCTAGCTGGCATCTGGAGAAGCCTGGGATAAAAATTACCTTGGCCTTGGTTTTTGCAGGGATGTGGACCTACCAAGTTGCCTGTCAAAATGTGGTTCTGTTGAAAGGTTTGTGCTTCAGGAGTGATGAGGTAGTGCCAAGCCAGGTGTGCTCTGGGAATCAGAGGTGCAGTTGGAAGCAGAGCTTCTCCTCTTGCCAGCTCCCCACATTTAACAGTGGAGAATTGCCTCCTTTTACAGTTTACCTTTGTGTGAGAATTTATGTGCGAGCTTTACCTGCCACAGGAGAGCTTCTCCCAGAGATAAATTCATACAGAAAGTCATCTCTGGATGAGGAGGTTATCAAAGAAGAGTGATCATGAGTCAAATAACTGATGCCTGCTGCAATTTGCAATTACAGACCACGTTTAGGAGCACACGAGAGTATTCCCATTGTTGTGCTTTGGGCTGGGCAGATTGATGGATGTGATTGAAATGGTGTAGAGGGTGATTACAATAAGGAGGTAGGAAATTAAATGAAAATGCTACTGGTTAGGAACCAAATGCAAATGTGCTTCTCTTCTCTAGAGCTCTGTGTGTGTTGATTTGCATCTGCATTGCCCAGGAAGGGCACAGTGCACGGGAAACACAAAAATACATGAACTGAAGGCAGATAAATGTGATATGACTGTGACTTATTGAGCAGAACCTCAGCTTTGGCTGCTGGGCAGGCAGGTTTTACCTCCAGAGAGCAGAGCCAGATAGTCTTGCTTATCAAGGAGAAAAATAGGACAAACATAAAAAACAACCAGAGCATGGGCTGGTGGTCATGAACGAGGAGACCTGAGCTCTCATCTCACCCCTGCACGTGTTTGCTGAGTGCCTGCAGCCCCTGGGATGGGGTCAGTCAGTCAGTGGTGCTGGTGACAGTCTGGGAGTGCAAACTGCTGGGGTTTGTAAGCATTTTTTAGGTGTAGTTATGACTTTAAATTCAGGGAAAGCCCTGCAAATGCAGAATCAGGAACTCGGTGTGCAACAGCCAAGGAAAGGATTTGGACAGGGGTTTGCATTGTGGTCTGAAGGCACAACTGGGTACTTGGAGGGGGTGGTGGGAGAGAAGGAGAGTTGTTATCAGAATCAGACTTCTGTCTATCAGCAGTGAAGTTCAAATCCAGACTGAAATTCAGCTGCAAGGGGAAAGGGCTTGGACCTTACTGCTGCCCCATCTGGCCACGAGAATTGCTGCCTCTGCCCCTGCACTGCCCTGCTCTCCATTGTTGGGATTTTTAAATTATCATCAGTCTCACTATTCATGAAAGTCTGGCATGTCTTTTCCCACCAACAAAAGGGATTCTGATAAAAGAAGTCAATAAGGCTAATGTTGTTTTCAGTCACTAAATCTGACTTAAAGCTGGCCTAGGAAAAAGAGAATTCATCTCTGAATACATTAGTAAATGACTGACAGGAAAATATTGCAAATGATGTAGCTGGTGTATATTTTCAGTCACCTGTAAAGCTGGCTGAATATTTGAAAAAAGGTTTTTTGCAAGTGTATCCCAGTAATTGGCAGAAAAGAAAGAAATTAATATTATGCAACCATTTCCCCCCAAATTGCTCCATAATGTACCTACAGCAGCAAGGGCTTCCTAAAGCAGGAGTGGATTCGACATCAAAATCTCCATCTCGGGCTCCCCAGGAGCTCTGCAAGGCATGTAAGCACAAGGCACTAGGGGCAGGTGGGCTGGAAGAGCCTCCCCATAGTTCCTTCCATGATGACACGACCAGGGGGATGTCACCTGTGTGCACAGCAAGTCCCTGTGTCCCAGGAATTGGTCTGTGGTCAACAGCTCTGTGGTCAAGTCAGGGAAACTTGCCCTGACAAACACAATTCCTATGTGCTGACAGCAAGGCTGGGACAGGGAGAGAAGTCTGGAAAAATCAATGAGAATGACAGTTGGAAAAGATGATAGATAATATTGGCAGATGGAGAGCAGTAGAGCAGGAAGAGGAGGAATAATCGATGAGGGAGTTCATAATGGAGTTGGTTGGTCTCCTGAGGGTGCCCAGTGCATGTCCAGCCTCTGTGCTGCATCAGCTCCTTGCCAGATGGACCCTTGCTGAGCTTAACATAGGAAAAAAATAAAGATTTCAAAGACCAGTGGCCCAGCAGGATTCAGAACACACTTAGAGTCTTTAGGTCAGACTTCCTTTGGCTCCAGACAGGATTTGACATGCTGACTCAGTTTTCTGAATGAATCATGTCTCTGCCTCCCTTCAACCCTCCTGCTTTGTGTGCACCTCCTTGGGCTTTCAAAAGCCTCGAGATTTCTCCGAGGGGCCCAAAAGGAGCTGAGGAAAATAGGGCAAGACTTTGTGCCCTGTCCTATGGAATAGGGCACACACAAACTCCAATTCCCCACACATTTATTGTTGTTGGTTTCTCCTCTGAGCTGTGTCCCCTGGATCTGAAATGAAACTGGTGTAATTGGATGCACCACCATAGTGGCCAATGACAAACAGCATTTTTCTGAAAGCATTTTTCCCCCTGTTGCTGAGAGATTACATCTGATGTTATAAACCAGCATCGCTCCCAGTTGGTACCACCACTAATTTACCCTTCTGGAAAAGCTTCTTGTTATTGCAGCTTGTTCACTGCAGCCATCGAGGTGAAATTATTTCTTTCAAGCTAGGATAAAAATTTTTGTCTCGTGTTGTCCAATATCTGAAAACCCTTGGAGAAAAATGAGAGATAGATCCCAGACCAAGAGGGCAAGAAAACTCATTATCATTTTTAAGATAAGAGAGAAGCAAGGGAAGCAGGGTGTTGGTGGGGAACTGAGGGGTGCAGGCAGCCCAGGGTGTGCTGACCATGTTCAGAATGGGTTTATGTCAGGAAACCTTGAATTATACAGTGCAAAGTGGGATTTGTGTAGGAATTTCCCTGACCACAGTGGAGATTTCAGAGGAAAGAAATCAAAGTTCATCAAAAATATCTCAGTGAGTTGGTGAATCTGCACTGGGATATTTTAGGGGAGGGCAGGTGTGATGTAACTGCATTTGACTGTCCTTAATGTCACCTTCCTTTATCCAAAGAAAAACTTTTCTCTCTCCCTACGCATTCATGCTTATTTGCACTGCTCTTTTCCTCCCCTGGATACCTGGAATCAATATCAGATGTTTGCAGGAATTATCCAGCCATGGCTACATGGTGCTCAGAAATCTGTTCCTCCCCTAGGCACTGTTTTGGGGGTAATTACCCCAAACCAGTGGGGTGCTCAATCTCTGCTGTCCTCTACTACACACAGACCAAAGCTTGTGTCTGCTTTAAATCTTGGAGTCCTCCTGCAGAACAGGGGCAGCAGGAGACCACCAGCTATCTGAAAATAAAGTCAGATCAGGATCCAAACTGGAAAGCTGCTTCTTTGGTTTAGCACTGCTGCCATCTCAAAGCCCTGTCTGCCTCCTGTGCCTCCCTCCAATTTGGGGTACAGCCCCGTGGGGGCAGATTTTCAATCTCAACCTCCACCTGGACCTTTCCCCATGGCCCAGGGCATCCCATCCTGGCTTGGGGGCTAATAATTCCTCATGGTCCAGGGCATCCCATCCTGGCTTGGGGGCTAATAATCCCAGAGGCACCATCCTCATCAGGCTGGGTGGGAAGAGGGAGTTATGTTTGTTGGGTTTTTTATGCTTCTTTACAGGGGAGAACAAGGGCTGTGGGAATACCAAATGCCTGTGAGCCCTCCTGTCAGACTAGTCTTGTTAAAGTTTGAAGAATTGGCCAATTTCAGTGCAATTTGACAGACTTCAAAAGAGCTTCAAAAGGTAATAGATTTCTGAAAAGCTCTGCAAAAATAGTTGGGCAGGTGAAGGAGGCTGAGGGAAAACTTACAGCATGAATTTGCATCTTGGGGGTTGTAAAAATATCTGCTTGGGTGCTTTCCACAGGAAAGTAGGACCTGGTAATTTTCCTGTTTAGAAGGGAACTGAAGTGTGTGAGACTGTTTTTCAGCTCAAAGAAAGGGGGGAGCTGGGGGTTTGGATGTTCATGGTGTCCCATGCCTGAGGGCCTAGGGGACAATTGGAGGTAACCTAAAATAAGGTGGACATTTATAGGAAGAAGAATCAAGGAGGAACAAGACCGTGTTCATTAGGACTTGAAGGAAATAATGGGAGTATCCAGTTCTAGAAGAAAATTAATAACCCACAGTTCTATAAAACTTTCTGTCCAAGGGCACTGTGATACCTTCATAGAAAGTTGGGGGATACCTCCATCACCTTCTTTTACAAGGGCAGGGGAAGTCTGTGCCAGGACCAGACATGATCTCTGATTCTTCTGATTCACATTTCCGAGCCTCTCCTGGCACACTTCGTTTTCTCGTGGTCAAGGAGAAGCCAGGGGAAAAGCAAACGAGAAAGATGTTGGTAACTTGTCATTTCTCATGAAAAACTCGAGTGGTACTGTCTATTTTTATAATAGGTGTTTTAGAAAGTCTGCCAGGATCGATTTCCAAACTGTAGAATCAGGGAATCCCTGACATCTCTAGGTCAGGTGTTCCAAAGGTTAATAATTTCTATTAAAAACAACCCTTTGCTCCTTACAGACTGTTTTGGGGTGGGGAACGGAGGCACAGCTCTGCTTTCCTTGGTTCTCTTTGCTTTGCTGACTGCTAAAGCCGAAATTTCTCTCAGAGCCTCTGCATACTGACAGTGTGGCTGCTATTTTTAATATTGCTCCCAAACGTCCAGACAGGCAGGTGCTGACCTTCACACCTGGCTAAATTAATCTGCTCTGCACTCCCTGCTCCATCAGGAGGCCGCGTGCAGAAGCCACACGGTGGGGCTGGCAGGAGCCTGCCCTCCCGGGGGAGTGTTTTTGCAAGCTAAAAGGGAAAGTTTAAAACCATCGGGATGTCCCTCTGTCTGGGGAAGAAAATCTATCAGAGATTATGCTGAGCCTTGTTCCCAATCAGCCCGAGGCGACGGGGGAATTGTGCGCTCCTGTGATTTAATCAAGGTGGGCTCGGCGTGGTCCTGCCGCTCCTCGGGGGCCGGGATGCTGCTCCCGGGGCCGGGATGCCGCTCCCGGGGCCGGGATGCGGCAGCGGGAGCGGGGCCAGCGCATCCCCCGAAGGCAGCAACGCGGGGCCTGGGTAGATAAACTGCCTGAAAAATGGTTACAGTCCGTACCCTGCTTAGCCTCTCCATCCACGGAACGGCTGGCTAATAACAGACAGATCCTCGAATCGCTGCTGAAGGTGGTGTGAGGGAGCTGCTGCACTCTGCTGACTTTCAATAATTGGTGAAGCAGTGGCAATAGAGTTTGTGCACTGCCGTGGAAGAGATCTATTAAGAGTCCCTTCCAAGCCTGTGCTGCTGGGAAGAACAGTTAATTGAAACTACAGTGCTCGTTTTAATTGTGTCTGTCCGTAAGTTTTTGCTGGAATTGCTCTGTCAGGGCTGCTTCCCCCTCTGCCAGCTCTGCTCCTCAGCTGGGTGATGCCACAGTGTCAGGGCTTTTTTCAACAGGCATGGATTTATTTTTGTGCAGTGCAGCAGGACTTCAGAGCTGCACAAAAAATAACCCCTCAGCCTCTTTGCTGCAGAGAGACAGGGATCTACCCCTGGAAGTGTTCAAGGCCAGGTTGGATCAGGTTTTGAGAATCCTGGTCTAGTGGAAGGTGTCCCTGCCCATGGCAGGGGTGTGGAATGTGGTGATCTTTAAGGTCCCTTCCAACCC
The DNA here is from genome assembly GCF_025592945.1 of Manacus candei. Classification (NCBI taxonomy): domain Eukaryota; kingdom Metazoa; phylum Chordata; class Aves; order Passeriformes; family Pipridae; genus Manacus; species Manacus candei. Next base: position 4,576,949 of record NW_026138105.1, on the reverse strand, counting down.
AAACCATTCTGTGATTCCATGTCTGGCACTTCTGGCCTGGAGCTTTGTCTCTGGAGCTTTTGTTACCCTGTTGCCCCCAGCTTTTTTGTTGCCCTGGAGGGGAACAGCACCTTGGCATGGGTTTGGTGCTCAGTAATGCAGACCTGGGGCCCAGCTGAGGCTGTTCATCTCTGCAGCACTGAGATGCACGAGCTCAGAGCCAGTTTGAGGGTCGGGCACGGGGTGTGTTGTGTGGCAGGTCTGGACTTGGTTCGTGGCAATGGTGTGTGTGTGTGGAGGGGCAGAACTGCCACGATGGAGAAGGGCAGTGGTGTGGTGGCAGCTCCAGTACTCCCACCAAGTGCTGGAAGCACTGTCAGTGCTGACACTGGAGCAGAAGAGACAGGGAAAGATGGGATAGTTAGTGATTAAAGTGATCCCAGCAGACTGGTGTGATAAGGAGCAGTGTTAGAAGAGAAGCCCAAGCCAGAAGCCGGATTAGCGTGTGGCAAACCCGGGGGCAGCTGCAGCAATGCTGGAGCTGGGGAAGGGATAATCCTGCACGGGAACAGGCTGGTGGGAGGGAGCCAGGGCTCATCACCACAGGCTTTAGCCCAGTGCTGTGCCAGAGCTGTGCTGTTTGCCAGGCTGCCGTAAAATAAAAGAAAGCCCAAAGAGCAGTTTGTGTTGAGAAATGCAGTTTGCGTCAATGAGGTTGGACACCAGGCTGCTCTGTGGGCCCTGTCAGTGGGGGCTGCTGCTCCAGGGCTGATCTGTGTGGGAGAGCTAAATGCTGAAATTTAATAACTGCAGAGGCAAAGTTAATAAGTGAAGTTTATCTGTGTTCTGTGTTAGTCTGAATCTCCTCGTTTGGCCATTTCTTCCTTCAACTTAACAGTTGTTTTGCCTTTCAGGAGGGTCTGGCTGCTGTTGTGCTCTGATAGTCACATCACCCACTCCTGGTACGAGGTGAATGTAGAGGTACCATGAGGTCTTTGAGAGAGAAAATTCACCATTGCATTGCTGAGAGGGAGGTGGGTTAAGCCGAGGGAGGTGCCAGCCTGGAGGGGTCAGGCAGTCACCTCCCCTAGGGAAACCACCCCTGGCTTTGCTCCCCATTTTTGGACTCATCCCTCCCCTCAGAGGAATGAAATGAGCATTCAGCACACTGAGTCCAGGCCACCAGTGTGTTGGTGCTGTGCTGGCATGTGAAGGGGACTCAGCGTAAATTAAATTGAGTGTAAATTATCCTCATTTCAAAACCACTTTGCAGTGCCAAGAAAGCATAAACTGGTTTTAAGGCTACATGGGAACCAAGCTAGTTATTTTAAAAACCTGATCACCTTGAGCTTGGCACCCCTGGGAGGTTTCAAAAGTCTCCAGCAGAGTCTTGCTTTGTTTGCATGGATTATAAATGTAAATATATTTAGGCTATGAATGTAGAATGGGAAGAAAAGAAAAGATTAAAAGATATTATGCATTTCTGATTTTTAGATTCATGTTCTTCCTCATGAAAGTGTGAATGACATTTATTTGGCTGGCTGCATAATCCATGTTAACAAGACAATTAGTATGTGCTGAAAGTTATTATTTTCCTCGGCACGTCAAAGTCATGACTGTGCTGGATTTGGAATGGAGCCTTACTCCACTTTTTCTTTGTGGTAAAAGATAATATTGAATTTTTCTCTGAAGATCTTGGCAGCATGTAATTAATATTTTTTTTTCCTGCCTTAAATAAAATGGAGCAAAACACAACAACCTAACCGAGGAAAAATCTAGTCAAAAACGAACCTTTCCTCTTTGGCCCTGGATTGAGTGGATTCTGTGCTCCTGGGAGGCAGCAGTTGGAGAGCCAGGGGTGGCTGCAGCTCTCTCCTTGTTCACAGAGCAGGGACAGGAGTAGCAGAGGCTCTGTGGGTTTCTCAGGCATTGAAGGGGGAACTTCACTGGACTTTCTCACCTCTGTTGGCACTGACCCAAAAGCATTCAGGTGGCAGAATCTGGAGTTCAACAAAACTCCCAATTCTGCATTAAGTGGCTGTGTGTGACTTAAATTAGAGCACAAATCCTGTGGGCACTGCTCAGTTCTGTTCAGCCTAAGCCAGGTCTCCTGTCAGGTGCTGCAGGTTTCTTCTGCAGCGAGACTCCAGGTAAGTTACCAAGGCTGGTGTCTGTGTATAATAGGGGGCTTATAAAAGAACATTTTAGAGCAGTTTATAGCCCTTTTCTTTTAACTTTTTCCGCCTTTCTCCTCCTTCCAACAGGCTGTGGCTGTGTGAGCCACACACTGCTGAGCAGAGGTGCTGCTTCTCTGGCTCCAGCAGCTCGTGCTTGGCTTCAGAAAGTTTTGCAGCTACAGCTGAATTTGAGGCTTTTACATCAGAAAGACATGAAATATTGAATTTCTGAGGTCCTTTGGTATCTGCATTCAGCCAGCCTTGGAGGAACACAGGCCCTCTCTCCCGTGGCTGGGCGAGGTCTGAGCTGGAGGCAGGAGGAGAGGGCAGGGCTCGATGTCTGGGCTTCAGGGTAGGGCTGGGGGCAATTATCTGAGTGGTGCTGTGAGCAGGAAGATGTGGTGTTGCTGAAGAGCATGTGGATGACTCCATCTTTCAAAGTTGATGTCCTTTTTAGTATAGGACTTTGGGTCCTTGGTGGAAATGAAGCTTGTCTTGGCTGAGGAGTGGAGGCAGCTGAGGCTGGGAGGAGGCAAACTCAGGAAATGCAGAAATGCTCCATTTTAGCTTGTCCATTATCTGTAGTCACTGACTCTGTGCTGTTCCTTCCCATGACACTGCCCAGAGTAAGAACAGGGTGGTGCCATGGAAGGAATCAAGACTGAGCAGTGAAGGAATTGCTTTATGAGCAATTGTATCAAAAGGGAGACAGAGCAAACAAAAATAGGGCAAATGGTGCTGGGTCCATCTCTAGTGAAGCTGTGGGCCCCTCTCACATGCTGAGGGGGTATCTGGTACCCAAAGTGATGCTCATCCCTCTGGGAAATGAGGCTGCCAGTGGTGGGGCACAGCCAGGGAGGTGAGGACCATCCTCGTGGACTTGATTTCCAGCTCTGCAGTTGGTCTCCTCTGGGCATCACAGGTATCCCTCTGCCCTGACTTCTCCACATGCAGCAAGGGCAAGAGCAATTTTCTGCAGAGAGAGACTGATTAGCATCTGTGAGGCAGAATGATGAACGCCCCTGGAAAGACAAGGAATAATCAAGCATGAGGGCTGGAGGGGTGCAGTAAATAAGGCAGAGGTTCCCTATAGAATGAGGATGAATTAAAGCACTGAATAACTGTCTTGTTCCCCAAGCAGTGTCTGTCTTGAGCTGCAAAAGAGACAGGGGTCCTGTGGATAAAAAAGTGTGATTAAATGCCAAAAAATCCTTCATCCAGGCAAGGGGGAGGAGGGCACAGCAATTAGTGAGGAGGAAGCCCAGCAGGAGGAAGGGAGAGGGCAGGTCTGCACATCCAGAGCTGATCCCACCAGCCCAGGTGCTCCTGCTGCCCCCAGGAGTGTGATGGGTGAGCTGGGGCCAACTGGCTTTGACAAATAGCAAAACTGGCAGGAGAATTGATGTAAAACTTCAGAGAGGTGAAAAGATTTAGGGTTAAGTATGGAAAATGTAAGTGTTCCTGGCAGCACAACAATCTTCCCAGCCATATTTCAATTTCCTGGGTGAGAGTGTTTTATTTAGAAAGGTCACAGGTTTTCCTGGCCGGCCACCACGGGTATGTGGCCAGGTTTGCCCCCCTTGAAACACAGAAGCACGAACAGAATTGGAGCATGTGTTTTCTTCTTATTCAAAACCAACTCCTTTATTGGTCTTTCCCCACCTCCCTGCAAATTGTTTGTTGATGAGGGGCTTTAATTGCTCCAGAGCTGGTCCTGTGGGTACAGCTTAACTCCTGTGATCTGACACCCCAGTGTCTCTGAGCTGGGCTCACTCCAGACCGCAGTGAACTCATTTAAGGCATTAACTGTGGTGGCAGCAGGCATGAGCCTTGTGAGAAATGCTGGTGGGTGACATGTGCACATCAGCCCCAAAGAAAGGTTAATTTCATTCATCAGGAGATGCAATTAAACCCCTGTAGCTGGGAGCAGTTCTTCTGGGCTATACCACCTATTATGAGCATTTCAGGAGCCGTGATTTCTGTGTTTCTTCTTGCTGTTCAAACACTAGAATAAATTAAGCTCCAACAACCCTGAACGTAAATAATCCCTATAACATTGTTTTTTGGTCATATCTTGGCCAATCACTGTTATTATTTTCATAATTATGCCATTCTCCATCTGCTTGATGGAGTTAATGTCTCACTTTGTCAGTCACTGGCCCATCTTTCTTTAGCATCTCAGTAATAGGCAGCCAGAGTACACAGAAATTAGGCTATTTTCCAGGCATTTAAATGGCAGCTTTAGTGCATGTGTGTTCAATTTGGTGTGCATTCGTTGACTGGCTCCTCAGTTCTGCCTCATCAGGGAAGATGCAGGAGGGGCTGAATCCTGCATCTCACCACGCTGGTGTTTGGTGAGGCATTTGAGCAGAGCTGCAGAGCTGTGATGCAGCAGAGTGGGTCTGGTCCCTCTGGCTCATCTTCTCCCCCCAAAATATGATATTCCTCCCCAAAAAGCAAAACCAAGGAAAGCCCTGTGGGGCATGGCTACAGGCAGACAAGAGGGTGCATGAGAGAGAAGCAGCTCCGTGTGCTGCCACACGAGCTGTACTTTGCAGAAGAAGCCCCTGTTTTCTCATTTAGGTGATAATATTGATAATTATCAATTATCATCAATAATAGCCTGTGGCTACTGGTAATTGCCCCCACCCCAGCAAGAAGTGGGGTTGGGGTAAAGTGCTGTCATGTGTTTGAGTGCTCCCAGAAAGGACCAGTTCTTACAGCCCCACATTTTTTAGGCAGAGAACAGCCCAATGTGCTTTTCTTCTCCTACATTTTCTGTGATCCAGCCTTGTCATTCAGGAGTGAGACAAAAGAGAGGGCAGTCCCCTATCAGGGACTGCAGGCTGGGTGGGGGAGCAGTATTAAAATGCACTGCTAATCACAGAGCAGCTCAGCATTGTCTGGAAAACCCACTGGAAATCTGGGCAAGAGCCCACCAGAGCAGCCCACCCTGACCTGGCACCCTCCTGCACCCCATCAGTGGGGCAGGGCAGGCAGGAGATGCTCCTCAGCCTCGTAGCACATTAGAGGGGACATTAAGAGCACCTCTGAGCTTACCTGTGTGGGTCCTGAGCATGGGCAGGTTCAGATGGACTCAAATTAGCTTAGATATTAGGGCAAATTTCCTCACTGAAAGGGTGGTCAGGCATTGGAACAGGCTGCCCAGGGAAGTGGTGGATTCACCCTCCCTGGAAGTGTTCAAAAATATATGTGGATGTGACACTGGGGGACATGGTTTAGCTGGGTTAATGGTTGGACCTGGTGATATTACAGGGCTTTTCCAACCTAAGTGATTCTATGACTTTATGAACAAACCCAAGGTAAACTGCAGTGTGGTTCAGCCTGGTCATTCCAGCACAGCTCAGTGGGGCTGTACAAATCCTGCCAGATGTGATGTCTCCCCAAAGCTCACTGTGGTGGCTGAAGCACAGAACCAGCACAGCACCCAAGCTGGCTCAGTTAAAGCTGGTTTGAGTAGTTCTGCCCAGACATTCCCTAAGGGAGGAACAGTTGTTTGTTCTGCACAGCAGTTTGGATACCTGTAAACAGCCGTGCCTCCTGCTCAGTGCGTCCATGGTAATGAGCTGAGGCCGTCGCCTAATTAATATTCCAAATATTCCCAAGTTAGAGTGATATACTGTAAATGAACAGTGTCAGATGACAGCAGAAATCAGATAAGGAGCAGCTGGAAGTGATCTGCTTGTATTTAAGATCTAGCGCTGCTAGAAAACTGCTTGTATTACCAGCAACTTGAAAAAAACTTCAGGGATTTTCAGAGATTCTATTGATGATGGGTGAGAAGGAGGGGCTCATCATCTTGCTCCCCAGTAGCCACTGTGAGGAGCAGATTCTTCATTAGCATAAGCCATGATCACTGTGCAGTGTGGTGCCAACCATGTTCATTAGCTGAGTGTAATTGGCCTGTGGTTTGGAAATTGCAGGCAGGGTCAGGGGGCAATTTCTGAAATTCATAATGCAATGAGGAGCTGGGTAGCTGAGCACAAAGGTTCGAATTTCAAGTGAGGATGCTCCAGCTTAATGAAAGGTAGGATTTCTCCAGTGATTACCAAGGGTTAAAATTCGCAGGTTTCCTGAGCAAACCCAAAAATCACAAACTGCACCACCTGTACCCCGGCGACAGATTTGCCTATTTATCTTAGTTATTATCTGTCTTGGCACAGGGCTTGCAGTTCATTTTTGTCATGTTGTTTGTAGAGTGTGGGTCTGATTCCAGATCTCTGATCACTAAAAGATTATTCAGTTCAATACTGTGGTTTGTGTTGTGTGTGTCATACTTGCCTTGAACCACAGTCACGTTATTTACTTCACAAGGAGATGCTGTGTCCCCTTCACACTGAGTGGTTAACAAAAGTTTGAAGGCTGGCTGATTTGTTTCTGTCAGGATGAGAAGGCAGTGATATGTAGCAGCTACATTTTCTGTGTAGCCTTTTTTTAATCATTTCCATGCACACCAAAAGGAAAATGCACATCTGTCTTGTTTCCTTACACACAATGGAGATAATTTAAGCAGATTCTCCAGCCAGAAATCAACATGTCTGCTACACCAGTGAGTGCTGTGACCTGAAAACTAAACCTCTCAGGTCCCATATATGTGATTTCTCTCTGCTTTCTGCCCCTGGCCCACACAGCACTGGGCAGGAGGGCAGAGCTCTGCCCTTTCCTGCCTCCTGCCCACACCTCCTGCAGTCTCCCAGACTGCAACATCCTCCACTGATGAAGGTTCTGACTGGCAGAATGGCTCCCTGACAGGCTGGCCAGGCAGTCCAGATTGCCTGGCAGAGACCAAGTACAAATCTGAGTGTCTTAGAAAGTCTTCAGGATGCTTTTGTACCAGATCTTGGATAAGGCAGCTGGAACAGGTTGTTGTCCCATATCGCCCCGTTTAGAACACAGGATTTCTTGTCTCTCCACAACATGACCAGCCCTGAAATATACTGGTTTAGCATCATTATAGGCTACTGAGGACTGCTTGTCTTCTGATAAAATATATTCTGTTCAATAATGAATATATATCTACTCTGCTCAGTATGTGTTTGGCACTCATGGGTTTCAGGGGTCTGTGACTGTTCCTGGGTCCAAAATATATCTGGTAGCAGCTATAAGCCACCTGGGTTGCAGGTCCTGTTGGGAAACAAAACAACTCTTCAGTCATTTACAAGGCATGGCATCAAAAAGAGAAAATATATTTTTGGTTTGGATGAAGAACCCTTGCGGAAGGGAAACCTCTATGAGAGTAAAACTCGTTGCAAAACAGGAAGAGGAAAATATTCCTTTTATGAAATGAAAACTCCCTGCTGTGGAAAACTATTGAGGCAAGTAGATGAGTAAGATTATGAAAAGGATTAGATATGGATTATCCAGGATTAAGGCAATGAACTCTCTTGGATAAAATTCACAAGTGGTTTTCATCCTGGTGTCTTTGGGGTCCAAGATAAAACTGTTATGTAGAAAAAACCCCTCCCCTCTCCTGCATTGCAGGGACCAACCGATTGTTTGTGTTTTCTCCTTTTCATTCTTAAAAAAAACCCAAAACAATTCCCAAATTGAACAAGGGCTGAGTGTAAAGACCTCATAAATGTGAGAGGTGAAACAGCACCTGATGAGATGTGGTGGAGTTGAATATAAATTATGCACATGGGGGGAAAGAAACCACAGTGTTACCTGTATTTGTGCACATACATATAAATATACATACATATATGTGTGTATATACACTCTGATGGTCCTTGACCTCACTAGACACCTGAGGAATGTTGGACTTATGGCAGAGAGTCCCTGTGGAAGTGTAAGTTTGGTGAATCAAACAGGTGAATTCTGTGTGAGAAATTACCAAGGAATAAACAGAGAACAAACCAGAAGATCTTGTTACAGCACTGAGCAAAACCATCACCTGGCTCCCTGCTGCAGGATGTCCTGCAAGGCTGAGCAAGAGCCAGGGGCAGCTTTTCCCCAGGGACAAACAGCAAAGGAGCCAAGGAGTCCAACCTGGAAAAGAAAAGGTGGAGGGGAGGTTATGACAGAGCTTGAGAAAATCAGGAGTGGCTTGAATTGGGAAGAGAGGTTCGTTGCCTCTTCTACATGTAGATCCAGAGCTTTAATCCACAGCATCATCTTTGGCAGGGGTTTGGTTTTAAAGGAAGTTTGGAGCTGCAACAGTCCAGGCTATCAGCTCCACCCCTGTTTCTAATAAAAGAGCTGTGGCTTGGTTGTAGGCAGAGAAAAAGAGTTTTCAGATGTTGCTGCTACTCTCAGCGGGGTGTAATAGAAACTCATTATCATTCACAAGTCTAACTTAATTACATTTTTTCTTGAAGGATTTTATGCCGTCTCAGTGGGAAGGGGGGTTCATCTACATACATTCAGGGGCTGTCTTCTCAAACCTTAGTAATATCTATGGTAAATGCCTAAGGAAGGTGGGGAATTACTTTAGGACTTTCATTTGATCAATGCAGGCTGCAGCATGGATCCACTGGACCCACAGGAAACATTATCATGCCCAGTACCTGCACTGGTAGACAATGAGGTGTTACCTTGCTCCTTCTGTGTTCGTTGCTTTCAGCAGACAGTCACAAAATCTGAAAATTAATGATTTCCTCATTGGTCAAATCTTGAAGGATTTTCTCGGTTTGTTCTTAAATTTCCTTTGCAGAAGGAAAATTTCCTCCACAGAAGGCTCAAGGAGTTACTGAAAATTGAAAGAGCAGACGAAAAGACGCTGAAATTCAACCCAAGGTGATCAAAGCACTCCTTGGTTGGCCATGGGTGACGACTGAGGGGAACCTGGCACTGTGTGTGTGGGGTGGGGGTCCTTATCTCATTGTGTGGTTAACCAAGGGGTGCAGCAGACAGGTCTGGGGAGTGTTTCTCCGAGGCCAGCTCCTCCAAAGGCTGCCTTCTGCATCCGTGCCGCTGCTCCAGGCACGCCGCGATCCACGGGGCGCATCAGAGAGCTGGAAATACCTGAACACAAAACGCCTTTGAGCATTTTATTCACGGGTCAGCCGTTGGGAGGGTCAGCACCAGCTTCCCAGGGCTGCTCTCTGGGTCAGCCTGGGAGGGCTCTGCAGCCTGACCCCGGCCCAGCAATTAGAGCTGCCTGGTGGGGTGGTCGTAACCTGCACAGTGATGGGTCAGGGAGGGTGAACTTCACCTGCAGGCTCCGAGGTGGGAACAAAAAAGGAGGTGAAAGGAGGTGAACTCAGCCACGTAATTAGCCGTGTAATTAAACTTTCTCCAGGGCAAGGAGCTCCGGGCCAGTTCTGCCTCCTGTGGAACGCGGCAACGCCTCCGACACCTCTGGCTGAAGAGAAATAAAAGCAGTGCCCTGAAGTGCTTCCACAGGTAAGAAAGCAGTTGTGGCTGCAGGTTTAGCAAATGACTTTGGGCTTAAACTGGGAGGATTTGGTCTTTGCTATGACATAGGGGGTTGCCTAGTAATGCACGTGGCCCCAGTGGGGGACAGAAAGGCTGAAACAAAGCAAAAGTAATTAAACAGAAGCAAAGCAGGCAGCACTTCTCTGCTGATAACCTATGCAAACGACAAGGCTTCTTGTTTGGACAATCAATAAACCAGCCCATTTCATTTTAGTTTTGTGTGGTTGCATGTACTGGCTGTATTGTGATAGAAACATTGCGAAGCATCGATTCACAGATAGAAATATATCTGGGCTGCTTGTGGTTTATTAAGAAGATCAAGATAAGTGCTGCATTATTGATCAAACCCCAGAGGGACACTTCCTTTTTTTTTCTGCTTGTCAATGAAATCCCACTGTAATTATTTTTTCCCTTTTCTCATTCTTCCTTTCCTCTCACCCCTCCCTCCTTCTCTGGGGATGCAGTAATGAAGTAAGCACAAAAAATGTCAGTCAGGACTGGCAGTGGGCAGGAGAAGGGTCACAAGCAGAGACCCTGCAAGGAAAGTGCATTTCCCAGTGTGTACAGGAGTGCTAATGCTCTTCATCGAGGCTTAACAGGGCCAGAGGCTTAACAGGAGCTGAAGTAGCCTTTTTTGTTTGCATTTTAGAAATCTTTCACTGTGGATATAAATCTTTATTTACAGCATAATCAGGCCTGCCTACTGGGTCCTATGCAGAGCTGGATTTACCAAGCACAGGGATTTGCTGTGGGAGAGGGAAGAGAAGAACTGGTGGTCTGCTAGCAGGAAGAAAAAGGGAATATTTTCCTGTGGTTCTGCAAATAGACTGCTTGAAGTGTGTATATCAGTTATGACCATGGTGCAACAGTTTTTGGGACAAGCATAGAAAAGACATTTCTTGGCTCTTGGCTGGACAGAGAATCTTTGAAACAAGAGCAGCATTTCCTTAGGCAGGGCTTGATTCGAGTTCCAGATGAAGCTTTGATCTCCTGTTCCCTCATTTTGCTCCCTGAGTGAATCTCCCACATCAGGACCCAGGTCATACAGAACTGGGCAGGTTCCAAGGACACCTTGTCCTCTCTGCCCTCTCACAGCTTTGCTCCTCCTGTGAGCTGAAGGTCTTGTCAGCACTTCAGAGCAGGCGGACACTGCAGTTTTCTGTCCCTAATTTTTGCATGTAGCTGGGGGTACCTTAGTGGTGCTCTCCTGGTACACCTGGAGGATGGTCTCCAGCTCAATGATCAGGCTGGAAAATTCCAGCTGTGCGGATCCATGGTAAAGAAAAACATTAGACTTTGGGAGGATAGGCCAGTTGTCCTGTCCTTCACTGCAGTGTCAGCCTGAAGTGTCCCAAGGGGTCCTTAGAGCAAACCACTTAGAAGTTCATGGGCCAACAAAACTTTGGGTTGATTTTCCTTCTCTTTCTGCCTTTGCTTCCCATTGCCTTCCTCTCCCAAAGACAGAAAGGAGCTCACAATTCAGGCCGTTTATCACAAACCAGGGACAGCACCAGCTGTTGCTCTACAACCCCTGGCCACATCAGTGCTGCTCTCTCAGCTCTCATGCCAAGGCCTGGAGCCTGGGGCACATCTGTGCCACGCTGCTGGGGCCACACAGGCAGCCAGTGACAGGTCCCAGCTGGCCAAGAGTCCTCACGTGTCCTGCTCCAGCCTCAGGGACTGTAGGATGGGAAGAAGCTTCTCTTAGTGCAGGGTTTGCTTATTCATAGCAAGTTTGCACATTGGTTATTAACATATTGGATTTAAAGTTGCTTCTGGGAGAGCAGGCTGTCCTCCCAAAGCTCCTTTGATGACATGCTTGCACTTCTCCTCGTGGTTATTGCCTCCACTGACACATTTCTGTCAGCTTGTCTTTGCCCTGAGAGCTAATGCTGGCCTGGAGGGGGAGGAGTGTGGATGCCATGTGCATTGCTGCTGGAAAGGTGATGCTCCAGCTTGTTGAAAACCTCCATTCCCATGGACCTGCTTAAACACAATTTAAATGGCTTGTCCACTCAGAGGATCGGGGACATGTTCCTGTCCTTTATATTTTTCTATTTCTAACGACTGGATGATCTTCAAGGTCTTTATTTTTATATTTCTAACAACTGGATGATCTTAAAGTTCTTTTCCAACCTAAACAATTCTATGATTCTATATTCAATATTCAGTATCTTGTGCTCTCAGCTCATTATTTCCTTCTTACACCCCATGCCTGCTGAGGTTGCAGCCCTGGGCTTGGTGAGCCCTCAGAGCTCCCACGTGTGGCCCTGCCAAGGGCTGCCTCTACCCTGCAGCTGCTGCTGCTCCTCCCGCTGCCTCTATTTGTTGCTCAATTTGTACAGGCTGAGTTTTCCCACTACATACATCCCACAGCCCCATAAAATTTGAAAGACTTGCCTGGGTGTAATTGGGTTGTGTTTTGTTTATATAAGCACAAGAACAACACAGTCGAGGGAGTAGGAGAGCAAAAAGTTGAGCGTAACAGAGTTAGGAAGAGGCCAGAATTAAACTGGTTTGTACTTTTGCCTTGTGCACATACCTGTTATGACCATCTTTAATTGCAGGGCCATGTTTAAAAGCTCCCAGTTAGCATTTCATGTCCTCACCTGGAAGATGAGATGCTCTTACCCTCCCAGGAAAAGCGTAGCTGGCTGGTTTGGTTTTCTTTTTGCCATAGGAATGATTGTGTTTGTTTTCTCTTGTTTTCTGAAACATCCAGCTCATTTGGGCTCTCTCAAACCCCTTTAGCCTGACATAGGCATTCCAGGTATAAAATTCTGACCTTGCAGGAAATTTGTCATTATAATCCAAACCAGGTCTGCTAAGGGTCACTTACTGGACAGTGCTTCTGGTCCTGATGGTGATCCATGTGGCTGACCAATACAGTTTATTTACTTAGAGAAGAAAAATACAGGCAAATATTGGAAATCTGGAGTTCCCCTCCTATTTGAGAAGTGACAGACAAGTGCTGGAGTAAACCAAGGGTCAGGAGCTCATGACATGGCAAAGAGGAATGGTGCTGCCTATCAGCCTTCTTGGATTTGGTACTGAGGTTTAAAAGGGTTCTGAGAGATTTGAGACTCAGTGGTCACTTCAGGTTTGTCCAATTGTCAAGGAAGAATGAGGCAAGACTCAAAAGCAGTTCAGGCTTTCTGTGGTTCACAACTACATTCCTGGTTTAGGTGGATGTGACAGGCAGGTAAACTTGCTTTTGTCTAGGCAAAATAACAACATTTCCTGCAGCAGCACCAGCTTTACTTGCAGAGGTGGGAGAGGGCATGAATCAGAGAAGATAAATTTTATATTCAAAGGTAGTCTGGCAAGTTCTTATGGCACTTAATAGCTGGCATACTCCCACTGCAAGGGAAGGAGAAAGCAAATTCAATCATTTATGTTACAAAAGTCCCACTGCTCTTTATTATGTGCACAGATGGTGTCTCGGGAGCTTTGCTGGCTGGCAGTGCTCTGCATGCCTAATGCCAGGCAGGGAGCAGAGCTTTTCCAGCCCAGGTGACAGCGGGAAAGCTCTTTTTTCATTTGCTAGAACCACGTGGATTTCCAACCTCTCCCATTTTTACATTTCATTTAAACCAACCTTCAAGCAAAAAGCCAAAATATTCCTGCAGACCACGTTTAGCAGAGGTACAAATGAGAACAGATTATGCACCACGGAGGTGAAAATCTGTTGCAAACAGAACAACAAATAGAGAGGTATTGCAGGACATCTGATGGGCTGGGAAATGGAGTTGCTCTGTCTTAAATCCTTTCACACATATGGACACTTTTAAAAGGTAAAGTGGAGAATCAGCTAAATTTGTGGAAATATGTCAACTCTGGGAATGGAATGATCTCACCCAATACCTTCTTGTTTTTTATGAAAGCTTTTCTTTTTCTTTTTTTTTTTTTTGAACAGCAACACCTTCTGTAAGAGCTGCATTTCTGCAGCTATTTATAAACAGCCCTAGACTGGCCTTTTCTAATCAGTGCCATCTTTCTTGAGCTGACCACTCTTTGCTGCAGCAGTATATCCATCACCTTGCTTTACTTCCCTGCTGCCTGGCTTTGGGATAGTGTTCTTAGTAAAAGTTACAGGAGCGTAGAAAGGTCAGATCTGTTCAGCCCCTCTTTACAAGGGCTGCACTAAGACTACCATTTACTTTAAGCAATAAAACACTCTGTAGGTTTATGCTTTCCCCCTCCAGTCTAAAGCTCTTCCAGCACTTAACAGCTATTGTGGTGTGATATACAGCACCACTAGGACACAGCAAAGCACTGCCCCAGGTTCTCAGGTAGGAGAGAAATAAAGACCACACAGGTCCCACCTGGCTATTGAAAGTCACACATCTTATCTCAAGAAATGCTTTGGGACAGTAGAACTTAACTCCAGGGTCTTCCAGCTGACAGAATTTGGCATGGATCCATCTGATTTCATGCTAATAGAAGAATTAGTGTCAGCTGAGACATTTGGAAACTGGTTTTTTTTTGTTTGTGTGTTTGTTTGGTTTGGTTTTTTTTTAAGAAAAATCCATAGAAGATAAATACCATTGTGCTGTAACTGAGGGGCTTTGTCCTTGGCCTTACTTGTGTAGTTTGTGTGTTTTTGAGTGAGAATGTGCTTCAAAGCAGAAGCCAAAAAGGAGAAGCCCCAGGTAGGTGGAATAAGAGCAGATATTTCACTTTCAGTGCACATACCTGGAGTGCCTGTATATTGACTGTGTTGGAGGTTGGGGGTTTAATGTGTGTGACATCTCTCAGGGTGTGGGCCAGCTGAGATGCTGGCTGCAAAGGATTTCAGGTAGAATGGCTCCTGTTGCACAACAGTCTAACTGAAAACAAAATGATTTCACCAAACCACAGTGCCTCTGAGCTGCCTTCATCTCCTACAGCTGGGCCAAGGTAAAAGTGAGTTCCACGGGAGCACAGCTCAGGGGTTCTTGATTCACCAGGGTTTGTGCCTCTACTTCCACTGGGCTTCAGCAAGCTTAAGCCTTCAAGTTGCTCTGCCTCAAAGCTGAATGGGTGTTTTTCTATTTGTGGGCACAAATGGAGACAGAACTTCCTGAGAGTTCTGCCCTGGATTTTTTAATTTTCCCACTCACTTTGCTACAAAACTTTCCAGGTTTCTCTGATGATCTTAATTAATTAGACAATTGCAGAGCACTTTATGGGCCTGTCCTCTTTGTGTATTTAGGCATTGCTTTTATAACCAGTGCTTTATTTTTCTCTTGGTCTTCCTCCCCTCTGCCCTGTTGTTTGTGAATTAAAAGGCCAAGGTAAAGAGCCACACACGTGTGCCATGCTCAGATCACCCTGATGCCCGGGATAACTAGAGGGCATGCTCAGGGAATCAAGGGGTGGTCATTTTTCTCAGCACATAACTCTGCTGACTTCTGAAAGAAATTTAACATTTCCAGCCTTTCACCTGCACCAGTGCTCACAGAGCTGACCTGAGGTTGGCCCAAAGGGAGCTCATGAGATAACTGGCACCGTGGAGCTGGAGGAGTCGATAACAATGAATATTTAAGTGGTGAAATTTTCCACTGCCACCACTGAACTTTTTTTCCTACTAATTACTGCCATTAATAAAGTCCTGCCAACACCTGACTAATGAGGACTCTGGCACCAACTTTACTTAAACTGTGGCCTTTTGTTTTCCTGGTTGTGCAACAATTGCCAGGCTGCTGAGCAGGAGGGTTTTTAGAGGGGCTAATAGAATATGGAAACAGCTTTGCAAGAAGTCCATGGTGATGTAAATAGAAATTATTATTATTGAAAACAAGTTGAAAAAGTTCAGATAAATGCTAGTTCTGCTTGTTTCCTATCAGGTGTTCAGAGAGGTGACTGGTGGTGTCTTCTGATTTTTAAGACGGGGCTCTGAACAACCAGACCCAACTGAAGATGTCTCTGCTCATTGCAACCAGGGTGTTGGACTAGATGGGCTTTAAAAGGTCCCTTACAGCCCAAACTATTCTATGTTTTGTTTTCTGCTGCTGGAAACCAGGATAGTCTGAATTCTCTGGTTTCAGTTTGACTAATATACACCAGTTTATTAAATAAAGGCAGGAAAAAAAACCCCACCATTTTCTTCGTTCAGAGTTCTTTGTTGAGGCTCCTAACTCATCTCCACCTGGATGATTCCTTATACAGTGTTTAGATAGAGGTGAAATTCCCACAGTGTGTGCAAGAACTTAACCAACCCCTAAAAGCACCTTGCCACAAAAGGTGCTGGGTTGCTTAAAATTAGTTTAGTTGCATAAATCTTTTAGAAGAGGAAGCTTATAGCTAATTTTTAACTCTTTTTCTCATGGTACCTGTTGCACTGAGTCAAGGGCCTCAGTACTTGACCCTGGTGGGGACAACGTTGTTTCATCTTGATTTCTGGCATGGGGATGTGCTGGGAATGTCTCCCATCTGAGTTTTGTAGGGTCTAGGGGAGTCTGTGCAGAACAATCTGAGATGTGGAAGTCAAATCTCTCACTCAGGAGCAAATCTGAATCCTCTGACAGTGTGGAATTGCTGTTGCTGTTGAGAATAGTTGGGGGTGTGGTTGCAGGACCAAAAAGTCAGCCTGGCTCTGAGAGATGAGCTTTGGGGCTGTGGGTTTCACTTGACACCAAGCTCTGGCTTCTATCATTTTAGAGTTGTTTCATGTTCAAACTGTGTTAATTGCCATTGAACACAAGTTCTCTGAGCTTAAATAAAAATAGCACCACATTAACCTAATGAGTTTTTACTGACAAGATTGATAAGATTTATTAAGGGGTTTATATAATGTGTTTTTCTGCAATAGAAGATGATAGGACTCAATGACCTGAGAGGTCTTCCTGATCCCAGGGCTTCTGTTACAGGGAAACCATCCACAGGAGAACAACAGAGGCTCTCATGCCACTAGTGGGGCTGGAAAAGGTGTGTAACTAGGAAGTCTTTTAATGCATAATGAACCTGTCAGCTCTGGGAAAAATCTTTGCCACTGTTCACTGGCAGGTGCTGTGACAGCCTCCCTTAGCAGTGCCACTTGGTGGAGGTGCTGCTCATTCAGGACGTGGCTGTGGGACATCAGGGTTGGCTCCTGCACTGCAAAGGCACCCTTGGAGGAATGTGCTCCCTGCCCTGTCTGGGTGATCTGAGGGGTGGCAACTCCCAGGAAGCAACAAATTCCTCTCTGTGTGGGCTGCAGGAAAGGTTGACTCCATGCTCAACCTGGTTGACAACCCAGCTCACCAGTGGTGGCTCCTAAAGCAGGAGAACTAACGAGTGTGTGGCCATGAAGCCTCTGTGATAGATTGAGATGTGCTTTTACTTACAGCTCCCGTTCAACTTCTTTTTTGTTTTAATTGAAATGAGCCTGGTGATGGTGAGGAATTTCCCTGGATGAGGTGGAGTGTGCAGGGTGGTTGTGGCCAGAGCCTCTGGTGGTACCTGCCCACAGCATGATAGAAGTCAAGCCAGGTTCACCTAAATAGATGCATTCATATTTTTTGTATCTCTGGAGTCCTCTGGGATGACAGTTAAAACTACCCTCTCCAACCTCTGGTACTAGAAACTGAGATTCCATAGGATCACAGAATTTGCTGAGTTGGAAGAAACCCATCAGAATCACTGAGTCCAATTCCTGGCCCTGCACAGGCCACCCCAACAATCCCACCATGTGCCTGAGAGTGCTGTCCAAACACTCCTTGACCTTGAATTTCTTTAACTCCTGGATTCAGCTCTTCAGATTAGCCTCCATGTAACTTTTGGGGTTTTCCTCTGGACTCAGGGGCCCAGAAGAGAAGGAAAAGAGACACCCCTTAGGCTGAGCTCAGCCTTGGGCTGAATGCATGCAGTTCCCCATCAACAAGGAATGCCTTAGAAGGTGCTGGTGCAGATTTGCAGCAGAGTTGTGAATGGCAGCAACCACCTTAACCATTGCTTCTTTCAAGGAGTGTGTTTAACTGTTGGCATTTATTTTGTTTTGGTTTTTAAATTAAACCCAAAGTTTTCCTCGAAAAAAAATGAACAAAAAATGGTAGAGTAGGAGGTGAAAAGGCTGATGCTAAGTGGCAGATTTGATACAGGAGATTCTGGGGAGAAAACTCTAGAAAAGCCAGGGAAATAGAAGAGCAGAAAAGGGGAAGGAAGGGGAGAGGTGGGGACTGCTGCTCAGAAGAGGGAGAAAAAGTAACTGGGAAAAGAGCTGCTGGAAAGTTTGACTCACCTGACAGACAGTTTTCCGTCCTTGGTGGTCCAATCATGAGAAAAGAGATCTGTAAATATTTAACATGGAGGGTTTTGAGGGGAAATTTCCTGCAGCCTGTTTGTCTGGGGCAGGGTTTGACCTGCCTTCCAACGTGGCAGGAATGCAGACAGCACCCTGTCAATCAGAGAGCCAGGGCCGGCAGGGAAAGGACGTGACAGGGATTATAACTGGGAGAGCTAAAGATGAAAAACTACTCCTTCCATGGACTTGGAAATAAAAGCTTCATGTGGCATTTTTTATTTCCTTGTGCTGCGCCTTTGTGTTTAAGAGGAGGGAGAAGAACAAGGTTATTTGTGGAGGCGTTTCTTCTCATTTTGGTTTGGTGGTTGGTTTTTGGTTTTTGTTTTTTTTTTGATCCTAGATGCATCACTCTCCAGCATCTTCATAGGCTGAGGAATAAAACATGACATAACTAAGATGTACAGTGTGCTTCTTGGCTAAATGGTGGGACTGCTGAAACATTACAATCATTTTTCTGGCTTTTATTTGAAATCATGAAGAGTTAAGTGCATCAGTTTGCAGGGGTTATTTTTTCTTCCCTTCTGTGAATAAGAAAAACGAGGGAAGAATGTGGCAGTTAATTTAATAGTTTGTTGGGAGAATATACTGGCTATGACACCATTAATTGAAATGAAAGGCAAAGAACATCTTGAGCTGTGGGAAAAAATATAAGGGAATGTTTTGCAAATGACATGAGATAAAATATGAGATATCAGGGCTCAAATTTACTACTAATACAGTTTCCAGTTACCACTCAGTGGTGAATGTTAAGGAGCAGGGAGTAGAACAACAGGGTGGGTTTTGGGAGAGAATTTGGTGTTGAGGTTTTTTTCCCAGAATGTCTCAAATTAATAGACATTTTTCAATGTATATTCACGGAATTCCTACAAATTAGCCAGCTTTCAGCTTCTGTGTTTTAAGGATTACACAGTAATTGTGGAACAGGTTTCCAAATGGAAGCATTTACGAAGGTAGGTGCTAAATCCATATGTAGATACCTAATATTTATTTTCAGTACTTTCCTGTCAAAGAATGACAGAAAATAAATGATAAAAGGTGTCTCTGAGTGCCTGGGATGATTATTTAGGCACATTTGTAGATATCTCAGAGGATCTTAGATATAGGAAAGACTGACCATGAGGGGATCATTTATTATAAATATCACTAATAGTCCTGTAAACCCAAAGTACTGCTGTTAATGATAGTTTCTTCATCTCCAATTGTTTTGATTATTCTTCATAGTTCTATAGGATGAAATGGTTATGAAGGATGAAGAGAGTTCTATGATTTCATAGTACATGAAACCCCAGAACTGCTCCTCTTTTACTGAGGAATATTAGTGTTCCAAGAAGGTTGGATAGAGCTTGGAGCAA
Source organism: Manacus candei (assembly GCF_025592945.1). NCBI lineage: Eukaryota > Metazoa > Chordata > Aves > Passeriformes > Pipridae > Manacus > Manacus candei. The sequence goes on along the minus strand of NW_026138105.1, from coordinate 4,557,780 downwards.
CCTGGGATAGTGGAAGGTGTCCCTGCCCATGGCAGGGGGTTGGAACTGGAGGGTCCTTCAGGTCCCTTCCAACCCAAACCCTTCTGTGATTCTGTGAGGTAACATTTGCCATGAATACCTGATGCCATTTTTCTGGATGTCATATCTGAACTTACAGAAAGAAGGAGGAAGATTGTTCATGGTGTGAAACCATGAAGGTGGAACATCCCCCCATGGACCAGCAGCCCTTGATCATCAGCTTTGGCACTGATGCCTGTGAGATAAATGTTGTGAACAGAGGAGCTGGTTGGAGAACCAGGTTCCTGTGCTTGTGTTTCTGACTCTTCTGACCTTTTTAGGGCTTTCTTGTCCCATTTCAGTGGTTTCTGAAGATGCTGGACACCTTGGTGCTTGAGCAGGTCTTGAGCAGGACAGTCCTTCCCTGAAAAACAAATCGATTTGTAAATACTGGCAGAGACAAAACAGGAAATCTGTGGTGGTTAAAAAGCATTGTTTTGATCAGGGCAGTGCCTCAGACTTCAACAGCTGCTCTTGTCTGAAGGGACATGTGCCCAGGGAATGTGTAGGATGGGCTTCCAGGGGCTGTCTCTGCTCCCTGTGGGCAGGGTGAGTGTCCCAGCAGAGCAGATGGAGGCAGAAAATCCAGGGATCGTAATTGTACACCTGTGCATCTATTTCAGAAGATGGTCTGCTTTGAAGTTTGAAACTTAAGGGGTGGGATGTTAACACAGAAATTAATTTTTAGACATCAGTGCTATCTGGTTGGAGTAATTGCTTATTATCTGCTTCCCTGGGGTTTTAAGCTCCTGGAAACGACTATTTACATCTCAATGCGTGCTTAAAGACAAGAGAAAATTGCACTCTATCATATCAAGGCTCTGTTCTGCTCTCTGGTGTGCCAGGAGGAAAACAGAATGTAGAGGAAACTTTCTCCTGACCTGTCTGTTCCAGGGAGTACTTGGGTTGGACACACTGGTTTGAGTTCTGGGGTTGGTAGGTAGATGAGATTTGCCATTATACCTGGCCTATCTAAGGCCTACCAACATCCCAAAATGATCCCCATAAGCTCTTCTAGTGCGTTAAAAAGGAGTTCTTTTTGTTGTGTTGGTAGTTTTTGGTTTGGTTTTTTTTGTTTGTTTGTTTGGTTTCGTTTGGTTTTGGTTTTGTGTGTGTGGTTTTTTTGTTTGTTTTTCAACAAATGCACATTAAATCACCATGTAGGTACTGTGTGTACTCATCTCATCAAAAACCCAAACTAGGCAGAGAAATTTAAATTAGGAGCCAACTTAAGGCTTCCATATAGGAAGGGGATGGACTAGAGGAACTCAAATTTGCAGTGGGTTGTTGGAGGGGAATATTAGGTCATGTTTGGGTACATGCCAGATTGAGTGTCAGCCAGGCTTACAAGACATCCCTACTCCTAGGAGGTGGATAGTTTCTGGTGGCTACATGACAAAAATAGGATAGTTTGGACTGCCATCACCAAGATATCTCAGTTTAAGAAAGGAGGGTAGAAATCAGTCATTAGGATTTTTTACCTGGAGTGTTGTAAAAAATCCGATAGAACCCAGAGCTGTGGTCAGGGTTGGAAGCACCCAGTGCTCTGCAGCTGGCACCCCAAAGAGGCCACCCAAATGGACAAATTAGAGGTGAAAATATCAGCATGGCTGGAGAACTGGAGCACACAGAGAGGGAGAAACTGGTCCCAGATTGGACAATGGGGGCTGGGATGTGAGGAAGGATCCATGGGTGCAAAGTCCTACTCTCACCAAATGTACTGCAGTGTAGCTCTTGGGAATTTGGTTGTGCATGATGTGGGATAGAAACCCAGGCATTGTCTTCTCCCAGCACTGTTCTGTGCTGTCCAGATTGGGATCTGGGATCACAAAATTATAGAGTGGCCTGGGTTGAAAAGGACCTTAAAGATCATCTCATTCCACCCCCTGCCATGGGCAGGGACACCTTCCACTAGCCCAGGTTGCTCCAAGCCTTGTCCAGCCTGGCCTGGGACACTTGCAGGGATGGGGCAGCCACAGCTTCTCTGGGCAACCTGTGCCAGGGCCTCCCCACCCTCACAGGGAAGAATTTCCTCTTAATATCCAGTCTAAACCTACTCTCTGTCAGTGTGAAGCCATTCCCCTTGACCTGTCACTCCAGGCCCTTATAAAATAGTCTCTCTCCATCTTTCTTGTCAGCTGCCTTCAGGTACTGGAAGGAACCATAAATGGTCTCTGATTTTTAATGTTATTTAAGTGGTGAGTAACCTCAGTGCTGGTGAGTGGGTTAGAAGCCACACTGGGGTGTGGGGAATAGAGAAGTTTTAGTCTTTGTCTTTATTTGTTTATTTGTTTGTTCTGAAGTCTACAGGAAACACTGCTATAAACAATACTGATGTAAAACAACTGCAAATTGAGGCATTATTTCATGTTATTTGTACCACAATTTTATTGCATTCACAGTTATTTACAGTATGTAAATAAGCTTCATAGTGTAGAAAAATGTTCTGCTATAACTCAGTAGTTGAGCATTAAAAAGAGGGGGGAGGGAATCAACCAGACCCCATAGACACATGCAGCAAGGAAAGATTAGGGATAATATTATAGATTTTTTTTTTTTTGTTATAGGATTAACTCTGTTTGAAAATAGCACCCATTTCCTGAAATGCTGAAATCTGTGTACTTCAGCTACCTGCATTGTGTTATAAATCCATAATGACTGTTTTCCATCAAATATCGTGTTACAATTTGAATTATTAAATGCTAAATGGCTGTGTATAGTTTGTAAAGCAATGAGAATTTCCTGCCAGCTGAGAGGGAGAGCCAGTGTGGGTAAGAATACAGCCTTTGACAAGCATTGCAGCATCTGTAGACACAAGCAATTATATGCAGATGGAGCACAGGCAGCACAAAGATAAATGGAAGGTCCTTTTAAATCCTGCTTGCAGTATTCCCTCCATGAATATGGACTGCAGTGTGACTGCCTTTCTTAGGGTTTAATTTTCATCCCAGTGAATGTAAAGGTAAAAACAGCTATTAATTTCAGCAGCAGCGGGGCAGGGTGTTTGGGGACTGGATTAAAGCAGGCTGAACAATTTTGGAGAGAGAGGCAGTGAACTACTTTGGCATAAAAATATTGCTTGGATGCATGTAGCTTGAAGAGACTGTTCAGATGGGGAAGAGGCTTCTGTGTTTGCCCTCCTGCTTTGTCTTGGCAAGTCGGGTGTCTTTCCAGGGCTGTGATGGAGATCAGTTCTACAGGTTTGTTTTGTTTTTTTCTGGAGGGGTCAAAATGTTTGACAAATTTAACATGAAAACAAGCCATTATAATCAAATCAGCAGAAATGAGAGATTCATTCTGGTGGTCCTGGCTGAAGAAGGAGGTTTTTGAGAGCTAAGTGAAGCTTGTGTTTGATGGATCCAGTGCGTGCACTGCCAATTAGAAGACAAGGTGCCTCCAGGTGATCTGTCCTACGTGGGCAGAGGAGCTGGTGGCATATCTGGACAGGGATGAATGGACACTTTTAGCTCCACACGTGTTTTGAGATTGAGGCAGGATGAAATAGGTGCTGTATAGGATTCATAGGCAGTTATAAGGGTGTGTGTAAGAAAAGGAAAGGAAAGTAGCACGTGAAGCTGTCGCAGGTGATGTTTGGTATCCTGGTGGATCATTCAACCACTGCATGTCCCATAGCTACAAACAGGACATGATTGCTGCTGAATGTGAGCACACAGCTCTTCATCCTACTTGGAATTCACCTCCTGGTTCACAGACATGAACTCTCAGCTTCCCTGCAAAATATTTAGCAAACTAGACAAATCCATTCTGTCAACTCTAATTATTAACTGTGGTGTGGAGATGGCTCTTTCCACCACTGCTGCCTTCTCATCAGGACAGACAGTGCCTTACTTGCAGCCTGCTGAGCTGGTCCTGCCTGCTGAGAGTGTGCTGGAAGCTGTGCTGGCCTGGAGGGGCATTGTTCCAGGGGTGATAAGTCTCCCTTTTGGGCAGGAGGGTTTCCCACTGCTTTTCCCAGCAGCTGGATGAATGTACCTGCATGCAGTGTGCTATCACAGGCAGGTCTAGCTGGGAGCTTGGCATCTGAAGGCCATTCCCTTGGAAACAGAAGATCTTGAGGGCCTAGAAGATAGCAAAAGCTAAAATCTAGCAGTGAGAGCTGCTGGCTCATGTTGGAGCTCAGAGGGTCTGTCCTGCCATGCCTGGTTTAGTATTCACTTCTGCATTAGCTTCTGCTTTAAAGCCCTTTGCAAAGTGCCTGGGAAGATGTTTCAGTGGTTTTACAAGCCTTAGGACAGAGCAGTAAGTGCTACACCCTTGTTCAGTGCTGGACTAGTCTTCCAGTGTGTGGAGTGGGTGATCAGTGATGTGTTCAACTGGATGTTTTGAAAGCACATCAGCCTTAGTTCTTCACAAAGTTCCTTTGGATAGCAGCTATGGAAACCAGATTCCTAGCCCCTTGTTAGGCCTGATGGCACTGCAGCAGTACAGAGAGAATTTGGAGTGGTTTGGAGGCATCCTTTGAAGAGCAGAAGGAAGCACAGCTATTCCTTCATTATTATTTCTTCAAGCAGTGCACGGGTGGCTTCTCAGCCTGTATTGGGACTGACATTGTCAGGTACGAGCCCACATTTCCTTTCACTCTCAGTTTCATCCCCCAAACACTTTTATCTTTGCTTCCTTTTCCCTTTTCCTAGGAGTCAGGGAAGGCATCTCTCTCCCAGGCTTAGTGTGCTGGGCTTTAATTGGTATCAGAAAAAACCCCAACCAACAGAGCAGGACGAGCTGTGTCCAGGGCTTTTCTCTTTGTGTGTTCAGTGGCTGTCATGATCAGACCCCCAGTTATGTGCTGCAATGAATCAGCACCTTGCAGACATGAAATAAATTAGTCTTGTGAAAAGAACTTTGCCATAGAAGCATCATAAACTTTGCTGTATTACCCTAAGGTGCCCAGTAATTGCTGTTGATGGGAAGGGAAAAGCCATCCAGAGGAGAAATGCAATTTGTTGCTGTGGCTACTGGCTCTCAGATTTATTATCTCCCTCTTTCTTCCCAAGTGTTGTAAAATACACCACATATTCAGCTTGCTTTCTTTTTTGTTGCTGCTGTTTTTGTTTTGTGGGTGGTTTTTTATTTATTTTAGAGTAAATCCTGTCTGCAGGTTTATAGTTCTGGCGGGTGCAGTGTCACAGTGGACTTGCACTGTAACTGCTGGTGTGAGTTATTTGGGATCTGCTCAGAGGCTGCCATTTAAACATAAAACACCTTTCCCTGAAGTTCCTGCAGTGTCTCATCCTGGGCAGTGTCTGAGGTGGAGTCCTGGTGCTGACATGCAACAAAGTTGTGTGTGAAGTGGAAAGCGAAGGAGGCATTTGGGGCATCAGGGGGCCATGGCATGAGAGAGTTTTCACAGTTTGAGGGAAATGTGATTCTGACTTTATACAAGTGAAAGTATTAATTTCAGAGATAAATTTCATGTGCTATGCTTTATGCTTATAAAAGTGGGAAGACAGCAGGAGGCAGAGAGAACTTCCACAGTGTGAGAGAGCAGCATGGAGAAAGGGAAGGTGTTTCCCTACAGGAAGAGCCAAGGTTGATTCTCCAGTTCTTCTCTAGGATTTCTAGGTGAGCCTGGAAAAGTCCTTTCAACCCCTGGGTGCAGCAGCAGCAGCACTGCTTATTCTTGGTGCTGTGACCTGGTCAGATATTGTTGTGAGTTAGAGCTGCCTTGGACTATTTAGGGATGCTGCTGCTTTTCTTCAGACTGATAAAAGTGGTGACAGTGTGAGCTTTTCTCCTCTGCTTTCATTTGCATCTGCCCTCCACTGATAGGCTTTTGCTTTTAATGGGATGACCCCCAAATTTCACTAACATATCTCAGAGGTATGGCCCACAGAATGAAGTCATATGGAAAACAGGGCACGAGAAATTCTTGTATGAGAAATGAAAGCTAATGCATTGAGGGAGCACCCTGTCTTCTTCAGAGGCTGATTTCAGCACAGTAAATGGCGAGGAGATGTTGTAGGCTCTTACATGGTCTGGGAGTTAAGAAGCTTTAGTGATATCTCCTTGCCAGGGAAACTGGCTCTTGATATGGGAGTCTCTTGGGCCAGCTGTGGCTTTCTGAGATCTCCTGATTTCCTGTGAAAAGATGTTCATAGCTTTATTTGTAGTGCCAAATTAATCTTTTGATTAAACATTCTGATTTACCATTTTGAAAAGAGAAAAAGAAGCACTTTTTTCCCCCTCACTGTAGAAGAGGGTTATTTACTTACATTGGCTTCAGAAGAGAAATTCCAGAGGGTACAGAAGACATGTAGCAACCCCTGTGTTCTCCTGGGTAACACACCTAACTTTTCCCTTCATCTTGTGATCTGGCAACTGGGATCTCATCTAAACATCCTTCATCTATGTCAGACAGAGGCTAAAATCCACCTCCTTACCACTGCCTTTTGTACTGCTTGCCCATTTTTTCTTTATGGTTTACTATTGTTTGCTGCCCTGTGGGTCCCATACACAGGGTACACCTCTGTTTTCAACCAAGTCATGTTTTTTGTATCCTACCAGCCACTTTGGGACTTTATCTCCCAACCTAATGCTTTTGTCAGACCTTTCACTTTGTGCAGCTCCTTGCTGGGTCAGGATGTGCCATTTCAAGCACTGCAGACAATGGAGCTTTTGTCCTTTTGCAGCCCCTCTGTGCTGTGGAGTGAGGGCTCGTTCTGGAGAGCTGGAGTTTGTTATCTCACTAAATGCAGGGATGGATTTTCCAAATAACTCAGATTTTGAACTGGTGAGGCAGTAAAAGAAATCCAGGTTTTCAAACATGTCTCACCCATTAACTCCCCAGGTTTTCAAACACGGGGCAAGCTTACATGAGTAGATATTTTTAAATAAAATGTGATGATTTGCTCTGATGTCTTCATGGCAGCCTGAGCTTTTCTGCAAAAAAAAAAAAAATTGCAGCTATTGAGTGGGGTGCACTTGCAGAAATATGGGTGTTGACACGAGGCAGAGAATGACTCTGCAACCCAAAGACAACATGACCCATGAGCTCATACATAAGATGTCTAAGAGAGCCAGCAAACTCATCAACACCACAGTTCACTAATTACCTCAATTATTTTGACAGCTTTGTGATCCAGTGCCAGCCTTTTAGCCTGTTCCTTGATCCCTGTTTAATGACAGAGTGCTCCCGTAGTTAATTTTTATATTTATGGCCCCTGCCATCATATTCCTTGGGTCTGTTAAATTTTATACTCTGTAAAACTGCTGAGGATTCGTGGTGACCCTGGTGCTACCCCAACCTCTGCACAGAGTGTAGATCTGAGTGCCAGCACCAGAGCCATCCCAGGCTCCCAAAAGCTTACAGAAAAAGAACATGAAACTTCAAAATTCTGGTGTCAGAACTTCAAAGTGGGCACATGTGAAAAGTGTTCCTGGAATTCTTCAGCCTCTAGAACTGATGTCTAGTTTTGTGTTAGGAAACTACTCTCAAATTTTTTTTTTCTACTTAAAATAGGCATTATTTTTCACAGTAGTTCATAGTAAAAAATATATGCATTGTCTCAGGAATTTGGGAGATTTGATTCTTTTTTTTGGCTCATGTTCTTTATCAGATATTAAGTGTGGATTTTTAAAACAGTTATATAGCATTCCATAATTTAGTTACAGTCGCAATTAAGTATTATTTAAGCTTCGGTGGTTGTATATTCTTACTTAATGTGTATAAAAACTAATAATTTTGTCTTGGATTTCAGTACATTCGTAGGCTGAATTGCTGCTATAATTAAAATGAAGTATTTTTGTTGTTTTTTTTCCATACTCCAAATGGAGTTATTAGTTCAGCCATAGGCTTTTAGAAGAAGTAGAGAGATTAATGTTATAACCCAGGCTAACTTCTTGTATAACACAAGTCACAGGATTTCACTCACATATGTATCCATCCCAATAACTTCTGGTTGACCTGGAATGAAAATGTGTGTATGTGTATATAAAACTCCATCTTTTTTGAAAGATATGAAGTGATGGAAAAACTACTGCATCCCTTGGCAATCTGTTCCAATTTGTTAGAATAAGTTCTCCTAACTCTTCTTCAGACCTTCTTTCAGATAAGGTTGGAGTCATTTAAACTGCCTGTCTCATCACTCCTTTACCTGCAAATGTTTTCTGTTGCCAGTGCTTCCAGCTGCTGCTCAGGTCACTCTCACACTTAATTTCAGGAGTTCATTGGAACATCTCATTCTCTGTACAGCCTCTGGGGTTTTGCTGTTTTTGAAAAATCAGCAGCATTTGATTGGATTCCCCAACAAAATACACACAAGGAAACAGAGGACACCTCAGCAGCTGTCTGATTGCAGGAAGGTGTCAGCTAACCCTAAATACTGCTCTGTGGGTAAATAGTGGAAATGTTGCTTGTGGTTTTGGCTTTTCATCTGTAAATAACAGACACTTCTGGAGACCACTAGTGATTTAATCCCACAATCTCAAACTCCCATCTGTGCTGAGCAGACTCCCAAGTCTGCATCTCCATGAGGGGTGTCTCCTTTTGGAGCACCTGGTCCAGCCTGGGTTCTCAGTGTGGCCTGGCTGCTCCTTGTAGGGAGGTTTTCCCTGGAGTCAGCAAGTGAAACTGTTGGGATTTATTGCAGGAGTTACTGAAGTTGCATTGCATTGATCTTACAGAATCATTTAGGTTGGAAAATACCTCCAAAACTGAGTCCAACCTTTGACCAATCACTACCTTTTCACCCAGCCCAGAGCACTGAGTGCCACATCCAGTCATTCCTTGAACACCTCCAGGGATGGTGATTCCCCACCCCCCTGGGAGCCCCTTCCAAGGCCTGACCACCCACGAGACATTCCAATGAACTCCTGAAATTAAGTGTGAGAGTGACCTGACCAGCAGCTGGAAGCATTGGCAACAGAAAACATTTGCAGGTAAAGGAGTGATGAGACAGGCAGTTTAAATGACTCCAATCCTATCTGAAAGAAGGTCTGAAGAAGAGTTAGGAGAACTTATTCTAACAAATTGGAACAGGTTGCCAAGGGATGCAGTAGTTTTTCCATCACTTCATATCTTCCAAAAAAGATGAGTTTTATATACACATACACACATTTTCATTCCAGGTCAACCAGAAGTTATTGGGATGGATACATATGTGAGTGAAATCCTGTGACTTGTGTTATACAAGTAGTTAGCCTGGATAACATTGGAGGCACATGTCCAAGGGTGGTGGTGCTATGTTAGAACAAACCCTGGGTTTGACCTCCTGCCATCAGATCCATGGTTTCCATGGGTGCCATGGACCCCCTGACATCAGGTCTGTGGTTTCCATGGGTGCCATGGACCCCCTGCCACCAGATCCATGGTTTCCATGGGCAGTGGTGCCACCCTGGCTGTTGAGCTGTGGAAAGCAGAGCTGGGTCATTCGTTTGATTGCTCTGAACATTCTGCTTTGCACGTTTCACTTCCTTCTGATTCTCTCTGCTTTTCTTCCTGGCTTTGCTCCCAGGCCATCCCCCCCTGAAGCCCTGCATGACCCTTCCACTTGGCCTCATGCTCGTGCTCTCTGTCCTCTCCCTTATTTCCCTCCCAGTTCGGTGTTTCCTTGTAAATCCGCCTCGGCTGCTCCGTCCCTGCCCTGTGCCTGCAGGCACTTCTGCCAGCACAGTTTCTGAAGGTTGTGTCGATGCTTCCATCTGGTTACCCGGTGGATCTGCTCACTACATGAATTCCCTGTGTCTTTTTAACTGGTCACATCTCTGAGCATGAAGGGAAAAGAAAGAACTGCTGCAGGGCACAGGGGTCAGTGTGTGTGGTTGGTCGTCTTCCACCCAGCTTTGACAACCTGAGTGTTGGCCACTGACCATGGTAACAACTGTCTGTTCCCAAAGCTGGGTGTGCTGTGGGAAGGCATGGAAATCTGCATGTTCTGTTTAATGCTAGATTTAAAAAGCTAGGGGTTTTTTTATTCTGATGAATCAACGTATTTTTTCCCTGAGCAATGCCGTTCTAGAACCACAATAACACACGAGTAAAATAAATATTTAAACCTGTAAATTACAGTAAACAAAAGTGACCAGAATTGATACCCACTGCTCTTCCTTCCACATGAATTGCAGAGCAGGGATACTTGTGTCAGCAGAGGCAAGACCTGTCCAGCACCACATCTGCCAAATCACTGGCTGAGCAGTGCTTAATTAGCAATCTGGAGCTGCCAAGGGATGCTCTGGGGGTGTGTGCAGGCACCACAGGGGCTCTGCATCCCTAGACCTGCCCCAGGGGCTGTGCAACCCTCAGCTGATGGTTCCTGGAGGAAGGGCTGCCTGCACCTGCAGTGTGGTGATGCTGGAGTGATCCATGTGGTTGCAGCCTAGAGGCAGTTCTGGGCAGGAGCCTGATGCTGGTTTCCAGTCTCCACCACTGAAGCTGATGGCATCCCTTGAGCTTCAGTGGGTAAATGGCTGCTTAAATATTTTATCATACTTCTGTGCATCTTTCAGTAAAATAGACCTGAGGCTGTCAGAAGATTCCAGCCTTTGGCTATGTCCTGGAGCTCTCTCCTGCTGATGGAAGTCAACAGCAGTAATGTTGGGGAATTCAGGGGAGTGCAGTTACTGTAAAAGAGCAGGGAAAGTGAGTGTGGGATAAAGATTCAGGGAGAATTTGCTCATTTCAAAACAAGTGATAGACTGCTGCATCCCTGGGATCGTGCAGTCCCAGGGTACAGGGCAGGCTGATGCTGCAGGAGTACCCATGATGGATGATAATGAATGCTTCTTTAGCATAAGATTTTCATGTTCTGGAGAGAAACATTTATTAGTGGTGAGTGGTGGTGTGGTCTTTGATTCTTTTTTATCTGCTGTTTCCTAATCCACTGATAAATCTTAACTATTCACATTCTAGCTGTTCTTAATTATCTAAATGACCCTTTTCAGAGCTGACTGACATTTTTGCACAGGCTGGGCAGCTGGAAGTCTGGTCCAAGTGGAAAAGCAAAAGAAAAAAGAGAGGGAGGCAAGGCTGGTACAACCTGCCAGGAAAGAATATACCAGTTCCAGGGTGACCTGGAGAGTTGCTTCCTTTGGATCTTGACACAAATCCCTTCCCTGCCTTTCTTGTCCCAGGGCTACTGGGGTTAAAGCAGCTCGTTTGGGATGGCCTTGAGTCCCACAGGATGCAAGGTGAAGCCAGGGCAGATTCTTGGATGTTTGAGGGAGGGAACTTGGCCCTGGCCTTTGTCTAAAGACAGTCTTTTCCAAAGGGGTTTTGGTTGCTGCTCCAAAGCTGCCAGTTCAGGAAATGAAGTGGGGGGAAAAAACCAAAAAGAAACCAACTCTCCCCGCAACCCACTGAATCATAATCTTTAGATCGTGAGATTTGGAAAACAAACAAAATGTCATTAGGAAGTTTTGTTCTGTTTTTTGACTCTTAATCTTCTTAATCTCGTGTGTGATATTGTTCTTCATTCGAAATTCCCCTTCACCTCATGCTCCTCTGATGGAGGCTGAGATAATCCTTTCTGAGGAGTTACCATGCATTAATTGCTTGTCTTGACTCTTTTCCTTCCTTTTTTTCCCACTTCACCCCACCTTTTTGTTATGCAGCTCCTGCATTGGAGATACAAAATGTGTCTGGAGAAAATTATAGAAAAAAATTAATATAACTACTTCTCACATATTATGTTTTCTGATTATTTTTTAATAAAAACTTATATTGGTTGTGAAGAAGTTATACATAAGAGTGTAATTACATCATCAAACGCTTTCTAATTGCTAGAAAAAATTATTAGCCTAAACAGAGCTTAAGGTAAGTTAGTGTTATAATTTGATTTAGAATCTTTCAATGTATCTTACAAAGCACTTCTCACACATTCCAAGCACTTTGAAGAAATGAAAATCCTTTAAAATTATTTTTACAATTCCTGTCAGCTGCACGGCGATATAAATTATTCAGTAATTACAGTAAATATAAGCTTAATATATATCATTGTAATTCCTTGTCCAAATAACTAGTAGTAATGTATTTCTCTCTTAATTCTCTTTTGATTTCGTGGCTTCAAGAGTTGTTCTTTGCTTGAGTCCCTACACCTCTCTCACAGTAGACAGCACATGATGTTTAGGTGTTTAGGTGCTTAGATGTTTAGATGTTTAGAATTTTGATGTTTAGTTGTTTAGATGTTTAGTTGTTTAGTTGTTTAGAAGTTTAGGATTACTGTTGTGAGGGGTTTCAGTTCTGGCTGTAAAAGGAGCCTGAGTCTTTGAGTGCACAGTCAGCCAGTTTTGCTTGGCCTGTTCTGATACCTCAGTGCTACAGGCCTTATATCAGGTGTTTTCCCCCCAAATGTGGCTCACAGAGGGTCTGAGATGGTTCTGGAGCACAAAAAAACCCTTAACAAAGGGTCTGAGATGGTTCTGGAGCACAAAAAAACCCTTAACAAAGGGTCTGAGATGGTTCTGGAGCACTGTACTGTGCTGGGATGGTGGGTCTGTGTTGCCTTTGTGCCCAGTGTGAACAGAAGCAGTTGGAGAGCTTGGTGGTGAAGAACAGCATGAGATGCCATCTGCAGAGCAACCCAAACAAGAGGTATGACAGAAATGCCCACCAGGAAAAGGGAATTGCCAGCCCTCCACCTGTCTGGGCAGCATTCCCCAGCTCCAACCTGTCTGTCTGAGACAGCCCATATCAGCATAAACCTGTGTGTAACAGCAAAAAAATCGAGGTCATCAAACACCCCTTGGGCACACTGGTAATTAACTCTCATTCCTTGGTCTGTGTCAGCTGGGCTCAGTTTTTATTTTGCAGTGGGAAAAAATCACATGCATAGAGCTTGGGATTTCTATCTACCCTGCAAAGGGTGTGTTCTTGTCCCTCCCTTCCAATGTCCTCCTGTGGCTCTGTAAGGAAGCAGGATGGTAGTATGCTCTTTGCTTACCCTTTAAACTTCCCCTTTAATTGGAAGGAAGAGCATTTGGATGGTGACAGGACCACCCCCTCGGTTCTGGGAAAGTATTTCCTGAATTTTGCTGCCAGACAATACCAACTGTCCTCTGCTGGAACAAAGCACACCTTGGGAGCTTTGTGGTGTCCTGGGGATGGCTCGTGTGGGGTGCACGTGGTGTCTGTGGGGTCCACACTGGAGAACTCAAGGCTGGCTGTGAGCTGACAGTGGGGTCCTGCCTGGGAGCCCCAAAACACAAACCAGGATGGGAGGAATTTGCAGCCAGAACATAGAGGGGAGATGTTGGTGGGGCAGCACAAGTCCTGGGAGCACTGCAGAGTAGTGGAGATGTGTAAGAAAAACAATAATAATGTTAAATCCATCACAGGCTGCCAAGAGGTTTTGTTGGGTTTTTTTTAAATTTGATGGAAGAGGGAGGGAGAGGGGGCTTCTGATACTTTTATTCAACTGACTAAAGAGCTCATGTTAACATTCCCTTTTTAAAATACAGCGTCGGCCTGTGTGTAAAATGAGCTTTGAAGTGCAGAGCTGACAAAGCCCAGGGGAAAACATGTCTTTTATTAACAACTGCTGGTACACTGCAGGAACCACATTGGAATGTTTAGTGAAAACCTTTTCTGTGTGAGCAAGAGGAATCACTGGGCTGGGACATCCACTGGCCATGACAGGAGGTTTTGGTGACCATTTGCCACCCTTCTCCTCCTCTGTACAGTGCCTTGAACCCACAGGTGGGGTGGGAGAACCAGCCTGTGATGACAATCACTTCTGAGGCCCCATGAATGAGTCCCTGTGCATGGGAGCTCTTTGTCTTTTTAGACCAGTGACAAGGAAGTTGGTTTGGGTTTTTTTGTGTTTTGGTTTGTGGCTTTTTTTTTTTTTTAATTTTATTTTTATTTTTAGTTGTTTGGGGGGGGGGGTGGCTTTTTTGGGTGGTGTTGTTTTGGGTTTTGGTTTTCTTTTTAGTGCTGAGGTGCCTTAGGGCCCAAGGATGCCCTTGGGTTTCAGTGGCACGCCGAGTTCTGGTTCTTCAGAACGGGCTCAGGGGCTGTTAGAAAATATTTTAAAAAAGAAGCCACATTAGTGTGTTATACACATATACCTCTGCAGATTTACTATATATATATATATATATATATGAATGCAGGAGGTGGACCCATTCTTTCCTGTCTTTAGTCTGCCTTGCACAAATGGAGATTGACCTGGGAGATATGAGCCTGTAGCTCCCTTCTCCCTCTCTTTCCATCCTTGCTCCCACGTGCTTCCTTTGCTTCACAGAGCCCCAAAATACACCCCCATCCACGGATGAGCCTGTGCTGAGCACAGGTGGTTGGAGGAAAGCTCCCACCTCCTGCAGATGGTTATTCCTGCCAGTAGGGCTGGAAGCTGGGGACTGATAGAGAAGGGTCACAGACCTTAATGTTTTGGGCTTCAAATCCAATCCTGCTGAGGATGGCAGTGATATGACAGGGATGTCACATGTAAAAATCCTTCCCTGTGTGGGTGGTGGGGCCCAGAGAAGCTGTGGCTGCCCCATCCCTGGGAGTGTCCAAGGCCAGGCTGGATGGGGCTTGGAGCAACCTGGGCTAGTGGAAGGTGTCCCTGCCCATGGCAGGGGGTGGAATGAGATGAGCTTTAAGGTCCCTTCCAACCCAAACCATTCTATGATTCCCTTAGGGACATCCTTGTCTCAAAACCAGGTCCAGACTTGTCCAGGGCCAGAGGAAGATGTTGGTATTAGTGCTGCTTTTAGACATTTGCAGTTCTTGGCTTTGGGATTTGAGGATCTGAGACTGGCTGATACAGAATGAAATACGAGCATCCTGAATTTTTTATGTTGCAGTTCAAGTATATTTGGGCTGGATTCATCAAAGGAATAACCGGGAGAGATATTTTTCATTTGTAGAATCTTAATGAATACATGACACTGCTATTCATTATTTATCTGCTTTCGTATTTTAATTAATAGTTCTACTGGCCATTTCTGATTTATTTCCCCCCCCCATATTTATAGAAAGCCATCACTTAAAAAATATTGAACCGTGCTGCTGTTTGTTACCTTCCATAACTTTTCTGCACTATTAGGACAGAGTGAATTTTGCTATAACTTTTAAGTACATAAATGGAGGAGAAGAATGTCATTTATCTTCTGTTCCTTTGAGTCCTGTCAAAAGTTTGTGGGTTTTTTTCCCCCAGATGCTTTCACAATGCAGCTGAGATGATTTAGCTGGGGAAGGTGGTGTTTCTGGTGCAGGAAGGAACCACTAGAGGACACCACCAGACGGCACATGAAGCGAACAGGCACAGCTGTAAACAGAGAAACTGGGGGAAAAAATTAGTAGGGATAGGGAAATACTGGTTCCTGATGTTCCCTGGGGATGGATGGAGCTCATACAGCACCTCTTTTGTGCCAGCCAGCAGACACAGGCTGGGAATGCACAAATCCTTGCAGCACCTCTTCATTCTTGGTGTGCTCCCGTGCAGGGCCAGGAGCTGGACTTTGATGATCCTCGTGGGTCCCTTTCAGCTCAGGGTAATTTATGATTTTATTCTGTGAGCTTTATATCTCATGGTTCTAGAGCAGATCTGTTTGGAGGAGCCTCTCCCAGAAGCTCTGCAGAGCTGCTCTCACGGAGCTGGAGAAATTCCAGGACCCTACAGCAGGGCAGGGATGTGGGTGAGGTGACATTTCTCATCATGAAAACCCTTCAGTGATTTCTGCAGGACAGTCTTTCCAGAATGACCCACACAGGCCAGTAGAACAGCAGGGACATGATGCACAGAGAGTTTACCAGGGCAGGAAGGAGGAAAAACCTCTTGATGTGCTGGAGATGATGGCAAAGATGATGGAATACAAAACAGACCCCTCTTCAAGTTCCCCTTAGAAGAAGTTGCTTCAAGCACAATGAAAGGCTTAGAAAATTTTCAAATTACAGATTTAATGACAAACCCAACAAATAGCACAACAAACCCAAACATATTATTTGGTTATTGACTGCAAAATTTTGTCACAAAAATGTATCTACACAGGTTTTTTGTTGTTAAACTGCCAGGATTTTTCAGGCCAAAAGCTAAAAGTGTACTAGAAGATTTAAAAAATTGTCACACTTCCTTATTTCCAAGATGGAACTTTTCTACTCTCTCCTTTAATTCTTTCAAAAATTTGAAACTTTTCTTATTGGAATTAAGAGATTTTGGAGAACATTTAGGTGGATTCCTAATTAATCTGCTGGAATAATGTGGGATTTTTTGAAAAGTTGTCTATTCCTTTCCTTATTCTCAGTAGGTGAAATGATTTTTATTTTTCAAGTTGCATCAAGTTGACAAGGGGTCCCCTCAGTAAATCCTTCCTCCACTAATGTTCACATCTCCAGTGGGATTTATGTGGATTAAAAGATGGATTGGTCAAAAAAGATTCATATAAAACTTTCTTTAATGGAAAACAGAGGGGTTTACCTTTCCCTGGTATTTACTCTCAGTGAAAACATCCCTGCCTTTCTTTGGCTTGGATCAGGAGTGGGATAAAGCTCGTCCTGCAGATGAGGAGCAGCAGTAACTTCCCTTCAAGGCTGGTGAGTGGTGTCTTGCTCTGCAGGTACAAACCTTCATGGATACAGTTTGTCCCTGGAGGAGCAGAGCATCACCTGCTTCCCACGGGGATTTTCAGCCTGGGAGCAGCATCACTGTTTATGGTCCCCCTGGGAAATGGGCAAACCCAGCCTCGGAATGGCCCCTGCCCAAGGGGGTTACATGGCACTGAGCTGCTTTTTAAAATATTTTGCACTGAGTTTTCTCTTCTCTTCTCTTCTCTTCTCTTCTCTTCTCTTCTCTTCTCTTCTCTTCTCTTCTCTTCTCTTCTCTTCTCTTCTCTTCTCTTCTCTTCTCTTCTCTTCTCTTCTCTTCTCTTCTCTTCTCTTCTCTTCTCTTCTCTTCTCTTCTCCTTTTTCTCCTCTTTTCTCTTCTTCTCTTTTTTTTTCCTTTTCCCTTTTTCCCTTTTCCCATTTCTGTTTTCCCTTTTTTTCCTTTTCCCTTTTTCCCTTTTCCCTTTTTTTTCCTTTTTCCCTTTTTTTCCTTTTTCCCTTTTTTTCCTTTTTCCCTTTTTTTCCTTTTCCCCTTTTTTTCCTTTTTCCCTTTTTTTCCTTTTCCCCTTTTTTCCTTTCCCCCTTTTTTCCTTTTTCCCTTTTTTCCTTTTGTTTCCTTTTTTCCTTTTTTTTTTTGATTTTTTCTTTATTTCCCTTTGTTTACTTTTTTCCTTTTTCCCTTTTTCCTTTACTCTTTTTTCCTTTTCCCTTTTTCCTTTTCCCTTTTTCCTTTTCCCTTTTTCCTTTTCCCTTTTCCCTTTTTCCTTTTCCCTTTTTTCCTTTTTCCCTTTTTTCCCTTTTTTCCTTTTCCCCTTTTTTCCTTTTGTTTCCTTTTCCCCTTTTTTCCTTTTGTTTCCTTTTCCCCTTTTTTCCTTTTGTTTCCTTTTTTCCTTTTTTTATTTTTTTTCTTTATTTCCTTTTGTTTGCTTTTTTCCTTCCCCCCCCCCTTTTTTCCATTTTTTCCCTTTTTTCCCTTTTTTCCTTTTGTTTCCTTTTTTCCTTTTGTTTCCTTTTTTCCTTTTGTTTCCTTTTTTTCTTTTGTTTCCTTTTTTCCTTTTTTTTATTTTTATTTTTTCTTTATTTCCTTTTGTTTACCTTTTTCCTTTCTCCCCCCTTTTTTCCACCTTTTTTTCCCATTTTTCCTTTCTGTCTCCTTTTTCTCTTTTCTCTCCTGTTTTCCTCTCCTGTTTTCTTTCCCTTCTCCGTGCAGTGACCACGTCTCTCTCCTGCCTTGCCAGCCCAGCCCATCCCGGGGGGTGGCAGCCCCAGGTCCCCTCGGAGCCCCCCCGGCCGGCTCCGCTCTGTCCTTCCGTGCGCCGGTCACCAGAGGGGGACAGAGCCCCACGCACGGCACCTTAGGAGGGAACACTCCTTCCCCCACCCAAAAGCTCCTGCCAGGAGCGTGCCAGGCTGGGAGACGGGTTTTGGGGTGGCAGGTCCCCAACTGCACCCCTGGGTGCCCCAATCTCAGCGCCAGGGGTGACGCTGGTGGCAGGTGGATGCCTGGGGTCCCTTTGGCATCACATATCACCACTGTCCCTTTAGCCTGGCAAAGGTGTGTGTGCTTAAAAATAAACACCCCCCCAACCCTTAAAAGAGCTGTACATTTGCTGGGGGTTAAGTAGAAGGTAGAGCTGTGTTGTAAACTCGGAACTGCTGGTTTTTTCCTGCCTGTCGTTGTAACAAAAACGCTGTTTACAAATTACTGTTCCTGTGTTTAAAGGTACCTGTTGCCCCCCTAGTTTTGATCTGATTCACTGAAAACTGGAAAACACGGCTGATGCCCAAGTATTTTAGTTGACACCACCCCTCCAGGAGAAAAATTTGCAAGTGGCAGCATTGAAATGAGAGGAGAGGGAAATCTGATGAGTATTTGGCTTTTTCGATGGCTGGCTATGCCTGATTGGAACCCGTGGGGAAAACAAACACAATTATTTGCGTGAGATTGAATTTCATCTCCAGCAGAAAACACCAAATCTGTCACCTGCACTCTTGCTGTGTCTGGCTGTGGGCTGGAAGATGCTCCAGCAGCGGTGCTGTTGGGGACCAGCAGTAGCAGCCAGCCCTGAGCCAAGGCTCAGTGCTCAGGTGTCTGTGCCTTCCTGTCCCACTGCCCTTTGTGATGCCTAAAATGTGGGTCACCCACGTGGCAAGGCTCAGCTTCCTCCCAAAAATCATGCAGAAGGCAAAGCAGGTCCCCGGTATTGAGGACCAGGGGTATTTCCTTCAGGCTTCAGGCCTGGCTTTGGTTGCTTGGCCAGCCAAGCTTGACAGAGCAGAATGTGTGAGACCTAAAGACATATAAATAATGTTTGGCTTGAGTCCATTTCCTCAGCACAGACAGCTTGCTGCTGAAGGCATGTTTCCTCCTCCAGATCCTCAGTGTCAGACCCTCGCCCGAATCCAGCTGTCCCTGGTAATTAAATTTTAATGCCTCAGGCTGGGAGTTTGCGTTGGTGTTTGAAGTGAAGCATGTTAGTGACCCCAGCGTGGTCACCCCCAGGCTTTGAAGCCCCCTGTCTGCCACCAAGGAGGGTGGGGGATGCTCCTGTCTCACTGAGCTTGGTCCCAGCTGAACCTACACACCAGTTGTCCACTGATTTAGGGAATCAAGGAGCCTTCTCTTGTGCAGATGGGAGAGACTGGAAAGCTAATGAGAGTTTGTTCTGGTGGATCTGAAGAACTCACTAGATATTCTTGAGGCAGCCACGAAGGGCTGTTTGGGCAGCTGATGGCACCTTTGGAGCCTGTGGGGTGGCACCTGCAGATGTGGCCCTGGTGTCAGTGGTGGGGTGTGAGGCACTGAGCTCCCCACAGCCCATCCTGGGCAGTGACATCCCACAGACCTGGAGCCAGGTCCCCGTGGTCACAGGCAGGGGAAGTCACGAGCCCAAATGTCTCCTTTGCTGCAGAGGGAAGAGGAATTGAAGATGGAAGCAGTGACTAGAAAACCAGCCATGATGGTTTCTGAGACTTTCTTCCTCCCCCTTAAACTGTTTAATTGTAATTACTGTGCAAACAGAAGGCCTGGGTAATTATTACATGGAGTGATGGGTGTAAATTTAACATGTTGTTCCCATGCAGCCACACTGTGAAGGAAGATTTTTCCTTGGGTTTTTCCTCCTTAACTCCCTGCTTTCAGTTTTTCCCTGGACTCAGCATAGCCAGTCAATGGTCACCTGAGTGGGAAATAGCTCTGAACCCTGGTCAGCTGCAGGGGCTGGCACTGCCATCAGGCAAACCTGGCTGGCAGGAGGATACAGCAAATCTGGAGATGCAGGTTGTGATCCAGCCCAAAACCCAGGGAAAGGGATGCAAAGTGCAGTTGGTAGGTGTCACAAGGCTTCTGGGAGCCCCCTTGTCCCCACTCAAACCTTGGTGGAGGGCATAGCATGAAGCTGTGTCAGGGTAGGGTCAGGTTGGATCTCAGGCAAAGGTTCTTCCCCCAGAGGGTGGTTGGCACTGACCAGGCTCCCCAGGGCAGTGGGCACAGCACCAAGGCTGCCAGAGCTCCAGGAGTGTCTGGATAATGCTCTCAGGGACAGGATGGGATTGTTGGGGTGCCAGAGTTGATCTGGATGATCCTAGTGGGTCCCTTCCAGCCCAGGTTATTCTATGGTTCTCTGGTGATTAATGAGTTCCAACAGGACACTCGAGCTAACAAATCCCATGTTTAGGTGCTGGGATTTATTTAAGGGTGTTGGGAAATGGCAGCATTGTGTTTCACTTCTCCAGAGCTCTGGTGGCCAGAGCTTGTTGAGATGAAGCACCAGTGTCTCTCTCTCTCTCTCTCTCAAGTCAGCACAGAACAAAGGTGCAGATGTATCTCAGGGATGGTGTTTTGCATTTTTATTTCTGACTTTGCCATATTGCACAAAAAACCATGAATCTCAGCTCATATTATCATTTATTGTAAGAGAAATTTCCATGGGATTAGAGCAGTTTCCCCTTTCAGCTGGTCATAACAAAGTGAATTTTGTCACCATCTATGTTCAGCTCTAAGCACAAAACAAATCAGCACAAATGTGGCTTGTTGAAACATTCCCATAGCCCAGGATGAAAGAGGTGGCTGCAAACAACTGGGAATGTACGTGTGCTTTTGTGTCTGGGTGTGATATAGTCAGACAAACCTGCACTGCTGTCTGAGCTGCAGAACAGATGACTGGGAAAAGATTCTCAAGTAAGTTATAAATTGTTTCCTGTCACCCCTGCTGCTGTCTCAGTCTGCTGCTCCACACCTTCCTATTACATTTGTTTCCTTCCTCCTTCCCTTTCCCTACATGAAAACAAAGCAGAAAGTGCTGCTGCTGAAGGCACCCATGCTTGTGCCCTGCTCAGAGGATTTTTAGAAGAATCCCCTGGGTTTGGGTTGCCCAGCTCTCACAAATAAACTACTCAGTGAAGCCCATTGCTGAGCAGTTGGTTTTCTGCTGGTTGGCTAAAGATGCTGTTGGAAGCAGTTTCATCTTTTCAGTTTCTCTTTTATTTCCCACACATACATTCTGTAGCATGACACGTCCTGCTGGGAGCTAAACCTGTCTGTGCTTTTGGACTCACCTCCACTGCTTGTTCCAAGTCCCACAACACCCAAAATCTGTTGGGCTTGTCCTTCCTGTGCACAACCCCTCTGTGGTCCATGTGGAAAGCTGGGGGTCTATATTTGTTCCCACAAAGACCCAGGTGTCCTCCAGAGTGTCCAAGGGGCCCTGGCTTGCTCTTGGTGTGTGTGCAAGCACCATGGGAATAATGAGGTTGAGTAGGTTTGGGAACAACAAAGGTGAAAGGGGTTATACTTTCCTTCCTCCTCTTTTCCTTCTTGAAGAACACTGGATCCATTTTGCCTCCAGACTGTAAAGGAGACAAGTGGAAAATTAAGATATAGAAGAGAAAGAGCCAAACCTTCATGTTTCCAACATGAAAAGCCCTTTATTGTGCTGAAGTTTTCCATAGTATCCCCACAGGTCTTGGGGGTCCTTTGTGTACTTTGTCACTACAACACTCCTTCAGCTGCTGGTGCTTTGGCCACAGGAGAGGGGTGTTTTTAAGATGTGATGAATTCATGCCCAAACCTTGCCTTGTGGCAACAAGACCAAGGTGATTTCCTACTTTATGTAGGTACTTTTAGTCACTCCAGGCTGCTTTTCTAAGTATAAAGGGCTTCTTACTCACAGCTGAGAGAAGCACAGGGAACCTCTCTTACAGAAAACACAGATCAGGAAGAGCATCCTGAGGATTTGCTCTGCTGTCCACTTGTCACTCCCCTGGTGTGAGTGGAAAGGGAACATGTCAATTAATTTTGTTTAGTTGAATGGAATTAATGTTTTCCTGCATTTTTAAAAACATACTTCATCTAACTTTGAGCATTTTTTTATTTGAACTGTAAAAATAATTTTCTGACCTTTTTTTTTATCAAAAACAAGAGAACATATGAAAGGGAATCTTTCTTCTGATCAGCTTCCACTTAATAGATGTATATTTTTCAAAGGGATGTTTGCATCAAACTTTTCTAATGAGCTCCATAGACTGGACATGGCCAAGAAAAATGCCTGGCTTAAGGTGGTGCTTGTTTTGACTTCTCCCATCTGTGGAATAAGTGGAGAAGCAATTTTGTAGGTCACAGGATGGGATGGTGAAGAGAACAGATGAGATAAAAGTCCCTTATACCTGAATATTTTTTGACAAAGATCTAAATAAAGCTCTTGGTCTTGTACAACAGGGTTACATCCTGCCAGTGTGACCAGTCCTGGGTTTTGACCTGGCCTGATAAGTCTGGAAAATTACTTTGTGATGTTTAGATACTGCCATTATTTCTGTAGTTTTGGAGTTTCATTCTGGGTTTGCACTTCCCCAAGGTTGTCAGAAGTCTGGGCTGGGCTAATTCCCTGTGAAGGAAGCTGAAGGGCTCTGTTGTTTCTGTTTCTTTTAAATATAAATTCAGAGCTCTCTTGTTCAGTGCCTTGGAAAGTAACTGATGACAAAAGAGATTTGGAGTTTGGATAAGATAAGAATCAAATTGAATATTTATCCTGAACCAGCAGTGCACTCTATCTATTCAGGAGATGCCATGGGTTGCACTTGTTTTAAAATAGTTCTGTTTTCTTCATCCCCTAAAATTCTCTGTACTGGTGTTGGACTCAAGCACTAAATCTATCAACAGTCACAAACACCGCAGGGCAACGGTAAATTTGTCTCTTAAATTTGGTGATGGTGAACTTCCCCATCCCTTTTTTGTCCTGGCGAAGTACCACAGGAGTTAAAAATACCTGGAGATATTTTTATAATTTGTCAAGAAAAGGAGAACTCCCCAGAGCTGCTGATTTCAGAGACAGACCTGAGCTGACGTGCCTGTGTTGCCCCAGCTCCTAAAATCACTGCAGCTCAGCTTTAACATCTGCTTCCCTTTCCCAGATTGGGCAGGACACTTACAGTCAGGATAATTAACCATGTGCAAGAGCACCCTCGAGCAGGAATTCCACCCTGCAGCCCCCAGGCTGATATCTCTGAGCCTTCCTGCTTTGGTGAATTGCAGTTTATTCCTCTTGGACCGAGGCCTGGTGCCTCCCTCCTTGGAGACCATTCCCATAATTCCTGTGTAATTAGATTAGCTCTAACTAGACCTACCTACAACAGGCAGAATAAATTTTTCTGGCCTCCCCAGATCCTGTTGAAAATGATGCCTGTGGTCCCTCCCAGTAGGAGCTTGTGCTGAACAGAGACACAGTGAGGGAAAATAGCCTTTTAAAAGTGAAGATTTATCCAGCACTAATAGCAGGACTAATGAAGTTTAAGAAGTGTTAAGTGATGTTTCTGGTTTTGCTTTTATTATCTGAATCCAGTGAACTGGAGTCCAGGAACCAGGTGATATATCAGGAGGTTGATGTAGGCATTGAGATGGCTGGTCCTTCACTGCCTCTTGATATTTATTTAGAAGGCACTAGAAAAAACATTGCTTTTTCTGACAAACCTGCCAATAAATTTACTCAGTAGGCACAAATAATGAGCAGCATGGGGACATAGCTGGCAGATGATAGTCTTGACATGTTTGTAAGCAACTCAAAATCCATTACCATGTGATCAAAATTGCACAAGAGTCTAAGGCAACACTGAATCAGGGTCTAAAATCTAATATATCAATTGTGATGTGCTACCTAGTAATCAGCTACAAGAAAACTTATCTTGCTCAGGTTGTATTTCTAGCTAGCATAGAGACTGAAAATTAAAGAATTAGCATATTTGTGGCAAATAAAATATTATGCTTCCAAGCAAGTGACTGTCCTTATTTAATGCCCTGCTTTGTATTTAGAGTAGCTGCAGAGGCACATCCTATATGTGCTCAGTACAACCAGCTGAATTATGTGTTTGGAATAATTCAGCAGAGAAATTCATGTCCATGAATAATCTGCATTCAGATCATGACCTTTACCAAGCTGTGCTTTTTCCAGGGCTCGGGGCTTTCAGCTGACACTGGGAAGAGACAAGAACACAGAGGAAGTTTTCTCCCATCTCCTCCCCTCTGGTAGGATTCCTCATTTTGGGAGCGGGACAGGAAAGCCTCAGCCCAGGGGATGTTTCAAAGTGGGAAGAAGGATTTTCTGAGCTTGTTGCTGGAGCTGGGGAAGCAGGGATGTTTTAAGGACACATGAGGGGTTGGGACCTCAGGAGCTGAGGGATCAGAGCTGTGAGAACCGTGTGTGGCAGCAGCAAGTGCACCTTTGCTGTCACTAACCATGGACTGAGAGCAGGAGTGCAGTCTCCAGAGCTGAGCTGATGTGTAGCATCTTCCCGAGCCACAGTCACTGACTCCTCTGAGCCCTGGAGGGGTCAGATGGGTGGGAGCAGCTCCGGGTGCTGCCGGTGGCTCTCATCCCTCAGCCAGGGCTGCAGAGGGAATCCATGCAGGCAGTGGGCAGTGCTGGAGTGTGGTAACTCCTGTCTCATGGTTGTTGGACTCTGGGAAATGAGGCAGGGCAGTCTGTCCAGGTGATATGTTTATTCACTGAAACAGCTGGATGCACACCCCAGCACTAACCTGATGGGAAAACACTAGTGAAGCAGCTCTCACTGTGTGAGCTGAGCTCACTCTGCACACCTTAGTGCGTTAGAGAGAAGAGAACAAAATCAAAACAGCGTCAGCACCATGGACAGGCACTCCGAGAAGTGCAGGTTACAGCTCCGAGTGCTTGTAAGCCTTGGTAGGTTTTACTCAGCGTGCCAAAAACTAATAGGAAATAAAATAGCCAGAAAGCAACAGGGCAATAAAGTGTCAGGAGTGAAAACTGAGCCAGAGATTTCCACTTAGCAAATATTATGTCTTGATATTGGGTGATTCTGACTAGTGATTTTAGGAGTGAACTTTAGCATTTTTATTATGAAACATTTACATTCTCCCTCATTTGCTTTCAGCAGTTGAACAGAGCTTTGTGCTGCCCTCACACAGAAATGTCTCATGAATTCTGTGACGTTCTTTATTTGCTTCTTGCGCTTGAGAGGGTAAGTAAAGTTCTGTATAACCTGCTGCTGTGGGAGTGAGGCTCCCCTTTGGCATGTTCCTCACATCCTCTGGATTTTCTGGGTGAAGGAAAACATCACAGGCTACAAGTCCTGGTGTTGCTGTGGCAGGGGCACCGTGTTCAGCTCAGCAGACTTTGGTGGTTCGATACACCAGGTCACCCAAGGAGCTGGTTCTCCTGCAAAATGAGCAGGAAAACTCAGTCTTGGGGTTGGACCAGGTAGGCTGCAGTCCTGACTTTGCTGTTTCTGCCATGGATAAGAGCAGTGCCTCTTTTTCCCTGCCTGTAACACGGGGGACTGGTAATGCTGTCTCACCGTAAGGGTTTGGAGAGTGGCTGAGAAGCTCAAAGCAGATGATGCTGTTCCCTAGAAAATGTGCATGAAGCAAGATTGAAAGGGTTTGAGCATTCAGCACTCTGAAGTTTATTTGCTGTTTCAGCTTGTTTGTTGTTTCATCAGGCCATTGAACAATAGCTAATGAAAGGGGATGACATGATATTTTTTTTACAGGATATTACTGTTCCTGTGTCTTTGAACCAATTAACAAGCAGCAGCTTTGTGTGTGGAATGCAGCAGCATTGGGTTCTCCCTGTCAGGGCTTTGATGACTGCTGCAAAAGCAAAAACGTGACTGGATGGGGCTTTCATTATTTCATTATTCTCTAAATTTATCTTAGGCTGCTAAAGAATTAACGTGAATAATTTTCCCATTTCACCATCTGCTTTAGACTCCATCTCAAAGGGTTCCCAATGAGCATGGCATGCAAAACCCTTTAAAAATGATCCTCTCCATATTTCCTGCACTCAGCAGTCTGCTAATGTGGCCAATAGATCTGGGTGAAGGGCCTGCATGATTTAGAGGGGATCATTAGGGTTATGATGAGCTGTGCAACTGTCTTGTTTATTCACAGTTAGCAATTTCAGAGCAGTGCCTTTTGTCTCAGAAAAATTTTTGCATTCAAGCTTTTACAGAGAGAGAGTAGTGCCAGGATCTCTCAGCCAGAGACATCCACCTTGGGCTCAGGAGCACAAGCTGCTCCACTGCTTTCCATCTTATTTCCCTCATGGGTTGGGCTGGGAACGCTGAGGGGCTCTGGTGAGCTCTCCATAACTGACATGAGGGTAGGTGCTGGTCTTCCACTGGCATTCAAAGGGTTATTCACAAAGAGTTTACATTTCTTGACTGTTCAGTCTCTGTCTCTGTGCATTCCCCACTCCCATCTCTCGAGTCCAGGGTTTTATTCAGTCTTTGCCTACCAGGGTTGAACTGCACCAGAGCCTCTATCAAACATCCTCGCTGTGATGCCTCTCAGGGCAGCCCACAATGCCCTCCTTCCTTGCGAGGAGGAGGAGGAGGAGGATTAGGAAGCTAAAGCATTTAACCTGCCTGTCAAACAAAATTATTCGCGGCAGGTGAGCAGCCGAGCAACGTTTTGCGAGGTTCCCGTGAATAATACATGAGATGGCCACTCTTGGCACGGGAGTGTTGCTCCAACTTTGGAATAATTCACACGCCTGAAAGGAAAAAGGTGCACACCCCAGTGTTTTTTATTTTCTGTGGTAGGAGTGATGGGGCTGCAGCTCTGCCCTGTGGGGCTGTGGGTGCGCTGGGAGTGTGGGGCAGGGTAGGGGAGCACAGACACTCCTCTGTGTGGGTGTGCTGGGGGTGTGGGGCAGGGCAGGGGAGCACAGACACTCCTCTGTGTGGGTGTGCTGGGCTGGCTCTGAGGGCTCTGACTCATGCCAGAGCCCCGGCTGTGCCCGTGTCACCGTGTGACTGTGCCCACAGTGTGACTGTGCCCACAGTGTGACTGTGCCCACAGTGTGACTGTGCCCACAGTGTGACTGTGCCCACAGTGTGACTGTGCCCACAGTGTGACTGTGCCCACAGTGTGACTGTGCCCACAGTGTGACTGTGCCCACAGTGTGACTGTGCCCACAGAACAGGGCAAAAAGAGATTTATCACTGTGGGTAAAGCTGGCTCATAACGAGGTTACACAGCTCTGGGACTGCACCTAACTCAGCTCCTGCCATCCTTGGGCCAGGGGGAGAGAAATGTGCAGCCGCCCTCGTCTCTCCCCACTAGGTTTTGTTTGCAGTTCAGATTTCTCCCCAAAGTATGATGTCGTTCTGGTTTTTTTTTATTCAGTGAAAAATATTATAATGGCACCATTTCCTTCCTTCAAGTAAAAAAAAATTGTAGAGCAGATCCTCTATTCTTATGAAAAGCCTCTGAGTCCATTACTTTGCTGGGAATTGGATTTTTCTTTTATTCTTGAAAGGAACTCCTCTCCTCACCTAAAAAAATATTATATTTTGGCTGAAAAAAAATTTTTACCATGTTTTGTAATAGAATACATAAAGGACTGTCCTAGTTAGGACAGCTGAGATCAGTTCATCATGGTGGGTGTAACCCAAAACTGTATTCTATAGCCTTCCATGTCATTTCCCAGAAACTAGACTATTGTTGTCAATAGACTATTCGCACCCTCTGCCCATAGAGCATGGTGGGTGTAACCCAAAACTGTATTCTATAGCATTCCATGTCATTTCCCAGAAACTAGACTATTGTTGTCAATAGACTATTCGCACCCTCTACCCATAGAGCCTGACTCCTCAGGCTATAAACTAGGTGTTAAGAGGCCTGTGAGATAGAAGGATGTTTCTGTCCTCACACCCTTTGTGAACTCCCCGCCCTGAGGGGAGTACCAAGCATTCCTGCCTGAACTGGAGGATATATAATCTTGGAGTTTTGGAACATTTTTTGGAACCCACTCGTGGGATCCAGAGGACGGCTGCATCTCATCGCTCTCAACCAGACTTAGACCACCACTGGACTGCGATCACCAGTTCTGGCCAGACTGCAGCAGCTCTCCCACCAGCAGGTTCTTCCCCTCTCCCTTTACTTTGGACTCAAACAGGGCCCAAGGAACACCACTTTGTTCAGGCCCCAGGGTACTGGGTTATACATTTGGGTTTTTGTGGGTTGAGACCAATTGTTTGTTTGTATTATTGTACTTACTGTATTATTTTAATAAATTGTTATTCTGACTTATAATCTCTCCTTTGAGTTGGGTTCATTCCCCCTGCTGGTTAACTTTTAAACCAGCACAAGGACTCTGAATATTTTAATTTTTTATTATATACAGAAAATCTTAACTTTATATTTTGAAGTACTGCCACCGTATAAATTAAAACAAACAAACAGTAAAACCTCCAAATTGTTGGGTTTTTATAAACTTTTATTTTCTCTTACTCTTTCATCAGTTAACCTGTCTTGGCTTTTTATTCACCCTGTCAGTGCACGTGATAATAAAAGGGAATACAAATGTACTGGAAAACTGTGTTGTCCAGCACTTCACAAACACACACACATCCCTCTCGGTTTGAAAACTGTATTTTGATTACTGATTTGCCAGTGCCAACATAAACAAGTCAAAAAAATCTTGGTACAAACTCTGTAGGTCAAAGAGAGCCTGTGACTTATTGACTTTGGCTCAAGCGTTTGATGTACAGACACAAAAGAGATGGAGAGACGTGGCTGACCTGCAGAGATCCCATTTCCAGGAGCCATCCATGGGAGGGATCAGGAAGCTGTGGTGGACAGGGAGGTAAATAGGGTGGGTGTTACAGATTTAACATATGGCTGCAAGGGCACTGGAGTGAGGCCTTTAATTTCACATTGGGATTCTTCTCCTATTTGTTAGATAGAACAATATTAACCTTTTGAATTTATTTAGAAACTCATTAGTGCTTTTTTTCTATAGTCCATTCTTTTCCTGATTAGCTCTCCTCATTACAATTCAAATTTCTTTCTGCTACATTTACCACATTGTCCTGCTTTCTCTCATCTCTATTGTTGCTCAGCTTAATTTATGAAAGCAATGAAAAGGGAAGGGGGGGATCGGGTGACACAGCAGAGCCTTTGGTGCTCAGGGAGGGAGGGAGAAGAAGGGAGACACCCCTGAGTTTGCCTTTTCCCCAGGAAAAGGGGTGGGAGGACATGGCAGCAGCTTCTGTAGGAGCGTGGGATGCCAGCATGGCTCAGAGTGGCAGCAGCAGGAGATAAAAGACCTTCTGGATCTGCCTTAGCCGTGCCCAAAGCTGCCAGCCATGCACTGAGGTGCCAGGTGAAGGCAGCTGCCTTCCCACATTCCCACAGTGACCCTCCCCTGCTGTGCTGCTGCAGCCTTGGCTTTCCTGCTTTCTCCTTTCAGCTGTTGCTCAATCCCACAGTTTTTAAATGGAATTCACTCTGAAAGTTCAGTGTCCTCCTCGTGTCCTGGAAACAGATGGGACTGATGGCCCTGACTCTTCTGGCATCCTCTTTGTGAGGTTGTTTTCAAAACTCTGTGTGTGCCTTTAGTAGCATTTCTTTTGTGTACTTTTCCTTGATATCAAGATGGAAGTCTGGGAGCTGCTGTAATTGCTCTTGACTTCACACATCTCCAGTGGAATATGACTTGATGCTTTGATAAGGTTTCTTTTAATAAGAGCCTGTCCCTGTTTTGGGGGAACTGGAATGGGGAGATGCTAAGCTTCATTTATACAATTGCTGCCCTGATCTGCAAAATATTTTTTGTTGGGAACATGGAACTTTTGGCACTTTTTTTTGTTTTATTTTATTTTAGTACAGCGCTTATTTCTCAGCACTAATGCTGCTGTATCCTGTGTGCTCGTGATTAAAGATGCACACACTTCTGACAAGAGATGATTAAATACAGCCAGATGATTTTAACCATCCCAGGAATTGTGATTCTCTGATTATTGGTCTGTTTGAACATCTCACAAATGTGAATGAATGTGTTTATGCAGCAGCTATCATAAAACAGGGAAGTGCCAGAGTATTTTATTTGAGGCACAGAGGGATTAACTCAGCAAAGGTTACAGAGAGAGATTTTGGCAGGGCCACAAAAGGAATCTAAATTTTGGAGTTTCTACTCCAGTGCCTTAATCATAAAATCATCTTTTCTCTGAATTCTTTTCTATCTGTGGTAATTATAGTTTTGGCTGGGTTTATGTCCTTTATAAAAACCTGTCTTTCACACATCTTGTGAAACTGAAAGAAAAAAAAAAAAGAAGAGGATAGAACAATCATAATTTTCCAAGTGTGTAATTCTGGACTCCAACAGAGGCCTAAAACAAGTAAGGTAATTATTCCACTCAGTTCAGCACCATTTGGAGAATTAGGCTATTTCGTGAATTGTAGTTTTAGGATAAGACACACGAACTGGAAAAAGTTCAGTGATCAACATGTAAAATAAAACAAATGCTTGCAAATATCAGCTGAAAGAAAAGGAGCTGGCTGCAAGCCTGGGCTGTGAAGGTGGTTGGAGTAAGATGGGAAAGGTCAGTGATATTGAGGGAAGGTTAAAAAAAACAAACAAACAAAAATAAAGATTTTCTTTAAGTTATGGGGAAAATGCCAGGGAATACTACATTAATTCCTGGCGCAAACTAAGGGAAAAAAGACTTTCCCCAAGGATGAATTTGGCCCAAGGTCAGTCAGGGGGAGCTGCCAAGGGGAGGTGGAGCCATCTAGTTAAATTCTAGACCTGCATTTGTTAGTGCTGGTTAATTAACTTGTTCCTGGCAATCAGCCACCAGGGCAGGAGGTGGACTTGATTTGCAAGTTCTGATTGCCAAGAAAGTCACCCATAATTGCCTGTGATCTCGCAGCTTTCTGATTTTCACCTTGGTCATGTGTTCCCCTGGTTTCGTGGGGTTTTTTCGTTTGTTAGTTTTGTGTTTGTTTTTTTTTTTAATTCTCCCTCCACAGGTTCTTACCTTCCTGTAACACCATTTTCATACTTATTGCTACTGATGTGATTGAACCTTTGCCATGCTCTGATTTTGGGTTCAGTATCCACGGGGTCTGGAGAACATCAGCCATTCACATGGGTAAGAGGAGCAAAGTTCCCTCTTGGCTGCAGAGGGTATTTGGGATGGTTACCTGTGGCTGAGGAGAGCACAGTGTACTTTAATGGGGGCTGTAAGACACCCTTAAAGGATTTATTTCTAGTTCTAAGTAGCTTCTGGGTGCTCATAGCCCCACAGGACAGGTTTCTACCTCCTTTCCTCAGGCAAACCTTCATCCAGTTGCAGTTCCAGTTCATATTCTGTAATATCTGAACATGTCCCATTGTACAGTAACCAGGATTCCTGAGAGGCTGCTTGGTTGTCTGGGAATGACACAGGGGCTGCCAAACAGGACCAGTGTTGCTGAAGGGTCATAAAATTGCTCAGAAAATCCCCTTGCCCTTGGTGGGGTTTAAACTGCAGATGGGACAGAGCAGCAGGAATAATGTAGGCTTGGAGTCCTCCCATGGAAGGAACCAGCCAAGGGCTGAAATTATCTTCTGTTTAATGAGTATTGTAAAAGAATGCAGGTTGGCTGCACAATACATGTGTAATGCAGAGCCAGAAGCTGAAGAACAGGAGGAAAGAAAGTTTGAGCTTGTTCCTTTGTGTTCCTGGAGGGAGGAAGGTGATGGAAGTTGCCATGCTGCAAGTTTCCAGTTGACCAACCTTGGACTCTTTCTTACTTTTAAATGGAAGAAATGAGGAAGAAGGGGAAGTGCTAGAGTCTTAATTGACTTTTTTACTATATCCTGTGTCCAGAAGTGAAAGACAAGGCTGAGAAAGCACAAATGCCTCAGCAGATCCTTCTAGCAGCAGACTTACTGCTGGTAGGAAAGCAATTATATGAACAGGACCTTGGTTTATGGTCCAGCCTGTGGCACAGGCATGGGGAAGTCCTGGGGAGCTTAATACAGGGGAGACTTTCAGGGAAGGAGGTTGCTGGGTCCACGGTGAAGTTGTTGGGTTTGGGGCATTTTGGTGGGTGATGGTCTGCTGTCTAAAGAGAGAGTGGTACCAAATATGTGGGACAGGAGGGGTTGCACATGCACAAAGAGACTGAGGGGAGTGGGTTGTTGCTGAAGGGGAGGGGAATAAAAGCAAGAGAACAATATTAACATTTGATTTCTGGCAATTGATGCAGCACATAATAACTTCAATTTCAAAGGTTCTCATTTGTGCCTTATTAAGACTCCAACCTGTATTTAATGGTGGGAATATCAGTTTTTGCTTCTTTAATTATCTGCCTGCAATTGATCTACATAACCTGCTAAACCTCCACTTGGATCTCTGAAGCACATGAGGTTTCTCACTGTATCCTGAGAGATACAAAATTAGACTGGAAGCCTTTTCTTACAGCGTGTGTGTTATTGTGGTGTTTTGCCTCCTTGTGATATAAGCAGAATAAGAGTGAAAAATGGTGTTTTCAAATATCTGTGCCATGTTTCTAGGGCTGTTCCCAGAATGTCAGGCAGGTTTCTGCTCAAACCTCTCCATTTCTTTTCCTTAAATGGGATGTTCTGGGTCCAGACCTAAGGCCACCTTGCTGCAGGGGCTCAGGAGCTGGAGCACCCTGGCAGCCCAGCTGAGCAGACAGCTTTCACAGTGACTCCCTGGGGTTTTGGACACTCTAGGACTAGTCCCTGTGTCATTCCCAGACAACCAAGCAGCCTCTCAGGAATCCTGGTTACTGTACAACAGGGCACGTTCAGATATTACAGAATATGAACTGGAACTGCAACTGGATGAAGGTTTGCCTGAGGAAAGGAGGTAGAAACCTGTCCTGTGGGGCTATTAGCACCCAGAAGCTACTTAGAACTAGAAA
The DNA here is from genome assembly GCF_025592945.1 of Manacus candei. Taxonomy (NCBI): domain Eukaryota; kingdom Metazoa; phylum Chordata; class Aves; order Passeriformes; family Pipridae; genus Manacus; species Manacus candei. Next base: position 4,525,027 of record NW_026138105.1, on the reverse strand, counting down.
GAAATCCTTTAAGGGTGCCTTACAGCCCCCATTAAAGTACACTGTGCTCTCCTCAGCCACAGGTAAGGATCCCAAATCCCCTCTGTTAGAACCCTAGTTCTGACTCCAGGTTGGCAAGACTTTCCCACTGGTTAGTATCTTTTGAGCTCATAGGTTGTGTTAGGACAGTGCCTAGTCCTAAGACAGCTCAGTTAGTCCAGCTATGTGTACAACCATCTCGAGGAGTTATGCTCCTGGTGAGCTTAATTCTCTGTGGATTTCACTTTAAGCAGAAAAAGAAAAGTATATATTTTATGTTTTAAAAAGGTGCTTATCCAGTCAAATGTTTTATGAAACAATTTTTCATAAATATTGGATTTGGGGAAATGCCTCTTTGGCAAATTTTCTTTGAATCTGTGGGTTACTCACATTTCACATAGTCTGGACTCGGTGCATTGTTTAGCTGCAATTTCTCCTTTCATTTTCCCATCTGTAATTGTGCTGTAGACCTTTTCCAGAATATTTCATTTCGGTGTGACTCATCCAGCTTCCTAAGACAAAGTGCAGCTTATTCAAACTATTCTAAATCTATTTATCCAGGCAAATATTTGGACATGTAAAACAGTAGTAAAGTGCTACGACGTCTATCAGGGCAGCAGAGCACACAAAATCTGTGCTATTGGAAGTCACTCCCTGGTGTGCTTTATCTGGAGGTATTAATTGGCAAAGAGCAGTGCAGGAATTTGATTCATACCCAGACCCAGGCAGTGAGTGAAAGCTTTGCGTGTGTTTGAGCTCCATTTTCTCAGCACTAAATTTAGTTTGCACAGGCTCAGTGCTTTATCAGAGATGCCTCAGCTCCAGGGGGCTCTGAGGTTTGGGGGCTGCCTGGAGATCTCTCCTCTGTGTCACTGGTTCAGTCTTTAAAAGCCAAGAGTTGTCATGAGCTGATGGCTGTGTAATGGATTCCTCAAAAGCAGCTGGTATCACTGTCGAATTTATCAGGTTCTCACGTTTTATCTGGGATAGATTGGGTATCTGAACCTCACCCTCGAGGATTTCCCAGGCAGCTGCTGCCTGGTTTTGCTCCTTGGCGTGACTGAAAAGCCCTTAGAGCGGGTGCTGGCACCGAGTGTGAGCCCTCCCTGCAGCAGGGCAGGCATCGTGCCAGCAGGGGAACCGTCTGGGAAGAAATGGGGAGGATTTCTGGACTGCTCAGAAAATCCACTTCAAGTTTTCTGCAAGTCCAGTTCGATGGGGTTTGGCAATTTCACGTTCTCATCATGGAAGAGACTTCAAGAGAGACTCTTCCTGTCCCCAGATTAAACTGCCTCCTTTTTTTTTTTTTTGGTGGAATCTTGTTCTCTGAATTGTTTAGAGAGGCTACTAGAGCCCATGTGGGATGATGGGAGGTATAAATTGCCATATATGTGGTTAGTAATTTGGCAACATTTCCCTGCAGCCAGGGCTACAGATGTGATAGACTGGTGTTTGTTCTCCTTTTTATTTTGGCTTGCTTTAAACTTTTGGCTGCCTGAATTAATGCATTTCCTATTGATTCTGTAACGAAGACAGAGGCCTGAATTCATATGTTGCTTTTTTTATTTGCATTTTTACTACAGTCAGTCTCATTTCCTCGTTGCTGAAGGCCATCAGTGAGGAGCTGGATGACTTGTCTGTGCTTCTGCTTTTTGTAGTTTTCCAAAGCTCTGTACATAATAAATCAGGCACCCTTTTTTGCTTCTGCAATTAACTAATCCACGATGTAAAAGGAGCAGTAGAATTGATTGAATATGTCAAGTTTTAAGCCTTAAGAAAAAAAATGCAACAAAATAATGAAACACTTCCATGGCGATGATTTTCAAAATTGTTGTCCTTGTTCTTACAGAGATTTAGCCATGAAATTAGAATGAATAACTGATTTTGCTACCATGTCTCCCTCCAGTCAATCCTGACCTGTGCTTGAAATGAACTTTTGATGTGACACCTTCATCTCTGCAGCAGATAGGGCTTCATCTTTCTGTTTGTCCCACCTACAGACAACTCTTCTCTGCTTTCTTTAAGGTGAGTAGTCCAGCAGCAAACCAGCAGACAGGCTGCCTGGCATGGATAGCTTGGCTGTAACAGTTCCATGGCTTGTGATTTTTTTCCTTTATGGAGGCATCTCAGTCTTGTTGCTTTACCTTCCTTCCCTGAACAAGGAAGATTGAAGCAAAGGAAGGTTGAAGGACGTTTCTCAGCAATGTCTCTGAAGTTGCTGACTGGCACTGAGCCATGATAGTCACTCAAATCCACATTAAGCTGCATTTCAACAAGAAAGCATTTGAGCTCAGTCTGACCTATTTTCTGAAATAAGAATTTGAAAGTCCTCTCTTGCATAATGGGCTGTGTTGGCACAGCATCACGAAAGCAAAGTTGGATCCTGTGTTCCCTCTGTACCAGCAAAGTACTCCTCGGTCAAACTACTTCTGCTAAACTAAAACCCATTTTCTTTAAAATATGCCTGTCATTTATATGGTTAAAATAGTTTCCTTCCCTGTGATATTGTACCCTATGAACTTCCCTTTTTTTTCTACAGAGAGCCACGGGCCATTTATCGTGCCCTTCTTGCTCTCAGGTAATTCTGTTCCTGGCTGACACGAATTCCTTTTGCAGTTCTGCTTTGCACAGTTCTGCTAGGGAGGCACTCTGCTCACACCCTCCAGCGTGCAGAACTCCTTGAAACCAACCCTTGCCAGGAGGGAAAGCCTGGGATGGGAAGAATGATGTTCCCATCAGAATGATGTTCCACATTCCTTTTTTCACAGGAGCCCTTCAGTGGATGTTGCCTCTCACCTCAGCTCCTCCAAGGGGGAAGTTCCCCTCCAGGATTAGGTGCTGGAGGCAGGTCCTGTAGTGCTCCTGCACACTGGGCAGGCTGTATGGATGGGACAGGGGATTTTATATTTCTGTAAAAGGAGCTTATTTAAGTTCATATTGGCAAAATACACAATAGGAACTGCACTACCTGCAGTTATTTCTGTGCAACATCCCTCCACCAAGTGCTGGAATTTCCTCCAAACAGAAGAAGAGCGTTGGCAGTTCCAGCTCTGTGTAATTTTTTCCCAGCATCCAAGTACACCTACAAAACATTGCCTGCAGCACAACACTGGAGATGATTAAAAGAATGTTGGGTTTTTTTTTTTTGCAAGGATAAAAGATTTTATAGCTCTTTGGTAAATGTAAAAATATTAATTGAACGAAGTATTAATTGTCAGTGGAAGAACAAATGTAGCTTAAATGTATGTAAAGATGTTGGAATTTACAAATGAGCTGGTAATGTAGGAAGTATAAAACACTAAAAATACTTAATTAAAACATACACATTTGAAGAGGAAAAGAATCAGTAATTTCAAGTAGTCTTCATTTTAATAGATATTTCCTGAACTTCATTGAGCCTGATTGTTTCATGTTGCAAATAATTCCTGTTCACCCTATTTTTTTATTTATTAAGCAATGCCATTTTTGCTGCTTGTTTGCCTCTCTCAGAACCTTCTTTCTAATGTCAAGTGAAAGAACAGCTTCCACGGAAAGTGTGTATAGAATTTGGGGATCATTTCACACCTCTGAATGTGATGGACGTCACTGTAAGGACTAAACACATTCTAGTGATCAAACCCAAAGTAGGAAACAACTACTCAGGGAAAGTGAAGGTGAGTTTTGCTTGGTTGTGACAATGAAAACTGGCCAATTACTTCAGCATTTAACAGCTCGGGAGGTTAGGACAAAAGTCACAGTAATTTTTTCCTCTGGACTGCCCTGGGTTAATCCCTTGGTGCACTGTGGCAGGTCTGCAGAGCCTTGACACTGCCCTGGCCCTGCTGGCCCTGCAGATGTAACACAGAGGGAGAGCTGCCCTCTCTAATCTCTGATGAGGAAAGCATTTATTTTTACTGGTAAGAGCGAGCTCTCTCTTAAACTGTCACAGCCTGGGTCAGGAAAGCATTAGGCCCTGTTTCCTTGGGAGCTGCTTTGCCCCTCCTCTGGGGATTAGCTAGGCATTAGTCATGGCTTTGCTGGGACCTCTCTTTGCCCTTTCCAAATAAATGGCTTTGGAAGAGGAGGGCAGGGCTGTGAGTCTTGGAAGGGATGAGGCACCTTCTGGCCAAGCTCTGCTTGGGCTGGCTGATTTACAGAGCTGGGAGGAAGCTCTGGGGAGCCCATCTCCCATGGCTGAGCAGGAGGGCAGCTGATCTCATTTTGCCCTGGGACTGCTGGGTGATGGTGGGGCTGAGGCTTGGTCCCTGTGGAGGCTGTGTCAGAGGGGAGAACAGGCACAGCCTCATGTGCAGGGCAGAGAGACATTGTTCCCTCCATGCCATCTCATCAACTTGTTAGGAAGTATTCATTAAAAACCATCATATTTACGAGGCAGTTTTTATGCTCCTCTCCTCATTCTGAAACAAATGCCAGAAATCCTGCCTAGCCAGGAGAGGAAAAGGCCCTATTCCTCATCTTACAACCAGTGGAGAAGGTCCAAGGGCTGTAGTCACCTCCACATCAGAGCAGTGCTGCTGGCAGGATGGGGGACCTTACCTGATCTCTTCCCATCCCATGGTGATGCCACTGCAGAAGGCCTGATGGACAGTGTGAGCAAAATCCTGCATGGTGAATTTTTCTGTACTTGTCAGCATGTTTTACTAATGAAAGAAGAACTTATATAAGATATGGAAACCAGTGGGAGTGTTTTGACACTGACTTAGAAAGACCAGGATTTCACCCCATGGTTCTTCAGTTACTTTTCTGAGTTTTTGCTGGGTTTTTTCCCCTGTTTTCACTGTCTTCTCCATGCACTTTTTTCATTTTGAATAGGAAATATTTGCTGCTGTCAGGCCCAGGGCAGCCAGGGACTCCTCCAAGGTACTCTGCCCATCAGAATGGTTTATTTCAGAGATGGGACGTGCTGAGATACTTGGATAATGGAATCTCAAGGTATTTGTTCCCCTCTCTTTACCAACATGTGCTGGGTTCCTGAGTTAGTCACGTGGAGCTGATGGATGTTTGGCTTTTATTCCTGTGCAGATCTGTTTTTGAAAACTGCACTGGAACAGCCTCTACAATGGCAATACTGTGTTTTGTTCTCAGAATAATTGAGGTTCTAGTGCCATTGCTCAGACCCAGGGCTGGGCTGACCTCTCCTTAGGGAGTGGGGATGAGGCTTCCACTGCCAGTCCATCTCCCATTTGGCCCTACACCTCTGGAAAAGGGGAGTGAGCATATTGAAAAGGAACAACACAATAACATCTTCCCAGCGACCTGCCATTACCCTCTGTGTCTTTTGTAGCTTAAAGCAATGTTGCACATGAACAAAGATCAGCAAATACTTTTCCAAAGGCAGCCAGAAACTGTTGTTCTTTATCAGCTCAGATCTTTGCTACCTGGGGCTATCTGAATCATTCTTGCTAAAGTCTAAGGGTGATTTCCTTTCTCTCACTGTGAAAAGTTTACACTTAAAAGGCTCATGCATGAAGGACCAAAAGACATTTAGTTTGGCTGCAGAGTAAAATAGTTTAGTGTTCTCATTGCTTCATTACTTTGTGCTGGTTGTTACAAACCAGCTTCCTCACAGCTACTGCTGCTGCTGAAACCTGTGCTGGGTCCCTGCACATGACACGTGCTGCAAAATGTTCAGTTTGCACCAGTTGTTGCCTGTGCTGGAACAGCCAGCATACAAAAAAAAAAAAAATCTCTCTCTTCTCCAATTCACGTTGCTAAATTTGTGTTGTGTGGGTGTTTGTCTGTATTTTCCTATTCTAGTGTCTCTGAAGACATCTGACAGGGCAAGAGGAAGCACCAGGGATGCAAGGAGAGGTGAGGGAGACCGTGAGGAGGGATGAGATGCTTGGGGAGCACGGTCAGAGGCACAGCAAAATAAACCTCAGAGAGGAAAGGGATGGAGAAATGGGTCCCTTTTTCTGACCCAGGCAAGGTGCATTCCTGGCATCCTGGTGCACTGGCTCTGTATGTCCCAGTCCTCCCTCCTCTGGTTATTCTGAATGTGTGTTGCCAGTGAGGGTTAAGTGTCACATTAACACAAGATTTGTAGAGAGAGATAAAACATTTTATTAGACAGAGACATGGTCGAGGAAAAAAAAAAAAAAGGCATTTTATTGGGGTGTATAAGCCTGTCCTTGCTGTAAGCATCAGGCTCCAGGACATGGTTATCCTTCACATGGCAGCTCTGGGAGATTGACAGGCAACAACAGCAGCCAGGTTGGTAAAACTTTCTGCAGCTTTAGTGTCCATAGCATCTCGCTTGCTTTCCTTGAAAATGTTTTTCCTTAACTCTTCTTTTTCATTTCAGCCTTAAAAATGGTTGGAAAATTAGATTTTATTGATGGGAGAATTGCACGTAAGCCTTTGCTTTCAGAATTGCACATAAGCCTTTTCTTTCACCTGTGTTTTCAGTGGAAATAAGTCTACTGCAACCAGACTTCTTTTTCTGGTGGTTTGGGTCTTTTTGGATTGGTTATTCAGTGCAAACTGAAAAATAATAACAATTTCATTAAAGCTGGGGGTGTCCCTGAACATGTGCTTTTGTAGAAAATACCACTTTTCTTGGGGGGGAGAAAAACATTTCACTGGAAAACTTCCAGCCTGTCTCGATTTGATTTTTGCTCTTTCTACATTTTGGCTCTGGTTCTCCATCAAATCATTTGGCTTTGTGTGTGCCCCCTTCCTCCCCATCTGCTGCACTCTAATGGGAAATAAATCTCCAAGCTCTTTTCTATTCCTTGCCATCCCATAGTCTTCTGCTCTCCCTGAGTCACTGAGATCATACATCTCCATTTATAAAACACTAAAAGTATCATTTATATTTTTTTTCCCAGAATCCCTCTTGACCAGTGTCAGATACAGAAACACTGAGAAAATAAACCTCAAGGATAAAAAATATCCTTGTGCCTCTGTCTGCTGTAAGGATAAGATCCTTTTTCAATGAAGATGGATGCTCTGGCTTCCCTCCCTGCTCCAGCCACTTTTTTGTCTCCCTCCCAAGCCAGTCTTGGGAGTGTTGGATGGGAGAGATGTGGTCTCTTGTGTGAACAGTGCTGTGCTTTCCAGTCCAAACCTCTCCCTAGCAATTGGATCTGGGTAGCTTAAGTTCCACACTCCAGGATATGCCTTGGACCGTGGCTGTCTTCTGCCCTGTTTTGTGTCAGCCTGACAGGTACCCCTGAGTCATGCTGGTGCTCTCCAGCAACCAGCAGGGTCAACATCATCCTGGATTCAGCAACATCCAGACATCCTGTTGCCTACTGGGACCAGTGTGATCTGCTTAAGCCACCAGTTGATGTGCTCTGAGTTGCTGGTTTGGAAAGCTTGAGTTCCTGATTGTTGAGGTGCTGAAGGTGCCCATACCTGAGCTAAGTGTTTAATGCAGGTTAAACCTTGGGCTGTGATGTTCTTCCTCTTCCCAGTGAGTGTGTCTCCTGTTGGCACATTCCATGGAAGCCATGCCAGCTTTGTGGTGGGGCATGTCGGGGTCACAGGGAACAGCTCTCCTGTGAGGAGAGGCTGAGAGAATTTGGATTGTTCAGCTTGGGGAAGAGAAGGCTCTGAGGTTACCTTTGGGACCTGAAGGAGCTCCAAGAGAGGTGGAGAGGGACTTTTGTCAATGCCATGGAGTGACAGACAAGGGGGAATGGCTTCAAACTGACAGAGAGCAGGGTTAGGTTGGGTATTGGGAAGAAATTCTTCCCTGTGTGCGTGGGGAGGCCCTGGCACAGGTTGCCCAGAGAAGCTGTGGCTGCCCCTGGATCCCTGGAAGTGTCCAAGGCCAGGTTGGACGGGGCTTGGAGCAACCTGGGCTGGTAGAAGGTGTCCCTGCCCATGGCACAGGGTGGAACTGGATGATCTTTAAGGCCCCTTCCAACCCAAACCATTCTATGAACCAGACCCAGTTTCAGTGTCCAGCACAGCCTGGGGGAGTCAGGGAGCTGTCAGCATCCAAAGGCTGCTGAGAGATTCTTCCCCTAAGGAAAGGCACCACAACTTTCAGAGCTACCATTTGGCAGCACCCACTCTCCTGGCATTCCAGTGGATCTGGTTCATTTTCACCTGTCCCAAGCACATCCAGCTGCTACCAGAGGCACTGAGCTGCACTGAAGTGCAAAGGGAAGAGAGCATTCAATTCCTATCAGGTAGGTGAAAATTTGGTTTTCCTCCTGCTCTCTCCTGCCTCCTGGAGAACAGACTGTATGTAGAAGGTGACCTTTTGTCTCCTCCCTCCCCACCCCAGCCGAGGGCGATTAGGCTGACACATCTGATGACAGATAGATACCAGCATGAGCAAATTGTGCTTGAACTTGCTCCAGAGAAAATTGTTCCAGGGCAGGCACAGGCTGGGGCTGCATTAGGGAGAGCACAGATCACAGGCAAATGTTTGTGTCATTTGCAAACGCCACTGCGAGGGGATGTGGATGAACAGATGAGCATTTTGAACTCTAAATGTTACAGGAGAGAACATGAAATAGTGCTCTGTGTTTGACTTTAGAAGGCTACTCTTTGGGGGAAGTCTGGATGAAATCAGATCAATCCCTACCACCTGGATTTTTTTTTTCCCTTTCATCTTCTGTTTTACTTTTTTTTAAAATCTTTTTTTTCTGAAGTTGACTTCTTGCTTGTTTGGTTTTGATGGGTTTTTTATTTGTCCCACAAGAAATTTCTGAATTCTTGATATTCACCAAAATTTTAGTTAATGTATATGCTGAGTCTTCATAGTATGAGTGGAAATTAGGAAGGATAGATATGGAAGAATTTTAAAGCTGTAGAAACTGTTTATGAAAATAAAACTCTGATCACAAGTCCTACATGAAAAAAAAAAAAAAAATTAAATGCAAGAACTTTGAAAGTATATCCTTGCCTGTCCAAATAGCATTTCCAGGCTGATCTGCAGGAAAGCCCCAGTAACTCATTAACTCCCCACAATTTAATGAAGAACTGTGTGTTCTGGTCACACCCATCATTCTGCTACTCTGGTCTGAACAAACTCAGCGTCTTGTGAGGAGGCACAAACCTGAACCCTGCAAAGTCTGCTCTCAGGGCAGTGGAAACTTCCTTCCTGGCATCTAATTTGAGGATATGAGGAATATTTTGGAATTAAATGAGTACCATACTGACGGTCTCCCAGCCATGCCAACACCGTGCCTCTCCATCCTCTGACCTCAGAAAGGCAACCACAGTCCCGATGACAGCTCTGTCCCTGAGGCTGCAGACAGAACACTGCAAATATCCGACTTCTCCACGATAAGTTTGGCAAGCCAGGTAATTGCATGCCAGTCCCACAGGTTTCATTAGTCTGTCTGTGTCCATGGCAGGCTGATCCTGCCTCTCTCCCCAGCAGTGGCTGCACTCCAGCACCATCCATCTCTCGCTGTCCCCTTGGCTGCAGAGCCCAGGTTTTTAATAGACGTGGCCTCCACAGGTTCAACAGGTGCCTGGTGGAAGAAGCAAAACTGCATCTCTGAACATCCTGGACAGCTCTGAACATCCTGGAGGATGGATGGGCATTTGGCAGCCTCAGAAATTATTGTCTTTCCAAGGTCAGAGGATGGAGGGGTCTTGTGTTGCCACGACAGAGGAGAGAGACAGGTCGTTAATGTGGTACGTGCTTGATCCCAAAATATTCCTCATGCCTTAAAATAAGATACCTGGAAGGAAGTTCCCTTCCTGCAGGCCTCCCCTGGTGTCGCTGCAGCAGCTCCAGCTGCTCACAGCACCCTCAGCCAGGTCACCCCAGGGTGGTGTGGGCTCACCCCCATCCCCTTGGGTGGGTGGGAGGCAGGACTTCAGTGCCTGTGGCAGCCTGGCCCTGGTGAGGGGAGCTCTGACGGTGATGTGGGAGGACTTGTTTTATTTGCAACAGCTCAGGATTGCCATTGTTGAGATGGTCCCAGCCACTGCTTGTTCCCAGTGCCCAGAGAGCAGCCTGGAGCCTGTGCCAGCAGCCTGGGGAGCTGTGTTGGAAACAGCAAAATGCCCAGAAATGTATGTTATGACTGGGAAGGTTTGTGTGTAGGCCTTGTCCCACTGATGGGCTGTTATGGGAAATAACACCTTGATGTTGAAAGCCTTAAATGCTCCTCAGGCATTTTGACAGTGCTGCATGGCTTCTCCTTAGGCTGCTGAAGCAACAGGGGAGAGAACATTTGCTTTCAGCTCCTAAACCCCAATTTATTTGGTATTGGTTTGTTTTCTTTGGGCATTGATGCTGTTGTGGAAAAACAACCCATCCTCCTGGAGTGCCTTAGTGGGCTGCAGGAAAGTTTCCTATTGTTTCATGGTCTCTTCAAGGTCTTTCCTGGATGCATCCTACCTCTGGAACCAGGTTCTTGCCTGGTGTTTGTGTATTCAGTGTCCTGGGGGGTCTGGGCTGGGGCAGAGGAAGGGTTTCAAATGGCTTATGAGTTCTGTGGCAGCTGCAAACAGCTTATGGAAGATGGTGGCAAGACAATATCCTGCAGTTTAGTTCACTTCTGCCTTCTCAAACTCCAACTTACATTTAAAACCAATCTAACAGCTCATCCAAGCAAGTATCCAGCCTCTTGCCTTTGTTCCTTCCACACCTCCTCCTCTTGTTCATCTCATTTCATCCTCCCTCACCTGTTTTCTCTGCACCTGGTTCTGTCTGAGCTGCTCCAGGCCATGATGAGCCACCACACATTCCTGTCAGCAATTTCAAAGGATTTTTTGGATGTCAGTGCTTTTGGGGTGCTTTTCTCCAAAAATAACCTTTGCTCCAGTAGGAGTCCTGTGAGTTGGGAGGCACTGGTGACATTTTCAAAAGGACCTGTGTAGTGTAGGAGCTCAATGAACAGCAGTAAAGAGATGTGCTTTGATCCCTTATATGGTATTTAAAATCACTGCCTGCTGTCTTGATGCAATCCAGGCAGATGATTAAACATCTATATATGAGGATTTGCATTTATCTTCTGTAGTCCAAAGCAGAAAATGATCTGTTTGTGGAGACAGTGAGGTTACTGTGTTTGTGGTTGCTGAATGAGTTTTCTGTTGGATTGGAAATGTAGTTTGGTGAGAAGTACTCAGGGGATAGAGATTTGGGGTGGAGTAAAAGTGTGGTTTTCCATCTGTTTGATGAGAAGATCAACATGAGTGTTTTCAGGAAATAACTTTCCTCCCCAGAAGAAGCAAAACTTTGAAGCAGATTCTAAAAGCCATGATTTCTCTCCAGAACTGCCATGGACCAAGCTGTAGACCAGGGGTTATGTGAATGTGAAGCTTCTCTAGAACTGCTGTATGACTGACTAAACCAGCTAAAACCCTCTCCCTGGAGGCAATCACACTCCACTGATGAACCACAGCACTGAGGGTTGTGAGCCAGGGAGAGGGTTGCTGGGATGTCTGAACAGGTGGAGCAGAGGACGGTTAGAAACCATCCAGTTATGGGAAATCTGAGTCATGAAATCCATTGGATAAATTTAAATACATTATTCTAGCTTGGAGGAGGAGACCATCTGGGTAAGTAGAAGGATGTGTGTCTTGCTGAGGGGAGAGTTATTTCAAATGACAAAAGAACTGTCCTGAGCCTGAAAGACCTGCCAGACCCAAGATAAAAAAAATATCTTAGAATGACACTGATTCAATGTTTGCATATCAAGAATCCAGCTAAGGGGCATAATGTTAAAGTATTTTTAAAAGACTTCTGCTGGTATTCACCAGCTGTATAAAGCAGGAAGTCGAGGAACTTTCATCAGAACTTTCATCAGGGATATTATAATATCCCTTTTAGAGATTGTTAAAGAAATCTTGTATTTGAACTCCAAATTCCACGATGGCCCTGCTTTAAACAAAAAGCTGGGAAAGAAATGGGAGGCTCTCCCTTCAGCCATATTGCAGTGGGCTCAGACAGGCTGGTAAAACAACCTGACTTTTAACTTGGTTTTGAGAGCTAAGGCTCTGGTTTGCCACTTGGCTCATCCCTGAGGGTCAGGGTTAGTGGTTGGGTAGCCAGGTGGCCTCCTGATGAATGTCCCCCATCTGTGTTTGCCCAGGACCTGCTGCCACAGGGCACAGAGCACACACAGCCTGGTGTTCTGGCTCTGCCTCCTGGCACTCACACTGGCTTCCAGCAGCAGGCACCCTGTGTGCTGCACTGTGCTCAGGGAGACTCCAGTCCAGCTCTATCCATTTTCACAAAGAGCAGCAGGTCCTCATGGCAGAATGGGACACATCTGGGAAATGGGAGAGGCAGAAGGAGAGAGGAGATGTGCTGGTTGACCCACGTAAGGATGGGAAGTAGGGTGAGTAGCTCATGATTTGCCCGACACTGAGCTGTGGTTGAGACTGAGGAAATGAAGGCAGTGTGAGGGAGACAAGCTGAAAACAATGGCTCAATCCCTCTGGTCATGCTGATGGACTGATCATCTCCTGTCATCCTGTCAGGAATGACCTGCAGAGCTTGCTGGCACCACCACTTCTGGAAATCCTGGGACAACAGCAGCCCCCAGAGATCTGCCCCCGTGCCAAGCATGGAGCAGAGACTGCCAAGGTCTGCAGGGGGGATCCAGGTCTGGTGCCATGGCAGAACAGGACTTGTAAAAAACAACCATGCAGGTACTGCTGCAAAGGCCCCTGGGGCTTCCTCTCCACCCTTGCTTTAGACAGCCATGATAATTCTGAGTTTTATTATATTTTTTACAAGCATAGATCTCAAAACCCTATGGTACAGGCTCATCATTACCATCTTACAGATGGGGTTGCTGAAGCATAAAGAAGGGAAATGACTTCCCTGGAACCATTAACTGGGCAAATGACAGGGCTAAAAATAGAGACCAACCTTTCATACGACACAACTGCCATTCCCATCTCAGAGAAGAGATGCCAAGGAAGTTGGTTAAAGCAGGTAACAACTATTTAACCCATGCAGAACCTGGATGCTCTTGGTAAGATGTTTTCATGAGATGCTCCACCCAGAACACTCCAATGAGCTAACACTTTTTTGGAGAAAAACTGGTTGTCAGAAAGGACAGCAAGCCACATATGGCTGTAGTGCATGTCAATCACACAAACCCTAATGTGTTCAGAAGTTCCAAATGCCTTTTAAAGCTAATGGTCTGTGCACTAATAGCTCCTGGCCCTGGCATCCAGGCTGGCAGCTGGTGCCCCTAATTGGTAGCCCCGAGGAGGAGCACGTGGGCAGGCAACTGGATTTCAGGAGCAGCAAATGGATTGGGATCCCTGCCTTGCTAATTCCATCCTTCAGCGTGGTCTTTAATCAAGATGAAAAGTCAAAGGACCGCGAGGGGGTAACGAACAGCAGCTCTGCCCGGTTACCGGCGTCCAGCTCGCTCAGACCTGACAGGCATTGCCAGGAACAGCCAGGACAGCAACAGCTCATCAAACTGCCTGAGCTGCAGCTGTTCTTCTTCCCTGTGGTGCCTGCTGGACAATCTGGAAATAGCATCAGAGCATGACACGCCCGTCTCCGGCCTTTTTGGGGATGCAGCGTCGATTATTTGAGGGGTGGATGTCAAGTCGTATAAAAGCTTCCAAACACCTCCAGCTAAGCCCAGCAGAAGCAAACAGCCTGTCTGACATGGGCTTGTAACACCTACTAATGATGGCATTAGCACCCCTCCTCCTTTTCTCCTTCCTGGTCTCTCCCTGGTGGAGTGTGGAGGAGAATCACCCTGTAAGGAAGGGCCAGGGCAGAGAGAGCAAGAGCACTGAAGTGGCTGAGGAAGGTTGTCAGGGAGCTGAAGCCGTTCAAGGAGGTGTCAGGTATTGGTGAAGGCAGTGTGGAGTGATCCAGCCTGCAGCCAGAGGGTGGCTTGAAAGCTGGTGTGTTGCCTCAGCTTAACAGAGCAATGGGTACCACCTGTTTCTGTGACAAGGCATCCTCTGGTGCCTGTTTCTAACACAACAGCTAAAGTTCTGATGTTCCCTGAGAAGATTAACACAATTAAAGTTAACCCATTCCAACACCCTTCGCCTCTGTCCCCTCAAGAGCTGGGCTGGCTTAGACATGGGAGTTGCAAAGTCCCTGCAGCTGCTGAGAATCTCCTGCTGATGCTCTGCACATATCTAGCACCAGCTCCAGTCTTCTGGATGAACTGGGATAATTTCAGATTGCAATCTTTTCAGGAGACTCTTCCTGCCTTGCTGACTGAGGTTCTGCATTCCCCAGTTCCTGTCAGATCTCAGAACTCCTGTTATCTTCCCAGGAGCTTCTACTTATTTGTTCCAGATTGTGCAGTGGAGACTGGAGTGTCACAGTGAGATGCAGAAAGAGATCAGCAGCTCTAAGCATACTCATCATTAACCTTCCCACCATTCTCCAGAAATATCCTTTCCCACTCGGCTTGTGACTGAGTCTGAACCTTGCTCCAGATGGCAGTGGGCTGAGGAGAGGAAATTTTCCTGCAGTCAGAGCTCAGAGATACACAAAAGAGGGAAATTGTGAAATTGCAATGACAGGGTTGTTTGGGTAGCTTGTGATGTTCTGGCTTTAGAGAAATCCATGCCTAATGTGCCTGCATGGCAAGGTAAACTAAAGACCATATAATTCTATTTAAGCTTAACATAACGGGAAGAAACCCATGTCTCCCTGACTCCTGGCTGTCTGCAGGCATTACAGCTGGTTTCTACACGTGCTGCTCAGTCACTCCATGTTAAAGAGCTTAGGATAAAGAATTTCTGGGATTTGGTTACTACAGGGCTTAAGGCCTGGCTCTGCCAGACTCACACTTTCTTTGGATGACCAGGCACAGTGTGATCATTCAGGGTTCATGGAGGGGAGTGTCTCCATGGTCCTTGCACCATCCCATCCTTTCTCCCTGCTCCTCTGCTGCTGTAAAGATGAATTTTCCTGCTTCTTTTTTGCTGGTTGTCACAAAGCTGAGCCTGAGATGAGGGAGGAAACCCCTCCCAGAAGCCAGACTGGAGCTGTGAACGGAGTTTGTTTCATGCAGTGAAAGGATAAGAACCTGGGATTTGGAGAGCTGGGGTGAACTGCTTGTTAGGCAAGACAGGCACAAGGGGCTGGTGCCTTACAGAGCTGGAGGCTCAACAAGGAGTAAGGAAGCAGTTCCCAACACTGTGAGATGTGATGCTGCATTGCTCTATCATGATCTGGGTGTCCCATAGGAGAGGCTGAATTCCTTGGAGCTGGTGGACACCAGGCACACCTTGAACTCTCTCCAACCTCTACTTCTCTCTTCATTTCTCCTGTTACTTCTCATCCATTGCATTTGTCACTGCATTTTGTCTCCCCACCTTCCCACTTTTTCTCCTGATCTTTGCAGTCCTGTTTCCAAGCCTGGAACATTCAGGAATATTTGAGCTCAGCAAATATTTTCTCTTTTGTTCTGTGTGGGACTTCTTAAAAGGTTAGCTGTGTTTTAATGCAGCATCATGAGTAGCAGTGTGTTAAAGTTAGAGCATCGTATATTAAACATGCAAACAGATACTTTTCACAAAAGCTACCTCATCTTTCACTGTATATTAATAATGCAGGGAGTTCTAGATCATCTGTCCCTGTCAGTGCTGCTGCATTTTGATACACTCACAAGGACTGGCTGTTAGAGAGCAAAATACACGAGGATGTTCCCTGACCTTTTCTCTCCTCTGCACCTGTAAATTACAGAGATCCTGTACAGGCACCCCAGACAGCAATATTTTGGTAATGTCCACGTGTGGAGTCTGGATATAACCTAGCATGGAGTGAATGCTATTCTGAAAGGTTATGTTAGTGCAGACCTCGGTGATCCTCTGAATTACTTATAGGATCCTCTTCTGTGCCAAACAGTGAAACCTAATTCCCATTCACACTTCTGATCTCTGTCTCACATCCCTGCAGGCATCCATCACTGGACACAGTCCTACCTGGAAAACTGTAGGACAGTAGAAAGGAGGCAGCAGCGAACTGGGGAGTTTATTTAGTCCCTGAGGTTGCAGTGGGCTTCCACAGGATGATGTGGATTTTAGAAGCCTGACTCTGTGAAGTGGTGTATGTCTCCCATAACAACACTTTTTGTTGAAAAGGTAGGAAGGAGCTGCACTTCTGAGTTCCAAAAGTGGGCAGAGGCTGCACAGATGGGGTGGGTTGGCAGCCTACAGCTCCCAGCTACTGCTGGGACCCCCCCAGGGAGGGTGTCTCTCCTGTCTCTACAGAAGTGACTCAGGCCCTAAGAACTTGGGCACTCTCCCTATGCCCTGCAATGTGTTTTCCTTCATGAAATTCAGCTCCCCTCATTTGGGAACCTGCAGGTGGCAGGACTGAAGTGGATGTGGCACCCCTTTTCACCATCATCCACGCAAACAGGGCTGGCCTTGGTGAGTGTTTGCAGGCTAACAGCGTGGAAATGTGGGGTCCCAGGGTCTCCCCTCCTGCTGGCAGGCACAGCTACCACCTGCCTGTGTGGGCAAACACTGGCAGCTGCCGTTGAAATGCTCAGTTTCCCTTGCTCCAAAAGCCACAGTGTTATTCCAAATGCCACAGTGACAAACACTCCTCCTTTAGCCTCTGTTATACTCCCGGAGTTGATGGAGGCACCAGGAGCTCAGCTCAGGGAGGGGTTTTCCCTCGTTCCCAGCTGGAGCTGTGCCCAGCCTGTGTGGGGTGAGCACGAGGAGAGAGCTGTGTCCTCAGGGGGCAGCTCATGGGAGAGGTGACATTGCTGGAGAAGTGCCCAGCACCCATGGGCAGAGTCACAGCCAGGGCACCAGGAGCCAGACCCCCAGCAACAGCCTGGGTGGGGCGAGGGGTGACTGTCTGCAGGGAAACACTCTCTGGAACAACCAGGACAAGGACTGAGTCTCCCAGAGCCCTCCCAGGCACTGGTACATTATAGCCCCCAGACTGATGTAATTAATGAGACATCCTGCTTTATGTAATAATGTGTTTTGTGTGACTCACCCTAATGAACAAAAACAATACGATGTGCCGCCTAATGGGACTCCTGGTCTTTATGTCCCAGTGCTTGCTATGAATTATTTAAGACATCTGGAGGGATTTGTGAGTAATGAAATCTCTGCTGATTCTGTCTCACCTCAGATGGCCTCAAAGGTCTGGTTCAGCAGCTTTGGTTCTGTTTCAGACTCGCCCTTCACCTGCACGATGTGCAGCTTGAAAATTTCCCCACGTTCTTGTCCTCTACTTTCACTTGGCTCTTGGCTGTGTTTCCCTTGCCCTTCCTCAGCTTAAAAAATAAGATATGCCTTTCCATGTCCCACGTCTGCCTTGGGTGAGCTAAATCTAGGTCTGTCAGAAAGGAAGGGGATCTCACCCAGGGCAGTGTGTGCAAGGTGTGCTTAAACACTGTCTAATATTCAACCTCTTGGGTCTCACGGCCCCTCTTCCTCTTCCCTCTTCCAGGTGAGATCCTCAGAGCCAGAGAACCACAGGAGCAGTCAGAGCTCTGAGTGCCCTTTGCTTTGCTCTTGGCCAAACTTCAGGCAGCCAAATGCACCTGGAGATCCTTTGAAAACATGGATATATAAAGTCTGTCATGGGTAAGCCAATATGTGTCAGTCGAACCCATCAGCAGGCTCAAGGTAGGAAAAGTGGATGGGATGTACCAGCTACTAAACAGATTATATGATCTGTTGTAAATCAGAGGTTTGGTGGGTCCATGGTTGGTGCTTCTGTTGCAATAAAAATGTTTGTTGAAGGAAAAAAAGGGATGAAGAGAGGAGGAAGTACAGGACTTAGTGGTTTTGGTGTTCAAAGGAATGAGCAGATAAAGCATCTTCATGAAGGAGGAAGCTGGCAACCACGTTAATGGTAGGGGTTTTTGTTTAATTTTTGTTTTGTTTGGGGTTTTATCATTAAAAAAAACCAAAAATAAAAAAAATAAAACCCCAAACCAACAAAATGAACAAACAAACAAAAAAACCAAAACAAAATTCCCATTCACTTATTCACTTTTTCACCCTTGTCATGGAGGTTGCACTGCACTCCTAGAATTTGAGGCTGTGTAAACACATTCTGCAGCCTTGGAACGAAGAGCCTGAAGGGAACGTTGGGAGGATTAAAGATTGCTTCCAGAGGATGGATGTGAGCAGACAGCTGGGATTTCCCAGGGCTGGGAGCTGGTGCAGAGCCTCAGCACTTTGTAGCAGCTCTGGATCTGCCAATGGCCAAAGGGAACAAACCCAAACATCTGCCACCCATGGCTTCTGACCAGAGAGGGGCAATCCTCCTCACTCCAGAGATGAGAGGCTGATGCAAAGCACTTCGTGCCCTGCTTTTGCGGACATGAGAAGGGCACAGATGTGAGGGAAGTGTTTCTCTTTTTAGGAGCCTGCCCAAGATTACAAGCCCACGACAGAGCAATGGAGAGGGAACGAGTCTCCTTTGAAGGAAGTGACTTTAGAGGTTTTTGTGGAAGCCAAAGTGAGGGTGGGTGTTGCAGTGGTGCCACGAATGGGGTGCTGGCACAAACTGCAGTGCCACTGGACACAAATGCCCTGAGCTCTTGGCCCTTTCTCTCATTGGGTGCATGTTGCCTAATCCTAAAATATCTAACCTGTCATGCTCAAAAAAAGCAGTTTAGGGGGCAATCTTGAAATACCTGTCCTTAAAGAGCAGTGGCTGTTAGAAGTACACAAGTTAAGCAGGTGTGGTGGGATATTTTTATCCCCTTTCCATGAGTAGGAGGATTTAAGAACACTTGAAAAACAGAACCAATATTAGTTTTAAGTACAACGATTTAAATAGCTCATAATTTTTCTACAGCCATCAGGGACCAGATTTTTGTAGGGTCCAAACCTTTGTCTCACATTTAAGGTCACAGAAAGGACTTTAAAGGAGGAGCCAAGGGGGTGTGAGTGGTCAAGGTGGGTGGTGGGAGCATGTCCTGGATGGTGGCTTGGCCTTTCGCAGTGGTTATCTATCACTATTAGTTAAAGAAGTCTGAAGTGTTTTTAATTCCAGCAGAATCCATATCAAGAAGGGTGGTAAAATCTACATCTCAGCTTTCCTGATGTTCCTGAGCCAGCACTGTAAAGGATTGAAGGAATGACTCCATACAAATGGTCCTAATCAGACATCCTCCTATGATCACCTTCTCACTCCTCCTCTCATCAAACAACCCTCACGAAAATTAACCTATCCTTGCATGCATAGTTAAAAAGAATGCAAATAATCATGTTAACAAGATTTATGTTTATTCTTGGTATAAATTTCCCCACTAGGGAAGTTTGTCTTAATCTCTACAACAGACTGCAAATGCTTTGGCCAGTAGATTGATGGGCTCTGTGAATTACCAGGCCTTAGTCAGAGGATGACTTGGCTCTTCTGCTCCCCCGAAAGCAATAGAAACATATGGGATATTATGGGAAGAAAATTTTCTTAAGAAAACTCCCAAGGCTCTGAGAACACCATGATTGCTAATTCTTCCCAAGATGCAAAGTTTAAAAACAATTAGATGGAGGCACAAACTGTGCTGGCAAATCCAACTCCATGTGCACAGTTTTCTCTTTGCAATTGCAAATTGAACGGTGAGTTGAAACTCTCCCCTGTGGAAAAGGGGAAAGCACAAAGGCTTCTGCCCCTCTAAAATCTTGTTTGTCTCCGTGGTGCTTACAGAGCCCTCATTAACGAAGTGTTTAAGCATGTTACAAGCTTACTGCAGCCCAGGAGAGCAGCATTCATTTTGCAGGCACAAATTGGAGTTACAGGAGCTGTGTTAACACTTACCTTGGCTCAGCTGTCCTGGGAGCAGCCGCCTGCAGCATCCCAAAACTCCAACCTTATGGGCAGGCTGTGCTGCAAACCCCATCTGCTGCTGGGGAAGGTAACAAGGATCCCTTGGAAAGATCCTTCTAAGATCCTTGGGCCATTTTATCTCCCCAGCCTCAGTCATTAGGAAACCCTTACACAGCAGATACGTGGGGGACAGGCACAGCCCTGGAGGCCCATCTGCCTGGGCAGAGACAAATATGTTCTTTCTGGGGGCTCTTAATCTTTCTCCATAACTATTTTTACACCCATTTTGTGCCTCTAAGTAACAGGGAGTAAAAGGATATAAAGTGACTTTAATATAATTGAGAATAAAGTCCTGTGGCTCCCAAGAGGTCTTAGCAAACTCATCAACATGTGCTAATTAGAGGTGCTAAAGTGTTTGTGTGTATGGATAATGCAGTTTCTGTAAAAAGATAATTTTCTATCAAAAAAAAATTAAATCAAATCAATGCATTTTGTCAAGAAGATTTAAGTGAAACATATCATTCCAGTCCAGTGGATCCAGATTGAACTACCTTGGCATATTAAGTCAAATCAAAACATGTCATTTGCAGTGAATTCAATATCTCTTTGTGTTTGCAGAGCTGGTTCAGTGCCTGCAGGAGCTGTAGGTCAGATCTTGTGTGACATCCTACTGCTGCCTGAGAGTGTGGTGGCTCGTGTCCCTCCCCAGGCTTCGTCTGGCCAGGCAGAAGAGAGGGACAGACAGTCCCCCCAAGGATCTGGGAGATGCTGTGTGGTTTTTTGAAGGCTCAGGTGGAGGTAAAGCTGCTCAGCAAGGCAAAACTTTTTGATTTATGTAGGTAGAAATGTTTCTAAACAAAACACGTTCAGGTAATCAGATTTTCTGATGGATGGGAGCTCCAGTTTGCAATATTCTCTAACCACAGTTGCCTATGACTCATACTTGATTTGCTTTTTCTTTAGGCAAAACTCCCTCTGTGCTACACCTTGCTGTGTTCTGGGCTGAACCAGCCCAGGCCAGCTCAGGAGAGATGTGTTAGAACCCCCTTTTTTTTTTCCAAATCCCAAAATATTTTCAGATTCAGCCATATCTGAACTCCTTTCCTTTCTTCATCTCCTAATTTTCACGGGCACTTCTGCAGCTGTAGACTTGCACAGATACTTGAAACCACACCATTTACAGCACCACTAATAACAGGTGTCTGCCAGACTCAGAATGAACAGTCTGTGTGCATCTTATGGACTGACAGTCAGATCTACCTCTAAGCTACCTTCTTTAAGTCCATGAAATCCTCTGGATCTCTGTGAATTTGCCTAAATATAAATCTGAAGCTCACTGGGCATGAATCAAGTTGAACCAGTCCATCTAATTAAGCAAGGGCTTCTCCCACCCACAAAGTTTGCAAACACTGGTCGTGTCCAAGTGAAATGACAACTGATTTTAATCCAGCAAAGCTCCAAGGGCTTTGGTTCTCCACAGGTTCTGGTTCTGCTCCCCAAACCACGGCATTAAAGCTGTGAGGGGTTGGGATGGCTGACAACCACTGGGTTTGCCTGAGCAAATGAGTGATGCTGACTTTCTCTCCCAGGCCCACTGGGTGTTATTAAAGACAAGCCAAGAAGGACTGTGTGCTATTAATTCTATCGAGGAAATCTCCTGTGTTATGCATTAGATGTATGTGGCTTATTCTGGGGGGAGAGGAAATAGAAAAGCACCTTTGGTTGTGTTGTAACATCTGTGAGTACAGCTGGCTCTTTTTCTCTGTGTTCCACTTATTATGTGCAATTTGGATGTTTTCTTCTCCAAACTCAGATAACCAAAAAACACAACACAGCTCTAAAGAGGAGAAACTTGCAGTGCTTGTTATTACCAGGGCAAAACTCCCACTCCTGTAGCAGAGACAGGAATGGCCAAGCTCTTGTTCAGCCTTGGCTGTAATATCTGCTGTTATTTGTCAGCCTGCACATAATCAGGTAATTTAATGTAATTCCTACGCTTTCAATCAGGTCTGGTGAGCAGCTGGCAGAATTCAAGCCTACAGATTTTGTCTAATGGCACAGTCTGATTCCAGACCCAAAGCTGGCTGACAGTGCTGTCTCTGTGTCCACAGCAGAGCCCAGCTCTGCTTCTGCCACTGCAGCCTGGACTTGGGAATGGGGAGACTCCAGGCTGGGATGGGATCACCTCCATCCTCCAGGCAGCCTCACCTGGATGGAAATGAGATTTAACACCTTCTCTCTTGTTAAATGGCTTGAACTGTGTCTTGCTGAGGAGAAGGAGCAAATACATGGGGATGAAGGAGCACAGATGTCTGGGGTTTGTATGAACTTTGCTCTATCTTGATTCCTAAGTTTGATCAAGAAATGTGATGCTCCATGTCTTATTTCTCCTGTCACTGAAAAGCAGCAACACGCCCCTTCCATGCTGAAGAAGATGTAAAGCTTAACCCCCAAATGACCATGAAATGGTTTCATGAAAAATAGTGAGGAAATTTGAAATGTTCATTATTGAGCATCCTTTTCCAGACAGCTGCTCCAAATTCAGGTTTTGCCTTTAAAGCAGGGGAAGCCTTGTGTGTGTGCTGCCTGTGTGCAGAGAGGAAGGCAGACCAGCTCCCCCTGAGAAGTGTGGCTCCACCAGCCTCCTTGGGGAAGCACAGCCTGGCCCATCTGCTGCTCCAGAGCTGGGCTTTAATAGCTGGATCTCAGAACAGATGAGGTCTCCTTCCAGCCCTGCCTGGCTCACTGCTGCCTGAGCCCTCCTGTTTGCCCCTGGCTTTCCTCCTTGCCTGACTGGTGGGTCCAGCTCCAAGTTCAGGTGCCTGTCAGAGTGACAGGCAGCAGCACACACATGTCTGTGTTTGCACACACTGCTGGGGCCTTCAGGGCTTCAGGCAATGACGAGTCAGAAGGACTTG
Organism: Manacus candei; assembly: GCF_025592945.1. Lineage (NCBI taxonomy): Eukaryota > Metazoa > Chordata > Aves > Passeriformes > Pipridae > Manacus > Manacus candei. The sequence continues at coordinate 4,502,422 of NW_026138105.1, read as the reverse complement.
CTGCTCAGGGCTGTTTAATTAAGCAACAACTAAAGATGTATAATATTTTCACGCCCTCTCCCAGGGGAGGGCAGGAGGTGGTTTCTTGGTGTGTTGCATCAACATTACTTTTCTGAGTTGCAAAACACCCCAAGAAACAACCTCAGAGTTACCTTGAAGAAGGAAAACCTGGATGTATCAATGTTGCACAAACACCAGTGACACCCCAGGAGAATTGCACTGTGCATGAGATTAATGCACAGAATGTGGAAAGTTTCAGTCTTTCCTCCAATTTCCTTGAGAATTTCTCTGTTTGGTGCTGTGGCAGCTCTGGAAACACGGCCACTGCCAGAGCACTGGTGCTTCTGGGGAGCAGGAGAAAGGGGAGAGGGGCTGGGGGCTTCTGAGCATTGCAGGGCTGTCCTGGAGATAGCAGGGTCCTGCCCCACAGCAAGGCAGTGGTGGGACAAACAATTAATTACTCACTCACGACCCTCCCTGAGGCAGGCTGGTCATTGCTCCAGCAAAGCTGTGCTGAGGCACTTTGGGCCAAGCAGGGGTGTGTGAATGATTGAAGGTTTCTGCTCAATTAGGACTGAAAGAGGCTTTAAAGGTCTCCTTGAAGAACTCACAGCTCCTGCACAAGTGGTCATGGTTTCAGAGTGACTAGAGCTGGCAAAGGAAAGGCACAGAGATACAGAGACAGAAATAGATGTGCTCTGGGTGCTCGGCTGCTGTGATGACATTTGTGCAGACACTCCCCAGGTGTCTGGCTGAACCAAGGCAGAAGGGGAGCTGTTCTCTGCACACGTGGCCTCTGAGCTTGTGGGCTTTGTGGGCAAACCTTAACCCAGGGAGAGGGAGAGATGCATTTTGCCTGGTGGGAAAAATGACAGAAACAAGAAGGGAGACAAGTGTGTTTCTCTGTTGCTTTTGTTGCATGTGCTCATGTTTTGACAGACGGTCCTTGTGCTCCCTGGTGCTGTCCTGACACGTGTGGTTGGAGGACTGGCAGTGACCACTAACACCTTTCTTCCCCCTCCCTCCTCCAGCTGTGGAGATGAGAGATTAATTCTCAGCTGTGATGGTCATTGTCTGCCTGTGCAGGTTCATCAGGTGCAACACGAACTCAAGCTTGTCTGAACCTTGATGATAAGCTCTCCTTGTTAAAAGCCATTATATTTGCTACTAGCTGAGTATAATTCTGACTGACTACAGCAGTTCTGCTCTGCATGTAATTGAATTCATATTCATCATAAAGCAATGAAAAATAAATTGTGTGTGTGTTTTTTTCCCCCTCATAAAGCAAGGCATGCTGCTGGCTCTGCCTTCCCTCTAATCTTCCCCTTTGCAAGGTATTGTAATGGAATTCATGGGAACAGAGCAGCCAAAATAGATTGTGTGGTTTTGACCCACCCAGCAGAAAGTGAGTTTATTTCAGTGCCAAGCAGGAATTGATTAATTCAGTTGGCTTCAGGGGAAAGCTAAAGTCTTGGTTTGAGGTGCTTCAATACCAAAGGACAGTGCTGGCTCAGCTGGAGGCTGACTTTGGTGGTGTGGCAGAGCCCCTTGGCCTCAGGTTGTGGTGGGGGTTTCCAAAATACACCACTGATTTGTTGGTTTGAGTCTAAATTCTTAAAGTCTTAGTGTCTCCAAGCAAGGTTATCTATTATTCCATGGTGCTTGCTGTCCCTGGGGCAATGGCATGAGCTTGGTGCAGAAGAGGAGGAGGACTGGTCTGGGGCTGTGGGCACCAAAGCTGAAGGCACAGGGCACTGCTGTGCAAGCTGCTCATTCCCTGCTCCTCATCCTGCCCTGCAGCTGGTACTTCCATCCCACTGATCTACTGTAGAGATGTCCTCGAAGCAAATATCAAAACATTGATCCTCTCTAAATTCTTTTAGAAACCCTTTCATCTGGACATCTCACAAATGGCAGATAGTTGATGGGGAGCTGGTCAGCTGAGCCCATTGCCTCCTCCCCATCTGTGCTTACCTTTTCCTTTTGTTCCCCTGTCTTTGATAGGATCCAGAAACCAGGAGCTGATGGTGCCTGTGAGCAGAGCTGCTACTGTGCTGCAGAGGTCTGTCAGAAATGCTCTGACAGGCAAAAATTCATGTTTTCTGCAGCCCCTGGCTTCCTGCCAGCTGTGGGATAGCTGCTTCAGAGGCAGAGCAGACCAGACAGTCCTAATGCATCAGAAAATGAGTGAGTTTTGTTCAACAAGGGACCTAAACATCTTTCGAGTTAATCATTAATTCCATTATGGCGAAATCATTAATTACATTTTAATACTGAAAAATGTTACTTCTGCAACTCATGAAATGAACATTAGGAAAAGAAATAGAGAGGAACTTGTTGGTTAAGGGGGGCCTGGGAGTTGTGTGAGTGAGCAGCAGGAGCTGGGGATGTTGGGGTCCTCTGTGAGGAAGATATTCCTCTCTGATCAGTCCAAACGACAGAACCTGACCATGCAGTGGGATGAGGAGGGTTGATACACAACTGTGTTGCAAGACAAGACAAGCAACACCCTCCTTTGGGGACCAGGGCTGGGTCACCTTCGCACTGGGTGCTTTGCTCTGGTGGCTGTGTGGTATCTGAGGGACAAGATGAGGCTGTGAGGAAACAATTACTGCTTGCAACTGTTAATTCATCTGTTTTCTGCCTTATGAGGGAACTCAAGAATTAAAGCAAAAGGGAATTTTGATGCATGATGCAGTAACTCTGCTGGGCATTTGACAGTCCTCTCCAAGTTAGAAGTCTGTTTTGATGGCTGTTCCTTGGAGTACCATATTGTGCATAAATACTCTTTCTGTTTTCACCCTTGTAGTTCTGATATTTTCTATAGCTCAGTAAATATTTGCTGCTGGAAATTGGAGTTGTCATATGAGACCAGAAAAGTTGTTTCCTTAGGTCAGAATGTTTTCCAGGCCTATAGAGACAGTTCAGGTGCCATAAAGTGTAATCTAGAGGAGCATGTTCAGTTTATTTGTGATATGAGTCTGATCCCACGGATCCCATTGCGAGCATCTTTTAGTTTTCTGCTCATACCTTTCCTTTCTCCCTGGAAATGGGGCACTTACAGCACTGTTAAGAAAAAGAGAGTGACCAAGAAGGAAAGCCAAGGTGAATCAGTGGAAAAAGAAGCAGGAACCCACCTCCTCCAGAGCATTGCAGGAGAGGGAATTACCACTAAGCCCTGCTTGGACTGTGGCCCTCTGAAGTTTAATGTTCAGGAGATGGAGACTTAGCACCTGGATCTTCCCCTGAAACCACCAGAGGGGGGAAGTAAAAAAAAAAGGAGGAATAGGCAAACTCCTGCTCCCAGGATGTGTATCCTCACCTAGTGGGTGACTGGATCTCTCCTCCCTCTGAGCTACAGAGCTGCTTAAGAAAAAAAAACCAGCGCTTATTCGCAGATGCTTAAGCTGATTGCATCCATGACCCGCCTGGTCAGCCCGTGAATATCACTTCCCTCCCCTCCCCATTTAATCACCGCTGCCAATCAGCGCTATTGAAGAGAGCAACAATACCTTTTAAAGCTCAATCACCTTCATAATCGTCTCACTGTCAGCACATATGTCTCCCTGGAGGGTGGAATTGCTGACAGATGAGACGCGGGGTGGTTTTGCAATGGAAATGCTCACTCCTGTGCCTGTGGGTCTTGTGAGCCCACATATGACAATGTATATACATGAGTGTGTGTGTTTTGCTCCTGAAAAGTAGGCTAAGTGTTGGGAGCAGCGTGTGTGCACACAGCAAACTATGCATTTAAACAGAATTCAGCTTCTTAAATGTTCAACCAGCTGGGAAATATGCTTAAAAACAACAGTCATTTTGCTGGTCAGCATTTAAATGCACGCTGTGGATGGAAGGGCTCGTGTGGGGTGGGTGCCTTGTAGTCCTTGTGCTGGAAGGTCTTCCTGGTGCTAAATCTCACTGTTACCAAGTTGTGCAAGCTGCTCATTTTTGGTTTTTTGTTTTCTTTTTTTTTTTTTTCTTTAAATTGAAAGGGATTGGAGTTTCTGAGAACTTGCCCAGTTTTTTGTGGCTGGTTAGTCATGGGACAGTCTATTCCAGTTCGGGTAGATGCTCCAGGGAGGCAGAGAAGTCCCACTGCCCAGCCTCCATCTCCTCCCTCTGTCCCAGCAAAAAAGTCCTGTGACAGTTTGTATTCCCCCATAGAAACTTTCAGTCTCAAGAGATGGCTGTTTCCCTGAAAAGTCCTCTTCAGCTGAAAAATTTCCTACTCTAATAGCTATCCACTCATTCTTTTCCAGCTTTCTCTCTGCTTCATCCCTCTTGATGTGCAGCAGCCAGAGATGAACTTTCTTAGTCTCCATGTTCTGGAGTGGCCCATCTGGCACTTGTCACAAGTCCTACCCTCAGTTTTGGGGGGAGCACAAGAAGCCATGTCCCCTGGCAGCTCTGAGAGGTGAGCACAGGCCTCCAGTCCTGCACTGCTGGGGCTGGATATTGCTCCTTGGATCATGAACTTCTGACCTGCCCCACAGTGCAAGACTGATGGTGTACAGTGCCCTGTTGTGATTCATCACCCCACAGTTCAGATGCTAATTATAATCTGCCTCTTGTCTATGCCCCTGGGCTATAATTTTAATCCCAAACATTTGGGTGTGTAATGAAGCTTTTCTGGCTTACATCCTGGTGTAACCTGTGATTTATAACCTGCTGGAAATACAAAGTCACATAAGAGGGAATAAAAATAAAACAACAGCAAACTTTTGCCCTTTGACATGTGAAAAACGTTGTGATGGCTTTAAAGTTTGCAAGGAAAACAACTGAAAGTGAAATCTGCATCTGTGTGTTTCTGGTTTCATACATCTGTAGAAAGGTAATTTTCGAGGACCAGGTTTTCTTCCCTGATGTTCAACAAGGCAAATCCTGATATCCACTGACCCAGAGGGAATGCTGTGAGCAGGATCAAATCACAGTAATTTCATGCCTTTGACTTATCAAGACAGGGTGTGAGCACAGCTCACTGCACACCGAGCTGCTTCCCACAGGCCAGATGCTGTTCCTGGAGGCTCTGGGCAAAGATTTTACTGGCCCTGCCAGTGACTTCTAGGCTGACACACAACCTGTGCTGGGACTCAGACTGTGGGTTGTGAGGGCTCAGTCCTGAACTGGGTGGTGCTTTTATTTGCTGCACACATAACTTTTAGGATACAGATGCTGGCTCTGCTTTGTTATTACCACCTTGAACAGTGTGATTCCCACAACAGATGTGCCAGGGCCTGATGGCTCTGGGAGATTATGGACTGGGGGATGTATCATAAAATCACAGAATGGTTTGGCTTGGAAGGGACCTTCGACATCATCCAGTTCCAACCCCCTACCATGGGCAGGGACACCTTCCACTAGCCCAGGTTGCTCCAAGCCCTGTCCAACATGGATGTGAACACTTGCAGGGATGGGGCAGCCACAGCTTCTCTGGGCAACCTGTGCCCACCCTCACAGCCAAGAATTTCTTCCTAATAGCCAATCTACACCTACTCTCTGTCAGTTTGAAGCCATTCCTCCTTGTCCTGTCACTAAATGCTCTCTCTACATTTCTTGTAGCTCCCTTTGAGGCTGGGGAAGAGTAAAGAAAAATGGGAGCTATTGGAAAATGTGATGGTATTAATCAGCACCAAATCAGGAAAGTGCCCCACAGGGAGGAAGATCATTAGGAAGAATGTGGAAATTCCAGGCACCTTTCCAACAAGGAACAGTAGAGAATCTGGACCAGGCAGTCTGGCTGAGACCTGGATGCCAACACCAGTGAGCTCAAGGGCAAACATGTGGCCCTATAAACTGTGTCCTAGAATGTTTTTGTGCCATAAGGCACGTGCCACACACCTGGAAGAGCTGAGGGGCTGGAGAGCTTTAGGAACAGCTTTTGGGAGACCCTGGTCCCCGGGTGTGGCTGATGCTTTGTGACTGACCTGGTGTGAGCTGCCTCAGCCCCTGCCAGCCCGTGCCATCTCCTCTGGGGCTTGGGCTCCCCCAGTGCCCCAGCAGAGCTGCTGATGTCTCCCAGCATCAGCCCTGGGGTGGTCAAGGTTGATGGACCAATCCTTGAGGATTGGCAAAGGGGAACCAGGGGCTTGAAGTGTTATCCTGTGCTCTCCTGATGACTCTAAATTTGGGGCAAATATCCCAGTTTGTCATGGGCAACATGGTTTAGCAGGCTTGTGAACTAGGTAAAGATGTGAGCAGGGAGAGGTGTGTCATTTTTTGGTATGTTTTTCCTAAAGAATATATATGATTAAAAGTTGAGATGCTATGACAGTGAGCAGCCAGTGAAGAACACAAAATATTGGGATTTAAGCACTGGAATAAGCCAGCTTTCCTTGGAGAATGACACTGGGAAGGAAAAGTGAAGGTACCAAGCTGGAAACAATGAAAGTTACATATTTTAAACTAGCAGGAAAAGCAATAAGCTATTCCTTTTGGCTGCTTCTTCAAGCAAGCCACTTTGGATGAAGGGTTTTCGCTGTAATGCAAATTATATGATATCATCTTGGAGATTGGAGTGATGTAATAACCATAGAGGGACTATTTTAACATCCTGCATGGGTCATTGAAAAACTGCCTGGCAAATTGGATCATGGACTATGGGGAACACTCGTGCCACAGCGGGAAAATGGTCTGGATATAACAAGTAATCAAAAGGTTTTGAAAAATCCCACCACATGTAGTAATAGTTTCTAGTTACGGCCATAGAAATATATCTTTTATTTTCTCTTTCTCATTTTTTGTTGTCTTTTAATACAGCCTTTCCTTCTCATTCAATAACCCTTCTTATACCTTCATTGTCCCCCTGCATTAAGACCTGACAATCCATTAAGGCAAATCCTATATTCCGAATTGCATCTAAATTGATAGTGGAACATGGACTGCCTGCCTTAAACCCACTTCCATTCTCTTCTGCTGGAGATTAGATGGATTTTCTTTCTGAAAACAAATGAAAATTTTGATTGTGTGTGTCATTCAAACTGCAATTCCATCTTATTAAGTGGTTCCAGGCAGTTGGTGCTGGGAACGTTGTAATAAGGACTCAAACATCTGAGACTGTTTGGCTGAATGTGTTGGCCCATTCCACACTCTTCATCAGGAAATTCTGGCTGTAGCCAAGTGTGCAAACTGAAAAACCATATGAAACAAGCAAAGCAAGTGTTTTATTATGTGACTGATGCCTAAAGTGGTTTAGGATGGCTGTTATTTCTGTGTATTTCAATGCCTTAAGGAAAAATGCTCTCAAACTTCTTTAGTGTACCTTGGTCTTACACCACCATTCATCTTCCCCTCTAATATCCCAGATATCCCTAAAGCCATTGACAAAAGAAACCACACATGAACTAAATGCTGGCTTAGACTAAAAGTTTACATTTCAAGTGTGCACTATTTTTTTTTGTTGTTGTTGTTTTTTTTGTCCCCAAAACAGGTGCTGGTTTGTCAGCCACAGCTGAGGAAGGATGTGAGATTTGCAGGCTTCATTTCTAGGCTTTGAGGCCCTTCAAGAGAGACCCAGCATCCTGGGAAGGTCCTGGGTCTATACAACACCAAGGAAAGGTCCACCTGGGACTAGAGGGAGCCTTTCTCAGACCTGCTTTTCTCCATGGAAGGTCCATAGCCTGTAAGAGTTTCCTGAGGAAGGTACTTCCATCTCCATATTTAAAATAGCTCCAGCCAGACTTTTATTAATTTACACATAGATGCACATCACTAATCAATCCCCAAAGTGGGGTGGCATTAAGGTGAGTCCTTGCTAAACAAAAGTTACTGTTGTAGAGAGGCAAAAAATCCATGGAGAAAGAGGAAGAATGAAAGCAAACAGGCATCAAAGCTTCACCGTAGGTTTGTGGGGGTCAGATTAAAAAAAATAGTACAGATTATACTAATTTCCATGAACTGCCCTTGCCTTTTAGTTGGTTGATGCAGCTGGAAGGGAGGGAGATGTTTTTTGTCATCGTTGGGTATTTTTTAAAAATCTAATTCTCTGTTGAACGTGAAATACAACTGCTGCTGCTTCTGAGGGATACAAACAGTTGTGTAACAAAGATGGGCAGCACCCCATCCTGATTTAGGAATCTGGAGCCACCAAGAGCACAAAATCCATGACATGAGCAACCTGGTCTAGTGGGAGGTGTCCCTGCCCACGGCAGGGGGTTGGAATGAGGTGAATTTTAAGGTCCCTCCCAACCCAAACCATTCCATGATTCTATGATTTTACATTGTCGCCTTGATGGCTCCTGCCTGGAACCTGCCCAACAGCTTTCCAGGTCAAGGCAAAGTGTTTTTTCCCTCCCTCCATCAGCACTGCCCCCACCCCAAAGCCCCTGCAGGGCAGTTCTCTCCCAGAGCAGCATCGACTGGCGGGGAGGTGAATGTGCCTGCTGCAGAAAGGAGCTCAGAAACACCTGCTGTGCCTCAGTCCATCTCTCCCTGCCCTAGGCAAGGAATGATTTTTAGGAGCCTTTTTATGTGGTTTGAGTAAAATCCCACCAAGAGGCCACCAGAGGGGGCAGCTGCCGCTGCTGCGCAGCCCCAGCCCGGCGCACGGCACTGTTATTATTTATGGCTCTCTACCTATACTTATGTAAGTGGGGCTAATTAGTAGATGGAATTAGCCTACTGCTCTCGGCAGCATAATTGTAAATAATTTCCTAACGTTTCACTCACTGAGTAATGAGCTTCTCCTGGAAATACAAAAGATGAACTAATGATAATCTGGCAGTTTACAGCAAGATGACAAACATTAATTATATGGGATTACGATGTGATCCTCCAATTTAAGTCAGTTTGGCATTTCTAGGCAGAGTTGGATCTTAAGAGTTCAGTTGAGTCTCTTGTCTGCAGCATTTTATGCTCTTTTTTTCCTTTTTGTCTGTTTTCAAGCTGCCTTTTAGCTTTATCTTTTATCCACAGATCTAACCACCATCAGCTACTTTGCAGGCAGAGCTGCTAGGCCAGATTTTTTTGTAAGATACTGGTATAATTGTACATGAAAAATATGTACAGTATTAAGCTTGATTTTCATTTAACAATGATCGTGCCAGCAGACCAAATCACTGCATGAACAGGGAGGTGGCTCAGCTTTGATTGCATTTTATCATAGAATTATTTAGGTTGCAAAAGACCTTTAAGATGATTGATAAGCTGTAGGCTTAAATATGGGATGTGGGATTTACTAAGGTCAGAGCCGGAAGAGTGGTGCAAATAGTGCTGGGATTATAAAATATTCACTGAATAAGGTCATATCAGCAAACTGGGCTGTATATCTGGTGTTTGCCAAGGGACTCCTCTAACTGCTGATGGTCCAGGGGAGATTCCTTTTAGCCAAGGTGCAAATCCTGGAGTTTTCAAACTTCAGGGAAGTTTCTCTCTGCCTGATCACAAAGAGAAGCTCAGTCTGCTGTCACAGACCTATTTCTTCCTGATCCAGGAAGTTTTTCTCAGGCTTTTCTTATCCTAGCACTCAGTAAATCCATCCTGCTTCTTTGGGAAGACTGGAGTTATCACCCATAGGGAAAGAAATACAGGTATGAAACTGGGTGTAATGATGCAACTCAAGCTGAATTTTTTAAATTTTTTAACTGAGATCTGACCATCTCTATGTATTCTGTATCAGACTTTGGAGAATTATAGCCTCCATATATGTAGAAAAATGAGAAGAGTTCAGGCAAAAGGATTTTGATTTTCCAAGAAAGAGGATAAAGAGAAATGTTGTTTCACTCACCCCAATGGAAAAAAACCTCTAGCAGTCTCTCCTTTCAGAAGGTACCCCTTGCCTTAGAGCTGAGATTTCAAACCCCTGTTGGGAATTTTCCTGTCTTGAAACTACACCAAGTATATCCCTTTGTGCATTTGGATTTTCCAGGCGTTTCCAGTGCATGGAAAATGAAGATTTGCAGGGGTTTTGTTGCTGAAAATGCTGTGTTCTTGTTTCATTTGCACCAAAGGTACTCACTTATCAGAGGTGGGTCCCGAAGGGGCTGGGAGTGTGAGATGCTGTGAACCTGCAGAATCCAAAGGCACATCTGGAGAAAAGAGCTTTGCCAGGATTTAGGGCCTCTTGCTGATGCTCAGGCAGGGGCACATGAGGAGTTAATAGTTCTCTTTCACATGAAATAATAACTAGACCTGTGGAAAGGGCATGGTCAGACTGGGCTGAGATAAGGGCTGTGGGGAATATGACCAAGTTTAGGCCTTGGTCCAAGAAGGAATAAAACATATGTTAACCCCTCAGGGTCTTAATTTTTATTTTTGCCCATTGGCATTTTCTGTTACCCCCTACCTTCTTCCCTTTGCATTTCCTTTCATCCTGAAAGTACCACAAGACAAGGAATCCTTAACAAACAAATCGATTGAGTTCTTAACCTGGATCCAAATGAGAACAGTCCAATCTCAGAAGCTGAGCTGTGAGTTCCTTATATATATATATCTCCTTTAATTGTGTTTATTTGGAATTAGAGAGCCAAATTCCCTACTGGCAGAAGCTATTGTCACTAGAAGGGCTTTTGGCCATCAAAATCATGTACATTTTAGTGTTGTGTATTATTTATTAGCTTGTACAGCACCGTTAACAAATGCCCACTGCACAGTGATGGATCCCCATTAATTTTGCATTGATGCACATCCCTTCAAATATATTCTGGCACTGGGATCTCTGGGCTGTTTTGCCTCAGATACCAACTTGTGCAGTCGTTGGGTGTGTCAGGTGATCACCCCGTGCCTTAAAGGAGCACTGTGAAGTGAGTGGGTTAATGATACCTCCCTGAAATGGTGCTGTGAGACCACACCAGTTCACACCTCTGCAGCAGCACTCAGAGGTCTTTCAGAGCAAGCAGGGTATGAAAACAGTATTTAGGTCTGGGTGGACTCATATGACAGCCTCTGGTATTCTGGATTTGTAAGGGGGGACAAAACAATCTACAGATATTTATTTATGCTTTTAAAAGCCCTTGGGACACACCTGCATTGTAAACTGCTGCATTAAATAGCCAAACAGGGCTGACAGAGGCAGAGCACACACTGGTTAGGGAGGAGGTTTGGATAACTTTGAGGTGGGTCCAAGACTAGGGCAAAAGCTTGTGTTGCATGATGGAGAGGCAGTCCTTCCCCTCTCAGGTTTGACCCCTTTCTGCAGGTATCTGGGCAGTCCAGGGTTTCTTTCCAGAGCTGCCCACACAAAATAAAGTTGAGACTCCTGAACAGATAAGAATTTTAAGATTATCTAATTCACATCCAGCCAGGGGGGCTGAAGAAAGGGTCCCATTTGGGTGACTGCACTGTAACACCATGCAAGAGTAACACTACTGGGGAGTTCATGGTGAGTCAGAGAGCAGAGGAAATTCATAGCAAAGAGCAGAGATGGGGCAACAAACAGGCATGGTGTGTTCATTGACATTTGGGAGCTGATGGAGTCTCAGCTGGCTGAATGCTTATGGGTTGTCTGCGTGCCTAAGGGAAAATCAGTATTTATTTCACTTTTGTTGATGGTCAGTATCCACTAAGATCCATTTTCTGGCTGTTGTTACTTGTATGCTGTGGTGTTTGTACCACAGAAGTAATGAGACAGTATTTCACACCCTGGAAATACAGCATGCAATCCTGGCACTGTGTAAAGATGCCATTAACCCTCGAGGAGCCAGAATTCATCCTCCACCCCTTCACTGAATGTCTCATCTTTACTGACCCTGGAAAGCTTTCTGAAAGTGGTATTGTGAACTCAATATTGTCACAAGAGAAAGTTTGTGCAAACAAGGAATATAATAGCTCTCACCAGCCATTAAAGAGAACATAGTAGAGGGCAAGACCAGGTTGGCCTCTGTACCTGCCACAAAGAAGATCTTTTACCCTGCTGTTGGCTGCAAACCAATAGGCATGGGGAGTGGAGGCACATGTCATACTGGACCTCTGCTTACTATAATAGTATTACAGCTGATGATTATTACAGTTAAGAGTGACTGTCCAAAATGTTACCACAATGCTTATTATAAAGAAGCTTTACAACAATTAGAATAAAGTGTTTGCAAAAATAGGAACCCCTTTTTCACCATCAGTTGGGAATACCCCCCATAAAAGAATCTTAACTACAAACTCAATTACTGATAAATATGTTCCCCGAGCACATGGGCATATGATGGGAGCTGGGGTTATCCAACTCCTATTTATATACTTAATGGAATAATATGATGGCAAGCAGTAATTGAGGTAATTACTAATCAAATTACATAAAGTTTAGAGTTACTGGCTTGTATCTTGTTCTCACAGTATGTTTCTGAATCAGTGATCAAGGGGTCAGAATGATTTTTTGACTCCTATTTGGAGGAGTCAGGGGTTTTTCTGGTAATCTCTGAGCTGGAGCACCTGAGATGTTGGTGGTAGGAGCTTTGGGGGGCAGTGCTGTGGCCCCATAGTTCAGTCCCAGTTCTCTGTTACTGAGGCTGCAATGGGCTGGTCCCAGTTAGAACCTTGAGCTGGGCTCTGCAGTCCACCACTGTCCCCTTCTGGCTGTGTCTCTGCTGGTTCAGTAAATGCCTTTAGCAGTGCCCTCTCGGAGTGAAGTGCTGCCTACCTTGCACAGAATGGGCACCTATGGCCGTGATGGCCCGTGGATTTGTGCCAGGGGTAATATTTTTAAATAAACTGGCTGCTGGGAAAAGAGGAACACTTTCTGAAGAGGGCTTGTGTGCCACCAGCTCTCTCCAAGCAGAGGTCAGGGCTCCTGGCAAGTTTTACACTGAGTATAATTACTGTTCCCTCTCACTGTTGGTGCATCCACAGCTCTAGACATCCCTGATATGTTGTTTTCACCTCTCCCTTTCTCCACTTCTACAAAACATCTCACTTCAAACAGGGAAATGGATCTCCACAGGTGTGCAAGGACACCCAGGTTCTCCCATGGATGCCTGACTTAATGAAACCAACACAGACCTCCAAAGCTGACCCACTTCTCATCTCATTTCCCTCCTCCTTCCCTGTCCCTTCCTGCTCTTCCACCTGCCTGTGTGCAATTGTTGGGATCAGCAGGTGCCCCGTGGCACTGCTGGGAGGTGGTTGCACATTGGATCAAGCGCTCCATGAAGCCACGGAGCATCCTGGCAGATCCCAGCCCACCTCCCCTCCTCTTGCCAGCATCTTTCACTCATTTGACACCTCTCAGGCTGCTGCTGCTCTGGATCTCTCAGCTCCTGGTGTGTTCTCCTTCCCTCTCATTTCCATGGACTGTCACATCCACAAGCATGAAGTACTGGCCTCAGCAGAGGGGAGATTTTGGAAAGTCCCTTTTTTCGAAGCGCTGCTGCTGAGATGAGCCTGTTTCCTGTGGTTTCTTTAGACTCACCTCTTTCCCACACCTTACTCTGCCTCTCACCTTCTTTTCTAAAAGTGTTATTGACTTTTCAACCTCATACCTTCCTGAGGTTTCAGCGTTGTCTTGGTCCCACCAAGGCATATTTGTAGGGAGAGATGGGGTAGAAGAGGAAGAAACCTGGGAAAGACACAAACCTACTCTGTAAGTCCTGTCCCAGCTGTGCTTTGCTCATGAGGGTGAGCATGGCCTGGGAAGGAACCTTTGCTTACATCAACCCCAGGCTGCTCTGAGACATACTGAGCACTTTATTCTTGGAGCCATGTCTGCAGGCAGCATAATAATGGGATGGATCCTGATTGTGCAGACATTCATCCAGCTTCTGTGCTGGTGGGCACGTGGAAAGAACGAGCTCAGGATGGATGAGACTGGGCTGGAGTAGACTAGCAGTCAGATCCACTGTAGGCACAGATTTATACCAGCTAAGGATCCAGCCTGTGCAATCTGGTTGAACCTTAATTTCTGCTCAGATTCCACCTTCCATTAGCACTCTGTGAGCATTTACTTGACAGCAGAGATTTTTCACCATCCCAGGAAAGGCAGTCACGTTTCAGGGCGAGCTGCTGCCTTCGGTTCGTCTCCACACCCGCCTGCACTCCCAGACATGCACAGAGCTGTACTTTGCATAATCACATTGGTTCTTAACCATGGCAATATATTCAGATCTTCAGACACCTGGCAGTCAGACCCAGCTCTCCAGCAGCCTCCCTGCTGCAAAAGCAATTATATTTGTGCAAAGGCATTGCTGGAGAGTTTAAAGGAAACTCTCTCTCTAGAGGGAACAGAGAGGTTTTCAGGGTAACCACTGCAAAGGGGGCATTGCACCCAAACTTGTTATCAAGTGATCAAGAATAATTGTAAGCTGCATCCAGCATAGAAAAATAAATGTTAAATCACTAATAAGTGTGTTGATGTGTCTTCCACTTTGTGGTGATGAAACTGCTTGGTGAGACACCTCAACATCAAGGGATGAATTCTTTGACAAGCCAAAGGGAAGGCAGAACCACTTTATCTGAGTCAAGGTGTAAAAAAATGTTTAAAAAAGGCAAAAGTAGCCAGTTCCTACCTCTCTTGTCTGGTTTCTCTTCTGTAGAAACCAGACTGCAGTAACACTCCCAAGCTTTCCCCACTTCTGCTCACTCGGGCTGTGATCAGTGATCAGTGGTCACTAGTGATCATTCTGTCTGTATCCTTAGGCAGATAAAAGAAAAACCCTGCTACGTGACAGAGATGGGATTGCCACAAAGCTGAGAAAACAGACTTCTTTGGTAGAAATTAAGTAGAAAATGCAACTGTCTCCAGTTCTTTGTGGGCACTAGAAGGCAGTTTCCCTTCTTTCATCCTGTGATCCAAGACCTTAAGTGACTTAAATGAGAAATTTACCTTAAAAGAGAAAATATTTTGCCTGTTTTTCCTTTTTTTTGAACAGAAATGTCATTTGGATACAATAGATATGAAGAGTTGTAACGCTGCCTTTCCCTCTCATCTACATTGGCAAAAAGGAAAACACTGAGGGATGGAGCCAGAGTATGATCTTGTTTTATGTATCCAGATGTAAAGCTGAAGTGAATCTCATGCTATAAATCCAAGTGTTTCAGATTCCCACTTGTGTAACAGAGATAAAAGTCTAACACAGAGGTTCCAAAAAATTCTCCCCAACCTTCCAAGGCTCAGTCAGACCCACATGCAAAGTCCAAAATAAATTGAATATACTGGAATATCTCCAAGATTATGTCTCAAGTGATTCCAAGGCTTTTCTTTTTTCCAATTCAAATGAGCCCTATTGCACATCATGAATGTCTGGAGGAGAAATCCAGCCTATTTCGTAAAGCCTTATTATGTATTTTAATGCACACAAGGTAAACATGAAAATGTCTCTTGGGCATTTTTGTGTTTCAGTTTTATAATTTCATTGTCCTCTTTGGTTGCTTACAAAAAGTCTTCAGGAAAAAACCCCTTTTGTGATGTTTATATTCCCTCCACAAGGGTCACAGCTGCTGTGTCAGACTCTGTGCTTCCTGGGGGTTTTCAGTCACTGGGGTAAGTCTGATTGATTGATTGATTGATTGATTGACAAAAGTGTAACAAGTGCCCATGAGACAAGTAATACCATTAAGGAAACAACCCCCAGACCCACCTGTAGCAGGTAAAAATGATGTTATTCTTTCCTGGCTTCCTATGAGCTCCAGCCTCAGTCAGAGGTTTCACTTTGATCCCCAGTGGATGTTAAAAGCTGTGTATGGCTTAACATCCCCAAACATCCCAGATCACCCTAAAGACAACCCCTTCTGCTCTGTGCTGTCTGATCCACGCTGGTGGCATGGAATGCCTGTCTGGGATGGGATACCTGTTTCCAAAGGTCCTGTTGGGGACTTCCACACCAGCTACAAATTGGAGAACTGGGTACAATACCCCCTTCTGCCAGTGGGATGAGGCACTTCTGGGTTGTCTTTTTAACCTTGCCTCCATCACCTCCCTGCAGCTCTTTGCTGTGTGCCACACAGCGTGGTAAAAACAAAGGGCAACACAGAGAGAAGGACTGTCCTTGGAGGAAACAGTGATGGGTGTGCTACAGACCTGTGATCTGTGGCTTGTGGGTCAATTCTGGGCTACAGAAACAGGGAATTTCAATTTTTTCCAGGATTGGACAAAGACATGAAGAATGAAACACAAGTGGTTTTGGTTGGAACAAGCAGCCTTGTAGCAGGATCCATGTCATGCTGAGCCAGGGGGCCAGGCTGGCCCTGGTGAGCCATAAACAAGGCAGTGGTGTCTGTGCACCAGCACAGGTCTTATACCTAAAATGGGCAGTGCACACAGAAAATCCTACTGTAGAGATCTATGCCCTGGTGGCCCAGAGTTTCCTTCACACAGTCCAGAGAAAAATTTTCATCCTCCAGAGAGATACAGAAACAAAATGCAAATTACTCCAGCACTAGGACTGTGATACCAAAGAAAGGCAAATGATTGTCAGGGCTCTAACAGGCTCTAATTGTCCTGCTGAGCCTCACCTGGGCCTCCAGCCCCTGACTGGAGGCTGCATTTAAGCTCAGACTGTTGATCCAGCTTGTTCCATGAGCAGGGCTGTGTGTGTGCTAAGCCTGGCCTTGCTGTCTCTGCCCAGCCTTGACTCTTCCTCACCTCTTCTGAGCTCTCCTGGGCTGTTTGCTGGACCTACCTGTGTATCCTTGCTCCTGGGGCCCTGTGCCTCCACTTCAGCCTCTTCTGCAGAGCAGCCTGTTTGTGCTGCACCCCTCAGGTATCTCCTGTGGTGTTCCCTGGCCCTCCTTTTGAGTCACAGAATGGTTTAGGGTGGAAGGGACCTTAAATACCCTCCTGTTCCAGCCCCCTGCCATGGCAGGGACACCTTCCTCTAGCCCAGGTTGCTCCAAACCCTGTCCAACCTGGCCCTGAACACTTCTAGGATGGGGCAGCCACAGCTTCTCTGGGCAACCTGTTCCAGCACTTTCCAGGACAGAAAATGTGTGTGTGTGTTAGAGGGGCAGATATGACAACCTGTGGACACTCCAACACCAGGTAGGAAGACACCCCAACCCTCAGCACTCTGTCCCGTTTCCACACACAAGGAGAGAGGTTCCCCTGGGTGAGGATCTCCACAAAGCCAGGGTGAAAAGCAGGGATGAGCTGTAGCTGTCCTCTAAGCTCCAGCTGAGCAAGTGGCATTTCAGCTGAGCTGTGACAGGGATGTTCACACGTCTCTGGCTCTGAGCTGAGTGCTGGGTGACGCTGCCACGTCTCGATACCACTGAAGGCTGGTGACCTTTAAGCAGGTTCCCTATTTAGTAGCAATCACATTGCACAGACAGGTCTTAAATGCAGACTGCTGCCTTTTCCTTTGAGGTGCAGGGAGTTACAGTTCCAGGGCTCTGACAAACATCTGTTTCACTTTGCATTTTCAATTCTGGCTCAGATAATGGGAACTCTTGTACAGGAAAGAGGAAAACAGCAAGAGTTCACGTTATTTACCAGTCTAGAGGTATAAATCTCAGAGCCAGAGCCTTGTTCCTGCCATTTCAGTTTTATGGGTCATTACTGTAACCAGTTTGTGCTGCTCTTCTTTAAACATACAAATGGCACCACTTTATTACCTGAGGGGGGGATTGATTCCACTCCCAAGGGGTTCCCATTGAACCCAGCATTATTTACACTGAGCATGGAAAGAGGTGTTATTTCTTTGGTTGTGGAAACCCTTCTTTAAGGTTTAGCTCTGTTTTCTCCATCACTGAGCCCCCTCAGAGGCTGGTAGCTATTGTGGCACTGTGAGTTCCAGCAGGAGCTTAAAGGTTTGTGGAGGCAAGAAAGCTAAATATCACTGTCCATGTGTCTTGTTTAGTGAGGAACTCTCAGGCCATATTGGCAATGTAAAGAATAACCGTTATAAAAAGCAAGTTACCTCATTTCTTTTAGCCCCTGCAAAAAATTCCGAGCAAGTTCAAGCCCTGCAGCTTGAATTCAAGTAACTGGCAACCTCTGGCTCTGCTTCTGCTGCCAGGGAATGGCTGTGCCATGGCATTATGGGGATGCAGCTCATCTGATCAACAGGTCCTGGGGTGTTTTCAGATGCAGCATGAAATACAGTGCTGCTGTTTGGTATGTTCCTGCAGAGATTGCACCTGGACGTGCAGACTGCCAACTCAGATACTCGAGGGAAGGTGCTGTTACAGCTTTGCAGAGTCCTTTGGTTGGTATTTTTGTTTTATTTTGCTCCTTCAGCTTAGTACAGTGCAGGACACTTGGTGTTCTTGGGTCTATAGGAGGAATATATGTGTATATATATATATATGTATGGCACCAGATTCCTAAGTGATTGGTTACTTATTGAACCTGTGCAGGTGTTCACCATATGAATTTCCCCTCTGTATTTCTAGAAAGAGATAGATTGAACACTTTCCAAAATCCTGTACTGCAAATTTTGTGTCTCACTTTTAGAAGTCAGATCTAAAGAGTAGAACTGTGTCAGTAGTGCCCTGTACAGTGGAGCTCAGCTGGAAATGATTAAAGGCCTTCCCAGATAACTTTTTCTGTGCAAAACACTGGCAGATGAGATAAATAAGAAGATAAGTTACAGGAGGAGTGAGAGGGGCAGGAGAGGAAAGAGGGATGGTTTGCTCTGCAGCTGAGTCAGTTCTGATGCAACTTTTATGCTTTTCTACTACCCCACAAGTGGATTGACAAGTGCTGCAAATACAAATATTCATTTTTCTTCCTGTAATAAAACTGTCACAGAAGAAAACAAAGCACCTCTGTTGCTTCCAGACAGGGAAGGAGCTCTGTGGGATGAGCTTTGATCTAAGAATGAAGTACGGAAGACGAGGTTTGGGGGGCTCAGGGATTTTTGGATTTGTTGTTGGTTTTTCTTTTGTTTGTGAGGGGGGTTTTTGCCCATACACGGAGGGGAATGACTGCAATGTGATGCTGCATGAAAATAAGTGAAGCTGGAAAAGCTGGTGATCTAACTAGCAGACAACAAAACAAACTGAGGGCATTGGGGGCATAAAGTTGCCAAATAATTGCAATGTTGGAATGTTGCATAGCAACAATAAAGATCCTCTGTGTTTTTATAGTCAGAGTGGGCATTATATACAAACCCGATCTGCTGTTCCATCAGTGAAAAATTGCATCCAAAAACCTGGAGCCAGTGGGCACAATAGAGCCAAACACAGTTAATGTTGTTTACTTGCTGTGGTCTTCTGTGTTTGCAGTCAATGTCTTCAACTGATCCCGCTTAAAAGCCTGTCCTTGATAAAGGTGTTAAATTAAACCACTTCTCTCTAGTTATTCTCTCTGAATTGTATTTACCCTCTTTGGCAAGGGGGTGAGTCTTCCCACACGTCCCTCCCTGGCTCAGGACAGCACCAATGCCTTGTTTCTGAGATGTAGGTTCATGTGCCCACGACAGCACCTCCTTCACCCCATGTTTTGTTTGGATTTCCTCCTGTCTTTTGCTGTGATCCTTGGCAAGTAGCGAATCTCTCTTCCTTCTGCCAGGTCAGTTCTGCAAGAGCAGTGATCAGCAATAAATTGCTAAACAGTTAAAATCACAAGAACAGTGAAACAGTTCCCACACTCACTTTTCTGCCCCTCCAAGTTCTCTGTCCCATGTTTGCCATGGCAAATATTGACTGTTTTGATTGTTATTTAACCACAAGGCTGTGCTTTGGCAAGAATTGTCTTGCATCCTGCTGACTAGCCTCAAATTGCAGGGGTTCAAAGCCATTTTCAGTGGCCTTTTCCTCCATTGCAATTAGAGGGGCAAGGTCAAACAATCACACAACAGAATCGCTCTCTGCTTCTTTGAGGTGATTTTTTTTTTTCTGCATCAGCTGGAGATGGCTTTCATGTCACCTGGGACTACTCCAGAGCTCAAAAACTAAATATTAACACCCCCCTCCAGCAAACCAAACTCCAAGAAAGAAACTCCAAACAGCAAAAAAGCCCAGCTTTAAAAGTATTGCACATTGTTTCGTTGGACATAATGTAAAGGTCGAAAAGCAGAAGCTCTTTTTTTTTTCCCCTCCCCGAGTGTCGCGCTAACAAAAGCGAACACCAGCAGCCTTGGAAATGAAAGCTCAGCTCATATGGCCCAGGCACTGTCAGTCTGGGCTTTCTCAAGTGTGCACACCTTGGCTGAGAGCCCTGACTCAGCCTGGAATGTGCCTCCCGTGGGAGCGGGTGATCCCGGCGGGAGCACATCCCTCAACATCCCTCAACATCCCTCAGCTTCTGGCTGCTGGTGGCGGCTGCAGGTCACACCACGAGCTGAGTTATGCAGCCACCTGCCCACAAAGGGCTCTTTGGAGACCTCCCTCAGCTCATTTGATGAGTCCACACATTGAGATTTGGAGTCACGAGCAGCTCATCTGGGCTCGCAGCTTTCGGCCCAGGTTTCTGCAGCCCGCCGCAAATCTTTTTAGTGTGGGACCAGGTGAAGTTAATGACACACAGGGCAAAACCAACTGGGCTTTTTTATTCTTCCTCCTCCCAGCTGGAGGATGCTCAAATACTTCATTCCCTTTACTGCTCGGATCCTTCTAATTTCCAGCCTAAACTTATTCTCCCCCAAGGCATCGTTTCTCATTTGTTCTTGTGTCATGGTTATATTTTATATCTCCAGCAAGGACAAATTGCAGATTTAAATAGCATGGATGCTGCAAAGTTTTGCCCTAGTACAGATGAAACAACTTTCTTGCAATAATTACATTGTAGTTCCTGTTTTCATCTGATTAGCTGGAAATACACTGATTTTTCTCCTTCTGTATTTCCCATAAAAGTTCCTTTCTATCAACAGTTTATACAAATGTTACTCTAGAGGGGGTTGCTGTAGTTACCCTAGATTAAAAAATATAATATCTTGTCTTAAAATATGTCTGATCATTTGAATCACTGTTACTCCCTTTATGACATCCTGGAAAAGAAACAGCAGAAAAGGACATGGAGATCCATAAAACTGTAGGAGGGAGGCAGAGGGAGGGTGGATTGAGATTGATTTCTTACTATTTCCACCCATTCTGTGAGTTCTTGGAAATTATTCTGAGGTTTCTAAGTATGTCAAATATCTCTCCAGTCGAGGAAGGCCCTGAGCTGGGAGGGGGAACTCGTCACACGAGTTTTCCATGTTGTCCCTCTGTCCTGGTCACACCCCAGGTGAGTTCTGTTACCTTGGGCAGGAGCACAGCAGAGCTGCTCCACAAAATGGACACAGGATGTTCCCCCTCCAAATATTCAGTGAGCATCTGTGCTTTATTGCAGGAATGAATTTTCTCTCTCACACTTTTCCCATTTAAGTTGCCTATAAGTGGAGCAATGCCCCCATTTTAAGTCACATTGTAACACCTTAAGACTTACAGAGGTGGATGAGAGAATTTTGAATGCACCAGAGCCCCTCCATTGATTTCAGTAGCAGTGAGCTTTGTACAGGTACTCAAATTTACAACTGTAAATA
This sequence comes from Manacus candei, assembly GCF_025592945.1. Lineage (NCBI taxonomy): Eukaryota > Metazoa > Chordata > Aves > Passeriformes > Pipridae > Manacus > Manacus candei. The sequence goes on along the minus strand of NW_026138105.1, from coordinate 4,481,102 downwards.
AATAATTTCAACAGTGGGAATCACTGCAGTAACATGTATTGAAATTCCAACTATACCAGCTTCTTTTTCTCTCTAACCACTTAAAACCATTTAAAAGTACCAGAGAGCTATTGCTTGTGCTATCACAGTAAAAAAATTGAAGAAAATGGAGTTTGCTGAACCTACTCTAAGGTTAACTCTCCCCAGCAGTATGCAATTGTTCCAACAATGTTTCTGAATACTCTTGATTTGAAAATGTCAGGAAATCGCTTTTCTTCCCAGTAAAAGTCTGTTCCAGGTTTCTGCTGTCAGGCAGAGCCCTGTGCAAATGCCATCCCTCATATTCCACATTTGATGTCAGTATGTTGCTGCTGGGTGCAGTTCATCACTGCCTGATGTTACCTTGAATTTGAGCAGAAAGTCCAGAAGAATTCAAGGAGAGAAGTGTTATTTTTTCAGTCAAACACATGGAAAAGGATGGAAATGACTGTCTCAGGTACATCTGTTTAGTTTGGTGTTCAGGAGTGGGAAAAGGAAGGTAAAAACAAGGTTTGTATATTGATGGGGTTTCACAAATGGACTTTCTCACAGCCTTGCTTCTTTAGCCAAGTCTTCCTCCCTGAAGCAGTGAAAAGGGAAAGTGATTCATTTTTTTTTACTCTCTATGCACAAAATAAGATAAAATGACGTAGAATTAACACACATGCTCAGAAGTGAATCAGTGTAATTGAGGGATTAAGGCTGGGGAAGCTCAGATGAGTGAGGAAATGGGTTTGTCCACTCTGTCCAGGCCAGGTAATTTCAATTATTGGAAAATGAAGAGTCTAACTCTGGAAGCTCTTGGGCAGGTTCAGCTCTCATTGAAAGGGTGGAGAATAATTTCAGAAAAATCCTTTGGGAATCTAGAACTGGTATTTTCAGGGCAACATAATGACTTTTCAGCTAGTATCCATGGCAGATTGGTGATGCAGCAAAAAAAGGAAAAAGTGATAGCAGAGTGTAGCAGGAGGGGTTTTCTCTGGGAGGTTTATGGATTCAGTTAAGGAGGTATTGATCTACTCAGTAAATGCTGAAATCTCTGAGTTTCTTCCTGCAGGCAGGAGATCTGGTATCTAAAATTGTACTTTTTTCCCCCTGATATGTGCAATATATTTTATAGCTCTTAGAACTATTTGCATGTTAAGGAGTTCTTCCCTGAGCCTCGATATTGGCCAGCTTGAATATGTACCAACACCACAATACACAGTTGTGCTGGCCCAGCACTTCCCATTGTAAGACCTTTTTATCTTCCTTTAAACAAACAGCTTAAGCTGAAATTTTCTGTGCTGGGTGCCTGTCTCTGGTTTGAAGGACTCAGCAAAAGTGTCTGAGCTGTTTCTGTGAGCTGGGCTATGGAAAATGATTATTTTAGGAGTGCTAAGCATGTCTTCTATTGTCTGAATGAGGAAGAGAGCTTGTGCACTGGTCTTGAAGTTTTAGAATGGGTTTGCTCTTCTGAGGTGGTGTTGACCAAGCTGGCCACATGTTTATCTGTCTGTCCACAGTCACCACTACTCTGCCACAACTTGTGCCAATGGAGCAACAACCACGTTAGGGATCTCCATGTATTAACCCTGACTCTCAGGACAGCTGGGACAGAGGGCAGGATGAAGGTTTTCCACAGCACACACTTGGGAAGATGCACTGGGAAGGTGACCCATGGCAAGGGGACACCTTGGGGCAGAACTCCACAGAGATGGAAGATTTCATGTGGGGGGAATGGGCAGTGGAAACAAGAGGTTTATTCTTAGCATTTCTGCTGGGCTGAATCCAGAGAGCCAGATGATGCTCCTTCTGATAAGCAACTGTGTTTTAACTGGCTTCAGCAAACCCATATGTACAGCTGAGGAGTTATGTTTCCCTTAAGTAAATTCTCCTGATGTGAACTTGCAGGCTGAAAAAATGGTTTAGCTGCAGGACCTTCTTAGTGAGCACATCTGCTCAACGAATTTGTGCAGCATCGCATCTGTCACTGGATTTAACAGAACTGCAGAGCTCTGGGAGGACAAAAAAAAAAAAAAAAGGATGGGTCAAAGGCTTGGACAATGAACTCAGGAAAAGTTGGGGGCTTGAAACTACCTAAAAGACCAACACTTTCATCATTGTGCAGCTGGCTGGTTTGGCTGAGCAGCACATTGTGGGGAGGGGAACTGCCAGCAGAGAGATTTAAGCCAGGATCTGAGCCTTAGGGACACTGCTGGAGGAAGATCCTGCAGCTTTTGAGCAAGGGAGCAGTCTGCTTCCACCTTACCCCATTGGTCATGTGAAGTTGTCAGGGGTTTTTTTTTTAAAGAAACTTTTTAAAGATATGAAAACAACACAAACCTAACAAATTTCAATTAAGAAACCTCCTTGTGTTGCTGACTCAGCTACTACCAGCACTCAAATTTTGTGCCCTCTTGCCAACTTCTTGCTCATTTCTTGCAGCAAATCACAGTCCTACTCTTTTTAGTATCATCTGGGTTTTTAATATTTCCTTTCAATATTCTTCATTATTTTGTGTCTTGTGGCAGCAGTCACTGATCTGCCAAGGCCAGAGGATTATTAACAGGTAGTGAGGACTTGTCTGGCAGCAGGGCCCTCATCTTCTGCAGGTCACTGACATCCCAGCCTCACAACAGTGCTCATCTCTGGCATCATCTCCTGTATTTCATTTGTGGTTTTGCTCTTTCCTTTCTACACTTATCTTCCAATTCCATGGTTTGTCACCTTCAGCTTCGTTCCTACACCTCCTGTTTTCGCTGTCCCTTCTGTCCAGTTGGTGACTAGACTTCTTGTGCATGCTCCTTATCCCAGCCTGTCTGTCCTTCTGCCTCTCCACATCTGTCTGTGGTGCCATCCTGCTCTGCCAGTGTCCCCTGTCTGCTGTCACACTGCAATGAGAGCCTGTGTCACAGCTTTGTGGCAGTGCCCTCAACTTTCTTGTGCAATGATTTCCATGATTTCTGCTCCCACAGAAACCCACAGCGTGGTCTGCAGCCCACACCAGGAGCTGAGGTGGTAACCAGCTGCACAATGTTCTGCATGCTCCAGAAAGTGCAGAAATTACCCCTATCTGTGACCCCGACCCATCTCCACTCTCCTGGGACACCCACCTACCTCAGCAGATGTTCCTTCACTGCACCACAGCAGTGATGCCACCTTGGCTCTCCAGCTCACCAGCATCCCTGGGCTCTTCCTCATGGTCCCCTTGCTCTCTGACCTCTTTTCCAGCACAATTGGGGAGCAGACACCACAGGAGGGAGGTGAAAAGTGCCACCACGAGAGCTGCAGGGCGATCCTTGGGGCAGAGCTGGTGGCAGTGAGGGCAGCAGAAGGGTGGTCTGTGCAGAGGTCTCAGGGGGTTTCTCGTGGAGCTGTTCCCTCCTGTCTTCTCCCAGTTGTGCACACACCAGCATGGAAGTGCTGCCATGTCATTGTTTACTACTTAGCCAGGGATAGGGCAGTATTTCTCTCCTCTTAGGCTACAAGTGCTGACAGCCAGCCCTCAGTGACATAATGACCAGCCAGTGTGAAACTGTTAAAATCACCTCATAAATAACTCTTAATGCACACAGGACTAGGAGTTGCTGTTGCTCACAGATAAATTATTCACTGCCATTACAGAGCGTTAAACCATGGTTAATATGGAGGTCTCCATAGAGGTTTCATTAGACACCAGAGGTTTCCTATAGATTTAACCATCAGGGAGCTACACATCTCTTGCTGCTTGTCAGCTCTACCCTGTTAGAGGTAATGCACTTCTGTACAGGAGTACTGGGATGCTAATGGCCAGGAAAATGCCTCTTAATGGGAAAAAAAAATAACAATCTCAACGTTGTTAACATTCAGTGGCAGAATGCAGTTTGTAGGGAGATTTTTGATCACATAGTTGGGAAGTTGTTTGTTTTTGCATGAAGATATTAAGGGAGTGTAGTTGGAAACGTCCCTCTTGCAGTCAGGAACTGGGGAAAGGGCAACACTTCAGACTGGCCTGCCATGCCAAGGCAGTGGAGATTTCCAGACCTCTGTAGTTGGCTGGGCTGGGACAGATGTGCTGCTGCATGTTGAGATGGACTTGGCAGTGCTGGGTTAGTGGCTGGACTTAAGGTCCAGCATTAAGATCTTTCCCTACCTTGGTGATTCTGTGCTCTCCTGTTGCCTGTGACAGAGCAGAGCTACCACAGGCCTGTCTGCCTGTGCTGCCATCCCAGCCCCACCCTGCCTGGAACAAGCCCCCTCTGTCAGGACCCATCCTCATCCCCATCACTGTGTGACTCAGGGTTTCAGCCAGACAGACCCTTCCACCCAGCCACAGCCACCAAACAATGCTACAAGTGCACCCAAGCTCCCTGTGATCAGGGGAGAGAGTGACTGAGCCCATGCATGCTCTAAATTACCCTTTGGAGACTCTCCACTTTGGAGACTTTTCCATTTTTTTTTTGGTCATCTTTTCTATTGCTACCATAATACAATCCATTTTAATATTCAAGTATTTAAATCACTATGTCAAAGGCATGTCCTTTTTGGCACTCCAGTGAAATTGTACTTATTCTCCAAGCTGTTGGAGCTGCCATTCACATGCAATTAATGTGACTGCACCTCTGATGACTCCACTGACAGTAATTAGAGGTGTGAATAGGAAATCACACCCAGCAATGTTCCCTGTTGGGTCTCCTTTTCTGCCATTCCAACCTGCTGTTTCAGCTTAACAGTGGGTGGACAACTGCAAAGTAGCCACATAAAAGTGGGCTCACTGTGGCTCAGCTGCATTCATGGGAAAATTATTAGGACTTCTTCTGTACCTGATGGAAGTGGCACTGATGGGATGGACTGACAGACTGTGCTCTGCCTGGAAAACTCAGTGTGAAAAGGAGAGAGCTCTTGTGGTTGCCAACACAACCAAAAGGATTCAGCCACATCTGGTTTTCTGTGCACGTGTGGGAGGACTGTGCAAGGACAAGGTGGAGTTCTGGTTGGCAGCACCACTGCTACACTGGATTACTGCAAACCCTGTCACTGTCTCCTTCAGAGACCTCAGAATCCAAGCCATTGAGGGGATGAGGGGATTTTAAGTTTTTGTAGACCAAATGAGGGGTCTTCTGACAGTTATTCAGGGCTTCTATGCCATAGCTCCAGTCACTGCTGATCTCAAAGGAGCTGGAAGAGCCTGTGTGTCAGGGTGGGTGTGCTCAGTGAGGCACATTTGTCTCTGCCTGCTGCCTGTCCTGCCTGAAACGGGCCCCATCTCCCTCCTGGAAAGCAGAAAGGAAGATGAACCATAGTGGGAAAAGAGCAAAAATTTGAATAAGACAAGGATGGGCTTATAAGTTTTGTGGTTGAAGCACAGCTTGAGTCTCCCTCTGGAATCATCACTTTGTTTCACTGATTATCTAGAGAAATGCAGCTTCTGACATAAAGAGACTAAATTAGGTGATGTGATTACTCCTTTAAACTCAAATCAGGTACTAATCCTTCAGGCACCCTGATCTTTCTGGCTTCTCTTCCATTCCATCCTCAAAGTACAAATTAAAAAGGTGAACTATTACTACTTAAATAGTTTTCAGAACTCTGATTATTTTTCTGACCCCCATTTCTCCCTCAGCAGGATAGAAATCATGCTCACCGAGGCTGCAGCAAACCCAACCCTTTACCAGGGAAAACAAAAATCTGAGATCTGAAGGGAGAAGATAGAGGGGAAAAAAATAATTAGCTGTGCTACTGAATGATCGAGAATTTTAATCCTTACCTGCAGCTGGGCTGTGTTTTGCTGATATGGGGAGGAGAATATGATGTAGTTTAGCCAGTCCCAGAGCCTCCCAAAATGTCCTGCTGAGTTCTGCTGAGTTCTTGTCCTCTGGGTCCATTTCCCTGTGCTGGTGTGGGCAGGATCTGGCTTGGTGCTACCCCTTCTAGGTAATTTTTTTTCCTGCTGTGACACACTCATGTATAGAACAGGCAAAGAGAGGGTGTAGAAATGTTGCAAGTCTTCAAAAATGTTTTATTCTGGTACCTGCATAACTCTGAGTCTGCCCTGGTGAGGTTGTTGCCATGAATACCTGATGAAACAGCATTCAGTGATCAGGTATTTTAAAGTGCCCCCAGTCTCGTCGGGTTGTGATAAAGAGGATAAATAGAGGAACTCACTCCTCATGTGAAAGCCAAAATCACGTGACAGAGGTAGTCAGAAACAATGAAATCCAAGACTGAAGAATGAAAGAGAAGGATAAAGGCTCGTGGTTTAATATGAAGGGAAATATGTGACAGAATCTTTCATCTCTGACCACGTTTGCTGCAAAGTAATAAGATGCATTGGCTCTGAGTGGAGAAGATAAGAGACTGGAATAAAAACCCAGTTTCGGTGCAACAATCATGGGAGTTAAATTATTACCTTGTTTTTATTACCACAGGCACAGAAATATAGTGGAAAGATGCAGCTACAGGGGAAAACTCCAACAGCCAACAGGATGAACTGCAAACACTTGGGGTTCACTTTTGAAAAGGTGAATGCTTGAGGTACTTTCCTCTCATGAAAGTATCAGAATAACACTGCCTGTGGATGGCTTGAATGCCTTAAAATTGTGTCTGTAGCTCCCAGGTTTAAGTGAAACTTGGGAAATAGGGGTCTCCTAAAGCAAAGCAGTGGCACCAGTCAGTTTGTGCCAGAACTGAGGTTGTGTAAAATCACAGACTGAAAGGTGCTCACAAGGTGACCCCTCCTCTGCCACCACAGAGCCCCAGCCTTCCACTCAATTCAATATTGGAGATCTGTGCAGGGGTTTGAGGTTTCTTTGTCCCCACTTTAAATGTAAGGAAACAGAAATCAACCCCGAGTGCCTTTTTTAAAGTGCAGAGTGTACTGCTGAGTTCCCAGATTTGCATGCAGCTTCCTAAACAAGCAGGCTGAATTTACAACATGCTGAGCAGCTTCTGAAGCCAAATAGAAATTCATCTGGAGACACAGCTGGGTCACTAATGTGGAAAGGGCTTGGGAGGAAAGGCACTGTGTGGAGGAGTCTGTTGTGCAGTTGCTTTGGCTCCATAGACTTCCAGAGAGCCCCTGAAGCTTAAGCAAGTCTAAAGATGCAGGTATTGGACAGCATTATTGTGCTTTTTGGAGATCATACATTGCAAGTCTGAGCTCCAAAAGAAGTTCAGTCTTCCTCCTGTTTTGTTTGCCTACAGGTCCTCTGCTCCCAGGACATGAGTTTCTATTTGCCTGTGTTTCTTATTTGGCTTCTGGAAGAAGAGATGGGGACATGCAGGTCATGTTCTCTCCTGGCCACCCTCTGGGCTGCCCTTTGCTCATGGTGCCTGAGGAGACATCAAGCTGAAAGTCCAGGTCCAGCTCTTGGAGCACCAGGAAAGTTCAGACTTGAAGCCAAATATTTTGGCTTTGATCCTCTTTTTGGTAGCAAGTCAGACCAGTCACTGACAAAAATTTCCATGCTCAATCCAGCCCTGTTTAGGGAATGTCTGGATCCTGAGGCAGTGCCCATCTATGCTGTTAATTCAAACTGAATTAGGTTTAGATTAGATATTGGGAAGAAATTCTTCCCTGGGAGGGTGGGGAGGCCCTGGCACAGGTTGCCATACCCAGAGAGGCTGTGGTTGCCCCATCCTTGACAGTGGGAATCACAGAATCATAGAAAGGCTTGGTTTGGAAGGGACCTTACAGATCATCCCTTTCCAGCACCCCTCCATGGGCAGGGACACCTTCCACTAGACCAGATTGCTCCAAACCTCGTCCAACCTGGCCTTGAAAATGAACAATCATATGTGGATTTAACCAACATTTCTACTACAGTTTGAAGAAAAGCTTTCAAAGGACCTGCTGAGACAAAACCACAGTTTCTGGACTTGAATGCAGTTCTAACTACTAGAAATTACCTTCACAGGACCTAGGTATAATTTTGTGGCAGGAAAGGTGGGTGGGACATTAGGAGTAGACATCAGTGGACTTCAGTCTGCTTCCATCAGTAGATATCTATCCATTCCACCCATGACCTTTCCACAGGCCTCTGTTAACCCTTCTCCACACTGAATCTACTGTTCTTGGAAAAGAGGTGAAAAAGTAAGGGCTGCTCATGGCATGGAGGTACCTTTGATCCACAGGGAAGTTGAAGTGGAGGGAGAGGTCCTGAAGGCTTGGAGGTCAAACCTCCAGCCTCTGCTGCCAGAGGTGAGGTGAAAGGGGAAAGACAACGTGGGCTTCCTTAGGTTAGAAGTTGAGTTCACTTTGGACATGGGAAAAAATGAAGCTACATCAAACTGAGGAATTGCCAGTGTCCTGTTGGGGAGTGGGACCTGGAAGTCAACAGACACAAAGCCCCTCCCTCCCAGGGCCCAGCAGAGACAACTCCCAGAGGGACTGAGCTGTGCTGGAATGTCTCCAGTGCAGCCATTCCCCCTGGCATGGCCATTCCTACATTTTTTAGAAGCAAGGCTTGTCACTCTGCATGATCCACTGCTCCCTTCAGGGGTGGGTTAACCCCAGCATCCCAGGGCACGTGACATGACTTCTCCATCACTCAGGGCTCCTTTTCCCCAGTGCTTTCTCCACCTGGGAGAGTTGCTCTTTTGGAGCAGCTCTGCCCTTTTAAAGGAGACCATGGATCACTGTGGAATGTTATGCTTGAACATTGAAAATATGGAACACTTAAAAACCCCAATGTTTTCGAAGAACACAGATTTCCCCATTTACTCAGAGCATCACAAACTCAGGTATTTCAACTCCAAAGCACCAGAACTGAAGGTATTTTTTCATGTGAAGTGATTGTTTCCATGGTATCGAAATATTTAAATCTAATTTCTGTTGTCTAAAACCTTTTATTTCAAAAGTTAGTTCTTTTGAAGTTCCAGTTGAAGAACAAAAAAGCTCTGCCTTTCATTGTGGATCACTACAATCTTATCAGATTGCTGCTTTTGTAAAACAAAGTTTTTGTGGGGTTGACAAACACTTTTAAATTTAAACAGCTTCCTTTGGTTTGAGATTTCTTCAGTGAAAAAATATTCCCATGGATTCTATTTAAGACCTGCTGTTATGTGCCTTAAAAAATAAAAAAAAAAAATCCTACCAAAAAGTGTCATGAACCAGAATGTGTTTTATTCACCCTGAGATAAACTGCAAATATAACAATGCCTGTGAGGAACGGGGAACTGGAGAGAAATTTTCAGGCACTTCAGTGTGCCAAGAAATCCGAACACTCATCAGTTATTTCTGCTACAGCTCGAGGTTTTATGAAGTCGAGATATTTAAGGAGTTCTCAGTAGAATCCAGAACCAAAAGAAATCATGTTTTTATTCTGAATATGAGGTGAAGACCGGGTTCCTTGAATGTTTAACAGAAATTTCGGATCTGTGTGTGCCTTGGGGAGGTGTATCTGATCCAGCCCAGTGATTTTTGAACTCAAAAAGGGCTTTAAAGTCCCTTAAAAGACTGTTGCTTCCTGCTGTACTTAGAGATCCAAGAAAGACAGAAACAAAGAGAAAAACTGGCCTGGTGGAAGATGCCTCTGCTCGTGGTAGTGAGGTTGGAATGAGATGGTCTTTGGGGTCTCTTCCAATCCAACCCAATTCCCTGACTCTAGGATTAAGGTGGCAGAAATTTGACACCTGACTCTCAAAAGTCAGATCTGAGGGGCACAAGTTACAGGGAATGCTGTGTGGTGCATCATCAGGTTCTAATACACATCTTGGTTTGCAGTGGTTAATTATTAAATATCTGAGGGTTTGCCTCCTAGCAAACTTTGATTTGGAGCATATTTTGTGTCCACACAAAATCATAAATCAGATTCTCCTTCCTTCACAGACTTGGCACTAAGTATCTTGGCAGCACACAGTATATTCTAAGTGTGTGGCAATATGTGTGTGTATTAAACACACTTAACTGTATCCTTTTGAACAGCATGAAAACCTGATAGTTTTGTAAAAATTTAAATATATGTTCATTAGACTTTTTTTTTTGCAAGTGAATTTGGTGAAGCTTGGGAAATACCTTGTTCATACAGAGGAGGATTGGGTACCCTCTTAACCAAGCTGGAGATTTCAAAGTGTCTCCTCTCTCACCTGTAAGTAAAACTAAATACCTGGGATCTCGTTCCTTCTCATGCTTCCTTTGATTTCAAAGAAGACTTTTTATTATTATAAATACCTCTGCCAAAGGATTTCATCAGGGAAGCAGGAAAGTGCAGCTGTTTGGGTTATTGTCCTCAATATTGCATTAAAATGGAGGAAATAGGAAAACAAATGACTGTGCAAGTCATTAGCAGGTGGGATCTGGGGAAATCAGCCCATCATTGTGGAGGGAAGGAGACACTGAGATGTGAGGAGGGATCACAAGATGCATCACTGGGCAAAGTTCTGGCAGAGTCTGAAGTAAAATTTAATGCTCTGGATGCAGTGAGATGGGCTTTGTTACTGTTGATTTGAGTTCTTTGTTTTCATATCTAAACATGTTTCTAAGTGAGGCTCACCTGTGGTACAGCTACTCCCAGAGGAGGGGGGAACATCAATGGTAAACGGAGATTACTTTTATCCAAATTCTGGAGTCCTGATATACCTCAATTTTCACTTTCTCAGCACATTTTATTCAATTTTATTAGGTCATTTAGCAAATAATTTTAATTTTCTGCTTAGATCTGAATTTCTGAAAGTAATGTACTGTTGTACAGTTAATGAGTCTGCTAATAAGCTCCAAGAAAATGTGATTTTCGAATCATTCCAGGACATAACTGTCACTCACACCCTATGCCAATTAGCATAACCATTAGCAACTATCCCTAGGAGATCCTTGAAATTTAAATGAGCTTTCCTAGGATCCCTTTACCAGGGAGGTTGAAGCTTTTGCCTCACATGGAAAAAAGCATCCTGGTAAAAAGCAATAATTCATTAAAGACAAAGTATATCTTTGGAGGTAAATGCCCACCTGGGTTCTGAGCAGCAGCAAACTCTCTGTGAGGCACTTGGTGCTTGCTGGCCCTTACAGGGATGTTAAGAGCAGCCATGGCTGACTGAGTACCTGAGAGGGCAAGAGGTGCTGCCAAGACACTGATACAGCAGCAAAATGGGTGGCATTTTATTGCAAACATGAAAAACACTTTAACATTAGGGGCTGTTTAGGGAGAAATATCTACCCACAAGGTCCTATTAAAATCTGGGTGGATTTACTGACTTGGTGGATTCGGTTTTCTTGAAAAAGCAAAAAGCTGTGCAGAGGCTGGTGAGGTTGTGGGTGAGGTTGCAATGCTTTCAAGGTGCTGCAAGGACCAGGGCTCCTCTGGCTGCAGGCAGATTTCATGTGGTTGCAATTCCCACTGGAATTCCTGAATGCTTCACTTCACAGGCCCCCCACTCAAAACAAAGCACTTTCCTCAACACTTGGCTTTTATTTTGATCTTTTCCTCTCCCAGCTCTTAATTCTTTGGGCTCCCAGGACCAATTCTGTCGCATGTTTTAGGAAGAAACAGATCTTCAAGGATTTATTTCGGATAGGAACCTCACGGAGATCTTGCCATACCATCACAGAGCTGTCTTCCTGCAGGTGAAGGGTTAGCCAGGCTATCCATCAGGCAGACACAGCACTTCAAATCAAATACAAAAGCTTCAGACTCAGGAGGAGACTGCTGTGGCTTGGGGCTATAAAACAAAAAAGCAGGTTGTATTAGGCAGCTTTAAAGACCTAGCAGAGGTATTGGCTTCATCTCTCTTCTTTTATCTTGCCTTTTCTCATTCACAGAAGGAGAAATCCCTATACCTGCTGCTGATTTCTGCCAGCTGGAGTTGGGTGGTCCATCAGGGCCCTCCGTGGCCAGAGCCAGCTCATGGGAGGATGTCCCTGAGCCACCACCTTTCCTCCCCACAGCCTCCCACAGCACAGGGAACAGCCTTTGGGGCAGGATGTGAACCCCAAAGCTGCACAGCTCCCCTTGTGACTGCATGTACACATAGATCTGTTACTTACTGCTGTATCCATGTAACCCACGAGGTGCAGTTCAAATCTGGCTCCTGTGGTTGGGCAAACATGGATTTGAAACCTCGTGCTCAGGGAAAGCAGCGCAGGGAGGTGCTCCTGGCTGGAGAATGGAGCTCAGCAACGTGGTTGACCTTCTCCTCCTGAACTCCTCAGTGTTAGGCTGACTCCATCCCACTTTAAACTGAGCAAGTGAATATGAAACACAGGATTAAGTGGAGCAAAGATCTAACATCTGACACAAGTCATCCGGAGGAGATTAAAGCAGCTGCAAAAATGAACAAAGCCAGTAACACACTAAGGCAAAGGAGGGGATGAAGTTTGTCAAGATCAAGGCAGTGCCTCAGAAATGGTGTTATGAATTAATGGCACAGTAAAACTGAGCATTAGACTGAGCAAATGCCTCGGGTACCCTGTGAAAGGCTGTTTGCTCAGTGGCCTCCTGGGGGATTCCCCAGCCATCACTTACTCCCATCTCCTGGAGTGGTGTTTGCCCACCACAGCCTTTCAAGAGCAATGATGGGCTGATTTCCCCAGATCCCACCTGCTAATGCACAATCATTTGTTTTCCTATTTCCTCCATTTTAATGCAATATTGAGGACTTTGAGGACTGGGAAAAGGACGGACACAGAGACAACACAGCGCAGAAAACGCCAACAGATCACAATGGTGATTATTAAAAATAACATCAAACAGCAGCTGGAACCTGATTGATTACAGATGACTGGGAGGTCCAGAAGGCCTTAGAGCACTTTACAGGGTCTGCTTTTGCCTTTTCTGAGAGAGCCTGAGCAGCTGCCACGGGGCTGTGTCAGGTTTGCACAGGGGGGTCGTGCGAACCCATTTCATGTCTTGCCAAGGCTCTGCTGGGCAGGTACAACCCTCTTAGAGCTGTCAGTAAGCAGCTGTATCTCAAAGGAACCTGCAGCTCAGGCTTGGCTAAGCTCAATAAATACCAGAGCTCCTTATTCAATATGGAGACCCTACAGAAATTCCTGTTTTCTGTAGCAAGCCTAGGAGAGGGTGGTTCTCAAACCAGTCCCAGCTCAGGCTTTTATACAAGACTAGAGTTTCCTTGGCCATGTTGGCTGTTGACAGATGAACATTTGCCTTATTTTCTCTCCTCACAGGGAAATCTGGAGGTGTATAACTCATATTTTCATGCAAGAGCCCAGGTACAGATTTCTTGGTATTTGCCCTTAATTGCCTTCTCGGTTTTCGTTAGACAAGAAAGGATATTAACGGGATTGCACAATGGCCAATTAGTTTTAAAGGTCTTTAGTTTCATTACTTATCTGGAATAATTTGTAATCTTCCTATGACAAAGGCAGCTGAGGAACCCTTTTGGATAATAACACTAAATCAGGCTGCTGAAGCACACAGCGATTAACATATACAAGGGATGTTATACCAAACAGAAATTCAATTTAACAGATCTCACAGCTCCAACCATATCCTGATTATATTCATATCCTTCTGCAGACTTCTGTTTCACCCTCTTATTCCCATCTTCAGAGGTCTCATATGAATCTATCACGTTTCCTCATGTTCTTGTTCTTATGCAGCCTGTTCACTACCCACCATTTTTTTTTCATAATGTTCTTTGATCTCTTATTTCTTTACTGATCCCTTATGATGCTACAGAGGCAAAGGGGTCTGTGTTACCAGGAAAATAAGAGAAAGCACATGCACACTCCAGCCCTTCCCCACATCTTAGGGATAGAAGCACCCTGACTTTGCTGTTGGTCAGAAGATGCAGAAGCTGAACAAGACTAGTTCAGTACAAAACTTACCCTTCCATATCCAACCCAGCTCGGGTTCAGTGTTCTGGGGAGAAGTGGCAACCCCTGAAGCTCACAACAGGGCACTGGGAGGGCTGGTGGTTTTTTCTGCCACTTGAGCAGAAGAGAAGAAACTTGGGTGCAGACATTTGAGGCACCAGCTGTTTGCTCAAGCCCCTCCCTGTGCTGTGACTGTGGCATTTGCCAGCTGCCAACTTCCTCCTCTGTTTCAAACCATCAGAAAGGCAGATGGATACCTGTAAAAGGGTCTTTTGAAAGAAGTATAATATCACTGCCCTTGCTATAATGCAAATAGGAATAATTTTTTTTTTGCCTTTGACCACTGGCAAAGATTTGAGAGAGAAAAGCATTGAGTGGCACAAAGCAAGCATGGGTTGAAGACTTTCTAAGTAGACCCAGTTGTATCCCCTAATAGGACGTAAAACCCTCATTAATGAGCTGTTATTACTTTAAATAATCAGGTTGAAATCAGTTCATGAGGAGCTGAGCCGTTTAAGTGAATCTGCAGACAAAGCAGATTCTTATTATAGGACCTGCCTGTCTGTGCTATCTCTGTTTCTTCCCAGCCTACTTTGGGCACATCAAGGTAAATTGTTTTTGTCAGCTGAGGATGCTGTTTTAAGTGGAGGATTTTCCTCTGTAGGGTGTGAAGATTACATCAGTTTTTTATATAGTGTGGATGACACCTAAAAGTTGTCCTAACCCCGGTGAATACAGAGACAGCCACAGCAGTATCACAGAGGATGAGGCAACTCAGCAGCCAAAAAACCAGAGACTTCAGTCTGTGTCCTCTTTTTCCTCTCACTCCCATAAACCTGCAATGGACAGAGCAATGATTTTACATTATTTCTGTCTTTCTATTTTCTTTCTTTAAATTTATTTGTTCGTAAGCCAGGAAAATTTTTTTAGCAGCACTTAGAACTATAGAATTATAGGATCTCCTAAGTTGGAAAGAATTCATCAAAGTCCAACTCCTGGCCCTGCACAGACACCCCAACAACCCCACCCTGTCCCTCAGAGCGTTGTCCAAACACTCTTTCTTGAGCTCTGGCAGCCTTGGTGCTGTGCCCACTGCCCTGGGGAGCCTGTTCAGTGCCCCACTGCCCTCTGGGGGAAGAACTTTTTCCTGAAATCCAACCTAACCCTCCCCTGGCACAGCTCCAGCCATTCCCTTGGGTTCTGTAGTTGGTCACCAGAGAGCAGAGATTGGTGCTGCTCCTCCACTGCCCCTCGTGTGAGTGTCCATGGTCAGAATGCAGTGCCACTGAGACTGATCTCAGCTGTCACCTCTCAAATGCCTCTGCACTGCTGGAAGTGCCAAACAAGTTTGTCAAAATGTGGGCAGCTGCCTGCACACAAAGCATTCACCTGGGTCTGGGCTCTGGTACCTTTTTACGTGTTAAATGCTGTCTCTTTCCATAGGTAAAACTGGCAATAAAATCCACTGCTTTCAAATAACCAGAACAGGCAGAAAAAATGTGAAGCCAAAGCATCTCTGTTACATGGCAGGTTCTGCTGTTTGTTGGTTATTGTACAGCCATAAAAATTGAAACCAATTTAAACATGTCTGTGTGCCAGTGAGCTGGCAGAGCTCTACTTGCTGGAGGGAAATGAGGAGTTGGTCTGACTCTGTGTGGGCTGGGCTGGGTTCTTTGTCTGCATTAGTTGCTCACCTGTAGAAACACAGCAGCATTTCTTTCCTTTGCCAACCTTTTTTAGGCTTCTCCAGTCAAACAGTGGATTTTCTGTGGCACCTCTGCTAATGCATCTGCCCTGAGCAGGGTTTTAGTGATGTGGGACAGATGCCTGGTTTGGGTCCTCCACCTCACAGTCTGCACAGAACATCCAGAGATGTGTACATGTGTCCAGCCCTGCCTGTGTCCAGGTGGAGCTGTTCCTTGGAAGGTACCACTGGGCATATGCTTGTGTGGCTCTGTGTGTCCACATTTACAGCAAAAAGCCAAATACCACCCCTGTATCTTGTACAGGTTTCTGGAGAAAAAGCTGGTCAGTTAAATAAAAAAGGAAAGAAGAGAGAAAGACTCCATGAAAGTGCTCACAGAGGCTGATTAATGAGCTTAGCCCTTACAAGACACCAAAGGGCACGATGTTGCATATATTGACTGCAGGAAAAGCTTTGGTCAATAGTCACACACACAACAGAAGCTCCAAACACACCACACACAACTGTAGGAACCAGGTTACATCCCTGCCACGTGTCATAAAACTGCTTATTATATAGTGTGCCTCGCAGGATTTATTGTCACCTGGTCCCTGTCCCATGCAGAGCGTTGACCTGGGAGCCATGAATCCACAGCTTCCATTTCTGCCTCTTCCACAGTGACAAGGTGGACTGATTTCCATCCAAGTGATTTAAATGAGGCGCCGGGGAACGGCGATTTAAATCACCGGTGTTTGCTTTTTACATTGGCAGGAGAGGCAGCTTTAATGATGTATGGTCCTGCTGCTGTGGCTTAAAATCTAAATTCCTGGAATATTCCCTCCAGATAATCTCCAGAGTTCGTGCTTTTGCCTCTGGCTATCGAGCTGCACACAAGGGACAGAGTTCTTGGCACAGCCGGGCAGTTTGGAGCTGCTGCGCTTGTATTGGCAGCCTGAAACAGGCAGCTCAGAGGGAAGGTGCCAAATGGGTTGGTTTTAAGTACCTCTTGGCTTCTGCTGAGCAGAGAACTAAAGGAGAGAGTGCTCTGGAGAGCAGGAAAGCACAGGAAGGGGTTTGGCAGGACTGCTGGAGCAGACAGGAGCTGGGCAGTGCTGAGCCATGAGCAGCAGGACGGGGCAGGAATTGGCTGAAATGCTCATACAGGCAGGACAGGACAGTGTGAGCCAGGTGCAGCCTAGGAATTTCGGTTTTCCAATGTGGATATGAAGGTATGAAAAAAAAATTCAAGTCTGGCTGGCTGGACAATTCACAGTGTAGCTGTACACTACAGTCTCAGGGACTCTGAGCAACTTGCTCTAGTGGAAGATGTCCCTGCTCATGGCAGGGGGTTGGACTAGATGGCCCTTGAAGGTCCCTTCCAACCCAAACCATCTTCTTATTCTCTGATTCTATACTATTAATTAAAATAATATTTTTAATGGAAAAGCTTGAAACTTTTTGATGAATAATTAGTAAAGAGATGGCTGATATTCAAGGTGGCCTTTCTTTTTTTCTGCTAGCTAAAAGAATGTTCTATAAAAACAAAGTTATTTCAGCAAATAATTTGTTTGACCTTACATTAATCAGTTCTTCATTTTTACATTTTGCAGCATTAAAAAAGGTGAATACCATACTTCTTTACCAGTGGGGAATCTCACACATGTTTCAAGTTGCACTTGGATGGTTAGTGGGCCTTAAGGATGTGGAAAGGCAGTGTTTTACTTATGTGTCATATTCATTAAATAGGAGTCTGTCAAAGTGCTGAGTATTGAAAACAATAGATGAGGGCAGTATTTCATCTTATGATGTCTTTTTAAAGAGGGATCTTTTTCTCTCACCCTTAGCTCTTGGATTTAACAGATCCTGACTTTGAGTTTCTGACTTGGCTGGTCACTACTACAGAGGTCGAAGAAGCTGAAATCAAGAAAAACAGTCTTTTGGTTCCAGCAAAAGTGACCATGAGCTTAAATATTTCTGTAAACATCAGTTCTGGGTGAGCCAAGTTAGTTGGTTTGACCTCCTCTTATCTGCAGTGACAAACATGTGACATCCAGATTGAGCATTTTTAGTTTCAGGTGTGTAATACATTGTAATAAGTTTACACAGTAAACATTGAATCTTGGACTCCAAATACATTTCTTCTTGTTTTCAAAACAAAAAGTATTTATGTTTTGAAAATCTGTTTCCACTTTCAAAAAGTTTGTTGGTTTTGTTTGTTTTGTTGGTTTTTTTTCTGTTGCTTTTCTCCATCCTGGTGTGCATTTGCCAGCAACTCTTCCTCTTTCATGTTTTCATTTCTCCATCCACAAAGAGAGGAAAGCTCCTGCCATATGTGTGCAACCCAGCAGGATTCCCGAGTTCTGAACCTGCAATTAATCCTAACTACTGTTATTTCTTTATTGCAGAAGGCACTTTTCTCACCTTGCATCACGGAAGCAGCACGACTGACACACATCTCACCATCTCCTTTCCATTGTGTGCAGCACCCCCTGCCCTCCCAGATCCTGCAGAGATGATTAACACCACCTGACACAATAGCAGTTCCCTGACATGCCTTCCTGAGGCATTCTGTGAATGCTACAAGCTTCAGAAATCCTGTCAGGGAGGAGGGACACAGATGTGCCTCACCTGTGTGGGTCGATGCCAGCTCACAGGGGGTGTGGTGCTGTGTGGTGCTGTGTGTTCCAGGGCCAAGCACTCGATGGTGTGGAGGGCTCTGCTCTTCTCTATCTCCTGGCTCCTGTAACTGTGTCCTGAAAGATGTGGCTGGCACAGAGCATTCCCCTTATCACCTGCAACAGGACACCTGAGGAGCAGGAGCTGCCTTCTCCCACCCTGGCTGGGTTACTGCAGAGCGTGGTGGAACTGGCAGCACTGGCCCTCCTGCACTGGTCTCCTCTCCTGCCCAGCTGCCTGCCCTCCCCAGCTCTCCTTCATGCACACACTCATCTAAGGGAGGAAAAACCAGGCAAATATTAATAATTGCATTATGAGTTCCAAAGCCAGGAAGCTTGACTGGTCTTTTTATCATTGATGTGATAACTGGTGAGCAGGGAAGATACCATCAGAAGTTGCTTTCATCTCTGGAGATAGTGAATGAACTAGATATGTATCTTAGACTTGAAAAGGATTCTCATTGAAGGCTCTTCTGAAAGCCCTAATCTCTCTGGTTCATATGTATATTTTGAAACTTGTTAACACCCCACTCTCCCTCCTCTGCACAGGGCTGTAATTGTGGAGGAGCTTCAAAGGGCTCCTGCCTCCTTGTGTTTCTGAGGGAGGCTGGGCACCAGGCCTCCTTTACCCAGCTACCTGTTAGGAGAAAACAGAGCTATTAAAGGATATCTATTTCAAACACCGTGACCAAAGGAAACAGTAACACTTTGGCCTCCGTGGCTCTTTTCATGTGTGAATCTCGAAGTGCTCTGGCGTAACTAATTTGAAGCAGAAATCTCACTAATTAACCTTTGCATCTGGGATGCAGGGATGTGTTCTGCAAGTCAGCAACGATGTGAACATTGCTGATTTACCACCAGATGAGAGATAATGTGTAGTCTATGATGATTTCGTTTTAAAAATCTCAGTTGGTTTTGGTTACAGAGGGGGATCTGCAGCAGAGCTTTACACCACAGAGCCCTTAAAGCTGGATGGGAAGCCCAAGCATAGGCTTAAATATTTGTGCCCAATTCCTTTCTCTCCCTAAAGTTACAGGGATGTGGAGGAGGAGACTGATGTCTAAGTGGAGATTGGATATTTTCCCCTCTGTCATCTGTTGTGTCAGTAGTTGTCAATTGAACTCACAGGAGTTTGATGCTGTCCCTGGCCTAACTGAGAGCCACGGAAAGTTTTGTGAGCTCTGTGCTGGAAACCAGGATTTTATAGAAGCCATTGACTCAGAAAGATTTCTGGGAAGGAAAGGTAGGGTTGATCCATGATTTGTGGTGGCCATTGCACAAAAGCTGCCCTCAGTGGTAACTGAGGGTGGACTTCATGGCACTTGCTAAAGGGACTACAGACACCTGGGTGCAGAGCAAGACCCATCCTGCCATTTGGCTCCTCACCCCACTGCAGTCCCAGCAGGAGGAGAGTGGGAAAAACAAGCTGCTTCTTCACCTGGAAAAACCTACTTTTCATTTCAGCTCAATTGCCATATCCTTTGCTATCAGCCCCTGAAGCACAGATGACCTAAACAAAGCCAAGGAGATCTGTGTGGAGATCTGGGAGAGGAGAAGCCTCTGGACCAGGAGGGCTGGAGATCAGGACGGTGTTTCACAAGGTCTCCTCAAGGGCTGTCACTTGGGAAGCCAAAGCTGAGCCTCCAGTGCAGTTGCTCAGTCACTCAGCTGATCCCAATCCTCTGCCTGATCCCAATCCTCTGCTCCAGTACCAGACTCAAAAAGCAAAGCCTAATAAGTCCCCAAAATACAGCGGTACAATAATGAAGAGTTCTATGCCACGTTTAGCAATAGAAAAGCACATGTAATGAGGGACTTAATTTGGAACATATCATTTGTCACATAATTTGGAGGCACATCTCAAAACAGTGCACAAGAATGGAGTTTGCTGCACCAGCTGAAGTCACCCCAAATGTTCTTTGTTTGTTGCAAAATCCCTTTTTAAATCTAAGCCCTTGGAAAAGAACCTGGAACCAATAAATGACATAAAAGAATAAATGTTCACAACACATATTTTGGATTTGGTTCAAACACAATATTAGAAAGCTGAATTAATTGTGTTTGTATCAAACCCAAATATATTTTATGAAACAATGAAGCCTCTTAAATGGCTAACTGCTGCCCAGAATATATTTTCCCTGAACCAAACTAGATAACAGCATATCCTTCTTAAATTGGTCAGAAGAACTGGCTGCCAAATGACTATTCTCTGCCCCATATTTATTCACCATCTGTGACTTCCACATCAATTTGCTCAATTTAAAAGTCAAAACTTGAGGTTTTTTTTCTTCCTCTTCCCTCTCTCTTTTCCCCTCTCTGCCAGGGCTGCAGGGTAGATCCACTGGCTGAAAATGAAGCCTTGTTATTCTTCCTTCTGCAGAAATGGTTTCTGCCAAGGATGCATGAGGTCTGAGGTCTGATGGAGTGTGGCTCCTTCCTCTCTGCAGGTTATGGATGGGCAGCAACTGGGAGGAATTCCCTCAAGAGACCTGTCTTTCCACAGAGGAATGCTGGAGAGTGTAAGAGGGAGAGGGGAGAATCAAGCTTGCCCTTTTGTGGCAAACTTACCAACCTAAAAGTCTTCATTTGCTTGATAAATTGTGGCTTATGGAGGAAGCAAACAACTCCTAGGAAGGAGGAGAATTAGGGAAACAGGTTTGAGATTCCAGTGATTCAACATCACTATATTTTTTCTACTCCTGTTCTTAAAAAATCCCATGATATTTTATGAGTAAAGAATATTCATGGTGCCGTGTAACAAACTTCTTAGTCCCTCTCTGTGCTCATCATCCCCCTGACCCAGGCAGGGAGCAGGTAAGACCTCCCTGGGGCAGGGATTAAGCACTGATTAGAGTCCTTTTTTGAATATCTCTTAACACAACAAACGTGAGGTCATTGCCAGGCATTATTGGCAGCTAAATTTATGACAAGAAATGCTGTTTCATGCAGAGTGTAATCAGCTGATGACACCCCACCACCACTGCCGAGAGATTGAGGAGCCAAACAGTGCTGAATTTTAGGAGTGATTCTTGCTCTGCATCCTAAGTAGGTACTCAACAGAATACACAAAGCTCAGGCAATAAAGGAATATAAAAAGACTAAAATTTTCCGAAGGAATTTGTCTTGCTCTTCCATCCCCAGTTTTTGCATCCCTCCCTTTGTAGCATCACCCACTTGTTACTATAGTAGCAGCCTGGGGTATTGTAACCCTGAGCTGGTGTTGACCACTCTCAGAGAGAAATCAATCCACTGCAACAAAGCCAGGGCTCCTGCATTTGAGAGAAGACAGCTGCTACCATGCTTGGCTTAGAGGTCTTGAATTGTAAATAACACGCTGGTACATTGAAATTCTGAGCAGAACTTAGGATGGAGCCGTGGATAAATACCTTCTCACACAATTACACATCACTGTGGGCTGATGTCTTGCAATTCCAGAGGGTGGATCAGTTAAACACTCCTTACATTTGTTTGTTCAGGCTGGAAAGCGGGGGTTGCTTAGCACAGGTTTTCCCTGAGTGGCTTGACATGACCCCGAGCTTCATCCAACCCCCTGGTTTTGTTTGACATGAATTCATTCTGAGGCGAGCAGATAACTGCCTGTACCCTCTGCACAGCTCGCAGGAAATGCAGCCCTGAAACCTGGGCTCGGATTTTATGAGCCTTTCCCAACTGCTCCATGGAATTGATGCAAATTTTTTGACGAACTCTGAAAACTGATGTGTTTTGCTCTGGGTTTATGTTGTGTACTTTAGATGACCCTAAGTCAGAAACCTTTGCTATAGACATGAGGTGGAAACTCCCCAAGAAAAGGCTGCCCTGTGCCATTTCTGGTACTTTTTGGGAAACATCAGCAGAACCATTTTTTCCCTGAGGTGTTGGGATAATTCCACTCCTTCCTCTGCTGAAGGGTGTTTTAGCTGTAGGTACGAATCAGAGTTTATCTTTGGGATGAAAGCCTCATTCATTGTCCTTTTATCTTCACCCTGGCTACACAGCTACTCTGCAGATGGCAAGAGAAAGATGTCATCTGGAGGCAGCAGCTGCTGTGATGGGAGATGATGGGAAGGTGGGTGTGGGGGTGCTGCTCTCCTGCCTGAACCAGGATCAAGTCAAGGGAACAGTGCAGTGAAAGGAGATGAAGGAAAAAGCAAACACTCTCCCAGGCAATTTTCTTTGGAGGAATAAAATTACACGGGGAATGATTGACAAATTAGGAGCACTTTGCACCTAATTTTAATGTTATCCCATCTTAGGGAGCAGAAATATGTTACGTTTCAAATTACCCACTTTGCCAGTTGCTGCCTTCTCTCGAATCCAAATCAACTTAGGCATTTGGTACTAAATCTTAAGGAAACAAATTGCCTTCTGTGCTACACTGCATTCTTAAAACAGCTTTATTTGAGAGTCCAGCTGAGCAATTTAATTTAGGCAGTGAGCTGGCCCGTGACAGTTCAGCACTTGTTACTGAGGCCAGTTACTTCTCCGGGTACAAATCACACTGCCAGGTAAACCTGAGCTAAACCTGACCTTGGGCTCTAACTCAAAGCCATCTGATATCCATGAGAGACTTTCAATTGACTGAATGGCTCCTGAAGTAGATCTTGGGTGACATCAGCAGCCAGTGGTGGCCTCACTTGATTTAGTGGTCCCAGTGACCCACATTCAGGGAAAAGGAGGAGCAATTTCCCAAAGCCCTCTCTTCCCCTACTCTATCCTGACAACAGCTCTCTTGTGCCAGCTCTAGCTCCATCCTACAGCTGGTTTTATGCCTTTGCCCTAAGGGACCCTCCTGGAGGCAATCTGATGTCTCTGGAGGCTTATTCTATATGTCTATATCTATATATAGATAGATATAAATGTGATGGTCCCAGTGCCAGAATTTGTGATGCAGAGGGAAGATCTGAAGCCAGGCTTTAAAGCTCTCTTCAAGCTGGGCTGCTCCTCAGTGTGTCTTTGAAGCCCTTTCCCATGGCCTTCAGTCCTTGCAGGCCTGCTGGCAGTGCCATGTGCCCATTTTATTTAATGTAAGTGATCTGAAACCGCCAGTTCAACATCCCAATTTAGTAATGAGACTTATTGAAGCTCATGAGCTGCCTTGGCTTGCAACACAATTAAATTTCAGGAAATAGAAAATATTCCTGTGAGGCTGGTGGGTTTGTAATACTATTTGGGGCTTAATGCATAATAAAAACGTGCCATTTAAGGTTTAATATAATATGCAACAGCCCTAGATGACCAGTGAAAACATTATGTAAATTTTAGAGGAAGTTATTGCCTCCTGTAAATGATAATTTATCAATGGCTTGTAAAGAAAGGGTTTTCCTTCTGGTTATGAACCAAAGAAAACACAGACACAAGCAGGCATAAATGGGTTATAGAAACAGAAGGTCAACAGAAAGATGTACAGTAGGAATTGTTGGGTCTTCCTGTCAGCCAGGGTAGGAAAGTAGTGCATTATTATTTCTCTGTACTAACAGACAACATTCAGCATTCACCACCAAAATAAAACAGAAACTACATTTGCTTAAAAATAATTAGATGTTTTTGTAGGTGCAGTGCCTGCAATTTTCTTTTTCTTCTCTTTCCCACTTTTAGTATTTGTTAAACATTTCCTAGACTTTTATTTGTAAACATAAGGGTAAAACCCACTTGTATTTATTGTCAGTGCACCTCTTCTATTCTGAATTCTCGAATTCATCAAGTGGAACACTGCAAGATTCTCAAAGTGCCCAGCATTAGAGTGTCCAGGGGTCCTCTGGGGATATCTGCTGGCTGATGCCATCACCATCAGGAGAGAGGAGGAGCCACCAGTGCTGCCCAGGAGCGAGCAGACATGAGCTGGCATCCATCACATGAGACATGGGCTGCCCTAAGAGCAGGGAGGGATGGGAGAAGGGATGAAACCATGGGATAGATTCACACAATGATTCCCAGCCTTCCTTCTTTTTTTTTGGCCAGTGGGGATAGAGCTTGTCCCCAGGAGGCAATCCCACCCCATCCCTGTGCCTCACACTGCAACAGCTTTTGAAAAATGTTCCCACTATTACGGAGCCCTTTTTGCAGCCGTGCCATCAATTCAGCACGAGGAGATATTTCATGTGAAATGTGCTACCAAGACAAGGAGGCATTTGCATTGTTAATTTCTCACATGTCAAACAAATACCATTATTGCAAAATGAATGCAGCCACCCAGCTGAGAAACAGCTCCATTCACGGCGACTGAGGGCAACGTAAAAAATGAATGAGCTCTGCTGATTGCAAGTGCCATCAGAAATTAATAAGGCTCGTGGAGTTTTTCTCTCAGAAGATGATGAAAGCTTTGTGACTGTTTGTTTCTAGTTGCTGAGCTTCATCCCTCTCTGAGGTGTGAGGGATCATCCCTGGCTTCAGCTTTAAGGGTCCCGAGTGCAAGCAGTGGTTTTGTTGTTGACCTGGGGATTGATCTCCCCAATGACATTGAGGGATGTGACCCTCAGGTCTTGACAGCTGAGGAAATTTTGTGTCCCCTGCCCAGCTGGACTCCCAAGTGAGGTGCTTGTCTGCTGTCATTGCCTCCTCAACACCAGATCCTTCCCAGTTTGCAAGAATCAGCTGTGAAATTCCTGATCCCTCTCCTTTGGAATGATTCTTCTTTCTTATTTCCTCTCACCCTGCACCCTTCCTTCAGCAGACACTGAAGCTGTTTCCTGCCCTCCTTTTCCCATCCCTGGTTTCTTCTTCCCCTTTTCTGCTCCATGGCCATGGTATTTTTGTGTCTTTGTGTTGGTAATAACAACTTCAGCTCTTGGAAAATTAGTGGAGATGAACTCGTTATGTGACAAATCAAACATAAACAGCTCCAAAAAGCCATTTTGAAGCATTTGTCTGCATTTGTATATTCATCTGCTAGATGAATCACTTGAGTTATAAAAATTGTGGAAGAGAAAAATCTAATGGAAATGATAATATGATTACTGCCCATAATTCTCACCAATCAAGCATATCAGTTACACGCAAGCAGGTTGTCTGGATGTCTGTGGGGGTTTTTTATTTCATTATTTAAATCTGATTAAACAACTGATTGTAGGCCCTTATGTACCTTTTCACACAGTTTATACTTGAAGTGAGAAGCAACAGCTAGATATTTATTTTATTTCATTTTATGACTGTGCAGCAGTGAAGCCTCACGGGGCTGAAGGCTCTGTGCCCTTCTCTGTATCATCTTGTTTCAAATATTGAGAAAACACAGGAGATATATTTATTTACAGCTGCACTTATTGAGGAGCTAATAAACTGGTCTCCATGTCAACCTACTTATTTATTTGGCCTGTGTTTGAAAGCCTCTCCTCTGTGTGTTGAGCTAAGGAATTAACATCTTTTTTGTACCTTAATGATAATATCAAAGCATGTGGCTGAAATACAGTGATCACCTTGCACAAATAGTGACAAGATGCAGCCTCAATGTCTTATATTAGGAAATCATATACCCAGCAAATGGTATTTAAAAAATGTTCAGGTATGAAGAAAAAAACCCACTGTAATGAGAAGCTGCTGCAAGGAGATTGGATATTAATTTTAAGAAGGTTATAAATCCTTAAGTTGATGGGTTGAACACAAAGGAGAAGTGCATAAGGAGGTATTTACTCTTGGCATTAATTTTTAAGATGAAATAATTTATTGCAAAACAACCAGCTACTGTTACAAACTCCAGGGTTGTTCTGAACAAACTGAGGTCCAGCTGTGTCAGCCTTGCTCCCCAGAAATGCTGTGCTACAAGGAAAGGATTCAGGAAGCACTGAGCCCAGTTTTTCCAGTAAAGAGGGCACCCAGCTGTGCCATGGAAAGGTAGAGCTGGGCTGGGGGGGCAGATGGCAATGAGAGCAGGGGGAACATGGCACTGGTGGTGTGCCAGTAGGGCAGGAAGTGTCCCACTGGAAAACAACAGCATTCCTATCACTAGAGGCTCCTATTCCTGCTCCTGATTTTTGTGTATTTATTAATCTGAAGAGAAAAAGAGAGTCCCTGCTTCTCATGGCAGCAGTTTGGAGAGGGCAGCATTCAGCCCCTGGGGCTGAGCTGGGCACAGGTTGGCAGGGTGGCAGTGCTACAAGGGTGGGTGGCTGCCCCCAAGCAGAAGTTCTTCCCTCTGGAAGGCAAACTGCACCCTTCTGGGGCTGACTTCAACACTTTCTGCTCCTTTGCTCCCCCCTCACTCAGCTCTCTGAGCTGCCACTCCCCTTCTCTTTCCCCCCATGGCAAGCAGAGCTTGGCCAGCCTGGCCCAGGAACACGCTCAGGACCTCGAGGGGAGGTGAAACCAAGTGAAATCTGGGCTCACAGGAGCTCACCCCCAAAGCACAGCCCAGCTCTGTGAATGTCTCTCCATCCTGAGGTGAGAGCACAAAGATAGAGCTGAAGAATGCTAGTTGTACATCTGCACAGTCATACACACAGTGCCATCCTCACAGGATGTTTGAGTGTCTCCTGTAGGGTCTTTTAATAGTTCTTTGGGATAATCAACAGTTTGTCTCTACAGAAATAAAAGGATTTTTTATATATATGTTTGAATCAGAGAATCATTTAGGTTGGAAAAGAACTTTGAGATCATCAAGTCCAACTGTTCCCCCAGTGCTGCCAAGGCCACAACTAAACCATGTCCCCAAGTGCCACATTTACATGTTTTTTAAATCCCTCCAGGGGTGAACTGAGAGCAATTCCTACCTTTCCCTGAACAGGGTTTTGGCTTGATATTTGAGATTAATTAAAAAAAAGGTCTCCTAAGAACAGCGTTTTGGGATCCTCAGAGGAAAAGCAAAATATTCTCATTAAATACAGAGTGATCCGTATCAGCTAGATACAAACACTACTCCAGTTGTGTGATTCAGTAAATATATTTAGCCAAGATAATCAGGTATAGCCTGATTCAACACACTATTTACCCACCTGCTTTTCAGAACAGCTTATTGAGGAAGAAACAGAGCCAGAGAGCAACGGATCCAGTCGTGCACATCCAGGCCAGGACACCTGCTTAGTGCTCATCTCCTGCTGATTTCAGTGGGGTCAGCTTGGGAGCTACTGGGACTGCTCCAGGTTTGTTATTTCAAAACCAACATCTTTTCATTTGGGTTATTGTGCCATAAAGTCCCTGGCTTCACCCTGCCAAAAGCCACTGGTAATGAGGTGTGTGCAGCACACATTAAATGTGGAGTGGTGTCTTCCTGACCTGGGCACCAGAACCTGGGTACTTCTCATCTTGTTGATGTGCCATTGCACTAATGGAGCCTTTTGGAACTACTCCATTTGTAAGCAAAATCCAGATTTTAAAACCGGTCTCCAAAAGGTATCTGCTCATTTAATTCATTTGTGGTAATAGCCTCAAATGAGAGGTATTCATTTCCTCTTAATGTAACTATATTATGAAATTTTATTGTGAATGAGGCACTTGCAGGAAATCTTAATTATTTTTTAAAGCTTTACTTCCTTTCAGACAGACAGATTTAGAAGATACATTTGCTCTTGTACAAATGAGCCCTTTCTGCAGCTCTGAACAGACTTTCCCAAGTTAGACTCAAAAACACCACAGGTTTTCTGGGGGAAAAAAGAAACCCAAAGAACAAAACTTCCACCCAGTTTTATGTATCCCACTGCTTTTTGATAGTTTTTTTTTTTTTTAAAATATAGAATACAAAATCTTCACATATTTTTTCTATTAAAAAACCAATATTTTTTTCCCTCCAGTGATAACAGAGGCAATTTGACATGTTTGCTGATGCCTCACACCACTCAAGTGACAATAGAGCTTGACAGCAACTGGGAACCACAATGGCATTGCTGCTTCACAGAGGGGACTGGAGAAGTTCCTAAACCATTCTTAAGAAAATCAAAGAAGGAAAACCACTGTTGTTGTACAGGCACTATTTTGGCATGTGAATACAATGGACACTTTGCTCTCAGCCCAGCTCTGTTAATGCTTTGCCCACCAGCACTGGAGTTTATATTTTTTTTTTAGTTTAATATTTGCATTGCAATTCAAGACAGACATTTCTGCTACTCACATTTAGGTTGGAACAGGCAGGAAAAGCAAGACAGTTCCTGGCTTGGTACTCGTGAGCAAACAAATGTGAGCTGCAACTGTGCATGTTCAAGGGGACTGAATGTAAGCAAAGAGTCTTCCTCACTCATGCTCTGGGATGTGCATTAGCTGCTCTCTCCAGAGACTGGCAAAAAGTGCTACATCTCTCTAAGTACTGTTCCCAGTGGAAAAGTGTTTTTTCTTCATCTTACCCAGCTCCCTATCATTTACCATTAGCACTAAAGGCATTTACAGGTCAGCACAATGGATCACCAGTCCTATACAGAACC
This sequence comes from Manacus candei, assembly GCF_025592945.1. Classification (NCBI taxonomy): domain Eukaryota; kingdom Metazoa; phylum Chordata; class Aves; order Passeriformes; family Pipridae; genus Manacus; species Manacus candei. The sequence continues at coordinate 4,452,653 of NW_026138105.1, read as the reverse complement.
CGGGGATAGGCCAGCAGGAGCTGGGGCAGTCCAGGGGGGTGTCTCTTTTTGTCTTTCTGCCCTTTGGAGACTCTGTTATTAAGCTCTTGCTGCCAGAGGGTTGCATTTGTTTGATAGATGCAGGTACACCTAACAAAGGGAGCGGGGAAGGGAGAGGGGCTGGTGAGGAGACAGAGCATTTTCAGCCAGGATTTCAGTGGTACAAAGATACAGACACGTGTTTATAATCCAGAGGATTTTTTTATTTATTCTAAAAGTGCTTGCAAGATTAATGGTACCCTGGAAAAATCAATAGTAACTCATCACAGGCAAAATCTTCTGGAACACAAAATCCCGCTGAAGGGGACAAAGCAGAGTTATGGCAGTCGGCAGCAGGGCTAATGAGCCTGTGATTAAAACTGAGGACTGGCTGTGTCACTCTGCACCTCTCCTACAAGCTTCCTGGGAAAAATGGCCCATTGGAGTCCTAGATCCTGAAAATCATTTACCCACCCTTAAAAAAAAAAATAATTTAGCCACCACTGAATGAAATAATTAGGCAGCTTAGAGTTCTAAATGCGACTTGAGAACCATGGTCCTTCATCTCTCTCTGCCTTGATTTCTCTGCTCTAAAACTGTGAAGTTTCCTTTCTCCTGTTGAATCTTTTTGTCTTCTCAGACTGTAACCTGCTGAGAGGCATCTTTGGCTGTCTGAACACACAGTGCTTTGCCCAGGAGACTCCCAATCTTGCCAAAACACCTCAAACTGCCGCTCTTAACAGAAATATTTTCAGTGAAGAAGTTTGGGCTGAAATATGCTTCAGAGGCAAAAATAAAGTAAAGTAAGAAACAGATTTCCAGGAGGGAATTTGTCAAATGAGTCCCTGAAATCTCATCATGAAAAGCACACTGTGAAGGATAGCCTTGAACTGCTGGGAGATGAAGTCATTTTGCAACATGTTTTGAGCAGCAGCCATTAGGTTTTCAGGGTGCTGGTAAGTTATATGGGCTGGTGAGATGATCTCTCTTCCAAGAAGCCACCTGAAAAGAAATGCCAATTTAAACCCACTGGATATCCTCATAATTCCCGTGAATGCAAACTGAAGATGGAAACGAGGTTGCAGAGCATTTCTGGCACAATGCATTTGCAAGGTCTTATATGGAAGGAATGAAACTGCATATGTTGAAAGTTATTCTGATAATATTTATCAGAAGAAAAGACCTCACAGAGGCAGCTGCCAGGGCTGAATCAGAATGTGTCAACATCCTCCTGCCTCTGATCTACATCAGATCTAAAAGATTTGGCAAGAAATCTGGATCAGAGCAATTACCTATATGGCTATTTGTTAAAGGGTTGTCTCAAACACAGCACTCAGAGAAATTGAACTGTCAGAAGCTAATACAGGAATAATAAGAGGACATTTCGTCTCCATTGGACACCAGAGATGAATAGCAGGTATGTTTGAATGGGGAAAAAAATAAATTGAATATGTATTTGGTTTTAGTTTTTGTTAAAGGACTATAACATGAATAATGAATATTTTAAAGAGAGAAGACTGGGCCTTCAATTTCTTTCAATAATGTTAGTGTTGTATATACTGGTTTGAATAAAATACATTTCATAAAACACCTACACACAGCTCTGCAATGCATTATGGATGGCTCCTCTTGAGAAATCTTACATTGCTTTCAATTTTGACAGAGTGATATAGTAATAATAGAAAATTCAGGTATAATATTCAGTCTGCATCTTTTTTCCCCTCTCTATTATTTTGTACCACACTGGGTGAGCACAGATGTGCTTTCCCTGTGCTTCCCTAGGCAGTTCACACGGTGCTGTGGTACTCCCAGAAGGAGGGATCTGCTGCCCTGGAAGGTTGAGTCCTGTGTTGTGTGGGCTGAGCACAGAGGCTGGAGCAGATCTTGCTCCTTAAGGATCCCAAAGGAACAGAGTATCTGCACAGAAAGAGGCTGCCAAGGCAGGAGGAGCTCCCACCAAAACACAAACACATGCTGTGCTTGATTAGAAGTCAAATCATGTGGCCTGAGAGGTGTCCCTTGGAAGTGATGGAGAAAACCTGAGTGCTTGGACATGGACTGAGGGAGCTCTCCATGTGTGGGGAAGAGTAGCAGGAAGAAGCAGCACAAAGGGCAGCAGGGAAAAAGACATCAAAGAGCCTAACACAGTGTTGGAAGGAGGTTCCTGTGGTGTTACTGGTGGTGCAAGACATTCTGGAAACAACGTGGGGCAAGAAAACTCCTGTTTGTTTTCTCCTGGGAGCAAAGGCCAGGATGACACTTCATGTTGTCCTTGCCCCATGACACGATTTGCCCACTGCTGCCAGCCTCACAAAACCTTTCCCAGACACCCAGACTGCAGGAAGAAACCTGTCAACTGGTTAGAAACCAGTTACCTGGCCAGATGGGGTGGGTGGGGAGGCAGGTCATCCTTCCCGTGCCCTGCTGCATCCTGCCAAAGGGCTGCAAAAGCAAAATAAAGTCAGGGTGCAAGTGAGGTGTTCACCTCTTGTCCCTCACATCCCCTCCTTTCCAGGTGACTTTGCCTTGAGCAGCCTTCTTGATAAATCTTCTGGATTTCTTTCCCGTCAGGGCTCTTCTCCTCCATGTGGGTGGGCCCTTGTGTTAGCAGCAGGGCAGATGCTTTTGGCTTCCTGCTATGCGTGCACAGCCTAATTTCTAGGCAAATTATGAGGGGAATTGTGAAATGCTGCTGGAAACAATCAGGCTTTTGAACTAAAAAGGGATCTGTTATTGATGAACAAATGGTAAATCAGGCAGCGCCGTCCCCAGCCGGATTCAAACAGCAAGAAAGCAGCGAGGAACAAGGAGAAGGTGCTACAAAGGTGGTAAAAGCAGCACTAAATACCACCCAGGGCCATGGATCACCAGGATCCACCAGCACTTGAGACAGCCTTTTGCTGATATTCCTGGGGCTGTGATGGCTGCAGGTGCTGGGACAGGAAAGGCCCAGGGACACACAAACACCCCTCACTGCTGGGTTCTGAAATTTCAGGGAGAGAACTTCCAGCTTCTTCCAGATTTGGAGACATAATTTTTCAGTCTTTTCCAAATCTCAAGAGGTACATGGTTAATCTCCAAACATAAGTATTCCGAAGTGAAAAGGCTAAATAAACTCTCTGGCAAATGGAAATAGCAAAAACAGCCACCAGAACTAACTTTACTTTGGGAGTGAAAAGCCTCCTGGTCATGGACTCCACGAGCTACACCACAGAAAGGAGGAACAAAACCTACCCACAAGACCCACACTCAAAGGGTTCCCCAGAACTCAAACAGTTCCCCAGAACAATTAGCAATCACAACCTTTTGTTCCTTCCAATTACTGCCAGCCATGGCTGAGCCTCCCACCAGGTAAAATGAGAGGGTTTGGCTCCAAAATGTGTAACAGCTGATTAGCTGAGAGCTCCCCAGGAGCTGTGCCCGCTGTGGGAAGGCACAGGGCAGGGAGAGCATGGCAGCACTTGGGGTCACACCTGCACACACACAACACCCTCACACACAGAGCGTTAAAATCAAAATATTACACTTAAAAGAATCAGGCAGGAACCCACTCTACTGAGGGGAAATGCCTGCTAAAGGTGGGAAACTGGAGCTGCTTTCAAATGCATAAATACAGGAGGCTGGAGGCAGATGGGTCTCTAATCTGCTTTTGACACGTGCAGAACATCAGATTGTAAAAGCTTGAAGGTTTGGCTGGGGACCTACCTGTGCCTCCAGGGGAGTCAGCCCTGCTCCTCTTTGAATTTCACAGAATCGTGGAATCATGGAGTGTGGGGGTTGGAAGTGACCTTCAAGATCACCCAGTTCTGCCCCCTGCCATGGGCAGGGACACCTTCCACCAGCCCAGGTTGCTCCAAGTCCTGTCCAACCTGGCCTTGGACACTTCCAGGGATGGGGCAGCCACAGCTTCTCTGGGCAACCTGTGCCAGGGCCTCCCCACCCTCACAGGGAAGAATTTCTTCCTAATATCCCATCTAAACCTACCCTCTGTCAGTGTGAAGCCATTCCCCTTGACCTGTCACCACATGTCCTTGTAAATAGTCTCTCTCCATCTTTCTTGTAGGTTCTCTTCAGGTACTGGAAAGCTGCAATTCAGGTCAGCCCAAAGCCTTCTCTTCCCCAGGCTGAATTCCATCCTTACTCACTTTTTAGTCACCTGTACCAGTCATTTTTCACTCCTGCTGCCTCTCCAGTGGTTTCTACCTCTGCTGGCCACCATGTGTGCAACTGGGGAAAAACAGGACAAGTAAGAGTTAAAAGAGAGGGAGGAAGGGAAAGGAGATCAGAGGAACTCCAAAGTTGCTGTCAGCCACTGATTATGGCAACAGGAGGGTTGTGTGGAAGGGGTACTCCAGCAAACCCTTCTTTTCTGGGACCTGCAGAAGACCCAGTTTATTGGGAAGCTGTAGGGAAGTCCTGTGAGAAGTCCCAGAGTCCTTCTTGCAAACACCTCTTGCACACAGGGTGTAGGATTCAGGGAATAGTGGAGCCAATGAGTAAGAGGAAAAGAAAAGAGAATGAGGGAAATAAAAAAGGACTAAAATGAAAGAAGGAGTGTGAAGATAAAGAGGAAAATTTGGGGAGGAGGGATTACAAACTGCTTCTGAATAAACAAAACCAGGGAGGGGACAGTGAAGAGCAGGACTGAGACACACAGGTGAACTCCTGTGTGCTCCTTTAAGTCCTCCCCATATGTAGGACAGAATAAGTTTTTCCAAGGAAATGGAACGGTTCAATACTATTTGTGACAAATTATCTGGGGGAAAAAATACAATATCCCTGTCAGCTTTCTTGCTGAATGGCTCTGCCTGGTAGCCAGCTGCCTGCCAGCTGCCTGCCAGCTTTTGCTAACATCACCAGATCTAAAATTATAGTTGTGGGATAGTTTTTGCTGCCTGTCTGCACTTCTTGGGAATTGTCCAACTAGATCTGTGCAGTGGTTTATCCTGTCTAATGTCCTGTCTCAATGGTCACTAAAGCAAGTGCTTGGGAGGGCTGTTTCTGGTCTCTATTTCCTTATTCTTTTCTACCCAAATTTTCTTCTCTTTTCTCTCCCATCTCTTTCACTGTCTTACAACTATCTCATTTGCCATCTTCTTAATTTTTTTTCTGCCATCTCAACTCTGATTGCTAAATTGTTCTGTCTCTTCCATCCCACAGTCCCCCTGATATCAATAACCATATTTATTTCTGCACTGATGCTGTGGGATGATCCATAGGGTTCAAGTGGGAAACAGAGCCCCTTCTCCAACCTCTGCATGTGGGATGAGACCCTGGTAACAGAAACGGGCAGGGACCAATTGAAAATGGGGAGGGAATTGCATTTCAGGTCTGCACAAGGACATTTAGAGCTTGGGCTGCTTGGCATAATTGTCTGAACTCCCCACAGAAAAAGCCCAAGGGCTGAGTGGGCCAGGGAGGTTTTCAAAGCACTGTGGCTCATTACAATGACAGATGCCTTAGTTGCAGAGTAACAAATGTAATCCTTGAGATATCCTAGGTCTAACTTTCTCGAAGGCAATAATAGACCTGTGGCTGCAAGCAATTTATTTTTTTTATATTTTTAAAGAACGGAGACTAAATACACAGACAGCCTTTCAATTTGTTGTTTTCCAGATACTACTGAAGCTTAATGGATAAATAAGTACAAAATTAAAGGCTCATTATGCACCCCACAAAAAGTCCCTGCCATTTGTTAAACCTTTCAGAGGAAGCCAGGAACATGGAGAAGTGCCCATTAGGGGGATAAACATATCACAGATCTGAATGTCAAATCAAATTGAGCAAAGAATAATTAGCTTGCTGAGCATTAGAAGGGAGAGTCTGGTGTCACAGAGACCTGTGTTTACCTGTCTGTCCTTTCCCAGCTGGCTCAGAAGGCACTGGGGGCTGTGCAGGAACTGATGTGACTGGTGCAAACCTCGCAGCTCACTGCCCTGGGAGAAGCCTGTTCCTCATTTCAGACACCACTTTTCTTCCATCTTGAAGAAATTGTCTGTAAATGGGCTTCTCCCTGGTGCCAGATGCTGTGAGATCTGAGACTCCTTTCCAGATGGGGATTTATTAACCCAAAGGTGGCCCTGAAATCGCTGTCCAAATCGTTGGAGGGGGTTTTGGATCAGGCCCCCGGTGCCAGCTGGTGTGTGGCTACAGCTCAGCTTACAAATGATGCCCTGAAACTGAACTATCTGTAGCTGAGAGTTAATCCCCTCAAAATCAATAATTCCTGCTCCCTGAAGCTGTTGTTTCGGTGATGGACGGCTGGCAAGCGAGACCCAACTTTCTGAAATCATCCCTTTTGCTCCCCTCTCTGAAACAAGCTCTTTCTATTATTATCCCAGCTGATAAAACAACTGTAATCAACTCTTTTCTGCTCCATAAAATAGTTACTGCTAATTACTAATTATTGGGAATCAGCTTCCTGGCGTATCTGGAAGCATTATAGTGCCTGGGAGTCAACAATAATCACTGCTTTCTGAAGAGCCACCATTCATTTGCAGGGGTTACATGTGGCACACCCAGGAGTTTTTAACTGGCACAAGCCAAAAAAACTCTTTGAGAGGGAGGTTGGTGATTGGTCAGTTATTAATACACACACACACATTTTTACTTGTGTTTGCATATGTGACTATTCATTGCAAATTAAAATTCAAGCCATTGCATCCACTCTGTGCTTGCTGGCCATTTGCATACAAACCCACTTGATTTGTGCAGACAATCACAGTAATTGCACGGGCAAAGAGTTGCTGCCTTGTGCCTTCCTCATGCAAAAGTGGTTTCTGGGCGTTAAGTGCCAGCAAGCAGAATACAAACTGGAAAGTTATGCCTGGGAGATGTTTCCTGGGGAGAGGAATTAATAAGGATCAAACAGAAGTGACCCCACTAGAGAGCAATCTTGTTTTTTTTTTACTAGGAAAACTTGCTCTATAGTATTTGTAAAAAAACTATCAGCTGCAGAGGGGAAGATCAGCCAAATGGGTAAGGACATATGAGAAAGGCCTGGTAAAGCAGTGAGGAGTGTATTTCATGGAATAATAGAATGGTTTGGGTTGGAAGGGACCTTTAACCCCCTGGTCCAACCTCCCTGCAGTGAGCAGGGACATCTTCAGCTAGTTCAGGTTGCTCAGAGCACCAGTCCCACGATGGGAGTGTAGCCCAAGCTCCTGCCCCCTGGGCATGCAGCATCAGTGGGGGTGACACAGCAGGTGCAGGACTCCAAGCACTCTTATCCCACCCTTTCTATCCCATGTTGTCCTCAGGAATAGTGGAAACTGGAAAAGATCAGGTAAGAACCGACCAGAACCTTTACTCAAAATGAGCTGGACTGAGAGGAAACTTCACTGGGAGTTCAAACGAGGACTTCTTTTGTGCTACTTCACCTCCCTTACACTGGTATTTCCTAAGGTAATTAAATATCTGGAAGTTCTAGAACTCATTTTGGATACCAAGCTCACTTCTGCAGTCCCCAGACAGACATCCCCAGCTGGAATTATCAAGTGCTCACCCAGATCAAGAGAAAGCCACGTGTAAAGATTTGCCTCTCTGAGCAGTGGAGATGCAGATAGTGAATCTGCTTTGCCCATCTCTGAAGCAGGACTGGGGTTAGAGTTTTTCCAAACCTAATTATTATTTTCCAAACCTAATTTTGTTTCTTATCCAGAATAGACTGTTGCCAAATAGTTTGCCCCCATTTTATTTCTGTATGATAAATGATGGTGGTTTTTCACTTCATATCCCCCTTTGCCATTCCTATCTCCACAATCAGGTGTTCAATCTTTCCTTCTCTGGCCAAGCTTTCCTTTCACTCCTTATATAAATCCCATTAAAAGCAAGCTCTTTTCCTTCCATATATGCACTGAGCAGTATATAACACTACTTTCTACACTGAGTAGCTTGTAACACTATTTCTCTTCATTTTTCATTATTTTGCAAATATATTAAATAAAACAGCACCTTAAAACAAGTCTCAGCAATAGCCTGGAAGTACTCTGGGCATTGGCTGGAAGTTTTTTCTCCCTTTATTGCATCTATAAAATAACAAGTGATGCTAACCAAGGTGTAAGTAACCCACTTCCAAAATGTACTCTGCTTTATGGACTTAAAGCCCCATTAATTCTGCCACATAATTCCCCTGAAGGAGAAACAGAAAATGTTCATTACAAGTAGAACAAAGGAAAATCCATCCCTTTTGATTTGCTGGAATTAATACAAACTATAGATAAGTGTTAACTATGGGAAGTGAGGTGTAGAAGAGATCTTCATCACTGGTGAAGGGCATTTATTCCCATTCAATCATGTATTCCATGGAAAAATAGGCTTGTAGCTCTTTTGTTCTGATTTGCCATGAATAGCAATGGGTGCAAAGAAGCAACAGCACAAAATTAAGTTGGACTGAGACTTCCTTTTTATGCAAAGGCTTCTTTCAATAATGGAGTTAATTACCAAAGTAGGAAAATGGAGCTCCAGGAAAAAGTTATTCATGTATTGCTTTATTTTCTTTTAATTTAGCAAACATTTTTTCTCTAAAGTACAAATATATATATATCTTTATATATATATATATATATAAAGTTTTCTTTTTCAAAAATGCCTGTTTTCTTCTTGGACTCCTAAAAATAAATCTGGCACAGATTTTTCGAAGTTTAAAAAAGGCTTGAATAACAGAGAATAGAAAAACACTCCACAATTTTAAACTCTGATGACGGGCTTTCAGCTGATCTGAAACATTTGCAATTTTTTTTTGTTTTCTGGTTCTCCGCCCCAAAGAAAGGTTAGTTTTTTAAACTGACACTGACCCTTTCTCTCCTCATTCCTGCCAAAAAAATTACCAAGTCCTTAAAACTGTGTTCTACTTCAGTTTGGCCTGAAATAAATTTTATTCCAACTATTTTTTTGTTGTTGTTTTCCTATGGACACTCTTATCCAGCCCCTAGACCAGCTCATGTCAAATCCTACAGCTTATGAAGATCTCCTTTTAAAAGTGGAGATGAACTCTCCTTCCCATGAAGAGTGAGCCCAGGATCACTGGGGGGTGGGATCCAATTTCCAGAGACCAATTTCCATCCAGAGGTAAATTCCTGTTGTGACTCATCCACGTCTGAAATTTGACCGAGCCCAAACTTGAGCTGGAAATTTAATGAAATCTGAAAACTCCCTACAGCTGTAAACACCAGTTCAGTCATCGATCTGTGCTGTCTTCTTTATTTGCTGTTTGTTCTGGCCTGAGAGAGCCCGTGTAACTTGTGGAGTTGAGTCCAATAAAGCAGAGACAGTCCCTGAATCTGCTCCTGGGGGCTCCACGACCTCAACCAGTATTTAATTTCCCCGTGACTGACAACTGAGAGAGGTGTCAGCAGACAAAAGCTCCCCTTGGCATGGGATGGCTCAAAGATTTCAGTGGTCTGTGAAAACACCTCAAATAAGTGAGGAAATGTGCCCCAAGCTGATTACTCATCCCAGGTACTCCAGGTGATGGCTCAGGAGATCTCAGCTGGCAAATCCAATCTGCCCAGCTCTCTCTCTGTGCTGCCCTTCATGCCAGTTGCCTCAAGCAAGTTCAAATGATGAGCTGGAGCCCAAACCAAAAAAATCTATCTGAAATCCTTTTCTTTAAAACTTTGGACAAGTTCAGCCTCACAAACTGCCAAAGGGTAATTAATCAACACTCTCAGGAGTGCTACATCTGAGCTCCTGAACGTTGCACAGATGTACAAAAATCACTGGCTAGACAGTATTTATAACTGATCCTGAGGCTCATAAATCACCACACAATAAATCCTGAGTTAAGAGGACCACAAAAACATCCAGGAGCTAAGAAACCAAATAACCATTATAATAATTAATACTGATCTTGTATAAAATGCTCTTTTTCACGGGTAGATTTCAAAGTGTTTGACAAAGTATGTGATTACAGACCTGGTCAGCATAATTTCATCTAAACTGCTTTCCACTGGGAAATGATGTCTCAATAAACCTGAGATGTCTCATTATGTGTTGCCCCTTCTTTCAGTAGTGCTAACACACAGTGAAATGCCTTACAATAACAGATTGATTTAAAAACACCTTTGTTTTTCACCTGAGCCATAAACTGTGTTTGAAATTAAATTTCCAGATACGGGAGGGGGAGGGAGGGGAAGGAGAAAGCAGGGAAGAATTTATAGTTTACAGTAGATCTTGCTAATAGCTGAGTGTCATTCCAAACCAGAGGGAAACAGTCCTTAAATGTTTACCACAAAATTATCAGCCAACCATTTCAGTATCTCTTAGTAAAACAGGGGCAGATGGGGAACAAAGTCAAAGCCTTGCCTGTCCTTGACCTCCAAGGCATCTTCGCTCACACTGATCCCTCACTGCACACTGAGATCTGAAGGCACCTGGTGGAGGGGGTGCCCTTTGACAAGCTCCTCCCAATTACATCGTGCAAAAGCTAAAGAGGTATTGGTGCCTGTTAATGAAATCAAAGGCTCCTACAAGCCCTTTGTGCCCTGGGGTTGTGCATTTATAAATTACAGAGGGTTTGCAGCACCTTCGATCTCGCCTCGCAGACACCAACCCCCTCTGCTAAACGCTGCTCCATGTGCAGCACACAGATAGCTTTTATTTATTGCCTAAAAGAACAGTTGTTAATCAGTTAGAGCAACCAGTTGCAAAATACTTTGAGCCAACTGGATTAAAGTGATTAGGAGATTATTAAACGGATTAAGTCCTATCGATAACTGGTTGTCAGCCAGAAGAGCTAAAGTCCTAATCAGTCAGAGAAAAAAACCCATGCCAGCCACTTACATTTGTGGTTCACCTTGAACTTATCTGTAACTTCAACCTGTTTCAGTCATGTTTCCATAGCAACCAGGGTAACTGACATTAATTACCATATTTTGTCTGTGGTTATTTTGTGCTAATCTCATTTTTTAATTGCTTCGAATTATAATGTGAGACCAGAGCAACTGGTTTTTTAAGGTTTTGAGGACATCAACATGCACTGCCCTTCTCCCCAACACACACCTGTGGGGGGTCCCAGGGTCCAGGGTTTGTTCAGCTGGGAGAGGAGAAGGAATCAGGGGCTCCAGGAGTAGCCTCCCTCTGTGGAGGTCAATGAGAAGGTGGGTCACACTCTGTACAGTACCAAATGGTGGGAAGGCAAGAGACACAAAGGGTGTAAATTGAACAGCAGCTCATACTGGATATAAGGAAAAACATTGTCTCCATGAGGGCAGTCCAACGTTGGAGTAACTTGCCCAGAGATGTTGAACAGTCTCTGTCCTCAGGAATTTTCAAGACCAAACAGGTCCTGCACCACCTGCCCTGGCCTCAAGGCTGACCTTGCTTTGGGTAGGAGGTTGGACTGGACAATTCCTGTGGTCCTTTCCCACCTTAACTATTCTATGACCTTATATTCCTGTGAATATTTATTTCTTCTGCTATTTTTTTATAATCATAAAAATTATGAACACACAGCATCTCGTGGGGTGTAGCAGGATTTATACTTTGCCTGAGGAACTTCTGATTTGTCTTTACTTATTCACTCCAGTGCTATTCCCATCAAAATTCATGGCTCCATTGTATATGTCCTCACATCTGAGATTTTGACTGCAGATCCCTAAAGGTATTTAACACACTAACCCCCACTGAAAACAATGCTTAGCCATGTTAGGAAATGTTGCCCTAGAGGGAGCCCACGACTGTGAAGTGTAATTCCTTTTTGTTTCTGCAATAGGTGACATATGCCATAAAACAAGGTTACTGTACCACATAGCTGCTGTCAAGCTGGAGGGGAAAAAAAATAATGAATTTACTCTCACCACAAACACTGGATTTTTGCATAAGCATGAAAACTTCAAAGCCCCCCTAACAACAATGAATGAGGCTGTGTTAAACTTATTGGACAAAAATAAAAAGATCCTGTAATTCTCTATGTCACTGAAAATCTTGCTAGGGCATTACAGCCCTGCAAGTTGCAGGTTCAAAATGTAGTTAAAACTCCGTGTTCTGAAGTATCAAACAATACTGCATTATTCTAAGGTTGGGAAGAGGATTTCTGTTGTGTCTATACATGTATCAGGCAAAAAGCTGCTGTCTTGGGTAGGAATAGGGCATGACAGAAATATGTAGAGAAATATAACAGTTCACCAAAAGCATTGGAAGGCCATTACATTTACAAAACAAAACAAAATCCCTATACATAAATTTTGGAAAGCATCTGAAGACACTGCCCATTTATTTCTGGTGTTGGAACCAAGGTGTGTTGAGGTTCATGCAGTGATGGTGCTCTCTGTCCTTTAAAAACCCCAAAGTGTTTGTGCTGCCAAGCTCTGTTCCAGGCTGGGGCACAAGGATGGCCATCTTCACTGGAAGGAGATGGGATTTTTCTCCAGCATCTGAAGGGAGCCTACAAGAAGGATGAAGAAAGACTTTTTACAAGGGCCTGGAGTGACAGAATAAGTGGGAATGGCTTCACACAGACAGAGAGTAGGTTAGATAACCCTGGGAGTAGAGATACTGGAAGATGGGCTGGTTTTGGAACTCAGTTTGCTAAAGTTTCAGAGAGAGTATTAGATTTGTTTGTAAGTCTTCACTAGTATTTTCAGAGCCTGAGTTACATGGATAACTATATGGGTCTGTGGATCTTCTTGAATGGTGCCTCTGAATCACAAAAACCCATGGCTCTGAGAGGAGGAGGGAGAGGAAGGCAGGGGAATCTGAGCCTGTTGTCAAACAGTGGCCTGGAGTCGTTTCCTTCCCTTCAGCCTTGCTTGCAGCCTCCTCTTTGCTGTTTGATTTCCATGCTTGGAGACAGTTTTCCTGATGCTCCACGTGGAGGAGGCAACAACCCCCTAAATTGTACCCCAGCAGGGTGTGTTGAAAGGAATGCCATCCCTGGGTGCAGGACCAGGCAGCAGAGCTGAGGGGAGCAGAGCTGGCTGCTGGGTAGCAGGAGAGATGAATGTGAGCCAGGATAATGTACTGCACAGAACTTCTGAATATCTCCCCTTAACGAACAAATATGACTATTAAAAAAATACATTTCATAATAACAATTCAGCTCTGCAGTCAGATTCTGCAGTGGCTGAGTGATGGTTTATTAACTCAGACATTGCTGCATAGAGAGCACTTGCAGTCTTTGGCCTTACACTTAATAACTCACTAAGCATGAATGGGTTCAGTAATTCATTCCTTGTCTTGTGTGACTGCTCAGAAACCTCATTGGGTTGAAATTTATGGCTTGTTCTTGCAAGACTGAGAGCACCTCCTGCAGGTCTGTGACAGCCCCACACTCCTGCCAAACTGAGCCCAGAGCTGTGGGGAGCTGAGCATCACCAGGAGCAGCACCTCCTCCTCAGCTGTGCTCAGAGGGGATGCTTGTCTTAGGCTTTTGTAAGAATTTGGCTTTGATTGCACCCCAAACTTACGCTTTAGTCCTCCCTGACTTTAGGCTACCCTCTTCCTTTTGTGTGTGGTATGACACAATTAACTGGGGAGGCTGGAGAACAAGCACAAAGACAAGAAAGTAAAACTGTCTGCTAAAGGAAACAGAGGAGGTATTTTAGAGGTAATTAGTAGAAATTTGCTTCCTTAAGGGTTTTTTGCTGGACTTCTGGATTTGGTGAGAGTAGCAGTGCCTAAGCTGGGAGTCAGCAAGGCTTCCTCTCTATTTTGAAGCCACGTTCTCCAGCAAAGCGAGGGCAGACTCAGCATTCCTGATGCTAATAAGGCAAAACCCTGAAGGGAGAGAAACAAGAACTGCAAAATCCCTCTATGACTCAACCAACACGTAGTGTTATAAAACCTAACAGCACAACTGAGGGCATGACAGGAGCACTAAACATTAGATGGTCCCTACCCCAGAGTGTACGTGAAGTCCTCCCCTCAGTGGTGGGACAGCAGTGCCATACAGAGCAGGATGAGCTCAGCTCCTCAGCCAAAGCTCAATCTTTTACTGGCAAATCCTATTGCCCTTGAAAAGCTGCCTGAGCCACAACAAGACACACTTTCACCACCAGGTTCTGCCCACAGATGCTGATGCATCTCACGTTCGGAGCTGTCACTCAGCGCTGGGACACCCCAGCCCTGGCTGGGAACAGATGTGGGCAGACGAGCAGCCTTGAGGGGAAACTTGAAATCCTCCAGTATAAACAGAAGGCAATTAACTTTTCCTGTGATTTTTTTTTTGTGTGCTGTCCTCTTTACTCTTTTTAAAGATGGGAACGCCAAGCTGAGTGACAGATTCTTCCTTCCTTCTCCAGGCCCTGTTGCTGTTTCCGTGCAGTAATCTCTAAAATCGGCTTTTTCAAAGAGACTGAGGAAGTGAGAGTTCCCCAAAGGGACATAAACATCCAGTCCCCTTGGGAAAGCCCAGACTAGACCATCTATGAACATGAAAGTATGGAGCCTCACAAACCTGGGAGGCAGAGACACGGTAGGTGGAAAGAAACAGAGGGATGTGAATTATTCAAGGTCATTCACGATGTCAGGTGCAGAGCTGGGAAATAGCACTTGTACCATCAACCTCCCTGTTAGGATTGCAAAACCACTGAATTATCCTTCCTCTCCCTCAAAACACAGACACTTTGTTTCTTCACTCACTCAAGGTGGGTGTAAATCAGGAGCAAATACCATACAAGTCCCCAGTGAGGGGAGCTGAGGTGTGCCTAATGCTCAGATCCACCGGGGATTTCAGCAGGAGTCAGATGCCTAAATTAAGTGAATTAAGTCTTGAGTGTCTTCATTCATTAATGAAGAAAAAGCAGGGAAAAAGAGTAGCTGTAATTAGAGCAAAAGGAATGCCAGGGAGTAGCTGCATGAATAGCCTCTGATATTAAAAAAGATTGGCTTCAAGCTCACTGGTGCTCATTGGCATGAAAGAGAGTTTTGCTCACTGGAGCGAGCAAAAATATGAGAACCAACACATTCAGTCCTGCAGCCTTTTGGAGGGTGAACATTTCAAACTGGAGAGCATGAATGGAAAGCCAAGTGTTCATCCCCATGTGGGAGCATGTGCAGTGTCCACTGCCAGGCTCACCCTCCCGTGGCAGGGAACAATAAACTCTGCCCACCACGTGTGATTGACCCTCAGATTTTTCAAGTCTTAATGTTTAGGACTCACATGCAGTGTTTGGGACTCACACTCCACCCACGTGCAAGGGAAGAGTCTGCACAAAGCTGAGCAGACAGGAAAAAGGTGGCCCCTTGTGAGCAGTTTATGGGTGGGAGGAAAGGGTAGTTGTTAAAAATTGCTCCTGATGAGAGTGCAAAGCCATGCCTGCTGCTCCCCACATCTGTGCCTGGACCCTGGCTTGCTTTCAAGCCAAAAAACAAAGAGACTATACCTTGTCCAGAGGTGTTTTGCACATGTGCTTCCCTGGCCATGATTCTTGTAATAGGGATTTCTCTTGGACTTCCTGGGGAATTATCTCCAACATGGTGCTCCGGTCCAACAGACCCTTTAACCACCTGAAAGACAGTCACCAGGTGTTGGTGAACCACATCTACCTAGTTTTGCCTTTTTGGAAAACCACAATGAAGTACACTGTGGGCCAAACAGCCTCTGTAACTGCAGCCACAATACAGGCAGTGCCTTTCATTAGCTCTGTATAAACCATGTTTATGCACACACATCTATACTGATAAGCTGAAGTGTTCTGGCAATTATGGTGAGATAACAGAAAGAAATTAAACACCCAAGAGGCTTCATCAAGCAAGAGCTTTGCTAAGAGCAGTGGATGTGGGAGCAGGATGATTTGCCCTGGACACAGAAGCCATCAACTTATAGTTATTTGGGTATAAGGCAGCAAATTGTGAGATGTGTGGAAACTGAAAGCAAAGATTATTTTGAGTTGTTGCCTGTAATGTCTCCAGTGCTTTGACACTGGCAACAGTGCTAAATTATCTGTGAAGTTGCAGTGATTTTAGTGACATAATCTGGTCGGGTTTAAACCAGTACAGAAAAGATCTCAAACACATGGCACAGCTTTATGTGTAAATCAGGCAGCTTCAGCTAAAAACAGTGCAGGAAGTTTTGTGGAGCTACCCCAGGAGGGTTGGAGCTGATGTGGACACAAAAGGGCCACCCCAGCCAGCAGGACCAGCTTGTTAGTGTTTGTTGGACAGAGCTGGGATGGGGAATAGCTTTCCTTTGAACCTCTGATACAGTGGAATAGCCAATTGAACCTTTAAAATCCTTTCTTTGCATGTGAAACAGGAATAGCACTGCACAATGGCAAGAGATGTATAGGAACAAATTCTCTAAATTTAGCTTAATTACTTAATTTGATCTATGAAACTAATAATAACCAATGCTAATTTTGCTTCCTGCTATCTTCTGAATGGAACCTGTGAATTTCTGAGGGAATTTGAAGCTGGCTGGTGAGATCTAAATTTAGCTCAAGTAACAAGTGTCAACCCCTCTCTAATCCCACTCTAATCTGACTGCTAACCCTGGCATTGGTGCAAAAATTAGCACCTTCTGCTGCATTCCCTTCTGCCCAAGCATGTGGGATTGTTTGGGCACTCAAGGCGCTCAGGTACAGGCATAATTGGTGGGTGAAATAGATCGTTTTATAAATATTCTGAAGGGAAACATCTGTTTTATAAACTTGTCACCAGGAAAACCTTTACAGCTTTTGAACCTGTGGTTTGAGAAATCCAAGCAGTGCCTTTATAAAGCTCATTTTATAAACTGGAAATTCTGTTCTTTCTTTGCCATGATAGGCAGGGACAAATGACCTCACGGATGCAGAAGACATCAGAGGTGGAGGACACACAGCAAAGCAGCTGGGCCCTTCAGCTGCCTTCTGGATGCACAGAGCAATAAAAGCCTGCTCTCTCTGCCTCCCACTGAGCCCGTGTCCCTCCAGAGGAAGCAGCAGCAGTTTGTCTCATTGAGACAGCCCATGGCCAGTGTTTGGGGCTCAGCACGAGCTGTGCCTGCCCTGCCATTCCCAGACAGCCTGCACAGACAGACCTGCAGGCAGCAAAGGCTCCACTTTGTCTTCTAGATTTAACTCCAGTCCACTACAAAGTAAGAGGCTGATAAGGGTGACTCAGAGGGTGACAGATGAGCTTGGATGCCTTAGACTCCCCCAAGGATTTGCATAGAAACATAAAGCAACCAGCCTTGCTCATAGACCAAAAGGTTAACTCCCCCCACCCTCCAAAAATGTTTGAAAATATGATAGAGGATAAATACATACCTTCAAGCAGAGTGGGTTTTTTCCTTCTTGCCTACACAGTAGATTATAGTTAATTAAACCTCTGCTCACATAAACAGAACAAGAAAGGATGTAAAAGTAATGAGCTGACAACACGGGCTGTATTATGTTGGGCTTCTAAGAGAATTTAATTTGGAGAAGAATTATGCACAGGCTGAAAGACAGTCCATTAAACTGAGCCAACTGTCTGAAAAGAGATAAAACAACAACAACAAAAAAGTGTTCTGCCTCTTGTGAAATAAATAGGAGGCTGCACCTTCCTCTTACTTTGGGGGTGGCAGAGCTGCACTGGCAGGAGCAGAAGCCCCCACCACGGGGACAAAGACTGGGCACCTTCCTCCCAGAGAGCTGTGACAGTGATGGGGAGAGAGCTGGAAAATGGGACAGGGTGACAAATGCCTAAGTCTGGATAAACACTTGTAATGCTGACTCTGGTAGAGCCCTGCCCAGGTATTAGATCCCAGGAACATCTCCTCGTAGGTAACATCAGGGTTTTGTGCCGAATTCTGGTCCAGATTCGTGTGTGGCCTGCAAAGGACACGGGTGGTGCTGTCTGTTCTGATTAGCTGTGATAATTTCCTCCTGTTAGTACTTTTTTTAATCATAAAGATAGACAGCCAACAAATCACACAGGAGATAAACTGAGGTGGGCCCTCTTCTTTGGGTGCAGCAGCACCCAAATCCAGAATAGTAAAGGAGCACAGGTTCCTCCTTTCTTTTTTTTTCTTCCTTTTTTTTTTTTTTTAATAAAAAAGGCTCTGGGGTTAAAGTGATTTGCACAACCCATGGATCTCCCCCAAGTTATTATAACTTTATTTGGTGAAAGGTTGTGTCACTTAATCTCTTCCCCATCCAGGCCCTTCCCAGTAGCTGCAAAGAAATAATCCCTTCAAATGCTTCCTTCCAAATATTTTGCTTAAGCCTCAGGGGGATGATGTTGATGGGAGCTGAGAAATTAAAAGATTTGTTGTCTTCAATTTAGATAAAATGGGAGAAATAATTTTCAGTAGAATGAAACTAAGTTTTTTTAGTTCTCTAAACAAATTAAAAAACCTCTACAACTGCTATTTACTTTAGATTTAATAAAGCTTTACATATAACATCTTCTCCAGACAGTCTTTAGAGAAAGAGTTAAATAATTATAAATTAAAATAATTATAAGTTAAAATATTTATGAGGGACTGCCTCAGTTTACCTTCTGAGTACTGTGCTCATTTGTTGACTGTCTGCTCTTGTTGCTAAAACAAACATTAATTAATGTAAGAAATAAAAATCAAACCACACTGTAAACATGATTATTTTCACTTCAGTAGCCTTGATGACATTCACCTTAAAGAGCTTTTTATCATTGATTCCAGTACTGGCTCTGAACAGATTCATTGATTCCAGGGCAGGTACTTTAAGTGCACTGAAATAAGTGAAAAAATGGAGTTGTTTCCATTTGTCCCTATTGCTTCGTTCAGCACTTTTGCGTTTCCTGTGTTTGTGGAAAACTTCAGGCAGAAGCTGTGTATCAGCCCTTAAAAAGCAGGGAACAATCTGAAAAGAAATTGAGGCAGAACATTTCAATTTGCCCTGTTTTTGCCAGCTGGCCAGATGCCAAAGGGAAGGATCAAGGGAGAGCCAAGCACCCCAGCGTCCAGGTTTGCGAATGGAGAAGTTCCATCTGCTCCCTCCACGTCCCTCAGCTTTTGTTTGCTGCCCATTTGGGTGGGCAGCATGACTGCTGTGGCAGGACCATTATCTCCCTGCCTCCAAAGGGATGAAATCCAGCGGAGTCTGTTTGTTTTGTGCGCTGACGATAATCCTTTAGTTTCCAAGAACCACAAAGGCCCTTAAAAATAAATACCAAAGCCCAGCAAAATAAAACTGTCAACATTCAGTCGAAGAAGGTGGGCACTCAGCAATAACAGAGGCACAAAAGGCTGCTGGATGTGCTGCTCCACCAGCTCTCAGGGGCTGTTTCCTGACACAGCTGCACAGGGGAGGCTTGAGGATGCGGGGCTGTCACTGCACCCAGGCTCTGCCAGCAGCACCAGCTTCATCCAGATCTCCCAGTTTGTCAGATAAATAAAGCTTGGTTGTGTTTGGGCACTTGGGACTGTGTCCTGTAGGAGAGCAGGTCGTTGGAGGGTTGTGCTCTCCCACCACGTGTTCTGAGGAAGGTCGTGGTGGCAGCAGCAAAGGAGGTGATGAGGCTGAGCATGGCCTGTTAAGGACCAAGACACAGCTAGGGAACACATGGTATATCTCCAAAGGTTTTTTTCCTCTTCTGGGCATCCTCTGCCACTCAGCCCAGTCCCAGCAGTCCTGGAGATGGAGAGAACCCAGAGCAGTGGGTGGCAGAAGAGGCTGAGTGCTCCCCCAGCGAGCTGCACTCACCTGCTTACCACCTCCAGAGCTGAGGGAGCAAAGCTGAGAGGTGCACATGACTTTCCTTGTGGGATTGAACTCTGGGGCACTCAGGCTCCAGAGTTTGCAGGTAAGGTATTTCCAGTGAGATGTAGAGTAGCTGTATGACAGGAGTTTGTTAAGCCACATCCATGACGATGCCACACAAGAGCTGGTATTTGCAGACATTCTGGAAATTGAGGTGGGATTGATCAGCTCTTTGACATGACCTGGCAAATCCACTCTACTTTGTGAAAAAAATGGTATGGGATGAAGCTGACTTAGCTCCCCAGCCCTGTAAGCTCTCCCTCATAGCCAGATCCTTTCTATTCATTTCTTTTAGCCCCTCCTTAGCCACCTTCCCACCCGTATCAGAAGAGCATTTCCAATAATCCTTTCCTCTAATCCTTCCCTGTGTTCTGTCTCCATTCAGGATGTATGGTCAGGAGTCGATGCCTTCTGGTTTTTACAGGCCTACCTCGAAATAAGCTCAGGGTTTCTTCACAGCTGGGTGTGCTGAGCAAACAAAGTTATGCTGCTTTAATATATCTGAAACCCTTGAGCTGCTGGGGAGGACCCCTCACTGTTGCACATCTCTGCCTGAGTGATACTGAAAACAAAATTCTTTTCTGTGGTTATTTTAACAAAATCAATGCTCAGAGAGATCCTGCAAAAATAGCCTGTCCCATGCTGCTGGTGCTAACTGGAAACCAGTTGGAAATTCTTACCCAATAAACACTGATCTGCTGTTGATCTCTGAGCATGATCTGAATCCTTCTGTGCATTTTGTTTCCACTCCGTGTCTCCAGGCTCCCACAATTGCTTCCCAGGCACTGGCACACTCACTAAGGCCCTGAAGCTGTTGGACATCCTGTTTGATCCCAAGCTTGCCTGGCATTGTCTTGTTGTTATTAGTGGGGCATCAGAAGTTTAAGGCCTGGGAGCTTAATGGTCTCAACGGGTTCAGAGCGTGGCACTGGCTGTGAAAATGGCAAAAATCAATAGCTAATCCAGTGCAGTCAGTCAACCTTTTCAAAGCCTCATCCCTATTGATTTCCAAGAGCTGCTCTTCCTGTCCCTTGACGTAATCAGTCTGTTTGTTCAGCAGGCAGACTCGCTCTCTCCCACTCCGCCCACCCCACTTTTTTGGGCTTTTTACGCTTAGAAATGGATTACTTAGATCCCCCCAGCTTTTCATCTCTCTAGCTGTTGTCAGAGGGATGATTAAAGGGGAGGCAGACTGGGCAACCAGCTCCTACAAATCAAGGGGGAGCTGACCCACGGTGTGATGGATGTTTCAGGAAAGGAGCAGGCAGGCTTTGACGTGGGAGAAATGGAGAACATCTGCTCGGGTCAGATAGTTCCAATTCAGGTAGTGAACACAGGAAAAAAAAGATTACTTCCTTCTCCTTTCCCCATCACTTTGAAGATACATCAGAGTCACCACACTGATAGAAAAGTCCCTATGGCACTGTGTGAATTCATGGATTGGGATGCAAGTACCTTGGGGCAACATGTCCTCTTCCAGAGAGGGTAACAGGCTTTTTTCTTCACTCACCCTGCTCTGGCTATTTGAAAAACAAATTTGGGGAGCATCTAGACACCCTTTTAAAAAAGCACCAATATAGGGATACCTGTTGCTACAAGAAACCCAGGATAGTGGTGCTGAGCTGGGTCACCCCTGAGCAGAGTGCTGAGCTGAGGTCACTTCTGCACATGTGACTTTCCCAGTGCTGTGCATCCACACCTCAACGCTTCCCATCCCCAAAACACAAAGCTACTGGGAAAGCAGAAAGGTAGACAGGAATCATTAGCCACAAGCTCAGAGCAGGCTCAGCAAGGGAAGGTCCAGACTTTCCAGACTGACTGATGTTTAATAAGAGTCAGTTCATAGGAAACTGGAGTCTGTTTAAAATAAAAACACAAATTAACACGTGTACTTGGTGATGCTTTGAACCAACTCTGAATTGACCCAAAGAATAATACCAGAATATTTTGCACTGGCAAATTAAAAAATACAGTAACTGGTGGCTATGCAGTTGCTGAGGCACGTGGCCATCCCTAGTAGAGCCAGGGCATCTGCAGAGGTGTATCTGCAGTGTGAGAGTGCTCCAAAAAGACTGAACAGTGCTGCAAAATATATGGAAGAGGCTTTCCTTGCCATCCCTACCTGCTGCCCTGGCAGAGAGGGGGACAGTGCAATTAGACTTTGGCTGCACCTCAGAGCAAGGTCCTAGGTGGGAAACACTCCCCTGGCCCAAACTTGCCAACTAAGCACAGCAAGGGGACCAGAGGGAGAAAGTAGATTAGTTGGGACTTCACTGGAGCTCTGGAGTCAGAGCAGGGTTGTGCTGTTGTTTGAGCTGGGTGGGTCCTGTCCTTTCACAGACTTGTTCATTCCCTGCTCCGAGCTGACCTGGCACTGTGAGCATAGGGAGATAAGGAAGCATAATTTGCTGTAATGTTTTTCTCCCCAGGCTGCTTTACTCTGCCTCAAACACAGCAGATGAATTCTGTCTGTCAAATCCAGTTACATTTCATTCCATCTCCTGTAGCAGGGATCAGAGGGCAGACATTTATCAGGCAAACAACTGAATTACTAAATTGCATTCCTAAACCAACTGAACAAAAAAGCCCCTCTGTGACTCTTTTCTTGGGGGGGAGACCCAAACACCCAGTATTTTTCCTTGGGAATTGTACTGAAGCATCTGCTGTTGTCAGACCCACCAGAATGACTCCAGCAAAACATGCTCAGCAAAGGCCACTTCTCAACAACACCCTTAATGTTATTTCTTCTGGTAGAAATTGTGACATGCACAAAACCACGTCATCTCCTGAACCTACAGGTGTCAAGAGCAAAAGCACCTCTGTGCCTGCTGCTCCCTTTTGCCCCAGGGAGGAACAGCTCTGGGCTCCTCAAAGCCAGTGTTTTCTGACACCTGCAGATGGGACACTGGCAGCAAAGGGGGCTGTTGGTCCCCTTCCTACCCAGTTAGTGTTAATGGCCTTGTCTGAAGTCATCTGGTACAAAAAGCAGAGGGGCCAGAAGATCAGCCTTGCAGAGCCACACAGCAGGGTCTGCTGGCCAATCTGAATTTATTTTAATGAGAATTCAGCCAGCCAGTCCCATAACATCCTCAGCTGGCATGATCCAGGTCACAGTGAGGAGGAATTAGTCTAAAACAAAAGTCTGCCATCAGAGGAGGATGGTTGGCAAACTTCTGATGAAGCATCATCCCTCTAATGATTTTCTCTCAGGGATCTTGCCAAGTTAGACCCTGTTCCCTGTCAGTTGGCCTTGGAATAATGGCTGGACTTCAAGGAAGAAGTCCTTAAGGAGACCATGACCAGGAGACCACCCTGTCCAGCATGACAGGCTGGGGGGTTTTTTGGGGCAGTTTTACTTCCAAACTATCACTGTGCTGCACCACAGCCAGGTCCAGACTCCTGATCCCTGGGGATGTGACTCCTCCTGGTCCATGCTGCAGGCTGGTGACAGCATTTCTCCCTGTGTGGATCTTTCCAGGTTGCTCCCTCCCTTTCGCCACATGTGACACTGAGAGCTGCATTTTCTAATGACACAGAGACAATTCTTTCAATACAAAGAAAGTTGTATTTGCCAAGAGGAACAGAAGGAAGTGGCTGAAAGGTACAAAGGGGTGTAGCTGCCTGTATTGTGTTCCTGAAGACTCCCTCAGGGGTTGGCCATGGACTGACTTGTCCATGGAATATGACATTCCCTGAGGAACTGAAGAGTTTGCTCCTCTCCAAGGCTCCATCTCCCAGCCTGTCACATCTGACAGCTGCCCTCTCCACTGCTCTTACTGCAGGCTATGACCTGGAAGGTTTATTATCCCTCTTTGATCCTCAGCTTAGTTTTGGCAAGACCATGCTTTTGCCAGCCAGGAGGGTGAGGTGGAAGGATTTCCCAGTTAGTAACTCCAGATTTGTTCCTGTGGGTCTGTGCACTGGCTGGCTTGGCTTTATAACAGCCCTTCTGACCTCACTCCCACACGAAAAACTCATGGGAGGGGAAAGGGAGACATGTGGACAACACCCATGGGAAGCAAAGGTGTTTCCTCTGCGAGGCAAAGAGTCAGTGCTGGTCTGAGGGACAGGAGAGGTGCCTTCTCCTTGGGACAGATCTGCTCTGGCATGGGCACCTCTCCTCCTGCCACCCCACCCACCCTGACACAGGTGCCTCGGGAGGCTCAGCCCCTTTGGCATCCCCTGGAGGCAACAGAGAGAGTCTGGTTGTCCCCAGAGCCTGATTCCCAGCACTTCTGAGCTCTCCACGGGCCAGGCAAAGAGAGCAGGTTGTTGGCAAAGGCAACCAAGATTGATAAGTGAAGTAGGCAATGTGATCTCTGCTGTGCTCCTAAAGGTGCCATTTGTCAGCTGAGATGCCAAAGCAGAGTCTTGACTACTTGTAATAAATAAAAATCCTATTTTTAATATTCCGCAAGGGGAAAGTTCTTATCCCAAGGGCAATGACTACATTTTCCTATGAGTGGAGGTGTTATCCTTGTGGTACTGACTACATTTAAACCTAAATTATTGCTAAAAAGAATGAATTTTTCATGTGGTGACGACCTTTTCCAGGAAAGCTCAAGGCTTTGTAAGAGCTGCACAATGTTTACACTCTATGCTAGTGTTGACTAGACCCCACTAAAAATAACTTCACAGCTTAATAGGACAAAATATTCCTGCTGAACTGCTGAGAATTAGATTCCCAAATCTATATTTAGGCACTACATAGAGGTACACCTGATTAATGAATGATGCATTCCAGAACACATTTTAGCCACTCAGTTTTGCAAATTCAGTCTTAATTTTCCAGTGGACATAACTAACGGTGATGGGATTAGTTTACATAAGCAGTAAGCAGGTAATTAGTTTTTCATGCATTCATTAAACATTTAACCAGCATTTATACATGCAAGTGACATATAACAAGGTAGCTTTAACAAGTTCATTTGGGATTCAGATTGCAAAGATGTTAATTGACATTTAATAGGTTTGTAATTGATCTCTGTCATCTTATGTTGTGGGAAAATGCTAAAAGTATTTCAGCACAATGGAAAATAGTACAATGTAATGCAATATTAAACATATCACCAAGATATACTATTACTGCAGCCACATAAAGCTAAACTAAGCTGCACAAGAAGTAATTTACCAGTTTAAAACTGTATTAATCTTCAATATTTTGCTTCAAACCACCACCAGCAATTTAGGAGGCAACAGTTTCACGTGGCAATTAAGAAAATGTGCTTATATGTAATAATGGGAGGGGGGCTACATAGTTACATACAGTGCATACATACCCAGCTCATTGCTGGCTTTAATATTTAAGTAGGTATCAGTATATTTACAGAAGCCCAGACACTGACTTTTGTGAGTGGTGATGTGCCTGAAATAGCTCTGTTTATTATTATAATTGCCTGGTGCTTATACATTTATAGCTCTTTCCAGTGACCCAGAATTACAGCAACCTGTGAGCTGAAAGGCTTGTGTGGGTATTTCTGAACAAACATATACGGATTTTGTCCAGGTAAAACATTTCTGGCACCTTGGAGCAGGACACTGGGGTTTAACACGAGGTCAGCTTTCATGGCAAGGATACATCACTTGTTTTATGACAGTGGAGCACAGCTCAGGCCACAGGGGGCACGGTGACCCAGGGGAGATGGAGAGCTTGTTACACTGCCTCAAAAATAGGAAAGAAGGAGTATACAGAAATGGGAAAGAAGGAGTATTAAGAGGACTTGACTGCAGTGATTATTCAAAATTTCACTGCTCGCATCAGAGGGTGGTTGGCACTGACCAGGCTCCCCAGGGCAGTGGGCACAGCACCAAGGCTGCCAGAGCTCCAGGAGGGTTTGGACAACGCTCTGAGGGACAGGGTGGGGTTGTTGGGGTGTCTGTGCAGGGCCAGCAGTTGGACTGGATGATCTTTGTTGGTTCCTTCTAGCTCAGGCTATTCCATGATCCTACGGTACAGTGAGCTGAGCAGGCAGGACGGCAATTCCTGATCCAGGTGCAATGTTTGCATTCACAGCCTTCTCCCTGGGAGCCAAGGTCCTGAGGTGGGAATGGGTTACCTGCAGGAGGACAAGGACTGCCTTGCACAGAGCATTGACTTTGCAGGAAGGGCCTGAAATAACTTCACTGTGTTAACATCCTCCAGAGCTTTCACCTGGATGGAAGCAGGTCCTGATTTATCCCGAGGTGCATGAGCTGGATTGTTACTCCAGGGCTGGAACTCATATCAGCCTCACTGGTTATTCCACCTCATATCATCAGGTGCACCCAGCTGACAAAAGCATCACTGTTTGCCCACATCAAACCATCTTCTGAGGCTTTAATAACTTTACTCCCTGGATTGAGCTGTGATCTGATCATGTATTTTCTTCCCAGTATAAGTAATCTCTTTCTGAGGACTTTTTTTTTTTGCCTTTTCCCTCGCTGACTTTGGGTCCTGAAAAGTGAGCAGCCACTGCTGATCACGTAGAGTTTTAATCTGAAAAGCCATAGGACCACAGTGCTGCTCAGACCTCAGAATATTCTTTCTCAGTGAATCCTAAAGGATGCTGTCAAACTGAATCTGTACAAATTGAACTTGATTCTTTTTGTATGTGTTGTGAAATTTCCCATTATTTGCCAAAGGAAATACAAGTAGAAAAGATTTTTAAAGGTCAGGAACAGGCAGGGAGTCTAATATGTCCAAGTCCTTGGTTGGTGCTTTGCTGATTAGCTGGGAGAGGAAGCATCTCACGTAGTCTGAAGCACAGGCTTGACATGAAAATATTTGAGACTTCAGCATTTCCAGATGCCTAAGCCTGGGTTTGGAGCCTCTGAAGCAAATGTATTCAGTCTGCCACACACATGCAACCTACCTGAGCAACTAATTCTGAAAAGCAAACACAGGAGTGCTTACCCACCAATGGCCATTTGTTTACTTTCCAGAGCTGCTGAACATGTGAAAATATTGACAAGACTGGCAAGTCCCAGGAGTGGCTTGGGAAGGCTGGAAGGCTCAAAACTTAATTATCATTTGTGCTTGTTTGTTCTCGAGCTGTTTCTTTTAATTTTTATGAGTTGGGAAACCAGATCTAGGCATCTAGAAGAGTTTTTATAGAAACAAATCATTAACTGTTCTCATAATACTACTGTAAATGAACAGTAACCCAGAGACAGTGCAAACACATGGACATGCAGCCAGGATACCTCTTTTCTCAGCAAGTGGAAACTTCTAAAGATCAGCAAATGTGAATTATTTTCAGCACAGAATAATCTCACACATTTCATTGTGTTGCAGGTGAAGCAGAGTACAGCTCTGGAAAAAATTCAGGAAAAGGCACCAATCCCTTCATTATCCTTTTCCTGCTCTAGTTCACATCATTTCCAATGCAAGAACAGGAATACAGCTGGTCTCTGCTCATCTGAGGCCTATAGTGAGTGTTTAAGATGAAAAGGAGGAATAAGATCCAAACCTAGTGTCATGGACATAATGGGGCCAGCTGGAGCATCCCTGTGTTCAACAGCTGGCACAGAAGAGCAAACACAAGAGCCAGGCAGAGTCGTGTAGGAAGAGCTGGTAAAGATCTTCCTAATCTGTGTAAAGTGTTGGCTGAGCCTGTGCAGTGGTGTCTCTCCCTCTGTTTAAGTTTGCCAGGGGACTGGAGGGGTTAATGAGGAGCTCTTCCAGCTGTGGGTTGTCAGAGCTGGACCACAGGAACAGGGTCTGCCACTGCCCCACTGCTCAATCCCTGGAAGGGATGGCAGGGAGGTAAAGGCCAGGAACAGCCTTCTGTTCTGGCACCTCTTGGGTGGCAGCAGTAACTGGATGCTTTAAATTTTGGAGCTGAACTCCAAATTTCAGAGGTGGGTTCCTGAG
This sequence comes from Manacus candei, assembly GCF_025592945.1. Lineage (NCBI taxonomy): Eukaryota > Metazoa > Chordata > Aves > Passeriformes > Pipridae > Manacus > Manacus candei. The sequence continues at coordinate 4,425,140 of NW_026138105.1, read as the reverse complement.
AGAGGGTGGCAGTACCTTTCCTTGGCAAGGAAAGCACCTGGCCCCAGTGTTGCTGGGGCAGATGGTGGGTTGCCAGGAGAAGGTCAAGGCCAAACAACAGCTTTCTGTCCTGGGGGAGCAATTTCTGGATATTTTCAGTTCTGGTGCTGTGGGCACTGAAGTCATCCAGGGCTCCTGTGAGCTCCCACAGGCTTGAGAGCAGGTACTTTTCTGTTCTAAACGTCTGAGCTCATGACCAAAGCAAAAACTATGCACAGAATCATTATTTAATTCATTTTGACAAGGTCTGAGATCCTCTGATGAGTTATGGGAAGTCCTCCACGTTGGTGGCTGTTTGTAAAAAACAATGTGATTCCTTAAGCTACAAATATACAAATATGTACCAATCCTTTAGCCAACCTGTCATTAAAATTCCTCCTGCAGAAATACAGAGTTGTACTTAAGCAAGGCTGGTTGCCTTTGTTTTATATGTATTTATACCTACATCTGTAGAGGAAAGCACACATCTACTCCTGCACACACACAGAGTGGAGCAGTGTCCATGCAGAGATGTGCTTTCAGGGTATAAATAATGTCAGCATCATTTCCCCCACTGACCAGTGCAGTGTTCAGCACACTGACCAACTTCTAACTGCTCTGGGGGAGAGAATTATTTTGCAGATCAGAGGAAATGCTTATACTGCTGCAGTCCTGTGCAATGATATTTGTGCTAATGCACTGTGTACCTGCAGTAACTTACTCTGAACCAGTCTGGGTTTTGTTGACTTAACTCAGATAAAATAATGCAGAGCTTGGGCAAGCCAATAACAGGCTCATGGCTGAGACAAAGAATTACAAAACTCCACAAGCTCCAGGAATAAAGTCAGTCATTTACTCCCACTAACTGGTTATTTCTGATGGGCAAATCATTTTTTCGTCACATTTATTCCTTGTGCTGATCTGTGACATTGTGGTTACTGCTGTGACATTTCACTGCCATGTTTACTACTCAGTGGGCTGTGTGAGCTTGTTTCTGCCAGTCAGGTGGGTGCTGTGGAGGAGAGACTGATTGCAACAGGTAAAATTAAAATGAGGGATCCGTACTGTAGGTGGAGAACAAAACCACTTATGCACTGTGATTCTTGTCACCAGAAAAACAGAAGGGATCACTGCTGTGCATGTTCCTGGTAAGCAAATCAGAAAGGTCTGCTGGCAGAGGCAAAACCTTGAGGGTTTGGATTAAAATTTTCTTCTTTTGATTGGTCTTCTGAGTTCAAGGTGTTCCTCAAGATTTCTGCCCAGCAGACAATTCCTAAGGAGTGTCATTTTATTAAAGATTGCCCTGTATTATCCTCCACTGCCCCATGTCCTTGCTCAGGCAGCTGTCCCAGGCTGCTGCACTGGATGTCACTCCACAAGAGCACTTTTGCTCAGGAGAAGACCCGGATCTCAGTGAACAATGCCCATTTTCAGAGTGTTGTGCAGCAAATCAAGCAGCAGGACCATCAGTATCAATGGGCTACTTACTGCTTTGGTGCTCTTGCAGGTGCCTAGTTGTGAATTTTACTTCTTGCTGTTTGAGGCCAACCTCCCAGTAATTCATCTTTCCTCCCTGAAGCCCAAAACTGAGGATTTAGCAGAGTTCTGCCCAATGAAGGATCATTCAGCAGCACAGAAGTGTAGCAGCAGGGGATCATTAAACTCTTGACTTAAATGAAAACTTATGAAAGTTGCTTTGAATACCAAATATTTCCTTGCTGCCTCACCAAGTGCCTGTGATGTTACTTCCCAGTGCAGAGCTTTCCAGAACAGGTTCACTCATCTGATTTTTGCTACCTCTGTGTTTCAGCTGTGACCAAAATGACTATAGATGAATGTGACACAGCGAGTAATATTTTTATTCTGACATGATTTGAAATGTAGACAAGCAGTCTGGCAGATTTTAAATATTCACTGGGATTTTGTCCTTAATAAACACCACCGTGAAATGCTCCAGTGCTGCCTTCTAAAGGAGGCACCACAAGTTTTACAAGGTGCACAGGCTAAATGTAAATAATTATCAGTTCTCAGATTCTCATCCAGGCAGGAGAGATGCCAAGAGCTTGTGTGTTTATCTTCAGATCTATTGGGAAATTTCCCAAGAGCATGAGCTCTCAGACATTTAGTCAAAACATCTAGCGGGAACTGTCTCCAGAACGATCAGCAGCTCTTTGATTGACATATTTCTCATCAACAAGTTGGCTTTGTTTACATGTCTCCGAGAAGTACACAGGCAATGATGGAAAAAAATACAACCAGACTTTTCTGATCTTAGACTTTCTTCTCCTGGCAAGGAGGGTTTTATTTCAGGAACTGTTACCAGGCCCAGATAGACTCACATTACCCAGCTGGGCTGTGGCAGAATGGCCATAACAGAACAGCTTGCAAATACTCCTCGAGGGGCTTTCCAGCAGCTCAGATCTGAAGCAACATCAGCAGAAGGCAAAGAAAGCTTTTTTAGTCGTTGTTTTTCTTTCAGCCCACCTCTGCTTTCTGGGCTGAGCGTGTTTTTGCCTCTTCTGTCAGTCACACTTTTTAAGAAGTAGATCTTGTGTCTCTGCAAAACACATGCACAGGTCCTAGAACCACAGAATAATTTGGGTGGGAAGGAACCCTTGAGACCATCTGGTTCCAACCCCCTGCCATGGGCAGGGACACCTTCCATTAGACCAGGTTGTTCAGAGCCTCCTGGCACAGCCCCAGAGCCGCCAGATCTCGTTTGACTTTGCTTAATTGCATCCAATTGTTTCTTATCAAACTGACCGACCCTAAAAAATCATCTTCTTCCTCAGCAACCTTGGCACTTCTAAAATCCCACCAGGGATTGCCCAGGCTCTACTTCCAACATGCTGCTGAGCCAATTCATCACCATCTGCATCTCCAGAAATCTAGTTTATCCATCTCAAAAATATTTGGGATGCTGACTTACCTCATGGGGTGGCTGCAGACCTTAATTTATTTATGGACACACTGCATTATTTTAATGGATCACCTCACAGGCCTTCATCTATCTCTGTTTTCTTGCAACACCTCTCATTACAGTACCTAAATATGCACATACCAATCTGCTAGAGGGAAGAATTTGGTGATTCTTTTCCTACTACATTAATTCATGCAGTGGGACCCAAACCAGTCTAAAGTAGAACAGTGGGTATTGTCATGAATTCTAACTCTACCACAGTTCTCAATGAGGTGAACTACTTCATGTCTACTATTTTCTTCCCTCAGCTTTAACAAGGTCACAGCTTCAAAAACATACCAAAAAAGATATTGGGTTAGAAATGCACTTTGAGAAGAGCATGGCTATGGAAACCCAGGGAGAGGGTGTCAGCAGATGGCTAAAGACAGAAGACTGGAACATTATCTTTTGAAAATATTGAAAGTTGAGGGAGCAATCCCAGGGAACACATAATAAGCCCTCCTCCTCTCACCTCCATTTCAGCCCATGGGTTCTCCAAATGCCTTCTGCTGGCACAGCAGCTGCTCAGGGAAGGGGGAGTCTGCTCAGCTGGGACAGCTGGCAATGCCCTAAAAGAACCTCTAGAAATTCTAATGTCAAAGAAAAGCCTTCCAGAAGGATGGGGAGAGGCAAATCCCTCAATCTTACCTGCTCCTCAGTCTGCAAACACACCGTGACATTTTTTGCCCCACACCCTATGGGTTTCCAGCTGCTGCCAATGTCCCAGGTGGGAAGCCTGGAGTTGGAGCTGGTGGCTCACATCCCAGAGGAAGGAGCATTTCTTGTTCAACCCACACTCCTGAGAGCTGCACCATGTGTCAGTCTAATATTGAGAGCACCAGAAACCACTTTATCAATCACCCCTGTGGCCCTTGGCCACCCCTGGGTGCACCTCACCTGGAGCCTGAGTGACCTGCCTGCTCAAGCCAAGGTGCCTGTCCCTCAAAACAAACCAACAACACTTCAGAGTTAACAACTGTGAGATACTACAGCAAAGTCTACCATATTATCCAGCAATTAGGAAGATTTCTGTTTTTAAATCCACAGCTAGTGAGAGTTCTTGAAAAAAAATAGCTGTTTTGGAACAGAAAGAAGGACAAGCTGTTTCAGTCATCATTTTATTACTGACTCACAAGGGAAATCAGTGAATCTACCACTGGTTCATGCAATTCTGTTGCCAGCTTCTCAGAAAGGAAATGTCATGTATAGCAACTTGTTTTTCTATTGCAGCAATTAAAGTACATAGAAGGCCACAACAAAATCAATACAAAACTGGTAAATCCGTAATGAATGACAGAGAAATAGTGATCTTCTTGCCTAAAGAAACATCTGTCTCAATGCTACCACAGGGTTAGGCTTTCCTGGTTTGTTTTTGAAGGTCTACCATTTCTTTATGTAGGGATCACCAAATGGCCTCATGCTTCTTGCTTAGTTTGTTTGAGTTTCCTCTGAGGAAAGCACGTCCAAGTGAAAACATTCAAGACTGGAGATATTCCTGAGGAAGTGCAGTTTGTGCTCCATGAAACATTTGCTGCTGGTGAAACCCCCCAGAGGCTCATGAGAATTCTGGGAGCTGAGGGGCTGCCTGTCAAAGGGAGAACTCATTCCTTTGCTGTGGGATTTGGGATGCCATGATCCACGGCCCGTGTCAGGATGAGACCCACTTCTCTCAATTCATCCAGCTGAGATGACTGGCAAGTGAGCCCTGATCAGTGGTGCAGAGATGGAGACCAACTACTGACCCCACAACAAGAATGAAATTTTCTAATATAATGTTTTTAGCCAGTGAGAACTATTTCTACATATGACTTTTCTATATCTTACCACCATGTAGATGGTTTAGAAGGCCCAAATACTGCAGCCTTCTCCATGGTATCCTGTCCTTTTTGAGACACCCCTGAATGGTCCCATTTTTGCCTTCTGCAGTTACTTTCAAATCACTTTCCTGCTTCTTTAAAAACAAACAAGCAAACAAAACAAAACAAAACAAACAAAGAAAACCCCAACCAACCAAACCAAACCAAAATCAGGCTGAGTCTCTTTTGTACTTCTGTTCTCCAGAGGAATCTTCACACCTAATAGCACACATACAATTTTTCCCCTCCCCATGGTAATTAAAGGTAATTTACTTTAGGCAGAGGCCAGCCAGTGCCTCTCACAGCTCCCTCACTGCCCAGCATCCAGTGAGGGCTGCAGTGAGAGCCTGGGCAGCACAATCTCAGTACCCAGGTCACATGCAGTGCTCACAAATAATTGCAGATCTGCCCCATAACCTTCACAGATGTAACTTCATCTGTTGCCGGGCTAGGTTTTTTATTTTATTTTTATTTTTATTTTTTTTTATTTATTTTTATTTTTCATTTCCAAAACTGTGGCCGAATTCCTCTCAAAGCAGAACCAGCCAATGCTTTTGATTGCAGCCAGGACCTTTGCTTATGCACGTTACTGCTTTTATGTCTGCTGGAGGGGTTTGTTTGGGTTTTGTTTATATTTTTTTGTATCAACCAAGTCGTTTTCTAGTGCTGGAATGGCTTGATCTGCCGTGCTAAAGACCCATTGTGTCTGTCACATGCTTATCCTATTTCAGCAGTGAGAAATCAATAGGAATTGATTTGAGAACGTCCAATCTTATCAAGTATAGAGTAGGGCACTGGCACAAAGGCTGAGTTGATGGTGTAACATTTAACAAGGCACGTAGCCCCAAGTATGACAGCCCTGTTTGAAAAGGATGGTTGGACTCCAAGGGGCAAAGCATGTTTGCTCCTCTCCATGCCCCTGCCTTTCGGATGGAGCCAATTTCCACAGCAGCTCCCCCCCCGCAGCAGTGTGAGCACGATTTCTAGTCCTCACAGAAGATTAGGTAGGGAAGAGAGAAACTGTTGCACTTAGAAACAGAAACGCTGCCAGCAAATGCTATTTCAGCAATTACCTATGTTTAGTAATTATGTTAATGTTGATTCTCAAAAGGCTGTTATTTTCTCAGCACGTTCTTCATACTTTATCTCTCTACCTGCCTAACCCTTTATTTTCACTCTGGCTATTACTGGTTGTTTGTCAAGTTAAGTGATGTTTGCAGTGCCAAGTGTTGTCGAGGTACTGTTGCTTTAGCTGAATTCTTATTTTTCCAATACTGGCTGTCGTGATTTTCTGCTCATCACCACTACAAGACTTTGGGGATTGGGTTTCACTGCTTACAAGAGACCTTGGGTGCTGCAGGTGCTATTGGGGCTTTGGGCTGTGGGATGACTGAGCAGCTCCTGGGGTGTGTAACAACACATTTGATGAAGTGTGATGGGCATCAATTTGTAAGTGTTGAACTGCCACACGTGGGGAAGCTTTGTGCTTTCCCCCTTGAGCCAATGTGCTGGCAAAGACCCACAGCACGCTCTGCCATGACAGAAGTACCACACCTGGAGCACCCTGATCAGTCAGATTTGAGGAGACTCCTCGGGAGGTGTCAGCACACTGAGATGTGTCCCTGATGGACAGCCTGCAGCCTGTACAGAAGGATCTCTGTGTGTGTGTGCCTGTGTGTGTCTTGTGTGTGCAGATCAAGAGGAAAGCACTCAGTTACTTGGTGAAAGGCAGAATTGCCCCAAGGCCAGCACGCTTCCAAATGGATGAGGCCAATGGATCTCATGGGCTGGCATCTAAACCGTGCCCTCAGGAATGCTGGGCTCAGCAAGTGCTTCCCGAGAAGACCCTGTGACCAAAGAGAAATATGTAGTGTTGTGCATGGAACAGGGAAAGAGAAACACTGATCTGGGGGAGGAAAGGGGAAAAGTCCCACTCTAGAGAGAGATTCTGCATGTACCAGGCTGGGACATGGCACTTTAAAAAGAGCCAGTTTTGGAGGCAGAACCAAGTCTGTGCCTAACAGTGCAGCAGAGTGTGCCCTGAGCCTGGAGACACTGTGACTTTATGAGTGCTCAGAGGGCTCTAACGAGCTGCTTCCAGGTCCCAGCCAGCTTTCCAGGCCCCAGCCAGCCTTCCAGCAGGTCTCTGCACAGGGTCACTGCTGCCTCCTCGCCTTCCTCCTCACGCTCTCTTGGCAGACACCTGCTGGCCAAAATCTTTGCAGCAGTCCCCCATTTTGTTACCCGATGGGTAACAAACCCATTTCTAGACAATTCCCAAGAGGGATTCTTGATTTAATGTGCTGGAGCTATTCCAATAAGCATCCTGCAGACAGCAGCCTACACTGCAGGAGAAAGCTGGGAGGTGAACCTGTCAGCCCCGGTATCAGCCAGTAATACCAGGTATATTTAATTTACCAGTACAGGCACAGCTTTGAAAGCTTGACTCCTCTTTGCAGCCTCTTCATTAACATACAGCAGCCTCAAACACACGGTGCAGCACTGCACATTAATAAACTAATTTGCTCTACATTTGCTGTCAAGTGACAATTGCACCTTCCTTGAACTTTATGGGCTCCAACTTTCTTCCTTCATTGATTTTTTCCTTCTTGTAATTCCCCTCCCTGTTCCTGCGGTTCAGGGAACACATCGGGAGCCCTCCTGTGGTTAATTTAGCATCCATTAGCTTTTTTTATCAGCTTATTGGTAAATTAATTGTTGGGACTTCCTTAGAAGGAAGAAATTACGTCTGATCCTTCACCCTCCGCACGGAGCGAAATCCGACCTCCAGAGAGGAGCTGTGCCCCCACGCAGGGATGTGCAACCTCTCCAGAGAGCAGCGTTAGCAAAGAGCCCGCTCGTTTAATGGTCAAGATAAGCAAGGTACAAACAGGGCTGACTTGGCAAACGTGTTCATTAGCCGAGATGGGGGAGCTTTGAACTGAAGAAAGCGGCGATTAAGCTCTAATTGTATCTTCTTTAAGGGGGCATTTTGAACAGCCGACCCTTTTGTGAGGTGGCTCTTCTTACACGTATCACGTCTTCCTATGGATAAACAGCCCTCTATCTCACTTCACTCTTCTGTTTTCCTTTCCTTGTGAAACGCTGGATCTGATTTAAGTTCTAATGTAACGCTCAAAATTCAATAGATCTTCCTTGTTGCCTTTTCCTCTCGGAAAGTCTTCATCAATGAAACCCTTGAAGATTATTTAAATGACCAATATAGAGTAGTGCTCTTTAGCTGTGCAATCAGAGATGATTTACTGGATGCATTTCAGGATGATTGTAGTGCGTGTTAAGGGATTGCTCAAGAAAAAGAGGAGGAATTTAGCTGAGGTGTTTTGCCTCCCCCCAAAGGGCACTGCAAAGTGGCAGGAATGCCGGCTGTGTATGTCACTGTTATTATGGACCGTGGAGTATCCACTAAAAGGCAGGAAAGCCAATATGTCAGGTATTTGGAAACCTTCCACTCACTGCAGAACCAGCACAGAGCACAGGCCACAGTGATAGATCATGCTGACCTATTTCCTAGGCTGGATACCGAATCCTATGTGCTATTTACACACATTATTTTCACCAAATCCACCTGCAGGTGCAGTTATCCTCTTTTTACACCTTGTGTGGAAGCTCAGTTTAAGTGCAAAAAGTGCACGTATCTTGCATTAAACAGGGGTTCTTCCTACAACAAATGTTATTCTTTTGTCTCAGGGCCAGCTGTCACGAATAGAATTCAGGATAACAAGGAGGAACAACAAAACATCCTGATCCGTGGCAGATCTCACTGGTGAGCCTCAGATTTACTCCCTCTGCTCTGGCTCAGCACAATTGTGCCGGTTTAAGCAAACTGTGTAAGTTTAAATTAACCTTCCTCCCACCCTGTGAGAGCACCTGAGAGCGGGAGGTGATGTCACACCCCGTGTATCCCCTTCCCATGAGGTTGCTGTGTTCACTTCCCCTCTGATGTTTCCTGACTTCATGGATCTCAGTCAGCCCCTGAACGTTTTATGCTTGAACCTTCCTTCAGCTTAATCCGTTTCAAATGTTTATTTGTCTTTCTAATTTAAAAGTCTTTCTGTGCCCGCTGATCAGCTGAACCGCAGCCAAGATCAGGCTCTCAGCAGTAAATAGCTCACAAATGACCTTGTGTAAACAATAGAAGAAAAAAAAAAGAGAGAATTTCGCTGGTCTGTGTGAGGATTTGAGATTATTATAATGACATGGATATTACAGGAGCTTGAAAACATAGGGGAGATGTGTTTCAGAGAAGAAATATGATAATTTGTGGCCAGAGAGAATAAGGAAGGGTTCAGCCAAAATGGAAATTACCTTTTGATGCTCTTTTACTATAATTCCTATACCTCCAATTACAGCAATACAATGGGTTGTTTAACTCTTGTCTTATAACCCCAGCCCTTATGCATGACTTAATCCATCCAAAGATCTTAATTAACTCATCACTCTTATGATGCTGAATTATTAAGGAGACTTTGCTCTTGTTTAATTGGCAACGTTGCACAAATATATATTTAGGAAGCAAAAGAAGACCTTATGGGTGAGTCCATACAACCCTTTTAGGGATCTCATGAGGCAACACCGAAGTCAGGAGGAGGATTTGATACACAGGGAGATATTGGGGTTACAAACTGATTGGGGTTCTGAGTGAGGTAAAACTTCTGGCTCTGGGCTGATCTGGAAGTTCCTCAGGGTACCCTCAAACACAGAGCTCACACACTGGATATTATTCTCTCTGGGACTCTCTAATATTTATCTGAGCTTCAAGCAGCCAGGCAGTAAAACTGTTCAGAAGAGGGTTTTCTCCCTCCCGTGGTGCTATTTTGCTTTCCTTTTTGTTATGTTTGAGGAGCCAGTTGTGGGCTGGCCATGAAGTCATGGTCCTGCAGCAGAGCTGGCCCAGGCTGGATGGGCACTAAGTGCTGTGCCTCCACCCAGGCTTCCATCCTGAGGTGAGGTTCATTTTTATCAATGAAAACTTTGATTTTCTACATAACTCTGATTCTTTTATCAAAGGTTTTCACGTACTAGAGTAAAAATAATTATCCTCTGGAGAATGACCCACATGACCCACCTTGGCATCCAGTAGTTGGAACATTACTTTGGGCTTGTCACTCTCTCATTTTTCTTTCCCTTTAGTTTGACTCACGGGTTTTCTTTATAAACAAATTCCAGGTTAGGCCCTTTCACAAATGTACTGTTTTGCAGTTCTCATTTATTTCTGTTTCCCAGGCAAAAGGATTTCTGCAGCTCAAAAATTCCATCTTTCAGCCTTCACACCTTGTCTCCTGGGAGGCATTCTCACAATCTCCTTCCCATCAGCATTATTAGATTTCCAAAGCAGCTCAAAACAGTAAAAACCCCACCTTTGGTCTTCAGCTTTGACATGTTGCCTTTCAGAAGGTGCCTCCCATGCTCGAGAACCAGCCAGCAGAGCTGCACCTCACCCTCACCCTCTGCTCTGCTTTCAACCAACTCAGGCTTTGTTTTCTTTCACTTATTGATTTTTTTTTTTCTTTAAACCCCAAACCTCTTTGCCTGCTGCTGGACAGCAGCAGAACAGATGCTACAGAATTATGTTTCATATCTGTCTTTACTCTCAGGCAAAATTCAATATTCAGGGGCACGGTCAAAATTATTTCTTGATGGCCTTTGGATATTTGCTAAACACACACAGCTCTGGTGTATTATCCCTTTTCAGTTATGTTATATTGTTTTCAGTAATAGCTACAATTTAGCCAGTGCACATACACCAAGGCAAAAACACACAATAAAAGCCTATAACTAAACTGTAACCCCGTGAATTCAAGGGCTGAAAAGGCAGAGACTTTATGGTTGTATTAAACTACTTAATAGATGGGAGTTTTAGCACACAGGTCCTAATTCTGGAAAGTATTCAATCTATGGAAGTTCACAATCCAATGGAATTGTGTTTTTTTAAACTGAAAACCTTTTTCCCTTTGTCAAAGTCCATTAAATTCCATGTGTTAAAATCATGCTTAAGCTTTATTCAGGGTGAGGGTGCTTAGGATGCAACCAAAAACCCACCTGAAACAGCCAAAGTTTCCAAGTTTGGAAAACAGGTAGAAAACCCAGAAAGGTGAAATCATTAAAACACTCAAAGCATTCAATCCTCTTCTTTGAGTAAAATCAATAACACTTTGAAGGAGTGAAATCTGATGTAAAATCCTGCAGTGAACTTCTGAATTTCCCATTCTGCAGTGAGTGTCTAGACACCCCCATGATTAATACTTTCATGACTGCCCAGCCAGATGGAAGCCTGGTGGAAGACAGAAACATAATAGCCACGTAAATAAAAATGTCTTTACTAAAGGCCCTGCCAAGGCAGAGAAATCTCTGGGCCTGAAAGAAAACAGCAAAGCTGGGGGCGATGCAGTAATTGTCATGTGAGTGTTCCCAGAGATGAAACTCAGCTAAAACTCTGAGCATTCAGAAAGTGGGGGGAGGCTTTGTTATGTATCTGAAATACTGGAGTTTCATATTAATTGAAAACAGGACTTATTATATGGGGCTGCTGAGAAACAAATATGCTGGTCACCAGGGCAGAGCTAATGAGATACCAGAGAAGCTACTCCTGAATATGACTCAAACCAGAGTTGTCAGTTTACTGACACTGTCATTTAACTTTCATAATTTCAGAATTTGCTTCCCCCAATTGACTGGTATTGTCAGTTAACTTTCAATATTTTGGGGTCTGCTTCAGCCCCTGGCCTGTGCTTAGTGCCCTTCAGCTCAGTGATTCCTATGGACATATGTTAATCTTCCAGCAGGAAATCAGTCTGTTCTTGTTTTTCACAATTCAACAAAGCCGAGTTGTTTCCACTGAATCGAGAGTACTTTGAGTAAGGAACCTGCCTGTCATCTTCAAAAGTTCACTTCATTAATCTCACCAGAGCTATGAAGCTCAGTCCAGGCTGAGTTAATCAGAAGCAGCCAGGACTGGACTAAGGGTGCAATCCAGGGAATGGAAACAGCACCGAGAAATGCTGGGCTGCTCTCCCATGGGTTGAATAACTAACTGTTGATATACAGAAGCCTGATTTTGCAAGCCAGGCTGTGGGCTAAAACATGTGTGAGAGAGCACAGATGGACTTCAGCATTTAATAGGCAGAAGTGAGAGGTGAGCAGCTCAACAGCACCAAAGACAACCTGCTTGGAAACAGGTAAAAACCACCAAGCCCACCTTCTGCTCTGATAATAACACCAGCTTTTATTGCCCATCAGTTACATTTTCTGACAAGGTTTTTTCTTCTTTTGTTGGATATTACCATGCTGCCTATGGGGGCAATGCAGAAGCTTGATGTCCGCCTCCAAATACCTCATTAAAATTTAGCTGTGACAAGATGCTTACAAAACCCAGGGCAGGTTTCACTGTGGCAGTCACTTAACACACCAAATATGATTGTCTCACCTACCTGTCCTGACCTACCTGCCTGTTTTAGTATCCTTGACTAAACACACTGTGTTAGTGCAGTTGTGTGCAGAGCTTAACACAACTGCTGTTGGAGCCCCAGCCCAAAAGGAGTCATTAGAGGCTACAGCAATACAAATAATATATAAATCATTCATAACAATCCATAGCTGTATACCTCAATTGCTTTATTTCCAGTGAATAATTCCACCAGTTCAAGTTGTCAGGCATGGTAGCAGGCAAAAAAAGCTGCAAGCAGCTCTGAAAAGTTCCCAAATTATGGCTTCCCACAGTTCTTTTACCTGTGGCAGCTTTCGATGGGCTTTAAAAAGGACATGAAGGAGACAAGAAACCCTGAGGCAGAGTGACTGGGGTGGGGTGCTGGGAGTCAGGAATGGCATAAATGGTGGAGAAAAGGAGTTGGCAAAGCTAAAAGGATTTTCTCAAAACTGAGGAGAAGGAGATAGATACACATAGAGAAGAAAAGGATGGAGTAGGGGGGAGTTACACAGCCAATATAAACACAGAATCACAGAAGGGTTTGGGTTGGAAGGGACTTTAAAGATTATTTTTTGAAAGTCCCCTGCTGTGGGCAGGGACACCTCCCACTAGCCCAGGTTGCTCCAAGCCCTGTCCAACCTGGCCTTGGACACTTCCAGGGATGGGGCAGCCACAGCTTCTCTGGGCAACCTGTGCCAGTGCCTCACCACCCTCACAGGGAAGGGTTTTTCCCAATATCCAATCTAAACCTACTCTCAGTTTGAAGGCATTCCCCCTTCTCTCACTACATGCTCTTGTAGATAGTCCCTCTGCCTCCTTTATTCACCTGCCTCTGCCCACACGGTGACACCTCATTTGTTCTGGGAGCTCTGACAGTTCCCATTGCCTCAGTGCCACCCCAGAGGAGCTGGTGCCAGGTGTCCCTTACCCAAGGCTGGACCACAGAAGCCACATCGTCCTGGAGCCTCTTTGGCAGCACTGAAGATGTTTCTGCAGTGATTTCAACACGCAGTGCTTGCACAAGCAGGTCCTTGATCAGCAGAAATCATCTGCAGCAGAAGCAGAAGGGGCTCTCAGTGAGCAGACGTGGGGAGCCTGCTCTCACTCATCAAGAGTTTAATTTAGCCCATCTGCTGGCCTCCTCATCCTGCCAGCATAACCTCACACCTGACACCTCCACCTTCCTGTGCCCATTCCTGTGCATTCTGGGGAAGCCCAAGAGGTCACTCCTTGTCTTATTGCAATGGCAGATCTCAAACTATTCAGCCACATTGCAGTTTAAAAGCGTGGGGGGCTGTTCTCTGCAGAGGGAGCCTGACTGTAGATGTCTGAACTGAGGTGGGCTCTGTCCTGTCCCACCTCACTCTGCACATGCAGTGCTGTGTGGAGACACCCAGCCTGTGTCCCAGCCCCCAGCAGTGAGGTGTGTTAGCCCTGACACTGCCCAAATTAATGCCTTCCAAAGGACAGGGTAACTTGTCCAGCCACAGGAAAAAGGTTACCCAGCTCCCAGGCACTCGAAGTGGTCCAACAGGACATGCTCGGAATTAAACTCAGTCCAAGGTCACAGCATGATGCAAAGACCCTGCTGTAACCCAGCAAGAGCTCCTGCTTTCCACTTACCTTTTTTACTCACTTACACACATTTTCTATGTAATTGCACCTGCCTAATAGCCCTCTGTCAGGCTCCTGCCATTCATCCATCATGCATTAACAGCCTATTCTGATTTCTGAGGTACATTTTGCCTTCTCTGACACCCATAATTTTCATGTAACCCCTTTACTGAGGCAATTAAATCTTCTTCCCGTCCGTTCTTTTAGAGCTTAAATTTACATTTTTAGTACAAGTTTTTCAACAGCCCTCGCTCCTTCACAATTGCAGGGTTTAATTCATGTTTATGTGCAGTTCATGTGGCACCCTCACCACATGGTTCATTTCTGTCAACTACAACTCCCTGCAGAATTCAGATTGCAGCCCAGGCTCAATTTGCATTTCCACCTCAAGAGACATGAAAACACAAGATCAAAAATGGGACGTTTCCTTCTAACTTTGACAGTTTGCTTATGTCCTGTAATTTTTTTGCATGAAGATTTAAAAAAAGAATAAAATCTATAGTGATTGCAGCTATTTTCCTTATAATGCATGCAAATGCACAGTCCAGTGAGTGTGGAAAACATACAGACAGGGGAGAAAAATCCAAATGAAAAACTCAACAGAGCATGCAAGTGCTTCTGTCTAGCGTTTCAAACAAGTTGTCCATCTTCATGGTCTTACAGTTTATGGAACAGGTCAATGGATGGGGGTTTTTTTGCATGATTTAGATTGTACAAGAAGCTAATAGCAAAGTTTGCTGGTGTTGGCCTCAGCAGCAAAAGGCAGCCTCACCTGGCTGCTCCTCTTTCCCAAAAGCAGCCCTGGGAATACTGGATATTGGCATAAACCTGCCAAAAACGCTGAATGGAGCAGGGAAGCTCCAGAAAAACCCTTTTATTTCCCACCAGATTCCACATATAGATGCTAAACCTCACTTCTGGGAAGGCTTTGCTGCCTGCCCCTGCTGCATCAGCTCCCTGTGGGAGGGTTGGCAGCTGCAGCTCCCCAGCCCCAGCCATCCCTCAGCCTGTTATTGCCTCTGCAAACACCAAACCTGTCAACAGCTCTTGTTCTCCAGAGTCAGGGTGTGATGGATTAGTCTTCTTTTGGAAGGAAGGCTCAGACTTCCCAAGGATTAGATCAGAGCAGTGTTGGAGTCCCATGGGTGCTGCCCAGGCATGGTGAAATCCCAGTCTAGCAGTTATTTTCCCATCTGTAGGACAGTGATCAAACTCCTCAGGGAATAATTCTGAAGTCCCTTTCAAACCTGGGTGTGAGAAATGTTTATAAAATATGTGACTATTTGACATTTAGGCAGTGCTATGACTGCTGGATCCCAAAGCAACAGGTAAGAATTTGCACAAGCCACAGCAAACTGCAGGAATGGGACCAGCCAAACCAAAACACCTCCCTCTCCAATCCCCTTCAGCTCCTGACACAGCCCACAGGGCTCTGAAAACAAAGGGGAAAACTTGAAACCCTTGCTTTTGCCATGTGTGACAGCCCATTTCCCCTGATAGTACCCAGTAGCACTCTTGTCACAGATTAAATAAAAAACAAACTTTAAAAACCCAAACCAACCAACCAACCAAACCCCACAAAACAAATCAGGCAAGAAACAGACTGAATAGAATTAATTCTTCTTTCACTCAACTGTCTCAGTCCTTCAAAGCCATCACCCTTGTGAAATGGATCTTTGTTCCAAAGAAGTGAGGTTGGGGCCACTCCACGGTGCAGGTTTGGATGCCAGACCCACAGACCTCCAGCAGGGAGCCCCCAAAGCTCCCCCAGCACCACAGTGATGAGCTTGGTGCTTTTGGCCGAGCAAGGAGGGACCAGCAGAGATTTTCAGATTATAGTGAGGGTGAAATTATCCTGATTTGAACCCAGCTGCTGCCTCCTGGGCTTGGGGAACAGTGTACAATGGGACAATGGGGCACCCCTCCTGGCCCAGAGCAGGAAAGGAGGGAGCGTGGAAGCCAAGGAGCAGCACAAGCAGTTTTGGCCTCCCCATCTAGGATGGTGTGCCAGGGGTCAGGGAATCTCTGAGGGAGCTCAAACAAAGCTCCTGAGCGTGTGTGGTTGTGCCTCCCAGCCCTGCCCAGAGGCACAGCCAGTTCCATGCCTGGGCCAGCAGAGCACTGCCGGTGCCAGTGGAACCCAGAATGGCCTGGACTTGCTGCCCATGGCTCCTGTGCCAGAGCCTAGGAAGGCCTGGCTGGCTCCTGCTGTTCCCTGGCATGTTCAGGACAGCGTTTACAAGGGAACATCCCTTCTGGAGAGGCGAGCATCTTCCCAGCAGCACCGCTCCCTGCCCCAGCCCGCCTTGCCTGGCAGCAGCAGGAGCTGCAAATCCCACCTGACCAGGCTGTCACCTCCCAGCTCTGCAGGGCTGGAACTGCTCGTCCTCGCAGGGATTCAGCTTCCTCTGCCCTGCTGGGATGCTCAGAGGACAGACAGGGATATGGCATTGCTTCTGCTCCTGCCAGCACCTCCACCCCACTGACTTGCTGTCAGTGCTCAGCATTCAGAGCTTCACCTGCCTCAGTCTTGGGTGCTGCAGTGATTCATCACACCATCCCACACCCAGACAGCAGCCAAACTGGACTTTTTAGTTATTTTCCTCAATTAGTGAGAACAGTTTTTAGGCATTAGAACACTGATGCTGTCTTTTTTAAATTGGCTTGGTGGTATTAAGCAGCCTGTTGGTACTTAGGAGCATGGGCTGTTGTGCTGGAATTGTCATCTTGTCATCAACTGGCTTTTAATTAACGTGAATTTTATCTTTTCTCTCCTAATTGGGGAAGAGGAGAGCAATCAGAGTATAGGTGTGTGCAAAGTAGCCTCAGCTGCAATTTCACTGAGCAAACTATGAGCCACTAAAGAGTGACAGCAGCTTCTAATGTGCACAGTAACCATTATGAACATGAAAAGCTGCATTTATTTCTAGCACCCCTCTACATTTTTGATGGAGAGCCACTACTTGAAGCCAGGATTCCATTCCCTCTGCCCCACCAGCACAACCACCAGGCAGTGATGTCAGTGCACTGAGCTTATCAGGCTGCAAAATCTTGTGACTTCAGACATTTGGGGGTTTTTTTTGCACTAGGCAATCCAGAAAGGGGAAATCTACTTCAAAGGGGAGAAAGGAAACCCTGAAAGAGAATAAGGTAGATCTCCTCTCACCTTCTTTCTCCTTTCTGATTTATTAACTATATTGCATTTCCAGTGCTTAAAAAGGGCTGCAAGAGAGTTGGGAAGGGACTTTGTACAAGGGCATGGAGTGACTGGATGAGGGGTGGTGGCTTCAAACTGACAGAGGGCAGGGTTAGGTTGGCCATTAGGAAGAACTCCCCTCTGAGGGTGGGGAGGCCCTGGCACAGGTTGCCCAGAGAAGCTGTGGCTGCCCCATCCCTGCAAGTGTTCAAGGCCAGGTCAGAGCAACTTGGGCTAGTGGAAGGTGGTCCTGCCCATGGCAGGGGGTGGAATGAGATGATATTTAAGGTCCCTTCTACCCCAAACCATTCTGTGACTCTGTGATTTTATGTTCATGGCGAGTGAAGAACTCTCCATTCCTCAGCTGCCCTGTGTGACCCAGTTCTCCCACTAAATCTTTGCCATGGGCTGCTGTTTGTGCAGTGCTCTCAACAGTGTCAGGAAAATAACACAGAGCTTTGTGTCTGCTCGTGGAGAAAAATCTCCACTGAGAAGAAAAGTAAAAACTGGTGTTTCTGTGGAGTCTGAGCTCCCAACCTGGCAGGATGCTCGTTCTGACAGGGGGAGGGATGGCTGGGGAAGTGTGGGAACCAGCCCAGAGGATCTCTGTCACAGTCCAGAGGGAGGTGTTAATCCATTAGAGGGACACAGGAGATGTGCAGCCATTTGTTTCTTCCAAGTGAAGCAGTGATTTTGCTTCTGTTCTGAAGCACTATTTCAAGGTGAAGGAGAGAGACAAAGCATGAGTCTGTGTGAAGAACCAAAACCATTCCTAAACCCTCTTGGTTGAAGGGTTTATGGTACTTGAAATCTTAGTTAAAAATGGCTTGAAAAGCTTTCTGTTCCCTGTACAATTATACACAAAAATCAGTGTACTATTCATCTGCTTGTTACCTGGCTGTACATACCAAAGCCCTTATTTGAAGGTAAAAGTGATTGTACCTCTGCTGTATTTTTTTGTCATTCTAATTTCCTTGTAGGGCTGGTCCACAGTTCCTTGACAATCGAGGCAAGCCTGTGATCTCCCCTTGCCCACAGTAATATCCCCATCAGCCTATCTTTTATGCAAGCCATGATAAAGGGCAGAGTTAAACCAGCACAACCAGAATTAAATAAAAAAATTGGGTTTCTGTCCACCTCTTTTTTGCTTCTCCCAGCTCAGTCCCACACTGAGTATTTCAAAGCTGATGGGAAATGAAAGTTGTGGTCCATGGAGAGCTAATGGCTGTCTAAAAGCAGCAAAAAGAGTTAGGGGAAAATTTATCCTCCCCTCACCCTTAAATCCACCTGAGCTGAGAAGGGCAATACATCAACAGGTCTGTTGATAGGTTCTCTTCCAGTGTAAGCTTATCATCCCATTTTATCCATCTCATCATCTTGTGGACCTACAGACTGGCAGTAGATAGATGGCTCCAGAAAGAGTCAAGGTAACATTAAAGAGACAAATGTCTTCCATCTCCCTGTTCTTTTATGCACACTGATTCCACTCCAGAGTCATCTGTACAGCAGTCTCCTCTTACCACCAGCCTGAGACAAAACAAAGCAAGGCCCTGAGTAAATCCCAGAAGGCTGAGGTTAGGGAAGGCTCAGCAGTGTGAGCTGTGACAGCAGACACTGCCTCAGGGGAGTCGACCCAGGAACCTGCCCAGAGATGTTTCCTGCAGTGCCTCCCTCAGGGGACATCACCTCCAGCTCTCCCTGCTTACACACAGCTCTACACAGCCCCTGCCTTTCCCCCAGGACATGCTGTTGGAGGAGATGAGACATGAGGACAGAAGGATGTCACTTCCCCTTTGGCCTCTTGTTTTCTCTCTCTGGCCTTGATTTTTGTCATATCTGCACTCAGACTTGTCTTTGTCAGGGGTGCAGGAAGAGTCAAAGAGGTTGAGATCGAGTGTCCCCCCCGGCCCCATACACGGGCCCTGGTACCACTCCAACCTCATCCTCCTTTTATCTCAGGGCTTTTTATTTAAGACTGATGTGGTCTGTGAGTTTAGCAACCACCCCTGCATCCCCTGCACTCTTCTGCTCCACAGATAAAAATTTACCTCTGTCCAAGACAAGACCCTTCAGCAACACAAAGCCCTCGAGCTGGCCCCAGTTCTGGCCCATTCATCCCTGACAGACACTGCTACCCACAAAATGAGAAGTGAGGTGCTTCTCCCAGGGATTGGAATGTGTTTGGACCTGTGACCTTACATTAGTTAGGCACACTTTAAGCCTGTAACTCTTCCTGAGTCACTCCTGTTGTCTCCATTACTGTTGTGCCAGAGCCTCCTCAGGTGCCCACATGCCACAAGAGCTGCTGGGCATGGAGGGAGAAGAGGGGCAAAGAGGGACTTACCTGACTGAGGCTACACAGGAAATATAAAGTAGAACACAAACCTGGGGTCAGCCAAGTCTCACTTTAACACTCGTCTTGCCAAGTACTATGCAGAGAAAAAAAATCTATACTCAGCATCAAGAAATTTGCTTATAAATAAATATTCATATATTGCATAGTCTTTTCCCGTTGGGATATTCCTGTGGAGAGCCTGTTTTGGTGGTCATTTGTCACTTAGAGCTTGTGGAACAGGCTTCTGTTAAACAGATGAGGTGGGTGACCCTGCACACGGGAGCAAAACCTCCCCTGCACGGGCAGGTGTTGGAAACCACGAGAAGTGACCATAAATCCTGCCTTTCCTTTGCTGACACACACAAAAAGAGAGTAGGATGGAGGACGTGGCAAAATAACTGGATGCAACAAAGCCTCATTATGTCTGATATACTGCTCACCTCCCAGGTACAGTGCAACCATCACTCACAGGCACAGGGAGAGGCACACCTGGGACACTGGCCTGTTGGAGCAAGGCCAGGAGAGGCCACCAAGATAATGTGAGGGATGGAGCACTTCTGCTCTGAGGAAAGGCTGAGAGAATTGGGATTGTTCAGCCTGGAGAAAAGAAGGCTTTGGGGTGACCTAATTGTGACCTTTGGTACCTGAAGGGAGCTGCAAGAAAGGTGGAGAGAGGCTGTTTACAAGGGTCTGGAGTGTCAGGACAGGGGGGGATGGCTTCACATTGACAGAGAGTAGGGTTAGTTTGGGTGTCAGGAAAAAAATCCTTCCCTGTGAGGGTGGAGAGGTCCTGGCACAGGTTGCCCAGGGAAGCTGTGGCTGCCCCATCCCTGGAAGTGTCCAAGGCCAGGTTGGGTGGGGCTCTGAGCAAGTCTAGTGAAAGTTGTCCCTGCCCGTGGCAGGGGATTGAAATGAAAGATCTTTCAGGTCCCTTCCAGCCCAAACCATTCTGTCATTCTGTGACCTGGAGCTCCTTTGAGTGTCTCTGCTACTCCCTAAAATTATGAGCGTGGAAGCACACTCACTCCAGAGGGGAGCACGCCTTGGGAAAAGGCCCAGTGGGATACCTAAAACCCCCAGTGTGCTCATGGTGAATGCACAAGCCTTTTCCAGCAGTGGGTCTGGCTGTGGACTTGCATCACTTAGGTAGAATAGCACATTTCTCTCTAAGAGCTCTCAGATCAATTGGGCAGATGCAGCCCTAGACCAGAAAAGCAAGGCAGGAGGCATTTGAGAAGTAAGAAACTAAAAATATGGCAGCCCCTATGAAGGTCAAGATAAAGGTACCATGAGCAGACATGAGAAGAGGGGAGGAAGAAGAAATAAAGCTTACAAAGCATTTCCTACTGCTGTTTTTTAAAACATATGAGAGGTTTTAGTCTCCAGGAGCCTGTTGGAAAGAAGTTATGAGCTCTGCCTCTGCTTCTACAAATAGTTTTCTAAAAATACCAGAACCCAGAAATTATCACTGGAATTATTTGATATTTATTTTCATTCAAATGCTTATGTAGACAAAAGGAAAATATAGATGCCATCTAAACCCTGGACCACTTCTTTCTGCTGGTGCTCTGGATGAGTCAAGCAAATGGAAATCCCTGTCCCTGGCTGTGTACCTTTCACTGATTAGGCTCAGGAGGTGCAAGACAAAGTCCAAATTTTACTTTTCCCTGGTGAGTCCCTCCTGACAGAACTTAAAATCCTCACAGAATAGTTTTGTTCCTACATATACAGCATCATTACAGACTAACATTAACTCTCCTAATGGGGTTTCACAGGCGAGTGCTGTCCACAGAGCCAAAGTTGTGGCAGGGACGAGCTTGGTCTTAAATCTTCCAGGGAGGTTGTGCCCCTTTGCACAGCCACGGAGTGCTGAACGACCCTCCAGGTGCTCGTTACAGTGAGGCCCCACAGCCAGCAGGGACAGTGAGGCAGTAAATCCTGCCCAGAGCCTCCAGAGCCCAGCAAAGAGGAAAGAGTGAGTCAGAAAATCATGTTCCTTCCTCACAACATTTCCCGAGGTCCAGAACAAGCTCAGAGGTGCCACTTCCCACGTGTCCCTTTGCAGGAGAGCAAAGCACAGACAGAGCTGACTCCTCTTCTCTGAGATTTATGGCATGCAGGGACTGGTGCTGGGGATGAACCAAGGGAGAGAGAGAGATAACCAGGCTCTTCTCAGCCAAAGGCTTTCACAGCCCAAAAGAAAAGAAAATTTGTACTCATGTCGACCCTCTAAGTTTCACCTGGCTTCATCCCCAGGTTCACACCCAGCAGTGTTCTTCCACCCTCTTTCCCATCCCTTTGCACTGAGGTGAATGGGAACGGGGTGGATGCACACTGGGCTGCTCCCTGAGGAGCCAAACAGCTTGGGAACCATTTTTCTCAAGTTTAACGGAGTGGGGAAATGATTTTCACCCAGCTCCCAGCGAGTTCACAAGACCATCAGTCACTGCCTGCGCTGCAGCCCCCAGGGCAGTGGGTGGGGCAGGAGGGGGAATAACCAGGAGATGGCACAAGGCAGAGCAGCACAGAGAGTGCAGCAGCAGCAGCTCTGCTGGACAGCACACGCAGGAGTGCCTTGTTACCTCTCAGCATGAGAAACTAAGGGTTTCTGCAGGTTTCTGCAGGGTGAAAATTGGCTGTAAAAAGCAAAGAGCTCTCTGACTATTTTGCAGCTTGAAGATTCCCAATACACACGAGGGAGAGCTGGGAGTCACTGAAAGGCAGAGGGAGATGGATACCTGTGAAGTATGTTGTTTTCTCTGACACAGTGAATGATTTGCATAGAGTTACTTTATTGAATCACTTTTTACCCTTGTGGCCACTCTCCAACTGAACAAACACACCCCATGGGAAAGCCCCCTGCTCCCATGCCATGCCCATGCCCATTGCAGGGGCATCCAAAAGCTCATGACATCCAAACCCTCCCAAGTCACTGTACCAAAGGCTGTTTTCTTCAAACCCAGCCACTCTGAAAGCACTCAGCCTTTTCATAATCAGCACTTCCTGACAGAAATCTCTTCCACCAAGACATGAAAGAAATCCCACGTGTAACAACATGAAAATCCAGTTCCCATACTGGTATACTGGTGGGGTTTGACAGGCCAGGGCTCAGCTTGGTCCTGCATGGGCTGGTGGGAGCAGGAGGGTGAATCAGAGCTCAGCCAAAAGGAGGGACCCAAGGCAGACAGAGCAGGGAACAGAGATGCCCTTGGGACTCACCTGGACTTGTTCTTTTTTCCATGGCCTGCAGTAACAGGGGGGAGCCACATCCTCTCAAATATTATTTTACACTAAAAAAAAAACAGGTATGGGGTGGGATGAGAGGTAAAATCCTGAGCTTCATTTCAACCCTTTCTAGAAGTAAGGGTCAGAGTACGGTGGGATCCAGAGGGAGGTTCAGGTTTGTGAGGTGTGGCTTTCACCTCCACAAGAGCAAGGAACACAAAAAATTATATTTTAATCTTATCTTCTGTCTTGTGTTTTGCTGAGAGCTCCATAGGGGACCTCAGGAGCCGAGTAGCCGAGATATTGCAGGTACAGCTGTGAGCATAATGGGTTTTTTAGTTCATTTGGAAAACAAAACAGAGTTGTTCTGTCTTGACCCGAAACATTTTTTCCACTATAATGAGAGAAAAGGAGCAAATACACACCTTTGGTCAACCAAAACCTTCGGTTTGACCCAAAAAATGAAGGCTTTCATTTTGTTTTCATGGTGCTCAACCATTCCCTTAATTCATGCTAAATTCAAAACAAGAAATGCCATCAAGCAAAATGTTTTGTGTTCAGCTGAATAGTTTTTCTTACCTTCCTGCCCCCACCTGGGGCACTCAAGCTGAGTTTGTAAACTACTTTGGTTTGGTTTTGAGCTACAGGGGAAGGCAAAGGGAAACCTTACTGCTGGTCAAACCCCCCCAACCTGGTTTGTGGCCAGGCTGGAGGTGCAGAAAGGGCTCTGCAGGAAACTGCTCCTGCCTCCCCTGACATGGCTGTGATAACAGCACCAGCTCCCTCAAATCAGCAGCTTGGAACTCCTTTCCTGCCCCATCCAAATATCTATAATAAAGGCAATTCACAGCTCCAGCAAGGTGTACCCTCCCTACCCACCGATGGCTACCTGCTAATCAGCAGCAGCTATCCCCACTCCCTACCTCCTAAAATGTCTTATTAATGGGTTGGCACCCCCGGGAGAGCAGCGGGGGAACTGAAAGTAAACCATCAGGTTATGTCAGGATTTGAGTCACAGAGCAGCTCTAATTGAAACTTCTCTGTCATTTACTCATCAGGAATGTAGAGCTCCTTCTTTGAATGAAACATTAGACACCGGCCTGACAGCTCCAGGTGGAAGATTATCCGGCAGCCTAATCGCTCCCTGACAGCCCTGGTTACTCCCACAACAGCATCTATTAACCTGCCTTTTATTCAGACCCTTTTATGCCTTTTTAATCAGTGGCTCTGGGTGCTTTGGAGCAAGAGCTCGATGGATCTCAGACAGGATGGGAGGGCTGAACCTCCCCATCACGAAATTCCACTGTTTGAGGGGGCAAGGGCTGCCTGTCAGGTCACCTCCTCCTGGGGGGGGGGGGGGGAAATCTTCAGAAAAAAGGTTGCCTTCTGAAACTGCTAATCCAGTTTATCTCTGGGAAAGGAGATAACTCTTTTGCCAGAAGTTGGGATGTTATCAGGAACTTCAGACTTCTGGGGTGTACTGTTTAAAGCCCCAAGTCATGGATGTGAAAAAAGGCACTGTGAAAAATTCATCTTTAATTTAATTTATTTTTTGATAAGTTACTACTGAGCCTTTAAGTTTGCAGAGAAAAGCTCAAAACCAGATGTGAGTCCACCCTCAAGGCTCAGGCATTGGAAGACAGATGAAAAGAACCCAAAGTTTATCCTCTCTAAATCAAGACTGGATGTCTCCTGAAAACTGATGTTATAACTCAAACAGAAGTTATGGTCTTGATGCAGAAATTATTAGCTGAAGTTTCCTGAGCTGTATTATGCAGGAGGTCAGGCTAGATGATGACAATAGTCCCTCCTGGCCCCCAAGTCTATGAATCCTTCACCTGAGTGTTTTGTAGTTGTCCCCAAACTGTCCTTTCTTATGTTTTATGCTTGGGTCCAGATTCTCAGTGGCATTCAGACCTAGAGCACCAGGGGTCCATTTTCAGGGGGAAATAAAGGAATTTTAGCACCTCACTCATCTGCACCAGTTCTTTGTTTGCTCTGAGCCCCCAGAGCAGACCCAGGGAGCCAGAAAACCTGTGGTGATGAACAGACCGAGGCATTTTGGGCTTCAAATTGCCCCAGCCCGGGGTTATTGATAGCACGGGTGTGACTGTCCCTGCTCAGCACCCACGGACCTGCTGGTCCTGCTGAGCTCTCGCTGCATTCGCTGAGCAGACGGGATGGGGAGCGTCCATCTCGAGCTCTGCATTTGTGAAAAGGCTCTTCCCTGTGTCTGCCACCTTTATCCCTCCCAGTTCCACCTCGTGGTGCTCCCAGTGAACAGCATCTGTGTGTAACACCCGGGGCTGGGTGGCTGCCAGCCCGTCCCCATTATCCCTGTGCTGCACCACATGCTGCTCCCCTCAGCTCCTGGCTCCTCGCTCCATCCCTGCACCCAGGTGCCCAAAGATTCAATCCTCCTTCCCCATGCCATTCTGGTAGATTTTGCTTCAGCCTTGGGCCAGATTGCCTTTGCTGGCTGCAGTTGGCTTGGCAGTGCCACAGTGGAGCCATCCCTGGAATAAATAACCCTCCCGTGAACAGACACCACCAGGCTCCTGTGCTCACCTCCTGTGCTCACACCCTGAGCTCTGCTGCTACATGTGATGGTCAGGGCTGATGAAACGTGCCCCAGGTTGTCTCAGTGGGGAGAAGAAACACCCTTCAAGTGGTGATCCAGTATTTCTGCAATGCAGCCCCAGAAACCTGGAATTCATCCTCCCACCTGGGGTTCCCAGCCCCATTAAGAATCTGAAATAAGATTGAGTCCGTGCCCAGAGGAGCTTCCAGCAAAGGCAGACAAGCCAAACCAGCATGGTAGATAATAGCTGAGGGTTGGAAGGAGTGGGGAAACCTGGATAAAGGGGAAGACATGGAAAGGGCTGCTGAAGGGAACATGTGGGAAAATGCATTTGATGGAGGAGAGGAAAGGCTGTCTGGGGAAAAGGACAGAAATGTGTCCAAAACAGTGGCAGCATGACTGAAGGAATAACACTGACAGGGAAGAAAATGAGGGAATAGGAGAATAGAAGGGCTGTGAAATACAAAAACTAGACATAGGAATAACAGCAGAATTTGGAAAGGTCTGTGTGGGAGACCACATTGGGATAACCAGGTATATAAAGCAAAAAGCCCAGTGAATTTATGCAGAATGGTACCAGTAACAGAAAATAAAAATAGAAGTGATGGTCTGGGAGCAGAGACAGAGGAGAAAAATGTAAAAAGACTAAAAAGGCAGATTCTTATCCAATGAAGACAGGAGGTAACCTTGTGGCTTATAAACATTTTCATACTGTGAATGAGGTAAAAGAAGGATTAACACAGCTAATGAGTGACGAGTTTCAGTTTAAATAAGTACGTATACATTGATAGACAGATATTCTACCACCAAAACAAAAGGATGAAAACACCCCAGGAAGAAGTTGCTGCCTTTCCAGGGCAGCTCTGGTGTGATAAAGGAACCACCACCATCCACCCAAGCACTGAGGCATCTGAGCCATTTGACGTGTCAGGGTCAGGTGAGGGAGCAGAGGAGAGCAGTGAGGCACCAAGATGAGACAAACAGAGAAGCTGACCCTTAATCCAACCTCTTACAAAAAAAAAAATATTGAAGATTCTTTGTTTTTATTTTGGCTTGTATTTATCAGACAGGGGTCAGGGCACCATGCAGCACACATTTGAGTGTGGCAGCACGGGCTGGAGAGCAGAAATGCTGCTGCAGAGATCAGCTGTGTTCCCCCTGAAACACAACTGCCATTTCCTTTTCCATCTCTCACTTCCCTAAACAAAAAGCATTAAACTATCCTTTTTTTCAACACCTTTATATCAGATATTTATATCAGCTGATTAATGGGAAATATTCAGGTTTTACACTGTTAGTGCCTCAGTAAGCTCATGCAAGGTACCCAGAGACATTTAATCATTGAGTTTGTCTTTATTTAATAGAGGTTGTTTAATAGAGTCTGCAAATCTGCTAAACCCACAGTGGCTCAGCACGTAATAAACCACAAGGGATCTTGGGGGTTTTCATGCCAATTATGCATCGATAGCCCTGGATTTGGAGATCCTTCAGATCTCAAGAGCTTGGTTTTGGCTCTGCTAGTGAGCAATGGCATTAACACACCTCCCTCTGCCTCACCAGTAAATCAAATGGGGCACAAGCAATCACAGGCTGGTAGAGATCCAAACGTTCCCAAATGTCAGCGGTGCTTCTATGCTTGAATTTAATTCAGCCCTGCTCCTAACAAGAAAGGAGAGGATATTAACACAGCACTGCTGGATTTGGGCATGACAGCAGCTGGAGAAGGATGGAGACCTTTCTGAGGACAATAGGAGAAGGTCAGGCACACAGATTAGGCACGTGCTGATCTCAGAAGACCATTCACTGTGCGGGTGATCCCAGCTCTGCCCCCGGGATGGGGTCAGAGAAGGGGTGAACACTCTTGCTGGCAGTGGATGTGGAGTTGTGAATTGTGGGAGTTTGTCAGGCTGTGACCCCCTGCTGAACAGCAAACCTGGAGGCAGGGTCAGGAGTGTGCCCTGTGAGGTGACTTTAGCACTGCCAGCTCTGTCTGCATAGTAAGAGTTCTCATTATAATCATTGTTTACAACCCCCCCAACGCAGCTCACCTGAGGGGCACAGGAAAAAGCTTTGAAAGACAACAACTGCAGCTTATTTGCAGTTGCTCCATTGGCTCGTAGCGCTCTCCAGATGCAGGTTAAAGCAGCAGTAAAGGAAGTAAAAGCATTTTTAAAATCCATTTTTAGAGCTGTGCGTTGGTGACACGCATTTAAATCATCTGCATGCCATCAAGCATGGGTTCAAATTTAAATGTCACTGCAGAAGCTCTTCCTCTTACCCCTTCACAAAGTCATTTGTCATCTCCCAGTTCGTGGCGGTGAAAGGAACTGAAAAGAAAATTAGGCAAACAAATAAAAATCTATGTTTATAATGCATAATGCAACCCTGGAAACCTCTTACTGTAAGGTTTTTTTAAAATATCATTCAAGAAGAAAGGGGAAGGGAAGGAAAACAAAACTCCTGTTAAAGGAAACAATAGACAAAGAAAAAGTCTTTATCTTTGCTTAAGTGTTAGAAATAATAATCCAATTAAATAATCCTTATGGATGATCATCTGGCTGTCAAAGTGAACCTTACTGTTTATTACCAACAATGCTGTGATAAATTTAAATAAATATTGGGGGAGGGGGGCTGGAATTAAGTGGTGGGGTCTTTTTCCCAGTCTTTAATTCTAAACTCATGACAGCACCCTCATTTCCCAGATCACTGAAATGTCTTTCTTCTTCTTTTTTTTTTTTTTTAATGGCAATTAGATAAAGTGTCTTACATATTTTTTCCCAAGAATTTCCAGTTTATGCTTCCCCAAGTTATAGCATTCATCTGAATATGAAAACCTTTATCACTCTAATGATTCTTCAGACCAGCAGTCTTAATTCTGTGTTAGACAAAATATCATGAACAAAATCAATGAGTAATATAATATGGTTTCCATAGCTGAAGACACTATTAAACCATTATTTCAGTTTTACACTGCAGTGGAAACTATAGAACAGACACATGAGTACAGATTATATGATATCAATGATAAAAATTATTATCTTCAGTCACAGGGCCAAATGTTTGACTTCTGAGACACAAAACATTGCTCCTGATGCCAGAATGTAACCTGCCTTTTCACCTTTAGGGCAAAAATATTTCAACTCAATTTTAAGATTGGTTGATGGTAGACAAGAGATTTCTCATTACAGTCGTTTAATATCCAATATGTGTTTGTTTTATCAGAGTGAAAGTTTTGAATTTTTCCCCAAAAAAGCACAGCTTTCTGCAGTCTTGTGATTGAGATGAGAATCACTATTGTGCTATAAAAATAATCAAGGCTGTAACTTGGACCCAGATGTTTGAAAATATACATCTCAGGTTATAATACCAAAACAAGCATTAAAAAGACTCGGTGTTCTTTCCAAAAGTCTCATCATTTGATGCCAAATCCAGGCTTTAAGGACAACTTGAGTAATAGATGTACTCGCAAAATCTATAAACTTCATTAATATTAGTTATGAGATTGAATTCCCCAGTCTCTCAAACTGGGAGATTTTTCTTTTTCTGTGGACGTTATCAGGCTTTTGCACAAAATAAAGCTTGTGATTGCATCACCAGAATGAGTCTCAAAGTCAACACCAGTACCAAAAAGGGGACCTGGAGAATCCCCTCTGCTACCCAAATCCTGGGCACAAAGGCAGGACCATGAGAGCTGTGAGCTCCCTGGCTCTGCCCCAGTTTCACCAGTGGAGCTGTGGTCCTAATTCAGCCATTCTCTTTAGGATGTGCTGGCAGCTCGACCCAAAGCTGATTATCTCACTGCACAGCCTGCAGGGCTGGGCTGGACCAAGAGCATCTGAGCCCACTGACCTCTGTCCTGCTTTGCTGTGATACTCACAGAACCACAGGAAGATTTGGGTTCGAAGAGACTTTGAAGACCATCCAGTGCCACCCCCTGCCATGGGCAGGGACACCTTCCACTAGCCCAGGTTGCTCCAAGCCCCATCCAACCTGGCCTTGGACACTTCCAGGGATGGGGCAGCCACAGCTTCTCTGGGCAACCTGTGCCAGTGCCTCCCCACCCTCACAGGGAAGGATTTTTTCCTAATATCTGATGTAAACGTCCTCTCTGTCAGTTTGAAGCCATTCTCCCTTGACCTGTCATGCCAGGTCCTTGTCCAAAGTCTCTCTCCATCTTTTTTGTTGGCTCCTTCAGGCACTGGAAGGCCACAATTAGGTCACCCCAAAGCTTCTCTTTTCCAGGCTGAACAATCCCAATTCTCTCAGCCTTTCCTCAGAGCAGAGCTGCTCCATCCCTCACATTATCTTGGTGCCCTCCTCTGGACTCCAACAAGAAAGGATCTCCAAGGTCAACAAGTCCAACTTTTGACCAAGTACCATCACACCCACTAAACCCTGCAGAGAAGGGCCACATCTACTTGGTTTTTTTTGAAGGCTGCAGTCTGTTCCAATACTTGACCACTCTCTCAGTGAAGAAACCTTCCCTAATATCCAGCCTGAATCTCCCCAGTGCATCATGAGACCAATTCCCCTTGTCCTAAAGGGATCAGTAGCTCCAGTGTAGCTGCTACTTTGGGTCCCTTCTATGAGAGGTGGGTCAAAGAGGCACTGTGTCTGTCCCCAGAAATGTCTGCAGAAGTCTATCCAGGTAAATTTCTTTAAAATTTGTTTAATTTGTTCAAGGCAGCTCTCAGGCTTTTAAGTCAATGACTTAACTTTAAACACTTAAATTAAGAGATCAGTTGTTTAACTTTCAGTTACCCGCTTGGCACATCTGTCTTTTACCTTTTTTCAACAGTTAAAGTTAGAAAACTGCAACAGAATAGCAAACAGAACTGAATAGCAAACACAGGGAAATATTTTTCCACAGTTTACAAGTTAAAAGGTCTCCTAAGGAACCCAAATGGTTGTGTAAACATGTTGGTTAGATAAAGAACAAGGGTTTAGGTGTCTGCAATCAGCTGAAATCCTTCAGAGTTAATTTGGCATTCATGGAAGCAGAAGATTGTTTGGTCTTGATGAAAGAATAGTATGAACTGGTCCCATCCAGCATTCCCAACAGAGCTGGAGGAATAATCTGCTCTGTGAACTTGGCCTCTTGTTCTGTTCTCCAGTTATCCTCAGGCAGATGGTGATTTTGTTGTATTGTTGGCTATTGGAATTATTTACTGAATAACCTCAGTAAACAATTCTCACTTGATAGATTGGCAGTGAGCAGCTTCCTTGGGATCTTCAGTGCTTGCTCTGCTTCAATAAGATGGAAAGACCACCTGGAATCACTGTGGTCTCTACTAGGATGAGTAGATTCCTTAAAAACAGGTTTCCAAAGGCAAAAAGACTGTGATTTCAGTTTCAACATTCCCTTTCTAGGAATATTTCCATAAGCTGAGCCATTTCCCATGGGCATTCCAACATCCAGGATTAGCCCAGGTACACAGATTAGCACCAGATCTCCCAACCCAGCCACAGACCTGGTCCCTCAGGTCTCTTTGTTGACTTCCCTGCCCAGACCTGAGGCTTTCAGCTCTTCCATCACATGACAGACACTCAGGAGCACGATGGACAACCTGGAGGAAATTTAAAGCAGCCTGTGACTGCCTACTCAGTCCTTTAAAATATTTCATCATCCGTTAAAATAAAAGCTTTTCAGAGAAAAATGACAATAGAAATAATAATCTAATGCATACAAGCTGGCTTCTCCCCATCCCTCATCTCCTTCAGGCCCTCCCCAGCCTCTCTGCTGACCCCTCATCTCTCCACAGTTCTCCTGGTCCCCCATCTCTTCCTTCTGCTGGGAGAGGCTTTTAGATGCTGAGCATTCCTTTGACTTCCAGGTTCCCCACTCCAGAAAAAAACACATTTGCCACCTATCCCTTAGCAGAATTAAAAGACAGATGCAGGTCCTTGAATGGGGAAGGTTGTCCTTTGTCTGTCAAAGAGATGGATGAATGGATAATACCAGAGGAGCTGTTTAGCTTCATGCTTGAATTCCACAGCATCTGAGCATCACTGAGATATCATAAATACCCTAGTACTCCAAGATAGTCCAAATCAATAAAGGCACAGGGAAATTCCCACTGGGTATCACAGCTCATGTAATAAATGTATTTGTCTAACCAGGCAACTTAAAATATATATATTACATTTCTGGTTTGAGAGATTATTCACCTAAACTAGAACACTTTACTGATCACAAGGATTCTTTAAAAAATGTGCACACCTATTTATAAAACAGATTTTGCCATTTGATTTCATACTGCATAAGTTGCCCAGTGCCTGACAATGACTTGTGAGCCTACTCCACTTTTCCAGATATGGATTTCCACCAGGCAGAAATAAAGTAGGAAATTACTTTTCTTATTTTATGGGCCATGAGAAAAATCACCGATCTCAGGACTTAAATGCTGGCCAGCAAAGCAAATGACCATTCAGAGGAGAATTATAGAAGCATAAGAAATTGCCAATAAATAACACACCGCTGTTGAAGGCACAGGGTGAGCTACCAAGCACATCAGAGGGAAAACCAACATTCTTAATGCTGAGATCCTAAACAACCCTGGCAGCAGCTCCCAAGAGGACAAAACCATATATTCCAGTGACTCTGAAAAGGGCACTGGGTTTTCTTAATGAACAGACTGGAAATCAGCATCTGTACATGAATGCAGAAATATATATATATAAAGGCAGGAGCTGAGGCTCGTGACGTGCTGGTTGAGCTTTGAAGTAATGTTGAGCTGAACTAGCTGAATTAGTGAAAATTCAGGGGGTTGTAGCTCAGTGTTCATAGAATCATAGAATTATTTGGCTTATTATATTATTATTATATAATAATATTATATTATTATATAATTATATTATATTATTATATAATAATATATATTATTATCTTGTTCCCTGGGCAGGGACACCTTCCACTAGCCCAGCTTGCTCAGAGCCCCTCCAGCCTGGCGTTGTGTTGTTTAAATGTGGATGTTAAAACTGAGAAAGACCAAGTTACTTTTTTAGAGAGGCTGGGCTTGGAGCTGCAAAGGCCTGGACATGTGGAGACCCACCAGCACATTTTTATGACCAGGCTGTGCAATGGCTTTTTGAGAATAATGCCACTGTTGAACAGGAGCTTTTCCCAGCATTACACTCCCCTGCTTTTGCCTGGTGTAACAAGCCACAGAGGAAGCTGGAGTGTATTTATGGAAGAAGGACTTGGGAGTTGAGATCTTCTCTCATTTGGAGGCTACAGGGAAGTGTAGAAAGGCAGGAATTCACACCCAGCAGTCTGAGATGACTAGCTGGTCTAATTTGACTTTCTCTGTAATTAAAGGAGAAGCTCAGCCTGCTCTGAACAGCATTTCAACCAGGAGCCTAATTTAGCTGCTCCAAGTCCCACTCTGGGAGCTCTTCCTGCTCCCCATTGATTACAGAGGGAAGCAGAGAAGACCAGGTATATAAGTGAATTGATTAAATTACCTGTCTGCAATTGTGTGGCACAAATACCCTGCAAACTGCCCTAGAACAGCAAAATTAGCACAATTTCCAGGGCTATGTAAAAGACCTTCAGCTGTATCTGACAAGAATGGAGCAATCTTTCCAACTGCTTCTGGTTTTTGGTAGCTGCTGCTGCTAAAAATCCACCACACAACGTATTGTTCAGGTGCTCTAGGATGGCTTAAGAAAATTAAGCAAAATAAAAAGTCACAGTCAACACCAAAATCCTGGATACATCTTTTTTTTTCCTAGAATTTGAATTGGACCACAGGTATGACAGAGCAGCACAGCAGATGTGCTGAAAGGGAGAACTTCTCGTGGCAAGTGTAGGTGTTTGTAATGGAAAATCTGGACTTTGGAAAATAATTTTACAACAATGTTGGAGGATGAAGTTCTCTTTATGAGATAAAAAGCCTCGGGAAACAAAGAGTAAATAAATATGATTCAAAATAAAAATAAAAAGCATAATTATTAAGTTTTCAACTTCTACCACAGCCTGACAACAGATCTGACAAGTTAACACAGGGGCTGGGGGAAAAAAAAATTAAAAAAAAATAAATCAAAACCCCAAGAAACACACAAACACAAAACAAACAAACAAACAAAAAAACCCTACAAAACCAAAAACAAGCAAAAAAACCCCCAAACAACAGAAAGCACCTTTTTTTTTTTTCTATTAAAAAGGGGGTGAAAAACTAGTTTTGAAATCACTGAAAAGTTTCCTGTTGACTTCAGTGCTACTGGCTCATGAAAAGCCTTTGGCTGAGAGGTTTTGGATGTCACTTCATGATCATAAAGTTTATCAGTCCTTCAGGTGATATAAAATGGAAACATAGTTTCTGCCATAGATCAGTTTGACTCTTTGTTCTGCAGCACTTTGGTGTAACTACTGCTTAGGAACAGGGTCTGTCCTAAGTTCAGCTTGATGTGTTCCCATAAAGAAAAAATCCTAAATTCACATGCATTTAGGGACACACAGAGATTCTTTATACCTAATGTTTTCACTGTTTGGGCTGATTGAGCTCCCCTGGCACTGTGCCCTAGAAAAGCTCTCCCAAGGCGGGTTTGCTTTCATGGCTCTTCTGCTCTCCGTGTTTCATCCCTGTAGAGCTGTAGCTTACAGAGGCTCATTTTGTAAAATCTCTCTCTGTTGACTTCTGTGGCCACCATGTTGTCCCTGTTCAGTGGAGCAAAAGCATTTTCCTCCCATCTCCCAGTCCTGCAAGTCCTGTTACTGGAAATGAAGTTTCGATGTCTAAGGCACTGGAGCAGCTGCTCCTGCCTATGGAAGATGGAAGCACCAAACTGTTAAATTAACAGCTGCAAAACAGCTCATGGAATTGGGCTGAAAGCTGTCTCCAAATCATTCCTTCTGAGCAAAGCAGCCCCCAGGCAGCCCAGGGCAGAGCCACTCAGGGCACAAAGCAAACAGCCTGGCCAGGCTGCAGTTCCACACACCAGCTCCACCTCCCAGACCAATCCGTTGGGATGAAGCAGTCAGAGAGAGCAAAATAATCTTGCAACTGATGGAGAAACCTTAAAAAAACATTGTGGAACGGAGGGGTTTTTTTTTAAACCCCACGTTGCTGCTCAGCTGGCAGTGGTTTTTTTCTGGACTGTTTCACCCATCCCTACATGATGATATAAAAGTCAGCGCTTCATTGAACTTCCTAATAGCCAGGACATATTTCCTTCACAACCCCAGTGCTCCCTCTCGCTAGGAGCTTTCTCCTAAGCAGCATGACACAACATATTGTAAAGGGAAAATGATAATTAGAAGGAACATTCGAGCAGAGGAAGTTGTCTGGAAAAATGCTTTAGTTAAATGAAGCGGCGAAGATTGTTTTTAACTTAATCTGTTAAACACACGGATCTATCCCGGCGCAGGAATGTCTGCTCAGTGCAGGCTTGCTGGCCATGGGTGGAGGACAAACCTGGGCAAGGAGGAGCAGGGAATTCTTGGTTTGATTTTATGGAGGTTAAACGAAGGTGCAGAGGGATTAAAAGCACATGAAGTGCTGGGTTCAGAGTGAAGGGCTGCAGGAGGCACCGGTGTGACCCAGCTCTGTCACACTCTGTGGGTGCCCTGGCTGCCCCTTCCCCCAGCTCAGGAACATTACACAGCTTTGCCCCATATTCCCAGGGAAAATCTGCATCAACACTGGGAACCAAATTCAGTTTGGGTGCTTGAATCTCACTTTCAACACAGAACCATTCTTCACACAGTGTTGAAACCATTGGTACTTTCAGACAAGTGTGTGTTAGGAATGGATGATAAAGACCTGTCTGATACAAATTACAAACACTGGAGAGAGAAGTAAAGAGAAAATATTGTCCTGAGGGAAATGAAAAAACAAACAAACAAACAAATGAAAATCCATTGCCCTGAAAGCCAGTTTTTGTTTGAGGTTTTGACTAGTGGATGGGGTGGTGGGAGATAATGGCAATCTGAAATATCCAATTTTTTTAATTAACCAGGCCACTGCAGCACTAATATCTCCTCCACTCAGAAATGTTTTGCTTTTGCATAAAAGAGGGAACTATACTTTTATTTTGGACCCAATTAATTTGGGCATGGAGGAGATGAGAACAGAATTTCATTTCTGGAAGAATAAAGATCCATTTTCCTTTGGAGAAGTTCACTCTTCCAACAGTGATGGATCTCTAAAAGCTACAGGGATACCAAAAGCAATCCCAAGTGAAAGGAGGTTGCACAGTGCAGGCAAAGGGGTCAAAATTGTTTAATAGAAGTGGTTTGTCAGGTAAATCTCCATCCTGTAATTGTTCTGAAATGACTGAGATGGTTCTCTGTGTGGAGATCTAGGAATGAGATAATGAACTGGGAAGTAGTGGATGATCATGGCATAAGGAAGAAAGCAGGAGATGCTGGAATTGCCATGGGACTATGTGGGAGAGAGGTTTTCCTCCTGCTTGTAGCTCTGCCCAAGCTTGCAGGTGTAGTGCAGAACAAGATCAAGCCAGCAGCTCCAAAACCGAGATTTCTTTTCTCTTTTCTGTTAATACAGAAAAGATTTGTGCTCATACAGTAAGGTTTCTTTTCTGGTAACCTTCTACTTTTCTCTTTCAGGCCTTGTTTTCCTTTTGTCTTGAGACAGGGGGAGAAGAATTTGAAAGCAGAGCTGGGTGCCAGCTCTTTTGTGGCTGCTCAGGGCAGTGCAGCTCAGCTCATTTGTGCTCAGGCTCCCGGGTCAGGCTGGGACAGGGCAGCTGTGGGGCAGAGTTACAACCATTTTCTCCTCACACTGTTATTCAAAAAGCTTTTAGAGTAACATGACAACTGCCAGCACGGATAAGGATCGGTGACTGTTTCACCAAGAGATTCACCTCAGGAAATGATCAAACAAGAAGCTTCATGGGAAAAATATGAAAACCTGCCACCCAGAAAAATAATTTAAGAAACCCCCAGTATGATAGGAAAAAAAAATCT
The DNA here is from genome assembly GCF_025592945.1 of Manacus candei. Classification (NCBI taxonomy): domain Eukaryota; kingdom Metazoa; phylum Chordata; class Aves; order Passeriformes; family Pipridae; genus Manacus; species Manacus candei. The sequence continues at coordinate 4,388,982 of NW_026138105.1, read as the reverse complement.
AAAGAGAAGCCATGAAACTTAATACATTCAGAAGCTTCCCTCTTGATTAACTATTACAATTTTAGATATTTTAATGGTCCCCTTTGAATCCAACTAAAAGTGATGTACTTCCATACAGGAGAGGAAATGAATCTGGCACTCCTGGCCAAGCCTCACCCTCTGAATTCTTCCACCCATTGCTCAGATAAATTGCCTTGTCCAAGATGTTGGAGACTGGGTATTGTTAGTGCAATGTCTGTCTACAAACCTGCTCTTCATATCTGCATAAATCTCTATTCCTTCCACCCTGGAAAAGAAACCAATTCCTTGTGGCCAAAAGAGAAGACAAGAGGATAATCCTACCCTGTGAAGATGGGCCCTGATTAATTCACCAGTCTTCCTGGATGGAAATACTAGAGGTGATCCTGCATTAGGAGGAAGAGAGTCATGGGAGGTAATATTCTTCAGCAGAATCTCTGTAGCAGAGTATCAGCACAAATGATACATTTCTCCTTGTTGGATTTTATGTTCCCAGTAAATTTTGTGCAGGTGGAAAATGCCACCTTCATAGCCCTGGAGACCCAGACACTGTTGCAGAGGTTATTTCTTTTCCTGACATCACCTATAAACAAGTATGTTTCTCTTTTCTTTTTTTTTTTTCCCCTATCCTTTTACAAGATTTTCCATCACAATGGGGTCCAAATTCACTCTTTATGCAGGCAAAACATGTTCAGGCATGACAGGGAGAAATACTGCAACTACTCAGTGACGAACTCCCAGTACCTTTAGTCATGCCATAATTTCACAGTTGTGCTCCAAGTGTAGCCACTTCCTTGGGCTCAAGTGTCATAGAACATTAATATCAGAGTTAAAACAAAATAAAAAACTCCCTCCAAATGGAGTATTTGGGTGCTGAAGGTTGGTTAACTTTGGTATGGATATAAACTCCTTTGTTTGTCTTTCCAAATTATCATCTGTTCCTAAGGAGAAAGGGCAATTTTTGATCATTCAGGTCTTAAACCCTCAGCTCATGGATAATCTGTCTGTGGAGCTCCTTGTTACAAGACACTCCTGAAGCACATGGAAATTGCTGTTTTGAAATATCTGATGTGAAACAAGACAATTTTTTTGATTTTTATTGTTCTTCTCGTGTTTGAACCTAAAGATCAGAACAACAGTTGACATCCATGTGAATCCTCTGATATCACAAATATTCAAAATTGGCTTTTTTGTTGGTTTTTTTTTTGGGTTTTTTTTCACTTTTGGACTGGTAAATTGGCTTGTGGCATCCTGATGGTTTCCTGTGGCAGGAAAACATCCATGAAAATGGCAAAAGTGCCAGCAGCAGAGAGTTCAAGCTCTGGCACCTGAGTGTGCTTTTGATTTGCAAGTCCCTGCAGCCCATTTCAGAACTATGTAGCAGCCAGTTTTTCTTATTTGTTTCTCTGTTCTTGAACTTCACCCACTGCTATCAGTATCACTCTTGAGAGCTCAGAAAATTCAACATATTAGTTTTTTTCTAGAAGAATCTGATGCAAGAGGTGCTGTAACAGCACCCACTGCCCACCCCTCATTTTTAAGGACAATTCATCAGCCAGGGAGAGTAAAATACAGTCCTGAAAATGCATCTGGCCCTGTGGATACCAGATAGTCTCTGAAGGCTGAAAAAAGTCCATTTTCTGCATCAGTGGCAAAAAATAGGGCATGGAACGGTCACTGACTTTAATAGGAGCAGGACAGGTTGTAGCTTAAAAGGAATCTGCTCCAGATGACCAGTCTGAGCTTGTGATTTATTATCACTCTTGCCACAGCAGTGTTGTAGTAGATACCACATTTGGGTGAAAGTCTGTATGGGCTGTCAGAGCTGTTGCTTGTGTGCTTTCTCTCCTGTAATAGGACTAAACACTCTGACACCTTCTACACAGGAATATTTACTGCCACAGCCGTGGAGAACTATCAAATTAAATTTTCCAGCCAAGGCAAGTTTCCCCCAGTCCTGTTAGAGCATTACAGATTTACTCAGTGACAGGTAAGGAACTCCAGGCCATCAGCATTTGTCGTGAGCTTTGATTTCTGGGTAAAAAAGTTCAAAATAAAAAATCCAAGTTCAATAACTGCTCCCGTTGCAAAACGTGTGTCACCCACAAAGATCCGTCACATCCAGCCAAGTGCTCTCATTTACACTTTGTCTGCAGGTGGCAAACTAAACCCAGGAAATAAGTACACTGTGACAGAAAAGTTAAATGTTAAACAGAAATTAAAAGCTAAACGAGCATTTTCACAACAGAGGAACTTTGACTGTGCTCCACTGTACAGAAAAACTTCCAGAGCACTTCAGCCCATGCCAAAAAGATCCTTTCCAGCTGATGTAAAATACCATCCTCCCCTTCCAGATGCTTTCCCCCCTACTTTACCTCCATGATTACAGTGTAAGCAACTCTGTCATTGTCTTTATTTCTCCCTCCTACTCCTTGAAAATTGGGAATGGCAGACACAAACCCAATTATTGGTGTGTTGTATCAAGATGTGCTTTCCTGGAGACATTGCTCATCTTTAAATTTAAAGGGCAGTGAGTAATCTCTTCCATTATTTCTCCTTCATTAGGGAAATAATTGTCTGTGCTGGACAACTTGTGGAAGTATAATATAGCAAAGAGCAAGTAGGAATGTGAACAAATAGGATGAGTCAATATTGCTTTTGTTAAGAAAATTGTAACCAGAAATCTCCTGGAGTTCTTTGAGGGTGTTTATGAGCTTGTAAACAAAAAGGATTGGTCAACATATCATAGTTGTATTTCCAAAAGACTTCCATTAAACTTCTTCACTAAGTGCCTTAAAGAAGAGAGTCCACCATGGGATAAAAGAACTGCTTCTTTTGTGGATTAACAATAGGTTATAATATAAGGAACAAAAGGTAAGGGTGGTTTTTATTGGTTTTCAACAAGGTTGTAAAAGGATGTCTGTTAGAACTGCTTATATTCAATAGCCCTACATAACCTGAAAATGGGGGTGAACATGGAAAATTGCTGAGGATAGAAGTGTGTTTGCAATAAACAAACTGGAAACTTCTTTCAAAGAAGTGTAAAAAGCTTCCAGGACATCTAAAAAATGGTAGAAGAAATACAATGGGAGAGAATTTGTGACTGGATATATTATAGGAGTCTGGACTGTGTTAAGTAGATGGTAGATTCAACAATGGTGGATGAAGAAGGGCAAAAGATGAGATAAACCTATGAAATTATGAGCTGCTTGAAGAAGATGAACATGGAGAGATTATTCAGTTTCTTTCAATATAAAGACAAAGATGTATATAATGAAAAAAGTTGGCAACAGGGTTAAAACAAATTAAAAAAATATATTTTTTTTTTCAGTGCAAAATAAAGAATTGGTTTGAGGAGCTCATTGTCCCAGGATATTTCAGTGGCTGAAACTGTGAACAGACTGGGAAAAGATGCATTGAGATAAGTTGCTGTTGCTGCACAAAGCTGTTACATGAATCACACCTGATCAAGCTCAGGAAGATCTGAACTCCAGAAGCTGGGAAAATCAGCAATTTATAATTATCTTTTCTCTTGTGGATGCCATCCCGGTGAACCTGCTACCAGCTACTGTCAGGAACAAGACAGGGAGTTACCTGAGTCTTTGATCCAGCATAGTACAGCAGTTCTTCCATTTCCATGGGTGTAATTCCATGGTAGGACCACCACCTGCACCTCCCTGGAGTGCCTGGAGGGGAGCTGGATCTGGATACGAGCAGGAGGCCACAATAATTCTGGATTTTATAGCCATTTATGCCTCAAATTGCTTGCATTTTGTCTTCAATATACCTTGCTCAGTATCAGAATGGCATTACCTATTTGCAGTGATGTGACATAACACCATACAAAAATGAACATCTGGTTTAATGTATAAAACCAAGTTTTGCCCATCTTAATACAGCCATTGGAGCGAGCTGATGGTTGTTCTTGGCTGAAAGGACGTGGCCATGGTGGAGCCAAACTCAGTGTGGGAAATCAGGGATGGTTATCAGCATGGGGGCTAAAAACTGTGCTGAAGAAAGAGTTGATGCACTGTGACCACGAGCCTCAAATCTGCCCTCTTTTTCTCTGCTGATAGAGTAAGAGGATTAGGAGTTTTTTGGAAGGTGCCTGGCTGTGAAGGACGTCCAGAAAACATCCTGCTCTTGCTCCTGTTCAAAGACCACGGGACTCAAAGGGGCCCTTTCCCGCAGCATTTTGTGTTTAAGATTCAGCTCCTGAAAAGATTATCCACGGCAGACAAGTGGCAGGGGAGCAGTGCTTCCTCAGCCACCGATGGCAGATCAAATCAGCTGCTCAGACAGCAAAGACAAGAACAGTTTGCCAATCTCTAGGCCTGGCTCAGCTCAGTGTGCCCAGAGACGTGTCCTGCCCTCCTCCCCATCGCCCCTCAGAGCTGCTGAACTGACCAAACTCAGTCCCTTTCCTCAAAGCTTCCCTGGGAGTGTGGTATCTGCTGCAAACCAACCCCCTGAGAGTTGTCCCTTGCACACTATTAACAACCAGAGATACCACCTTTGTGTGTGTTAACTCTCAGCTCCATCCCATAAGAGGCTGCTTTTCCAGTTATTTGGGAGTGTGTGGGTTGCCTTGTCACGTTGGTTGGGTAATGAAAGGGTACAGAAAACAGCCTGAGACCTGGTGCCAGAGACATGTAATTATTGCTGATTTCAAGGGAGCTTGTAAGCTGGGGTTTCTTTATTATTATTTGTGCTATGACAATTGTATCTGAATGTTTACCTTTTAGCCTTATCCCTGATTTAACAAGCTAAAAAGATGGATGCACCAGCAGGGTTTCTAAGGGGAAAAGAGTGTAATAGAGCTTTTAATCCTCTTTGCTGCTGTGTGAATGTTTCTGAAAGCACGGCCTACAGGTGCTTGCATTTTACCTGAGAGACTGTTTAGGATTGTTTCTGTCCTGTATTTTTTACCAGGGCTTAATATCACGTAATAAACACATCATGGCACAAGGCTATGTGGTGACACGGCCCCTTTCACACCCCAGATCAAATTCCATGCTAATGGATAACACTGCTAATGCAGTAACACACACCTTTACATTCCAAACATATCTCCACTTTCATTTAGCCTTAGCAAAACACGGGGTCAGATAATTCTGCAGCCAGCCAGGAGCATTCCAAGTATCAGAGGCCATGTGTTTTCTACCAGAGAATTGACATCCTTATGGTGGGTTGGAGTGAGAGCCAACTTCTCTGCCAGGAATTATTAGAAACAAGATGCCAGTGTTGGTCTACATTGGAACATTAAACATTACAGCAATTTCTACAACACAGAGAATACTCTGTGCATCTACTTAGAGGGGAGAGCACTAAGTGAAGTTTTGAGCTTCATCCCTGCGTCCCCACCAGCCTGACAGTGGATTTGCAAGGCTCACATCAAACATTCCCAGAGTCCTGCCAACATCCATCACCTCAGGTTAGAGCAGAATGAAACCCAAAGATGAACCTGTGACTTCCTTTTTCTTTTGTGAATCTCCTGTATCCTGAGGCACAACAAATTATCAAACACACAAAAACACCTGGGCACAGTTCAGCCTGATTTCAGTCCTCCTCAGCAGCAAGCACTGCTTTGTTGGGCCATGGTTTGGGTGCATGTGCAGCATCTGAGGTGAGGTGATATTTTAGCTACCTCATTTCAGATTAACAGAACTTGGAGGCACAATTCAATCCTTTGTGACAGTTTCAATGCAAGATTCTCCCCACTCCTCCCTCTCCCCATAACAGACTCTGGTGAGTTGTTGGTAAGGGACTATAGTCAGATAAAATGTTGATGTTTAGATGAGTTTACTCACTTTTCCTCCATTCTTTTTAGGAAAAAACTCAACCAAACCAAAACAAAATCATAAGCAGGGGAACAACACCAACAGACACACCCCCTTTTTCTACTTTTTTTTTACACACCTGGTGCCAGGAAATTTCTAGGATAAAGTAACTTCCACTACCTGAAAATCTAGAGAAATTCTGGGGGAAGCACTGCGTGTTTTTGCATTCAGCCATCACTCGAATGGACTGTAGTGCACCTGTAAATTGTTGCTAGTTTCTAGGGATGGATTCCAGGTACACACTTGGTTATCTACAACTGCATTGAGGAAGGGTGTGCTGAAAAGCCAGCCACCGTGTTTATAAACTGAAGATGGATTGTGGAGGCACAGCACATATTTAATTTGCAGGAAAATACATGAGAGCAAAGATCTGAGCACTCAAGTTTTGTCTCTGAAAAGCAGAGGCTGCTGCAATCTTTGTTCAGTTGGGAGCAAAGTGGGGAAGAAGTTGAGAGAAAAAAAGCAGATTCCGTGACTAAACTACGGTGCAAATGAGCTGTGAAGCATCGGGAGTGAGAATCTGGCGCTTGCCTCACCTTTTCCGTGCTGCTTCCTCTCCTGCTGCTTGAAGATAGCCAAGAGCTTCCTTTTTAATCAAGGACCATTGGAAAGTACCAGCGGGCTCCCACTCACGGCGCTTTGATTGGCTGCCAACCGCAGTGACAATTGCATCCTGTAATCAAAATAGCAATCATTAATGGCACAATTATCCCCCCCTCGCACACGCACATGCCCTCCCGTGCCGGGAGGGACGGCTCTGAAATGCAGACTGCAAACAATGCACCCTGCAAACAATGCACCCTGCAAACAATGCACTCTGCAAATAATGCACTCTGCAAATAATGCAAACTGCAAACAATGCACCCTGCAAACAATGCACTCTGCAAATAATGCACCCTGCAAACAATGCACCCTGCAAATAATGCACCCTGCAAATAATGCACCCTGCAAATAATGCACCCTGCAAACAATGCACCCTGCAAACAATACACATTGCAAACAATGCACCCTGCACACAGCTGGCTGGGGGACAGGTGCCCATTCCAGCTCCCTCTGGGTGAATTCTTTTTCAGAGGCTCTGGGAAGAAAGGTGTTGGTGGCAGAGTCTGAGTTCAAGGGACTGACTGGAAATCCAAAAGAATTGAGATGGGAACCCAGGTTGGTGCAACTGTCATTTTTTCTCAGTACCACCCCCCATCCCTGCCCCTTGAACAGCCTATGAGAAATAAAAATACTTTTTTTTATATAAATAGGCATATCGTGAAGTTGTAAGATATCCCAGTTCCAAGACCTGAACTTGGGTATCAGGGTGTCTTTCACCAAGATAAGGGAAATGAGAAAATTCTTAAAAATTAAATCTTTTAGGGCCATTTTGTACACGAGCTTCCTTTTCTCTTTGGGCTAAGAACAAAGGAAGATCCATCACCTCTGACAGGAGATGGCTTGCAGCCAACTGGGAAAAAGGAAAAGCCCCTTTTCAGATAAAATAAACCTTTTTAGGTAAAGATGAATACATTAAAACTTATCTGAAAAGGGTGGGATTTTGTGAAACTATAAAATATGGCATTTAAACCGAAGGTGTCTTTTTCCCTGGAAACTCAGTGAGAGGAAGACCCAACGTGTTGAATAAATTCTTCCTTCTTGCTTTGTTCCCTAAGTTTATGCTGTCTTTCTAAATTTAAAGAGAGGGATATTTCCCACAATCCCCCACCAGGTTCTGTCTGAGCTGTTTGCATCCAGCTGGGAATTTCCTTGCCTCGGGTTCCCTTCCCCATCACTGACCGTGTGCTGTGGCCATGGAGGGAGAAGGACTTTTGGGGGGGTTTGACCTTCTGACTCTTGGAACACAGCTGGGGCAGTTTATTCTGAAGACACCCAACCCTGCTGCCAGATTTCCTTATATTTTCACATCCTCACTTGTTTCAGGTCCCTTTTAGATGTCTCATTACTGCACAGGCTGTTTCCTATCCACACCCAGCACATGGACAGGGTCTCTTCTCCCACTCTGGGCCCTGTGCTGTCTCCTTTGGACATCCACCTCCATCAGTGGCTCAGAACATTCTGCAGCACATCTGCCTTTTCCCTTTCTTCTGAGTGTGAAATAAATCTCCACAGAAACATATCCGGATGAAAGATGAATTCTTTTGAACCTTAACACTTGCAAATCAGAAAAAAAAATATAGATGCTAAAGCTAAATGCCATCTTCAAACTCGATTTCTTGTTAGAGCTGGGTGGACAATGAACTTCACAGAAGACAGGAGAAGAAAACTAAAAGTGATGTGAAATCCCTATGTACTTTAAGTTGTGTTTGATGAAATAAAAATGAAAACTTCTCTTTACCAGCCAGTATCTGGTATTCCTTTAGAAATGTGGTTTCATTTCACTCTCTGGTTATTCAAAAAATATTCACGATGGAGGTTAATTTTTAAAGGTTGTTATTTTAGAACAGAGAAGTTGCAAAGTGCTGTTCTGAAATGCCAAAAAAAAAAAAAAAGGTAATGGCAGTCTCAAAATCCACACTTTATTCCTTCCCACCAAAAGCATGCACTGAGTTAAAGACTATTTTGTGTATAATTTTCATCTCTCTAATTTTCGGTTTGTTTATCTTTTCATATTTACTCCTTGCAAACAGCCATCCATTCCTTACACTTACACTGTCTTTTCTGCCTTTATAAACACCCTTAACCATCCTTGAGGGAATCAAAGTCTGGAGGACTCCAGCTTAGAACAATTGACATATTTCTCTGTAATTTGAGATCAGAGCTGTTTATGGAGCAGTGAAGATCCAGCTAGCAAATGATGCCTATTTCCAGCATGGATAATGTGCAAGGTTCTTTCTTTCCCTTCTCACTTGATTTCCAGGTTTTTACAGGTGAAAGAAACTCTTCCATAAGTAATCAGTATGAGATAGAAAAACAAGCCCCTCACATTGGGAAAAGTATTTCCTTGTCAGCCTGCATCAGACTGACTTATTAGCAAGTCATTAGCAACAAGTAAATCTCCAGAGTTTGGAATTTCTCTCCATTCATTCCAGATAAATATTTAAATGTGTTTGTCTTTATTACATTTCTCTGGGCTTATTCTAATGTATTTGGCCTGGAAATCAGACTGAGGGTTTTGGAGTCTGGAACAGCTTGACAGAGCCCACAGCTGAAAGCAGAATAAATTAGTGGTGCCTGGTGATTGTACTGGATAGCTTGACAAGGCATGGTGTTGGAAAAATCCATCAGATTTAGGACCTACTGTGGAAGAAAGTAGAAATGTAGACTCTTAGAACCACTGAATAGAAGGGACATTAAAGCCCATCTCGTTCCACCCCCTGCCATGGGAAGGGACACCTTCCATTAGCCCAGGTTGCTCCAAGCCCTGTCCAACCTGGACACTTGCAGAGATGGGGCAGCCACAGCTTCTCTGGGCAACTTGTGAGGCCTCCCCACCCTCACAGGGAAGAATTCCTTCCTAATATCTCATGTAAACTCTCTCTCTGTCAGTTTGAAGCCATTCCCCCTTATCCTATCACTCCAGGCCCTTGTCTTAACTCCCTCTCCAGCTTTCTTGTAGAAGGATAAGAGCTCATTTGTACTGACAGGAACTGCACAGACACACATTTTGTCCAAATACTGGTTTCCTCAAGGCTCACTTGCACCCCACAGCCATTTAAACCCATGTCCAGGGTTGTTTGTATGGCCAGGCAGAGGCACAGCAGTGACATGGAGAATCACACACCTGAACCAACAACAGCCAGGCTGGTCCTGTGCTGTGGGACCTGCACCCCCCGTGCTGCTCCTCTAGGCAGCCCTTTCATCCAGGTGATGGTGCTTGTGCTTCAAGTGAGAGCAAGGGCAGGAAAATCTAACCCAACTTTTCAAGCCTAGTAAATAGTTCAGGCCACTTTTGAGAGTCTCTTTTGTTACAGCTTGTTCAGCTGCCTCTAGAGCCCTGCAGCAGAAAGGAGGGCTTAAGGCTTAAGAAGAGAAAAGGTCTTTCCCTGCTTGATTCTATTAATAAGTGCATCTATTTCCAGGCAGACACACTTTTTATTGGTAACAACTCGTTCTGACCTATATCAGGGACTTCAGCCAAGGATGGCTATCAACCAGGACACACACCAACCCTCAAAGAGCAAAACAGCTCCCTAAGCCACAATTTTCCAGCAGCTGGACTGTTGGAAGGAAGGCCAAGATCTTCACAAAAGCAAATACTGCCTTACAGAAGCTTTGCCTTGAGGGGAAACTTGCACTGCTGCGAGCCACTCCAGCCACTGGGTTCAAGGCAATTCCCAGTGGAAGAAAAAAAAAAAGATAAATAAAAATTGGCTGGCTCCCGTGCTACACAAAGAGACACAAAAGCACAAACATGTGCAGCACCGCCTGTTCTAAAAGTGCATTATTATTAAGTGGAAACAGCAGCCAGATCCATCATGTTCAGCATGCCCCACATCACTGCTCCACTAAACACCACAGATTATTTCCCTGTAATTGCCTTCCTGAGCTGTCTAGCAGCCTCGATTCATTTCCATTAAGGCTCGGGAGGATGAGATCATTTAGTATTTCCACAGCCCCCCTTTTCTTTTTTTCCCCTCGGTTTTTGTAAATTCGGCAATTACCCGCTCGCTGCCACCCCCTCAGTCGCCGAAGGTAAAATTTAGCACTTGGGATCGCAGGGGAGCAGCTGAAACAATAGTGAAGTAACGACTGCAATTTTCACCATGTCTGCTTTCCCTCCTTAACTTGAGAGGGAAGGATATTTACGCCCCGCAAAATTCGACAGACAACAGCTTCCCTTCAGTCCCACCCCTTCACTTTGCACAGAAGGACTCGGTGGAGCAGGCACGAAGAGTGAAAAGAAAACAGAAGAAAGCCCTGTAGCCTGGTACCATCCAATGGCTGACACCAAACTGATAAGTCATCTGCTGATTTTTCACCTTTGGTAGCTGCAGAGTGTTAATTAAAACTATTCTGGATGTAGATTAAGTTTCTGCACTCGGAAGTTATCATCAACGCCTCACCTGCCTTGAATGAGAACTGCACATCCTGTGACAAATGGAGTGAGGGTTTTGCCTGGTTTCACTAAGTGTCTGCAGCTTCCTTTGGAGGATTTATTCCTCAGCAAAGTCTGTGTCATCTCCTGTGCTGCCACTGAGCACAGAGTGGGGTCTCCTCCAGTGTGGCACAGCCTCCACCTGCTCACAGCGACAGAAACACTCGGGCGGGTTCGGGCGAGATGGGATTTGATGCCGGGATCATCCCCTCACAGAAAAATACATATTAAGTGAACAATCCTTCCATCAGACACATTCAAATCCTTGAACTTCTGCCAGTCTGAAAGGACTGCTAATGTCTCTATTACAGTTTCAGTGTCTCACCCATGCTCTGCTTTTGAGAGCAGGAGCCAAAATGCCATGTTGCCGCTTCAGTTCTTTTTCCTAATTTTCTGCACGAGTTTTTTAATTCTAATTTTTTTTTCCCCTTCTGATTACTGGTAATCTCATAAAGGAGCTATCAGATATTTCAAATCTTTCCTGTTCTGGTAATTACTACACTTTGATGCAGGAATCTTTTGATGTTGCTACAACCTCATTTTTTCCATTAATTTCCCGTGTCACTGCTGTCAGAGTGTGACCTGATCTGACCCCATGTTGCCCCAAAACATTGACTGCCAGACAGGAGCCCAGGAAGGTTTAGACAAGGCTTTTCATCCTCATTCCATGGCTCAGCTATGTAAGTTCCAGGTAAAACTTGGACCCACACAGCCTGTGCTCATCTAAGCTCTGCCACACCGTTTACCAGCTGATCAGACTGAGAAGTGAAAGCTCACTTAGAAGGCCTGCTGAGGCAGCTCAGAGAACTTTGCATAATTCAGAGAATCCCAGTTATGCAGAAATGTGTATTTCACATTGACAGCTCCACTGGGACACGGACAACAAGGATTTATACACTACTGGTGTGTAAAACAGCACAGAATAGGAAATATGGTTAGCAAGGGGGACACCTCATGAAGTAGAGTGATCCCGTGTTATCTTCCCAGTCCTGATCTCCTAAAGCAGCTCTGGGGCTTTTTTGTAGCATTTAGTGCAACACTACTGGGCTGCCCCTCAGCCCTGCTGGACCACAGAGGTTGTGAGCATCACCCAGGGCCCTGCTCTTCCCCTGCCTGCACTGACAGCAGCTCATCCCAGAGAGGGAAAAAGCAGGCGAAACAGGGAGCAAGGGGGATCCTAAGAACAAGAAAGGATTCTTCACAATTTGCTTCCAAAAATAATTGAATAAAAATAAAAGGCCTAACACAGACTTATGCAACACTTGGCCAGCTCCTAATTTTGACTCCAGTGGCATGTAATGATTTACACCAGTTGGGTGTCCATCACTACATACATATATTAAGATCTGACAGACTTACCAGCTTGTCAGTGCTAAAATACTCTGGGCATGAGGAGGAATTCAGATATAATAAAACATTGAATTAAGCTGCCTCAAACTGCCTCTCTGAACCTCCTGAGTGGAAAGCCACGTTCCAAGCACAGAGCTGCACATTATTTGGGGAGCAGCACAAGATGTCCTTGTGGTCAGATCACTAGTAATGGCATGAGGGATTTGTTTAATCCAAGTCTTTTTATTGAGGAGAAAGGGGCTACTTTCTCTCCTGAGGGAGAGGTATCATCCTCTGAACTCAAGGAAGAAAGGAAAGGAAAGAAGGAACATCATTTCCCATGGACAGGCACGAAGGAGACAGCAAGACAGAGACAGGAGAAGGCACACTGATGTTAATCCAGACATCCACTAACGAGAGGAAAGCAAGAATTGCTTCATATAGGGTTAAACAGACTCAGGAGCTGCAGGAGACTAAAAAGCTGGAAAAGGTTGCCTGTACCTCAAGCCCCATGGACACGAGGGAGAGTTTAAACGTGACCAGCAAGTCTCTGAGCCAGCAGTGCTGCTCAGGGTCAGCCAAAGAGCTCCAAGAGCCACAAATGAGCTTTCTCTCCCTGGGGAACCTGAAGGCTTGTGAAGTTACTTCAAATGTTTGGCTGCAGATAGCTCCTGTCAGCACAGGCTGAGGTGGGAATATCAGCTTAAATGTCTTCCCTGCCCAGGTCAGAACACAGAGTCATCCAGGGTGAGGGCTGGAAATGGGAGCAGAAGAAGGGGAAGGTGCACCCTGCTTCCCTGGGCCTCTCAGCCACACAACCTCTCACTCCTCCAGGGCACTGGGTGTTGCCACCCTTGTCTGACCCTCCAAACTATTCCATCCACCCTTCCCCACAGCTCATGAAATTCTGGGATGTGCTACTGGAGGGAGCTTCTCTGCAGCCCTCTGCCTTGGTGCTGCACCACGGCTCCCACAGGACCACAGTCCCAAACTCGGTGTCAGTCTGACTCATCCCATGACTAACAAGAAGGATGCATTTCCACTGCAAAAACCTTTTATTTATATTTTTTTTAGGCAATCAATAAGCCCCTGATTACAATGTTCCCTTCCTTGCCCTTGTTCAGATCCGTGTCAGCCCAATAACGTCACCGAGCGGAACAGCTGAAAGTTTTACTAGTCCTTCAGGGCTATTATGCCAAATGAGGAATTGCTACATATCCACTCACAAACATCTGCTAATGTTTAATTTTTCATGTAAAATGCTCTGGAAATAAAGATGCAATACGCTGAGCAGCTGTTAATGCTCTGGTTTGCCTGTGCACTGGCTGCAGTGTGGAGGGCAATGCTTGTCTCCAGCATCACCACTGCCACTCTGGACTGAACACAGCAGCACAGGCTGAGGGCTCAATTAAAGCCTTGTTCATATCAGTTCAGGGTCCTGGAGCTTGGGCTCCCACTGCAGAGAAAATTCAAACTAGAATCTGCAGTCAAAAAGAAGGAACAAAAATCTCACTTCTGAGCAGGGAATGCTTTTTTCCCCCCTTCTTTTGTTTCTGCACATCAAAAAAAGTTGGAGTTTGTTGCCCATATCACAGGAAGCCAAAGTGGTTTTTCTGCTTACCTGCACGATGTCTGATTTCTTCTGGTTCACTTCACAGCTTTTTAGGTGGGGGCCAAGGGCTGAATGAAGCTGGACCTTGCCAGTGGTCTCCAGGCACAGTGGATTTTCACCTATTCCTCCAACAGCACATGTGAAATCAAACCATCAAAGGGATGAGAAGCAAACTACAGGCCTCAAGAGGTTAGAGAAGTGGAATTAGTCCCCCTTTGAAACATGGAGGCCGTAGCAAATGAGAATAGATGGGGTTTGATGTCAGGAGGAGAAGCTGGCAGTCGAGCTCAGGCTCTGATAGCTCCTTCTCCGAACCTGGCTCAGCCTGGCTTTCATCTCCCACCGTCTGGAACAGCTCTGTGCTTCAAAAAAAGCCTTTGAGGGATCTCTCTGTTGAAAAGGGAAAGGAAAGAGAGAAATTCACATCAACAAGTCCAGCAGTGCTCAGCCTGTGGACTGATACCACCCAAAACCTGCCATGTTTGCTCAGGGAATCCATGTATTAGAGCTGGAATCAGGAAACTCAGACTCGAGAAAAGGCTGCTGATGCCCTTTCACTGAGAAGTGACTCCTCTTACTCTTCTCTTGACACTATTTGAGCATACCCAGTCTCAAAGTACTTGGCAAACAGATTAATTAAGCCTCCAGTAAATAAACCTGTGGGGAAGGTTTATCAAACCAGGGCACAGAGCCATGAAGTGATTTATGCAAGGCTGTGGCTGAGGCTGGTCCCCAAATCCATTCCCTGTGCACCACTAGACAGTGATTTTCTTCACAAGCACTGCCACCACATCTTCCTTTTGTACCACAAAGCTCAGCCAGCCCATAAAACCGAATAAAACAGGTCACTTAACACACAAGCACTCTGGACAACTTCCTGCTGGGTTTCTTCAGCTAAGAGAGCAGAGTTTGGCTTTGATGCCTCAGGGCAAACGTCTTTGAGCTTGTGCATGTGCGTGTGCGTGACACCGGATAAATGTGATCAGATTTGGTGCGACAAAACTATCAGGGGAACATTTGCATTGCCATTTCTGCAGGAGGCTGCACGATGGGAAGCAGAGGGAGAACATGTTCGGGGTGTCAGGCAGCGGCACGGTGCATTAATAGGAAGAGACATGTGAGCCAGAGAGTAATCATGTTCATTAACAGAGACATCCCAAACTAACAGGGACAGGGCCTTCTCACCAAGGGCAACTCGTGTGTCTGGAGCTCCTCCACTGCTGTGGTGAGGCTTGGGGCAGCTGGGATGTTGTGGATTTGTCCTGACATCCTCCCTTTCCTGTGCAGTGCCCTCATCTCTGTCTCAGCAAGCACCAAGGTACTGCTGCCACAGAGAGCCAGCCCGGGTGCAGGAGGCTGCAGGACACCACAGTGCATCGTGGAAAATCTTTTCCTTCCCTGTGCCCACTCCGGACCAGCACAGCAGCAAAGGATCTGCAGCCTCTTTATTCCCTGAGCAGTTCAAAATGCACCTGGAAGTCAGAAAAAGAGATTTAAGCCCCTTGTGAGCAGGCACTCGCTGAGATCAAGGGTGACTATTTTAGGGTGTGATATGCTTTAATGGTTCTAGAAAATTTTGCCTTTTTCCTTCCCCTTTTGCACCCAATTATGTGACTGGGGAGAGTGGTTGATATTATACCCGAGAGACTTTCTGAATGGAGAGAAAAGCTGGAGAATTAATTCATTCTGCACATCTGTACACCGGCTAGTTCGTGGTGTAAGAGCTCTCTTTAAGGCAAAACTGTCAGACCTTGAAACCTGAGCATTTTGTACAAGCATGTGATAGAGGCTTCTTCATCTTCAACCAGTTTTTCCCTTTTATTTATTCCTGTAAATACAGTGGGCTTTGGCAGGGAGAACTGCACGGGTGGAACTGAGAAACGGCTCTCAGGGTTTCTGTAAATTAAGAACACCCAACTTGACAATGCACACGTCGTCGTCTTTATCAATTCCCTCCCCCAGCCCGTGCCAAGCGCTCCCGCAAGAAACTTCCTCTCCGTTTCACACCTAATCATGTGTAGCACAAATCCCACAGATCAGAGGCTGCTCGCAGGGCTGAGGAAGGATCAGCCCGGGGTGTTGATCCTCGCATGTGATCAAGCTGAGACGACTATTCTCCCCTGCTCCACCGCAGCAAAGGAACTTCTAGGAGGTGAATAATCGGGGCTTGGCTTATTTTCTAATTCAGATGCAAAGCGCCTGGCCATCCCCATTTGCTATGCTGCCCACCACCTCTCCTCTCTCTGCTTCCCTTGTAAACAAGCTGCAGGTGAATAGTGCCGCTCAGCACTTTTCACACTTTATCCCGCTATTTTTAAGTACAGCACAAATGTGATTAGCACATCAGCCTGATTATCTCCAAAAGGATTCCAGAAGAAGACGGCCAGACAGCTTCGAGTCTTCGGAAATCCTATTAAGGTTAAAGAAAGCGTTCACAGGAGCGAGTGGTGATGCTGTAGTTGAGGAGAGGTGTGGAAAGGGAAAGGCTGCACCATCACACTCTGCCTCTTCGTGTCACCCCAACAGCACAAGTTATCACAGAAAATTGTTAAATCTGCCCTTTCCTGGATGACAAAGGTAAATATTGTACTAGAAACTCACCGAAGTGCCCCCTCTTGGCCTCTTGTGCCACATTCTGTTCTTTGCTCATAAATTACATTTTTCACGTGTTGCTGACTTCCTTTCTGCTCTTGTGGATGCTTATCCAGCTTTTCAGACAGGTGATAGCCCAGGCAGAGCCAGTGCTCTCAGCCAGGCTGGGCAAATGGGCAGGCACACGTGTGTCTTGTGAGAGCACACACTAATGCTTTCAGAGGCATTTGGGTTTGTAGAGGCCTCTTTTTTTTTGGATTTAGTGGGTTGACTCTGCAAACACAGCACAGCATCTGCATTTCCATCTGGGAAACAGGGAAGAAATCTGGACAGACATATGGCAGTCACTGTTTTTTAGATTTCCAGCATTGATGGATAAGCATCTGAATTTTCAACAGTGGTCCCCTTAGCTCAAAGAGTCAACTGAGTGTGCTCTTTGTTCAGTAAAAGAAGTATTTCAGACCAAGACCCCACTGATGAAGAGTCAGAGCTCCTGTTGGGGGGCCACACACTGCTCGTGAGACTCACTGGGCTGCCTTGATTCAGCTGTGTAAGGTCTTGGGGCAAGACATTCAGCATGAAAACTATGAGTGTTTTAGTCACACTTGGGGCTGAAAAACCAGCCCCAAGTGTTGGCAGAGGTGTGAAAATAAGGATGTTCCCTGTACTACATAAGCAAGATCTATTTTCAAACCAGTTCCCCTTTGCAGACCTTAAAAGAAGTGTGTTACTTGTCCTTTTCTTGCTCCATCTGCTTTTCATATGCCTTTTCTTCAAGGCTAATCCATCCTGCTGTTAGACACATATATATCTGTAGATACACCTACATATACATACACATCTATATCTATGCACCCTCGTGCAGTTTTTTCACATCCTTGCAATCTCCTGGAAAATTCCCCATCAGGCATTAAAAGGCAGAAATCTCCTGGAAGGCTAATAAATCATTTTAAGTATGATGTTTGTAGGGGAAGACATTTTGGAGATGATAAAAAGAAGCCCATTTTCAAAATGTCAATGAACCCACAGAAATGGTGAGTGGCTTTTCAGATGTCTGCCCACTTATTAGAGATGTGCAAAGTCAGGTACCTAAAATATTCAGCTAGAAAAAGTTAGAGTATAAATGACTGTAGCCTTTCCAAGCCTATCAAAAGGGAAGCAAGGATCAGAAATTACTTGGGGGGGGGGGGGAAGGAAATGAGTCTCCCACAAGCCTATTTTTCAGAAACCAGAGTTCAACTTGTTCCTGAGAAAGGCAGGAGAGGTAATTGCTAATGAGAAATTCTCTTTGAATACACAGGACAATGTTACCGGGCAGGTAGACAACAGGAGGAACAAACACCAGCTCTGTGTGCTGCTCAGGAAGGTGTTTGTATCAGTTTCTGCATATCCATATATTTCTGTCACATGAACTAATATCTGGGAGGAAAGTCACCCAAATCAAGGGCCCGGTGTGTCTGTTGGGACTTGCCAAATCCCAGCACCTCTCATATGCTTGTGCATGGGGGACCTGAGAAATGCTGAGTGTAAACACAAATGTAATATTTAATTGCAGAAATGAGATGAGATGATTGGTATAGTGGACAATACATTCATTATATTCCTGCTTTTGAGTAGCACAGGGAATAGGATGCCCATTTCCCTCCCCACCCTCACAATCACAGGGAATTTTACAATACCTCTTTTTTTTTTTTTTTTTTTGGGACTGGCAGAGTAACCATTTGGAAGTGAAACTCCTGCAATCTCTCATTAAAGAAGATGGGAAGCCAAGAAGGCAGTGGTATATATGGCATTTTAATGAAACCTTAGACAAAAAGTGATAGCCACACTTTTGTGTATTAGAAAGCTCTGAAGGATGCTCAGCCAACTTGATGCCTTGATGGCATGAGCATTCAAATACTTCTTTTTGGGAAGGAGATGTGGGCTAATGGAACAGCTAACAGGCCATGTTGCTGGGAGCTGAGGGATTGATTTTTAAAGCAGAGTGGTGTCTGATAGTTTTAGTTCCTAAAAAAGTGGCTTAGTTCTGTAAGACAATTGAAATATTTCCAGTTATTTTCCAATATGCCCAGGACCTGATTCTTCTCCCACGTGCAGTATTGCTTTCAGTGAGTTTATGCCTCATATCAATGCAAATGAAGAGAAATACCAGCTGCATATTTCTGTATATGAGCCTCCCTTCCACAAGGTGTTTAAGAACAATTTAAAATCAATCCCCATTCAGCAAAGACTGATGCGGATCTTGGGCTTTCAGTAAAGAAACATGCTTAAAAGCTTTGCTTAATAAGAATAAACTACAAGTCAGGGCTTTAGGTTAGAGCCTGCACCTTTCCTGGTGAACCTTGCTACAGAGGAAAGTCATTATTTCAGAAAGAAGGTATCAGTGGTGTGAAGCCAGGCTTATCTTGAGCCTGCAGGGAAGTTTATTACTTGGCTGCAGCATCTCAGCTGGAAAATATTTGATATTGATACCCATCCACCAAATGCAAAAAGAAAGAATAAAAAAAAAAAAAGAAGGAAAGTAGACAATAGAAAAACTAAACCCCTAAATGGACTAAATGGCCTTTTAATGTCCTTTTTAACACAAACTGTTTATGATTCCATAATTCTATGAGCATTAGGTTGGATTTTCAGCATTTCCCTACTTATATCTGCAAAATCTGAAGGTTTGTCTGTTCTCTCAGGGGCCAGAAGGAGTGCACTCATAGTGCACCACAGGCAGAGTGAGCTCCTCCAGTAACCCCCCCCCACAAGCACACCCAGCTTTTGCACAGCCAAAATATTCCAGTGAGTTTTACAGATGCAGTTCAAAAAACCAGCTGGAAACCCTTTTTCACCGTGTTTCCCATTAGGTGCGTGTTGACTGTCATTAAAATAATTTATATTTTGCAAGGGCAGTTTGTACAGCTCTTCCTTCCACGCAGGGCCACGAACTGCAGCAGCAATTAGTGAGAGAGATGAGTGATAGAAGTTGTGGTTTCCGAAGATCAGAGACAGGTTTTCTTGCTCACAGCAGCTGCATAAAGTTAGAATAAGAGAGAAAGTTGGGGCTGTTCAACCTGCAGAAGAAAAGGTTGTGTGGAGACCTCATAGGAGCCTTCCAGTACCTGAAGGGGCCTACAAGGAATCTAGAACAGTAGTGACAGGACAAGGGGGAATGGATTTAAACTGACAGAGAGGAGATTTTTACTGGATATTAGGAAGAAATCCTTCCCTGTGAGGGTGGGGAGGCCCTGGCACAGGTTGCCCAGAGAAGCTGTGGCTGCCCCATCCCTGGAAGTGTCCAAGGCCAGGTTGGACAGGGCTTGGAGCAACCTGGGCTAGTGGAAGGTGTCCCTGCCTGTGGCTGGGAGCTGAAAAGAAGTGGTCTTTAAGGTCCCTTCCAACCCAAGCCATTCTGTTTCTATGAATAAATCCACCCCCTGATATGTTATCTTAGCCTGATATGAGTGTAGCAGAAAAAAAGCTCTGCTACTGTACTCCTCTCCCCCTTGTTCTGCAGCAGAGAAAATCGGTGCAAAAAAAAGTCTCCTGCTTTTCTCCTGTTCTCATTTATTTTTATTTGGACCGAAGTTTTCCCCATTTAAATCTCAATTTCCTCTCTCCTCCTGCAATTGGGGTCACCACGGCGGGGGTGAAGGCAGCGTGTATCTGCTCACACACACCAGCCACCAGCCCAGCAGAAATAAAAGCAAGCACTCCCCACACAACCGTAATTGTTAGTGCCGAAATGCACCGACCTAAATGGATTTTCACCTTGGGAGTTTGGGCTGAATTGAGCCTAAAACAGAGGTGAAATTCCCCAGGCATATGGCGAGTCCTCTGGCTGGCGTAGTCGGAGCCCTGCAGCACTTCATCAGGCCTCGGGAGCCTCCCATTAGCTCCACAGAGAGCCGGGATCAGGGAGAGGAGAACAGCTGTAAGTGTCTCTTAATGCCAGTGGGGAGCTGGAGAGGGCTGAACTGCTGCATGTATAATAGAACAGCAACAGGAACGCAGCTCCACTGAATTAGTTCAGACCACCGAGGTCTGTTTGTTTCAATTATCCCTGGTACAGTCAAGTCCCCTGAAAGACTCCATTAGCTCCCAACTTGTTCTTTTACACACAGGCACCTTTTCTAATACCTTTTGCTTTAATGAAGCTGCTTTTTTTTATAGCTCACACCGGAGCAGATACCAAAAAAGAGAGTGGGAGCACTTAAAAATAAATGGGTCAAATGTGTCCCTGGTGTAACGCAATGGGATGTATTGATGGTTTGTTTAGATCTAAGCTGCTTGGGAAAGTGAAACAGTGGAAAAAAAAGGGAAAAGAACAAAGAACTGAACCTAAATAAAGATGTGCCTTGTCTCTCTCTCTTCCCCTGGTTTCCTTTCAACAGGTCAGTACATGGTGTTTCCACTTTGTAGTGAGGCTTTGTGGATAACTAGTCACATCTATCATTTACTACCTGCTAATGTTATTTACAAAACCCCTTCCAGGGAAATGGTAAAATTCCTGCCTGGTGCCTCCATTCATGCCTACACTTAAGTAGTTGGGGAAAAAAACTAGTCTCCAAAGGGGAGCATAGTTTTCTGTTTCTTTTCCGTGGCTGTTGCTATCACATAGAGAGAAGTTTGAATTCGTTTAAAATGCCCGGGATTGCAGCTCAATTAAAGTTAAAAAAACCATCAAATAATGGCTCAGAGGCAGAGTTCAAATGTTCTGGCCCCTTTGTGCTTTTGGTTGTTTGCCCTGGGGAGGATGGACCTCTGAGAGGGGCCCATAAAGCAGCAGAACAGGGATGGTGCTGCGGGACTGTGGCTCAGGGACTCTGAAGGCAGCACCAGCATCCCAGCAATCTTGGCTCCTGCCAGCACTGACAGGCAAGAAAGAGAGGGTTCTCACTGAAATTGGATGGGAGTTCTTTTCTTTTAAGGTCCTGCATCTCATTATACACAATCTGCTTGCAAGCCCACTGCCAGCTCTGCTCGCTGATTTTCTGCTCAGAAATGCTCTCGTATTTTTCTCCACACTCATTTTCCAGCCCTCTCATTAGGCTCTATTTTGCAAGGTCAAAAGGCCCTTGGCTCTCAAGAGTCCTCTCCATGTAGACATTCTTAAAATCAACGGTAAAATCTCCTCTCCTTCTTTTAATAAGATAATGAATGGAGTTCTCAGTGCTTCAGGTCATGTAACTCGTTTCCCATCCCCTGAGTCATTTCCATTGCCTTCCTTTGAGGTCTGTGTAAGATCTTCTCATCACTCCTGAAGAGGCAGTGTCAGAAGCGGGTGCAAGTCTCCAGCATCCATCACTCAGTCCTTAGGACAGAGGTGAGGTTATTCCCCTAATTCCACTTGATTCTTCCCATGCACACACAGGGCTGTCTTTCTTCTGCAGAGCTAAGAGTTCCCTTTGTAAAATCTCCCATTCTGTGTCATTAGCAATTCTCTGTTCCATCAGCAATTTTCCTTCCTGAGTGCACCAGCTGACTGTATTTGATTACAAGTGTTGTGACTGTCCCTCTTCCCTCGGTGCTGGTGAGGTCACACCTCACATCCTGGGCTCAGTTTTGGGCCACTCACTGCAAGAAAGACATTGAAGTTCTGGAGTGTGTCCAGAGAAGGGAAGGGAGCTGGGGAAGGGTCTGGAGCACAGGTCTGATGAGGAGCAGCTGAGGGAGCTGGGGGGGCTCAACCTGGAGAAAAAGAGGCTCAGACGGGACCTTCTCACTCTACAATCACCTGAAAGGCCAGATGGGGATTGGCCTCTTCTCCCAGGTAACAAGCAACAAGACCAGGGGAAATGTCCTCAGGTTGCACCAGAGGAAGTTTAGATTGGATATGAGGGAAAATTTCTTGACAGAAAGACTTGTCAAGCACTGGAAAACACTGCCCAGGACAATAGTGGAATCACAGTGCCTGGTGATTTTTAGAAGACACGTCGATGTGGCACTTGGGGGCATGGGTTAGTGGTGGCCTTGGCAGTGCTGGGTTAATGCTTGGACAGGGCTTTTCCAGCCTAAATGGTTCTGTGATTCTAGGACTTTACAACCCATGTGAATGCCACTGCTTTGCCAGGGAGAAATTTTGCTGCCCTCGGGGCTCTCCTTGCACCACATCGAGCCTGTGGGCAGCAGGTGATGAACCAGCACAGTTTAGAGCTCAGACTGTTTAGGAAAGACAGAATTGTTTGCAGGTTTTCTCCCCACAGATTGTTACTGCACAAACAGCTGAGACCTTCCCAGGAACCAGCAGCCTGGGAAAGGTGTGAGCAGCCAGAGCTGTCACAGGTATCTCACACCAAGCCTTCCCTGCTGCTCATCCAGCACAAGGAGCACGAGTTTTCCCGAGGCTCTGAAGGCAGAGCAAAGAGCAGCTCAGCATCAGGGGTGGGTGTGCATGAAAGCTGAAAGCAGAGAGCTCATGGCTATTATTGATCTCTCCTTTCTGACTCAAAGGTGAGGAGCCTTTAGTGCACAGGGCTCTCAGTGGCTCGAGGGCTGGAGGAAGGGGAAAGTGCACCATAAGCCAATACAAACACACATACAGCAAGTCTGAAGAAGGGGATTTTAGCAAACATTTCCCTTTCTCAGAGATCTTTTTTAAAGAGAATTGAAGAATAATCTTGTCCTTCAGTGGAGATCTATTCCACTGAATAGACTATTTTTTACAATAGCCAATGCCCCTGCCAGCCTACAGGAAATCAAACTGAGTGATTAGAAGAGTCTAAAAACTATTGCTGGAAGTGAAAAAGGACGTGGAGCAAGGACAGCTATTTTTAAGCTGTGCAGCAGTGGTGCCTGCTGATTCAACAGCACCAAAGTTATAATTTCTTGTTGAACATACAGTTACTTTTTTTTCCTCTTTTCAAACCCGTAGCCAAACTTGCAATCTGTGCCCTGTGATTCATTACAGTGGCTACCAAAGGGAAAGAAAGGACCAGTTTAAGACAAAATTCAAATATTTGACTCCTTGAGACTTGCAGTGGAGTGCAAATTCCATTTGCAGATCTTAATGATGAATGAAAGGAAGCCCCAGATGAGTTTGTCAGAAAAGACCAGATGATTTTGGGTTTACCAGGTATCTGGAGAAGGGGCAAGTAAATATGTGAGCACTAGTTATTGGCAGTGCATGCCAGGCATCCCATGGATGGCAGAGCCAAGAGTTTCTGTTTTTATCACCCCAGATCCTCCAGCCAAGTGCAGTGGCCAGGGAAGAACCTGAAAACAGGTTTCAGGAGATGACAGAAGTTTAAAAGGAGGGGGAGGCAAGAGAAGATATATCCATTGGTGCTAAATGGAATAAAGAATTATATACAAACAGCACAAGCCTGCAGCAGCTGCAGCCAAGAAAACAAATCAACCATTTATTACTTCTCCTTCAGTGTTTTTAAATATTTATGGAGTGCCATCAATAACCAAGTTAATTGTGAATGGCTGATGGTGTATTTGCAAAGCCCTCTTTCACCTGCAAGTACCTGAACTGCCATGAAATGACAATAATTATTTGGCCCTTTAGCAGCATTCTGTGTGCCTTATGGCATAATCCTGTGCAGCCACTCCCACGGGGCTTTGCATGGTGTTATTGCTGAGTGGAGTTGAGGAATACCAAGGGAATGGGAAGCACTCAGTTCTGTGTGTGTGTTCACACAGCCTGAGAGCCCTCTTGGAGAAAGAAAGCAGCCCCATTTTGCCAGGCAGACGCTCCACAGCTGAGCAAACAAAAATGCTCGACAGTCCCTGCCGTTTACCAAGGCAGAAATTAATTCAGAGTGACCTCATTGGTGCCTGTAGCACTTGCTTAACTCAGTGTTTAAATAAAAATAAACAAAGAACCAAACCCAGCTTGTGCAGTGACCCAGTGTCAGAACTGAAGAATTTGTCTCCAGACTGATTTAATCATATCAGAAAGATGGATGCCAGGATTCATTACTGTGACAAAATGTTTATATTGTTTAATCACATTATCCACCAGCTTTCAGCCAGGCTGAGACAGGCTTATGTGACACCAACCACAGTGGGGATCACACGAGCTACCTCCTGCCTGCTGCTGCCCCACACACTTGGTTTTAGGAGGTTTCTGCAGTCCCCATGAGAGGCTGAGCACCCAAAAGTTGTCCCACACACCTCCCTTTACTGCTGCTTTTACCTATTTCTTTCCTTCCAGTTCCCTGGCCTGTGTGAACAAGGCCTTTTCACCCAGATGGGTAGAAACAGGGCTTCATCTGACAGATACCACATGAGAAAGGGTTTCTGATCCCCCTCCAGATGCACATTTTTAGGTGAAATTCCATTACTTCCCGAAGGTGAAATCCAAAGTAGTTTTTATTTTTACTGATTCACAGCTTTCCCAGGTTAACCCCCAGTGAGGTTTGCCAGACTTCCTTCAGTCAAAATAAGAGCTCATAGAAAAAAAAAATCTGCTTAAGGTATTTCTGAAACATTTTCAGTTTTGGTGCCATTCAACAGATTTTCGTGTTCTGCTCAGCTCTGATGAGAAATACAGTGAACAAAGCAAGCTCAGCTGTTTTCACTCTGGGTAGCACATTCTAAGAATCATGGGATCATGGAATGGTTCGGGTTCAAAGGGACCCTAAAGCTCATCCAGTTCCAACCCCCTGCCATAGGCAGGGGCACCTTCCACAGCCCAGGTTACTCCAAGCCCCGTCCAACCTGGCCTTGGACACTTCCAGGGATGGGGCAGCCACAGCTTCTCTGGGCAACCTGTGCCAGGGCCTCCCCACCCTCACAGGGAAGGATTTCTTCCTAAGAATATTCCAGAGAAGTGGGAAAGTGTTGGGTCCTGCTCCCAGCCAGCAGGAGAGTTGCTGTAATTCCTATAGCTGGTGTGCAGAAGAGGGATAACTCTCCCACAGACCCCACTGGACAAAGCTGTAAATACACAACATGTCCTACAAGCACAGCCTCAAACTGGTAACTGCTGTTGGAGCCAAACACATCTTTCACAAAGACATTTCGCCTCAAGCTGAGGACCTCAAACAATGGAGAAGCCACCTTGCCCTTGGGTAATTTATTTCAGTGGTTAATTACTGCCTGCTAAAAATGTGCACCGGATTTCTAGCCCGGATTTCTCCAGGAACTGCTCTAGTGCAAGTTTGAAAATGAGTTCAAATGCATGCTGGAACAGGATTTGGGGAGTTAATTAATACTGTTTGGATAGCCAGGCGGTAGAGATGTTCAATAAAGCTGACATTTATGTATCACTGCTTCACAAAGATGAAACACACCGAATTCACTTGCAATGCAACAAGCTTGTAGGTTTTTTGACATCTTAGTAGAATTTCAATAAAGTCATAATGAATAATCTACTTAATTTCCACCCAAACCTGCTCTCTGTATCGTAAGGGTAGGACACTTTTATTTCTCATAACTTAGGGGAAGATATTCACTCCATAGTCCCTTGCAAGCCTGAGCTGAAAAACATTTATCTTACCATTTTAATTTTTTTTCTCTGTGATTTGTAAAAGCTTCTCTTTCCCCAGAGATGGGCACGAGGTTTGGATTGCTGACATTGATTGATTCAAGGGGGAAAAGGATGTGACATCTGATCTGACAAGGCAAGCACAAGCAATCCTTGGACAGATGTTCCAGTGAGAGGAGTAATATTTTGAGCCTTGAGAAGAGTTCTGTTCAGATGTTATCTGAGTTCAGATTCTGCAGGAAATTGTTGTGAATATGCAAAGAGAAATAACATACTGGGAGGAAGAAGTCTTCCCAAATACTGAACAAACTGAATAGCTCTGGTCAGCTCATTTATTGCAATTCTTGATATTCACAGCTCACCTAAAGTGAGTGGACAAGGCTTTTGTGTGGCTTCCAAACCAGTCAGACCAGCAAATCCAGGGCATGTCCTGCAAAGTGCTAAGACAGGCAAACTTTTCTGCTGTCTCTGCAAAGACAAGTCTCTTCTTCCTCCCCTCACCAACACTCAGCCATCAGAAAAAAAAAAAAAAAGGTTTAAAGAGATTTCACACTTCCAGAAAAAATAACTCACAAATCACTCCTGCTGGCTGCCACACTGAGGTGACCACTAAGAAGGGCCAGGAACTGATTTTTCCTATCCCATGAAGAATGATGGGAGATATCAGCATTATGGTCAACATAAAGCTTCAAACTCAAAGCAGTTTTGAAAATCTGAGACCTTAAACTTTCTTGATTTGGGTCTTTTCAACCACTTCAGTTCAATTTAGTTGGAATTAGCTCAGTTCACTCTGTTCCTCTGATTTGTTTTGCTTTTTTAACCATAATATTATTACATTTAATGAATAAAACCAAGTTATTTTATACTGGGAAAAAAAAGGTAATAACCATAGCCTAGAAATTTACATTTGGATTATTAAAACAAAAATGAATCAATACCAATTTTTGCTGTGGATGACTTCATTCACTTTTCATGAGCTGAGGCATTCCAAATAAAATGGAATTTAGTTCAAAAAATTCCCAACCAGCCCCAGCAAGTTCTTGTGTTTGTAAATCCTTCTTGTCTCCCTCCACAAGTACCTGTTGTGCTTCAATGAGAACCTCCTATCTTACCCAATAAATTCAATATACCTATTTCCAAATGTGGGAAAGCTGCAGCATAGCAACATGTATCCAAGTAAAAATGACTTCAACAAGCATTTCTCCTCTATTTTACCGAGAGCAACCTGGCAAGCCTTCCAAGGAACTGACCCTGAAGCAAAACAGATGCACAGAGCCTTGCAACACCTACATCTTCATTTCCAATGTTTTGCTTTCAGAAGAAGTGTAGGTGTCTAATGGAGCTTGGGAAAGCCACATTTTCCTTCAGCTACACCCTCAAAGTAAATCAAGAGTGTCGAGTAAGGAGGAACTAATTCTATTTTGCTTGCTTTCAATAAGAAGGAGAATTGTCTCTCCTCCCCTTCTTGCCCCAAGCAACGGTCTTGGCAGCAAAGAATATTTTTTCATAAAGCCTAATGCAGAAGCAGCTCTCATTCACTCCAGCAAATCCCGTTTAATCCCTGGATTTGTATCGTTTGCTGACTAGACTGAGAAATTTGGCTGCATCTAATCCTTGGGCTTGTGAAGAAAAATGGCTTATTTAAATATTTAGCTGCACTTTGTCAATAGCAGCAGGACGGGGGTGATGGATGACAGCAATTATGCTGGGAGCATCTCCATTAACATGCCACTTTTCCCAGGTATGGAGTCTGCCTCTTGTATGGTTTGTTTAATGATCAGGACCGAGAAGGAATTTTAATGACCCCCGAGCAGCTCGTGCTCACTTGAGGCTGGATGTTATTTAGTGGCGTAGGAGTAGCTGGTGAGTTGGGATGATCAGAGCAGTGGATTAGGCACACACTGTGCAAACAAGTTTTCTGACACTTCATGACACCCTAAACCACATCAGCCAAAAAAACACACCAGGAGACAACCAGAGGTCCAGCCCTAAAAGCTCAAGTAGCTCCCAGTGCAATACTGCAAACTTCTCACCAAATATCTGTCAGCCATATATCTCTCTCACAAAGTATTTTTATGTGTCTAGAGAGACAGAGAGACTAAAGGCAGAGATACCTCACTCACCTGTATCAGTGGATGTCTTCAGCAGCCCAGGTTTGGGCACAGCAGTGATGTGCTGGTGAGACCAGGCAGGGTTTTGCTGGGTTCACAGGACTGTCCAGGATGTCTTCACACATGCCACATTCTCCTGGATTTCCAGATGATGATGGAAGCTCCACACAGTCCAGTGTGGAGCTGCAGACCTGGCCCATGGCTGTGTGACAGGCACCAAGCTGGGCAGGTACACTGCTGGTGATGAGGGCAAACAATCCTGAGTCCTCTGGGTGTCAGAAAAAGTCAGCCAAGAATAAATCTGAAGTCATCCACTGCTTTTCATCCTTGGCATGACCATCATTTACAATAGAGTGGATCCAGTTAAATCTCACTGGCCACTGTAAAGCAGATACAGAAGAGCTGTAAATCAGTGACAACGGGGGCCAGATTCACCACCAAAACTGGAGTTTGACCTTCAGTGCTTCACCCCCAGGCCCAAATCCTTCTCCTTCTGTCTGGGCCTGGGGTCCTGTTCCTGCTACCATTCTCTATATACTATTCATAAGGTTTCTGCATGCAGAGTGAATTTATTTGGGTGCTACTTTTAATGCTTTTTTTTGCCTTTTCCCATGGACCTGTGCATACACAGGCTTCACATGAACCATTTCCCCCTTGGTCAGAGGAGTACATAAGAAAGAAATATTTGTTCTTGATGGACTGTTGCAAGTTAATATTGCTGTGATACATGTGAGGTAAGGTGTGATATTGTGGTAAACCCCAGATACTTTCTGAGTTTCATCTGCATGTGGTGTAAATCTTGAGGACTCAACAGGATGCCCAGAGGACAGATAAAGTGTAATTTCATTCTCAGGTAACAGACACCCTTTAAAAAACATAACATGCACTATAAACTATATTATTAAACTGAAGTATTGAGGGCAGTTCTGACCACTAACAGGGCAGTAACAAGGGACACCTACAGTAGTGATTTTCTCTCCATCCTTGGTGCATGTAGGATTTGGAGTCACAAGAGGCAGCTCAGTGTTCCTGCTGTATTTTGGAAACAGAAAAAACCTGCTCTTCCCCTCTATCCACCAAAAAAAATTAAAAAAAAATATAGAAGGTCCATTTGAAATCTGCTTCCTCATAAATACAGGCTGGACCAGCACAGTTTTTCTATCTATTTATTCATTCTGCTACGATGTATTACTTGCCTTTTGTGTTACAGAAGGTGTGATGGGCAGGTTTAATCAGTCAGTCCACAGAGCTGACCTTCATCCTCCACCTCAGCTTTCACTGCAAAGAAATATGCAGAGGCCACCTTAAAAAATAATTAAAGGCAGGCCACACAAGGGATGCAAACAGCGCTGCCATCTATTAATGGAAATGATGGATGCTCCATATTAACCTCCCTGCAGTTGCAGCCCTACATCCAGGGAAGGAAGCAGCTGTGAGTGATTCAGTGAGGTTACCTCTTGCAAATTGTATTAATAACTCACTTGTCTGTGTGAACAAATCCCTCCCTCCCAGGCCGAAGGGTTGCACTAATTTAATGGTGCAGGGTTCAGATATCCATATGCTCCTCCAGACAAAGCTGAAGCAGAAAACCTGGAGGTTTGCAGCCACCCTTCCCTGGGCTTTGTGCAACATCCTGGTGCTGCCCAACCTTTCTTGTGGCATGTGGTGACAGGACAAGGGGGAATGGCTTCAAACTGACAGAGAAGAGATTTAGATTGGGTATTAGGGAAAAACTCTTCCCTGTGAGGGTGGTGAGGCCCTGGCACAGGTTGCCCAGAGAAGCTGTGGCTGCCCCATCCCTGGAAGTGTCCAAGGCCACATTGGATGGGGCTTTGGAGGTTGCCACCATGCTCTTTTAAGCATTTGTGCTCACTTGTTGAATGTCACCAACCTTTTTTCGTGGCAATCTGTGAAGTGTAAAATTCCCTTGCCTTTTACCTGCCTACACAGTCCAGTTTGGACTTACCTGCTAACAGCAATTTAATACACTGCAGAGATTTCATCCCGTTTTCACTTGTGGAGCAGCCAGTTGACAGCATGTGAGGTGGGAGCCGAGCACAGCTGAGACTGAGAAATCCAGCTGTCCACGTTAAATGTGGGTGGCAGAAGCAGGGAATATGGAAAGATCCCAGAGAAGGTGGTAATTACCCCAGAGCAGAGATAATTGAAGCAGATGAGCCTCACATGAACCCATGCAATTACATTTTCTTGTCATACACAGTGTGACTGCCCTGACTAGGGGCACGCGGTTACTTTAAAGCCCAGATTCGGGGGTTTAACTGTGAAGACAAAAAACATTGTGGCTTTAACTGGGAAGGGCTTAACATGACTGGAAACTGTAAATGTTATGGCTTCCCAGCAGTACTGCAACCATCACTGTGAACACAGAGCTGTGGTACCAGCTGTGAGTGCCTGTGCTGGATGTAATTGCTTTTCTAACTCCTGGTGTTCTTCATCAACCACCCAACCAACATATGAAGCAGAGGAATTCACCATATGAGAAAGGAAATCTCACACAAGATTTGCTCCAGTTTCTCTCAGTGGTGATCTGCTACAAAGAGAAATAGCAACAACAGATTACAGAAGGCACAAGTAAGAAAGGACTGTTTGAAATCCTGACTGAATGAAAGTCACAGGGAAAGAGCTACATGAGCCATTTGCCATTTTCCCTAAGGAGCCCTGAGTCTGCTACACCTTGAGAAGTCCTGCCACCAGTTTGGGAACATGGGGACCAACATCTGGATCCAACTCCAAAGGAGTGGTGACAGCAGGGTTTACAGCTGCTGGCTGCCTGGGCCTGGTGCAGACCTTTCCACCTCTGTCCCTTCAACTCCTGCTGCAGCTCCTTGGGCTTGTAGCTCCCCACTGACCCCCCAGTTCTTCTGCCTTCCACTTCCACCCTCCCCTCTTTTGTACATTCCTGTCTATAGGTACCTCTTTGCTCTATTCCCCACATTCAATCTTCGCCAGGATTTGGTTCCCACTCTGTTCCTAGAACTGTGACTTTAACAACTCAGATTTAAGACCGGGCTGCACAGCACAAACAGGAACCAAACCCAGTGAAATCCATCCCCCTCCTACAGCACATAAAGCAGGCAGTGACAGATCATAGAATCCTAGACCATCCAGAGTTGGAAGGGCCCCACAAAGATCATCCAGTCCAACTCTGGCCCTGCACAGACACCCCAACAACCCCACCCTGTCCCTCAGAGCATTGTCCAAACCCTCCTGGAGCTCTGGCAGCCTTGGGGCTGTGCCCACTGCCCTGGGAGCCTGTTCAGTGCCAACCACCCTGTGGGGGAAGAACCTTTCCCTGAGATCCAACCTAATCCTCCCCAGCAGATGACTTTCCTAAGCTACCCAGCATCAGGCAGGGGTTTTTCCTCCCCTCTATGGGTTTGAATGACTCAGGGAGTGAAGACAGGAACCTGAATGTTTCTGTTTATATAGTAAGGTAAATGTCAAAGCAGTGGAGGAAATTTTCACAGTCGATAGACCCTGAGGACAGAAATACAGAAAGCTGCCAAGTGATGTGTTTCTTGTTTCTAGACACCAGCTTTCCCAGGCACTCTCTGGACCTGCCTGAGGAGTCCTTCCCCCCCCACCTCCTGGATGAATCTGTGGCAGCAGAATTCTGAAATTCTTTACTTATTTTTGCCCAGTTTTTGTTTACAGATCGAATTTGCATTGAAATACAAATACTGTGGGCTTGGGAATCTACTTTCTACAGCTGGTTACTTGAGGGAAACTATACTTTCTTTCACCTTAGTTCCAGTAAAAGGGTTTTCTTGAAGGGGGGAAATTACATGGCCATCCATTGCAGATTTGCTATTCAGCAAACAGCCCAATTCAGAGTGTCAGCTTCCCTGTTGGTTTGCAATATAGGCTGTGAAACACTGTTATCCTGGAACCATTTACTTTGCACAGTTTCACTGTAGAGAGCTCCTGCCCCTACTGAATTTGGCTCAGGAGTTCCCATGTGAAAGAAAGTATAAGGCAGTGGCTTAAAAGGGAACTTGAAAACTACCAGCTCATTATTCATTTGTTCAGATAAAAATACTAATGATTCTTTTTCCCAGAAAGCCTGATGGTTACTCATAGGTACACTTAAAAGAGAGAGAGAGGTGTTAAAAACAGAAGGACCTATTATCTCCTTGACAGTAGAAGGAAAATAACAATAAGTAAAAATGCCTGAAGCTCCTCAGCCCCAACACTTTCAGGAACAAGCATTAACATTACAAACACTGCAGTGAGGACAGAAGAAGGATCTCACAGATGTGGTATTTGTAATTTCAATTGTGGTGTGAGTGTTGTTTATGAAGACTTCAACAAATACATGCCAGAGCTCTAATTTGGACCTTTCATTTTCATGTGGAAATAATAAAAAAAAAAAAGTGTTTGTTCTCTCTCTGGCTTCTTCCAGGTATCTTTTGAGCCAGTCAGTTATTTTTAATAAACAAACAGTACTTTTTGTTACTAGAATCTCTAAATGAAGCCCCATTCAGAATGACAAATAGGCATGAACATCATCTTCTGGAATAATCAGCAGAAAACTTTAGCTGCTCTGATTTCCAGCGTTTTTAACAGCAAGAGTAACCTTTGCAGCACAGGGTTGAATTCCTGGAGGCAGCAAGAGGTAACTTTATTTCAGAGCTACTCATCTGATAGAAACAAACACCAGAGTCAGAAATCATGGGGCTCCTTGCCCCCGAGCCTGTAACGAATGTAAAATCTCATCCTCCCTCACTGCTTTAACCCTTCCCAAGCACTGTTGAAGGTAAAGCTCTGCCCTCCACAGACACCTCTGTTTTTCTCTGCCCTCTGGGTCGTGATGCTGGCTTTCCAAAACATTACAGGACACAACAGCAATGGAGCTGTAAGGAAAGCAAACCTTGGGACAAAAGGAAGTGTCCAAGGCTGGATGGAGCTCTGAGCAGCCTGGTCTGGTGGAAGGTGTCCCTGCCCATGGCAGGGGGGTGGAACAAGATAAGCTTTAAGGTCCCTTCCAATCCAAATCATTCTGTGATTCCATGAAAAGAAGAGGAAGAATAACCAAGAAAGAAAAAGGCAAATAGTGATTTTCCCCATGGGGAAAGGCCAGTGCAGCCTTGAGGGACTGATGACGTATTGACTGGGTAGACAACCCTTGGGGAGGACCAGTTTAGGGCCTGATTGTTACAGAAAGCCACTGTTGAGGAAAAGAATGATTTGGGTTTATATCATGCCTTTCAGACCCGAGCTATGGCAAAATAACTTGAGAGATGAGGTGCAGCTTAATTTATGACTGAAGCAAGCGGGGGAGGTTTTACGTGCACAGCAGTGCCTTGCAGCCTGCCTTTGGCTGCAGGAGTATTCTGCTGAGCAGGAGGACACTGGATCTAAGGGCAGGAGCAAGGCAATTTGTTCTACTATCTTTGCCAAGGATGCTCCTCACAATCTGTCTTATCCTCCCTTAGGACTAAAGCATGACCAGAGGTAACAAGTGGTGCCTCGAGGCCAACACAGCCAAAGGGATGGAAGAATCCCAGTCTAGGTCCTGTCCAAAGCCTAAGTGTCCCCCTGGGCAAGCATGTTTAACCCATGAGAGTGCCCAGCACCCCCCATAGGAGCACTGGGAGTTGTTGTCACTTCTGGGTGGCTCTACTTGAAGTGACAGTGGAATCCTTCCCATGAACGCTCTTTCCCGGGTGGGATGGCTGCAGGCAGAATCACTTGTCTACATTTTTAGGGAGAAGCTACACATTCCCCCCAGCAGCAGACCTGCATGACCTCCAGCCAACCTGCAATCCCAAATAACCGTGCTGGAAGCAAATCTTGTCCACAAACTCGGGTTGAGCTGCCCAAAGCAGAGCTACATATGAATAAAACAAGCCAATTTGTTACCTCGGGTTAAACCTGTGGTGATTTCAGCAGAGCTTGACTTGATAGGGGGTTTCATCAGCCCCAAAGTTCAGGGCAAATACAACAGAAACACGTGCAAGGAAGCCTGCAAGTCAGGATGATTGGCTCTGTCTGGGATGAGGAGGAACACACAGCCTGTGCTCTGCGGAGGAAGGGATGTAAATTATTGTAAGCACAACCTAGCAGCTTGTTTACAGTACCTGGTACCTAAATTATGTCAATATTTCTCTCTTTTTTTTTTTCCTCAAGCGCTCCTTCAAATGCAAACAAATCCCTTTCCCACCCCTCAGTTTTCAAAAAAAAAAATCAAGCATCCACAGATGCCAGTCAATCACAGGTTTCAAAACGTAAGGAGAAACAGAGGATATCTCTTTTTTTGCTTTTGAAAACAACACAAAATAAAAAACCTGTAACATCAGACTATCATTAGTGAGCATTTCATCAGAAACAACAGAGTGAAGGTTGGCCTTCACTCCTCACTAATGATACTTCTCTGCTGCAAAGTCTGACTGTGTAGGTGAGTGCAGGGGAGCTCTCACAGCCTAACACACACAGGGGTTAATTAATACTTTCTGTGATCTGGGATTACATTTTTCCTAGAGGGCCACAGTACCTGGCATGTCCAGGGCCATTTTTTATGTCCCTTCCTGAAAGGGAACAAAATTACAGTGGATACCTTTCCCTGCTTCAGTAAGGGAAAGCCAGTAATGAAGGGAGTTGGGTTTTGCTACACAATCAGGAGGAACAGCAATAACTCTTCCCAGCAGCCAGAAAGTTTTGGAGGTATATTGTTTTCTCCAGCTATCTGAAATAAATCCCAGGGGGTAATTACAGAACAGAGGAACAAGACATAAATCCTGTTTAATTGACAACACCAAGAAAAAAGAAACACAATAGAGTTTCATCCCTCCCCCTGCACTCCCCATGTTCTTTTAATGTCTTTGGGACATCTGGAAATCAGGGAGGGTCAGACCCAGAAATCTCAACACGGATGAGGAATCTGCCTTAATGTAAAGCTCTTATGGGAAAGCATCCATCTCAATCCTTGGTAATGGGTTTACAAGGAAAACCAGCAGAGCAGAAAACTGATATCAGCCTAGATTATCTCACTCCAGGACTTCTGACCCTGCAGGAACAGATTCATATGAGATTTCAAAGCTCAGAATTCAGCTTCCACAGCACAGGGGGAGCAGGGAATGTTGATGGCTCGTGTTGCCAGACACAGGAAAAGGGAGAGCTGGAATCCTCATTCCCACCTGTACTAACCTGCTGTGCTCCTCAGCCCACAGCACCATGGTCCAGACTCCCAAGTTTTCCAGCTGTGTGCTCCAAGACATGAAGGGCATGAAAGGAAAGGGCGAGAACCTGTGTCATTTTGCTGTCTTGTGATCAGCATTTGAAGGCAAACTCCTTGGGAAAAGCTGGGTGCAGTCTCCCTTCATCTATCAGTTTATAGGTAATCCTGTGCTGGAAGGGGCAGCATATCCTGGGAGCAGGACAACCAACTCTACTCTCACTGGTGCCACCAACTCCTACATTCTCATCTTTAGGGGAAATAAAAAAAAGAGAATGAAAGGGGCATCTTTGAGCAACTCACTGCTGGATTGCACAGAGAGGTGTTCAGCCCATCTTCATCCTCATGATGTGAATCTGATCCCTTTGCTCACTGCTGTTTCTCTGAGGCATAGCTCTGCTGGCCATGATAACCCACTGTCCTGCCTTGTCCTGCTGTCTGAGGACAGAGCAAGGGCAGGCTGAGGAGGGACCTGGCTGCCCTTTCTACCTGCAGGGAACAGGATTTCCCCACTCATTGCTCTGGCTCTTCCTTCTCCCATTTAGTATAAGAAGACCAGTAAGGCACAAGATAGAAACACATATTTCCATTACTCTCAGGTAAATGGCTTTTACAGACATACAGAGCAAAAAATGTCCTTAAAATACATCAAAATGGCAACAGAGACACAACACAAAAATCTGCTGCTGCCAGCATGGATCTTAAGCCACGAGCTCTCTGCTCAACCTGCAGTGCCCCATGGAATCCATCCAGGTTCAAATGGCAGTCTCATTGTCACCAGACTCACACCAACGTCTTTCATACCAGCCTGGCCCCACAGGCAGTTCATTACCGAATAAACCTCACAATGTCATTTACACTTCCCTGAATTCCAGGGATCCAGCAGCACATGCTCCAATCCAACCTTTTTTGCTGCTGCAGTGCAGCTCCATGGAGCTGTGGAGCAGAATGTCACCCCTCACCACGATGCCACACACAGCTTGAGATTGTCTCTGCCTCTGCCTCCCTGTCCCAGCTGGCAGAGACAGCCCTTTCCCTCAAAGAGATGTAACCCAAGTATCAGTAAATCAGGATGTCACCACTGATACCCCACAGACCTGTGAGCAGACGCCTTCCTCCAGGGCTGTGCAGGGAGGTGTTGGCAGCAGCTGCCACTTGTTTTTGTTGCTTTACAGTAGAAGATTAACTCGTGGTGCCTGGGAAGAGCAGAAACCAAATGGCAGGAGGAAGGAAACATCTGGAGCAGAAATTAGAGTGTGTCTCCCTTCTTTCTCTCCTACATATTTCTTGCTCACACATACTTTTTTTTTTTTAATTATTATTATTATTATTTGATAACCGGTTTCGAAACCACAAGGTAAAAGTGAAATTTTGCATCATTTTCACGGAAGTTGGTGGGATGACACAGGAGCTTTAGAGCTTCATGGAACAGGAACAAGAGCTCCAGCAATGCCTTAGGGCAAACAGGGCTGCTCCCTCCCTCTCTGTTTCTCCTTTACACAGTGATACAGTGAAATGAGAATATTACAGTGAGAATATTGCCAATTAAGGGTGATGATACCAGGGCTCTCCTGCCATTCCTGTGAAAATCCCAGTGCACTTATAGTTACATGGACTCATTCTGGATTTCTGGGAGGGCAAGATAGGGTGGGGGGTCTTGATTATTTTTCTTCACATCTACATTTCAGACCTGGCATGAGCCACAAGATTAAAAAGAGTATCAGGTTCCCAATGCAGCCAAGGTTCATTATGTTCAACTCAGGGACAAGGCTTTCTGCCTGTGAACACTGGAGGGACATCCTATCCATCTCACTCAGCCTCAGATTTGGAACAGGATGAGCCTTGGGATTTTCATTCCAAACCACTGTCAGCTTAAAGCCATTTCCTCACACCCTCATTTTTCTTTAAATATTGCTGTATTCAGGCTGCACCAATGTAATTCTTTCTTCTTTTGTGACCAAACACAAGTTTAATCTTCCGCTGATTCTTGTAGCATCCTCTTCCCCTCTCACTTTGCTCTGTCTTCCCCTTCATCTCATCTTTATTCCATTTCCTATTCCCTTTTCACTGCGCTTTCCTGTATTATATGCACCTTCCTCAGTTCTGAAAGTTCTGAAAGCCAGGTTGGATGCCATGGACTCTGGGAAATTGCACTGGATTCTTTTGGTAGTGCCAATGGCAATGTTTTTAGAGAGGCAGCTTCTCTCTTACAAAGCAATTTGCACTGTGTTATCCACATCTGCACTGCAACACTCTTATCTTGATCCTGAAGCATTGGTGTGTTTGGCAGCAGATCAACAGTGTGTTTATAAGTAGTTTAAAATACAGCAATCCCAAAAATCCCAGCAGATTTGGGAAATAGTCTTGCTGGCTTTCTCTGCCTGGGCTCTGCACTGCTCTGCACACAGGGAGTACCAAACTGTTTGGGATAATGGAACAAACCATTTAAAAGAGCTGTCACAGT
Organism: Manacus candei; assembly: GCF_025592945.1. Taxonomy (NCBI): domain Eukaryota; kingdom Metazoa; phylum Chordata; class Aves; order Passeriformes; family Pipridae; genus Manacus; species Manacus candei. Next base: position 4,351,359 of record NW_026138105.1, on the reverse strand, counting down.
GGTGGATCAGATGGTTTCCAGTGAATTAAGCAGAGTCACTTACATTTGATTATCCCTCTTTCAGTTAGTGCATCTAAAAGGGTTGGGAAAAAATTATCCAGCATCCAATTCCTTCCATTAAACCATTTTGTGAATCCAGCTTTCAAACATCATTGACAAAATTAAACCTTTTATTATTATCCCTATACACCCTTTCTTCATCCCTGGGACATCCAGAATGGAGCTTACAATGTCCATTACCTGGTTTAGGTGTTTGCATTCATTGTGTAACAACCAAAGCCTTTGAAAAGAACAACAGCAGCAACAAAGGAGAGCAAGGCCAATGATCATTCCTCTGATTTTGTACAAGCCAGAAGAGAAAATTACATCTAACCTTAAACCCACCCTCAGCACCCCAGTCAAGCTGTAATTCTTTTTGAGTGTCCTCTGAAAACGCACCTGGAAGTTCTGGACACACAAATGGGTTTAACAACCCCCCTTTGCCATGTTGTGCATTAGAGACACACTGATGGGAACAATGTCTGGTGTGAATATACACACACACAGATCCACACTGGAAAGTACTGTGGGATCAGCAGCTGAGAAGAGAAGAAGGAAAAGCAGAGAGCTGGAGCATAACCAATTTCAAACGGAGATGGATGGTGCTCTCTGCTTGTGCAAGACGCAGGGAAAGAATATCAGAGATCAATTTGTGAAGGCCCAGCAGGAACTGTGCATGCTGGGGACTGTGGAGGAAATAAAGTATATAAAAATACAGCTTTGCTGTGACGTGAGAAAGCCAATAAATCAAAGCCCATTAGCAAATATCAGCTGTATGAATAAACTGGCAGAGCCATTCTGTTGTATCAGTGTCATGCAGCTGAATGCAGATTGAGCTGAGGCCATTTCTGCCTGGGAATTGCTGGTCACAAAGTTTAAGTCACACAGGTTTTCCTGAGGGGGAAAAAAAAAACAACCCAGCTTTCATACCTTATCCAGCTGATTGACTAAAATGTGATTGTTTATTTGATATTATATAAACCTAGATAATAACTCCTACTCCAGAGTCCCTTTTGCTTTCAGGTTCAGGGCATGAAAATATCCTCCTGGGATCTCGGTCTGGCCTTTTCCCCATTGCCCCAAGGTGCCCTCAGGAGAGCACAGACCCATCCCAGTGTTACTTGTGAGCTGTTGGGACACAGGAATAAGTGAGCAGGAGAAGCTGGTGGCAGGGAGAGAGGAAATGGCTGAAATTCATCTTCCTGCTGGATACAGTGAGAAATATCCAGGTGCTGCAGCCAGGGGAGACCACAGCACGTCCCCAGAGCAGGAGGGTACAGGGGGATGTTCACACAGACTGCCCAGGGAAGTGGTGGAATCCCCATCCCTGGAGTGTTAATAAAACATGCAGATGTGACACTCAGGGAGGTGGTTTAATGGTGGGCCTGGCAGTGTTGGGTTACGGGTTGGACTCAATGACCTTAGAAGTCTTTTCCAACCCTAATGATCCTGGGATTCCTTAGGACAGTGCACATCTGATGCTCCTAACCAAGGCTGCACGAGACAAAACTAGGTTTCATTCCATTTTCTGTTGAATGCTCTAAACTATTATAGTTGTGTGGCACTCAAGTGGAGAAGGAGTGCTTTAAAGAATCTTTTTTCTACAAATACTACAGAGGTAACAAAAATAAAGCTCTCAGAAGCCTCTGTCCTGCCTTTTCATATTATTGTTTGCATGAGGTTGATTTTTTTTTCCAGGACTGATGACTCTCCTCTGGGAGTTCTTTTATTATGCTTATAATACTATTTCAGTAGGAGCATTATCATTCCTATACTACAAAATTACTTGATCAAAAAGACTTGTTTTAAATCTCCATAGGCTCCAGCATTAAAGAGTAGATGTTCCATCCATGCCCTCTCCAACCTGGATGCAAGACAGGAGGAGTGAAAAACAATGGAAGTCCCCAGCTGACTTCTTGATAATGATTTTAGCAATGATAATGAAGAGGAACTTGTGGAAAAGGGAGTGTTCTGTCCTCTGGGGGAGGAGAAGGGTTTAAGTTTGCTCCTTTTTGGATTTGTTTCACAAACTCCAAGGTTCAAAAATTGGTATCACTTCTGAAAATCTTAGCTCTGGATTCCAGCCAAAGCACTTCCAAGAGGAGCTCTCTGTGAGCAGGATGAGGAGTACTGTGAAGTCTCACTAGTTTATTAGGAACTGTGCAGTGCTGTAAAGCCTTGTCCCAAAGCAGGAGGGAGGCTCAGTGGTTAGGGAACTACACTGGGACTTGAGACTGATCTCCAGCTCTCTCAGAATCCTCATATAACTTGAGAGAAGGCATTCAGTGCCTCAGTTTGCTTTTGCAGAGGTATCCCAGGGATAGCTAAGTTAATGAGCTGTTCAAATGAAATATTGATAGAGACCATCCAAGAAGTGAATCAGAGCATCCCTACAGCTCAGTGTGCTGGTGCTATCACAGAACACCAGGGGAGCTCGAAATTAGAAAGAGAAAGAAACAACTTTCCTTCTTCTTAGAGCATCACTCGTGGATATTTCTGGACCTTCTTCTCCAGCATGAACTAGCACCCAGAGACAGACTCAGCTGGTACATTCAGAAGTGGAGGCAATGTTCCATAACATCACAACTGCTAAAGAAACACCAGGATTTCAACCCACAGTTTTAGGGATAATGAGGAAGTAATTTTTCCCCAATACACAAAACGCAGATTGTTATTGTCAGCAAAAGGAAACTGTGAACCTTTCATACCAGGATGTTATCCTTATTTTCTGAGGGCCTGGCTAAAATCCCAGCAAAGCCATCAAGAGCTCTCCAAGGCAGAGTAATCTCACATAACATTTGCCACTTAAAGCAGTTGGCTTAAGTCACTCCAGCTCATTCAGCAATTTGTGGAGAGGGACAAACACACCTACCTGGACATGCCCATGTTTTCTCAGCATCAGAGAACTGGTTTGAAGCAGGTGCCAGACCAGGGGCTCACCTGGGGTTTGGAGACATCATTCATGCAGGCCCTGGAGGTCAAGACTTCTTTCCCAATCTGAGGCATTCCTGGGACAAAAAATGAGAAAATAAGAGCTCTGAGCAAGAATATAACCAATTCACCTTTCCCAGCTCTGTGAAATACATGGGAGGCTGAGTTGCCTGGAGCAAGCCAGTTTGATTTGATACCCACTGAACACAGGTTTGTTCAGGGAAAACAACAGTTCCACATATTTACAACTGACCATTTCTTTTAACACTGACATTCAGCACAGAAAGAGATCAAACACTTTATTGTGCCCTGAAACAAATTTTGGCAGAATTTACATGTAACTATTTCCTGAGAGCAAGTTCAGTTTGTATTTAATACTAAGTTGAATCTGTTTCAAAGGATGCTTTTGCAGCCCCTTTGGTTCCCAAACCATTTGTAAGAACCCACCTCTGAACAGTGAGAACACATCTGACACAAAGTAGTGCAGTGCCAGAGGTCCATGAATTACTCAGCCTTTAATTCATGAAGAACCATCACATCTCAAGTGTGAACAACTCATTAGAGCCTCTTTCTTCTGCTCATATTTACTGTTTGCCCTGTGCCATTAACTAGCTGGCAGTGAGAAATGACCCTTCATACTCTGACTGGAGTCTTCTCCTCGGGGATCAATAAACAGCAAATGGGAAGACACAGACTTAGACCAAACCCCTGTTAGATCCAAGGCAAATCTTTCCCCAGGAGGGCTGAGTGCAACCAGACCTCATCCAGGAGCTCCATCCAGCCATTCCAAGGCCACTTTTATTACAATAGCTGGTAGCACCGAGCCATAAGGACTCTGTCACACATCAGCAGGGCTTGTAAGTGCTCCCTTGGGAAGGCAACTTGCACAACAGCCCTGGTTTATTGCTGCTTCCTCATCCTTGTTTTATTTCCCTCTAAAGCAGCACTTCAGCCTTTAGAACAAACGAGTATATTTTTAAAACAGCCAGAGCACTTTGCCCTCACCCACTGGCCCTCACGTGTTGTGCTGTGAACCCTGCAGATCATTACTAATTTCCTCAGAGAAGATGCAGCAGCCACTTCTCAAATCTTTTCCTTTGCTGGATTTACAGCTGCCTGGACAAAACTGCTTCAAGACCTGGGGCCTTGCAGCAAAAGTGGGGTTTGGGCAGAGATGGAGAAGCTGTTCAGGTGCAAAGGGCTATCAAGCACACAAGATAAGCCTGACATTCTTCCCTGTATTAAACTGGATGGAGCCAATGACCTTTTCATGGGTAGAACACATGCTTTGCCCACTGCAGTTTAAGGAGATGTGTCAGGTGCTCTCGATTCTTCCAGCCATACCCTCCCCCTGCCACCACCACCACAGGCAGGTGTGCTTTGCTCAGCCTGTTCCATTCTGCATCTGAATTTTAATTTCTGGTACCCCTGCCACTAACCTGAGTGAATCCCACCCACCTGAGCACCAGGGAGCCTGGTCTTAGGTTGTCTTCTTCTCATACATGGCATGATGCTGTTTTGACTGCTCTCTCTCTCTCTGAGGACACACAAAGTGATTCCACATGGGGTTATCACAGCCCAGCTCAACAGGTGTTGCTTATACAGCAACAAAACCCAGCTCTTTGCAGGGCAGGGGCAGATCCAGCCCTGGTGGCCCTGAAAGATCAGTGTCCTTAATTATTAACAGCAAAAATACAGCTTTTCTCACGTGCTAAACTGAGCTTATGGCTGAATACAACTCTCCAGGGCAAATGTTGCCCAAAACAAAACCTGCACGAGTGAGAAAACGCAGGATCTTCCCACAGGAACGTTGTTACCCTGATTTCCCTCAGCAGCTCTATCCATTACCAATGCTTTTTGCCATCCACCCACCATCTCTGTCAGACTGCCTACATTTCCATGTCTAGAAAACCAAACCACCACATGGCAGAACTGAGGTGATGCTGGAGATAATCTGGAGACCAGCTTGGAGCCCTTGAAGTCCTCAGGAGAACCCTGTTCATGAAGTTCCCAAGGTTCAGAGGGCAAAGAAAGCCCTGGCTCTAAACCTCAGCACTGATGTATTGTCTCCCTTGACTATAAACCCTTCTCTCTTCTTTTTTTGTGCCTCAGTCACAGCTGAGTTGGTAGAAATGGAAGGAGTTAGTTTCTCCTGGCTCTGAAGGTCAAACATCAAATCAGAAAAACTGAAATACTTAAATAGTATTTCCACGTTACAGAAGCAATTAGGGATATATGTTTTTTATCACTGTTTTTTAAGAATTAAAAATAAAAAGTGTTTCTAATCCAAACAAAACTGTTCCATTTTCAGGAAGCCTGAAAATGTAAACAACATAGAGGAGAAATTAGATTTGCCCTCATGCTCTGGTTTTAGCTGAATGCTGTTTGCACTGCACCACTTAGAAGATCAAGTGGGAGAAGAAAAGAACATCACTTTAAAGGAAAGTTCAAAATAGTAAAACATTTTTAAACGTTCTAATATTCTGATTTCTCTTCTAATGAACAATTCTTCGTGGATTGAATGGTCTGGCACAGATTTTTAAAGCATCAGCTTTTGCAAAAATGGAAATCTGTTTTTTTTAAGTGTTTTGATAAAAAAAAACCTGTTCCTTTGCCAGCTGAGGACACTGTTCTGAGCTCTCAGAACTGCAACATGTACTGCCTTCTTTAGAGGACACTGATCTCTTTACTACACATATTAGACCACTGGTTTCAAACACTGTTTCCCAGGGAATCATGTTTTGCCAGAAAGGAACTTGATAAATTCCAAACCCCACGAAGGCATTTCCCACACAGGGAGGGACAATCACAGTGAAACCCCACAAACACAAGATGATGGGTGTGAGCAACCAAACTGATACTCCTGGTCTGTCTCAAAAGTGCCTTCTCTCCATGGAATATTAACTCAGGACTGGGCACTGCTTAGTAAGAGGTGCTTTGGCCAAAAAAAAAAAAGAAGCCACAGCTCCCAACCAAATTCCAGTTGTGGTTTGTAATATTCTGCTTTTCTATAGCACTCACTTTTCTCTTAAGCAAAAAACCCTAATTTTTATTCTCTGTCTTAAATGGCTTTTTATGCCTCTGAGTGATCCTGGATTGCTGTTGCTCCTCTAAGCTCTGGTCCAGAGGGAAGATAACCAATCCTTGTGTATTTTCAGTGTAACTCAAGAGCAATCCCCCTGAAGTCATGACTGCATAAAAGCAGAGTGAGAAGACAATTAAGTCCTGCTGTTTACAAAGTGCTTTGGAATCTCTGGGAATAGAAAGGTGCTACCTAAATCTAAGATATCATTATATTATTTATTGGTTTGTAATAAATCCGTGTGGCACAGTAATGCATGTACAAACTAAATACTACACAGAGGTCAGCAGGTTCTTTGTGTGCCTGTTTTCCCCCTGGAAAGCTGAACCTTGTATAACAAGGAATGAGTAGCAAAATAAAAATGTGTAAGGCCAACAAAAACAAGCTGTTTTTTAGCCCTTATAACTGAACAGTTTGTTTCCTTGACATCTTCACTTAATACTTCAATTTTTTTTTTCTTGCTTTGCAAGTCCACAGAGTAACGACAGGCTATAACAGAAAGCTTCAGTGCTAATTTCAGAATCCCTGAGTCAGCCACTTATCTTCATTTATTCTCTTCTGCTGGAATCTTGTTAAAAACAACCAAAACAAACCAACTGCAATTTCATAAGCCTAAAATAAATGGACACAGACACTCCTTCCCCCTATGTTTTGCTGAAAATTAAACTTTCTTATGCTATTCTCCTGCAGTTTCTTATTATTCCCGTTTTCCCCAGCTCAGTTTAGTACCACTACTCATATTGGTCTTAACATTAAAGCAGTAAGAGCTCCCATTTATTGTTTAAATTATGCTTTATTTAAAGATTACAGAATACTAAAGCCAACACACCTTTCCTTTCACAGTACCTTGCAGCTTCTTGCCTGTCCCTGTGGTGTTCAAGTCTTGTTTTCCAGTGGGGAGGTCTATATATTAATTCTGCTTTCTATAATAATAATAATAATAATAATAATAATAATAATAATAATAATAATAATAATAATAATAATAATAATTATTCAGCTCAGGACTTCCTAAATGCTCTTTAATTAACAGCAGACACTGTGGGTATGTCTGTCTGTCATTGCCCTGAGGTGCCTGTAACCCTCCCATCGTGGTACCTGGATGGATTTTGGGAATGAAGATCTTCCAGCTCAAGCCCACAAATTATAGACTCACAGAATGATTTAGGTTGAAAAAGCCCTCTAAGATCATCGAGTCCAACCATTCCCCCAGCACTGCCAAGCCCACCACCAAACCATGTCCCCAGGTGCCACATCCACACGTCCTTTGAGCACTTGCAGGGATGGTGGGTGCAAATGTTATGGGAGAAGCCACCAGGCCTGAGAGAATGAGCTCTTTTAAGACAGGAACCACACTTCAGCCTGGGGCACTGCCTGGGGGTGGTGACCACAGCTGCAGGCAGTGGCCCTGCTGTGGGTGCTCAGGGTGCTGGGTGACCCTGGAGTGGTGGCTGTCACCTCCCCCTGGGTGGCACAATCAGGGCATTGGTGGCTCCTTTGCTAAGAGGACACTGAGGGTTCAGTTGGCACAGGAGCTCCAATCTCTGCTCTGCAGGTGCTCTCACATTTGCCAGGTGACCTGGGAAAAGCAGCATTGGGTGCTGGTGGCTTAAGGTAGTTCCAGGCTTGGCTGACAGGATGAGAAAATAACCCTTCCTTCTCTAGAACAGGTTACCAGCAGAGCTGCAGCAGCTTTTCTGGTCTTGGTGTGTATTGTTCAGGACAGTGGGGTGGCAAAAATTCAGCCACTGCCAGGCACTGCTTTATCCATCAGCACCTGGGCTGGAAGGGAGCTCTGGAATTCCCAGCTCAAAGCAAATCACAGTTGTTGGGCAGGGACTCCTTGAGATGTGAATATCTTCAGAGATAAAGACTTCAAAACTTCCTCACTGCCCTGGTGTCCTTTGCAGGACTCACACCACTGCACCAGTTCTGTTCCCATTGATCTTCCCACGGTTCTCCCACCCCAGAGAACAAAAGATAATTTACACAAATGATGTTTGTCATTCAAACAGCCACAAATGGCCAGGTGAGTGCCAGAGACTCTGATGCAGGGACAGAGCAGTGCAGGATGCCCAGCTTTCCAAGAGATGAAGGCACTAAACCAGGCAAATGTAGAAGTAACACTGACATGTGAGGACTGCAAGACATACAAATGACTCACCTCATCTGACTGAATGTTCAGAATTTGCCTCCTTGTTCAGAGCAGTCTGGACTTGACGAATATTTGAGCTGCCACACTGTATTCAGGAGAGTCAAATGACTGCTGGGATATTTTTTCCCTCTGCCCTGCACTTCTGCTTGTCTTAATATTCACTGTGCTTTCTGAAAATTGCTTCCATCCTGTATTCTGTTCAGATAAGAGCAGAGCAGAGCAGACATATGCTGTGCTGACAGGAGAGAGATTGTTGGAGTTTTCTGAAAGCTGGCAAAGAACATCACAGCAGCAGGAGACAAATATCTTTCCCTTACAGGAGCTGGCCCCCTCAGAGCACCAACAGCTCTGTACCAGTCTGGGGTAGGGTTTGTTCCTCATTTTGAACCAAGCACAGATTTTATGGTCCTGCCCATCACTACCAGCACATCCCCCATCCCTCAACAGTGGTGTCTCCAGTGGGGCTCTTTACAATCTGAACCTGTCCAGCCTGGTGCAGCTCTGGATGTTTTGTGGGTTAATAAAAAAACCTCTCAATGTCTACCCCATTCTGTACCAGTTTCTGATGTCTCCTGTGTGAGGAGGGGCATTTTCTGAACAAGAATGGGTTTATTCCTTTCTCTCCTCTCTCTCTGCTGCTGCTTTGAGTTCTGCTAAAAAGCAGCCACTGGGATCTCAGTAATTCTGGCCTGAACCTATGATCAAGTGTGATATTAAAGTGAGGCTTAACTACAACACTGGCAAATGGTCATTGCAGCCTTCCCAGCAAGGAATTCTGTGCTCCAGATGCCTTGAATGTTGTGTAAGAGGAACCTGGAAACAAGATAAAGTATTGATCACTCGAGTCTCCAAAATTTGAGGTGATGAGTGTTGAAATCACAAAGTGAATCACACTGGCATTAACTGAAATGAGTTCAGAGGGGGTGGAATCAGGCCCAAGGTGAACTCTACAATATTTCCAGCTCTAAAGGTGACCTCTCTAAGTTTCTTCTTGTTTTGTGCTTGTTATTATCAGAGCACAAACGTTGCTGGATTCCAAAAAGCTGCTGCATCAGGTTTGGCTGGCAACGAGGAAAAGGGGGATTGAAATTTGAAGTGTTTTAAATATCACCTTTTATGATAGATGGCCTCCAACAACACATTGTCTTTCCATGGAGTCTTCTGTGCGTGGTCCTTAAATCCCTTTTTGTAAATAAAACCATCTGTCTCCTTTGAACTACAGCAGCTCTAATTTATAAAGTCAGTATTTGCCAAAGTCTACAACTCATTAGCTCCAAAGCTGTGAAAAACTTCCCTGTGTGGTGCATCATTCAGTGGGCTCTGGCAATCACTGTGTTTTAAAAATTATACCTGTGTGTTGTAAACATCCATTTTCATGAAAGATATGTTTTGCTCTGGATATCAGGTGGTTTGAAAGGTAAGAGTGAGATTAAGAGCAAAAGCCAAGCACTCAACTGACAGAAAAACCCTCACTTGGGGATTTACCTGGACAAAAGTGATGAAATAGATAAACTTGTCACTTCACTCCCATGTATGTGGTTATCACAATAACAAAGAGAAAGGGACACATAACATCATTTCAAAGGAAAAAAAAAAGGAGTAAATTCTGAGTGGAGTTTACAGCAAGTTTTATGGGCCATCCTCTATAATATAAAGAGAGGACTGTGGATGAGCTGGGTTGCTCTCAGCAGGAAGACTGGCAGAGGGAGGACAGAGGAAAAACATCCACTTGGAACACATTTTTCCCCACTGAGACGTAATTTTGACGATACCTCCACAAATCCTTCGTGGCACTTGATTGCCAAGATCAAAATATGCAAGTACATTTTGGTGACAGAAATATTGTCTGGTGCAAAATGTTTTCTGAGGTGCTGCAGCACGACAGGGAGGTTGGATCTGGGTGGTCTTTAAGGTTCTTTACAACCCATTCTGTGATTCTAAGAGATGACTGAAAATGATGCCAAAAGCATATGATTTTAGGATACTACAGATAGGGGAAAGCCCTTCTAAAAACGGATTCCAGCTCTTTGTGACACAAGTCTTTGCACATTTATTTTTTAAAACCTCTAATAAATGTGTTGAGAACAAAAATAAACCCAGCCCTTTGCCTTGGGTGAGTAGGAGCCAGGAGGTCTCTGTTTTGGCTGCAATTCTGCAAAACATGAAGTGGATTCCCCGTGAGACTCACGAGATTTAAACATATTCATGAGCAGTCTGTTGAACTGGACTTTGCCACTGGAGCTTTTAGAAAAATCACTTGCCACTTTTTAACTCCTTAAAGATCTCTAAGATGGAAGTGATGGTGACATGTGATAGTATCATACCTCCCAGGCAGAGGTCTGAGCTGTAAACACCATTTTAACCTTTCCTGAGAATCTTCAGAGGAATTTCTTGAGAAGCAAACAGGCTCTAAAATAAGGATAAACCCCACAGGAAAGGCCACTGAAGCCAAAGAAAGGCCCACCTGGTTTTCAAAGGACTCTGAATGATACCAAGACGTGCTTTTGAAGGGTCTCTGAAGAAATGGAGCATCATGAAAGTGCCCACATCGGGGTGGGAAGGAAGGAGATTAGTTATCAGCTCCATCTAAATGGACTGGGCTTAAATCATTCCTTAACTGTGCCATGGGGGCGCAGCTGGGCTGGCAGAGCCCTTCCTGCCTGGGACACAGTTTTTAGCAGAAGGAAATGACAGTCAAAATACTGTCATTTACTCATTACTCTCTGTTTTCCCATTCTCTCTCTCTCTAACACTTTTTTTTCCTTCTCTCACCAGGAAATCAAGTTGTTTCTTAAGAAATCCAGGATATGAAAAGCACCTGCTTGCCAAAGAAGTTTCTTAATGAACCATCCTGAGGCACCACTGGGGGAGTGTCAGGGCTGCCTCAGTGTTTGCTGTCCAGATGAGTGAGGACTGACAGTGCACAGAATGAGACACTTCTCAAACAGGAATGAGAGGCACTGCAAAACCTTACAGACCTTAACATGGCACTTAAATTCTTGTCTGGATCCTGTAAATCTTGGGTAACCAACCCTCCTTTCCTAGTGCTGTTTAATATCATAGAATCACAGAATTACAGAATGATTTGCATTGGAAAGGACCTTAAAGATCATCTCCTTCCAGCTCCCTGCCATGGGTAAGGACACCTGCCAAGTGAGTTGAGTTCAACCTGCTTGAAACCAGACTGTACACCCTGATTTAAGCCAGTTGTAGTGAAAGTGCAGCTGAGTGAGGCTCCTGCTGAAGCTGGGGAATGTGACCTGGAGAATGTCCTTCATGTTGCAGCAGGGTTATGGATCCTGACTGCTGGGATTGCAGCTTGCTGGAGTGCTTAAAAGCAAAATGCAGGAAAGCAAGGAAATGTGAGAGAGCCACAAAAACACTGCCAGAGTGAGACCTCAAAGAATCCAAGAGTCTACTACAGCAGGGACCCTATTAACTGTCAGGTACAATTGTGACCAATGTGATTATTGCAAATAAAAGAACAAGGCCCAGCTTGTTACAAGCTAACTGCCTCCAAGTTAAAAAGGAGGGAACCTAGTTTGTAAAAAATAAATATTTGTTACCCTAGGTTTGGTAAAGTCTTTCGTCTGGAACTGCTTTTAGCAAGGGAAAAGACAAGGTGTGGGTGAGCCCACTGGCTGCTGAACCCACAAGTCCAGGAGAGATGAGTGAAGTGTTGCTTATTCATCACTTCAAGCTCACCAGCAAGGAGGAGGGAGGCTCAGTTTGTCTGCCAGTGCCGTGCCTCTTCCCTCTGAACAGGGATTTCCACCTCTAGGGCTGTTAATACAGCACCTTTTAGAGACAGTGAATTCTCTTTAGAAACAGGAGATAATGAGGCCATTTCCACTCAACACCACATTTAGATAGAAAAACAAAACAAATAATGCTGTCAAGATTTACAACAAATACATTATAAAGGGCACTAGAACATTTGTATGAAGAACTAAAATGGGCCTGCAGTGGAAAACACACTTTACTTTTATGACTTTAACTTCAGGGCATGGAAGGCACCTCATTAATGATTAGAGGGATACAGATGAGCCATAACAGTCTATATATCCTTATAAATGATATACAGGGGGAGGTAAAAGACAGCAAATCACAGTCTCCAGTGCTATGTCTTTTTTCCTCTTCACCTCTTTCCTTCTCAGTTTTCCAGCTCAAAGAAGGAATTAAAACTCATGTTGACCATCTGGATTTTGACTCAGTCAATTAACTATTCATTTCTAGGGTAGCTGGTCTGGACTAGAGCATTGTAGATGCTTGGAAGGAACCTGAAGACTCCCAAGGTGCCACTTCCATGGGGACCATGAGTGACACCCCTGCTCCTGTCAGCCAGTGCTGCTGACATCCCATCAGTGCTGCCTCATCTCTCTGAGAGGGTCACTCCTCACCCAGCTTCCAGCTGGGTTTGTTATGGATTTGCCACTTCTGCTGCTTGTGCACATCCCCCAGGAGATGTCACAGAATCCCAGAACCGTTTGGGCTGGAAGAGACCTTAAAGCCCATCCAGCTCCAACTCCCCTGCTGTGGGCAGGGAACCTTCCACTTACCTCCTTTGCCTGTGTCCTAATTGGAAGTGCAGCAGCCTCCTGGCTGGAATAACTGTGTTTCTGGAGCTCTAAAGGCCTGTGCTGTATTTCCCAGCAGGAGCCAGCTCGGAGCACACGGTCCCTCAGTTCTCACTGACAGACAAGTGACGTAATTAACTCATTAAGCCACAGAAACTCGGTCTCTCTGGATCACTTGACCTTCTGCTAAAAGACAACCCATTCATCAAACACTTGTCCTCCTTGTGCACAGGAGAGGAAGAGGAGGAAGGGAGAGGGGAGAAACAATGAGCAAAAGGAAATTAAGTGACTTACTCAAGGGCGTCAGAAGCCTGCAGGACAGGCAGGGCTGAGCTCAGTGCTGAACGCCAGCACGGGGACTTTGTGCCAAGAAAATGCCCTCTCTAATAATCAGGAAAATCTACATTTGACATCAGGAGGCAAGCTACTGTTTTCCCTTCAAGACAGAGAAAAGGGCAGTTGCAGCTGCTGGCCTTGGTGGCACTGAGAGCTCAAAGCTTGACCAACCTCTCCAGACCAGGGACAGCAAAAAACTCTGATTTCTTTGTGGTGAAAAACACTGAAAGAGAAAGCTCTTCTAGTACAGGGGCTTTCTCCATGGTTGAGACATGAGTAATTCCTGCTGCAGAGTGGGCAAAGCCCAGCAAGAAAGTCAGGGTGGGTAAGCCCAGTAATATTATCCAGAAAGAAAAATGTGAATCTTTCCAACCTTGGCAGCTCCCTGCACAGCCCAAAGGAAAGCAGAGAGCTGTTCTATCCCTCCACTGTGCATCAGTCTCCAGCTGTGGGGTTTGGGTGGTCTGTACGTGACTATTAACAAAGTTAATGGAGTCCTGAGGCTGCTCTAAAGCAGCACAGCAAGACAGTCTGGGCAGCCCTGAACCCTCCATCCCCCTCCGTGGTTGCCTTGGCCTCCAGCAGACAGACAGACACGCAGGCTGAGGTCGATGGGTCCCCAGGGCTTCTCCAAAGCTGCTGTTGGGAAGGCACCTTGTGATTTCAGAGCCGACTTCTCCATTCTCTTGCTGTGTAATTCTCTCTTTATGGAGTTCTTACCTTGGGGGAAATGGGTTTTATTGCAAAGTCAAAAGGTAATTTTTACATAGACTCTATTACCTGTTTATAATTAAAACCATAAAATCCCTTTGTAACAGGCTTAATAACTTCCCCCCACACCAGAAGACGCTTTCATAAAAAGAGTCATTAAAAGTACTCACAGCTAATGCTGGAAAATCAAGAGAAATATAGAAAATTATTGAGACTTATTTCAGCATTTAACAATAGGCACTTTCCCCCATTCATTTTATAGTTCCAAGTGACATAAAAATGGTAGGTCACTCCCAGCCTTTCTGGCCCTCGCCCTCTAAGTTTTCCCTCCTCCAGGAGATTGTTTGCCCAGCAGATCCTGGGACTTACCAGAGATGAGAGCATGAGTAGTGTGGAGCAGCTGGGATTTCTGACCTTGAGACTGCACTGAGAAGTTCAACTCCAGCACTTCCCATGTGCTTCTCCATGTCCTGTTTGCTTGTCTTGACCTCCCACCATTCTGGATCATCTGGGTAATGTGAGCACTGAACTTAAATTTCTCTGTCCTTTGGGACCACTGAGGCTGAAAGATGGTTTTGGTTTCTAAAGGCTGATAAAAAATATACACATATAGTTGAAACACTACAAACAGGAAGATGTGACCTTTAAAACAAATGGATGTAAAATTGCATGTTTTACTTTCCAGGAGCAACTAGTTTAGTCTGAACTGCTCCTGGGGCAGTCACTGGCCTGGGGCTGCTGTGCTGGTCCTTTCCCATTTTTGAAGAAGAATAAAAAACAAGCAATGAAAAGTACAACAACAACAACAAAACCCAGCAAAACTCAATAAACAACCCAAAACCTACATGGTAAAAATAAATCCTTGACAAACCTCTGGCAATGTTTTTAAAACCAGGCCATAGGTGTCGTACAGGCAGTTTGACCTACATGGATTTGCAACCTACAGGCATCTCAAGCAGAGGCTGAAGCAGCCCTACCCTCCAACCATCTCTGTTCTGTGTTGCATTGTCAAACAACCTTATCTTCAGCTCAGATTTCCAGCCTGTGTTTATTCTTTTTTCCTTGCCCTAAATAATGTCCTCATCACCACAGAGTGCTCAATAATGTCACCTTGGCAGGAAATTGTGTGTGCAAATGAGATAAAAACGGATCACTTAAGTGGTAGCACAGTGGAGGTCACTCCCTGCTCGTGCCAAGTTCATGGGTTAATAGGCAAGTGTCAGCATTCCACACTTCTGCAAAGGAGGTGGACCTATGTGAGTCTGGGAAAGTTCAGTCCCTTGAGAGCCTGTCTTAAAACAGATCTCAGCTTTAATAGAAGCACAATGAACAGAGACTCTCCTCGAAGTCAGGAAGCTTGGAACCACTACTGGGGAACAGTGCACTCTGAATTTTGCCCTGCTCACAGGCTAACACTGTATAGTCCTGTTTAACTACAGAGTTGTTGCATTTCTTCCATCTCTCCTCACTGAGTACCAATTTTCTTAAATTTATATTCTCCCCTCACAATCACGTCTCTGACGCCTCTTGGGTTTTTGTGTAAATCACTTCCTGTCCAAAATGCTGACTCATGGGGGAACTGAGGTTAAAGAAACTTTATTTATGTCAGAGAAATTGATCCCTTGTAATTTAAAGCCTTCCTGCACCACCATTTGTCTTATGCCTCTTGCTCCACGTCTTTGTCCCACATCTGGGCCATGGCAGGTGCAGAGCCATGTATCTGTCAGAGCAGCAAAGCTGCCTCATTGCTCATTTCTGGCCCTGTTGACCTTGCCTCTCACCTCATTTTATTAGTACAGTTCTTCGAAACTCCTGAAAAAGCAAAATATCCCCCCTTGGTGCCCTCCTTCATTTAATATAGTAGCACTTCTAATGCCTCTTTCAAGTTGTAGCAGCCTCTCAACTCCCTTGCCCCTGCCACCTTTTCCCTTCTTTCTTCCTTCTCCCTTTTTTTAACTCCCAGCTGACACACAGAGTCCACTTCTCTCTCGAGCTTCTGGCCTTTCAGCTTCATCCTCATGTCACTTTAGCATACAAATAGCCATCACCATGTTAATCCCATCTGACTGCTTCCTTCACTTGGGGGCTGGGTTACTTCAAAACTCCTTCTGACACAATTTCATCCCTGCAGGAGTGTGGCAAACAAGACTTATTTAATCACTCAGTCTCCTTTGTGCAGTGTCTCCTGCCATGACTGAGGGTTTCTTGATTTCGTGCTGTTCTCTGTGGCCTCGAGGACCTTCTGCTCCTGGGATAAAAGGCTTTTTGCCACCCTTGACTCTCTAAGGCTTTATCCCCACAGCCAACATCACAACAGTCCCATCCCTTCAGACTCCAAGGGGAAGTCAGCCAAAGCAGTGAGCTGTTGGCCATCAGCACCAGCCCTTCATCCCACACGGGACTTCTTTGCTCAGGAATGACATGAACTGATGGAGAGCAGAGAGCCCATTAAAGTGGGCAGCCTTGGGGCTCTGCCTGTGCACCAAAAGGCAGCAAACCTGTCCCATTTGCTAAGTGATGCAGTAACTCAGCTGCTCCCACAGCAGCCAGGAGACATTTCAGGGATGGCTGGGAAAAAAAAATTAACCAAGCAAGCTTTCTCTCTCATTTCTCTGTCCCTGGTACACGAAGGTGCTTTGCAATGTTGCTTTGTAGCTTGCTGCTGCTTTTTCTCGTGTTATTTGTAGCTGACTCTTCTAAAGGCTTCACAATAATTGGTCTCAGTGGAATTCCCAACAATTTATCTTTCCCTACACCTCAACTCTCTCAGGTATTCAGCCTGTAGAGACTTTGACAAAAGTGGCAATTCCCTCCTGTCACAAGCATAGTGTACCCACAGCAACTGGGCCTGGATCCAGGGGAGGCTCACGAGTAGTGATGGGGTAAGAATCAGGAAAATCCCTCTCACAGAAGCCCCTGCTCTTCCTGCACCTTGGGTCTCAGGCTTTCTTCAGAAGGATCCTGAAGAATTCATACAGTAATCTGTGATCTATTACATTGGAAGAACTGAATTTCTCAACTGCATACAACAAAAAAGCAATCACAGTGGGAAATAAACAAAAATTGGGCTGGATTAACAAGGCTGGTGATGAGGAAAGAGTCATTCACAGACAGATTAAGCAAACCAGTCATGTTACAACACTGATTTGCTGTGTATTATTTGGAGCTAGCACATTTGTTCTTGCTATGAAAGGAAAAGGACATTAAACTTAATAGAAGACAGTAAAAACTAGGGGAAAGTCTGAAGTTGCTTGAAACACTGTTATTATGAAGGGGAGAAATTCAGTCTACTGGGGGAAATTCAGAGCCTTTTAGTTGTGATCCTGACTCCAGGAATCTGCCTCCTGCCACGTGCAAGACCCCCAGGCTGGTCCAGCTCATGGGATGCAGGAGGGAGCACTGCATTCAGTAAGGGCAATACATCATCCACAGGGTGCTGGGAGACAGGACATGCAGCAATCACACCAGAGCACAGTAAAACAGAGATGACACAGGTATGAAAAATTGCAGACTGATTAGCAATTTGTCACAGACTTACAAGGGGGTTGCCAAAGTTGGAGGTAATGGAACAACATGCACTTTCCATGTCTTCAAACCAACTCGGGCACTGAGAGTTCCAGTCCAATTTCAGGAAATAAATAGCAGTGATAATTGATGAACAGCTCTGATAACGTCTTCCATGCCTTTTCAGATCCTGATTCTATCATTCTGGTAGGAGAAAATTTCCCCAACAAAGAGTTTATTGATTGCCCATCACACATTTTCCCTCTGAAGGTGTTAGGATGCCATCCAGATGTCAGACACATGGTACTAAACCAGAAATTCAGTGAGGGGAGAAAGATATCTAATGTTGCAGCACTGAGCCTGACATTCAATAATTCTGACCCCATTTTTACCCTTAGAACTTAATTTATCCTTGCTGTACCTCCCCATTCAGAACAGGAAAGCAAAACCAACTCCAGTCCCAAACTTCCATGGCCTTTGATAGTCATTATGAGCACTGTGAAGTGAGGGCTGTGCTCGTGGGATGGTTTGGAATGTGTCTGACATAAAAGAGCTCACATTTTGGGGTTGCAGTACTTAGAATGGTAGAATAAACTGAGTTGTGAGGGACCCACAAGGATCATCAAGTCCAAATCCTGGCCCTGCACAAATCTGTGTGGATTTTTTTCCTTTTTTTTTTTTTTTTGTTTATTTGTTTAGTTTTTTGTTTGTTTTGGGTTTTTTTGTTTGTTTGTTGGGGGTTTTTTTGTTTGTTTTTTGGTTTTTTTGATTTTTTTGATGCTGTTTTGTTTGGTTGGGGTTTTTTGTTTCAGTTCTTTTGTTTGTTTGTTTTGTTGTGTTTTGTTAAGAGCAATCACTAACATCCTTGAAATTTTAATTACAATAGATTAATGTTCTTAAATTTAGAAATAACTAATGCTGGCTAGCCAATTGCCTTTAAGATACAAATGGCTTCTGAATAAGTTTTCCTGATCAGCTCTGTCAAGGCACCTCATCCCTGCCCCTCCTTAGGGCACAGGGAGGGTAATTCCTGCCAAATTAACCATTACCCCTGTAATCAAAAGGGGAAGACTGAGAGAACTGGGGTTGTTCAGCCTGGAAAAGAGAAGGTTTCAGGGTGACCTAATTGTGGCCTTCAGGTACCTGAAGGGGCTGACAAGAACAATGGAGAGGGACTTTTTGCAAAGGCATGCAGTGATAGGACAAAGGGAATGGGTTTAAACTGAAAGAGAGTAGGTTTAGGTTGGATATTGGGAAGGAATTCTTCCCTGTGAGGGTGGGGAGGCCCTGGCACAGGTTGCCCAGAGAAGCTGTGGCTGCCCCATCCCTGGAAGTGTCCAAGGCCAGGTTGGACAGGGCTTGGAGCAACCTGGGCTAGTGGAAGGTGTCCCTGCCCATGGCAGGGGGTGGAATGAGGTGGTCTTTAAGGTCCCTTCCAACCCAAACCCTTCTATAATTCTATGAATCATGCACAGAGCAAAAAGTTCACCCCCTGCTCATCTCAGTGCCTTAAAGACCAGGTCACTCTTTGCCCTCAGCCTGGCACCCCAGAGCAGCACCTCGCTCCATCTGTTCTTTACCAAGAACATACACAAAGAAACGAGTAGGAAACATCTCATTTTTCCACACAAAGGAGAAAGACAGCCCAGAACAAACAGCTTCCTACAGGAATCGCAGCTGCTTTGTCGTGCAAAGGCCAACGTGCATACAAATGGTGCCTAATTAACTGCTTAAGGAGGGATTAGCTGCCATATGCCACGGCAGTGATGGGTGTGCTTCCAGTGCACAATTAATCGATTACAAACATGCCATCCCATGGAATGTACTGCCGGGAAGATGGGCTGCCTGGCACCCTGGGGGGAGAAGGAGCTGGTGGGTGATGTGTGGGCAGGGTTGGTGTCCCTGTGCTGCAGTGCCTGGGATGAGGTGAGTGGGGCAGGAGGGCAGGGCTGTGGGCACACACTGTGGTGTGAGCACATGTGTCTGGGTGACCATGAAACAGAGCTGGGCCTAAAGAGTGAACTCTGAATACTGAGCCAGGGACCCTCCTGCTCAGAAGAATGCAATGCTTAGCTAGAATGTAGTGCTGACCTAGAGACAGAAACCAGGGCTTAGGGATCAGATGGTACCGTACACCAAAAGAATGCTCACACACCTACATGAATAGAGATAGGGTAAGAACATGAATAGATAAGGGCTTGAGTCCAAAGTCTTGTATGCATTAATCAGGAGAAACAATTTAATCTTTCTCACCTCTTTTTCTGTAAAATGGGTTGTTGGTTTATCCCAAACTTGCCTGGTTTTGCATGGATAAAACCATAACTGGCATTTTATTACCACAATTATGGGCCCCTGCGAATGAGTGCGTGCGAGAAAGAAACACAAACTGTAATTCATCCTGATCCCCCTCCTTTCTGAAATCACAAGCTGCATCAGTTCCAGGCCTGAAGCAAAGTCCCTGGAAAGCAGAGAGAGACTCCACCATGGTGCAGATTAGCCTGTTAAAGTCTGAGCTCCAGTATTTCCCCAGAGAATTCCCCTCGCCTGCCAAGACTGACAGGCCTGAAGGCAAGTAGGGCACTGCCCCAAATGTGGGAGCAGCAGATTATACTAAAGGCTTCATCCCCCTGAAAACGGTGTCAAAATGAAGAGTAGATGGCAAAGCAGCTGCTGTGAGCATCAAAAAGGTCAAGTGAGCCTGTGCTTTCTTAGGAGCAATTTATGCAGTGCTTCAGTGACATCTGAAACCGAATAATCTCGAGTAGGCATCGAGAGCTCTGGCTCTGCTCTTTCCTGGACCCCAGGAGGAGATGGAAAACCAGGGAGATTTGTTAGATGTTAAACACATGTTAAAAGAAATAGTTCTCCTGCTTTTTTCACAGTCTTTTCAACTTCTCCTCCCAGCACAGTTTTAAACACCTAAGCCTCAATCTCAGACCACCCTGTCCCACACACAACAGTAATACAGCAAGAATTCTGTATAAATACCTTTTTGCTTCCTGGTGCCGTTTGCCACTTGTAAAATGACAAGGAGGAAGTACCAACAACAGCAAAAGATGCCACAGGATAAAATATCTGATGCTGAAAAAGGGATATGTACCACTGAGATCTGGGGCTTTGGCTTGGCTCTGGAACTTTTAACTACAGGAGCCTAAGGAGCTAAAAACTGAGAATTGCTGGGCTATAAGAAAAAAATCCACTTTAGTGCAGGAAATGTTAAAGCAACTTTTAAACTACAGCCAAGAGGCACCTAAATATTGCATTAGAATGGGCCATTGAGCATCACAGTGGTACCAAAGGAAGGGAAAGTTATCTAGAGCACAGAGAGGGAAATGGAAAGGTAAAGGGAAAATAGGTGAGAGAAAGGTAGGCAAAAAAATAAAAGGTAAGAGCCTCGCTCCAGCAAGAGGCTCAGCACATCCTACACACACAGAATGACTCTTCAACAGAAAGAGATGGGGTTTGGCTTGAAATTCAGCCCTTGAAGACCCTGTTGTTGTGAGCAGAGCCCCTGTTACCTGGAGCAGGTTGAGAGCCAGCCCTACACCTGCAGTGCCACTGCCCAGGTGCCAGAGGTGGTCGTGGCTGCCAGTTTGGCACCACTGGGATGGTGCTGCGGGTTTAAGTGGAATCACTGATAACTGCACCCCGTCAAGTAACCTCAAACACCCTCAGAACAATTGAAGCTGGGTATAAGATTAGCTGGAGAAGGCAGTGGGGATGAAAAAGCTACTAGAAAATTAGCAAACCCCCACAAAACTTAGCACTTTCTATTCTAATGCCACTCCACCAGGCTGGGTGCCACGTACAGCACTGCCCAGAGAGGGAACCAACACCATTTTTAGAAGATCAGGCTTTTCACAGCCTTCTTTATTACCATTACACTAATTGTCCTGGGATATTCATTCCTTTTGTGCTCAAGAGACATGAAAAATTCAGAAGGAAAATGCACTACTACAGTCTCCTCCCCCTCCCTTTCTCTCCCTCGCCCCATTCCTTTTGAGGAAATTGGTAAAGGCCCTTTCTTAGGAGTCTAAAAGTAAAATATTAAATAAAGATAGACAAGAGATTGTCACTTATCTTCAGTGTTTCTACAAAATCCAGTAATTTATACAAAAGCAAAGTTCTTAAAGATGACCTTTTGGGTACTAGACAATTTATTTGAAGTGGGAGAAAGAGAAGAAAAAAAAAATCAAGAGGACTTTCTCATGATAGTATGAAGTGCACTTAGTAAGAGAAAGCTGTTGAAAACACTTACACTCTATTTTAGGTCTTTCCACTGTTGCCCATCACCATGGCACCAGAACACCAGAGATGTAAAGCAGATTAGTGAACTCGGAGTCCCTGTGGGGTTTCTGGTTCTTTGTCATTTTTGGTGTATGCAGGATCCCAAGAGAAGTGAGTCCACGTGTGCTGATTTCTAGTGAGGCTGAAAACAAATTCCATTTTTCTGCAGTGCTGCCTGAGAGGATGGAGCTGCAGCACTTTCCTGAATAGGTCAGAATTCGGTTTTGTCCATTTTCTTCTGAAAGTTTATTCCATAATCAGGCCCCTTTCTGGACACAATACCTGTGCTTCAGAATTTGAAACCGGTATTTTAGATCCTCTGAGGTCTAGATAGGTGTCTTGACGTGTCAAATGTGTGTCATACTTCAAATTGCTCTTTTCTAGGTCTGAATGGGTTAATTTTCTCACCGGTAATTTTGTGAAATTACTGAAATGGATGTGAATTCCTGCACACATTTTTTTTACTGCTTTTCCTTCTACCAGAATAAAAACCCAGTCCCTGTCACATCTCTCCTGAAACGACAGCCAGGGCCATCACTGTCACAAGTTACATGATGAAGCCATTATTGCAGTGAACATTACATCTCAAATGATGGGATTTGGTGGTCATTTGGTTGCACTGTGCGAAATTATATGTGAACAGAGCTAACAATGAAACATTTAGAACCATCACATAAAACATAAAAGGATGAAAGAACAAAATAATGAGGGAGAAAAAAAATAAAAAGGACTTGGGGACATTCTGCAGTACAGTTTGTACCCTCACACAGTCCTCCCACAGCTGATGGTTAGAGCTGCACAGTTGGTCTGAGCCACTCTCAAAGTCCAGGAGGCCCATTTGACCATGCCCAGACTTTGGGTCACCTAATTTGGGGTCCCAGAGGTGGGGTCTGGTCTTCTGGTGACACTGAATATCCGAGCCATTAACCCTGGTCACCCCCAGGATGCCAGGCAGAGCTCTGGGCCCGAGGTTTATCATCTAATCTGGGTACATTCACTTGGCTACACAGCCCTGGAAACCAAACTGGAGCAAATAAACCATTGCAGAGGCTGTGGGGACTGACAGTGCACAGCTGGCTCTGGGCCCTGAGTGCAAATTTGCTGCTCTGAGGAGTCAAAGCAGCTCAACATCTGCCCAGCAAATCCACAGGGATGGAAACACCTTCTCCTCTTCCCAGCCCTTCTGCTGCCTGATGTCTGCCATTGCAAGGGATTTACTAAGCTTTAGGAGTCTGATTTTGTAGACTGGCTAAATTGCTGGCTTGATCTCCCACCCCAAAAATCTGGGAAAATTAAATTGGTCTGATCTACAGTGAGTCCCCCTTGTCCATCTCTGAGTCCATCAGTCCTGCACAGGGCTGGGCACCCACTCCCACCCAGACCAAGCAAGGAAGGTCTCCTCTGAGTGTTGGCATGCAGGAAGGTTAGGAACTACTCCAAGGAACAAGGGAAAAATCAATTACTGTAGTTAACACAGCCAGTGAAACTCTTAACAAAGTAGCATTTCAAAAAACCCTCTGAAGGTGCAGGGAAAGTTCTCTATCCTTAGAATAGTTTAGCCTAAGGTTTTTACCCTTTTTTTGGGCCCTGCACATAAGAGTAGTGTCTATTTAAAATAATTACAAAGCCAGCATGAGTCATTCAGAATCACTGCATAATAAGTGTGAGGAGAAAGAACTTTAAAAAATTTAAAAAGGAATGAAATCATTGCCTTGGAGATAAATGTAACTGAAAGAAGTGAAAGACAAAATCATTACTCAAAGCAGAAAAGTGAAATTATTCCTGCTTTGATGCATATAGAAAAGAAAAGCATCTTGATAACTACCAGGAAAACCTGAAGGATGTGTTATCAGAAGAGAATGGGGTCCCTGTTTTACCTGTTGCACTCCCAAATCTTGAATAGGAGTGACTTGATTGAGCTGAAGAGACCAACCAGCCCAGAAAAACATGGGAGGTGATGAATGTACCAGCCCTGGAAGAGCTACCTGAAGGCAGAGCCAGCTCCACACACCTGACCATGGACCAGGGAACTCACAGGGGTGCAAAGTCTCAGGGATACAGGTACTTTGGCATGTCCAACTGTTAAATCCTCTTTGGTGTAACCAGTCAGCAACAAGAATAAATGTAAGAACAACCAAACATCAGGATACTGTGTCAGTTCCCCTCAAACCAATTTGTTTATACAGAGATTTAACCAAAGGTTATAGAGGTTCTAAAAAGAGGTTTTAGAGGAGATGGAGACAGGATTTTCTCTGATGTGCTCAGTGAAAGGCAAGAGGCAAAAGAATTCTGGACATCAGGAAAACTATTCGTAGAGATGGGGCTGAACTGGAACTTGTGCCCTAAAGAGTCTGTGAAATCTCAGTCTGTGGAGGTATCAAAACCTGGACTAAAGACCTCCAGATGTTCCTTCCAACCCCAACTGCTCTGTGCTCTGGAAAGTTGGAGGGAAACCTGACTCAGGCACTTATTTAGGTAACCACAGTTTTCCTAAATACATCAGAGGATGCTGGATCACCTGGTGGAGTTGGGTGAGCTCAGGCAGAGAAGTCACTGAGGCTGAAGAAGACCACACACCCCGTGGGCTCTCAGCAACTTACCTTGAACTCGAGTCTGCTGTTCCAGGCTCAGTGTTTCCAACAGCCCCTTCCCTAGAACTCCTGGAACCCCAGGAGCCAGGAGAGAGCCATGCACAGGAGCCTCCTGCACAGCAGTTGGGAGAAAGGAAGAGAAAGGAAGAAGCTGCCTATTTCTACATGATAACTCATTTAAACAATTGAGCTACATCTCTGTTTTGGCTCTGCATGTGCCACTGTGAATCCAAACCTCACATTCCACTGTGCATTCAGCCTGGAGAGAGGATCATGTTCTGTTGTATCAGTCTCCCTGCCTCTTCACAAATACTGCTGGCAAAGTGTTTCTTGTGGTCAAAGAGCTACAAAACACTTTGAAAGATCAAGTAATTCCATCATGTTCAAACATTTTCAAAATAAAGGATAAACTAAACAAAAAAAAAATAACAAATTGGTGGCTTCACGAGTGAGAAACAGTATTACATTTTTCTTCATTGTTCATCCCAATCTGCAGGGCAGGGGAGGGGCTGAAAGGACTGTTTCACACACTGACATAAAGCTGGAGACAGAAGGATTAGGATTAATCTTTTGCTGTACCAGTCTGTTTCCCCTAAGGAAATAATCCTCCCACTTTCCCCGTGCTCCTGCCCAAGCTCCTCCCTTCCTTTCCCTGCACAGATGAAGGATTTATTACAGCTGCCACCCCACCCCAGCCTTGCTATCCCTTTCCACGCACATAAAAGCCATTCTAAGGCCACTTCTCATTTGAAGAGGTTGGGATGAAGTGCCCGTGTGTGTGTAGCACTGATCCCTCACCCACCTGCCCAGTGACACCACTGAGGACGTGTCTGGGTTGTTTATCAGACTGGCTTAGCCAGCTTTGGAGGATGCTCCAGCTGGATTTTGGGCAGCAAAGGGTGACCTGACTGTCCCTGCACTTGGCTTCAGACAAGAAATACAGGTGACCACGTACAGTAGATTCCCTTGCAGTCACTGAGAGCTGTTCTCACACGTTGTCCCCTGCCTGTCTGACATAAAGCACTCACTTGCTGAAGGCCTGCTAAGTCTTAACAGATCTGGCAGCAGCAGGAGAAGCCTCAGTGTGCAACTTCTGTGCGAGTTCTCACCTCCCCTGGAGCTCCTGGTGCCGGTTCAAGCTCTCCAGGCTCCATCGAGGAAATCTGGGCAGGAACAAGGGAACGTGCATTCATTTCCACAGCCTCACTTGGAGCTTGGCTGGGATAAGAATAGAGCTCAGCCCAACTTTCTAAGTCTGCTCATTCTTCTGTTTAAACCAGCCTCCAGCCTGTCTTTGTGGATAAAGACAAGCACCTTCTCTGCCTCATCCTCCCAGGTTTCTGCCACGATGCAGCCCCCTCCAGCTGGTCCTCAGCATGTGCTGCTCCTGAGATTGTTCAAAGGGATTTGGGTTAAAGGAAAAAATAGCAAAAAAAACCACAAAAAACCCACAGCTAAAGAAAGAAGGAATGGGACCTTCCTGTGGCAGCAGAAAGTGGCACGGGGCCACCTGCACACAGGGACAGGATCCAGGCCTGCTGCTCACCATCTGGGATTTCTCAGCCCTCAGGGATGAAGGCTGTGCCATGTGGTGGGATGGCTTGTCCCCTCCCCGGGGCCAGCTGCAGTCCTGTGCCAAGTGCTTTGTGCCTTGGCTGCTTGGGTGAGTTCTGATTTTTCCTTTAAAGCTTTTGTTCTTCTCTTTGAAGCTTTTACTCAAAAGCTGAAGGGGCAGGAGGCCCTGAAACACAACCAAGAGCTGCCCAGAGAGACCTCACTGCTTGGACCACGGTGCATTTTATAATTTATTTGGGATTGCTCTTCAGTTCCAATAAATTTAAGATTGGAGGAAATCCAAATGAAGGGTCTAGGGTTGTCTTCCTACCTCTTTCTTTGTGAAAGCAATTTCCTTTATTGGCATCTACGAAGCAAAAGTAATCTTTCTGAGGGAGGTTTGGCAAAAACATGGAAGGGTTTTATAGTGACAGGGCCAAAGGTTGATAAAACTCCATTGAAGCCATTGCAGTCCAAGGTAATAGGCAGGTATAGACTTTCAGGAGAGTTAATGGAAGGAGAATAGCCTGGGTTTTCAGAAAAGAGGAAGGTAGAAATCACTTGAATTTTACCAGTATTTTTCCTTTCCAGTGCACACACATCACCACCACCAAACATCAGGATTTGAAATGAGAGATATGATTTTAGAAATAAAGCAATGAATTGTGCTGAAAAATCATTCTTGCTTACCCACCAATCCCACATCATTCTAGAGCTCCCATCATTATCACCTGGATATAGAAGCTGTTCAGCACAACAGCCCAGCGGGATGTCCTTCCCAAGAGCCCTTTGGTGTTCAGGACAGAGTTAGAGCAATGGGGGACAAAAGAAAACCAAGCTTGTGCAGAGTCTTAACAGTGCTAATCAAGCAGAGTAAATTAATATCAGGAGAAAATGAAGGACAGCCCTATACAAGGCTCAGCAGAATCCTCCACGTGGGGATGTGGGACCTTATATTCTCTGGCAGGATCAATTCTTCCCCTGATCATTGGAAGTCAGGCTGAGCTGTTATCCAGCAAGTTTTAAAGCCAACAAATGTTCCCATTTCCAGCTCTTTTGGAAGTGTATTCAGAAAGAGACACTGGCAGATAATAACAGGAGGATTATATTTCTGGGGGCAGAAGTGCTGTGGGGATCACAAAGCTGGGACAGCAGCTGAACACCTCTTGGCAACTCAATCTCCTGGAGGAAGCCAAAACATTCATTCCTTCTGGACAAAGGGAAATGGCTGAATTTATAAAATGGTATTGTTTGTGTTATTTAAAAATAAAACTGTAACATTGTCTGCTTTGGTCATAGTTTAATCAGTATATTGAGCTGAAGGAGAGGAAAACTGAAGCTGGCAAAATGTGGCCTGGAGGCAGCACTTTTGTTGATGTTAACAATGCTCATTAGTTCAGTTTTAACATCTCTGCTGATGTCTGAGTTGTGTGATAACAGCAGCCATTGGCATCTTCTCTCCCCTGCTTAGCTCAGGGATTCCCCCAGAGTTCAAGAGCAGAGAAAGGAGGGTCACCCCTTCCAACAGCTGCCCATGACACTGATGGATTTGGTGACAGCACCAAGGGTGCCCTGAGAGACTTTGGAACTCTGAAATGGCCTCCCTGTCACCTCCTGTCTAATTAGACATTGCATATATGTGCTTTAAAGCACCCATAGATTTATAAATATGCTCCTATTTGGTGTCTCCCTCGAATGGCTGCCTGAAGGGATGCTCCACCCTTGCAGCAGCAGCATGAGATCTCACACACAGAACTTCTGGCCAGGAGAGCCCAGTGGTCTCTCTTGATCCTTTCCCCATGGGCTGTGGCCATTTTTTAAGAAGCAGGTGGTAGAGGAACAGCTTTCCTTGCCATGGGCAACAGATCTGAACACGACAGTGGGGAGGTCTTCTCCAACCTTCTGTACAGCCTACAACATGTGCCCATGTTTTTTAAGCAATTGCTCTGAGTCCCTTCACTCTTTTCCTCTCATTCCCTCCATTTTACAGCATTTCAAGGTCCTGCCCTGCTCTCTCCACCTCTGGGGAACATCTCAGTATTTTGCTTTGAGAACACACCCACTTGACCTTACGCAAGCAGTTTTCTCCTTTCCCTTTCAAGTGTTTTTTTTGTTAACACCAGAGCAGAAAATTCCAGCTCATAAATTCCTAAAGCAGCATGGCTGTACCTGAGTTTCAGATGAAATTAGTACCTCTGCAATCAAAAATTACATTACTACATTTTTTTTTTCCTGCGGCATTATTCTAACAAGGGCCAGACCGTAGCACTCGGATTTTAAAGGCAGCACTTCAAACACAACCCAGAGCTTTGCAATTAGGCTGTCTCAGGGAAGGAGGGAATGAGACAGATGGAAAGTGGAGTTTGCTGGGAGGTGTTCTGCTGAGTGGCACCCAACACATCCTCATGAAACTCAGTGATGTTTGCTTTGCATGTGTTTCAGACCCGAAGTGCTCAGAATTTTGAAAAATGGGTGGAAATCAGAGTCTCTAAAGTTTTAAGGTGAGTGGAGCCAAAAAAAGAAATCCTTTATCCTAAAGGGTGCTGGGCTTTGGCAGAACCATGGGCTGCCTCTTGTCACCTGCTTGTCCCAACCCAAACAAGTCACTAAGCAGACAACCAAATCCACTTGCTTCCATCTTACTGTACATTTTTAGCACCGAGATAAAGACAAAAGTCAGTTTTGGCACAGATTTTACTTCCTTGAAAAAAGAATTCCGTTGGGGAAGAGTTTATGTGGTGGTTTTATTCTCATTTAAACAACACTAACATCTGTGATATCCTGAGACTAAAAAGTATTTGAGGTAAAATAGTGATGACACTTGAGGCAAGCAGATTAATTAGATCAGCCTCTTCGTGTTTGCTCAGATTCCTTTCCTCCTTTCCAAACCCTCCTGATTTTTTTTTTCCTGTTTGCAGCTGAAAACACACGAAACAAATCATGCTTTCAAACTTGCTCCTACCTTGATTAAAAAAAAAAAAAAAAAAAGGCAAAAAAGGTTCTTTACAATTCTAATGCCGCGACTGCTGCGCATATGCCAGAAGTTTGTTCTGACTGTGTCAGCTCATACAACAGCGTGGCCTTATCTACACAGTGCAGAGATTTGAACAGGTTTAAGAGAGCTTTCAGTAATTCAAATTCTCTGTTTACCACCCAGCAGCCTCCTCTGCTGCTTAGCACAGAGTCCCTGCCGTGCTGATGCACGAGCACGGCCCCCTCCTGACGCACAAACGCTCCCCCGAAAGGACTGATGTAAATTCAAGTCCTGACTTTCAGCTTGAGGGAGATGCTTGGGCACTGGCTAGAGCAGGAATAGAAAAGGATTTTAGGCCTCTCTAATTCTCCACCCTCAACTGAGATGTGGGATTGTAAGAAAAACTCAGTCATTGTCACCTTGTTAGACGTGTCTTCACAGCCCTGGCACACTTTGGGTTACCATCCACCTGATCCTGACCTATTAAAATACATCTGGGAGTTTAAGCCCTGGTTTTACGCTTATTTTTAACATTATGGAGGTGTCCAGGATACTCCAGCCTTGTATTTGTGTGTTACCTTGTGATTACAAGATACTGGCACGTAATGGTTCAGCCTTGTGGGTCAGGAATGTGGATGCTGTTAAGGGAAGCAGCAGCCACACTCAAAATAAACAGCAAAGCTTGGAAAGGTTTGGGGGAAAATTCCCAAGACATCACAATATGGCCTTTGCCATGATGAAGGAACCTCCATACACACATTCCTTCCACCATTTATCACTCCAGTGAGCATCCTGCCTTGATAATACCTTCCCAAGATTACATCAAGCTTGCCAGATAACCCTACATGAACAAGCATAAAAGCATTTACATATATATATATATGTATATCTGTGTAAACAGAGTTTATAAATTATATATATATATATAACAAATTGTACATATATGTGTGCAAATAGAGTTTTAAAGTTGTGATATACATATATATGTTATGCTATATAGGAAGTTTATGTTAAGCTGTAAGTAGCATAAAAGCTATTTACACACACATAGTGTTTACAAGTTGTATATATATGTTCTGTATACATATATACAGGACATAAAGATATTTGCCCTGACACAAGCCAGTATTTACACAAGTTCAGCTTGTAAGAAGAAATAAGGCTGAACTGCCCCAAAGCAAAGGTGCAAAATGCCAGTGAGATCAAACTGGTACTTAATCCAAATGCCAAAAAATCTCCTTCTCCCAAGGCCCAGGCTGCTGGAGCATCCAGAGCTGAGCTGTTCCCTGACCAGGTGGGCAGCTCCACACAAGGACAGAATGACCAGAGAAAATTGCTTTCCAACCAGGACCACCAAAGGAGGTGAGGGGAGAGCAACAGAAAGTGATTTCAGTGCTTAGGTCATTTCAAACTGGATGGAACATGTCAGGAAAACACTTCATTTTCATCTCTCCACTGCATTTACCAAAAAGGTTAAATCCTTTTGCAATACCTTTTTTCTTAAGGTTGCCCCTCAGGTTCAAAGGGTGCAGCGTGTTCTTATCAGCCCCCCAGAGCTGGCTTTGGGACTGATAACTTCTAAGCCTCTCCTTTTCTCATAAGCCTGTGAAAGAGCGAGAAAATTGCAAATAATTACGTCCTGAAGTGATGGAGTTATCTCCCTAAAAATCCAGTAGGAGTCCCAGGAATAAATGTTCCTGTCTGATCTCCCCATGGACTCTGCTTGCCAAGGCTTGCCACTGCTCCAGCATTTTCACACAAGGGCCACAGCTGGAAAATTCTTTCAAAAGCAGCAGACAAAAAAAGGAAAGGCAGTAACACTGAAGAAAGGTAATGTTTTCCACAGCCAAATGCAGATACAATGATGACATTATTCAACACGCTTTCAGCCCCAAAACTGTTAAAACAACTGGTACTGACAGAGACCTGCTCTCTTCCAACAAGCTTTATATTTCTGCAGTGCTAGTTCTATCTTTTTAGCCTGGTCCTATCATTTCCAAGCTGCAATTTGCACAAATTAGTCTCCAGACTTGCAAAGCTGATTCATGTAAGCAGCAGCAGCAGCAGGAGTTTGTCAAAGAGAATTATTTGCATGTTTACAGCCCAAATTGAGTTTTGGCTTAATACTTGTTCATGGCAAAATGAATGGGTTTGCAGCTTCTCTGTTTAAAAAGGGATGTGAGACTGGGGAAAAGGGACTATTTGCCTTGGACCCTGGACAGTGTTTGAGGGTGGGAGGACAGTGAGAGGCTGCTATTTATCTGTCAGGTGTGGAGGGAGCTGACCAAGGGCACAGCCCTCCTCCACAGACCCTCTTGCTTCTCATTTTCCATCCCTGAGCTTGGGCCAAGCCCCAGATTCACACTTCAGTCCTGACCCAGCTGTGGGGTGATAGGAACTTTAGAGGAGGGGGAGTCATTTCAAAATCTGGTAGAACAAGGGCATTTTTAGACAGTGAAACCTGGAGAGAGCCAGATTCAAATAAAAGGGCCATACAGCAGTAACACAGCAAGCAGTGAACACACCCAACTGGTCCCATTCATTATAAAATACTTGCAGGCTCTAGACTTTGGTGTAAAAATGTCACTAAAACAAAATAATGGCACTTAACTCTTTTTTCACCTGGATACAAACCAGCTCTGGGCAACACAAGGTCTCAGTGTTGTGCAGAAGGTGGGTTAAAGGGCATGTGGAGGACTGGCACGGCTGGAAGCAATAAATCCCTCCCCAAACATCAAACAAGCCTTTCTCCTGCACCATGCATGTTTCTTCAGCAATGTTTCTGTCTGCAGCAATGGGGAGAGTGTTACCACTGGTATAGAATAAATAAGCAAAACCCAAATCTGTAAAGACTGACATAATTTCTACACAAAAAAAAAGCAATTTCATTAAGGATCCAGAGCAGAAATGAAAAAAACCCCAAGTGTTTATTTGGGATTTTGATACTAATTTTGGCTCAAACCACAGCTAATCCTTCCTATCCCAACGGACACAGGAACCAGGATCACATGTTGTGATGCCTCTTATTCCAATACGAGCTGGGAACTGGCTGCTTGCAAGTGGTGAACGTGCACACTGAGAACTGGGGCTGCTCACTGCCTCCTTTGCCAAAGCCTACTTTTCTTTGCAAGGTAGTTCCTCTAGCACCAGAATAAACAATAATTTTGGGTCTTTGCACATCAGCAGCCCTTTCCTGGACAAGCCATTCTCTCATGGTCAGCACTCTGGGTTGTATAAATACTGCTTTGCTGGTCAAACAGGTTCATCTGCAAGATTAATGCACAGAACCAGGCTGTCTCCATCCTGAATGGAGACTCCTGCTGTCTGTGCCCTTGCCATGCTCTGCTGTGGCTCTATATGGACCCTAGGGATGGAAACAGTCCGAGCCAGTTCAAGCACAATTCAGCACATTCCTTGGAAGAAAGATCCATCTAGGTGGGTCTTGCAGTTGTGATATCCCACACTCAGGCACTGGACCAGGAAAGGCCATTCCAAACTCACCATTTTAAGTACCAACAACACAATTTTCCTAAAAACCAATGGTAAGTCCACAGTGGAGCTCAGAGCTGAGCTCAGGTTCCTACACAACAGGCTCAGGCAATAACTGGTGGCTTCTCCTCCTTTCACAGCACAGTCAGTCATGAAACATAAGTGAAAGGATGATCCCAGGAACACCTCTGGAAATTTTAAATAAAAGGGTATCTGGTCTCTTGATCCAGCATGGAGCAAGGCTCACATTCATCCTGTATTTGAGCCTGCTGAGAGGATTACTGCTGGAAAATTCTGAGTTTATCGATCTCCAGAATCAGGTTCTGCATGTTTCACTGATTTTTCTGTGCAAGCCAGGCTGTCTCTCACAGTTGTTTTAGAGAGAACCATTTATATATGCAATAAAAAAGCTATTTCACCACATTGCTGAAAATTCCATCAGGTTATAGTTTATCTTAACAGACTATCATTTACAATGTACTGATAAAGGCATGCTAAATATTCTATTGGTTTTGGCATAAAGAGTACATTATTGGTGTTTATAAACACATCAGTAAACGTTACAGACTTTTAAGTAACCCCATTGACCTGTAATATAAATGCTCTGCAGCTACTGATTCACAGTATATAAAAACTTTATGGATAAACCTTTACAAGCCATTTATAAAAACACTCTCACTAAGAAATATTACATACAGACACAGAAATAACTCATGAGAAAACAAGGTGATTTCAAGAAAAGAGTACAAATCTTTTTATTTGGTTTAGGCTCTGTAAATTAAAGTTATACCTCAGTGTACAGCAGTAAAGTTAACACAGAACAGCACATTTATAAAATACATATTCTTCAACTGTTTTTTAGATGTGGGGTTTGACAAAAGGAGAGATCTTGAAAGAACCAAGCTAGATGGCTCAGAAACTCTCCAAGCATAAGCAAGAAGGATTAAATTGATTCCTTCTCTCTTTATGCCATTTCATTTATGACACAGGTTGTTTGCTTGCAGGTATCTACTCACATCTCATGTAACTGCAGCCATCTCAAAATTAGTTGCCCAAGTCAGTGTTGGTCACCTACATAAGTCAATCAGTGGAGCTAAACAGACACTCTCAAAGGACAATCCAACCCATCTCAGAGAACCTTACCCAAGACAGACTCACCCTCTGGAGTGAGGATCTCACCATCAGGATCATTATCTGTGTTCCCCCTGCAGAGCTGAACAGCTCAGTCTCTTCCCCCTGGTATCAAGTGAGTGATAGGGCAAGAGGAAATGGCCCCAGGTTATGCCAGGGGAGGTTTGTATGGGAAATTAGGAAAAATTTTTTCATGGAAAGAGTTGTCAAACCCTGGAAAAGGCTTCCCAGGGTGGGACAGGGTCCCCATCCTTGGAGGGATTTAAAAGATGTGTAGATGTGGCACTTGGGGACTTGAGTCAGTGGTAACCTTGGCAGTGCTGGGGGAGTGGTTGGACTCAAAGGATCTAAAGGTCTTTTCCAATCTAAACACTTCTATAATTCCAATTATCACGTAGACAGCCAAGCCTGAGTAAGTGCCAGTTTTGAAGCCTGCTGTAAAACAACAGCTGCACTGTCAGCTCGGTGTGGGATCTGATATTTAAAGGTTCAACCTGCGAGACAAAGAGCTTCAGCTCAGGCAAAGAGTGTTTGTCAAACCTGACAGACCTTGCAGCACTATCAGGAAGATGATACTGGTTATCCTGGGGATGGATGGAAAAGCAGCTGCTGATATTGGAGGCAATGACTGACCTGGATAAAATGCCTGCTGGATTCACACCTCAGCACGTGTCGGTCACAGCAACAGGAACAGGGGGTGAACACTTTGAACCCCAGTGGGTTTCAGGCTTCTCCATCTGTCTTCCCCCAGCAGCTTTGTCCCACCCCTGCCCTGTGCTGGGCAGATGAGAGGACAGAAAGGTGAATTTGTGGCTGTTCCTCAGTGCTGGCATTTCAACGGGGATCTTTGTAAGACCATCTGGAATATGGCAGAGCTGTCTCTGTTGTTTACCTTCCCTAAATGCAACCTGTTGTTAATATCAAGTGTCAGCAAAATATTTTGGATAACTCTGGATAATGTGCCAAGCTGAACTGTAATTAATCACTATGAACATACAACTGTCTCTGTTACACAGTTGGGACTCCCTGGGTAAAATTTCCTCTCAATCTGACACTGCAGTGAGGAGCTTTTTTTGGTATCAAATTCTTCAAACTCTCTCCCTGGCATAACAACAGTTCTGCAACTGAAGGGTGTTTCATACAGTGCAACCTCATCATAATGAACCCTTTGAATAAACAGGTGTTATATCTGAATGTTCACCACAATTGAGATGCAGAATTTGCTTTATCAGGACAATAAAAAAAAAAACCCACCTGTATCTGAGCCAAACACTGATACCCAGGGCAGTTTTGTTCATAGCAAGGAAGAACTAAAAGTATTTTCAAAAGAAAATAATGAATACATACAGAAAGGATTAGTAAATTATGTTTCCAAGGTAGATTTTCTTTGTTTTAATCATGGAATATCCTGAGTTGGAAGGGACCCACAAGGACCACTGAGTCCAACTCCTTTGAGAAAAACAGGAGCTATGCCATCCTTGATAAGATACCTTATTTTTATTTTATTTGTTTTTAGTAAGGCTAATGAACAATGCCTGAAAGAGCAGTTCTTACCCCAGCTGGGTTGTACGAGTGGAGTGTGACTGGTCTCTCTTTGTTTTGGCTCACTAAGGTGTGAATATTGATGCTTCTCCTGCTTGTATTCTGGGAACAAAGTGGTCTCCAGAGCATGGCAGCCTCATCTACTTTCTTGCCTCCTACAGTCTTGCTGCTCTGCACTGACTGAAGGTCAAACCCTGCCTTGGGTCACTGGACAAGTGTGGAAGACCAGAAGTGGGAGTCTGCTGGGCAGGGTGTGAAAACACTTGGTACTGACACTCCTGCCCTCTGTTCAGGTTTGGAATCAAGCAACATCTGCACAAAACCCTCTCTGTGTCCATGTTTTGGTTTCACTCCCACCAATCCAGCCCCTCACAGCCACTCCCTCCTCCCAGTGGGATCTGGGAGAGAATCAGAAGGGTGAAAGCTGAGATAAGTGTGGGCTGAGATAAGGACAGTTTAATAGGAAAGCAAAAGTTGTGCCCACAAGCAAAGCAAACCAAGGAATTCACTCCCACTTGCCATGGTTGGGCAGGTGTTCAGCCATCCCTGGGAGAGCAGCACCCCAGCACATGTAAGAGAGACTTGGGAAGACAAACACCATCACTCTGGATGTCCCCTCCTTTCTCCTTCTTCCCCCACTTTACACACTGAGCATGATGTCATGGTCTGGAATGTCCCTTTGGTCACTTGGGGTCACCTGTCCTGGCTGTGTCTCCTCACAGCCTCTCACACCCCCCCAGCTCTCCCCAGCGTGGTTGTACAAGGAGCAAAAAGGGCCTTGGCTCTGGGTAAGCCCTGCCCAGCAATGACAAAAACATCTGTATTATCAACCCTGTGTCCAGCACACACCCAAAACATGGCAAAAATCCCATACCAACCACTGGGAAGTAAATTAACTCTACCCCAGTTGAACCAGCACAGTCCATCTATTGAAAACAACAGAAAAATCTCAGTCCCATATTAGTGATCATCATTCAGCACTGAACACCAAGGAAATACCAATACAGTGATACCTGTTAGAAAGAAAAAAGTTGCAAAAATATGCTTTGCTCTAACCCATGCTGCTAAGACTGTAATTTTCCAACCTGCTCAGCTCCCATCCACAGCCTTTCTGAGGGGACTGACCCAAAAGCTGCAGCCAGACTGAAGTGCCTGGTGAATTCTCTTTGCCTCCTCCTGAATGACAACCACGGTGCAAAGCCCATCACTGTGACAAGATGCTGGTCTTACTTTTTGTCATTCAATCACCCCTGCATTTCTGGCAGCACTGTCTCCTCTGACTGCAAAGAAAAGCCACAAGTACAAGAGTCTCTTAGTAAAACATTAATCTCAGATCACAGATTTATTTTATGGATTTGCAACACAGCCCATATTACAAACATTGTCTGGGAACATTTACAAGAATAAATAAGATGGACTCGCAGTTGTAAAAAAAAGATTACACTTCACTGTAATGTACAGTCAAAAAATATATCTGATATTCATTGACTTGACATTATTTACCTTCCTTCTTTTAAGCTAGAAAGACACTGAATGCACAGTGTTGAGAGTTTTGTATTTATATTTTTTTCCTTTTTTTTTTTTTCATACGTGCTTTATCTATCAAACATCCAAACTGTACAAGTGAGTTTACCCAGGAATCCAGAAAGGCCAAAGGGGGGGAAGATGGGGCGGCATGGCAACAGCAGAGACTCGCTCTCATGCAGCACTCCTCCCTGCTGGAGAACACATCCAGGGGCCTGGGATGGGACCCTGCTGAGCCAGGGGCAGCCACAGCACGGCTGTGTGAAGTGGTGACAAGCCTGGCAACAAAATGCTGGGACATTTTGATTTCCACAGTGTTGGCGTGGGGAGGGAGGAGGTTAAATCAGCAGGGGAGTGAATTTTGTCCCCGTGGTTAGTCAGGGGGGTTAAAGGATGTGTTAAGGATGCAGCTCAAACTTTTGGCATAGAAGTACAGTGTTTAAATGCTGGCAATGCAAGAAAGGGCTGGAGGGGTGATGAGAGGGTAATTCCAGTTCTGCTCCAGGTACATGGAAGTCCAGCACATGAATTCTGGTTCAACTGTCAGCAACGTGAACACCTGACCAGCCTTTGTCCCGGGGAGTCTTGTCAGAGCACCTAAATTCAGGAAAGCTTGTGAAGTGCTGGCCCCACTCCCACTTCCATCCCCCCAAAACGCCCTTCTTTCCATAACTTTGCACAAATAAGATTTCCTGGAGGTCCCTGTTGAAAGATGATGTACTCACACAAGGAAATCAGTCTCCATAGTGCAACACTCCCGAGGGGTCTCACACAGTCTCGCCAACAGTAACATTTCAGGGGAACAGGTCTCCACTGAAACACTCCTTCTGGGACAAAGTGCCCTCCCTGAAGTAACCACTACACTGCTGGATACCTACATATGAAGTATTAGGAGTGGTCCCAAAGGGACATCAAGAGCAAACCTTCACCTTGTAACAAGCACATCCTTCCTCCAGACAGAGTGACATGGACTTGCTCACATTTATACTGCTTAGAAACAGCTCAGGCTGAATTGAGTTCCAAGAAAACAACATTTTAGTTTGTTCTTTTCCCATTTCATTCTTTTTTTTTTATTATTATTATTTTTTATTTTTTTTGCCCCCAGGAAACACTATGGGAATACCAGCATCTGGCATTCAGTCTGCTGCATTAGTTTGTTTTTTTAAGGCTCAGGTTGAAAACACAATAGTGGTGAAAAATCTGCTGCATGCACTGGGGCGAGGATGGAAAAGACTAATTTAGACCTCTCATGTTTTTAGAAACTGAAAAAGCTGCCAGGTTTTCACAATTCTGCTAATCCAACATCAACCTGTAGGATAGTCTGAGTTATTTTTTACAAGGGAAACTTTTAAAATAGTTTAACACAGCAAATAGAGATTATAGACTAGAGGTCACTGGAAGTCAGCAACCAAATTACAAGTTTTTGTAATTTTTTTACTTTCCATCACACTCTGTACCACCAGGATTTGGTCTCGGTGTATGAAAACATATGATTCTGCTTGACAGTTTGAGCAAATTGTACATTCTTCAAGTATGTATATGAGGGAGATGACTGATACCTTTTCCAAGTCAATGAGCAGATAATACATGATGAATTTTCCTAGTGGCCCTTGCCAAAAACTGCAGAAATTGGGCTTTGCTTGCTATGCTGTTGGCTCACCCTGGAGGAAAGAAGAGCTGTAGGTATTTTTGGGAACAGAGAAAGAAAGAGCACTTGCATTTAAATTGTATATTATGTATGCATGGCTATAGAAGACTGCAATCTAAATAAACAGGAGCACAGGAGGGTTAACAGAATCCTTATTATTCATGTCTCTCTGACTTTAATTCCCTGGCTTTCCCTGTTTCTGCTCCAGTGTCTGGGCAGGGGAGCTGTGGTGGTTTGTTCTACCCTCACACAGCAGGTATATGGAATTTTTGACCCAAAGGCCGTGGTTATGCTGAATAACTTTTGCCACTTTAACCACGTGGCCCCCCTTTATTTTCTTAAAAATCTGGGGCTGACTGACTCTTTTTACACATAAGACAAATGAAAGGCTCTCAAATGAAAACACAGCAGTTTCACACCAAAGTTCTTGAGAGGCCCCTTGCACCGGCTAGAGGGATCACAAAAATTAACTGTGCTACCAACGTAATGGAGTTGGCTGCTCACATTTATTCCAGGACAATGAAGTTCTCCAAGTGGAACTTTGCCACCACATTGCACACCCAGGACCGTGCCAGGTCTGTGCACTGCTCTGTGACGACTCACTAAAAATTCTGCAGGTGTGACAGGCAGAGGCACCTCGTATTTGAAGATTCCTCTCTCAAGTGAATCTCCTTTTATCTCTGTCCCTCAGGATTTATTCTCTCTGTCACACTCTGAGTGCTCCATCTCCACAGCACGGAATGTGGCATTACCTGTTTTTTATGATCTTGGCAGGAACTCGGAAGAGTAAGAAAGATAGAGAGCAGCTGTGCAAGAGTGAGAGAGAGAGCAAGGTGCAAATTCCTCCCTGTTTTCAGGATCCACTTAATCTGCCTTCTCCTCCAAAGTTGGGTTTCTCCCAAAGGAGATTTCTCCTCCTTTCCTCCTCTCCCAGATGGCAACTAGTTTAAGTGTCTTCTGAACCACCTGCTGCAGGAGCCTCTCTCCTTCTCTGACTCTACAGCACAACAAGAGCAGTGACCAGCAATCTCTGCCTTGAGATTCCCAAAGGAAATCCCACAAACTGCTGCTAAAGGGCCTGTGAAAAGTAAATGGAAAAGCCAGTCTAGCATCTAGAGGCTCAAACCTACAACTGTGGGGGTCTATGTTGCCACTGGACTTTTTTTTCCCAGGGTGTTTACAGCTCCAGAATAAAAGGTTGGAAACTACTGACACACAAATACAGGCTGCTGCAGGGAACAGCTGTTCTTTGGGGTTCCCTCCTCTGCTCTGTGGAGTTAAATGGACCAGAATGATTTGAGGCATCTCTCAAAATATCTGTCTGCCTTTCAGGAATTCTCTGCACATTCTTCAGATGCGTGTGCAGGTGGACAAGACAAGGGGACAGAAACTGCAGGTTATCTCGGGGGTAAAGGCCACACAAAGTCACACCTTTTCAGTGCATGTAGAAAACCTTTCAGTGTTAGTCAACTGCCTGTTGCTGCTGGACCAAACTGGACAACTCTAGCTCACAAAAATGGCTAAAATGTGAATACATCAAGAGGGACCCACTGTT
This sequence comes from Manacus candei, assembly GCF_025592945.1. Classification (NCBI taxonomy): domain Eukaryota; kingdom Metazoa; phylum Chordata; class Aves; order Passeriformes; family Pipridae; genus Manacus; species Manacus candei. The sequence continues at coordinate 4,311,729 of NW_026138105.1, read as the reverse complement.
GCATGGCAAAAGCAGACATAACTCTGTGCAACCTTGCTGAAGAATACCAAATTAAAGGGCTTCCTACTAATCATAGCCCAGGAAAGGAACTTCCCTGCTCAGAGAACACAGGTTATTCCAACCTGCAAACATACACAACCCTCCACATCCCCATCTGCCTGCTTGCTATCAGAGGTCCTGATTCAGGATATTCTGATAAACAAGTACCTCAAGTCTATTTACAGCAGTTCAAACACTTTTTACCTTACCTTCAAAGAAGAAAAAAAAAACCAAACCAAAACAAAAGAGCCAGCATAGGACATCAGTCCTGCACAGATCTTAATTAAAAAAAAGATACAGACCCAAACCCCACCACCAAGCAAACATAAAAACAAAAAAAGAAAAGATTCTTAAGGCCTACTGTATCTTTTAGGGGTTTTGGTCTATCTCCCATCTAGAAAGCTCTTTCTTCTCCAGCAGCCAGCTTGGATAGCTCTGGAATTCACTGTTTCAGTTACATCCCATACTAATTTCAGATGTTAGTTACTCTCTGTATGACATAGTCACACCTCACCCACGCTTCTTTCCCTATTTCTAGTACCTTGTATTTCAGACCAAACCTTACACCAGTCCTGTGCTTATCATAAACTGCTCCCTCACCCCTGAAGGATGACTGAATAAGTTTATGTTCATTATGTCCATTCAAATGTGGATATTTGAATGGGCAATATGATATTTTTCCAGCTTAAAATTCAATCACTTGAAGGAATTCACCTCTTCTACTGCACATTATCGCTTTCCATCCACAGCAGGGAATGCTTAGGCTGGAAAGCTCACCCTGACTATTAATCTTTCCAGGAGTGAGAAAACCTCCTTTATCTCATCTCATCTCATCTCATAATTTCTCTCCTTCCCCACAAAAACAAACCCATCACCCATAATCATGCTTCAAACACATTACCTGCTCTGCCATGGGCTGCTCTCTAGGGTTTAAACAACTTCAAGGTAATAAAGTTATTTAAAGCCAGCTCGTCCTCTCTTTCCACACAATCCCCTTCATCATTAATTCACACTCAGCATATATGCACTGTGTGCAGCAAGGAACAGCAGGAATATCCCAGAGACAACACACACTGGAGCTGGGTTGGTCCCCCAAAAGCACCATAACTGCAGGAATTTATATCAGTTTGGCAACAAAACCTTCAGTGTCTGCTGAGCACCCTCCACACATGGACAGGAGGGTTCAGACTTGCAGCTGAGTGGCCACAGAACAAGGTGTGATTAACAGTTGGGCTGTGGCAACCAACACTTGCATTTAACTCCTACAAAATGTAAAATTTAGCTTTAACATCTTCCCCTGCACTTCATGCCAACATCACCTAGAGTTTGCAGAGGGCCAAAAGCACACGTGACTTGCCATGGACCAGCCTGATACAGGGACTTCTGACCCTTTAGCAGCATTTTTTCCATACCATAAACACAGTCAATCCTACCTCAGGACCTTAAACAACTCCACTGCAAGTGCTGTTCTGCTCTGCTCATCCCACAGCTCCTTCTCTCCATGCACACATCCCTCCTGCAGGCTTAATTCCCTTTTTTTAATCCACTTTCCTTTCTGCTACTGTTAAGCCTGAATTAGGTCCTATACTTCACATCTCATCCTATTTCTTTACCATTCTGTTCCTTTTATCCTGGCTGTCACTCTCAGTGCTTCCACCAGTCTTTCCCCCTCCTATATCATGAAGGAGACCTATCCCTGTGCTACTTTCCATGTAAAATTAACAGAATGCTAAATGCTAATTAATATTTCCATAGTATCCACAGGGACTGATTCCCTCTGGCTTTCTGGAGTCAGCAGAGTCACGAACACTTTGCTGACTTGTAGCTTCTTCCTACGTGGGCATTTGCTCAAAAATCCCATTCTGGGATCAGAATTCCCTCATCTTTACTAATAGCTCCCAACTCCTGACCTACACTGTTCCATCCAGCCACCTGTAATGAAAACACCATATAAGGCCATTTTTATCTCATAGCTTTGCTTTGCCTTCTATTCTTTTTTCCCTGCAGAATTGTTTGTGTTGCTTAGTTGCATAAGGAAAAAAACCCAACAATTCAAACTAGTAGCCTGTCCCAGGAGATGCCAGACACCCACCTCCAGCCCCATCTGGAACTAAAGGGGATTTCATGATCTCCTGCAGGCAACAGAAAGGAGCAACTAGAAGCAGAGCAGAGGCTCCTGTGAGGGAGTTCTCACCAACACTTTACAGCACATCAGGGAGGATGTGGTTCATGACATTAAAGCCAAGAATCCAAAGCTCCTTAGAAAGAATCCAGGCTAGGAGGTTCAGCATCCCGTGAACCCCTTCATCTGCTTATCAGGAAGAGGATTACTGCAGTTCCAAGCACCCTTCCCTGGACTGGTGCAGCTCCTGGTGGATGGAAACTCTGTGGTGAGGTACCTGTGTGAGCTGAGAGCTGCTTTGGTCAGCTCTCATTTTCATCCCTCACTGCCAAGGCAGTTTGTCTATTGAAGAAATAATGATCATGAAGTGAAACCTTTTGAACTTACAGACAGAAGTAGCAAAATGTGTTGAACTTGTCACACATTGAGAGCACAGAGCTCCCAGCACAGCCTCTGAGTATTTACCTGAGGGTGGAAAATACAGGGTGGTAAGAAAGTGGAGTCTCCTTAAACTCTTCCCTTCAATCTATCTTTTAGAAAGTCTGAATTTAAAGAAACCTACATCCCAGAATCTAATTTACACAGAGAGCAACCTCATATCCAGCACCCTCCAGATAAATAAATGGCTAAATTCAAATACTAATTATAGTAAGGCCTTGTTCTTTCAATTATTTCTTTTTCTCCAAGATTACCCTGCAGACCTTAGTGATTAACTACTTAAACACACTCTTTCAGAAAAGCAATTTCTTAGCTGCTACGAAATCAGAGCGAGACCCAGAGCCATGGTAAAACACATCTGGTGTTTGTTTGGGAGCAGGAGAGTTGCACAGGCATTTTTTGCAGGATGAAACAAAAGCTGGTTTGCTTAAGAAGAGAAGTTGCTGTGCTGGGCTAACACTTCTCCTTACATGTGTCAGAACAGGTTTCTGTGTATGTACATCACCTTTCCTACAGCTCTAATGGGTTCCCATTTTAAAGCTTGTAGGGCCTGGAAATAGTGAGGAAATCTTGCCCAAACCCAATTTTAAGAACCTTCAGCTTTTAAACTCTTGAGCAGGAACCTTCTTTGCTCTCTGTTTGCACAGTGCCTAGTTCAGCAGGGTCCTGTCGTGACTAGGGGTCCTAAGTTCTACAGCAATACAAATAATAAATAAAAAACAGTAATACATAGTATATGAGCAATAATACCTACTTTATACCCTGTTTGTTTTTTGTTTTTTTTTTTCAAAGACACACTGCACCCCAGCAAATACTCGAAAAATGTGGTAACAAAGTTACCGAAGTTGCAAGACAAACTGCAATCTGTTTGATGCAAATATTTAACCTTAAGGTTTCAAGTGGCTGGGAAACTCATCAGTGGCATTGCTTCACCAGCACCCAAAGGAACACAGAGCAGAGAGGTGGAACCGGTTCATGCACAGCCCTGGGAGTGGAGCAGAAACTGGGAGGAAACATTTGTGTGGAGGCAGTGAATCCACAAACAGCTGCTCATCTCCACCATCTATTTTCATGCTTAAAGGGACTACGTGTGGGGAGAGAATTCCAGGGTTGTTTTTCTTCTGTGTTGGCCTTTTCATTTGGAAAAAAAAACAAATAAAAAAGGAAAGAGATAAGGTAGACAAACCGTAATGAAATATTTCATGTATCCCCTATGGCTATCTCATTTTTCCCAAATGACTGCTGCACAAAATTAAAAAATGAAAAGACTGGGATTCGAGAACAAAATTATAAATTAAAAAGGAGACATTTAAAAGAGAATTTCCTAAGGGTTTCATTCCTTCCCCACTCTGCAGCAAGCAGAGCAAAAATACAATCCAAAAGAGGAGAGAAGAAGTCAGAGGGGATTAGAAAGTCCAGTCTTTCAGCCTGTCTCCCATTTTGCTAATTTTTACAGTAGGTTATTTAAGAAGCAGTAGATGTTCCAATAGAAAGCAGGCAGCAGCACACACAGGCATCATCTCCTCCTTCCAGCGAGGTCTGTGTAACCTCAGTCTCTTGCTCCAGGAAGGAGAGGTTTTCCTTCCCACACTTGTTACTGCCTTCAGTGTGGGAGAGGGGAGAAGCGCCTGCCAGAGATTGGGGTCTGGCACATCCGAGGGTCCCCTCCCTCCTCTGGGCTAAAAGGAACTCAAGTATTCCAGTGCAACCTCATATACAAATTTATACTGTTCCTGCAAGAGAGAACAGAAAGAAATGGCATTAGGATATGGGTGAATTCTTCAGAGCCTTGTTCTACAAGCAAAAATACCTCCTCTCCCTTTCTTATTCCCTTTGGCAGGACCAGGCAAACACTGATTGCCTTTTTATGTGATCCTGAACAAGCACTGCTAGGAGATGGTATCATCAATGGAAGAGAGAAGCACTCAAAGAGACAGCCCCAGTATGGACTATTCATTATTCACCTCCACACGTTGCTTTTGAGGCACGAACTCAGCGTGATCGATGGAGATGATTGAATTCAGAACAGTTTAATCTCCTGGGCTGCAGGGAGCAAGGCCTGGGGTTCGGGCTGCTCTCCCTCCCTGGTTTCAAGGCATGTCACAGCATTCAGCACCACAGGCTGTGTGCATGGACAGGAGGACAGATCCCACCCCTTCCCACAGCCACGGTGCCAGCTCCTTGGGGTCTGACCTCCTGGAGCCAGCTGGGCACGGTAGGCAGTGTTCATCATTTTGCCAGGGCACCCTTTCTGCTCAAAGAGAGAAGCAGGAGGACTCATTGCACATGCTAAAACAGAAGCCATTATAATTCTGATGGCTTCATGTTCTCATTCACTTTGATTCACCCTGAACGAAGCCACGACAATTTTCTACCTATCCTAAAGGCCCTGGAACATGCTGGGAGGGGAAACACACAGGAAAAAAAAAGCTTACCAGTGACTCCACCATGTTGGATTTGTTATTCCGTAGTGTTTTCACTATGTGGAACACATCAATGATGTTCTGCTGTTGGATCATCTCACACACGCTGCAGATGGCACAGAAGGTGCCGCTGCGTCCCCCTCCATTCCTGGGGGCACAGAAGAGAGGGGAAGGGGAAGCTGGTAGGGCTGAGGGACAGAGAGAACAACTCCCCCAGGGACACTAAGGAAGTCTGTAACTGGTCATGGACATTCAAGGGTTTTTGTGTACCTAAAGGGGCTCCAAGAGAGCTGGAGAGGGACTTTGGACAAGGGCATGAAGTGACAGGACAAGGGGGAATGGCTTCCCACTGTCAGAGGGCATATTGGGAAAGGAATTCTTCCCTGTGAGGGTGGGGAGGCCCTGGTACAGGTTGCCCAGAGAAGCTGTGGTTGCCCCATCCCTGGAAGTGTCCAAGGCCGGGTTGGACAGGGCTTGGAGTAACCTGGGTCAGTGGAAGGTGTCCCTGCCCATGGCAGGGGGTGGAGTGATGTGGTCTTTGCAGTGCTTTCCAACCCAAACCATTCCATGATTCTATGAAAGTGGAGACCTTCAGGGCAGGAGACAGGGATGGAAGGGCTAAGGGATTCCTGGCAGTGGTAGGCAGGGATGCCCAAGGACTGCAGTGCTGCTCCTCAGTGCTCAGAGCAGCTCTGTGGGCAGAGCTGGGCACACGGCAGTGCTGCTTCGGGTCTGCCTGGGCTCCAGTCAGAGACCCACCCACACAACAGGACCTAGCAGAGCTCTCTGAGCTACTCCTCACCACAACCAGCAAAACCTCTGGGCCAGGACACTATAATGCAGCACAATATTCAACCTGAAGTGCATTACAAACGTAATTGCACTTCGCTTTCCCGAGCTGAGGCCTGGCAAACCACCAGAACTCCAGACCCATGATCGGCGCTCTTCAGAGAGCACCGTGTGAAGGTTACAGACACTTCCCAGTCCTACTTACAGGCAGTGGACAACAGTCCGGCCATCCCTGCCATCGTACTGCTCCTGCCACTTCTCCAGCCTCCGCACCACCTTGAGCAGGGAGCGTTTGGAGGGAGGGGTGTCCCTGTAGGCCGGCCAGCCGATGTACTGCAGGTGCTGCACGATGCGGTAGCCGTCCTGGGGCTGCAACAAAGGGCACACACTCAGGGCAGCAGGGCAGGAGGGACAGGGTAACACAGGGAGCACTGGTTACACGGCCTCCAGTGCTGTGTCCAGGTCTGGGCCCCTCAGTTTAGGAAGGATGTTGAGGGGTTGGAGTGTGTCCAGAGAAAGGCAGCAAGGCTGGGGAAGGGACTGGAGCACAAGTGGTGTGAGGAGAGTTTGAGGGAGCTGGAGTTGTTCAGTTTGGAGAAGAGGAAGCTCAGGGGAGACCTCCTCACTCTCTACAACTCCCTGACTGGAGGGTGTATCCAGGTGGGGGTCAGTCTCTTCTTCCAGGAACCAGCAGTAGGACAAGAGGGCACAGCCTTGAGCTGCACCAGGGGAGGTTTAGGCTGGACATTAGGAAGAAGTTCTTTACAGAGTGATCAGACATTGGAATGGGCTGCCCAGTGAGGTGATGGGGTCACCATCCCTGGAGGTGTTTAAGAACAGACTGGATGAGGCATCAGTGCCATGGTCTGGGTGACAAAGTGGTGTTGGGTCAAAGGTTGTCTCGATGATCTCTGAGGTCTTTTCCAGTCTAGTAAATTTTATGTTTCTGTGCTTCTGTCATCTTCCCCTCTGGAGCTCCTATCACCACTGTAAACATTCTCCACCCTGGGTACCTGATACAGTGTGAAAACAAGGACTTTTCCATACTCTGGATAAAAAATATGACTTCAGATATTACAGAGCCAGGCAGGATCTAGGATCCCTTGTTTGGTTTCCAGAATAAAGTTTCATCAGACTGTATGAACAGATTAAATAGACCAAATGTCTCTCTCCTGTGCTGGAAATAAGTTGTGTCATAAGAAGCAAAGGCAGCCCTCAGAAATTCTCTGGGCACTATGGAGGGAAAGGATCCTCACAGAGATGTTGGCAGTGGCCAGTGGTGCTGAACACAGATGGGTGCAGAGGGCTGTGAGTTCACAGCACCCACCCTGCCAGCCATGGCATGGACCAGCTCCGTCCTGAGAGTCACAGAGCCTCAGTCTGACCACCTTTATGACTCAAAGGCTCTCCCTGGTTCAGAGGGAATTGGCTTGGGATACAGGACAATGTCTAATAGCTAACTGATTAATCAATTTGTGTAGCTGGACATGAGATTCCCTCTTCAGTGCCACTGTTGAACTGCTGCACAGGCTCTGAACACACAGACACCACTGTGTTAAACTGCTTGGAAATGTAATTTGTGGAGCCTGCTTCCATTTCTGACTAGAAAAAAATGAAAAAAGGAACAACAAAGGAAACATAATCAATCTGGGAAAACAACTAATGAGAGAAAAATCCTGCACTGCAGCCCTGAAGTTGGATTGCCAGGGCCCAGTACACAGATAAACTTTGTTTCTATCATTTCAGCAGTCCTGGGGCTGAGGGATCCAGACAAAGAGTTGCTTACAGAAATGGCAGTTGCTTATTTATAGGGAAGACAGTGGCAATTGGGAATCCCAGTCTAGCCAGTAAACATTGCATCTGTCTTCAGAGCCGCTGCTGAGTAGCTGACAGATGGAGAGCTGCTGACACTACCTCACTTTATTTCCTGCAATACTGATGCTTCTATATTGGCTGCTAAGTGATGAATTGTTCTCAAATACACACAGAAAAATGCTCACCATTTAAATACAGATTTTCAGCTCATATCATCCACTTTCTACTTTCAGCCAAGAGTCCTTTAGCAATACAGACTGATTAAATGTTAATTAAAGGAAGCAGCAGCAGTGGAATTTCGTTCCTAGGTGAGAGATTCAGCACCTCTAAAACCACAGGTCTTGGCTCTGCCTCTTCCTCCTGCCAAAATACATTTTTGAGAATAACTGGGGAATGTGGTGTTTCAGGGATCTTACCCTGGCCATGTTGCAGATCCGGAATATCCGGTTGATGATGTCTTCATCAATGTCTGCTGAGACAAACTCCACCTGAATGGGGCCATAACAACAGGATGTCTTCTCTGGCCAGTACTGCATGCAGAGCTGCAGAGAACAGGACAAGAAACAGAAAGCATCTTAATTATTAACACGGAAATGCACATTCAGTCTTTTTTTTTTTTTTGATTTATAACCAGCTCAAAATCCAGCGCCAATCTTATATTACACATCTTTGTTCACAGGAGACATCATTCTAGCTGTAAAAAGTTTTTATACCATGAATATGAAAAAAAAAAGTGCATTTTAGAACCTTGACTTTTTTCCCCTTTATTTTTGTATGAACACAATTTGGAACTGATCGAATTCTGGGGTCTAAAGGTGAGGAAAAGGTGGCTGACAAATGAAGCTTCTGTAGGGGTAGAGATTTAAAATGAACACTAAAAGATTAGTGTCTGTAGATAAATTTAATAAGAATCACAGAGGTTTGGTGTTAATGAGGAAACAGTACAGGCACCATGAAAATTAATCTTAATTCAAACAAACTGGAGTTTCTTTTTTCTGTGAGATGAACTTTTTAGCTTTGTGACTCTACCAGTGAGCAGGGCAGGGAGAATTAGTTTGTCCTGAGAGCAAGAAGAGCAGCTCTGGTTTCAGGGTGAATCTCTGAAGTTTGTGAAGCAGGTTGGAAGTCTTTTCCTTGTGCTGATATTACAGAACTGAAAGGACAAAAAAGATCCTATGCACACAAATTACAATGTAAGTATTCAAAATCCATCTGGAAATAGATTATGGGGAAAAAATATTTTGCATGAGATCTCATTAGCAGTTTCTGCTGAGATTGTGTTTCTTTCTGTTTTTCTTTCTTCCTATTTTTAAGTGTAATTTTTCAGAAGTTTTGAAACCCCCAGATGCTCATTTGAACTTGATCTCGAGCTTTTTCAAGTTCAATCACTGCCAGAAACAACGTCAAGTGTGTGAATGCTACTGCATTAATTCTGCACTCCTTTGATCATACAGGATTGAAATTGGGTGGGATATTCACACAATCTTAGGCATCTTTGCCCTTGTTAGTTTTTCAAGATTAAGCAAGCCAACCAAGACCACACAAGCAAGTCCTTTGAAGGGTGTCTTTACTCTTCATTCAGACTTTCAAGCTGCTTAGTGATCTCCTCTCAAAGCATCTGCCCAACAGGCAGGAGATGTGAGCTGAGCAGGAGCTCCAGGAAAGAACCTCAAGGTGCAGCAGAAAGCAGAAGAAGATTAAACACTTCCTTAATATTAAAAATCTGCTTTTCCTAGAGCAGGTCTGTGAATGGTCACACTTCATGAAAGACATTGAGGGGCTGGAGAGTGTCCAGGGAAGGGAATGGAGCTGGGAAGGGGATGGAGCAGCAGGAGCAGCTGAGGGAGCTGGGGGGGCTCAGCCTGGAGAAAAGGAGGCTCAGGGGGGACCTTCTGGCTCTGCAACTCCCTGACAGGAGCTGGAGGGGTCAGGCTCTGCTCCCAGGGAACAAGGGACAGGAGGAGAGGGAACGGCCTCAAGCTGTGCCATGGGAGGTTTAGATTGGATATTGGGAACATTTCTTCACAGAAAGGGTGTTTAAACATTGGAACAGGCTGCCCAGGGCAGTGGTGGAGTCCCCATCCCTGGAGAGATTTAAAAGCTGTGTAGATGTGGCCCTTGGGGACATGGTTTAGTGGTGGCCTTGGCAGTGCTGAGGGAACACTTGGACTCAATGGTCTCAGAGGTCTTTTCCACCTTAAATGATTCCATGACATCAAACTGTCACACCTTGCCCTGATAGCTCATAAAATACAAACTTTAAAGTCATCCTTAACTCCCACCAGTGCCACCTGGGTGTTCCAGCACTGGCTGCAGTCTCCAGCTGGTGACCCTGTGCTACAGGAACTGTCAAAGTGACTTTTCTGCACTGCCAAATCCCCCTTTCTGTGCCTACAGGGTACATCAGAAAAACAAAACTTTGCTAGCAAAAAACAAAGCAAGGAAAAGCCTTGTGCAGAAAGATAGTCACAAGAACAGCACTGGCTGAGGCTGATAGGTTTGTGTTTTCCAAGAACCCAGTCTGAGAAAGCGTGTCATTTCCAGAAAAAGCTGTGTTTTCCTTTGAAGTGTCAGGGAAAAAAAGAAAAAGATGAAATTTGCCTGTGGATTCAATGCCAAGATGCAGAATCAAGGAGGGTAGACTGGAGAGGAGGCAGCAAATGCAGAGGATCTCAGGGTGGTAGATCACAGGGTGGTAGGACTCTGGAGGTCACCAAAAGAACCCACTGCTGAGCAGAGCTCTCCCCGTGGCTGGGAATGGAATCCCACAGCACCCACTCCGATGGGAGATCCCCTCCAGGAATGGGGGGATTGGTTTCTCCACCACCATCAAAAAAAGAGACCAATAACTTTGCTGCCTTCAAGTGTGGTAAGACAGAGAAGAGACAAATCAAAAATTAATCCATGAAGTGCCAGCTACTTGAGGGTTCCTCTCCTCTCCTGTAACAAGTGCTGTAATGGGTGAATTAGCCATGCCAAATGTACTCTTCACACAAATTGCATGATTATGCCTTTCTGAAAGCTGTTATCTTCTGCCACTCACTGGCAAGGTGGCTGGAGACACCAGCACAGGAGGAATGGCAGCAGCTCCTCCCCAGCAGGCTCCAATCCTGAAAATGATGGTGTGCTTAGCAGCCAAAAACCAACTTACGCGTGGAATTAAAAAGAAAAAATAAAAATACAAAGCACTGTGATCTTCTGGAGAACCTGTGCAAAACACACTTCTCAGTATTACAGAATTGCACTGGAAATCTCAGGGGAAGGATCCTTCAAATTATTTCAGCTCCCTTGGGTTCATTCTCCTGGAAATGCCATGGGAATGGGCAAGCATGAAGCACACTGGGAATGTGGCAGGGAACATTTTTCTGAACCAAAGACAGACAAAAATATGAAAGGGAACAGGAAAGGGAAGGAAGTGAGTTTGGGAGGAAAATTTCAGCCCAAACCTCACAAAGTATTTATGTAATATATAAAATACTTACATAAAACTTCCTTATACTTTTAAATATATAAATTTTTAATATACTTTTGTATATATGAAACTTTTCATACATGTATATGAAAGTGTTTATCTAATATATATTTATATATCTTTGAGTTTGGAGAAGACAAGGCTTTAGGGAGACCTTATAGCAGCCTTTCAGTATGCAAAAGGAGCTTACAGGAATGCTGGAGAGAGACTTTTCAGAGGGGTATGGAGTGACAGGACAAGGAGGAATGGCTTCAAGCTGATAAAGAGTAGGTTTAGGTTAGATATTAGGAAGAAATCCTTCCCTGAGAGGGTGGGGAGGCCCTGGCACAGGTTGCCCAGAGAAGCTGTGGCTGCCCCATCCCTGGAAGTGTCCAAGGCCAGGTTGGACGGGGCTTGGAGCAACCTGGGCTAGTGGAAGGTGTCCCTGCCCATGGCAGGGGGTGGAACAAGATGGTCTTTAAGGTTCCTTCCAACCCAAACCCTTCTATGATTCTATGATCCTTGTTAAATACAGTAACAATCAGCTGCCTTAGAAGGAGCCAGGCATGTGGACTTACTCTTCATTACACCCCAAAACATCACCTATTACTTTCCAGCTCCCCCTCCTTTATTGGGGTGGGGAGACAGGGCACAAGAAAATGGCAGCAGAAACTCTCTGAAAACCACCTGGATTTGAGAAGGGAGTTAAATGATGGACAAGATGAAGAATCACCCACCTGTGCTGCATCCATCTCATTCAGCATCACCACAGAGGAGCAGTTGTAATCAAACACCAGCCTCCAGAAGTCTGCGATGGTGTTGGGCAGAGGGTGCTGGGTTACAATAAAGGCAGCAGGTTGCTTGTGGCTCTAACAAAAGAACAAGATTAGTTAAAAAAAAAAAAAAATTCAATCAACTTTTATTCAAAGGAATATTATGCCCAGGAGGCTCTGGCAAGGCAATCTGAGCCATTTAACCAGATTATACAAATCACATATCCCTCTCCTTGTTATCTCACTGCAATGAATGAGCGGCTCATAATGGGATTCTTTTGCTCCCAATGAAGACATTTCATTAAAGAAGTGTCACAAGAGCAGAGATTACCCAAATCAATTATTTATATTTTGAGACTCAGCAAATAATATTAATTCTACTATTACTACTACTACTACTATCAGTAATATTAATAATTGGAAAGAAAACAGCTGGAAGCAAATGCTCTCCCTTTCTGCTGCGATGGCCTCGAGGAACTCCAGAAGGGATTAGCCCTGTCTGTTATTGCTGCCTGGGGATGGAGTGTGACAGAGGTGGCACATTTGGATCCCAGCCATCCTTTGTGAGCTTGTGGGACAATATTCAGAGCCTGTGACAATGGCATTTCATTTCTGATGCTATTCTTTCCCCTCAAAAGGGTCCCCTGACCTCAGTCTCCCTAAGCACAGAGGGGTGGGACTGTGCTCCTGACCTCTGTGGGGTCGTGTTAATGAATGTTTGTGAGGCTCCCTGAGATGAAAAAGAACAAGCTGAAAACTTTATTGCCTTCCAAGCACGGCAGGCAATGTGTAAATGAGCCCAGAAACTGCACAGGCCTTCATGCTGTACGTCTGTGAAGCAGAGCTCAATCAAAAGGAGTACTAATTCTGCAGAAAAAGGAAAAAAAAAAACCAAAACAAAGAGCCCACAGAATAAAAAATTTTGGACTTATAGCAAAGAAACAAGTAAAATCCTAAAGTATTAAGGTGGCCATTGTGGGGGGGTTGCCTTTCCTCCTCCATGTGAGTCAGATGTGGGTGGAAGTGCTGAGCAGACCGTTCTGGGAGGGGGAGAAGGTGCAGTGCACACTTTGCCCCAGCTTGTTTCAGGGGAAGGTGAGGGACAGTATTTCTCCTTTCTTCTTAACAAACCATTTTGCAGATGCAAACCTGGCTTTCCAGTGATTCTCACGGGAAAGATCCTAAGGTCTGTTCTCTGGAAAGGGACAGAGGACATGAAGAGGAAAGGTGAGGAGTCTCTAAATCTGCTGGGGGAGAATTCCTGCCCTCTGTGGGCAGCAGGAGCCCTTTGGCTGTATTCCCAAAAGCTAACTCAAGGCAGAAGAGGCTGGTTTTGAATACTCTGCCTGAGACAGTCCCAGCTCAGTTGTAGCATGAGCCCAGGGCCTCACACCCTGAGGGAAGGTTCAACTGGCTCTCTGTGCCTAAGGTTAATTTTGGTTGACAGATGGCCTTCCTGAGACATTCATGCCTCCAAACACGGGCTGTAACCCATCCCAGGTGTAGCATTCCCCTTCCTGCTCCACCACTTCTTCCATCACAGCTTTCACATAATACACCAAGCAAGTCAAATAAGATTCGGGGAGAAGTTTAAAACCAGAAATGAACAAGAGAAATCTGTAAATAAAACTCCTTTAAGAGTTCATGTCCAGTGCAAGACTTCAGACATGAAGCTACTGGGAAAAAAAAGAATTTGCAAGGTCTGTCCTCAACAGGAACAGCTATGAAAATGTGGGATTTTGGCTGTTCCCCTCTGATTATTATTTTCCCCAAAATTTGCTGATTCTTCTTTGGAAGGATAAAGGAGAGCCAGAGAAGATCACAGTGGCTGAATTTCTATGACAGGTGAAAAATTCCTTTGTACTAAAAAAAAAAAATAAAAAAAGATCATACAAATTTTGTGGGGAAGGATACAAATATTAGCAAAGTGATTGGAAGTAATGAGGGCTGAAATGTGCAAACATTCCCAGTCCCTAAGAAACCAGAGAAGAATAGATTGTGCTTCTTCAGAGTTGCAAAAGCACAAAACACACTTTAAAAAAAAAAGTTTCCTTAGGTATGTTTGTAATGAAAACATCACAGTCTTTCTGAAAAAATCTAAAATAAATTCTGTGACCATTTGACTGAACCTCTTAAATGCAGTAGCATCACTGTTTCCCAAAGACTGAAGACCAGACAAAATTAAAAAAGACTGATCCTGATGTTGCTGAGGAAAAAATGATGACATTTCACCCTGGATCATATTTACCCATACTCCAACTGCAATAATTAGTGGCTTTAAAGACATCTCTGTCCAAAGGCATCACAGCAAAAAGAAACCATCAACATAATTCACCCTCCACAGCTGACCTGTGCTGGGAGATTTGAGCCCATAAACAAAGCAAGGGAAAATGCCTTCAGACAGAGTCACATCAGCTCAGCTCATGTCCTTCAGCCTGAAAATATTTTCCACATCTGATCCCTGCAGTCCCACGTTCTTAAACTGCACAAGCTCTAATCAATCACTTGCTCCACACTGCAAATTATTCTTTCCAAAGAGCTGAGCTGGCAAACACTTCTCTTCCCAACATATACAAAACCCAGTGTATGGGAAGAGCTTTGCCACCACTTCGTGTCTCTCTATGATCCAACCTCAGACTGCAAGCTCAGGAGCTCCTTTGCAAAAAAATTTCTACCAGTGTGATGCAGAATGAGTGTTGTGTGTGTGATAATCACAGTCTAGATTATACAGAACCACAGAATGAACCAGGTTGGAGAAGACCTCTGAGATCACTGAGTCCAACCTTTGACCCAACACCACCTTGTCTACTAGACCATGGCACCACATCCAGCCTCTTCCTAAATACTTCCATTTCTGGGAAGAAGAGGAAATTCATGTTTGGAGACCCAGTGATGCCCTAAGATTCTTCTAGTTTTTTGGTTTTTCTAATTTTTATAAGCTTTATAAGTAGTTATATAGTAGAAGTAGATTTTAGAAGCAGCAGCTCTTATTCCTTTACCCTTTAGCACAGTAGTTTACACATTCCTCAACCCCTACATAACCCATTCCATGCTCCCATATCAATATCCCCTGAATTCCAGTAGAAAATGTTTAGTCTCTCTTTAAGAGCAGGCCCTTTTGTTTAAGAACACTTGTGCCTTGGCCTGAACTGCAAAAGTACAGTCAAGAAACTGGGTGACTGTGTACCCTTTGTGCTCTGAAGAAGATGAAGATGATGAAATGGTCTTGAAAAGCCCCCAGCCCCAATTCCAAGGGGGTGGGATGGGGGTGGCCCAGGGCAAAAGTTACGGTGTGGAAACCCTTGGGATTGGACAGACAATATTATAAATTGTAACACCTGTACACGACCAGGGCACATCATGTAATCTTTGTGCCTAGGCACAAATTAAACCCTTTTCTTATCTCATCCTCAATTAAACTGCCCTGGAGCTTTCTTTCCTCAGCTCCTGCAGGCAAGGCCAGAAATCAGAGGCAAATAAGTTTTTCTGCTTCCCACCCCTTTCCCCCAGAAAATCATCCTGAGAAGCAACAAAAGGCCGCGCCCGGCGGGGCCGGGGCGGTTCTTACATCCATGAGGGCAGCATTGATGTAGTTGCTGGACTCTCCATCCACGGAGATGAGGAAGGGCAGGCAGCGGTCCAGGGGCAGCACGTCCATGCAGCGGTTCTTGTCGTGGTTGCGGGGCAGGAGCCCGATGCTGCAATCCTCCGGCCGCACCCGCGGCGTCACGATGTTCAGGGTCTGGGCCAGGGCCCCGGGGAGAGGGGGGGACAGGGAGAGAGACAGAAACAGGCTGAGTGCCTTGGCATTGGCTCCCAAGAAGGATGTGGTGCCTCAGAGCTTTTTTGATTTTTAATTTTTACAGATTTTAGAAGTAGATTTAATGTAGCTGTATTATATCCCTTACCCTGGAGCATAATGGTTACAAATACCCAACCCTACTACCCCATCTCATATCAATCCCTCAGAATTCCTTTAGCCTGTTTAGTCTTCTTTTCAAGGTAGAATTGTAGAAAAACACCTTAAGGCCTGGACCAGAAGATATCACACAGACACAGCGACCTTCAAGTCCAGAACTTTGGAGGAACTCCAAAGACTGTATGTGCTGTGAAGAAGATGAATATGAGGAAGAAGGGGTCTCAAATGCCCCCAGATTCAATTCCTGAAGGGGCTGGGGGTCAGAACAGGGCAGAAGAGGGGGGTGGACAAATTGGGATTGGATGGACCTTATTATAAAATCATAGAACCATTGTCTGAGCGGGTGCATGGTGTGTATTCCTTTAGGCCTATGAACTCATTAAAGGACCTGCTCTCCTTATCTTATCTCCTACACTAAATTGGCCTGGAGTCTTTTTCTCCACGGTCTTTTAGGCAACAATGCCTCATGCAAAATACGATTATTTTAAATGCACTTCCACTCGCAGATTTTGGGATCCCAGAGAAGGGTAAAATGAAGGAGCACCGAGGAGGTTGTTCCTTTTGTACATTTGAATCACACACCTCCCAACCATTTCCAGCTCTAAAACCCCAGAGCAGTCAGACAATATTCCTTTTCTTTCCTAGAAGCTGGAAATAGCTGTCACAGGGGCAAGCTGCAGCTTTGAGCTCCTCACTCCTCCTGTTTCTCCCATCCCTAGGCTGGAAGCTCTCATCCTTCTCCCTCTGCAGGAGGGTCCTGTGCAGGTGTACCCTGAGTATTGACTCACCCAGCAGGTCAGACTGGGTTCAAATCCTCCCGTGATTCCTCAGTCAAACTACTGATTTATCTTAGCAATGCACACAAAAATCTAAGAGAAAATATATTTTTCCTTCTTTTTAACAGGAAAGCCTATTTGTTTCATACATTATTTAGATTGCTACTTTCCTTTTGGAGTGACACAGAGGATGCTTCACTTACATAGTCATACCTAATCTCTGGGGTCTTGCTGTCAAGTCTTTTTCTGTTATCTGTCTTTTCTGCAGCTTGACAAACTGTATTTCTTTAAATATATTTTTCTTTTGTGTTTTCTGTTGTGGAGGCCTCCTGACAAACCAGTCCAGGTTGGTCAGCAGGGATCAAAAACAGCAAATCAAAGCAAACACATCTTAACACCAGCACATAAGTGGTGGTAGATCAGTGGCTATCTGATGTCATTCTACTTTCTTTTGTTATGTGTTCTCTTCCTGAGCAAAGCCCGTGGAGTAATACAGTGAACTCTTTGCAACCAGAGGAACACAAAATATTTAGGGGTCAAAAAAAACCTTAGAAAGGGCTTGACTTCTGCTACAGAGAGGTTATGGGTGGAGAAAAGAGGAGGGACAAACAATCTGAGATAAAAAACGTGTCAAAGTGTAAGATTTGAAATTATCTAGGTGCTATAAATTCTGCAGGTTCTACAGAAAGGCCCTTATCTGGAGGTGGAAGGCAGGTTGGATGGGGAAAAAACATGAAATCTCAAATCTCTGACAATGCAGATAATCAGGCAGGTGGACTTGTTAGAGTGTCTGTTTTACACCCTTCCCCTCTCTCCCTTGTTTCTGTACTGACTCAGATTACAAAAGCTCTCCAGAACAAGCTTTTGTGTGTTTGGACAACATGTAGTGCATGAGAAACACATCCTGCCTTACCTGAGGGCCAGTGGGACCTAAACAATACAAACTGCATCCCCAGACCTACAGTTAGATCAGCTGGTTCACAGAAATTGCAGCAAAGATACCCAGCTTCTGCATTAAACCCAGACAATTAGGGCTGAAGCATGCTCTGAGCCAAAATCCTGTAAAAATAGATCCTACAACCAGACAGACACCGAACCTCTTATGCAAAGTACATTTGCAAAGAGCATTTCCTTCCCACAGGAGCTGCCAGTCCCTGGCAGCTCAAAAGAACAAGCGCAGAGGTGACAAATCTTGTCTCATATCATGACAAAATACACCCAGCAAGTGAGGACTATTTTTTTTTCCAGTGGTGTAACAGCTTTTGATGAAGTTTGGCTTCGGCTCCTTCATGCGAAGCATTCAGAATCAGAAACACTTTTATAGATCTGCTGTGCCTTGATAAAACCAGACCTTTTTTTAATTGAACTGTCATCAGTTGGGATCCACTTTCTTTATCTCACTACACCAACCCTGATGATTCCCTGCAAGGCTTCAGATAAAAAACACATATTCTCCCTCTGCATAGAGAGGGAGGAAAAGAGGCCTCTGACTCACTTTGGGGCTCCCAGAAGACATTCTCTTGCTAGAAAAGATACTTTCCTGGGAAAGGGGGTGGGAATTTACTACAATGAAAGAAATCTTCATCTTTTTATGGCTGACTACAAGTGGTTTTAACAAACAGTAGAGGTTTCTCTCCTTACCATCAAATTCACCTTGACCCAAATTTCCCACAATCTTTCTCACAAATTTTGCCCAAAAATTTCCCATAAATATTTCCCACAATTTTTTTTTCCATATATTGGTGTTTGCAGAAAATCATAAAATCTCAGAATGGTTTGGATTGGATCACCTTAAAGTCATGAGCAGGGACACTTTCCACTAGACCAGGTTTCTCCAAGCCCCATCCAGTCTGGCCTTAAACACTTCCAGGGATGGAGCATCCACAACTTCTTTGTTCAACCTATGCCAGGGCCTCACCACCCTCACAGGGATGGGGAAAAAGACTGGAAAACTTAATTCAGTGTTCTGCAGGGTCAGTTCCCCACTGTGTGAGAGGTACAGCTGCACAGGGTTCATGGTTTGAGTGTCTCAATTTATTAGGGTGGGATAAACAACAGTGACAGTAAACAGTGGAGGGGTTCCCATTTCCTTGCTTGCCCCCACTAATTCAGCACTTGTGAGTTTTCCTGTACATCACTTTGGGTCTCATCACCAGGTACTTGGCAAAACACCTGCAGTGAACTGAGAGATTCAGTTCATTGAGAACTAATAATAGCCAAAATAATGCTCACTGAGCTCCCTCTCTCCTCTGTGTGGAAGGTTGTCAACAAGTTGATTGTCAAGACTTGGGAGCAGTGTATGAGCCAAAAGAATGGATAATAAGCTACCTTGAGGGATAAATGTTTCTGCATAAATTATAGAAGAAAATGAACAGAGTATTTGTTGAAATGAGAAATACAACATTACGTGTGAGAATCAGTACCCTTGCTCTGCTGAAGTAACAGGGAAATTTTTTTCCTTGCCAAAGGCTGAAAAATCTATGCTCAAAAGCAAACCTCTGCCTGATCCAGGAGTAATAACAAAAATCATCTGAAATCAGACCTTGGCTCAGTGTCCCCCTCCTCTGCTCTGCTGGAAATTGTAAAATAACACACAGAAACTGATTAAACACCTTCTATACACCAACTGCAGTGATATATCAAATTACCTGAAACTCATCTTTTATCTGGCTGGAATTGGTCTGTGGATCCAGCCTGCTGATGTTGTAATAGATGGATCTGAACTCACAAACTGGAATGGCCGTGTTGCCACAGAGACATGCCTCCAAAATGGCATCATGGACAAACACATACTGCTCCTGCACAGGAGAGGGATGAGACGTTAAAATCATATTTAGAATATGGATCATGAAACATCACAGTTTTTCCCCCCTTAAATCATGCCCAATATGCATATTTGGCTCTGTTTCACGTGGAGACAAATTACACAGTGTGCTATGTGACAGCTTTGTGAGCATATTTCATCCATCACTGGATGTGAGGTCTCATGTATTCACTTCAAATTTACAAGTAAAATGGGAAGTTGCCACTCTCAGGAACGTCGGGACAAAATGGGGGTGGGTTGAGGAGGAAATCAGGGTGTAAAGCCTTTCTGTTCATAATTGTGAGGCAATGGTCAGGAATGGGCTTCTGATAACAGCAGAGAATCACAGAATTGTTTATGGTGGAAAAGACCTCTAAGGTCATCAAGTCCAACCATCACCCAGCACTGCCAAGCCCACCACTAAATCATGTCCCCAAGTGCCACATCAACATGTCTGTTAAAGCCCTCCAGGGATGGGGACTCCACCACATCTGTCCCTGGACAGCCTGTTCCAGGGCTTGACAATCCTTTGGTGAAGCAATGTTCCCTAATTTTCCATCTAAACCTCCCCTGGCACAACAGTACAAAACCAACTGTCCTAACATGTCACCTCCATTCATGTCTTCAGAATCCTGGACTCTTGGTATTCTGGGTAAAGCTCTTGCCCTGAAGTAAATACGGAAATTCCAACCAAGTTAACAGCCCTTCTCCATTCCAGGCTATTGTCCTGTTCCTCAGGAGGGGAAGGCATTAAAGGACACACATAAAACTTGTGCAGCAGGAGCACAGTTCCACAGGATCCGTGCAGCTGCCAGACACTACACGATGGAGCAGAGTTTGCTTAATCAGCACCCAGAGCTGGAATCAAGGATGTTTTCTTTGTTTAGCTCCAACTGATGTACACGAGGTACTACTGGAGCCTGCAGTGTGCCTATGAATGAGTCATGAGAGGATTCAGGAGCTCTTTTTTCCTACTATGAGAATAAAATTAATCAGCAATGCACAGACCTAAACTTTGAAGGTTTGCCCTCCTGTCTGGGAGGCCCCGAGTAGCTGCCAGCGAACGTGATTCGATGCCCATCTGGGGGCATGTTCAGCCTCTGAAAGTTCTGCATAATCACAGCACAGAGCAAGTGCTGACTTAATGAATTGCTGGGTTGCTGTTGAGTGGAGAAGCCAACAGAAAAGCAGCACCTTGGAAAGGGAGAGCTGCTGGCACCCACCTCTGTCTGCACCAAGTTGACCCTCTGGGACCGCAGCTCCCGCACGCAGTTAAAAATGTCCACCACGCCCTCGTTCTCTGCCATGTCGAGCATGATGTCAATGGCAATAAAGCAGCCTGTTCTCCCTGCCCCAGCACTGGAAAAGAGAAAAACCAGGAGGCTCTGGGTGACCCAGGGAGCATGGAGAGGCAGGACTCTGTGGAGGAGAAAATAACAGCAGCACACACACTGCTGTCTTCTCCTGGGAGCTGCTCCCGCTCCCTGCTGGGTTCATTTTTCTGTGTAGCTAAATCAGCTTGGGATTCAAGAGAATGAGGTGAAATAAAGTTTGTTGAAAGGGAAATGGACCTAGGCAGCAGAAAGAAAAGCCCAGTGTTATTCAACAGCAACAAAAAATTGTGTAAATAATCATTACGATTTCACAGGTCTGTTCATTTGCACCCCTCTCACCACACAGGATGTGGGAGAGCAGCCTCTGGGTTGCAAAGAGACACAATCCCAGAGATTTTCTTCTAGGGGACTCCTTAAAAGGCATGCACACCTTTACTCCAGTGGGCATGATGAAAGGGGCTCACTCTTCCACCTCAAACACTCCCTTTCCCTTTTTAATCCGGAGGAGTTTGGGTCCTGAGGAGGGTGATCTCAAGTCACAGACTGTAAAATCACAGAGAAAGGAGCTCAAGGCTACTCAAACCCTCCAGTTCAGAGCTCCCTGCTGCTCGTGAGAACTGGGCCATCTCCTGCAAAACTGTGTTGTCATCGTGTCCTCCCTCCCTCCCGGGAAATCATCCAAGCTGCTTAGGTGTGAAGGATAGAGAGAGGAGAACGCCTCTTCACATTGCTCCCAAGGAAGGAGGAAAGCTCTGCTCAAATCAGGGAAACTTCAGCTGCCTGAAAACTCCAGCAGAGCCAAAAGCAAGGAGATATGAATGACCATAAATTAATGGACCAGATTAATCAACGGCTGAATAGAGAGACGATATTTTTCATTTGCAGAATTTTAATGAATAAGTGGCATTTCCTCTCTCTTTATCTCTCAGCTTTTCAGAAATTTAACAAATAGTTATAACATTTCTATATTTAGAGGATCCTGGCACTTCATAAATATCGAACAGTGATATTATCCAGCCAGGCATCGGTGGGGAGAATTTGGTAATTACCACTTAAAGCAAGTCATTAAAATTCAAAAGCAGATAAATAACACAGAGGAAATGGCTTTTATTCATTAAAATGGGAAGGGTGAAAAATCTCTCCTTGCTTTCTTGGTGACAATGAATCAGGTTGAGACACCTTCCAAGGCATGTCATGGCACCAGGGTAGCAAACTCAGACCCCGAGCTCTAAATGAGTCCCTTCTGCCAGCTCCTCAGGCTTAGTTCTATTTGATTATAAAACTGATTAATTGCTTGCTAAAAAAACCACTCCAACCAAATAAAACACCCACCTAAACCAAAACTGTTTTAAAAAGATAAGATTTAATTGATTTTCCTTTTTAAAATAGTCGTGGGATGTGCTCTCTCAAGACACAGTGTGGGAATTAGTGGTAATTCCCTGTGGATTGATTAGGGGTGAGATTTTGGGACAGCCAGCCCTGCTCTTCAGGCTTGTACTCCAGCCATGTCTTCTTTAGATCACACATGCCCTGTGCCCTGCAGACATAACTGCTGCTACAAACCCAAACTCTGGTTTCATAGCAATGTCTTCCCTTGCATTTGAAGTCACTTAACTCCTCTCATTTACCAGTTGAAAGGCACTGGGCAGGTTTTTAGCCTGACATTCCCATTCCAGCTTCCTGGGCTTTCAGAAAGCCAAGGTGCCCACGGGCTGGCAGCCAGACTAATATTTCAGATCACAAAATCATCGAATGGTTTGTGTTGGAAGGGACCTTAAAGATCATGTTGTTCCAGCTCCCCTGCTGCGGGCAGGGACACCTTTTACCAGACCAGAGAAGACCTTTGATGCTGGTACAAAGCTGAGCTGCAGCACATGTGGGTACAGAGAAGCAAAGCTGCTTTAAAATTCCCTTTTTGTCGGCATTGTCCCTTCTGCCACACGAGGTTTGTTGAGCCTGGAATGGCTGTCCCAGATATTTACCACTTTCCCAGCTTTGCTATGAGCACTTAACAGAGTACAGGACACCAGGGGGTCTTCTACATTTAAAAGGCCCTCTCTGCCCTACTTCCATCATCTCCAACTCAGCCAGTTTGGCTCCAAAGCTGCCACTTCAGGAAAGGAAAACACGTTTCCCTTTGTTTGCTGGCGAGACCCACAAATCCTACTCTCAAACAAAGGAGGGGCAGTTGGTTATGGGCAGACAGGAAGAAAAGAGCTGCAGGAGGAGAGGCTCAGGTGGAGGGCTGGCATACCTGCAGTGCACCACGATGGGTCCTGCCTCGGGGGGGTTGAGGAACTTCACCTGGCGCACGAAGCCCAGCAGGCCCGTGGCGTAGCAGGGGACGCCGTGGTCCGGCCAGCTGGTGAAGTGGAACTGCCGAATCTCTCGGATCTCATGGTAGCCTTTCTGAGGAGACAACACAGCCTCTATTTTTCTTCCATCAGGCTGCAATCGGCACATTCTGACCCCTGCTCCCTTCCCTCACACAGAGGGATAGCAAACACTGAGCTCTCACTGCACACAGGGACGGGTCCGATCCTGCCTTTCGCTGCCAAAAGTTTTGAGCTGGACTCCAATTGCCAGTGAAGTGAGCACTGTGAGGGTGGATACCAGCTCCCAGTTCAAACCCAGCTCATTAGGCATGTCCAAGGGTGACCTCAGCCCCAGCACACCGTGGCTGTGCTTATCCACCTTCCTTGGTGTCATTATAAACCACCCAGAAGTCACTCCTAAACCCTGTTTGAGGCATTGAAGCAACAGCCTCAGGAATGAAGACCCAGAGAGGGGGCATGTCCCAAGACATGGTAGATTTTCTGCAACAAATTCTCAGTTGGAGATACCACTGGCAGGGAAAAGGGCAGAAACTGGTAGCCACACCCATCACTTGGCTTTTCTGGTGAGATGAAGTTCTTGGTAGGTGACAATTGGCACCTCTTGTATGTGCCCTGCTAAGGGTAACCCCGAAGTGTTGGTCAACTGTGATGTCTTAGACAGGAAATGTGGGTGGAATCCAGCAGCAGGTCCTCTACCCGGTCAGATTTTGGCATCAGCACTTCTCACCAACTTCTTCAGTGATTTAATGAAATATGGAGCTGATGTATCAGAAAACTGAAACAATATTCCCAGCGTGGCTGAAGTTCATTTAGCAGGAGTTTTGGAAAAGGTTTCAAACCACTTACTGAGTGTTTGGAAAGTAATTTGGACAGACCTGGAATACTCTGACACTTAGGCTTCCAATTTTTAATTACAAGTAACAAAATCTCCCAAATCATGCCAATTTGGGGATAGTTTTTATACTCTTGCTTTTATTACATTCTCATTTCTGTTCAAAGGGGACTCTACCTGGCATCCAGTTTAACTGGTACCTTTTTTCATCTGCCATTTGCCACTGTGAAACAAGACAGTTATTATTCCTGGCATATCATCAGCTATCTGCTGGCTTTTGGATGCATTTAAACTTCATGCACTGTGGATTCTACTTCTGTGGCTCCATCAAGATGTTCCTGTAAAATCATTTGTCCAAAAATGGAATCTCTGTCAAAAAATTTAGTTTTCTGAAGTGAAACCTGTCCAAATAGTCACAGCTCCCATCTCCAGGAGCATTCTGGATATTTTTCCCAGAGTTCCCATTTCTGAACACAAATGAAGTGTTGCATCAAAATTTCAGCTGCCTGAAGACTCCCCCTTACCTTTTGGACCGTGAATGTCCGTATGACATACTCTGCCAAGGGTTCTGTCTCAATTAATGTGACTTTAATATCTCCATAGACCTCTGTGTCATCTGGCCAGTATCGAACACACTTCACCTGGGGGGAAAAAAAGACAATATTGAGAGGAAGGAGCTCAGCTTGAGTCACAGCTGACCTACATTTTCCTCCACTTTCAAGCTGAAGCCAACGCAAATCGAGCTTTCTTCTGATGCACAGACCTTGTCAAAATTAACTGTATAAATCAGATCAAAATTCCTTTACCAGATATAGAAGCCACAGGGAGGATTTTTTTTTTTAAATTTGCTCTGTTGTCAATAAAAATGCAAAGGATGCATTTAGCTCCTTTTTTAGATAGTCTTCCTTGAATTTCCATACATATCCTGCTCATAGATCAGATGTACCTGGCAGTCACTGCCACTGCCCCCTCTGAGAAAAGTCTGTGCTCCTGCTCTGTAATTCTGAACTCTCTGTTTAGCCAAAGAATTTCAGTTCATGGGGATTGTGGGATACTTGTAGATACACTAAATTTGTTTGGCTCTGAGCTTTTTCTATAAGATGTGGACACAAACTTGGCATTTTACCAGCTGTGACAGGCCTCAGCTAAGGCTCAAGAAGGAAATCTCCTGAGTAGGTAAACATATCCCAGCTTAGCCAGTTCTGAAAGCCATGTGCAAAACTAACACACTAGAAATAAAAGCCAAGGCTGGGAAGCTCCAGAAGGGATATTTAGGCTAACAAAGACTATCGGGTTATTAAATGCTCTAGCATTAAAGAGTGGAACAGCACCTAAAAGCTGAAGCAATTAGCTGTTGCAAAGCAGGTTTCATGTTCCAGTTCCAGTCATAATTGAAAGGGGTTTATAAATATTAAATATGATTAATGTAGGCTTGTTGTGGGGTTTTGTTTTGTTTTTGTTTTTTTTACACAGAGGCATTTATTTCAAACTGAACTGTCAGTAAAAGGTAAAATATAATAAATAACAATAAATGAACAGAAGCAGCTGGCATTCAACCATGAGATCCAAGGGAAAGCATATTTGAATTACTAATGGCTGGGAGTAAACTATAATTTAATTTTTTTTTTCTTAGTACGAAAGCAATGGAAAGGGTCAAACATCAGGACAAAAATTTTAAGAACTCCAGTTTCTGGCTGAGAAAGTCTCTAAACCAAGGAGGCAAGAATATTTTGGGGAAAGCCATCCCAGACATACTGCCTTCTTATCTCCTAAAGTCAAGCCTCCACCTTTTGAGTTATCCATGTTTGCTCCCTTTGTGGGCTTTGGAAGTTGCCTTGTGCTGACACAAGGACTTCTGGTCCACCTGAGAGAGAACTGGTGGGGGTTTAGGATTTGGACTGTCATTTAAAGAAGTCCTTTGATAGTTTGAGCACCAGCCTCACGTCCTCACTCATCCAGATTTTTAGAGAAGTATTGAAATCATTAGAAAAAGAGTAATTATTACAGAAGTACATTTTTCCTCCTGTACTGAAAAAGGAGAGAGCTTCTGAGCCTGCATAAATTTGTGTAACTCTGCCAAGCCCAGACTCACAGCAGGAACATGATCCTTACTAGTTTAGAAGGGAAGCAGTTAAGTATTAGAAACTCCAGAGTTTCAGGGAAAACTCAGAGTGCCTGAATTAATTTCCTTATTACAGGAAGCAAAAGGCATAGAGTTGCTGAGCTTGACTGAGCAGCAGCATCATGTTAAAGCCAGTGCAGGTCTGGCTTTACACACTGGGAAAGTGGCACCTTACCCTGCCCACTTCCACCAGGTTGGTGACCATGACAACACTTGCAGAGTTTTCTTGCCAAATCATCCTCCAGAAATCCTTCACTGTCTCTTGCATTGGCCCTGGGGCAGGAGAGAAGACAAAAGGACATCTCAAGGCAGTGCAGTGAATGCCAACAGTTCTTTCCAGATCTTCTCTGGCCATTGTCCTGTTCCCACAGGATCCTGCTCTCCCTTTCAGAGCATCCCTCTGTGATTCAGGGTTACAGACAGGAATAGCCTGGAGCTCTCTAAGAGCTCAGACCCTTTCTCACAGTGGTATTTAAGGGTATTTAAGTGGGTATTTCAGGTTCCAGAATTGTGGCAACAGAGGTGATGGTGGGATTGTAGAGAGTGGAGATGGCTCCAGTAATTGTGTGTAAGTGATGGGACAGGGATGCACCCTATAGTGAACCTGTAAGTGAGGTTGGATAGAAATTTGCACCTGATGCACCTCTAAAATTCTTCCATTTCACACTTTATATTGATTAATTATGAAGGAGGAAGGAAACATGCAGAAATTAGCCCTTTTCTGAAGTTTCCCCAGAAAAATTTCAGGTTCCAACAGCCAAATAGCCAGTGCTGACAAGAGGTTTATCAGACTAGAGCCTCTCTCTGACCTTCTTTCCTTCCTCTTTTCTACACTGGAGGTGAAATCCTTCTACTGACTCAATTCACACACTCAGCTCATACTCCATCCTCCACACTCTCTGCCTTCCTGCATTCCCTACCCCCATACATCCTCAAACACCAGGTTTATTCTAATATCTTTCTTTACTCTTTCGATAGGGACAAGCCAGCAATGAACCCATAAAGCAGAAATTAGGAATAATAGGATTTCTGTGGACATCACCTTTGGGTTAAGAATGCACAAAAATGAGGACAAATAATAGTAGAGGGAGTGGTCATGGCATAAGAGTTGGGCCAGTGATGCAGGAAAACAGCCCCCTGCTGTAAAGATCAGGAGTAGGGAGGTTTGTAATCCAACATGGATAGTCCTAAGTTCCCCAAAACAGGTGATGTCACCCTATAAATAGCTCCTCAAACAATTTAAAACAGCAGTGGTTTTACAATTATTTAGACATACAAGAGTGAACTTGCCTTGAGTTGCAATGTAATGGCGAGGCCGGTGGTACCCCTGGAAAAAAAGAAAACACATAAATTCCTGTGAGATCACAGCTCAGGGAAAGCACTGCATGGATTTCATACTCTCCAGGTACCAACTGCTGCACTCTGACAGTGTATAACTGGTTACTGAATGAATAAAAGGGGGCAACCAGGTTTCCCTGTGAGCTTTTAAGTGAGGGTATCTTGCTCAGGCTGAATAATAAGATTTCATTATGCCAAAGAGAAAATTGGAATGGGCATTTTTTAAGCACTTCCTCAAAGAAATGCAAGTCCTGTGATTAACCTGTGGGTAACTCTGAAAGCTGACAGGCAAAACACTGCATCTTCTCATTTGAAAAAGAATAAAGGTATGAATTTGCCTCTGTGTGAAAGTGCTGCCTAAGTGTGTTTTTTATCCCTTAAAGAAACTATTCGAAACATTTCATGTTCCTGTGATTTAGGAGCTGCATACAAGAAGTGCATGTTCATTTGATCACTGGGTGTGAGAGGGAGGCTGGTTTTCAAATGCTATTTTATAACACTAAAAAAAAGCCAGTCTATTTACGTGCCTTCTGCACTACAACTTTGTAAGTAGTTGGCAAATCTCAGATACCCACTAATGCTACTGTGAGGGGCTGACACTGATTCCTGCATCCGTCATTTAGCCCACATTCCACTTATGTTGGTGGATCTGTCAAACACAGGAAATCTCCATCTGCCCAGATTGGTCAGACAAAATAAACTGGAGACTGAGAACCTTCTCCCTGTCACAACATGATATCTGTGTAACGTTCAGTTGTCACTCAGAGCAGATCAACAGTCTGTCCCTGTGTCAGAGGCACCAAACTCCTGAGCAGAGTTGTCACAGGAATGTTTGTCACACTGGGGATGTCCAGGAGCCTTACATCGATGTAATTGGCATTGATGTAGTCAGAGTGAGGGTCCCCATCCAGCAGCTGCAATCTCACTCTTGAGTGATCATCTGAAAGAAGGAAAAGGAAAAAAAAGTGACAGTAACGATAAACGGGAGTTTCTGAGCGGTTCGTGTGCTGGTTCCTGCAAATGGGTGTCACAGAAACACACCATGTCCTAAGCTGGAAGGATCATCAAAGTCCAGCTCCTGGCCCTGCACAGGACAACCCCAAGAATCCCACCATGTGCCTGACAATTGGGTAATTCAATATTTACAATAATAAAAAACATCACATGTATCCCTGTTCCTAAAAGCCCTTTATTTTGTGTTTAAGACACAGTGTTTGGATCCTTAAGTCAGTCATGCTCTGTGTTCATTAAATTTGCTGCTGTCACCATAATCCTCATGGAGGTTTGAGACAGGTCCCAAATGCTGCCTGGTTTGGGAGTCTTGGGACAGATCTTTGCAGGGTGTATCTCCATTACAAAAGCCATTTTCCCACTAGGAAGTTACAACCTCCCTGGCTTCACCCGATCTATGGAAACTGAGGCAAGAGCTAAAACTGACAGGACCAGGATAAAAATAAACAGGTCACAACAGAGGTATAGAAGATTAAGGAGGGTAAAATGGCAAACGAAAGCCTGCAAACAAGAAATGGGGCAACCCAGAAACCTGAAGGGAAATATGAAAGGAAATCAGAGCAACGTTCCTTTATGCAACCCCCAGAACTCACAGTGGCAAAATGGCATCAAGGCAGTGCTGAAAAAAACAACAAAATTAGAAATGTTCATCTCTTCGAGGAGGTTCAAAGTTACTTTGGATAAGGCAATAAAACAGCAGAGATCAATCTTTTCATCTCCCAGCACGCTCCACAGTTCAGACGCAGGAAGGAACTACCCCAGCGGGCAGATTATGTCATGATTTTCCACCAAGGGAATAGTTTGATCTTTCTCTGGAACAGCTGGTGCTGGGCTCTGTCACAGGAGATACTCCTGAGCCAGGCTGCTGATGTGATTTGCTCTGGCAATCCCAGCACTGGCATGGAATTAATTGCAGAACTGCTATCTAAGGGTCAGTTGCTTGGCAAAGGCTCCTGGGTTACAGGGGTCACTGCTGGCCATGCTGTGCTCATTTCTAAATGATTTTTTAAAAGAAGTATAATATCGAGTCCATTAAGTTTATTTCCTCCCTACCAGCTATACAGACCGTAGCTCTGACAGTAAAGCTTTAATGTTCACCAGCACTTTGCAAAATACAGGCCCAGGCATGATTTACATTCAATTAAAAGGAACCATAGCAATGAAACATAAAAATATGAGGCGTAATTCTGCAGCAACTCAGTCAAAAAGGGTTTTTGTCATGACTTAATTAAATGTAGAATCAGATAATAATTGTGAAGACAGATGTTTGGGCAGCTCTGAAACCCAAGGCTTGGATATATATTAAATATTCATTCGGTTGTGTGAAGGAACGGTCCTACTCTGTTCATCTTTTGGGTGAGATTTACACACCTCGTTGCTGTGTTTATGAAATCCCACATTTGCATTCGGAGAAGGTTATGCAGGTGAATCCATCAGAAGCTCTGTTATATTTGTATTAATAAATACCACCTTTGTAGACACAGGGAAGTGGGCACATTTCTCAGAGTGCTGATGTCCCCAATTACCTGCGCTCAAGGCAACTGCACGAGGAGCTGCAGTAAATCATGTGCTCAGACAGACAACAAAAGAATTTATACTTAGAGCAATTCACAAAGACAGACAAAGAGCTGATTAAACTGGACATCTGGATGAAATACAGAAAAAACTCCCGCAGCCAATTTCCCACTTGCAATTCAGGGCAGCAAACGGAGCTTGTGGAGAGTCCCAGGGAACAACAGCAAAGGAAAACAAACCCTGGAGGTGATGGTGGGGAGGGGAAACATTTACTGACTCCATGCCACAAGAGAACAACGTTATGGAAGTGTCAGCTCACTGCAACTAAAAATGAGACCAAAAATGCCCCTCGTGACAAGTGAAAAGAGTCCCAGGTTGATTTTTTAAAGTGGGACCAAGACAATGTCTCTGCACAGGGTGCAGCTCAAGTGCTCCAGACAACCCTCGAGGAAGGACCTGCCTCTCTTCATTTAACACAGACAAACTCCAAAATTAAGTTTCAGCTCTTTGAGCCACTCTTTAGACAGAAACTCAAACCAGGCAGGATGAATATCTCTGGAGGGAGTTGAGTGGGGAAGACCTGAGAAGCAGAGTGAGAAGCTTTAGGCACTTCAGACAATCACAGATAATTATGGATAAAGGAAAGAAGCTCCACAAGTGCAAAAAAAGTGTTGTTGGTTTGGGGTTTTTTGAAGCCAAATAATGGAAAACCCACAAAGGGTGAAGAAATGATCATTGAAAATTAATGCTATTTATTAAAAAAAAAAAAAAAAAAAAAAAAAAGGAGACATCCAGGTCGAATCACATTTTGGGACCAAATGAGAAATACTTTGCTTTGGAAGGACAGAATTCAAAATATTTCATTGCATATTTTACAAAAATGAGATTAGTTCCTGAGGGAGATTTATTGCTCTTACAAGTGAGAACAGTGCAGCAGAAAAAAAAAATCTGTGTATATGCTAAGCACACAAAATATTAATGATATCTTAATGGTGTCTTTAACCTTGTTCAGAAGTTTAGGAGCAGAGTCTGGATAAAACTTCATAAAATAACTTACCTTGTAAATCTCTTCTTTCCACAAAAAACTTTGGAACTTGGCTTCTTTTTTTCTTTTTTTTTTTTTTTAAGGCAAATTATCATGCTCTTAGCAGTAAAAATCTTAGGGGTTTTTGCCTATAGACTTTAAAGGCCTTTTTAAAGAACAACAAATGTCTTAATTATATCTTCTCCCAATGGTTAAAACTTATTTCTGATTCTGCACTTTATTCCCTGGACTACCCTAGACAAGGTGACCATGTATTTGTCACACTGAAATGAAAGGTTCACTCAACTCTTCATTAAATTTATCAGACATCATATCCCCAAGTGCTACAAATGGACTCTAAGAAACTTTAAAAATGGAGGGAGAAACAGGAAAAAAAAACCCGCCTTCAGGAACCACAAAAAATGGAAATAGGCTTTAACAAACATATAAATAATTTTATTTCTCCCTGTTTACTATAGTCTGTATGCAAGTTAGCAGAACTCTAAATTTATATGAAGAGTACTTTGACTGAAAATTGGACTTAAAACAGATTTCAAAAATGACAAGAATTTCAGTGAAAGGCACTGTGATCCCATTTTAGCACAAAATTGTCACCATTTTAAACTTCTGTCAAAATTCCCATTAGTGATCGTTTGAAATATCATGGCAATTTCTCCCCATCTCATTTTGACACCAGCACTGGATTAATCTCACACAACTTTCGCCATCTAAATATTACTCAGCTCGTCTAAATTGGCTGTCAAGGTTCCCCACAGTCAAGGGAGAAATCCAGACATCTTTTGAAATGACTCAACCCAGTTCTGGTAGAAAAGGATGATTTGCCCTCTCAAGGACACTCTGTCCTCCCCTTTTTCCTCCCACTGATCCCAGACTGTGCCTGGAGAGCTGGGTAACAGCCAGGTGGGACAAATCCCACCCTCTCAGGGTCATAAACCATGGGCATTGCACAGACACACAAGAGTTTAGGCACTACAGGAGAAACCATGCAATAAAAATGCTTGGAAGATGAAGGATTTCTGTTCTAAATCCAATGCTGACATGGGAGGCCCTGGCACAGGTTGCCCAGAGAAGCTGTGGCTGCCCCATCCCTGGAAGTGTCCAAGGCCAGGTTGGACAGGGCTTGGAGTAACCTGGGCTGGTGGAAGGTGTCCCTGCCCATGGCAGGGGGTGGAATGAGATGAACTTTTAAGTTCCTTCCCAACCCAAACCATGCTGTGATTCTATGTAGGGTTTTAGGGGCACTGCACCTGCATGCCTGCTGAAAGCTCCTTTAATTTCTCTCTTCCACCACAAAATACTCTGATTCATTCACAGTCTTCCAGCCCAAAGCATACGGCAGTCAGAGCATGAAGGAAATACAGCAAATTTCTCTACTGTCTTTCATCATCAACTCCATAGTTTTTAGTGGAACATCACAAGACTTTAAACCCAGGGTGGCTCAGTGGGGAAAAGAAAGGGACAGGAAGTGCTCTCCTATGAGCTGAAGCAAAACACAATCCTATGTCTTTGCATCTTCAGGTCTCATCTGAGAGTTTTTTACTCCCCTATAATGTAATGGCTCTAAACTTGAACAAGATGGGGAGA
Organism: Manacus candei; assembly: GCF_025592945.1. Classification (NCBI taxonomy): domain Eukaryota; kingdom Metazoa; phylum Chordata; class Aves; order Passeriformes; family Pipridae; genus Manacus; species Manacus candei. Next base: position 4,279,264 of record NW_026138105.1, on the reverse strand, counting down.
AATAAAATAGAACCAAAGGTCCCATTTAGCTTCTGAGTATTTTCTCTTCTATGGAATAGATTCAGCTCAACCCACAAAAGCTCAACATCCCTCCACTAACAACCACTTTCTGATGCTCTTTGAAGGCCTCAATATCTAGGCCTTAGAGCCCAGAGATTAAAATCATTTTGCTTCAGCACATAGATGGATCCACAGCCTACCCTTGCCCCCTAAAGACAAACTTTGCATCTCCACAGTTGTCTTTGTGTTTACAGCCTTTTTACTCCCAGTGCAGGAGCAAAGCTCGTGGACTCAGTTGATATAATAAAAGGTTTGAGCAGGGCAGCTTCCTCCAGCATGGTAAGTCTGGGCCATTGCAGTGCATCTTCCCACCATCCACAGTGGATTTCTGTGGTCATACAGACCCCAGATCCACTGCTCAGCTTTTCTACTTTTCCAAAAACATACCGCTGCTGTGGAAGGGAACCCCGAAAATGTGGGATTTAAAGCATGGTGGAGTTTAGAGTTCTCTTGCCTCTCCTCTCCATGAGCAGATGAGCTCCTAGATTAGTTTGCAAATGAAGAGGAGCAGGTGTTGGGGCTGACAGCACGATGTGGGTTTTCAGAGAGAGGCAGGATGTTAATCCAGCCCTGGGAGAGCAGTGAGCCGAGTAAAACAGTCCTGTAACTGTGCTATTACCCAGAAGGCCAGAAAGACAAGATCTAATCTGCTGTGATTCACTGAGCAGTGCTACTTATTGCAAGGGCTTACAAACCCCCATTTTAACACAAGTCTCTGAAGCAGTTACAGAAGTTAGATCAAAACCTGGCTTTTCAGCTCACACCCCACAAGGCAGGGGATATCCTGTTCCAGGAGTGATAAAACAGCACTGGTGATTAAATAAATAATGTTAATTGCTATCTGCAGCCTTTTACCAAATAAACTGGCAGGAGCAACCAGTGCCTGCTCTGAGTTTCCCCAGCCATTACAATTCTAGCACAACTAAGCAGCTCAGGGTGTCACCACGTTCCCCCTCCTCTGCTCAGGCTTTGGCACAGCTTGTACCCACCAGAGCACAATTCATTTGCAGGACATGCCTAGAGGGAACCCCTTTCCTGCTAGCCTGAGCTCTGCTTTTGCTCCTTTGCTCTGGATCCTGTCAGTGCCTTTACTCAGGGAAATTGCCCCGTGTTGCCCATCAGCAGGGTCTGGCTCATGGTTTTACAAAATGATGGATGTTATGCTCCTTCCTTAGGCATCCTCCCTTCATTCTCCCAGGCATCCTCAATAGGACTTCACTCCATTTTATCACTGTTGCACATTACTAAATTCTCCTTGCTGTCTTTTAGAAGAGCTGTTGTCTCCTCCTCAAACTCTTTGTTCAGATATTTGAAGTGAAGAAAACCCACTCAGCTTTGTTATTCACCTTCAGCTTGTCTGCATCCTTCCTCTTTCACTTTGCTTTCCTTATCTGTGCCTTTCCACCCTCTAAACCCCATTCTGAAATCTTTCCCAACAGCCCTTCCCACTCGAGCTTCTTTTCTGACATTTTATCCTGTGCAGACACTTCCTCCTTAGCTCTGATTACATTTTGCATTCCCTTATTCAGGTTCATCACCTCCTATCTGCTCTGCTCCTGTATTTATATTTATAGCTAAAAGGCTCACATCACTCTTCGTTAGACAACAATTTGTCTCTGTGAGCACCTTCCCTTTAGACAACAGCCCGTTTATCTTCCTGGATTTTGCTTCCTAACTTCTCACTTTTCACTTGGAGTTCAACATTTTCTCTGTGATCACCTTCAGCCTAAGTGGGATGGTGGCTGTTGCACGGGGTCTGGCCTCTTTTCACCTCCACTTTTAAACTATGCCAAGTGCTTCCTCAGAATCACACAGAGAATCAAAGTTTTTCACATTTCCTTCCTCATATCACACGATGGCACTTCCACCTTCAATCCAGTGTTTGCAGCTGGATGATTCATCTGTCTTAGACTCATTTAATCTCAGTTAATTGTACAGACAAGTAAATTGAGCCTCTGGCTGGAGGTGTCTCTCTTTGCCACAGGAAGCTCCCAGCGAGGTGGAGCTTTCAGGCAGCTGAAGTTTAGGGAGACAATTTTCATGCTAATTGTAATGCTCCAGTGCTGTCACTTCCATTTTCCACAGGCAGACAAAGGACTGATGGCCTGGATGACCTGCTCACCACCAGTGCAAAGCCAACAGCAGAAGTGGGATCAGATCAGGGCTCATAAACTTCTGATCTTCGTTTCCAGATTTCTTCATCTTTGCCACAGGGGCTCTGAACTGAGCTGTTCTATGCCAGTCCCCCCCAAAGTGCCACATGAATAATTTCTTCCAAGTCTTAAAAGAGAGGAGATGATGTTTCTCTGCAATCTAGGTTTAGCTTGGTTTTTTGTTTAGTTGGGTTTTTTTTAAATTCTTTGGTAAAGTCTATTTGTTCTACAGGAAATATATATTTAACCCAAGAAAAAAATTGCAGTGCAAAATATATCCCTCAGCATGACTTAATTTTGCTTTTATAGTATTCAATAGATTTATCCAGTCATGAAAATCTATAGCACATTCATTTATATTCTTATTTCTTGTTCTGATGGTCTCAAGCTTGGCTTCTCCAACTTGATGCTGCTCAGCAGCCCCTGAAAAGAATTACTTTTCACACCTCCTCCCTGCAGTCATAAAGAATAATGAAACACTGGGATGAGCTGCCTGGGGAGCCTGTGGAAAGCTCAGCCTTGGAGATCAACTTTGGAAGAGATTTCAGAAATATCTGATAAAAATAAGAGAGATGAATCTAATCCCGCCTTGGAGAATAAAGCTGACTCGAGTGGCTTTATGGAGTTTCTGCCTGTGTTTCTGCAATGTATCAATATTCCAATAACATCAACGATAACTGATCACTGAAAGAAGTAAACTAAGAGGTTTCAGTGCATTTTCAGCTGCCTTATTGTGATTCTGAGGCAGAAGCTGAGCTTGTCCCACCCATCAAATTGGCTCTCTGGGGACAAGCAGCGACTGCTCCACTGATTCCTGACCACAAGGAAGGAGAAAATCTGATCTCTGAGACACATTTAAAAACCTGATCTACCTGCAGCTCCTTCTGTGCTCCCTTGTGAAAGCTCTGGGATATGAAGTAAAAATGGACAGAAAATGGGCATCATCACATACTGTGAAAATCTCACAAAAGCATTCAGCCCTTAAATTACAAACATGAAGCACAAAGCAAGGTTGATATAAGATGGGTAAAACCCCCACAAATCCATGCAGTGATGTTATGTAAAATAATTATAAACCCCCCCATAAAACAAACCCGAACATGTTAGCCTGCAACAAATGGACTGAGCTCCTGAACGCTCAGCACTGTAAACCAGATTGCAGTGAGCTCCTCAAACACACTCCTTCCCACAGCATGCACATAAAATCTCCCAGGAAGCTCAGTTTAATGTGAATTTACACCTACAGGAGATTATGTTCCCGTATCTGTTCTTATTGCGGTTTTCATCCTCCTTGGCCGTGTCCCAGGACGCCGTTTGGCCCTCGGGGAGTGCCTGCAAAACAAACAACAGTGGGCTGTTTATAAAGAGCTGCCCAGTGCCTTCAGGTGGGTGAAGAGGCCTGAGCAGGACAAAAATAAAGGCGCTGAATAATTCAGCAGCTGACCAAGCAAAAGGCTCTTTGAGGAAAGGGCGTCTCCACTAATGCAAACTGTGCAGACCGTTTGCATCTCTTGGCTTCTGCCAGCCAAGAACAGTTTTCCTCCTGCTACTTCTCATCTAAAAGGATCAGGGGGATTTGTTTCTGGCTGCACAGCCACAGGGTAACCTCATTTTCCCCTGAAGAACAAGACTGGTGGAGATCTCAGGTAAGTACACCTCTGAGAGAACCCAGAGGGCTGAAACGCAGCGCTCGGCCCTTTGTACTGGAGTTGAAAATACATACAGTGGTTTCACCAATTTCTGTGTTAATAATGGGTGATGCAATACAATCCACTGGCTGGTTTTCTGTGAGGAAAAATAAAGCAGCTCGGGATTTTAGGTCAGTGTAAGGAAGAGGGGCAAAAGGAGGTAAAACACGCCCGTGAAGTATGAAAATAAACAGCCATTTCCCTAAAATCTGCTCTTTCAGTTGAAGAAGGATGGGTAGGGGAGACTGGCAGCACTCAGTGCTACCCTACCTACAGCTTGGCCCTACAACTGCTCTGAACACACTGGAATGAGCCATTTCCCCCTTGAGACATGCCCAGGGAGGAATTTAAGGCAGAGCCTGGAAAGCAGCAGTTGGCAGGGGATGGTGGCTGGAAGGTGGTCCTGGGTGAGAAGAACAGCTCCCCCTGAACTGCCTCAATAGTTCTGCCTCCTCCAAGATGTACTCCCTAACATGATTCTACATCACCAAAACCAACATTATGAATTGTATTATTTCTGCTCCCCGGGGAATTACGGGGGTTTTATACCCCAATCATCGTAAAATCCTATCTGCCTCAGCTAGCAGCTGTGCTAGGAAATGAATTTATATTCATCTTCACAAGCCATCCAGGTCTATTATGTGCCTGAATGCAATAGCAGAGAGACACAATTAGGATCTACAACACTGACATTACAATTAAACTTAATATGAGCAAACCCCTTGCAGAGCAGATCGCTGTGAATGTCCCCCAAAGGGATCCAGGACAGCAAATGTCAGGCACTGCAGCACTGCCAGGAGCACTGCTGACAAAAACAGGGACAGCCAGTTCCCATTCAAACACCCAGGAGAAAGAGTAATAACTCTGTAATTGGGCAGGTCTTTGATCACACATAGATTTCCTTTGCAGACAGTTGTTTCCAAATAGCAGCTCATCTCCTGAGGAAAAACACCCACCAACAAACCCACACACAACAAAAAAATCCCCCAGTAAAAGAAAAGAGGTGAGAAAGGCTCATTTTCGTCTTTGAAGACTGAGGAAAAAGGTGCCTTATTTTTCCACTAATATCAAATTACAGCAGGTTGACCAGAGAATGGCAACAGGCATGAGGCACCTAATTAGAGCCTGATCTGAAAAGGAAAACAAATAAAAGAAATAAAAGCAAACCCTTTTTCATGACTTCCATGTGGACTGAGCTGTCTTGTCCAGAGAAAACACATTCAGGCCCAATAAATCTCTTTTAAGTGAACCATATCCTTTCATGAGATTTGAACATGAAATTCTCCGCTGAAATTGGTGTTTTTATATTTGCTGATAGAGCCTCCAAAGATTTAAGAGTCCAGGAATTTTCAGCTCGTTCAATCCCACAGAAATCTCTGCTTCCCACGGAACTGTCCAGCCCCAAAGGGAGGGAGCTGTGTGAGCAACACAAACTACCTTTGCTGGGGGGCACCTTATAAACCTTTTATAAACATCAGATGAACAAACTGGGGTAACTCCATATGCACTGGTTGTACAGCCCAAAGAATTTTCCTGTGTGATCACTAAAAATGCAGCACCAAGAATTGAAACTGCATTAGAAATAAAGACAAAAATATCAATTATAATGAGGTTGCATCCACAAAAAGAGGAGCACACCTAATGTTCTGCTCGTTCAGGTTTTGTTGGTACAATAACTACCTCCATAACTGCAAAAAAGTTACTAATTCTGTTTCTATCTGCATTATCAGCAATGTTAAATCAGGACAGATCACTCAGGCACTGGTAGTTAATTCATATTTCACAGGAAACGCTCCCCCTTCTTCCTTTGACTTGGTAACAGCAGAATTTCAGTGTTCAAAAAACTATACTTGATTTTTAGGCTTTTTCTACTTCTAAAACTTTCTAAACTCCTTTTAGAGAAGTTTTGGGAAATTTATACTGAAATATCTTCCCACCAGTGGAATTTAGGTTACAGTGAAGCTTTTTAAACTATAAATTGATCTAAATTTTAGCTGAAATTACAAGGATAGATCTCTCAAAGTCAGATTCATCTCAATCAAGCTTCCTAAGCACCACGGCCCAAACATGACTGAAGTGTTCCCATTAAATTGAGGCTTACTGCAAGCCAATTTAAATTTCCAATGGATGCATTTAGTTAGTCTGCTGTTTGTTTTTAATTTAAATATGAAAATTTGAATCCTTCATCTGCACTGATCTACCTCAATGCTGCAGTATTGCTGCCAAAGGCAACAGCATCAGTTAAAAGCCTCCCTGTTCATCCCAAATTGTGCCATGGAGCCCTGGCCCTCTCCCTGTAGTCACTCTCTCCTCAACAGTGGTAGAAAAACTGTTCCCACAACTCTGCTGAGAGCCAGAATTAAAAACTGTTTTGGCTAAAAAAAAAAATAACCTGAAAAGAAGTATTTCAGCCATTCATTTTGCAGTGCTATGTCATAACCTGGACCACTGGATCTGTTCTTTAGACCACAGGAAGATGTGCAGGCAGAAATTAAAGGGTCAAAACCCAGAGGTGACTTCCATAAGCTGAAGAATTTCAATACTATGATGCTTGAGGAAGGAGCCACAAAATCCAAAATAGCTAAACCATCTCAGTAATGCAGCAGGAGAATGTGCTTTAGTGACATCCTAAATCATAATGGAAAATGAGTTTGGGTAATTAAGCTTATTATCTCCTCAGCCAGTAATTGGTGCTTGCAGTAAGTCTACGGGACTAGTCCCACAGCTCACAACAAATCAGGGCTGATATGTTCTGGAAAAGGAACTGGAGACATTTAAATGAGTCCTGTTTAAATGTTTATGGCTATTCCTAATCCCAAATAGTGCCATCTACACCCAGAGCCACAGATAAGATTTTTTTCCCTTCTGTTCTGCTTGTTTCCTTGCTGAACAGAAGCAGCAGCCAAAAAAGGTCCAAGTCACACCTTGCCCTCAGGTGCACAGGAAGGCCCAAAATAACCCCCCCACGGGGAGTGCTGACAGATTCCCACGTTCACACTCAGTTATCATCCACTTCACACCAGCACTGACACCTCTTACACAATCACATCCTGCTTCTCAGCTCAGCGTGGAGCCACCAGAAATGGTTTTTTTGTGGATGCCCTCAGTAAAACCCGCTGCCTGTGCCCCAACACGGAGGTGCAGGCAGCCTTTAAACAAACATGGAATGCAATTTCCAGGTTACCGAGCAGAGATGAGAATATACAGAGATAAGAGATTGTCATGTGTGACTGATATGCTCCCTTCAAAGCGATTTTTCATGAGAGTAAAATTATTTGGTAACATGTCACTAAACAGGCTGCAATTTGTGCTATCAATTTGCAAAGTAAGTAGAAAATCAGCTCCTTGGAAGAAAAAAAAAAGAACATATTTGGAGGAGACACTGATATTAGTGTCTGAAAACACGTTTTAAAAAGAGACATCAAATTCTTTTTTAAGACTTTATCGACTGTTCTGCAAAGCGTTTTGCAGAGCAGGTTTTGCAGCTTTGTGCTCCTGCAGATCCCCACTCTCAGCCAGGCTCCAACCTCCCACCCTCCAGGAGATTCCTGACATCCTCCCTGCTATTTGGAGCCGAAGTGCTGCCTGCATCCCGTGCTCCAAAGCCTGAATTCCAGCCTGGAAAAACGCCTGTACGCGGGCAATTAGCACCGATTGAAGGGTGGAACAGCCCAGGGGATCTGTGAGCTCGTGGCAGCCTCCAGGCTACTCCTCCTAAAGAAAGGAATTATGCAAATCCATGGAATGTCACCGTCATTACACACGTCTCTAGATGGCACTTTCTGGGAAAGGCACCACTTGTGGAGCTGAAAGTTGCATTGACATTTTTCATGCTAATGTGCTATTTTGATAATTACCCGTGCCAGTGCCAGAAAATTACATATATGCCAGCACCTGTTTTCTTCTTGAGCATCAAGAACTAGATCTCAGGGCATCTGTAATTGGGCTGAATGCAGGTTTGGGTACTGCTCATGGAAATGGAGGCCGAGGGGGGGCTCAGCAAATCTCCTAAGGGAATTATTACCCTTTCTCAATATTAAACACAGCTCTTTATATTGATAGCTTAATTAGCATGCTTGATTATGGGGCAAGAGTGAGTAGACCTGGTTAACATACAGTTTCCAGAAACATTTGCTATGAAACAGTCTTTGATTCCATCTGATTAAAAAAAAATGCTCCTGGTGACAACCAGGAAAAGACTCCCTCTCAATTAGAGCAAAGCCCAGCATTGAGGGGGGACAAACCCCATGGACTCTCACTTGCAGGGTGTAAAAGTGAGCTGTTTTCATTAAGTAACTTATTTTTCACAGCTGTTACGTTATTTTTAAGTAGTTTTAATGCCACTGTGCATATTAATTGCTTATTGCCTTCCCACAAGCATACTACATTCATTATAATTATCCCTTGCTAGAGCTGAGCCTCACATATGTTTGATGCTATTTCCCTCCTCTGTTTGCTCTGCTTGAAATGTATATTCCTTTTCCAGCTCCTCCCCAGTGTTGTGTTTTTCTGGTCATTTGGATTATATTCCTGGTCATTCCAGCTTTGGGGTGAAGATGTGGAGCGGAAGAGGGCTGTTTTCATTTTTCCAGCTTACCTTTTACTCCTCTCCTCACACAAATTTGGAAGTGCCAGAGGTTTGAGTGTACTGGAAAATTCCACTTTCATTTAAGCTGCACAAATTCCTGTCTTTGACTTTACAACTCTGCATTCAGGTCATGGCACTGTGATTAAATTTGATCAATGGCGAGGGAGTATTTGGATCTCCCCCAAAAGCTCAAGCAAAACCCCTTCCTTTTCTTACAGCTTGGTTTACACTATCCAAGGAAAGCAGATCAGTAAGGAAGGGACTGTGGGACTCCACGTCCTGCATTGAGTTCAGCACCTGTTAAATATTTACTGTCTGCTCCTTATGGGAGAGAGGGCACATGCTATGGGATGAGCAAAATGTCACTGACTTATTGCTATAATAAACACCTTCTCTTGGTACCTGAGGGCCACCAAAGGTTGACAGTGCTGTAAAATCCTGCCCTCATAAACCAAAATAAGAAAGGAAAGGATTAAGAGGGTGAATTAAGGAAAAGAAGCTCTTAAAACACAGTTATCCTCCCTTCCAAGGTTCTATCCCTCATGAGTGCAACTTCTTGTGAGGAAAGACAATGCACAGGCATCCCCAAAATGCCAGGCAGTGGAAGGACTGTAGGAAAATTTATTTCCAGGGTCAAGAACACTGGACTTAAAAAACATTCACCTTCATGGCTTGTCAAACACGGGGCCTGGGGAAAGACACACCCCCTGTTCTTCTCAGGGCTTTTATCATCCCTGGCCCCCTTCTGTGGGGACCTGCAAACATCTCTGCAAGGACTTACCTTTTTCTCATACCAGGGAAAGTTTCTCTGGAATGCAGGAGGAGAAAACACCCAAAACTGCCTCTAGGACAGATGCCTCTTCCAGGCAGGAAAGTCTCTCTAAGCGAAATAAGCCCTGATCTCGCGATAAATCTTTCGGAAGGGTCTTCTGCCCTTACACTCCTCTACTACAGGTGAGTGAAGGTTCCTCTTACCTCATACTCCTCTTTGAAGCCATAGCCCTGTCCCCTCTTCATCTGGGTGATGTGCTGCAGCAGGTCTGCCACTCGGATGGCAGGCTGGAACTGCCCCCGGGGGTAGGACATCTCCACGGGCTCGCAGCTGCGGTACGGGTGGGTCTGGATGGTCAGCGTGGGCTGGGGCATCTCTCCATGGCTGCTGTCTGTTGGAAAGACAGGGAGGCAAAGCAAGCTTTCACCACTCTGCTATTTCCAGGCTCATTCTCTCTTTTACCTGTTTCTCCACCACCCCGTAGGTTGGGGCCGGTGAAAAGAAGCTAAGAAGTAAGTAAGAAACACGCACTATATAAGTATATAAATAAGTAAGAAACAAACAGCCTTCAGCTGCCTGGAAACTAAATCACACTGGAGTAATTCCTTGTGTCAAGGACACAAACACAAAGAGCTGGGAACAGAGTGAACAGCCAGCCAGGCTGCTGAGGACACAGCATAAGGGTGAGCTCCCCAGAACTCCAACAAAATTACATACCTGTCTTCACAAACCTGCAAAGAACACAGCTGAGAGATACACACAGATGAGCAAGAGATTCGAGCAGCATTTGGGGTGTACAGCATGAGATAACTGAAAGGGGCCCAAGTGAACAGCAAACAAATTATTAGCATTTCAAATAAGCCACATGGGACACCGGAGGTAAATTAAACTGCTCCGCTAGTTCAGGCCTAAAATTTTATATGTCAATTACAAAGATGGAATATCATCAGAAATAATAAAGCAGTGTAAAAATGCAGTTATCCTGCATGCAGAAATTTAAATTTCAGATGTGTAAACTTAATAGGAAAAGGGTGTTTTTTTGGAGAAATGGATTGAAAGAAATCTATCACTATGCAGATGGAACTGCAACCTCCTATCTCCAGCAAAACTGTGTACCCAACAAGATATTACTGGTGAACTAATAGAAAAGAATTTAAATAATAACTTCAATTACCAAACAACTGACTGTAACAACTTTTAATAACAGGAACTCAGATTAAATGAAAAATTCAGTTTCTTATCTACCAGAGTTGACCAAATTTAAATAGTTGGCCAAATATACCATTGGTTTTTCCTGAGATTACAGGGATCTGAGATGTTCAGGTCCTTCCACACACACAATTCTTTCTGATCTTACCCAAAGCCAAGCTTTAGCAAACAAAAAACCTCCCTCCCTCAGATTGTTGATAAACCCCCCTTAAGCTGGCACACACGGGGCTTGTTCACTGACAAAGAGCTGAAACACCCCCCTCGTCAGCAACACTGCAGCCGTGTCTTTGAAGGGATGAAGAATAAATAAATCAAATTGCAATTTCAGGGTGGGCTTTGAGAGGCAGAAATATGGTCAGAATGCTACTGTAAACATTGGTTGAGAAAGCACTGTGGGGTTGGATCAGAGGCAGTCAGGGCTCCCTGTGCCCCTCCTGTGAAGGTGGGCAGGAGCAGAGAGGTGAGGGATCCCTCTGCCTTCTTGGCAGCTGGTCAACCAGTGACATGACAAAACATGACAAATAACACCTTAGCTGGTTTACTGTTAGATTAAGGGGAAGATATGAAGACAGGGATATGCTGTGTTTGGAAGCTGGAGGACTGTGAGGAGGAGACAGGAATGCCAGCAGTGGACACTGCTGCTTGATCACCAGTGAGATAAAATCATCTGGTGGGTGAATTATCACATCCCGCTCTTCTGAAATAAATTAGCACACTGATCATCTGCTCTGAAGATGAGACTCCTGAATTTAAGGATTTCTAGGTCCCAGGTTCTCATCAACACAGTCACATTTCCAGGACACTCGGAGATTTACAGGGCTATGGCTCAAGCGAAGCAACCCTCACACACAAAATGTGAATAAATTTGGGATTTAAGGAAGAGTAACATCCAAAGCACTTGTATAATCATCCCTAATGCTCTGACTAATGACAGTGTGAGAACTCTGAGCAGAGGGAATTTCAAGGCCTATTAATTCCCCTAGTTGGATTGGCTTTCCCAATGCATCTTTCCCCCCCTATTCCCTATTAACCTCCCGTAATGGGAAGGAGAAGATTTTTATCGCGGACCATTTCCGACAGACGTACTATGCTTAATTTTCCATCATTAGGTTTAATACAAACCCAATCTCACAATTGGCTTCTCTCAGGAACCTGCAAGTAATGCCACAATTTTATCAGCCCCAATTAAAAAACATTATGAGCTCCCTATTCGAGAGGGAGCCTTAAAACTAATGTGTGGTTCTGGAGCTAATACAGGGAGGGCACAGCAGAGCACAGGCCACCTGTAAAATGCAGCTCAGATCAGCCAACTCCTTTGCAGGCAATTAGTGATTTCTCTCTTCATCAGTTCCTTTAATTCTGCTGTACTTGGCTCTCTTCTCAAAGAGATGTAGCACAGGGAAATGTGAGAGCCAGGACAGCGGTGCCCCCTCCCTTCCAGAATAATTTCTCTCAAAGTAGGTGCTCATGTTACATGGAACAGGAAGAAGGTGCTCAGAAGCAAAGAGGGGTCTGTCTCTGGCCTTTGAGTCTATAGTGACAACTGGTCTCTTTGGTCAGTGAGATAAAAATTGGTACAAACCCCATTGATTGTAGGAACAACTCTTGCAGCATTGTCACAGAATGGTTTGAGTTGGAAGGGACCTTAAAGATCATCTTGTTCCATCCCCCCTTCTATGGGCAGGGGTACCTTCACTAGACCAGGTTGCTCCAAGCCCCATCCTTGGACACTTCCAGGGATGGGGCAGCCACAGCTTCTCTGAACAACCTGTGCCAGGGCCTCCCCACCCACACAGGGAACAATGTCAAGTGTGGTCCATGGCATCACACCTTTTGTGTGCCACTCACCCAGCCACGTGCTTCTGCTTAAAGAAAAGTATCACACAATCTGGGTCATCCTACTCTCAGCCCTGTGACACACAGCTGAAACAAGATCATCACCTCCCTCCAGACCTCCATGACAAACACATCGTGAACATCCTCTGTGCTACCTGCAAGAAAACCCGATCCCAACAACTGCACCAGCTCCAGACTGTCTGTTGTTGCCACCAGCATTTTATCTGGGCCAAGGAAAATGTAGAGGTGCTTTTAGGGAGACAAACTGCCACGTGAGAGGCGAGCCTGGAGTTTACACGTTGTGCTACTAAAGCCTGATGCAAGTAACACATTGTTCCTCCTCCACCTCATCAGCCCATGAGTGTGGAGCTCAGTGTGGCTAATGAGCTGCTCAGAAAGGCACAGCACCCTCTCCAGGATGTGCTGTTTACAGCAATCCTGTGAACAATTCACAGTGCAGGTACGAGGGAGGGAGCAGCAAAGTGATCTCTCACCAGGACAGTCAACCAAGAGAGTCTTTAGAGGGCTGGCAAATGGGCTTTGCTTTTCCTGCAGGTTGCAGCTACGAACCACATCTCATTCCTTTTGGCACAATTATTACTGGAAAAGACAACAATAGATACCATACTTTAATTTTTGCACTAAAGGCAAGTCAAAGCGATTTTCCACAGTCCCTTTTCTCTGTCAGCTTCTCACAAACGTGTCCCCAGTCCCCTGCAGAAGAGGATGACTCTGCAGGACAAACTGACCAAGACTTTTCACTAAATTTTTGGCAGTGGCTCTGAAGCACGTGTGCCTTCCATGAGTTTTTGGTCAGAAAAGAAAAGCAAGAAAATAACTTTTTTTTTTTGTAGGAAAGTTGCACAAAATAATTCACTCTAATGCTCAGAAACTACTAAACATACAGAATCGTGCATTGGGGTTTTCTGGATTATACTTCATATGCACATCTTATTTCTAGTCATATGTCCTCATATTTGTGACAGGAACACACACCATCATATTTCATTGCATACCAAAGAGGGGAGTACAGTTCCAAAAAATAATCCAAATTAAAACATCTCAAGATGTGGTGATTCCATTCTGACCCCAAAAGTTGTGGCAATGGTTAATTACCCTCGCTGTCTAAACATTTCCTAATTGCAATTTGATTTTGCTTAGCTTTGATTGCAGGCACTGAATCTTATTATACCTCCTGTTAGATTAAAGAGCCCTCTGAGCATTTGAAATCCTGACCCACGCAGGCACTGATCAAATCACTTCTTCAGATCCTCTTTGATAAAACAAATCAATTGAGAGCTTCTGAAGTCTCATTAGGGCAGGCTGCTCAGGGTCCTGGTTCTTTCCCAGAACCATTTCCAGTTTTCCACAGTTCTTTTTTGTGCAGCTGTAAATAAGACAGGTGTTCTGCCTGTTGCTGGAAACACACTCCTAATGAGAGGATAATTTCTAATATTAGCAGCTTGTGACAGCAAGGTCTGTTACCCTTGTTTGTCAACCCTTTCTAGTGCAATACTTTTACTCCCCACACTAAGATGCCCTTTGCCAACACAGATGCTGGCACATTCATGATTCCCCATCCCTGGAAGTGTCCAAGGCCAGGCTGGATGGGATTTGGAGCAACCTGCTCTACTGGAAGGTGTCCCTGCCCATGGCAGGGGGTGGAATGAGATGATCTCTAAGGTTCCTTCCAGCCCAAACCATTCTATGATCAGCCTAAGAGTTCACAGAACACCCTGAATTTTTGCAGAAGACATTAAATTAATGATTCACTGGCTCTCATATAACTAGTCTGATTGGGAGACATGTCAGGCATCTCAGTTTGCGTGTTTAGTGTGTAACTGCAGAGGATCAAATTTAACAACGTTGACTTCACGTATTTGTAAACTCTCCCTGCTTATGAAATGGTGCTTTTTGTGACTCTCTTCACTGAAGAAAATAATCATGAACTTGTTGAACTCAATTCTGAGGTCTTATTTTGCCAAAAGAAACAGAACAGAGCCCAGCACGCAGAGGGGAGCTGGAGCAGAGGCCAGTGAGGTGGAATCTTCCCCCATATGATGAGTAACCCTGAGGGTGAGATACTATTGCCTGCCCATTGCTGCTACACCACCTTGTATTATATACTTTTGTGCTACCCAGACAAGGGAAATAAATATGTTTCCCTCCACAGAAAAACTGATAAACTTCTCCACAGATGTCACAGATAAAGATGAAGAGCAGCTGAGGAATTAGATTCCCAGTCTCAAAGTGACTCTGTATGATCAGTGCAACATCCCAGTAAGGCTGCTGGGAGGGGACCTGCTCCTCCAGGCACCTTTGGGGATTAAAGCTTTAGATGCTTTTATAGATATCATCTTGTTTTGTAAACACAGTTAGAGAAATGGATATCTGGACACAGAGTATGATGTTGCCTCCTGACCAGAAAACCAACTTAAGTCTCAGACAACTAAAAGCAAAGCTGAACTAACGTGTCATCTTCTATACATGGAGAAGTTTCTTTCAAAACTTTTGCTTTAATAACCACAAATTCCTTCTGTGTCTGAAACGACAGGCCTATCATCTCTGCTTATATTTTTATTCTCTTAGCCTTGGCAAGTGATAAGATGTGGTAAGACATCCTTTGCACAAAATAAATTATGTTTTGAGTGGTGTTTGTGATGGATTTAATTACACACAGAGCCAGTCTCTCTACACCAGAGTAAGGGTTGTCATCTTGACATCTCCTGAGGATGACTCCAGCATGGCTGATACCTCCTGCCCTTACACCAGGGATATGGTGCAAGCTGGAAAAAATAATCTGCTTTTTTGTGTGCATCAAGGCTTTGTTATATGATAAATATCCAGCTATAATGCACTATCTACAACACCAATAGTGCTATGGCAAAGCAGAGTCAAAACATCCCTTATCAAATGATATCAACCGAGCTATGAAAAGCCTTAACAAAAAGCCTTCTGATAGCAGGCTTGACAGAGAACAGAAGATACACCTTCTATTTCAAAGGCTGTGAAGAAGCCACATATCCATAATTTTTTTAAAAAAGTAAGTCATTTTCTCCAGGTTCTAGAGATTTTTAAGACTTGCTTGGTTAACACCTTATGCAAGAGCATTCTAATAGTATAAAAACCATTCCACACATTTTCTTCATCAGTTAGCTTAGAAAAAAAATCCTGTTAAAGGCACAAAGTTCCTTTGGTGAGGTGGGCAAAGATTTGGGGACAAGTGTAACTGCAGCTCTTCAGTTGTGTGGACCTTGCCAAGTCAAATCTCTCTCTGCCTCCTCGGTGAAGAGAAGGTGCCAGACCTACCCACCTCTCAGAGCAATTCATTAGTTACAGCTGAAAAACTACTGGCAGTTTCAAAACACCACAGGAAACTGGAAGCCATTAATGGCTGGAAAAGGGAGTTTTCCAAGCCACCTGATCTTCTGCAGGCAGAAAGAAATGTAAGAGAAGTTCAGCTCAAGGATCCCTACAAGGGTCTGCCCCCTCCCTGCTCCTTCTGCTGCCAACCTGAGCACAGGGAAATGATGGGAAAGCCTCTCCCATGGCCTGGGAGGCTGCAGATACAACTGAACAGGTCAAGCTGTTGATTTTTGAGCTTCCATTGCATAAAAATAACTCATCCCACAATTAAAAGAACCAGTAATGCTGTTAGAGCAGCGATATTGGCTTCTGAACATCTCTGAGTCCTTCAAACCAGGTTGTGGATACACCCACAGCAGATTGGTTAAGAATGGGTAAAGCCCATCCAAAGCTACATAAGAGTGAAATCCAGGGAAAATTTCTCTGTCTTTCCAAGCCCAAGCCAGTCTCATGACAAGGAGGCTCTCCCTGCTTGTTCTGCCCAGCTGCAAGCAGCTACGAGGCACTGCAGTCCCCATCCTCTCTGGAGGGCAGCAGCTCCTGTTGTGAGGATCCTGAAATGAGAAAAAGGCTAAATGTCCTCACATACTGCTGGGAGATGACAGTGGATGCAAAGGAAAGACATGCTGGTTCCCTGGGAGAGACTGCACTGATCAGATCTCCTGAACATCCTCAAGAGGTCCTGGCCATGAACATTTTCTCTCAAAAACAACCTCTCAGCTTGTGCTCCCTCCTCTTCAGGTGAATATCCACCTCTTTTATTTCTCAGTGTCAGATATTCAGTTCTCTAGTGAAGGTCTTTGTGAGAAACATTTAAAATCCAGAGTTGTCCAGGACTGGAAGAGAAAATGACCTCACTAAAAACATGCATTACATAAGAAAGGATTAATCAAGCATGGGATAGGGTAGAGGCAAAACCAAAATCCCCTAGATCTTATTATCAACAAATCTTGTCCCAGTCAAGCCTAGGGAGTCATCTACTACTGCAGATACAGAACATTTATTAGCAGAATGTACAACAGTTGGGAACAAACAGTGCTGAACTGCAGGCAGAGCCCAGAGATGGATATTGGTAGTGGGATGACTGATGTCCCTTTTAAGATATCTTTCTCTTTCCTGGGAATGAATATTAAGGAACATCAAAAATTAAACTTATTTTGCTCATACAGCAACATCCAAGGTCTGATGAATCTTTCTGAGAAGCCAGAACACCAAGGTCTTAATTTGTCTTCGAGTCACAAGACAGAAATTTCTCCAGTGTCAAGGAATGTTTCACAGCCTGTTAAATTCAGGTGGAACTGGGGTGGTGACCAGTCAGTGTAATTCAGGTCTTAAAAGTGCTCTAAACTTCACATCCCATGTGTAAAGCAGGGAAATAAATTCTTACTCAGATATAGTGGTAAGTAAAAGTTTAAAAGAGTTTTGAACACCAAAGTTAAATTCCTATTTCCTCTTTTTCCTCTCTAAAATTTGGGATTTTAAGAGTTTGGGGGGATTTTTGGCTTTTGCTTTGCCATGAGAAATACAGATTGAACCTGTTCATTGCTCCTTGAGCTTCAGGAGATAAAATGTGCAGTTCACACCATAATTCTGTCATGACAGAGAGGGAAAACAGCTCCCCCAAACAATGATCAGGTTTTCCCAGATGCTGAGTGCAAGACAGAGAAGTTTCACATCTTCCAGCAAACTGCAGGTCAGGGCCCTGCTTCTGAGGCACAGCCAAAAGAGAAACCTGGCTTTGGACTTTTCTATTGAGTCTCTGGGAAATGAGAACAAACCTTCTGGAAAATGGACTCCTTTCCCTGCCCACCTCATTCCAAGAGGCCTCATCCATTGCTGTCAGCTTTTGACAGACAACAGGATGAATGTGTGTGTTGTGGCAGCCCCTCCAAGCCTCTGTGCCCAGGCTGTCAGTCTGGAAGCCAAAGAACAGCCACTGGTTGTAATTCCATCCTGGTCTAGGATGGCCCTTCAGCGTGTTCTGAGTGATGTTCAAGGCAGTCACTGCACATTACTGGGTCTGGGAGGGAGCATTTACTGCAGATAATCCAAAATGACAGGTCTGATAAACACCACTGGTGAGATTCTGATCAACCACAAATCATCTTCCTGCTTCTGATCAACCACAAATCATCTTTCTGCTTCATAGCAGAGGAACTCATAAATCAGAGAAATCAGAATGGTTTGGGATAGAAGGGAACCTAAAGACCATCTAAGTTCCAATCCCCTTCCACTAGCCCAGGTTGCTCCAAGCCCCGTCCAACCTGGCCTTGGACACTTCCAGGGATCCAGGGGCAGCCACAGCTTCTCTGGGCAACCTGTGCCAGGGCCTCCCCACCCTCACAGGGAACAATTTCTTTTTTAATGTCCAATCTAAACCTGCTCTCTTTCAGTTTAAAGCCATTCCCCCTTGTCCTGTGACTCCAGGCACGCCCTTGTCACAAGTCCCTCTCCAGCTCTCTTGGAACCCCTTTAGGTGCTGGAAGGGGCTTTAAGGTCTCCCTGAAGCCTTCTCTGAACACCCCCAGCTCTTCCAGCCTGTCTCCATAAAAAAGATCCCTTCCAAACCAAACAGTTCTGTGATTCTGTGCTGGCTGCACAGGCACAACCATCTCCATGAGTCAAAACTAAGCTGATGGCAAGGCTGTGTGTGGGGAAATTTGGCCCAGAACCCAAACCTCATTCACAAAAAGAAACACCAAATACTTGTTAGAACTCCTAAACCTTCATTTTTGAACTGTTCTTTAAAAAAAAAAAATAATCAATTAATAACAATAATAAACCAGGAATGAAACAAAAACTTTCCAATTAACACACGACCCCAGGATTAATCGTGATTTTGGAACCCAAACACTTAGCAGTGCTCTCTCTCCAGGTTATTTTCAGGATACAAGGAGTGTGTTTGCTCTCCAGTGCCATACACCATACCTGTCTTCTTACCTAACAGCGTGGTCGATGGGACAGTGTCTGATGATACTTTTGAGATGGAATTCCGGGCACCCACACGACACGGATCAATGGAAACCAACAGAAGATCAACGGGGAAAAAAAGTTACAGAAAACGAAAACAAGGTTAGCTGGGTGGGTCACACTCAGAAGCCTCAGTCTTATAGGTCATATTGGGAAACATAAAAAAGCAAAGGAAATTTAGAAACGAAAGAAAAAGTCTGGCACTAGTACCTGAGTAGTAGGAATTCAACATAGATTTGCTCTGAAGGGTTTTGCTTTGGACAGAAAATGAACAAGGAGAGGGTGATGCTAGGTAGGAAAGACATAAGGAAAAGACTTTAGACATATATTAAGAGAGAGAAAGAGAACAGGGAGAATGTTCCTCAAAGAACACAGTAATATGGGATATATAAGGCTTATCAAAATGAATTATATTTTTCATCTCGACATGCATATTACATTTATTACATTGTCATCATGATGGATTTTCTTTAATATAAGCACTCCACACCCCAAATATAGTATTATAGTTACTGTAAATCAATATGTTCCTACAAGGGATACACATACAGCTACATTCACAGGTCTCTAGTCTAAATATCAATTTTTTTAACCAAAGAAGCAAACTTATGGTTTTATCTCTAGGAGAAATATTCTTAAAAATGACCCCCAAAATACAAACTGCAGAAAGTCAGTATTAACAGTAAAATAAACAACAAAAATACACAGGCAGGGGAGCAATTTTTTGGTTAAAACAGCACAAGATTAAAAGGGACTTGTTCTTCAAGCCAGGGCTGTTCACAGCAAACCCTATAATCCTTTCCCCTGTGAGTTGGGTTCTTTCAGCAGGACAAGCATCCCTGCCTTTTCCCATTAAAGCAACAGATTTCTCAGGACAAGAATCCACAAATTTCCATATTAATAAAATCAAGTATTTCCATATTAATCAAACAATTTTGGAAAGGCTCAACATCTTCACAATAGATTCTTGTCTTGATAGTAAATTTATGAGGTTGGTTTATACCTACAATAGCAAACATGTACATTCTTATGGTAATCCATCATTTTTGAAGGCATATCCTTTTGTTATCACTCTGCATTCACTCTTGGAGTTACAGGCATTTATTTATCTCCTCCTCAGACTGTTGGGAAACAAGCTAATACAAATCTCAGTACATCAGAAAGATGACAGCAGATAACACAGGAAAAACTATTCCACAGCCCAGTGGAAGTAGATAAAACTCAGTGTACATCAAAGTAATTTCAGAAGCAATTTTTGTATCTCTAGAGCAAACACTGCTTAAAAACTTCGAGTTATTCTATGGGGAAAACCAGAGAAGTCACTGGTCTAGGGAGTTCCATAAAGTCAGCAGAATTACCTCCTGAGCAGTTTAGAATCATCTAGTAAATGAACTTGCTCTCACTCTGAGTTCTCCCAGCATATTTTCAGACTTACACCACTTGAAAACACATTAAAACAATTGAATTTTTCATAGTTTAGTCTGCTGGAGCTCTGCCCCAGCTGCCCAGAGTCAGAAAAAGCTTCTCTCCTCTGGGGCCTCTTGCTCTGTGTTTGTCAGCCTAAATCAGACCCTTCTCTTACCACACTCACAACTTGGTCACTTTGGCAGATACATAAAATAAGATCTAAACAGAGGAATTGGTTTGCCCAGCACAACAGAGCAAGTCAGTGCTCAGGGCCTGGAGCAGGACCAAAGGTTTTCTGGAATTTGGGAGTGTAAAGAACTCACAGGGCCTTATTGCCTCTCCAGAACTGCTAAGGATAAATTACTGAGGCAGCTGAAGATAAACCCCTCCCTTCAGTGAGTTTGATTAAAAATGTTACCAAGTGAGGTCTATGAAATGAACAAAAAACCCAAAACAAGCAAACAAACCCTAAAACAAACAAATACCCGCCCCCAAAAAAACAAACCACAAAGAAAACAAAACAACAACAACAAAGTTTCCCAATACTTTGGAGAACTTCTTCCCCAAATCAGTCAGGAAGTGGCTTGTATAATGAAATGTGTACACAGTGCTGCTTCCTAACCAGAGGTTCTTACAAGCACTCAGCTCTGTAATCAAAGGGAACACGTCCAGAGAGGATTTCATATCGGGGTAGAGATTAAGACTTCATTAAAAATTCTCTTTGTATTCCCTGGAGTGGCACGTGAGGCCACATGACAGATCCCTCTAGTCATGCAGAGTGGTGGAGGCTTCTTCCTAGTCTGAAAATTATTCTTCTTTCATTTTTATAAGATTTCTTTTGTACTAGAAACCCCCACAAAAATCCCAGGCAAACCAGTAAAAGGGAATTTAGTACATTTTCCTTTTATGCCTTTGATGAAATGTGGGTTTATTTTTTATTTTTAATAATTTTTGTACTAAAGAAAACACCTCATATTCATGACACTACAAGTCCTTGGACTGCACTTAGCAGGTGACCAGATTATGAGTGAAAATTGTCTATGGGGTAGGAGTAAGAACCAGATCTTGCTGTATTTGTCTTTTGTGAGTCAGAGCAAATCTAAAGACCTCTGGGTGTCACTCACCACAAAAACACTCAGGATATGGAAAGGTGTGAGTTTATATGTTCCTTGGTTCAAAGGGATCCTTAACATCCTGAGTGCCACTTGCCTACATCTTCCTCTCATCTTGTTCTCCTAAATAAAAGCAGAGTAACTTGTAACTCTGTAGTAGTGCCTACTACTGCAAAACTCAGCTCCCCCACTTCCAAAATGCTGGAACACTAAAGCCACAGACCTCATCTCTATCAGTCTCACCCCTGAAGGGTGGCTGGAAAGGGGTCTCCTCCCAAAGTGAGATGTTACAGAAGCTAAGCACACCTTCATAAGGCAGTTTCTAGCAAAACTGGCTGCATTTCAAGGCATTAAATCCTCAGAATCAAACAGTTCCTGCCAGAACCCCTGCCAGGATGTCAGGATGGCTCTGCTGGGGACATGGAATTCTCCTGGCCAAGCCTGGCCCGTGGCATTTTAGCACTGCAAAGCCAGAAGAGCAGAACACATCAGCAGTGCATCACTGCTGAGCTCCTGTACTGCTGCTTCTCCCATCCCTGCCAAACTGCACGGGATTTCTGGGGGGTGACACCCCCCTGCACACCCTCCTGGGCACTGCAGATCTGGGGGACAATTTAGGCCCATCTTGCCTCCAATTTGCCATCTTGGTGCATAATAACCCTGCACAGACCAACGTCTAGGTGTGACTGTGCTGCTTTCCTGGTGTTCCTGCACACCAAAGAGCACACTCCAACACACAAAGACCTTTATCTACCTCTAAGGATTTAGGATGTACTTTTATTTTTTAAAAAGCATGATACTGGAGGAAATGAACAACTACAATGAGCCTGCTTCACCTCCACATGATCCCTGAGTAAAACCAGACAAGCTGGAACAGCCATGGAATAATTTATGTTGCAGCAAACACCTTCTCTGATTCCATATGGTGTCAGAGACAGAGGCTGAGTCCAAAAAAATCTCTTTAATTTAGACCCCTGTATGCATCAATAAGAATCCTGCCTGGATAACAACTAACACTGCAGAATGGAAGGAGGGATGAGGGGCTTTGCTTCAGGCCAGGAAAGATAAATGCCCAATTTTCTACCACTTCCAGCAAGACCTGAGGTCTTGATGCCTCCTCAGAGAAGGAGGGGCTGAGAAGCAGAAGGGCAGCTGTTCAGTTTTGATCTCATTCATGATGGAGAGCACCAGGCAGCACCTCTGAGAGCTGCTGGAGGTGACAGGGCAGTGTGACAGGGAAGCTACAGCAGGAGGGTGGGCAGGGCTCACCCAGGGAGAGCAAAAGTCCTCCTGCCATGGGAGCAGAGCCCTGGCCAAGCTGGAGGGACCATGGGAACAGAAAAGCTTCTACAGGGACTCACTGAATTTCTTCTGCCTGCAAAATTATCAAAATTATTGTGACACAAAGCAAAAACTGGAGGGAAGGGCACAAGCCCTGCAAGGACATGTATTCTGGAGATAAACCTGTCTGCAAGTCACTCAATAACTGTGAGGGATCCTACTTAGCAAGTTGTCATGTTCTATTTAATTGCTTTTGTGAGCTCCCAAGGTGATCCTGGGACTGAGAACACTTCGCTTCTCTTGGTGGACTTTTCTTCAAGAAGGAGGGGGGTATTTCCATGTCACTGCTGCAGCCAAGTCAGGGTGACTCCCCATCAGCAGACATCTGCAAATTCTATTTACCATTGGGGGCAAAGAGACAATTTCAGAAGGACTTTGACTGCTGCTTAAGACAGTTGATTTCACCAGCTAGGATGGATAACCCCCAGTAAAACTCTATTAGTTAGCAGGAAGGTTAAGAATTAATCTTATTATGTTATTCCAAAGCAGGCCTGCATAGAAACCCTCAAGTATTAAACTTTATTATGCAATTTTATTTTTTTTTAAGGAAGGTTTTTACCCATAAAATTCCTGTACCAGCACGTGCACACTACTGCACAGAACTTACCTCCAACACCTCAGCATCCTGGACTTGGCAGTCAAAAACTTGGAGAAATCATGAAGGCTCATTAATAATTCTTTCTCATGGACATAAAGAGGGAAAAATCCAAAAAGAGTCAACCCATGATTGACTC
Source organism: Manacus candei (assembly GCF_025592945.1). Taxonomy (NCBI): domain Eukaryota; kingdom Metazoa; phylum Chordata; class Aves; order Passeriformes; family Pipridae; genus Manacus; species Manacus candei. The sequence continues at coordinate 4,256,028 of NW_026138105.1, read as the reverse complement.
AGGCTGTGTTATAGGGGGAGACTGGTAAAATCTACAGTGATGTCAGACAAGCAAAGGTCTAACTGATTTAAAGAAGAGAAAACCTGGAGGGATGCTTTCTCACCAAATTTGATACAGCATATATTCCATAGTTGCCATTTCAAGCAAATGACTCAGTTGTTTTAATTAGTCTGTCAAAATACCAAGGGAAAGAAATGAGGTCACATTTTAAGCTTGTCTCTGGTTGGAAAAAGAACCCCCAGACTTTTAAAAACCCAGATTCTGAAGGAAGTGTTAAACACTTCATTTTCCCCAGACATTTCAGCCAAACTGCCCTGGCTGCTCCAGGGTGGCTGCTCCAGCAGTGCCTGCTGCTCTCCTGCCTCTCAAAGATATGAACCCCAGACAACTCCTGCTGCCTCTTCAGGAGATAGAGCTACTCAGAGCCTGAGAAAATTAGATCTTGACTGAAGTCAATTTAATATCAGAGGAAAGTGTTCACTGCTGGCCCTGACGGTCCCAAACACCTATTTATCCATCTCAGAGTGTGCTACCCAGAGTGGCAGCACCAACATGTGCAGATGGAATTTGACATGACCTACAGATAGAGGGAAAGGAAGAATTCACTCAGCCTGTCCCACTCAATCTGAGATTACAAGAAATCAGTGGCAGTGATAAAACACATTTTGTACCATGAGCACATCCATGTTAGTAATTAGGGGAAAAAAACAGTTCACTAAAGACAAGAGTTTTAGTACACACTTGAGTTTCAGAGCTGTTCCCTGTCCAAACTAGCAGGCTCAGTGTCAAAAGAAGGAGTGACATGCCCAGAGTGTCTAAGTTTATATTTATTTAATACGAAAAAAAGTTTACAAATCCACCATGCAATCCACCATGCACTCAGCCTGCATCTAGAGAGGCTAAAGGATGACTTTGTGCTGCTTTACCCACAAAACTCTTTGAGCTACAGAGGTCTGAGTGGTTTACAAGTGTTAACTAAGATCAGTTTTACTGAACCTGGGTGAAGAATAAAGCAAGGACACAGACAAAAAGAAGAAATGCTGTCTTTCCATTCCAGTTCTCTAGCCAGGAGACCATGCCTTCTTTCATAACCATTTCATACAGAAAATGTTATTTCATCCTACAAGTCAGCTAAGTGATTTGATTTGACTCTCCTACTCACAAAGGAAAAGATATTTCTAAGGAACAAATAAACATGTGCCTCTTTGACTGTCTGATGGAGTTATTAGAACAGACTATGAATTATTCTCAGTAGATTTAGAGCCAGCAGGAATGTTCTCCACCTGTCTAACAGTTAAAACAGGGGTAGTGTCAGAGACATTCCAGATTTCTGTGGAGATTTTGCAATGATCTCTATCACTGCCATTCCTAACTCCTCAACATTGTGCCCATAGGAAGAGGTCCTTTTAGGAACCCAGAGCTCTCCAAGGGGGTCATATCCATTGCAAGCAAGTTAAACTTACTGAATCCATTAACATCTTGGCAGCTGGAAGAAAAAGCATCTTCATTGTGCACAGCACTGAGTTTGGTGGAGGTCTTGTCAGAAGTAGCCACGGGCCCCATCTCCCTCTGTGTGCTGGTCTGAGTCTCCTTCTGCTTCTTGGCCAGCTTCCTTTGGGGCAGTTTGGAGAGGGGAGAAACCAAGGTCAGTTTTCCCTCATTAAAAACGAAGCAGTGACAAAATATTTTGACAAACCACAGTTACCCCACTCGGTCAGACATGCAGGGCGTTTGACAAACTGCACGGGAGCAGAGCCCACAACTTCCGAATGTAACTGTTGTGGAGCACAACAAACATCTTTGAGCTCAGCTGACCCTCCCAGACACTTCTGTTGCACAAACCTGCATCACCCCAGCAGTGGGAGTGCTACCTCATCCTTGGAGAGAGAGGGTGGCATAGGCACAGCCCCTGGAGGGGGTGGAAACCACTCCAGGAAGAGCAGAGGGCTCGGGATGGGGGCAGTGATCAGCACCACTCACTCGGAGGTGATGGGACATCTGCATCCATCCCATGGGGTGTCTGCACCAGGGGTTTTCTCAGAGTGCTCCAGGGGACCTGTCTCTGTGCAACCTGAGAGCTGGAGCAGAGTTTTGTCCTGTCCCCATCACAGCAATGAGGGCAGCAGCCTCCTAAATTCTGATACACGCCCAAACTGCACTGAGGATCCACAGCCAGTGAGGGGTGGGGCAAATTAAAGGCTGAAACTGTGTTAGAAATGTCCACATATGCCTGTGCTCCAGGAAAAAAAGGTATTTTCTTATTTTGAGGAGACAGCAAAAACTTTGGCCAAAGCAGAAACGCTGCCTGCTCTGAAAACACTCCCAGAGCTGAGAGCATAAGAGGCTCCTCTTTTGCAAACACAGCTAATAATAAGAAAATGGAGAGAAGCAGGAAAAGTGAGCTGCTAAGCTTCCACTGACATTTGACTGCCCTGTGCTTCACTTGTATCAGAGAGCAAAACCCTTTAAAAATGAATGTGTGACATTCTACAATCCACACCTTGAAAAAATATCACACAAATCCCTGGCGCCAGCAAAGAACTTTGCTTACACGACTTCCCTAGATAAGAAAATAAAACAAAATAAAAGGGAGAAAAACAGATTACTGTAAGCAGGAGCTTTAGATTTCTCTCTTTCCTCCGACTCAAAGAAGAAAAAAAAAAAATCCTAACGACTAAATCATTGTGCAAAGAGATTTTTCTTCTCTAAGACTACAGGCTTATGGTAAGTGCTACCTGTCTTTTAAACTTCATTAGATTCTTAAAAAAGATACTCCTTGCAGCATAGTCTAAGGGGCTTTATTTATCCACAGAACATGTCAGAGTGGCATTTCCAAGCAAGTTCAAGCACACAGCTGAGCCCCAGCCTTCAGGAGATGGGCAGCTTGGCCAGTCACACTCGTTTGCAACGAAGGGTCAAAGACAGCTAAAACCTTTGCCTGTGTCTGTGGGAAAAGGACTTTTTTAAAGCAAGTGGATAATCCAGATCAGGAGAGCACAGATTTATGGAGAAAACTCGAATGTTTGCTGCAAACTTTAGAACAAACACATGTTTCATCTGCTCCTCCAGCTGGGGTTCAGCCTTTTACAATTAGCGGTTCCAGTCCAAACCCAGAGCTGTTCAAATTGGGTACAAAACCACAGGGGGCACATTTAGATCTCCCCACACCCCCATGGTGCACCCACTCCTGCAGATGAAGCTACAAAGGGGAACAGCCCTTGAGTGATGAAGCAAAAAGCTGGTGTTTAATGATGTTAAAAGCTTTGCTTCCAGTGTTGGGCAACGTTAGCACAGAGCTGCAGACGTGGGAGCCCCTATTTTTTGTGCTGTGGTAACTACAATAGTCTTGAAGTGTATTAACTCTGCTATGTGGTTCCATAATCCTTCAGATTTGCTAATAGCACATGCCTGTGTGAATTCTTTTGGCAACAGGAATTAAAATCTCTCAGTGGGAAACACTAATCCAAAATGCAGAAGTCTTTAATAACAAGCACTCTGGACTGCTGGGGTGAGCCCCTACAGACGACCACTGCTGAGGTTTAAAAATGGTGAGTCAAGAAGGGCGACTTCCTTTTTAAATCCAAATGCAATTATTTGTGGCAATTATTATCTGTAAGTCCCCACGGCCTGGTATTTTTTTCAGAAATGCCAACAGGCTACAAAGAGCTGGAATTGGCAAACTTGTTTTCTCTTTGAGCAACAACATTTCTGCATGTCCTAGGCAGGAAAAAAAAAATAACCCCAAACCCAAGCCCATTAGTCCCCAAAGGCCTGCTTACAACAGCCCTATGCAAAGGAGTTCTACCTGGTCCTGTAGAAGACAGAGAGGCCCCTAAAACATTGGCTTGAATGCCTAAAAAGAAAAGGTGACATGAGTTTAAAGGTCCCAACCTAACTCGCCCACACAAACCGGCCGCCCCTGCGCAGGAGCTCACAGGGGGACCAGGGAACACAAAACGCTTCTGCACCTGAAAAATGCTACAGGTTTCTTTATCACTTTCCACCTTTCTCCCTCTCTATTCTAAGAACGTAAAACTTCTCCATCTAAATTTAGAGGGAAAAGGAAGACAGATCTCTTTTGAGGATTTCAGAGCTAAGCTCGCCAGACACATCAAGGGGCTCTCGGTTTCTGAACGTGCCTTTTCTGCCGCCGTTCCGTGTCTGGGTAGAGTGGCAGCACAGGACTAAGCCTATTTGGTCCTTGCCATCATTATAATTCATAGAAAGGATTATAAAATCAAATGACTAGCACTTTCCAGAATGTTAAGGATGTGACTTAAACCCACAGCTAGGTAGAGGTTTATTTCCCGGCGTGTCAAAAATGCCTTAGGAATTGGGAAAGCATTCATCTAGAAATGCTGCTTCCAAAAATAGAGATCTCTGCGGATCACTGACCAGCCACATCAGTGACAGGGCTCCTGCTCTCCCCACTGACCAGCCTCCCCTGAACACAGCCCTGCAACAGGCTGCTCCGGGAGCATTAGTGTCAATCACGGGTGCCCAGAGTGTGCCCAGCACAGCCTGACACCAGGCACCGAGCAGACACCTCCCCACTCATGCATTATGCAGCTGAAAAGGGGAGGAAATAAAGGCCCAGGCAGATATTGGGAAGAAGAGTGCTGCAATCAACACAGGGTGAAGAGACTGAAATGTCAGCAGGGGAATAAGGTGATATTAATGGCTGGGTTACATTTAAGGGTAATGTGTGAAGAAGAAAACAGGAGTCTGTGGATGGAGTTTAGTGGGTTGCCCCTTGCAGGGCTTGTAAATGAAGAGATGGTGTTTAGAAGCACTACACACACACAGGAGGGATGAGACAGAAAGATGCTCGACGCTGAATAAAAAAAATGAAATCAGCTGTATCATCAGGCAGTTGATGGTGACCCCACTAAAGCAAGGATAAAACTATTGGCAGTGAACCTCAACTGAGTGTAGGTTTTGGAAAAAAACAAGATGGAGGTTTGATTCAGTTATTTTTGAAACTTCTACTCCTATCAGAAACTAGACGTAAAATCTGAAGCACTACATTCAAATTGCCAGAGTTCCACTTAAACACTCCAGGAATGCAAACCTGGTATTGAGCACAAACCATTTAATGCCACGGGCATTAATCAGAGAGCTCAAGCAATATTTTCTGTTGGAAGTATCTGCAGGATCAGATCCCTGTTTTGCAGAGGTTTAGATAAGCGTCAGGGATTATTTTTTAAAAACAGCTTCAAACTCTTCTTTAACTTTTTCTATCAATTCTACATGAATGTTAAAGCTGTAACTGCCACTCCTCCAGAACTCTCATACGTTTACATTGACAGATTTAATTTTAGATGTTTCCCAGGGATGGGTTATACACACTGTAATGTAGATTTGCATGCACAGGTAATTTAGACATTAGGTATAGATCACCTAAGTTAAATGTGAAATTTCCTCCCACAGACACGAATTGCACATTGCCCTCGTTTTCAATAAGCAGTTTCAAAAAGCCACAAAATAAAACTCCTTTTGCAGAACTGTGCATAGTAAACTGCTGGGAGCACACACATTATTTATGATGAAATCTGCAGCAATTTAAGGCAGGCTGTGATGAGCCATACAAATAAAAAGGAGCACTGGTTAAACAGAAGATCTACTGAACAGATCTCCATCCCCTAAACCTGTGGTAGATCACAAATTCAGTTTAGAAGAACAGTTTCATGCTGGTGTGAAAAATAAGGGAGGGATTATACATGGCACTACAATCTGCAAGGCCTGGGTGATCCTTTTGGTGTGACTGAGGATCAGAGAGGGCTCTGCTGTAACACTGCACTTCAAATAAGACACGTGCCAAAGGGACACACACAGAGGAGGACAAGGAAGGTAAAGCTGGAAAACATGATCTACAAGGAAAGGCCAAAGGAAATGTGGATCTTTAATCTAGAGAAAAGGAAATCAAATAGGGTGGAGAGGTCTTCAAACATATGAAAAGACACCACAGGGGAGCTGCTCTCACTGTCTGCAGGGGCGAGGGAGTAAGTAATAGGGCTCAGCTATGGGGAGGGCAGTTCATTTGAAACTTGGGGACAACTCCATGCAGGAAAAGCTGCCTGTCTCTCAAACTGACAGGGCAGACAGGCTGTGAAGTCTTGGTCACTAAAGATCTGTAAACAGAGCAAGTGGAACGAGAGTTCAGAGCCTTCCATCGCTCCGATGCTTGGGGAATCTCCTCCGTGCTCTGATGGTCCTCCTTCAATCTGCACCTCCTCACCTGCTCCCCCTGCACTGACTGCACCCTCAGCAGGGCTGAGGAGCATTCCTGGCCTCAGGAAGGTTATGGCAGGGACACAGGGAGTACAGGTGGAGGGAAGAGCAAGGAGCATTGTTACTTACAGAGCAAACATCACTTGACAGGAGAAAGTGAAGTAATGCAGAGGGAAGTCAAAATATGCTCTGAGTATTTTGTACTGAGTGCACACAAACAGAGGGTCTTGAGAAATATGATCCAAGCTTCACTTGATCAAATTTTTAACCACTTTTTGTGGGGACATTTACTTACAACCCTACAAACTACACAGGTCAGAGCCATCCAATATATACAAGCCCATGTTGGTACTGACAGCCACAAACTCTGCCCCCTGCAAAGTTTAGGCTTGCAATCACCACACAGACACGTTCTAAATAATATCTCACCTACTTTCTGCATTTTCATGATTTTTTTTTTTAATTTGCCTTCATTAGACTGGCTTAGCCACTGATTAACAACTCTGTTTTTCCAGCATTTAATGAGAAAAGCATCTTACAGGAATGTTTCTTCTTAAAATCCTGATTTAGCAAGCTGACCTGTGCAGGCAGATCCCACCATCCATGGAAATATATGGAGATATTTCTGTATTAATGTGGTTATACAGAGGTATGCCTATAAATAAAATAATGGGCTTTTTTTTCTTTTCAAATGTCCCACAGACAGTGGAAATAAATTCAGCACAAACCCTGTTATTTAAAAAAAAACCAGTAAGTAAGTATAAATTTAGCTTAATAACCTTTGACAATTCCTCCCAGCTGAAACCATCCAACAATTAAAACTGGTAAGAAATTGCAATGGGAGTTGAAGGGGCTTCCTATGTTGTAATAATGTCCAAGGAGTTCTGGCCAGTTCAGGGGAAAAGTAAAACATCATCTTGGCCATTGAGTGCCCTTCTCTTATAAATAACATTAAACTGAGTGCTTGTAACACACACATGAATCTCTATATTTCCAGAAACACTTCCCTGGTCTGATATCTCTCCTGATTAAATTTCATTCTGCAGCCATTACCGAGCCCAGGAGAAAGAAACAAAGCAAAACAAACAACCCACACAGAGAAAACATTTCCATTCCTTTTCCTGGTGAGGAAACAATAAAATCATGATATGAGTTGCTGCAGTTGAAAATACTGTTGCAAACGAGGTGCCTGTCATTAAAGGCAAACCCTCCTGTAAAATGGATGAATTGCTGCCTGTGTTTTACAGCTTCAGCCAGGAAAAAACCCCAAAAGCTTTCAGACGTGGATGGGTTGATATCTTGCACTGCCCATTAAATTTAAGTGCAAAGAGACAGCCAGCAATTCTGTACCAACCTTAGACACCATTTGTATTGGTGTAAATACAGAGTAACTCCTCTGAAAAGGCTCAGGCACCACCCTGGGGACAGGGATGAAAGGAGTGCACCAGGACAGGAACTCCCAATTCCACAGCTCCCTTTGCCCAGGACAAAGTTCTGTCCCAGGATCTCAAATCATAAAGAACCAGCTTTTGATGGTGGGTAAATTGAAGGACACTATATGATGAGTTACAAGTTAGGAATTGAGGCCTCCTGGGTTTGTATTTCCACTTAAAGCACATTATAAAAGACCTTTATGGCCTTATCTTTCACCTGTTCCTACATGTTGTAGCAAGTTTTCAATCAAGTGTTGCTATACAGAAATCCCATAACTACGTATACCAAAAATAACCAAAAGAGCTGCTCTTATAAATGAATATTTGTGACTGGTTTCACCAGAGCTGAGGGTGCTCAGCCATCTTACAGAATCAGATTTTAAGCCCTGGATTGCAGCAGAACACAAGCCCAGCTGAAGGCAGAACTCCAATTACCACAGTGCTGTGGCCTGTCTCTGTAAAAACCACTTACTTATGACATAACTCTCTGTGACTTTAATAGAGTTATCACTAAGAACTGTTTAGAAGAGTTAGGGTTGGGGATTTTGACCTTCCTAACAAGAAGATTTTGGTTCCTAACAAGAAGAAATGCCAGTATAGCAGATGACAAAGCGTTGAGAGGAATTATCTGAAAGTAGACAAGAACTGCTCTAAGAAACACAACTTTGAAGTCCAGAAACTGAAACCAAAAATAAAGTGATGTAGTCCATATGGTCACATTTAAAGGTCTGCCAGCAGATCTATTTGAAAACCTGCTTTTCAGTGCTGGTAACTCATTCAACTGAATTTTGCCTCAGAACTAAAACATTCATACGAAGTCATAGCATGGAAACCAATTCTATTTCAAAAAATATATATCCATATTGCTGCTCTTATTTTCACAACATTTCAAATAAACTTGAATCAAACCTCTCTGCTTATGGGAGGCTGTAGCAATTCCTATCAGCTTTGCTAAGAATTACACAGTCCTTAGCAACTTCAGATTTTCATCTGCAATCACAATGCAACACCCCATTTCATGTGAACCTTGAAACATGAAACTCAGTAAAACTTCACTGTTTGCTCCTTCATGGATTCTCCTGATTTCTTCCCTCGCTACTGGAATATTCCTTGTGCCTTGACTGTTGTTCAGGTTCCTCTCTTCACTTTTCCTGAGTCACTGTACTGTTCCCTGAGAAAAAGAGTTCTAGCAAATTGATCCCCAGAAGCCATTACAAGACAGCAAAGAGATCCCTTAAGGATCCCTGTGGTTGCTCCAGCAGAGCAATCCTCAGCTGACTGCTTAAAACAATGTAGTGCTGCTGTAAAATGGGTCACAGAGGGCTCAGAGGTTGATTCATCTTTTTAAATACATAAATCTCAAAATATAGTAGAGCAGGGAATGTTCTGACCACATGGTGTCTGCTGGAAGAAGACAAAATTATAATGCAAAACCTGGGACTGAATTTTTCAGGCAATGGTGCTACTGGTTGTAAGAAACCAGAACAGTAAAATATGAGAAGTGTGCAGAAGAGGAAAGGTTGTACCAGGAAATTCAAACAGCTAGCAGCACCCATGTGTTAAAAGCATCCCCTAGTTAGTTAAACTTCTCTTTAATCTGACTTCTTAGGGTCAAATTCCATTCTTAGAGAAGCAGAGTGAGGTCTAGAGGAACTGGAGTTACTCTGCATTTACAGTGACATCACTGGGCAAAGTCAAGGCTCGTGATGGTGTCCTGAGGCTCCTCACGTGCTCCAGGGAGTGGGGAAGGTGCCCCTTTCAATAATTTTCTGATAGGTCATTGAAAAGTAAGATCCCTCCACGTAGGAATCCTCAGACTTAACTCCTGTCCCCGTTCTTTGGATGTGAAGCAACTCAAGTGGAGAAGAACTCAAATGGCAGCACATTAACATGCTTCTTTTGCTGACCTGCTCAGCACCCTCCTGCTGTGTCTCCAGGACAAAGTCCCAAGACCAAGAGGAACTGTAGGAACAGGCAAAGGATGTGGTTGCTGGAGCAGCAGAGCAGGAGGAACTGGCAGGGCCCTTTTGACAGCTCTCTGGATTTCAGAGCCCTGACAAGTGTGGCAGGTTGTGCTCCCGGGAAAAGGGGGATGGCAGTGACACGGCTGCTGCTTCTGAGAGATGGAGAGGGCAGAGCTGTTCCTCTCAGCAGTAACAGCTGCCTTTCCACCCCTCCCAACCCTCTGAGGGCGGCAAAGCATCCAGCTCCGTCCTCCAGGACTCTTTCCTCAGATCATTGACTAGTCCTCTCCTCCTCCTGATCCTCAGACAACTATTATCCCAGCAGAAACAGCTTGGCCCCGATTACTTTCCAGCCCCTCAGTCTTTAGACAACAGATGGCTCTGGAAACACCGATGTGTGAAGCATTTTCATGTGCCTTAAAAACTGCCTTAATTATGCAGCCTTGTCATTAGGACTGGACAGGTGATTTAGATCTGAATATCTGAACCACTTCATAATCCAGCCATCTAAACCAACCCTGGGAACCTGGCAACTCCAGCAACAGGGACGTTTGCTGAGATCCTGTGAAGTTGTAGTTGTCAGAAATCTTGGAATTTTTAAAAAGTTTATACCCCTGGCTTCCCAACAATATCTTTCAGGTGTGAATTTTCCTGAAGTCTGGCTACGTACAATGGAATGTTAAAAAGGTGCACTTGGGACACTCTGTATCTGTCCCATTAGCATTTATAGAATCATGGAATCATTTCTGTTGGAAAAGACCTCAAAGGTCATCGAGTCCAACTGTTAACCCAGCACTGGCAGGTCCATCACTAAACCATGTCCCCAAGTGCCACATCTACATGTGTTTTAAATGCCTCCAGGATGGTGACTCCACCACTGCCCTGGGCAGCCTTTGCCAGTGCTGGACAGCCCTTTTGGAGAAGAAATTGTTCCTACTATCCAACCTAAAGAAGAATATTCAATTTGAAGAGCTATAAACCATAACTGATATATGGACATTAATGTGTTTGCAGGCACAATTACAGGTGCAATGGGAGAACAGGGAAAACACAACAGTGTGCAACTGAGAAAACTAAACACGAGCTGCTGGAAAGACAAGGATAAATGGAATGGTAAAAATAAAGTGGAAAAAGAAAAGAATACCACAAAGCACAGGACTACCACAGGGTGACCATGCTCAAGAAACATCATCCCCAGCCAAGTACTTACAAGTAATAGGAGTAGGAATAGGCATTTCTTCTAAATATCGATGGCCAATCAGATGAACAAAATATCCAAAAGGAGAAAAAAAGAAAAGCACATAATTAGATTTATAAGAACTCTAGGATTCTTTTTCAATATACAAAGTATTTGTGCTGGTTTTTGTACTGAGCTACCATTTTCTTACACTTTTTCCAGGAGCTATATAGGGTGGTGAGTAATAAAATAGTGAGCTGGAGACGGGTTGTGTTTCACTTCTACTACTGACTGGTGTCACCATGTATAAATCCCCTCACCTCTTTCTTCCCTCACTTTGCCACGGCAGTAACATGGATAATGAGACTTACTTTTGCCTGTTAAGTGCCTTGACATTTTTGAAATGGAAAGAAAGATGTCAGAGCTATTAATATAAATAACAATAAACAGGGGAAGCGCCAATGCGAGAACGCCACAATTTTGGAATATTTAGACAATGAGCAAATTGTCTAATGATAAATCACGCTTCATCAAAGTCTGAAATGCAAATAGTTCATTACCAATTCAAGCATCACTCCATATTTAGAGCTGAGCACTGGGGGTATGCATGAGCTTTCTGCGTCACTGTGAGCAAGCATTTTCTACCACAGTTTTTCAACAATTCTCTCCGGAACATTTTGATATGTGTTTGAGCAGCGCCACAAACCGAGCCTTGGCACTCAGTTAGAACTTAAGAGGTGATGTTTTCCCTTTCATAACTGGAAAAGGGCTCCTCTGAAAAGCTGGCTCACAGCAGATGTGGCCCAGGGTGTTACAGATCTCCCGCCAGGCACGAGGAGTCTCAAAAGCAGCAGCAGCGGTCAAGACAGGGAAAAACAGGGAAACACAAACTTCAGTCTGCTGCACAACTTTAAAATCCAATCCCTGAAGACTCCACAAACACTAGGAATTGCTTAGAAATACAATTGCAGGGTTCAAGTGGTCACTTTCATGGTTGCTCTGAACACAAACTCCATAAGCACACGGGGGAACCAGACTCAGCACAGTCACTCTGTGCACACATGGGGCTAAGGACAGTTCATGAGGATTAAATGGGAATGACTTGGTTTTCCTGGAGGTGGCTCTTGCTATAAACCTGGAATTCTGGCCAGATTCCTATTATTTTCCAAGCTATTGGAATGGCACGGATTCCAAGGTACACCTGAAGGTATTTTAACATAATTCTCTTATCTCATGAAACCCAGAAATCCCATGTGCCATAGAATGCACCAGAAAGGTGCAGTGACTGCCACTGAGTTTCACTGTGGAATTCCAAGTTCCCAATAACTTCTGAACAAAGGGAAAAACAACCAGAATGTGTAAAATGAGAGCTCACAAAGCTGAACCTCCTACACCCCCAAAATCATTCCATTAAACCAACCCCCCCTGAGGCCAGGTCAGGTTTCACACAGGACTATCCACTGCAATTGTTCCCTTCAGCATCTTGCTGTTCTTTCTGCTGCTCTCCTGTCTCACCAGGAGACATCTGTGATCACACCAGACTCTCAGCTCTCATTAAAAGCTGCACATCCCTCCAGGCTGCAGAGGAAAGCTCAGAAAGATCTGCTCCATAAGGACAGAAAATAAAGGCAAGCAAAAGGAGGGTTATGTTTTGGAATTGGACAGTCCATTTTGGCTCAAATTCTCCTAAAATATGCAGCCTAAAATAAGGACTTCCTAAGGAATATTTCAAAGCTTACTGTGAAAACTGGTCAGAGTTATGGTTCAGTAAAAACCCCAGGCTGTGTCCCACCTTAAATATGGACACAGGAGGGACATGGGGCAAAAAATGTGCAAATATCCCTTTTGCTGATTCTATCCTACAGCTTGGGTATGCTCTGCCCAAGAGGCTTTGGGGTTTTATTTAATTAGTTTAAGGTAACAACCTAAATCCTAATCCAGAATAAGGAGGTGAATTTTCATAGAAGGAAATAATCCTAGACCCTACATAGCCCCAAATCTCCTTTTTTGCTACTGACAGCAGTTTAAAGAACTTATTTACAGTACACCCATGACAGGCTGTCTGATCCTATTTATTCAGCCTTATATTTAAGGGGTCAGTGGAGGCTTTGTCTGCTCAAACACACAAGCCTGAGAAGTGTCACATTCTTCACTCCAGGGAAATGCAAGTCACGATTACACCGGAATTAAAACTGTCCAGATGAAATCACAACTGACCAAAATCAAATCCTTTGGGGGGGCAAAGTCAAAGGGTATTTTCTCCTAAAAAGAAGTTTACAAATGTCTTGTTTCAGTTTGGTTTTACTAACCAATCCTGTATTCTCTGGTACACAAATATATTTAACTAATATTAAGGACAAAGAAACAATCTCCTTATAGAGAACTGGAATTGTTTTGATACAATAAAAATGAGGTATTTCAAGATATGTATCTATTAATGAAAGAAAACAGTACTGCCTTCCATGGGCAAATCCACTCAAGCTGGCACTGATCACCACCTATAAATTAACAGGTTAAATTATCATAGAATCACTGAATGGTTTGGGTTGGAAGGGACCTTAAAGATCATCTCATTCCACCCCCTGCCATGGGCAGGGACACCTTCCACTATCCCAGGTTGCTCCAAGCCCTGTCTAACCTGGCCTTGGACACTTGCAGGGATGGGGCAGCCACAGCTTCTCTGGGCAACCTGTGCCAGGGCCTCCCCACCCTCACAGGGAAGAATTTCTTCTTAATATCCAACCTAAACCCACTTTCTTTTAGTTTGAAGCCATTCCCCCTTGACCTGTCACGACATGTCCTTGTAAATAGTTTCTCTCCATTATGTGGCAGCAATTTGTGTGTCACACACGTGATGATGATACTGTGATGTAACTCACAGAGCTACTGGGTTCCCAAAACCAAGAAAACAGATTTTGTAATTGATTCTGATTTTAGATACTGTAAGACAGTCATATTTAAAACACACACATATATATATATATATATATACACACACAAGTTTTACACATACTCATACAGAATCTGCAGCAGACTTTAAGTGATCCAAGGTTTCAACTGAAACTTTTAGATAATAAAGTCAAACCCAAATTTTCCACTGCATAAAGATTCTGACTGGTTTAATTAACTTCACATATCTGTCTAAACACTATAAAACTTCGTCAGCCCCCAAGAAATTTGTGAGTTGCAGGAATTTTTGCAATATGGTCTGCTGAAACTATGAGCAATTGGACTTGCTCATGCCTGGCATCTGAAAGGTTCAAACCAGTGTGCTGCTGATTTGGTGTCTCACAAGAACAAAATGAAGCTTCTGACAATCCCAATGCTCATCTCAAACCAGTGTCTTCCTTCTCTTAGTGCTCCTGTCTCATCTAATCCCTCTCCCTCCTTTTTTGTTTGCAGTGGTTGACAAAATGCTTCACTGAGGGAATCCACCCCTGTGCCCATTCCCAGTGAACTGCAGAGCCCTGGATCGTGAACAAATGTCACTGTGATATTTTCCAGCTCCATTTGAAGACAACATCCTGAGTTTATCTAATTAAATTATTTTTCTGCATTGCTGCCTTGTAAGACTACACAGTTTGTTCAGTGAGGAATTGGTCTCAGTGCACTGAGAAGGGAACTCTTTTAGAAGTGAGGTTAATGCAAAAGTGGAATGCAAGAGCTTAAGCTCCCAGTGCTTCTGTCTGCAAAACAGAAAGAGAACTTTGTTGTTAAACTCTTCTCTCAGAAGAACACAAACTTTCAGCTCTGCACCTCTAAAAGTTCCAATCAATTTGTGGTCCAAATCAGCTTCTCCTTTTATAAAAGCTGGTCCCAATCCACATTAGTTTACAAATTAAATGAGCCTGACAGGCTTAAGTTCATCTTCAGGGAACACTTGTCCATATGCAGCTCCAAGCCTCAATTGGACGTGACTGCTGCTGCCCATCCAGGGGAGCCCCAGAACCTGTGGGCTCAGCAGGTCTGGGAGTGGTGCTGGAGGTGTGAGACAGCCTCCAAAACCTCCTCCTGCTCTGCTAGAGCTTCTAAATGGGAAAAGATTTTAAAGTCAGTGAGCCAGTTTATTTCTTAGTGTGGGTTCCAGTGGGCAACCTTGCCAAGGACAGCAAACTGGCAAAGAGAGACACAGGTTGCAGGGATTTTGCCTGTTTGCACTGGGGGGGTGGAAACAACACAGGAAAATATGATTTTTCAGCTCTAGAAATCAAAAATGGAGAATTTAGATTTCTAATACACCCACTCACCTCCTTTCTTAAAGGTGCCTCAGTTTACAGAGCCTGTGGCAAAGTTCTGTCCATGGGACATCACACCCAAATCCACCAAATATTGCTGCTTCAGGGATCAGGCCAGTTCCCCAGAAAAACACGTGCACTGTCTCAGATCAGCATGAGAACTTTTGGGAACTTTTATATAGAGCAAGTGGGTCCTCAGTCTCCAACCTCTAGAACTCACTCTGCATTGTGAGTATTTTTGGTTCTGGCTTTGTTATCTGTGAGATAACTTGTGTTGTAACAGTCATGACAGACAAAACATCAGAAGAATCAAGTGTTGGAAAACTGGGTGGGGTGAGGCATCCACAGCTTCTCTGGGCAACCTGTGCCAGGGCCTCCCCACCCTCACAGGGAAGAATTTCTTCCTAATATCCAACCTAAACCTACTCTCTGTCAGTGTGAAGCCATTCCCCCTTGTCCTGTCACTCCAGGCCCTTGTAAATACTCTTTTTTCATCTTTCTTGTAGCTCCCTTTGGGTACTAGAAGGCCACAATCAGATCATCCCAAAGCTTTCTCTTCTCCAGGCTCAACAATCCCAATTCTCTCAACCTTTCCTATTAGGAGAGGTGCTCCATTTATCACTTTGTACTTCTACATGCTACTTCATGAGTTATCCCTTCACATTAATTATCAATTAATGACCATTAACTCTTTGCAGTAATAACCATTCCTCTGTTACTCATGTAATATCTCCCAGAACAAGCATTTCCTCTGGGACTACAACCTCTTAAGTGTTAATGTTGCATAAATAAGTATTAACTGCTGCCCTCTGTAGCACAAAAGGAATGTTTGATCTCCCTTTATTTATTCTTCTTTTTGAAACAACAACACTGTAGCCAATAGGTCCAAGATGGAAGCAAAGCAGAAACTTACCTTCTCTTGATGGTAAGCATTGCTCCCAAGAGGATAATCACAAACATCAGGAGACCAGCTATAACTCCAGCCATTTTTACTGTGCTGTCAACTTGTTTTTCTGGTTCCACTGCATTGGAATTCTGGGTGGAAGCTCCTTAAAAGATGGAGGGAGAGGAAGGAGAAGATAAAAAAAAAAAAAAAAGGTTTGTAGGGAAATCGTGCAATGATCCACTTTAAATATTCATTTGAAAGCCTAACAACGTATTTGCAATCAAATTGCAATAGGCAATTGTCCATCTAATCAAATCTGCCTTTAATGAGAGCTAATGACAGATAATTCAGAGCAGTAATCGGCTGTAAAATCCCAGTGTAATGCAAATGATTCTAATATTTTACTATATGATACTGTAATGGGGAATTTACTCTCCTGAAGCACTCAGCATACCCCCAGAAACAAGAGAGTAGCAGCTGTAATTTTAATCTCAAATATCTTGAGTGGAGGTGCAATCCTTACTCATCAAGATAATGAATGCAAAAGTTTGCAGTAACATACAATAACAATACTTGTAGAAACTTTCTTCCCCTCTAAAATCAGCACACACCTCTATATTTCACTGCAAATATGGAGGCCCATATTTTGGTGAACATAAAAATTACAATTCTACATGTAGCAAAGATTAATCCCAACACACAGAGCACCCTAGAATAAACACAGAATTCTAGAATGGTTTGGGTTGCAAGGGACCTTTAAGATCATCTCATTCCAACCCTCCTGCCATGGGCAGGGACACTTTCCACCAGCCCAGGTTGTTCAGAGCTCCATCCAACCTGGCCTTGGACACTTGCAGGGATCCAGGGGCAGCCACAGCTTCTGTGGGCAACCTGTGCCAGGGCCTCCCCACCCTCACACATCATCTCCAGGTGTGACTTCTCCTGCAGCCCAGGCAAGACAACATAATTTCTATTTGAATTTTTCTGTTTTTTTTTTAAGAGTGAAGCCTGCACACCTAAAACCAAAACATATTTAGGAACGTTATCTGCGCAGCATTTCCGCTTTTCCTTCCTTGCTGTGATCTGATTTTGAGAGCCTGTTCTCCCTGCACTAACAGCACCTGACAGAATGTTGCCCTCTCCCCTGCTGCTGCTTCCATAGTGCTCATTATTGGCTCTGCTGACTTCACTACTTGCTGCACAGAATTTTTCCAGATATAGCTTGAGCCACTGAGTTTGATTTAGAAAGCCCCACAAGATTTGAGTCATGGCTACTCTAAAGACTAAATAAGCCTATCTTCATTATATTCCTGATATACTTAACTACTCCTAAAAATATCACCATGGCAAGTTAAGGAAGTTAAATGAATTCATGTTACACGAGATCACACTCTTATCTTGGGCTTCACCTTTGCTGGGGGAGTCAGCCAAGTCTTCCTCCACAGCTTAAATGCAGTAGGGAAAGGGCATCAAAGGTGAAAACAGAGGGCTGACATCAGAAGACCATAATGTTTTGCTCTTTTAATAATTCTGTGTTGGTGACCTTCAGGAAAATCTGAATCCCTTCTGTTCTGAAGTTGTTTGGGGAGATAATATTCAACCAAGCTCATGTGTTGGTGAGACAGCACAAAGCCTCACTGGGTTATTCTATTGCCTGTTTGGCACACATTAAACTGCACAGGCTTTAAAAGATCTTTATTTGCAAGGATGAATCCCAAGGGTCACTATGATCAAATCATGGGGGTTGGAATGAGATGGTCTTTAAGGTCCCTTCTACCCCAAATCATTCCATGATTCTATGATACAGAATGATATAGATGATATAGATATAGGATATGATACAGAATAATAAAATACCAATATAGGGCTTTCTGCTATGTTCTGAATAGGGCCTTAGCTGATGGACTTCCAGGGATGAGGATCTTATCTTCAACAAACTGTTATATTCTCCTCCCACAGTATCCTGAAGAGCACACACAGCCCACTGACACCAGAAATGCAAAATTAAGAAAACTCACCACATGCAGCAATAGAAGAATGATTCCCTTCCTCCTACAGCTAAGCTGGTAATCTGTTCTGCCAGAGCAAAACCCAATATTTACCAAGCAAAAAAATGCTGGCTCTTGGAAACACACATATAATTTTCAGCTTTTTGTCCCTGACAACTCTACTGCTCTGCTGCCTTCACCAATTTGCCCCCTTAGTTAAGAGTTCACTGGTAACTTCTGTGCTCACATGTCTGAAGTGCCCTAATGGGACTCCTGAGCAGGGAAATAAAATAACCCCTCAGTTGCATATTACCATCTTTATTTGACATCTCTTACAGTCCTGAAGCAAATCTATCCTCGAGGTATACCATCACACAGGCAATCCTGACACCATCACACAACAAAGTCAACGACAAAGGTACAATTTCTCCCTGAAAAATGGCTAAAACTCTATTCATTTGAAGTGAAAGTCAGAAGCACTCCAAATTGTCCTTCACTTGAGTTGCAGTTACTCCTGTGACCCTAAATAACAGGTGCTGGAGAATGGTTTTCTATCACAAAGAGCAGTCAGACCCCCCTCATTTTTGAACCATCTGAATGCCCTCGTGAAGTGTGAGCCACGTTAAACAAAAAACAAGAATGGGCTGTCAACTCCATCCTCTAATCCACTCGATTGGTTGGATTTTGCCAGGCTGCTGCTTGTTACTACAGGCAATGTGTGGTCAGTGTATTTTTATCTGGTATTTCTCATCCCTTTGCAGGCTCCTGCAGTCCTGGAAGGAGGATAAAGGCTCATTATCCGTCCTGACACCTCCACACTGCAGTGACTGATTCACTCAAATCTTCAGTGCAACTTTCTATCTGTCTTGGCAAAGGCCAACAATTCCTTTAGGCTACTAGTCCAACCATTTGTAAGTTGTCTCAGCTAATAGTGCCTAGGAATTGAAGATATGACAGTGTCAGCAAATTGCTGGCTCTGGGATCCTTAAAGCCTTGCAATGAAACTACTGCAGAAGTCCCTTGTTTTCCTGCCATTCTGGGATATTTTCCTTGCAGATGCCTCAATCTCCTCTGGTTGCTCATGCTCCCACCACCAGCTGTAGGTAGGAACATTTTTATCCTGGTAGGAGGACATCTGTGAGCTGTCCCTGTCCTTGCAGGAGGTGACTTCTGCTGCTCCTGACAGAAATGCTGCTTTAGAATTCCGTTTTCTTTCTCTCCTTTATAGGGACGCAGGATCTGAAATCCTCTGAGCACAGCAGCCCATACAAACTGCTCAGATGGCCATTTCATACAAATACCTTTAAATACACTTGGAAAGCTCTGCACTGCTGTACTTGAGGGGCCACCCTCTCCTTTATGAAAAACAATGTTTATATTCTGCCGACATTAAAACAAGAAAAATAAACAATAACCATATTTTCTAGGCGTTACTTCCACCACATCTCCTGGAATAAATTGGTCCTAGTAACAGAAGCTCTATACTGGAATAATAGGATACAGAACAGGTCAGCACTGTTATTAGTGTGTGTATTCCAGTGGCACCCAGAGCCCCTGCTCAGGTCAGGACCCCATTACACTGCACCAACATGAAGCAGGACAATTTTCTGCCCTAAGCTTGATTTCTTAATAAGGAAGGCAAATGATAGAAGACAGTGCCAGAGAAGTGAAGACTGTAGGTCCCCTGACTCCCTATCTGTGCTTATCTACCACATAGGCTACTACTTCCAGAGATACACATTTCTGTGCTGTACAAAATGCACCATCCCAGAAGCCTGGCCAGCAGCACCAATCTGACTTTCCCAGGCATCAGTGTTCACCCAGCTCTCCATTTGTCATTCAGAGCTATTTCAACACTTTAGTCCTTTCCTAGCAACCCAATTTACTTTGTCTCTTCAAAATTCCCAGATCCAGCATCTTGCAGTGAGACAGAAGGCGTTACAAGAAGCACATTTATGGGAGATGCTGTTCTGGTGATGCTGCAGAGAAGCAAAGAGGGCAGAGCAGGGAAAATGGTTTATTTCCCAGAGTCATCCAGCTCATTAGCCCAGGAGAAGTCAGGTTTATGGATCATCAAGCACTGATGGTTTAATTAAGGTTTTGATTAAGCCCTAATCTGGCCTTGCTGCTGTGGAATCACAGAATCATAAAATATGCTGAGATGGAAGGGACCCATCAGGATCATCAAGTCCAACTACTGGTCTTGCACAGGACACCCCAAGAATGCCCTCATGTGCCTGAGGGCATTGTCCAAACACTCCTGGAGCTCTGGCAGCCTTGGGGCTGTGCCCACTGCCCTGGGGAGCCTGGTCAGTGCCCAACCACCCTCTGGGGGAAGAACAGCTGAGGGAAAGGCACCATAGCAATCCTTCTCCCAGCAATTTATGCATGGATATATTATTTGAAAATAAGCCACCAGATATAAAGCAACCTTCTCTGTGGAGGTGGCACTCTGAAAAACACCCAGGAAAGAATGATTATTGAGTGCATGGAGCTAAGCAGGACTGATAATACAGGTTTCTTCTATAAAACCTATTTCACAAACTGCAATTTGAAACGTCCTTTAAGCAGCAATTACAAAATTGCATTTAGAAAAATGTAACTGTCAGGAAAAAGGATTCAAAAGAGCCATAAGCAGGAGGAAAAGTCAGGTATTTGTGTAAGATTTCCAGGTGGTGAGGAAGAGAGAACAAAGCCCTGTGATGGAAGTGGTACCACAGTCAGTGGTAGCTGGGTCCCTGTGTAGGAGAGAGGAGCATCCCAAAGCATAACAGGAGGAGGGAAAGCAAATAAAATGGCTCTAAGGACAGCAGGGTCAAGAAAAGGGCAGTGCAAGTGTAAAGGAGGGAGGGACAAAGTGAGAGAAGCAACACAAGCATTGGTTCAGCCTCCAGGTCCAGGAAAGACCCAACAAGGGGACAAGTCTGGCACAGATGAGGTTTGGTTTCAAATTTGTGACACCTAAGAACACAGCCTCTTCAGACAGAAATCCACTCGTGGAACAGAAACCAATCAGAAAAAATCACTTCAAAGCATTATTTAACCCGGAAAAATTAATGAAAAATATTGGGTTCACAGTCATTAAAATGAGCTGTTCAATCAGAATGATTTCTTTGCAGCACATAATGGCCAGGCTGCAGACTGAATGCAAAATCTCCTAATAGACCTAGAGGCTTATATTCAAAAGACAGCTATTCTCAAATCACTTGTAAACATGATTTCCTTTATTTATTTTTTTATGGTGCTTTCTATGTGAGTGGCCTACAAATGATTCAAGCATCTCTGCACACAGAAATGTTCTCAGAGTCTGATAATATCTATACCTGTGGAGCACAGTCTGACATGCAGACACGAGGCCAGACCTCCAAGAATGATAACACTGAGATAAAGGTGGGAAAGCACCATTTTATATCCTATTCTAGAATACCAAGCACCAGCCCTGGGCATCAGCTGACCAGTATAAAACTTCCAACATTGTGCTGGGGCTAAAAAACTGTGCACAAAGCCAATGCTGCTGTACATCATGAGCCAACAATGAAACAGCTCATCAAATCTGAAAGCCACGTTCCACTTTGGTTATTTCTTTGTTGTAATTCATTAAAAAAAAAAATAACACCACAAAGAGTATCACTACATGTAACATCACTACACCAATTTGCCTCCTCCAGTTATTGAAGACTGCAAACAGCACAGGCGTAAGCCTACAATGAGACATACTCATTTCTTCAACAAAGGTCAAAAAGAGGGGAAAGAATGGTGAGAGGCAAAAGCTTTCAACCATATTCTAAGTAGAGAGAGCAGCAAAATAAAGCAGACCAGGACAGAAAGACAAACCAGAATTTGTATGAGGGATTTTCAAGCTTACAGGTTGAATCTGTGGGAGGATGAAGGTAAATACACAGAGAGGAATCAAGATCAGCATTATACTAAACTGGATGAGAATTAAAAAATAGCACTAAGAGAATAATTGATTCTGGAGATTCCAGGCAAATCCACCACAAAGGCTTTTCTTTTCTCCACCTACAGAAGCACTTAATTTGTGCTAAAGGCAGATATATGGTCCCCAAGAATGAGAAAGGTTATTACATTTGCTTGAAAGAAGAGCTCAGCTAAAGAGCAGCTGCTGTGATGACAACAAGTGATGGGATGGTTCGGGGGTGAGAGCAGGTTCCCATTTTAACTCCCCACTTTTGCAGAGTTATTTAGAAACCAGCTCAATATTACAAAAATGGAAAGCAAGCAAAATTCCCGTTATCACAAGTTCAAACTGACAAATGTGACTTAATTTTTGTGTGGTCCAAAACAGACACGGGCAGATCAATCTTTTGACTGATACATGTGAACACTTCACAGTGCACAGTGTTGTGGGCATATAACACACTCATCACACCCTATTAACAAAAAATAATTAACCTTTGCATCAGTCAGTCCCCTCCAAGAAGTTACCCTGATCTCATCACGATTATCATTCAAAATCCACACCCACACCAGCTGCAGAAGCTGCAAAACCAGTGAGCAAAGTCAAGGGGTGGGTAGGAAATGAATACTGAAATAAAATCACCTCTTGAGCCTGACTGGTCAAAGGTGTTCCAAGTACCACAGTGGCCTACAAAAACCTACAAAACCTACAAAAACCTACAAAACCCATGCCTGGTGAGGCTTCACCCCTGGGCTGAGTGAGCAGCATGCAAAGGAGGGCTCTGAGCCTCTCCCAGCAAGCAGGAGTCAGCTGGGCAGTGTGTCAGGGAGTCTGTACACACGCTCTACGTGTGCTGCATGAAACACTGGAACCTCCTGCACTCTGCCAAGTGGAAGCAGCACTTTCAGGCATGCCTGGAATGAAGATTTTTTTTCTTTCCCTCTACAACAATACTACAAAGCAGTCTCTGTTACACCTGCCTCTCTCGTGATGTTATCACAGATCCTAATATCACCACGTAGTTTCTAAATGTCCAGTTCCTGGAAGAAGCTCAGAAGCTCATGCATTAATATTAACCCTGTTTCTGAACACTGGCTTGTTTGGAAATCTATTTAAGGAAACAGAGGTATAATGTATTTGTAATAGCCTTGGGTTTGTGATGCCTTTGGAAGTGCTGTTAAAGGACACTGACAACGATAATCTGTTTATGAAAACCATTTTGAGTGATCCACAGTACCTGACTAGTGGCTGATACACCTTAGAAAGGATCTCCAGATATCAGGAAATGGAGACCAAATATTGATCACTCAGATGGTGTAAGTGTGTGAAGGTCAGGAACATGCAACACTGCTGTCCAAAATGTGACAGCCCTCCTCCTGCTTCCCCCTCCCCTGCCCCATCTCAGCCGTTGTGCAGAAGAGGCTTCAGGGCACAATCAGACAGTTCTTTCTGCAAACCTTCAAGCAGGAGAGATGAAAAAATGCCCCTAAATTTCACAAGTGAATAAACATCTACTGCTCTCTGCATTAAAACTAAATAAACAAACCCCAAATCCTTTCTGATTTACCTTCACTTGTGGCTTTAATGTCCAACTACCATTTTTTTTTTCATTTCCCCCTCTTTGCCTGGTTACCAGTTTATTTGGAAGCAAAAATAAGTGTAGAGCCAACCAGCCTCAGCCATGTAGAGGCAACAACATCCTTTCCCACCAGGTGGGTGCTGAAGTGGGACAAGAATCTCCAAGTAAATCCTTGCCTGCTTTGATTCCCAGAGGACTTGGCTCACACAGCAATAATACATTTGATTCTGTTTTTTCAAAAAATCTCTCTTTTTCTGAAGATATCCAGTGTGTCCTGGGAGTGGATGCTCTGAATTACAGAGTTGATGTTTGCACAGTGCTAAACTATCCCAAATTTTACCTTAAACACTCTGCCTCTTCTGCCCTTCTCTCCAGCTGCTTATTTTAATTGAGGAGACCAAGATTAGGGTCTAGCAGTGCAGCAGAGCTCTGGAGTAGAAAATGCTCTCTAGAAACTGGGTTGGAGTTACCAAATTCAGTTCACTGTGGCCTCATCCAGCTCTAGAGCAGGTTCTGCACTAATTTAAATCTCCCTGGAAAAGGGAGCCCCTAAAGGTGACATTTTAAATCCCTCTAAGTAAGTCTTGCCACCAAATTTGGTGAAAATAAAGATGTTCACTGGGTTAATTTGGTATCCACGTGCCAGGAAATTTGATTTATCTCCCAGTGAAGTGTATTTTTCGTTAAGAGCAACATAAGTGTGTCTTCTATTAACAGCTGTGTATGGTGATACACAAACCTAGTGCTAAAAAATAACTTTTAGAAGGCAGAGATTCGTTCAGGGGAAAAAACAACTGAACATTTTTATGCATTCAACTCAAAAAGTGTGATAAACTCCTCTGAAATAAATAGCACAAAACAGAATAAACCTGTCAAAGGAATAACATTCCAGTGTATTAGAAGACAAAATGCAATAACAAACAGATTTGAAGTGGGATTAGATCCGTTTAAAAAATACATTATCTGTCTACAAACCCAGACTGTATTTCAGAAAACAAAAGAAGCCTCTTCAATGAATTTGAGGGACCAGGAGCTATTAAAAGAACAGTTCTCATATGCAGCAAAACCATGTGTGAACAGTAGGAACACTTTTCCTCCTCATTTTCCACTGATTTCTTGCAGTCTCCCTCCTGTCCCAAGATTTTCCTGGACATTTTAGACCCAAATTCTTAAATGAGGTCTCAAGACTATCTCAGGAAGTTTCCTTCTTCCAGTGCTACCAAAAATCAGGACCTTTTCTTCCATCTTAAAACCATTTGAACTTCACAGTGATCCCAGCACTTTTCTGCCCCTGTATCATCACAGCTGTCCTGATGTGTAGTTGAAAAAACTGTTGGGTGAGGAAGCCATAAGGGGACAGGAATAATCATGAAGCACTGGGAGAAGAACAGGAACATTCCTACAGAAATGTAACCCATCTCAAAACTGAAAAACCATCCCCTCCTTTCCCCTCCCTTTCCCATTAATCACATGTAATGCTGTCACACCCCAGTCAGTCATTCCGTGCACATCAGGCCAAAGGAGAAAAAACTACTTCCACAAAGCTGATGGGATTTCCTCTCTATATTTAAATTTTCTCTACACATTCAAATGTAATGGTGCTGGTCCCAGTGTTACACGTGATGGGGCAAGCTGGTGACACACAGACCTCCAGGTTCAACCTGATGAAACCACAAAACCCTTGAGAAGCTCCAAACATCCCCACTTGTGATCTGTGAGCAACTTTACTGCTGAGGCTCAGTCCTGCAGCTTCTCTGACTGCAGCAGCAGTTTCTACACAGAGGGTTTCCAGACCCAAGCTTTCATTTTCCTGCCATATTTCTTCAACAGCAGCACTCAGCTGTCAAAGAATAAGTGAGATCAGCCCCAGTGAATTCTGGAGCTGCTTTCACTGAAGATGCAGCTCAGCTCCATGCACGCCCAGGGAGATATTCACCCTCTGCAGAGGGGCATCTGTGGGGCTCTTCCACCACACTCAAGTGCTCCTGTGAAGATTTAAGTGGTTTGAGCCCCCCCAGCTGACCCTCAGCACAAGCCAAGATCCCCCTCGGAGCTGAAGGAGTGACATATGAGGACTGTCCCCTTTTACACTGTATTGGAGTAATTATTAAAAGTATTTTCCCATGCAAAACAAATATGAAACAAGAAGTCATGAAGCTGCTCAGACCTCTGGAAGGTTGACCAGTTTTCCTTCTCCTGAACTGATAATCACCTGTGCTCAAGAGGCTGGGCGGGTTTCGCGTGGTCACCTCTTGTCTACCTATTACTGCTAAAAACAAGCAAAATGGTTCCCAGGCAGCATGCACAGAAAAAAAAAAAAGGAAAAAAATAAAAATGTACCTCATAATGATTATTATAGTTCCATTCTTTCATTTGCAAGAACTCACATTTTAAAGAAAGAAGAAATGAGTATCAGGAGATAAGGAACCATTAATGAGCCCTCTGCCTTGGTTTCAATTACACTGTGAAATTAATTTAATGCACTTTAAGAATACAAGAGGTAATCACTCTCTCTTGGTAAGAGGTTACAATTTTCTCTAATAAAGTGTCAATATAAATATGTTGCTTTAAAACAGGGAGAACAAGTCAGTTAATTCAGAAAGAATGGGACATATTAAAACAAATGCTATCAAGGAAACCAAATGGCAAAACCAACAAATAAACTGTCTGAATGAAAACTGTATGGCAGAGAGCTGGTAAATTGGGGTTTAATTAGAAACTTATTTTTAAAGAGTGCTTTATGCTAATGAGATGCATCCAAGTGACTAATGCTGTGAAAGATGACATTACTCCAGTAATTTAAAAAGAAGAGGAGTAGCCCATATGAGGAGGGAAGTGGCAAGAAATCTGAGAGCAATGAATCTGAAAATAAATACACACGTAGATACAAAAGGTTAACAATGTTTGTGGATTTCAAACATGCTGGCAAAAGGTGGGATGGGCTGCACAGACTGGACAAACGCAGGGAGCTTTCTGATGGATCATCAAATGGCACCACAGCAAAGGCTGGCAGGGAGTCCCTGCCACCAGCCCCTCCCACAGGCATCAGCCAGCTCCTCTATGGGAGCACTGGATGGAAGGAAATGAGCTCACAGATGTGCTGCCCCATGTCTGTTAAACACGTGCTGACCCCCAGCTCTGCTTTGAAGGATGCCATGACCTGGTGCTCTGAAAGGCTGACACTGCCCCCACCTCCTGACATTTCATAACCCCAAACAGAAAGATCTGAGAGCTTTTTCTTGCTACCACAAGAACTAGAAGCAGCACACAGGGAACCATGCAAAGGGTGAAGCCCCAGAGAGCTGGGAAGCAGCTCCTGTGTGGAGCTGGGCTGAACTGGAAAGGGGTCGATCTGAACGGCCTATTTCTTGCTAAAAGAGAAAAGAAAACTGGGAAACCTCCAAAACTTTCTGCAATGGACTAAAACTCTTTTTAAAGAGTTCTCTGCTTTCATTTCCTTGGTGTTGAGGCAATGGGACACACAAAGCAAATTGGCTCCCAGGCTGCTGGAGGAGTGGCAGCGGAACAGCCTCATGGGTCTCTCCAGTAATTAAAGCGACTCAGCTTCTGAACAGGTGCCTTGCAGCAACACCCAAGATGTGTTATAATCCCCCAGTAACACATGCCTAACACATTTCACTGCCTAATTACTCCCACACTCACGTTTAGTGCCCTTGTTAATCCAGCACTTCAAGAGAATACTTGCCTTGCTTAAACACGTCTCGATCCTAATCTTCCTGTCACTGGTGTAAATCAGGACTCATTTCACTAGTGTTAATGGAGCTGCTGCAGTGTCAAGAGTCTAGGAATGGAAAAATTAGGCCTAGATCCCAAATGAACATTTAGTCTGGCACCAGCAGTATGTATTTATTTTCTTGCATCAAAACAAAATATGCTTTTTTCTCTGGTACCAACTCAAAGCAGAGCTTTTAAGAGCTGTCAATGCCATGATTAATCCTGATTCCAAAAAAGGTTGGTGTTTTTTTTTGCAGATTCCTACAGAGAGACCACAGTGGTATCCTCACTAGCAGCTCTATTGGTTTTGTTAAAGGCAGACTACAGGTTTGCTCATTGTATCCTCAGCAAGACAGCAATCAAATAAAGGTGAATACAGGGCAATGCCATTAAGGATAATCAATATAATGAGCAGCCAGAAGACAGCACAGACACAGTAGGGCATCTAGAACATCCCAGATATCAGACTTTGATCAGGACACAAGGTAATTACTGTTTTGAGGGTGTCTGTGCACTGCCACACAGCAGAGAGAGGGCAGATACAACCCTCCTCTTTCAGGGGCCGGGCTGGGCAGTGCCTGAGTCCTTCTGTTCATATGGAGTTAATGTATGGTGGGAATTCAGCCTCAGGACACAGGGAAATCTGAAACTATGGGAAAGCTCTGAACCACATTGTTCAGCTATTGCTCAGCTGCTGACACTGCCCAGGTGCCAGCAATGGCAGGGACTGCTGTGTTACCAACACCACAGATTCACTCCTGATGCTGCTTTGGTTGTGAGCTGCAACCAGCACTGCACCCCTGAAGAGCTCAAACTGCATGAAATCAGCCCCAGCTGGATATTCCAGTGTCCATGCTAATGGTCAGGCTCTGAGAATCACAGCATTGCAATTCAGAGCGAGGACAAGAGGAAAAGAAAAGGAATTTCCACAGAGATTTCTGCACTCCACGTACAGGAATAAGATATCTGCCCATAAATCAAAAGTTATATGAATTGAGACAGCGACAATGAACACTAGAACTACCATCATTTCTTGTCCTTTTCCATTCATGTCAACAAAGAAAAATCCTCAAGAATAATATCACCAAAAAGCAGTGGCTCTAGACATCCTCAGGCTCTACCCATCTCCTTTGTATCTCTTATTAAATTAATATTAGCAAGAGATCATTTTAAAAAAAAGATACAGCATTCAGAAACAACAGAAGGAGGGTGGCTTATTGACTCTTCCTGGTGACCTAACAGCTTAATGAAAATTAAATCAGTTTGCAGAAGTCAATGGAAGGTCAAACACCTTTGTGACACTTTTCTGAGGTACCCAAATCAGACAGTGCAAACTAAAAACCCAGAATGGGATTTTCTAAGTTATGTAAGTTTTTATTTCCCTTTGAATAGTCACAGAGCAAATATCTTTCCTGACAGCATGACACCATTCTTCCACCAGCTCCAGAAAAATAAATGACTGAAGTAGGAAGAACTACAGGTTTCCAAAAATTAATTAATCCAGTATCTCTGATCTCATGAGGAGGCTTCTAGTCATGCTTTTGCAAAACCTTGAGGAGCCACATTTCACCCATTCTTGTCTTACTCAGTCCTGCTCTTACCCTTTCTACCACCAGAAAGCCAAAATCAGGTATTTGAAATGGTCACATCACTACCAGCTGGAAAAACTGAGAGGAAGGAGACACATAGACTGAGACACATAGAATGTTTGTAACCCAGAGAATGAATTAAATAAAGATTTTACAGGGAACTTTCAAAAAGGAAAGGAACAAGAGGATATGGGGAGCACCAGAGCCACAGATGAGAAGGAGAAAGGGGAGAAATGGCTCATCCTCCTTGTGTTTCAGTGGTGACACAACTTCTTACAGCCCCACCAGTTTGTGTATCAGGTCTCAGCAGGGAAAACAGCTGCACCTGCTATCCCAGGGCACAGCCTTCTGGGACAGCCTGGCATGTCTCCATAGGAAGATGGGAAAAGCCCTTTTCTGCTATCCAACAAAATGATAGATGGGGCTTCTTTGAGCCCTCCCAACTCCTCTGCAAGTGCAGGTGCAGAAGGGATGGGCAGAAAGTGCCTTGAAGTCATCAACCTCTGCCACAAGGAGTGAAAGGAATGGAAAAAATGGGATGGTGCCTCAAAGGATTTCTGGGTGCCTGCCAATTTTGGTGAACTGTCAAAAGCCTCCACAGGCAGCAATGCAGCTGTTTGACATTCCAGCAAGGCAGCAAGAGCACAAGCTGGCAACCCTATATTTTGGAACTGGAGAGTTACTTGTAGCACAGCCCATGGCAATTACTCCAGCATTTCCTTACAGCTCGTTTTGAGACTACAACATGTGTTGGGGGAGATCTTTTTCCAGCTATTCCTCTGTGTTACAAGTAAATTGGTTTCTGACATATTTTCTGGCAAAGTGGCCCCTGGGGTGATTCTGAAATCTTCACAGGAGTTGTTAAAAGCAACTGTGAGCTCCTAGAAGGAACTCAGACATTGTCACTGTTGCTCCCTCAAGAGCTACACCTTGTGAACCAGCCTGGGGCTATTTGTCTTGGGTTTGCTTAGTTTGGTCTGTTTGGGCCAGTTTGGGCTATTCTGAGTCAACCACAGTGAAAATAAGCAATGCACTCTACCAGTCTGTTGAATTATACCATGAAAATGGTGTGATGTAAGAATTGTGCCCTGGTGTGTTCAAGGTGAGGCTTATAGGGGATCTCCTCTTATCTGCTTTGTACAGTTGCAGAGAGAACAAATTTAATAGCAACTTAATGTCACTTTTCCAGTGATGTTCTGCCAACAGCAAGAACAGTCCTGAGGACAGAAAAGCTGCTGACAGAACAAGGGAAA
Source organism: Manacus candei (assembly GCF_025592945.1). Classification (NCBI taxonomy): domain Eukaryota; kingdom Metazoa; phylum Chordata; class Aves; order Passeriformes; family Pipridae; genus Manacus; species Manacus candei. Next base: position 4,226,039 of record NW_026138105.1, on the reverse strand, counting down.
GGAGGAACCACAGAAAAAGATATTGTAGGTTAAAAAAGTAACAGAGGTCACAAATACAGTGGAGTGATTCTGTAAATTGTTGTTCTGCCTCTGTCATCTTCCTTAAAAGAAAAAAAAATAAAAGAAGAAATAAAGAGGCTGGTTCTTTGGATAGTAACTGTAATCAAGTTGTGCCACCACTGCAGTTTTAACATTACTGGCATTGTGCTTTGCAGGAAAGAGAGACCCAACATACCTTTTGTTGCCAGGCGGACACAGTTGATTTTTGTTTCCTGAAAAATAAAAGCAGAAAAAAAACACATATAGGAAAACATCAAGGTGTGCAATTAGCCCATCTACAATAAACACACATTCCTTTAAAAAGGTACTAAAAAAAAATATGCATTTTTTTCTTACGCTTCATCTTTGAAAAAAAAAAAACCACCAAGTTTTGATTGCAGAAAACACTCCACACTATTGGACTTGCCTACAGCTGAGAGTGTTCTAAATGTTGGGAAGCTGAGAGTGACAACACATTTCTCCACGCTCAGGGTGTGAGTGATGGGTCCCACGTAACTGCCTGATTAGCTAATAGAATCTACCAGTTAAATGGCCTGCTCTGTAATAGACTGACAAGCTCTGGGTCAAAAGTACATGCAACTGTACATCTAATTTTCATGCACCATTACTGCAAATTTCGCAAATTGGGTATTTATTCAAACACATGGCAAACAGACACCGAGGCAGTCATTTGAATATCCCAGCTCCGTGGATGTGAAGCCCAGCACTGCTGTACAGCTGCCTCTGCCAAAGGAGCTGCTCTGACAACCCTCTCCACTGCAGCTCTTCCTTGCAGAGCTGGGATAAAACCCAACCCTCTGTGTTCAGTCCACCTTGGACTCTGCAGGGCCGCAGGAACAGGAGTTTGGACGGGAACAGTGATGTTGTGTTTGGCTGCACCACCAGCTCAAACAGGTCACCTCCACTGCAAACACATCCTTCCTGGTATCCCCAGCTCCTCATTGCACAGCCCTTCTTGGCAGGGCTTGCTGTTGTCCAACACACAGTTTGCATCCAAATGGGAATGTGTTGCTTTGGTTAAAGACCTGGCAGTTGCAGGGGTTTTGGAGCACTTGCTGCCTGGACAGGCTCTTGTACAAGTCTCAGGTGTAATGAAGGCTGCATAAATTACTGTGGGTAACAAAGCTGCATTCATACGGATGCTGTGTGTGCTCTGGAAACAACAGCCCAGCAGTGCACTGCTGAGCACCTCCCTCCATCCTCAAACAACTGCACAAACCCTGGGAAAGTCTGAATTGGCTCTTGGAGAAAATCTGTTCCATCTGTGACAGACTGACCCTGGCCAGAGCAGACACACACACAGCCCCATCGTGCCTTTCTCCTCACACTTACATTGCACAGAGGAAGGGGATTGCAGGATCCATGCTGGGAAACAGTGGGAATCACAAGAGCAATTCCCTCTGATCCCTTTCTATGATGCCTCAAGATACCAGCCAGCCACACTATCTGGATATAAGCTGTATGTAGTCTAGAAACAACAAGATATCCAGAATAAAAAAGTCTCCCCTTGATCTTGCCCTCAAACTCTCTTCAGGAATTCCTGGATCTCCAAGGACAATTCTTGTCTAATAAGAACATCCTTTCCCAGCCATACAGCTGAGTCCAGAGTGGGACTCAATGACTGTTATCCCAGTAAACCAGAGACATCTCTGGTGCACTGAGCCCTCTCTCCCTCAAAAATCAACTTCCCTACGCAACCAGTGTCCCTGCAAAGTCACCAGAGCTTTACACAGAGCTCCCATTCCTCTCTGCCTCCTGTACAATCAGTTCAAATGGCCATTTATTCTGGAAATTCAAAGTCTTTATTGCAAGTGGAGATCTGTGAAGCAGGAAAAGCACAGCTCTGTTTTCAGAGCACACCCTCCACACATAATGCTGGGAACTGTAAGGCAGAGAGATCCTGAGGTAGCTTCTGGTCTACAACAAGGTGACCTGGAAAATCACTGATGAAAAGCAAAATACAAAACATCCAGACAGCATTTTTGCAGCATGCAAGTAGGTGGGCACTTGCTCACGTTTTGTTGAGGAAAATTTTCTTGTGTATTTGTTGCTTTCTGCTGGCTTCAGAAAGGTGGAGAAGTTAGTCAATGCTGAGAAAAGAAGAGTGGAGAAAACTAAAAAACCAAGGTCTTGTTAGTGGTGCTGGAACTGATGTTTGAGAATGTGTGAGTTCCTGCAGGACACCTCTGGGGGGGTGAGTTGGGATGACAGGATGCAGGCTGGGCTGTTTGCAGCTGCATCCACCCCTGGCTGCATTCAGCACAGACAAGAACAGCTCTCAGGAGACCATGACCTGGCACTGCCAAAAGCAAGGGCAAGCACTCGCTGGAGGAACCAGACATCTGGATTTCAGGGCTTCATTTCAAATTGCATCTTCTGGGAAGGAAAATATAAAAGAACCCACACAGACACCAGGCACTCAGCTCCTGGGGTGCTAAAGGTTAAAGACTTGAACTTAGTCCACATTCCTGACTAGGGCTGATTATTCCATTGATTGCCATTAATCCTTTCAGTGATCACTCCACTGCTCATCTCTTTGGTGTCTCATAAAAATAAAACCTCTTTAAATTTACTCAATTTTTCTTTGCTTGGGGCTGAGAATTTTAAGTTTGCATGAACTTTTCTGCCAGGAAACAGAATAAATAAATACACTTTTTTCCCCCAAATAAACCCAGCAAACCCACCATCCCACAATCATGTTTGTTTTCTGAAAAATATTACTTTTGCTTCAGACAAGGTGCTTTCCTGTACACAGTAAAGTAAGATGCTTCTCTTTAGCCACTAGCAAAACAAGAATAAACAATGCAGGTAATTCTCAATAATCCATCCAGACTGCTTAAAGCAATGACCAGAAAAATAATTAAATAAAGGGCTAATAATAGAAGTTTTAGAAAAACAAAACCAATTTCCCCAAAAATTTCAGTCTCTGTGTTGCTTCTGAACATTCTTTCAAATGCTGTGATACTTAATTCCCATTTTATGATATCACAGAAGTTTTACAAGGCCTTGTAAGTCTACAACAATATTAGAGATGACCTGAGATCCTGCATATTCAGCTTATCCCCTTCATATTATGGCTGAAGTCACAGGAATAATTTAAATTAAGATGCCAGTAGCACTACTACTTTGGCTCTATATCTCTGCCAGGTTAAGGCAGAGATTTTATATCCAAACAGCAATAGAACAATGCAGGCATATTTTAACTGAGATCCTGGAATAGGAAAACACTTCATGAATACATCCTACAGCTCTTGATCCAACCTTCATTTTCCAACATGCTCCATATCCAGAAAGCTTTAATGTGTAATAAGGCCATCCACTTGTTTCCTGGAACATACTTGTGTCAATTTGTTTTCTGGAACTTCCTCCCACATGAATAAAAGATGGTTATGGTTTACCCTCACTCAAGGCTGAACCCTGGCTATATTTTTAAGTCCACACAATATGAGGCCTGTGTTTTGGAGTCTGTGTTTTTGAGCCTGTTCCTGGAGGGAAGACCTGGACCTGCCATCAGCATGACCTGGGAACCCTCTGGAGAGAACCCAGGCTGTGCTGGGGAGCTGGGCAAGCCCTCTCTGCCAACACAGCCTTGAAGCTGCACACCATGAGCCTGTTTTAGCATCCCCCTGGATTTTCAGGGCTTTTTTAAACCTTCTTTTAATATAGCTTGTTTCTTCCTTTTTAGAAGCAAAGGAACTGCTGCTGTCCACCAGTTACTGAGGTTCCTAAATGCACATTTCACTGAAGGGAAAGGGATGGTAACAAGACAAGTTCTGCCTCTGTCTCTTCAATGTTTGGATGGGAAAAATTTCTGCAGGAAAGGGCTCTGAGGGCAGCAGGACATATGTTTATGTGACAGCTGCGTCTTCACAACCTAAAAGGGCACAGGAATTTTTTTTCCCCCTTCTCTTTTAAACTGACAGCTTGCTGTTTACAGACTACCAACAACAATAAAAGCAGCAAAGCCTTTTCATCCATCTGTTTTCACACCCACCATTTTCCCTTTCCTTTACTATTATTATGATTTTACAGCAGTTAAACAGTGAAGAGCCCCCTGCCAGCACCAGTGGGACCTGCTGTCCCCAGAAGCACCACTGGGGCTGCCCTACAACAGGCACAGTTTCAGCAGGCAGCTCAAACTGGGCACAGGCATTTTAAGTGCCTTAGTTTCAACTCAGAGCTATACATGGACCATCCCTGTTGGCAACATGATTCCCACAGGATAGAAACCATGGTTTTGTCCAACGGACATCTTGAAGAATCAGTTTTGAGGTCCTCAGCAAATCGGGGAGCTCTAGATTGTGTGTTTCTATTTTATCCCATTGAATCCCAGTGGTTTCCTGCCTCAAAATAAATCATGTGCATAAGTCTGTGCAGGGTCAGTGGACTCCCCTGTAATTCCTATTGCCAGCTCTAGGAAACTGCAAGTTCCTCCCAGAGTCGAAGCAAAATCTAGTACTGCCTTTTCAATTATCAGCTATTTTTATTATCTCTGTCATTTGGAGAAGGGAGGTTTAACAAAGTGCTTAGGGTTTTCATTATTTCCAATAGGAAGTTATTTCCATGATCTATAGATGATCTTGAATATCCCACTCCTCTCAACTTCTCAAATGTGAGGTAGGGTTGGAGGATTTTATTTACATCCAGAAAACACTCAGGTCCACATACTCTGGTCAACTAGATGTGGAAACAGGGGCTTACAGGGACCAGAGTGGTTCCACAGCTGCTTTATTTCTGCCCCAGCAGCTCCAACACGAGATTGAAAAGGAGTAAAGGTAAGTGGACAAACTGTATTCCCAAAATCTAGTGAACACAGAGCTCCCCAGAGCTGGTTAACAGCTCACAGAAGCAATGCAGGCAGCCTTGGTGCTATTTCATTTTCCAGAGCAGGGCTTGTGCTGAACTGAAGTCCCTCCCTGTTTTTTCCCTGGCCATCTCCACAGGGATAAATGCCACCTCTCTGCTGGCAGCTCTATCCACACCTCCAAAATGTCCCAGAAGAAGAATGTTGTGTACTGTGAGTAGACCTGTCAGCATCCAGAAATCCAGCCTGAAGTCCCCTGATAATAATGAGCCGCCCGGCTGTGCATGTAGTACAAGTCATTAGAGAGGCAAAAAATCAATCAGGATCTCTGTGGAGTCCATCATTCCCTCAAAAAATAATATTCTCATTGATTCCTGCAGTGCTACGTTTCACAGTTCTGGGCTGAAACATCAGTCACCTGTTGGACCACCAGGCTGGAGCAGCAGCTGGCAGCACCTCCCACACCATCCCAGCTGTGTTCCACAGGCTCCTGCTCATCTCCCAGTCACAGGAGAAACAGCCAAGAGTTATTGATTGCAACTGGGCTGTCACAGATTCCATTTTAACCCAGGGAGCTGAAATGCAACTCCAGGAAGGATTTTTAGGGAGCTCTGGTTTCTGAGTCGCTCAAAAATTCAGGCAGGCTTCACACAGCAGCCAAAAATTCTCCCCATCTGAGCGTGTTGCTGGATCAGTAGCCAGAGACTGTCACCTGCAGTGACCCAGATAAAGAACCTGGGGACAGTAAAACCTGCAAGGTCTCACTTGGATTATTATGGCAGTATAAGGATAAGAAAGGATAAGGAGTAACACAGTGTTGCCAACCTGGCCTCACCTTTCAGAGGGATAAACACTGGCAGGGCTGGTGTTTTGAAGGGGCTGAGCTCAGGGAGGCTTTTCAGAGGAGGAAACCTTCGTGCTCTGTCAGACAGCTGTCTGTGGCACCAGGACAACCAGCACACAGCAGATAACTACCTGGATGGCACCCAGCGTGTGTGGGGATCCTGCCAGAGCAGAGCCCAGCCTTGTGCCACCCCTTGTGCTCACTCCTAACAACTGAGCAGTAACTAAAGGTGCTTCTCACCCCCACAGCTTCACAGCCTGCACTTTCTGTGGCCCTTTTCTCTTTTCCCCCTGCTTTTACTTCTAACTCTGACACATTTCAGCTCAGCATCTGGCTTTCAACAGCCCCTAGGAGGGAAGTTCACGCAGTTTGGAAGTGGTTTGCCTAACAAAGCTGACAACCATTCTGTCTCACACATGTTCTGCTCAGTTCCCCTGTCTGGAGGCAGCACCACGTTGACCAAACTGCACCCAACTCCCCACCAGCCACAGCCACCTCGTTCAAACTCTCAAACAAGCAAAACATTGCGCAAGAGGAGGCAGAAAAGCTCGTGATCTGCTCCTGCAGCAATTTGCCACACTTGTTTTGCATCCAGCTGTTAATTACGTTCCTTTCAGTGTAACAATCCCAGCTAATGGCTGCAGAGCAGACGGGAACACCAAATGAGCACAGCCCTCGACGTACAGAGGAGCTGGAACAATGCAGAACTCCTGTAACACTCCTAACCTTCTCCCAGTCAAGCTTTTTGACCAAACACATACTGTTTCTTCAAACTAAGCTCTCCCCAGAGTCCCACAATTCCAAAGGAAGATGTTCTGGTTCACTGCATGAAGGCTTCTCATTGCAGGTTCCAGGGGTGGAAAGAAATGTCATCATTCCACAACTGTCAGTGATTAATGAAACTATGGAATATCCTAATTAAAAAAGGAGTGGCAACGTTCTGCTAAGTTTTTCATCTGTAAGGGAACATAAGGCTCTGTTTTAACTGTGCTGAACTGCTGTTGTTTCAGATTTTTTGCAGATGTGCATGATCAAAAATCACAGAATGGTTTGGGTTGGAAGGGACCTTAAATCCCATCTCATTCCAACCCCCTGCCATAGACAGGGACACCTTCCATGAGACCAGGTAGCTCCAAGCCCCATCCAACCTTCCCTTGAACACTTCCAGGGATGGAAATGCCACGTTGCAGCCATAATTCTCAGGAGACTTTTTGAAGACCATTGGTCTTATAACCTGCTCAGGTTATAGATGTAAGTGAAACCCCAGAACTCTTAAACACAAATGACACAGGTAAAAAATTCTGGGAGTGAAACAAAACTTACTATTTACAGCTGCAAAAGTCTGGATGCAAATTGACCCTAATGTCTGAAATGTGGGGTTTCATGATTATACCAAGAAACAAAAAGGATCACAGCTGCTCCTCTGAAGATCCACATTCCAGTCTTGCAAATACCCCTATACTTTTAGCCATAGCACTGCACTTTGAGGATATATAAGCACATACTGTAGAAATATAAATTATTAATAGAGGAGGAAATTGCCTTTCTCAAATAGGAATTTACTGTGTTTGGCAGGATACCTCTTATCCTGTCACAAACTGTGTGTTGTTGCATAAAGACTCTTTTGATTAACTTATGCTTAAAAAGCCCTTTAGAGTCCTGTTCCTATTATCATCCTTTTTGGAGTCTTTAGCACCTGATATGTAGGGTGGGCTGCAACCTGCCAGCTACAGAGATGCAGGAACCCCCCATTAGTGCTGCCTTAATCCAGAATGCCAAGGGAAGCCCACGTTTCCATTCATACAACCATGTATGGAATATTACATTGTACTTAAGCAAATAAAAGTTTCTTCTTCCCTGGGGATCCATTCACTGGCAATTAACTATCACACATGGGGGAACTAATCAGGAACAGACACATACACATATTTCACCATTTCCTTTAGAAAGGCAAATCCAAAACTGAATTAATTGAGGAGTGCTGGAAGGAAACTTGTATTGACTACAAAGGAAACCAAGGTGAAAATCAGCAGAGTGCTGAAGAGATTTTGTATCTGTCAGGCACACAGCTGAAGCTGTGCAGGAGAATGGTGATAAAGGAAGGTAGTGAAGCACAAAGATGTGCTGTGAACACTCCCTGGCACTGCCAGCTGTCATCCATGCACAGTCCTCTGTGTTTTGGGTGTCAAAGACACTGCCCCAAGTGGAGACCAAAGCCTGCCCTATTCACCTTTGACTGTTTTTCTAATGTTGCTCTTTCAGAGGTGGTGTCTTAGAGAATTTATCTGTGCTAAAGTAAGGCTCCTGAAAGCATTGGAAAACATGCTAATAACACACTCTGCCACCCAAATTGATGATGCCATGATAATGCTCCAAGCCTTTTCCCGAGGCCAGAGTGGCAAATTGTATCGTGTTATGTGATGATGAAAAACAATTCAGGGATCAAAGGGGAGGAAGGTGGATGACTGCTTAGGCTGCATCTGGCCTGTACACTGGTAGCTGAACTGACCTGAAACAGGAGGGTTGGAAGGTTTAGAGGGTTCCTATCCTTGACTGGAAGAGCAAAAAGAAGCCTCTCCTCTTCCTGTGGTGGAAATGTGATCTGTTGTGGCATTGTGAGCATGTCATTTGAGTCTGAGAGTAGGACAGACATTTCCTGGGCAGTCTCCATTTTAAACCAAGTATCACAGGGTAAATATAGGCAGAAATATAGCCCAGGGTATTCAGGAGGAGTCAGACAGACACGGACATGGTCCCCACTGCACTACGAGTCAATGGAGCTGAAACTCCCAACCACAAGTTGCATTATGATTCATATCATAGGTGCAAGCTAAAAGGTAACAAATTCATAACATCTCCTCCGAAATCACAAGCACTGTGAACTGGAGACTATCAAAATATTGCAGTTATGTCTTTTAAAAGCACAATGGCCCCTACTCTGACATTCGTGCTTATGGAAAGATAAAAATAGGATCCAAATTCTAAGCAACTCATTTAGTAAATCACGTGGCAATTTTTACAGAGTCAGGTTCCTCAGCAGATTTCTCACTGGATCTAAGCATCAGAGAGGGTACTGAGTGAAGGACAAGTAATGGCCTGCTTGATTTTCATCAGATTTCTGTAAGAAGGTAGTAAGAAGGAAAAGTTAAATTGGCATCCAATCGAGAAGGAAGGAGAATGATGAGCAGGACAGACAGAGGTGGTCACATGTACAAACCCAGCTCAGTTTTCTCTGCACTTACTCCATTGGCCTTGCTAAGTGCCTGGAAGTATATGCTGTAGCTTTTCAGGGGAGAAAGTGGAGCGTTCCAGTAGCCATTGTAGGTCTTGTTGTCGCCCACGGTGAAGGGCTGTGTGACAGGAAGGTTGATGGGCTTCAGCTCAGCTGCAAAGTAGTGTGGGGAGTCCAGGCTGGAGGCATTCTTGTAGCTCACTGGGACAGAGAAGCACTCGATGATGTCTGCAGCTCTCCTCGCTTTCTGCAGCTTCTCCTCCTTGACAACAAGCTGATAAACACTAGAGGGGAGAGAGGAGGGTGAGATTAGAGCCCCAAGAGCCTTAAATATTGAGAATGTTTCCAACAATAAAAGGAAAAAGAGTAAAGCCAAGTAAGAAACACACAGCTAAGGCATCTCAGCAAACACAACTCTCTTGGCACTCCAGCAACAGTGCCCACTGGAAGTCACTGTGTGGGCAAAGTGCTGCCCACGTGCTCTGCTGGTTCAGTAGAATTAATCAAGATACACTCTGGTGAAAGTCAGAGTGGATTTCAGTCATGCCACTCATTAGGAAAAGGAGTAACTTATAAAATATCCAGTCTGGAATGAGTTTTTAGTGTGCTGAGTACTGGAAAGCAGATACTTTCTCCTTCAGCCACCAAGCTGAACTATGAACTGTTTGCTTGGGTGACTGAAGTAAAGGAGAGCATTCATGGTGTCAGATCCCTTTGGAAACACTTTCAGGGTGTGAGAACCAGTTCAGATCAAAAACACTCTCACATCTTCTAAGAACATCCCCCTTTTTAGCCCTCCCTCATATCTCCATGTCCACATATGGGCCCTCCCCCACATCTGGGTGGGGAGGCCCTGGCACAGGTGCCCAGAGAAGCTGCCCCATCCCTGGAAGTGTTCCAGGCCAGACTGGATGGGGCTTGGAGCAACCTGGGCTAGTGGAAGGTGTCCCTGCCCATGGCAGGGGGTTAAAATGAGATGGTCTTTAAGGTCCCTTCCAACCCAAACTATTCTATGATCTATTTTTGGGATATCCTGGGATATACAGTTCCCTTCCCAAATGGCAAGTCTCCTCCTACCCTTTACCCCCAGAAGGCTGGTTTATACACTGAGGAAGTGGCTTTATAGCTCTCTCAATCCACTTTTGTTTTAAGAAACAACAACAACTCTTCATATTCATTCCAACTCTCTGAAATGTTAATCCTTTTCGATTCCTGCTAGGCTTTTGGCCATTATGATATATAATAGCAATCTTGTTATTTCTAGCTTACTATTTCAGGCTCAAAAAGCCTGCAAGGCATTCAAATGCATCTGCTTTTATTTTTTTAATTTTTTTTTCCTCCTCAGGCAGCTCACAAAGCCCTGGAGTTCAATGCTGCCACAGCCCAGGCAGGTTTACTGCCTGTTTAACACCACTTACCCATTTGACAAAGAGAGATAGGGCTGCAGTCATTTTACTTTGTGTCAGGCTATTCAGATGTGCTGCCCTCACCTGTCTGTGTCAGGCTGGGCCTTTGTTCACTCAGACAGGGGAGATCGATTAAAAGATTGGGAACAGCCCACAGTGGATCATTCTCAGGCTCGTTGTTGCAGGAAGACTGGTCTGGAAAATTTCTAGCATAGCAATAGCTCATCAGTGCTCCTGTGGGAAGCAAAGTCCTGGCACCTCCAACGAGCAGGAGTGGAACAACCCCCAGCTTTGCTTTTGACTCACCAGCTCCTGGTGCCTGCAGGGATCTGGCACAGGCTCTGCCGCCAGCCAGGAGCTCAGGGAAGCTCTTGGAAACCATTTGGCTCCCACTGCTAGACACAAAAGCAACTAATGTGCACAAGTACAACCGATTTATGAATTACTCAGTACTGAACTGCCCTTACATGGCTGCTCTTGGCATTTACTGACGTAGCAGGAGCAGCAGCTGCATGGACTGCAGGCTTAATGATGTCCTGTCAGCACTTTGGAAAACTTTCCGCATCCTACAGTTCATCAGAGCCTTTAATAAAGTATTTTCGACCTTCTCTGATATTTATTTTAAAATAAATAAGCAGTTTTCCAAGCAACACTTTAAGTATTATCACTGAGGGTGCAGTGGGAGTTGTAAACAAAAGCCTGTTTAACACAAACCCTCTCCTCAGCTTTACCAACTAGCAACTCCTGGCTTGCTGGTTTGGACATTGTTTACTAACAGTGCATGTTCTTATTGTGACCCTTCTCTCTGGCAGTAATAATCTACACTACTGGGAAAGTTTGTAATTTTGTTTCTCAGCAATGGGCAAAATTGTAGCTGACATTTTTATGGGCACTTGCCACACACCTTCTAACCTAAACCCACTTGGTTTCTTTTTTATCCAATCCTAAACACTTGTATTTTCTGATTATAGAAGATGTTTCCTTTAGGCATATACATAAATATATATGTATAAACATATATTAACCTCCTTTTGGAGGGCAAGAGTTCCCTTGGGTTCCCTAAGAGTCATATTCATTCTCTTGGTTCTCTCACTTGCAAGCCATGCCTTTGGAGAAGGGGAAGCTCCCAGGGACATGAACTGCCAGGTACTGAACTCCTTCCCTAATCAACAGGGCACTTACACCACTGAAGATATTCTCAGTTTCCCCTTTGACAATTCCAGCACATGTTCCACCAGTACAGGCACTTTTTTATCATGAGCAAGAGTTTTGACAGAGAGCCTACTCACAGATACTTTTCAAACTGAACCGAGTCACAGATACTCTTTTGCCTCTATTCCTTCACATTTTCTCTTTCCCTCTTAGCCATTAACACCCTTCTTCCTTTCACAGGGATAACCTGCTCTTGCAGTGACCTGAAATTTTACTTTTAATGTTTATTCTTTTGAAATGAATCCAGGTGCCTCTGGAAGCACAACAGTAACATTCAGGAGCATTCAGCTGAGATGTAACAGTTGTCCCGTGTGTGTTGAAGCTAAAACCTCATTCATCTCCTGCTCAAGTACTGCCTCCTTTTCTCTGGAAGCAGTATCTGAGCACTGCTGTCATTGCTCCCTCTGGTTGAAAAACCTACTCTGGTGACACTTAGGATGGGTAACTGACTGCTTTTGTACAATTTTTCCCTTTGATGCCCCAGTTCACACTGACTGACACAGCACATTTATCTCTATGTGCTTCACCTGCCTGGCTTGGGGACCATCACCCTTCAGCCTCACTCTTTGCTGAGTCTGGTACTGGTCAAGAGTCCACTCTCAAAGGAAGTGGCCACGCGGCCAAGAGTCTGCCTGGGTTCAAAGACTACTTTGGACTGAAGATTATCAACCCTGAGCACTCCTTCCTTTAGCAAATGATTGCTCTGGTCTCACTTTCTGATGTTCTCATGCCAGTATTTTGACCTGTCTAGGTGCTCCAGAAGGGCAGCATTCCCAGTTCCCCCAGCTGGCACACAGACTGGTACAGACCCCTGTTCTTTTTTCTGGCTTTGTTTTGCAGGTTATGCTCTTTGTCTCATGTTTGGTTTCTACCTAGGAGCAGAATTTCCCTGCCTGCCTTTAGGGCATTTTCAGACATCAACTTCTCTGCTTTAACCAGTGAAGTGCTGCAAAGCACAGCAAGTGCTTCCACCCCTGCATTGAGCTGCTCTTTTAACTGTTTGCCTTTTCACCAGAGAAAAAAACCACCAATCCTACATCCAAATGGAATTGCTGTGGGAATTCTGAGCAGCAAATGTCCAATTACCCACCCTAAAATTTACCCAAACCATCTGCATTACTTCAACAATCCTCAAAAGAGTAAAACTAATTCAACTTTGCTCAGAAGAAGGAACTTGCTGTGATACATCACAATTCCTAAGATTGTGGTTGAGCACTAAGAATAAACTCAGTGAACAGGATCTGCCCTTTTGCCCTGAAAGAGCATCTCAGCTGCAATCCCATCCCTGGGTCAGGGCTGAGCAGGGCCAACCATTTGCAACTTTGCTACAACTGACAATTTTGTACCACAGCAATGTGATTACAGCCAAGGGAAGGGAGGAGCAGTTATCCAAAAAGTGATGCTAAAGGGAAGGATAAAAAAACAAGTGGGCAATGGAAATAGGGAGGAAATGTCCAAACTATTTTAATGGCTTTTATTCTGGCTACCTGGTAGGCAGTAACACAGACCTCCTGGGGCTCTCCCCATCTCAAGCTTCAAAGCTGCTGCTTCCAGCTCATTTCAGCTAACATGGCTTTCCTGGCAGGAATCAATACATCAGCTGCAAATGCCCAGCTGGATTCCAAAAAGTTTCAGTTTCATACATAGAAATTATATTAAGAGACAACAAAAGCAAAGCATTAAAACTCCCCCAGTAGATAACAACTTCAGTGCCAATGAAATGAAAGATGGCACAGTTTTTACTACATTTCAGTTTTAAATATTTGGCCACATTTGGAAACGCTGCAATCAAATCCACACATGTAAGTGCTGCAGGGCAGCAGAAGCAGGGGGCTTGTGCTCCCAGTTCCAAGCTGCCCCATAAATGACATGAGGGGACTGGTTTCCAAACATCCACAAGCTCTGCTCTCCAGACAGCTCTCCAGGGATTCTCAAATCTGGGCCACAAATCAAATGCCTGCCTTCCTAGAAGGCTGGGGAGCTGACTGCCCCGTGTGCAGCTGCACACTCTGATTAGAAAAGGAGGCCAAAAGTCGGTTCCTCTATAAATTTCAAAGGTCTTAGATAGATAAATCCACATCAATTTAATAGAAGCTTTTTAAAGTTTTTGACAGCTCTGTTGTAAATCACTGATAAAAGCACCCACCATAACGGGCCACAGCACAAGTGTTGTCTGCAGAGGAAGAAAAGGTGCCCTTATCACCATCTGCAAGGTAATCTTTTAAATTATGAGTTCTCTATTCAGCCTGGAAAATCAACATTCCAAGTGACAGCCCGTTTCTGTGATGGAGATCTCTCTGTTTGCCTTGGGTTTCTCCTGCCCCTGTTCTTGGTTTCCTTTTGAGGATGGACTGGGGCAGCACTTGTCCACAAATCCAGACAAGTGTTTGATCCAGTCTCAAATTCTGGATTAGGATGTGCATGAATGTGGGGAGGGAAAGCTGAGTCAGAGCTCTCCATAAAGCATCCACCATCTGGCTGGTGCACTCTGGTGTCCTGCCATGGTACTTATCAACAAGGTGAAACCTTCACTATACCCCAGTAATGGGGGGGTATGAAAAGGAATATGATTTCTTTGTAACCTCACAGTGATCCACTCATCTGAATTATTAAAGATTAAAAGAAACAATGTTTCAGCAGCTCAGTACTCCCTCTGGACCAATCCTGTTACTAAACTTCCATATCATATAAAGATTTAATGTATTTTCATTTAACTCAAATTTATTATCAGCCATTTATTATTTCCAATAATATTTTCTCCCAGGGAACACAGAGCAATGGCAATCAGTACAGCTTGATCTTGCAGTGCATTTTTCAGCAGACCACTGTGAGCAGGTTCTGTTGTTCATCCTACAGAGAACTGGAACTCCTAACTTCTAGTTCAAATGAACACATCACTGTCAGAATAACTGGCTGGCAGGCTACAGGAAATAACACAGTACCAAAGGGTAGTGTTTTTCTTGTTAATAGCTACTTTAATTCAGAGAATGAAGGACAAAAAGGAGCAAATGAAGCAAGGGTAGAAAAGGGTTGCACCCCTCCATAGCTGTGCCACCTCAGACTGAAGGCACGTGGCATGGAGCAGTTGATGTGGAGCAAGGCATTGAATTGCCAATCTTGCACCTATTCTTTGGAGGTAACAGATCCACCATGTCCAAAAAGGCTATCCAAAATCATGAATCAACCCCAAGTCCTGCCTGATCAACCCACAAGCGTCACTGTTGCACTGAGATGAAGAAAAGGCACCGGGTGCATATGAGCAAGAGCAAAGGTACAACAAGGAGAGGGCCCAACAATCAACTCAGCTTCTTTTCCCTTATTAACAACACAAATATTTTTAAGAAGAATGCTCTGTGCATTGCCAGCACAGTGTTTCAGACCCTCACAAGGGTCACACAGAAGCCCCAGACACTGAGGTGATGCTGCACCATGACAGCCCTGATACCACTCACCCTGTTTATTTCTTTAAGAGCCACTTTTTTTAATTTAACAGTGAAGCCACAGAATCCAGGCTACAGATCCTTAACACCACGGGTTTTTTTCATTTGGTTTTCCTTTTAACTTATGATCCTGTTAAATTTGTTTGAGCCAATGTTTGTCTATGTCCATGAAGGTTTGTCACATTTATTCCAACAGTACAGAGCCCTCTCTCCCAGGATACTGCAATGGGAGAAGGTTTGATGGATTGCCTGACACCCACATTTAGAATTCACATTAACTATTGAATGTGCATATGCTTGTTTTATAGCCAAGCTGGTTTCAGTGATGCAAACTGAGACAGGAGAGCAGCATCTTTATTTTCTCTTCCTGAGAGATATCAAAATAAAAGCCTGAATTCTACCACACGGAAAATAAGAAATAAAATAATGGGAAATTTGAAGAAAAGTACTCTATATAGCTTACCCTAAAAAACTGTAAATTAAACTGTAAGTAAGATCCTTCTCACAATCTGCCTCCAGCCTTCCTATGAACCTGCACACAGAGATCTTTGGAAAAAATTCAACCAAAACCCACTAAAGTCTAAGAAAGCTTTACATAATATAAATTCTACTAGAATTTACAAGAACTAAAAGGATAACTGCCACAAACCCTGATATTGAGACTCATACACTGCAGCACTGCTTTCTTTTGGCTATAAGGGTCAGTATTTCCTGGCCAGACACCTCCTGTAATCCCATAATTAAACATTCAGGCATCCAAGAAATGACTCCACAGGCAGTTCCCAAGTTCATAAAGTTTTCTGGGTTCAAACAGGTGCCAGTATGTTCCTGAGAACTGAGCTACTGACTTCACATGTTCAAAATGTCACCCTCAGAACCTCCAAGAGCACCTTTAATCAGAAGCTCTGAAAACTAATCTACAAGACATAATAAACTGCATTTCACAACCACCCAGGATGTACAGACAGGACTTAGTGCACTGTTTTTCTCTGTCTATTTAAGAACTGCTTCCAAACCCATTAAAAGCAATTAAAGGTTGCTCCTATTTTCATTTCACTCTGGAACAGCTTCATGCAGAATACAACATGCTGAAGTGAAGGTTTGCTTTCAATGAACAGTTTTATGCTGAGAAGAGGCAAAAAAGGAGATTGTTCTATGATGTCATCTTCTAGAATATGCTTGGCTACTTCAAAGACTCAAAAACTTGTCCATTATGAATACTGGGCTGCAGTGTTATCAATCAGCTTGCTCACATCTGCAAAGCATTCACAAAAATAAAGCCTCTAATAGTGATGCTACTTGAGGAAATAGTCTTTCATATTGCAAAGTTATTCACACCAGAGCCTTCATTTCGCAGTTATTTTTGCGTGTTCTTATAACATTCATTTAAATTAAACAACTCTTACACTGCATTCACTGAAGTTGAAGAATACCAAAAAAATACTCAGC
Source organism: Manacus candei (assembly GCF_025592945.1). Taxonomy (NCBI): domain Eukaryota; kingdom Metazoa; phylum Chordata; class Aves; order Passeriformes; family Pipridae; genus Manacus; species Manacus candei. The sequence continues at coordinate 4,209,592 of NW_026138105.1, read as the reverse complement.
CAAATTTGTAAAAAATGGCAGAGAAAGAAGAGATGGTAATTACTGCCATTGCTATGAAAAAAAGCTGCTGAGATAGAGCCAATAATAATGAAATCCATTTAATAATCAAGAAGAGTCTCTTCACATTTTCTTCCACTCTCACGTTCAGCTCAATACTCCAGATTTACTTCCAAGTAAATCCAAGAAACAAAAGGTTGTGATTTCACACTTGGGCAGCACTGTTTGGAGTCAGAGTTCTCACAGGGGCATTCTTGTGTCGCTAAAATTTCGAGCTTTGTTAAATTTCTCTAGTGATTGAAATGGGCCCCAGAAAAAGGAAGGCAGTTTAATGGCTGTGTGCTCCCTGTAGGGAAGGGGGAGATGGTCCCTTGTCCTCCCCAGCCAGGAGCAGTGACTGTGATGAGCTCCCTGTGGGACAGGCAGTGGCATCTACTGAAGGTGCTGTGCACTGTCAAGCTTAAAAAAAACAAACAGCAAAACCAAACAAAATATTTGTTTTTGCAGCAAAGCATCCTGCCAGTGTCACTATATCAAATGCTCTCTTTGGCCAGAATACTTTGTCTGAAATTTCTTTGCAGTCTTAATGAAGCATCCCATACAATTCCCACCACTGGCTAAGAAATGAGAACTGTGTTAGAAGGTAGTGGGGTTTTTTTTGTTTGTTTGTGGATTGTTTGGGGGTTTTGTTTGGGATTTTTTTTGGTGGTGGTGGTTGGATGATTTTTTTTCTTTGGTAAAAGAAGTGACAATGTAGTGTCAAATGTAATGTCCCATGGCCTCAGACCCTGGGTGGGCAGACTTTTATCCTGACAGACCCCTGAGGTCCAATACATCATTATCCCACTATTCCAGATATATAAACACTGGCATGGAGAATGTGCAATGAGTGACTTGCCTGGTATCACAATATCAGTTACATGCAAACAAATCTCCACTTTCTTGTCCACTGTTCCTACATCCACCCACCAGCCAATATGTCCTGTCCAGTGGAGTCTGGAGTACCCAGTCTGAGCACATGTGACTCCTGCAAAGTCTTTCAAAAAGGGAAAAATAAGAGAAAAATGTTACTCCTGATGTGTCACTTGAGATGTGACCTGCAGGGATGAGGGAGGAGCAGACAGTGCTGGGAAAGAGGAGCTCTGGAGACTGTCTCTGGCATAAAATTGCACCACACAGAAGATGCAAGATTGTCAAACTCCCATGAACCAGTAACAATGCTGTGCCAGTAAGGAGGGATAATTACAGTTTAAATAATGGAGCTCTGAGCAACCTGGGCTAGTGGAAGGTGTCCCTGCCCATGGAAGGGGGTTGGAATGAGATGAACTTTAAGGTCTCTTCCAACCCAAACCATTCTGTGATTCTATAAGTGCAATCTAAACATCTGTATGTGTACCTACACATAAATACATCTACTAAAATCAGTGCTTCCAACCTCATAATGTTCCATCCAACATGACTCTGCTCTGAGTGAAGAGGCCACGTCTTTCCAAGGAAGGACAGCTAGGGAAAGGTAACTAAAAATGTAAATATTCCCACAGACCATCTAGACCATCACCACAGCACCTGTCCACAGCCCACAGAAATGTGGTAACACACACAAAACCTAAGCAGTTGTCAAAAAGACAACTGTGTTCAGTCAGTAGTCACTGAACATAAAGAAGGATTTGTGTACTTAAATGGCCATTTTTCCCAGTTGTATCATTTGGCCTAATAAAAGATGCTGTCCATACAAAATTACTTCCTCTCCATCCCACACCACCACCAAACTGCTGCTGCATCTGTTTACTCGTATCAGACGTGCATCATTCTCTTAAATGCTTTAAATTCTCTGTTTAATCTTCTGGGAAATAAAAATTAGAAAAAAATAATATAAAGAACCAGAGGGCATTTGAAAGCTCTGTGTTCCATTATCTCAACCATCTCCATAAGCCTGACCTGGCTTGCAACCAGATTAGACATAATAGCTTCTCCCCAGTGGAACTGGCCCAGTCTCTGTCTCTCCAGTTCAATGCTATCTCGTGCTGGCAGATTAAAGATAATGAGTGCAGACAGATACAGCTTTCCCTGCAACAGCAGCTAATGTTAGTGGCTTTGGAGGTGTTTTTTCCCTCCTGAGCCACCTGCCATCTGTTTAATCTACAAGAAAAAAAACGACCCAACCCCTTTTTTGTTGATGTCGCTTCGCATTAAACAGGCATCGCTGGCTGAGGCCTTGTCTCATCCTCAGTGAGTGCTGGTTTAACACCAGGAGGATGTTTCAAGGACAAGAAGAGCCAAAGTGGTTCTTGAACAACCTGCAGGACAAGAAGGACAGACCCTTTCTGGGACTGTCCAGCACTTTCTGCCACGTCCTTCATAAAAGCTGTGGCTTGGACAGGAGGATGGGTGCATTTGCACATATTCTCAGTCTGAATTAATTTGGGTATTCCAATGGCTTCCATGAAATTAGGTCCATTTGGATGCAGAGATAATCTAGTTGGGAATTCAAAGCTTCCTCTGCCTTTTCCACAACCACAGCTACAAGACTGTGCAGGGAAAACCCACACAGAAGAATGTGATGTCTTTCTTAAAAGAGAACACTTCAAAAATCTTTTTCTTGGTGTCACGTCTGTTTGATTTTTTTTTTAAATTAAAAAGCTAAGAAAAACACAAGAAAGAAAGAGGGAACCTGCTCTGCTTCCAACCTTCAGATAAACTTCATTACCACACAAGGCCCATACAGTCAGGCAACTCCTCACAGTCTGTCATGCATGTGCAGTGATGATGAGCTCTCCTGGGGAAGGGTAACACAGACCTGCAGCACCTGAAGCTGCAGGAGTGTATCCACCAGCTTCTTTCCACCTTTTCTGGATACTTTTTCCTTCTCAGAAAGTGCTTCTGACACCAGAGAGAGCTCAGAAATGGCACCTTCACTACAAACACCAAGGGAAAATGAGGATGGAGAAAGGGGAATGGGAAAGTCCCAAGGACAAGGATTCTCTGCAGCAATTCAAAGCTGGTCTGTCATCATCCCATCACACCTCTTACCCCCTCCAGAGAAAGAATGGGTCAGACTTAAACATTGGGAGATTGTATCTGATGATCCTGTAGTTCACCAAGTCCCTTCAAAACTAAGCAGACTGTTTTACACAAGAGAAAACATTACACGTAGGATATGTGCTTTGGCACAAAAAACCCCTCAACCTGCATCAACATCAGCTCCTGCAGTTCCTTAGGGATCTGTCAAGGTGGGTGAAAAGGGAAGTCAGCACTGCCTCCTCTTCTGTGTAATACTCCACCTTCTGCCTCTCTCCTCGCCTCCCTCTTTTGCACCACGACTCCTTTGAATTACACCAGTGTTTCCCCTTCTTTTTGCACAGGAAGTAAATCCTTCACCATTCCCAGGTCTGCCTCCTGCTTTGGAAAAGCGCTTGTGCAAGGAAAGCTGAAGTTACAGAGAGGCAGAATAACATCATGGCTGCAGAGGTTCATTCCTGAGGATTGTCTGGCTACATTTATGATAATCCCTTCATTCCATCTGCAGCCCACGCCCTGGTGTAACAACCTCCTTTTCTAGTTCCAAGAAATTATGCATTCATTATGGAGGAAATTAACACCTCAAAGCAAACTATAATTAGGAATTCTTCAATTCAGTTTATGCTTTTTCAATTAGCCCCTCTATAATTTTAATCACGGGAGCATTAACATGTTTCCGGAATTTATATACCTGTGGTATAATTAAATCCTGAAATGCCTTAGTCTGCAACAACAAAGCAGAGCTTAGTCATCTTCCCTTCTAGTGACTTTTTGTGTTATTACAGACACACCAAAGGGCACCTGGGAGTGTAAACATCACCACATGCAGCAGAGAGGAGCCCACTTGTCCTCTGAACTCATCGTCCTCACTCCTGGTGGAGGGACTGCTGGCTGGGAGGTGGCCTTTTGCCAGGGACTTGTGCTCAGACTCATCCCATCTCATTTTAAGTCCCTTAAGGAGCTGCTTCAATTAGGTAAATCACCCTTGGTGCTCCACCAGAAGAGCCAAGGTGCTTCCTGGGGGCTGCTCCAACCCCAAACAGCTCTGGCCACGCTCAGCCTGTCCCACTGAAGGGTCTCAGCCAAGGGTTGAGAGTTTCTCATTTTTGGAATCTTTTACATTGTTTGTTATTATCCTTCCATTCAGTGACAGCAAGGAAGGGGCACACTGGCTCTGGGAGCTGTGAAGAAAAGGAATGTCCTGGGGAAAAAACCCTCAAACTGGCAACTGTGGGTATTTTCTCCTGCTCCCTCATCTTACTGGTTGACAGCTTGATGTGAGAAAATGACCATCAATTTGTGAGTCTCAGCTTAAAGTTCAGACTTCATTAACCTTTTGATTGCTGGAATTAAATCTGACAGTTTACATGGTCAGCACAAAAGATTTATGCAAAAATATTCCTTCCCCCACTCAAGTATCCTCCAGTCACACATAAAAAGTGTTAGCAAAAAGCCTCACTGTAGTACTAATAAAATGCTGCTTGACACAAAAGAATTGGCTGCATGTGTAATTTGATTGTTAAAGTATTATCATGAAAACAGACTCAAATTTTATGGTTTTCCTCTCCCATTTCTGTCCACTGCCAAAGCTCTCTGTGGAATGGTCACAGACACAGCAGGTCACCCAGGTTCCCACATCAGCTGTGCTTCTGATGGCTGATAAATGGCCAAAGGCAGTTCTGTGACTTTTTAAGGGACACAGTTCTCAGATGAACAGTTTTCTGTTCCAGTAAGAAAATGCATTTCCTGTACTAGATGAAACAATTGACCCCAAATGCCCTTTATCCTCACTTTTTAGCACTAACACCTGGCTCTTTGGGGGAACTAAGAAAACCTTGGAACCTCCATTCCATAAATGATGCCGTGGTACATGAAAGACTACAAATATTCCTTCCTGAAACTTATGGTTGTCAATCTGCATCCTGATGCATCCCTGTATCTCCTGACACAACAGGCAAAGCACTTCTAATATTCAGAATAATTTCAAGTCCTACTGAAGCCATTATGGATGATCCCTGGAAGTGTCCAAGGCCAGGTTGGACAGGGCTTGGAGCAACTTGGGATGGTGGAAGGTGTCCCTGCCACTGGCAGGAGGTTGAAATGAGATGGTGTTTAAGGTCCCTTCCAACCCAAACCATTCTAGGACTGCATTTAATACCACAACTTGACAGCTCTAGCTGAAATGGAAGTGCAGGCTCAGGACTGCAGGGTTCTGGCCAAACTAACCAGAGTTTGGGCACATCAACGAGGTCAAACCTGTGAGTGCTTCTGTGCAACCCTATTCTGTTCTTTTTTTGGTGTAACAAACATCATGCTGGTCCTCACAGCTGCCATCATTCCACCCAAATTCTCATTTTCATGCTTTCTCATTCTCATTTTTGTTCTCTCACATTTGCACATGGTTAAAGAAAAAGCAGATCTGGTTTATCTCTAAGAAGAAAGAAACTCTCTCATTTACCTTCAAACCCTGAGCTAAATTGAAGGCAGAATGCCAGGCAAGAGAAACCCAGCTTGAATGATTTCAGAACAATATCCCTGAGGTATATTATGGGAGATGTTAATTAATACAGATAATTAGGCTTATAATATCAGAAGCCTAGATTGATAATCTCATTCCTCATTAAATACAACAAAATTAAAAAGATCTAATGTGACGACTATTTTGCCCTGTATTCAATCAACCCACTCATGTGATGCAGACATCTGAATGTGAGCTTAGAAAAGGCAGGCCAGAAATTTGATTTTCCAGGTACTAAGAAGATGCCTATCAAGGCAATCCAACTTTCAGAATCAGGCAAGATAATTTCAGCATTAAACCCCTTTTTATTGTTTTGCTTGCTCCTTGACTCCAGTCTTTATTTTGGAACACAAGGTACGCTGCATGGGAGTTTTAAGAACAAGCAATTGCCACCCTTTTCATGGCATTAATGAATTAATTATCAGCACAAATGCCTGAGGTGAGCTCATGTGATTCCACTGAGAGGCTGCAAGGCAGTGAGCTGAACAGCACTGCTCCCTGTACAGTGATGGAGATCTATACACCAAAGCCACCAGCTCCAAAACAGAACAAAAACCTCAACAAATATTGTGAATTTAGAGTTTCTCCCCACGGAATCGAGGTCACTGGGCCTGCAAACCACTCTTTTGTAAGGATGGAAAGAACTACTGGGCAGGAAAAGCAAAATCAGACCAAGGATGCCAGTGAGAGGGATGCAGGAAAAGTCACTGAGGATGAAAAGATGATGCCCAAAATGACAAAAAAAAAAAAAAGAAAGAAAGAAGGAGTTATCTGGAGATTAAATTTATAGCCTGTGGCTCCACACGCTCTCAGTTTCTGCTTTGTTGTTGATGGAAATGAAAGGCAAGTGTTAGCTAGTTAAAATCTCAGTTCTCCAACATAAAATGGAAGCAAAACCACTGCCTTCCATCACAGGAAATTTTCATTTGTTACTGAATGTAGGAATACTTAGGTACGAACACATCTTACAAGATTGTTTCCTGGGAGAATAGCTCGGGCATAAAACCAGAAAAAAACATTGTTCTTATGTGTTCTGTTAAATAACACTACAGATGTTCTCTCTTGATATGTTCAACATCATGGACACCAAAAATTACCTTTATTTCATGCTTAGAAGACCAAGACTCAGATGTTGATACTTAAGAGTACATGAGGCTCAGTCCATATAAATTAATTTCTCCTCCTGGCTGAGTGTTGATATGAAAATATTTATTTGACCTTTGCCCAGTACTTCTAAATATATTTTAAATCTTCAATCTCCATTCTCTTATTTGGATTTACTCCATTCCTTTCAGATGTACATTAATAAAATAAGCCATCCTTCCTCACAAAAACGATTGCAAGTATCTGACCATTGCATGCATTCACAATAAATGATCCTACCTGAATATATTTCTCCAGGATCACTTACACATGATACTTACACTGCAAATATATATATATATATATATATATATATATATATATAAATATCAAATATATATATTCTACCCCACCCCAAAAAATATATCTGCAAAAAGGCAAGAGCAAAGGTCAAACAAGATTGTTCCAATTATACTGTTTTATAATTATACTGTATATAATATATATATAGTATATATAATATACAATCATACTGTAATATAATTCCAATTATATTACACAGTGCAGGGATCAGGTGCCTAAAGACTGTCCTGTACCTGGGTGCTGGCAGCACACAAAAGAACACCACAGATTATTTACTGACACATCTCTGAGAACTGCAGGAAGATAAAGAGATTAAATCCATCTTCTTCCAACAGAAAAGTTCTCTGCTGTCTGAAACCCCCCAAAACATAATTGCAGGTTGTTCTCTAACATCCTCCTACAGTGTCCTCCAGCTCCAGCACTCAGAGCAGGGTATGGGCATGGCAATCACACCTGTGGGCAGCATTTATGCCAACTCTGAAATCCTCTAAACTAATACCTGCTCTGGAAATTTGATTTTCTTCATAATAGCAGTATAGGTAGACTGACAGAAGCAACGGTGTGTTAATAAACCAGATGGACTTTCAAATATCCAACACCCAAAAACCAGCCCAGTGGACGAATCGTGTGGATAAAACCCCTCACAGTGGTATTTCCAAGCAGTGAGTGGGATATAAAGCCTCAAACAGAGGTCTGAAGATGTCATATGTGAATAATCTATGCAGGACTGACTCAGCCCTCCTGACAATAACACATTCAAAGGCAGAAATATCCTCAAAATCACATTGGAGATTTTCAGGAAAGAGCTGAGGAGTAAAGATTGAGAACACTTGCATTCTTCCTTGCTCTTGTGAATGCATTATAGATGAATGTCAGCCCTCAGCATATCAATCACAGCACCATTCATGGGGTTTAGATTGATATAAGAACACCTAAAAGTTATTTTTAAAGGGCAATGTGGAGTCAAGCTCTGCAGGTTATACCATGAAAAGTAAAGGCACCAATGCAGTGCCTGTGCCACAAGGGAGAACATTTCTGCTTGCTGAGGCTTCTTTTGGCAATAGGACAAAATAGATCAAAGATTATCTAAGTTTATATTAATGCTATTAGTTCATATGAAAGTGTCTTCACTGTTACCCATAGATCATTAACAATGCAGAGTTCATGGTCGTTATTTTATAAACAACCACATTTAAATTATTTATCACGAGCACTGGGGAACATCAGAAATGTCTTAATGCTCAAAGTGACTTTGGAGTTGGTGTGTCTGCTTTTCAAATGAATGATAAAAACAACAAATCTTATTTTTAATATCCTACAGTATTACTCTAAAAACGTTCTTGCAGACCATGCTCCATCTCTGTGCTACAGCAGAAGGAAATAGCTCAAAAATAAGTTACTTAACTATCTTATAGATGGATACTACCTTGGAGTCACACCCCTACATCACTCCAGCTCACCAGCCCCACAACAGAGATTGCTCAGACATTGCCCTAAATCTCTGCTTGTCTTAATGCCTTCAGTACCTGAGCACAGGATGGCATCACATCCTTGAGGGGCTCTAAGCCACTTAAGTTTGTGGCAGACTTTTAAAGTACATTTTTTTTTATCACATTTAATAGACATGACTGGAAAATACCACACTTGTGAAAGAGAAATAAACCATGTACAACCAAAAGGCAGAACAACTGACCAGACAAAAACAAAGATATATTTGAGTTCAGCTTGAATACAATTAAAAACATTGAAGAGAATAAACCACCACCTCACTCTTGTGTAATTAAGAGTGTCCCAAGGAGTTCATAGTATGTTATTCATGTGTTATTCCTGTAATGTGCTGGGTGCTGTTGACATTCCCTACTCTGAGGGAATGTTACCTGCTTCTGCATAGGTATTTTGAGAGAATCTCACAAATGGGAGTGTGCAGAACAGACTGGAAGAAAAGGGAACAGGTTGGGAAAATAAAGGTTGGAATAACTGGATTTGTCAAGGCAAGACTAGGAACAGTCTGGATGGTTACACAGAGGAAGGTACTCCAGCATTCTCGGGTTGTCATATTTAATAAAAAGCTAAAATTCCTCCTCCCCTTTACTCCCCCTGCCTGTCCTGGTTTCCATTCACACATCTGTAAGTCAATAAAATGGACTCATAATAGGAAATAATTTTATCACTTAGATGTGGCATGTAAATATTGCCCTCTCTGCAAACATGTGTATAATGGCCTACGATGCAATTAAAGAAACCTGAGTGAAAATTTATAAAAAATCTCTACCAATTTTATATACAGATGCATTTGCTGGCAAAGGCATTATTCACTGAATGCAGTTAAACTGCAGTAAATCGACTTTGAGAAAAATCACAAGACTTTTCAATAAAAAGACAAAATAGCAACACTGTTAAGACAGCAGGTGGTAAAACGAGATACAGGAATGTTCCCCCATATAAAGAAATAAAACAAAACAGAGCTGTGTGATTTTACTGCTCTTTTCCAGCAGAAAAACATCCCTAAAGGACTCAGAAAATAGGCTCCTAAATTTGCTCATATGGAGTAGCAGAGATTGAAAGGGAAACTTTGAAATACATTCCTCAGAAAAGCTAGAGAATGGATGGTGCAAGTCTTAAAGAGCAGACTTTTTTCCTGAGCCTGTCAATGCAATCTGGGGGAAAGCTGTGACACAGGCTGGACCACCAAGCCATGTAGGATATTTCATTAAATCCAGCAGTTTACCTCTGAGCAATCTGCTCCTGAATACATCCTTCAAAAGCACTAAGAACCTGTCAGTGAGGCACAGAAGTCCTGGTCACTTGGAAAGAAGGAACTAGAGGTTTTTTAAAATACCAGGCATGGAAAAAGCTTCCAAGGTCTCTTGTGAAAACTGGAGGTAAAAGCCTGAAGATCCCACAGGGAGGTCATGGATACCTGCTGGATACCACTGCAAAGCAGGACCCACTGCTTTTCTAAGTGATTCCAGTTGCTGCTCTCAGTTGAGAAACCTGGCAGGAGGAGTGGCAGGATGAGGGGAAGGATGAATGGCCAACTGGCACTTCTGCCAGTGACAGATAAGGCAGTGCCAGCTCAGAAGGGAACTTTGCTCATCTGTGCTGGTGCCTTTTCTCCATGTACAAACCCACCCCGATGGAAGAGAGTGACAAAGCACAGACCTCTAAGCCATGTTCCACAGTCAGGGAGTGTCCCAGTCCAGCATCTCATCATTAAGAGCAGGGCCCAGCTCAGAGTCAGCCAGAAGAAATGTTTTTTTCTATTCCCCAGGTTCCTGGGCAGCTCCCTGCCCCCAGATGACCAGGGAAGTGACTGCACCCCTGTACTGGGCACTGCTGAGGCTGTACCTTGAGTGCTGTGTCCAGTTCTGGGCCCCTCACTGTGAGAAAGACATTGAGGGGCTGGAGAGAGTCCAGAGAAGGGAATGGAGTTGGGGAAGGGGTTGGAGCACCAGAAGCTGCTGAGGGAGCTGGGGGGACTCACCCTGGAGAAAAGGAGGCTCAGGGGGGACCTTCTGGCTCTGCAATTCCCTGACAGGAGAGGGGAGCCAGATGGTGGTCATGCTCTGCTCCCAGGACACAGGGATAGACAAGAGGAAATGGTCTCAAGCTGCACCAGGGGAGGCTCAAGTTGGATATCAGGAAGAATTTCTTCATGGAAAGGGTTGTCAAGCACTGGAACAGGCTGCCTAGGGAGGCTGTGGAGTCCCCATCCCTGAAAGTGTCCAACAACTGGACATGGCACTCAGTGCTCTGGTCTAGTCTACAAGGTGGTGAAGGGTCAAAGCTTTCCCAACTTAAATGATTCTGTGGTTGTGTAATTCTGTAAATCCCCTGCTCTGTCAGCAGGACCTGCTTACCTACACTAGCAAAGCCTCACTAAATCAGAACTCCTTTTCTCTGCACCAGATTCATTCCTTCACTGTACCACCAGCCCAGCAGCAACAGCTGGATTATGTGTGTGAGAAGTGAGGTCAGACCCAGAAACTGCACAAATGCATCTGCAAGCATTGAAGACAGTTCAGGCATTCCTACAGTACTTACAGACAGGCCTTGTTCACCATGGAAGAGAGGGCAGGATGAAGACCTGGAGCCTCCTCCACCTTCCCACAGCACCACTCAGTACCCAGCCCCACGTCCTGCTGTGCTCCAGCCCTGCAGAGGCATCTGAAGTGCTGCTGAGAGGGTAATAACCCTGCACAGTGCCAGCAGCAGTCCTTCCTGGAGGTTAACAGCAGGAGGCAAGGAGGCTGAGGCGTTTATAAAAGGAGACTGTGAAAGGCAGAATCAACAGCCGAGTTGGCCTTTTAGTCAGCGCTGGCTTTCAGCAGCTCCATTATCAGAGGAGGACGAGAGAGGCGTGAGGGAAGCCTGGGGAGGAAGGAGAAGGGGGGGGAGCTGTGAAGAGAGAAGACAAAACACCCACCTGACAGGTGCTCCCCGGGACTGAGCAGGCTTCAGCATCACGGTGATGGTGGTGTCGGTCTCGTTGAGGGGCGAGTCCGTGTCGTACTCCGGCATCGACGGCGCTGCAGCAGAGCAGGGACACGTTAGGAACACACCACTCATTCACTCAGGTTAACACTTCCTGCAGACCATTTCACATTCCTCAAATGAAATACCAAAATACTCCCAGGTGTTACGACCAGAGTTACCAAAACTGCTTAAATATTTGGACGCTCTTTTTCTCTTCAAATTAAACGGGAATTGGCCCCCCTGGATCTTCAAGCTGGCTTTGAAAATCTTCAAGGTGGCTTTGAATTTTTAAGATTTAGTAATGCTTTGAGGTGGGATCATTCCTTCCATTTTATGGGGGAAGAAAGAAAAACGGACATGATAAAAAAAAACACTCAAGAGGAGTGAGTCAGTGGCAGAGCTGAGGAAAGCACCCAGGAATCCTGAATCTTTTCTGGTCAGTGGATTAGCCTTCTCCCATCTTAAGAGTTGTTAATACAGAGACTTAAGCTGTGCCCCCTTGATTAGCTGGAGGGTGTGTTATGGAGCACAGAAGATGAAAAGAGAGTAGCACAAATTAGCCAGGTTATTTTTGCACCCAAACCCGTGACATTTTACCCCAGTGCTTTAGTGATGCTGACTCAACAGGCAGCTGCACAGATTCCAGGGCTGCCCTCAGGCAGTTCCCAGCCATGGCATCCCCATCCCTTCCCTGACATGTTTTCCAAAGCAATACAGAAACCCAAGGAATATTCACACTCAGTCAAACTTTAGTTTCTACTTCTGCTTTGTTATCTTCTCTTAGGATCATTCCATGAAAGTAGAAATTTTCCTTAGGAAACATATTTTACTTATTACTTTTTCCTTCCTGTTTGGGACAAATTCATCTATTTGGGACAAATTTTACTGTGTAAGAACTGAAGAGATCACGAGGTCAGAGCAGTATCAAGTCTGTTCCAAAGATGCAAGTTTGGTTCAAGTATCTTTAAAGTACAAAGCAAACAGAAGAATTCACACAAATAGTTCACCTGTAACTCACAAGGGCAGGCTGCACTGTGGGGGATCCCATATTTAATCCTCTCATGGTGATTTCCACTGTAATCCTGTTTACAATCAGGATTTTTATCTAAATGCCTGAAAACTGTCAAGAATGGGGCTGCTATTATCAGCTCAGCTACTGACTTCCCTGTCAATAAGCCAGGGAAGAATGAATGCCAACTCCTTCAGGAGGATTTCTCTGAAATAAGGTGCTCTGCATCAAGGGGAAGCAGTGAGACATTTAAAGAAGACACATATCACCAGTGGTCTTCTGTACTAGAGATCACCACAGATGCTGGAGATCACAGACTGATTTGGGTTGGAAGGGAACTCAAAGATCCTTTTGTTCCAACCCCCTGTCCTGGGCAGGGACACCTTCCACCATCCCAGGTTGCTCCAAGCCCTGTCCAACCTGGCCTGGGACACTCCCAGGGATGGGGCAGCCACAGCTTGGAGATGGCAAGGCCAGTTTGGACACCACAACAAGGCTGGGCTCTGCCTTTGCAGCCTCCACCATTCTGCTCTGAAGCTTCTGCCCCAAGTGCAGCACTGCACTGGTGCCACTGAATTGTTTCTGGATTAGCTGTTGGCTACCTTGGACACCTCTCAGACCTGTTCAATCACCCACTGTGTGATCACTGCACCTGCCACAGACAATAATAATCTTACTGTCAGACACTGTATAGCTGAAAAGTAAATGGAAGAAATAGGTCTTGCCAGGCCCAGCTAAGGGCATGGAGAATAAATAATCCAGTGATCCTGGTCTGTGCTAGTCACAGGACAGCAGAATAAGATACAGTAGTTTTCTTGTGTGCTCCACACAGAATAGGTGTGTGGCACCTCACTCAACCCACAATTGGCAGAGATGTCCCTAAAATAGCAAGCCCTGCTCATCAGATGAATGAATGCCTGTGTTCCTGCCCAAAGAAAAGTCCTGAGAAATTCTGCTACTCAGTTGGGATTGAGATGTAAACAAATGTGTCCACCCATATAAACAAATATGCTCACATATTGCTACAGCACAGATGTCTTTCTGTTTTCAAACACATACAGACTTACAAGGACATTCCAGTCAGTGCAAAAATCCTTCTTCTCCCAAATAACCTTGAGACTGCCTTTTAGAGCAAGTTGAACAGTCATTTCCAAATTACTTGGAAAATGCAAATGTCACAAATTTGACCATGCAATGAGATAATCCAATGTCAGAGACCATCCTAACGCTTGCATGGAGTTTGCACCCAGCTATTGTGACCCAGGTATTCCACAGGTGGCAGGAAAAAAAGACAATAAACCAAGTGTGCATACAGGTAGTAGTCATGCAGGCTTCCAACACAACTTGAGCACTCATGGAATAATAAAATTCAAAGGAAGAGAATCAGAGGGGAAAAGCACTACCATTGTTGAGCTATTTTACTTCTCTGGTCACAAAGGAGTAGAGTGCACACAGTGCTGTCCCTTCACAGCAGGGCTGCACAAACCCCAACAGTCCATGCAGCTCTTTGGACACTTAATGGCTTTACTTCAAGTAATTTAGGGCTTTTGGACTGAATGTTAAGGGTTCAAACCCTGCAGATGGTCAGCAGAAGAAGGGGATGCATTTTACTTCCTTCAAGTTTACCCTGTCACTTATTGCTCACAATTTGCTTTTATTAACCAATTTTGAAAAAGGGCAGTGGAAAACACACACTGTTGTGCCCTCTTTCCTACAGCACTCAGCCCTAATTTTAAGCATTCCAAGTGTCCTGAATGTCCCAAATGTTTATTTTGGCTTTACTGAAAAAAAAACCAGTTAAGGTAGTTCAAAAAAATGTCAGCACTTCTCTCTGTTAGAAAAGCTATTTTAGTGCAATCAACTAAATGTTAAAATTAAAATCAACATATATCTGCCCAATATCACCTCTACCATCCCTTTTCTGATAACTAGCCTAAGTCTCCTCTTTGTTTTTTCACATGTTCTCTTTGCAATGCCTCCTTATTTTAGTGCCTTTCATATTCTTGTCTGCCTACCTCAAGCCCTCCCTCTGCTCTTACTCATAAAAACCCCAATGAAAACAGCTTTCCTCCTTTATTTTTAGTCTCTCTGCACTATTAATTCCATTACTTCATTACATCCATCTTGGTGCATTCTGAAAATAAAAACCACATTACTGAAGGAGCTTCCCCATCCAGGCAGATAATGCTGACAATAATTATTATAGAGGTAGCTCATTTGTACAACTAATGATGATTCTCATTTAAAACACTCCACAAAAACATTTAAGATACCCACAAATTAACCACTGCATTTGTTACCAGATCAAACACAGGTTTAAAAATCTGCCCTATGAAATTGGGAGAGACACTGAGTTGAATATTCTTAATTGTTTTATGCACCAGCTTTAGATCTAAAGAACAAAGCACTGGAAAGAGGTTTATTTTTTATTTCTTCAAAGCAGTACCTGAAATTTTAGTTGCAATCCGAGTGGTGATGGGTGGCCCAAAGCCCTTGACTGTGCTGGCTTTGATGGTGAAGGAATATGTGGTCCCTGGGTATAATCCTACAAACAGGTGGTGGGTCTCATTCCTCAGCTTGAACACTTTCCCCCTTTGGCTGGACAGGTCAGCACTGGGATCCAGGGACCCAACGGCCTTGTATGTAATCTGCAAATGAAGAACAAGGAAAGGAAGGTGATAAGGGGCCTATTTTTGCTCCCCTGTTTGCCATCTCTTGAAATCAGATGTTGAAAACACAAGGGCAGGGATAATTTCAGTATCTCTGGTGAGCAGCTCTGTATTTGCATCCCAACGTGGCAATTTTACTTAGGGAAAAACTAATCTTTTCTCTCCACTCAAACCTCAGCATGGGTTGATCCACAACAAAAGATGCAATGAACTGCTTTTTTATTCCAAATCTCAGAACTTCTGTAGTCAAATCAGAGCACACAGCACGACCGGCACAATTACCAGGAGAATTTCCCACACAATCCCCCCCAGCATCTGAAAACCCTCGGTGCAAACATGGATACGTTTTCCTTTGGAAAATCATCTTTACCACATTTTCTTTTGGCAAATCATCTTCTCATAAGGCAGCTGAAAACAATGGCAGCAACAAAGGCTTTGTAAGTCTTTTCCTGTGCTGAGAGAACACGCCGAAATGAAACTGTACATTTAAATGAAATAAATATCACCAAGTCTTTAGATAAAAGCCCTTCTTTTTGCCTTTATTGTAAGCCAGCCACTGACATCCTTTCCCTCCCCTCACTCTGAGCCTCGGAGTGCAGATTTACATGTGGTTTACACCTGAGAGAATAAGCCAGGAGGGTTCTGGACCTGGAGAGGTGTCAGGAATACACCTGTAGCTGGTGCCAGTGCACCTGGAGAGGAATCCACACTGCAAACACGCCTTTGAAATCCTGCTCCAGCTCCATCATCCCACCCAAGGAAACCCACTGGATATACAGACACTTGCAAGCAAAACTCATGACTTATTTACCAGCCAATTCCTTGCCTGCCTTCCAAATTCAATCCAAAGGCAGCTCAGTTTCAGTAGAGCTGTCAATATAATACACTGTGCTCTGCTGCTCTCCTAACCTTTCCTGATATTATGGGATCCTCACTTATTTGTAGTGAAACACTATGAATAAATCAATGTATGTTAATACACGAAGTCTTCAATTTTTTATGAAGGTCTCCACAAGAATCTAATTCCCAGCTTTGCTTGAAAGAGCCTTTGAAAATTTTTAAGTCGTTTGTCTCGTGACAGGAGGAAAATGTTGCATTTTCAGGAAAAATAAATAGCCAATGTTTAAAAAGGGGAGGTTTTAATAGTAACAGGATAAATAAGAGACTGATGGTGCCAGCACAGTCAGATGGTGAAGGAACTCAGAAGGATAAAGGACAGGCACATTCCCAACAGCACAAGAGGGACAGAACACTGAGCCCTTCAGGAGCCTTCAGCTGGACAGACATTACATACTCAGGAGGATGATTCAAATCCCAAAATTTGGCTACATGAGTCCAGATTCTGTGTAAAACGTAAACCAAGTCAACAGTACAAGTTCAAGTCTACAGGAAGCTATCAAAAAAGGCTTTCTATGTTTAATTTCCAGGTGTTCAGTGATATATAATTGCTGTGACAGACTGTGGGGAATCAAATAAGAACAGATCACTGTAAGAAATACAGTGACCAGTTCTTGCTCTCAGCAGAGTCAGCCTCGAGCTCTTCTCTGCCTCCCTCAAGAGGGGTTGAAGTGGGGAGGAAAGTGTACACAGACACTGCCAGGAGAGCCCGTGGCCCACCTCTGTGATGACCCTTGTCATGACCACCATGAGCTGGGAGTCTCCACATGGCCATTTGTGACACATTTTTGTGGTTGAGGGACTGGATTTCTGTGGTTGCTGAGTGCTGATGGTCGAGCAGCAAAGCCCCAGGTGAAGCAGATGAAGCAGCCCTGAACACAGAGCCCTCCACTTGGAAAAGGAGGCAAACAGGGAAAATCACCATCATTTCTCTCTGCCAAGTGAGATACCTGCTGTTTCTTGGATATTAATGCTACCCTGAGTGTGGATTAACATCTGAGAGCTCTGTCTCAGTCTATCCCTCCACGGACCTCCCAGCTGAGCTGCAGCAGCTGCCACTTCAGCTGCATCCCAGCTGCCCTTGCCAGCAGCATCTCCTGCAGTGGGGGATGGCTGCTCCCTCCTGCCCTGGCACAATCCATGCTCTGCCAGCCTCAGGCTCCCCAGCCATCCCTGCAGCACTCCTCACAGTGTGCCACCATCACCTCCAGTCAGTGGTACTTCCTCACTGGAGTATCTGAGCTACTCATGATGGATCATGAGATCACTCAGTATGGATCTGTGTGAATCCACGTCCCTGTGCCAGGAGAGTTCTCCTATAGAAATAAAGATGCTGCAATACATCACTTATATGTTCTTTTTCACGTGTAAGTGTATCCTGCACCAAATTATAACCAGCTGAAAGGAAGACACTAAGGAATTGCCACTCCTCTTAACTGATTTAAACTAAATTTTCTGAAGCAAGGGAAACTGCGGGGAACTAGAGAGTGAAAAATTTTCAAGAAGAAACCACGGAAATTTCAAACTTTGGAGTCATTTATAAAAGCACAAAAACATGTCTGGAGAAGAAATACTTTCCTGGAACAAGAAGGATGCTGGAAAAAAAAAACACCTGCTCTTGTGGTTCCTATGCTGAGTATTTATCTTAATTTCTTGTTCCAAGTGTCAAAGCATTTCATTACAAAACAAACAAGAGATTCTAATCAAAAAAAATGAGATGACTCAATCGCTAGAAAGCAGCTGTTCTAAATTATAATAAAAAAATCTATTTTAAAGACAAGTCATGTCATCTAATACTTGTGCTTTCTGGGGAAAAAAGAAAAAGAAACAATATTAATAATTTAAATGTTTAAAAACCTACAAAGAAAACAAACAGGAAAATACTCAGAAATATATTTGAGAATATAATTCTGACTGGAAATATTGAAAATATTTATTTGCACTCTGATGTAGAATAAATGCAAATACAAAGATGAGGAAATTTCTCACAGGATTGAAACTCTATGTTTTTTAACCACCCTCCTGTTATCTCCTGCACACCAGGCACTGCCTTAAGTGGAAAGTTGCCTTTCCTCTACAAACTGGAATGTCTGTCCCATGTTTACATATGGAATGGAGAGTTTACATATTGGCTCCAGCAGAACTTGATGATCCCAAGGAAAGCTTTTAGTGGCCAACACTACAATGGTTCCAAACACAGCAAAACCAGGCAAAGAAATACACATTAATAAATGCTAAATCTTTCTGGGAATCTCCTTCATGGAGTTAATGAAACACTTCTCAAACTGAAGCAATGAGAGAAGCAAATCTGGAGAAATCAGCAAGTCAGATGGTGAAGGAACTCCGAAGGAAAAGGACAGGCACATTCCCACCAGCACAGGAGGGACAGAACACTGAGCCCAGGAGCCTTCAGCTGGACAGGAATCACACACTCAGGAGGAGCACAGAGGATTCAAATCCTCTGCAAAATTTGGCTACATGAGTCTAAATTCTGTGTAAAGTGTAAACCAAGTCAACAGTACAAGTTCAAGTCTACAGGAAGTTATCAAAAAAGGCTTTACATGTTTAATTTCCAGGTGTTCAGTGATATATAATTGCTGTGATAGACTGTGGGGAATCAAATAAGAACAGATCACTGTAAGAAATGGGATTGTTAGTGAGTTCACTGCTGGATCTTAATTATTTATATCCTTTATAATCTATATAAATACGTGATACAGCATCCAAACTATGCCAGTGCCCTACTAACCAGAGGCATCCCCTCTTATTCCATCCTTCTTTCTGTTTTTCACCCATTTTAAACCTTGGAATATTAACTCCTTGAAATCACCGAGCTGTGTTAACCACCACAGGGATGTAGATATATAATATCTACAGCTCTTCTCTCCTTCACAGAGCCCAATTTAACACAATTTTCCAGGGAGATGGGAATGCTTTGCTAACTGTCATTGTCTGCAAAACTTCTCTTACAAGGGCTTATAAAACTTTAACAGGGAAGGGAGAGACCACAGCAGAGGAATTAACTAAACTAGGAAGCACAAGGTTATTTTCCACTGCAAATGTTTCTTCAGAAGAAAACACATAATTAAAAAAATAACAAAAATAATCCCCCCTTAACCCACTTGGATTTTTCCAAAAGCCCAGAGGATTTCTTGCAACCAGAGAAGTTTGGTGAATTTTACTCCTTCTTTGCACAGTGGGAGAAGAGAGGGCTTTGTCCTGTGCTTTTTGAAATAAAATTATCAGCAGGTGTGGTTGAAAATTAGAGGTTAAAAAGATCCCTATGCAAAAAGAGGGTTCATATTGTTAAAAATGTGGCAATTAAACAGTGAAATGGACCATCAAGCAAAGTGATAAATTATACTTTGGTTTGAGGAGTTCCTCTGGAAGGACATATTATGGCACAATCACAAGGCCACAAGCTTAATACAAGAACAAACCATGATAAAGATCTCATGACTTCACTGAAATGGCCCTTGTCCTCCACTACTAAAATCCTTTGGGACCCCTGGATGGCTGTTCAGATTCTCTTTAATCCTCTTAAATAAATAAATTAACAGGACAGAATATTCTGCTCAAAGCACAGCTGATATATCCATTCAGCCTTCCCATACATCTGATACGTTCCAGTGAGCTTTCCCACTGAGGGGGAACAGAGCTGTCAGGATTTTGTGTGTTCAGAACCCTAAAACTGAGGGCAGCAAACTCCAGTGTCTCAGGACTGAGAGCTTGCCAGTCAAGGCAAAAAAAAAAAAAAAAAAAGCTCCTATATTTCTTCCCACAGCAGTTGATCCCAGTATGCAGAGCACTTCATCTTATATCTTTTGCCATATAGAATTAATCAACCCCAGCGAGCAGAATTTTGCTCTTTACAACCATATCCACCATCAACCATCAGGACTTTAAGCTTCCCCTCTGATTTTAGCAATTGCAGCCTGTTCCCATGCAAATGGTAAGAGCTGCTGTTAAATCACACACTACTTTGTGGATACATTATACAACCTTATATCTATTTTCCATTTTAGTGACAGCCTGCACAGCAGTTTGGGGAAGGCATTTAAAACTTATAAATCCATTACATTATTCCCCTACATTTCCACTGACATTTTATGTTCCTGTCTTTATAAAACAGCCCATCCTGCCTCTCCACACCCTCACACAACCCCTAATACTTGGGGACACTTTGGAGATGACAAGTAGCTGCCACATCCATCCATCCATCCATCTATCTATCTATCTAAAATGGTATTTTCCCCCCTTTTTCACTTACTAGTGACTCAAGACTGAAAAAAATCTCTTGCTATGGACAAGAGAGGAGCCAGAAGGAGGAACATGACACAGCCACTGTTTGCAGGACTCTGCCAAGGTCAGGAGTGGGGTCTGCAGGACACCCTGACTACTGTCTCTCCCTTTACTGAGCCAGAAGAAAAGGCAGCTTGTCCTGACTTCTTGCTGCTTTTTGAACTCATTCCTGTCTTGTGAAGCAAGACCTTTTTTATCTGTTGGTTCTTGTCATATCCTGCTGCACAGAGGGGCACAGGGAGGTGGGTGCACTGGGAATAAGGATCCCAGGGGACTGTCACAGATGTCAGCTCCTCCAGGGCTGCTCAGTGAGCAGGAGAGGAGGAGGAGGCACCACCCTGTGTGACCAGAACAGCCCATGAGCTGGAGTCACTCCCACACCAGGGCTGGGCTCAGCCTCCCCTGTCCCAGGGGACTGTGCCCTGTCACCATGTCCCCTGACTCAGCTGACAGAAAGGGCTGGTACCAAACCCACTGAAATAACAAAATAAAGCCACTGACACCCCAGAAAATGAAAAGTGCAGACCATTCCCAGCTTTAATTCATTTCTTTTTTTAAAGTGGCGTCCTCTGGAGAGGGACTTTTCACAAAGGCAGGGAGTGCTGTGACAAGGGGGAATGACTTAGACCAGACATTATGAAGAAATTCTTTACTATAATGGTGGGGAGGCCCTGGCACAGGTTGCCCAGAGAAGCTGTGGTTGTCCCATCCCTGGAAGTGTCCAAGGTCAGGTTGGAGAGGGCTTGGAGCAACCTGGGCTAGTAGAAGGTGTCGCTGCCCATGGCAGGGGGTGGAATGAGATGGGCTTTAAGGTCCCTTCCAACCCAAACCCTTCTGTGATTCTACAACTCTCATTTTGAAAATCACTTCACTAGAGAGACACTGCTACTTCCCAACTGCATAATCCTCTCTGGAATCAGAGTTACTCCTATTTAACCAGAAGACAGCCAGGCAGACTCAGTTGCTTATGAGCCTGACTTAGTGGTGTTTAAACCCTCCCTAGTACAGCTTTAGAAAAGCTCAGTATTGAGGTGCCTGGAGCTCACACCAGTGCACTCACACCCGACTGCAAAGCAGAGCATCCCTGTGAGAGCCAGGCTGGGGTCCTGCCTGCCCAGCACCTGCAGGCAAACAGGTACCTCCCTCCTGTGCTTTCCTACACCACTCACTTCAAATTCATAACAGGGCTGGCACAAAAGTTCACAAACAGACAGGAAATAATTTTGTCACGGGCAAAGCGTGATTTTCCAGGGCTGGAAAACATTATGCAATTCAGAGGAGTGCAGAGATAAGGGAGTCAGGTATCACAGAGAGCACTGGATGTGTTTCACAGGCTTCAGCACTGCAGATGGAGGGGAGGGGAAACCAACTGCAAGGCTTCCTGATTGAAAACACCTCGGGAAACAATAGGCTATTTCGTTTTAAATCTTGCCTGACATATTCCACTCCATGCTTTAATAAAGCCTACAGGAAAACTTCATTTTCCCCCCGCATCCCAAAAATAAACACACATCAACTGGCGCATTCAAGTCTGACAGAAATATCCTTGAACTCAAACTTATCCAAACATATTCCATTCATTTCCCTGGTTGCTGCCTCAGGGAAGCAGTGTTCCTCCAGCCAGGTGTTAAGATGCCAAATGCAATGTGAGTTAACCAGGAAAATTACTTTTATCATAGAATCACACAATGCTTTGGGTAGGAAGGGACCTTAAACATCATCTCATTCCAACCCCTGCCATAGGCAGGGACACCTTCCACTAGACCAGGTTTTTATGATGGAAGAAAACCAGCTGTGGCTCGTGGTGTCTCCTGGAAATGTTTTATTTAGAATTCAGCATGTCCAGAGGGTGTACAAGGTGAAGGTTTTCTACTGAACATCTCACTTGCTATCATTTCAGGCACCACTGACCCTCCAGAAATTTTGCAAGGCTTCTCCTTAGTCCTTCCTACATATGGATTTATTCTCACATAGTGAACAGTGAGTTTCCAAAACACATCTTTTTGAATCGCAGTGTATATTGTTCATAAGATACCTAACAACAAAAGCAGCTTCAGATTTCAATGTAAAGAACAGCAAGGAAGAGAAGACTGAGAAAACTGAGAGGGGATCTCCTCAATACACACAAGTATCTCAGAGGTGGGTGCCGAGAGGATGGTGCCAGACTCTTTTCAGAGGTGCCCAAGAACAAGACAAGGAGTTATGGCCATAAACTAAAACACATGAAGCTGCAACTCAGTATGAGGAAGAACTTCTTTCCATGGAGGGTGGCAGAGCACTGGAACAGCTGCCAAGGCAGGTTGTGGAGCCTTCCTCTCTGGAGACATTCCAAACCCACCTGGACATGTTTGTGTGTAACCTGATGTAGGTGACCCTGCCTTGGCCTGGATGATCTCCAGAGGTCATTCTGGATTCTGTAAAGAGCTATTCCCAACCACATCTTTCCCTTCCTACCTTCTAGTTGAATCTGACAACAAGAGGATTCACAAGATGCTTTTAAAATTATGAACACATTCCTTATACAAATCAGCCCAGCACCAGCAGTGAGTGTGATGTGGCTTCTCCCCAGTCCCTGCTCACCAGGCTGAGGAGGAAGGTTTAAGGCCCCCTCCTCTTCAGTCCATCTCTTAGCACCAATTCTTTAGCTGGATAAGGGCAATTAACACTTCTGAATTCAAACCTGACAAGCCAAAACCTTCCCCAGCCTGAACCTTACTGAAGAATGAAAATCAGCTCTTCTTCCCCACAGCCTCTTGCTTGAGATCACTCTCAGAATGACACTTCCACAGTAAAACACCACTGCATGGACAGTTATTGATGCTTTAAGAAGCTGATGCAATACAGGGAGTGAATTACAAAGTCACTGTCAGCTGAACCCAACAGCAAAAATCAGGTCCAGATCCATGAGACAGAGCCCAGGCTTTTGTTACACCACTTTTCCTGCAGAAATCTTTACTTTCTGCCATTAATTCTACATTTAATCTTGGCAAACCACAGTCCCAGCAGACAACCAAAGATCTTTCCGTTTGCTTTCTAAAGGTGAAACATAACTGTTGTTTTGTACAATTGTAAGCAGATTCTCAGAGATTCTCCTCCTGCAATAAAGATGCCACTCCAGGTTCCCAGCCACATGGAGACTGGCACTGTCCCCACTCCTGTTTACAGCATGACTGCGTGGTAACACTTGCCACTTCCAGTTCCTGGTAGCAAACAGAGTGCAAATCATAAACAACCAGGGGCTGGGATGTGGGTTATACATTTGATTTCAAGTTCAAAGCCAAGAGTGTCGGAGGTGGAGGACTCCGATCTGTGTTTTTGCATCAAAGCATGCAAATATTTTGTCTAGCTCACCTCCATCTTCACATTCCAGCACCAGTCTCACTTGGGTGTGAAAGATAAGACGTGAAGAACATAAGGAATCCCATCTTTTTCACATATATTATCAGAGCTTCTTGTTTTCTTGAAGAGAACAGGAGAGAGGTACGATCCCTCTTGGCTGTTGTTCAATGGGATTTTGAAGGAGGGCAATATCAGTGACTGCATTCAAAGAATCCCAGAATGGTTTGGGTTGAAGGGGACTTTAAAGCTCATCCAGTCCCACTCCCTGCCATGGGCAGGGACACCTTCCACTAGCCCAGGTTGCTCCAAGCCCCATCCAGCCTGGCCTTGGACACTTCCAGGGATCCAGGGGCAGCCACAGCTTCTCTGGGCAACCTGTGCCAGGGCCTCCCCACCCTCACATGGAAGGATTTCTTCCTAATATCCAATCTAAACCTGCTCTCTGGCAGTTTAAAGCCATTCCCCCTTGTCACTCCATCCCTTGTCCACAGTCCCTCTCCAGTTCTCCTGGAGCCACTTTGGGCACTGGAAAGTGCTCTAAGTTCTCCCTGGAGCCTTCTAATCTCCAGGTTGGCCCCTGATTGCTTGAGGTGACCTCTGCCAATATGGTCAAATCAACCTGATACCTACAGGCATTACAAAACAAACCTCTCTGGGTGCAGGCTTCCGAAGGCAGGAGTGCAGTTCTTAGCAAACATCCCACCTGCCCTGCCTGTAGGATATGATGGAAACAGAGGCATGTGGGAATCAACCCCTGAACCACACAGGGATGCTGGGAAACAACAACCAGTGGAAAAGGCAAACCAAAGCATGCACTTTTTTCAGCAGTTTACTGAAACAGGTTATCACATAGAGGGCAGAGGGGGAAAAGGTGTCAGATGAGCAAATTCAAGGCACACGTTCCCATCTTCCACAAAATACCTTTTTTTACAATGACAGGACGAGGGGGAATGGTTTTAAGCTGAAGGAGCATAGATTTAGATGTTAGAAAAAATTCTTTCCCTGTGAGGGTGGGGAGGCCCTGGCACAGGTTGCCCAGAGAAGTTGTGGCTGCCCCATCCCTGGAAGTGTCCAAGGCCAGGTTGGACGGGGCTTGGAGCAACCTGGGCTAGTGGAAGGTGTCCCTGCCCATGGCAGGGGGTGGAATGAGATGAGCTTCACATTCCCTTCCAACTCAAACCATTCTGTGGTTCTGTCAAAATGATCAACCCTGCCAAAGACTGAAGGGGACCAACACAGAAGCAAAACCAGCACAGACTGGTCAGATCAGAACTGAACCCTCAAACCAGGCCATGTGAAAGTCTTACAAAGGTCTTCATACTCTTAATCCACAAAGATTCCATAAGAAGCTTGGCTGCACACCTGAATACACACCAGCAAGGGACTGACAGCAGGAGGAACACTTTGTACAGGAACACCAGCTGGAAGCACCCAAGCCAATATTCTGAGCCCAGCAAACCTCTCACACACATTTACTTCCTTTCCTGCCAGGGGAATCTTAAGTGCATTTCTACATTCTCATCTCAAAAGCAGAGGACGATTGAATCAAGCTCTGAGCCCCTTTCTTATCCCAAGATCAACCTATGAACACTCACACAAAAAATTTAAAATTCTTCTTCAGTGAAGGAATTGCAGAGGACTGAGGAGGAGAACTCACTTGTACATCCTTTTGATACAATGTTTGGCCTATCTTTCCTCTTTCACACAAACATCCCTAAATCAAACTTCACTTTTCTATTTTGATTTTTTTTGTCCTTTCTTTTTGGCCTGGATCTTCCAATTTTCAGACTTAGGGCAGAGCTGAAAACATCTCAAACCCCAAATACCCATGAATAACATGTGAGAGTGATCATGTTTTGCTAATCATCAAATAATCTGACTCTCTGTACCAATTACAACCATTTTTTGGCTTTGTGTGTTAAAACAATGACTCTGAGAGCAGTTTCACAGCTATCTCTCAAGTTACACCACCAAGTTGTCCCAACTTTGGATTTTTCTCACCTGGAAGATAAAAAACCAGCTCTATGGAGTAAGGGAAGGATGAAAACAGGTTGTGCAATTTTCAAACCCATTTTCCTATTTTTTAAAATTAATACCTTCAGCCTTTCTTCCAGCATAATTCCCAAAAATACAGATTGTCCAGTTGCAAAGATTTTGAAAACTGCTGCAAGTCTAACTCAACCTTAAAAACCAGAAGGGAAGCCAACCCAGGCCCCCCCACTAATGCACTCCTGCCTTAAATAAGAGGACAAGAAATTCCTCCTGAAGCCAATGTACAAAACCTTGTTTTAATGCTCTAAGTAATAGCAAATAAATCCACCTGAACTGCTTCAGCCAGCAGAAAAGCCAAGTTGCTCCTGCAACATTCTCACAGAAAAATGGTCAGCTTTGAGCCAGGCAACAGAGTGAAGAAAATAAATGTTTATATGCAAAATATTCGCTTGGAATTTAGTGATTAAGATGCTGTCTTGAGTATTAGTATTTAGAGCAAGATGGAACATATTTTCCTGAGTAGCTCTGCAAAGGTAGACAAGGTTGAAGTCCTCATGAATATGGCTCAGCTGGGATTTGCAGAGTTCACTGTTCCTGCTGGAACAGTGGAATAAAGGGGAAGGATCCAGGCCCTTCCATGGGGGTGGATCTGAGGACATGGAGAAGGGGAGGACAGGCACAGGTAGAGAACCCCAAACCCCATCTCTGAGCAGCACAGAAGCCAAGTCTGAGGGGTGAACAGCCACTGCCCCAGTCCCAAAAATCTACCTGAATCTTTCTCTTCTACATCTCAACTAGATATGTTTTACATCACCTAAAACTTAAAGGATTTATTCTGTGTTTTCATAGGAAAAAGCCATTCAATTCCCCTAAACCCATCAACTCCTAATTCTCACAGAACATCCTCCTTTTTCCCACCCTTGCTGGAAAGTTCCTGCTCCCTCCCTCACTCAGGGGCACGTGGCATGTGCTTTTCCCTCTCATCAAAATATTCCATCAGCAAGAATGAATCTTGTGCCTGATATAACAAAGCCTTTAAAAGATTTCCCAGTGCTCACATCCAGAGGCCTTTCCTTTGTGCACTGGTTACAACTTCTGCTGCATAAAGGCACTGCTGATGGTTTCCTCTTGAAAAAATCCTGCACCTGATTTTCCAATGTCCTGGGGAGAATCCAAAGTCAGAAAACACCTGAAAATCTTCCATTACCTTGAAAAAACAACATCCTTTGTTCCTCAGGACATAACTGCTTTAGAGTAAATACCTGGGAGAGAATTTTGCAGACACATTAGGTGCTACATGAATAAAATCCCATTACTATTGTAGAGGAGGTCATCTCCAATCAGGTTTGCCACAGTAAGTTTTCTGGTTTATTCACCTCAACTATATTTTCACAGAAGCCAGAGGCTGTAAAATCCACAGTGCATAAAGCAAGTTAAAAATTCCAACCAAAGAATGTTCCCTTTTTTTTTTTTTAAAGCGATTTCCCACACAAAGGTGTCTCTGAACTATCCATTAGCTCAAAGTGAACTACACCTCACTGAACAACTAAACACTCTTTGTAGAGGGAGAAAACACACAGGTGTGTTTCTGAGTGCAGAAAATGTGTTCAAAAGTCAGAAGCTGAAGCAACATTCCAGTTTTGCAGGATCAGTGGAGGCACCTCACTCAGCCTGGGCACAGGACGCTGGAAAGAAGTGGCCAGACAGGCTGTTCAGAGGACAAAGCCTAAAAACCCAGTGCCCATGAGCCTCTTGGCCTCTAAAAAAAAGACTGGAGGAGAAAAAATTCACCATGACCCAGCACCTTGTGTGATGTTCTGTTTGTAGCTGCTTTCTCTGGGCAGAAATGCTTCTATTCTTTGTGTTTCTGCATCCCACCAGTCTGGGAACAGACAAACCATCATACAGTGTCCAAATCCTTCTCTTCCCATCCCACACATCACATCCTGGCTGTCCTGAGTGCTGTTACCTCACTCACCCGCTCCGAGTTTCTGACCCAGGGTATGGCCTGGGAATATTGGAAGTTGCACAAAGTGGTGCCTCCAGTGAGAAACTTGAGCAGAACAAATGCAAAAGCAGCTTGATTTCACAAACACTGAGATCCATTTGTCTTTAAATATAACTAGTGGTCAAATAAGTGGGATACACTTCCAAATGGGCAACTCAGAGACCCACATCAGCAAAGGTCTCACACAGCACGCAGAGCAGAGGCTGATTCATTGTGTTCACACAAGGACAAACTAAACCCAGCTTCAGACCTTTCTCCCCATGCTACATTGATTTCTGGGTTTGATTCAATTTGAGAAAATACAGGCATTCACTCAAAGACTGACTAGCACAAAAATAACTGTATTATGTGCATTCTGGTCCATTTTACATTGCAATGGTTTTTTTCTCCGGCCGTATTATTTTGTTTTCTGAAGGCACAGTGTGGAGACCTCATGAATGAAAAGTGAACTGTTAAGATCTTTAGATACCTCTCAACTCCAATTCTGGCTTTATGGTCCCATAATCAACTTCCAATCTACATGAAAACATATCAACTGCACCTTAAAAAATGCTTTGCAAAACTCTCGGCATTATACACTTGCTGTACTTCACTGCATTTCCATGCCCTTCTGTCTCACACAGGAGTAAAAAAAAGATACTTGTCTGTTCTCTTTTTTAATAGTCTATTGGATTTTCCTGTTACTTCATCTGCAGGAATATAGTCAACCATAAATTGTGTTCATTGGATAAGCCACTACATTGCTTCAACCTCCTTTTCTTTGTTGCCCACACCAGCAGCAATATTCCAAGGAGACTTCATTCCACTGCTCTCCAAATTCCTTGTGATGCTCCAAAGATACTCTGAATTGCTTTAAATGGCATTAAAAGGCATTAGAGTTAAGAGTCTCAAAAGACAAAGCTTAAAATAGTCCAATTTATTATTCCAACTCCCCTTTTAGGATAATCTTGCTCTGCTTCTTCTTCCCTTTCGCTAATGAGCTGTAAAATCAAGCACTGAGCTGTCAGACTGGTCTGACTGGCTCCACCTCTGCTTTATAGATAAGGAGCTGAATATCTATAAAAACCATACCTCAACTCTTTTGAGTTGTACCATACCCCATCTGAGCCCTCCACCTCGGTGAGGATCTTTCCTGGTGTCCACGAGCACCACGTGGAACGTGCACCAAGTCTGCCCTTTTTGGTGCAACCACCTCCATTCCCTCCCTCCCCCACAACTCCTGAAGTGTTTTGAGGGGGCACAAGTAGAAGAAAACAGGTTTTCTCCTGTCACACAGTGCCAGGGAAAGCCATGGTGCCAACAGCACATCCCTGCCAGCTCTGGGCACGGGGCTGGGGTGGGTGGCAGAGGCAGAGCGGCAGCGCCTCGATGAGCAACCAGAGTGAGCCCAGAGCTTTTAAGGTGCCATAGTGAGGAGGTGAACGAGGTTAATTGCTGCAGATGTAGACTTAGGTTCTGCATGCTGGGAATCACAGAATAAAACCAAGCCTGAAAGGCTCGGGCACTGTCCAAAATGTACTTCATTAGGTTTCGATTATAAAGCACAATTAGAGGGCCACAGAACAAGAAACCCCAGACACGTTCTCTGATGAGGAAGAAAATATTTCCTCCCTCTTTATGGCACTTCTTTCAGCACTCTCTCCCACACTGTCCCATCTCTCCAGTCACTGTAACCCTGATCCTGCCTCCCACACTGCAGGGACTGCAGCAGGACAGTGGCAGCAAAAGGCAGAAGAGCCCCCTCAGGCTCTGAATCCGGACTTTTGCAACCCCAGGCAAGTACGTAAAGGACATTTAGTCACAGTGATTCATGCAGCAAATCATTGTAATGCCACATTCCCCTTCATCCATCCAGAGCACACTTTCCAAACCTTAACACTATTTATTTATTTTATTTTTTCCCCCTCTGGATGTCTGACACTCTGCAGGCAATTTTAAAGGTGACTAAGGAAAAAAAGCCAGCCAGGATAGTTAAACTTGCTGTGCAGTGGTTTGCACCTGCATAAAAAAACATTCCAGGGGAAGGAAGTAGTGCAGGGGTTTCCACGAACCAAAATGGGTAGAGGATGTACCCATTCCTGCAGGACCCACGATACAGACTTCAAAAGTCTAAAAGCCAGCATTAAAAAAGGGATGTCTATTTGTGGTCAAGCTTGAGCTGTAATTTCAACAAAAAAAGCCCTTGATCAGTGCAAGCCTGTATTTTCTGATTGTCTCGAGTGATTCATGGTTTCAACCTCAAAGCCTAGGGCGGTTCAGCCTCAAGGAACATGAAAATAATTGCTCGTTATTGGACATATCAAAGCTGTGAATAAAGTATTTTGTGTCAGGCTCTTCTAGCCTGACTTCAAATTTTACAGACCCCTGATATGAGTTCTCCAAATTTGGTAAATCAGTTGAAGATGGCAATAGGTTTCAAACGAGAAGTGTAGAAATATTCTGTTTACCCTGACCTAAAAGGTAAATAAAATACCTTCAGGTGGCTGGTGCCTAAACTTAGCCCCTGAAAAAAATATCAGGGCATTTTATAAGAGGAAAAAAAGATCCTTTATTGACATTTTGAGCTTGCTACAAAGTATAATTTAAATAGACTTAGCAGCTGCTCCTGGACTTACTGTAGCATTGGAGCTTTTCACCAACAAGTATTCAGACTCTGAATAGCAATAACAAGAACATGAATTTGAATGAGACTCAGCTTAGGCTCCCACATCTAAAGCACAAGCAGGGGAGCATCAAAATGTGGCAAATTAGAGTGCAGACACCTGGCCCTGAAAAGTCACGCAGAAAACTTAGTTTATACTGCTTTGCCTTGTTTCTTATCAAAGTAATTTGGAGGCTTGAACATGAAACAGATTTATGAATTCACTGGGGAGCCAGAGAGAGTCATCATACAGTAATGGAAAGGCAGATTTTTTTATTGATTCAAATTAAGGGTAATTTATTGCAAAAAAGCCACAATTTGCATGAAAGATGTTGCTGAAAGACGCAGCAGCCTAAGTGTGTTTTGATCTGTTTTACTCACACACACACACACACACAGCCTGGTGGGGGCAGAGGAGGCAGCTCCCAGTGCTGCTCTCCAGTCACTCCTTTAGCAAGAGAAAACCAGTTGCTCATGAACCTTTGCTCTGACACAACTCAATCTTTTGGCACTTCAAGAGAAGCCTCTTCCCTCTTTTAATCTATCACAGTTCTTGTCAGTCTTATCCCCTCTGTCCCTCCTAAGCAATGAAACCTAATTGTCCTCTGGCTCCTGGGACCCCCAGTCAGTGGGTTTTGTCCCTACAGGAAACATGTGGTGCCTCTGGTGCACACCTCTGAGCCCTGGGAAACAGAGAGCAAACCTGAACTATTCCATGGAGGGCAGGTTACCACAGAGAACATTTTGAGTGCAGGTCTCAGTCCTAAAAACATGGGTGTTTTCTACATTCCAACCATTTGCCAAGGGAAGCCTGTTGCTTCAAGTCTTCCAGGTTTGGTGTTTCTCAAACCTAGGCTGAATCTTCTGATAAAGTGATAAACCCAGACAAATTGTGATGCTACAGAAATTGCAACAGTCTGGGAGCATCTCTGGGGCACCCATGTGCACACACCAACATTTCCTAAACTAAATACTTAATTTCCATCAGTGCCAGATTTGCTACAGTTGGAGCTACAGTGGGACAGTGACATGGGCTGCTAATTCCAGAATTCAGCTGGAGTACCAGTGGGACCAGGTGGGCACAGCACTAGTGATAAATAACAGTATTTCTCCAAGAAATGGTGGTGGGGCACTGAACAGGCTCCCCAGGGCAGTGGGCATGGCCCCAAACCTGCTAGAACTCCAGGAGAGTTTGGACAACGCTCTCAGGGACAGGGTGGGATTGTTGGGGTGTCTGTGCAGGGCCAGGAGTTGCACTCTGTGATCCTGTGTGTCCCTTCCAACTGAGGACATTCTATGATTCTTTCCTCATGCTCCTCAGCTGTGGCAAGGAATGAGAATCCGACGTGATCCCAACCCCGCCAACTCCCCTGGAGCACTGGATTCCCTTCCCCAGCTCTTGATGCAAGAAGCCCCTTTCCTCTGGAGCTCACCACTACAGCACATTCACGAGAAAATGTGTGAACACCCGAGTGTAAAACACCCAGAGAAAAGTGATGTGCCTTCCCCACATCACCTGGCTGCTGACACTGTGTCACAGCACCGGCCTCCTTACCAGCCATGGAACAAACAGGCTTTTTGTGCCTCGTGTGAGGCACACACACACATTATTGATCTCTGGGAGCTACATTTTCACAGGGGACTTAAGCCAGTTTCCATCTGCCTGCACATGCTTGGAATGCTGGGGGATTTGATGGGAGCAATTGCTCTCCCCCAGCCACAGAGTGGCTCGTTTAACACACTCCCACATTTTGCCATTTGCGTACTCACAGTTTAATACCAGAGCAGCACGTAAACAGGACTGTTAGTTTTATGAAAATCTGGCTTTTGGGGGAATTGCTCTGTGGAAAACAATAGTAAAAAAAAGCAGGATCCAAAGTAAATCTTACAGTGAAGGGAAAAAAAAAAAACAACCCTCTGCTTATTACAAGACTAGGAAAACTGCATGAAGTGCTGAGGAGCCTCTTACAAAGGCAAATTATCCCACGGCATAGATGGCAAAGGGATCATTTACATTCCCAGTTCGTAAAAAGCAGTGATTAATACAGCGAGAGAAAATGCAAAATTTAATGAGTAACTGAAGTGTTCAAACAAACTGCCAGTTTAATAAAGCAGAATGACAGGGCCAAAGTGTTGGGAATAAAATCCCAAGGTTCTGTTAACGGAGAGAAAATTCATGGATTGAGTGAGAAGAAGAAAAGGTGATTTAACATCAAAGGGGATAATTACTCTTCCTATAAATAAGAATTAGAGTGAACATTTATATTGTCTTTTCTTCCCCCCCTCCGAATGTCTCCAAAACCCTTATTTATTTTAGTTTACATGCTTAGCTAATTAAAACTCTAAAATAATATAAATTTTTATGGGCCATTTCTGGAGAAGACCAGCATAACTTAAACCAGGCCCAGGCACTCTGAATATTGCATCAAGGTTCTATTAGTTTTCACGGTGCAATAAATTCTTTTAAAAATTGCCTCCCGCTGATCTAATTACGATCTTATTTTTAAGCAATTTTTAAAAATCACACGTGTATTGCAGACTTCTACTCTTAATGGCTTGAATTTAACAATAAGTTGCACTGAAGTTGGCAAAGAAAACACTGAAAATTCTCAGCTGATGCAAAGGGGAGACCTTGCTGACGTCGGGGTGTTCGTGGGAGCTGCTCTGCGTGCAGAACACCCAACCTCTGCACCAACAGCCTCATAAACCTGCTCCTTCTCCAAGTGCCAGGCTGCATTCATCCCCTGTCTCCCTAACAGGCCAAATGTGACCTGTTAAGTCTTTTTTACCCCATTTCTCTGAACTGAGTCACACAAATCCAACGTGAGCAGCACGTGACGAAGGGCCAGGGAAGCACAGGATGCTGTGGAAGAGCACTGCTTGTGCAAGGCTGACAACAACTTTTCACTGACTAGTTTTTACTACTCAGAACATGCAGCTGACATGTCCCTGAACAAGGCAGGCCAACTCCCTCCAGAAGTATTAATTTACACAGGTATTTCTCACTGCTCCATCTGCCTTCCCAGATGACGTCCACCTACTACGTACAGTCTGTGAACCATCATCAGTGGGAGATCCAGAGAGAGCCACTATTAATAACCTGCATTCTGTGATATTCAGGTGACTGTCAGAATGAGAATGAAGAGCCAGATCTAACTACAGCATCACAGAGGTCAAGATACCCTGTGAAATCCTCCCCCTCATGGGAGCAGCTTGACCCCGAAATGCCGACGGGAACAGACGCAGGACAAGCCAGAATTACCCCGCAGAAGCTCTTCTGGGAAGGACCACTTTGCATTCATTCAGCACGTCAGCAGAACCTCAGGGTACCTCCCATAATTAGGATCTCCTATAATTAGGGTACAGCTAGGCATTTTCATTCCAGATATGTTTATCCTGTTAGGAGTACGGTACAATGAGCACTCTGAGTGGGAAGAGGAGTAATGGAAGTACAAGAGCACGAGCCACACTCTGACACAGAGCCATTATTTCATAGTCCTTGATGTCTGCATGACCTGCTGCTCACAGAACTCATCTGCAGACAGAGGACTCTTCCCACTCTCACAGCAACAAGGACGTGCTTAGTTTCAGACACTGGGAGGTTCGTGGGCTTTTTGTTCACCCCCTTTTCACTCTCTAGCACAGTTACTTTTAGTTTTACTATCACATTGACAAAAAATCAATGAACTGAGAACAGGGCTGCTAGAAACACTTATGTTAGAGACACTTGGATACAACACAAGGTCCCACACACAGATTCTCCCTCTGCAGTGTTTGCAACACCCAAAAGAGGCTAAAGAAATGGAAACATTTCCAGGGGATGGTACTGGCCAGGGAGCACAGCTACAAACCAAGAAAAAAGGGAAGAAAAGCCAGTTTTAGTTTAAAGCCAAGGAAAACTAATTATCAAACTGTAAGTCTGCTGTTGTAAGTTTATCATCATAATATTCAGAACTTGCAGATGTCCCCAGGAATTCAATAGCCCAGGCTGCTCTTGCAGTGTATGTGTCCTGGATGAATGTGATAACCCCAGAAATCTCTCTAGAAGTCAGACTCAAGTCAAACTTAGATTTTCACATTGATATCTGCAAAGAGATTCGGGTTCTTGTAGCCATCAACTGAGCTTCCAAATTTTGAAAAGGAGGCAGGAACCCATCAGCTCTTCTTTGGTCATCTCTTGTCCCTGCCTCAAACATCTGACATTGGCCCCTGAATGCAGCAGGTTCTTGGCAGTGATGTTAAACTTAATTTAATAGTTGGGGGCTGCATTTATACCTAGCAAAATTCCCAGTCCACTGAAGCATATTCCTCTCCAGGGACTCGAGTGTGAAAAGGAAAAGCTGTTGAACAGAAGGCAACATATCTTCCTCTACATTTAAATCCAGGGACATGTCTGCTTGCAATGGCAAGTAGAAAAAACACCTCAGAGAAGAGCTCTGTCACCTCATCTGTTACCCTCCTCAACAAACAATGGCTCTCTGAGGGGCAGACAAGGCTGAATGGGTTGTACCAGTCTGTTTCTGGCTGCTGGCAATATTTATAATCACTAATTTATATGCAGAAATATTTATAAACAGTACATTTAGAGATTGTCATGTTGCTAAAGGCAATCCTAACCATGTCACAGAGTACTTTGCCCAAATCCTGCATCCCTTTAGGTGAGAAGAGGATAGTGGTTGTCCCATAAATTAACAGTTGCCCTTTTTCAGTATGAACTCCCAGAAACATTATCAGCAGGAGCTCCCACATTTCCTGAAAGTAACTACATTAAAAATAAAACACATCTCTATCTTCAAAAATGCCACCTTTCTCTTCCAACAGTTAATATGGAACATGAAAATTAATTAGAAGCTGTCAGTGTTTTTGCTATTATTTCATTTCACTGCTGTGAGGACACACAACAAGCAGGTCTCTTAATGGGATCAATACTGTCCAACAGCACACTTCATTCTGTTTTCTCATCTACACTGACACAGCACGTGAATTCAGACTTGTAAAAACCCTGAGATCTCCTGAGCACATGGCAATTCCACCACTCTTTATCCAGGACTCATCCTGCCAACAGCACAATAACAGAGAGAGATCAGCAAACACAAAACACAACCTCTTAACCACCTACACACAGACTGTTTGGGAGGAGTGTAAAATCACTGCTGTCCTGCCCTGTCCAGTAAATATTACTATTGGTACAAAAAGGCAGCTTTCTCCAAAAAAACAGGTGCTGTCATTCTTAAAGGACATACTGTGCACAGCAACACCTGGAGAGTATTTTATTTCTATGCCTAACTAATCTGAGACAACACTGAAACTCCTTCGTGGAACAGCAAACAAATACAGATGCACGTTCAGCCTCGGCAGGTTTCGAATCGTCTACCAAAACAGAGGAACCACTGTTGAGTTTATCTCATTCTTAATTGATTAATCACAGGCAAGACTTCCACAAGCAGTGTGTGCCCGCAGCACATCATTAAGGATTATGTTCACAGATACTCTGTTTAGAGAGCCCTGTGTTAAATCCCAGCAAATAATTTGGTCACAGAGATGTGTGTGGAGCCCGTCAGGAGCAAAGCTGCTAAAGCAATTATGTAATGACATGAAAAAGCAGTGGGTAAACTGCACATCTTGATTCTTCCTGGGCGTGAGAGCTTCACTAGGGCTTCCTCTTTATCAGATTGGTTGGGAAAAAAACAGAGCCATTGCTACTGTGCTTCCCTATTAGAAATGTCAAACACACTGACATCATTTTCTTCTCGTGCCACCAAGGAGCTCAGAGTAACAAAGGAAAACACCAAGATCTCCATGCAGCAGACAAGACTGCAGCTCATCAGTGCCAGTTCTTCCCTTGGCAACTCCCAGCAAACCACTGTAGCTGCAGGGAATTTCTCATGGTCCAGAAAGGCTGATCCAAAGGCCCACAAAGTCCAGGGCCTTCATTTAAACCTGTCACTAAAGCAGCTGGAAATAGATGTCCCTCTGCTGCAGCAGCTGAGATTACACAAGTTAAACTAGTAGCAGCTAACAAGAGATTTCCTCAAAACTCTTTCATAAGCAGCTTTCTTGGTACTTATTACCATGACAGAGGAGGAGAGTCTAAGGAACTCAGCTGACAGCACAGCAGACCTTTGCCTCAGGCAAAGCAGAATGAATTCCCCCCCTTCCCAAGTCAATGCAATTTATAGCCCAGGGCTGTGTCTCATTACTCCTGCCCAAGCCAAGGTTGTTCCAACTTCAGCCTCACTTGAGCAACAGACTTGTCTCTTGCTGGCACTGCTCTGAAAACTGGAGCCACGGGTTTATTTAGCTGGAAACCTGAGAGAGAAGTTTGGAAAGAAGAGAGAACATTTCTGGCACAAGGGGCATTACAAGACAGATTTTATAAAATATAAGGAGAGAGAAAGATTATTGAGGGGAAGGATTGAGTTACATCTCTCAAGCAGCACTGTTTGCTCAGCTGCAGCACGGATGGGTTAGCAAAGTTCACCTTAATAAGCATGATGGGTTGGTGAGGATGTAGCTTTTGTCTGGATAACCTGAATAATTTCTAATTTGTCTGTGGCCTAAATAAGAAAATGGCAAGTTAATAATGCTGTATATGCATTTTTTTTTCTCTTCTAAATTTAATGCAAGTTCAACACTGTCACAGAGACAAATAAAGTTAAACAGCTCAGAGAAACCTTTTGGCTCAGTGGAAAAAGGAACTTATGAAGCACTAAAAGGAAAAATGTCCTAGACAGTAACATACAGGAGTTCTGTGTGCATGACCTGTGTTTGTATTTCCCTTCTCCAATAAACAAACAATTATTGGGCAGCTACAGGGCCCTTGTGCTCTGTGCAAAAGAAAATAAACAAAAAAACCCCATCACCCAGCCATGGGAAGAGCAGGTTGGAGCAACCATCACTCCCATGGGAGCTGTCCTGGGCAGGAGCTCATGGAAGAGAAACCTGAGCTTGCCCTGCAGTTTGGGGGCACCACACTTGACTCTGGAAAATCACCAAGGACTGAGCCTTAGGGAAAATCCTTCATTCTCAAAGACAACATAAACTGGATAGCAGCACCTTTCATTGTTTCAGCAGGGGAGGCTTCGTTTTATTTCATTATTATATATTTTCTGGCTTGTGTCCTCCCTCAAAGTTTCCACCCAAGATATGGGCCTTGTAGAAGTATTTTAAAGATGACAGCAACAGTCTTGCTGTTCTTGATTCCTTCCTGTGAACTTTACATTTAGCCCAAGAAAGCCCAAGGACTAATGAACCCCTTCCAGCAGCACAAGTGTTTCAGGCCTGAAATTCAGAGTGACCCTGAACTGGGAACATTTTAACACAAAATACAAAAATGTCAGAGATGTTAAATCTTCCAGGGACAACACTCAGGTATAAGAAAAAGTTCCTCAGAATTTTTACCAGAGAGTTGATTTTGGATTTGTTTTGAATGAAGTTTCACTTATGTTGAAAGACCAAAATATTCCTGAAATCAGAGAGTTTTAAACAGGAATTAAATTCTGTGAAGACGTGACCAGGTACCTGAAATCTCTCTCACTGCCTCAAGACTGTATCTTCACAGCATCTCCTTTTTTCCAGCTCCAGAGAGCAGCTGACTCCAGTATTGAAGAGGGCACCACATTAACAAGAGAGTTGCTCACTCCTCCTTTCTCTCAGATTTGCACAATTCCTAAAGCTCTTTGATCATCTGCTCATCACCACTGCTGGTTCTGTCACTCATCCAAGCTCCCCTGCGGTCAACAGCCTGGGCATCTTTCTCCTAAAGCACCACTGGTTCTCCACTGGATGATTAGGAAAACAAAACAGGGCTGACTGATGCTGCTACACTCTCAAATCCCCATTTCAAGGTGATTTGTGCTCCCTTCCTGCTTGGTTTGCAGGAGTGGGAGGGGAAGCCAGAAGCTCTCCTCTTTTGTGTGCTTGGAGCCAAATAAGGAATTCACTTGCCCAGCAGCATCTGCTCCCAAGTGCAGGGAAGGTCAGGAGGGACAATCCATCCCATGGTCCCATAAAGCTGATTGAAACATGATTACACAGCAAGCCAGGGGCTCCTTTTTTCTGAGACTCACCGACTGCCTGTGCCTCTCAGGAACAATTCCTACTGCAGGTGACTGGGACTGCAGCTGGGATGGACCTTGCTTTCAATCTTATCGGGGAGTTTCAGACACCTGGGGCACAAGACTGGAGTTAATTGCACCAAGTGTTACACAAAAGGAGTAATTTGAAAGAAGTTATCTCCTAATGACAGGAAGGAGCTGGTGAACAGGTTAGTGAACCACCCTCCTCCAGTGCTGGAAAACTAAAGAACTAAAGAATGTGTTTTATGACCAGATGAATGGGGACATTTTCCATCTTAAAACTCGGTTTAAGCCAGGCAATTACTGCACTTACATCCTTCCCCAGCCCACTAAATTTCATCCAGGAAATGGGCGGTAGCAAAGGCCTTTCATTTTTCCATTCCTGTACTACCTCTTTGGGGAAGAAGGTTAAGGGAGAGTTAATCAGCATTTTTGCAAGTTATATTTAAGGCTGGCAACACGTGAAAAGACTAAAAGCCCTGAAGAATAAAGTCCTTTAATTTAGTCACAGCACAAGCCCAGCATGGCTGGTAACAGCATAAAAAGCCAGAGCACAGCTATTCATTAGGAATGAATATGGAAGTTAACCCGGGGAGACCCCGGGAATAAAAGAGGCCCATTTGCTCCCTACTCTGTTTCCCGAGAGCCTCGTAAAGAGGGATGCAATTAAACCTGAATACAAACACAGACAACTGGTATCCAAGGCAGGACAGAACGTGGTCCTGCAATCAGTCTTGACCAGGCCCAGCAGGGCTGAGAAGTCTCATCTACTCTCCTCCTTGCTCAGATTCTTTCTTCCTGCTCATATTTCCTTGGGATGTTATTGCTTGTTGTTTTCTATAAATAAACCCAAGTTTGATGTCTATGAGAAAAGGAGGAAGAGTGGAGTAGGTAAAAAAGCAATTGGGAGAGCCTCAGTAATGTATTCAGGCCATTAAGGATTTCATTAGGTTTACTAAAAGGTCATTAATGATAAAATATCTTCTTTTATTTTACCTACTTTCTAAACATTATAGTCTATTCTGCCATTCAAGCTTGCACCCCACTGACATTAATTAGCATGCTATATATTAAGGAGAGCTTTTAATGAGCTGTTATTTCATATGATTTTATTGGAGAGGCTCATTGTTCAGTTTAATAGCGGCAAATGACAACTATAGGAATTGCTTTGATAGGACTGCAGCATTGAGGGGGTTATTCAATCTCCATACTTGTTCCTCAGCTATTTGTTGGTGCTGGAAGCGCTGCCTGATGCTGATCTGCCACACTACACTGGGTGCAGGGAGAGTGTGGGCAGGAACAACCCCCTGAACCGAGACAATGGAGCAGGAACCCCATCCCAGAGAACCTGCTGTGTTTGCCACCACAAAGGAAGAGAAGCAAGACCCATGTAGGTATAAAATAGTTTTGCCACATTTATAGCTCACATATCAGTCTTAGCTGTTATTGTAGCTGAGAATTGTAAGATGCTGTATCCTTAGTCACTTAAGATATCCATTTGTGTCTTCTATAAATCAGCTCTCTGCTTCACAGAGTGGTTTTGGTTGGAATAGACCTTAAAGATCATCTTGTTTCAACCCCCTGCCATGGGCAGGGACACTTTCCACTAGACCAGGTTGCTCCAAGCCCTGTCCAAGCACACCCTAAGTCACTTTTCAAAATTTCAGACAAAAGCAGGTGAATCAAAAACCAAAGCAAGTTGTTCTCCCTGTGCTGAAGCTCATCAGCTGCCAGGAGCCTTCTGAAAGCCTTCCCACCCTCACTGCCAGGGACACCCCGTGGAGAGCAGAGATCAGGAAAACCAGCAATGAACAGGGAGGGCAAAAGGAGAAGGAAAAGGGGGGCAAGGGACTCCAAGTGACAGAAATTGGTAAATCAGGAAACTAAACCCAAAGCCATCCTGCCCACTGGATGGCAGGATCACAGAGACTGGCTCTAACACACACACACAAAGGGCAGCAATGAGGTTAATATCCCAAAAGGAACCATACATATTATATGTATCTATACCCTTTTATAAGGTTATTTATTTATTTACCCTTATTTTAGAAGGGTGTTTATTTATTTGGTTTATGGATGCCCTTTTTATAACCCTTTTAAAGGCAATGCAAAGATCACCTTGACTGCCTTTTCCCCTCCTCAATTGCATCCATTAAAAAGATAGAGCCACCACCACATCTTATATATTTGCTCATACATACATATATATATATATATACACACACACATATATATATACATAAAATAATTCAGTCATATATTTGCTAAATTAAATGATACTGAAGATAAAACAGACCCCCCCAAAAAATAATCTAGGAAAGAAGGGCAAACATGTATCTGCAATTTGCTTTCAACTTAGCAAACAACTACATTTTGGTAAGCAAAATACTGTAAGATCTGAATATAGGGCTGTTTAAAAGCTTCATATTATTGTAACTGCACAGGTACAACAGCACATGAAAAGATTAAATTGAAGAAATGGGATTAAGAATGAGCAATACAGAGAAACAGCATGTCTTGGAGAAGAAAGAAAGATAGACCAAAATT
Organism: Manacus candei; assembly: GCF_025592945.1. Lineage (NCBI taxonomy): Eukaryota > Metazoa > Chordata > Aves > Passeriformes > Pipridae > Manacus > Manacus candei. Next base: position 4,168,655 of record NW_026138105.1, on the reverse strand, counting down.
GTTTGGTTTTTTTTTCTGCAAAAGAAAAGAAAACATCAGAAAGCAGAAAGACAAGATGCTGATGCATCTACAAAAGCATGTTTTAAATTTGAACTTCATTACAAGAAAGAAGAGGTTGTTTGTTTTTTTTTCCCCAGTTCTTATAATTTAGCTTAGCACAGAAAGAACACATGCACGCTAAAATAATTCAGTTCCTTCCTTAAAGGAAAAAAAAGAAAACTGTTGTTGTAGCCAAAATCTTCTCATTTGCAAGGGATTTATATCACTGCAAGTCTATTGGCTTCAAAAGAACAATAAAAAGGTAATCAAAGAAATTGTTGTGCTCAAGGGACTGTATTATGCTTTTATTTCTGAAAAGCTTGATCGAGCAATTTTTTTTTAAACAGTGGATTCATTCTATTTATAACACAAGTATCTACTTACCTGGAAGTTGTTCATACATTTTAAAAACCCTGACACCTGAGTTTCTCAAAAAACCCTCTAATTTTCTCCCCAAGCTGTTACTGGAAACCATAGGATTTAAAAGAGCATCATTACCAACTGCTCCCAAGTTAAGTATATCTTGCAAGTAACAGCCAGTGAGCAACACACAATTAAGAATCCAGTATAATTTAAGAAGTTTGTTCAAAAGCTCTTTGAGGTGTTTATTCTGAAAAGCATCCCTAATCAGGAAAGCATTTAAACATTTCCTGAGTTTAAGGCTGTGTTAGAGTAACTGGGAGACAGAGTTAGAGTAACAGGATGGAGAGAACAACAGCAATAAGGTGTTTCCAACCCTTTCCAACAGGGTGTAACACCTGAGTAAGGAGGATCCTGCCCCTGGAGTATCCTCCTTGCTGCTGCCCTGCTCAGCTGGAGGAGCAGGAGCTGAGCCATCCCCCCAGGCAGAGCACAGCCTGATTCCTGTCACCTCCTCACAACAGCCTGAAAGCTGAACCTTCAACTGGCTTCTGTCCTGCTCAGGCATTTTGTGTTTCCAAACATGATGGGGAAGGAAAGTCATCCTGTTCCACCAGAACAACAGCTGCATTTGTTGCCTTCTGTATTACTGCACACAAGTCAGGCTTTTCTTGCAGCATCACAGGAGGCACCTCAAATGAAGGCCCTGTGTGTGCCAGGGGGGGTCACTCAAGCTCATACTTGAATTCTAGTGTTGACAGGGAGCTTATAAACCATATTACTTTATAAAACAGGGTGGGGAAAGAGCTCTCCATGGGATGCTGCTGGTTAGAAAAAAAAATTAAAACATATTTCCTGTGACCCTGGGATCCTCAAATTCCACTGGAAATCTGTCTCACCAAGCCGTGCCTCGGCTCAGAATCAGAGCAGGACCTGTGGCTGACACGATACCCCAACCTGCTCAGCAATGCTCAGATTTATTGTCCTCCTCAACTGCCAAGAAATGATAATAAATCAGTGCAATCAGCACGTTCATCTCCCACATTCTGGCCCGAATCCTGATTAAGTGGAGCCCAGAACATTGGCAGCATCAACCAACCTGCTCACCAAGTGCTCAGTAAATACTCCAGTCAGCAAGCATATAACAAACCATTTCTCCTCAGCCAGCCCAGTTCTCTTCCAGGACAATTCTGTGCTAAGAGCCATTAAGTGCAGGACTAATTTAGCTGGGGGTCTGTGCACAGCTTCCCTCACACGTCACTGAAAGGGTGACACAGCCCACTGCAGAGCTGACAGAGTTTCAAACTTAAACAGATGATACGTGGCCCTACACTTTCATTGCTAGTGTAGATTATTAAAGAACTCTAATTCAATATAGTCCAGATCAGTAAAACCCTTATTCTTCACATAATTGACTTTCATGGACTGTGGACAAACAATATAGTGCAGCAGCAGGCACTGTCTAAATCCAGTGTCAGAGGAAAACAGCGTTAGTGCTGCAGGTGAATCATTTCCAGTGGCATCAGAATGCACTGGCAAATGCCCCTACAGGTGAGTGATGGAGCTATGACCCAACAGACCAGCTTTAATTGATCGTTTCCTGGGGTTTCAGCACTAAGCAGCATCTCCTTCAGCCAGCTGTGTGTGGCGGGGCCGTCCTTCAGCACACACACCGAGCTGAAGTGAGAGAGCTCCATCCCAGGAGGATCCTGCATCCACAGAATGCAATTGAGAAGCTGGAACATGATTGATTTTCATGGGAACGTTCAAAGGCACTTCTCACCGAAGGCAATTTCCGAGAATTGTCATCTTTCCACTATTTCGACTGTGGGGCTTTATATAAATAAATTGGTCACAAGATTTCGTCCTCGTTGCTTTGCTTCTTGTGGGAGCCATTTTTCACTCTTGGTAACCAAAAAAAAAACAACAACCTAAGAGCTGCTTTTAAATAAACAAACAAATGACTAAGCCAAGTTGAGCTCCCAACCCTTTCAGCTTTCTTCCAGGAAACCTTTTTTTTTTTTGCAAAACCTTTTAGCAGGAAAGATCTTATCCTAGAAACATCAGGTTTGCTGAATAGCGTAGGGAAGGGTTATGAATAGAAATGCACACATATCCATGCAGCAAGGAGCTATCACACCAGATAATCCTGCTTTGTGTTATAATAAGTATGCATTTCCAGGGGTCAAAGGTGGGAGAAATTTGTTTCCACCCTCTTGTAAATGCAGGCAGTGCATCCCACAAATATTGACCTTATGCAGGACCCTCTAAAGAGGCAGTTTGCATGTAACAACCTCTCCTGCAGGGAAAAAGTGAGGGAGGTGATGGAGAAGAAATGGCATATTGGCAACTGGAGAGATGAAGAAGGGCAGACTGCAATTTTACATGGTAACTAAGAGGATCTGTAGCCTCTGAAGTGCAATTTAAACTCAAATCCACTGGGATTAGAGGTAGTAGGCTCCAAGCATCCCATTAAAGAGCTGAAATTGTGTATGAAAGTCCCTTGTATTATTATTCCTGGCATCTAAATAGGGATTTACAGCATTTCAGAAATGGTGACTGAGAGAACCAGCTCGTTACAAGCTGCAAATGCATCCTTATTTTTCCCAACACCCATGTGCAACCCACCTGGGATTAAACAATCCTGAAGAGGAGGGCATAAGTGATTACAAGACTGCACTTTATCACGTTTAAAAAGACAGCTCCTTGTTTCACCATTGCCTTTAACAGGGCTCACTGAAAGGACTCAACAGTCTGAGAGTCATTTTTCCAGCCAAGGAGCTGAATATTAGGGATTAAATGCTGTTATGATTGCAATACCTGTAACAGTGCCTTCCACAAGGGATGGGACAAATATTTCAGATAGGAGTGTTAGGTGGGTTTTATTTTTCTTCTTTCTGTTTAATGGTAAAATATTCTAGAAATGGACAATTCCAAAAAACAGATTACACTCCAAAAAAAAAATGTATTTACAAAGGCAAAAGCCAGTATTACTGAGTGCACCTCTAAGCTTTCAGCTGCCCAAAGGAACAGCAAAATGCAGATATAAATAAGTTTTCATTACTTACATTTTCAAGATGCAAGTTAGCGCAAAATATCTGGGCCCACAGAAATATCTGAAGCACTTCAATTTGCATTATGGAACAAACATTTGAGACATTTCATCTAAAAGCAGAATTTAAGTGCCAAAGATGGCCCATGACCTCAGATTGCTTGCTCTTGCAGCCCAGTGGCAGCATCAGTCTTTCTGCTGCTTGATAATGGTTTGACTTTACAAACAATTAGGGGAGGGGAAAAAATCTTCTCTGCATTTCCTCGTGCACAAAGGTTTTGGAGCTGAACTCCCACACAGCGTGAGCACAACGAGCAGCACTTGGTTATGAGGGATTTTAAAGCAGAGCAGCTTTTTAGAACTGGTTAAAAAAAAAAATTAAATAAAAAAATGCAACAAGTTGCGACGCTTTCAGTCTGCCAGGAGCTGACTGTGGGACAGGATTCCTACAACATTATTAGACTGTGCCACTCACAGCTGCCAGAGACAGCTGTAACAGTGCCTCTTTCATCATCATCACGTGCACAACCACCTCTGGGGAGCATTTTACCCAGCCCAAGGTGCCAGCAAAGCCCCTCTCTGCTGTTCAGCTGTGTTTGGGAGCACAGACTGATCGACTTGTCTCATGTCAGTACCTACACACCTTGAGGCTACCTGGGGACTTCAGGAAAGCTCAAAAGTTCTACCTCTGTTGCACAGCTCATTTCCACCAGCAGCCTGTGCATCTCCCCACTGGTTTTCCTGACAGGACAGCCCAACTGACACCTCCCAACTCACCACACACTTGTGTTATTAACACCTTTTCTGGGTTCCCCACCACCCCAGAGCAATTTGTACATCACTTTCTACACAGCTCATATCCTAACCTTTCCAACATAGTGATTAACTGACTTGCAATTCCTGGAGTTTTCCAAGTTACCTTGAACAAGAGGTTTCTGCTCCCTGGAGACAGACTGTAATTATATACTGATTTGGGGATCTAGAAGGTTCCTTTGTTTAACACTCCAGCTGTGACTGTACCCAGTGAAACAATGAATTCTCCAGCTGAACTCAGGGAGGGGTTAAACCAGTTTTAAGTACAATGCTATTTCTCTATAAAAAGGCATTTTGAAGGATAAGTATCAATCAGAAGAGACCTGCAGAAGCCAAAAAGGTTCATTAAGGTCCTTCCATTTGGTTCAGGCTCTTTAGAAGTATTCAGTTAGTGCAAAATTAGTGCTTCTGGATGGTAAACAACCTGTTGAAGGTTGCAGTGCTGAACCCCAGCCCAGTTGGCACACCAGCAGTGGGAATGCAAACTGCAGTGGCAATTTGGGTGATGTGAACATCTCTCTGGCAGGGAGCTGCAGGAATGATTAGGGACCTGAGAACAAAACTGGTCCCAAAAAAACCCCAGTGGGATTTAAGTATAGACAGTGTGATTATATGGAAGTATTTTAGAAGCTTACAACAAATTTTTTTAACAGGACTAGAGAGAAAATACAATATCCAGATAAACCAAATCAGACCCTGATGGTGAGGAGGGAACTACTATTTAGGAGGAGAGGAGATGGGTTTTTATTTGTTTCTATTAGGAGGGTTTATGCCCAGGGTAGTTTGAGAGACCATCACTTGCATGAGACCTACATGTGACTCTAGGTAGCTACTCCCAGGTTACCTCAAATTCATAAAGTGCTATTACTTAATAAGTACTTTGCAGGGAATTTTTCTCTAATAAATGTTGATAGGCTTTTGGGTTTGTCTCTTTCTAATAACAGTGACACAATTTCAGAGCTTCCAGAGAGCTGCAAATTCATCAGCACATCCCTGAGTCTCCTGGGACAGAGCAGCAGTGCCAGTGCTGGCTTCAGGATCTGTGCTCCCTGTGAGAGGGAGCTCTTCTTAAAGCCTTCTGCTCCTCCCTGAATCAGAAGTGGGCCATGGGAAAGAACTGAAAACCTACCAGAGATTAACCACCAGCCTTTCTTTTCATCTTGAACCAGCAGCAGGGCAGCTGAACTCTGTTAAAGCAGCCTAAGCCACAGTGATACTGAAAATGGCTGAGCCCTGTCTAATAAAAATGAGGTTGAGCAGACAAGGAGTTTGTGATGCCAACTCATGACTTCTCTGCTGTCTGCAAGTGTAGGGCACCATCAACAGTGTGCAGGTTCCATCTGCACAGATCCCCATGTTCCAAGGGGAGCCAACTCCCCTGAGAATGCCCTGCCCACCTCTCCAGGTTATGTGTAACTGCCCTCCTGTACTTTTATCTCCAGCTGATGAACTTGTCTCAGGGTGCTAGGGAGAATGGGAAGGTTCTCTGTGAATTTTCACACGTAAGAAGGCAGAGGAAAGGAAAAAAAAATTCATTCATGACAACCTTCAGGCACTCTGCTTCTCCTGGTGTTTCTGACACTTGGATTTTTATCCTTTTGGACATGAGGCAGAAGAGGAAAACGAGGAAGAGTTTGAATTCACCTTGACTTCTCTTTGTCTCCAGCTGCCAAATATGCACAGAGTCATTATCAGAAAAGAAAGATTTGTTTGTGCCTCTGCTGAGACTTGAGCAATGATATGACTTGAGGGGCACAGGCACTGTCATGATGCATCACAGCCCTGGAGGCATTAAAGTGTCTCTGTGCAGCTGCTCAGCCAGAAAAGCTACTCAGATTGCTCAAGTCTTTTCAATGAGCTGAGCCCAAGGCGATATTTTAGTAAGAAACTGCTTCTTTAAAAATTAAAAGGAGTTATTTTTACATCATTTGCATCATTTGACTTGGGTTATTTTCAATGTGTTCTATGATAGGTCACCTGTGTTGCCAGAAAAAAAACTCACAACTGGTTCCATTCAGATTAATTCCCTTAAAATACTGACAGCTTTATTGCCTAATTCCTTGCACAGACACCTTCAAAACACATGAAATTACAAGGGTTAGTTCTATTTTAGTACTGACATGTGCAGGTGACATGCAACCTGCACACATTTCCAGGAATGTCTCAACAGTCACCAACAAAAAATGACTCTGTGCTTAGTCAAGGATTCCAGCCTGGCTGAAATGACCCAAAATTAGGAGGATGAGCTTGGATTCATCTATTTAGTGTTGCCATCTCAAACCCAGTTACCCTTTGTGAGCCAGCTAGAGACATGACCTGAAAATGCAGTTCCAATTAAGCCCAGGAGAAAGTTGCTTTCTCTTGTTCATTCTGCAGTGGAAGAGCTTGTTGATGCTAAACCTGCTTGATTTTTTCCATTTTTCCACCCCTCTGATAGAGACAGTGTTAGCAAGGACGTCTAGGAGGGACATGTTACAAGACATGTTGTTCTGAACTGAGAAGCTGGACAGGAAAAGGGAAGGAGCAGAACCTCCCTAGTGAGGGCAGAGTTGCTTCGTGCAGCTGTGCTTTTTTGCAAAATAAAGTCTGTACACAAAACCAGCATAAGAGAGGAAGCCAAAAAAAAAAAAGGGAGCTTTTGCCCCTCTGTGTCAGAAAATGCTGTATGAGCCCACAGTGGGGGTTTTTACATCACTGTACAAGCAAAATTTTGTTTCACTTCTGATCTTACAGTGGTAAATGCTGAGCCCATGAAGTGCCACACGCTCAGCCAGTACTGCTGCAACACTTTCTGCTACTTAATCAAAGTGCCTTTACCTTCTCTTGTAGGACTGTCTCTCATTTCACATGACCCTCCAAAGCAGTCCCTCCTTTTCCACTTATTTGGTTTTACCCCACATTAGGCACTGTATCACCAGAACCACAGGACAGCAGGAACACTTCCTTACCTTAACAAGCAACATCCCCTCTGACCCACTCTAGAATCACACAGAATTGTTTTTTTTTCCTCATCCAGCACAGGATGGTCAGTGATCATCCTATAACCTGCTGTGCACTTTGTTTGGCATCAGGGAAATGGTTGGGATGGACAAATGTATCATTGAAAGGTTCAATAAGAACACTGTGAGATAAGACTTAATGGTTATATTCTGCTGAGATTGCCAGGAAGTGTTATGACTACTGGAAAGGCAAAGAGGGATTAGTTACAGTATTTAGATACAAAACCTAACAGTGTTTTACCATAAGAAAAGAAGAAAAGGAAAGAAAACACACCTTGGAGCTACTGCAGAAGGAAAAAGGGCAGGAACTGAACACCTGAGACATGGGGGATGTGTGGCTCTCATTCTGCCACAAATATTGGAAAGAAATCTTTTCCCTCTCTCTTAAACTGGAAAACTTTTTCAGTGGTAGCAGCAGACTATCTCGAAGATTCTTATCTATTTTAATCAGGCTTCTTTTAGCACCTGCTGGAATCTCTGAGAGCTCAGGATTGGCTTAAACACACATGAAGAGGGCCCCGTGGCACATATTCCTTGACAACAATCTGTTCTCCTCACCTCATAGAGTGTAATGATGCCATTTGTCTCATTTGGAGGCTTCCACTGCACATAGATCTTCTCTTCAAAAGGTCCTCCCTGGATGGATTCCAAGGGAACAGGTCCAGGAACTGCAGGGGGGAAAAAAAGCCCAACAAACTGTCTTAAAAACTACCCCCAGCTCCAGCTGCACACACATGAGAAGACACCAAAAGGCCACCAGACGGGAAGCTCAGAGTTAAAAATAAATAAATAAAATTAAAAATTAAAATCCGTCAAGCCTTACTTCTGCACTTTTGGTTCAAACAAGGATACTCCAATGTAACCACTAAGTGATAAATAAAATTAGAATCCACAAAAATATGGAGCTAATTTCAGTATGGTTTCATTTCAGTACAGCAGAGCAGTAGCAGGGAATTTAATCTGTCCTTCTCTGCCCAAAGCTCTCTCCACCTAAACAGCCAGTCTGCACCTTGGCATAAGGATGCTGCTGGGCTGCACACCTTTATCAATGTGAGAGACTGATTTGCTTAGCAAAGTAACACTGTAAGATTTATATTTCATTATGGCTACAAGGCCAGCTAAAAAAATCCACCTACTCAAGCAAAATTTTAATGCTGTGGAAGACAACTAACTAAATGCACTCCCAAGCCTGTCTGATAAAACCCTGCTCATTTTTCTGAAATATCTGCCATCCTTTTATGTCCCCCCCATGTGACATATTGGGCTGGAAGAGCCACTTTCAGCTGAGAGAAACTTAGGACAGCAACTTCTTACAGTTCAGGCTGAGGAAAAACTTGTATTTTACATGTTGGACAGGAGGGAGGCTTGTAGTGCATGGGAGTGTAAAAAATCTCAGATGGGATAATAACATTGAAACACTCCATCACATCAGTTCTTCCAGAAAACTTTTCTTTTATATCCAGAACACAAGAGTTCACACTCAATTAATTTTGTTTCTGAGATCTATATAAAATATGATGTCCGAAAGATCGATATTGAGAAAAGCTACGCTCTGGAAAGGAAGGCATTATACTCCTTTGGGGACATCTTCTTGTGAAGGTACAAGAAAAACAAAATCAACAAATGCCAGGATTACATTTGCCCATATGACAAAGGAAGCTGCTGGGTAGTTGTTGGGTAGTTCAGAACACAGAGAATTAAACCTTTGGTAACTGCTCAGGCTGATGTTTATCACACTCAAGCACTTCAAGGATCCTTGTCTTTTCAAGAACATGGCTGTGAAATAGAAATTATTTACCCCTACAAGTTTTGCTTGCATGAGACACACGCTGTCCAGAGAAGACATTTATAATCTCGTGGGACAGAGGGTTATGTTTATGAGAAATTAAAATACAATTTTTATAGGTATATCATGAAGTTGTAAGATATCCAAGTTCAAAAATACTGGACTTGAGTGTCAGGGTCTTTTTCGGCCAGATAAGGGAAGTGCAAGAGTTCTTAAAATCTTTTGGGGCCATTTTTGTACAAAAGGAGTTTTCTCTCTTTGGGCTAAGAACAAAGAACATCCATCATCCTTGACAAGGGATGCCTTGCAGCCAATCAGAGTAAAAGGAAAGCCCCTTCTGAGAGAAAAGAAACTTTTTTAGGTAAAAAAGAATATATTAAACTTATCCGAAAAAGGCTGGGATTTTGTAAAACAATAAAATGAATGAGATGTAAAGCCATAGAGTCTTTTTCCCCCGAAAACTCGGTGGGGGAAGGACCTGGCGTGCCAAATAAATCCTTTATTGTTCCCTGAGTTTATGCCGTCTTTCCAAAATTAAAAGAGGGATTTTTCCCCACATGTTGTTATTTACGACCTGTTAACATGAGCCCTCCTCAGGAATCAAGCAAACAAACCCAGCCTGACTGTGGTAGTTTAGTCTGGGCCTTCCTTGGTGACCAGTTTGTAACCAAGGAAGTGCCCAGATTTACCCGGTATTCCCTACGATTTTTACGTAAGCCAGGGTATAAGAAGAAAGGAGGAAAGGCCTTTGGCCCTCTTTCCTTCCGGCGGCTTTGGAGATGAGGGTTTCCCTGCTGTTGAGTCTGTTGTGTTGGGGAGTGAGGCCTGGTGAGGCCCAGTGAGGCCCGGTGAGGCCTAGTAAGGCCCGGTGAGGCCTTGCCAACCTTGGGCAGGCAGAAGTCGCTGGCGGTCGTTCCAGAGAGACTTTCTGTTGTCCCAAGCAGAGTAGTAAGATAGTCTTTTGTTAATTCTTTTAGTTGCTGGATTTTGGGCTATTGATCGTGTATATTTTATTTTGCTTTTGTTCCCTTTTTTCCTTCCCCCTTCCCTTTTCCTTTTGAAGTTGTACATATATTTCAATTGTATATAAATGTAATATAAGTGTAAATATATTTAGATATATTGCTTTAGCTGCCTCCCTCTCGTTTCGGTTCTCTTGGGTTTTTTTCTCTTTTCCCTTGGTTTTGGGGGCGGGGGGGAAGCTCTTGTGGTGAGGTTTGAAGACTTGGCAGGGAACCAGCTTCAAACCACCTCACTGACTCACCATCCTCCTCGGTCTGCACCACCAGCTCCTCGCTCTCCATCTTGCCCTCAGGGTTGGACAGGGCCAACCTCAGCCTGATGGTCATGAAGGGCCGCAGACCCCGCAGGGTGTAGTGGGAGGAGGTCTGGATGAGCTCCTCGGCCTCGAACTTCTGCTGGTTGAACACGTACTGGTACTGCACGGTGAGGTTGTAGCTGTGGCAGCGGGTCACGGCGTAGCCGAAGGGCTCCCACTGCAGCGTCAGCTGCCGCGACCGAATGTCCACCACCTCCACGTTCTGGGGGCCGTGCACGGGATCTGCGGGGTAGGAAAAGACAAAAAACACACACCTTGATATTAAAACAAGTCAGTCATCCATCAGCGTGCTTCATTTTGCATGTCCAGAGTATCCCAGCACTCCATGGGTGGGAATGCTCTTGTCTGTGCAGTGTATGAGTGATAGGAGATGGATTTCAGATCTACAAATGCATTCTGGCTCCGGAGCTTTCCCTGAAAATCTCCTCTCACAAGGCCCTGAACAGTGGTCATGCTCCTGATTGCTGTGAAACCTCACTGAATCTGACAACAGGTAAGGGGTGGGAAAGTTACACTTTCTTCATTCTTCCAAAAAAAAAAAAAAGGCAAAAATAATAGTAGTTGAGGGTCTACTTGACAGTGCCCAAGGAGTTTGGTGAGTCCAACCCTAAGTGATGCAAACACACAGGAAATGGCCCCCAGAGAACAAATCCACTTAAGTCTTTCAGCTTCCAATTCAGCTCTGTAGTCCCTACACCCTCCTGCTGCCCTCGAACTCGTTCTGCTCAGAGACTGAAGCCCAAAAGCGCAAGAATTAAGACTAAAAACCTGACTGTTGGGCTTCCAACATCCCAGTGCTGCTGTCCCCTCATCTGTCAGACACTTGAATGTTCTGGCAGTGGGGTGTTCAAGCAGATCCCGCCACTCCTGGACTAAGTTTTCTGAGCCATCTCAACCTTGTGCCAATAAAACTTTCATCTCAGATCATCTCCACGCCTTGGTCCCATCAAAGTTTCTCTGCTCTTTATTATTCTTTCTGCAGTGTCTGGCTGAGGTATACTTTGAATATTCATGTGTAGGAATCATTTTCACCTGCTGTTCCTTAATTTATTTTTAACAGCATAACTCAGATGCTCTGACTACACTCTGCCCTTTATATAAAATATAAATGCATGTACTGCTAGACATGTGGATATAAAGAATGAAGGATGAGTGAGTAAAATCAGTGTTTGAGATAAGTCAGATGGTGATAATACTACAGATGTCACAGTTTGTTTATCTGACAGTTTTTCAACTTGTACAGCTCAACTTGTATTTGCTTTTTTGCTCAATATATATCTAAGCAAGGTAATTAGAAAATACGTAATTTCACGTAAAGTTTCTTGATTTATGGCACAATTCAGGGTTCTGCCCACTTCTCGTGTTCTCTCACGACTTTGACCTATGAAAGGAACATTTTCATGGAAACAAAAAAGTTGGAAGAACTCCTGACTACTAGTCACACTTATTTGAAAGATAATTCAAGTAGAAAAAAAAGCCTTCTAGTAATTCCTGAAAGTAAAGCACCAGCCATACTGACTTCAATCTCCTCATGCAAGAGCAGAAAATACACTGTAACTACCTACATATTCTGAATTACTGCTAAAAATCCCATAAAGACTGGCAATGGGAAAATATTCTGCATCTTTATATAGGCACACACATATGCAGACACTTTGGAAATAGGATGGATATTAAAAGACCAGGGGTCTAAAGTTAGCAAGTGGTTTAGGTTTCCACATAAATCATGTCAATCCTGTAGCATCGAGAAAATACCTCCTAAATAAGAGTATTTACTACTCTGTGTGTCAAAAAAAATGTCATTTAGAGATTAGGAAGTTCCTATGCATAAATACACACACATATACTCAGCATTAGGTGCTGAGCAGCCATTTACTATAAATCCATGGAAGGCACATTCCTGCAGATGAATTGTGGAGATAAATGAGGTGACCAAAAGAATGGTTCTGTGAAATCTTTCACACATCAATCAACAGCCTCTGAAACAGTAAAGGTAAGCTCAAGACATTGCAAGATGCATCAGATGGAAAAAAAAACTAAAAAAAAAATATGTTCATAAGTAAAAACAACTTAAATTTTAGGTTAGAGAGAAAGAAACCAAACTGGAATTAGATCAACAAACAGAAGCTGGCTCAGGAAAGCTTTACATTCTCTCCAGTTCCCTTCTCTCAGTTTCAATCTCCTTTTTTTTTCCTGAAAACTGAGACTATATAATTTTGAAAATGTTTTCCTGTTGCTACAGTGATTTTCTATGTAGCAGAAACCATTGAAACCTCATTTTCAAAGCTGAGATTTTGTACTGCTGTTTTTAAAGGACAGCGGTCCTACTGTCCTCTCCATTGAATTCCTTCTCCATGTCAGCTTTGTAAGTATTCAGTCTCAAAAGGTCTGTAGTACCTATCCCTGGGGTTTGACTGTCTAACAACATCCATTTTTCATAATCTGTTAATGACTTGTTTTCCCAGAAAAAGAGTTTATAATTTGTCTACAATCCTCTGGTAGTGGTGAATATTTGAAACTGGACAAACGTCTCCACTTCTGTATTCTTGGAATTATAGCTTTCAAATAACCCAAGAAAATGCCTGAAAATTAGTAACTTTGTACTTGGCTAGTGGCATAAAAGCTGCCAATATGGATCTCAGCTTCAACTACACAAAGCTACCCATCAAAGCAGGACAGAAACAGACTGGCCCAATTTGAGTAGTTAAGAGATCAGATATAAAAAGACATCAATGTAACCTGCATAAACTGAAGTAAAATTTTCTAACTGTCCTGAGACCTTGAGGGAAAAAGTCAGAGGGAATTCTTAAGAGGCCAGAGCAAGGAAAGAGCTGCCACCAACCTGCTGCAACGAGTCTTGAACCCACGCAAGGAAAATTGCAGCCTCTGGGATTTCACCGTGCAAATGCGCATTTTTATTTCAGCCCAGCTGAACCACTAATTACATTTTGAAAGTTCACATCAAAGTCCAGGACTGAACAGTTATTTTTCCATTCCACATCACTCACTGATGCTTTGCTACCTTGTCATTACCCTGGTGGGCTGCTGTGAACACTCAGCAGCCGGGAACCTTTGTGAGCACTTGGGATGGGAAAGTCCAGAGGGGTCTGGAGCATGAGGCTGCTGAGGAGCAGCTGAGGGAGCTGGGGGGGGCTCAGCCTGGAGAAGAGGAGGCTCAGGGGGGACCTTCTGGCTCTGCAACATCCTGACAGGAGGGGGGAGCTGGAGGGGGTCAGGCTCTGCTCCCAGGGAACAAGGGACAGGATGAGAGGAAACAGCCTCAAGGTGCACCAGGGGAGGTTCAGATGGGATACTGGGAACGTTTCTTCAGGGAAAGGGTGGTCAGGGAAGTGGTGGAGTCACCATCCCTGGAGGCATTTAAAAGATGTGCAGATGTGGCATTTGGCGACATTGGTTTAGTGATGAGTTTGGACTTGATGATCTTAGAGGCCTTGTCCAACCTAAATGATTCAGTGATTCCAAGTGGCCTGAATGAAGCAAACCCTCCCAGTGATCCTTCAGTGGTACACTGTGTCCTCAGTCCAGGTAAGGAGACACTGTTGGCCCAACAGTGACATGTACTGTTCAGACACTGCTTATTCTGCCATCCAAATGTCACAGAAAAGTTGACTTTTAGGGCTGGTTTTGCTCTTTCCTTACTGAGTGTCACAGAGCTCATGCTCCAGGTGAGGTGTAGAAAAGAAAAGGTTGATTCAGATTATCAATACCAATTGTCATGGCTTTGTACCCCTCCACCAGGAGAAGAGAGAGCAAAGGAAGCCGTGGTGACACACTGGGGTTTGAACACCGAGCTCAAGAGGAGGGAACTTAAATACAGACAATCAGCTAATGCCCCCGGGTTAAATACCTGCTGCAGGAGCCTAATTGCAAGAGATTGCTGCTGCCAGTAAAGACATGACAGGAGTGGAAGGTGTCTGTACTCATCTGGGGCCCTGTGCCCGTGTCTCCTGACCCTCTGGAGGGCAGGAGGCAGAGTTTATTAGCAGTGCAGGTGTCCACTGATTAAATTCTGTTTCCCAGCAGCAGGTTATAGGGGCTGAGAATGCACAAAGGGAAGAAAAATGAGCATGACATGAGCAGCAGCTGCATGTGAATCCTGAGCTGATGTTTTCTGATACAGAAAGAGAAAGAAAAGAGGTGTAAGCATGATTTGTGCCTTCCCCCAGCACACCCACATCAGAGCTCACCAGCCAGTGCAGGCCAACCAACATCTGGGCACCCCAGTGACGTCCCCAGTCCCTCCTCCAGGCACACTGGGAGGATATCAGTGGAAAACTGGGTGCATTGGTGGTTAGTTAGGGCACCAAATCTTGTGCTCTCCCAACTACCAGCACGGTACAACCTCTCTCCGTAGCCCAGAAAAATATTTAAATTCATTTCCACCTACAAAATATAAATCTGGCAGGATCACAGAATGGTGGAGAACTGCACAGAATATTTCACTCTCACAATAATTTTAAGCAGTGGCCACTTTTCAAGCAACAGCAACAAAACTCTTATCACAGAATCACTGAAAGGTCCCAGCTCGGATTGGCAGGGACCTTAAAGCTCAGCTTGTTCCTCCCCCTGCCTTGGGCAGGGACACCTTCCACTAGACCAGCTTGCTCCAAGCCCTGTCCAACCTGGCCTTGAATCAACAGTTAGGAGGTTTCCTTTGTGTTTTTCAAAGACATTGTTCTTCTTCTACAGGTGAAAAACCAACAGAAATGTGTCCAACGATGATTTTACACTAGATAAAAGCTGAAGCATTCTCCTTCTCCCCTTTACTCACTCCCTCTTCCTCCTTAAATTTCCACAGGACGAAACAAGCCTAGGGAACCACATCTACCATCAAAAAATATAGCAAGACATACCGAGCAAAACCATTTAAGTGGTTTGCCTTAAATGCAAAATTAAGTGTGATGGTTGAGGGGAAAACAAGCGACTCTACAGCCTGTGCTGTTCATCTCTGCCAAGAGATCCTGACAGATGCACTGTCCCATAAACACCTCCTGTATCCATGTCCTATGCATGGGCACTTCTGAATGATGGACGACTCTGTCCATCCCTGAAGTACAACATGGTTTTGTGTGACAGTTTCTCTGCTGAGCGTCACAGCTGCTGCCCATCATATTTCAATGCCTCTGAGCCCAAATGTGGCATAAATACTATAAATACCTTTTCAGACATGGTAGATAAAAACACTGATTAAGCAGAGTTCACTAGTCTTTCAACACTGGGAAAGCTTTGCCCTTCTCTGCAGAAAGAGCATCTCCCTAATATTTGGTCTAATTTTTGCTTTCTTGTAAAGATATTCTCACTGGTTCAAAAACTGTGCAGACAGAGCTGAAAGCAGGCAATTATACAGAAAGGGATGTTCTGAGAGAAGACTTGCAACAGAGACAAGAGAAAAAAGGAATGAGACTGATAAAATAAAATCACCACAGGACAACCAACCCTGTTTGTGAGATGCCAACAAGCAACCAAAGCCCAAGCCAGGTACAAAGGAAAAGGTGTCCCTAGAGTGGTGAACTAAACCAGGCTATTTTAGGGCATTCTCTGAGCACTGGAGAAGAAGGAGTGCTGCCACACAGATGAATCTATTAATAAAGAAATGTGAATTAAGTTAGATAATGGACTGTGTGCTGAGAATAAGCCAGGAACTGAGCTCTCTCAACTGTTAACACCATGGTTTTAGTTCGGTTCACAGCACATCACCTTCATTTTTTGATTGTTCTGGGTTTGTTTCTGTTGCAAATTTTACTTGGAATTCTGCACCGAAAGAAACCAAAGATTTGAAAATTCAAAAAGGAAAATAAAATACTTGATACATTACAAATCCCATAAAACATCCTCTGATCTCAGACTTCAACCTTGTTAAACAACCAAACGAAACAAGGGAAAACCAATCCAAATGTCATTAAATAGAGCCCAGACCTATCTGGATCTTTCCATTTGTTACAAAATGTGCTTGTCACGCTCACAGATCAAACCCCCAAGGTCCCAGGAAAGCAAAGGCTGTGGAGAACAAGACCTGAGCCACCAGCACAGCCTTCCCAACACCTGCCCCAACACTGCTCCAGCCAGAGCTGAGCTGCCAAATCTCCACTTGTAAACAACTTCAAGATAATTAAGCACTGCTTTTTAAAAAAAGGTTTATTAGCATCTGTTTAAAAGGGAATTTTTTTCATTAAATTATGAAATGGTAAAATGAAAGCTTTCTTTCTCTTATACCTAAAAACTGTTGTGCTCCGACAAACTTAAAAATAACAATTTAAAACAACAATAAAGGATAATTACTGATTTTATTAAAAACATCTATCATGGATACACATAGCAGTGGAATTCCATGGCTGGGAACACAATGTACATTACTGAGCATTCTGATGATTAAATACAATAGCATTATTAAATATGCTAATGAAAGTGAGATTAAAAAGCAGCTAAAACCACTTGGTTTTTGTCAAACAAAAGTAAAACATCTGCTTTTACAGATTTATTTCATTATGCGTAAATAAAGTATTTATTTTAACTATTTGCTTTACTAACACGTACATGCATTTATTTGTATTACCTCTTCCTCTGTGTACTTTGCTGTTATCTTCAAATGGACTAAGTGGAGGAGATTGAGAATAACAAAAAGCCAGCTCCTGACAAAACATAAATTATCTCCATAAAAATAAATAAGGAAAACAAAATAGTAGGGAAAAGAGAAGCTTCCTCTACACAGTCAGGAGGCTGTTCAAGTATTCTGAGCAGCAGAGAAAGAGCACTGCTCTTGCCAATAGGTTTTCTCTCATTTGTTACTGTGGCTTCTTTTTCTGTCTGTGCAAGCTGCAAGAGAAATTCTCAATGTTCTTTCAGAATCCTAAATTTAAAAAAAAATAAAAATATTTTCTCTTTTAGGAAAATTTAGTAGCAGAAGGAGCTGCTGGTTGATGAAACCTTGGCTTTGTGAGCACTACTGAAATATCCAAATTGTCCTAAACCTCTTGAGGCCCCGACAGCAGGTCAGGGAGGGGATCCTGCCCCTCTGCTCAGCCCTGTGAGGCACAGCTGGGTGCCGTGTCCAGCTCTGGGATCCTCGGGACAAGAGGGACATGGAGCTCTTGGAGAGAATCCACCAGAGGCTCCAGAGATGATGAAGGGTCTGGAGCATCAGGAGTTGGACTTCAGTGATCCTTGGGGATCCCTTCCAACTCAGGAGATTCTGTGATTCCATGACCTCTCTGGGAGCAGGGAAGGCTGAGGGAGCTGGGGCTGTTCAGCCTCCAGAGCACACACTGAGAGGGGCCCTCCCCAGGGTGTGTCAGGGGCTGCAGGAGGGGGCAGAGGATGGACCAGGCTCTGCTGGGGGGGCCCAGCAATGGCACAGGAGGAACGGGCAGGAACTGATGCCCAGGAAGCTCCACCTGGACAGGAGGAAGAACCTCTTTGCTGGGCAGTGACTGAGCTCTGAACAGAGACCAGAGAGGGTGTGGGGTCTCCTCACTGGAGATATTCCAGAGCCACCTGGACACAATCCTGTGCCATGTGCTCTGGGGTGACCCTGCTGGAGCAGGGAGGTGGGATCAGATGCCCACTGTGGTCCCTTCCAGCCTGACCCATTCTGGGATTCTTGTCCATTTTCCTCAAGATGTAGGAGCAGCAGTGACTCCCTTGCTCACCAGCTGTGGGTAGTCAGACACCAGGAATCTCTGTGTGATGGGGACTAGCTGATTCCCTGGCCTTGATGACATCTGGAGGGATTTGCTCTCCACAGGCTGCCTTATTGGCAGAAAACAATACCAATTATTATCATAATAACATGAACAATGATGAAAACCCAGTAAAACAGTCCCCAAATTTTCAATTTCCAAGACTGCCGAGACTGGGTAATTACTTAAAGCAACACAGAATATGCCACAGCCATAGTAATGTTTGGCAAATAGGGATTCCTCAGGAGCATGTGGTTGGAGGTTGAGCCAGTGGAAAAGAGAACACAGATATAACCCCATGTCAACTGTTTTTTTTTTCCCCCCAGTTATTTCATTAACTAGACTAAGAGATGTTGAAATTCCTGCAACTGAGCCCTGGTTGCAATGTATTCCAGAAACACACTTATAAAGGGTCTAGATCCAATTTCTGAGCAGCTGTTTAACTCTAATTGCATGCTCATGTCCTCCTTGCACCGGGGTGTTGGAGTCAGCAGTGCGAGCCCATTAAGGCCATGGATGGTTAACTCTTATGGGAATGTACAAATTGGAACAAATATGCATTTCCTAGTGCTGGAGACACTCTTTGGGCAGTGGAGGACAGATAAGAGTTTGCTCTGAACAAAATCAATGCACTGCATTTAGCCCAGTAATCGCCCTTTTTCCAGGCTGTGTTTGCATTTCAGCACAAACAAAAATAAAGCAGAGCCACTTTATGCCCGAGGGAAGTGAGAGGAGAGCAGAGTGTGAGGGGCAGGACCAGCACTTCTTTAACACATTTGTATCTGATCAGCATGACACTAAGAAAATACCCTGAAAGGATTTCAATACAGGCATTATGTACAAGAAAACACAGATAAACCAGTTCCTCAGAAACAGTGTCGAGCCTATAAAAAAAAAAAAAAAAAAAAAAAAAAAAAAAAAAAATCTATCTCCTAACCCAGCCAGGGTTCTCAGTGTAATCTGAATATACAGCAGTGTCAGGATTACAGCAGTCTTGTTAATACCCCCAACAGACATGTATTTAAGTCTCATTGAAATCCAAGCCATTCTCTTAGTCCAAGCATAACTCTTAAAACTCAGCAGCCTTTTTTTTCAGTTTTTAAATGCAGCTGGATTAACTGCCTGCTCAGAAAATGACTCAATTCGAAACAATTCCCAATTGTTCCTAATACCTGTAATGTCCCTGCTGCCACATGGCCCCACTGCACATCTACAGGTTTTTATTATCAGATACAGAACCAGGGAATGGTTTGGGTTGGAAAGGACCTTAAAGACCAACTCATTCCACCCCCTGCCATGGGCAGGGACACCTTCCACCATCCCAGGTTGCTCCAAGCCCCGTCCAACCTGGCCTTGGACACTTGCAGGGATGGGGCAGCCACAGCTTCTCTGGGCAACCTGTGCCAGGGCCTCCCCACCCTCACAGGGAAGGATTTATTCCCAATATCCAATCTAAACCTCTAATTTTATAGTTTCAGACAATTCCCATGGGGTTTGTTTGCTGGTTAATGCTCCACAGGACAGGAGGGAGGAGTCTCCAAGGGCCAAGGCGCTGCTCCAACAGGAAGGCTGAGGAGCTGGTGAACATTCCAGCAGCCTCACAGCAAAGTGGATTTTATCCATGAAAATCCCCCAGGAGAACTTCAGATTACTTAACCTCATCAAATTTGAGGAACCTCTGGTTTTGGTTTGTTTTTTTTTTTTTTTTAAACAAACAAACAAGAAAGCCCCCCAAACTCACAAACAAACCCCCAAGAATTAGAATTGTTCGCCAAAGAATATCAAAATATTTCTGTGCTCTTTTCCCAAACACTGCCTCCTAAAAGAAAGCTGTACCTTCCCATTCCCTAATCCCTATTTGCTGTGGAGGCCTGGACACATCCTTTAAACCACTTCTCAGCTCATTTGCATAGCAAAGCAAGCGATTAGTGAGCAGCTCCAGTTTTACAAGAGTATTAGCAGCATTTAATTAAGTCGTGGAAGTCTCTTACAAGGGACCTGACAGCCTGAACTCGTGTGCTCGCCCACACAGGCACAGGTCCTCCCCCCACCCAGCCGGTTCTGCCAGAGGAACATCCACAGCTCCCTCAGGGCATGAGACCAGAGCCTGCCAGGAGCAAACTTTGTGCAGCCTTCGGGAGGAAAAATTAGGGAGGATGCAAAAAAGACCAATATCCACGTGCTGGTGTTCAGTTTATAAGGTTTCCTATATATTCCTATGTATCCTATGGATACATTTATCTGGGAACTAAAAAAAAAATTAATGGAATTGTAGAATATCCTCAGCTGAAAGGGACCCACGAGGGTCATCGAGTCCAACTCCTGGCCCTGCACAAAACATCCCCAAGGATCCCACCATGTGCTCCTTCAACTCTGACAGCATTGGGACTGTGAGCGCTGCTCTGGGGAGCCTCTTCCAGTGCCTGGCCATCCTCTGGGGGAAGAACTTTCTCCTAAAATCCAACTGAAACTCCCCCTGACAAAACTCCAACCGTCCCCTTGGGTCCTGTCACTGGTCACAGAGAGGAGAGATCAGTGCCTGCCCCTCTGCTTGCCCTCATGAGAAAGCTGTAAGGCCATGGTGAGGTCTCCCCTCAGACTCTTCTTCTCCAGGCTGTACAAATTGAGCCCTGCTTTTAATGAGCACAGACAGGAAGGTCAACCCCAGTGAACCTAAAGGTACAAGCAGAGCCCTGGACTGCTTATAAAACAGAAAATGGGCATAAAATCATTAAGTTTGGAGAAGACCTCCAAGATCATCAACCCCAACCTTTGACCAAACACCACCAAGCCCACTAAACCACATCCCAGAGCACCTTGACTGCTCATTTACAGGCAGATGGAAATGCAGAGGCTGATTTACAGCTCTGCTTCCTTCTTTCATGTCCCATAGGCAAAACCAGGGAATTGGTCATCCCCTAGCTGGGAAAGTGGATGGCATTCACCGTGGTCAAAGAGCTGTGTGTTACTACAACCCCCAACTCCAACACAAAACCACAGCAGCCCGTGGAAGACCTTGGAATGCACTATTTGCATGCACATGGATCACAGCTGGATGAGGCTGGATTGCCAAGAGCCACGTCTGGCTCTGAGGGAGCACTGCCCTCCTCTGTGGCTTCTGAAACAGGGAGGGTAAAACAAGGTTTACAGCACTACTTAGAATTACAATGCTAATGAGCAAGTTAGTCATGCCCTAAAAGTTAGGGGAAAGCTCATTTGTCCACATCAATATCTTTATAGTTTAGAATGTTGGGTTTTTTTCTGGGTGAATTGAGTCTCTTCCACTGGCTGTGTATAAATAAATAAATAAAGAACTGAAGTGGAAAAAAAGCAGTGTGTTCTGTTTTCAGCAACTGTGACTTGATTCTTTGCTGCCATGGCTTCAACAGCAAGGCTAGAAGGAAGTAGATGGGCATTCATGTGTGAAAAAAAAGCCTATGTTTTTAACAGAATTAGGCAGCTGAGCTCATTTCCACCCCATTAGGATCAGTCCATGAGACAGTGCTGCCAGTGAAAGCCCAAGAGATTAGTTTTCCCCTCAGCAGCTCAAGCAACGCTCTGGGCACCAAATACAGATCATGACACTTTCCAGGGGTATTGCAAAGCTCCAGCAGGGAACTGATCCACATCCTGCCTTTCAATTCCTCTGCAAAGCCACTTCCACACAAACACACCACTGTGCCCTGAAAGAGTTCATTTGGAAATGGAGAGAGGAGAAAGGAGGTGGATGCTTATTGGAAATCCATTTGCTGAAAGCGTAGTAGGGAAAGCTAAGAGTTTCTAAGAAAAGGTCTGTTAATAGGTTACTGAAACATTCCAATAACTACTGCCACAGCTTGGCACCACAGCTCCGCAAGTTTTAACAGCATTTATGGTCAGACACTTTTTGTTCATTTAATATACCACTGAATTTGTACAAAGAACATTCTGTGTTCCTAATCTCATTTTCCTCTAATATTCCTACCTAGAACAAGTGCTGGAAAAGTCAGTTTGATGGTTGGTTGTTCTCTAGCTGTTAATGATTTCCTCCTGTTCAGAGTAAAGGTCAAGAAAGAAGGGCAGAGAAAAAACAGTTACTGCTTGGCTATTAAAATAACAGTATTCCTACAGGAGATGTGTGAGCATTTGCTGCCTAGATGGTTATAATTTATCTTGGGGAGCAGATTAGAAACACTCATGATCTCCAAATGGGATCCATTCAGCTCTACTCTCTCAATATTTACAGATACAGCCACTTTCTCTTCCTTCATCTTCAGAAAATCTCCTCTGAAACTCAAAATCCAAGAGCTTCACAGCTCTGAAGTGAGGCAATTGAGTGTTGGGTCCAGTTGAAGCTACACCTGAACATGAGGTAGAAGTTCTTTGCTGAGCAGTGAGCAAGCTCTGAACAGAGACCAGAGGGGGTGTGGAGTCTCCCTCACTGGAAATATTCCAGACCCATCTGGACACAATCCTGTGCCATGTGCTCTGGGATGACCCTGCTGGAGCAGGGAGGTGGGACCAGGTGACCCTCTGTGGCCCCCTCCAACCACCCTGTGATTCTGTGATTTATTAAAGAATGCTGCTGGAATAGTTAAGAAAAATAAACCGTAACAGATTAAAAAAAAAATAAATCCAAGATCACTGGAAAACAAACACTGCAGAGAAAGGAACACAAAGGATGAAAAATTCCTCCACACATCCCACACAGGGCAGGAAACCACCCAACAGAGGAAGCCTAAAACCAGCCTGCACTCTTCCTATATCTAATAGAAGCACTGGCCCTTTGCTTTCATCACACTTCCCAAAAGAACACAAAAATAAAAAGACAGTGACAGGCTTTCAACGCTCAGTTAAGATTTAGGATGTCACTCAAAGGAGGCCAAAAGCTGTTCTTGCCTGGTGCCACTGAGCAAGAACATCTGCCTCCCTCCCTGTCTGTGTCCCAGCCCAGGCCCCACTGCCTGCACAGAGAGGACAAGGCACCTCCTGGAAGCCCAGGGAGAGGTACCAGTGTGCTCATCAAAATAAATTCTCCTGTGAGGGCAGTTTATTGATTTGTGTATTTGACTCTCCTTGGGATTACTGTTCAATTACTTTTATCCTCGGAGATGAAAGCAGCTGAATGGAACATCAAAAGCAGATAAAAAGTCGCGTGTTTCGAATTTTCTTTCAAATCTGCATAACATCCATTACAGATCCGATTTTCGAGAGAGCCCTCTGAGAGCAGCAGCAGAGGGTAACTCCAGCAGACATACAGCTCTTGTCTGTGTTTTCCCTAATTATCCTGGCTGAAGTGTATTCCCTATAAAGCACATTATTTGTCCTTGAGCAGTGACAGTCTGCAGCAGCTTTCTGACTTCGCCTCCTTTTTATCAGGTGAGCTGCCTGCTAATTGTTGATGTGATTAGTGATTTATCACCACTAACAAACACAAACACAGCGTAGAATTTCCCCTGCTAACCTGTAGCACTGTTGAAGAGCTTAAAATGTGGTGGTCTAGAAACCATGAAAGTGTCATTTTGCCCGTTTCATTCTCCACTAAAAGCTTTTCATGCCCTGCTGGCAAGAAACAAACCTAGATATTTTTAACTGCCAACCCTCTGTTTTCAGCCTGACGTGGACTCACATGATTTTGATTTTGCCACACACATCACAGCCAGTGCAGCACCTGGAACCAGGACCTTGCTGGTTTGAGAGGCAGATGGAATCAGGAGCTGACTGCTGCTCCTCCCCATTTATTTGCTACACAGTCATCAAGCAAAACTTCAGGCCCTCCAAGATGAAAATCCACACTCTCAAATCTCCAGCAGGATAATTTTATAACAAACAGTGCACTGGGATAATGGCCCTTGTGTTTTATGTGGCAGGACATTACGACCATAGTTCAACTTGCAAAAGGTGCCCTCAGTGATCACAGCTCAGTTTAAAATCTTAGCAAAGAGACAACTTTACTGGCAGCCACATATCCACTGACAGCACGACAACATGAGTTTGGTTAAAGTTACAGGAACTAAAATGATGAATTTAATTAAATGCTTGCACTTCCAATTTGCATTTTGGACTAATAGCTGTTTCCTCAGCCTTGCCTACAGATGTGAGCCAGACTGAGCTTTGGATTCCCAGCAGCATCGGGCTTAGCCAGAGATGGGACCAGAAAAACACTGCAGAGATGGAGCACTGGAGTTCCAGCCTATTGCAGTGCATTTTTACTATTCATCTGCTCTGAAACTACTTTTATCTTTGCCACAGATTGTTATAAAAATCAGGTCTTTGAAAAGCTGTTTCCAACCAGCCTGTAAAGCACATTGGTTTTCTTTTAGTGATGCAATTACAAGGGGAAGGTAGTCATGAATATTAGTGAACTTTAAAATATTGTTTCTAGGGGCAATAGATTTTACCCAAAGGGATATTAGTGCTCCACCTCAACATCACAAAAAAACCACTTTAAAACTTCCAGCAAAACATTTCAAGTCCATTAGTGTGAGTTTTCAAATGTCATGCCTCGAATGTGACAGTCAAATTCCTGAATCAATCAGCCAAATGGAATTGTTTCACTCAGAAATTATGTGAAGAGAAAGTAGCAAAAAGCAGTAAAAGTGTAGAATAACTTCATGCTGTAACTTAAGCAACTAAATGGCCTTCTTGGTGGAATGAGAAGCAACACACGACATGTAGCTGCTTCACAGGATGATGAATTGCAGAACACACCAGGGATTTTTTTCTCCCCCTAGCAGAACAAGGTTTGGGATTTTAATTTGTGATCTGTCCCACAAATAGTGCCTGGGGTATTTCAGGCAGCACCAGGTGCCTGAGCACAGCTCACTGGCTGGGTACCCATCCCATCCAAGGCATGTGCCACCTGCAGTCTGTCTACAGGCTCAGCCTGCAGCTCTGTTTGTGACATTCTGCTCTTTCTCAGCTCAGTTTTCCAGTATCTTCACGATTCCATATGGAAAACAGCCCAAACTTAGTTATTTCAGTTAGAAATCCTGCTCTGGAGCATCCTTCTGCACCAGTTTAACTCACATAAACGGCATGGCATACTCTGCCCTAAGCACTGAAGAAAATTAGAGCCTTGGAATCCTTTCTGTCCTGGATAACATCCCATTATCCCAAAAAAAGAGTATTTAACACAGTCACAAGATGTGTGGCACTGGTGGCTTTCAGATAAAGAATGAACTCAGCAAAGTATCTCCAATAAATCCCAGTGCCCTTCATCTCTGGGATGGCATTGGTGTTCCTATCCTCTGTTTGTTTTACCTCCAGCACTTCCAGATTTTTTCCTGGAGCCACAGAGTAGTGGGGGTACCTTCTATGTAAAAGACAGGCAGTAGATAAGATCAGCCAGGACTAAGAATCATAAACCTAATTTCTTTCCCCAATGTTCTCCCAATTTTAGCTGCTGTGATAGGAAATGAACCCAGACCAGCCAGTGTTGGGGAAGCAACTTGTCCAAAATCAGAGAAAATATAATCCAGTGCTCTGATCCTTGGGGAAGATGGCTTGTGGATGGGGAAAGAACCATCTACCTTTAATTTCTTATTTCCATTGGAAAATGAAGGACAAGTAACAACCACTAAAGCATTAAAAATACACTCTTGTATTTCCAAATGCCAGGAGAAATAACCTTCTGATTTAAGTGTAGCTAAAAAAGAAATAAATCTATTTAGTTTTCAAAGTCGACCTCAGTAATTGTATGAAAAAAGATTTTACATAATAATGGGTAGCAATATGAGACAATGAGACTTGATGGTGTCAAAGACAGTTTTCAGTTACATGAATTGAAGTGAAAATGTTAAAAAGACCTGAGAAAAGACCTTGAAGTAAAAGTTACAGTTCATAGCAGATGCACCAGACACAGCTCAGACTCTCTGACTGAACTAAGTTCTGATTAATTTTTTTTGTGACTTCTTTTTCCACATTAAAACTCTCCATTTTTTAATGGTTGAAGTGATTTGTGATGTTACTGGGTGAAAACCACTGCATAACACAGAAATAAAACACAGAGGCTCCCATCCCCATAAATACCAGTGAGGAGGTGATGGCACCCAAGACACCCCTTTCCAATGAGAACCAAAATTTATACATTTTGCTCAGAAGATGACCTTTGCCATTACACTGACACAGGAGAGACAGGGGCAGGGTTCTGTGAAATAACTGTGCCAGGCATCAGCCACCTGAGACATAAAAGTTGCTGCTTTCTCACACTGTATGATGGGAATATCAAGGTGTGATTATCACACTTTGTGCCAACTACTGGGTGTGGTAAAGATGATCCCAGGAATGTGCCTTAATAGAAAGCCAACTGGTCACAGAAGGGTTAATGAAGGAGACTAAAAAGCCCTGAGAACAGCTCTAAATTACAGATTACCCACACTGTGCTCATCTCTTTAGACACTTCCATAGCAACTGCTGCACAAGGACACCAAAAGAGAAGTTAATGTTATTACACAAGGAGCAGTATAAGGAGATTTCTCTACCAACTCACAGCGGTTTAACTCCAGTTTTTGTCAAAGGTATTACTGCAACAGGTCTTGCAGTTGGCTGGAATGAATTCATCAGCTGGAATAACACAGGTTGCCTCACTGGAGGAGCCTGTCCAGCCTCCATTCCCAGGGTGTCAGCTTGGGAACAGAACACAAAGCAACAACCCTTGCAGTGGGCAGGGTCTCCCATCTCATCAAGTTCCTTAAAGGCATCAACACCAGGGGCTACAGGCCTCAACTTCACTAAACTAGGATCTCCCAGTGCCTACAGATAAACCTTCCACCCTGCAAACAAAGAGGTCACTGTGCCACATGAGGTACCAGAGAACAGATTTGTGAGGGTTGGAAAAGCCCTCTAAAATCACCAAGTCCAACCAGTAACTCAGCCCAGCCAAGCCCACCACAAACCCACGTCCCTCAGAGCCACATCTGAGCTCTGGTTCACTCAAAATTCCAAACTTTAGGTGGCCTGAGACCCCTGCAGTTTAGACTCAGAATGTGTGAAATCCTTTTTTACATGTCCATGCATAAAACATATCAATTAGTGTTAAGGTTTAATCCATTTATATCTGAAGCAAAGCAAAGCAAAGCAACCACTGATACTACAAAGGTCTTTGGGGATAATTTGGAGGAAGTACAAAGCAATGAAGAGTTTCCTCACATCACCTACCACGCTGTCAAAGCACACACACACCTCATCACTTACTAAAAGGGCTTCCTTCCTTTCTGTTCCTTCCTAAAGGAAGATTTAATCTCCAGCAATGAGGGTGCAAAGGAACATGCTTGCCACATGTTTATTCACTTACTCATACCAACTCAGCTTTAAAATGCAGGGATTGTTCATCCCTAGGAGTGCAGCCACTGAAACTCCATAACACTGCAAATGTCACTGCATAAATTCATTAAATACAGGGCTGTTTTCTCCTGTTGAATCCCATTCTCTTCTGGGATGTGCTTCCAACAGGCAGTTTAAAACTAACTTGAGCATATCTCCACTAACAGCAGGCAATGCTATCAAAGAGCTAAAAACCACACACTGTACTGTGATCATACAGTCCATCAGCCAGGAAACAAGGAAAGCATGAAGGAAGAGGAACCAGAAATTAAGAACCAGAAATTTTCAGCTTCAGGGGTAATACTCTTGTGAAGATAATCCTCCTATCCAAAATGTGACAAATCCAACTTGCCAGGAGATGGCTCTGAGACGTGAAATAAAGCTGCATTCAGCTGCACTGGCCAGCACATGTCTGGTGCTTCTATTATAAGCAGAAATTAATACCCAGGTAGAAATAACCCTAAATCAGTCTTATTTAGCTCATCAGCTGAAATACCAGCCTTTGCATAAGAATACATTTTTGGCATTTCCAATCTTACACTTCCTTGTGATAAAAAGCCAGACTTGTCACTTAATCCTGGACTGCTCATCAGGCAGGGTGGGAAGCTGAGAGCAGAGCTTGCACCTGACTGCTCAGTGTCTGCACCAGCAGCAACTGGGAGGTGGATCTGCTCCATGTGTCCATGGCCAGCTCAGAATCTGGGAAAAAGGAACAGTATGTGAGCACTGCCTCCAGCTCTAGGGCCCCAGCACAGGATGGACATGGACATGTTGGAATGAGTCCAGAGGAGGCCACAAAGATGATCAGAGGGATGAAGACCTTCAGCTCTGGAGCCAGGCTGGGAGAGCTGGGGGGGTTCACCTGGAGAAGAGAAGGCTCCAGGGAGACCTGAGAGCCCCTTCCAGAGCCTAAAGGGGCTCCAGGAGAGCTGGAGAGGGACTGGGGACAAGGCATGGAGTGACAGAACAAGGGGGAATGGCTTCCCACTGCCAGATGGCAGGGATAGATGGGATATTGGGAAGAAATTCCTCCCTGTGAGGGTGGGGAGGCCCTGGCACAGGTTGCCCAGAGAAGCTGTGGCTGCCCCATCCCTGCAAGTGTCCAAGGCCAGGTTGGACAGGGCTTGGAGCAACCTGGGCTAGTGGAAGGTGTCCCAGCCCATGGTAGGGGGTGGGATGAGATAGTCTTTACATTCCCTTCCAACCCAAACCCATGCTGTCTTTCTGTATCCTGGATTATGTCTGAAAGCAACTGAGATGCCAGTCCCAAACCCAAATACATCAATAATGAGTAACTTGATGGTGCAGCAGATCAAATGCATCGCTCAGCAGCTGAGACTTGATTCCAGCACGGATTTTCTTATGCAAGTAAGCATTACATATGCATAAAGATCCACAGGATTCAGATAGAAAACAGATCAAAACTACTTCAACATGTAAATATGATAAAAGTGTCCCTGGGAAGATAAGGGCTGCAATTATTATGATATTTTTGCCTACAATACACTGAGCCTGTTGCAAAAGGAACTAAGACACTTGATGTCTGTGCTTTGAATAGAGGTACAAAACTAACACATTTGATAGAAGTCTGTAACTGCCTTTTTTCCCCCTCTTGTTTTGTGTCTAATGCTTCAAAAGAATAAAAAAGAACACACCAAATTAGCTGTAGAGAGCTGTATGTAAAGACATAAGAGATGGAGGCTGCATGCTCAAAAAAGTGATGCTCTGAAGGACAAATTTCATTCTTAGAATAGAGAGTAAGGTAAAAATACTCTTCCTGTTTCTTGCTAGGGTTTGTTGGTTTCTTTTTCCACCTAGAACTTTTAAACTTTTCACCTAGAAAATACTTCAATATTAAGTCTGCTATCCATCAATAGCCCTAAGTGAGCATGACAGGCTAAAATGGCCCCAAATTTCAATTTCTACCTGTATCCAGTAGGAAAAAGTATTCCCAGGTTGAGCAGGAAAAAAGGGTTGGCCCTTTGAAACTATAAACATTGTCATCATTGCATTAGAAGACAGTCATTCTGCTTCATGCTTGGAAGCTTCCAACTTTCATCTAAAATTCCTGTAAAAGGTCAGACAGTTTGGGAAAATCCCGCTGCTGAATCAGAAGCAGTAGGAACATACACTGGTTATCTGGGGGGATCTGCTCCCCTCCCAGGCCCTGAACCATGACAGAGCTGGGGTTTCTGCCTCAGTGAATGGAGTAACTCCAATTTTAACAAAAGCTCTGGGGCAGCTCATGGATGTTACTAAAATTGCAGGAATGAAGTGGCTCCTGTACAGGACTCACCACCCAGAAAGAACTCATGCCCCAAAAAGCTGCGTTCAGGAGCATGAAATGACAGAACAAGCCTGGCCCATGTGTTGAATTTGTCACTTGAGCATCAATGCTCAGAGATCTGTCTCCAGCTAACGAAAGACAGAGGGAAACAACTCTGTCACTGCCGACAGTCTGCTTTTATCTCTAAACTTGCTCTTCCTAGTCCAAAACTGCAATAGTAATCAAATGGGAATAAAAGCAGCTCTCTTTGATGAGCATGTCACGCTGATGAAAGGCAGCAGAAGCCCTCTGTGTAGACAAGAACCACAAACATTAACAGCCGTTGGTATTTGGAGCTCCTCTCTGTGCTGTGCCAGCCCTCGGAGGGGGTTTTTATGAATGGAACCTGCGTAGGAAGCCAAGTTGCAGCTTAATCCCTGCCAGTGCTTTGCAGGAGTTCTGCTGCCCAGGGTCACCCTTAGCAGGTGGCACCTGTGCCCTCGGATCAGCATCCAAGTTCATCCCTTTTTCCTCTGGTGGCAGCTCCACCTGCACCTCACTCGCCTGAACCCGACTGAACTTTCTGGCTTTGCCCTCAGGCCTGGCTCAGTGCCATGGACTTGGTGGCACTTCCAGCTGTCTCCTGATTCCCATGACCAGGCACATTGGGCTTGGCTTGTCCAGGTGCTGTGGGACTCTGCCTTTCCAGCAAGGGCACTGTCTGATCCTTCCCTGCCTCTCCCTTGGCTCCGGGCTTGTCCACCCTGTGGAGGCCTCTCCTGCAAATCCCTGGAAATTTCTGTATTTGCCATTGAATTCTGAGATTCAGACAAGCCAAAATATTATTAAAACAGCAGTCTTACCATTTAGCACTTCCATACTGCTTTTTGGTTATTTTGCTTCCATCATTTTTAATAGGAAGGTCTGAACTTTGTATTCAGATGTTATTTTGTCCAAAGCAGGCAAATCTTTTGTCAGCTGATAATCACAGATGTTGGTGTATTTATACTGATCTATTTTAAATCTCAAATGGTTCTAATAGAATGGGAAGCTCTTTAAAAGGCACTTTTCAGAAGCATTACTCAAAAAGCACGATGGTCCCATTTGTCAAAAATGCAAGTCTGCCCTTCAGCACAGCCCTAGGACACAAAGTTGCCTCGAGACAAACTCCTTCCAAAATCGCTGCTCCCCAAGTTTTCAACAGTTGACACTGAAAACACACTTTGCCCCTAGTTCAGAGGACAATCCTTCTGTTCCAGCCAGCTCAAGAAGAAATCAGAGTTGACTGTCTCCAGCTCTCCAGATCTGAATGTGCCCTTAAAGTGGCTCCAATATTTATCAATTTTCATATGCAACGAGCAGAGCAGGGAATCCTGAGGAAGGACACACCTGTGTGTGAGATGGAGCACAGGATGTGCTCCCAAGGGAGAGCCCCTGCCAACTTTCTGAGGTTTCCACGCTGCTCACAAAATATTTCAGGCTGTGTTTTACTCCTCCTGCTGCACAGGGCAGGTAACCCGGGAGATAAATTGCTCCTGAATCAGCAAATATTTGGTGTGCTCTTAACATTTTCCTGAAGTGAGATATTTACATCCTTCTGTAATCCTAAAAGGAAACAGGTGGCTCTTCAATGTACTTGTGGCTTTTCAATTCCATGCTTGGGCTCAGGGGTGGGTGGCTGCTGTGTAATTGCCCTGCTGTGGGAGGCACAAAAGCTCTGGAATCTCCCTTGCTAATCAGGAATGCACTGGATTGCTGGGATGCAATCTGCAGTATGGCATTTGTCTTGAATAGTTTCCTCCTGCATTTGAATGCAAACTGAAGATATTTATTTCAATCTACTTTCACAGCTTCCTTTGCATTCAGGTTATAGGAACTTGTGTGTAACATTATTCCACAGACTAAACAATATATACGAAGCACGTCCTGGAATATCTAGATAAACTAAAACAAAAAATAGGTCTGAAGTCCTCACTTTTTTCCCAAAGTATTAGAAAACTGTATCCCAAATGTGCATTATGCAGACAATACCAAGATCATTGCATGAGAAATGTGACCAAAGAGCAAAAATCTCAGGGTGAGGAAGCAACACATCCAAAATCATTTCCTCAAAGCAGCCTTAAAAAGTCCTTGCTTGCTGGCACTGACAGGGCTGGTTTCTGATGGTCCCTGGACAATGCCTTGGCTATTTCTGTGTTCAGTCACTAATGACACTCAGATTTCTCATTAGGGGTTTCAGGAGTTCTGGAGGCTGAAAGGAGGTTTGTAAATTAGCAGCTCCTGATCTGTGATTGACCCTCCCTGTGGGATCAATAGCACGGATGGCACCAGAAGGGATGAGACCAGAGATGGAAACTCCTGGAAGAGGTACCAATGAGATCAATCACATCAAGCCTGCAAGTCCTCAAACCACGTGTTACAACACATGTACCTTTAAATACAGCTTTTCCTGAGACTTTTTCTTAGCCACCTGCTACCCAAAGACTTTTAACTCAAAAACTGCTCTGAAGAAACCCAAGTGTGTGTACAGCTACCCCATGAGCATAGACATGTGTCATCACACATCCCTCAAATTACAGGTCCCAGCCAGTGAAGCAGAATCCCTATTCCTAAAACAAGTTTTCATGAGATATCCTTATGTTCCAACACAAATACCGGAGTCTTGGACATCAACAAACAGCAGCAAAGGTGACAGGAAAACATAAATATTCATCTTTTCCAAAGCATTATGTTTATGTGAACCAAGAAGTTTAACTTGGAAATGCCTGGGGCCCACAGATCATTAGGATAATCTCCTCTGCCTTGGAAAGCACAGTGCAGGAAATGATCTGGCACCACAATTTCCATGCTAAGCTTAAATGCCCGAGGCAAAGAGGCTACTAATTCTAATCCATTTCCCAAGACTGAGGTTTAATGGAATTAGTTTGCTTTTTTCCTTTCTTAATTTCCATTCAGCTATTCATAGTTATACTCTGGGTATCAGCCTGCATTCTTCCCCTTAAGTGTTTACAAATGCCTACATTATATATGATTTTTTCTACTTTCTGCCCAGATGTTGCCCACTAGAGGCACATGTCTAATTACCTCTTTAGCCCTACATCTCCTTTGATTTCCCTGAGCATTTTGAGTGCTATTATTTCAAAGCCTTCCAGTTTTCCATCACCTTGAAGATAATGACTGATTATTATTATTATTATTATTATTACTACTATTTTATGTCCAGAAACATTTCTCCCCTCTCCATGCTTTGAACCAGAGCATTAGATAAGCCTCCTAACTCATAAGATTGGTAGGTCCAGAAGTCATATTTGGAATATTATGTGAGTAAATGTGAAAAAATAGTATAAAAGCAACACGAGAAAAAAAAAAAATCAGCTGGCAAAAAATCCACTGTTCCTGATTATCAACATTTTAGTTGGATCTGCAGCATTCCCAAAATGGTGACTGTGAAGTGCCACAAATGAAACAAATAAAATTGTCTTACTAAGTTATAAATTAATTAAGTAAGCAATGGAAAACTCAATAGTTATTAAACAGGGAAGTCTTGCACGCAGGAGAGGTGTGTGTGAGGAAGATTTTGGAAAATCCAAAGGAAGCTATCAGGTACTCCATTCATGCTGGGAAACAGGCATTTGCAAGCCTCTTTTTGCTCTCATTTTGAACTCAATACCTCAAGATTCCTTTAAAAAAAAAAAAAAGTACTTGAAGATGCATTTTGGTTCACAAGTTTAGGCATTATTATAGGAACATGAGTAAGTATGGAAAAATGTCACAAATAAATCATTAGGAAGTAAATTTAGAAATCCATCACAGAGGAGGATGAGTTGAGTGCTGGGCAGAACATTTGCAGAGCCTCAAGAGAAAGGGTGACATGTTCAGACACTGCAGGCAGAAAGAGGGAGAGCTTGGAATACATTTCTTTTTGGAAATGGCAAGGAAATTCTAATCTCTCCCTTTCAATCACTTCCTCAAAAGCCCTTCCAAAGGTTGTTTATTCAAATGAAGCAGAACTTGGGCCAAAACTTAACCAAAGACATTCAGGGCCTCCCAAATCTCAGCTCAATCACATCTGTGCTATGGCAGGTTTGCATTAAGGAACAGTGAAACAGAGGATTCTGAATAAATTTGACTTAATTCAAAAGTTCTTGGGTTATTGTACACATCATCTCAGTTTCATGTCTTCTAATGATATTTAGCATTAAAAAATAAGCACACATCCTATGGTGGGAGCAGGAATTTAATTTGTTTGCTGTTAATCTTTCTTCATCCCCACTAAACACTAAAGAGCATGAGACCCTTCTTTACTCCCATTTTATAGGGTCTAATTCTCACATCATTGCAAGAGACTAATAATTACTTTCTCCTGATACTTGTTTCACAGTCAAAAATCAGCACCTGATACGTGTCATTCATTGCAGCAATCAGAAGAACACATTCCAGTCAACACCATTTATTAATGTCAGCCAGAAGAGCAATTATATTTCATCCAACCAAAAATAAACAGACAGGTATCACAGCTTTGGTGACAGCTAAAACTATCATCTCTGCAGCTCTCATCAAGTCCCCACTGACATGAAGCTGCACGTGGGTATCTGTGCCAGTCTAGGAATCCATTACCTCGCAGTAATCAGAAAACAAAAATCTACAGATGCATTCTGGGGATGTGCATGGGAACAGAGGGAAATGAAGAACATAAGTCTTGAATGAATCAGAAGGGAAAACAACCCACCAAAAAGTTTAATGGTTTCATTTGTCAAAATACACCATAATGGCTCAGGGGGTTTTTTTCAGATTTTCCTACGTGTCTGTAAATCCAGATTAACTCCATTACCACAAGAGCTCTGGTGGAAAGCTGGACACAAGAGAAAAGACTCTGCTGTTGGTTGTTTTAGGAAGTGAACACACAGAATCACAAAGCTGTTGAACACTCAGCACTGTTTTTTACTTAACAGCAAGCACAGGATGCTTTTTACTGCGCAGTGTTTCTCTCCCAGTGCAGAGCTCAGTGAAGTCACAGGGCTACCCAGTAACTTGGGATTTATTAAAAGAAGTCTTACAGATTTAGAGATAAAAACTGCAAGCAAGATGCATATACATTCACTATATTGTTATAGGTATAAGGGGCATACTATCAGTGGAATATGTAAGTAACTCTTTGGGGTTTGAAAAAAAACGTGAAGGGAAGCACAAGAAGGGAACAACAGGAAGAAGATGAAGGGGAGAAATATTATTGCATTCTCATGCTTTATTCTACAGCCATCTGAGACCCTTAAAACCAGCACTTTCCCTTTAGACTGTCATCCTAAATTAATACACTGAAGCCTGAAATGATCCTCTGATGGCACTTGATGCACATAGTGTTGAGGAATCCTAAAGCTGTCAGCCACATTGTGTGAAATTCCCAATAAAATGACCCATTTTCCCTAGTTCCATGTACAAGTCCAGTTCTCAATGGCAACAAACCACTCTAGGCAGCAAATTTCTAGGTATTAATTCATTTCTCAGCTGGTTTAAGCCACTTAACCTTTGGCCTCTTGCCTTATAGTACCACCCAACTCAAGTTATAAGCACCCAGAAATGCACTGTCTGATGTGTCTTTATTGCTTAATTATCCAGGTGAGAAGATCAGATTAAATTGGGCATTTAATTATAAGTACACACATCTCCAAGCACTACTACCTAAAAATTTCCCTAGGTAAAGAATATAATTTCTTATTTTGTTGATGTCCTTTAATTCTTGCACGACAGTAAATTATATTTCAGAGCACAGTTCTAATTTTGCCAAATGGATCTTGAAGTAGAATTTACAGATCAAGATTATACAATCAAAGCTTTCATGTATTAATTTCAGGTTAAATTGCAGGGCTCACCTCCACCAGCTTTTCTGTGAAGTCAACTCATACCCAAAGGAAGGTTATCAGACCCCTCTTGGTGGTTTAAATCCGAATTTCTTTGGGTGCAGGAAGGAAATCCCTTCCTCTAAAGCCTCTAAAGCTCTGCACTGAGCTTGGCTATGCTGAAGGCAGTCACTGATCAAGGTGTGACCTGTGCAGGGCAGATGTGGGGCTGTAAATCAGCTCCAAGCAGGTGAGATGTGCCTCCCAAGCCCTCCCCTCCTGGCCTTTATCAGCATCTATAAAACCACCCACTTTGCAAAAGTGCTGTCATTTCATTAATCAACAGGGTCCAATTACCTGTGAGGCACAGAGTGAGAAGAGACACAGAAAAACCAGATGGGAAAGAGCCTTCCTACATTACACACCCCATAATCATCTTTAGCTGTGTCACCCCTGACAGATGGCTGGCTAAATGTTTCTTCAGTGATGTGACACGACCTCCTCACACAATCCAGTCAAGTGCTTCAGCAGCCCTAACGTTAAAAACTTTTTCTTAAAGCCTAAATTGAATCTTTCTTGCTGCTGTTTAACCTGATTTACTTCTATTCCTGTCCACTGCAGACACGTGGAAGAGATTATTCTCTTCTTTCCTTTTATGTTCTTGAGGAATATTATGCTCTTTATGTGCTCTCATCCCAACAAAACTGTTCTAATGATTAAACCTTGCCTTCCAGCTTGCTCTGACTGTTTTCCTTTGGGCTCTTTCTGTTGTTCTCCACATGTAACTCTGCAGTGTCCAAAACTGGACTGGGTTCTTCAGTTCAAACATTATTAAAGCCTTATGACAGTCAAGAGATAACTGTGTTAAGAGAAACTCTGCTCAAGAGCTTCATGTCACAAAGAAAACCAGAAATGATTCAGAAATCCTTGTCAGAGGACACACAGGTATGTCCAGGACAACAGGCAACACTTTTTATGGGGTAAAAAGGGTCATAAAAAGACAGTCTCTCTTTCAGCACATTCCAAACTCATTCAACTCAAGGCACATTG
This sequence comes from Manacus candei, assembly GCF_025592945.1. Classification (NCBI taxonomy): domain Eukaryota; kingdom Metazoa; phylum Chordata; class Aves; order Passeriformes; family Pipridae; genus Manacus; species Manacus candei. Next base: position 4,132,114 of record NW_026138105.1, on the reverse strand, counting down.
TACTGAGACTCAGAGAGTCTCTTAAACAGTGATTACAGCATCTCAAGTTTGCCTTGGAGCAAGAGCTGACAGCAACAGTGACAAGGAGAAAGCCTTGGGGCGATATTTAGCCCATTTTTTATCATTTTGTGTTGTTCCCAAAACACCTGCTGGCCAGGTTTTCACAGTGCACTTCAAAGACTGGTCTACAGTGTGTAATGTCACCTCTTCAGGACCCAGTTCAACCATTACACAAGTCATGGATCGAGGCAGGACAGAGGAGATCTGCTGGAGGAGCTCAAAGGGTTTCTTATTAGAACCTGCCCTTAAATACACACAGACAGAAATGTGCCCACTGGGTGGGGAGTTCTTTTGGGGCTTTTAATTTTGCCTTTTCCTTCCTTCCTGCTTAACAGCTCACTGTCCTGAAGGAGAGTTCACTTTGGTCATTTTAGATAAGATTTGCATTTAGTTAATGTCTCATTAACATAATTAACCAAAGACACAGCAAGGCAGTCCCACAACTCTGAGTGAGTCAGAAGGGACTGTTGTTTGTGCAGAATATGAGGAAAGCAGCAGGAAAAGTAGAGCCTCAGCCCTCACAGTTTGTGATGGCTCAAAACTCAGGATCCATTCCAGCATATTTTCAGGATTCATTATATATTCAGTGCAAAAGGAGCAAGGACTTTGCAACTAAAGGAGAAACACAAGTGTTTTATTGCTCAAAAATATGGTAAGGTGACAGATTTGGAAGGAAAACAAAACCAATATCCTATAGCACTGCGTGAGAGTAACAACTGCAAGCATTTTTTCACATGTAGACCAAGCAGGAGCACTTTCAGGTGAGAGATAAATCGAGGTGGGTTCACCTTGTCACTGAAGGATGTTATTGATTCACCCCAGCAATATTACAGTTGTTCTGTACTGCCCCTTTGTCTCCTTCCATGTCCCTATAAGTTCCACAGCTACAGGTTACACCAGAAAATAATCATCTTCCTGTTCAAGTCACCACTTCCCTACTGAAGCAAACCAAAATGAGGCAGTTCCACGGGTTTTGTAACCTGGTACAATCCCCACTCAACAGAAAGAACCATCTCCCCCATTCACACTTCAAGCTCCTAAATTTACACTGAACTGCCTAAAGCATAAACCAGCATTTTAGCCCTTTTCTTCCCTTCCCCCAGTTTTCCAAAGCCCACACTTCTTCCTCCAGAGGCAAAAGTCATTTCTTCTTCCAAGTTGATGGCAAGTTGAACTACAGAGCTGCAAATGAGGCTGTCACTTTGGAAGCTACAACTTTCACCTCCAAACATGTGCTGTGACACCTGTACTTTCCCCTTTTCTGTCTGTGTGTGGTTTAGGTTGTGGTTTGGGGGTTTTTTTGCCAGCTGCATCAAGAGCATTCACAATTGTGTTGGCAAGAAAAACAGTACTGTTGTATTAACTGTGTAACCACCAGGATTTTGCATTAAATAACCCTCTGAACTTACATAAGAAATAGTCCCTAAAGCCAAATGTATTGCCTCTGCCTGAAGAAGCAGCACCACATGTATTTCTGAGCACTGATACTGCAGATTAATGGCAAAAGCAGATTACAGTGTGAAGGCACTGCAGGAAAACACCACTGAACTTCAGTGAACTCTGCCAGCCCCGGATTCTCTCAAGCAGTTGAGTTTCTAAACATTTTCCAGTGATGCAGGCATAGAGCTCAAGGTCTCTGAGACATGAGGTTTAACTCTGAATTTCATATAATGTGAGTTTTGCATTTAAAATATCAACACCCTACCTAATTCTAACTCTTCCCAAAACACACAACACACCTTTTTTTTTTTTTTTAAAACACATAACAGTGAAAAAAACGTAATCTTGGGAAATGCTTCTCAAAAGAGATTTTTGATCAAAGCCCTGCAGTCAGCACAGGGGATGAAAAAGGAACTCTGAACTGCTCAGATGATTTACTTTGCCATACAGGACAGTGAGTCTGATCTCCCAGCAATCATACCTGTAATCCCTGCACTGCTTTAGGATGTCTGATCCTTTTTTTCTGACCCAGTGGGCATTCTTTGAAACAGGACTTGAATGAACTGTGCATTTTCCCCAAGAAGCACCCGAATTAGAGCTGTTGTCAGCACTGAGAGGGAGAGTCATTTCTAGGTACATAATAATGTTTCATTTGTAAATGCACATTCCGGGGTCAGTTAAGAGGAGAATAAAAAGAGGAACTTGGTAACAAACAAACTCCTCCAGGTCAGAGACAAAATGCATGAATTTAAAAAAAAAAGAAAAAAAAAAAAAGGAAGATTTTCCTGGATCCTGCCATAGTTTGCCCAGTTCAAAAGCAGCCCAGACCTCCCCTGCACAGAGACTGATGACTATCTCACAAACAACAGGCAAATAAAATTTGGGTTTTAATTCTCTTTTCCTTAAATGAACATGTCTTCTCCAAACTTGTCAACCCATGAGACACAAAATTAGAGTCTGGAAGTTTTTTAATTGTAGCTTAACCATGATGGAATCTGACACCAACTTTTCCCATCCACAGGCACAGAAATGCAGATATTTCCTTGCACGTGAAGCTGTGGAAAAGTTTTGATCGACCTCGAGACTTGGAGACTCTGGACAAAACCAGAAAAAAATCTTCATAAAACAACATTAACTTACTAAACACCCTGAATCCTTCACTACAGACCCTGGGGGGTGTGGAGGCAGATTTTAGTTCAGTGCTGCTTTGCATCTATGTGCAAGTCCAGCACCCTGGTTCAATGTCTTATTTCTTAGGAAAAGAACACATTTTTTTTCTAGCAAAGCATGGTATAAGAAAGAAGTGATTTTTCTCCAGTTCATACACCTAGATAATTGTATTAGCTTTCTATTTCATTGGAAGTGACACAAAATGACACAAAACACTGGTTCAGCAACATAATAATCTACTTGGAATTAGGCTGCATCTCCGTGTGCACTCTGAATAGTGCTGGTAGTTTCACAATTGTGTTTTTAATAAACAACTCTGAAAATCAAGTTTGTTGTACTGTCAGAAATAGGTGTTCCTCAGCTTTGTTATATAGTTACAGTTCTTCTAAGGAATAACACAACACATGAGAAGAGCAGTGGACAGCACCTTGTCCCTCAGAAACAGGAGGTGTTTCTAAGTGACATCACATTCCTTTCTCTCTGCTTTTGGTGAGACAATTTCCATATCAAAGCACGTTTAGAATGACAGATCAGAAGAAAAACCCCAACAAAAGGGACTTGCTGCACACGAAGGGTGACATCCACAGGAACCAAAGCGAGTTGTGAACCCTGTGTGAAGTCTGATGAGAGGGAATTCCTGCCCCCCACGGCAGCAGGATTACAGAAATCCTTGGATGGAAGCAATAAGGATCCTCTCTGGCACTGCAGCCATTTGGAGGGCTCTCTCTGCAGACAGCACCCCTTGGGTGGGTGTTGTGCCCTGACCCACAGGCAACAGAAAAGCTTCAAACCAGTAGGAGCTTCTTCTGAATGTGATGAAGGACCTGCTTGATGAGCGTCAGCTGACAGGAAAACACATTTCATTAACTCTCAGAAACGCACCAGAAAACTTGTTCAACAGGAAAAGTGCAGCCCTGGGCAGCTGCAGGACATGCAGCAATGCTCCAGTGTGGACCAGCTCATTTGGAAAGACATCTCCAACTCATCTGGCCTGGCAGAAGGATCCAATCTCACGCAGTCTTTCCTCTTTCTCCCAGTCCAAACACTTATAAAAACTCTGACCTTGTGGTCAAGAGTATTGCTGTGCAGCCTTTGAGAGCTGTAAAATCCTCAGGGGACAAGAGAAAAGCTTTTGAGGTGAGTCAGGGAAAACAAAATAAGGTGTTCAATTCAGGCAGTGCAAATGGTGACTGGATCAAGCACCTAATGAGCTTTCAGCATCTGCAAGGATGCCCAACCATGAAAAGCAGGACCATGGGCCAACCCTGGGTGATTGCAAGAGCAGCAAAGAAACAAACATCACTCTCCATTTATCACACCTTCCTAACTCCATCAAAGCCAAAGGAGAGGCATTAAATGGGTTGTGTTTGGGCAAGGTGTGTGTGAGGGAACAGAAGAGGAATGTTCTCATTTATATAAAAAATAAAACTAGTGGATCACACTGAGCTTTGGTTCTGCAGGCCAGGCTGGCAGGGACACCACTCCAGAGCCAGCAGCACAGATCTAACAGGGCACAGCTCTCAAACTGGTATTGTACTGTCAGGGTGTCCAAGTTGTTCCTTTTCTTCTTTTCATTCTTATCAGTTCAACATCAACAATTTCCCCTGGCACTGGGGGAATATTTCTGGAGGCACAGAAACTTGAGCAATAGCCACAGAGAGTAAAGCAATTTGAAAATTATTGAAGAAACGAGATTTCAGCAGAAACACAATCATATCAAAATAAAACTAGTGTTATAAGCAATAAATAGCAGTAGGTGGTATTGTATAAAATACACTTAACTCACAAAATTGTTTTTGAAAAGCCCCCCAAACCTCAAAAACCAAAACAACAACCCACCAAAAAAGACTGTTAATACCCAGTGGTTTAAAACATCCAGAGACAATCATCACATAAAATTGTGTAAAAACAGCATTTTGCTCTTCCTTGAAGAAACCAACACCTGCCCTATTAACACCTCAGGTTCAATACCCGGGAGTTCACTCTCAGCATTGTAAGGAGAAGGATCTCTCTCTTGCCCCTACAAGATCATTGCCCTCAAAACAGGGAGATTCAGTTTGAGACACACTGAATGTAGTGGCCAAGAGAAGGTCAAACTCACAGACGTCCACCAAAACTCAGCAAAAGTAGTACAACTATGCCTTTAATACTGAACTATTTAATTACAGATGATGCACTCTCTATGTAAGTATAGTGACATTTAACATCTGATAACAAAATACTGTGGTACCAAGACCAATAATAATAATTCAACCAGCCAAACTGATTGCTACCACTACCAGTTTGGGGATGATGGTGACTGGTTTCTTCATAGTTTTCAGCAAGAAGGTTGCTGGCTGTGCTCCCAAACTTTTAAAAACAGGATATTGAAGGAAAAGAAAGTTTGGCATAGTTAGGCAAAAGTGCTGGTTTAGAATTGAGATGTAGAATTCAGTAGTAAAAGCAGTTTTTAAGTACTGCACATCCTTTTATCTTTAGGTGGCAGCACAAACAATAGTAAGGTGCCCAGTGTCGAGGATACACATTTCAATTTATGGGCAAGCTGATATACTCAAAGAAATGCTTTGATTTTCCTTGGCCTGATCTTTGATGTTTATGCCACTGCAGGCTCCATTTGCTGCTTTTACATCTTCAAAGGCACATAAAAAAAACCCCATCTTCTCCAGCCACGTTTTCCCCTAGCAAGTTATTTGTACAGTGAAAAAAAAGACAATGAAGGTGGAATCTAACCAAGTTAGATTCAAATATTTTCCCCAGTCTTCAAGGAAGGAAAAAGGAAAAAAAAAAAAAGAGAACATCTTGGTTTCAAAGCTGTGGCCACCTTCCCATATCTCAGCACCACTGGGCTGGTGTGTAATTCCTGCCTGGATTCTCTGCAGCAAAACTCCTTCATTTCAACCTTGCTGCCACAGAAGAGACCCAACAACATCAAACAGAATTCACAGACTCACTCACACACACTGCTCTTGCCAATGGCTACAGCTATAAAATACAGATATCCTGCTCGCTTCTCACTGTTTGTTCAGTTTTAAACACACAGGGAGTGGAAGCAGAGTTGGAGCCCATCTATTGTAACATTATTAGCACCAGACCAGGAAGCTCAATTAGATTTTGGTGGGAGCAGACAGACATCTAATGTTGTCTGCAGCAGCACAGCAGAAAGGTAAAAACATAAAGTGGCACAAGTCAATAAGGAATGTCTCTTTGCTGTGCTCCTGGCCATTTGTGCCAGCAGAAAGCTCAGATATCCCCTAATTAGTCACAATGGGCAAACTGGATATTTACCTGTTGGCTGGCCAGAGCTTTATAAAATATTTACAGCTAAAAACACAGACCAAAGAATAAAAGAGTATTTTATTTTTCTTTTGCCATTTTCTACTTCACAGTGCTGACCTAAATGTTGAAAACCTGTGGATTTTGTTCAGAAGTTATTTTAAATCTAGAAGAACTATTGAAACCATGCCACTGGCACCATCTGCAACACTGGCTACTGAAGGATTCTGCTTTCATTTTTCAGGAAAAAAAAAAAAAAACATTTTAAAGGTATGCAGCAACCTCATTTCTGATGTGGGAGAGGGACAGGGTGGAGGGGAAAATGATTTATATGACTTTAATGTGATGGGGGATATTATTAAGATACTGTCAATGGCACAAGGACATTTGAGAGCCCTTCTTCTAGAACACCTTTGTCATATTTCAATGCACCAGCTTTAACCATTAGTTTTTAAAATAGGATCAAAGGGGTTTGAATTATCCTGGACTAAAACACATCTCATCTACCACATTCAGGATGAAGCACAAACAAAGCACAACATCAAAAAATACCAGTATGACTGTGCTACAATGACATGCACAGATAAGAGGCACCTCTCCAAGTACCCACTTTCCCATGAAATTGCCTGTTTTCTTCCCTTTATTTCTTGCTTTCTTATATCTCTCCTTTAAAGCATCAAATCAGCTGCAAGATGCCATTGACATTTCTTTATATTGTAGCTCTAAAGAAACTACTGTAGCTCTAAAGAAACTTGAACATTACTTGCATTTACAGTAAAGAGAATTGGAAAAGGTCAGCTAGCTGAAAAAAATGCTTTTAGGACTAATTCTCTAACAATGATTAAGCCTTTCAAAACAGGAGAAGGAGGACAACTTTGGTCATTTCACAAAGCAGATGAAGAAACCAAACCCAACTGCTGGCAAATATTTGAGAGCTGCATCTTCACAGTAAGAATCACTGAAAATGGAACTCCCTGAGCACAGCACAGACCATGAACTTGGATGTTGTTTTTAACACATTATCTGGGATTTATGCAATTACAGATAGAATAAAACCTCACAGGCAGAGATGAGAACCCATACAAAGACAGTTTGTGGTCAGGAGCCCTCCAAAAATAAGCAAGCAGTGTTCTTGGGGGTGCTGGGGGGTGAGAGGCTGGACATGCACCAGCCTTGTGTGCTGGAACCCAGAACCCCCCTCCATGTCCTGGGCTCATTCCCAGCCCTGGGGGCAGCAGGGGAGGGGGGGATGAGAGGGATGGAACAGCTCTGCTGTAAGGAAAGACTGAGAGAATTGGGATTGTTCAGCCTGGGAAGGAGAAGCTTTGGGGTGACCTGGCTGTGCTTCCTGTACATGAAGGAGCCGACAGGAAAAATGGAGAAGGTCTATTTAAAGGGCCTGGAGAGGCAGAACAAGGGGGAATGGGTTCAAACTGACAGGGAGTAACTTTAGGTTAGATGTTAGGAAGAAATTGTTCCCTGTGAGGATGGTGAGGCCCTGGCACAGGTTGCCCAGAGAAGCTGTGGCTGCCCCATCCCTGGAAGTGTCCAAGGTCAGGTTGGATGGGGTTCGGAGCAACCTGGGCTAGTGGAAGGTGTCCCTGCCCATGGCAGGGGCTGGAATGAGTTGCTCTATTTAAGTTCCTTTCCAACCCAAGCCTTTGTTTGACTCCCCCCACAGAACAGGGGTGTATTTGCAACGGGCTCTGACACCTCTGCACTCACTGTGTTTGCTGCCATTTGAATTATTGTCTCTCCCCAGCTCTTCCCGGGTGCAGTCATGTGGAAAGGCAGTCACTGCTCTACCACTGAATGAAGAACACAGGTAAAATTATTGAGGCTATTTAAAAAAAAAAAAAGTCACCTCTATTTGACTCTCCAGAGCCTGGAGCCTGCCCTTCCCTCATTTCACATTCTGTATCAGAGATGACTTCACTCCCCCATGAAACTCTGGAGCACTCTGACAGCAGCTCTTCCCTGGTGTGCAAATACCATTCAGAGGACATTTCCCCCTGTCATTTTCTGCTGCTGAAACACTTCTCTGCTCTACTTCAGAACTGCTTATGTTCCCAGGACTGTGATACATTGTGATTTTCTCTTTGCAGGTAAGTTGTCGCCACTTTTATTCCCTTTTCAAATTGAATTTCCTATTGATTAAAGGTCCAGGCAGACTGTTTAGTTATCCCTTATGAGAAAGTACCCTAGAAAATATCTAATTCTCTATTACATTCTGTATGTAGTGTTTTCATATCATTGTATAGAACCTAACACTTAATTTTATTCCTGCCATAGAATTTTATAGGGAGGTCTTAAAAATCCTTAGGACTAGACATAATTCTTTATTAATTTCTACTGGTTTTTAAAGTAATCCCTGCAGGACCTCTTTGCTTCCATTCTTAATAAATTCTTCAGGTATAGTTCACAGGAGTTCACTGAGCACGTGCAGATGATACAGAGCACAGGATTTTTAGTGTGTTTCAATTTGAGGTGGGATAATTTGAGTTGAGCTACTCAAATTATTTCTCTATGTACAGGTAGGAACCAACACTGATATTAAGCATCAGCTTCTTTACCAGCTAGGAAAATATGTGAAATGAGCTGTTCATTTCAGAACAAACATTATCTCTCCACCCCCAGACTGGAAATGCTCCTTCTAATCAATAAGGGCTGAATACACAGACTCAAAAAAAAACACCAACCAGGCCCTGGCACAGGTTGCCCAGAGAAGCTGTGGCTGCCCCATCCCTGGAAGTGTCCAAGGCCAGGCTGGACAAGGCTTGGAGCAACCTGGGACAATGAAGGTGTCCCTGCTCATGTCAGGGGGTTGATCAAGATGATCTTTAAGGTCCCTTCCCATCCAAACCCTCCTGTGATTCAATAATCTCTTTGTGCCAGTTATTTTACCACATGTTCAGGAACAGTTCAGTAATTCTTGTGTACAATGTGGGTCCTCTAAGAAACTGTGTTTGTCATCCTTCATCTTGCACTTCATGAGTAGTGTGATCACAAGGGACTTGCTCTCACATTTCATGACAACCAAAGGTTTTAAACCAGGATTATTGTGGGCAAAGGAAAACAAGTGTTTAGTTTAGAATAGAACATAGTGCAACACTCAAAATTTCCTTCCAAATCCAATCACTGGATTCCCAAACATTCAAAAAACATACAAAGCACTCACTCAACGTTTAGGAAGCAGAATAAGAAGCAGAAGACCCTTCAGCCAAAAAAAAAAAAAATCAACTATTGACAGCCTTTTTTGAGGGACCACAAGGACAGCAAGGAAGGGTTGAAACTGTCAGACAATGGATTTGCATCAAATCCTTTTCCCATCCAGCTGCAGTTTGTTTGAAAGTAATCCATGTGCCCCTTTCAGTTAAATACAGTTTGAAAAGCAACTGCTAGAAAAACATAAATTATTATATGGAAAGAGACCACAATTGCTCACATAATTTAATATAAAACACTAGAGGGAAAGAGAAACCTTGCTTAAAACTCAGCAATCACTTCTAGGGATGGATGGGGAAAAAAACCACCAGTCTGTAACCCTGACCTGCAGGGCAATGAAATAACTGCTTAATGAAGGATTTTTAAAGAACAAGGCACTGCAGTTCTCCTGGACTGCTTCATCAAAATACATTCAACTTCAGCCACCCTCAAAAACGAGGCAAACCTATTGCTAAATTTTATTTCGGTTCCAGAGAAGGGATGGTGAGAGGATGCTGAGAGGACAGACATCCCCCCAGCTCCATCCAGCACGGCCACACTCCTCCAACATCTCTGTCAGGGAGGACAGTTTGATTTTCTGTGCTGCAGGACTGGAACCCAGCACACAGAAGAGGGAGAGGTTACCAATACAAGAGAGAATCAGCAGCCCAGCATCAGAGCAGTGGCCTGAGGGCAGACCCAAAGTGCTCTCAAGCACTTCTCCAGTGTATTTCTCAAGTATTTCACGCTTGCAGAAGCCTCCATAAAATGCAGCCAATGCTTTCACTACATTGTTGTGGTCACTGCCATAAAATGTAGTCTGGAAACACCTGAGAATGTTTTATTGAGGGCCCTTAATAGAGAGTAGCCTAAAGGTTCATGGGCTTAATAGTGAAAAAGACCTCTGCTGTTTCCCAGACTTGTTTTTCCATGGATTCCCATTACCATCAGCCCCATCCCTGTGCTATATTAATGCTGCAGTGTTGTACATTTGCTTGTACTGACACATTCAATTTATCCCTTTTGCCATTTTTTTGCCTTCCTCTTTCACCCACCTACATATCATCCAGCACTGGATTTGTTTCCCATTTAAATCCCCCTCCTGAAACTCAAGGAACATCCATGGATTCAGGGTCACTGATCCAGGATCATTCAGGATTTTCTTTTTAAGAAAAGATAATTAGCTACTATTCTGTGTCTGGTTATGACAAAACAGATGCTGTTTTGTTGTTAAATATTGCTGTTAAAAGGATTTTTATATTCTGCTCTGCATCCTCTGCGGCCTGAGATGCAAATATGGCCTAATTCTTTAAGCTGTGTGCATATGGGGACTTAAAAAAAGGCAAAGTGCTGTTCCTGGAATTATGAGCACAAGTGCTAAAAAACAGAGGGAAAGGGTCTCTGCAGGTCCATGCAGACAGGCAGGGCATGGTGTGGGGGAAAGAAGAGCCAAGAGCCCAATTCCTCACCACCAGAGCTGCCTGGCTGAGCACTAATCCTGTTCTCCTGATGCTCCAGTTTCCCTGAAAGCTTTGGAAATGAATGAATTCCTCCCTACAGGCTGATATGCAGAATACACACACCCGATGCCATCAACAGAGCACCTACAACCACAGAAACAAATCAAAATCCAAACCAGATAAATGTCAAATTATCTGCACCTTTATATCACCCAAGCCTCTTCCAGGAACTGAAGCTTCACTTTATGCAATTCCTCTTCTCACTTCAGTGACAATATTGGAGCCAATCAAACACTCAGGGTTTGCTCTGCCAAGATCACCCATATTCCAAAATCTTTCACATTTCAAAACATGGACAAACACCAACTCACAAAGTTATTTAAAGTGTGTGTCAGGTCACATTTACTACATGTCATTGACTTTCCTGTCTATAAAACCAACTACCAAAGCCCACATGAGTGTCTTTGTGTGTCTGTGTGTGCCTGGTTTCTCTCTCTGGTGGATCCAGGCTCTACAAGCAGCCTGACTTGCTCAGGTTGTATGTTTTATTCCACATGAAACAAACCTTTGGAGAACACCTGAAGCAACTAAGTTTAAAAAAAATAAGACAGGAAGCTTGTCCCTGTCATGTTTGTTCTATGCTAAGCCACGAAATTCAAACCGAGGATTGTTATTGCCTCGCATTTTACTTCCTTCTGATCTGAGGAGGTGACATGAGAGGATTCAGTTCTGACTCTGGTGGAAAATGGTGTCAAAGAAGCAAGCACAGGAGCAACCTCAGGCAAAAATCCTCCTCTGCCCTCTTCAGACAAAAACAGTAGCAAGGTAATGAAACTCGTTTTGTGTGGGAGGCGATTTTTTCAGCACTGGGTTGTTTTGTTTGGGTTTTTTTTTTTGTTCTGGTTTGATTTTTTGTTTGTTTAGTTTGGTTTTTGTTCGGTTGGTTGGGTGTTTTTGTTTGTTTTCATTTTCCTGTTTGTTTGGGGGTTTTATATTTTAACACTTTGGAACATTTGTTTTGCTTTGGTTTTTAGTTTAAATACATTTTCTTACAGGCTATTTAGTAACACAAGCAGTAGATATTTTCTGCATTGCAAACAAAGCCAATTTCCTGACCTGGAAGAATTCCCACATCTCGGGAACATGTTGGTTTGAAACTTTTAAAAAGAATATCCTGCATTTGCTATTGTAGATGCCAAGAAGACATGAGAGCCCTGTCACTTAGTTGGACAGATTAGTCTAATTTATGTACCTGGGTACTGAAAATAGGAGGGGGGGAAAAAAGTCCCTCTGATAGTTTTTCTTGTGTAATTCCAACATCAGCCACTGGATAAAATGTATTCTTTCTGAACTGTAGCACCTCCAAAACTAAAATAATATTACTTACTACAGCCTACAATCATTCAAAAATCAGCCTTCAATTCAAACCTGGTTTGTTTTTGTCCTGTAGCCAGTTCAATTACCTTTAACTTCGAACTGAAAACTACCTCTAAGTTGTTGATCTTTGTGTTTTTAAGTTTCAGTTTAAATTAGCAGTGCCCATCTAAAAGCACCCTCATATAAACTGTAAATTCTAAAAATTCACCTCACAAATAAGGAAGGTAACTCATCCTTTTCTCAGCCTCAAACCATAAAAATTCAAGGAGTCAGTAAAGTAAAATTCACTGTTTCACCATGGCCTGATTCACAGTCTGTGCACTGAACGTGGCTCAGGGGAATGGTTCAGTCTTGGGATGAGGCATCTTCACCCTCTCCCAGGGACAGCAGGATGTGCTGCACACAAGGCTGCAACAAATGGGACCTGGTGGCCACAGCTCCTTGTGTTAAGGTGCCTTTTACCTCTGAAAATGGTATTTTTGAGTCAGAGACATGAAACCTTCACTCTTTGATTTGCTGTTGCTCCCACCACAAAGGGGCTGAGAAGTGTCATAGAATGGGTTGGGTTGGAAGGGACCTTAAAGATCACCCAGTTCCACTCCCCTGCCATGAGCAGGGACATCTTCCATAGCCCAGGTTGCTCCAAGCCCCATCCAACCTGGCCTTGGACACTTCCAGGGATGGGGCAGCCACAGCTTCTCTGGGCAACCTGTGCCAGGGCCTCCCCACCCTCCCAGGGAAGGATTTCTTCACAATCTCTAACACAGCAGAGCAGCAAACAACAGCAGTGGGAGCAGCAACCAGTGCAGGCATTCCTGTCATCCCTTAACTAGCTGGGATCCCTTAGCTCCCTGGGATCTCCTGGGCCAGTCATGATGGGAAGAAAGCCTCAAGGTGGTGCTTCAGTTTTGCTTTCTCTGGATATACCCCCCCAGCCCGAGTGTGAGCAAGCAAAGCACATCACTGTGTCTCTGCCTGCAAGGCTCAGTGGTGGTATTTAGAGATTTAAGTGGAGCATATTGCAAAATAAAGTACCATAAATAGAATGTTAAGACTACTAAGAAACCTCCTGGGTTCTTTAAATTTGTACTTTTTTTTATTTCTGACTCCTCAACAGAAAAATCACAGACTCGCTTTATCATTTAAATCTCTAACACAGCAAAGATCAAAGTTTGGTGCTGGGAGTTCATCTGTTTGATGAGCTAATCAGCAGAGCTGACTCAGGTTTCAGGGGTCTGCATAATGCAAGAAACAAAAGCAAAAGGCAACTAAAATCTCTAACTGTACAAGCACCTTGTGACCACCTCATCATTTTATTAATCTAAAACTTGACTGGGCACAACAGAAAAGCAGAGTTTTCCTACACAAAGCCAGACAGCACTGTCAGCAGCAGTGCAATCCTGCCAGGCCTCTGCCATCTCTGGCTGTTTCTAAACCACTGTACCTGTAATAACTAACTGCTATTTCAGCCTTCAGGAGCTGTTTTTCCTCATATGAGAGACAGCATAATGAATAATGTCTCCCACATCCCTTGGGCATGTTCATAAGGCTTGGGAGATCTCCCTTCCAACCACACTCCCTAACAAAACTACCCTAACCATGCAAATATTTACATAAGGAGCCACAGCTGGGCATTCTTGTTTTGGGAAGGAAACCCCACTGCCACACCCAGAGATGTGTGACCACAGCTCACACTCATGGCCCATCACAGTCATCCAGACAGCAAATTATAGTTGAATATTAAGAAATTCCTCCTTTTCCTCCTCTGTCTACTCTGCAAATGACTGGTTTTACAATTTATCTTAAATCAAGAAGCTCCCAGAAAGAAATATGAATGCAATGGGGAGCTGTTTGCATCAGATGATACAAATCCAGCTCTTTCATCACTTTTCAGGCACTGAGACACTGTGGAATGTACAGCAGGATATCAGGAAATATTTCTTCACTGAAAAGGTTGTCAGGCATTGGAACAGGCTGTCCGAGGAAGTGGCGAAATCACCATCTCTGCAAGTGTTCAGAAACCACATAGATATGCTCAGAGACATGGCTTAGGGTTGGACCTGACAATCCTTTCCAACCTTACTAACTCTATGATTCTATGCTCACACACATTTTCAGCAATGGAAGGTGCTGACCAGTAAAAATTACCAGCTGGCATTGACACAAACTCTGAATAATCAGAAATTCTCCTTGTCAAGGCTTGAATTTTGCTCTTGTTAATTTTAAGCTCCTAAACCCACAATACAAGATGCCAGGAAGCCTGGCATGGAGCACTGATTTACTGGCTGAAAGCTGAAGCTCCAGGCCCTGCCACGAAAGGTGCAGTAAGGCCTTTCTATCTTTTGAGCTGCAATGTGAACAGCAACAAAAAGCATAAACCAGTAAACAGCCCAGTTCGTAATTTTAATTCACAAATATCCTGCAAGTGCCATTCCAGAATCCCCAAGCAGCTCAGGAGAGTGAGATTACAAAGCAATGCTAATACATATCAGAACATCATACATATGGATAAGGACATAAAGACACTGTGGGACAAGTCTGAAGATGGAAAAGCCAAGGCACATTTTTTACACAAAGTAAAAGAGCCCATCAATTCAAACCCAGCACGCTCTGGGCTTCTTTGCAAATGCAGATGTAATATTGGGCCAGAGCAATTTGTGCAGGCACCAAAATGCGTTTCTGCCCAGCAGTTTGCACTCACACAAAGCTTTACTTTGTTGGAGCTCACATTGAACCAACAGGCAGAAAAATGTACCCAGCCCAAGCTGTGATAGAAAACAAGGAACCCCCAACGATCCCAGGCTGACAGATAACACACACACACAACGCTGGGTACTGCAGTGATGGACTGAAAATCATTAAGGGTGTAATAAAGCCGATGCAATAACAGCAAAATTGCACTTTTAAACTTCCAAGCAGAGCCTGCTGCTGCCTGCCCTCGAATCCCAGGCTTTGTGGACAGATTACCCTTGGTGGCTGGTGTGTCAGGCACAGCTCCTGTCCCTCTGAGAGGCCCAAAGCAACAGATGGAGCAATTAGCTCCCTGCCCCACAACGTTGCTGGGTTTGGATCCGAGGGTGCCAGGGAAGATAATTGCTTCCCAGGCTCTCCTGGAATAGGCTGCATTGTTTGCTGACAAACTCTCTTACTCAAAACACACACACCATAAAGCCCAGGGCAGGGAGGTGTTTGTACGCCTCTGGAAATGGAGCTAAGCACAAAAATTCATCCCCAGTGTGACATCCAGCATTCTGAGGTAAGTCTTGAGCCCTTCTGGCTGATACAAAACACAGTTGTGTGAGATAACCCAAGATGTTGTCTTTTTGCGTGCTAAAATAGAGCCTTAAGAGGTGTTTCCACCTCATTTTAACCAAAATTATGGGTAGTTATATATTGTTCCTCAAGTAAAATGCCTACTCTGTCTTAGTCTCTTAGTGGCCATATTTCAGCAGGAGGTAATTTAATTTATATTTGGCTTCGTGGCACGAAGAGCAAATCTGGCAATAAAACGATAATTAAGCATTTTGAATTAATTGCTATTATGGCCTTGACATTTAAATTTGTCAGTTCTCTATTAAAGACTGTTGTAGCTGCTTCAACCTCTCTTTCCTTATTTATCTCTTCTCTGCCACACGTTTGTGTTTTTTTTTCTAAAATTACAGTAAAACATTTACAAACACTTCCCCAGCCTACGCATTCCTTCGGATATCCCTGTGCACAGTTTGAACACACTCTGGATTAAGATCATTACAAGGTAAGAACAGCAGATTTTAAAAACACCAGCTCATGCCACACACACCTGAATTCAGCCCTCTCAAAATAAGCCTTTATGCACTGCAAATCCAGGTTAGAGCACCAGGGAGTGCTTAAGGCAGTTTCAGGGACAAGTTATCCCATGAGATTCCCAATGAACAGACGACATTACAAGTGATTCATTGCTCTCAGAGGAGAACACAGGGGCCTGTGAATCTCTCCTGATGAAAGCACCTTTAACTAGTGTTGCTGCTGCCTCCATTCCTCAGCCAGGCAGTTCCTCTAAGCACAGCCTATTAGTACAGAACAGTTTTTCCCCCTGACTGCTTTAGCAAGCCAGGTATGATTGGTGAGGGACAACAGGGACTGAGTTTATTTCCTGAGCCATTTTGTACAGGGTAGTCTCAGTCTCTTTATGCTGCTTTGCAGCATCTTAGAGAGCAAAGAATCACAGAATTGGCAGGGACATTAAAGATCATCTCATCCCACCCCCTGCCATGGGCAGGGACACCTTCCACCAGCCCAGGTTGCTCCAAGCCCCATCCAGGCTGGCCTTGGACACTTCCAGGGATGGGGCAGCCACAGCTTCTCTGGGCAACCTGTGCCAGGGCCTCCCCACCCTCTGAGTAAAGAATATCTAATACCTAATCTAACCCTGCCCTTTGGCAGTTCGAATCCTTTCCCCCTTGTCCTAAAATTATCTGCCCATGTAAAAGTTGCTCTCCATCTTTTTATAAACTCCCTTTAGGTACCCAAAGTGGCTCTAAGGTCTCCCCGGAGCCTTCTCATCTCCATGCAGAACAACCCCAGCTGTCTCAGCCTGTCTTTGTAGGAGAGGTCCATCACCTATAATATATTCTGTGTCCTGAAATTCCTTATGCAATGTCCAGAATTTGCTAAGTATCATCCTTGCAGCTTTTCAACTCAAACTTCAATGAGATCTGATCCCATAAACCTGACTCAAACAAGACCCCATTGGTTTAGACAGAACCCAGTTCACACCAAGTTTATGCTCATGCAAATCTATTACAGGACTGACACAGAGAAAAACAGCAATACTTTATAGGAAATAACATATTCCCCATATAACATACTGCACTGGTTGCTACTCCTCCCTTGTACCACTCCTCACCTTTCTTTTAGCACCCAGTGAATCACAGAATCCTGGAATGCTTTGGGTTGGAATAGTCCTTAAATATCACCTTGTTCCAAACCCCTGCCAGAGGCAGGACACCTCCCACTAGACCAGGTTGCTCAGATCTCAGTCTCTATTTGATATAAATTTCCTGGTGAAATTCCTATCTTTCATTTTTCCAGATCTGAGCCTCTGTCAAATGGAGTTTGCTCACTTAACTGTTGTTTTAGGGGGTTTTTTAATGGAGCAGGATAGACCACAGAGGAAAAGGAAGTCAAACCCAGCTGCTCCCAGATATGCAATGCCTAAAACTGTACACAAATCATTTCCACCCATCCCAAGTGCCTCCAGAGGAACAGCTCTGTTGGGCCTCTGTCAAAATCAACACCTTCTGCAGGATCTGCACAGATACAGGGAGGAAATAGGGCATTATTTATAGTAGGTGGCAAACCATTACTAATTCATTTGCATTGACTATCAAAACAAAAGAGCTATGACATTCAGAGGACTGTGCAGCTCAGTTCTGGTGCAGTTCAGCATGAAGTACCCTGGAAATCTTTGACAGTTTTCCACGCTGAGAATGGTATTTTAGGATGTGTATAACAGCAGGATTCTAGTGGGAGAGAGATGTGCTGATACTATTGCTTTATTGCTTTTTCAGAGTCTCCCTTTGTTGCAGGGCTCTTGCCTAAAGAAGTAAAACCTGTTGCAATTCTTCCCTATAAAAGACAGAACTACCAACAGTAGTTTGAGAGTCAGCCAAAAACCTGCCCATCACAGTACTATGTGGTGTTCAGCTTCAGAACTGCAGCATCTAATTCCACCTGTCAAGTCATAAAGGTGTTTATCTTGAAGAATAGCACAGTTATTTATGAGACTTCACCATACTAGCACCTTCTCCTACAGAATTCCTGGCAAGTAAAGTGGAGGGAGGAAAGAAACCCACAATTACAAGGTGCCTGTCACCAGCCCCAGTGAGGAACTTGAATCCAGCAGCTGCACCCAAGCAGGAGTTTGAGAAGGTCCTGATGAAAAGTTCATAGTTCTTTATAGCAAAGTTATAGAACTTCACTGCAGAGGTATTGGAGGGAGAACTTCATCACTTCTCTTCCCAGCTGGTCACTCAGATTTTCCTTTCTCTTTCCTTTTTCTCTCTCTTTTTGTTTTCTTTGGGGCTTTGGTCATCCAGATCGCCCCTCCCACAATAAATTTCATTGCCATCAACAACAGATGCTGCCAAATCTTTTTGTATGTAAACCTGTCCTGACATCCTCTGTGCAACAATATCACACAAATTAGGAAGGGAACAAGCACCTACAGGAAGAACAGTGGAAATGCTGAATAGCCCCATGTCTGTGGGAGCAGCAGTTGCTGTTTACTGGGTCAAAGACAACAGGATGGCAAAGTGGTACAGCTGTGGCACAGCCCCTGCACCCTAAAACAAACACACGAACCCTTTGCACATCAATTCTCATCAGGCAAAGCAGAAGTGCTGCTAAACCTCCTTCTATACAGGGGGAAAACGAGGCAATTAACTCTATATTCACCATCACTTCAGGGAAGCACAAAATCATTTACATTGGAAAAGACCTCTAAGATCGACTCCAACCATTAACTCAGCACTGCCAAGGCCACCACTAACCCTGTGGAGTGGCCTCCACAGGACTGCTCAGGGTCAGTGGGCTACTGGGCTCCTAACTGATGATTTCAGTTATAAAACGTGTGGCTAATGAATCCTGCTCCAGGTGCTTACACACTGTGCACCTGCCTGCTCAGCAAAACCAATATTAGCTCGTTAGAGATTTTTCCTTCCTAACGGTAAGATGAGGAAATTCTGCAAGGTGACTGAAAAACTGAGTGGTTGGGGCTATTTCTCCCCCCATTGTTATTTTTCCCATCACCCCTTCAGAGCTTGAGGTACCTGATAAAACTTCACCAAAAGGTTCTGAGCCCAGGCTGTACCTTAACTACTCATCCCTATGAATTCCTGCTGAAATGGATACAAACCCGTGTCCTGTATTTATTTTTTTTTATGATGGGGATTCCTTTCTTTTATTGTAATCTTTTTATTTGCTTTCATTCTCAGTTGTCCACTTTGATTTGAGGTGCATCTTCCCTCTCCCCTGACAAGGCAGCATGAAGCAAGAATATCAAAGCTAAAGAGTTATTTACTTGAAAAATGCCAGCTTTGAAGATCCCTTTTCTTCCCCTTAAATGGAGTCTTTCAAAGTCCAGTGTTTGCAACTCCCCATTGAGTAAAATGACTGCACTCCTCATCCAGCTGCTCTCTGGTAGTCTCTGATCCATCTGGGAGCTCAGGCAATTTATAAAGGCTGCACAATAGAGTTAACACAAAATGCCATTCCCTCAGAGTTAAAACTGCACAGGGAAGGTTCACGAAGAACAGTGCAGAGAAAAATATTTGCATGAATGTCTCTGCAGCAGTTCTCTGTGCAGGATGGCCCTCCTCACTCCTACACCTCTGGGAGAGCAGCTGGTTCAGGTCTGGCTGGAGTAGGAACAACAATCCCCTAACAGGGTGACCAGAAAGTCCTGTTCTTATCTCAGTTCTCCCCAACCCCTGACTAAAAATCCTCAAGTCCTTGACTTAGTTTGCTGTTTCTTCCATCCTCACTAGCCCTCCAACACACACTAACAGCTGATATTCAAACATTAAAAATAAAGGATGAAGGAACTTGGATTCCTGGTCAGAAAAATGAGATTTTTGAGTAAGAGGGACATGAAATTTAAGATTCTTTTATACAAGAAGACAATAGCCTGTGATATACCCCACTAAAGGTCGTGACAAATAAGGAATAAAATCATTCACTGAATAATTCAGGTTGGAGGAGACACTTGCAAGGCATCTGACTCAACTCCCCACCCAAAGCACAGCTCACTTCAAAGTTACATTTAGTTCTGAAATTCAAGCAGATCCATTTCTTCTGGTCCTCTCACCACACATCTCCAAGATTATTTGGCTCCATCCTCTTTATCACAACCATCACCCACCTCCCTTCCCTCAAGAAGTACCATCATCACATGGCCACAGCAACCAAAGCTGCCACCAACCCTCAGAGCCCAAACTGCTCCCTTCCTCCCCATTAAAGCTTTGCCAACACAAACATTTAGCATTTACTGCTTTCCTTCACAAGCACAGAAATTTGGGGGCGGGGAGAAGACTGGCCTTTTTGTTTTAATCTCCAGGAAACAAGAAAATCCAAGTTGAACATGTGCTGCTCATGATTTTGGAGAGGGGGAATCTCTCAACACCCTCCTCATTCCTTGATGTCAGAGAGTTTGCCAGGTTCCCACTCACACCACTTGTATCTTTATTTTTTAATATATTTTTTCTTTTTAGAGCTGAAATTATCTACATGAAGTTTTGACAGCCTTGACAGCATCGTGTGTCTTCCCAAAGCTTTCCAGCACAAGCAAGAAAAAAAATAACAAAAATGAAAACAGAGTATTATTTTGTGACTCATTCAGGAGCAATTTGTATGCAAGTCTGCACTGTGGTTTGGTTAACTCATCAGAATTTTACCCAAAAGAAAACTCTTAGGACTCTGACCTTCTGCTCTCCAAAAAGTAGGTAGGGTTCTTGCCTTGCTTTTGACAGCTCCCCCTTAGAAATTGAAATAATTGCCTTGCAAATAGAATTCAACTCTGGAGGATGATAAAATAGCACTGAAATTAAGAGAGATTTTTGTTTAAAATCTAATCTGTGTGTTTTTTGGAACAGGGAAGGTTTGCTGTCTCCTGTGCTGCTCCACTCTCCACGCAAAGGGCAGTTTGTTGGAGCACTGTCCTTTCTGGAGACACTGTGAAGCACAAAGCAAGCTCACAGCACTAATCCTGGAGCACTGGGAGTGATTTTACAGACAGGTTTTCCATGCTCAGTAATCAACTGGGTGATTTAGGATGTTCCCAATCAACACAGAACTCAGAAATACAGAAGTGCCAGGTCAAATCTATGACCAGTGAGTCCATGACACTGAGGTAGAATCACAGAATGGTTTGGGTTGGAAGGGACCTTAATGATCATCTCATTCCATGGGCAGGGACACCTTCCACTAGCCCAGGTTGCTCCAAGCCCCATCCAACCTGGCCTTGGACACTTCCAGGGATCCAGGGGCAGCCACAGCTTCTCTGGGCAATCTCAGGGCCTCCCAAACCTCACAGGGAACAATTTCTAACCTAAATCTCCCCTCTTTCAGTTTGAAATCAAGGTAAATCCATTAAATAGCAAGTCCTGGAAATGCAAATGAATCTTGCCAGATGAGTGAAAGCATTAGAAAGACAGAGAGATAAGAAGGCTCTCCAGGAAATAAGGAAATTAACTGATATTAAACAGGGATCAGGTATCTCATCAAGAACTTAAAGCATCGTTCCACTTAACTCCTTTCACTTTAACTTCTATATTTAACAATACACTCAACAATTAAAAGTCTATCACTAAACAAGTCACATAAGCATACAGTATATATTCCAGATGCCTAATTCTGCTTTCAGATAGGTATCAGTAAGACTTTAGTACATTGGGCCAAAACTTTTCCAATGTTTATTCCAAGAAGTTTAATCCAAATTTTCAGTGAAGGATGAGTTTCCAGGCAAGGTCACCTTTTCAGCAAAGCACGAGAGTTGATTTTCCAGGGAAGAAACACAAAAGGCATCTGACCTCAGTGGGAATAGATGACTGTGGAGAAACTGGAGAGAATTATTTTTGACTAACCAGCTCATCTTCTGCATGGCAAGAGCACCAGAAAGTGAAGTAAACACTGCACTCCTTGGTAAATTTACTTCTGTGGGAAGGTTTCTCCAAAAGTAACTACAAAATTCTTACAGAGGGTCAAGCTGAAATGGAAACTCAGCAACTATACCTGGACACACAGAGCTGGAGTTCCCACACAGAGCAGCACATATCTGAACACCCTCCACCCAGGTTACCTCCCATCTGGAGGTGTGAAAGCCACATGCTAAAGACCAACTCATGGAAGGAGCTCATCCACACAAACCAGCCCCAGGGGCAAGTAGGAATATTTGCAGCTCTTTTTTTTAGGGGCAGTTGGCAGAGCTGATCTCACCAGCCCGCTTTTATCAACACAGCCAAACTGGCCTTCAGCAAAAACTTGCCCTTCCTGACCTACAATCAGGGAAAAATTCCCATTATTACACAAAGGGCATGCATGGAGACTTTGGAAGTGAGATTATTGTTGGGATGTTAAGGGACTTCCCTAAAACTTTTCTCTAAGTTGTCTGTGAGGCTTCCAGTTGTGCCAGAGCCACGTCCCAGCAGGTCAGAGTATTGCTCATGGTCACAGGGGAGTGACAACATGTTTGACCCCTCCACTCACCCTCACCTTGGGTAACTTCAGTCACCTGAATCCAGGGGCCAGAAGAACAGATTTCTGCCCCACATCCCCACACTGGGAAGGACTGAAGGTGACAGCAAGAAAAACAAGTGTCACAGCATGGCCTGGAGGACAATTCCGTGTCCAGCACATTGAACCATGACCTCTCTGACCTCACCAGGCCCTGGGAGAGCTCTGTGCTCAGCAGCAGCACTGTGACATTTAGGAAAGCCAACTCCTGCCCTACAGGCCTCATTTACTCCCAGGTAACTGCCTGTCCAGCTGGTTTTTGCAAGGACCTGTGGCTCTCCCAGGAGCTGGGATGTGGTACCTGTGCCATGCATGACTCGTTTGCCTTGCCTGCTGGATGCTGGTAGGCACAGAATTACTCTTTTCAGGTGGAAGGAGCAGGATTGTCTAGCAGGAGTTTCTTTTGCCCGCTGCAGGTTCATCTATATTTCCAGGAATTCCAGTTTACCTTGCAGGCCAGGAACACAAGTGCTTTTCACGTCCAAAAAGCCAACAGCACCCATCAGCAGCAAGCCTGAGCAGTCAGCTTGCAACCTAGACTTTCCCAGACAATGCTTGGAAATCCTTCTCCCTAATACACACTTAACCCTTGTCCTCACTGAAGGTAGGAAGCTCTCACATCATCTGACACCACAACAAATCCTCAGGGATGTTCATCTCTGGGTGAGCCCCCATATTCCTTATAATTTTTAAGCTCTGAGGGTGAAATGGGAGCTGACTGACAGCACTTCCAGGCCTGGGATAGCAGCAGTGCTGCTGCCTCACAACTGCTTCCTGACCCACATAAACACAGCAGTTCTATCTCCCTCCCAAACCAGCAAATGCATCATCACAGCTGCTGGCACAAATTCGCCCTCCCCAGCCATCTGAAGTGAGAAAAAACTTCACATGCACAGAAAATACAAGCTCTACTCTCCCCAGTGTGAGGATTCTGGTTCACAGTGACTGAAAACCTTCTTTCTCTGGAGGAAAAAAAGTAATTAATAGCTAGAGAGTCCCTGCAGATTTCTCCATTATATTAATTATTAACATAACATATTATAAAAATGGTTATACTCCTCAGTGCTAAAGAAAGTAACCACCAGGTAAAGGAGTCTATAAATCCCACAAATCCTTCACGACTCAATGTGCTCAATAATGGTCCCTCACTTCAATGAATAACACACAATAATGACTACAGTAATATCATAATTAGTTTTTTGCTACCCATCTATCTGCCACTACACAAACCTAGAAGTGAGATCTATGCATTTTTTTGACAATTACCATTTCTCTTCCTCTATTTAGAAACAAATGTAATTACTTCAACTAGAGAAGACAGAATTGCTTCTGCAGCAGAGTCAAAACATGCATCAACACTCATTTTCTGTAATTATTTCACGAGCAGCTCTGTCTGGCATCTTTCTCAAATGAAAGGACTTTTCAAAAGGCCTTTGGCTACTTAATAAGCAGCACACAATGATGGGCACAATCAAAGAAAAAAATTAAGGAAGAAAAGAAGAAGTTCTCACCAGCCATTTAACCTTCTTTTTTGGTGTCTGCCTTTAAACACAAAATAACTTCAGAGAAGAACACGAACCTCCTCATACCCTCATGTGTGTTCCAGGAGACACAAGTGTCATGATAAGGACAGAAATAAATCCTGTCTGTGTCCATGTTTCCCTTCCCAGTAATTTCATCACAGCACCTTGAAAAGAGTGTTGTGATTAACCTTAAATCTTTGAAATTATCATTTATTAGGTTTATTGTCTGGACATAAAAAAGGCACAGCTCCCATATCTCAGGGGAATTAACACATCCCTGAGTGCTCACACTCAAACTAGTCGTAGAGTTAAACATAATTAGCAAAATAAAGTGTGTTGTGGAGCCAGAATTAAGGAGAGATAAGAGTACAACACTGCAGTGGTCAAAATTCAGGGAGAATTGGCATCAGAGGCCAGACAAAAAGCCCCCCAAGATGCTTCTGCTGGGATTAACTGGAGCTTTGCCTCTCCTGTACTCCAAGGAACAGCAGAAGCTGAGGATCAGAGGAACAAAAAAGACAGGCAAGAGGAGACAGGCTGTTCTTGACAGCCAGATTTCTCTCTTCTCTCATCAGTCTTAAGCCAAAATAAAATGTGACATGAGTATGACAAAAGGTTATTCCCCTTCCACAAGCTTCCTAAAGAAAGGAGGCACAGGAAGTCCACACTCCCACACAAATTCATCACCCTCTGTCACCCAAAGCCTGACAACTCTTTAAGAGGGCTATTTTAAATTCAAATAAAGTGGCACAGTTATTAAGTTATTTTTATCCTCTTTTGCACTTTAAGGACAAACTTTGAATCTCCTCACTTCTCAAATATGTGTTTTTAATGCATGATGGAGCACAGCACACTCCAGCTCCTCACACCACTCTCACTTGACTATGCCAGAGTGATTAGGTACCACAGGGCAATCCATTTAAAAAATACATTAAAAAACTGAGGGACTAAGAAGTGAGAGCATGTCCTACCTGAAGAGAGACACGTAACAAAGTGCTTGAGCAGGGAGAAAGTCTAATGAGTAAAAAGTAAAGAAGCAACTTCAGGTTGAAGTAGTTTTAAACTTGGTTCACAGAGAGATTAGCATCAATTTGGCAGGGAAAAAAAATTAAACTTCTAAAGATAAATCTGGGGACTCATGGATGGCTTGTAAAACTGTGTTGAACACTTTGCCATAAATTTAAGGGATGTTCAGCGCAGTGAACAATTGTAAGATCTCCAATCCAGATTCCTAAGCAGAGCAGAAATTTGGATGTTTCAAGAACTGAAGATGAATTTTAATGACTGAAGAGAAAATTGAGATGGGAAATTGCCTTTCAAATCTTCTTCCACAGCAGTTAATGCTTCAAACTGCCACCTACTACACAAGACGAAACCTCATTTTGTCTCATCTTGGGATGGCAGAACCAGTAACTGAGAACCCAGGTGAGAACCTGCACTGCATTTTAAATGTGAGAGTTACTGCTTGGGCCAGGACTGAAAACCACATTTGCCACAGGTTTTATTTATGGCTTTATTTTTAGAAGCTAGACCAGGTTACTTAATTTCACTGGAACTACTTTCCCTACCCCGTGCAGGGTTAGGAAGGAAGCTGCTCTGTTTTCTAATTAGGCTTTAGTGCCTGTTCAGTATTTAGTGTGAATAAATGCCACAACCTGCTGACCCTGCAGTGAGTTACAGCCAAACAGCCAGAAAAAGAACTCTTGAGTTCAGTGAAGCACAAGGCAAAGGGCTAAAGATTCTCTGAACAGGCTACGGGGCTGTAAAGAAAATTATCAACAAATAAAATCAAAATGCCAATAAAAGCACCGCTGCCAGATCCTGGGACTAAAGGACTGGGACAGTCATTTGAGTGCATCTTTCCACTCCTTGGTCTCCTCCTGCCTCTCAAGCTGCTCCTTGTGTCATCAAGTCCTTATGGAAGGAACCTCCTGAGCCAGAGCACGTTGAGCAGGGCTGAGCCCTGACCCTACTGGTGTCCCCTGGGTGTGGACCCAGCACCCACGTGGCCATCACTCACCTGCCAGAGAGACCAGCAATCACCAACACAGCCCAGGCTGCTGCCTCTGCCTCACCAGGGCATCCCAGTGACAAACCAGCCCCCTGAGGAAGATCCACCAGGCTGAAATGCAATTTATCACCGGGTTTCTGCAGTCACCAGCAGTGACAAGTGCGTCCCAGAGCACAGAGTGTTAGTTATATCAGACACAGAAGTTCTCACCCTCTCCCTTTCCAAATGTGCCATAATATTTACTGCTACAACATCTTCCCCCATCAACCTTTTAACTGTGTCCTATGGAGTCTAATTAAAATGAAGTATTGTAACATCCAATCAACACTTGCACACTATTGATGGAGGCTTGCAGATGGTATTAGAAGGAAAATAGCTCTTCAGTTCTGATTAACATGGAAAGCTTAACAAAGTTTCTCTGTTTTCCCTGTTATATGTTAAGCTGAACATTTTGACAGCAGGAAAATTCCATTGCTTCTCCTCCACTTTAATTACATCACTAACACTTCACACATGAACACCAACGCTTAGAATTAGGCAATAATTAGGTGGATTCCTCCTCTTTCATCTGCTACTTCAGCTTCAGCCACACTGAAAACAGTAACAATCTTCACATTTCTTTTTCAGTTTTAACGGAGTATAAATAAATAAATAAATATTTATATACGGCCTAAATAAATTTAACGGTGATTATCTGAGGAATCAGGGAGGAGAAATGCCACTGAAGTGAACTGCAATATCTGGGGGTTGGAGCCTCTTCTCCAAATCTTAATGCAATGGCATAGCAATGATCTTAACACATTTTATGCCTCTTTCTGTATTTAGAATTATAGAATCAGAAAATGGTTTGGGTTGGAAGGGACCTTAAAAATCATCCAGTTCCACTCCCTGCCATGGGCAGGGACACCTTCCACTAGCCCAGGTTGCTTCAAGCCCCGTCCAACCTGGCCTTGGACACTCCCAGGGATGGGGCAGCCACAGCTTCTCAGGGAAACCTGTTCCAGTGCTACACCAGCTCTCCCAGGGCTGCTCTCCATGATTTACTCCCCAGTCTGTACTCACATCAATTGATCAGGGCTGTGTCAGGGTGTTTGAGCCCTGACACGGATCAGGTTCCCCCAGCACAAACACAGAAGGTGGCAGATTCTGTGGAGCACTCACACAGATATGTTCAGACACACACACAGGGCAGGAACCGATTTCTTTATACAATGTTCTGCAGAAACAAAATGTCCCCAGCTTATGTTCTTATAAAAAATACATTATATGGTATCAAATAATGAGATCTTCCCCAAAGCTGCTTCTAAGCAAGGGATATGACTTAGATTTATAATTGCCATACATTTTACTCAGAGGTTACTTCCCTCTCCCTACAAACACACAACTTTTTAACTTTAGATCTTCAGGCAAGTTGTTCCCCAGCTATGAAGCTGTATCTAAGGAATGACATAATGGCTGAGTTATTATTTGAAAATGCTTTGTATACCATGCCATGAAGTTCCTAAGAACACTAATTATAACCCAAAGGTCTTACACAGACAACACAATTTGTAGGATGAAAAAAACCCCTACTCCATAATGCCTCATCCTCCTAGGACAATCCCTGGAACCTGAAGGCAGCAGGGCTCACTACCCATTAACACACCAGTCAAAGCAAACAGCACTCAACAGCTGAAAGCTGGGACAGCACTTAAAGGAAACAGAGATCTGAGACTGTGCTTGGAGGGGAGGAGAAGCCGAGCTCTTATTCCCACAGGACGAAGCAACAGCTCGGCTCTGTAATTCAAATACTTCTCTTTCACTAGATGAGAGATAATAAAAGTTAAAAGAAAATAAAGGAAACGCAAGTGAGGGATGATAATGTAAAAGCTGAGCAGCACTGCTATATCCACAGCGAGCTCCACAGCATTCCTGACATCCACTGCTCCTCCTCTCTTAATTAAACCTTAATAAACCCCCAAAACCACCATACACAAAAACCCGGTACAACACATGAAGCTTTCTGAAGTTTCTTGTCTGTCCTAGTTAGAACAGCTGGGACCAGTTCATCACTGGATGGGTGTAACCCAAAACTGTGTATTCTAGAGCCTTCCATGCCATTGCCCAGAAACTGTTATCAATGAACCATTTACACCCTCTGCACATAGAGCCTGACTCCTCAGGCTATAAACTGGGTGTTAAGAGGCCTGCAGATAAGAGGATGCCCCTGTCCTCACACCCACTGTGGAACTCCTTGCCCTGAGGTACTGGGCATTCCTGCCTGAACTGGAAGATATATAAGCTTGGAGTCTTGGGACTTTTTTAACCACTCGTGGGATCCAGAGGAAGACTGCAGACCACCGCTCTCAACCAGACTGAGACCACCACTCTTGACCAGACTGCAACAGCACTCTCACCAACAGGTTTTTCCCCTCTCCTTTTCCTTTGGACTCAGGGGCGCCAAAGAACACCACTCTGTTCATTCCCCAGAGTGCTGGGCTATACATTTGGGTTTTGTGGGTTAAAACCAACTGTTTGTCTGTATAATCGTACTTACTGTATTATTTTATTAAATCGTTATTCTGACTTATAATCTCTCTTTCGAGTTGGGTTCATTTCCCCTGCTGGTTTACCTTTAAAACCAGCACAGTGTCAAATCTTCCTCTCATAAATATGTCTAGGATGGAGCATCTTCCTCCCATGTGCCTCCTCAGCAGCGTGGGACACACAGAGCTCTGCGGATCACACAGCCTGACGGGGATCCAGAGGCTCCCACACTTCCCTTCCAGCACACACTGCACAGGCTCCCCAGACAGTCTGGGATGGTATTTGAGTTGTAAGTGAAGCTGAAATTATTGCAAGCTCTGTAATTTGGTGGGTACCTTTGTAAGAACCCGGAAAGCCCACGGGGATCGTTTGAGCTCGGTGTGATCAGAGCAGGCCGCAGCGCCGCGGGTTTCCCGCGGCAGCAAAGGCGTTCCTGAGAGACAACACATCATCTTCTATCTCCCCTCCACCACAGCAAAAAGAGCAGGTGTAGGCAGTGAGGGAAACTTCCTTCTCAGTAGCTTTTTGAGGCTGGAGAAAGCACTTCCAGCTGGGTTCACAGCCCAGCACAAGGCTCTGGCTCCACACATTCCACCATCCATTGACCCCCTTGAGACTGGACATGAGGGCAAAAGGCACCAGATCCAACAGAGTTTTTTAGCAAACTGCCCCCACCTTAATCTGCTCGTTGGCCAAACTAGACATGCACTCACCACACAACTAAAATGAACTCCCGTTTTCCTCTTTCCTCACAAGGAAAGGAGGAGGTTTTGCCACCACAGAAAGGTTTTCCACGCTGAGGTGGAGCAGTACAGACAGGAGGAACACGGATGGCAGCCTGGAAGCAGGGGGGTCAGTGCCTGCAGTTCTGCAATGAGTGATTTGTGACTGACACCTCCCCATGGAAGGAAAAGCAAAAGGAAGGTTTAAAAAACCAGAAAAAAAACAGATAACATTTAGTGAGAGTCTATGATGTACAGCGGGGAAAGAGAGAGCTGGCTTCTGACTCAGTACTTTTGAGTTCTTTGGACCAGCAGTACTCTTACAAATATCACTAAAGCAAAGCAGGAAGGGTTTCTAAGGATGGACTGGTCAACACAGCCTGGGCATCACTCAGCTTTGCTGCCCAGAACATGACCACATTAATGTTGTCTCTGTGCTCTGAACACACAACAAGGTGACCTGCAGCGGTGTGAAGGGGGCCCAGAGCATCCCACACTGTCCTCATGCTCTCAGTAGGGAACAGATGGAATGCTGCAGGCTACAATTTGCTACTTCAGCCTGACTGCTTTAAGGAAGACAAATTTGAAGGAAATGCTGAAGGTGACACACCATTAGTACCCTGGTCCTTAACCCTGGGGACAACCCGAGGTAGAATTTGTTTCATAAAGTCTTCAAGGCATCTGAGTTTAAAAGCATTCCTATCTGTCAACACCTTCAAGCACAGGATCAGAGGCAATGCCATTTTGTGATTCCTGTTTAAATCTCTGCACAGTGTGGGAAGGTTTTGTCCTCCTGTGGTGAAGACAGGGGATTTCTGCATCATGTTTATGAAGTCTGTAACTCAGGCAGCAATTTAATCTCATCCTTCTTTTCTCGTCTAACCTCTGGAGGATAACCTCCTTTTAGAGTTATTTACTGCAGTGGGGAATACATGGTCAGGCAAACACACATGTCCAGGTGGGAATGTCTGGGCTAAGAGAGCAGCTGTTAAGATTTGCTGACAACTGAAAAGGTCCAAGCAATCCAACTGAAAGGGGTGGAAGGGATAAAACTGATTGCACCAAGTGGGATGGTTAGTGTGGGACAGGGGCTGCTCCAACAGGGAAATACATCCCTGAGGGAGGAAAAGCTGTTTTACAGGGACCAAAGTTTTGGGAGCTTAGTCATAGAATCATGGAATGGTTTGGGTTGGAAGGGACCTTAAAGATCATTCTTGTTCCACCCCCTGCCATGGGCAGGGACACCTTCCACTAGCCCAGGTTGCTCCAAGCCCCATCCAACCTGGCCTTGGACACTTCCAGGGATGGGGCAGCCACAGCTTCTCTGGGCAACCTGTGCCAGGGCCTCCCCACCCTCACAGGGAAGAATTTCTTCCTGATATCCAATCTAAACCTCCTCTCTGTCAGTGTGAGCCCATTCCCCCTTGTTTTGCCACTCCAGGCCCTTTTAAATAGTCTCTCTCCATCCCTCTTGTAGCTCCTTCAGGTACAGGAAGGCCACAATTAAGTCACCTCAAAGCTTCTCTTTTCCAGAATGAACAATCCCAGCTCTCAGCCTTTCCTCACAGCAGAGCTGCTCCATCCTTCTCATCATCTTAGTGGCCTCCTCGATCCCATTTCTTGCAGCAGGAACACAGAACCCGCCCCATGGCTGCTGGACCTGCTTCCCTGGAGCAGGGGAAGGGCAGGGCTGTTCCCCTGGCTTGAAAAACTAAAACACAATTCTGGAGCTCAAGGGCAACTGCAGAAAACTCTGATGACTCCTCCCTAATTAGAGCATCATATTCTTCTGACAGTATCCTTCCTGATACTCATACAAGAGAAAATGCTAATATTCTGGTGAGATGAATAGCATGGAACCTCATAATCCCTTCTATTTCACTGATTTAAACTGGGATTTCATAAATCCTTCTGGAGAGACAAACACTGCCAGACCTGAGATTGGGTAATCCCGGCCACACCACAGCACTCACAGACAAACACAGGCTGAATCATTTGCAAGGTGCTTTTTCGTACTATGAATGAGGGAAATGTATTGGAAAAAAGCAAACCTCACTGCCCATTCTTTAAAATATTGCTGTTTCTGAAGGCTAAGTACTCTGGAGGGTATTTAAATGAAGATTCATCTCTTTCCCACCAACCTCATCCAGTGCTGACCTCATGGGAAAGAACTTCTGGTGATAAATAAGGCAAGGGATGGAGATTTCAGAGCCCTGTGTTGCAAATAATAGGAGGTGGTCACAGGACCTGATTGCTACTGGAACATTAAGGCTTAAGAACTAATATAGGAACAAATGTTCCTTCATTTTTATTTATTGTTCCTACAAGGAATGGTCCAAATTAAGGCGATGCTGTGCAAATAGTTTAGCCCAAATTGCTCAAACCAGAAAAAGAAAAAAAACACACCTATTTTCCTGAACAAAGAAACTCAATAGCTCTAAAGCAATTTAGAACAGAAAACACACACTCCAGCAAACACCATGCTGTTGGAAAAGTATTTTAAGAGTATTTTAGAGTAAAAACACCCCATCACTCCTTTCTTTTTAGGTTCTGACATTGTACCTTTCACAAAGTTACCTTTGCTTTAACACACCTGCACCACAGACAATGCTCTGCCTTCCCCTCTTATCAATAACCAGCACTGATTTTTAAAATATTTCAGTGTTTTCATGCCAAGGGACACCCCTGTGGCAGAGAAAAGGCTGGAAAAACAAGCAGATTATGATTTTACCCTGAGCACACATTTCTACAGCCTAAAGACTATTTTAACAAGGTAATATCACTTTTAGCACCAGCCACCATCGTTAGGGTTGGAGATTATTTCTTGTTAAAAGCAAGAGCATCTTTTACACTGGGACAAGCAGAGACAAATAGGGACAGACAAATTATCACTCACATTAATTAACCAAGTCTGAAAGCCCAGGAGCACTGACACCAACCTGTGAGCCTCAGTCCCACCAGTGCCAGCACTGAAAGGCTTGGAAAATTCAATAGAAATGCCTGATGGGTTGCAGCATAACATACCAATATGAAGCACCTGTTTGCAGAGCCTGATCTCAACTCTTTTACACTGAGATATTTGCCTCTGTGTGAAAATAAGTAAATATTTGCTCTGCTGTGCCAGCTGGACCAGGGGGAAGCTCTGACTTGCCTTTCCCAGGCAGTGGAAGGCTGGCAGAAGGTGCCTATCTGGAGTTCACATGCACAACACTAATTGAAAGCAACAACTATTGAAAACAGCTTCAGAACATAAATGGGAGCACCAGAAGTAGACAGAAAAAACTCATTTTCGCTCTGCAGATTTTATGTTGGGTACTGCAAAGTTCATCTTTTAACTCTGCAGTTCCTGATTTATCGAGAGGAGCAAGAAAGAGACCACAACCAGGAAAGCTGAGTTTTCACAAAGCAAAGGGAAGCCCTATAACTGAAACTTGTAGGAGTGCACTGACAGCTGATTTTGAAGAAAAAGATAATATTCATGCTGGGATGTGATGGGAATCAGTATTTACAAGAAACTTAATCCTTATCACCCAAACCCCCTTCCATCACCACAAAGCAAATTACAGGATGTAACACACAACACTTGACAGCAAGATTTTAATCTATCAGACAACAACCCAAAAGACATCTGGGCACTCTTACAGCAGCAAGGGTACCTGCTTAGTCTGAACTGCCATAGGATGGGTTTGATTTTATGGGAAAGGAAAAACCATCTCAGTTGTAGACTTGCACAGTTTCTTTAGTGACATGGGATTCTTTCTGTCCAGGAAAAAGAACAATGTGGATCCTTTTACAGAGGAATGTGTTATGAAGGAAAACATAAACATTACAGCAAAGTGACCTAGAGAACACCAGGTGGAAAGATTTATTCCTTATAGTAAGTCAAAAAATAATCCATCTGAAGAGGATAAAACCAATTGGGAATAACTTGTGTTTTTACACAAGTACACACAGCAGTTCATACATAACATGGCCTTTGGTGCAGTATTCCTTGCTCAAATTTGGCATCCCACTCCTCTGCCTCACTCCCTGCTCTGTTAAACCAGCCAACTTCATGCCAACAGTTTATCTTCCCATTAAAACCATCATTATATAAATGTATCAGTTGAAGGCTTTATCTTCAAAGTGGTGGAGTTCTCCTTGATATATAATCTAATTTTTCAAGCTCACCAAAGGTTTTTGTCAAACTTCATTAATTGACAAATCAATTTCTGGAGGTTTGGATCTAATTTGCAAGACCTACTTCCCTCCTTTTTTTTTTTCCCTTCTCTAGTAAATGCTAGAAAACCCTTCCAAGTGCCACAGGGAGGAAATGATGACGTTCAGGCTTTCAGATGTTGTTATCTTGTGAGCTGTGGTCTTGCTTTAAACCCCTTCTGATGGTCTCTACACCAAGATTTCAGTTTAATAATTTGAAGGATTATTGGCAGCCGAAATGAGGATTTGTGGATCCTGAGTGAAATACATTGTAATAACAACTGTCAGGCTGATTTGGATGCTCAGGCCTCTAAGCCTCTCCAGCAATATTTGAGTGCTTTGATGCAGTCACAGCTATGGTCTGTACTTCAGCATTATTTCTGAAGTCATATTCCACTGCTTCATATTTTCAAAAACCCCAGATAAATATTAAAAAAAAAAAAAAAGAAAAA
Source organism: Manacus candei (assembly GCF_025592945.1). Lineage (NCBI taxonomy): Eukaryota > Metazoa > Chordata > Aves > Passeriformes > Pipridae > Manacus > Manacus candei. The sequence goes on along the minus strand of NW_026138105.1, from coordinate 4,098,430 downwards.
AATAGACAAAGGCAAAGCTTTTAAGTTTTTAGCTTTTAAAACTAAAAAGCAAAACTAAGTTAAAAGGAGTTGAAAGCATTTCCTTTTTTCTCACTGTGCTCGGTTGAATAACAAATAATTAAAAGGGTGGCTAAGTGCATAAACTCATCCCACAGCCATGGCAATCAGCTGGAATCACCATCCAAATCCTGAGGAGATTGGGGGGGTCTTTGCTTCTCCACCTTGTGTAATGTGAACTGGGATACCAAGGGATCCCTGCACCCCCCAAAGGGGAAGGAGAGCTCTGCTTCACTCCTGGCTTTGGCACGTGCAGGTAACAGGTCACAGAAATGCCCATGGACAGAATAAGTGGCAAAAAAGAATTTTAAAAGTCCGTTTTCAAGCTCAACCAGTGTGAAAATGCACCGTACTCCTGCAGACAGACAGACAGACAGACACACCGTTGTAAAGCAGGTTTTGCACTCTCATGCTCCATCTGCTGGCTCTACAGCAGGATTTAAGACATCGACATGCCTTTTTTTTGTTGTTGTTCTTTTTCCCCAGCTGTGCAACGCCCCTGCTCATCTGGATAAATTGTCAAGTGTTAAACAAGAAGTCATGTTCATCTCAATATTTCAGAGTCCACGGGGGAAAAATAAAAGGGTAACATATTTACGACAAAATGTAAAACAGCTGAACATGTAAGGAACAGAACTGCTCCTAAATGCCTTGCAAATGCCTCAGGGTTAAAAGCCTTAACATGGTAAAAATCTAGTGCTCTCTTCCATTTCGCCTCTGCCTGGCTTTTGTATTATACAGTAAAGCATCCAGGAAAGCCAATTAACGTGCATTTTATTCTTTGAAACGTTTAAAATTGGGCACTTTCAGCGCATAAACTCTCAGCATCTCTTATTATTTGAGTGCTTTTTATTGCTGACTTGTGTATATTAAAAATACATTTAAAAAATGAAAAGCATTTATGTTTCAAGCTGCCTTTGGAAGAGCAACAAGAGAAACACGAGCAGGAAGCAGGGAACAGCGTTTGTCCCAGGACAAAGATGGGATCATGACTATGCAAATCCTTAATGAAGGCTTTGCAAGGCTGGGCCTGTCATTCACTCCCAGGATGAGTTATGGTTTATATTACACAGAGGAGGCACAGGGACTCCTCAGTGGGAGTTCAATGCATAACACATGCACTGCAAGAACACACACACAGCATCCTCCTTTCCCAGTTTCCTCCCACTAACTGGGCTTTTCACACTCAGATAAAGCGACATCTGGAAACGATCATCTCATCTCACCCTCCAAAAACCAACAGAAGCCATAATAACATGGTAATAAGGGATGAAATTTTATGGAAGATGCCTCTTAACTGAAGACTAAAAGACACTATGAAATTTAAATAACTGGCTTTTAGCAGGGGACCGAGTGACAATCAAGGAAGAAAAAAAATGCCTGGCCCGTTTTCGCAAATTGTGGGGCAGATTTTGAGTGGGTGTAAAAGGCTGACTCGGGTAAATCAGTGCCAGGTTTGCACAGCCAAGGATACAGTCCTGTGCAGTCACGTTTTTAGGACCAGAGTGGAGAAACCCTTAAACTGAGAACGCTGAAGTGAAGCTACATAAGCAAGTAGGAGAGAAGTTATTAACACATCAAATATCTGCTCGTGTTGCTTCCTCCCCTGCACAGTTTTGTTAAGGGAGCTGAAAAGAGCAGCCACACAATTATCTGAATGCACACCAGAAGGTTCAAACAACACTGTGCTGTGCACAAAGACAAGAGCCCAGTTCTCTGCTGAACCCATGGTGGCCTGGGAACACAGGAGCTGCTGGAATGCTGGGTTGGTTGCTCTGAGCACCACTTGTGTCCAGGCTTCAGCCCTGAACATCTGAAAACATCCATGTGGGCCTGTCAGGTCAGTGACCTTCTTGTACAGAATCTTCATGTGTGTGCCCAGCATATTTCACATGGAATCACAGGAATCCTTCAGATTGGAAAAGACTTCCAAGGTCATCAAGTCCAACGTGTGACCCATCACCACCTTCTCAACCAGACCAGAGCATTGAGGGCCATGTCCAGCTGTTCTTGGACACCTCCAGGGATGGGGACTCCACCACCTCCCTGGGCAGCCCCTTCCAAGGCCTGACCACCCTTTCCATGAGGAAATTCCTCCTGATGTCCAACCTGAGCCTCCCCTGGCACAGCTTGAGGTTCCCCTCTCATCCTGTCCCTTGTTCCCTGGGAGCAGAGCCTGACCCCCCCCGGCTCCCCCCTCCTGTCAGGGAGTTGCAGAGCCAGAAGGTCCCCCCTGAGCCTCCTTTTCTCCAGGCTGAGCCCCCCCAGCTCCCTCAGTTGCTCCTGCTGCTCCAGCCCCTTCCCCACCTCCCTTCCCTTCTCTGGACACACTCCAGTCCCTCAAGCTGTAGAAACAGAGCCTTGAAAAACTGCAACAAATCCAACTGGTTTGTTTTCACTCCAAATTTCATTCAAACTCACTTTTTGCTTAGAAGAGCAGTGTTCACACAACAGATGTTCAGCTGCCTCACATCCATAATACCACTAAGTCAAACAGTATTCAGGGATTTCTCTGAGTCCAACAAAACAGAACAGGGGTTTTGTTGTTGTTTTGGGCTTTTTATTTTGTTTTGTTTTTTTTCCTCTCTCTTTCCATTTCTGCCTCTTCAGATTAGGAATGGCTGTTTGGGAGGAAGCCTGGACAGAACTCAGGAGACAAGAAACATCAAAAAGAACAATGTCCTAAATCCAGCTGGTGTGAAACCAAGTGCTGGGAAGGTTCACTTCTTCTGGAAGAAATTGTGAGCTCCCATCATTAGTGAGAACTGGTTTTGGCGTGAGAGCCTCAAGCCTTTATGGAACTTGTCATCTTCCTGCCCAGCCTGCCCACTCCAGAAATAATGCTATATTCAAATCACATTTTGGGAAGCCATTAAATTAAACATCAACCCCACCAGGTAGAAACAGTGTGATGTTGGAAATTAATAACTAGACTTCATCCTAATAAATAAAAATAATATGTTTCTGGATAACAAACTGCCTTTGCAGATAAAAAAAGTAAATCCCTAGAATTTAAATCCATCACGAGCAAAAACCCTCCGGAAAAAAAATACTCAGACCAAAGCACTATTATGACTGGCTTTATATTCAGAACTGTATTTATGCAGACTAAGATAAGGGCAATCAATCCCCAGGCCTCAGGACAAAAAGCTGATCTTCTGCAGGGATCAGGATAAAGAAAATTCCTCACCATATGTCCCATGGTTAAAGGCAATAGGGGACATGCTTTGTGAGACTCAGGAATGTTCAGGGATTGGTCACTGCTTGAAACAAATATCAGATTTCCATCAGATGTGCTCCAGCTGTAAATCCCAGCCCCTCCTCTGGATGTTGCTGCTTTCCAACACACCCAGTTTAGTGCCTGAATTTTGGATGGATCTTGTCAGCTGCAGCAACCTGGCTTTTCAGGACTCCTGTGTTCACTCAGTCACCCAAAGTGCACCAAAACCCTCTGCTTCCCTTTCACCATTTAACCATCTCCCTCCCTCCTCCCAAATTCCTCCTGTTCCACGTAGGTTGCCACTGTTGTTATACCTCAGACAAGAGAGCTGCTCCTTTTTATTCAATTCCTTTCCAGTAATTAATTCATAGAACCAACCTATCCTCTATTCCTGAAAGGTGTCTTTCCAGGGCAACCACATTTCTGCAGCCAATACACCCATAACTCAATACTGATGGTTCCTCAAAGAGGACTTGCTCACAGCCCCAAAATTTGTGTCATCAACCAACACTTCACCTTTTCTCTCAGCTCTTATTTTAAGAGTAGTTGCTGCCTTTCTACTCTGACAAACATAAAGTGAGGAGGGGGAAAGAATAAAGCAGAAATAAAGATACACTTATTATCTATTTAATCCATTTGACAGGGAAAAATCATCATCTTGCACACAGAGGGACTTCAGCTGTTAGGATGTGACACAGATGAAGCCTCTGTCTTTCAGCAATGCTACCAGGCTGTTTCCAAGCACAAACTGGGGATCAAGGACCAAAATGAAGGAATATTGTAAGTCCTCTCTCTCTAGCTCACATGCCAAAGGCTATGGAGGTGAAATAAAAGCAGAGTTTCCATCATGAATGTAAGGAATGTCCCTGGAATGGGTACTGGTCTCACAGACTTTGGGGGATGCACAGATGGAAACTGAGACCTGAGGTTGTGTCATTCCCAGCATCTCACCCACAGCTCTTGGGAATGATGCCATTGAGGGAACAACACCTGCATTTCACTGGGCTACAGGAGCCCTTGGTTCAGGGAATTCAGTGAGAGCAAACCCCAGAACAGACACTGCAGAGGCTCATCTTACACAGCTGGGAAAACAAAGTCTCCCCCAGCCCTTCCCAGCACAGAAACCCAGGTAAGGTTTGAGCATGGAGCAGTGCCAGGGGAGGGAAGGTTGGATCTCAGGGAAAGGTTCTTCCCCCAGAGGGTGGTTGGCACTGACCAGGCTCCCCAGGGCAGTGGGCACAGCCCCAAGGCTGCCAGAGCTCCAGGAGGGTTTGGACAACGCTCTGAGGGACAGGGTGGGATTGTTGGGGTGTCTGTGCTGGGACAGGAGTTGGACTGGATGATCCTTGAGGGTCCCTTCCAGCTCAGGATATTGTAGAATCCTTTGACTCCATGACAAGGTTTTCCTTCACTTGCTAAAAAAGCATCTGTTTTCCCCACTGTCTCCATTTAAAGTCACAAGAGACTGGAGCTAAGAGTTCAGATTTAATATTAATAGGGAAATGAATGTGTGTCTGAGCACAAGGCTTAGAGCAACTCCAAGTTAAATTAGTCTGTGAATCAGTGATTTCACTAACACTGACACACTAGTTGTACAGAACACTCTTTCAAATCACTTGATATGCCATTTGTGCAGGGCTTTGACTCATAGACCTGAGTTTTAATTAGTTTTTTTTTTACTATAAGCTTGAAAAAGAAAATGAAGGCAGCAGTTTTTCAACATTAAGATGTGAACATTTCCTATTCAATGGGAGATATCACCCTAAAATTCAACCAGAAGGAATTATTTCTGAGCTCACACTAACTCAGTGCATGTACTTGTGGCTGTTCAGTTCATGCACTTCATAACAGCACACAAACAGCTCCTTTTTCTAACATTTGTAACAGAGCAAAAGACAAAAATACTTCTATAAATTTGAAAATATAGTTTCAAAATGACAAAAAAAAGGGGTAAAAGCTGCTTACTACTGCTAAACTTCCCAAGACTTCATGGCAACAAAGTGCCTGTCAATAACAGCCAGAGGAAAAGGGTTTCCAACTACTTTGTTACACCATATCACACTCTGAATGCTCTGATTATTTGCATTTGTATCAGCTGCTTTATCTGGGGCATTTTTAAAAGCAGTATTGAATCCAGCTCCATAATTCAAGACTAACTTTTATTTCCCTAGGCCAACACAAAAAATTGAGTATTGATCTTGACAACTGCTCCTTTTTTCCAGGAGCTAAATCACATCCTCTGCTGATTAACCCAGGCTCCAGCAGCTTATTTTAAGGGATAGGCTGCATGAGAACCATTGGAATTTTTTCATATGAGGACAAACCTTCCATTACCATAAGCCTATTCTATAAAGAATCACTGCCACACATTTCTGGGGGGCAGATTATGGGGTTTCTCAAGACTTTTCCTCCCCTCCCATTCCTTACCAAACAATTTTGCTGTCAGACTGGGGAGTTTCCTGCTTCCAAACCACAAGGTCACAAAACCTTCCTCATTTTACAAGTCACCTGCTGCCACCACTCAAAAAGGCAGAGAATTACAGAATCTTTAGGGCTGGAAAAGCCCTCTAAGACCATCGAGTCCAACCATGAAGCCAGCACCACCATGTCCACCACTAAACCATCTCCCCAGGGGTCACATCCACGCACCTTTTGAACACTTCCAGGGATGGCTGGCCCGTTCCAGGGCTTGACAACCCTCTCAGTGAAGAATTTTTCATCTAAACCTTCCCTGACACAACTTGAGGCCATTTCCACTTGTTCCCTGGGAGCAGAGCCTGACCCTCATCTGGCTGCTCCCTCCTTTCAGGGAGTTGTAGAGAGCAACAAGGTCCCCCTGAGCCTCCTTTTCTTCAGTCTGAACAACTGATGAAGAAGCAGCCAGTGTTCTAATGGAGTGAATGGGAAGTTAATGCTCAAGGCAGCTTTCCAGACAGTATTTTAATCAGGGCTAAATATTAATTGTAAAGAAAGTCTTTTCTCTGTCCCTTTATTAATATTCATTTAAATGTTACTCTCTGGCCTTGCTTTTCGCCCGAGTTCCTCCCACCAGAAGGCAAACACTTTTCAGATGATGATCCCCCCAAGATGATGACCTCAATTGCAAGCTCTGCCCTTTTCCCCCATCCACCAGAGCCAAAAAGGTCTTTTCCATTATTCTGCTTTTCTGTGGAAAACTAAAGAAAGAAAAAAAAAAAAAAAAAGCAGGGGAACAGTCAATAAGCAGAGAAGAAAATAAGTCTCAAGCTTCCCAAAGCACACTCTGGCGAACAAAGCCCATGAAACAAGGATTTTAAAGAGCTCTGTTTATCTACAGAGGAGGACTGAAAAACCCCCTCACTGCAGTGCTGAATACAGGCACTACTGGGAACTGTATTCAAACACACCATTCCAATCCTGTTATCTCCTCAACCTGTTATTCTGGGGGTAAAAACTAATGTTTTATATCTGTCTTTCCTTTAACCAACCTTCAACCCCGTGTCTGGTCTTAACCTTAAGCATTCTCTCTCTTTTCCCCACTCCCTGCTGAGCAGCTCTTCCCTCTGACTGACAGTTCACTGGTTTGTGCCTCAAGGTCATTTAAGCTTTTCCTGTCCTAAGTCACGACCCATCACAGTCTCTGAAAAAACAAATAACCTCAAACCCAAAACAGGCAAAAAAAAAATAAATAATAATAATAATAATAATAAAAAAATCATTCATGCAGGCTTTGTCATATTTTCTGGCATTTGGCTTTTCCTGGAAGGAGGCAAGCTGGGACTTAAATTCCAGTATCATTTCTAAAGATCAAATATTAAGCAAGTCTTGTAATGCTGTCCTGGGGAAAACCAAAAGGATCACCAATGGGTAACAGATGCCTGGGCACATACTGCTTATAGAAATTTGCACAACATATTATGCAAATAAAACTTCATTGTGCTCATTTAAAGCAGGACCTTTCATAATTAGTTTTTAGGGGTTTTGTTTTATCTAATGAAAAATTTTTTCAACTCCATGTAAACAACTTCCATTCAGTCTGATCAAAAATCTGAAACTCATGGATGATTTTGGTAAGAGCTGCATCATGGTGTAATGACTTTAAGCTCATCCTGACCCATCCTGGCCATACTTTTGCTCTGATTCAAGGCTGACAGTCAGAAAACAAATGAACTTTGTAAATGAGCTCCTGTTGCTTGATTTTAAGTGGAAGAAAAACATAGTCTTTCCCAATCCTTTTCTAATTTTTATTTTCATATCTAAATAAGAATCTCACTGCAACACTGAAGGCTAAATTGAAGGCTATGCCAGCACTTATTCAGCCTTCCCAGAACACAAATACTCTATGTGAAAAGAGTATTTAGTACAAGGGACATTGACTTCTCAATTTTGGAACGTGTCAGACATGTTCTGTTTATTGTTACACTGATTTCTTGCAATTTAAATTAGTAAATACTTCCCCCAGCACAGGTGATATTCTCTACTATTACTTCTGCAGTCAATTTTGTTATCTTTATTTGTGGGCTTAATAAAACACAGCACAACACTAAACAGTGCAGTAAAACAGGGCTGCTCCAGTGCTCTACTGATTGCCTGCAAATGTGGAGGAGTTTGGTACTTCCCTCTCTTGCTAAGGCAAAGTAATGACAAATAAAAGAGCCAAGAAAATTCACTTGAAAAAAAGCAGCATCACTCATCCCTCAACTATTTAAAAACCCCTCAGTTTTCCTTGATGGTGTTCATTAGGTGCTCCCAGGAAAATCAAGGCAGCAGAGCTGTTTTCTCAGTTCAGCACATTTTTTTTTTTTTAAATCTCTACCGTGAAAGTTTTGTGTAATTATCCTCAAAATGGGGTATTTTGAAGGAGTTCCACGACACAGGGAAATTGGAATAATGAATTGCATTTTCTTGTCTATCATTTCAGTTGGCATTTGGTGCAAGTTGCACATCTTTAGCTGTTAAGTCTCTCCCTCCAAGTCCACGCTTAGATCGAGACCATTCTGATTTCTCCCACCCGGTGCCCTAAAGAAAACATAAATGCCATCACCATCAATCTCAACAAGCTCTGCATGACAGCTAACATTAAGAGAATGACCTTCTCCAGTTAGATTTTCATTAGGAAAATAGGATGGAAAACAGAAAAGTGGCTCAGCCAATTTGAACAAATTACCCACGTCATCCCTCTCGATGTCAGTCGATACCTGAGCCGAGCAAGGAAACTCAGCACTCTGGGACCCAGGACTAGACATCATTAAGCACAAAGGCAACATCCTGTTATTTTAACCCCTGAATTAAACCAAAGCCAGCATCCTCTACAGGTGATGCAGAGAATGTGCCTGCAAAGGGGCAACATGATGAGCTACAGAGCAAATCTCAGCACATCATATCTCCATTCGCAAATGCACAGTCCCAGGCCAGGCCTGCAGTTATTTCTGATGATGGTCAGAGAATTTGACCACACTAGTGAAGGAGAAGAAAGCCAAAAGATGAGCAGCAGAGCATGTGCCAACTTTCCTAAACAGGCCAGGACATCTTCCATGTCACTTCACACTTTCCACAAAGCTGCAGCACAAAGCCTCTAAACATCTGTCTTCTACCAATGGACATCTGATGGACAGGGCAAACACCTCTGTGTGCCAGGGCCTCATGCTCAGATTTATTTATTTGGAACCAAATCTCCTCAAACAGACACTAAATATTCACTGATTTATAACCTGTATAATAAAGGATGTGCCCCACTCACACCCAACAACACAATCAACCTGCCAGGCTTCCTCCCTTGGTAGAGGAAGGGGGTGCTGCTGGGGGTGCTCCTGCTGTGTGGACAGTGGGTGAGGAACATGAACATTTTCCTGCTTGATCCCATCCCAGGATGGCATTTGGCTGCTCTGGATGCCTTCCTCACACTTCAGTCTTGATATTTTGTCAGAAAAAGTAACTGGAACCAAGATGGTTTTGTGTAAAGATTTCCACTGCTCAAATCCACTTGCTGTAAACCACTCATTTGTGGGGAGGGAAAAAAGGTTATGGAAAAGGGCAGAGCAACCTTTTAGTCTCTGTCCTTTGTTCCCTCCACAGTAAGGACCTTGGAAAAAATTATAAAAATGCAAACTTTGAGAAGACAGTTGTGTGCTGGAAAAAAACTGGGAGGCAGAAAAGTGCTTTGCTCATCCCCTTGCCAGGCAGAGCTTGATTTCCCTTAATGGCTAATGATTAATGTATGACAACAGAGTGCACAGCCAATATATCTGAAACATGAGGAACATGATCCTTTAGATTTTCCTGGGAAGGCTTAGAAAGAAGATAGACTCCTTCTGTCCCTGGATCAAAATTGATCCACTCCAATATGAAAGAGGAAAGGAGGATGGTGCACAGTGTTTGAACGGGTTTCTCTGTCAGAAGTGAGGAGAAGAATCATCTCCATCAAATGGAACACAACAATGCATTTTAAAAACTAAATGCCTCCTCTTTCACCACACTGCCCTCAAACTGGTATCAGTGTCAAGGTGTTAATAAACACTCCTGATTCATTACCCAAGAACTTGTTATGCAAAATTTTGTTATGCACTTAGAGGTGAGTATTAAATCATAGACTAGCCTTAAGAACAATTTTGGTCAGAAAACTCTCCTCTCTGCCCATTTCAACAAAAAGTAGCCACACGCTGAGGCAAAACTTAGTCAAACACACCACATACATAAAAACAACACCTGCCTAGGGAATAAAACAAACTATTCCAGGATGCATCTAAATTCATAACGTCAATTCAGATGGCACACCTACAGCGAGGAAGGGAACCAAAGTGTCCCAAAGCAGCAGCAATCCTACCTGCACACTTGGTCCTGGTGGTGAGGGGGGGCCCAGGGGGGCCTGTTCCTCCTTCCCCGGGGCGCGTGAGCAGCACCCGGATCTCGTACTCCACGTCGGGGTCCAGGTGCCACAGTTTGTAATTGGGGGAGTCCACAATGTGAGTCTCTGCCCAGTTGCCCGTGGTTGTCCGATACTCCACCTCCTTGAGGATGATGGGCCCGTCCCCGATGATGGAGTTGGCGTTGGGTTTGATCCACAGGTACGTGGCTCCCACGGCCAGGAGCTCCGGAGGGGCGATGGGAGTGGGGGGCTCTGCAGACAAAAAGAAATCAAGGAATTCTATCACAAAGATCCATTTTGGAGCAAGACTGTCCCCAAAATCCATTGTAACACAGGCACAATTTACCAAACCTCTTATAAGAATTTAATCTGTTCCTGAAAAGAATTGCACTTTTTTGGTGCTAAAAATTCAGCCCCTTTTACTGGGGGTAGTATTACCAATTCAGAAACACCTGCAGTAACCACAAAGCAACCTCTGTTTAAAATAAAACACAAAAGTCACTTCTAAAAGATCACAAGGTTTATACTTGCTCCCTCTTTTAAGCAATAGCACTCAATATAATACTGGAGGGTGAGGGGGAAGAAGGAAGTCTTAAATTAAGACAAATGAGTGCATTTAACATATTCATGAATAAAAAGGCTCCAGTACAGCCCTTTCTCTGCCCTGTGACCTGACACAGCAGAATCTCCCAATCACTGATCTGTGGTTCAGCCAAATTCTCATGCTTAACATGGCACAATTAACAGTAAGTGGAAAACTCAGATCACTTGCTCATTTTCTGATTTCAACAAGCAAAATCCAGGTTAAAGACGGGATGTAATTTCTAAGCAAAGCACTGGTTGTGTGCCTGAGACAATCCTAGCAAATTTAAGCACTAGGGATCTTCCCATGACCAGTGATACCAGAACTGGCTTAAACTGGGGCTCCTGAAAAACTGAGAACTGAGAAAAACTCGAAGGCAACAGTGAATCGACACCTCCTGTCATGTTTGATTGCAAAGTTTCCTTAACTTCACGAGCAAAGGTACTCAAGGAAGTCTGCATGAGACTTGAAGAGGGTCTGGATGTCTGAGAAGCAGCATGAGGAGGCAGAACTCGGCTGCTGAGCGTCACCTCTGTGAGAAAAAGCAAAGCAAGCTGATAAAAGACATCACAGCAGCTCCCTTTGATGGGAGCTACAAAATAAAAAAATACAATCTACAGAGCTCTGGCTGCCTGCCTGATTTCTATTATTCCTTTTCTCCTCTCAGTCAGTGTATAAATAACACTTCCACACTGGAAACCACATGAACAGCAAACGCTTTGTGGTTTGGAAAACCTGAGCTGAACTGGGCAGGATTATCAGCAATTTCCTGGATCTCATCAAGTCTTCCCTCTGCCCCACTCTGATGTGGTTTGCCCTCAGCCCAGAGGACACAAACTCTATTCTCTTATGAAGCTAAGGTGACAAAAAGAAGGTTTTTATCATGAGGGTGTCGAACACTGGCACAGGTTGCCCAGAGAAGCTGTGGCTGTCCCATCCCTGGAAGTGTCCAAGGCCAGGTTGGACAGGGCTTGGAGCAACCTGGGCTGGTGGAAGGTGTCCCTGCCCAAGGCAGGGGGTGGGATGAGATGAGCTTTAAGATCCCTCCCAACCTAAACCATCCTGTGATCCCCATCTCAGAAAAAGAAACCTATAAATGTACCAGCATATCAATAATTTAAAGTTCTGTGAGAGTTACTCTAAATTCCTCTTTTAAAGGTGACCCCTCAAAGAACCCGGAAAACTGAAACAATGCAGGACCCACAAAAATGTGGAAGGAAAAAGTTTGAGCACCCCACGACAGGAAGAAGATTCTTGCAGGTTAACATCTGCTCAGTGAAGAGCAACAAATGCACAGAAACCTTTATTATACAAAATGATCAACTGAAACATTACTTAATTTCATCTCCTCTGGCTAACACTAATTACAAGGAGCCCTGCTACCTCCTAGGGATCGACTGCAGGAGTTGTACATTGTGCCTCTGCAAAAAAAAAAAGGCAATCTGAATTGTAATTGCAGCAGGAATCCAACATTTACAAAAACAGTGACACCAGCTATGTTTTCTGTGGAATGTTTATTTTTGTTTTTATTCTGTCCTCTTCCCCTAACTCCTGCCAGAATCTCTTTCTGCTATGAAATGCCGAGCTGATTATGTTTTGACTTACTGAGGTTATTTCTCCAAGAAAACTGTTTTCAAGAAACGCATGCAGATACGTTTTCATTAAAAATCAAATTATTATAAATCACAAGCAGCTTATTACTTGTTTCCTGGTGCAAGACAATTAAAAGACAGACTTGGTGATTTTTATTCCCAATGCAAAAATGACATCTTACAAGTCACATCACAAGACAAATGAAATATTAAACTCCATTCTCCTGGGTTGCACATTTCAATAGCAACGTGATCCAGGTTTCTTTGGGATTTGATGGCAAGTTAGAAGAGATTTATGGGACTGAGCTTAATTAATAGAGCAGTTTATCCTGCTGAACAGACATGAAAATCTCATCTAACAAGTTTAGAAACTACAATTGCCAAACTGATTTAAATTAAGATGTCACACAGCATTACCATCTTCTGTTTTAGTCCAAATCTAAACCTTCCTCACCAAAAAGAACTGTAAGGGTGGGTTTCTCCCTTCCCCTCACCCCCATTAATTTTCCCCTTTCTGTACCATTTGAAAAACAGGTGCTGTAAAATATTATAGAAGTAGGAATTTAAACTGTTACTCCCATTTTCTGAATTTAAGAAACTAAGATGAGCAGCCATTACAACAGTTATTCAGGGCTCAATCCCACCTCACTGAAAATAAAGGATTCTTTCCTACTGGCACCAACTGGAGAAGCAGCTTTTTTTTTTAATATCACTGTGCCAAATGACTATAAGTGATCTAAACAAGTTATCCATTATTTAGCAAAACTGGCACAGAAAAAAAGGCCCATTTTTTTGCCCTCTGTTCCAAACCCCACTTGTCAGTCACAGATGACCAGCCTGACATTATGAGCTCACTGTTTTAATTAAAATCTCTATGGGACCTTGATTAAATAAACATGGTGACAGATCGGCCTTTTACACATGGAAGTGTGAACAACAGTATTTTTAAGCCCCATTTCATGCCAACACTATTTTGTATTACAGGCTTTGCCTTGCCTGTTGCTCCTTTTCAGTCATTGTCCCATCCCCTTCCAGACAGGGAGGAGGAAGCCACTGGTACCCCAGGAACAAACACATCTGGAACTGGATTGCAGCAGCTGGAATATCCATCCTGAATTCCAGACTTGGGAAGGACACAGAAAAAAACATGGGAGCTCTCTTTTAAGGAAACAAAAGTAGTGCAGGCTCAAAAAAAGGGGGTTATTGACCACAAGTAGATTTTATTCTATGTGCAAAGCAGGTCCAGTTGTGCAGACACAAAGGGAATTTGGGATGTGCCTTTCTCCTCCCACTAGACAAGGAAATGCAGCTCAGAAGGCTGAACACTGTTAGAGCTGTAAAATGACATGAATTTTAGTAATACAGAGTGTGAGAAAAGAAAACTACCAGGAGGCACAAAGCAGAAACCACACAGAATCACAGAGTGTCTCGAGCTGGAAGGAACCCATAAGGATCATCAAATCCAACTCCCTGCTCCTCACAGAACCACCTAAAACTCAACAACACATTGTGACAGGACAAGGGGTGATGGCTTTAAACTGCCAGAGGGCAGGGTTGGATGGGATACTGGGAGGAAATCCTTCTCTGGGGGGGTGGGGAGGCCCTGGCACAGGTTGCCCAGAGAAGCTGTGGCTGCCCCTGGATCCCTGGAAGTGTCTAAGGCCAGGTTGGATGGGGCTTGGAGCAACCTGGGCTAGTGGAAGGTGTCCCTGAGCTTTAATGTCCCTTCCAACCCAAACCATCCCACAATTCTCCATGACTAAGAGCATCATCCAGACACTTCCTGAACTCTGCAAGGCCTGGTGTCACCAACACTCCCCAACTAGTGTGGAAAACACACACACTTTACTCTTGGGCAACAGTTTCTGAGTTTTTCTACTCTACCACTGGAATATTTCTCTGTTTGACTTTCTAAGCAATTTTCAGATGATGGAAGAAAAATGGGTTCCATGAAAAGACTGAAAAACTAGAGAAAAATCCTTGTCACTGCCTCCTGCAAAATAACTCATAAAAAAAAAAGATAGTACAGAAAATGTAATCTTAAAGCAGCTGCAGAAACCTCTTAAGCTATGGATTTTATATTAGTAACATTCAATTTTTTTTAATTACTTCCTCGTTCATAACAAACCCACCTGATAACCTATACAGCCAAAGTGATCATGAACTCTCATTTGCATGGGATTGGGTAGGGATGGTTTTAGACAGAAAGAGCCCCCAGTTCTACAAAACTCTGGTACGTGACCAAGTTCAACAATTCTGTTTCTGAAGTGCCACCCTGGGCTCCCTCCTTTCGTTACTGTTTTGTTTTCTCACATGTACACAACACACAGCACAGGTCTAAAAATAACATCAGAAGAGACACATTTTTTTTCCTTATCCTTTGGGGAATGGAGAGGTGGGATGGGAGCTGCTCTCAAAAGACATTTGCCTGACAAGCAGGGTCTGTGTTTTCAAACATGGTACCGCTTATTCCCCTACTAATGGGAATTGTGAGCTTTTCTCACCACGTCCCAAACGAGCAGCTGTGGACTGTGCCTGCCAAATGGATAAGGATGGCACTGGAAGGCAAGGAAACCAAATTTCAAGCTTCTCAAAACTCTTTTTAAGAAAAAAAAAAAAAAAAACAGAACAAAATGCATTTATAGAGTTTTGTACAAAAAGCAAGACTGTCTGAGCAGCATCCTTGGGCACCCCTTCCAGTTTTACACCACAGCAATGAGCAGCCTGAGCTCTGAATGTGGGTATTTATACTGGCAGTGTTTATCAGCACAGTTTTACCACCACCACAAATGCAGCAGGTGAATTTTGTTTTCCAGCGATTGTCCAAACTTCCACTTATTGCACAAAAAAAAAAAAAAAATCACATGGATTTTACAGTATTTAACAAGATGATTTCACTGTGCTGACAGTGCACTAATAGTTTTTGTCTAAAGGAGAGAGACTCAGATGTGTCTCACAGTGATGTGACAGCCTGACAGCAGTGGCATGTGCCAACAAGATTGAAAGAATCTGCCAGAGCACCAGTAAAATCATTCATTAATTCACCTGGACAGGTGAATTGCACCAGTGAATGGTGTGGTCTGTGCCCAAAGAAAAGTGCCCAGCACCAATTCTGATGTGAACAATCCTGAATATTTAATTAAAGCCAAAATCCAGAAAAGTGAGAGAAGAGGAAGACTGAGGATTTCTACAGCCTGTAGAATGAGGGCTGTGGTTTCACAGGTTTCTATATTTTAGAGGTGCAAAAGTCTTCCCTGTTGGGCTTTGCATCCCAATATGAAACAGAGCAGTTCCAGCAGGAAAACTCCACCCTGACATACCTTAATCTATTCCCCTACAGGTCTCTTCCTGCCCCTGTTGAGACCAACACCACATCCACCCTCCTGAACCATCAGCCATGGAATGTTTATGTGCTCAGTAATCAGTGTACCCTTTTAGCTCATGGCAGGCTGGGTACCCAGCTGAAGAGCTGGGACATCAGAGCAGCAAGCAGGGGCTGCTTTAGACACTATTGTACTGTGCTATGGATTATCACATTTAATATCAGTACTCTCCAACTGATGATTCTTCCCAACACAAATTTATTAACAGAGTGATCAGTAGCTTCAGTCCTCTCTGAAACAGAATCCCTGTGTGCCACAACACGTGATGTGCTTTTTTTCCCTTTTGCTTTTCCCTTAAGAGCAGGTGCTTCTGCCTGCAGGGGACTCACCACACGTTTCATGTACAAGGAGTGAGAGAGAAAACAAAAACGAGCCAGAAAGATGTGGAAGAACTGAGCAAAGTGGTCAAAGAATCAGCACAACAGCAGTGAAAAAACGAGATGAGCAGATCCCAGGGGACAGCAATCGATAGCACCAAAGAAAGGAAACGGAGCAAGAGACTCAGTGTTTGGCAGGATACTCGTCTTCTAACATCCCCAAAGCCTCCAATTCAAACAGACTATTCCCTTTGCAGCTCACAACAGCATAGGTGCAGTCTTTATATAGGAAGGGAGAAGTTGCTGCAGCCTGCTGAAAATGAAGAACACATATTCTCTGTGTATTATCCCCTTAGGAAGCAGTGGAAATGCTCCTTGGTGAGTTGAACACATATGTTCTCAATTAAGCAACTGGGTTTAAAGAGAAGAACACAGCAATGCTTACAGGAGAAAACCTCTTAACCATTTCCTAAAGGCACTGCAGTCATGGAATCACATAATCACAGGATTCAACTAGGTTGGAAAAGACCTCTGAGATCATCGAGTCCAACCATGCAAGGCAGCTGGAACAAACTCTGGCTGAAGGAAGTTCACCTGTACCAATGTCATCTCATCAAACAAACATTCCCAAAGTCCAGAAAGAGCTGGCACAGCTCCACTGCCTCCTGCCAACCCTTCCAGTGGTGTCACAGGCTGAAGGAGAGGGGCACCAGACACCAAGTGGGAATTACAGCACAGCACTGTTTCATTAGCATTTCACACTATTTGTGCCTCAGAAGCTTAGCCTGAATCCCACCAGAGCCTCAGAGGACGCTTTCATTCCCTAATAAAGAGGAAAATAGCATCGGATTAGTTGAACAGTATCTCATTTCCCAGCGTAAATTAAGTGAATTAGATGGAAGAGCCTGTGCTCTAATTGTAAAGCTTATTACAAGAACTCACATAGATTAGAACTGAATGCTTCTCTTTGAGCCATCATTTGTACTGTAACACAGTTAAAAAAGGTGACTGTGGACTCTCCCAGGGCTCAGCACTGATGTGTGGCAATCTCCTGTGTTGCAGCAACACACATTCCTAAGCCCTGTGCATGCAGAGTGCCAAAGGCAACCTTTCCCACGTGGATAGGAGCACTGCCCTCCACAGTGCTCAGGCAGGCTCTGTAGGTAATCTCCAAGAATGACAAGCTCCCCAGGGCTGGAATCACGGACAATTAACTCACAGTTTTAAAGTGCATGTAATTTTCTGAGTTTTTCAACTGCAAAACAGCTACAAAAACACATCAGGAAGAAGAGGAGAACATGCTTCTTGTTGCTTATGGAATGTCAGAAAGAGACCTTTCATGGACCACAAGAGGCCCAACACAAAGACTTTTGTGCATCCACGAGCTGATTAAAAACAACCTGACTTGTACTTTGTAGGTTTTGTGTGTTCTAACCTGTACTAATTATCTCAGGTTCCCTTTTGTAGTCAAAGGAGAGAAATGGGCTCATTCTAAGTTATGTATCTAAGATAAAATTAATCCCTCCATCTTTTGACTGCTATTAAAATACAAGTGAGATGCATTTAACCTCCTTTGCTCTTATGTTCTCAGCACTTGGCCTTTAGTGTGAAATTCAGTCAGGTAATGGATCAGTCAGTCTATTAAGGGGGAAGCCAAGAAATAATACTGAGCACCTGCAAGCCCCTTGAATTCTCTCTGAATGTCCTCACCCAGGGCAGCAGAACTCAGGTGCTACAGCCTAAAAGCACCACATGAAGATAAATGATGATTCTTTTCTCTGGAAAAGACGAGCACAACTCACTTTCCTTTCATCTGTTCAGCCAGAGCATGTACTGGTGACAGTGATGCCCTTTGATTTAATAATTCAATGCTTAAAGTGCTTGTCAAAGAAAGAATTTCATTCTCTTACTAGGACTGTTCTGAGGTTGGGGCATCTTGGTCCCACCTGTTGACACTGTGGCACAGACAGAAAAAAGGTTCAGGTTTCACTTGACCAAAACACCAGTAAAAATAAAAAGACCATGACTTTCTCTATCCAGCATCCAACTGTTCCATTTTGATCCACCAGGATCACGTCCAGGGTGCTTAACCAAGCCCTGTTCTCCAAACCCAGCCTTGATACATTTTCCTCCCAAAACAATTAGTAATTTTGAATTTTTGCCACTTCCCTCATTTCTTGGATTTGACAGGCACATCAAGTATGTGTGGAGTACAACATTTTATATTCATCTTGAAATGACCTACAAAGAAGAACAAGTTTGTGTTTAACATGTGAATATATCTGCACACAGTATGAGAACTGAGAACTAAGGGATATGAAAATACAGGAGCTTTCAAGAAACTCTGGTCAAACCAGTGATTTCTCCACTAGAAATTACTGCAACTGCACATTCACCAACTGCCTTTACAGTTGCAGGTTACTTCTGAACCTGTGTCTGAGTTCTCTTTCCCCCAGGTGACAAATCCCAGGGTTACTACAATCTTTTCATATTTCCAATCCACGCTTCTTCCTTTAGCAGCCAGTCCTCTCACACCACAATATGAAAAATCAGTCTGTGGGAGGTTGCTCTTCCTTATGGCTCCACCAAAGACATGGAAAACTTCATCCACACCCCACCAACACAAAGGGCCTCTCCACCAGGCAGTACCCAAGGGCAGCTTTAGCTCTCTCTCATGTTTCTGACTCCATGGACTATTTGAGCTCATACATCACATGTTATTAAATCTGTTTCAGCTTTCTGCATGAACAAGCTGCTAATGTCCCACAGGGACTGAAAATGTAACCTCAATAAGCACCAAAAAAAAAAAAAAAGTAGAAAGGCAGGGAATAAACACATAAAGCATGAAACATGTAATTTCGGGTCAACTCAAGTTCAAGCAGCTTCCTCAGTTGCTATGCTACCAGTGATGGTGGTGGGATAAAGACAGAGGCAAAAGGATTTTACAGCTTCATCTCTAGTGGCTATTTAGCAACTTTTGCTCTCTGGCACATCTCTGTGTGCAGGATGAAGGATTGTTGGTCTCTAAGCTGCTGAAATGGCAAGTGACTGGAGGTATTGACTACCAGGAGGCAGCATGGAATGGTTTGTCTGGATTGATTAAGTGCCTTAATCCATAGCAACCTGCCAGGTTTGCAGGAAGAGCCTGAGGCAGGATTCTTTGTTTCATTTAAAGGAAAAGCAGGGAAGCAAACATCCTCCCTGCCCTTTCCCTCCCTGTCCAGCACCTGGGGACGTGCAGAACAGATGAGGAGCAGTGAGGAGAACTGAGAACAGCCAGGCTGGAGTTTAAACTTGACAGAGCACCATGGCTGTGATTTACAGACCCAACCATGTCCAATCCCACTGGTATGATCTCTCAAACATCTGTACCCCAGAGCTTAAGGAGTGAGGACACTGGTGTGTGCACGTGCAGGGCAGCTCAAGGAACTGCCCCCAGCTCATCCTCATAATATTCTGGTGAAGGAAGTCTGAGTATGTTGTTTTATAACTGGAAGTAATGATTAATGGAGGGCTGCAGGGCCAGAGACTGGATGTAGACTTGTGTTCCAGCCTACAGGCTTTATGACCTCCTGCAAAGAATTGTATGCCAGGCTTGACACAAATTTAGGGCTTTTCGGTCCATAAAAAGAAAAATGTTCTCGTTTAATCATTTATTTTCCCTTGACAGATTCATGAAAAACACTGATCACAGCTGACCATGAGGAGGCAAGTCAAATCTGACTTAAAAAGGAGCTGATGCTGTAACAGTAGATTGCAAATGTGCCAACAGGGATCTTAGGTAGACAACCCCCAAGGAACTTTCAACCAATGTACCTCTATCACCTGAAACAGCACCTAACAAACCATCTGGGCAACCAAGTCTCAGAGTGGGTGGTCACCTGAGAGCAGGTTTGCTTGACAGTAATCTGAGCAAGAATCTGATCTCAGCATTCATATGAAACTTGGATGAAGCAGAAATGACTAATTTCCAAAGGAACTTTGTGGAATGTTCATTTTGGGAACTCATTCTTCCTGTCTTAATGGACTGAAATTACAGACTTCATTCAGATTTCAAAGTTTTCTCCCTTTTCTTCTTTCCCTGGGGTAAGCACAGATGTACACCCTGGGAAACCTGAAGAAACTCCTTGAATAACTGGATATCAATGATATTTAAATATTCCTCATGCAGATTCCAAAACATTCACAGCAACAACACCTGCAGAAATCGTCCTATGGTTTTACACCTGTGCTACCTATGGTAGCACATTTCATCCCAGAAACCCAACACAAGGATTAATCATCCTTCCACTCTTATTAACCACAAAGTGTGAGAAAGAGCCAAGTTGCTGCCAATAACTGTTCTGCTGTCACTAAGGCCATGCTGCTTATACAGCTGTACGAGCAACTTAATAATTTATTACAAAATCTGTATGGGGAGCCTTTGTTTGTGGTGGTAAAATAAAAATTCAGTGTCCAGCAAGCTCAGCACCAGGAAGAAGAAGTTCCATGGCAGTTTCCAGAACACAAAGGGATCTCTTCCACCTCTAAGTCATAAGCCAGTCTCTCTATCTAATGTAAAATATGCACAAGGGAAGAAAGTCTGCCTGATACACAGAGATGTACCCCCAGCACTCACTGTCTGCATTAATACTTCTGTGTTTTGACTTTTTTCCTGAGAAAAGGAACAACCTTCCTACTTCTGAATGTACTTGCAAGAATATGTGATAAGCAATCCTATTAACCCTAAAAACCCGAAGGCCATCAGAGATCCAGGATATTATAGTTCTACTGCCTATTCATAAGTCTCCCAATATTCCCAAGGATGTCTGCAATTAGTCAAGGAATTCTTTTTGTTACATCCTTACTCACTGCTGTGTTGTCCCTGAGTCAGTTAAAAAAACCCCAAGATCTACTACCAGATAAATCTTGTGACTTGTTTAGGCTTTTCAAGAGCTGCACCATGGCTTATGGAGTTTAGATTACAGGGCTGAAGGGATTTTTAATGAGTCCTGTATCTAAAAACCAGTGTTAATCCAACTTGGGTCCTGCACAGCCAGGATCCACCTGCATTTGGGGTTATTTCCCACCCACCAAGACCTCAAGTCAGCTTCCCTGAAAGAAAAACCCTGCTATAAAATATATGTTCCAGTGGTAGAAATGGTAGGTTGAAAGGTTTTATAAGGGAGGTGGAAGACAGATATTCCCTGTGCTACAAATTTCCTAAAACACAACCTGCAGATGTCCAGGCAATACCTGCACGTGTGACCAAGCAGACTGCTGGTAGTTTCCTCACTGAAGCAAACATTTCTGTCCAGAGTTTTCAGCTCACAGTATATTATCAACCCCCCTCCCCCAGTCAATGCAAATTGAACCTGGGCTTTCCTGAGAAGGTGCAGATTCAATTTGGATTTACTGATTTAATCAGCTGAGAGTCCTTTACACAGCCTGCTCCCCTACAGGCACACATTGACTAAGCTGCTGAGATTCTGCATGTGCTGCAAAAGCTAAAAACAGGGGGGAAGAGGATGGTAAATCTACTAGGACATGAGGGAAGCTCTTTTTTAACATCATTAACAACAGTACAAAGCTCATACTGATGGATCCTCTCAGGATGATGCACTCTGGTACCCAAACTTTGATCTGCTGGTTTCTAATCCCTGTAATCCCTAAGTACAGCTCCCAACAGGTCAAGGACCATCAAGAAACAGCAACACACTCAAGTTTCCTGGCTGAAACAAGGACACCAGGCTACCTGAGCACGAGAACAGACCTGATGAAGCACTTCACAGCAGCAGAGTGGGACTGCAGGTCACTGTGAGAAATAAATAACCTGGTTTTATCATAAGCAAAATGAATTTAGTGGAAAACAGAGAGTGGTGGAATTTTCTTTGCTTTCATTTAATTCCAAGGGGTTTTTTTAGGTGCCTCATGGAGACAGTAAGGTGAAATGCCCATCTGGGATAGGGAAAAAAATAAAAAATAGAAAAATATTCCCTGGCCACATGGCCAGTCATTGTGTGCAGAGAGATCCCCGGTACATGAACAGAGGGGTAAGTCATCAATCAATCAGGAGGGAGGGTAACACCCCCTCCTGAGTTCTAAAATTACCTTTTAAGGTAGAATACCTGTCACCTGTTGAATATTTAACAGCTTAGGTAACCAAGAGGGCACAAAAAGAGCGCGTTTTTCAAACGGGGTGTGCTTTTCCCAGGCCATGTGACTTGGGGTTGCACCCAAGGCTGCAATAAAGAATTTCTTGCTGCAATTTTCCTTGTCCTGCAGGTATTTTTTTTGCCATTTCCTAAAGTGAAAGCAAGGATTTTTCCTACAATCACTGCCGAGGGAGAGAAGTGGATTCCACGTGTTCATATCTGTCCATACCTGCAGCGTTTGTACTGCTGGGGTATCTCCAGCATCAGGGTGATCAGCACTCCAGAAAGAGCCTCTAACACCCATCAGTTTGTACTCAGCACACCTGGACAGCCAGAACTGGGAGCAGCAGTGAGGAGTGTCAGCCCTGCAGTCTGTGCCTTATCAGCCTGTTACCGAGTACTTTGTAGTCATAACAACAAAACTGAGAGATGCCAATTACCATAACAGCGAGCACATAATTAGCAGCAGCCTGAACAACTTGTCATCCTGCAAAACTGAAGAATCAGCAACAGAAATGCAAAGTGACCAGCACAGGAGTTGGCACAAAAAGTTTTCTTCTTATGTCAGAGCTTCAATTCGCGATTTGGAAAATTGTTTTTCGCCTTTGTAAGGAATGTTTATTGCTCGACACGAGGACTGTACTTCTTCACTCAGCAGAGAGGTTATTATGTGCAATTCCATTATTCTGGGATTTGAAGTGCTGATGGATAAACAAGGAAGTGCCACAGAGTTTGGAAATCTAAGTTTTGAGCTCTAGAGCTGCATCTTTCATGTTGAAGCGCAATATCAAAGGTTGGTTATGCATTTGCTGTGTACATAAAATGGAGTTGGAGCACATAAGGGCTTTTTTCCCCCATTATTTAGTACATGTGGAATTCCTGCTGATGCAGATCAAAGCAAAATTTTAAGCAGAGGAGTCACTGTATGAGCTGTCACATAAATCATTGGGAACGTCTGTTAGTGATTTTATCGCTACATAATTATCAAATTGGGGTCAAAACTCCCCCTTCACACTGTCACTAATTCCTGTCAGGTACCTGGGGAAACATCCAATTCCTACACATCTCAACATGAAACAGGACTGCAGTGTTTCATTGGAACAAAGTAACTGTGGGAAGAACAGCAACACAAACCTCTAGAACAGTCTTGTTCAACTGTCTGGAAGGACCTGACCTGAGTAAGCACAGCAAAGAATTCAGCTCTTCCAGTTCTCTTCCATTTCTTTCTTGTCTTTACAAGCAGAAACCTACACTGTCCAAATAAAGTCCATTAAATACACGATGAGATCTTTCTTTGGTGCCACAAAAAACACATTTATTGCTCAAACTTGTAAATTTATATTGGCTTGAAGCCTAAACACAAAACCCTGGAAGTGAATTGTTGGACATAATCACCTAGAGAAAAAATATTATAGGTCAAATCTTACCCAAAATACTTGCACAAGGGAAGTCTACTGCTTGGTAAGGCTATTTAACCCAAATTTTTTTGCTCCAAAGCAAATTCTTGTTGCTTGACTCCAAACTATCCTTAAAAACAGTAGAACATCTCCTGAGTTGAGAGCAGGCAGGTACAGATTGTGGTGCAGTGCTTGGCTTTGGTGAATAGCTTTGTTAACCATTCATCAGCTTAGCTCCTTGTAGATTTGCTTAATTATTTGAGAAATACAAAGTTTATTTGGCTCTGGGCCCAATTCTTCTCTAGTTTATGCTGGTGCAAGTCCAAAACAAATGGAGATACCACTGTGATGCAAATAAGCCAAGTTTCTGCTCCTTTGTTCCTCAGTAATCTGAAATGATGATTCCTTATCCTTCCCAGGCAAGCTGAGAGGAACCAGCACCAGAGGGAACTATTTTCTAGCAGAATCTGCACTGTGCCTGCTCTGAACCCATTTGTTGCTTAGGAGGACCCTGGCACAGCTCCACAGTCCAATGAGCACAATTAAAAATGACTTGATGAATTTAGTCTGTTGAACAGGTGGCTGTAGCCAGTCTGGAGGGAAGAACACTATATGCCAGCTTGAAATACTTGATGCTTTCTAGAACTGCTTAAACAACAACAGGTTCTCTGGACCTGAGCACGGATACATTTCGAGGATCCCAATTCCATTAACTGATGGCTGCCAAAACCTCTGCAAATACCAGGAGCAAAAAGGGGGAGCAAGGGAAAAAGTACCTTCCACAACACAAATATTTAATCAGGTCCTGGGGTGTTGGGAAATGGGAGATGAGGAAGGAGTTGGTCAGGAAAGGACACTGCTCAGTGAACACAGTTGCTGCAGAGTGAGCCTGCCTCCCAGGGTCTGGCTGGGATCCCTAACAAATCCAGGGAAGAGCAAAGCCAGCAGCTCACAGTCAAAACAGGCAGTGCTAACTGGATAAAAAGTGACTGGAGACAAAAAAAAAAATTGTTGGGGAGCTTGTCAGGCTGACAGGCCCACGCTGATGATACCCAGAGCTGCCTCTCTGGGGCACAGAGGCACAATAATAGGGTTTTAAATAGAGTTGTCTGATAGTGGTTTGTGATAAGATTACACAAAGCCCTGATTTTGAGAAGTGTGCAATAATTTCATAAAAGGAAAGAGCTGAGCTAAACCCACCTGGACCTCCTGAGTAGCTATGGTTGGTTCATGCACAGGTATTCTACTCCCTAAGCAAAACATTGCAGGATTTCATTTCCAGCAGAGTTAAAGTGATGGAATAACCAGAAAAGGGCACACTGGGAGTAATGGAACAGATACAGAACCAGCCCCAAAGCTGTAACAAAACCCCCTGAAATCTGAAACTTTATTACAAGTGTTCTTGATTATTAAATGTGAGACGAGGAAAGCGGTGGAAATAAATCTGCTGCTTCCATCTAACAAAAATCTATTTGAAACGTTCTCCTGGAGAAGGTACCGGCTCTTGAATACTTTATATTATATGTACACCTTCAACTCTGCTGCTGATCTTGACAGCTGCACTTCAATTTGTGTAGCTCTTATTGGAATTTGAGTAAAATACGGAACACAGAGAATGTGCAAAGTGATTTAGAGCCGTTACATCCACATCTGCCACCGGCTGCCAGTTTGAATGAGAGCGGCACACAACTGGCAGGCACTCAATTCATTGCTAATAAAACCCATGGCTGTACTTCCCTGGGATCTACCAATGTTCACTGTATAAAAGCAAGCTGCCCTGAAACACGGACAGGAAAATTGAGATGAATTCACACAGAACCTACGAGCTCCAGTGCAAAGAAAACAGTGGCCCACTTATCCTGATATCACCGTAAATGCCTCAACTTTATCTAAGAATGTAAATCACCTCTCTGCACGAATTCAAAAACTTCTCAATGATACAAAGGCGAGTTGTAAGTCAGAATTAAGAGGATGTATGTTCCAGGGAGGAACAAGTGATTCACATACACGCACCCTTTTTGCTTTTTATAGTGTTCTCGGGAGCTCGTTTGGAATTTACTGTGCATGGAAATGCCAAATGAATTTCAAGTGCTGCCTTAGCTGCCAATCCATCACACCATCCCTTGCAATTTTAACTTGCAGCTCCTGACTGCCTGTGGCACCAGCTCTGGATTCCAGTCCTTACATTCAGATGGTCTTGTTATCCTGTGGAAAGCACTGTATTAACATTTCAGCCCACCTCCCAAATAAGGGGGGCTCACAGTGCAGCATTTCCCAAGGTTTTATAAAGGAAACATGGACAAACTGGAGGCTACAAATGAGCTCTGTTCCACAGCAGTGGGTTTCAATACCAAAATGACTTTTACAGATAGTTATTAAGTTTAATCATGAGTTTAAAGTCCTTCTTTATGAGACATTACCACAGCAGGCAGGAGCAGACAAAAAAGGAGACACTGCTGCCTGTCCCATCTTATTCCTTGGTAAAGCCTCCTATTCCAGAGGGTGAACAGGAACAACTGGAAGGTCAGCAGGCAATGTCTCCTGCCACCCCTGCTGCAGGGGGAAGGACTTTTGCTGGGAAATCCAGCACAATGCACCTGTAAGAGCTGTAGGAGCAGCTGGACACCCTCCAGCAGTTCATGGTCCTGAGAGGCAGGAACAATAACTGAGTAGGATCATAACCCCAAGGGTCAGGAAGGAAGAGTTTGGCCTGTTCAAGGTTCTGCCTGGCAGAATCCCATGGGTCCTGGAGAGAAGAGTGGTCCAGGAGAACTGGCTCATTTCCAATGAGCACCTTGTCAAAGCTCAACATGAACTGGCGAGTTGCTCCTTCAGTGATTACCACGGACAACCAGGAATTGGTGGAACTGGTTCCAGGGTTGTGCAGAGCACACCCAGCTCCCAGTGACACACACAACTCCAAAGTTCAAGGAGATGTACACCCCAGCAGCCTGAAACACTCAGGACTGGGGAAAACACTGTACCTAGTGAAGCCAGAGAGGGGTCAAATCAGGTCCAGTGAGTTGCTGGCAGTTCCACTGACAATTTTGTGCTTGCAGAATACTTTTCTTCATCAGAAAGTCAATATTTCCCCAATGGCTTTGTGTGCACGTTCCTCACAATTACTGCTATAATTTACACTTTTATGTTTAAGCCTGTTTTCACTGCAGGCATAAACAAGGTTTTGATTTTTAAAGATCTGGACTTTTAAAGATGGGCCTGTAATACCTGCTAAAAGGAACTCACAAAAACTAAGAGCAAGTCTCCAGCTTCTTGAAAATATATATTAAAAAAAAAAAAAGATAAAAAACAAACAAACCAACCAATTTCTTTGCATTATTCCACACAAGGAAGTAAAAATATTCTGAAGAATTAAAAGCAGATCATGGTATGGTTTGTCCTACCAACATAAGGGATGCAAAGGCTTTCATTAAGCTTTAATTGTGTGAAGACAGCAGGCAAAGTAACAGATCATGGAGAAAGCAGCACACACAGGGCTCCCATGGCACAGTCCCACAGGTATCCCAAGCTGTGCCTGTACTGTGTGGCCAGACTAAAATCCACAAGCTGGTATCCACAATTAGCTAACTTGACCCACATGGCCTTTTCAAGTATCTTTGAAGTGCCTTTTACTTGAATTATGTGTTACAAACCCCTTCATTTCTTTGATTCATTAAGTTCAGTAACAGCAGTATCTGCCTCTTCAATCAGCAGAATCCCTCAAGAGACCCAAGGTAAGCACAGGCACATGAAAGTGGAGATTTTCAACATTTCATCTCATACAATTAATTACTCAGCTGGGTTAATTTACCACTGAATCACACCCAGTTTTTATCCTCGGAAATCACAGCACAGATTTAGATTCTAAGCCTGTGAATCAACATTTTCTGATCAAAAGACCCAGTGCTGAAATTCTTTTACCTTCTTGGGACAACAAGCTCCTGCAGTTGAGGAGGGAGAAAGGAGAGGGAGAAAGGAGAGGGAGAAAGGAGAGGGAGAAAGGAGAGGGAGAAAGGAGAGGGAGAAAGGAGAGGGAGAAAGGAGAGGGAGAAAGGAGAGGGAGAAAGGAGAGGGAGAAAGGAGAGGGAGAAAGGAGAGGGAGAAAGGAGAGGGAGAAAGGAGAGGGAGAAAGGAGAGGGAGAAAGGAGAGGGAGAAAGGAGAGGGAGAAAGGAGAGGGAGAAAGGAGAGGGAGAAAGGAGAGGGAGAAAGGAGAGGGAGAAAGGAGAGGGAGAAAGGAGAGGGAGAAAGGAGAGGGAGAAAGGAGAGGGAGAAAGGAGAGGGAGAAAGGAGAGGGAGAAAGGAGAGGGAGAAAGGAGAGGGAGAAAGGAGAGGGAGAAAGGAGAGGGAGAAAGGAGAGGGAGAAAGGAGAGGGAGAAAGGAGAGGGAGAAAGGAGAGGGAGAAAGGAGAAAAAAAAGATGTCCCAGTGTGATGTCAGCTTAAGCAAAATCCTTCATTCTTCATGGCTCAGTTAAGGTGCCTGGATGTTGAACTCAGTCGTGTTCACAGACAAGATTTCCCAATGAAAAGTAATTTATGTGGATAATAATAGCATGTGCATCTCACAAGCAGTTGTGAAATAAATCTAAAGGCATCATATTCTTATATGTAAACAAGAAAAAAATGCTTAGCACCTGCACAGGATGAGAAGTCAATTTGCAGTTGTGGGATTCTTGTGTTCCTTGTTAAAAAACATCTTTCAGAATGTCACTGCAACTTATTCAGTAGGATTAACTACAGCCTAGAGTAATACAGAAGGTAAATGCAATGGCTCAGAGTAGCACTTGGCTCTCCTATACAGAGCCAATTTCATGGCAAACTTAACAAGTCCTCTCTCTAGAAGATTGAGAATGTCCATGAACAATGTACAGCAGCTGAACAGAGTCATATTCATCCCAATATGCCACAGGTGTAATTTGACACATAAAAAGCACTAAAGAACTGCAGTATGGTTCACACTGGGGAAAAATATCTTCTCATTACCTCTATCCCAAGATGATCTGTATTATAGGATTTACAGGGTGCACTGCTATTGCTTCATTTGTTGGAAATAGCAGCGGAAAATGTGATCACGGATCATTTCTGATTGTTCAAATGACAGGTGGAACAGGTAGGAATTGCAAATTCAATGTGCAACACACCTAAAATCCCTTCTTTTCCCACCACCAGGGTTGGGTGATACATTGTAATGCCCAGAAACTCACTGCCAGTGGTAAATTCTCGGATGTTTCAGCCAAAAGAGACAACAACAGGTAACATCTGTGTTCTACCATCCCTACTTACCTGGCCCTGACACTTTCTCACTAATCCATGTCAGTGTGTCCAGTTTACAGTCAAGTGGATCCAGTCTTGCTGAGTAATCCATCCCACTTCTACTGAACATGGGATCCCGTTCTCTTTTTCCTACAGGGTTCTCAAAATGGACAGGGATTCATTCTTGGGGCCATAGGAACTGTTCTGCCCCCTCTTCCCAAGGGATCTCAGTCACTTCCCAGCTGGGGACAAGTACATCATGGTCACAGTTCAGGCATTTCTCATCCCATAACCAGCCATACACCCATCATATATTCTGCTAAATGTGTTCACCACACAAGAGACTTCCAAGAGCTGCTGGAATGCATCCAGAAAGAACCAAACAGGCCATCACAAGAACACGGCTTCTTCCTTTCTTACCATGGCAGGGGGTTGGAACAAAATCATCTTAAGGTGCCTTTCAACCCAAACCATCCTGTGATCCTACATGTGGCATTAAGGACTGGCAGGGACACTCCAGGGTTTATGCCTGGAATATGCAGCTTTCAGGCCAGCTGGTTTAGCAGGTCATCTTTTCTGGTGGTTTGCCAGACTTCAGTGTCCCTTATTGCACAGTGGGATGGCTGAAAGGGCTGCTTGTTTTATGTCCTTTCATAATATACACAGACACCCAGCAGATGAAGCTGTGGGGAGCAGGGGCAGCAGGCATTTGATCCAGCA
The DNA here is from genome assembly GCF_025592945.1 of Manacus candei. NCBI lineage: Eukaryota > Metazoa > Chordata > Aves > Passeriformes > Pipridae > Manacus > Manacus candei. Next base: position 4,068,931 of record NW_026138105.1, on the reverse strand, counting down.
GCAACAGTTCCTCTCCAGTATTTAACAGGTTCTGCTGTTGAAGACATTACATAAAGACAGGGTTTTTTTTAATAAATATTTTCACAGGCACTGGTCTGAAGGATCAAGGTCTTTGGCCTTTAAGGTGTGTTGTAAAATCTGGTAGAATTTGCAGTAAACGGGCAGCTGTTGAAAATTTACTCCATGGCAACAATGAGAAGGAAAAAGTATTAGAAAGGCTTATGTTTTAGACAACCTCCTACACTTAGAGTACCTCCCAAATGCATTTCCACAGTCTGTGCATTCTAAAATATCAGCCCTAATAACTCTTGTTGAAAACATGCAAAAAAGCCACACAGCAGAAGGGTAACTTCCACTCTGTAGAGGTATAAAAGTGAAAACAAAGCTTTGAAGGAATTTCTCAAAGTAAAGAAAATAGGACTTGTAATGAGCCAATCTGAATCTGCTCTGAAGAGCAGAGAGGAGGAAGAATATGATCTCCCATGATCTGTTATTTCCTTTAAAAGCCCCCTTAGAATGAAGGTAGAGTGGCCTGTATTTGAATTCTACTCCAGAAGAAGATACAGGAAGAAAGTAAAAAAACAATTAAAGGAGAAAAACCACTTTACCTAAAGCTGTAATTGAAGTGAAAACTTCCAGTGAATCACAAGTTTTATGTCTGGCATTGCATCCTGTCTCACCAGTGAGGTGTCACAAACTATTTGTTCCCCACACCCCTGCATGGACCCTCCAACACAGAAAACTTGCCCACGAACAGAGAATCAGGTAATTTTTACATTAAGAGCTTGTCTTTCCATGAAATGTGAACACTGAGAGCATCGTAATTTTCAGAGGCAGGAGAGTCTGAACTTTTGCAAAATAGACTCAGGAAGGTCCTAAGAGGCAGATAATTAAAAAAGCAATACTATCTGTGGGAAGCAGCACAAGCCACGGCATGAATCAAAATCAGAGTTAGAATCCTCTCTGTGTCAGCTGGAATACATCTACTTTTGATGGCCCATCTATTTTAAATGGTTCTGATTCCTGAACTCTGTCATGAGAACAGGAAGGGACAGCAAGAGATGAGGTCAATACCAGAACACCTGAGGTAAAGAACAGGCTGATTCGACTTTGGGAGAAGCAAACTTATTGCTGAACATGCATTGCAAAAGAGAAAATGCTGTTCCTTCTGCAATGGGCTCCTTCTTATCCCACCCACAGCTCCCTGCCAGGCAGCAAGACACACCCCAGGGCCTGCCAGCAAGGGGGAACTGCACAGGGAATCCCTCTCTTCACTGCTCAGGCTCCGTGGTTCTGGTTTCTCCAGGGTTTCATCCTCTCTCTGCCTTGTGGACAACACAGAAAAATCACTCTCCTGGAGTGTTTGCTGAGGAAAACACGAAGTAAAACTTGAATCTACTTAATACACTGTATTTGAGTCTGCCATCCTTTCCACCAGCACCAGGCACTCAGTATGGATTCCCAGATATCATGGACCAGCAGTGTATCCAGTGGGGTATCCTGCCCAGCACAGACCAGTTGCTGGCTCTCTCAAAGGCCTAAGTACACCTCTTATTTAAATTATACTTCTATAGAAGAAGAAAGGGAAACTTCTCTGAAGTTTCTTTTCCAAGGTTTTCTCTGAAGACCTTGCCCCTCTGCACAGGAGGAATTTCAGTCTCTTATAAACACACACAAAGACACCAGAATGGTTGATTTGGGCAGATTATCCCAGCTCATCCACGTTACAAACATCTCTTTTTATAACCATTACAATGATACTGTGCAACAGCAATTCCCACTGATTAATTAAATTAAAGGAAGAGAAACTTGTAACTTGGGTAAATTTTACATCTTATCCACCCTTCACTTCCTCTTGCTCCCAAACCCTTCTCAAATCAACCTGAGGGGGGACAGATGGGAAAAAAGAAAGATTCTTTTCAAGGAAAACAGTGGCTATGGAAAGGGATTCCAAGTGAAAAAAGCACCCATCAAAACACTCTGCATCTCTTCAAAGTCTTGCAAATGCCAATGAAAATGATGGGGTGCCTGTTGTTTTGACAGAAGCAAGAACATCATTAAGGTAAGAGCTGTCAGCAGGTATTTTATTTTCTCCCTGAGGAATAAGGCTACTGTTTAGGCATTACTTTTTGGTTTTTTTTACTAATCTTTTTTCTTTTATTTCCATTCTGTAACGCAATCCTGAGAGATGACATCCTTTATTTGCCTGTGAACTGGATAGATTAGAGAGTAATAGTGACAGCTGGGGAATACAACCACACATGATTCAAAGCCATGGGCCAGCAGAGATGCACTAATTGCTCTGCCACTGGGATAAGACAGGAAAACTATTCCACATCCAGGTGCATTCCACATTAGCAGAGTCAGAAAACAATGATGAGTAAATTATGTAACAGCAAGGCAGTACCCAACATTTCATTATTTCATACACATTAAACCATGGCATATATAGCTTTAATTAAAAAAAAAGGTGGTTTTATGTACATATATATAAAGTCAGAGTTAGTATAAATTAATATTAAATTCCAAGTAAAGCCACTGGGAACTCAGGACCACCCACAAAGGAGTTCTACCCATTTACAAGGGGGAGGAGGCTCAAGAAAAACAGATTTTAGGAGACAACTGGCAACAAGAAAGAAATAAAGGAATGAAATCAGGGAGCTGAGTGAGATGAACTGCAGAGGGAACAGTGCAGAACACTTGGCCAAGGCTTTGGGAGATCCAAGAGGTTCTGCTCAGGGGAATGATGCCTGGAGATGCACCATGAGCATAAATGGAAGCTCAGTCCACAGTGCTGACCACTGCTACTGGTAGGCTCCAGCTGGGAGAACTGGAGTCTAAATCCAGCAACTACAGCACCTGAGAGGAACTGCAGTTCTTGAGAGACACACAGAATACTTTAGGTTCACTCAGGAGAAATTCCTGGAAGGTACTCAGAAACTCAGTGATGCTTATTTAATCCACTACACAGAACAAGAACCCAAATCCTTTCCCAGAGGAGTGTGACATGTCAGTCTGGCACAGAAGATTAGAGAGGTCAAGCAGATCTCCAGCACAGACTCCTCAGAAGACCCTTATCAATAAAACAAAGGGTTGAATGAGAGCCTGGAATTACAGGATATTTTATCAGGAATAATGCAATAGATGTTTACGCTCTGTACTAATTTGTTTAATGGTTCTTATACAGAAATCCTTATTTAGTTATTAAAGAGTCAAGTGCCATGTAAGTATTGTTAGCAAAGGCATTTTCTACAGAGGAACAGCAGACCTATGAGAGAATGAGTCAGATATTTATGTTCCCTTGTAAAAATAAAATCAGCAAGCTTTTAGAGGAACACACTGTTTCCAGATACATAAAAGCATTCCTTATTCTCTCTGCAGTTTCCAACCCCTGAAGAAGTTTTGCTTGTTCTTATCATTTTTACACAGTTTTTGCTCCATTCTCGTGGCACATCAGACTGATGAACACTGAGTAAAATCTTTATGGAATCATGGAATATTCTGAGTTGGAGGGACCCACAAGGATCAAGTCCAACTCCTGTCCCAGCACAGACACCCCAACAATCCCACCCTGTCCCTCAGAGCATTGTCCAAACCCTCCTGCAGCTCTGGCAGGTTTGGGGCCATGACCAAACCCTGGGGAAAAAGTAAGACCTTCTGGAATCAAAGTCCTTCTCCTTTCCTAGTGAGTACACCAGGGGAGGGAGTGGACAGCTGCAAAAGTGTGTGGGATGCACAGAAAATCTGTTTGGACAAATCAGCTCATAGGTAGCACAGCAGGTTTGGAGCAATTCCCACACTTGAGTGTTCAGAAATGTGAGGCCCTGCATCTTCCCATCTCCACATCATGCTCTCAGCATTTGCCAGCCATGGATTTTCTTCTCAGCATCACATCACACTTGGATCTGGTGAAGGCTTTTCATAAAAAAAAAAAAACCCAACATCTGGTTCAGTGCAATTCAATCAACGAAAAGTTAAACAAAAATTCTGAAAGTACATATTTCTAGCTACTAAAAAATCTGCCCATGCTTTTCAGCTTCTGCAAGGACATTCATAGCCCAAAAATATTTGAAACAGATGGTAGAGGTGTTTACTGGAGGTACTTTTCCACCAAAAATCCACACAGAGGAAAAAGCCGTTTTCAAGAAGTTTCTTGTCAACCCTTCCCAGCAAAGCATCTTGCACCAAAATAAACCTCCTTACAACATTCCAACTGACCATACCAAAAACAAACCTAAAATCAGCACTCCCTGGGGCTGCCTTTAAAGAACATAAAAGGCTTTTGTTGACTAATTACATTAGAAGTCCTTTCTTTAAAACTGATAAGTAAAATACTAATTGGCTCTAACTGATGTGAACTTCAGACACCCCAGGCACTGTGCTGATGGTCATCCTGTCCTTCACTTGGGAGGGTTGGAGAATTCAAAGTTTTTGTCAGCCCAGCAGCTTTAGCCTGTGGCTTGATGGTACAGCCACTCCAACAAGCAGCAGTATCCATCTAGAAAATATCTCCTTTAGGTCTCCCACTCCAGAGAAAACTGTGTGATTCAAGTAAAAATATAATGGCTTAGTTTTGCACAAGTTGTGGCAGAGGAGAGGAATTTATTCTTCCTTCATACAGTTAATAATGTGATTAAACAAAGATCCAGAGTAATTCCCTCCTAAAGGCAACAAGGACTCTCAGCTCCAAGTCTCACCCTTTTATTCCAGAATGCACATTTAGAAACCTGTTTCCTGGTCAGGATAGAGGAACAGGACCAAAGCAGAGGGAAGCAAGAAGAACTGAGCAAGAGGGGAGAGATAACAGGAGGAGAACAAGTAATGCAGAAAGCTCTGGTTCTGGTGGACATGCAACAGAAAGCAAGAAGGGGTGGATTTAAGTGCATATATAGCCCTGCACAGAGCTGGGGATGGATGGCCAACACTCCTACAGATGGTGGAAGTTGAACACTGACAACTAAATTTGAGAAGCTCCAACCAAGTCCTCTGATATCCATCAAGGTCTCATCCCCAAACAATCCTCAGTGCAAATGAGCCACATAAAATTAAACAAAAAAAAGAATTTTCTTTTATCACAGTGGGCAGGGAGTGCCTCAGCATGTAACATGTGAGCATAGAGCATGTAAGCCTAAGTTTATCCAAGCAAACCTGCTGCACTGGATGAACTCCTGGGATCACAGAGCAACGTGCAGAGATGTGACCAGCACACCTGTCAGGATACAAATGCACATCCCTACAAAATTTTGGCTTCCTTTTCTTCCTGGAAGTTAATTTCAGGCAATATTTACCACATAGGCCCATCCTTCACAGTTTTATTACTCTAAATTTGTGCTTGTTAATTTTCCTGACAATGGAACCCAGCAGTATTTTCCTGAATACTTTTCTTTCTTTCTCTCCCAAGTCATGGTTCCAAACAGGAATATAACAACACCTCCAATGGAAAGCAGGCTGCAGACCCTACCAACGTATGTGACAACTCATTTAACAGATCAACTGCTTGAGGCATTATTGCAGGTAAGTGACCCTAATGCACTGGCACATTTTGTGCCATTAGCCTTGGGGCCTTGGCTTAATTAAATAACACATTAAGTCCCCCCGGGTTCAGTTTTTCACAAAAGTTAACAAATACAGACTTAGAGTAAATTGTTGGTCTTACCAGTTTGATGCAGGGCAGGATCTGTGTCTGTGACATCCACTGCCCTGCACGGGCTGATAAAAGCTCACCCTGGCCCACAGCTACAGCCACTTCAGAAATAATCACAAATAATCAGCACATGAAGTGATATTGAGCACAGCTGTTCTGAGCACTCAGTGGCCTCAGTTGCTCCCACAGGTGACTGAGTAAAGCAGGTGCCTTTGAAGTTCTGCAGAGGAAGATTTGCTCTGCTGTTTGGCTGCTCAGCTCTGGCACACTGGATGTCTCACATTGTCAACTAACAAGCAAATCCCTGTTTGAAAGCTACAGAGAATTCCCACCACCACCACAATTACTGCCTTTTACTTTGTCTCCTGTCTCCATCTATTTACAAAGGTCTAGCAAATACCCAATTTGATTCTCTACTGTGCACTCACAATGACTTTTTCCAGCAAGGAGCCTTAAATAAAGCACAGGGGGTTCTGGTGTGTGGTGCACACTCTGCTGTGACACTGGGGTAGTTGTGCAGCAGTGTCTGCAATCAGAGCTGCCCCTCAGGCCACACAGGGATGCCAAGATGGAAAACAATACAGTTAAAAACTAACAGCTACACAGATCTTTAAGTATTATGTGCCTTTTTTAAATAACCACCAGGTACTGCTACCCAAGGGAAGAACTCAGTGTCCTGTTCTTTACCAGCATAGAGCTCCTATGGCCAGTCCCTACTCCACATAGTCCAGGTTTGGCAGGTAGAGATGACTTTTCCCCCTAAAATCAACTGCTAAGATAAGCAAAACATGGTCTTGTCTGCAGTGGCCAATGGGACAAGAGGAAAATCCAGATATAATCAAAGCTGGGCTGTGCTGCTGCTTCTGTGCTTTGTACTGACACAGTGCTGGGGTTTGCTTCTGTTTGTTACTCAAATACATTTTGTCACAAAGCACTTCTGAATCATAATTTGATCATAAAAGTTGACTCATTTCTCCCCAAGGACATAAACACAGGATCTCACAATATCCACCTTTTTACCCTCAATTTGTGCTATGACTGCCTGGAACATTAGTTTGGTCAACAGACACAAATGGCAGGAGAAAGAACACGTCAGAGACTGTAACCTGTACACACCTGACACCAAATGCCCAAGCAATTCTGATTTAATGGAGAAACAAAAATTAAAAAAACCCACATTTTGTCTACAATATTCACATTCATTTTGAAATAAACTGTTTTTCCTCTTTTGCTTTCCAGAAAAACACATAAAGTGAACGTATCAATAGTTCAGTCCCTACATAAGGGAGTGCATTGTTGCATTTGTAAATAAACCTCTACTTCTTTGGAATAACCCCTGCAGCTCAAGTGTCTAACTGGCCAATTATCAGTCATTTCCTCCTTTTCCTTCCACCAGAGTAACCTACTCTGTTTTCCTCTGTTCAAACTGGACACAGGATAAATACAAGCTGCAGGAACCAGAGGGCCATTTGTCTGATCTTACTGACAAAAGTCTGATTGACACAAGGAGAATTATCACCTCACCTGCAGCAGGAGGTGTTTCTGTGGGCAGAGTGGGCAATGACCTGGCCTGTCACTGCAAGGGCTGCCCTGGAGAGCAGCTAAAGACAAAGGGGAGGGACAGGTGCATTTAAAATCAAAGAACTGACACGAATGGTTTTACCCAGGACAGAAACCTCCCTTTTCCAGCCTTTCCAACAGGTAGGACAGTATACACCAGTTAAGTACAGCAAATATTGGAGGCTGCTGATTTACTGCACACAAGCCACCTGAAATAATTTCCATCTAGAGCACCTCGCTGGCAGCACAGTATAAGCTTCAGAAGGCTGGTTTTTTTTCACGTTCTCACATGATCTTCGTGTCAGGGAGTTTATTTTCCTGTAGTTTCTGACAGCATCATTATGGAAGCCCACACTCAGGTAAGCAGCAAACCCATTGCTGACATCCCTACGTCTCCATCATTCCTTTTGTCCTGCTGACACCTCAGATAAACCTGAGCCATCACTGCCAGTCATCAGTGCTCTTGGAGCAAACCTCGGGAGCATCCCCCATCCCAAAAAGCCCAGCAGGGAGATTCAGGTTCCTAAGTGAGCTCAGCTGTCACTGAGGAAAAAAATGACTAAGGTTGGTTAGACTCCAGGGAGTTAAGAAAACCATATGAGTATATTTGTATCAAAATATTTTGGAGTGTTCTGCACTCTTTTAGAGGTCACAGACACTCCACATTGTACATCTGCCCATTCCAGCTTGGACAGGGAGCACTAAATTGTATTTTCCAAGTAAATATATCTTCTCAGTCCTTCCCCTCTCCCCCCCAGTTTCACTCCACTTGACTATTTCCTAGTTGTAAAAACCAGGGAGGTTCTTTCTCAACCACCATCAAGTAGCACCCACCATCAAAAACCCATCATATTTAAAGGTCAGGCTGCAGGTCCACTTATCTGAAATGTTCAAGTCAAACATGAAAGAAAAAAATAAGTAGCACTTAGCACTTGCCTACAGCTAAGGCTGGCAACCTACTGAGACCTGAGCAGCAAAAACAAAACTTAGATTATAAAAACAGAGCCTTTACTAAGCACCAGGAAGTTCCAGATGTAAAAAACCAAACCAAACAAACAAAAAACCCCAACAAAACCCAAATGAAAACAAACCAACCCCCTCCAACAAAACAAAACCACGCAAAACTCAAACAAAACCAAACAAAATCCCAAGAAAACATAACCACACAAAATCCAAACAAAACCAAACAAACAAAACCCCCAACAAAACAAAACCACACAAGACCCAAAGAAACAACAAAACCCCTAGACATTAACCTTTATAGTCAGCAAACAGCATTTAAAGTTTAACCCCAACATTTATACATCATATAAACCCTAAGTTTTCCAAGACTAACCCAAGGCTAGACTCTATCCTACATATCAGTGTTGCCCTAAGCAGGGAACAACTGAATCCTTCTAAATTTACTGTGAAGCTTAATTAAGATTTTCCTACATGTCTCTGTTCCAGTCAACCCCTCAACTGACCAGAAGTCCAGGAACTGCTGATTTGTGCTGGTGAACATCATCACACAACCTTTGCTGCCTCAGCCTGAGCACTCAGCCAACACACACCTCCTTTTCCAATGTCTGGGATAACCAGGCTCTGGGAACCTTCCTCTCCCTGCCCACCTACAACACCCCCAAACACTGCTTGAAGCAAATATCAGGATTTGTGCCAAAAACCCCCCACAGCTCCCAAATAGTAGTGTCACCACCCCAACAGTCTAATGTACTGGATTTAACAGGCAGATACCCCAGAAGTGCCTGCTAACCACTGAAGTCCTGTGAAAACCAGCTGAATCTTTCTTCACCACTCAATACTTACCTCTTTTATTTCAGGTTTTTATGATACAGAGAATTTCAGAATACCCTGCAGATCCCAACACTCCTTCCAGCTCCCACCTCTCCTGGGCTGTCTGTCTGCTTATTTCCAGTTTAAAGCTCAGCTTTGAAACATAGTTCTTGATTTAGGCTGTTCCCTCCGAGAGACTCCACAGTATTACACCAAAAGATCAATTCTTTCTCCCTTTTCTCACAAAGTGCATTCTGAGGCAGTAATAAATGCTAGAAATTCCAGTATGCTGCACAGAGCTGTAATGATGGGGGATGGGTTTTGGCATTTCCACAAAAAAGCATCCCAGAGCCTGGGAGAAACTGGGGAGGATTGAAACTACCACACAATACACCTGCAAAAAGAAGGGGAAAGGGTGGGAGAGACAACACCAAACAAAATCTGAGCCTCATTTACTCCAGAAGCATTTCATTTTCCATCATGGCCAAACTCCCAGCCCACTCAGTTGCTGGTGACAGACTGGTTGCCAGTGCTCACAAAATACCTTTCTGTGCTTTATTCCAGTCAGAGTTAAAGCAAATAAACATGGAGAGAGACAAAAGGAATCCTGAAAAACTTATGCTACAATCCAGCTACAAATCTGGACAATTTACCTCCTGGGAGGATTCCTGAGCTCCACAGCACAGTCTATGGAACTGAGAAACAAAGGTGACAGGGGTGGAGCTCACAGCTGTCAGAGCAAGGAGGTCACACACAATATCACTTCATTTATCCTTCTGCTGGCCAGTTCAATGTTGATAAAACAGCCCATGATTCCCCAGGCACTCATGGACAGATCCAAAGGAATGCAGGAGTTCCCATATTCCCTCAAAATACCCAAAATATAACATGCCAGGGAGCACATTTTGGTACTGTGGAACAAGTTCAGCCTTCATGGTGCACAGGAATTGTTAAAAATCTGTCCCAGTTATGAAACTTTTCCATGGCACAGAAATCCCTTTGCTGGGGGGGGGGGGTCAAGTCATCTCTTTTTTCATTTTGTGACTGGCACCAAGAGGTTGTCTGGCAAAAAAAATAATGCTGAATTGTGCCACACCTGAACTGAAAAACCAACAGCTTCCATCAAGTCTCCACAAGCCTTTCCTTGAGGACACTCTCCCATGAATACATGTATTTTTGGTTACTGATTTGGGTGCAGAAGTTCACCACCATGCCCATCTCCTGTCACATGAAACATTCTGTGTGGAACAAGAGCTTTTCCTTCATCATGCAGTGCCTTTCCTTGTCTCTGCTGAAGAGGTTTGTGTTAGAATTGGGGAAAAAAATATTAATAAGCATCCATCTGCTTAAAAGTTCCCCCATTCCACAGCAAGGAGGAGAACAAACCTAGCAAGCAAAAGTATTCATTGTGGAAACAAGAGAGAATGTTTCACAAATATAAATGAAATTCCAGCTGGATGGATTTTCCCCAGGACCAACAGTAGTTCTTCAACAGAACAAGGCAAGACACATAAGTTAACCAAACAAAGCCAGGATCATGGTCAATACAAGTTCAATACTTCAAGATTGATTATATTTAGCACAAAGACTTAAGATCTGACTATTAAATGCAAAGCTGGAAATATCTGACTGGAATAATGTACAGACACTACACAGTGAAGATAATTAAGTATTTAAAGAGCTTACATAGGGCTGGGGAGCTTTTCTATAATTCAAAACTCTCAATCATGATCAATCAATCTCTTTTGAAAACTATTCTTCTTTATTCATACTGTATTGCTCCTGATGCAAGAATGACTTGTAAATTCTATGGCTTGCATATTGCAAAAGGTCAAATTAAATTAAACCTTTTTTTCTTTCTGTCATGACAGCTGTGAGATGAGATATATGAAAAATAATAAAACTTCCTTATGAGTGTAACACTGCTACATCTGGGGCTGAGGCCTGGAGAAAATTCTCATTCTATATGTTGAGAGTAAATCTTGGAAGAGAGAACAGACTGGACCCTATTGAAACCATCACAGCTTTAATGAAGACAATTAAAATTCCCTTTTGGCTCAGGAAATACCAATAATCCCACTCCAAAGACTACACCAGCACTGTGATTCCATGAACATGACATAAAAAGACATGATGGTGAATTTGAGGATAATTCTGTAACAGAATGATTTTCCTTAGTCTCCTTGACTAAATGCAGTATTAAGTAATGTGAAATTATATCCCACTGGCTGAGCTTTGGAGAGGACCATGCATATGGTGAAAAAATTGTAGCTTGGAGATAAAGAATGTGTTTTTCCTAATTGCTGTTGGTGTGCAATTCAATTTGAGACATCAGAGTTAAGCCTTGTCTGCCTTCAACTTGTGCCACCTGATCCCTACAGCTTTTGAAGTATTTCTGTCATAGAACCCCAGAATGGTTTGGGTTGGAAGGGACCTTAAAGATCATCTTGTCCCACCCCCTGCCATGGGCAGGGACACCTTCCACCAGCCCAGGTTGCTCCAAGCTCTGTCCAACCTGGCCTTGGACACTTCCAGGGATCCAGGGGCAGCCACAGCTTCTCTGGGCAACCTGTCCTTTCATGGTAGGCAGTAGAAAATAAACAAAGAATTCAATGGTCAGAAGCCATTTACACAATCAAGACTGAGGCTCTCAGAGCCCTGAACACATAATTTAATACTGGCACCAAATGAACACCCCCCTTTGAAATCCTGAACGAGAAATTAATGAAACAGCATTACCCTGCAGGACTCCTGGGGGTTATGTAAATAATTTTATATGAAATGCTTGTTTACAACAGGATGTCAGTCCTCAAGAGAATTTGAGAAGAACAATAATCACAGAACTTTCCACAAGCTGAGCCATTGCTGCGTGCTCTGAACGGCCTCACCAAAAGGCAACGAAACCAACGTTCCCAAATTCTTGGTCATCCCAGAAGTACCATATTCTTGACACAAGGCAAAAAGTAAATGATCTGCAAGGCTCCCCAAAGGTATGAAGCACAGGTAAGGTTAAGTAGAAGGGCGGTGGCAGAAAACAATGTAAGAATAAGCACAAAAAAAATCTGTATTTAGAATTTCAACCTCAAAATCATGCCAAGTACTGGCAAATCACTATTTGATGAGCAGTCTGGGACAGGAGGCTGAGTAAGACCACACTGCTGATTAAAAGGCAGTCTGATATGGTCAGCACTGTTCACAAGGGCCAGTCAAAAAGTCATAAGCAGCAGCAGCAACAAAAGAAGGATTTGCTGTAATAGGAAGGAAAGCAAAGTGAAAATTATAGAAGCAAGAAACCCAAACCTCTTCCATTTTAATTTGTGTCTGTACCCTGCTGAGGGAACAGTTTGTGAGTTGTAGTCTGTCATGTAAGTCAGTATTAGCTGCAGGGTAATAAACAGGACAGTAAAACATATGCAAAGTCTGATTTATAGGATCCAAGGAGAGAGAGCCCAAGTCTTGCAGCTATTTGCATCTTCTTCACATGCAAACAAGCACTGATGGAAAGTTTCCTGCTGAGAAAGAAAGAGAGAGGCAAGAGATGCACTGGAGAGAAACCTGGTTAAAAAAAAAAAAAAAAGAAAGAGAACTGGAATAACTTCTTTAGAGAGGAGGTTTTGCATATCTGGCTATCAGAGCATAATCATAGAAACCTACAGAATTGTTTGGATTGGAAGGGAACCTTGAAGACCATCTCAATCCACCCCCTGCCATGGGCAGGGACACCTTCCACTAGCCCAGGTTGCTTCAACCTGACCTTGGACACTTCCAGGGATCCAGGGGCAGCCACAGCTTCTCTGAGCAACCTGTGCCAGGGCCTCCCCACCTTCTAAGAAAAGAATTTCTTCCCAATATCCCATCTAAATCTCTCCTCTTTTAGTGTAAAACCATTCCTGTTCACCCTGAGGGTGTTCAGCAGGCAGGATGGACTGCAGGGAGCTGGGAAACATCATATTATGTGTTTTTCTTCTATAACTCCTATGCCAATAATTACAGTAATTGCAGGGCTTGCTACAATCATCACCCTGTTTAACTATTGCTCAGCAGGTTCCAGGTCTCAGATCTAAAGCATCTTTAGAAGTCCCAGCTGGGCACTGGTAACAGGGAGGATGTGACCTGAACCAGTGTCCCAGCACCAGTGAAAGTGGGGAGCACACGGTGGCATTTACCATGGCAGAAGATCAACACATCAGAGCAGAGCTAAAAAGCAGCACAACAGGTTTTAGGGTGGTGGTTGTATGAGAAGAGTATTCCCTCATCTGACAGCTGGAATGGATGCTGGGAAATTACTGGCTTTGAAAAATGAAGCATTATTCCATCGGGTAGAGATGGGAAAGGAGGGCTGCAAAGACTCTGCTCAAAACTGCAATTTTGGCTATTTTCTTGCCTCAAATAATCTCAGCACTGAATGGTGAACTAACTTCAGAGTGATCATTCTTTCCTTAACACAGAAACGGGCTCTTTAATCTCTTCATTCAGACGGGACAAATGCAAACATAATCAACATCAGCTTCTCCCCGGAGTTCAGCTACAGTGGCTCTGAAAGCAAAGCAGTTCAGCTCCACCATTCAGAGCTAAATGCTATGCAAACTTTCAAAACCCCATTCACCTGAACTCCTAAGAACTTGCTGAATGCTCCCCATTCAGCAGCACTAAAAGGCTTTTGGCAGCTCCTGGCTTGGCAGCTCAGAAGATTCTGGAGCTGCCATAATAATCCTCAGCTGTGAACTCCATCAGTCAAGAGCTCCACCATTTTTACCTCCCGAACTTTCAACCTTCTTTACTTTAGGATTAGAGCTTCAGCTTGTAAATGCCGAGCTGCAAACCCAGCAGAGGAGTCTAACAAGTCACAGATCAAACCATTTGCAGTGCACGTGGTGAGGTTCTAAAAGGAGGTAGGAGGGTGTGTGTGACACAGAGCTGGAAGTCTCTGATGTCTAAGTGTCCACTTGTTTAAGAAAGGGTTAGATCTCAAGGTGGTTCAAGATGTACAAAGCAAAAGAAAGCTAAGTAGAATAAATCAGGGTAAAGTAAAGAACCAACAAATAGTTTTTAACTGTTCTGTATCTTGCTTTGCCTTTTTATTTTTTTTAAACGATAAGAAGTAGATTCACACATCACACACAAAACAGGTTCACCACATCGCTGCCAGCAAAGAGAAAGCTCAAATCAAGGCAGAGATGGCTGGGGAATTGATCAGCACCTTGCTCAGGGCAGAAATTGTTCCTTCCACAGGTGATTTTCAACCTCTTAGTTCAGTGTCCTCCAACAAACACAAGACCTTTGCAGAAGGCCTGTTAAGCTGCAGTAAGTACTGCACTTCTGGAAGAGGTCAGTAACTGGGATTCTTTAGTCTTGGTGCTGCAAAATTTTTAGAAGTTCCAATAATCACATTTGCTTGAGGCATTTGCATCTACAGAAAGAGTTTTCTCCTTTCTCTGGAAATTAATTTGTTTCTCCTACCCAGACGGGATCTAGAGGTCTCACTGTGTGGCAAACACACCCTTTCTTTGCTGGTTTATTCTTAAAGACCCTCATACTAATGATCATCCTTTCATACCAAGAAATCTGGTGCATCTTAGCCTGCATTTCACATGAAGTAAAACACTACTTTTTTAGTGGGGCTTTTTTCTGCTGCAAAAGAATTAGTATTTTGATATGAAAGGCATTATATCTCTTTCCTGCTGAGGCAACAGCTGATACTCAATTTTATCTCCCAAGTGTCCAACTATGCCTAAAGCACACCAGGATCTTCACCAACATCCAAGAATGGTGACAGATGATACTTCACCAGACTTTTCTTGAATGAAAAGCATTTAACAGCATTGCAACCACAGGGTGGATAAATTAAGAACAGCTTTAGATTCTGTTTTCTGGGAGAAGCCCATTAATAACTTCCCTACAATTAAGCAGGCACGAGAAAGATGAACAGAAGAGAGTTAACAATGAACGTGACTCATCCTTTCCTGCTAAGACTTCAAGCTCAGGCACAAGCAAAAAAGAAAAAAAAAAGTGTAATTTTGAATTGTAATGTCACATGAGCATCATCAGCAAGCAACCTGCATGGAAATTTGTACATTAAAAAGGAACAAAGAAGAATGAAAAGCTGCCAGGCTTGCTTTCTAATGTCACACTTCTGCTGGTCACCCACTGCAAGAACACTTCCAGTTAGCAAAGGCACTGGGATGTGTTCTGAGAATTTGATGTTCTTTTCTGAGCATCAACAGTCCTAAATTAATTTCTGTGCAGTTGCCTTAAACCTTCATAATAATTCTAACTAGAAACTGAAAAGACTTGCATGTATATCAGGTATTTAGTTGAGATCTTTATGCATCAGCAGCAACCTCGTACTTAGATATTTATTCATTAAAAACAAGTCCAAGCAAATTCATCTCATGCCAATCTCTCTGCCAGTCTTAAATGAAATTCAGGTCAGAAGAAAACAAAACATCTTGCAGTTTACTTTTGCATCGGGAAGAAAAACAATTAAAAAACCCCTACACAATTAAAAAAAACCCCTAAAAAACAATGTACCACCAGTCTTTGAAGAAATTCCTAAAGCTCAGCTCAGCAGTGTGATTGGAAAGACATTATGATTTCCCAGGTGGTTACAAACAAGGCAAAGTTTAAAACAGTACTCGCTGCTCATCTTACACAGGAGCCAAAAGGTTACTTAAAAGAGATATAAAAAGCTGGGAAAAATACAGATTGTGAATGCACCATTAGTTTATGAACTTGTCTCGTATCCCAGCTGTAGCCCTGTATTCTTCCTGGATATGTTTATTTACACCCTGTTGACTAATCTAAACGTGGGAAACAAGGAAAGCACCTGCTGGAAGTCTGTGTGGCACTGGATGCAATGCTGAGAACTGGATCCCCTATATAAAGTACACACTAATCAGTTCTCAGGGAAATGGCTTCATTTTCCAGTCTATTCTGGAAATTAGGCAGAAGGAGAGGGAAATATTTCCTTTTGAGAGAACTCTTGGGTTTCACGCACTGCCAATGTCTCTGACACAATGGCTTTGTCTTCAATCTCCCTCATTTGCCTCAGAGATCCTAAACTGGATGGAAAGAAGAGAAAGAGGAGTTAAAGCTCCTGGTGAGAGTGAGTGTTTGTAATCTCTTTGCCTCCCCTTTCCTCACCACACACCCACCCAACGATTAAAGCAGAGTTAAAGCCCCTGCTGCTGGACTGGACTGAACTAGAGAATTAAAGAGAGCAGCAACGAGCTCAGGTAATTAATTACCAACCAACCCCAAGGAAAGGAGTGTTTCAATCCCTGCACCACTGGGACTGCAGAGAAAGGAAGGAGGAAGTGGCTTTTTCGGACACCCTACAATCACAAAGCCATTCTCCCTCACTCTGAAATTTCAGAGGCAGCATAACCCCCCTAAGCAGTTGGAGTGCTCACACCCCTCCTGTTCTGTGCTGGTGGAGAGCTCAGAGCAGCAACATCACTAGTGTTTTATCAAATCTGTGCTAAACTTCTCCCAGTGCTGCTCATGGAGGGTCTGAACAGTGAAGGTACTCGTGTAAAGTGGGAAAAAACAGGGAAAGAGAGAACAGGCAGCTCCAGGGAACCCTCACTGTCACAGCACTGCTGCCACTGGGGGAGCAGCAGCCAGGGACTGACCCTGCCCTAAAGAGGTAACTTTAGGACCTTGATTAATGTGCAGAACTCAGGCAGAGGAAGTCAAATGTTCCCAGATCAGCACGAGCCTGATAAATTCAGACAGGAACTTTCGTGCCTTCCAGCTATGTATTAATGCATCCTGGGAAAAAACTTTGTAACAGTAAAATCCAAACTGCACATATCCCACAGCTGAGCTTATCTCCTCAGTGGTTCCAAGGGAGGGAGGGGACTCAGTTTTCCAGCCACCCTGATGGCAGTGGATGATAGCTGAAGTACAACATCTGCTTTTCATATCAACACCTCCAAACTCCTCAGTGAAATGTGGGGACTTGAGCACCACCATGGAAACAGGAGTTATACTACCCAAGGATGGCAAGGATATGATGTCAGTTTTAATTAGTACATTTGGCATGAAAATCTCATGGCACAGAACTATCTGTGCATCAGGCATGAAAATGTATCTTTTTTAAATGAACAAACCAACAAACGAGAACTTTAAAGAATATTTTTCATATCCACAACCTCTCTTCTTAATGTCTTTATATGAAGTGAAAAACTTAGGAGCTGATGACCATCCCAAATAATTACATTAAAGACAATCACCTTCTCATTCTAAGAACACACTCCAGAGCACATGTGGAACATACTTTCATACCTACACTGCATTTCTTTTACTCAAGGAAACCAATGGAGAGCCCAATGTGGCATTTCTAGGACCAACTCCAGCCCAAGATCAGGCCCAGCTGTAAAAGAGAGATGTTTTTATTTCTTATTACTTCTAAGACCAGAAAGTTCTTTCCCCTAATAGGACTTCCTGTTTAATAATTAACTGAAACTATTCTGGACTCAGCTCCAGTAATAAATATTGAGATAGGCAAAATACCTGTAAAGCTTTTCCTTGATGAGTCTGCCTTAGAACTGTAAATCTGGAATTTTCACAGCGTATTTAACACTGGAGAAGCTTAAAGATTTATTTAAACATATAATTATTTATCATATTTTTCACACTCGAGCATCTCAGCTCCAGTAACTTGACGTGGGGTTTCGTTTAGGTTTATTTGGTGCCTGTGTATATGTTGTTTTACGTTGTTTGGTGGTTTGGGTTTTTATTGTTTATTCTGGTGTCTGCTTTTAGGAACAGACTCAGCTCACCAGAGCAGTTTTCACTGTGTACCTGGTGAGTTAATAAACAGATGGTGCAATTACAGTGACAAGCATCACACCAGAAAAGACCCAGAGAAAGAACAGTAAACAACTGTAAACAACTCTGACAAAGAACCCACCTCTCCCTCTGGTGTCACTCAAGGCTCCTCCTGTGACTGAGAAAAGCCTGATAAAAGATGAGCTGTCCCAAACATCACAAGGCTGACAGAAAGCCACTCAGACAAGAGACAAGATTACTTTTCAGCCAAGCACTTTGAAAATCAACTAAGACAAAACTGAAGAGAAGTGGAACAGCCCCTTGGGGGTCTGCAGAGGGGCTCTGTTGAGCACTCCCACCCCTGGAGTAGCAGATCAGATCCTTGGAAAACACCAGGAGCCTTAAAAGTATTTGCATCAGGTAGCAACAAAATAAATTTGAGGGACTTCCTGAAAAAGGAAAGTCTCAGAAAAGTCAGCTCACAAAAAATACATTATAGACAGACACTGTAGTATTCCCCGTTTATCAGCTCTTCACCCATTCCCATCATATATTTAGGAGTTAATTTAAGCATCCAGAGTATCTGAAAGGGATCAGGGGGGAAAAGAGCAACTGCAAACAATCCTCCATACACACACACAGAGAGTTTAGGATGTTATCCACAACCTTCATAATGTGACAAGTGTCCTGGAAGGACACTGACATTAGCACAGACCTTAAATGATTAGATTTGAGCCAATTCCCAGTGTTTTAAACAACCTTTACAGAAGCACAACCTCCATTTAGCTCAGAAAACAATAACTGCCACACAGCTTTTACTTAAAAGACAACTCCAGACAAGAAACATCCTGTTCAGGTGAGAGCAGACACAGAATCTCTGGGTTTGGGTTTTTTTTTTTAACTGCCCTGTGCAAAATTGTATTAAATTACTATGTATGCAACCGTGAGAGGTGAGAAACAGAGAAGAGCTATTTCCACTGGAGCACCAAAGGATGGTAAAGTGGACAGATGGAAATTACAGGTTTCTCTGGCCTGGCTATTATGATTCAAGAGTGCCAAGAGAAGAATAAATGTATTGTCATTTATACAACAGTCAGAAGACAGACAAGCATTAGCACATAGAGCAAAGAGCTGTCTGCATTTTCACAGTACTACAGATGTACTCCTGTCACTACATATACTGCAATAAATTGAAACTAATGTTCTTTTGTGCAAGATTTCCAGTAATTACTTTGTTCTTAGTGAAGATGCCCACAGACAAGCAAGGTGGTGTGTGTTTCATGTCATTGATCATTTCATTCGCTGATACAGGTATTTATTGTCCAATTTAGGGTGTAGAAGGACGTGCATTTCAAAGCAAAATCTCTATTTCAGTGTCTACCAAATGTTAACATTCAATATTGAGAAATGTAAATTACTTTTCATTTTCAATACTCCAATAAAATACCTTATGCACAGGGAAGCAAGCAAAGTTTTACATTATAAAGATATACAGATACACTTCTAGATCTTAACCTTTGCTGAAGAAATCCTCTATGATTTTATGTTCATCTGATCGAGGGAAGCAGAGCATTAGCTTGGATTTAGCAGGTTTAGGAGCAAGACTATTAATTGAGCAAAACTTCAATTACAGACTAATTTAATGTATGCTCAAGTACATTACTGCAATTCAATAAACACCTCTTCAGAATTAAACAATTCCAATTTGCTTTCATTTCAGCCTGTGCACCCGCATTACAAATTCCCTGTTATTCCCATTAAAATGAGCCAGCCTGGCTGGAAGTACCCAGAGTGTCACAGGGCTGCACCACACTGACCTCCAGTGAGCCACTTCACCTTCCCTGCCTCCTAACCAGGAATGAGGACCAGGAGTGCACCTTTCCATAACAATATGATTCTCCTGAGGTTTCCTGGATGTGCCTGAGCAACCCAGCAATGAATCTACCAACATCTCTCCTGGTGGACATCCAACCATTCGTGGGTCTGACTTATTCTGTTGGTTTTTCCCTGCTTATAACAACAATTATGGAAGTGCCAGACACCTACTCCAGACCCTGAGGTCAGCTCAGCTGGTTAAAGTCTGGTGCTCACAACACCAGGTTTGATCCCCTGAGGGCCATTCACTGAAGAGTTGGACTCCATGATCCTTGTGGGTCCCTTCCAACTCAGAATATTCTGTGAACTTGCAATATTCTGCTACCTGGTTGCTCTGGAAAACTGCCTTCCCTCTCTTTAGCTATGATCCCATCCCAGCTCTGCCACTCCTGGCAACTCCATCCCATTTTAGTCATGAATTAATTCCTCCAGATTTGAACAAGATGTGAGATCACCAAGTGGGAATTAAAAGCACTTGGCACCCAAAAGGAGCATTTTCTTCATGATCTGTGGAGTCTGAACATCTGCACCACACCACACTCCAAGGCATTATAAAGGTATCAGCACACTGATCATCAAATGACACAGGCAGTTGGCAGAAAGCAGCACAGTGGACAACTTGATCTCATTGCTACAGCTTCCTCCATTTCCAAAAAAAGTGAAACATTTAGAGCAATAAAATTATACTCTCTGAGGAGACCCTCACATCACCCCCCATCCCAAACATGAAGCACCTCAGGAACTACTCAGCCACTTTCTGATTTCCCCACTAAGAGTCAGTGATGCAGCATCCCTGTGCTGCAACTCAGGTAAGTTTAAAAATAAATAAAAAAGCAGAATAGTGAACAGCACTTTAGCACAGGCCTCATGAAGGTGAGATTAAGACACACTTTGCACATGTCAGGCACAAGTTCAGCTCCTGAATCACAGTAATTAACAGGGCTAAAATCCAAGCATCCCTCAAGAACTACTGATGCCTCTACTCCATATTTCAGGACGTCAGCAGAATCAATCCCAGTATTTATTCCCAGCAGTCCCAAGCAGCCTCTCCTGACATGCAATGCTCCATCTCCAGGTTATTAATGCCTAATAAAATATTGTAAAGTAAAGCAAACGAAGCTGACTGACAGCCAAACTCTAGCTGGCTACAGGAAGTCTCCACAGCCACCACACATTACTACAAAAGCTTACAAATAGGGGCTGTGTCCAAAGTTCAGACTCAAATACCCCTTTTAAGTCAGTGATTTAAATCCACGTCCCTTTGACCCTTTTTTTCCCTTCTTTTAACGAGAACGAAACAAGAAGGTCTGACAGAATGTCAGTTTTTATATAGAGGAAACACTCCTCTTGCATGAAGTCGCTGCTTGGAAGCCACCTACCTTTCACAATGAGCTCTGCATAGTTGGACACTCCGGACCCGCCGTCGGAGCGGATGACACAGCGGTACTTGCTGATGCTGCGCTGGGAGGTGTCGGCCACGCTCACCGTGGCCGAGAAACGGCGGTGGTTGACCACTCGAGTGACCATCAGGGCTGTGTCCCTCCCATTCCACTGCTGCAAGGGCAGAGAGGAATAACCCAGGTTAGGAAGACACGTGGATTATGCCTTTATGCATCCGTGTTTCATTCGGTCTTTGCCGCGCTTAACGTCGGGCAGACCTTCGTGTTCGCGCTGAGGGGAGGGATTTTAGGCAGGCAGAGTTTGTCAGGAGAAGGCTGACAGAAACACCCTGGAGAAATGCACAGGGTCCTGAATGTTCTCACACATATGTGAGGGTGGGGAGGCCCTGGCACAGGTTGCCCAGAGAAGCTGTGGCTGCCTCCCATCCCTGGGAGTGTCCAAGGCCAGGCTGGATGGGGCTTGGAGCAACCTGGGCCGGTGGAAGGTGTCCCTGTCATTTGGGATGATCTCTAAGACCTCTTCCAACCCAGACCATTCTATGATTCTATGATATATTTAAGTTTTCACTTCTGTTTAATTTTTGAAACATTTTTGGGCATTTGATGTGTTCCAGGGATATGAAGATGGTGAAGGGTCTAGAGGGAAACCCACAGTTAGAGGAGACTGAGGTCAGACCTCATCAGGGTCTGCAGCTTCCTCCCAAGGACAGCTCCAATCTCTGCTCCCTGTGAGCAGGGAAAGGACCTGAGGGAATGGCTGGAGCTGTGCCAGGGAAGGTTTAGGTTGGATCTCAGGAAAAGGTTCTTCCCCCAGAGGGTGGTTGGCACTGCCCAGGCTCCCCAGGGCAGTGGGCACAGCCCCAAGGCTGCCAGAGCTCCAGGAGGGTTTGGACAACGCTCTGAGGGACAGGGTGGGATTGTTGGGGTGTCTGTGCAGGGCCAGGAGCTGCACTGGATGATCCTTGTGGGTGTCTTCCAGCTCAGGATATTCTGTGACTCTGTGATTAATGACTCCAAAGGCTGGAGAGTGACAGCTCTGACTGTGCAATTCCACACAGTGTAATTAGAGGCCCAGCTTGGATATGAAAACACAACAACTGAAGGCTTTGTGTACACCTGGGAAAACGCTACAAACGAACAGATTCGACAAACTTGGCATTTTCAGATGTAAAACTTTGATTCTGGACCAATTTAAATAAATTGGTTGGATGAGCAGACACCCTCATATGTCCAATATTCCTCAATAAACCTCTCTACCAATGCCAGACTACACTTTTCCAACTGGAAAAGGGACAGATGAAGAATTAGCTAGGAATAGTTCTCCACAGCATAAATATGTCAACTTGCTCATTGGTCTAGTTTATTGGGAATTTCAAAGGAAAGCACACTGCTGTTCTGTTGGTTTCCAGTAATGAGGTTTTGGGGATGTTTCCAAGGTTATTTTCATTAAATGTTTCAGTTTTCTAGAGTGGAAAACAGGTTTCCATTAACAACAATAATGATTTCTTTCCAAAACTCTGCTTCTCAAAGGGAAAGATTTATACTGTTCCAGGTCAGAACTGTTTTTACACACATCTAATCATAACAGAGGAAAGATTTTACCAAAAGAACTAAAAAAAAATAATAAAAAAAGATGAAGAATAAGCCAAAAATGTGACTCCATGAATGCTAGAAGTACACAACAGGTAAAGAAATTTCAGCTAAAAATGTGATTTTTAGTAGAACAGCTGTGATGAGAGCACAATTACTGACTGTAATAATCATTTTTTCATAATGCCAACTACATTTCCCACCAACCTAAGCCTTTTCCCCTGTACTGATTTTAATTTTTTTGATTAGGTAAACCAATTCCTCTATTTAAACTAAATTTGAAAATGCTATTTTTAAAATTTATTAAAATGTCTGAAGTCAATTATAAGGTTTGACAAAATCTGTTAACTATTTGACTGCAAAGGCCCTTCCTCTCTGCCTCAGATGTTACAAACAGGGGGTGATCAGACCCTCAGTCACATCTGCCCAAGCTGAGAATAAAACCTGTTAACTGGCTTAAGTGTTCTGAAAGTTTCTGTTGGCCCAACATACAGCCAGAGAATCCTCTTGACTTGTTTGGCATATGAAGCATTTAAGAATTCAACTATTTTAAAAACTTCTGGAATGGTAATGCTGGGAGTCCCCATATCAGAGCACTTCCAAGGGCAGGAGAAACAATTTTGTCCTTCGCTGGGAAACACACACTCCCCGTGTTGATGGATGTTCAGGTTGGTGTCTGTTCCATCTCTAACTCTGAAAATGGATTCTCAAGGGTGTTACTGCACCCACATGAAGAGCAGGACCCAGACTCTCAAGTCCAACAAGTAGGTTGAAAATAAGACACCCAGAGGGGGAATGTTTTGGTCTCTTAGTAACTAAAATAATCTGCTGTTAACACAGCCAAGGGAAACTGGGAGCAAGAAACACAGTGGGTACAAACTCGGTTTGCCTGTTTTCACTATGCAGGTAAGTCATCCCAGACCTTAAAGCAGGTTTTCCTCTTACCATATTGTCACTGACTCCAGGCTAAGAACCTTTCTGCAGGGTGAGAGGAAAGCTGATTGCATAATAAGAAGGGAAGAGCTACTCGACTTGTTGTCTCCTCTGCTTTATGACTGAGTGTTTACAGGTACATGGGCATTTGTTTGAAACCAGAATTTTGCTGTCCTGGCCATTTTTTTCCATTTTCAGTATCATGACTCTGCACTTTGTCACCTTAAACTCTCACCTAGAAACTATGTAAGGCAGTTCTCAAAAGGTCTCAATGGAAAGATGTTGCCCCGCACCCCAGTCTTCCTCTACCTATTCATTTTACTTGCAAAAAACAATCAAATCAAACCAAACCAAAGAGGAAAAAACACTCCAAAAGAGGTCATTACTTTACCTGGAGCCAGAGCTTGTCGTGCTGGGACCATTTCCCCCCAGCAATGCACTGGAACGTCGCGTTCTGGCCCACGTTCACCTCCACGTTCTGGAGCCGCAGGAAATGAGGGGCTTTTCCTGACAAAAGAGGCAAAGTATTGCAAGGGTAGAGCAAGGCAGTGACTGCCTGTGTTACACCACCCCAGAGGGAAACACTCAGCAAGGCATCAGGGCTGTCCTTGACAAGGTGTTTTTGCAAAATCAATCTGTCCTTCAGTGTTTAACTACTCCCTGCAGAGAGAGGTGGGTGATGGATCTGAGGGAGGATGGCCTGAGGGATCTTAAGAGAGCCCTGGCACATCTAAAAAACACAGATTTGGATCAAATCACAAGTTCATGGTCATTGGCACGATTTGTTATTGCTTGCTATAAAGAGTGATTGAGTCATTTCTTTTCTTCAGAAAGCTGTGTTTCTAAAAAGGTCAAAGAAAAATCAAATGCTTCTGTGCTTGTCAAGCGTGACTGACCCAAACCGCATTTTCACAGGGGTCTTTCATCCTTTTTATTTTATTGACTATCAAATACGTCCTAGACCTTTAGAATAATGCATCATTAATATCAAATCAGATATGAAATGAAATATTCATATAACTGACAGCACTGTGTCACTGGTTTAGCTGAAGATCACTGATATATCAGTGTTTTGCCGTTACTAAATTCAGCATTAGTTCAAAATTAAACCAGTGATATTAAAATGCAGACATGCAATTTGTTCACAAAGGACCTAGATCAGAGGATTATCTTTTTGACTAAATACCAGACTCAGTTACATCTCTAATTGAAATGACAAAATCATAAACAAGATTACAGCAGTGAGTCTGACACCTTTAAGCGACCATAGTTCTTGCCAGGCTTCAGAAGGTTTGTGCACCACTGGAAAACTTTTAGTAGGACACACCGAACAGCCTTGCAAGCCTATAAAGGTCAGAGGCTTTCAACTTCATCTTTACATTTTTTAGTATGATCAGACATTGATGAAATCCATAATTTCAGAGGATATTCCAACCTGTCTCCTTCTGTTGGAATCCAAGAGCTTGAAAAGAATGTGGCCATCTGTGGCTGTGTATGAGGCTTGACATACAAATATTTGTGTACTGCAGACACATGAACAGAGAACACGTGTCTATACATCATGTCAAATATTTTTATCTACCTCTGTGTCCCCTTCACCACATGCTCAGTTTGCTGACAGCTCCTGAAGGACAGTGACTCTCTACCATCCTGCTTTCTCAGCATCAGGAATATGCATCAAGGTTTACTGGGAAACTACCTCTGGGTGACAGTCAGAGTGTTCTACAGGGTATTCTCAGGCTAATTTTAGGAATTTCTGCCTGCAGTCTGCAGTGGGCAGGTCTAAGGCAGCTCCAAATACAAGGGTGCAGTCACACCAATCCCAAAATCCTGGTCCTGAGGTCTGCCCAGCTTCTGGAGCATGTCCTGTGATGGCAGGGGCTCATGCACAGAGCCAACAAGCTTTTAGTATAGTGACAATGGATACTGCAGTGCATCCCTTCACAGGACAAATGGGGGGGGGAAGATAAGAGCAGCAATATATTTATTTTTGCCCATTACTGTGCCATTAGGGGCATTTCCCTGTTTTTGCTGATACCTTGGTTTGGGGGCTGTACTGTCACCTGGGAAGGCAAAGCAGAGATGAAGAAATAAGAGCAATGACTTCAGTAACCTCCAGGGTCACTTGGAGCTTCGTGGTCCCCGTGTTTGGATTTATAACAACTGTAAAACGAGCCTGAGGGGCAAAGCCTGTACAAGGAAATGGGTGACATTTACCCTGGTGACTGTCACTGCTGAACAACTAAAGCAACACTGGGAATACAACAGGAGAAGCATTTACAGGGACTGCAGAGAACTTGCAGCTTGTAATGACCTCTGTGTGCTGCAGGTTGCAAATCAAATAAAAAAACCGAACAAAACAACCCTGTTTGAATAATTTTGGTGTTGACTCTGCAAAAAATGCCCTTATTTTGGAAGAAGGACCTGAACATACTTGGAGAAATGGATTATTCACAATCAGTTTACTTAATGAAGTGTAACACAGCATCCTGCCCAACTTTTTAAAATCCCCTCATTTTCTTGTTGAGGCTTTGCCCCATGGTTTGTTCAGTGGCCTCTTTCCCAGCAAAGGGACCAGCCATCACCCAGCAGGCTGTGAAGGCACACAGACCATTTGGGGATTTGCCTGGATGCTGCCAGTTATCAGCAACATCTGGTTAATACAGACTGTAAGTATTTCTTAATGAAGTAAATGCACCCAAAAGCCTGAGCAATGAGCACATGGTAAATACAAATATAATTTACTTAAACAGCAATTAACCACCCTGCAGTTATCAGAAATGTCCTGTTAAACTTGAGCAGAACCATGTTTGTCACATTGAATGGCAGCTGTTCTTTGACATTCTGATTGCAGGAAAACCAGTTGATTTCACTCCATCAACATGTGTTTTTTTTTGTGAGCAGCTGTCACTGGTTTACTGAAACCATGAGCCAGTGAGAGGGGCTGTAAATAAAACATCTTTACAATAAACTGCATATTATATACATAATATAGGCAAAGTCCTCAAGCCACACTGTAGGTGCATAAAGAAACCAAACAAGTTCAGATTCAAAGACAGGGGCTCAAGACTTCTTTGAATGTGACAAATAACTGAATAAATTTAAACTTATTGTTGCAGCTGCAGTAGAAGAACCACAGCACCAACATTTACGAACAACTTAATGAACCTGCATTAGTTTCTACTCCTGTGCAAGTCCACTCCCTGAATAAGATTTATTTTAATATCTTTACAGGGGGTGCTGAGTGGGTTTAACATTTGTTGAGAGAGACTGACCTTTGGGACAGGAAACACTGCCAAGGAAACACTGCAACAATCTGGTGGTTCTTTTCTTAAGTCAACCACACAGGTCATTATGAGAACCTTTTTTTCAGACTGTTTTCTACAGCAATGTGATTCAAAAATAATAAAACCACCAGTTTTATGTGTTCATAACAAGGCAGGAAGAGAGAATTCCACAGAAGTCCTGGCTCTAGCTGGAGACTGAGAGACTTTTGCACAGCTGGCATAGTTGGGTAATTATGCAAGTCTGAGTGTCTTTAGAGCTCTTGGAGGGGACAGAAGACATTTTAGTGCTAACCCAGTGGAGTAAATCACTCCTTCAGACTGCAAAGCCTGGCATATAACACATCAATAGAGTCAGAAAAACAAGGAGTGCTCACTGCATGGATGGGCGAGAACTCTGACTTCATCCACTGCGATGTACCCGGGGTGTCCTTTCAGAGACACCGACTCAAAGATCACCTGAAACACAAGAGAAAGGAAAAAAGTTCTTAAAAAGAACACCCACATTAGTCATTTCACCACATTCTGCTCTTATTCCAGTGTCTGAGTCATTCAAGGCATTTAATCACTAATAACAAAGGGATAATACCAGGGCAGTTCAGTCTGTACATACAATGCAAATCTGTTTGGTGTGGAAACAAAAATTTACAGCAACACTTACTAGGATTAGAGATAACTGATTTGGAAAAGCAAAAGGTACCCTGTCTGTATACACACACCTATATTCACTTTAAGCAGCAGTCTTAGAACATTAGTGAATAATCACTTGACATCGTGCTCTTGGAAAATTGGAGAAAGCTGTACATGAATAGAATTCTCTTACTGAAGCAGTAACTGTGCCTGGATTCTCTGGGGGAAAATCCTGATTGGACATGCAGGTCCTTGTAGGATTAGAAAGCAAATTATGAGCAAAGGATGACACTGGATTCCAGTTATTGGACTGAAATAAGATTCTCCCAGATATAAGAAGTTGTTTCTGCCTTTCCCTGGATTGAATACCATGATCTGAGAAGGAATATTCTTTAAAACCACATGTAGCATTTCACTACATTAATGGTACACTAACTAGCATTTTTTTTACTATTTACATATCTGGATAATGAAGACATTCCACTAATTTGGGTCTGAAAAGACAGATTTTCAATCACAGATGAACAAAAATATCATTCCGCCCTATGGGTTTGTGATTTTTACCTGGAAAGCTGCCCTGAAGTATCCTAAAAATACACAGGAGTGCAGGGAAAAAAACCAACAAAACAACCAAGCTAAAAAACTGATAATGAGATCATTAAAACTAATTTAATTGCTGAGCTCCTCCAGGGAGGCAGTGGAGGGGAAGGTGCTGATCTCACTCTGGTGACCAGTGACAGGACACAGGGAAATGGAACAAAGCTGAGTCAGGGCAAGGTCAGGCTGGACATCAGGAAAAGAGCTCTGGGAGGGAGGTCTGACCCTGGAACAGGCTCCCCAGGGAAGTGGTCACAGCACCAAGCCTGTCAGAGCTCATGGAGCATCTGAAGGACACTCTCAGGTTGGGTTTTTGGTAGCCCTGCAAGGAGCAGGGAGTTGGGCTCCATGATCCTTATGGATCCCTTCCAATTTGGATCATGCTATGACTCTGCAAGGAATGGGAAGCTTACAAATGTTAAACTGCAACAGAAAAAAGAAAATTGCAGGCTGATTATCACTCAAATTAGTGATTCTCTTCCCCAAGGAATGAAGTGCTATCCTCTACTATGTTAAAAACCTGAATGGGTGGAGATGTAATGGATTCTGTCCCTGCATTTGAAAGGGATATCCCCAGGTTCATTCCATCCTACTGAAGAAATGTTCACACTGTACTGAACTGCTCATTTTTGCACGAGTATGAGGTTTTCAAGGGCAGAGTTAATTAACACATTCAGCTGGCACAGCTACTGCCATTACAGCAGTGTTCTAGTGCAGCTCCTTGTTCCAGAGGAGAAAGGATTTCAGTAATTTGTAACTTCCAAAATTCACTACCAGAACACAAAGTTATCTATTTAAAACCAGTTTTCAACACTTATTTTCATTTTAAATAAAAGATGGCATTTCCAGTCTGTCACTGTTCAGCTGCTGCTTCATCTCCTTAATCAGAAGATTTAATACAGTAAGAAGTTCAACTGCTGAAATGCTGCTCACTGCAAGCCCTGGCTCTGAATTTAGACCACTATGTCCTTCCTAAGTGCAGAATTGCTGTTACTAATTTCCAGAGCATAACTCCTACTTGTGTTTTCATGACTAAGATCTGCTCCCCTGATTCAAAACACAGCCAGATGTGAGATCTCCTGAAATACATTCATGTTAAAAAAAAACCAAAAAAACAAAAAAAAAAACAAAAAACCAGAACATGATAAAAACAGGTAGAACACAAAAATGAACTGGCAAAGCTACAAAGCAAGAAAAGTTCAAGTGTTAACAATCTGTAGAAACAAAGTTCTGCTCCAGAGGAGACTGGACAACAAGGAGACTGGTTGTCCAAGGAGCACTGGGAAGCAGCAAGTCTCAGGAAGATATAATCTATTAACAAGTGTTTTGTGTTACCAAGGTCCTTGATAGGCTTTTTAGGGACCATATAAAATAACAGTGTGAAACAGGAGCCCTTAGTATTGAAATCATAATTACTTTAGAAATTAAATGTCGTTCCTGATAAAAATTACACTCACTGGGAAGGTCACACAAGGCACTGCTGCAAATCCCTTCAGGCTTGAATTAAAGGGCAACATTAGAGCTACAAAATCTTATTCTAGTTTTGCATTTGTGAGAAGCCAAAAGCCACAATAAACTGATTTTCAACTTCCTGCAAGAACTTGGGAAGAAAACTACTCCAAGGCATTGGCATCAGCTATTAGTGTGTGGCAAGAGTAGGCACTGATACACAGAGAACTGGTTAATTCCAAATATGTACAGAGTCTTTAGTACAGCACAATGTAATTTAATCCAGTAACAACAGTCAGCCTCTAAAAAAATCCATGCACACTGGTGCAAAATCCACTGAGGAGAGGATTGCTCTGAACTCAACCAATATTGTGTGACTATTTTATTCTCTGTTCTGTGTCACACTCAGATATTGTTATTTCCCAGTTCAAACTTCCACACTCTTGTTTTTTTCTAAATTTTGCAGCATCTCTATCAAAGTGAGAAGCCTGGAAGCATCCAGGTATTCCTAAAAACAGGGAACTGAGACCCAGCATGAGGAAAAGGCAGGAATAAAAGCTTAGGGGGCCCATTTCTGCAAATTTCACACTGAGCATTGCTCATGTCCTCTTAAATTCAGTTGGAAATGCAGCAGAATGGTTGAGAAAGACATTCAACAACGCCTTGAACTTAAGGAACTTCTCAGAAATTAATAAAGATGACAAAATACCAAGCTTCACTCTTAAAAAAAACATCCTTAAATGCTCCTGAGAACTGCAAATACAAACCCATTTCATGTTTCCTCACCAATAAACAGCCCCACATTTCAGGGCTGTGATTTACCCACAATGTCTGTGTTAGCAGCTCATCTGGTGTGGTACAAACAGTTTTCTCCAGGCCTGGATCAATAACACTCCTTGCTATACATCACAAAAACACCTTCCTGCCAGGCTCTAGTGCTGCCCTTGGTGCATTCTGGGACTGAGTTCATCCTCGTGGTGAGCAGTAATTCAAGATTACAAGTATTACCTTTCCCCAGGAACTATTAACGGCTTTTTCTCGTTCCACTAAAACCATTTGCAGGCTGGGAATCCAAGTGCAAGTAACCCTAGGGCAGGCATGATAAATCTCCACCAGCCCTACACTTCTGCCTCAGTAGAGTGTTTTTTGCAGCCAGATGACTCCTGTGATCCTTGCAAAGAACTGCCAGACCTAAAACGTGACCTCTGGCAAATGGCTTGGATAAGTTTTCCACCAGTCACATCTCCAAGGCTCCAAGTACTCATCAAAGCCCCAGAGCCAGAGAGTTCCAGGTTATTTTTTCCCTCACAATTCAGGATGGTGAGGTTTCTGTGCATTAAGAGTATAATCCACATTTTGCCTGATGCACACTTCAATATTTAGGATAAATGCTGGTTTTTCCCACGTTACCCAGTGCTTTCAAAACACAGAACATGCTCTCAGGCCTCTTGCAGGCAAAGAGTTCTCCAGGACTGCAATTTTCATCTGAGGCTGACAGATAAATGGCAAATGTGAGGGTGGGGAGGCCCTGGCACAGGTTGCCCAGAGAAGCTGTGGTTGCCCCATCCCTGGAAGTGTCCAAGGCCAGGTTGGACAGGGCTTGGAGCAACCTGGGCTAGTGGAAGGTGTCCCTGCCCATGGCAGAGGGTGGAATGGGATGAGCTTTGAGGTCCCTTCCAATGCAAACCATCCTAGGATTTTACTAAATAACACTCCACTGGCACATCCCAGACCCTGAGAGTGAAATGAAACACTCCTCAGGCAGCAACACAGTCAAGTTTTTGTTGTCCTGCCACCTCTGGACTCCCTTAGCAAGAACTGTTACTTCAGGCTGCCAAATACTGATAATTTTTCCTCTTCGTCTTTGCAGCTTAAAGTTCTCTTTTTTCTTTATTTTTATATTTTTTTAAACCTTGATTAAATGTAGAAGCTCACAGGACTGCAGACCATCAACAAGACAGTTTATAAAATCAGGGACTGAAGACAGATCAGTCTCCTAGACCCCCAGAATAGTGGGACAGATCTCACATTGTAAAAGCCATGCTTAAGGAATAATAATAGAAGTATAAATAGAAGGAAACATCGCTCTGACTCACCAAAAAGTAAAAAAGAAGCCCCTTTCATTTTCTAGGAAGGAGCTACTCCTGGGCAGTTACTGCTGCCTTCCAAACTGCTCATTTTTGTGCTGCAGTGGAAAATTCTTGTTTGATTTAAAGGATTTTTTTTTAACCCAGGAAAAGCAAACTTGACCTGCAAAAGGACTTGTAAAAGACCTAAGTGAGGCTCAGGAAGCCCACTATTGACATATCTGAGAGCAGGATGCCTCTTAGTGCCAGATCAGACTGGCTTTTCCAGGTTTTACAAGCACTGATTGAAAGATCATTCCTGTCATCTCTGTGGAGCAGCTCCAAGGAAGCAAATCCTGGTGCAGGAGCAGGCTCCTGTTAATTCAGATTGAGCAGAAGCACTTCAGGGTGAGCCTTCAGAAAGGGGACAACTTGTGCCCTGCCCTTAAAACACCACTCTGCACACATCTGCATCTCTTCATCCCCTCCTCCCATGGATTCTGCCCATATCCACAACTCTTTCAGAACATTAAAGCCCTTCTGCTTCAGCTCAGATTTTACAGACCTCCTACCCAGTTATTAGAAGCAAAAAAAAAAAAAAAAGAGGCTTTTCTACCTGCTGCTTCCTACCCACAGACTATTTGCTGCCTTTTCATAGTTTGTTCTGTCTTAATTCCTACCTCACTCATGTCTTTTATTAGTATCATATGTACATCAAATTTCCTGCAAGGTTTAGGATGCAATTACCTGCCAGGCTTTTTTTTCTTTTGTGTGTCTTGAATATAAAACAACACAAAAATACTCCTTTAACACTTAACAAGAAATATGTGAGTCCACTGTGTCCAAATTTATCTAACTAAAACTAAAACAATGGTTGCAAAGTTGTCACATGAAGTTAGAAGTGGGCAACTAACAAGTAGATGTAAAATTAATATAACCAGAAAACCAATTTATTCATTGCATTCCTCTACTTCATGCTTGGTTCAAAAATAAAATTTTAACAGAATAAATAAAACTAGGTTACAAGAAATGCTAAAAAGAAGAGGAACTGAGGATCTGGTGAAGAACATACTTATGTTGATACCACGGCACAAGATTTTATTAGTAGTTTATTATGCTACCCCCTCATATGGACACAGGAAAAGTCCAGATGTAAAGCTGAGTGAAGAAATAATACTTCTTAGGGAACCAACCAAGGGCCAAAAATAGTTCAGGCAAATTTATGCAAAGTACAGTTACACATCTAGAAACTCAGTTGTATTTACAACTACACAGGGCCATGGAAAGTGCCAATACAAGTTGGTTTATGTGCCCATTCTATCATGAACAAGGGGCTTTTAACTTGTTAATAATCTGACTCTCATCCATCACTCTGTGACCTGAAAACAACTAAAGAGAAAGGGTGAAGTGGGAAGAAACATGTCAAGATATAACCACCACACATGAATTTATCAGGATGGGAAGAAGTCGAGAGTCGATTTACAAAACAACTCTTGCTAACAACAAAGCCAAGGAAAGGGAGAGAAAAACACAGACACATACCTGATAAAAATGTGGCCAGAAGGTGCTGATGGCCAGCTCTGCCTTCACCCAGCCCTCCGTCACGACTCCCGAGACATTCCAGATGGGATTGCCCTGGGGGCCCCCGTTCACCTTCACGTAGACGTTGAGGGAGCCGGGGCTGGACCGGTCCCTGCTCGACAGGTAATAGTGGAAGTCGATGCAGTGGGTGTCGTTCTCCTTCAGGGTGGGCAGCAGCAGGTGGGCTTTCTGCCCTGATGCTCGCCCAGAGCTGTTCACCATCATGAAGGAGCCTAAGGGGGAGAGCCAAAAGAGGAGAGAAAGTGGGTTTGCTTGGCTTTTTCAGTGTAAACAGCTCCGGTTTTACACTCAGCGATTCCCTCAGAAGGCACAAACCACAACATTCATCTGAGGAACTCAAACCAGCTATTTGATGCACGTTGTTAGGTAGCAGAATGAAAGGATATTAAAATTACAGGGTAGGTACACCAGTGGATTCAGGGCCAACTAGAACCACTTTAGTTGGGTAACTTAAAAATCAAAACCAAAGTACCGTTTAGCTTGTGTTATTTTAGCACCTTGTGATAAAAGGCACTCCAAATAAAAGCCCATTCCCACTTCAAGCAGCAACAAGGTTCTCCTACTGCATACAGCCCCTGAAAGGCATATTTAATACAAGGTAACAAGTGACAGGATGAGAGGAAATGGCCTCAAGTTGTACCAGAGGAGATTTAGATTGGATATTAGATAAAATTTCTTCATGGAAAGGGTTGTAAAGCACTGGAATGGACTGTCCAAGGAAGTGGTGGAGTACCACTTCTGGAAGTGTTCAAAAACTGTGTAGATATGACACTCAAGCACATGGTTTAGTGGTGAGCATGGAGGTGTTACTGGGACTTGATGATCTTTAAAAGTCTTTTCCAGATTTAACAATTCTGTGATTTAATACGAAAACCACGACAACAGACAAAATTCTCAGCTGATGTTTGCCCACGTGCCCCTGCCCACTTCATGCCAATCTACGCCTGTGAACCCTGGCTCTTGAAAGTTCTGAAGGCTGTGTTGAGAAAAGCCCAATTTTGAGAGCCCAGACGAACGAGGCTTGTTGGCAGAAGAGCAAAATCTCAACTTGTAATAATGCAACAGGCCAATTATTCTTGTAGGAGGGAAGGCAGGCTGAATTTAGGGAGGGGAATATATAGTAAGGCAATTTATGAGTTTGTTCACCTGGAATCTTGCATCATATTAACCACGGCACTCGATGTTGAACTCACATTCTGATTCATCAGGCAGTTATTTTATAGCACCTCGTGCCTCGACTCATCTCCTCACAGATGCATCAAGGTGACAAATGTTGGCAATAAGGCAGAACATTATCAGAGTTATTTGATTCAATTCTGTTTAAAGGATCTCCTTTATGTGGGCACAGACACTCACACTCAGAAAAAGATGGAGAAAACACTGAGACACTGGAGCAGGGGGGGAATTCTGCGTGTCAGCAGCCAGGAATGAGAGTTTTTCATCAAGCACAACCCTCTTGACACTCTCAGCTCTGATGCTGCTGCCAAGGCAATGCTACAAATGTACAGTGCTCAGAAGACTGAGCTTGAAAAGTACTGTCTCACTTCTGACCTTCTGACTTCCCCTATTCCCCATCCTAGCAGGGGGACCACACAACCATTTGGATCAATTCTGTGCAGTGAACAGTCACATGTTTGAAATTTATAACAGGATGAGCAACTTTCTCTCACAAAAAAATGTATTTTCCCCCTGTGTTTATATGATATATATGCATTTTGTAAAGGACTGACAAGCTCGGACGCAGAAGGAAGTCAATCTTTAAAAAAAAAGAAAAAGGAAAAGAAAAAATCCTACACTCTAAAGACCTTGGAAAATTCAAGTACAATAAGCACAGCTGGGGAAGAGGCTCTACAAGAAACAAGAAAATTTATAGGCAAGATGGTCTCTGGCAATCCTGTCCTTCATTTTGATATGCTGAAAACCAAAATGGCCCCAAATCGAGAAGTTCCAGGTTCACATTTTCTGAGAAATGTAAGAGCTGAATCCAAACTTTTCAATTAGAGTTCCTCTCTAATAATCAGGATCCTGACAAATGTCCAAGGCTGGTGTAATTCTGCTACCAGTTAACCACAAAATCCTCTTCTTCAGCACGTACCACATCCAGACTATTCTTAAAAATCTACCCAAATAAACTAAACTTTTGAGACACTGAAATTTGAGTTCTGTTTCTATGACAGCCTAATTGACTGGATCCTGTGGCACAGCATTCCACTTCTGGGCATCTTCCTCAACTCTTTTTAATTTGGATCATATGTAGATTATCCTACCCTAAAGAGCTACTCAGAACCTGCCCTGTGTCTAACATAATATAGTCCTGAGCAGCAAAGGGGGAGGGAAGTGTTTCAATGAGAGGAAAAGTTAGGGAGTGTTTCACTTTTACAGGTTCATATATAAAAATAACGAGCTTTCCTCCGGGAGAAAAAAACCCATCAGCTTTTATAAAAAGTTCCAAGCAATAATTACAATTTTATTTTTTGCCACCCACAAAAAAATGAATCACAATCTCTTAGCAGTGACAACAGCCTTTTGTGCAGCTGCTGACAATTCTGGGGAGAGTGTGGAGCCTGAATCCAGCACTGACAACACCAGCAAGTAAAGTACCCATGCACCAAAAAGCACTTGGTAAAATAATTAGTTACTAAAAAATAGCCTTACAAACAATTGTCACGGGCAAATTATTCACAGCTTCCTATTTATAGCATATGATTTTTTTAATGCAACATTTCTAGAGACACAGGAGGAGACAGTATAAGAAACATAACTGTCTCAAGAAAAGTCCTGATAAGAGGCATGATTTTATATGACAGTGGAAAAGATGAAAAGTTTCCACTTATAGTACCATGTCTGTCACAGGAAAGTACTCACTTTGGGTTTAAATGAGTTTGTCATCTACTGATTGTACCACAGGCCTTGTCACTGCAGGGACTTGGTGTGGCAGCTCCCACCACAAACCCTTCCCATGGTTAGTCCAGGCATGGCCCACACCAGAGGATCTCCCAGAGCCACCTCCAGCCTGGCCATGCTGGGGAGGAAAACTCAGAGTTCCATCAGGACAGTTATTGCTGTTGGGTGCAAGGATATGAAGATCTAGAAAATTCAGCTGTGAATAAATTATACCCTGTAAATCGGCCTCCAAATACGCACATTTTCATTTTTCTTGTCCCAGAGTGAACCTGAGCAGGTATCCTGTCCTCTGGGGCCTTCACAAAGTTGCTCTACATGCTCCAAGATCTACTATCCTATCAAAAACATCCATGTCCAGTGGAGCTTGTCTGGGCAGGATCCACCACTTAGGGGCAGGTGAGAGATCATAAAAATAGTTCCCAATAGGAAAAAAAATAAACCAAAACCAAACTAAACTGGCCTTTTAAAAACAAATGAGGTTTTCCTTATAATTTCCTGATTCCCTAATAAAAACTCACATATTGTGATTCAGAGTCTGACAGCTTTCTTTAGGCTGAGCACAGAATTGAAGCTGATGGGACTTATTCCCAATTTATAGGCCTGTATGTGCAAATAAGGGAGATACAATCTGGCCTGGCACCAACAAATCACTTTTCACATTCTCCACTTATACAAAGAACTGGGGAATGAATTAATATGTCACAAAGGGAAATTATTGATCAACAGATG
The DNA here is from genome assembly GCF_025592945.1 of Manacus candei. Taxonomy (NCBI): domain Eukaryota; kingdom Metazoa; phylum Chordata; class Aves; order Passeriformes; family Pipridae; genus Manacus; species Manacus candei. Next base: position 4,032,120 of record NW_026138105.1, on the reverse strand, counting down.
ACTGAAAGCCTCCTAAATGTCTCCAGGCAAGAAGCTGAATAAAACAAAAGGTATCTTGGAGAAACTCTTATTTAAGAGCTTTGCATATCCAGTTGGGAAAAATAGTAACGGAAGAAACAAAAATATCATTTAGCCTCACTGTTTTGTTTACTTCCATCCAGAAAAGTTCAAATGTCAAAGCCAACACTGAACTGAAAAAAATTAGTTTGGGGGGAGAAAAAGCTTCTCTACACTGTGTAAGAGTTATTTTCTATGTTTATTGGAAACAGAAGCATAAGCTCATTAAAACAAATTGAATATCGGGTCAATTAAACTTGGTGCTCCCGGATCAACAAGTTAGATTAATTAATATCTTGCTGGTTTTACCCTGAATAACTAAAAATGAACGTGCTATGCCCAGATCAGCCAGAAGGAAGGAGGACGGGAAGACGGAAAATAAATTCATTTTCAAAAACCCGCTCCAGCGGCAGCAACATAAAACGCCACTCTCTCCTAGTTATTAAACATAGCACCGAAAATTGGGGGATTAAACCATGAAGTGCTCTCTAGCTGGCCATAAATTTCAATTTTTCCCCTGCTTGGTGCATAATGATGCCTTGATAAGCGTCCTATTATTGGTGCATCTGTAACACATCCCGTCTTTCTGGAGCCGAAGCGCTGCTCTGCAGCAGATGGTGGCCATTGTGTTTACACATCAGCACTTTATGATTGCGTTCCCTCACGTCTGCAGTAAAGAAGAAAGCTGTAATTGAGTTTTTAATGGCTCTGCACATTGTTCATTAACATTACATGAGTGTGTTCTGACAAATGACAGCTGAAGGAACGTCATCGCCCGGCAGACCTCGGCTGGGGCTGCTTCGCTGCTGTTGGAAAAGTGAAATTACAGCAACCATTGAGGGCTGAATGTAAACTTGAAAGGAAGGCTGTCAAAATGCTCAACTGCAAAACCTTCAGAACCAGACTCAGGCACACAGTGGTTTTTTTAAAGAGCAAACTCCCCCTCCCAACATAAAGAAATGGGGTTTCCATCAGGTGCATGAGCACGTTTTCAGACACAGTTTTTTGCTCGTTGCCAAAGAACAACCCTATCTCCAAGAAAATAAATCTTACACCTGTCCTTGTTAAGGTAGAACAAAGCAACGTGGACTAATCTGGGTTGGAGGGGCCTCAGGTCAAGCCCCTGCTCAAAGCAGGGTCAGCTGTGAGCTTACCACTGATGGTAAACTCTTCCAAAGCTCCCAAGGGGACTGCCCATCCTCTCTGGAAAACCTGTTCCATTGCTTGACTGCCCTCAGAGTTTTTCTTTATAATCAGTCCAAAATCTCTCATTCCAGTTTTCCTTTGCCTCTCATCCTCCAGGCACCCACTGCAGTAAAGATTCCAAGGTGAATATTCCCGATAATCTCCTTGTAGGTAGCTATGGATTTGGGAGGTGTGATTTCCCTTTGCAGGGGTGCTTTGACTCTTTCCCAGTATTTCATCCCCAACAGACTAGGATTAGGGTCAGAGCCAGTTCACTGTCCTGTACACTGACCTGGGAGCCCTGAATCACAAATATTACTACAGAAGGACAGGTCAAAGCACAGCCCCCTCTGCCAGCCAGGTAACCTTTCCTAGGAAAGTTTCCACAGTTTGTTTTTGCACAACTTTTGGTAAAGCACATATTTATAATACTGTCAAGTCAATCTGGATGTCACAGAACAGATGTTGAGAACTATCTGTGCTAACTATGAAAAAAATATGTTTAAGGACAATATAAGAAAAAGTCCATCTACCTCAACACGTGGTTTCCAGCAGTGACCAAGTGGCCACTTTAAGCAGAACACAAGAATCAGGGCACTGTGAAGCAGAATTTACCATTTCAAGTTTCTGACAGTCAGCAATATCAAGATTTTTAAGGTCAAAGCTCCATCTATCCCTGTCATTGATTAGCTACCCATTGATCTTCTTCCCAACATCTTTCTTGAGTCAGTCTGGAATAAGACTCTGTCAACAAGCTCTAGAGTTTAATTATACATTGTGCTGCATAAAATAAGTTAATATTTCTATGCACTTGCTTTAAGCTACTGTCACTTAATCTGCAGTTCTTTTTTTATGAAAATTTATGATTGCCTACCTGCTCCACACTTACCACATTTTTATATCCCTATTCATGTATAACAAGGGAACAAGGCTCAGAAATCTCTTTCCCTGACTGATGTACTACAGACATCGACATCTGTACAAACTTAGAATTAAACAAGGTGTATCTCATAACCATATCCCTTTTCCAAGTATGAGGACAAAATCAGACCCATGGGTTTTATTTCTCAAATGTGAGTCATACTGAATTAATCTACTAGTGAAATAAAAAGAGTTTGATTCATAGATAAATATGAATATAAATGGCAAGTTGAGTTCAGTATCATTCATGAGCACAATTCATTCACCTGGGAAATTGTTGGATAACAGGGAAGTATTTTTTAAAGAGACAGTCTACTATTTGTAAAGAGCTTTTCTTCTGGAAATTAATGTCATGAAAAGAATTGTGGGGGGATTTTTTGTATGAAAAATCTTCTCAGAAAAGGACTGATGCCATATTATTGTAGTCACTGCAAATATTTGCTTTCATTATTTATAGAAAGTGAAGACTGTGGCATAAACACTTCACCAATGCTCCCTGGGAGATGGGGTGTGTGACAAAAGCAGTCTGGTTTGCTCATTTCCAAAATATCCTTGGGAGGGGACAAGTTTGCAACTCTCTTGTTTTATGTATAAAACCAAATAATTATAGAACAAGACTCAGAACCAGGAAAACCAAGTTTCCCACAGGTACATAATTGCCAGCTGCAGACTTTTGCATTGATTCCACTGAATTCCAGTGGCATCCAGACACTGCTGCCCATAAAATACACGTAGTTTGTTATCAAACTGCACTCCTTCTACAAGTCTTTTCCAAAATCTGAATACTGGTGACCCAAAGACATTGAAAGATGATCCCAAACTAGGAGTGGCCTCCAGCCGAGTAACAACTGCCCTTTATCCACCCCTGATGTAAATGCTGAAGCAAAAAACTTCTACTGCATCATCTGCAACTCAGATGGGAAATATTAAATCCCTGAGAGAAGAAACAAGACAAAAAATATAATTGATTACACAGAAAAAAAAAATCACATTTTAGTGGCTTGCTGGTGGATCAAGAGTCACCAAACCCTCTTCAACTATGAAATCCAGATGGGAAGGGATCAAATGACTGATAAACCAAAAAGTGCCTAATTAGCAGAGGGCTTTAAGGAGAATAATGGGATTGCTGCAGGAGGCTGTGAAGCAGGGAGCTGGGAAGGAGCCCATTTGTTAGTGGGATGCTCTTTTAACCTTGCAAGAGTATTTAAATCACCCCCTGAAAACAGCTCCTTCCCTGCTGCTGTTAAAAACACTCTTCTTATCATGTAACATCACGGCCAACTCTTGGTCACATCGTCCTGAGGCCTTTCCAAGGACAGGCAATGAGAGACACTGGCACATTTGCAGCACAAAGATAACAAGCAGCATTCAGGCTCTGATTTCCTCCTTTCCTCAGTGACAAATGGGGATTTTTTTTTATTGGCCCCAAGAAAATGAAACTGAAACGTGAAGGAAGAACTCTCATAAAAAGAGCAACGAGAAGAAGCACTTGGGAGCACGAGAGAATCCAACACAAGGGGAAACTTCTGAGCAGAGGAGGGGCTTCTGGTTGTCTCAATTTGTCAGATAGGCACGATCCAGAACTGCAAGAAAAGTGACTGTAGCACCACAGAAATGACAAGGCAATGAAAAATCACAGCTTCTCCCCATTGCTGGTTTCTGGCCTCAGTTACAGGGCAGAGTTGTTTTCAGTATTCCACGCTCAGTATGGCAACCCCACTAGATCCAGTGGGGAAGATCAGCACAAAAAGGTTAATTCTCATCTGTATGGACACAACCACAGCAGAGATACTTCACTATGCTTCAAGATGCTAGAAAAGCTTGTTTTAAAGACAGGTGTTGGGTCAGACAGTTCCTGAAGGCACTGACATCTAACATTTCCAGTCTATCACAAGAACTGCACTGTTTATCACAAAGACCCGTGACTAAATTTCTCACTTCAGGGTGCAAGATGATCCAGCACTGCTGTCCCACCTGCACCTCCAGAGCACAGTCCTTCCCTCCTGAAAAATCAACAGGAAGAGCTGCTGTTTGCTACAGCAGCAGCAGCACTCAAACCACATCTTCCTCTTACCAGCAAACTCAAATTTTTATTTACAACTCAAATCATTGTTCATGAGAACTCAGGAGAGCACCACTACTCTGCAGTTACAGTCGTGTGGCAACTGTTCTGCAAAGAACAGAATCACACAATCACAGAATCACACAATCACACAATGGTTTGGCTTGGAAGGGACCTTAAAAGTCACCAAGTTCCACCTCCTGCCATGGGCAGGGACACCTTCCACTAGCCCAGGTTGCTCCAAGCCCCGTCCAACCTGGCCTTGGACACTTCCAGGGATGGGATATCCTTACATGACATGTATCTCATCCTTATCTCTAGGCTCCACTGTTATTTCCAGAGTTTTCTTCCCAACATTTCATAAACTTTTCATTAACAAAAGTCCAATTACTGAAAGCCTGGGTTCACTGAGAAGCAAAAAATTGTGTGTGCTGTAGAATCAGAAACAATTCTATAAATCTCAACAGTGAAAAACTTTTTAATAGATTCATTGCCAGCATCCAGAGTTGCTAAGGTCACTGCAGGAGTATTCCTCACCAGTGTCCTTATTCCATTATTTATAAACATGGTATGAATTGTTTGGCTGTGCTATTCTAAAAAGCAAAAGGTCCATTAGCACTGGAGCCACAACAGTCTATCAAGTAAAGGCATCTTATAATAATAAACATGAAATTCTCTGTAAACAATAGACAAGAATTCTCTGCAAATTTAATTATCTTTGTTACATCATTTTTCAAAACTGATGAAAATGTAAACTAAACCCTGGAAACTGTTTATTTGCTTTTTAATTCCAGCAGCCTGACAACTACTTATCCTACCAATCACTATGTTACCACCCTGGTAAAACACAGGCAACTGATTTAAGCACTTAATAATGTTTAGGTTATTAAATGGGCAAATTAAAAAAAAAGTGGGGAGGGAAATGGCCATAATTCAACATAATATCTTTGTTTATAGACATCACAAATCTTGTTGTTAGCACCCAAGAGCTTTATTACAGCTGAGCCTTGAAAGTGAAGGTCCACAGAAATGAGTTGTAGGGACACGAGTCGGCCTCTGCTCAGAGCCTCTCACACAAAGGCTGTTCCAGAAGGCTCAGGATTCAGCTGAACAACAAATCTGACCTCACCTGGTTTAACCTGTGGCATAATCTGCTGCCAAATGCACCTTTCTCTTGTGGAAATGGCAGCATTTCAGTTCAGTCTCAATAAACGCCCTCTGAAAAATTTGCATCAAAAAATTGAAGTTCAAGATGCAGAACTGTAAAATGGTCAGAGTTGGAAGGAACCTCAAAGCTCATCTCATCCCACCCCCTTGCCCTGGGCAGGGACACCTTCCACTAGCCCAGGTTGCTCCAAGCCCCGTCCAACCTGGCCCTGGACACTTCCAGGGATGGGGCAGCCACAGCTTCTCTGGACAACCTGTGCCAGTAATGAGCATCATTTATAATAAGATGCTGAATAACTCTCTTAGGATGAAATAACAACAATAAAGGAGCTCAAAGACAGCGATTAGTAAAGACTTCCTCAAAAAAGTAATTGCTACTTATTCTGCATTCCTCAGCTTTGTATCCAAAGATGACACTTATTTTAAAAATTAAATTCTGCATCCTGTTAAAACACAGTGGTTAAAAATACAAATCTCTTCAAGTAGGTAGATACAGATTCAAAGAAAATGTGTTTTAGATTGGTGAATACAAGCAATTCAATAATTAAATCACTGCATCTCAGCCACTGCAACATAAGCTCCTCAGAGGGGGCAGCAAGACTAAGTCAAAAAAAGTCTGTTGTTCCTCAGTATAAAACCTGTCAGCAGAAACATGATTTCAGATGCCTAAATGTACATGACATGCACAAAACAAGGATTAAAACCTCCGTTTTCAAATGCTCTCTTTCCCACTAATGTCTGATATCTGTAACGGTCAAAAGACATGAAAAAACCCCCTAATAAGCCATGATTATCCTCACAGACTGTTCTGCATTACCCACACACAATGGCTGATCAATTAAGCCATTACAAACTCAACAACACTCCTTTGCCAGGGCAGCCTTTGTTCTCCACTTCTATTTTGTGGTGACCTTATTTTCCAGCTCTGATTCTTCTTTGAACGCATCTTTTTATTTTCACCTAATTCTCTCCTCTAGTAACATTTTAAAAGCTGAAGGACACACACCACAAACTGCATCCTGCCTTCTTCTCCCTTCCCAAGGATGCAGCAGGTGACTGTTCTCTGCAGCCTCCTGTGGCTGTGTGGATGGATGGCTCCAGGTTCATAATAAGGCTCATTTTATTTTGGTTTAATTTGGCTACTCTAAAGCCACCCTATCAGGTGGTTGCCCTGGTGTTGTTCAGGGTTCTCAGCACTGGCCTACTGGGTCTAAAAAAGGCCTGCTGTGTCTCTCCAGTGCCTTGAGAGACCATCAGCCAAGACAGCTCTTACTAAGTTAATAAACTGTGATTATCTTCTTGCTGCTGTGTTTAATTAAAACTGACATAAAATCTAAATCACTGGGCCAGCTGGACCCTAAAGGTTGAACCAACAAGGACACTGTGGAAGCCACTCTAGAAGTGCCTTTGGCATCTTCAAGGCAGCTGCCAGAAGTATTTTGGTGAAAACGTGGCTTTCCTGGGAAGAACTGAACTCCAGAGTTCAAGCACATACTTATTTTCAATACATCAGCCTCCTTCTTTGCTTAATCATTAAGGACAAATAGCTAAATATATTTTATTACATAATTCTGGAGTACCAGAAGTGGTTTACATGTCAGGCAGAATTATATGTCTCATTAGTAGGCACACAGCCACATTGCCAGCCAACATTTATGATCTCTGCAACTCCTGTAACGCTTCCATATGTTTTGTATATGTAACATTTTCTAGGAGACTGGAGGGGGATTATTCCCTTTTAGATTTGTGGCAGAAAAACCCAGATTAAACATAATGCCAAGAGGCAACTCCAGCAAACGACGTCTGAAGAGGAATTGTCTCTTCAACAGTTTGTTTTTACATAACTGTGTTCCAGCCATATGGTCACTTCTGTGCACGTTCAAGGAACCAACACCACAGCTCCAAACCCAGACTGTGGCACAGGTTATGTGCTATTTTTGCAGCCCACTTCCAACTTGGCTGAGCTCGGTTTCCAGGCGCCGGGCGCTGCTATTCCGGGGGCGCTGCGGAATCGCCGGGGATGGAACGTGGCGCAGAGAATCCCAAAATAATCCAGGCCATCTCACGAGCCACCCCAGAGTGTGGCAGCACAACCACTTCTCAAAAGGAGCAGCTCTGAAGTGCCAAAGTAGAGGCTGGTGCAGACCCCGCTGGGGGTGTGTTGGCACGGGAGGAAGGAGCCTCAGTCATCCCAACCCACGGCTTCACCAGCTCTGATCCCTTCACCAGTTGCTCATCCCCACAGCAACTAAAGGAGAGCAGGTTTTTCTTTTGAACACAATGTTTGTTTGCCTGTCCTAACTCCTGTTATAACTACAGCAACCTGAGCAGGGGGTTACTGGCAGCACCCTCTTTCTCAGGGGTGCCCTCTGTTCAGGGGCACATTTTCTAGCTGGATGTTACTGACTGGCATTGCAAGGAGAGAAAAGGAAATGCCACCCTGGAGTAGCTCAGTTGCCAACAAACTTGGCATTCAGAGAAGTTCTCCACGATAAAACACCGATTTAATTCAAATAGAAAATATTTCTCCATCAAGTTATTAATTTGGTGACTGGTTCACACCACAAGACAGAAGTTGTGCTCCAAAAACCCACAAAATGTACACTTGCAATTCAAGATTGTTAAACTAGATCCATCATTACACAAAAGTCTAATTATTATTTAAGGAAACATCTGATAGTTACTGAAACTTCACAAACATTTCTGCTTAAATAACTTGAGTTTTGTTCAGTACAAGGCATTTCTTTGAGTAGCTTGAAATATGCTGCCTTTGAGCCACTGTGTATGTGCCCCTGTTTTAATCAAATAGGCTCAGGACACTGAAAGGACAATTAATTTGCAATATTTTATCATGATTCACTTCTTTTTGATATTATTCAGTAACAGGATTACCACTATCTACAAAGGCTGTTCCTCCCATGTGCTTTTTCGAGCTGTTTGCCTGTGTAAATATTTTTTACTAAATGGCCCAAAAGTACAGAGAGATTTATTTCCTGTGGACTGCAGTTCATTTAGAACTGAACAGTGTTTTATGCATGTTGTTAAATTTTTATTAGAAATTAATGGCATCTACTGAATCACATTTTCTGGTCCAGATTTTCCTGCTGAAAACCACCAGGGCAGGGGACTACAAGAGCCATTCTGAGCTCTGCAGGGGATGGCAGATTGACTTGATACCACTGCTTGGATGGAAACTTCAAATACTGTAACTGCCAAGTTCCTTGATCCATCTAAACCCACCTTTTTCCCCACATGGTACCTGCCACAGCAAAATGACTTATTTATATGGTCATAAACACACTGAACTAAGAGGATTTCATTTGAGTAACAGGTAAAGACAACCACGTGACAAACCAGTTGTTAACCCTCTGCCACATTTGACTATTTGCTGTCTCCACTAGTCCAAACCCCCCAGAGAATTTTGTTTCCCCCTGAGGATCACTTTATATCGTAAACTCTGAGGAGATGTTTCAAAAACTTCAAAATCTCTGGTAAATCCAGTTTTAATCCATTATTACACTGGCACAGTGATTTCTGCACAACAGAAAGTCAGTTTTCCTCTGCTGGTTAGTCTGCCATGCTGGACTCGGCCTAAGTGGATTCATCTACTTGTTATTCTTTCAATAATTTTCCCTCCAAGCTTTCTAGGATCATCCCAGTTTCTTTTCTTAGAAAAAAAAATCTCACTGCTCTTCTTTGTATTGCCAATTAAACAGCTATGAAAAAACCCACATTACCAGGACAGCCATTTCACTTAAAAATTTCCTCAGATGATCAAAGTCTTGTTGTTCCTCACCAAAACCAGTCCTTTGCACAACAGTGCCTTGGTCTGATATCCAAGAGAAAGGTCCCTAAAAAGACATGGTAATTTCTAGAATCAAGACTAGTGCAAAGTAATCATTTGGACCCTCTCAAGTGTACATTTTTCTCCAAGTGAAGCAGCTAATTACTGATGTTCTCACTGACTCACCAGTTCTCCTTTCCTGCAACTAAGAGATTTAAATAAACCTCTTAACTTATTCTGAAGTTCTCTCTTCACCCCAACTTCAAGTGTCCACACTACAGTTTGAAATTATTCTTAGCAGGCTCTGTTTCATTTTTTAAAGCAGAACAGCATTTTTATCCTCAAAGTTTACATTTATGTGAAAGGTTGAGAGAACTGGGGCTGCTTAGTCTGGAGAAGAGAAGGTTCTTGGGAGACCTCACAGTTCCTTCCAGGGACTAAAGGGGCTCCAGGAGAGCTGAAGAGGAACTTTGGACAAAGGCTTGGAGTGACAGGACAAGGAGGAATGGCTTCCCACTGCCAGAGGGCAGGGTGAGATGGGATATTCGGGAGGAATTCTCCACTGTGAGGGTGGGGAGGCCCTGGCACAGGTTGCCCAGAGGAGCTGTGGCTGCCCCATCCCTGGGAGTGTCCAAGGCCAGGTTGGACGGGGCTTGGAGCAACCTGGGCTGGTGGAAGGTGTCCCTGCCCACAGTAGGGGGGTGGAATAAGGTGATTTTAAGGTTCCTTCCAACCCAAACCATTCTATAATTCTGTGTTTGACACACTTCCTGATCCAAGCTACAACTGGCAGTAGATTCCTGCATAAAAACCTCAGCTTAATTCTTCCACTGAAAGCAATGGCAAGCTCTTCATGTACTTCAAAAAAAGAGCAGCTCTCCAACACACTCTCAATTCACTAATTCTATTTATCAAAATTGTTGTCATTTAAGCAGGTATAAAACATTTTGGGGGATTACACATTTTAGTCATTAACAGACAAAAACAGTAGGAAAGGTTCCTGGCATAAATAGAAATAAAAACTAAAATTCTGAATTAAATATCTTGGTGTAAAATAAAACATTGAGACCTGATTGGATGTTAAGCTATTACAGCAGAGCATTTAGGATGGCCAAGAGGTAAAGTGAAAACTTCAGTCATGTTCTCAGAACCTGAATGCAGCTTCAGAACTGGCACAAGTTCAAAAGGGAACGGAGATTTTTCCACAGGCAAGGCTTATCCTACAATTTCGAGACTCTGCAGCTGAAACAGGTAGTAAACACTTTGAATAGAAGGAACTCAAATTAAAATATACTTGAGCAGTTCTCCAGGGTTCTGATCCTGCCCTAAATGACCCAGACAAATGAACCTCCCCCCGAACTCTGCATGATCAGCATCAGTGCCAAATTATCAACAAGCATTTTCTCAGTAGGATTATCTGTCTCTGAAAAATAATTACTCCTCATGGCCCTGCAAACAAACAAGCCATTTATGTGGGATTTACACTGAGTTAACTAGAATTTTCACAAATTCCTGCAACCAGCCTGACCTTCTGGATGCAATTAAGCTTTCAGTTTTCCCATTAATCTCCACTACACAAACCCAGTCCAGGATCATACTCCCACTCCTCCCAGTTTAATCTACTGAATTCTACTCTTACTGAAGAGTTATTTCCAGATAGCTCCAGGAGCCAGCATTGTTCTGACATGGATTTTGGGACAGAGTTTTTCCTGACATCCACACCCTGTTCATTTTTAGAAGGCAGTTTAAACAGCCAGGGGAGCTTCCAGCAAACCAGCATGATTTTCATCCAACTTTTCACTTGTAAGTTCCAACTAAGAGTTGAAGGAAGAGAATTGGGATCCCATCCTCCACATGCACAGAAATGCACCCCCCAGGTTCCTGTCAGCCTCTGGACACGAGACTCTTTAATCCACTGACAATAATATTGTAATTCTGGATGTGCATTAGATTCACCAAAATCAATTGCTGTGTGACAGGTATTCACTGTACTTGTGCTGCCACTGGAAATGCTGCTTGGTGTCATTTATTCCCTACTCCTTCAGCTGCCTCCACGACACCAAACTAAGCACTAAAGAAGGCATGTCTTGCTTGTAAGAAAATACATGAGTTGAAAAACACGTGTGTGTATCTGCACGTCAGGCAGTTACAAGCTGCTGATGTTTCCCTGAAGTGATTAAAGCTCTCAGATCTCTTCATGCAAGAAAACTACCCTGATAACTTCATCTTTTGCAGATACATCCCTCAAATCTTCAAAATATTTGTCAAATAAGTGTTCAGGATTCTTTACTGATCTCTGCAGAACACAGGCAGCACAAGAATCAGCAGGATACTTTAACCTAAACCACCTTGGCTTAAGAAGGCAACTCAGAAGGAAAACTGAGTGCCACTGTTGCTTTCCAGATTGCACTCACCCAGACAGCTTTGGGGACCAAATCACAGGAGAAATAAGAAAATGCCCTCAAATGCATAACTGAATAAGATTACTTCACCCAGCAGTTCACTACTACATACAACAGATCATTGTAAAATCTTATTTATTAATATTACTTAAGCTTGCAACACAGACCAAAAAATAGGCAGATAGAAATGTAGGGGTGTTAACAGCAGAAACTTTGGGTGGATGTTTAACACTTCTCCCCTTCTAGAGTTCCATTCCTCTTTGCTTGACTGCTACCAGAGTCAATCCCATGGGAAGGACAGCAGGGTCAGCACACATACTCCATCCACAGGTACTAAATGACACTCCAGTCACAGGTACTAAAATGACACTCCAGTCACAGGTGAACACCTAATAAAGATCAAATTAGAAAGTTTATACCTCTGAAAAAACTACAGTCTCCATGTTTATCACAGAATGGTTTGTGTTGGAAGAGGGACCTTAAGGATCACCTCGTTCCAACCCCCCTGCCATGACAGACACCAGCAGTTTTTACTTAGGAGGTTTTACTGACACATAATCAGAGCAACCTGTAGAATTTTCTCATGACTTCATCATTCCCACAAACCACTGCCATACTAAACTCATTGTGATGAGTAATCTCATGGAACACAACATATTATCCTTTAAATGACAGTGCATGCACAGGTAGCCAAATGTATTGCCAGGATACTCAATTTATCACCAGCAATATCACATGCTGGATAACTTGAGTATTTCTCAGTCTACCAAAATTTCTCAAAAAAACATATAAATACAAGGGCACTCAGTGCTGTTCCACACACAAAACTATTCCCTTCCCAACCCTATAATATGCTACATTAAAACAAACACTTTGTCTCAAATAACTGTAAAAAATGCCAATAACTTAAGGCACAGTCCCTCTCAATGCTCTGCTCAAAACAGCCCTATCAACACACCATTTTCAGTGGCTGAGTAAGAAAAGTACCCCAGATGGACTCTGCTGATTGGGATACAAATGCAAAAACTACCTGTGAAATCACAAAGCTCTTTTTTCCTTTGTTTAGTGTTTTTTTCCCTTTGTTTAGTGTTCCCTCCCTTTGGTACAGATCCCCACCATGGGAGGCAGAGGAGCCCAGTGTGAGCAGCCCTCCCACCTGACAATTTCCTTTGCAGATTTGCCTGCTTGTGCTGGAAGGAAGAACCCAATTTCCAAAGCTCCAGGCAGTCCACTTAAAACACAACTTCCCCGTTTTGAGCACACACACCACTTGCAGCTCGTGCTTTGAGGACACACAATCATGTTTGACCCTTGTAAGGCACAGGCTCAGCCTATTCCACTGCAAACTGGTAACGTGCCCCAGGTTTACATTTGTAACACAGGTATCTTTATGATATTTTGATTTCATAGTGCTGTAGATAGCACATGTTAAATGGAACTCTTCTTTAAAAAAAAATTCATCTTTAAGAATCTTACCCTATTTTTCTTTTTCTCTAAAATATCGCTTCTGCTATCACACCGTTTTCAACAGTTCAAGATTTCTCTAGTCAGTGTATTGCGACAATGCATAAGTGAATTAACAAGAATTAAGATAATTTGCCCCATTTGGCTCAGTTTCTATTTTCTACTCACACAGCCTCTGTCAAGGGGACTAATTTGGAAGAACACTAGAGTGTAATTTCTTCCTGTTCACAGAGTCAGACTCAGCATGGAACTGTTTCCTTATCAGTTCTCTAAGAGCTGTGTTTCTAAAGAATATATCCTTAACCCTCTTGGAATTCTCTGGATCATTAACATACCTATTTTTCCCTCATATATTTATATTACATGTCAGTGTAGAAGACTGTTTTAACCACTTGCTATTTAGGAAACTACTGAACGAACCTACTTCATCCACAATGATGCTGGAAATGAAGCACTAAGAAGCATCTAAAATTCCCCACAGCACCAAGTTCTGAAGTATTTTGGGTTTTTTTTTTAAGAAATGTAAAACTAAAGTCTGGACAGCTAAACTGACACATTAACAGCAGCACATGCACTGAGGATTTCGACCAACACTGTGACAATACTGAAAATTAAAGATACTGAGCATGAACTGCAGCAACAGCAATGGAAATAAAACACTGATGCTTTCTCAGGAGAGCATCCACTCCCTCCTACAGCTCTAGGCACCTTTAAACTACAGTTTGTATGACAAGTACAATTTTCAAGTGCCTGTTGCCTGTCCATTCCTGCATTTTGGAGCACTGTGTGCCTGGGTTTGGGTGCCATCCCAGCCCATGGCAGGGGGATTAAAACCAAATGATCTCTAAGGTCCCTTCCAAACCAAGCCTTTCTGTGATTCTATGATTTCATGTACTCAGCTACACAGTTTTACAGACAAAGTCTCAAAGATGCTTAAAATGTGAAGTGCTACTTATCTGCAACTTGGAAAAAAATATTAATTTAATAACAAGCTCTCAGAGGTGTTGTTATTGGTATTTTGATGTCTAAGATGTTCTACAGGTAAGCCAAGCCACAATCTTTGGGCTCCTCTCCTCAGCACGATGCTTCCAAGCATTATGTGCAGAATGCCATGGGAATATCCAGGGCTATCCAAGGACACCCAGGCCCAGGAGCTGCTGGGCAGTTAATGAACACCTGCTCACTCACCTTTCCCACACCAAACACCCCCCAAAATCCCAGGTCTTCACAAACATTTAAATCACACGTTTTATATTGAATTCCGAGTATTTTGACCCCCACTGTGGCATTACTGAAAAGTAACCACACTGACAACAAAGTGCAGCTGAAGAAGTTTTAGGCTCGTTACACAGGGACAAATCACAGGAAAAATAAATTCTATCCAGCTCCTGCACTGAATTTCTCAGCTGTTCCAGCTCAGCCCCTGCCCTTGCTAAAGCCCACAGGGAAAGCAGAGCCAAGGCTCCCTGTGCCAAGGTGGAGACAGTGGCAAGGGAGGATTCCTGGGACTCATTCCTCACATTTATCCATCAGAGCCAGGGAGAAGGTGTGATGTGACACTGAACTTCGCTCACCAAGGTGGCCACAGGTGAAACCACAGCCTGGTTTTGCCTCAGGAGTGGCTCCAATGGCTAATGCAGGAGTGAAGCCATGGGATGAGTTCTGTTGCTGCCTCCTCCTGCAAACCTCCCAGCAGCTGCTTAAAAATCAACACTTCCCTAATAAATGTAAATATTGAGAGGACAGTTCCTCCTTCAAAGCAAAGACAGAGAGAACATTAAGGTCGACCTGAAATTAGTCCTATTGGTTTTTATTTCATCAGTGTGAGATTGTGGGTTTTTTTCACTTCAGATAAGGAATATAAAAATTGACAGTCCCCACTTGATAAGAGACTAATTAGCCTGGTATTTTCTCTTTAGATTCAGCTAGCCTGCAATGCTTTCAAATACAATAGTACAAGAAATCTTCTTCCAAACAGTTGCAGAATAACACCTTTCAAAGAGACCCTTCTAAGGCTGGGTAATTAGTTAGCAACCTTGAAACCTTCAAACTGAAGATGTTCTAGGTTTATTATACATGGGAAAAAAAAATCACAAGAAAGAGAAATTCGATTCAGCTACTGAGAATCACAGCAAATTTGCTACTGCTTGAAGTTATGCTACCAGAGAATTTGTTGCTAAGACAAGTTTTAAATAGGACAAGGATCTGAAGGTCACCTCCAACACCACAAAATTCAGAATTTCATTTCTTTCATGACTCGGTAGAGACACTTTCCTCATGTTTTGTTGTCCTGATACCTCAACTTCGTTGGGGATTTGCCCCTTTCTGCCCGAAGATGTTGCAAAATTGAAAGTAGATGCAAAAAGTGTGAAAGGAAAACAAGTTGTCCTTCTTCCCCAAAGCGTCCAGCCAGTGCAGCTTCCCTGATTAAAGGCAAACACCACAGCATGTGCACCCTAATTAATGGAGAGACATGTCCTTAGTGTTCTAAAGTCATAATTGCTCAAATCTATTACCCCACCACAGAGTGTAGCAGCATAATTTAGTCCCTTATGACAGGCTTAGGGAAGAGTACACACTTCTGTAGTGCTTGTTGGAGTGTGTGCTGGTGCATATGTTTGAGAAGAAACATGGATTTATCTTGTTCTGTCCATATAGATTTCCTTCCATTTAATAAATAAGTCATTAGGAGAACAACAGCCAAGCCCTACCCCGCTCACAGAGAAGCTTTTCAAGGCTGATATTGTCTCATCTCAACATATTAACTCAGAAGTTTTATTTTTTATTTTCTTTGGGGCTTTTGCCTCCACAAGGCATCCAGGTGCTTTTTAATGTATGCAGCAAACACACATCCATTGATTTTCTATGGTGAACAATGAAATAGAAATGTAAAAAAAACCCAGAATATCTTTATGTCTCACTTGAATTTTCAATGTCCCACTCGAATCTTCATTTGAACTGCCCACCATTATTATTTACAGCAGCTGTTTGATGGAAGAGTATCCCAGAGATTCCTTCAGAAATCAGGGGATACAGAGTGATCACTATGCTCCAAAATCCTGTGTTTACTTGCTTTTCCCTGTTTACTGGCATGTTCTATCAGTTCTACACAGAGTTCAAGGAGGACTTAAAACACACTTATCTGTTCAAAATCCAATTACAAACATATTCCCCAGTCCTGACATGCTGCCAGAGGATTTCACATCCAAGGGGCAGACTTTGAGCTTCACTTATTAACATGTAAACCAGCTGTGGGAGCTGGGCAAAATGTATCAGAGAACACTCTTGTCAACCAGTTCAAAGAACCAAGTCTTTTTAATAACTCTGATGCAGTAATGAAAAAGGAGGTGAGAATACATTAGGAATTTTATTCAGACATCCCAGCAGTTCAGCTGCTTCTGCCAGTCATGTGCCAGCTGCCTTCCTTGCCCCTTAAGGCCAGAGTTTTCCTGCTTATTGCCACAACATCAAAACCCAAACAAACACGAAGCTGTAACTCCCTGGAAGATTTAATCTCAGCGAGGGTGATGTTATGCTTGGCAAAAGGAATAAATCACTGATATTCTCGTGCTTTCCTGGTATGAAGTATCACTCGGAGAGGAAAAAATCCACGGAAAAATGTGAAAGCATTACAAACACCCAGCATTCCATGCAGCTTTCCATGCCATGCTGCTCTACCAACCCCAGCAAGGAATGTGACAGCACATGCTTTGCATTACTCTTTTTCTGCTCACATGGAAGCAGGATCTTGGGGAAATAACATAAATGGCCATTCTGGCATGAACTACACTCATTTAGCCCATCAGGCCACCTGTTGAAGAAAAGTTCATGGAGGTCCATGCTTCAGATCCTTGTGAAATTCTAGCAGAAGGGTATGGATGCCAGTTAAATTCCTGACCCAGCCACTCATTTAATGAAACAAAAAAAGGTTGTTGTGGGGTGTGGGGGGAATTATACAAGCGTGTACGTCACCACCATGAGGAGGGGCTGAGTAAAACCTCATACCAGCTCTTTAGCCTGTTACATGGACACCTGTCTCATTTAGGAATTATTCCTCAATCCAGCTTGACACCTATGGAACTGTCTGGGCTCTCTAACAGCCTAAATCCTGTATGTGGCATTTTTTTTCAGCTGATGGGTTACTCACTGTTCATTTCTGCTCATCACAACATGTGCCTCTAAGCAACAAAAGCACTGCTTCTATTCCTGGACTGGATCACTGAGCCTTTTACAAGAGGGGAACAACTGCTTCCACAACAAATAGCAAATAGCAGACACATTTCTTCTCAGGCAGACTGAAATTCTCAGTAATAGCCATTTGCCCAAGTTTCTAAACTTCCCCCCCTAAAACCCCAAACCTACTCACGCTGTGACTGATTTTCTCTTGCTCTCTCCAATTTGGTTTTTATTTGGCCTTGGTCAAGAGAATAAGATGAACATCCTTAGAAATGCATGAGAATCATCAGGCTTGGCAGGGTCAGACAGGGGTGCCAGAGGGAGCACGCCAGCAGATTCTGAATGGACTGCAGCAGCTTTGGGAGCTGGGGCAGTATTTGCAGACAAGACCTGGTTTTTTTTTTTTCAACTGCTGAACCAGCCTTTCCCTTTAATGGCAGAAAGAAACACCAACCCAGTGTCAGTGCTACAACTAATCTGGCAAAAAACATATAACCACTGATGTGCAATGGAAAAAGACACAGCAAACAACATATTCCCAACATAATAAGAGAACAGCAAAGCCTTGCAAGAGTTTCAATTTTTTTAAAAAATTGGATGTTTTATTTTGCTTTTTAAGGTTTTGCATTTGGAAGATACAGTATCAATCACCTTAAAAGTCTTTCTCTTTTAGTGGATTTGGAGTCTGAAATACAAAAAAAAAAAAAAATGAAAAAAGGAAAGAAAAAGTCTGGCACAGGTTGCCAGGGAAGCTGTGGCTGCCCCTGAATCCCTGGAAGTGTCCAAGGCCAGACTGGATGGGGCTTGGAGTAGCCTGGGCTAGTGGAAGGTGTCCAGGCCCAGGGAAGGATGTTGGAACTAGAGGGTCTCAAAGGTCCCTCCAATCCCAACCATTTTGTGATTCTATGATACTGATACCAAATGTATAATTTAATGCTCAATGTCAAATTTATTTTAAGGAATGGTTTAGGTGGGGCCTCAAGCACAGTTTTGAGTCCAGTGCTCCTTGCAGGAACTCCTTTAACTTTTCTTTCTTTTCTGGCCCTTTTGCACCAAGGCAGCCCATGTCATCACTCAAAGCTGCACAGGTGTTATGACTCCTATGACTCTCTGTATCTTTTTTTCCCCTAAAAAGACAGGTTTTTGGACTGGAATACAAACAGAAACTTGCCCAATCTCATTGCAACAACACAGAAAGCTCATAACTTCAGCTGGCATCAGTGCATTCAGTGCACAAACACACTTGCAAGCCATCAACCCGTGTGCCTGTATTTCTAACGGGGACAATCACAGGAGCTGTGCCTCACTGTCCCTGGGGATCTGGGACAGCAGCGTTTCTGCACTGCCAGTGTCTCCACCATCACCAGCTCAGAGACATGGAAAACATTTCTGTTGTCAGCTCGCAGATGAGCAGCCAAGCACGGAAACACAAAGTTTGCTGTAATAGCTATTTGGAAATAAGTGCCAGTGTATATTGCAGATGCTCTCTCAAAACACATGTATCTCGAGTTTGTTGTTGGCTGCTTCTTTTTTTTTTTTTTTTAAATCCTAACACACTTCTAAATAGCTGTTCAGTTCTTAAGGACTGTGGTGCAGCCTGTGCCTCCACAGAGAACACAGCTGAGGACTGGTAAAAAGACGAGGCTTTTAGAGTTACATGTCACTCATCCGAGGGGATTTATTCCTAAAACACCACACATCCTGTCTATGCTTCATCACAAACAAGTGACTCTAACCAAAGCCCTATTTCTGTAAAACAGAGTGATTTCTACCGCCTATAACACTTCATTTTTTCTGCAGTTTTTCACTCAGGTTTAATTTTGCTTCTTAACAATTCAGTTTTGGATAACCAATAAAGTGAGAGCCACCAGTAGCAAACTATACCAACACAACCACATTCCAGTTACGAAAGCACAGTTTGAGTAAAATAAGATGTATTGCACATGCATGTGACTCTAAAGACTCCCAATGCCTGCTGCTGTAAGAGAAACTCAGTCTCTGAGGGTCTCCCTAAACAGGTTGAAGTCAAAGACTGAGGTGATTAAGACAAATTGCCCACAGTATTTTTATCTCTTGTCCCAAACTGAAAAAGTAACTATTGCTAAGACCAAAGTAGAAGGAAAAGTCACAAGTTGAATGAAAGCAGTTTCACTGGAATGAACAATTTCAATGAATAGCTATCTTTTCTCCATAATCCGGTGAACCAAAAAAAAAAAAGATAAAAAAGTCGTGAGCAAAGCAGTGGTTTTCCAGCAAACACATAAAGGGACAGGGGCCAGGTCATCAAAAAACCTTTATGTCTCAGCTAGAAATAGGCAGAATAAGTGGAAAGAAAGGAAGAAATGTTAAAAAGAAGAAACCATGTCCTGGGTTCATCCCCAGCCCTGGGGGCACCAGGGCAGGGGGGGTTCTGCCGCTCTGCTGCGCTCTCAGCAGACCCCACCTGCAGTGCGGCCTCCAGCTCTGGGGTCCCCGACACAACAAGGCCAGGGAACTGCTGCAGCAAGGCCACACCAGGCCACCAAGGGGCTCAGGGCACTCCAGCACCTCCCTTCTGCAGACAGGCTGGCAAACTTGGGGCTCTTCAGCCTGGACAAGAGAAGGTTGTGTGGAGACCTGGCAGAAACCTTCCCCTGTGGGAAGGGGCCTCCAAGGAAGCCAGAGGGTGACTCTTGGTCAGCAACTGTAGTGACAAGACAAGGGAGAATGGGCTCAAACTGACAGACAAGAGGGTTAGAGTTGATATTAGGAAAATACTGATTCCTGTGAGGGTGGTGAGGCCCTGGCAGGGGCTGGGCAGAGAGGCTGTGGATGCCCCATCCCTGGCAACATTCAAGGACCACTTCGACAGGACCCTGAGCAACCTGGTCAGGTTGGAATAAGATGATTTTAAGGTCCCTCCCAAGTCAAACCATTCAAGGATTCCATCATTCCATGATCCCCATCCCCAACTGCTGAGCGGCCCCACAACTCCTGTGACATCAGAGCTGCCAGAGCTGTGCCCGTGTTCCATGTGGAACTGCCAGGGCCCGGCGACGAGCACAACGCAGCCATTCCCCTGCTGACAGCGAGACCTGAGCAGCTCCCAGGGAACGCTCGACAGGTGATATCTACAAGACTCGTCAGTTCTGTACTCAGTCTACTGTCTGCAGCTCAGCAGCCATTCCAGCAGGATGGGCAACTTCCTCCCAGTGAAGGTACAGTGCCAATCCATGCAGGTGGGAAACCCCTGACTTCCAAGGAAGGCTGGAGCTCAGTGGGGCTGGTGTGGGACAGGGACCCCTCTCTGAGGTTGTGCTCCCTTACACAGACTGCCGGAGATTCCGAGGAAGAGATGGATGTGGATGTTGTGGTGGATACCGAGGAGAGGATGGAGGTGGACACACAAGAGATGGAAGAACAGATGGAAGTCGATGAGGTGGAGGAGATCGAGCAGATGGAGGTTGACCAGCAAGATGAGGAGGAGGACATGGTGCTGGGATGAGGACAGTCCCCCAGCAGCACGACAGGCACGTACTGGCCATGCCCTGCCCCGGGGTCACCTGCTGGGTGTGCCAGGCTGGGGGCACAGGGAACACCCAGCAGGGCCCGACTGCACTGACCGTGCCCTGCTTTTCTTCCAGGACTGACGGACCTGCCGGCCATGGAATTGGCCCCTCTGTACATATGTTTTTCATTTTTTCCTGTAAATATGTTTTACATAATTCACTTTTTAAGAAGACTGTAGTTTGGATAAAGAAGATAGTTTAAGAAGATAGATTTCTAATAAGATAGTTTTTTGATAATAGTTTTTTTTAAGAAGATAAGGTTTTATTTAAGAAGATAGTTTTTTATTAAGATGTTAGTTTTTTAAAGAAGATAAGTTTTCTTTTCAAGAAGATAGTTTTTTATTAAGTAGATATTTTTATTTAGAAGATAGTTGTTTTTATTAAGAAGATATTTTTATTAAGAAGAGAGTTGTTTTTTCAAGAAGATAATAGTTTTTATTAAGAAGATGGTTCTTCATATTAAGACGGTTGTCATCAAGAAGACTCTTGCTTCTGTAAAGAAGAATGCTGGATTTATTAAGAAAATTCAGAAAAAGTCAATAAATTCTGTAGACATCTCTGATATGTTTTTGTTTTATTGTCCTTCTGTAAATACATTTCAAAGACTACTGTTGTTCCATGGGCCCTTAGAATGTGCCCTCTCAGCCCAGACCCCCCGGTCCCGTGTCCTGGGCTCATCCCCAGCCCTGGGGGCAGCAGGGCAGGGGGGGTTCTGCCGCTCTGCTGCGCTCTCAGCAGACCCCAGCTGCAGTGCGGCCTCCAGCTCTGGGGTCCCCGACACAACAAGGCCAGGCAACTGCTGCAGCAAGGCCACACCAGGCCACCAAGGGGCTCAGGGCACTCCAGCACCTCCCCTCTGCACACAGGCTGGCAAAGTTGGGGCTCTTCAGCCTGGACAAGAGAAGGTTGTGTGGAGACCTGGCAGAAACCTTCCCCTGTGGGAAGGGGTCTCCAAGGAGGGTGACTCTTGGTCAGCAACTGTAGTGACAGGACAAGGGGGAATGGGCTCAAACTGACAGAGAGTTAGATTTTCATGTTAGGAAAACATTGTTTCCTGTGAGGGTGGTGAGGCCCTGGCAGGGGCTGTGCAGAGAGGCTGTGGATGCCCCATCCCTGGCAACATTCAAGGACCACTTCGACAGGACCCTGAGCAACCTGGTCAGGTTGGAATAAGATGATTTTTAAGGTCCCTCCTAAGTCAAACCATTCAAGGATTCCATCATTCCATGACCCCCAACCCACTGCCGAGTGACTCCACAACTCCTGTGACATCAGAGCTGCCAGAGCTGTGCCCGTGTTCCATGTGGAACTGCCAGGGCCCGGCGACGAGCACAACGCAGCCATTCCCCTGCTGACAGCGATCTGTGAGCAGCTCCCAGCGCACCCTCATCAGGTGATCCCTGAGTGACCCGTGAGTCCTGGACTCAACCTACTCTCTGGAGCTCTGCAGCCATCCCAGCAGGATGGGCAACCTCCTCCCAGTCAAGGTACAGTGCCAATCCATGCAGGTGGGAAACCCCTGACTTCCAAGGAAGGATGGAGCTCAGTGGGGCTGGTGTGGGACAGGGACCCCTCTCTGAGTTTGTGCTCCCTTACACAGACTGCTGGAGATACAGAGGAAGAGATGGATGTGGACGTTGTGGTGGATGCAGAGGATATGATGGAGGTGGACGTCCAAGAGTTTGATGAAGAGATGGAGGTCGATGTGGTGGAGGAGATCGAGGAGATGGAGGTTGACCAGCAAGATGAGGAGGAGGACATGGTGCTGGGATGAGGACAGTCCCCCAGCAGCGCGACAGGCACGTACTGGCCATGCCCTGCCCCGGGGTCACCTGCTGGGTGTGCCAGGCTGGGGGCACAGGGAACACCCAGCAGGGCCTGACTGCACTGACCGTGCCCTTGCTTTTCTTCCAGGACTGACGGACCTGCCGGCCATGGAATCGGCCACTCTGTATATATGTTTTTAACTTTTTTCTGTAAATATGTTTTATATTATTCACTTTTTAAGAAGATTGTAGTTTGGATAGAGAAAATAGTTTAAGAAGATAGATTTTTAGCAAGAAGATAGTTTTTTCATAAGAGAATAGTTTTTTTAAGAAGATAAGTTTTCTTTTAAAGAAGATAGATTTTTATTTAAGATAGTTTTTTATGAAGATGTTAGTTTTTTAAGAAGACAAGTTTTCTTTTTAAGAAGATAGTTTTTTATTAAGAAGATTTTTTTTTATTTAGAAGATAGTTGTTTTTATTAAGAAGATATTTTTATTAAGAAGAGAGTTGTTCATTAAGAAGATTGTTGTTTTTATTAAGAAGATGGTTATTATACTAAAATTGTTGTCATCAAGAAGACTGTCGTTTTCATAAAGAAGAATGATGGGTTTTTAAAAAAATTCTGAAAATATCAATAAATTCTGTACACGTGTCTCATATGTTGTTGGTTTATTGTCCTTCTGTAAATACATTTCAAAGACTGTTGTTGTTCCATGGTCCTTAGATTGTGTCCTCTCAGCCCAGACCCCCCCGTGTCCTGGGCTCATCCCCAGCCCTGGGGGCAGCAGGGCAGGGGGGGTTCTGCCGCTCTGCTGCGCTCTCAGCAGACCCCAGCTGCAGTGCGGCCTCCAGCTCTGGGGTCCCCGACACAACAAGGCCAGGCAACTGCTGCAGCAAGGCCACACCAGGCCACCAAGGGGCTCAGGGCACTCCAGCACCTCCCCTCTGCAGACAGGCTGGCAAACTTGGGGCTCTTCAGCCTGGACAAGAGAAGGTTGTGTGGAGACCTGGCAGAAACCTTCCCGTGTGGGAAGGGGCCTCCAAGGAAGCCGGAGGGTGACTCTTGGTCAGCAACTGTAGCGACAGGACAAGGGGTTCAAACTGACAGAGGGGAGGGTTAGATTTGATGTTAGGAAAATAATGATTCGTGTGAGGGTGGTGAGGCCCTGGCAGGGGCTGTGCAGAGAGGCTGTGGATGCCCCATCCCTGGCAACATTCAAGGACCACTTGGATGGGACCCTGAGCAACCTGGTCAGGTTGGAATAAGATGATTTTTAAGGTCCCTCCTAAGTCAAACCATTCAAGGATTCCATCATTCCATGATCCCCAACCCACTGCCGAGTGACCCCACAACTCCTGTGACATCAGAGCTGCCAGAGCTGTGCCCGTGTTCCATGTGGAACTGCCAGGGCCCGGCGACGAGCACAACGCAGCCATTCCCCTGCTGACAGTGATCTGTGAGCAGCTCCCAGCGCACCCTCGACAGGTGATCCCTGAGTGACCCGTGAGTCCTGGACTCAACCTACTCTCTGGAGCTCTGCAGCCATCCCAGCAGGATGGGCAACCTCCTCCCAGTCAAGGTACAGTGCCAATCCATGGAGGTGGGAAACCCCTGACTTCCAAGCAAGGCTGGAGCTCGGTGGGGCTGGTGTGGGACAGGGACCCCTCTCTGAGGTTGTGCTCCCTTACACAGACTGCCAGAGATACAGAGGAAGAGATGGATGTGGACGTTGTGGTGGATACCGAGGAGAGGATGGAGGTGGACACACAAGAGATGGAAGAACAGATGGAAGTCGATGAGGTGGAGGAGATCGAGCAGATGGAGGTTGACCAGCAGATGAGGAGGAGGACATGGTGCTGGGATGAGGACAGTCCCCCAGCAGCACGACAGGCACGTACTGGCCATGCCCTGCCCCGGGGTCACCTGCTGGGTGTGCCAGGCTGGGGGCACAGGGAACACCCAGCAGGGCCCGACTGCACTGACCGTGCCCTTGCTTTTCTTCCAGGACTGACGGACCTGCCGGCCATGGAATTGGCCCCTCTGTACATATGTTTTTCATTTTTTCCTGTAAATATGTTTTACATAATTCACTTTTTAAGAAGACGGTAGTTTGGATAAAGAAGATAGTTTAAGATGATAGATTTCTAATAAGATAGTTTTTTGATAATAGTTTTTTTAAGAAGATAAGGTTTTTTTAAGAAGATAGTTTTTTATTAAGATGTTAGTTTTTTAAAGAAGATAAGTTTTCTTTTCAAGAAGATAGTTTTTTATTAAGTAGATATTTTTTTTTAGAAGATAGTTGTTTTTATTAAGAAGATATTTTTATTAAGAAGAGAGTTGTTTTTTCAAGAAGATAATAGTTTTTATTAAGAAGATGGTTCTTGATATTAAGACTGTTGTCATCAAGAAGACTCTTGCTTCTGTAAAGAAGAATTCTGGATTTATTAAGAAAATTCGGAAAAAGTCAATAAATTCTGTACAGGTGTCTTATATGTTGTTGTTTTATTGTCCTTCTGTAAATACATGTCAAAGATTATTGTTGTTCCATGGGTCCTTAGATTGTGTCCTCTCAGCCCAGACCCCCCCGTGTCCTGGGCTCATCCTCAGCCCTGGGGGCAGCAGGGCAGGGGGGGTTCTGCCGCTCTGCTGCGCTCTCAGCAGACCCCACCTGCAGTGCGGCCTCCAGCTCTGGGGTCCCCGACACAACAAGGCCAGGCAACTGCTGCAGCAAGGCCACACCAGGCCACCAAGGGGCTCAGGGCACTCCAGCACCTCCCCTCTGCACACAGGCTGGCAAAGTTGGGGCTCTTCAGCCTGGACAAGAGAAGGTTTTGTGGAGACCTGGCAGAAACCTTCCCCTGTGGGAAGGGGTCTCCAAGGAAGCCGGAGGGTGACTCTTGGTCAGCAACTGTAGTGACAGGACAAGGGGGAATGGGCTCAAACTGACAGAGAGTTAGATTGTCATGTTAGGAAAACATTGTTTCCTGTGAGGGTGGTGAGGCCCTGGCAGGGGCTGTGCAGAGAGGCTGTGGATGCCCCATCCCTGGCAACATTCAAGGACCACTTCGACAGGACCCTGAGCAACCTGGTCAGGTTGGAATAAGATGATTTTTAAGGTCCCTCCTAAGTCAAACCATTCAAGGATTCCATCATTCCATGATCCCCATCCCCACTGCTGAGCGGCCCCACAACTCCTGTGACATCAGAGCTGCCAGAGCTGTGCCCGTGTTCCATGTGGAACTGCCAGGGCCCGGCGACGAGCACAACGCAGCCATTCCCCTGCTGACAGTGAGCCCTGAGCAGCTCCCAGGGAACGCTCATCAGGTGATCTCGACAAGACTTGTCAGTCCTGGACTCTCCCTGCTCTCTGGAGCTCTGCAGCCATCCCAGCAGGATGGGCAACCTCCTCCCAGTCAAGGTACAGTGCCAAGCCATGCAGGTGGGAAACCCCTGACTTCCAAGGAAGGCTGGAGCTCAGTGGGGCTGGTGTGGGACAGGGACCCCTCTCTGAGGTTGTGCTCCCTTACACAGACTGCTGGAGATACCGTGGAAGAGATGGACGTGGATGTTGTGGTGGATACCGAGGAGAGAATGGAGGTGGACGTCCAAGAGTTTGATGAAGAGATGGAAGTTGATGTGGTGGAGGAGATCGAGGAGATGGAGGTTGACCAGCAAGATGAGGAGGAGGACATGGTGCTGGGATGAGGACAGTCCCCCAGCAGCACGACAGGCACGTACTGGCCATGCCCTGCCCCGGGGTCACCTGCTGGGTGTGCCAGGCTGGGGGCACAGGGAACACCCAGCAGGGCCCGACTGCACTGACCGTGCCCTTGCTTTTCTTCCAGGACTGATGGACCTGCCGGCCATGCAATCGGCCATGCTGTACATAGTTTTTCATGTTTTTCTGTAAATATGTTTTACATAATTCACTTTTTAAGAAGACTGTAGTTTGGATAAAGAAGATAGTATAAGATGATAGATTTCTAATAAGATAGTTTTTTGATAATAGTTTTTTTAAGAAGATAAGGTTTTATTTAAGAAGATAGTTTTTTATTAAGATGTTAGTTTTTTAAAGAAGATAAGTTTTCTTTTTAAGAAGATAGTTTTTTATTACGTAGATATTTTTATTTAGAAGATAGTTGTTTTTATTAAGAAGATATTTTTATTAAGAAGAGAGTTGTTTTTTCAAGAAGAATTGTTTTTATTAAGAAGATGGCTGTTGATATGAAGACTTGTCATCAAGAAGACTTGCTTCTGTAAAGAAGAATGCTGGATTTTTAAAAAAAGTTTGGAAAAAGTCAATAAATTCTGTAGACATCTCTGATATGTTGTTGGTTTATTGTCCTTCTGTAAATACATGTCAAAGATTATTGTCATTACATGGGCCCTTAGAATATGCCCTCTCAGTCCAGACCCCCCCCCCGTGTCCTGGGCTCATCCCCAGCCCTGGGGGCAGCAGGGCAGGGGGGGTTCTGCCGCTCTGCTGCGCTCTCAGCAGACCCCAGCTGCAGTGCGGCCTCCAGCTCTGGGGTCCCCGACACAACAAGGCCAGGCAACTGCTGCAGCAAGGCCACACCAGGCCACCAAGGGGCTCAGGGCACTCCAGCACCTCCCTTCTGCAGACAGGCTGGCAAACTTGGGGCTCTTCAGCCTGGACAAGAGAAGGTTGTGTGGAGACCTGGCAGAAACCTTCCCCTGTGGGAAGGGGCCTCCAAGGAGGGTGACTCTTGGTCAGCAACTGTAGTGACAGGACAAAGGGTTCAAACTGACAGAGGGGAGGGTTAGATTTGATGTTAGGAAAATACTGATTCGTGTGAGGGTGGTGAGGCCCTGGCAGGGGTTGTGCAGAGAGGCTGTGGATGCCCCATCCCTGGCAACATTCAAGGACCACTTGGATGGGACCCTGAGCAACCTGGTCAGGTTGGAATAAGATGATTTTTAAGGTCCCTCCTAAGTCAAACCATTCAAGGATTCCATCATTCCATGATCCCCATCCCCACTGCCGAGTGACCCCACAACTCCTGTGACATCAGAGCTGCCAGAGCTGTGCCCGTGTTCCATGTGGAACTGCCAGGGCCCGGCGACGAGCACAACGCAGCCATTCCCCTGCTGACAGTGATCTGTGAGCAGCTCCCAGCGCACCCTCGACAGGTGATCCCTGAGTGACCCGTGAGTCCTGGACTCAACCTACTCTCTGGAGCTCTGCAGCCATCCCAGCAGGATGGGCAACCTCCTCCCAGTCAAGGTACAGTGCCAATCCATGCAGGTGGGAAACCCCTGACTTCCAAGGAAGGATGGAGCTCAGTGGGGCTGGTGTGGGACAGGGACCCCTCTCTGAGGTTGTGCTCCCTTACACAGACTGCCGGAGATACGGAGGAAGAGATGGATGTGGACATTGTGGTGGATACCGAGGAGAGGATGGAGGTGGACACACAAGAGATGGAAGAACAGATGGAAGTCGATGAGGTGGAGGAGATCGAGGAGATGGAAGTTGACCATCAAGATGAGGAGGAGGACATGGTGCTGGGATGAGGACAGTCCCCCAGCAGCACGACAGGTACGTCCTGGTCATGCCCTGCCCCGGGGTCACCTGCTGGGTGTGCCAGGCTGGGGGCACAGGGAACACCCAGCAGGGCCCGACTGCACTGACCGTGCCCTTGCTTTTCTTCCAGGACTGACGGACCTGCCGGCCATGGAATTGGCCCCTCTGTACATATGTTTTTCATTTTTTCCTGTAAATATGTTTTACATAATTCACTTTTTAAGAAGACGGTAGTTTGGATAAAGAAGATAGTTTAAGAAGATAGATTTCTAATAAGATAGTTTTTTGATAATAGTTTTTTTAAGAAGATAAGGTTTTTTTAAGAAGATAGTTTTTTATTAAGATGTTAGTTTTTTAAAGAAGATAAGTTTTCTTTTCAAGAAGATAGTTTTTTATTAAGTAGATATTTTTATTTAGAAGATAGTTGTTTTTATTAAGAAGATATTTTTATTAAGAAGAGAGTTGTTTTTTCAAGAAGATAATAGTTTTTATTAAGAAGATGGTTCTTGATATTAAGACTGTTGTCATCAAGAAGACTCTTGCTTCTGTAAAGAAGAATTCTGGATTTATTAAGAAAATTCGGAAAAAGTCAATAAATTCTGTACAGGTGTCTTATATGTTGTTGTTTTATTGTCCTTCTGTAAATACATGTCAAAGATTATTGTTGTTCCATGGGCCCTTAGATTGTGTCCTCTCAGCCCAGACCCCCCCGTGTCCTGGGCTCATCCCCAGCCCTGGGGGCAGCAGGGCAGGGGGGGTTCTGCCGCTCTGCTGCGCTCTCAGCAGACCCCAGCTGCAGTGCGGCCTCCAGCTCTGGGGTCCCCGACACAACAAGGCCAGGCAACTGCTGCAGCAAGGCCACACCAGGCCACCAAGGGGCTCAGGGCACTCCAGCACCTCCCCTCTGCACACAGGCTGGCAAAGTTGGGGCTCTTCAGCCTGGACAAGAGAAGGTTGTGTGGAGACCTGGCAGAAACCTTCCCCTGTGGGAAGGGGTCTCCAAGGAGGGTGACTCTTGGTCAGCAACTGTAGTGACAGGACAAGGGGGAATGGGCTCAAACTGACAGAGAGTTAGATTTTCATGTTAGGAAAACATTGTTTCCTGTGAGGGTGGTGAGGCCCTGGCAGGGGCTGTGCAGAGAGGCTGTGGATGCCCCATCCCTGGCAACATTCAAGGACCACTTCGACAGGACCCTGAGCAACCTGGTCAGGTTGGAATAAGATGATTTTTAAGGTCCCTCCCAAGTCAAACCATTCAAGGATTCCATCATTCCATGATCCCCATCCCAACTGCTGAGCGGTCCCACAACTCCTGTGACATCAGAGCTGCCAGAGCTGTGCCCGTGTTCCATGTGGAACTGCCAGGGCCCGGCGACGAGCACAACGCAGCCATTCCCCTGCTGACAGTGATCTGTGAGCAGTTCCCAGCGCACCCTCATCAGGTGATCCCTGAGAGACCTGTGAGTCCTGGACTCAACCTACTCACTGGAGCTCTGCAGCCATCCCAGCAGGATGGGCAACCTCCTCCCAGTCAAGGTACAGTGCCAATCCATGGAGGTGGGAAACCCCTGACTTCCAAGCAAGGCTGGAGCTCGGTGGGGCTGGTGTGGGACAGGGACCCCTCTCTGAGGTTGTGCTCCCTTACACAGACTGCCGGAGATACAGAGGAAGAGATGGATGTGGATGTTGTGGTGGATACCGAGGAGAGGATGGAGGTGGACACACAAGAGATGGAAGAACAGATGGAAGTCGATGAGGTGGAGGAGATCGAGGAGATGGAAGTTGACCATCAAGATGAGGAGGAGGACATGGTGCTGGGATGAGGACAGTCCCCCAGCAGCACGACAGGTACGTCCTGGTCATGCCCTGCCCCGGGGTCACCTGCTGGGTGTGCCAGGCTGGGGGCACAGGGAACACCCAGCAGGGCCCGACTGCACTGACCGTGCCCTTGCTTTTCTTCCAGGACTGACGGACCTGCCGGCCATGGAATTGGCCCCTCTGTACATATGTTTTTCCCTTTTTTCTGTAAATATGTTTTGCATTGTTCATTTTTTAAGAAGACTGTAGTTTGGATAGAGAAGATAGTTTAAGATGATAGATTTCTAATAAGAAGATAGTTTTTTGATAATAGTTTTTCTAAGAAGATAAGGTTTTATTTAAGAAGATAGTTTTTTATGAAGATGATAGTTTTTTTAAGAAGATAAGGTTTCTTTTTAAGAAGATAGTTTTTTATTAAGAAGATTTTTTTTTATTTAGAAGATAGTTGTTTTTATTAAGAAGATGGTTCTTGATATTAAGACGGTTGTCATCAAGAAGACTCTTGCTTCTGTGAAGAAGAATGCTGGATTTATTAAGAAAATTCGGAAAAAGTCAATAAATTCTGTAGACATCTCTGATATGTTTTTGTTTTATTGTCCTTCTGTAAATACATGTCAAAGATTATTGTTGTTCCATGGGCCCTTAGAATGTGCCCTCTCAGCCCAGACCCCCCGGTCCCGTGTCCTGGGCTCATCCCCAGCCCTGGGGGCAGCAGGGCAGGGGGGGTTCTGCCGCTCTGCTGCGCTCTCAGCAGACCCCACCTGCAGTGCGGCCTCCAGCTCTGGGGTCCCCGACACAACAAGGCCAGGCAACTGCTGCAGCAAGGCCAGACCAGGCCACCAAGATGGCTAGAAGGATGGAGCACCTCTGCTATGAGGAAAGACTGAGAGAATCGGGATTTTTCACCCTGGGAAAGAAAAAGTTTTGAGGTGACCTAAATGAGGCCTTCGAGTACCTAAAGGATCCGATAAGATGCAAAGAGACTATTTACAAGGGCCTAGAGTGGCAAGACAAGGGGCAATGGTTTCAAACCGACAAGAACTCTGTTTAGATTGGTATTAGGAAGAAATGTTTCCCTGTGAGGGTGGGGAGGCCCCGGCACAGGTTGCCCAGAGAAGCTGTGGCTTCCCCATCCCTGCAAGTGTCCAAGGCCAGGCTGGACGGGGCTTGGAGCAACCGGGGATGGTGGAAGATGTCCCTGCCCATGGCAGGGGGATACAACTTGTTTATCTTTAAGGTCCCTTCCAATCCAAACCATTCTATAATTCTAAGAAAGAGTATGAACTGGAGACGAACTGACCTCCTAGAAGAGGTCTCAACACCATTCCAGGGTACTTCAGGTGCTTTTTTCAATTTTTGGGGTATGGACAAGTTTTCAAAACCATTTCCTTGCCAACTCTGGGAAGGCATTCAGCCATGTGCCAAGAGGACTGAGGGAGCACAACTGCATCCCTCAGAGTGCCACTGGAAGTTCTGGTTATCCAATTACCCCAGTTCAGCCAAGGGAGGCAAGAATCACACATTCCCAACAGAAAGAGTCAACAGGCAAACTGGAATTCAGAACAACCTACATGGAAATTCATCAAGACCTCTTATAGCCCTGCCTGTTCCATCCCTCCTGAGGAAAAATTGCACATGTGTGTTTGTGTATATATATATGAAAAATCATGGTATACTGATGCATAGTAGAGTATTTCATCAATTGGACATAACCACAAGAAAAAGAAAAATTTTCCACAAAACATCATTAAATACCCAGTCACTCTCTAACCTTTGTGACTTTGATAAATAATTTGTGTTTTAAACAGGGTTTCTGGGGGACATGAAAAGAATTGCTCCTTCCTTGTCTGAACACAAACATGTTTAACCTGGCTTGTCTTCTGGATGTTAATTAAAGACAATTACTTTTAAATTGCAAGTCTCCATTTTTGTCAATACTTCAAATTACATCGAATGTGCACAGATAATTATTTTTTGTAAAGTACATTACAAGCAGACAGAAGACTTCAAATAAATGTTGGGCATGGACACAAAAAGTCAGAAATTTCTCCTGAGAATTTCGAGCATATTATTTAATCCAACTAGTCAAAATGGGTGTATTGATTCATCTCATTGTTCCACTAATCCCACATTTTTAATTTTTCCCCTCCTAATTTACTTTCTGCCCTGACTCCCTCACGCAGTTTGCTTTGAGCTCAGTGTTTGTAGTGCAGTTCACTGCTGACACACACCATATGTTGAAGTAGAAGTTATTCAAATCCTCTGTGACATTTAGAACGTGCTAAGATATTATGACCTTTGAAAAGCACCGTGAATAAGAAAGACAGGTCGCAGAATGGGGAAAATTACATATTTTTTTTTTCCTTGGGAAAACAACTGCAGTTGATAGAGACAAGAAAAAATTCAATCCTCAACTGTTGCAAACTGGTCAGGCTCCAAGAAAGCTGAGAGAGAAAAGATATACATTGAAACCACAATAGGAGAAGGAGAAAACCAAACCAAAATCCCTATAAAACAACAACCAGAAAAACCCACGAAGGTCTATTTAACCATCCATTTAGCATAAGGAAACAATGTTGACTTTGTATTTGCAAAGATCAGACAGTAAGAACAGATATTTGATGTTTCTTAAGTGCAATTCCCCTCTTGTTAATGGGATTTGAGATCTCAGTGTAAGGGGTAAACCTCAAATGGCAGAGACATGGCAAAGTTGGTGACCAGATTGTCCTATGACAGTGAACAACCCATCTCTTCCTTAAAAATTATTCTGAGGAATCACATGTTCATCCTGGGTTTCACCAAAAGCTCCAGGTAATGGCAGCCATTCCCCACATCAATATCAATAAGTTAAAAAAAAAATCACCTTATAGAGGAAATGTAATTTTTTTTTTCTACAGTAGAACAATCCTCCAAAGAGGATTCAACTAATCACAGAAACACTCAAGTTGGATGTTTTCCAACTTCAACAATATTTT
Source organism: Manacus candei (assembly GCF_025592945.1). Taxonomy (NCBI): domain Eukaryota; kingdom Metazoa; phylum Chordata; class Aves; order Passeriformes; family Pipridae; genus Manacus; species Manacus candei. The sequence continues at coordinate 3,999,251 of NW_026138105.1, read as the reverse complement.
CTCAAAGCACAGTCAACTTACTCTGTCAAAGAGTCACCTGTGAGAAACAACAGAATACTTGCCACTGGAGACATTTCATGGGATTGCAAAAATATCCAAACACACATGGATGAGCGAGGACAAACAGATGGAAAAGGAAAGACAGTCCCATTCCAGTGTCCAAAGAATGGGGTCATAGATAGGGCTGGTTTTTCTCTGCTCTCAAATATTACCAGAGAATTTTATGGTGCAGCAATTGCATTCTTGTGTAGAGATGTCAAAATCAACCCGGGAATCTGAAGCCAACATTCTGGGAAAACTGACAGTTTCATGAACAAAAATAATGCTTAAATGTTTACTTTTTGCCTGCAAGAATTAGTCTGGAAACACAGTTAAAAAAACAAAGTTGCCTTTTTTTTTTTTTTTATACAAGAGTCATTATTTATGGCTTTGTTCTATTTACTGTTTATGAAGATACTTATGTTAACTCTTACCCACCAAGACAAACAACAATCATTCCTTCAGGACAAAGCAACATCTTCACAGCCAGAAAAACATCATCAATACAAGTGAAGTGTTGAAAAATTTGACATATAAACAATAAGCATCTAGGCAAGCTAATAAGTAGAATGTCTCTTAAAACTAGCACCAAAAATCCACAAATTACTCCCCCACTTCAGAAGAACACACAGACTGACCAAATGTCACGTTTGGGATACACAGGATGTGCAAACACGTTGTTTTGACTATGACTGAAGTCTAAATGGATGACTAATGTATAATTAAAGCAGTCAATTCAAAAGGTAACAGAGAACAGAAAAGCACAATAGCACCACAGATGGTGCCATATATGCTGAAGTAAATTCATACAGGAATGCTACACCTTCTAGAACTACCAGACTTTTGGGGGAAGGTCCAGTTTAAAGCAACATCACAGCAGTGCTCAGTTTTCAGAGTAACTTCAGAGCCCTTCTTTCCCCCCTTCTTCCACTCTCCAGCCTGGATTTTCAGCAAGGATCCCAGCAGCCACATGAACCTTAAAACCACCACCCTCCAACACTATTGCAACAAGGTGAGAAGAGTTCAGACATATAAAACACTGCTGGCAAACAAAGTTCTGGTGGAAAGCTGCTTCCCTTTTCCTCCCCACACTGAGTTACGGTTTACCAGGGGTCTACTTAAAGCATCCACCCTACTCTTGTCCTCCAAAGTCTCTATTTGCTGTATTTCCCTTTATTCCAAAGAATAATTATTAATGTGCATTGCCCTCTCTCCCATCCAGTTCATGGTGTCTCCTTCTCAAACGTATCACCAGCTCAGATATTCCTGTAGCATGTGTCCCTTTCATTCCCAGCAGAACATCTATCAATCAATCAGTCATTCTCCCAAGGCTCTTAAACACATATTTTTCCAGTGTCCCTTAATATTTTTAGATTCTCAGAACCCCAGACCACTCCAGTCTTACTTCTGCTGTACCTTCATCTCTTTTCCAACAGCCTTTCCACTTACTGCAGCCCTGAGGAGACACCACAATTTTCACTCACTCTGCTCATTCATTCCAGGACTTTTCTGCTTTTTATTGTACTTTTAATGCTGCTGAGCTATGCATTAAAGGCATCAGCTTTATCTTTTACAACTGTTGTTTTTATCACCACCTTTTTTTTAACTGTGTGGTTACTTATATTCTCCCTCTTTTCAGCTTTTACAGCTTCATTGCTTTACGTTTCTCTACAACTCCCAAACCATAGATTGACCTAATCTAATATCTTCGATTCCTTTGATGATAAATAACCTTTATACAAGTCCTAAAGTTTGTATTTTCGACATCTTGCTGCAGACTTTCCCAGTCATAGCCCTGTAAGAAATTCCACAAGCCAATTCTAGGAGTTACCATTTTGACAATTTACTAAATAGCAAACGAGTAAAATACATACAGATTTCAGATCTTCAATGGTTTCTGCCACCACAAATATTTCTACTTAATTTAATGTATACAAACATCAACCCTAATTCCAGAGGATGATGCAATTCCTTCCCCTACTTTGGATTATGCTCATTATTCTTTTATCATTTCTACACAAGAAATAATCCACTTTTTATTTCCAGTGCCTACTCAATCCAACTAACTTCTTAGGGGCTGTGCTAGGACATGAAGTGTAAAATGAGTTTACAAACCAGCAGGTCCATAATGGTATCTGTGTGCTTTACCAACTGGGAAAAAATCATCCTGAAGGTATTCAAATAAAACAATCCTGATCACTTCTTTTTCACTTTGCAGTCCAAACCCCACACTGATCAAAGAGCAGCCACAGAAAGCAAAATGATTCTACAAAGGTAGCAAAGTTCTTCCATATTTTCCTGATCCAGGTGAGCTCACTTCCTTTGTTCAGGAGAAATTATACAATATCACCTGATTTTTAAATTTCAGAAATCAGAATTCACATTTTAAAATTCTGCATTACTCTTCTCATTGATCAAAAAAACAGTTTTCTTTTAAAACACTAGAAAATGAAAATAAAGTTGTTCTGTGTCTTCACACCTACTAAAGAACTGTATCTCCTGAAGGAGGGAGAGATCAAAGCTTTCTGACCGGCATTTCCAGAGCTTAGAAACCCCATCACCCATCTTCAGGCTTCCTAACTTGAAGTTAAATCAGCTTGTAGAGAGTCTCCTGCCTTGATTTGTACAGTGGTAATAGCTTTAAAGGCAATATCTTTTAAAAAGCTCCAAACCCAGAGAAATAAGGTGTGTAGCAAATACAGCTTTTAAAGGGAAATCATGTCCATTGTCTAACTGGGAAGGTCAGAGCCTCCTGGACCATTAAAGCTCCAGGGGTGAGAAGCCAGCCAGGTCCCAGGAGCATTCCATTGCCTTTCCAACACAGGAGAACTAGCACATGACTTCAGCAAACAGCTAAAAGCAAACAAGTGTTTAAATGTCAAACAGTAACCACAGCTGCTTAAAAATAAATAAATAAATAAAAATCCAACTCCAAAACCTCAGAATATGGCAAATGAGAGCCTAACTCAGGATAATTGCCGTCTGGTTTAACATTTGAAAGCTGTGCCACCTGCATCCCAGACTCCTGTTATTTTCAGGGGAGACATCTCATTTAGGCAGGGAAGGAGAACAACGGGGTGATAGTCACCACAGTTAAACTCAACTGGGCTCAGGGGCTTTAATGCCAGTAACAACTGCTGGGATGAAGAAGAGTAAGCGCTGAAATCAGGGTTTAATGGGTGTCTTAAGTGTTTTAAGATTTCTGCCATCACTTAAGGCGACAGGGCAACAGCACAAGCCTGTAACTGCAGGCAGAGGGATCCTCCACGAGCAGCAGGAATATTCCATTTCACTCCTTCCTGCCACTCAACAACAACAGCAGATGAGCCACGGGAAAATAAAGCAAATTTACACCAGAGCCAGGTTGCAAAGTACTGCAGGATAAATAGAGAGTCATCACAGGAATGTCACAGAATCGTGCTGTAGTTACAACAGTGGGAAAGGCAGACCTGGCACAGTCATCAAGGGCAACTTCATTTAACACCTTGTTTGTCTGCATTGATTTTACCCAGGGGAAAAAAAAAAAAGGCATTTTAGGAAAAAACCCAAAACCAACTGTCAACTTGTTTTTCCTAGAGAAGCAACCGCTCTTGCAGTACAAAGTATTTACTTATTCATTCCTCAACAGAATTGGCTACAGGGAAATGATTTAAGCCTCAGTGAACCGGCAAACATTGTTTGTGATCTTTTTCACTGCGCTGTCCAACCCTTTCGTGTTTATTCAGCTCCTGATACTTTCTGCTTATCTACTGCTATTTTTCAGAGGCTCCTGCTGCGGTTTGTTAAACAGCCTGGAACTGGGTTACTGCTGGAATCAGCAGGGTCTTTCCCTCACTGATTCCACAGGCTCATGGAGCCGAATCTGCCAATTCGCTCGGGTCACAAAGTTGACACTTTTTCTATTTGTAAGTGAAACTCAGAAATGCCTCAAGGAACCCACACACGCCAGGCATTTGTCTGTGCCTTCGCTCTCATGATTCCATCTACATTCAACACGTTTTTCTGCAAAATTAAACCGAGTCAAACAGATCTCATTCCAGAGATTGATTTAACAAGTTATCTCCAGGCTGCCAGTGAGGATGTATCAGAGAGCAGGGAAGGGAGATTGCAGAAACCATTGCCCTGATTCAGCACAGGGCACCGATTTCAGTCACCTAACGGATTAAATCCCATTTATCTAGAACTCCCAAATCATTTATTGTCCCAGCCTCTGAGCTGGAACAAATTCTAATCCTGCTTTTAGACTTAAAACCTAAACCAAATAAATAATAGCAAAAAGAGTAGGGAAAAAAAACCTTTCTAAATTCTTAATTCTTAATCTTTTTAAGTTGTTACTGCAGAATAAGGGCAGAGGAGGATAACTAAAAATATTGGTAATTACCTAGTCACAGAAACTGTGTTTCTGCTAAGAGACAGAGATGGGTTTGAGCTCACCTGGAGGCTCTGGACTTTTAGTCAAGGTTTCCCCAGTTCTGCTCCAACAGCAGAGGATTGTTGGAGCATCCCATGGTTTTCTTTTGCTCTGTTTTCCTAGGTGGGAGTGCCCACTCTCATCTCGATGTCTAGAACTAGGAAACACAGAGGCTCTGAACCTCCTGCACGGGGCAAAGCCTGTGTGTGGTGTCCCTTTGGAAATACAGGTGGGATTAAAATGAAACTCTCGTGCTCTTTACCTGTGTGGGTAAAGAAAGATTTGACATATAAACAATAAGCATCTAGACAAGCTAATAAGCAGAATGTCTCTCAAAACTAGCACCAAAAATGCATGAAATATCCCTCCACTTCAGAAGAACACACAGACTGGATACACTGGAAGTACTGAGCCACATCACAGATAGTTTTCTGTAGATATGAGATGTGTGACATTTAAATGTAAGAGTAAGAAGTATAGCTGTCAGAAGTATAAATACACTTTGCATCAAAGCTCAAATAGCTTTAAAAATTTTCCTGCATATCCTATATCATGCCTGTTCTCTGACTCTGCAGCTTTTCCTTTTTAAAAGTTCTCTGCTAAAACTTAAGGCCAGTTTTTTAACTGGAGACATCCAGCTGCATTTACAGTCATATAAAGGGAGTGTTCCCTCAAATGCACATCGCTCTATAATCCTGGATTTCGAGGTAAACATCTGTTTCTTCACACTCTGAGCCCACACACCTGTGAGCAGATCCTCTGTTGCCTCTAGCACAGATCCCTGCACACTGAAACACCGTGGCAGCAAAGAAATAAAGGAACCAGGATCATCCCAGCAGGTGAGCTGCTGCCCTACTAGAGATCCAGCAGTCAAAACAGATTATGAAGTCTGGTTTTTCTCATTTAATTTGTGAGGGACTGAGCTGGACAAGGCAGCAACAGGAGGAAACAGGCAGAACCTGCAGCATCCCACAGTCCCTTTGTGAACTGCTGTAAATCACTGTTGGTTTATGTTTCCTGGAGCTGAAAACATGAGAGCACAGGTGCCAGCAGGGCTCTGGTCCACAGCACCCCCCAGGACAGGACTGCTCCCGACCACATTCCTCTCTGCTGAACACTTAAAGCCTTCAGAACACCTTTTAATCTAAAGCACAGGGGTCACGGGGTAAATGGTTGCACTTGCTACAAAACACAGGAGACAAATCTAGTTCTCCATGAAAGAAAAACAAATTCACCACTGAAGAATTCCTCGTGGTGTATTTATCCTCATCTCTCAGCACACAAATGTTTCCAGTGACTGGAAGCAGATTGGTAAGAGATACAAACTGTCAGGGAATGGTGAAAGGCAATTAGTAAATCACTATCTCTTTTGTAATCACTGATGAAATTTCCATCTTTTTTTTTAAATCCCCTACTGCTCACTCGCCCAAACAAGCAAGACATCACCTTGAAAATGAATGCAATTAATTATATTAGCCGAAGCTTTTAAAGCAGAATGGCTTCTCATTTACATTCCTGGCAGAAATTCAATAAGATTGCACTACTGTAAAGGCTGATTGAACTGCTGCTGCAGTTAGGCCAGTATCCTGAAAAAAAAAATAATAATTTTGATGTTCATTACGAGATTTTTTTATAGCCAAGTACTTTAAACTGTTAATATTCTGAAAAAAAAGAAAAGTGAAAAGACTGGAAAATGTGCGTTAACTGTGTGTTACCTGAAGCTGAAATCGTTTCCTTCCCTTTCTGCACTAATATCTCTGCTTACTTTTAACTAAACAAAAATTAGCTGAATTATCTTACATGCCTGATTAGTGAAGATGTTATCCAAACCTACAGCCTTCACCTGAGCACTTGCCCTCTGTTAGCACAGCCATGGCTCTGTTGGCATGAGAGGGTTGCAGAGCTTATTATTTGTGTACAGGGATTTCTTGATTTCACCTCGATACTGGTTTATCAGAGGGCAGCACAGCACTGTTGTGCTGCCTCAACAACACCAGCTGAAAACAACAAACCCAACAGAAATTGTTATTCTGGCCTGGAGAACAGAGTTTCTGTAGCAAACTTTCAATTAGAGACAATAAACGAAGGCAGTGATTATGCACGTGTTTGTGGAAGGCATAATTGGGCTGTGGAAGCATTATTAGTTACAGGGATGTAAATAAGCAAGGGAAAAAAAAGCAGATTGGTGGTTGGAAGGTGAGGTAATGACAGGAAAACACATTTCATAGCAAATTGGGCACACATTCAATGGGCCCATGAGCATCCTGCTGCACAAGGACACCTGGACCAGGGGGCACAAGAGGCTCAGCTGTGGCCCAAGAACCCTCAGACTACAAGGAGACATCTACACAGTCAACCAGCTTCCAGGAATAAGTGCATGAAAACTGAATGAAAACACTGAAGTTACTGCCCCAAACCTACTTATTTAATATGGAATGACTCTAAGGTTCATCGGATCACAGAATGGTTTGGGTTGGAAGGGACCTTAAAGATCATCTTGTTCCAACTTCCTGCCATGGCCAAGGACACCTTCCACTAGGCCAGGGTGCTCCAAGCCTTGTCCAACCTTAATTTTGATAGGTTTTATCACTTTTTCTAAATACAAGCAGAATACACAAAGAAAATACATAGAACAGTACACCAAATTCTGCACAGGCTGTTGCAGAGCACCTTACAACCCTGGTGCACAATTCTCAGATTTCCTGTCTGACTTCAGTTTAAGAAGGCTTTAAATATAATTATCATAAAGTGAGATAATGCTTATTGCCTTAGCTCTTGGAATAATGAAGAAGTCTTCAGGAAAAGCAGGTGGGAAGATTAAGCCTGATACCTCATGAGCTAAAAAAAGAAATATAAAGGGAAGCATAGGGCTGTAAGGTGACTAAAAAAACCCTACTGTTGGTCACATTCTTTTAATTAACAGTAGTAATGGAGAATCATTAGGCTGCCTGCAATTAGAGCAAGGAGTAAATTTGAGATAGAAGTGTCAGTGTCTTCTCTTTTTCCACAAAATAGGGAGACTGAGTGGAGTCTTTATAAAGGAGTTGGTACAAAGCTTGATTTTTAATATGGAGGGTATGAACTCTTCATTTCACAGGAAGGATGCTGGTGATTCATCTACTTCTTAAATGTTTCTCAGACAAATGGAAAAAGAAATCTAAAGAGAAAGCTGATAGAATAAGAAAGCCAAAATACTCACATTACCTGTCTTGGAAAGGCTCTCAGAGCAGTGCCTGGATCTAAATGAGAATTTCTAGAGAGTTCATACTTGTCTTTGAGCCAATACTGAGATTTTAGCCAAATGTTTAGATCTCTCTTCCTTAGAGAGATGCCTGAGGGGGTTAAGTCCAACCTTATCAAGTTTAGCCAGGCCAGACCAGCAGTGAAGCTGTAGGCAGGACCTGTGCTTGCTCACAAGTGATGAGAAAGTCAGTTATTTGATTTAAACCACATGCATGAAGCCATTATATCATCCTTAAGAGAAAAATAAGCCTTTTGTCCTATCAGAGAGCAAATCTGCAAAAAATCAGTGTGCAGACAGAACCTCTGGAATGCAGGGAGTGAGACTAAAGTTACCACCTTAAGTTATTTGGTTTTATTTTCCTGAAGACAGGAGCGTGTCATCCTGGGACAACACTGCATGGAAGATGATCAAGGCATGTAAAGAGACAGGGCAGGCTGCTAATTAGCTTGATGAGCTCATCAGCATGAAAAGCTAAGTTGATAATCACAACAAAACTCTGATTTTTTTCCAAAGTTATGTATGACTTTTAAATTATTGTACATGACTAAAACTCACTACCTTGTAACACAACCCTACAGATTTATGGGAAGCCAGATCTCACGCTGGGGGTGCCCAGCAGGGATGGAAGCAGAGATGGCAGCTCCAGTTTGGGAAGGTTTGGGAGGTCTGAGGCATTGCCTCAGACATGAAAGCACAGCCCATCAACCTGTTGGCAAGCCTACTCCACCTAGAAACTACACTTTTAACAATACAAGTCCACCTCAGAGGATTAGTTTAAGAGCCCTAAAGGACAGTGGATTTGGGTTTTGAGGGAGTTTGTCACTGTCTAGAGGAATATTCTGTATGACCACTGAAGCTCTGAGGTGCTTCCACACCTTGTCTGTTAGAAGTGCAAATACTTGGGGAGAAAAAGGCTTTCTCTTCAAACACAAGACTGGAGCACGCACTTCTCCCTCTTCTAATAAATAAACTGCTTGAATGCATTATGCCTGAAGTTTCAAAAAGAAATCCAAACAGCAGCAGTACTGGGAGGCCGTGGGTTTGGCCTGATTTGTGAAATCACAGTCCACCCTGCCCAAACACTGAAGCACCAGGGACACAAAAAGCCCTGTGTGGAACAGCTCCTTATTTTCCAGTGAGTTATGGCTCATTTGGAGCAGCACACTAATTAATACAATCAGAGGCAAAGTTTCAGAACTCTCCCAACAGCACACATTAGCATATCCTGCCAAGAGACCTGATAAAGTTCAAAGCTTATCTTGTAGCCTGCACGCTCCGGGTTTGCTCAGAGCAGCAGCTGGCCAAGTGATCTCCCTCCTCCTCAAAGAGCAAAATTAAATTAGATTAGATCATCCTCTCTCCCTTGTAGAATTAAGATCGTGCTATGAAAACAAGCAAATTAGCTTTTGCAATCCTGTTTCTCACTTAAAGGCTACGAGGCTGAGAAATGCTTTCTGTACCCAATTCAGCTGAGCTCTAAGGGGGTGCCTGGGCTGTTTTCTTGGCAAGCTGAAGGGAAAAGTTTTACAGATCTGGCTCTCCCTGGGCTTGATGCTGTGACTGACAGATCCTGAGGGATGGTGCTAAAAAAGGGAACAAAACAGAAAAGAAATGAACACACAGTTTTGACAAAAGCCACGCAGAAACCACAGGCTCACAGAATGGTTTGGGTTGGAGGGGGCATTAAAGATCACCTCATTCCACCCCCTGCCATGGGCAGAGACATCTTCCACTAGCTCAAGTTGCTCCAATCCCTTTCCAACCTGGCCTTGAAGGTGTGATAAGAGCCATAGTAGTGAGATTTGCAAGCTTCTTGGTTTGTTGCTATGTAAAAACACTGTGGAGTAAGAGAAAAACTTAGTTCCTAACTCAGTGAGATTAGGAACATGAATGTTGCATGAGAAGAAAAGCTCAGAGCATAAGAGAACAGAAGAAAAAATATAGGGACGAGGATTTTTTCAGATCTGAAAGCTGGACTGAAAAACAACAAATGTTTATGGATGGAGGACGAAGAGTTTTAGTCAGATCAGGGATGCCAGATGCCACAGAAAAATCAAACAAATACACAACAGTGAACTAAGTTCAAAGGGGGCCATGCAAATGAGATCCTAGATTTCAACTGTAGTTTCTAAAGCTGATTCACTGCACACCAAGCTGTGAGGTCAGTTGGCACAGACACACTTAAGCTGATAAAAACGTGTCCCCATTAAGTTACCATGCTGCAGCAATCAGACACACTCCAGAAAACCATCCCATGCAATCTGTTCTAGATGAACAGCTAATGAGAACTAAGCTAAACCACTTTTTTTCTGGTTATGATTCCTCCTTTGAATATTCCCATAACTATACTGGAAGCAACTTAAACCTATAAAACTGAAAGGGGGAAACACATTCGTCTGCTGTGGACAGATGGAGTAGTAAAACTGGCCATGAGAAAGCACAGCAATATCCCTGGTACATCTTCACTCAGTCACCCCAGACTGCATCAAAATTAGCAAGAAGTTAATTTAGCTTATAGTTTGTTTGGGTTTTTAATACCTTGATGATATCCTATTAGGCTGGAGGTGATGGAGGAGGTGATTTGGGTTTTATTGCCAAATTTCTTCACAGCTTGATCTTCACGACCAGATTATAAGATGAAGATGGTAAAGAAATACAAAAAAAGTCTCATATACATGGAAAACAAGAGGGATGGAGTGAAAGGAAGCTTTTGGAGTGTTATGTTTTCATGTGGTATCTGAATTACGAGTTTATGGAGCAAACTGTGGAGTCCTGAGGAGGCTTCACTAACAGTTATCCAGTGACAATGACAAACACGTCGCTTAAAGCTTTACTAACTTGGATTTTAGAGCTGTGTTATAGAAGTAAATTAAAAATTGGAAGTGCTGCATAAACTTTCAGTAAATAAAACATTTGCTCTAAAGCATCTTAAAATTAATCAGAAACAGCCCTGCAGTTTCATGGCTCTGAGGACAGCAGGGCACTCACTGCCTCCAAGTTAGTTCTTCCACTCCTGCTGCTCTGTGTGCCAGGGCTGGGTAAAACATCCTGACTCTGCCAGCCATCCCTAAATAGATGGTATTTTCAAAGATCAAAGGGATGTGGTTACATCTTTAGTGTTAAGGATCATTTTGTCTCAAAAGAATTAAATGAACCAAGAAGGTACCCATGGTGGAGGTCTCCTTTTCTGCTTCCCTTACTGCACCCTTCTGATCAACATGGACATTTCCTTCGTGTTTGCACTGTAAGTAAATACAAAGTAGAAGATCAGGAGAGAAAAGTTTGCACCATTAGAAAGATAAACCCTCTCTATGGTGACAGTCCATCTGTGCCAGGCTTACCCAAAGTACCCAGGGTGAGTGCTGCCAGTAAGGGCTTGACACCTCTCTGTATTTATAGGCATTTTGCTAATAAAAAGTCAAGCATTTCTCAAGGTGAAAAGTGCTTGTGTTATGGCCTGAAAAGTCTCAATTTCCTGTGAATTCCCTGTGACTTGGCTGGTGCCATTTTCCCTGCAGCTGTTCCCTCAATTGAGAGTTCACGTCACGAAACATGACAGGGAGAAAAAAGAGCCCATGAGAATTCAGTGAATACAGCTTTTCATTTGAAAAGATCCTCAAACACATACAATTGCTTTCTCTCGCTTAATTTTCAACATTCATAAGCATAATTGCATTTATTTTTCTAGTCAATACAGAAAACAAGTGGTAATTTGTAATACTACAACTTTACATCTCAAAGGAATATAAGCACAACAGTTCCCACTCCCTTCTAAAAGAGGTGAATGACACGGAGGAGGTTGGATTGCCTGTGCAGGAGATGCTTAACAATATTTTTCCCCATGGGAATATATTAATATTGTTGCTATCAACTTCCCTTTGTACGTGTATAAATGACTTTTGGAAAACAGACCTCAACGCCAGCATTTTTCATGTGCCAAATTCCATGCACTAAGTATCTGATACAAGCAATAACAAATGCTAATATTTCCCTAGCATGAAAAAGGAATTCTCTTTTCCCCACAAATTCTCAAAAGCAACAGTTCTCACTGGAACCAGTGATCAGAGGTTGTTATTACCATTCCACCAAACAATCTGTATCCTTCTAATTAAATAGCAAAGCATCTGAAAATCTGCTTATTGTGAATCTGCATCCTGTTTATTTTGAAGCTGGTGGAAAGATTTCCAGTTATTTCACTATGCACTCAATAGGGCCTATGGTAAAGGAACTGCATTAGTTAAATAATTCTTAGCACTGGAATCTTAAGATACTCATTCACAGCTTTGTATTCAGATGCTGGAAGTTTGTTAAGTGGTGTGATGGTTTGTGACAGGAGTTTAAAAAAAAAAAAAAGAAAAAGAAAAAAGTAAGAAAGATGATGAGACCTCATTGGGAAAAAGAAGACAAATGTAAAAAGAAAAAGGAATGCATTAACCAGACAATGCACTGCAGCACACAGTCCTTTAAGAGATTACATCTAGTTCCCACTGAATTTAAGGGATTTCAGGAGAATTCCACTGACTCCATGTTAAATAGCTGCAAAAACCTGAAAATTCACATGGACAGAGTTACCAAGGCCCTGCTATTAAAGCTCACAAGGGCTGAGCAACAACCTCAACACCACTTATTGCCTGTTCTGCCCACCCTCTGCTTTGAATCCTTATTTAATGCCTTGGTTGCTTTCTTGGATCAATTCTGAGGAGCAGTTTTGTCTATGATTTACCCAATATTTCCTTTTGTAAATCCTTCTCTGTCAGCATTTGACTGTTCATTCATGACCTTTTCCCTCCCTTTTTCAAACCTGGCCTGTCCTAAATTTGGCCATCTGCCCCATGCAGGTTCACGGGTCATTCTTCTCTTGGAACTTCTTTCCTGCTGGGCTTGTCCATCTCTGCCCTGCTAAGCAACCCTCCAGGATAAAGAAAAAATATCCAATGGAGAGGAGGGCCACAGTCCAGAAAAAAAAAAAAAAAATCAGAATTCTATATAGTTCAAAATTCACTTCTGAAAAGTTGTGACAAATGTCTGAGCTCTCACTAGACCTGCAATATTCCCTAATCCTGTCAATTCTTTCAACATCACTTGAATCTGAATTTATCTGTTCCTTCTGGGTCTTTTGTTCCTACTTTAGTCACTGCTTTTCCTCTATTCCTTAATATCCACTAACTTCACATTTATCAGTTTTAGTATTCCATCTTTGCTAGAAGGATGTTCCCCATCCCTCGTTCTACCTGTGCACCTTGTTTACTCCTGCAACCATATTTATTTCAACAGAATTTAAATTAAAAGTCATCTACTTGGAAGAAGTCTCTCTTCCTTCTATTTCCCAGCTCATGAAGCTTTTTCCACTGCTGTGGCTGAACAATTCCCTAACTTGGCCCTCAAATAAAAACCAGGTTTAACACACTTGGCATCTGGACAGCATGTCCTAACAGAGCTCCAAATAACACATTATGAAAAATAAAGGTTGTGTGTAAGATGCTGAGAGGCATCAGCTGCTGTTGGAGCCAAGAGATGCTGAAAAAAATTAATGTTTCAGCGTTGAAATCATGGAGGAAAACCAAGTACAGCAGCAGGTCCCTTGTCCTTCCTCCCTGTGTGGTGCTGAGGGATGTTGCAGCAGAGCTTTAAAATGCCATGGCCTCACTAATGGTGATAATGGGAAGGTCCTGACAGCCACAAACAGCTCCATTTCCGGCAGCTCTCACAGAGAAGGGGTCAGGGACACACTGACAACACTTCAGATGTACCATTTAACACCTCAAGGTGCAGGAACTACACATCCCTTCAGGGTCATTACCACACTGCCTACAAGTCATTCCATCAGATTCCTTTGATGCCGTGTCTTTGTACCCTGTGAGCTCAGAGAAGGCTGCACCTCCTTGCTAAGCTCGATTTCAGGACCCAAACACCACCTACACCGAAGTGGAAGGATGCTCCTGATGACTTCTCACAGTCAGCACACGAGGAGGAGAAATTCTCTCTCACCTTTACAGTGTGAATGACACAGTATTAAAACCCGAGATGTAATTTCCTTTCAGCAGAAGGCCTCCAGAGAGGGAAATGTTCTTAATTAAATCAACTCTTGCATCTCCAGTCACGGAATAAAAGCTAAGTAGTTAGTTAAGTGTGAGATACTTAATTTACAGGTCTGCAATTTTCCATGTGCTCAGGTCAAACAGTCCCTCACACTGTTTCTCTTCCACCCAAAACTAGTGCACCCAATCCCAAAAGAAAGGCTTGGTGTTAGAACACAGAAACACAACAGAGTAAGTATTTGGTAAGAACTGCTCCTAAAATTAAATTGTTACCTTCCTGAAATCAATTCTGTGAAAAAAGATGCAACTGCTCATGGTCTTCATTGATGACTTTCCCTGGTTAAAAAAGTAAAATTGTCCACATGTGCAGGTAGGATTTAGTTACTGACAGCCCAGACCTGACATGAGATAGGCAAAAAATCTGGGTGACAACACATTCTCTGAGGGACAGTTAAACCCTGTGCTGGGCTTTACAGAATGATTTATAGGAATGGCTTAGGGTCTGGATAGAGCAAAACACAGCAATTCAAAGCTGTAGTGCAGAAAAAGTTCCCTCTAGTTGCTTGCAAGGTTACATTCCTCCCAAAGCTATATTCATAAATAGGTCAAACCAGCACACTTCCTGGAAATCTAAACATTGGCACGTACATCCACTAAAATAAATCCAACAACTAAGCAATCAACCTCCCCCAAAAAACTCAGGTTAGCATAAAATAGGGATGAAATTCTGGAAATGGGGAAGAATTATTTACAGCTCGAAGAAAGAATCCTGGAACACAGACATGAAGCTGCAGAGTAAATAGCAAAATAAAAACACATCGGGGAAACTTTCCAGAGAGCCCTTTCTGTTTAGACCTTCACATCTGAGAAGTGACTTGGAGCTCATTAATAAGCCCCAGACTAATCTGTTTACTTGTATGGAAGTGAAAAGAGTGGAGAGAAACATATTTGACTCATTCTTAGTAATTTCCCCTGCATAAAATATTTTTTGGAGCAAAAAAAAAAAAAAAAATACAGACAGCTGAGCCAAAACTCTTTCTCCCTCTCAGACAAAATTGGATGGTGATTCATCATATACACAGATGAATTTTAATGTATTCCTTTAACAAGTTTCTTTGTGTATTTTCTTGCGAGTGAGAATTAATACATTCAGACACAGGGAAATGGTAATTTTATGGCATCGCCTTCCAGATTTACAAATGTTGAGTCTAACTCCTGTTGGCACTCACCCAGCAGCAGGAACAAAGCCAAGTGTCAGTCCCATGCACAGAGGGTCTCTGGCCTTTGCAGAGGTCAACACTAACTCCACAGCTCCAGAACAGAATGAAAGGATCCTGCCCATCCAATGTGGGCACTGATGGACAGTTATTACCTTCCTGAAGGAAAGCTCTTGGATAATCATTCATTCCTGCTGTAACTCCATGGTGCCACTCACAAAAAGGGGAAGGTGACACAGCAAAGCATTTGGCCCATTAGACTCAAATAAAACTTCCCTCAGTTCAGTGGAGCCCAAGTAGGATTCAGCCATCTGGAGTTCACAGATACATCCTGCCCGGGATGTTTGCCTGCTAAATGAGCACCACTAATGATGATGATCCTTCTGTTCTTCCAGTGAGAAGCTCAGAGATTCCTCCAGTTACTGGGACAAAGGAACACACCAGCTTAGATGTGGGAAGAGTCCCCATCATCCCTTATCTCTGCTGCAAGAGGAAAGAAAATAACTGCTCCAAATTTCTCAGGGAGGTGGAAGGAAGTGATTCCTTCAAGGGGAGTGAAGAGGAGCACACGCTGAAAGCTCCTGGGCTGAGTTCACTTCACTGGGATATGGGATGCAGACCCCACAAGGCAGCACTTGGGACACAGCTGTGCCTGGAACCTGCCAACTGTCATCTCAAAACATCCACCAGGCAGGTGGGGGGTTACACTGGATATGAGGAAAAATTTCTTCACTGGAAGGGTGGTCTGGCATCGGAACAGGTTGCCAAGGGCAGAGGTGGAATCATCATCCCTGGAAGTGTTTGAAAGTTGTGTGGATGTGGCATGTGGGGGCATGGGTTAGTGGTGGGCCTGGCAGTGCTGGGTTAAGGATTGGACTTGATCTTTGAGTTCTTTTCCAATTTTACTGATTCTATGAATGACAAAAATGTATCAATTTCTATCACAAAACCACCTTTCATCAATAACAGATTTGGCTGCTCTTTGCAGAAAACTTGTGGAATAAGGATGCAAAGCGAGGCACTTTGCACTTGCTAAATAACAATATAAGTGTTGGCATTCTGAACACCGTAACTTGTTCCAAACATTTTGCTTATCCCTGAATTCTTAATAGCTACACTTCTGTTTTCTAGACAGAGTGTCTACTCAGAGAGCAATTCAGCAAGAAACAGAAGGGATATGGAGATCTACATATACACACACACATACACAATTCTATTGTAAGAAATACTGTGTATTTCTCTGAAGGAAAAGCAGCACTTGCAGTGCCAATTTTCATACATGAAAGGAAGGGACCCATCAGGCAGATGGGGCCAGACCTTCAGCCTCTGTGCTGATTGTTTACCTCCTCACTTGGAACTGGGAAACTTCACAGAAGTAAATTTGGGATTAACAATAAGTCCAGCAGCGAAAAATGCAGCTGTGCAAATGCACGAGACACAATGCCTTTGTATCCAGATAGAATTATATTTAATACAATTAAAGTAATTGCTTCAGTCTAGTCAGCCCTGGTTAAATCTCCATTGCAGTTAATTAGTAAATGATGGTAAAATACATTGAACATTAAATGTTAAATACTTTCATTATTAATATTATTCTTGCAACTGATGCAAGAGCAGCCAGGTCCAGGTTCTTTGGAATGCTGTGGTAACATGCAAAATAAGACCAGTGTTTTGGCCTGGCTGGTTTACACACAACACATTTCCTTGTACTAACCCAGAATCTGCCCCCCCAAAAAACCCACAGAAGAGCTCAAGTCGTGCTTTTACAGAATCACAGAACGGGTTGGGTTGGAAGGGACCTTAAAATCACCTCGTTCCACCCCCTGCCATGGGCAGGGACACCTTCCACCAGCCCAGGTTGCTCCAAGCCCCTGGGTCACATTTAGTCCTGCAAAATAAAGATTTAACTGCACAGAACTACATAAGGGAGGTTCTAAGAGAGTAACAACTGATGGTTCTCCCTAGCCAAAAATGGGAGAAAAAAAATGATGAGATGAAGCCATAGAAAGGAAAATGAAGGACTTTATAATTCAAAGAGTGGAACAAGCAGCCCAAAGCTGTGGAATACTCATCACTGAGGGTATTCAGGCTTAAGTAAACACCCATCTGTTAAAGAATATTTTGTTACAATCACTGCTGCTATTGTGCAAGGAGGTGGAACCAGAGTCCCACCGAAGTCTGGGGGTTGGATACCTACAATTCCTGTCTTTCACATTTTGAAACATTTATTCAGAACAACAAACATCTGGTTCTTAATCCCTCAATTAACAGTGTTTCCAGCCCTAAGGAATTAATCATAGAATTCATGGGAAACAGTTTATTTGCTGGCAAGGGAGTAAAACAAATTGCCTACAAACTTCTACATTGCTAATGGAGCAGTTTAATTGCCTCTTTTTTTTTTTTTGACATTTCAATTAAAAAAATAAAGACTAGAAAGACATCCCTGGGCAGAGACCTCTGCAGCAGCATGTCAGCAGAGAATTACACAGCTCTAGGGACTCGGGCTCTCACTCACAGTACTGACCTCCTTTGAAGAGCACTCAGAGATCCAGTGATGAAAAGCACAGTAAAAAGTGCTAGATGGCATCATTAGTATTCAGGAGGACACAGTTCTGTGGTTTGGTTGAATTTAAAGGGATCTCCTGGTACTTTGGAAAGCCAAAATGTTTTCCAGAGGGAAGAGCTGACCAGGGTAGGGGCTGGCTTTGCTTTTTGACCAGTCTCTCAGCAGACTGGTTTAGTATCATTAAACCAGCTTAATGCCTGCTCATTTTTTTGGTTTTACCATTTCCACAAGGAACTATTTTAATCTATTTCCAGCTACAAAAACAAGGCAGTATTTAAAATACCATCCCAACAAAGAATATCTACACGACTGTCTGTGCCCCCACAGAACCATGGAATGTGCTGAGCTGGAAGGGACCCACAGGGATCCCTGAGTCCAACCCTCAGCCCTGCACAGCACCATCCCCAAGAGTCACAGCATCATCCAAACCCTCCTGGAGCTCTTGGTGCTGTGCTGTGCCCACTGCCCTGGGGAGCCTGGTCAGTGCCAACCACCTTCTGGGGGAAGAACCTCTTTGTAATATCCAACCTGACCCTGCCCTGACACAGCTCCAGCCATTCCCTGGGTGCTGTCCCTGGTCACAGAGAGCAGAGCTCAGTCCCTGCCCCTCCTCTGCCCCTGCCCAGGGAGGTGGAACGGCAGTGAGGTCTCCCCTCAGTCTCCTCAGCTGAACACACCAAGTGCCCTCAGTGTCCTCACACAGCTTCCCTCAAGGCCCTTCTCCATCTTCACTGCCCTCCTTTGGGTACTAAGAGCTTGATATCTACCTTCTTCTTCTCCTGCAGAGACCAAACTGCCCCAATATTGAAGTGAGGCCACCTCAGGGCAGAGCAGAGCGGGACAATCCCCTCTCTGATGCCCCCAGGACAGGACTGTCCCCCCTGGTTGCCAGGGTACTGCTGGCTGGTGGCCAACTGGCCATGGACCAGGACCCTCAGGGCCCTTTCCTAGCAGTGTTTTCCACCATCTCATTCCCAGTCTGTCTGTACATCTGGGGTTGCCCCATCCCAGGAGCAGAACCCAGCACTCCCCCTGGTTGAGTTTCCCATGGCTGGGGATTGCCCAGTGCTCTCACTTGCTGAGGTCTCTCTGCAGGTCCTCCCTGTCCTCCAGGGAGCCAACAGCTCCTCCCAGTTTTCCTCAGAACCCTGTTGGCACTCCTGCCACCCCTCTCAGTGCCAGGGAGCTTCCCTGCCTATGGCTGCCCACCAAGGCTTGGTCCATGAACCCCTCTTTGATACCACCTCAAACCCTGCTGCTCTCAGCTGCTGGGGAGAAATTAAATGCCACGGAAAGTCCACTATCACATGTTCCAGCCCTCTGGCTTTAAAGATTTCCCTGCCTGTAAGAGCAGAATGTGCTGTTCATCAGTTTATTCACCTGGCTTTGCCTCTGGATGAATTTTAAAGTAAACAACTTTTATTCTCAGCAAACAGGTTTTCCAAGAGTAACCAACACAAACAATGTGCATTACGGGTCTGTCCAGCAACACTCTCAATAATAGCTCTGAACGTCTCCACAAGCTTCAGGGAGTCTAATTGACCACTATAATTTACTTCGAGGTTGGCAGCATTTGGACAGCTCCTGAAAACATGTTTTTTTGTTACCAGACCCTTCTGTACCCATTGCCATGGCCAATCTTTTCACACCTACTGATTTTGCCTTTTGTTCTCTGAGAACAGTCCTGAGACATCAATCAGTAACAGGAGGAACCGACTCATTTCCCCTCGTGCTCCTCTAAGTATCTTTAGATAACATCTCCTTATCAGCACATTCCAATTTGATGGCTGTTTTACCTTTGCATCTTCCTTCAGTAGAGCTTTCTGACTTTTTTATTTGATGTCTAACCTTTATTAAAATTGCAGCTGCTCTAACATCTTTAGATATTTATTAGTGACGTCAGATATCACGGACAGGGGGGGAACAGAAAACCATCTATTTATTTAGTTTTGGAGAAATAATTCTGAAAGCCTTGTTAAAAAAAAATTACATTTTAGTGTTTTGGGGTTAGCTTTATGTTGGATTTTTTTTTTCTTGTGTGTGTCTGGGTTGGTTTTTTGAGGTTGGCTTGTTGTTTGGGGTTTTTTTTTTCATCATGCCATTCCAGCCTGGTTTTTGTCTATTGTTGTTTAGATTGCAACCTCTATGAGTCTGTTGATCTCTCCATAGTTCCAGTGCACTTCAGATGACAATACACCTTCACATGGAGGAAAGGAAGGGTTTATCTTAACATTTAGAGTGACCAAATATTGAACTCATCCAGACCAAGCCATATAGAGCTTCCCATTTATTCCAGATTCCTAAGTGCATCAAAACTGTCTAATGTTCCTATTCCTTCAGATCACTTTGGAATCAGTTAATTCCCAGACCTGTAGTTTGGTCTTTAGCAGGGACAAGGAACAGGACACAACAGGGTGGAAGTTGAGAGATAAAACAGAGATAAAACAGAGATAAAACTGCCATCATTAAAAACACAACATCCAGAATCACAAAATAAATCCTCACAGACAAGACTAAAACCTGCAACTTTCCTAATGAACTCCTTTGGGAATGCCACAGCCAAATCAAGTGGTACCAGGTGTCACACACTTTGAAGCCTCCTGTTCTGGATAAGTTCCAGTAGTAAAATAATTTAAAAACCACAGAACTTAAACAACCTTTCAGTGCTGGAGAAAGCCCAGCTCGGCCGGGGTCTCTCGTGTGCTTGTTTTTTCCTGCCAAGCAGCACCCAGGGCTGGAGACTGGGCTGTCTGTCAGTGCTTCCAGGGAGCTATTGTCACATCAGCTCAGCACTGTGTCCTTGCCAGGCAGCCAGCAATTACAAGTCTCTTATCCCAATAATTACAGGCATAAGAATACCTCTGGAGCAACGTTATATCCCAGTTCTGCCATGTAGCTCGTGCTCTCGCTGTGGAATGCACCAACCGGAACAAATATTTCTTTTTTAGGAGTGAAATCAAAGCCTTAACTGGCTGGTGAGGTCTGTTTGTCACTGGAGGCCTCAAAAAGGCTTGGGCTGCTATTTTAGGTGGCAACCAACGGAGACAAACTAAGCTTTTGAGAAAACTTTAGTGTGTTTTCTTAAACCAAGTTCTTTCTCAATGTGAACAAAGCATTCCAGAGCACTTTTGTTAAAGCTGGAGAATTCATTCCCATGTATGACATAATGGTAACTTCCAATGAGTAACAAAACCTGGAAATTATCATCAGCTCTTCAAAGACTATTTCAAATATCACATGGAAGACCATGATATTCTTAATATATATTAGCAAATTAGGAATTCTGATAACTCTCTGCTGGAAATGTTTTTCTTGCATATGAAAATTCCCCTGTCTGAAATCCCAGCCCACTGAAGCACAAGCTACAACAACTTATTCTCTAGACATTTTCTTGTCTTTCTCAGAATTAGAATTTAAAGCAATCAGTTAAGAGCTAAATGGCAACTGGAAGGTCCAATACTTCCAGACATTTCCAAGCTTCACTTTTCTCCTGGCTTCTCCAACATGCACCTCCCCACATAAAACAGTGATCCTGAAACACTTAAAAAGTTGAATGAACCTTGGAGTGTTAAATCCAAGACATTTCCTCTCTGTTAAATGTGAAATAAAAGAGGAATAAGGAATGGAAAACAATTCAGCCAGGATATCAAATATTGTAAAAAGCCATCTCAGTTGTCAGATTACTTTGAACACAAAAGCCATCTTTTCATCACTGAATAAAATCCTGCTGCCCTGTTGAGGGTACCCAGACCCAGCACACACCCATAAAGGAATAACAGCTGATTCTCTCCAGGAACTGCATCTCCCTGCTGCTGCTGGGACATCTCACTTACCAGTTGGGACAGCAGGATCCATTGTTGGTTTTTCCCAGGTATTGATCTGCTCCCAGGTAAATCCATTGGTTCCCAAGGCGACGCTATAGCCACAGTTACTGTAATGCTCGTCAAACGAACAACCACCTAAAACCAAGAAAAACATCACTGAGTTAATTACTTCTGTCTCTTTATGGTAGGTCATCTACTTATTTTGTACCCTAGCTTAAACAGGAAATAGAAATAAATATAACCAATTTCCTGAACATCATTTTTCAGGCAGTAGCAAAGGTGATGTCCGGAAAACATTTTTTTTAAATCTTTCCACATTTCATATCCATTGGAAGCCCTTGTTTTTGTCCCTCCACAATACTATTTCTTAGATCAGTCCCCTTTATTTCAACCTGTTATTTTCAAGGACACCTGTACATGGTACCTCTAGGCAGCAATATTTACATAAACCTCCAAGATATTTTAAAAAAAGGGAAGAAAAAGGAGGAATGCAAACAGCAAACAAGCACAGCATCACTATTGCTATGGTGAACCCTCACTTCTTTTTGCCTTTAAGCCTTGATCATCTTAATCTGGCTCTAACCATCTCTTACACACAACATAAAGCCACAAACCACACAGTTTTCCTCAAGGTCTTCCCAGTCAATATTTCTGAGTACATAATTTCTCAACAACAAGAGAATAAGAAGCAGCAGATAGCAACTGGCATTCACACCTTCCAGAGTGCTGACTAAGAGATCTTTACTGCAATTCCTGAAACACTTGGAAGAAGTTAACTCTCTTAAATAACTTGGCAGCTGCCTGGACACTTGTGAATCAAGGGAAATCCAGGGACAGTGGAATGGAAGTTTGTATTCCAATGCAGATCTTTGAAACTTGTGTCAAATCAAGCTGCTTTATTGCCTAAGATATTCCTACACTGGTGTCCCTTACATTGCCTGATGCTCATTCCTCTTCTCATCCATCCAACCCAGTCTGCCAAACATATTTCACTGCTGGATCCATAAATGCAGGCTGGGTCCATGAGTTTAGAGGCCTGAATCATGGCAGGAGTATCTCTGCAGTGCTTCAGTTTTCTCTCAGGGGAGCAAGAATCATTTTTTTCTGCAGACACGAGTCCTCCAAAGTCAACTGGACACATCCAGCATTCCAGAGCTGGGAGGACTGAGCAGTGCTCAAGGCAACACTCACTTGCTCTGCCAGCCAAGCTGCCAATTGCTCCTGACACCAACCAGAGTTCCATGGACAGATATTCCTGACTCCTCACTCCTTCCCACAGGCTGCACTGCCTGCACACACAACAAACAGCTCCTACACCCCTGACCTGTGAGTCCTTCACAATAAGGATTATCCAACACTGGGGACATCAAAGCCTTCCTTAGTTTGCACCCATGTGCTCTAGTTCCCAAGAAACCCCAAACTTGTCTCATCTCCTGTGGAACTCTCGTAAATTACAAACGCAAATATCAATATTTATTAATTCCTTAGCCTGTTAAAGGATTTTATGTGCACTCCAAATGCAACTGGTTTTCTAAGTGCTTCTACAAAACCAAGCATTTCTATGTAAGTATATACTAGAAGGATTTGTTGCCTAGAGTACCTGACACCCCAAAATACTCTGTTGCTGAAGTTTAAAGAGGTCAAGCTCATCCTAAAAAAATAACAATTTTATATGTTGTATATTTTCATTATAAATAGAACTGATTATAGTTGATTTTATCACCCTTGCAAACTTGCCTGTTTCACTAGAGTTTCACCAAATATTTCTGAGTTTTCATCATTTTACAATATTTTAATAGTTCTTGCCCTAAATTTACTGCACTTGTGAAGCTCCCCCAGCTGTCAAAACAAGCAGGATTACGCTTCAGCTTCCCATAACATTTTTTAAAAAAATTAATTTTGGTGAAAAGGTTCAAAGTAAAAATACCGAACACACTCATTAAAAAAAAAATCTAAGAGAGAACACAGGAATTCTGGTTTGTGTGGGAGTGAGCACTGCATCTGAAAGTCACCTTTATTAGAGCAAGTGGGTACAGGAGACAATATCAAATACTCTGCTCTCAGCCTCCACATGAGGCATCCTAATCGTGAGAGACTCACTTTGACGGCACAACTTCAGACACAAGCCATCCCCACACCCCCTCGCAGGATCAGGGATGTCTGGGAGCTGTTACTTTGAAGGAATTGTAAACAAATTCTCTGATGGAGCCCAACATTTGCACACGTGGTCTCCTGCACACAGAGAAAATTGCACAGGAGCTGCTACAAAGTCCCTGAAGCAAAACAAGCAAGAGCAGCAAAATCTGGGGTAGCAATCCTCATTTCACAGGGAGTGTAATTGTCATTGTCTTGCCATAATCAGCTAAATAGGTTATTTTATCCATGCTGAGGAAGGTGAAGTCGGAGGAGCTGAAAAAGGGATACAGGGAGAACTTCTGGAAATTAATTGGGAGTTTCCACTGATAAGAGACAACACCTGAGGAAGCTTTAAAGTGCCTTGTGTAAAAGTCAAAGCTAACCTTGTACTACAGGTGAATAAAAGGGAAGGATAAACCATGGAGAGCCTTAAAAGTAGCAGCAAGACATCTACATTTTAAAGAAAAGAAAGGTTAGTGGAGAAGCCTCCAAACACAGAGTGACACAGCAATAAGGCAGGAGAATTCGTTTACTAGAAGCAGCAGAATTGGAATTTGGAGGTGAATTTGCAGGCAGTGAGGACAAGGAGGACAAGCTGGAGTCAATTGTAGGGGCTCAGACAAGCAGGCTGGCTGTGTGGGTCCTGGGGACCAAGAGGGGGGCACTTTCCATCTGCTTCTTGCTCTGGTGTGTCAACTGGGAGCAGGATTAAAAGGGAAGCAAAGACTCAGCTGGGACCCAGGGCCATGGTGACTTGTGAGCTGAAAAGTCAACAACCCCTCTCTTCCCACTATTAAAGTGTGTGTTGTGTTGTGGAACAGGAAAGAAACTTCAGAAAGTGGAAGGAAAATATCACAGCATACAGAATATCACAGGTTTTGGGGTCACTCTCACAGGAATGAGATCACAGAAGGGTTTGGGGTGGAAGGGACTTCAAGATCATCTCATTCCACCCCCTGCCATGGGCAGGGACACCTCCCACTAGCCCAGGTTGCTCCAAGCCCTGTCCAACCTGGCCTTGGACACTTCCAGGGATGGGGCAGCCACAGCTTCTCTGGGCAACCTGTGCCAGGGCCTCCCCACCCTCACTGTAAAAATTTCTTCCCTATATCCAATCCCTGGTAAAGCCACTTGGTCACAGTGACCTGTGTTCATATTCTGCCTAATCACAGGTGGCCTTAGCCCTGTCTTCTCTGCAGAACTTGGGAGATGTGACATAACATCCTCACTTAAAGGCAGCCAGGTTCAAAAAACTAGGAGATTTTAAGATTTCACTTAAGTAGGAACAGTAAGGAGCAGATGTGTTCCTTTCACTGATGTCAGCATGAGCTTAATATTCAGCATTTCCTAAGACACCTTATCTCTGTTAATACTTAACTATAAGCTGCACCTAAATATGCTGGAACATAAAGATGGGGAAAAAAGGTCAGATCCATCCTAACAGAAAATCATCCATTGCTGAAATCTATCTGGAGGCAGAACAGGGCTATTCATTAAGATTAAAAAAAAAATAACCCCCAAATTGAAGGGAAAAGATACCACTCCATGAATTTAGATGGCAGGTTTGCATGTTTTCATCTCAGCCACATATCACAGAGTTGCTTGAGGAAAATGGAAACATTTACACAGCCATCAAAATGGGATTCTGGGTCTTCATAAATTGTTAACAAGAATAAGGGTTTTTTGGAAAACAAATTGGGATCTTGGAGCCTTTCCCCCGCTTGGCTGGAAATTAAACAGTGACAAAAGTGGGGCAAAAAGGAAATGGAGATGCCTTTGATGGCATTAGATAACATGGGTGGTGCTGACCCCTTTGCACAAAATGAAAAGCTTCAAAGGGTCATATTGAAGGAAATAATGGCTCGTGTAGGAAGGATAAAACATCCCCTGCTTTACACTGCAGGCTGGTAACAATGCCACTGCTCATCTGAGTGATGCTAATTAATCTTGAGCAGACCTATCATCAGTTCCTGAGACTTGCCCCTGGATTAAATGTAAACCAGCCTTGCATAAATTGAATGGCTCCTTTGAATATCTAATTGAATTTGCAGAAGTGTGTGCCAGGGGGGTGTTTAAATAAGTGCACAAATACGATAAAAAGAACTTCACGCCGTAATATCTAATTCAGTAAGCAAAAATAATGGCAGGGCACATTCCAATTAGTGTCTGATTTATTTATTTTAACAAATCCAATTAGTTGAATGTTTTATAAAGTCATCCAATGTCAAACTCTCACGGACTCACCAGATAAAAACCAAAATACTTCTATAAAAAGATAAAGAAACGCTGTTGTGAGAAGCCTCATCATTATCCTGTGGCTCTAAACACACACTGGAAACAGAATCAGATATAATTTGATCAAGCATTTACAGCAATCCCAAGGTGAGGAGGGGATGGCCACAAGGAGAACATCAATCTCATTATCCCACTCCAGGCTTTTTTTTTGGGACAGAAGCAGTTGGCTTTCTCCCTTATTTATTTAAAAAAAAAAAAAAAAAGAGACAAAACCCAACAACAACTAAAAGGGCAGAAATTAAAAAAGTACACAGTACTTTTCTGTGAACATCCCTTGTGAAACTTTCATGAGAGCTGAGAGTTAGTCCATCAATTTAGAGCTAAGCCCCACAAAATATGAAGCAAGTGAAGGAAGAAACAAATGCTGTTAGGATGAGGTAGTACTTATGAACTACAAAATTCCACAAATTAACCCCCCACTGCTGCTGATCTCTCATTCTCATTCCTTCCCCAGACATTCTTGTTTACAAGGGCTGTGAGAGATGCATTTGGCTCATTAAGGCAACTCCTAGTGTGGGATTTATTGCAGAAAAATCCATTTGCAAGTTATTTTCCAGACTATAGAATTCATACTGCAAATTCCTGAAAACTCTTATTGTATCAGAGAATTGTGGAGTATCCTGAGTTAAAGGGACCCACCAGGACCATCCAGTGCAGCTCCTGGCCCTGCCCAGACACCCCAACAAACCCCACCCTGTCCCTGAGAGTGTTGTCCAAACACTCACCTGGGAAGAGTAATTAGTGCTTTACATACCTTGCAGTCCCTCCAGAAAGTTTAAGACAGAAGACATCAGACATACAGACAACCCAAAATGTTAAGCTGAACAAGAAAGTTGAATCAGTGTAATCCTTTAAAATACTGAATGCAGCTTAGAAAAGCTCTTCATGGTCCCAAAGTGGGCTCAACATTGGAACTTTCTGTACCATAGTGACTTCAAGTGCTATCAACCTGTTAAGGAAGACACTCATACTGTCAGTATATATATATATTTAAGCCTTTTTCAAATTCTGTGCCCTGTCACACTGCTTTCTTTGCAGTTTCAGTGTCCCACATCTGTTCCCACGTACTTTGAAGCAGCTCATGAGCACAATTTCCATGCACACATGGTCCAAATGCAGTGGTACAACCAATGATCCTTGCACAGGAACCTTGGTGCTGCCCCTGAGTGAGGGATCACGTGTGGTCCCCACCATGAACATCACCAATAATTTGATGTTGTGGAAGGGACAGATCAAGTGGGTGCAGCTTATTCTGGTGAAACACCTGCAGTGTCCTCCCAGGAATAACAAGTTTTTCTTCCAGCACTTCTCTGCAGAAAATACTGGTCCCAAATGTGCACCAGGGCCTGAGAGAGTTTGTCAGTTCTCCTCCTAATCCCAGGGAAGCACTCAGCTGCAAAGCAAGCATTGTGCCTGGGATCCCTGTATATGTGGAACAAGTATTTAAGCTCTTCTTCCAGAACTTGTCAGTTTAAACTGAGTTTTCTTTCTTAAATTCATTATTATGGGGTTCTCTTTGCAAAATCTTGCCTACATGTCTCATAATTTGAGCCCTAGACCAGCTCACACGTTCGTTGCTAATTCTGTACCTCATAATCCACCAGGGATCAGTGAAAAGGCTTTGAAGTATCCCAGGAGTAAAACTAACACTAAATGTCATTTGTTTCAGTTTAGATGCCCAAATCTAGGGTGACTCACCTCACTTCCCTTCCCAGAATGGACATCCTTTATTTAATACCAGAAACATCTTTTTGCCACTGACAGCTGAGCTGTCATTGTTTCAATAGCTCAATATTAACATTTTATTGCTTTATTTAAGCATAAGTATTTCCATACCTATAATCTCACTGACTTATTTTTTCAAGCTATGGTACAGAGTCAGTTAATACACTGCACCTTTTCAAAGAACCCCAACTTTGCAGGTTCAGTTCAGTTCCATTCTGCTACAATACACCCAGATTAATGTTGAGTTTTCACATTTGCCTATCCCAATATAACAAAGCTTGTAAAATTAAAACAAGTTACCCAAATCATAAAATATTCTTAAACAGACACTCTCCATCATCTTTTCTCACGATTCTAGCAAATAATCTTTTCAATTTATGACTTCAGTGACTTTCCACCCTTGAAGCAGGTCCTGCTTTATTCACAGTATGATGGAATGAAAGTTTTTTTAAAAAAATCACAAATTTGCAGCCCTTACTTGCTGTTATGTTTGTAGTCTAAATATAAAATAAGCCTTACTTAGCTTCAGTTTGTTTCGTAAGTTATAGGAAATTATCCTGACCTGTATTCCAAATATCCACCTTAAATGATTATCCATGTTCAGAGAAGATGTGATTAATTATATCTGTCAGTAAAAACCCCTTGTGGGTACTCATTTTTTCCTGTAAAAAAGGTATCATTGCTTTTCTTTCCTTCCAGCAAAGAAAATTCTTGGGTTTAATTATAAAGAGTATCTTAACAGGACTGTCTAACATTGTATTTACGGTGCATTTTCCCCAAATTCCACATCAGCTGGTGCACTGGAGTCCCCATCAGTCACAGCTCTCTATTGACTTACTCCATTTCAGCATTTTAATGTCACACAGATACCTACTGAAGCTGCACAGTCATTTAAATTACATCCTTATTTTACTTTTACCATCCACCAAGGCAGAAAAAAACCTGTCTGGATGTAGCTGTTTCTCACTTATTTTATATTCCATTAGCAAGCCTCTCTTTCTCAATAAGCTTTTATACAAACTCCAAATTAATGTGTTTGAACTTTAAGCAAGAAGCAGCTGCTGACTGACTCATGTTAGCTTTGCTGATGAATAAAATATTGTCTCAACAGACAGCACATTTCAGGAATTCCAATACCATCCACAAGTCTTGTAATCTTTCTCTTTTCCCTGTGCTGCTGCTCAGGCTCCTGTTCTGGAGGAAGATCTCCTGTGCAGCTGTTTCCTTGGAAGTTCATGGTCAGAGAACACAAAGACCAGCTTAAATAAGGGCAGCATGAAGTCTGGTTTCTTGCCACACCACTGAACACGGGACAAAATTAAACACAGACATCATTTCTAGAGAAGAACTCAAGGGAATAGTGGGCTGGCATTTTCATGACCATTCCATTAACTGAACAGTTGTCCCTAATGATGCCAGTGGAAGTAAATTAAATCAGTGCTGAACTTCAGGAAGTCCCTTTCTCTTTGGAAGTCCCTGTTGAGTCTGGAAATGCCTGTTTGCACTTGGCATTCCCTGAGGTTCCACCACCACATCAGCAAAGCCACCCCCCAAAAACCCTGGAGTGATTTAATGACTCCATCTTACCTTGGCCCACAGAAACCACCCACACTGTGCACAAGCATCAAAAAGGTACATGTGTATCCACACACACATCCCACCATACTCCAAGCAGTTCTAAAAAGAAAACCAATGGTTTAAATGTTTTCTTGGAGAAGACTCAAATAAGAAGGGTTGATTCTTGCTGAACAATACTGATATTTATTTAACTGATGCTGAGCACGTGCAATTAAAGTCCCAGCACTGTGCAGGACTCCAAAAACTCCTTGCTATCTGAGCTGTCACAATTTATATGTACCAGCTCAACCACACACTGGTTAAATATCAGACTTCTCTACAAGGATAGCTATCATCTGTCACTGAGCACCAACAAATAGGATGTAATTGGCTGATACAATGGTAATAACTTGCAATGAGTGTTGCAATTGGTATATCCTGCTAAATTTAATAAAGCGGCTATTGGAAGCTACTCCCAAAGAGTGGCTGTATAAATAACTTTTATTGAGGTCTAACAATTCTTACAGCTCCAAGTTCACACATTTCTCAGGTCGAGGTTATCTCTTACAAATACCCTTTTACTTGTCACTGACAGTTACTGTTCCAAATTACACGTAAAGTGCAATGTCAAGGATATTTGGAGACACGTATTTTAAATCGTTTTCAGTTAAACCATGATCTTCATTCAATGTGTCAGGAGCAAGTCAGCCCCAGAAATGACAGTGGCTCACCAGCTGCTCTACTCCCAGGGGCCCTGCAGTCAGACTGGGAACAGGAGGGAAAATACTGGACTAGGCAAAAGCTCCTGTAAAGGCTGATCAGTGGAGTGATGGTTGAGGCACTGACAGTCACTCACAGATCCGAATTTTAATAATGTTACCTGATTTTTAATTTGTTTTTCAGTTCATTTATTCCATCTCTGCATTTTCAATACGCATTTTCTCCTCTGACCTGCACTCAATATCCAGGGTGCTGTCCAGCACCTCAGTGCAGAGGGGAGAACACCAAGTCCTGGAATTCCCCCTGTCCTCTGCAGCACATTGTAAACATGGCAACAAGGGCAAGATCTGCTTGCTTTTAGCCTCCAGACTCCTCTGTGTAAATTCTCTGCCTAAAGAGCAAAAGACAGCATTAAATACGTGCCAGGAATAAACAGATCTCAGCCTAACGTGAGTTCCTGAAAATATATGGAGCCTCTTTCCTGTTTAACCACATTTCCTACCACGGTACATAAGCATATGTGCAAAGTGCCTCTCTAATTACAGCCATGAATCTTCCACTTACATCTCTGACCCAGAACATGCATTTAGCAGAGCTGCAGCATTCTAAGATCAGGATTAACGAGAGACAGCACAGGAAGGGAGGGAAAATTGAGAGTAACTTGAACACAAACGGAGTTATCACCACAGACAGCTCAGGTTTGGTTAAGAAGAGGCCACCACAGTACAGGGTGTTATCCTGACACATCCCTGGCCACCTGCAGGCGGTGACAAGTCACAGGGAAGCTCCAAAAATGCCCATCAGCCACGTGTCAGTGAGGCAGCCCCACAGGCACTCCGAGGAGCGTCCCCATCCACTGCTGGGGGAATGATTTGCTACAAACAGTCTGTGAACAGCTCAGTATCTGCCGAGGTTCTTGATTTTAGAGGAATTCCAAACTCTAAAATGGACTAATTTTCAACGTGTTGTGTTCACTCTGCACTTCAGTTTGAAACAGTTGTACAAGACTTCCCATACAAAACTTGCTGGGTAACAAACACAAGGAAAACTGTTCCTATTCCATCATCCATAGCCTTTTTCCTGTCCCTGGAATAGACAACCTCCAGTTTAAGTCTGACACTCAGAACATCATATATCCAACAGATAATATTTTTCAAGAAAGCTTTTCTGAACTCCCCAGTTCTTATCCTTTTCAAGCAGCATCAAGCCTGAACTCTGCCAGGAAGCATTAAATACTGAAAGCACTTCTTCCTAAGACTTGAAAGGCACAAGGCAAAGGAATGTAAAGGCAATCACTTTTCAGAATACTCAATAACCAGACTGTATTAAGAAGCCCCTTTCTGTCATACAAACCATGGTTTCAGTCACAATTTAATCCTGGGTTAGTTGAGACGTTTGAACCAGATACTCTGGGCTTTTTATTCCAAGCTCAGCTGCACTTGGTGCAGCAGTTCAAAAGGACATGCAGTGGAAATGGGCCAGCGAAGGGAAGGTTCTAAAAAATCTAAATCTGTAACACACTTCAGTGCAGTTTAACTGACAGTACATCGATATTGCCTTTCAGTAATCTTGGAGGATTGTGTTAACACCTTCTACACATGTAAAACCCAACACTTTGACAGCAATGTAGACAAACTTTTATTGCTGTTCTTACGCTGAAATAGTCTGAGCTTATAAGTGCAATTCAGATGCAAAAAACCCACATTTACTGGATGTTTACTTCTGGAAATAAGGTCTTACCAGCAGTTTAAGGAGATAATTGTCTTTGCTTAAAAGATTTCTCTTTACACTATAAACTGAAAGACAATATCTCCATAAATCAGACAAATACTCTGCAGGATATTGCTTTATCCATATACTCTTCATGCCTTACAAAGTACCCCTTCCCTTGATTTTGGCAGATGAAACAGTATTTGTGAGTATAGCTGCATACACTACTTAAGAGCACAGGAAACTCCACTAAAATGTAATGCATTTCCAGAGCCCCAGGTGAAAGTGCAGATAGTTGGAAGCAAAGATTTTTAAAAAGTGTCCCCCTCAAGATTTCAGCTCTGTAGCTTAACTAAGTATAAAGCTTCAAATCAATTCATTGTCCGTTTTTATACCAGCCATTCTCACTTTAAGATGCCTGTGTGAGAATCTGATTCATTAAATATACGATGCTTCAAAAGATTATGATCGTGACATTAAGTCATTCAGAAATTAGATTCAGTTTCTGATCAACTGAATTGGTATTAAATATACTTATCCAATTAGAACCATACTGCAATTATACTGATACTTGAGCTAACGACATATTAGTCACTGCAGTGTAAGAGAGATTGAGTGAAAGAACATTTGAAAGCACATTTTTAAACTAAAAGAGGAGAGATTTAGATTAGAATTTAAGAGGAAGTTCTTTACTCAGATGGCCAGAGGCCCTGGCACAGGTTGCCCAGAGAAGCTGTGGCTGCCCCATCCCTGGAAGTGTCCAAGGCCAGGTTGGACAGGGCTTGGAGTAACCTGGGCTGGTGGAAGGTGTCCCTGCCCATGGCAGGGGGATGGAACCAGGTGACTTTAAGGTCCCTTCAATCCCATTTTGGGATTGTATGACTTCATGTTTGCCCCACAGTCCCTGTTTTAATCTTTAACCCTTCAAGGTTAAAGCCCTAGCACATTGCATAAAGTAGGGTAAAAACTTCCCTAATTAGCTAATCAGGCCCTCCCATTTGTTACCCATTTGCAGGCTGTTAGAACAACGATGGCATCAGATCAGTTTTTAGCCCAGAGTCCTCTCCCAGTCCCCTGACCAGCACATGTGACTGGCAAAGGGAAAGACAAGGGAGCATCTCAGCAGCTGACAGAGCCAGCAGGGTGGCTGGGGCAGGGCAGACCCTGCTAGATGTGACTGCAGACAAGACACATTTCTCACCAGGCTATCAATATCTGCTTTGGTTTGTTGTTTGTTTGGTTGGTTTTTTTTATTTCTAAGGCACTGTCTCACAGGGAGGAAATAATTGTGATACTTGACTGTATTGTAGCATTTCTAGCAGTTTAAGACTATTTTAAGATTAGATAATTAATATAAACTTGACGACGAGGTCCCAGCTGGAATGAAGATGTTGTTTATCTGAAAACACTCATCTGTGGAGAAAACTAATAGAATTTCCCAGGACAGAGACTAGAATTAATATGGACTTTAAAAAAAAAGCATTACTTAACCAGTAGTTATAATTTTATTAGCATAAAGACAGAAAAAAATCCAAGTAAATGGCTGTGGTCAGGGGACTTTGAGAGGACTCTGGGGTAAAAAAAGATGGTCTGATGCCATAAATGCTCTAATGGGCTACAAAGTAAGTAGATAACAAATACCACAGTTGCACACATCAGGTTTTGTTTTAATGTCATCTTTCCCCTTCTCCCATAGATTATACAACCACAGACCATCTGCATTCAGTGCAGGACAAGTGTGAACACTGACTGACTGACTGAACACTCTCGACCTGACTTTGTTACCCCACTACCTTTTAAAGCAGCTACACTTGTGCCCCCCTGCTCACACATCCAGCAGGGCTCAGTGCCACCTTCCCTGGGAGATCCCTGCCCAGAGCTGATTGCCACGACACTTCTGCGACAGAGTAATCACCACAAACATGGGCTTTGATTACACTCAGCTCTGAAAACAAGAAAATGAAAACATGAGCTATTAAAAAGTGACCTCCTTACTCAGAGCTGGCAGCAGCCCCTGGGAGCACTGTACTCATGGTGACAGCATGGGCTGGATGCCTCAAGTACAAATTACAGCATTTATTAGCAGATCCTCAGCTAAATGATCTGATTTGTTTTCAACCTACATTAAATCATGAAGGAAATAGGTGTATTTCAGAGAACTGTGACCAAGGACATGGCATCCCTTGGTATGGTGCCATCATACCAGATGTCACCAGATATCATCTCACCAGAGCTTCCTTGGGACAGCTGAAAGACACCACAGCCAGGACAGAACAGAGTAAAACTGAAGCACTGCTTATTGCAGGTTAGGAAAAGAAAATAATTCGACTCTGGAGGAGTTGGGGCACTAGTTCTGTGCACCAGGGGTTTGTGAAACCACAGTTTCACGTTATAAAAAGTTGGACCATCCTAGAGCGAGGATAGTTTGAGGATGGTGCCCATAAACCTGGGTTTTTTTCTGCTGAATGTGAGAGCTGGGGATGAAGAATGAAGTTTCACACACCTACACAATGACAAAAGGCAAAACACTGAGTTGACTCAGACAGGGGAAAGTGCCAAGACAGGAAAACCTTTGTCCCTCCTTCCTGAGTTCCTCTCTGTTATCAGTTCTTCGAACACCAGAAGTACTTTGTGATGGCATTTCTGGGTCTCCAGAGCCAGTGGAGGACTGGCCAATTCCTTCTTTTTCTACCCTAGAATGGCTGGAGCATGCTCTCCTTCATTTATCTCTCTGTATTTTCTTACAGAGCACCTTCTGGCCTCTGTTTGCTGGATTAAGAAAGCTACACACTCCTCACAGGGAATATTCTCAATTCTGCCAATAATCCTTATGGCCCTTCTTTGCCTCTGTGATGTGCTGGATTAATCTTTCCCCTGGAATGCCTGTGCTGTCCACAATAGCCCAGAGGAAAGAACTTTTGATCTGTACAATACACTCCTGTTTCACCACCCTGCCTCCTCTTTTCACAAGCACATCTCAGCCTCATCTCAATCTCCTGGGATTAAATGCTCCAACAGTTTCTTGTCACTTCCAAATGATTTCAAATATTAAACCAAAAAAACTAATTAGCCCTGAGATGCATGACCTTGCATTCTGTAATGCTAAATTACATCCTATTTTTTTATTATTTCATCACATTTCAAAATCCTAATTCCTCCAGTCTGATAATTTTATCCTCCTCCAACTGTGTGTGAGGGACTACCCATATTAGCACATTCCTTGTTTTTATGTTGTGAAACAAACTTAGATTTCAAGAATTATCCTTTAACTTAACAAGCCTCTAGTCTGGCACAGAAGAAAGGCATAAAAAAAAGTTAATAATGCTCATTATAGTATTAGACTCACACATTTAACTCATTTGTCTGTAGTAACGTTGTAAAATTTGAGTCAGATCTACTACACTTGCTTTTCCAAATCAGTCACAGCATCATGGAATAGTTTGGGTTGGAAGGACCTTAAGGATCATCCAGTTCCAACCACCTGCCATGGGCAGGGAACATTCCACTAGACTGTGTCACCCATCCCTTGGCACTGCATTTCAAACACATAAATAAGTTTTCAGTGGCATCCAGGTCAACAGTATATCCATGCACTGATTGCCTTGTAAGGTCCATCTTTTAGGACCTGTATTTCCAAAAAATTAGACTTTAAATTAAACCTGTCTAGCTTTGGCAATCAACATTAAAAGATTCAGTAGTAAATGAAAAAAATTATGCCAAATTGAATCAATCTTCTATCCAGTTCCACACTTTTAATATTATAAAGTGTTGACTGTATGATTTAATATCTTAGATAAAGTCAGTGGACCAACATGCTGGTACTGATTAAACTGGGCAATTATCAAATAGAACCTGATTTTCAGTCCTGTCAAACTGAAAGTGCTTCACAGATAAGGAAGCAATGATGAGAAACAGAAGAACAAGCACACTCCCTTTAAAACCCTTCATTTAACAAGCTTCCATTTGAATTTCTCAAACTTGAAGCTACTGTTTTGACATGAAGCATCAATAATCTGGAGTTAGTAACTCATAAGTACCTTTACTAGTTACTGCAAGCTTAGATTTTGAATCTTGGAATAATTTCATAATATTGCTGGTGCACACTCTGTAGAAAGCTTGCTGGTTCTGCAAGTTGACTTTTTTATATACATATAAAAATAAGTATATTCATATAAACAGCGAGTAAAAGACATCCTCTTTCTTCTAAGTGTAAAATTCAGGGAGTTGATCCACATTACACCTGGTAGCAGCTGTTGCTTTCCCTTCACAGTGTGAAAAAACGTTGTACAAACAGCAGTCAGTGCTGTGTTTTCCATGCAACAGGTAACTCACTGAGGACACCAGGTAAGAGGGTTCAGTTAGGAAGCAAATAATGGAAATTTGTTGAAAACATTAGTTATATCCCTGGTTTTATAGAATAAAGTGGTGCTATAAAATCTTTGGGACATGCTACAACAGAACTGGTAAAGCACAGAAAAATCACCCGAGTCCTTTTTAAGGTTATTTTGCTACATCCCAGTGGACCACACTATCAGAAAATTATTACTAATTGAACAGTGATGTGGCAAGAGGAGCATAAATCCTGCATGGTGATTGTTTCCCTCTGCTGGTGCACAGTGCATTTATATTGGGGGGAATGCAAACTAAAACCTTCTGTAAGACTCCTCAGACAAAAAAAAACCCCACCAACCCCACGTCATCTGGCACTACCATTAGTCATTTATGATCTTCTCAAAAAGAAGAGATTTGCACACAGGAAGATCACAGAATGGTTTGGGTTGAAAGGGACCTTAAGAATCATCTCATTCCACCCCCTGCCATGGGCAGGAACACCTTCCACTAGCCCAGGTTGCTCCAAGCCCCGTCCAACCTGGCCTTGGACACTTGCAGGGATGGGGCAGCCACAGCTTCTTTGGACAGATAACTCTGTGTACCAAGGGATTTAGTTTATTTAATATATTTTATGATTTCTCAGTGAGCTTAGAAAATTTCTAGACTCCTACAAAGATCACAATGCCTTCCTTAACACGTGATTTTTCTAGAACAGCCCCAAAAGCCTTTGCCTGTTTTTAATGAGCTCTGTGGCCTTCGTGTACTCCTAAGTTACTCTGTACAATGCTTAACATGGCATATATTGAAGAGGTTGCCAGAAGATAGATGAGACAGTTTACTGAACAACCCTTTTTTTTTCATCTTTTTTTTTTTTATTATTAAGTTTTTAAATTATGTTCCTTTTCTATGTGACTTTTAAAAAAGCATGATCTGCTTGAAATCCCACGCACCACAGGCATGGAAAGAGACATCATTAAATTATAATATTCTTATTTTAATCTTTAAATTATTAAAATTGCTGCCATTCAGCACCAGCATTTTTAGGCAAGTATAAAGTGTTTCCTAAGAGTCTTAAATCTTTTTGCTAAGATATCAATCACAGATCTTTTCCAAAAATGTCTCCTGGAATGGATATTCATCCTTTTTATTTATGCCAGAGATGAAAACTATATACCCAGCTGAATATGCAACTTCCCATTTACTTGTATTATCATAGCACCCCAGAGACCTAAATGATGGCCAGAATCTGAACAAATGCATTTATTGAGCTAAATCCCTTCATTTCTTTGGAATTTGTATTACACTCTACACTATCAAGTCCACAGTGAGACTCAATAATGGATTCCCTGGATGGATGAGATTGGAAGGTAAGATTAATGCAAGGAGTCCAAACACTGGTGTAAGATTTCTGCTTGTATAACACTAATTTATCTGTTAAAAATTTGCTTTCCTGTGTCTGAGCAGAGGGGGGCACTTACAGAAATCCCTGTGAGAAGGAGACACATTGGAGGGGAAATCTGAGGAATTACAGATCTTGCTTTTGCTATAATTTGTTTTCTAAAACGTGGTTTAGAAGCTGCACTGGCCAATAACGATGCCCAAGTCACCTGAACAATTTTGATTGCCCTTTTAGG
This sequence comes from Manacus candei, assembly GCF_025592945.1. Taxonomy (NCBI): domain Eukaryota; kingdom Metazoa; phylum Chordata; class Aves; order Passeriformes; family Pipridae; genus Manacus; species Manacus candei. Next base: position 3,961,803 of record NW_026138105.1, on the reverse strand, counting down.
GAAATCCTGTCCTGGTGATCCAGGCAGCAGCCAAGGGAAAAGAGACCTCTGGGAACCAGTCAGGCATTATGTGCAAGTGCCAGAGGATCATCTCTGCAGTTACACCCCACTGTGTAATCCCAGTGTGTATCTGGGCTGGGTGGAACACACTCAGAAGGGTGATGTATCCTGTCCTTCTAACAGCAAAGCTGGTACCTTTGAAGAATTCTGACCCACCAAATTTATACCCACTATTCCTTAGACAAGTAAAGCAGCTGCCAATGATTCACCCAGCTTTGATTTGCCTGCCCCCCAGTCTCACTCAGGAAGGTGTCACAGTCTTTTAAATAAAAAGGCCCAAAGTGTTTGCTTTGATTCCTTCTGACTTGATTATTTCAAGGCACAGGGAGGCAGACTGTGGACACTGACAACTCCAGATTAGGAAAAAGGAAAAGTAATTTCAAGTCTGAAGACTGGTCCACCTCCTTTCCCCACAGAGGACTAGGTTTGACTTAATTCAAGTCATAAAGTGTTTTAATTAATCCTCAAAACAGTCATGGTGTTGTTCTCACCCAAGCTACACACTTGCTCTGCCTGAAGGATTCAAAACCTTAGTAAAAACTCAACTGACAAAGTCTGAACCACCATCACAACCCTCACCCTGCCTTCTACAGACAGGAACAGGTTACAGGAGTGATGTTCTACTCTCTGTGCTGCTATTACTGCAAAACTACCAAGGCATGGATCACCAGCTTCCTCTGAGACCTCAAATCTTCAACATAAACAGCAAACACGAATTTTTAAGACAAATACTGCTTTTTGAGGAAAGTGTTAGTGTTGCTTTTTTTCCCCTCTAAGGTATGAAACACTTAATTCAAATAAATCAAATGCTCTGATCCTGTATCCCTCATTTACTTTTATTTCAGACAGGTTTGTTTGCACTAGAAAAGGTAGCACAGTCTGTGAGTGTTCCCCTGTCCACTTGTGGCTTTTTGCAAACTCCAAAGTTCCCTGGTAGCTATCATAGAATCATGGAATGGCTTGGGTTGGAAGAACATCTTGTTCCACCCCCTGCCATGGGCAGGGACACCTTCCACTAGCCCAGGTTGTTCCAAGCCCCGTCCAACCTGGCCTTGGACACTTCCAGGGATGGGGCAGCCACAGCTTCTCTGGACAACCTGTGCCAGGGCCTCCCCACCCTCACAGGGAAGGATTTCTTCCTAATATCCAATCTACACCTACTCTCTTTTCAGTTTGAGGCCATTCATCCTTGTCCTGTCCCTCCATCCCTCGTCCAAAGTCCCTCTCCAGCACTGGAAAGGGCTCTAAGGTCTCCCTGGAGCCTTCTCTTCTCCAGGTTGAACACCCCCAGCTCTTCCAGCCTGTCTGCAGAAGAGAGGTGTTCCAGCCCTGTGATAAACTTTGTGGCCTCCTCTGGGCTCGCTCCAACAGGTCCATGGCCCTCCTGTGCTGGGGACCCCAGAGCTGGAGGCAGCTCCTCAGGGGGGTCTCACCAGAGCAGAGCAGAGGGGCAGGATCCTGTCCCTCTCCCTGTTGCTCCTGCTGCTTTTGTTTTTGGTTCTGCAGCCCAGGATATGGTGCACCACAGAATATTCTGAGCTGGAACAGACCCACTGGGATCATCAAAGCCCAACTCCAAACCTGTTTGGTGCTCCTATTAAAGGAAAACTTTACTGTCCCACCATCCAGGTCTGACCACCCAGGACTGCTGTGGCAGCTGCACCCACCCCACCTGAGCTGGGATTGATGTCCCCTCACAGCAGCAGCTCCAGTGACCCAGCAGGCTCCTGCTCAACTCCCTGCACCCCCATCACACAGTCAGACCAGGTTTCCTCACCAGCTCAACCCCAGGTTTCCCACAGCAAAGTCTCAGACATCTCCATCATGCAAGAACAACATAGTGAGCTAGTACCTCCAAGCAGGGACCTCAGAAATCATAGAATCAGCTGGGTTGGAAGGGACCTCCGAGACCATCAAGTCCAACCCTTGATCCACTGCTGCTGCGGTTACTAGGCCATGGCACTGAGCGCCTGTCATAGTTTGAAACTGGCCCCCCTTGAGAGTTCAAGGGGTTCAGAGGTGACTGGGTGCCAGGGCAGTGTTCCCTGGAGAGCCAGTCACTGTCCATGTTGTTCACTTCTGCTCAAAAATCAGATAGCACAGCCCCGGAAGCTGTTGGCAGTTCTGTCTTGGTTGTTTTGCTGTTGGTGTTGAAGGCCAGGGGGTGGTTGGGCTCCTTCCCCCACCCCCTCCAGGGGGAAGAGGGGAGCCCTGCGGCCCCCCCCTAACTCTGCCTAGGCCAGAGTTGGAGACTGCATTGGAATGAGTGCATGTTTGTGAGGGATGTGACTCACAAACAACTGGTAAGTGGGAGAGAGAGAGGTAGGCCCTGCAGCCAGGCCCTCTTCTTCTTTCCCCCCCACTTTGCAGCCAGGCTGCAGAGCAGGGCTGGTTTTCCCTCTCCCTGTTTAGTGAGAGTGGATGTGAGGCTCAGCACTGGAGCAGAGCCAAGTGGACAGGCCAGAGGAGGCTCGACTGCTAGGGAGACAATCCCAAGTGAAAATTGGAGACGGAGCCCAGAGAGAGAGGGGGGCCCAGAGGACGTCTCTGCCGTGAACTAAAACACAGGACAGCCGAAAACCCGAGGAGAACTCAACATTCCAGGACGTGGACACTTGATAAACTAAACTACACTGCAGCAGCCTACGAACCAAGGTATGAGAGGGAGAAATCACCCAGCAGCAGAAGAGCAAGGGCTCAAAGCTATCTTCTTGGACTTTGTGAGGAGAGAGACTGCAACAAACAACTGGAACTTGGTGAGGGGGGAGTGTTCAGCCCAGAACACTCCCACGAGGGAAGAGACTGTGTTACATATCAGCCTTAAAGGCTGCTCCTGGACTAAAGTAGTTAAAAGGAGGGGTTTGAAAGGACTGACAGACAGAAATGTAATATATATATATAGTTGCCTTTAGTTTGTACAGTATGTTTATTTGTGCAAATAAAAGTATATACTTCTCCCTTCCCCTACAGAAGCCTCTGGTCTGAAAGTTTCTCTCCGGTGTTAGGATAAATTGTGGGAAACGGTGGGGGGGGGTGGGAAGGCTGAAAGTTGGATTTTGGATTTCTAATGTGGTTCAAACTACCACCAGTCTCTTCTTAAAAACCTCCAGGGACGGAGAACCCACCACTTCCCTGGGCAGCCCATTCCAATGGCTGATCACCCTCTCTGTAAAGAAATTCTTTCTAATATCCAACCTAAACCTCCCCTGGCACAGCTGCAGACCCAGCCCTCTTGTCTTGCTGATTGTTGCCTGGGAAAAGAGACCAATCCCCACCTGGCTACACCCTCCTGTCAGGGAGCTGTAGAGAGTGAGGAGGTCTCCCCTGAGCCTCCTCTTCTCCAGGCTCAACACCCCCAGCTCCCTCAGCCTCTCCTCACAGCACTTGTGCTCCAGTCCCTTCCCCAGCCTTGTTGCTCTCCGCTGGACCTGCTTCAGGACCTCAATATCATTCCTGAACTGAGGGGCCCAGAACTGGGTTTTATCCCCTCACAGTCTGAGGGCATCCAATCTGGGGGTCCTCAGCTCCTTTTCTGTCCCCAGGTGTCTCTCACCTGGCTGTGACACAGGTCCATGTGCCCTTTCTTTGCACAAAGGCTCAGCAGCTTCTTACCTGGAGCTCCCACCCAGAGCTCAACCTGAGCAAGCTGCACTGAAGGGATTCCTCCACAGCTCCTCTTTCTCCACACACAACACACCCCTGGTTCACAGAACACCCAGCCCTGCTCACACTGAACACCCAGGGAACAGGAGCAGCACGTGGCAGCTCATTCCTGATCCCAGCCTGCAATTCCCACACACACCCCACCCCTGCCACGTTCCCAGGCACGAGCGAGCAAACTCTCAGTGCCTGGGACTGTAAGGCTTTCACATACAATTTGGGTTTACAGTTCCCTGAAAGGCAAACAATGCTGCAAACACTTTCATAGCATGGAACTGCAGGATAGACATGGCACCAGACAATACAAATGCATCCTTAGGTGGTTCCATTAAAATAATGGATGAGATCTATCCATTAGCAGGTCAGCCATCTCCCTTTCAAATTCTATCATGGAGAAGCACAAATAGACAAATAATCATATTTCTCACACAAACAAGCAGTATTCATGGAAAGACAATGTTTTCTGGTCAGTACTTGCCATCAGTTTATGCGAAAAAGTCTTTAAGTGTTACTTTATGCACCTTTTTAGATTTTTCTGGCATTCAGATGATGTTGCAATAAAAGCAGTGCTTTTCACATAACAGCGAACTTAAATACTGAGAGACTTTTAATCTGGGGTTGTTTGCAGACCTCCCTGATGTTACACACCAGGAAGAGTTAGCTAGGCAAGTCAATAAAAGTAGAACATTAGGAGTAGGACATACACATGGAGACAAGATTTTTTGAAGACCTTCTTTGCCAACTGCTCAGTGTATTAGGAAATGTGATGTAGCTTCAGAAGTGGCCTCTGAAAGTGGATTTTCTGAAGAGTACAATACAACTTTCTAAAATGCTGAGTTGAATTAACCCTGCTTGGAGGGACTGTCTGCCACAGAAACAACTGTATTGTCTCTTCTTTCCCTTTTGTTACACTAAACTGACCACAACCTGTATCATCTCCCTTCCTTCACCTGCCACCACCAGGGACAGCTCCAGGTTTCCCTTTCCACACCTCTACATGTTTTTATCTGGTACTAACAGCATCACACAGATTTCAAATCAAGATACAGGAGCAGAAAGTCACGTTTGTGCTTTCCCCCCCTCACTTCCCCTTTTAGCTGATCATCCTAGGTGGGGAAAAAAAATAAAATAACTGCTTATATTTAATTAATGGAGTTGAAAATTTCAGTTAAAAACTCAACTGCAGAATCAGGAATGGAGAAAAATCAGACTAAGTGTGCAGCTCATGGCCTTGCCACTGCTGTGAATGAACAAATGTTCTCACTGTACAGATGCTTGAGTAAAAGCAGGGGTTTAATTGCATTTTTTCTGTGGTACAAGTGGACCACAATTAAAATTAAGCATGAGGAGCAGGGAGAGTTAATTTGATAAATCTTCTAGGGCTGCAGAAAGGACAACTGGTATTTAAAAAGCAAAATACACACTACAGTGTGAGCTTCTCTTCTTCCTCCCCTTCCTACCTACTCTTATCAAAGCATCCCAGAGCTCTCACAAGCTTTATCACCCTTCCCCACCAACACTGCTGATCCAGTCAAGTGTTCCTGTGGGTTTGTCCATGCATCCAAAATCTAACATGCTGCTCTTTCTTACGTGGATCCTTCCCTCCTCCTTCCAAGGCCAAAACTCTGATCTTCCTGACAAATTGCAAACACATAGAGGAGGGGAAACCAAAACAAAATAAAGAGCCATTTTTTCCTGTCTGTGTAAGAAAATGCCTCCTGGTTCCAGCTCCTGTTGTGCAGCAGAGTGGATGAGATGCAGGGACTGGAACCTGCCCGGCTTTAATGCAGTTCCACAAGCAGAAATGTCACTTAATCCCTTGGTAAATTGCCTTAAAAAAGATTGCTAAGTAGGAAGAGCTTTGCAGCATTCCAAGTAAGCCATCAGCCAGCTGCCAACTGCATGGAAGAGAACCCAGAAGTGCCAAACTCGATTCCATCCCGTTCTGCTGGTGTTACACAATCTCCCAGGGGTTTTTATCCCTGCCAGGATCCCAGCACACAGTGGAGCAGCAACACCCTCTGCCACCAACACAATGAGTTCTGCCATTTGAATTAAGTGCAAAAATCTGAACACAGTGGAAAGCTTTTCCTTGTGCACCTGCCCAGGAAAGTTTACACCGACCCTGCTGAGGAGTAACTTAAATACAAAGCTGCCACCAGAACACAGTTACTGCACAAAGGCCTCTCTGCTGTGTATTTGAAGACTGACTATGGAAACTTTTGGGGCTACAGGGGATCAGAATATACAGAAACATTAATGTAGAGAAAATGTCTCATACTGCTGTCTCCAGAGGAGATGATATATTAGATATTAGGAAGAATTTCTTCCCTGTGAGAGTGGGGAGGCCCTGGCACAGAGAAGCTGTGGTTGCCCCATCCCTGGAAGTGTCCAAGGCCAGGTTGGATGGAGTTTGGAGCAACCTGGGCTAGTGGAAGGTGTCCCTGCCCAAGGCAGGGGGTGGAACAAGATGATTTTTAAGGTCCCTTCCAAACCAAATCCTTGTGTGATTCTTTGTTAAATACACAGCATTTGCTTACTTAAAATTCCTCTCCTCTTTCTTCCATGTCCCACCCTGCACTGAGCATCTGGTATTCCTTTTGGTTTTTTGGGTTTTTTTAATAAACAGATCTTAAATAACTGAAGATTCTTGTATTTAAAATACCAAAGGCCTGATAAAAAAATTTCAGCCTGCAGCTGGCTGTTCACAAGCAGCACTCTGGAGACAGAGCAGCACAGGATACTGGGAAGGAAGAGAAGCAGCATGACAGCAAACTTCATTTGGTTTGCTGCAGCTTCCAGAGCAGCTTCCCACATGCCACCACCACCTGCAGCTCTGAGCATCCTCTGGAAAAGAAAGCTGTGTGGGAAAATAACCACAGCTATTCCCCCTGTCACTCCATGCATGGAAAAGCTGTGGCCATCAGGAACATGGATCACCTTTCCCTCTTTTCTGAGCTGCAATTAGGAGAGCCAGGAATTCTTCTGCATTCACACAATAAAGGAATAAAGTAGCTTTTGCTTCCCAAGGAATACCCTCATGCCCAGTGCATTCAAGCAAGGATGTGATCTTGTAATTCAAGAATTCCCCAGAGAGTGTTTGATTATTCTGGAGGAATACAAGTGACTTTAAGCTGTCTTTCAAATTAAACAGCATCAGTTGCCCCCAGAGGCTGAGGTAGATTTGTGCCTGCTTTACATCACAGCAACTGATTGCTGTGGCCACTGGTTTCTGGGGTGAACAGAGAAGTTCCACAAGTAGTGCAGAAATGGAAAAACTCTCCATTTTTCCAATGATTCCCACAAACCAAAGTGGGGCCATTCTGAAATGCCAAGTTATGTCCCATCTCTAAAAACCACAGAATCACTCAGGTTGGAAAAGACCTCTAAGACCATTGAGTCCAACCATTAACCCAGCACTGCCAAGTCCCCAAGTGCCACATCCATACATCCCTGAAATCCCTCCAGGGATGGGGACTCCACCCCTGCCCTGGGTGCTTCTCAACCACATGGCTCAACCCCTTCTGGGAAGAAATTTTTCCTAAACCTCCCCTGGCACAACTTGAGATCGTGGTACTACACCAGAAGCAGCAACAGTGCAAGAGAGAAACAATCATCAATCAGTTAATAACTGCTGATGCTCTGAGCCTTTTACACACTGAACTTGGACCATTTTGTACTCGTAGCTGTGACCCTGCAAATGGAAGTTCAGATCAAATCCCAGTTCTTAATGATTTTTTCCAAAGCCTCTAAGCCAGTAAAGCTTTGTTAAACTCAGGAGTCACGAAATCTATTGTTTCTCTACCCCAAAACACTTACAGAATTTGTCAGTATTCAGAAAAATCATCATTCAAACCTCCTGCAGCTGCAAGTTATTGGGAAACCAAAGTGAGGGAATTAAGATCAGCTGGTTTAGGTGCTGAAAGGAAGTAACAATGAAGATATAATAGTCAAGTGAGAAATCTGAAGTTTGAGAAGCCTAAAGTTTGTCTTAATTCACAAGGTAAACCACATATATTGGCAAAGATTAACTCCTGGAATCATAGAGCATGTGGATGCTTGGGACATCTGGGTTTCTGCCCCTTCCTTTCCCACTTATAAAATGGGTACTGCAAGCCTTGGCATTAGAAAAGTGTTCTTACTGGAAGCACCAGGTACTTCTAGCAGCTAAAAAAATCCTCAACTGTTACTTTGCATGCTTTTATTTTCTCCTCAGGTTTATCTACATGGAGGAAGGTACACAGGAGAAGGAACAACTGCAGTTGAGCAAAGAACATTTATTCTCTTTCATGTGAACTGCAGCTCTCAGACATCCTCCACAGGAGGCTGGGACTCATCAGACATGTCAGTCAACAACCACAGATCAGTGTCATCAGCTGCTTTTCTGATCTGTTTTGCAAACAGCAAATCAAGCCAAGCTCTCCAGCTGTGAAGACCTGAGCTGACCCTGAGGCACAGCCAGGAGGCAGGAGAAATATCCTTCCAGGGCTGCAGAGAACAGAGTTGACCCAGGTAACCTTGATTTCCAGATTAACTGAAGGGAGCCAAAGCCCTGCTGTCATGAGCACACCAAAAATGATGCAGAAATGATCATTTGGAGTTTTTAGCCAAAGCCAAACTCCTCCATTCCTCAAACCACATTTAAAATTCTTAATTCTAATCCAGTTGCCAAACACATCCTCAGAGGGCAGGTTTGCTCCACTCTGCTCAGATCCCACACTGTTCAACTCACCCAAAACTTCTCTTTTGCCCCAACACCTCCTTCTGTAACAGCTCAAACTAGAAGGTGATTTACCTCCATGAAATACAGGCCCCATTTCAGTCAAATGATCCAGCTCCTGAAATCACGAGGACAGAAAGGATGGAGAGAACATTTTCTTTCTTACTTTAACACCTACAGCTTGCCCAAAAAAGAACACACACTGCAGACAGGTGATTCTCTTCAGATGATGACAGGACCCTAAGTCATCACCCTCACTTGTCTGAAGAAAAAAAAACCCAACTGAATAGGAAAATAATACAATTTGAAAGCAAAAACTTCAAACTCCTGGGTCTGGGGGATAAAGCTTTAGCAGTTTTCTGGTAAACCACTTGAACATTTATCAGTGTACAATTCTATGGACTTTCCTGTTTAAACAATGAGAATTTAACCAACCTCTACTCTAAGCAGTCAATTTATTACTGATGGAGCCTTAGCAAATAAGGCACACTCTAAATTTACAGAAACTAAATTAATGCCACCATGACAACAAATCAGCAAACAGCAAAAACTCCTAAAACTGGGGAGAAGTCTCACTTCTAATCACACCAATACCAGGTGTATCATTCTTAAATACAGTAATTTCTGGCTCTCACTCTGCAAAAAGAAAACATTAAACTCTGTATACAAATATTCCCTGAAAATATGTTTACAGGTGCACGCTGTCTTGCAATAAAAACTGCAGCTGTAGTACTGCCTGGGATGATTCTCATCCAGGTAGGAAAGTAAGCAGCTGTTTACAAATCTAGGACTGCAAATAAGAACAAGATTTGAAACACACACACACGCACACATATATATATATTCTGAAGCAAAAATACTGTAGAGACAACTGCAGCTAAAAAGGCCAAAGTAATAAGTAGATTTTCTTCCAAAGCATGAGGCTGTCAAAGCAGAGCTCTCCTCTCCTCTTTAGATGTCTCTAACCACACACACACAAAAATACAGAGGTAAAAGCCTAATGATACTCAAACAACACTCAACTCAGCCTGGAACTAGTGCTTTGAGGTTGATTTTTTTTTTTGGGTTGGTTTTTTTGGTGTTTGGTTTTCGGGTTTTTTAAGGTTTTTGTTTGTTTGGGGGTTGGTTTTGTTTGTCTGTCTTGTTCGGGGTTTTTTTGTTTGGGTTCTTCTGTGGAAAGGAGATAGGAGGAAAGTCTAAGATGTTTGATTTCTTTTGTGTTTCAGCTTTTTAAAACATAAAATGTTATTAAAAGCTTACACAGACAGGAGGCTCGTCAAGCCACAGCTCAGAATCAAAGCAGCATTAGCAGTCCTGCAGTCTAACAAAGAGATACAAGCACAAAAATATTTAAAGAGCACATAAAACCAGTTCCACTCAGATGAGAAAGAGAGAGAATATAAAAAGCCCTTTGCAATAGTTCACTGAAGCCATTGAAAAAATACCAACTTCAAACAGACCTCAGCAGGCTGAAGGTGAGAGCTGACCAGCACAGCATCATCCAGAGCAGAAACCTCCAGTGACTTCCTTGCCTTCTTCCCTCTGTTTGGTTGAGGCCAAATAATGAGGTGGGTCAAGTGCACTTCAGAGAAAAACAGCAACTATGAGAGATTTGGGCACAGCATCAGCTTTGCTGCCCTCAAATAAGGAATCACAGCTCAAGACAAGCATGACTTCATCAGGAAGCCAGAGCCAAGCTGGAGGTCTCCAGGCTGGCAAGATTCAAAAGCCCTTGAGTTAGAAATTACTGGTTCCACACACTCCCAACCAGCCATTTCAGCCTGAAGCGTGGAGCCAAAATGAACTTTTGATGAGGTTGTGCAGAAGCCCTTGTGAGGGTGAGGGTGAGTGTGCTCTGCTCCAACCCTCTGCACAGGTGAAGTCAAATATCTGAATTTTTCATTTGCTACAACTTAGTGCTTAAATACAGAGCTCATTTGAAAGGAGATGTAAAAGTTTTAGAGCTGGACTTAAACTTTTGGAGTTTGGCAAAAAAACCATTTGCCATGTAAGACTGCAAACCAGGCCAGGCCAAACACCATCCCAGTCTTTAGCATGGTACATGGACAGTAATAGAAAAGCAAAAACACACATCCATAGCTGGTGAATCAGAGAATTGCTTCCAAAAAAAGGGTCCCAGTAAAAGGGCTATTAGAAATAATAAAATAATAAAGTTTTGTGAGGCAAAGTTAATTAACAGGATTGAATGGCATCATTTAAAGCTGCCAAAACCAGCAACAACCAACCTCTCAAACCATGGTGTGACATTCAGCAGAAATAAACTTTCTGAAGTGTTGGTTTTTTAATCTCTTCACATTCCCACAACTTCAGTGCAGCACCTCCCTACCTCCTCCTCCAATAGCAGCTCAGTGACCTGAGCCAGACAGAGCAGAACCAAACACAGCTGAGCACCCACTAATTTGGGACCCACTACCAAAATTTGGTGCTACTCCCTGCCCAGTTACCCCTCACACCCCTGCTGAATTTTACCCAACTAAGTCCTATTTGGAATCTGGCTGAAGTTGGTTATTTGCTTCAAAAATGATCAGGGAAAAGGGGCAGAGAACAGATAACTTGCCATGGAAGTGCAGTTTAGCAATCTCAGGCTAAAAACGCTTCATGTTATTACTGTCAGCCCTCCTCCAGCAGCTGCTGCACTGGAAACCTGAGTGCAGATCACAGGTTATTACCTGGGCAGATAAGAACCTGCTCTTACCTGAGCAGAAGTAGGTCACAGATGACTGATTTGACCAGCTAAAAATGTCTGTGGAGCTGCTTTAAGTTCTCTAAAAGCTGAAAAGGCACCACAGAGCAATGCAGGGCTCCCTGCCTGTCCTGCCTGGGAGTGGGCACAGCAAACACAGGTGAGAGTGCATAAATACAAAACACAGGCATAGCTCTTGTTGTCCTGAGATTTGAAACGTATGGGATTTTGAAGTGTGGAATTGCAAATTATTTCTACATCTTGCATCCAAACCACAAGCATGCAGAGGTGTTGGATTTGCTTTTCCTCTTGGGGGGGTTCTAAGCTTCAGAGCACCACTTTTCTGGTCCCCAGAGATGCCACTGGCCCCACCACAGCAGAGCAGACTCATCACCTGCAATTACAGCTGAAGAATTTTGCCCTGTTATTTTCTTCACGTGATCAGGGAGGAGAGAAAAACAGGAAAACTGGACTTCCCTCTCTCTCGATCCCTGCAAGCCACTTCACATCTCTCTCAAGAACTGAGAGAAATTACCTGCTATATTTCTACATTCCTGTAAGTAATGAGTAGGTTCCTCTTGGAGAGTCACGGTTGCTCAGGATTTCTACTGTATTCACATGAAAAAGCTCAAACAAACTCTAAGCCAAGTGCATCAATAAAAAATGTTTATTACACCTTGCAAACCACCTCTTTTTTCTTTTGGCTGTTTGCACTGGAAAACACATTTAAATGTGGCTGTTTCAACTGCAATTTTCTCCCGTTTTTTTGTTTGTTTGTTTGTTTTTCTTTTTCATAGAGAGTTCAGTATAGAAAACAGAAACACCAAAACGATCACGAAGGGTTAATCTTTCTGTATCAAAGGACTTGCAAGTTATAAGGGACACTGCTTAATAGTATTTTCATGGCTTTTAAAGTATAAAAGCTTGTGATAGCACTGTAACAATTAACTGATGGCACTGCTGACGTTCAGCAGGTGTAATGCCTGAAGAAGGACCCCAAACAACATTCCTGCACACAAACTAACAAAAAAGTCACATTTATTGGTGCAGGATTTTGGCTTATCTCTCTGTCTGTTGTCTGACACAAGTTCAGAAGGTACAATTTGAAGACAGCCTACAGTCTGAACACCTCCCAAAGTGACAAACACTTTCAACTTTTCCCCCTTGTAGGTTTTCAGTCAATGGCGTTGTCAGGTTGAGAAATTCCCGCTTCATTCCCACAAAACATAATTCAAGCTTTCCTAAACTAGCAGGAGCCTGTGACCTCGGTTTTTCATTTTAGTTTCCAGCCTAGGTTGGCATGTATTGTTCCTTAAAACATTAACCCAGCTCCTCCAAGCCCAGTTCCAGGTGCTGCAGCTGTGCCTGGAAGCTCAGAATCCATCCCCCCCCACGGAACACTTTAATTTCTGTGGCACATGGCACTTTGCATCATGCATTAACATCAGCTAGTCCCTATTTCCTCCCTTCCCTGGGAGCTGCTTTATGTGTAGTGACGTTCCACTTGCAGTCTGCTCCAGGGGGATGAGTACTATGGGATGGATTTCTAAACAGGAGTTCCACAAGTAGGTCAAAGGCAGGCACCAGCTCTCACCTTCTGCAGGCAGCACTGCTCCTGGAGACACTGAGACCCACAGAGGGATCACAGCACTTACACAGTGTTTAAATAAAGGTGTTATGGACAACCTGCACTATTAAAAAAAATACTGATCCCAGTGTGTGTGCCTACCAAACATCAAACAGATAATTAAATAGGCAATGCTGGCAGCAGAGCTCACTCCACCCGTGGGGATACCAACAGCCACGGCTCAGCCTCCCGCTTACTTGAGCTCATTAAGCTCCTCAGGTGGCACAGTGGCACAAGGGAGGGACAGGAGCAGGAGCACTGCTTATGCTGCACATGCTTGAAGTGGAATTTTCATGAGAAAACACACTGTTTTCTCCCTGACAGTTGTAAAGGCGCCCAGGGAACATTTAGCTGTTGTAGGCACTGCTCCTTTCATCAAAAGTAGGCTTCGGTTCCCTTCCCTCTGCCCAGGATGGGAGAGCACAAACAGGAGCAAAACCTGCTCCTGGGACAGCCACACAACCCAAAGGGAAGAGTTAGCACAGAGTTCCTGGCAGTCACATCCATCCAAACTGGAAAAAACAGAGAGAAGGGGGACCAGTTTCCCAATAGCTTAATGCTGATCTACATTTTGAATACTCTGTTGTAGAACTGGGTATCTCATCAGAATTAATTACAAGGTTAAGGAAGCAAAAGACAGTAAAAAAATACTGTGTCTCCAAGAAAACAAGCCAAGGATCACACAAAGATGCAATGGGTTAAATGTTGAGGAGGACAAGCCTACCTTGTTTCTAGGGAATGAGGATGTGCAAACATTTCTCTGGAGAGCAAAGGATTGTTCAAGGCAAGTCTAGTTCAAGACATCAGGCTGAGACAAAGCAGCTCAGTTAGGTCAGGCTGCCAGGTTACTGTCCTCTAAACCCTACAGCAGAACTAGTGGACAACCCTTTTTTTAATCCCTGATCTCCCATGCCACAAGGTGACCCAACCTTTTATTCTTTATAGTGCCTTTTCTAAAAGGTTGCCTGAATATCTTACATATCCCATCCATCACACCTGCAGAGAGGATGAACCTACACAGGCACCAAATCTCCACTGAGCAGCCAGAGCAGTCACATTTGTTTCCCAAGACCCAGATTAAAAAGAAAACTATGAGATTCCACCATGAGAAATCCGGAAATCTGTGCTGTCAGATGTCAGGAAATATCCAAACCCACTGCCAGAGCAGTGCCACTCACCACAGACCCAGCAAAATCTGTGCATGGTGGGTGGCACCAGGATACACACTTGTTTTTCGGTATCTGCTGCAAGCAAAGAAAACATCTGCCTCAGCAGATATTATGAAAGCAGCTAGAAATTAAGAACTATTAATATATTTGTGTTTTCAAGCCCGTGGGTGGGTGAAGCAAGTCCTCCTGTAACCATAGCTGCTCCCAAACAAAGCACATTTCTGTAAACCAGACGAATCTGTTACAAAGCACCAGAAAAATATTTTTACACACAGAGTCTAATAACATGATTTGTCAATTAGCTCAGTCACCATTCAAAGGAGACACCATCCTACCCTCTTCCCCTTCTTCCCTCCCGTGAAATAGAAAAAGCAGCAGTTTTAGAAGTAGTTCTCAAACACAATTAGCATTTATTATAACTTCCCAGGTACAACCTACGCTTATCTCCCAACTGCACGAAGAGAGATCTCTTTGAGGGGTTATGATAAAAGTAGTCATTTCACAGCTGATCTCCACACACTGTTTTAACAAGCCTGCCCATTTCTAGAAAATTCTGTCACCCTATAATCTTCAGAAAGATTAAAGGTACATAACACAGCTTTAAAAACCCACATTGCTTAAGGTCTCTTATTAACTCAGGTTTTCCCTGAACTCGCTGTTCGTTATTTCTCAGCCAAGAACTGAAAGGAAGTTTCTGTAATTCCACCAACATGTCACTTTTAACAGGCAGCAATGGCTGCACTTCCCAGCTGCCAGAGGATCAAAGAGCACGCCAGGAACATTATTTGAAGGAAAAGGTGAAAGCAGAGCTGAATGCCCACCATCTCCTCCCGGAGCATGTGAAGTGTTCTACCTTTAACTCCACATTTCCTGCATCCATCCCCTCTATGCCTTGAGAAGGCAGGGAGAGCTCTGCACTCCTGAGAATAAGGATGTTCATCTTTAACCCGAAATCAAAGCCCCAAGCACTCCAGAGCCTGCTGTATGGCCCCCAGAAAAGGGAGAGATTAAGCACTGCTGCAATAATTAGAGGAGGATGCAGCGTTCCCATTTCTCCCCTCCTCTTTGTGAAGTTGTAAGGTCTGCCTGAATCCCTGTTTCCTCTCATCTCCCCCTCACCTTCTCGCTGTGGTTCTGTGAAGTGCCAGCCAAAAGCAGGGGTTGTTCCTAGGCTGGAACATGAAATTTAATTAGGTGCTCCCTCTCCTGTGTGGAGAGAGCCAGAATCAGAAGGCACAAGCTCATTTTGGAAGGGACCCAAGAAAATTAAGCTGCAATCAGTAAGAGAGAAATGTTTATTCATGAAACCTGTGTTAGTGCTGAAGCAGGAGAGATGTTTCCAATCCCCCACTATTTGCAAGGCATTACCTCTCATTTTTATCTTGTTGGTCCCCTTTTGTTCCATTTTGGAAATCTGACTCTGGATAATAGTGAGCAAAGCCCATCAGTCATTCCAACCTCGCCTACAGCTCCTCAGAGCTAAATTACCTTCCTATTTTAACTCACAGGTGGACACACCACACCATCAGAACCAGTTCCACATCCCAGTGCTTTTGGAGATTTGTCCTTTGGAGGGCAAGTGGCCACAGGATTTCACCTGCAGGAGCAAAGTTCCCCCAACACTTACTGCTTAATGATCCATCAACCCTCATCCAGATGCTTAGCAAAAAGTATTCCACATTCTGGGCAACTTTAACAGCCGTGGAAAGATGAGGAATTCTTGCAGTTCTTGAAAGCAAACTTTGATGGCACAGAGAATGGACAGCAGCGAGAGACCGAAAGAACTGAATCACAAATTTTTCACTGGCTTCATGTGCCACCTAAAGAAGGTGAAACTGGACCATATTCCTTTAGTGAGCTCAAAAACGAAGCAGGGGCAGGATGAAGGTCAGGCCAGAGGCAGAGAAATAACTAAAAAAAATGCTATAAAAGCTGTCTAGAAAATCCTGGTGCAGTAAAGAGGTAATACCACAGAAGCCAGTAAGAAAGCACTGTTAGGGATAGCCCATAAAACAGGGGAAAATAATTGAACATAACTGTCAAAAAAAAAAAAAAAAGGCTAATTATAGACCAGTTTGGCTTAATTTAAAATTCCTCCTAAGAGCAATAGAACATATTTGTAGACAAAGCACTTCTACCTATTTGGATGAGAAGGAAATGAGTAGCAGCCAACAAAATTGTCAAGGATCAATCTAATATCTCTCTATAGTCATGAACAGACTGTTGGATAAAAGAATAACAGAAGTGAGACATCTAGATTCCAGTGAAGTTTTTGATAAGTCTTTAAACCTTGTTTCTGAAACTTGTTCAAGTTTGGAGATGCATCTTTTTTTAAGATTTTGTAAATAGTCGTTCCCCAACAATTAATCAGAAATTCCTAATGAAATATCAGACACTTACCACAAACTGTGGCCTAGCACAACACTGAAAGCTTTGGAATCACCTGGAACAACTTTCTCAACTAAGTGTGGAGCAACACAGTAGGGAAGAGATGTTTACAGATCTCTCATTTAAAAGTAGAGTCAAGCCATGGGAAGGCTGGAAGGCTCCTGAATCCCCAGCACTGGACTTCCCTCTGTCAGAGGGACAGGTAATTGCCATGCTGAACTTCCAGCTTTAGCTTTCCAATCACTTCAAAATGCTTTGTAAGTGTTAGTAACATCCCTAGTACCTCCCCATGCAGATCCTAAATGAGATAAGTCATGGGCTGGGCATGCTGAGCTGATGGTTGGCCTTCATGACCTCAGAGGTCTCTTTTCCAGCCTTGACAATTCCATAATTACATTAGTTCAAGGTTTTGTCAGAAAACCAAGCACTGGATCCTCCTGCAGCTCCAAGTGCTTAGATAGGGTTAATTTTTGGACTCTAATCTCTGCAGGGTACAGGGAGAAAAGAACATTTCTTGATGTTTTTTTACTTCAAGGGGAGTGTAAGTGGCCAGCACAGAACCTGCATCGATCTCTTCTCCACTCAGCAGAGAAAAATCACAGGCCTCACTCACCCAGCACCCAGACTCAGCTGAAAGCTTGGTTCAGACCACGTCTAGCCCTCACTCTCATCCTTGTCTCAGAGTGAGAACATCCAGAAGGATCATCATCAAATCACCTCTGCCTGACAGAGCCCAGCTCCCAGCCCTGTGGACCCCACCCTGCCACTTCCCCCAGAGCAGCCCCCCAGGTCCAGCAGAAATAAATCCTGCTTGGACACCACAGAACAGACCAGCTTGGGGATGTCATCCCTGAGGATGACCCACAGAACACACAAACTATTCAAAATTACAGCTGTGCCAAGAGATGAAAGTTTTCCACAAGAGGCTCAATAAACATCCCAATTAGATTTGCTTCTAAAGCACATTTATATTTGGGTAGTTTGAGACTCTAAGATTTGGCTGCTTCTTTCCAAGAGACATGAGCACAGAGCACTGACATTTAAGCTGCTCCCAAACACCTTAAAGCTTCCATTTCTTTCTTTCATTTCCTACAAATCTTGGCCTCTGCCTCCAGAACCTACCTAGGAGCAGAAATAGATACATCCAAATTCACCAATTAGGGTTGTTCAGAGCATTTTCAATCCTGCCATAGCAGCCTGATACCCAGTGACACTTCCAGACTAAGCCTGCAGAGATTTTATTAACATTAACAATTCAAGCACTTTGCTGAAAAATCAACATTTCTTAATTTCACCTGTCTCTTCCAAAACCACATTCCACAGGGCAACACATGGGAAGAGGCAAGTCCATGCTGCCTCAATAATCAGCTTTTCCTCAATATTACAAACATGTTCATGCTTTACAGCTCACACCTTCACGCTGCTGAATGTTGTGCTGGGAGGAAAACAAACCATTTTCAATCTCTAGTTGTTCTAATCCTGCCTTTTTTCCCCTCAGTAAGGGAACAGAGTATATTGTTTCGTGCCAAAGCAACTTCTTCTTTAGTGACTGTTTAACGCCTCGTTTCTTGCTGCCAATAAAACAGAGACACACTAAGTAAAAGAACCCTTTTTCACCCAGTTCCCCTCATTCAGCAGCACATCCAGCAGTAGTGAAATTATGTGGAGAGTAGAATGCTATAACCCTAGGATAAATGTAATATAATTCCTTACTGATATGCAAATAGTGAGCTGCAGCAATGTGGAAGCCCTTCTAAACACAGGGATAAAGAAACCCTAAAGTCCTTTTGGGAGACAAGTTCACAGGCCTGATTTTACAGCTGGAAAAAACCACGTTCCTTTTTGTCCAGCATCATGGCAAAAGCAACTGTCAGGACGTGACTGTGAATGCTGAGAACATCAATTTAACCTGAGAGCACCCAGGGTCAGCCCAGAGCTGGGACCCATCCAGGAGCTGACAAAGTCATGCCCATGGAAAGCTTTCCCTCTCCCACAACCATCAGAGAGATGTCTCACTGGCTGCCTACAGAAAAAGAGTTAAGAGAACCTTGCACTTCTTTTCCTTCCTTAACAGAGAACATATAAAAAGAGAATGGCACAGTTCTGACTTTACTTGCTCAGACTGTTTATCCAGTGGTGGTTCCTGGCTCTGAATTATTAAAGCAACTTTTTACCCTCCTTTAGCAGCCAAAGATAATGTGTGCTGGGTATAACTGCAGCTTATCAGAAACAATGGGGATCAATGAAACAATCTGGAGGCCAAAAGGTGACAGGTAACTGCTTGCAACCACAGTGATCACATTTAATGTGAAACAGAAACAACAGCCTCTTAAAATACCACATCACCACAAGGTTTTATGAATGAAAGACAAGTCGTGGCTTTCTGAGCCTTTCTCTATATTTACTTTATGCTGTAAAACTGATAACATCATTTCAATTTTCAGCCTAAAACCAGACAACACACCCACCACAGGCTGTACTGACCCGAGGGATGCAGTGGCAGAGCATCCATGAGCCATGAACAGACTGTTGGATAAAGGAATAACAGGAGACACACATAAAACTCAACTCCAGTGAGGCTTTTGTCACTGTCCCATCTACATCCTGTTTCTGAAACCTGTTGATTTTGGAGATGCCCCTTTTTGAAGATTTTGTAAATTCAGTCATTCCCCAACAATGAATTAGAAATTCCTAATGAAATATCAGACACTGATAACAAACTGTGGCCTGGCACAATGCTGAAAGCTTTGAAAACATCTGGAAGCACTTTCCTAAGTAAGTGTAGAGGACTTTACAAATCTCTCATTAAAAGCAGAGTCAAGCCAGGGGACAAGTTGGTCTGGGAAGGTTGGAAGGCTCTGAGCCCTTCTGTATGTTTATCTTATACCCTAAAACTGGAGTCCTGGTAACATCATTTCAGTTTTCAGCCTCAAAACAGACAACACAGCAACCACAGGCTGCACTGACCTGTGGGATGCAGTGGCAGAGCATCCCTGGTAAGGATCATCCCACAGCCCTGGGGCCAGATCCTCCTCTGGAGATGATGGCTGAGGCATCCCTGGCAAAACTAAAAGCCTTGGACAACACCCATTTCCTTGGATTTGCTGTGGGATAGTTTGCCAGCCTCCAAAAAACCCCTGGTTGCCATAGAAACAGGAATACCACAGTAAAGCAAAGGGAAGAAATATTCAATTGTCAGCACAGAGAGATTGATTGTTTAGGTTTCCCCTCGCACGTGTAAAACCAACACAGGGCTTTGTGTCATTTACTCCCAACCTAAATTCCTTCCTGCTGGTTTCATGGGGGATTTATGAGGGCTCTGATCCAGCAACCTTCCTCCTTTTCCCAGCATTTCCCAGCAACAGCCTTCCCTCCCTTCTCTGCTGGAACAATCAGCCCAAGTGCATGGAGAGGGGGAGGGAGCCTGTGCAGGGCACATCTCCCTCAAAACCACCACGCAGGCAAAGTGCTCAGGGAAGAGGGGAGGAAAAGGATAAACCACCACGATTATTTTGTTTAAATTCCCTTTGGGTGAGGCTCCTTGAATACCAATGGCTGCACTGAGCTCTTTGCTATTCCAGCGGTGTCCCCACACAGAGCCAACCCCGCAGCCCATCCCTGGGACATCATTCCCAAGGGTTGTAAATCACTTCCCTTGCCTATTAATGGCAAGCCTGAGCAACTTCACGAGCAATTAATTGGTGTACTTAGGTAAAGCAAAGCAAGGGGAACAGATTGGATTGAAACAGCAGCTTGTCCGGCGCTCGGGCTCCGACAGGATCTGGCTGAGGAGGAAGGTGGGAGCAACCAGCAAAAGGATCATTATATGGAATAACAAGGCTCCTGGGGAGGAAAGGCAGTGCCTGACCTGGGGCAATGAGTGGTTGGCTGATGTCTTAATGCAGGCAGCTTTGCATCTCCTCTAGAACTTCATCCTACATAATTTAACTGTGGATTTTCGAGCAAATGTCTAATCTTTTGCCAAGCCTGCAAAGTTATTTTCCTGAATTGCCTCAAGACAGAATGGCACAAGCAAAACGTGTGCTCTTTTTTAATTCAGTTTTAAATACATTACCTTCCAAATTTCTTGGCTGCCCCTTTGTTCCCACATTACGAGAGCAGCAAATGGCTGCTAACGAAGAACTGCACAGATGTTGCATTCCCTTTGATGGATTTTTGTGCATTATAAGACACAAAAGTTAAACATTACCGACTTTTATTTTCGTTCTGGATTATTTAATCAATGGAATGCATAAGTGAAAAAAGCACAGAAGAAATGAGCTTGGAAAGGGGAACCAGGGCAGAGAGGATGCTTGGGGAGGGAGGCAGAGAGACCAGCGTGAAGGAAGAGAAGTGAATGGGGCAGGACACTTACAGATCATAAAATGACACTGAGAAAAAGTTCTATACTGAGACCAGGAAGAGGATCCAAAGATAATGAACAAGCAGTAAAGGTAAATGAATACAAATATAAGAGTCTGCAGCACAGGAGTGGAAATCTCTAGTTTGGTTATGACACCACTGTTACAAGAAGGGATCAGAGTTATTGTTAGGAGATGCTGTTATTGTTAAGATATTGTTATTGCCAGGAGTTTGAAAAATCCCACTATCATATATTTAAAAAAATCCTTGGCTTTTTTGCTCACATTTAGGGATCAGCAAACAGCCAAGTTACAATGACTGTCCAAGGCCTGATCAGTGCAAATTACTGACAAATATCTCCACACAGACCCAACCTTTCTGCTCTTCCACCCCAGCCACAGTCAGTGACCTGCCCCCTTTTTAAGTTTCTTAATTATGTTTATATACTTCTCATTTGCTTAAGCTGAAACCAGAAAATAGAAAAGCACATCCCTGCCTACCAAATCATTAAAAACAACATGCACATCACAAGGGGAGTCATCTCCCACTGCTGTCCTGTGCTCATTTTACAGGAAATTATAACATATACAGGGAATGGAAAGACATCCAACACAGCAGACCGTTATTTCAGGGTTAAGTTCACTTCTTCAATGAAGCTGTCTCAAAATTAATGTGTAAAACATGAAGAGGCAGGTTTGGTTAAGGTTTATCAGAAAAAAAAAAAATAAAAAAATTAAGGACTGGCCAGAACTTCAGCTGTGAAAGACCAACAAAGGGAGACATTCCCAAAAACTAGAAATAAAGCTCCTGTATCTCACTGACAGGAAGAATTCAGAGGGGGACTAAAAGAAGCATCCTTGGCAAAGTGCCCTTTCTTGTAAAACCCAAGAGCCTTCTCTGTTGCTGCAGAGAACTTCATGGTCTAGCCAGAATTAAACAAATACTGAAATTTCAGAAATTCTGTACTTGCAAAACACTCCACTGTTTTTATTTTCAATATATTCATTCTTTTTGAGCATAAAATAACAGGGTGGTCCCCCTATGGTGGCACTGCAACAAAGAACAGCAGAACGTTCCCATTATACACCTGGCATTAATGGTTTTAATTTTAATTAGAGAGTAAAAGGCTATAAATTAGACAGGGGCACTCCTTTACATTTACAAATCACTGTTACAGCACAAACCCAGAAAAGTGACATTTCAGAGCTACATTTTTTGATTACCCCTTCAGATTTGGCATACACAACATTTCTGTCTTCCTTGCCTTTATAAAGAGGATTGATAGGTTTTCAAGGCACTTAAAATTGCTGGAAAATGCACAGAGAGCTTTCAAAACCCAACACTGCAAAGCCAAGCAGTTTCCTAATACAAACCTTACCTGAGATCACTTCCAAGAAGATATTGCATATAAAAATTCCTTTCTAGACAGGCACAAATCACCTGTGCAGAAATACATTTAAAAAACCCAAACCAATGAAAACTCAATGTATTATATCACACAATCATTTGGACCTGATGCAAAAGTCATTGACCTCAACAGCAGCACTTGCAACAAAATTCAAGACAGGATGCCCAACATCCCTTTGGACTGGACCTGGTTTATGGAAATCTAAGCAAAGCTCAGTGAATTTTCAGACACTCAAATTTTCAAGCACTTGTAAATCTGTTCTTACAGCTTTAAACAAATCACTCTGCAACCCCATTCCCCCATCATTGGAAGGATTTCTCCACATTTTTCTGAAGCAATAAAAAGGGGGCTGTCATGGAATTACCTGGAATATGTGCAAGGCACTTGCAATATGAATGTGACCTGTGCTGCTAAATTATTCCATTCAACAAAGACCAGCCCCAAACAATTCTGTAGAAAACTTGCTCCCTGGTCCTGCCATTCAACCTCTTTCAACTCAGAGCTGTTGTTTTATCTGTGCATTGTGACTTGCCCAACCTGTACAAAATCCACGGATTTCGACGAATTTTAATTTAGAAAACTAGTTTCTGCAAACTGAACTCTGCAGCTCCAGGGTTTTCAGGAAAAACAAAGCATTTTGCCTGCTAAGAGCAAAACCAGAGTTATCTCCTGGGAATAGCTAAAATTGCTTAGTTTCTCTGCTGACACCCTGAGACACAGCAGCAGAGAGGGGATGTACATGTGGGGGCACAACACAATCCATCCATGGGATGTCTTCCAGCTCCAGAATTCCCTGTCCTTGGCTCTTCCCGGACTGACAACACACTGCAAGGCTCAGACTTGATGATCCATCTGCCTGAACGGTGCAGGAGGAGTTTTTGGAGAAGTTCTTCCCAAATTGTTGATGGCCATGGGTCACAAACTTAGACACAAAGCATATTTAATATAAACATGTAGAAATTTCACAGTACATCCTTTAGATTTTAAAGGAAAACAGTGAATCCAGAAGAACCCATTAAGTGCATTTTGTGAAAATCCCAAAGGTTAAAGGGAAGACTGGCAAAGGAACTTAAAGCAGAATCAGAACTGCACCCCACTAACATTTTAAAGCCTAGTTTAACTCAATCTCTATTTTATCCTGTGTTTCCTACTCTAACTCAGAGAGGAAACACCAACTTTTCTGAAATTCCTACATGCATACTGAGCTTTAATGAAAATGGAAAAGTTATCATCCACTTCCAGAGTTTTACAGAAGTTGCTAATTTCCTTTTTTTTCTGTGATTTCTCCCAAGTGAGGGGGGAGGAAAAGCCCTGCCAACTGGCACTAGTGGATTGTTGCTCAGACTTTTTTGCCTGAAGGAAGAGCTTTCAAGCAAGTAAAACCAAAATTCAGCAGAAAAAGTATCCCCCTTTACCTCAATTAGGAGATGAAAGGGGCCCCCTCAGGTCCTTGGAAAACCTGAAAGGACAGGGCAGTAAGAGCAGCAGGGGCAGGAGAGATTCCTGATTTGATTAAACATTGCAGCTCCAATCTGTGAGAAGAAAAGTTTCCAGCTTGCCAGACTTCAAATTTGATTAAGGGCATGTTTTTTAGCTCAGTAACATCAGTGTAAATCAGAGCAGAGCATTAATTACCTCGCACACCCTGAATGCAAAGAGGACAATCAGCAGTTGTGGGCTCTCACCCAGCTCTCAGTGTTGTGTTTTTGGAGGAGCATTAACTGTCAGGAGTAACATCTGTCACCTGAGCTTTGTTTTCTGATCTTCTTGAAGTGTGTGATGACCCAGGACCGGGTTTTGCTTTTATCTAAGTATCAGGAAAGAGTCAGAGAGCTAAAGAAGGTGAACAATATATGTTCTAGTGTGAGAGCACTAAAGTAAAAGTGAAGTAAAGTAAAAGTCCTGCTGCTCAAGTTCATTAAAATTCAGCATTGAGGAGCAGACCAAGAACAGCCTCCACAGTGGCTCAAGATGGAAAAGGGCTGCTGCTGGGGTTTAAATCTGCAGCTAAAGCCCCACACCAAGCAAGGGGAAAACAGTGAGAGTGATGGTGACTGTAAATAGGATGGCCATGTCAGAGAAATGCACCTCATCCTCTGAGTTTTAAACTCACAGAATATCTAATTCAAGCAATTTGTAACAAGTTGTTCCTGCAAGAACAGGTCCAGGAAAGAGAGAACCATAAGTCAAATGCAAAAGGTATGAAAAATAGCATACAAGTCTGATCTCACTTGAGAAAGAACAAGGAGGGTAAAAAAAGCAAGTTCTTCTCTAGTTGGTGGTAATAAAACAACTTTTTTGTGTCCTGTGTGTAACTAAAAGTCCGGGACAAACCCTCTATTTTCCTCCTCCACTTACCAGGAGAGTTGCTATCCACCCAACACTCCTGTGAGCTCTTTGGTACGGAGTGGAGGAAGACAATGATGACTTTCACAGGTGACATTTTACTCATTAATGTTTCTCCACAGCCCCCTGCCCTCTGCCAGACTCTCATTCCTGGAACACAAAGGCACAGCAGAGCTCCCTGCAGTTCTTTTCTCCCTGCACTGACCCAATGCCACAGGAGCACACTCTGCCTCTCTCCCCTCTCCAGCACCTCCTGAGTGGAGCTGTTTTGTCCTGGGTGCCCTGTCTGCCACTGGGAAAAAAAAAAAATCATCTAAAGGAAATCTTAAGGGCTAACAGGCAGTGAAAACTCATTTTTCTCTTTCTCAGCCATTGTGGGACCCCAGCTCTGTGTCAGCACACGCAGGGAAATCCTCTCTAGCTTTGATTACACAGATCTGCTGCAGGATCCTGCCACAAGGTTCACACTGGTGTGATAAACACAGGTGATAATTCGTGTCAAATGGGTTAATGTCATCCCAGGAAAGAAGAAAACAAACAGATTGTAAAACTTAATTGCACCCCCATAAAGACATAAAACAGACCAACCTTCCCTGCCCTCCTAGCCAGGAATTATGTCCAAACTGGGTCAGGTCAAAAAGCTTGTTGGCACCTCTTATCAAAGAACATATGAATTTATAACTTGATGTAGAGATAACAAATTAGTCTCAGCTGTGAGAATAAACATATGTCAAACACCTGGAATAGTGATGTAAAATGTATATGCATGTGATATAATGAATATGTATGAGATGTCTGAAATAAATATCAGACTCACGCTCTGTATCAGTGTGGCAGATTTAGGAACCAGATTCTGTCTGTCCACCCAGCACTGTTTTTTTTCTACTATATGATAAATTCTAATTTGGAAAAATTATTTTATCTGGAGACTTCTGTTTCTCACACTTGCAACCCCAAGTGTTTCAAAGCAAACAAACTTAATTGAACCAAACTCACCAAGAAACCAACGTGGGCTGAGAAACACCATCAAAAACACACCCCAAGTGCTGAAAACTCCCAAACTACACATGGAATATAACAACTTTAGTCAGGTACAAGCATCTCTCAGCTGATGCTCCACACATCAAATGACATAAAGCATTTATTTAATGACTGCAGCCTCCTCCACTCTGAGCAGCTGGCAGCTCCAGCCAACACCAGCAGCAGAGTTTTAGTGCCTGCCCATAGGAAATACTTTGTTTTTCTGCACTGGAAGTTTTCTGCAGCTGCAGTTTTGAGCTTGACCTCTCCAAGTTATACTGAGGTTTCCAGAAGAGGTAATAGGAATTATGTTGTAAAAAAAAAAAAAAAAAAAAAAAATAAAAGGAAAAAAGATCAGTCCTCCCACTCCACGTAGACATTAATAATTCCTTTTGAACCTATTTTACACACACCAAGTTTTAAAGGATAGCCATAAGTTCGTTTTCAACTTCAGTACCCTTCTCTGTGCACTGAAATCAGGGAGCCAAGCAACTCACTGCCCAACACACACCTTCAACAGCAAATCTACTCTGCAAGAAGGTACCACTCAATATTTGCTCCTCCTCCTCAAATATTGCAGCTTTAACTTTAAATGTTGTGCCAAAGTCTGTTGCAAAGTTCATAAATTAAGTTTTTTCCTTACTTGTTCTGTCATTAGAGTGCCAATATTAAAAAAGAGAGGTATTTAGATATTAATGTGGAAGCGTCCCTTCTGAAGGGTATTCAGAGTAGTGCAAATACTTCACTCTAGGACAGTCCACTTAAAAGAGTTCTCAGATGGAGTTGTAGAGCAGTACTGAAGGGGAGGAATTATTCGCTCAAAACAATCCCCCCCCACTCTCATGGATGACCCAGAAAGAAAATCTCCACCTCAGTACTGCCCCAAAAACAAAGAGATAATTAAAATTCCCATTACAAAAAGACTAGATTTTAGTTTTTCCATTTTATCCTGAGCTGCAAAGGCAGTTAAAGTTTTAAAGTACTTCTAAATGTTTATATTGTTATTCAAGCTTCTATTTGCAAACAATCATTTAGTAGATTTCCTGCTTTAGGCAAAATAAACTGAAAAAAAATCTCAGTTCTTTGGTTGGGCAAAGAATAAAAAAGAAACCCAAACAAATACAGTGGCTGAAGTCAGTAATCTTCCCCCAAATATAGTTCAGCAGTCAGTGAAAGAAGTTTACTGAAATCCTACACACTGTATCCCATGAAGTTGGTTCACAGAGACTTGATGTTCCAAATTCTTAAAAAGGCATAAAAGTCTCCTGCATGTCCTGGAACAAAACACACCCTATGAATTTACATTATTTACAGACTAACCGTTGTAGAAAACTAAACTGACATCATCATCCATAAAACAGTTTTCCACATCCTTCCCAAATTAGGACAGTGATTTAATTGATGTCTAAAGTTTAAAGCCAGCAGGTATCTCAGCATCACAGAGAGGCTGCAAGGTACAGAGTGCTTTGGTTTTACTCAAAACCCTGAGCTCCTGCACTTCCCAATGAAGGGCCCTTTGTTACAGGTGACAAATCAAGACTAAAATGACAAGTCCATATTACAATGGCCTTTCATTTCTTACACACAGAAAATAATTAAAGAAAGGTAGAGAAAGGCAATGACCATCTCTGACTTCCTTAATTAAAAGAAGCAGACTTTGTGATCAAACATGTAACACATTTCCAAGAGGACACCTGTATTTTGGGAGAGTAGCACAGAAATCTCTCACATGCCCGAGACACACAATGGTTAATTGTGAATGATCTCTGAGATGATGAGGGAGGTCACATCATAAAAGATGTGTCTGATCCAATCACTTGCTAACAGCATCTTGAGAAGATGAAATTTGTTCTCAGCCCCCTGGTAACAAGCCACTTAAAATGACAGAACCCACTTAAGTCTCCTCTCACCTTAGAAATGTGACTTCAGTAGCATTAAAATCATAAAGAGATAAAATAATTAGAAGGAAAATAATTATTTTATGTTGGGAAGCAGAGGTGAGACTGCAGAGCAGACACAGGAAGAATAATTTCACTGCATTATGACTGCCCAGCCACATCTTCACTGTTCTCCTGGTGTCTCCTGTTTCCAGTAAATAAAAGACCACCTAGAATGGGCTGATGCTCAAAAGGAGCATCTTTAAGACATGAATACAGCCCAGAAATACCCCAAAACTGAGACAAAGTGCTCTCTCTAGAGCTGCCATACATCTCACATACTCAGACATGACCAAGAAATGCTCATCACTGAGCAGACCCAGAAGGAACACCCTGACAACCAGGACACCTTTACAACAGCCCAGGAATGAGCCACACCACCAAACAGAGACAGACTGATGCCGTGCAGGATGGTAGGGCTAATTAGGCTGCTTTAAAAAAACACCTAAAAATAGCCACCTTAATTAGGTACAAAGAAAAAAAAATCATTTAGGAGGTACTTCTTGTATTTGAGTCTCACTGCATTTCCAGGGAGGCAAATATTTGTCCTATCACAGGAGACAGGCCACAGGGAGATGTAATAAAGGAAAGGGACTTAATAATGTGAGGTATGTACAGAACAGCAGACAGAAAATATTGACTTGGCAGAACAGAGGGAACATCATTTGGAATGGTCTTCGGGTCAAGGCTGCTGTGGCAGGGGTTGAAAAGAGAACTGTTTGATGCTGAGGTCCTGGGAAAAGGCAGGAAATTAAAAAAGGGAGGTGCTGTGTCAACATTTACCATTATTTTTAATGAACAATTTAGGTTATGGATTCCAGTAAACCCAGCAGCAGACAAAGAACACAATGCAAACTCTGCTTTACTTGTTAATAATGAAATATATGTGACAAGAGGAGAACTAAGTGCATCAGATCAAACCAGAACACGAGGCAAGGTTTCAACTTTCAGAAATACCAACAGCTCTCAGTCCCCAGACCCTGGACTTCAAGAGCATGAGGTACAAAAATGCTGCCAGTGCAGAGGAAGTCTTTTCCCACAGCTGGGTGACACAGTCCTTGGGAAGGGACATTAGAGCTCCTAAATCTCCAGTGATGCTCTTGAGTGCTCTCCTTGCTCCAGGATGGATTCTCCCCCATTGGAGACACATGAAAAGGCAGTGACCACCTTCTGTGTTTTCCTGGTTAATTTTTGGCAAATGAGTGCCTTTAAAAAAATAATGAAATTTCAATATTTAAAAGTTTTGAGCCTCTATCTCTTCAGTGCACAGAAACTATACCCAGAGGACAACGTTCTGCTTTGTCACAGCAGCACAAATCTAGATGTCTTCATTTATTTTTTTTTCAAGCAGTGATTTTATATCTGCACTGACAACAGGAGATACTTGACCTGTGATGGCCACACCCTCCCAGGTAACACAAATATCTCCATGTGATATCCTTCTGCACATCACCTGTATCCACATGCTCTCACCTTAAGGGGCACAGATCCTCTTGCCTCTGTGTTATTATTACACACAGCAAAATTTACTTTGCTGAAATACCACCACGTGGAGCAGGTGGGAACCAACCACTGTTACAGGGGGATGCTCATCCAGAGTTATAATCCTGGCTGTCTCGCTCATTAAGGAGTAGGAAGAGACCAAAAGGGCTGAATAAAAGCTTTTTAGGATTGATTTCTGGAGCAGAAACAAGCCTAAGTGATTCACTACATATTTATCAACAGAAGGGCAAAACTCTTCTGCTCTTCCTCAGGCAGAGCTACACCCGTGCCAGGTGCTCATCTCAAAATTGAAGGTAGCCCTGGTTGTGAATCAATACTGGTTTTATCTGTCTCAAAAGCATGTCTGGCCTTTACATGTTAATTTTTGCTTTGGTGTCTGCACAGCAGCTTTGTAAAGCTGCTGTCTGATGTGTCTACAGGGTCCAATCTTGTTAAGCACTTGCATTCTATGCTGTTTCACTGAGTATAAAATAATCCACTCCAGCAGCCTTACTCAGAATTGATGGGATGGCAGCTGCAATCTTAAGTCTGTGTGTTAATAAAAAACACACAAATTTTGTTCCTCAGCAGTAGCCAAACCCACAAATAGGTATCTTTTGTTTTATCTGAAAGCCTGATGAATCTCTACACTTACCCAACACGAGAGAAAAACTAACTTCCACAAAGTCAGACAGCAGTAACGGGTTTGGGAAGTGAAGTGGTAGCAAGCCCCAATCCTCAGTTCCTAAAAAGCCTCAAACCAAACACTGATGTGAAGGGCAAAAGCAGTAAAAGAAGCCAATTTTTCTCCTGCTGGCCAAGCAGGTCTCCAGTTTTCATCCCACCCTTCCCAAGTGCAGACTCCAAGCTGTGGAAACCATCCTCCCTGCCTCCCTCAGCCTGTTTCCATTTGCTCCACAATGACCCACTGCAGAGGTCACTGCTGCCTCCACTGAAAAAGTCCCTCTCCAGCACTGAAAATGGGAAAAGTGGAAGAAACAGTAGAAGAAATACTGCCTTCCAGGCCAGCCCTTTGGAGTTCAGCTGACCAAGAACACAGGGAGAAGCAAAGGAAGAGGGAGGGCTGGCAGGAGCAGCCTTCTGAAGGGTGATAAGAGCCCCTAGATTTGCTGCTCAGCTGTGAATGCTGCTTTTTCTAAACGCTTGACTTCCCAGACTTAATGTGCTGTGAAAGCTGGGTTTGCACGACATAGATAAACATAATTATCTCGTGCTCGTAGGGAGCATTATTTAAAAGAAGTTTTCCATATTCACAATTCACCGGGATAAAGAGGATTTGCGGTGATCAGGAGGCCAGCAGAGTGAAAACGTGGGAATTAAGGAAAAATCTGGAGTGTGGATTCATCTGAAAGAACACTTTCAAGAAGACTAGCAAGGTATTACAGTTTGCTGGGAAAAAAGCTTACTAACTTCAGAAGGAATTTGAAAGGAAAACAGCCCTTGATCTCAGACAGCTCTCCTGGAGCTCCTGAATCCCGAGGAATGACCTGCAACAGGCAGGGCAGGAATGTCACCAGCACAGGGCTCCTCAGGACCCTGCTCATTCTGCCTTGACCTCTTCCCACTCACACTGCAAAGCCACAGAGCCACAAACACTCCCCTTTCTTCTAAGCCACACTCAAGGCAAGTGAAGGGAAGTTTCTCCGTGGCTCATATTACATCTGTTTCAACTTTATATCTACCAAGTTACTTTAATAAATCAATTCTAATGTAAAATAAAACTTATAAACTTATCTTCTCCTCCCGTAGACAGCATGCTTAAACTACTTTATGTATCTAATTACCTCAAAACACCATTTTCCCCCAATTTCAATTCAAATACATGCAAATCAAAAGTAACTACCAAATCTAATGGAAATAAAACAAGTCACCCACAGAAACATACTGAAAACCAAGAATCCATATCCACATCAACCTGTAAACCTCCTTAAGTAAGTGCTTATAGCTACACTGAAGTCTCAGCACTGAGAAAGTCAACTGCAAGAATATAACCTGCATTAAGCTTTAAATGGATTTATCACCCACTGAGAATCTTACCCGGGACAACAACCAGGTAGAAAAGGAAATCTAGACTACATCCTGCTTGCTAGTTTCAAACCATCATTAGAAACCGAAATGTTAAATTGAAATTTAAAGATCAAGCCACTCCAGAGCCGGGCTGAGCACTTCAGAGGTGTCAGGGTTAAAGAGCAGCCAGCAGCTTTTCCCTGGCCAGCTCTCCCAGCGTGGAGATGTCACAGTGTTCTTCATTAGCTCCCATTTGCTCTAAATGATGCCAGGGAGCCTTTCAACGGCGACCTCGACAGAGGCAGAATTAGGGCACTGTGAGCATATCCCTGAGGTTCTTAACCTCTGCTAATTCTCCCACGGGGGGCTGTGGCTGCAGCCACCTCTTATGTCCCAGCTTTACCCTCCTCTCTGCCCCACAGCCTGCTGAAGGGCCATCTCAGCTTTAATTGACTGAAAAAAGAGCGAGAATAAAATGCCACAACTATCGTTTTAAGAACTGGAGAGGCTTTCTTAGCGTTTCTCCTTAGCAGGAGGAGGTTTAAGCAGCTAGCTGTATCCGTGCTTCACTTTCCAAGCAGGTTTATCTTCCCAGTGTGTATCCAGGTGTCTCAGGGAAATCGACTGTGTCGACACGAAGACGGACACCTGCAGCAGCAACTGGTCCTAAATGATTCCACCAGGGAAGAGCCTTCTGTTGGAGCTGACAACAAATTACACACTGACAGAGCATGTGTTCCTCAGCAGCTGAAACTGTGGCACTTCCATAACTGCTTCAGACCCCACTGAAAAACTTGGAAAACAAAGGAACGAGGAAAAAAAGAAAACAATTTATCTGCTCTTGTTTGTTCCTCTCGTGTGCCAATCAAGGCACTGCCACCCACGTAAACTGTTCTTTTTTTTTTTCTGCCTCCCATTGGCAAATAGATGAAGGATATTGATTTGACTGGCAGAGAAATAAAAACAGAGATTCAGCTTCACTGAACTTTAATATAACATAATATAAAGTTAAACGCATTACAGACTGGTATCCAACAAAAGAGCTCTTCAAATCTGAAAAAAACTAATTCCACTTCAACAAACATTGGAGACCAAGAGCAGGAATGGACCAAAATACTTCCTCTTAGAAGGCCAGAGGCAGATCTTTCATGTCAAAGGAAAATACAAGATTGCATCTCCCACCATTGCCTAAAGAAAGATCCTCTCAGTTCAGGTCCAATACTGAGTTTGTCCAACACTCACAGTATGTTTGCATAAAAGCCACACTCCTGCTCCATCATCTGAGGACAAGAAACCAATCTCAGGGTATAGGGATAATCACAGTGACTATTCCAATACAGACATAACACAGGCATTAAAAGGGAAGGATAATCTTAATCACTGTTCCTCTAATCCCATCCTTTCCAAAGCCACTGGGAGCCCAGTGAGATTGCAGCAATGCACAACAGGGACTGTTCTGTATTCCATAACGAGATGGAATTAATTCAAGCACCCCTTTTCCCCTCCCAGTATCTCTGTGTCAACTGTAGTTCTCTGAAATTCCTCTGCCCCGGTGTTTTCTGCTCATAGCCCGCTGCTCCAGAGGCAAATTAAAAACAAAACTTTGCTGTTTTTCATGCAAAATTCAGTTTTCAAATGCAAGACAAAAATCTTTCAGTCGCTGCTGAGAAAACCAAGCCACTGAGGTTATGAGCAGTGAACTGCTAATGATCAAGTGCTGATGAAAGAGGTAGTTTAAATGTTTAGCCCGTGATTCCACGGAATTCAGGAACCTAACAGCTTTTCATATGCTCTCCCTCCTCATTATCGTGAAATGAAGAAACATTGTCCCCATTGTATGAGTGAAAAACTGTCACATAAACACCCCAGGACACACTTTGATGTGCAGCAATGTACCTAAAGCTGTGAGAGGGTAATTGGCAGGGTTTAAAGCAGCAGCCAGACATAAAACTCCTACAGAAAACCAGTGGGAACTAATCACTAAACACCTTTTTAAAACCGGTATTAAGCTCCTCGATACCTCCCGTGGCCTTAACAACTTGGAAAATTTTATCAAATTCGCCCAAAACCTCTGGAGGACAGCAAAGAGCTGAATCCAGACACACAGCAGCCAGGCTCCTCTCTGCCTGCCACCAGGCTGGTTGTTCTTCTCCCAGCACACCTGGAGAAGGTCAGAGATGAGTTGGAGCACTGACATCCAGCTGGACAAGGATCACTCAACAACTTGGCACAAAAACAGTATCTCAGTACACTTCATGAAATCACAGGATGGTTTGGGTTGAAAGGGACCTTAAAAGATCACCCAGTTCCAAGCCCACTATGGTGCCAACCCAGAAGCTCTGGAGAAGTTAAGCCTGTGGAGGTCAGCTTAAGGAGAAAATAATTTGAAGGTAGGAATCCTAAGAGCAGCAAATGTACTGTATTTCTCAAGTAATAGAATACCACGATCAGAGTAGTAAAATACCACGATCAGAGTAGTAAAATACCAGGATCAGAGTAGTAAAATACCAGGATCAGGACCCTTCTCTCATTTGCATTTCTCAGTGTATTCCCTACACTTGGTACAACAGACCCAGGTGACCACAACAGCACCCCTGGGACCTGAGAACAGGCTTCACAGGCAAGTGGAGGGCACAGTGCTCACCCCAAGCAGCTTCCAGTGACAGCACCACTGCCCTTTTAGTTCTTAGGTATTCTGGAGCAGTCTGTGATATGACCCAAAAAAACCCTCAAACCCCTTGATATCTAACACTTTGCAAAGGCAGAACTAAGCCCCACAGTGGTTGACTCACCCTGCACACGAGCAGCTCCATCTGCCTCTGCAGCAGGCACAGGTACCCAGCCCTCACCCCCTCACCCCCCCTGCTCTCTCCTCCAGGTTTGTTTTCTGAGCAGTCACACGGCTGACAGACCTCTGGGGCTCCCAGGGTTTTCATCCTGATGAGCTCAGACACTGCTCACGTCTCTCTGTTCACCCCAAAGCCACCCAGCCCCTCTCCTGGCACCCTCCTGCCTCCCAGGCTCTCCAGGGCATCTCACAAACCCAGCAAGAGACACCGTGGAACCTTCAGGCACAGCTCCTCCATCCTGCCTCCAAATGCATGCTCCTCAGTAAACAACCAGCTCTTATTTCCAGCACCACCAAAACTCTCACTCGTGAAAAGCAAAACGAAGCAGAGCAAACACAGCTGAAGCAAATCTCTGATCAGAGTAAAAGCCACTATTTTATGTTCATCTGTTTGGGTTTCTGTAAACCAGTCTTTAATTCAAGCACACCCCAGTGTACACTCCAGATTTTAATTTCTAGTTTTCTAAGACTGACAAACACTTGAAACGTTTGTCCAAACCTAGTTATTATTTCTGACCAAGATACAGCACAAAAAATGCAGAGTCAGGACGGACCCAGGGGTGGAAGGTGAAGATACACAGCAAATGCACATTTACACTAGTACTCCAGAGCACAATAAATCTGCAGCACACCTTCCTGCACACCCAGCTGGCAGCTGATTTCTTAAAAAAATCATCAAATTTGCATGTATGAAAGCAGTTAAAAGTGGGGTGTCCTTTCTAATGCAAACTCTCTCGCTGCAGGCTTGTAAAATCTTGGCAATCTGAGCGGTCCACAGATGTTAAATATTATTAGATCACTTCAGGGAAAGCTCATGAAACACTGCTCTGTCAGATTCACAGCTGCTGTTCTGTGGAGCCTCAGACAATTTCAGATTAGAAGGAAGGGACACATTTTTTACAGTACATGGGTGATTAACCACTGGTGCAAATTGCAAAGGGAAGGAGTGGAGCTGCCATATCTTGATAATTGAGAGCAAAAGTTTCCAACAGACATGTCAGATTTGGTGAGAGCTGCAGTGCAGTTCTGGGCTCTGAGTGAGAGAAAAGAAGTGAAAATGAGCAGCAGACTACAAGAAGATGCAGCACTACAGGATGGCCCCTCCTGTGTTTAATTC
The DNA here is from genome assembly GCF_025592945.1 of Manacus candei. Taxonomy (NCBI): domain Eukaryota; kingdom Metazoa; phylum Chordata; class Aves; order Passeriformes; family Pipridae; genus Manacus; species Manacus candei. The sequence goes on along the minus strand of NW_026138105.1, from coordinate 3,926,927 downwards.
CTGTGATTCTCTGAGTTTTAAGGATTATTCTATCATACAATTTTGCAAAAAATTCTTCCCCTTAGAAATGTGAGGTCCCAGAGATGTGACATCCCATAATACACCTCACAAGGTTTCCCTTAGGATGGGGACACACTGAAGTGGACCAGATCATCCACTTCTGGGAGAACTGAAACAAGAACCCTTTTTTTTCAGTGAGCTTATGGATTTTACATGAGGGAATTTTAAGGCAATAATTTGAGATTTCAATCCTGCAGTGCCACAGAAAATGGTGTTATTTTAGATAACATAATTCTTTCATTCTTAACAAGCATTTTCTTATGACAGTGTAATAATGAAGAGTTTGAACTATTGCTTTGTTTCAAGTAAGAGCGACTGCTATGGCTTGAGTGTAAAAGCAAAGAGGGTTCAATAAACAGGTTAATCTTTTCTGTCTCCTCTACAACAGTCCAAGTGTCCTGAGCTGGAAGAACTTCACTCAAATGAAAGGTGAGGAAAAAGATTTCAATCCCACAACTCCTGATTTCACCACCATCCAGACAAGAGTCTCATTTCCAGTTCAGCCAGCCTTGAAGGTTGATATTTCCAACCCGGCCAGTTTTCCCAGCTGCCTTGGGACCAACACAGAATGGTTTGGGTTGGAAAAGGACATTAAAGATCATCTCATCCCACCCCCTGCCATGGGCAAGGACACCTTCCACCAGCCCAGGTTGCTCCAAGCCCCATCCAACCTGGCCTTGGACACTTCCAGGGATGGAGCAGCCACAGCTTCTCTGAGCAACCTGTGCCAGGGCCTCCCCACCCTCACTAGGAAGAAATTCTTCCCAGTATTCAATCCAAATCTCCCCTCCTTGAGTTACAGGAAGTTCAATTTGAAGATATAAAATACACAAATGAAAAGATTTAGCTAGATGGAAATACTTCATGTTTATTTCAACAAATATTTCAGAACTTTATCAAGTCTAGAAAATGGTGATTTTGCTTTGGAATCATGTTTTACTGTTGTTTCTTAAAAAAAAAAACAGTGATTTTACAATTACCTTCCTAAATAATCAGAAAAAAATCTTGCCAGTAGTACACAGCTAAACTCTTCTGTTGCTTAGCAGTTTTCATCTCAAAATGAGAAAGTGTACGAAGGGACTTATCACAGTCTCCAAAGCAGAGTTCATTACTGCAGCATGTTTTCAGAAACAATAATCCCATCTTTACCAGTGCTAAGCTTTACAGTTTACAGATCTGTGCAACTGGATGTTTTCAGCATCTTTATTCCCCTTTTCCTATATTCCTTCTTTCCTTTCACAAAAATAAATGAACATGTGACATGCACAACAATTCTTAAACCTTGATACTACATTAAGCTTCACAGAGAAGCACAAACATCCCTTAAGCCTCAGGCTCAAAGTCATTCCTGTGTTCAGATGTTCTGGATGCAAATAACACACCCTGAAGCTTTGATACAACTTAAATCAAAACAAAGAAAATCTTTGTAGCAGCAAAGTTGCAGGTAATTAATTCCTTATATTGAGACTATATAGGTGGGTTTTTTCACCCCATAATACCACAACAAAAAGCACACACAGACTAGCTGGTCTTAAATAAATGGTAGTTAGAATTTCTGTCAGTTGTTCAATGATTAATTTCTATTTAGGTAAGATACAAGAACATCTTTTATAAGTGCACAGCAAAAAGAGAAGGAAGCACATCTGAGGAAGGTCTTTTTATAGCCTCAGGAGCCCTTTCCTTGGACATCCTTCATTTCAGTTCGATCCAGCAAGGCAGGAAGATGTAATGATTCTGCCTCTTCCCTTATTTCCATGTTGGTGGTGCTGTATGATTTTGCAGTCCCAACAACCTCATTTTCCTAAACTTTAAAGCTAAATTTCAAAATATCGTCGTTTACTGGCAGTTTTACTTTGCTCTGGAGTGACAGATTTCCCATTTTCATTCAAATCTTTTCAATTGTATTGATGTTCCTTTCTGTAACATAAAGCACTCTGTTCTGGATCAGCAGGACTCAAGCAGCACACGTGTGTGTTTGACAGGATGAAGTGTTTTGCATTTTACAGCACTGATCCCTAACCACTGCTCTGCTGGAGCTCCTCGAACAACAGAATTAAACAAAAACCCCAAAATGAATCAGCACCCGAAAGGCAGAAACTCCAACACCAAAGCCAACAGTGATTTTTCGTGCAATATCGTCCCCAGAAGTTCTGACAGTTTGAACTACAAGAAGAAAACCAAGTTTTGCATCTGTTTATTCACTTGAATGCACAAATCCCAACCCAAAATCCACTGTGTGACACAGGCAGAGAAGACAAGGCTCCAGGGAGACCTCACTGAGGCCTGGCAGTACTTAAAGGGAGCTTATAAAAAAGGTGGTGAGGGACAGACAGTGACAGGAAAAGGGGGAATGACTTGAAACTAAAAGAGGAAAAATTCAGATCAGGTGTGAGGAGGAAATTCTTCCCCGTGCAGGTGGTGAGGCCCTGGCACAGGGTGTCCAGGGAAGCTGTGGCTGCCCAGGAACTACAGTGAAAAAGTGACAAATATGGAGTAAAAGTAGAAAAGTGAAACCTCAGGAAGAAATTTAACAGACAACAATTGATAATGTTGCTTTCAAGCTACACCTCCCAAGTTTAAAACCTTCACTTAAATAAATAGATATCACACAAATTAACAAGGCTCTCCAGAGTGATGTCACAACTTGACTTTATAATGCAAATGAATAAAAAAGAGCAAGAAAAGCACACCCACCTCCTCACAAAGGCAGAAAAATGCCCAAAACTACAAAGGGAACTATCACACACCTAAGTTTTAATTGGTACTTGCATTAAACAAAGGGATTTGTTTTCCATCTTAGATTTTTTTCATTTACCTTTAGGTTCTCACCTCTGAGCAGGACAGATTAGTTTAATGAGGCTTTGGATGAAGCACTTTCTGATGCAAAAAGATCCAGAAACTATCACCCCCCTCCCAACCTTTCTCATGATTTATTAAATTGGAGCAAACAAAGACTGCATCCTGCTCCTGATTCAACAAAGGATTAGACACTGACATGGATAATGGAGAAGCCTAAATCCATCAGATTGAACTCCAATAAATAAATAAATAAACAAATCCTAAAGCACATTAACTCTCTGCACCTTTCCAGATGAAGTGGGAAAGGCAACATACCCAGGAGTTCCACCAGCACTTGCCTCTGGTGTTTATCCCACACCTCTGTGATGCTCCCCACAACAGACATTCCCAGTACAAGTGGGAATGGGCAGATTGTTGGTTCTTAGTGAGTTATTTCCTGCCAAGTCCAAATGCAAAAGGTGCTCTCTGAGAATTACATGACGTTTTTATTCCCTTTAATGTTCCCCCTCCCCAAAAAAAACCACCTAAGAGCTGTTGAAGACATAACATGAAATACCTATAGGTGGTACTCACTATGCAAGCACAGGAATGTTTTATCTGATTTACAGATTCTGCTGCACAAGCCAAAACTGGGTGAGTGATAAATTACAGGGAGGTAGAAATTACCCACTACAGGGAACAGACTGCCAGAGGTGCCAAAGGAAGGTGCAATATATGGGATGCATCCAAAACAGGGATAAAGCAGCTCTTTTTGCAAGGCAAATTCCTAGATGTACAAATTTCCTTTGGCTGCTGATTTGTGAGATTTCAGGGAGGGAGAGGAGGAGAAGAAAGGAAGTATTTGCTCTGAGCCCCTGCCCTGAACCTGGGGTTCAGACAAGCATCAGTAACTTCTGAAGCACAGTTATCTCCTGGTGTGCCTCAGCAGACCTCTGCTCCCTCAGCAGGGAGCAGGAACTTAATCCTAAATTACACACACTGAAGAACTGCTCCCCTTGATCACCCTCAGCATCTGTATCCTGCTCCTCTTGATCAGGGGAGGTTGCCAGTACGACACAGCCACTTATTCTCTCTTTTTTCCCCTTCCACTCTTCCCAAAAGCCATGTGCACCAAGTCCAAGCTAAAAATCCCAGAGAGAGGCAGGGAGTATTTACTCAAGTAAATATTTACTAGAGTTCAAGTTTTGTCCTGGTGCTCCAACACAGCCTCTGCACAGGCCCTGATTTTCCTCTCTGGCTTAAAACAGAGGCAGCCCATGGAATGTTAGTCACACTCCCAGATATTCCTGCCAGCAAACACGTGACAAAAAAGCCATAGCTGAGGTCCTCCAAAGCCTGAAGGAGCTGTCTATGTCACTAAACATGAGGGAGAGGTCTCTGTGGACACCTGCTGCCAAAAACTGCCTCTTGACAAGATCCAGGCTGGAAGTTCTCATGAAAGGCACGTTCCAGCCCTGCTGTGAGTCAGACTGACAGGACAGGGGGGAGAAAATAAACTGGGCTACGATGCAAGAACAGGCACCAAAAAAACCCCTGTAAGATTCAGAAGAGCAGGTTTATACCTTTAAGATCAAATCTATTTATTACTCTGTATAACATCTGTTCTCTCTCACTGACTGACACGCTAAAGGACACAATTTGAACAGCCAAGTGGTGAGTTCTCCCCAGGTTAAGGGGCTGTCACATCCAGCAGCCTGGGCAGGTGTGACACGTGCTCAGTGAATGAGAAGTTTCAAGGTTCTGCCTGAGTTGCAGACTCTTCTGTCACCCAGTCCCTATGAAAAAACAGCCATTTCGAGCTGTTTCCCATCAAGAGTAAAGGATCAAGGTGCCAGTGGCACTGAGCAAAAGGGAAGACTCAGCTTAGGGAGCTGAAACAAGCTTTTAAAATAAGCATTAGGGTGGCACTGGAATGAGTGTTTGGAAATGTTAATATACTTAAACAAACAAACCCCTACAGTTTCTACATTAAAGCTGTGACTCAGGAAAAAAGAGAAAGATAAGGAAATCAAATTAAATAATCTGATTTTTCAGCAGGATAGAGCACTGGGTTAGGCACGGGATCAGCCAGCACTGCTCAAGCTGAACACCCTCCCAGGACAGCACTGGAGCTTCTGGAATTATCACTCTGCCCCTTTTCAAGAACACTGAACACGTTCAGAATTAGGCAGGGAAAAAAAGCAGCCAAGGATTATCCCTCTGTAAACACTGCAGAGCCTCCCCAGCCGGGCACTGCCTGCTCATACGGGTGTTTAGCTGGGAGCAGCCCCTGGCTCAGCATCCTCCTCAGGGAAACGCTGCTGTGCCTTCCAGCTCCTTTGGCCCCGGCAGGGGAGGCTGGGAACCAACACCAACCACTGCCTGGGCTGAGTGACAGACTTTGCACTTGGGGGACTCTTCCCAGGCTGCCTTTGCTCTCTGAATTTGAAGGGCTACATTCCCTCGTTGATGCCAAGTGCCAAAGGCACACCTGGAGACCAAAGCCTGCCTTCTCCTCCGGGGTTCTGAGGCTCTCCAACACCTTTCAAAGAGAGATGCAAAATCCACCTAATAAATATGGAAAGAAACGCTCTCACAAAGCTATCAAGAAGCACAAGAGTTACAGAAAAGTACAGGAGGGACTGAGGTAGATTTTCAACATTTTTTCCATTTCTTTTTTTCCATAATAACGACAAAAATTTGCACAATACTAAAAGTCTCGCATGCAAATGCAAACATCACTATAATCCCTGTTAACAAAGCACACAGAGAAATTAAAGCAAGCTTAACTAAGCAGTGTTTGTGAATATTAATGAGCCTAAAAGCTAAATCCAAGCTTTAAAACTTGTAAGTAAAAAGAGGATTGTTTTCAGACTAATTTGTATTTAAACTGGATGCTTTGCATGTGAAACCGAGGAAGACAGTGAACTGTGCTGCCCTAGAAAAGCATTAAAATGAGCATAACAAAGTAAGATCTTGGGAAATTCTGAATATCTGGATCTATTCAGCTTTTAAGCTGATACACTGAGCTGTGCTCAAACGTCACTGGACAGTGGCTCATTCCCAATCTCCACATTACATTTTATTGCAGAGACCAAAAGAACACTTTTTTTTTCCTTACTGTCATATACTCAACAACAATGATTTATCCACCTGACATGTAAAAGCAATGCATTCATTATCCACAGAAGTTTAGGACAATTGTGGAACAGATTTCACATCTCACACAGACAGTTCAGACCTGATTTTGTGAACGTTAAACATCCCCTGCATCAAACTGAATGCTTTGAAATCCTGCCAACTCCAGTGAGGAACAGAGAACGTGTCAGGGGGGATTTATCCAAATCTCAGGTATTTCTAACAGACACCCATATCATCCCCACAGTTAGGGAAAAGAAACTGGTACTTCTATTGCAAATGTCACCCCATCCTCATGGAGATGTCCAGGTGAGATGAATTGTCCTGGAGAATCAGCTCTTCCTCTCCAGCAGCTCTGAAGGGAGCTGAGGACTCTCTCCAGTGCAGTGTCCCCAACACAGACACCTCCCAGTGAGATGGATCTCACTCTTCATGGTTCACGACAAACCACATCCAACCACTGAAATTGGACCAAAATTTTGAGAGTGCCAGCTCAATTCTCAGAACAGCCATTTCCTTCCATGACTACACTCCCTTTGTTTGGCCATCCAAGCAGAATGGTTTGGGATGGACAGGACCTTAAAGCTCATCTCATCCCACCCCCTGCCACGGGCAGGGACACCTTCAACCAGCCCAGGTTGCTCCAAGCCCCATCCAACCTGGCCTTGGACACTTCCAAGGATGGGGCAGCCACAGCTTCTCTGGGCAACCTGTGCCAGGGCCTCCCCACCCTCCCAGGGAAGAAATTCTTTCTAATATCCAATCTAAACCTACTCATCAGATTGAAGCCATGCTCTTGTAAACAGTCTTTTCAGTGCTTTTTGGTTTTGTCATTTGGTTCTTGCCTTTTTTTGGTGGGTTTTGTTTAGTTTTTTTAGTTCATAACCACAGCAGAGCAAGTTTTTCATTGACCTGAGTACCACCACTGAGGAGAACAAGTTGAATCACTGGATAGCCCAGCAAACACCTGCCTGCTCTTTTCCATTTTTGGAAATCTACAGTCCATAGGGTAACATCCATTTACTGTTTAATATCAATAAGTGTAACACAGCAGAGAATTGCACTAACCTCTGAAAAAAGTAAGGGCATTAGAAGATGCTGGTTGTTTGCCTCACACATCTCAGGCATCCTTTGGAGCACACAAGCTCCTGAGGTACAGGGAGCTTGGGAACTCAGATCCCTTTGCCCATCCATGAAGCACATCCAGAGGTTCAGAGAAAAATTCAGGCGGTCCCCAGGCAGCCTCAGCTATATTCTAACATCTTTAAATATCCCCCAAGCCCACAGAAAACAAATTACATTTTTAAGGACTGAGTCCTTCTGCCTTTCCTTCTTTTTGCTTCAATGGAGGGCAGCAACCCTAAAGTATGAACTACTGGTAAAATAAGTAGAAAAAAATCATCTCAGGCCAGTTTGCTGCTGTGAACTCACCTACTCCTCTCTCCCAGCCCCTCCCCATCCCTGTGCAGCTCTCACAGGAGCTCAGGCAGCTGCAGCCCGAGTTACTCAGCTTACAGAGATCAGTGGTTGCTGGAGTTCAAACGGTTCATTAACTTCTTGTGCTTGGACCCTGGAGATAAAAATCCACTATCTGGAACAGATTTGTATAAAGGCAACAAAAGATAAATAAAATGATAAAATAATACATAATGAAGTGAGCAAAGCAGGGCTTCCCCCCCCCCTTCTTTAAAACCCCAAACAATGGGGAGTTCCCATGTTCCCCTGCAGAGATGAACCTAAGGGAGAACCATGACCTTCAGGCTTAGAGCTGGAATTGGCCTCTTGCCTTCCTGCACAAATAGGCTGATAGTTTGGATCCAAGTCAAGATCACAGATGTGCATATCCTAAAACACAACTGCTAACAAGTTTGGCAGCCTGTGCAGAGCTGATATGAATAAGGCTTCCCTGCCAATTGGTCCCCAGTGTAGCCCAACTGTGCACAATAAAACACTCTCCAGCCTTGCTCACGTTCTCTATTCCTGCTCCCCAGGAAAGGAATGGGGTTTCCCAACATCAGCTTTGTCAATGCTTTGTTGCCTCCCCCACTAACACCCAGTGACACAATACCCAGGTGCTGAAAGTCTCATGCTCACAGCCAGCTCATTTATTCCAGTCCTGACAAAAGCAGTGACATTTGCCAAAGTTTGATTCATCCCAGGCTGAAATCCCCGTTCCCTGGGGGTAAATATTGCTGCCTAATGAGGAGCAGTCACACATAATTACTCTGTGAGGCAGCAAATGGCTGAGGGTCTTGAGAAAGCTGATTTGGTAAACTAATTGCTGGAGGTAAGAACTTCAGTAAACCAGGGCTCAAAATGCAGCCTCGATGCTTCCTTAGGGATGCTACACAAGGGTCCTTGGATCTGCCTTGAAAAATGAACAAAAGAGGGACTAGGTGAGAGAGCAGCCTGACTATTGCATCTCTTTACCTACGGATTCCTTCACAGAAAGAGGAGGTTTATTTAAAATGTGCATTTTATAAGCTGCAGCAGGAGTCTGCCTCCAGCCCTAAGAGCTGATCCCTGAGAGGGCAGCACCCCTCTGCCTCCCAGGCTGTGTTCAGTCCAGCCTTCAGATCACAAGCAAGAAAATACCTTCTAAGGTGAGGCTTTAGCACAGGGCTGTAGGTTTACCCTCCTGAGCAGTGTCACACCTGCCTCTCCTGCTCCCCAGAGCCAGAGCAGCCTCCTGCTCCTGCTGCCGTGGGGGCCCAGCTGCAGCTCCTAATGCACAGCCTTATTCCTTGCAAGGGTCATTTAGCACCCAGTCAGGACAAAGCAGGAAAGCAGCCACTCAGATTTGTATTCCATAACAAAGAGTCTGGAAAATAATGGTGCACCACTGAGCAGGATGTGCAGCATCTCTGCCCTGAACAAGAGCAGGTCCCCTCTCCTGCAGCATCTCACCCCACATCAACACACGCCAGAGGGGAACTTTCTGGCCCTTGAACTAAAATTATCTGGGTCTCACTTTAATGTTCCAGAGCTTCTGAACTTTTAGCTTTACACCCACTAAGAGGAATTTTGGCGCAAGAGCACCTTTCAGGGGAGGAAAGCAAAAAAAAAAAACAGAGAAAGGGAACAAGAAACCCCTGTAGCAAACCTGGTAGCACAGAGTTGTGTAATTGATCCAGGAGGGAGATGAAACCATAATTAATCCATCTGGGAGACGGGGATGTTTCAGCCACACTTTTCTGAGGGGGAAGAGGGGGAAGTACCTGGTTGTGTTCACTTTACAAACAAGCAAAAGCTAATTGCTTCAGAGTGCCAGCAAAATGTGCCCAGGGAATCCATCCTCTTATCTAATGGCACCTGCAGCAGGACTGGGATGCTCCGAGTCACAGCTGAGATCAAACAGTGCCCGTGCACAGCACCACTCCAGCTCCTCCTCCCCTCCCTCTGCTCCACCAGGCAGGTTTGTATTTCTGATCACTCTGTCAGCTAAATTATTACTTTAATTACAAGGCATTCCCACTTCTCACCGTGCCTCTCACACATCACAGCGACAGAAGCCCAGCCCATGGCTTGGAGCAGTGGGAAGTGTGACAGGAGGGAAGAGGCAGCTCCTGGCAGGATCAGTCCCTGATCCCAGCAAAGGGGCTGGGCCAGGTGGTTTTTCTGTCAGTGCACAGACCAGATCTGCAATTCATACACTCACTGATTCCCACTTGCTAACAGGGGGCAGGTGAGACGTAGAACAGCATTAATCAGCTATAAATTGAAATTAATTACCATAATAACGAAAGGATGCATGAATATGAAGTTTGCTTTTGCAGTGGTATTTACAGAAGATAGATTAGTAAGGTAATTTGTGTTAGATTTTTTTACTACAAGCCCATGAGGAATTCAGAGCACAAGGCAAGGAAACAGCTGCCTGGGGGCATTAATGACCAGATCACATCAAACCTAACGTTTGCAGGAGGATGGAAGCACTTCTGAGCATCAAACATCATAAAGCAAAAAGTATATAATACTGTGTATCATGTTTCTGGCTGGATTAAGATAAACTTTTTGCCAGTTGGTCAATGGTATGACTTCTCAAAGTGAGTTTAACACTTGGCATCCCCATAACCAGCTGGGAATCAGCAGTTTTAATTGCAACATATTGAACTCACTTATCACCCTTCATTTTAAGCCTTGCAATTCATTTGGTAACAGTAATTAAATAAATAAACACACTTTTGTGGGTAGATGAGACTCAGAGAAAAGGCTGACACTGAAGGCAGAGGAGAGGCAAACAGGCACGGGAGAGAAGCAACTCTTGTTCCAGGGGCCTGGACTTGCTCTCACATCTGAGCCCCTGAAAAAGTGTTTGTTCTACCCTGGAAATCCACTGGAATTAAGTCACGGGCTCCTTAAGACCTTTTATTCAGCACAGTAAAAAAACACTGTGAACCACACTCCTTGGTACTGGCAAAAAACCAGGTAAAAGTCACTCAGGACACTGAAACAGGGTTTGAGATCTGCAGTGAAACTTTAAAACATGAAACTCTGGCTTTTCGTAGAATCATAAAATCATTTGGATTGGAAAAATCCTTTAAAAAAACATCAAATCCAACCACTCTGCTTGGTTCAGCTGGAAGGTTATGGACCAACAAGCATCCTTCCTAGAACATCCACTCTGACAGGGGAACAAGTTTGGTATTTTACATGGATAAAAGGAAGGGCTGCAAAGAAGGTGAGAGAGGGAGGAAGAAGTTTTAATCTACACCCATCTGACCAGGGAATATGACCCTTGCAGGCAATACACAGGTACCAGTCAGCACTGACATAAATAACACTGTGTAAAGGGAGAGTAACTTCCCATCAACTCCCTGAAAGGCCTTTAAGCCCTGCAAGTGGAGGTTTGTGCATTCTTCATTTATTTACCATCCCCAGTGGGTTTTGTATTAAATTAAGTGTTTATACAGTGCTTTGAAGATGTAAAGTACTGCAAGTGGCAAATACTTTCACTAGATATATCAAAGAGCTCCAGCTCCTAGAGACTAAGTGGATCCATCAACTGAAATAACTGGCTGCATCCAACACTGCAACAAAGTAGGATGGAATAAATGTAATTTTTTTTTCATAGAATATAGACAAGAAAATACAGAGTCACACTCAGATTTGCACTTGGAGGAAGCAGATCATGACAGGATTTATTTTATCAGGGTTACCTTGTTGCTGGGAAAAGCACTGCCTTTCTCTTAAGGGTTAAGTGTTGGATGAAGCCAGAAATTAAGGCACTAAAGATGATAGGTAACTGCCAGAAATCATAAGGGAAAATAGAATCTTTGATTTAGGTTTATTTTAGCAAAGCTAGACTCTGCTGACTTGGCTGTTCCTGACTTCAGAATGCACTGGCTACATAAAACTGAGACAACACTTGGGAAATAGGAAAAGCCTGCCCTGAGAAGCATAGGGCATGATTTTGGGTTAAATCAGTGATGCCAACTGTCCTGTAGCTGGTAAGAGACCCATCACCTGCCCAGTGTCTGTCCTGCAGCCTCCAAATGCCAAGACATGGAAAAAAAAAAAAAAAGGGCAGATTAGCACTGACACTAATTAAGCTAAAAATATACCATAATGGAAATATTAAAGGGAAAAAACCAATAATCACTGGGAAAGACATGGAGAGAGCAGCAGTGAGGCAGCTCCAGCTGTTTGGGCACATCTGGCCAATAAAAATTACTCTACCAGCAACTTATTATCCTAGAGAAGGACAGAAGACCAGGGGCAGATTTTGAAGGAAGAAGCTGCACAACACACAGGAAGGGATGTACAGATGTGCAGCACTTCTGGCATTTGGGGATGTTTTCTCAGGTGCAATCTGGCAGGTCAGGGCTGTGAACCTGCCTTTGGCAGCTGCAAAAAACACTCCTAAACCTGCTGACCTTCCAGGGACAGCAAGGGTTAGTAACTCTCAGATGCTTTGGTTGTGCTGTGACATGCAAGAAAACACTTATTTTGTACCTTGTAGTAAAAGTAAGGGTGTTCTGATTAGTTATTTTATTTACCAGTTCCTCTTTGAATATCTCCACCTATTTTGACTCGGGTTGGAGCTCTGTGATTTGTTCAGGTGGGTTGGATTTCGTGTCCTCATCCCATCCCTCCCCTCCTGAACTGCAAATGCTGCTTTGGGAATCTCTGCAGCTCTGCTAATAACAGCTCACAAAGGTTACCAAGATAATGTACCCAAAGCTCTCAAGTAATGTCACAGCTCCAAAACACCCAGGTTTATTTAAACAGTTCCTTTAAAGGAGGCAGAGATTTGAATTTTGATTATTTAAAACGTAAGTTTATATAGATGCTAATAAAAAAATCATTATTAGGGGAAGGGCAGAGAAGATAAGCAGAAGTTATTCTGTGGAAACTTTCTCCTACCTCCCTGAAGGATGAGCTTTAGGATCATAATCACTCTGATTGCTGTTACAACATTTAAATAGCCTTTGATTCCCATCATAAATTGGCTCCAGATTTTCATCTAGGTGTGACTGACCCCACCCACACTTTGATTTGTTTGCATGCCAACTGTGTCAGATTTACTTAAACCTGTTTTCAGATTTGACCACCAATTTGGACAAGAATTCCTGCCCACACAGCACTTCTGCAAGACAGAAAACAGAGGCAAAGAGCAAGAGAGCCTTCACTAGGAACGAGCTGCAAGGACTCAGCAGAATTCAGTGTATGAGGTGACTGCACTGACCCAGGGACAAGGGATCAGGGCAGTTTACAGGGATCAGAGGGCCTGCATCTCCCAGAGGGTTTTTGGACAGCTGAGAGCAAAGGAACAAAGCAAATGTACATGATGGAGATAAGGAGTCTCATTGCAGCCCTGTGCCAACAGCAGGGTAAAAGAAATCAAAGAGGGTTTGTGGCAGGAGAAAGACAGAGATCTGCGAATATGACAACAGGTAAGCAGGAAAAAAAGCCATATTTAGGCAAAACAGCAAGAAGGATTGAGGCACCGTGAAGTTCTGCTCAAGGGACTGCTGTGAGAAGCAGCAGCAGCAGGGCTGTGTTACAGGTCCAGCTGCTCCAGCTGACTCTTGTACAGGAGGGAACAAAGATGATGGAAGCAGACTCTCCTCTCAGGTGTCCAGTGAAGGACAAGAGGGGAACAAGGTAAAATACATTAAATCCTCTTTAAACATTATTTTCTTTTATCATAACCTTGTCACTTGTTCTGTTCAGCCTGGAGGAGACTGAGAGGAGACCTCACTGCAGGTACAGCTTGCTGGGCAGGGGCAGAGGAGGGGCAGGGACTGAGCTCTGCTCTGGGGACCAGGGAAAGCACCCAGGGAAGGGCTGGAGCTGTGTCAGGGCAGGGTCAGGTTGGATCTCAGGGAAAGGTTCTTCCCCCAGAGGCTGGTTGGGCACTGACCAGGCTCCCCGGGGCAGTGGGCACAGCCCCAAGGCTGCCAGAGCTCCAGGAGGGTTTGGATGATCCTCTGGGACACAGGGTGGGGCTTCATGGGAAGGGCCTGTGCAGGGCCAGGAGTTGAACTTGATGATCTTTGTGGGTCCCTTCCAAGTCTGCAGATTCTGTGATTAAACACTGAAACAGATGGCCCATAAAACCTTTAGAGTTTCCATCTTTGGAGATGTTTAAAACAAGACAAGGCCCAGAACAACCTGCTCCATCTGACCCTGCTCTGAGGATGGAGGGAAGAATTCAGGATCTCTACAGACACCTTCTTCCCTCAGCAATTCTGTTATTCAGTGCCATCTGGGAAGGAGCTGGGAGGACCCTGGACCCCTCAGGAACCAGCTCCTCCCAACTCCATCTCTCAAAATGGGACCAAAGGACTCGAGATTCCTCCAAGGTACAGGAGGCTCCAAACACAAATTTCTCTCACTCTAACCCAAGCTCCTTTCCATCTTTTAGGACCCCACCCTTTTAATTCCCAGTTCCTCCCCATTCAATACAGGAGTGTATCATCTGCCCAACTTCATCTCCCCTTTACCTCCACTTCCAGTATCACCTTCCCAAATCCACAGTGAATGTCACATGTTAATGAAATAACCCTCCAGAGAATGAAAGCTGCAATGCAAACATGAACATATTTATCAAATCCCGTTTTTATTTGAGGAAAATTTCTCTCAGGAGAAGACCTGTGGTTTAATGGCTCCAAATTTAGCTCAGTAGTGCCTCCTTACAATTCTAAAAACTTCTGGACAGCATATGGATCTCATAATGCCCAAGGTGGCCATTAAAAGGAAGAAGTTCTTGGAAGTGCAAGTAGAATAGAGAGCAGCGATGTCCTGTGTCTGAAACTTTTGATTTTCAGGACAGAATGAATTCCCAACCAGCACATTAAGTGTCCCCAAGGAAGCACAAGGTTGCTTTGGGCTCTTCCCTTCCCGAGTGGAACTCAGAGCTCAGAAGTTGCTGCAAAGAGCAGTGAGTCACCTCAACCTTTTCCAAGTAACCCATAAAAAAAAATTACAAAATTAAAATTGCAACAAGCTCCTGTGGTTCACTGCAGACATATTTCAACCTCACACACATACAAGCTCCACGTCCAGCTCAGCTCAGGCTCCAGGGTTCACTCAGCACCCCCCTCCTCCCCGAGACTGATGATTCCTGCTCCCTGTTACAACACAGCCACTTGTTTGCATTAGGCTCCTGTGCACAAGGAAAAATGCTTTTCTCACTGCTTGAGCTGGCTTTTGTTTCACCTGAAGGAAAGGCAGCAACAAAAACTCATCTGCAACTCCCTGGCCAGAGCTTTAATAGACTTTCACCTGCTGCATGGCAGGCACTGAAGGAACCCCCGGGCACAGACTTCCATGAGGTTACAAAAGCATAATGTGCCTGTGACTGAGCACAGCTATCCATCTGTAGGAGTGGGAACAAGAGGAAATTAAGGTGGAACACGTACTTGAAATAGCAAAAAAAAAAACAACAAACCCCTTCTAGAGAGGTGAAAATCACAGGTCAGTGCTGAACTGAGCGCAGGCCAGAACAGCACTGCACTGAACAGGTGTGTGTGTTTTTAAATCAGAATATAGGAGCCAATAAATCATTTCCACCCAGGCCAACGAGACAGCTGTCAGATGGCAGGGCCTTTCAGAGGTTACCCAGGATCAAAACAGCAACCTGGAATTCTAAAAGCAAAAAAGCCCTTCCTCCATCCAGAGTGATGCTGCACGTGGAGCAGCTGGGCCAGCAGGAACAGGAGCAGAATGCTTTTCATTTCCATTCTTTATGATCCATAGCAGTCACTTTGGAAAGACATGGTGAATTAGCACTTCTCTACACTTCCTAGTAAAAGCCTCATCCCAAACTTTGTTCTACCAGCAAGAGCAGCATCACAAGGTGTGTCAGAGCAGAGAGCAAGTGAGCACCCCCATATTCACTCTGTCATTTTTCCATCTCTCTGCTGATCTCAGACAAATGCCTGTTAATTCAGGGGCTCCAAGGAAGCTCTGCCTGGGTCAGCTTTAACTGCATTAACTGCAGGAAGTGCAATGAATGTTGCTACCAGGGCCATGAATATTGTATCAGCTTCTAAAATGCCCACACAGCAATACCCTGACACACAGACCTTCCTCTGTCACTCTCCCAGTCAGCCCCAAAAAATCAGAGAAATAATTATTTTTAAAATCTAACATTACACAATACTACTAGAAACATTGAAAGAAAAATTAAATTTCTGCTTTTCACTTGTTCAGAACTACTTTTTCTCACGTAACTGAAGAAAATTAAGAGTGGGAGATTTCTAAGCAGCAAAGTTCAGCTCCAGTGGGGATGAAGCTGGCACAAGCACTGCTGCAGGCTCCCATGGGGGGATAAAAACTAAGACCACATCAAGCAGTTTTTAAATTCCACCCTAAACTGACAAGCTCAAGGAAAACAAGATGAAATCTGACTTTGCACATCACAATCTTTTTTTGTTCCTATGATAGACGCAAATGTCTGCAGAGAGATCAGGCACTCTGGAGAGTTAAGTACTGTTACTTGCACTTTGTAAATGAAGAAAGCAGAAGTGAATTATTTGCCCCAAAGCCACGAGACAGACAAGGACTCAACTGAACACACAGCCCCCAGCCTCTCCATCTGCTGCTCCTCTCTCTGCTAAACAGCAACACTCTCATCAGGCTACTGCCAGTGGAGGGACAACACAATCTGCATTATGGTTTTTGGCCTTCCTGCATTTTCCAAGAGTTAATGGATCGACACCGGAACCCCCTCACACTGATTGTTTGCCCTGAGACCCAAATTTGATGAAGAATTTCTCATCTGGACAAATCAAAAACCATTCTCATCTTAATTTAACGTTTCTCTGTAGTGAACAGAAGAATCAGACACTGGAGGTTTTTGCCAGGCTGTAACAGAAGGTGAATTAAATTCAAAATTTCTCGGTCAGAAAAAAAATTCAAACATGAAAATACTTCTCTGCACCTCAAACCAGAGGAAAGTGTTGAATTGCTTTTAACCTCTAAAATAGGACTTGTCAGACTGTTTTGATAAGTCTTTATAATCAAAGTGACACATTTTGATATTTCAGAATCACTCCTATGAGTTCTCAAAGCTTCAAGTCAGCCTGATATTAAACAATGTTTTTGCACTGTAAGCAGAGCTCACATCTCCTCAGGGCTGGCAGGACCAGCTCTTTGTGGAGGCCCCATTCCAGCTCTGTGGATCCATCAGAAGTTGGGAATGTTACTGCAGGAGAGGAAGCTCGAGGCTTTTATCTCTAAGCTGAGCTCTCAGCAGCTTCACAGGTCCAAGGCAGGGAGGAGTTCAGAGCAAAATAAAGCTACAATTTCTCCAATTTAGAAGGAAAATGCTGGAACACAGTTCAGACACTTCAGTCCAAGTACAAATATTTTTTTATGGACCATGAAAAAAGCATCCTCTGTTTTCTTTCAAGTGGAAGAGGGAAGTGTTGTTTGCTTGTCTTCAAGACTCTCGGCTTAACACTTCCACAGACAAACTGACTTTGAAGATAGCACACTTTCCACCATAAAATAATCATGATTAATAATCCCCAAACAGTTTCTATTTAAAGCTGTAAATTAATTCATGTTTGAGCTGTTCACTGCAGCTTCTTTTCCCCACAACACTTCTTTAAGGCTGAGAACTGGTTGGTGGGCCACAAGCATCCCCTGCAATTAATTCCAGTTGTCATTAATCTTCCAGTTGCCTTTTTTTTTTGGTCTTTTCTGTCTGTTCTGAAGCAGCCAGCAAAAACATCTGAGACAGCTACAAATACCAACAAGCAGTGCCAGAACAGAGAACCATGGTTTGGAAATTCAGCAAGCACAGATATTAATGTACTGTCTGGGAGATCTGCTTTTATTCACTGTTCCTGTTGTATCAAGAGCAAAGATGGAATTCATTTAAATACAGAGAGGAGGCTTCCAAAATGAATGTAAAACACTGCACTTGGGGAGGTTTTGGTGTTTAACACAGTGCAATGTACAGCACGGGACTGCAAAGAGGCCACACAGCACCTCAAGCCATTAATTACCCTTCAATTCTCCTCAAAAGAGAGATCTGAAGACAATATTTTACTTTTTCTATTAACAGTTAATTGAAGGAATCTGGGCAGTGCCACAGCTGGAAGCCAGGGAAAGAAAAGCACAATACAGACATCACCTTTTCTTCTTTACATCAGTTAAAGCAGGTGAGATGCAGGATGGTCAGGTGCAGGGAGGTTTGTAAGGACAGAGATGATCATGGGGCTGGGAATGAACATTTTGGGCTTTACCAAGGGGAAGTAGAGTGAGATGGATTTGTCTTTTGATCTCTCTCCACTTGGCAAAATCCCAAGCTTCATTCACACTGATCAGCTGGGCAATAAGCAAATAAATTACAACCAACCTACTAGAAAACAAACAGACAAACAGACTGCCAAGGTGGGCAATCTTTCTGTGGTCAACAAAACTCCTGTGATTTTCATGATTAGCTGTAAACCAGCACCCAGTTACACATAAAGAAAAAAGAAGGACACAAAAACAGACCAGTGACAGCCAGCCTTGCTCAAAATCTAAGTCTCATTTGCTCTCGTGCCTCAGTTCAGACACGTGTTACCTGAGATGCCACAAGTTGTGGGTAACACAATTCAGTCACTGGCCAGAGCTGGAGGGGACTTGGACAACACAACTACTTGAGATGCTTCCTGCAAGGCAGCAGAGAAAAATCAATCTTCAGGTCCTTACATTGCTTCTCTGCAGCAGCAGAAACACTGCAAATGATCCCTGACTAATTCCTCTGAGTAAATGAAGAGAGAATTAAATCTCTCCCTTCTCACTTAACACTCACAGGTCAATCCATCGTTCAGCTGCCTCTGTGTGAACTCCAGTCCCCTGTCACAGGGAGTGAGGGGTGGAGGATGCTCTCACACAGCTCCAGAAGCCAAGTGTCCACCAGGATGAGCCACCCACAGTGTGAGGTTGGAGACAAGCAGCCAGAAGCCCCTTGGGCTGTGTTCCCATTTCTTTCCCACCTAACACTCCAAACTCCTCTCATACTCCTCATTTCTTCCTTAATTACTACAAGTAACTTTATTAATACACTTTGCAGCACCATTAACCATTACCTGAGGCTTAACATTAAACATGATGAGACAATATAATCTTAATGGCATTAATTAATACGGCCCTGACTTTAAAGTTTCACAGATCTGACCAACAAAGTCTGGGAAGTGTGGTTTGTGGGGGATTTTTTTGGTTGGTTGGTTGGTTAGAGTCATTTCTGTTGTGTAAGTAATGTCCCTGACTAACAGCAGCAGAAAAGCGAAGGCTATAAAAGCAGAAAATTAAATTAAAACCAAAGTAACTCCCCCAAGCATCATCATTATGAACTGTGGCAGTTTGTCTCATGCTTTGGTCAGCGAAGGCATCAATCCAGAGACACAGGAGCCACTGGAAAGGCAACAGTAAGGTCCCATTTGTTTGCAACTTTTTCTGCCTCCCTCCTTTCTTGTGTTCCAAGCACAGAAGCAATCACCAACCCACCTCCTGATTTCACTTTGGTGGCCAAAGGCAGATGATCACCACGGGACAGGGTGGTAAAAGCTTCAGGAGCTGCAAAACTGGACGTTGCATCAGCCAGAAAGCAGTGGAAGTCCAAAACAGAGAGAGAGAGAGATTTTGTTCCTTCAGCTACACATTTAATATTTAATCCTCACAGTACATGCTGTCAGAACAGAAAGGCTAAAACTGTGTGTCCTCAGCAGAGGTTTTACCAGAATGCTCCAATCTACGACTTTCACGACTGAACTGTCAAAAAATCCGGCACCAGAAGCTCACACTGGGGATTTCTATTTCTGGAGTTCTCTTTCTTTTCTCTCTCAGTTCAACAGGGGGTTTTAAAAATAAAAATTCAGAAAAAACAAAAAAAAAGGGGCAGATTTGCTTTATTCCCAACTCTCATAATTCAACAGCTCATCAATCAAAGAGAACACACAAACTGGAGGTATTGCTGGTGTGATTTCCAGGGGCTCTCTGAGTTCCAGCTACGAGGATCTACAGCTGCTCAGCACCTCTGAGGAAATTGTTCTGCTCACAGTAAATAAGTACAGCTCTCAAACTGCTCAATAGATGTTATTAATTATATTGTCAGCTGAAGACCGATATATTTACTCTGCAGTGATACTGTAATTATCCAGAAAGTGCCCTGCCTTTGCCTGGGAGGGCTGTGTGCAGTAATTAATTTTCCTCTGCATACAGATGTTTGATAACAAGTGAATCACAAGGTGTTTTCTACCTATATTTAAGAAATATATCCACTGTCACACTTAAAACAGCATTAAAGAGTTGCATGAACACAGAAATTCCATGTCTTTGTTATATGTCTCTGAATTAGGCTTCAGGAAAAAAAAGCCTGAGTGTTGACACCTGAAGGTGCAGCACAGGTTTTCCAATGGCCTTATTCCATGTAAATCCTCACTGCAGCCACGAGGCTCAAAAGTCCCAGCCTGAGAGCCTAAGAACTGGAGTGCTCAGTAATCCCAGGGAAATTCTGGTTACCTTGGAATGCTCTGGTGTCTGTGCTCCCCTCAGTCACACACGTAGGGGAGCTCACACCAAGAAAAATGCACTTTCTGCCAGGGCTACACGGGGCTTGGGACAGAGTAGAGCAAGTCCCACCTTGAGGAAACATCCTGTGGCACAGTCCTGGAATCCAAGAGTTTAATCTCACCTTCTCCCACCCCAGGTAGCACAGCCCCAACTCACAACTGGCCTTAAAAAAAAAAAAAAAAGAGCCATTTTCCTACTTTCTTGCAAGAGATTTGCTTGGCTTTACCATTCCTAGCTGTGCATCCAAACCTACAGGTTTATGGGAAATACCCATAACTGGGAACCAACAAAGCTCTTTACCTGCAGGGGAACATGAACACACCATTACCTGGTATTGGAAAAACCACTCAGTTTAAACACAGCTTAAGCCTTCCCCCCCCTGCCACATCCCAGGCAGCTCAACCCTGAACAACACAAGGTGCTCCTCAGCTGGATGGATCCATAATTAACTCCTGCATTCACCACTGCAGCCCTAGAGATTGGAAATAAAGATATTTCAAAGGTGATTTTTCAGCTCCCGCAGTTGTGACACAAATGGCAGGTTGAGGGAAAACCCAACAAATTAACTGAGATCTTGAAATGCTGCCTCACACCTGAGGGCCAGCACTGTCCCTCTGTCCAAAAACAACCCTTCAGTCTCTCCTCAAAGTTCCTGGGCATTGTCCCTTGGTCATTTCTGACAAGAGGAAAAACCTACATCCTGCCCCCAAGGGTTGCAGTGATTCCATACCAGGATCCATTGCTGCTTAACTGCAGTGAAATTATCCCCAAAATGTTAAATAAAGCCTAAACAGACTATTTGCTTACAATATAAACCCCTCTTAAGTGTTCCACATTTGAATTTTCAGCTGAAGAATCCTATAATAATTACATCAAGTGTTTGTTTTTGACTTCTGCAGGGACCACCCTGTATTTCTCACTCTGGAGTTGATCTTCCAGAAAAACTGTTGTAATTTTGTCTTAATAAAGGCTGCAGGAGGGCTCCACTGGGGATTTATTCAACTGAAAGATGAATTTATTTTTCAGAAAAGAAAAAAAAAAGAAAAAGGAAAAATATGTAACTTTTTCCTTTCTTTTAACAACTACAGCTTAATTATAAGTACAGAATAAATTAGGACAAAAAAGCCCAGGATTGTATAAGGCAAAAAAAATCTTTAGCAGCTTTGCATACTTGAGTATGAAGCAGAGGCAACTCAATAATAATCTTCTGGGCTAAATTTATACAGGAGACAGAATATTCTCTAGAGAATGCATTTCTCAAAAGAAAAAAAGTTAGCATGCTATTTGACCAAAATCATTTCCTATTTAAATAATCACGATGATCCATCTCCACAACTGGTATTCTTTTTATGTTGATTTACAGAGTGTCTCTGCTGTAAGTGCTGCACAACACTCCCAAGGTCTAAAGAAGTTAATGGTGTGCTGGAAATGCCTGATAAAGAACTTTTACTGTCTTTGCCATTTGACAAAAAAATCGGGTAATAAGCATAATAAATAGATGCATCAGACATTAATACTGTGAAAGCTTTTCCAAATCTTTCTGTTCATCCTCCTTGCTCTTGTTCTGCAAGAGACATGAGATTACTCTGGCTTTGAAAATAAAGCTTAAATTATCTTCTGTTAACCATTCTCCTTGAAATGGCATCTGTTAATAACACACAAGTGAAAAACCCACTCCAGCACACAAGCCCAAGTTTTTCCATCCTTAACACCATAAAGCCCCTCTTAAAGTAAGACATTCCCCCCAATTCCCCCCAGGGCAAGGCCCAGAAGCCCAAATTCCTGAGCTCTCAGGGAACTGGCCAAGAAGCTGTTTCTGGAAAAAGATCATTTGTCTGCCCACCCTTGACTAATTAGACCTTCTCATGAAGGTTTCCCACCCAAGGCTTCCAAAACACCTTTTGGAAGCCCCTGCAACAGGTGGGCTCCAGACCAACCCAGTTCAGCTCCCACCAGCTCCTGGCACAATCCCACACGGGCCACCCCAATCACTCCAGTAAAGGGAAAATAAAAAGGCAAAAGAGCAATCACTTTTTAAGGAGAGACCATTAATATTACAGACTTATCCTCTGGTGACAGCACTGATGGGGATTGAACCAGAGCAGAAGTGCGAGTCTTAAAATCCGAGCCCAAGACTCAAGTGGCAAAGCTGTAACATCCTCTCCTGCTTTGTGACAGGCTGACCTGGGCTTATGTTCCCCCTTTTGAAGAACTTCCCCGTTGAGTTTCCCTCAGAATAGCTCTGCTCTGCATTCAGACACACGAGTCCCTTTGATGTGTCAGGATCCACTGAGCATTAACCCGATTACAGCACAGAAAGCTCTGTACAAATTCCCCTCAGACAGCAAGATTTGCTTGTTCAGAAATGTTTACTTCCACTCCAACCAGGAGGTATCTCAGTGTAACTGGGGGAAAACTTGATGCTTGTGGTCCTCTCTGTTGGGTAACTACAGAATGCCCATCTCCTCCCTCCTCTAACTTGGTGATGCACCAAGGAAGGAATCCTGGCCACAGTTTGGGAAAACATCTCTTCCAAAGTAACCCAAGGACAAAGCCACCAGAAAACCCCAGGGACATGAAGGTCATCCCTTACCTGTCAATACAGCAACTCCTAACATTTGCCACTTACTCCTCTGCTCCCACCCTCCTTGGCAGAGTCACTCACCTTTTTGTTACACATTTCCAATTTGCTGGCTGATGCTAAATTGAATAGCTGATGCTAGATTTGCTTCTGTCACAAGGTTACTACAGACCTTGACTTTTCTTACTAAAGAAAATGACTTTATGTCATCCCTTAGTGGTTGTTTATTATGGAGACTTCATAGTGCCTCCCAGTATGGATGTCTTTGATTTTGAAAGAAAATCAAAACAGGCACTTGGAGTGTTCTGGGAATGAGGAGGCAGAAAAGGACTAACATCATTAACTTACTTTGGCTATAAACCCAGCACAGAGCCCAGTCTCAGCATTATTATGGTCTGTTTCAATTTTAAAGTTCAAGTTTAAAGGGATAGGAGATTAACCATTCACGGGCTACAGGTCTCTGCTATCAACTCCTCTCTCATGGTTCCAAAATTTCCACGGGTATAAAAGCAGTGACTGCACAAGTCAGCTAAAAAAAATATCACCTGCAGCTTCCCTGCTTGTTAATTCTTCTTCAGCCTGGCTGAGAAGCACAACACACAGCAGCACAACTGCACATTCCTCTAACTGCCAAGGCAACAGAGAAAATCTTTTGGACATTTCCCTCCTTGGTTTCAAAGCTTCCCTCCTTGTCTCTCCCTCTCCCCAGC
The DNA here is from genome assembly GCF_025592945.1 of Manacus candei. Lineage (NCBI taxonomy): Eukaryota > Metazoa > Chordata > Aves > Passeriformes > Pipridae > Manacus > Manacus candei. Next base: position 3,903,647 of record NW_026138105.1, on the reverse strand, counting down.
CTATTCTCAGTGTCTTTTCCCATTCTCATCTCACAGTTGCCACCACAAATCAACTAAAGAGCAGTGACACAGTGATCCTACAAGCAGGGGGTAGAACAGCACCCCAGAGCCCAAAGTACTGAAATGCTCCCCTCGCCCAGAGGCACAGCTCACACCATCTCAGTCTTTACAGACAGAGAAGCACCAATTAAAGTACAAATTTTTACACTGTTCAACACCATCTCACATTCAGTGACCACAGTTATACACTGAGGTGTGCTGGGTTTGGCTGGGATAGAGTTATTACTGAGCTCTGCTCTGGGGGGACCAGGGACAGGAACCCAGGGAATGGCTGGAGCTGTGCCAGGGCAGGTTTATGTTGGATATCAGGAAAAGGTTCTTCCCCCAGAGGCTGGTTGGCACTGACCAGGCTCCCCAGGGCAGTGGGCACAGCCCCAAGGCTGCCAGAGCTCCAGGAGGGTTTGGATAATACTCTCAAGCTCATGGTGTGACTCTTGGGGATGTTCCTGTGCAAGACTAAGAGTTGGACTCGATCTTTGTGGGTCCCTTCCAGCTCAGGATATTCTGTGATTCCTCCCAGTGGCTGCTATGGGGCTGTGTTTTGGGTCTGTGCTGGACACAGGGTTGATAATAAAGATGTTTTTGTTATTGCTGGGCAGGGCTTACACAGAGCCAAGGTCTTTTCCACCCCCTGTGGGTCTTTTCCACCCCCACGCTTGGGAGGGTTGGAGGGGTGTGGGAGGTTGTGAGGAGACACAGCCAGGACAGGTGACCCCATGTGACATTCCAGACCACGACATCATGCTCAGTGTATAAAGTGGAGGAAGAAGGAGAAAGGAGGGGACATTCAGGATGATGGGTGTTTGTCTTCCCAAGTCACCTCTGAGTGTGCTGGGGTGCTGCTCTCCCGGGGATGGTTGAACACCTGCCCAACCATGGCAAGTGGGAGTGAATTCCTTGGTGGCTTTTGCTTTCACCATTAAACTATTTTTGCCTCAACACACAAGTTTTCTCACTTTTACCCTTCTGATTCTCTCCCCATCCCACTGGTGAGTGAGTGAGCATCCTCATTGTGTTTGGTTTTTAGGTGAGATTAATCCACAATAACAAGGCATAAAAAACTGAAGGGGTTGGCAGTCACTCTCTTTGTTAGCACACAAGGTAAACCCAACATTTCTGAAGTAGAAATCCTCCTTTAAGTAATTTAGTTGCTTTGCAGTGATGATCACACAGATCTGTGGCTACACACCCCGCAAACAAAAAAGAAATTCAACAGTGCTTGCTACAGAGAGAGGGATGTTGAAGTAGCTTAGGGTTTTTGAGCCTCCACATATATAAATAAAAGATTAACTCAAACTTTAAGCAAGAGATTAAAAGTACACTCTACACCATTACCATAACACTCACAAATCTATAAGGGGATAAAACAGATTATAATTGCTTTATTATGTTTATAGTTTTAAATGGGAGCTTTTGATTCTGCATAACACAGAAAGCAAAGTTACGAGATTTCAAGGCGAGAGGAAAGGAAACAAATCCCTGCCAAACGGCCAAAAGCAAACACAAGGTACTGTTAAACCTCGGTAATGCAAGCACTGCATCTAATCAGGATGGGAACATTTATCCCAAAGACACAACAGCACAGGGAAACTGCACACACGACCCCCGGGGCAAAGGATGAAGCCCCCCGTAACCCCCAGCTGGGGGCTGACAGGAGCCCCCCCAGTGCCTCTGGCAGCCCCGGGAAGGGTTCCCGTGGATCTCTGCCACTGCCAGTGCTCCTCCACAACAATCCTGGCATTCACTGGCTGGAGCTGCAAACACAGCCCCCCTGTCCAGGCAGTAACACTGGGGCTCTCACGCTCCCTCACATCCCACTTCATAGGGATGCAACACCCAGCTCCGAGCCAGACAAGTGCAGACTACAACATCTGCCTGCTGCAGTTCTCTGAGGGCACCTTCACTTTTCATTTCCTGGGTTCACTGGCTTTTAAGGCAATTAGATTTTTTTTATTATTATCATTTTTATTTACCTTTTTTCTTTTAAATGTTCAACGTTCGCCCATCTGTTACTGTGAAACTTATTCTGCCTTTACAGAGGAGCTTTTGCTGTGAACGAGCAGAGACAGATACACATGCACATAAATTGTACAGGTTATGGATATCTACAGCACCCTGGAATCACAGGATATCCTGAGCTGGGAGGGACTCACCAGGATCATCCAGTCCAACTGCTGGCCCTGCACAGACACAACAATCCCATCCTGTCCCTGAGAGTATCATCCAAACCCTCCTGGAGCTCTGGCAGCCTTGGGGCTGTGCCCACTGTCCTGGGGAGCCTGGTCAGTGCCAACCAGCCTCTGGGGGAAGAACCTTTCCCTGAGATCCAACCTGACCCTGCCCTGACACAGCTCCAGCCCTTCCCTGGGTCCTGTCACTGCTCACAGGGAGCAGAGATTGGAGCTCTCCTTGGGAGGAACCTGCAGACCCTGCTCATGTCTGACCTCAGTCTCCTCTTCTCCATCTGCACAGACCAAGTGACCTCAGCTGCTCCTCACAAAGCTTCCCCTCCACACCCTTCACCACATTTCATTTTCCCACCCCTCATGACTCCCTGCTCCAAGTGCTACATCCAGCACAAAGGCAATGTCTCCTGCAGGAGCCAAGAGAACAGGGTCCCACAACCCCAGGGCTGCTGTGAATGCAAACCCTGAGCCCTCACCCTGACTGCTGTGTATGGCAGAACAAACACTCAAATCATATTTCAGAGCACAGGAAAAATGTGAAATCAGGAATTAAACTGCTGCTGCAGAGGTCAAATGCATCAGAAGCCATGAGAATGGACTGATTTTCTTTTGGGTCCCCCTCTCTCCCCCCCAAAAGACTCTGCTGGTGGCTGAGAAAAGGCTGCAGTACTGCCTGTACCAGGCAGAGTGTGCAAACACAGCTGAACCTGCCCTGGAGATCTTACAACATCAAAACCTCTGCTTTATTGAAGAGAAAACAAATGTACACTTCAAATCTCTTTTTCTTGAGACTGTAGGGTTGGGGATGCCAAGTGTAATAACATCAGTTGCCACTTTCACAAAGACACGTTGTGAAGAGTGAAGATTTCAAGGGGGGTAAAACAAATACCTCAAACCCCTGTACCCAAATATTGTGATTTCTCCCACACTCAGGCAAAGCTTCAGGCATTTTCAAATGTGAAACCAAGATGACATTTTCAGCCCACCCAAAACAGCCTTGACTGTTTCTTGCCTGCAATGGCTTTTCTTCCTTTCTCACAACATATGTTCAAGATAAACATCTGAGATTGCAAAAAGCACCAACTTTTCAGTGTTAGTGGCTACACAACACATCATCTGGAGTTATGGGATGGGATTTTTTAGAGATGACCCTTCAAGGAGACAAAAAAGTGCTATACAATCTCTTCTCAGGAGTCCTGGTAAGAGATTTATTCTTTTCGGGCAACCAATGACAAACAAACTTAATAATTTTTATTCCACTGAAAGTAGATGTAGGATTTATATTCCAGAAGATCTACATGCATTCATAACATTATGCTATTGTACAATTAGCTTCCTGAGCAGTTTAGAAAACTCTCTGATAAAGGGCTGAGGAAAATCCGGGATTTTTCTGGTGCATCAGAAGCAACAAAACCACAGCAGAGGGTCGTTTACTATTCATGTTGTGGTTGTATCCAAAGTAGATCAAGGCTGCTGAACATGAAGTTAGGAGAAGGCAATACCCAGCTGGTTTAGAGACACCCAGGGGAAGCTGTAAGGACAATGTAAGAGCACTGCATCTGCAGTTATTGATACCAACACAAACCAGGCTTGAGGTCAAACTCAGCTGCTTGCTGTCGTCAGCAACACACCCCACAGCTCCTGAGAGTTGCTGGAGATGCCAATGTAAACTGGCTGTGACAGCTGGAAAATCCTAAGGAGAGTTTAAGTGGGTTTATTAAGTTATAATATGCTTTCATTTTCATTCCTTAGCAAACATGCAAGCTAAAAATCTGCTGTTGTTACAACCCAACTTCCAGCTTTTGCACGTATTTTGGAAACCAGCCCTGCACACCGAGGACTGGGGCCTATTGACAAATGCTGAATTTCACAGAGAGACTTGGGTCCACCCTGCTGGGGTCAGTGTCATGCAGGAATCACAGTGATAGGAAGAAAAGATGCCATTTTTCAACAGAATCTACACTGCAGTTGCAGTGTTTGGAGAGATATCACAGCTCTGCCTGTGCAGGAGCTGTTCCTCAGAAGACATTCCTTCCATCAACAAAAAGGCTGAAATCAGGAGTGTCCTCACAGGGCTGGAAAAAGCCCTTACACTGGGGATACTTAATAGACAGAAATGAGACACTCAGGAGTTGCATCTCATCTGTTGTTTTGCAGAAACACAGCATTTAAAGTCAATCAAAACAATCTCCTACCAACTCCCTGCACCACCTGCCATCACTGCAAAACATCCTTAAGGCCCCTCAGCAGAACTTGTTTAAAAAATAACCCCCCCCCACCTGCACATGAGCAGTTGACACACAGACAGTTGGCACAGAAAGTTACACTGAAAGAACAATCAATATAATTCCCCATTAGTTGTCTCCACAAATTTATCATTTAGGCTTTTCCTTAGCAGCCTTGAGGGGAAAAATGAGAGATGTGTGTGACTGCACAGAAACTACAGAAACTCTCTTAAAGGCCTTTAGAGCTGCTATTATAATCATTTCCTTTCAACAGCTGAATGAACTGACGGCATTAGACATGAAGAAAACTAATTTTCTATAAGATGCTACCTATACATTATGTTCCAGCTGGATGGGTAACCTTTGGAGCTGCAGGAACTGCCCAGAAGCTTTCAAGAGAAGTTTCCACACCTCACCCTGTTAATAGATATTTTCTGTCTCTGACAAGGGCCAGGTCTGACCCTCTGAGGGTCTCACTGTACATCTGCTCTGCCCCAGCCCAGAGAAGAGAGGCAGGATCCCCTCAAGCTGGTTCTGGTTCCTGGACCTTCCCATCCCCCTTGCTGACACACAGGGATTACCTTGCAAACCCCACCATACCATGGCTTTTATTCACAGCTCACCCCAACAATTTTTCCACCCATTCTTCACCCAGTAACTCTCTTACTGGGGAAGCAGCACTGGCAGAACACCTCAGTCACACCCTAAATAAAAATCATAATTCAAAGCCTTCAGCAGAGTTAGAGACTGGTCTGCATTCAGGAACCACTGACCTGACCCACACAGCTCAGCTGCCAGAGCACTGGGAGCTACTCAAGCCCTGCCCCAGTGCCCAGAGTTGCTGCATCCCCTCCACAAATCCCACATTTGGGGGCTGTTCAGGAGCTCAGTTTGACAAGGAAATGCTCACACAGCTCAGCCCCCACATACCACAGCCAAGCACATCTCTCAGATCCCAACATAATTCTGGGATTGTTTTTGCCTGAGGAGAAACATTCCAGACAGTGTTAAGCTTAAATACTGAATGTATTCTCTTCACTATACAGAGCCAGAGAAATTTCTGACAGTACCCACTCATTTTGATGTTTTTCTTCTTAACTCTTCCTTGACAAATGATGAAGGCCTCTAAAACTACCTCTGCTGAGCACCATATCCACATAAAGCCTGTGCTGTTGTGATGATGGGCTTCTCCCTTGGCTCTGAGCTCCCAGGTTCTCATTACAGAGTCAAGCAAAGACTTTCAAAAATTGTAACTGCTGCATAACTGAACAGAGGTTGAGCATGAAGACAAAGCCTGTTGTAGGAAATGGTCAAAAGGATGCTGGAAAAAAAAATTAACTAATGGCAGTTCCCTGGAATTACCTGATGCTCAGAATACTTCAAATATATTCTGAAAGAGTGAATTTCCTTAGTGTGTGCAGGATTTCTTCCATATGTGCAATACAGTGTCTACTGCACCCTCCCAGCCTGTATTGCTCTGGAAACACAACAACCTCCCTGAGGGATGGCACACAGGTATTTATTCCACTGCCCCAACTCCCCTGGAGCTGTGACAGCTCACACCAGCAACACTCCCAGGTCAAAGACTGATGATCACGGCCAGGCCCAGGGTTAAAAAGTTATAAACCTAAACTAACATCCCAAGGACTGAAACACTTGGAAAAGTGGATAAAATACGTGCTAGAAATCAGAATTAAGCTAACAAAGTACACATCTACATTAGTTTAATACAAACCAGGGATTATTTCCCCATAATAAAAGGAGATGCAGAGCTGTGAAGCTGAATAAACCCCATGGAAGTCAATCCCTATTATTTTTTTTTTCCTCTAGGCTTTGTTTTGAACAGCCAGCTTCCTTTAACATTCTCCAAGATAAAGCAGCATCACAGAGTGTAAGGGAAAGAACAAAGCAGCTCCTTTTATCTGCTCCTCCATCTTCTGAGTAAATATTGCATCATTGTTCTCCCTGGGAAACACCTTTCATCTCTATTTTAAGGACGGGGATGAGCTGAGGTGGTTGTGAGAGCCCAACAGCCTCTTCCACCCGAGGACCAGTGCTCTGAGGGCACCTTCCTTCCTTCCCCTAAGATAAAAGCCTGTGCAAAACCACCTCTGCTCCCCACACTGACACTGCTCACCAGGGGTCACCTCACCCAAACTTTCTGCCTGCTGACAGGAGCAAGGATGGCTGAAGAGAGATTTTTTTTTTTCCTTTGCTTCCCCTCTGAGATAGCATCCAAACAGCTTGCAGAAAATCCAAGTGTGTCTGTGGCTGGGTGCCATCTGTTCCCCTTTCCAGAGGAAGTGTCATGATATTTATATCCCCTGGGAGTACCCACATTAGCTGCACGTAAAAAGACTCCGTTCCCTCTCTGCCACACAGAAATATAATGGCTGCAGAACAGATGGGGGGAAACAATACAAGGATATTATTAGGACAGACCCATATTATGTGGAACAGTTCTGTTCTTTACATAATTACACAAGGGGAGGGAGCAAATTCTGGAAATTTAAAGATTCCACAGAATCCATCTCAAGTATCCTTCACAACAGAACAGCAACGTTCACCTTTAAAATGTTCCATGTGTATTCTGAATTAAAAGAAAAAGGGAATATGAATAGTATTACATATTTATATTACATATTAAAAAGTAGTTTTGGGGACTTCAAGAGTTACCCCATCACTATGCTACAAGGTCATGGAACACAAAGTGAGTCCATTCTCCTCTTGCATTAGTCCATGACTAATTCTACAGCACTCACCCACCTCTGTTCTTTCATGTGAAATACACACTCCCTGGCAGCCCCTTCCTTCCCATTTTGAGCTTAGTAGCACCCCTCCATATATCCCCCTCTCCAGTATTCCATCCCATAAAGAACACAGATATGTTCTGCAATTCCCACCTTAATTCTGCTCAAGGTAGATCTCAGATCCAGTTAATATCAGCAGCTACATAAAGGGAATAACTGCACCAGAGTCAGCTCAGGTGCTGAGACATTTGCCAAGCCCAGGGAATTTCTTTGCTCTCTCTCATCAGTCCTCATTCTATAAAAAGTAAAAAATCATACGTATTCCCCAGTCTGAGAAATGTTACAGCCCATCTTCTCTAGTCAGCAGCAGCTTTCAAATTATTCATGCAGAAAATTACTTAGAACAGCCCCCTCCCCATACGAATGCATCTGTTTCTGATTTGAAACAAAGTTCAATTCCCGTTTTTTAAAAAGCTTTTATCTTAAGGAAATATGGAAGCTTCAAAGTCCTGCAATTTGCAGTTCATTTGAACATTAATGGAAAGAAATGTTCTCCCACTTCAAACCATTTCCTCAGTCAATTAGACAAATCCTCTAAGTGGAGTTGGTGAAGCAGTTCATGTCCAGGAACTTAATTAGCACTGAATTCCCAAACTTGCATCCAGCTCACCTGCACCACCTACCACACACACAGGACTGTGCAAGAGCAGAGGGGGGGATCTGGGGACAGCAGAGGGGCAGGACAGCCAGGACAGCAGCTGGGACAGATGAGGACTGAGAGAAGAGGATGCAAGAGGCAGAATCCAGCAGAAGGGAACAGCTGATTAAAAAGGAATGGAAGGCTCAGCACAGGTCCTGCCTGCCCGTGGTGATTGAGAAAACTCCTGCAAATTCTGAGAGTAACAGCTTTCCCTTGGTGCCCTTGCTGAATTTCTCACTGACATCTGCAAACTATTCCTGTTCCACTCCCCTGCAACTTCAATTACACTGTGGCACATTTGTTTGTCCTAGTTAGCTGCTGCTCTTAACTGTGGTTCATGGCTCTCCTAATTAGGATTGCTGGCACAGCACCTTCCAGCATCAGGAACAACCCAGAGCTGGCTCGAGAGCCCAAAACCAGTGGGAACAAGTGCAGAAGCAGAGAAGCTCTACACTGACAGAGCAAGAACTGTATTTCACACTCTGGGAAGCTGCACTTCCACAGTAAAAGGAGTACAGAAAATACTGAGCAATTTCTAAAAATAATTAGGATCTCTTGGGAAGAAAGGACTTTGAGCAATATTTATAGAGAAACTGAGCTAGGGGAAAAAAAAGAGCAGCCCTTACTGCCTGACAGTCCTTTAAGGCACAGCATTATAGCAAAAACTAAGTGAACTCCTTAATAAAAGATCTGAAGCCAGTTTGCCTCATCCTACAAGGGTTCATCCCAACCTCACCAGCATCACTCCAGCAAACATAACAGCATGGGCTGTTGTTTTTCGTTGGGGTGGGTTTTTCCCCCCTTTTGATTCAAGTATTCATAAAAAAAGTTTAAAAACACAGAATTGGAAAAAAAAAAAAACCACCAAGGAGGTGAGTACAGTCTTTGATGCAGCAGTAAGAGTTACTCATCAGCACATCCAGCAGATGAACACACCATTCCCTGATCTGGAACACAGCACCTTTTTATTTTTAAACAAAGGACATGGAGCTCTTAGTTTTATAGTCTATAAGTCAGGCATTACACATAAAAGCAGAACCAGAGAGGTCATGCTCACCCACCTACAGCCAGAACATCTCCTACACTCCCAACTCTGTCCCCCCAAATATTAATAGTCTAACAGAGGATGTTTCCTCTTCCTCCAAATCTTCAAGTGAGTGTGACAGTCTTGAAAGCAAGTGATAATTATGATCCTAACAGAAAAAGAGTTCTGTAACTTTCTGAACAGGCAGATTTTAGATCAAATACCAGGGGGGAAAAAAGACTACTGTTTTTGAAGGCTCCTTTCACATGCTCACACTTGTCACTTAAGAAGCAACTGGATTGCTTCATAGGGTCACACACTTAATTCCTGTAGCAGATCAAGAGGAACCACTTGAGCAGGTTTCTTCCACACCACCCTTACTCCTCACACTGGATTTAACTCTCTCACATGGGTAAAATTCAAAGATATGGCACCACTGAAACCCCCAAACCCCAGTCCTCAGTCACCTCTGTGCCTGGATACTGCCTGGGATGCAAACACACATTCCCTGGGGTACAGCCACTTATTAACAGGATGGTACATCCACATTAATTATTTAGACCCATTACTGCAGCATCTGGGCACATCAAGTCTTTTTATTAATTTGCCTGGATCCTTGGACATGAGAGAACTTATATCCTGAGGGTACACCTGTCTATAAATCACAGGAGCCACAGCTCAGATTTGTCAAGACAAGCAGGTGCCTCAACACAGAGGCATTTCCAGCAGCTCTAAGTTCTTGGTTATCCAAGATTAGGCAACAAGTCTGAAAAAGAGGCACATGAACCCCAGTCCACAGTTCAACCTCCCATTATTAAACAATCCTTTCATAGGCAGAGGCAGGATATATATACCACTCAAGGAATTTGAGAGCAAAATTACATGGCAGGAGTGCTTGATCCTGCATTCCAGTAAGCTGTTCAGTGCCCAGGGAGGTCCAGGGGACCTGCAGACTCCCTCCCATAGGGCTGGACCAATTTAGCTGGGGAAAAAAAATTTAAAGTCAGCATTGAGTCTCGTCTATCCCTTCACACAGGAGTTTCCTTTGAGGGTCCTGGGCAGCTGCCTGTCCTTACCCAGCCTGGGGAGCAGCTGTGAGAGGGATGAGGAGCTGTGAGGAGCTGGAGCATCCAGCTCAAACTAAGGGGAAAAAGGCAAATCAACCCAGGAACCATCCCAGGGGTGTCAAGAACCAAGGGAAAAGCATCACAGAGAGATGTAACAACTGAAACAAGCCCAAAAACATTTTTTTTTGTGGAAGAGCTCATATTTCTGTTTTGTTTATTATCAGAAAGGAGTACAATGTATTTCCTATCCCATAAAATACACATATAATTTTTGTGGTAATAAGACCCAGGAGAGGCATAAATATTCCCAAGGGTTTCTGCAGTTCAGAAGAACACTGTAAAACAGTTTGATAACTTGGGAGATTACATTTCTCTCTATTCACCACACACACACACACACATATAAAAGCCTGCCAAGGGGAACGTTATTGATGCTTTATAACTGTGAGCCAATAAACCTCATGAATTTCATTTATTTGAAGACTGCAACAGAAGCAGAAAGATAAGTAGCATCCTTAAATTCAGGATCATTAATTTAATCCCCACCCCCCCCAAAAACACACCAGCAAGCCTCATGTTAAACCTTTTCACGGTTCTTTTAACCAAGTGCAAGCAAAACCAGTAAATGCCATTTGGGAAGGAACATTACAAGCCCTTTCAGCAGAGTATCCCCTCCTGAATTACCCATAGCAAATGGTGATGGGATGTTTCTTTTGGCACAGTTTTTGTTATGGTCCCAGGAATAATCCCAGGCTAAGATCGGAGGGGAGAGGGATCCTTGTCCCCAGGCAGCTGAAATCAGCAGCTCAGTCAGTCTGTGCTGATCCTTTTGGTTCTCCCACCAACAGCAGAGCTCCTGGAGGGGAGCTCTCCCTCCTGGGGGTCCTGCTCAGCTCTCAGGTCTCATCTCCTGCACTTCACCCACTGGAAAGGGCCCAGCAGCTCTTTCCTTGGGGGGCTCTGGCACACAGCACACGAGGCATTTGAGGGGGTTGCAGAGCAAGATCAGTGCTGGACTAAAGGATTCTCCTCCCCTCCCCAAAGCAGCCACAAAGCTGACACAGAGGATTCCCAGCAGCAGAACGTCCCAGACATCCCATTTAAGAGCCATGAGATCAAACCTGCTGTTACAGCCCAGTGTTTCTGCAAGAAGCTTCTCTCAAACACAACCCACCACAGTCACCCCTGCCTTGCATTGCCTGGTTTAATTTGGCACCAGAGTTCCCACTTGCAAGACCTCAGAGAGCATCAGCTGTGCCCGTGAAGTGAGCTGAGATAAAGCTGCTCTGCGTGGAAAGAAAAGGTAGGTGAAATCCTTTAAATAGTCAAAGGCTTCAGTGGAGAAGAAATAAGATGCTGTGGAGCAGGGAGTGCCAAAAATCCATCAAATGCAGGTTGGCTCTCTCGTCAGTGGTGCTAAATAGGTATAAATGGACATGTTCAGTCAGGCAGAGACAGCACTGTGGGGAGCTCAGCGAGGGAGGAGGAGGAGGCAGGCAGCTCCCCTTCCAGATGGGATAAATTCAGCAGCTGTTTTGTTCTAAGCCTTGAATGCTCAAATGCATCTTAAAAAAAAGTCACCACACAGAGGCAGAGGGTGAGACAGAGAAGGAAGGATTTGTGAAATCAGGCAGCACATATTTGGGCAACACAGCCAGGAGGGGACTGGCATTCCTTCACAATTTTGACAGTGTTCCTTCTTTGTCCCTGGACATTTTGAATTCAAACCCTTCTTTTATAAAACTAACTTCTTAGTTATGCAAGTCTCTTGTAAACCATCCCAATTAAATCGGGGTGCAAAACTCAAGTCCCTCAACTCCTGTAATTTCTGCTTTAAAATTCTGGGGCAACATTTCTGATCCAGGAATTGCCAATCATCTGCAAAATAGTAAGAGAAATAACAGCTGCTTGATCTGAAACATCCCTATATCCCAGCTGCTGCAAGGTTCAATATTCCAGAAGGGAAGTGGGAGAAGCCTCACACAGCAGAGGAGCAGCTCTACAGGCACACAGGTAAAGTTCATTTACACCTAGAACTGTCCCCCCAAATCTGTCTCTCTTCCTGCTGGAATTCAAATGCACCCTTGGCAGTTACAAGCAGCGCAAAAGACACTTATCTGTGCAAAATTTAGTTCACAAAGTATTCAGCTTGGGACTTAAACATCTTCCCTGTCCTACCAAAGCAATTAACAGGCACCAACCATGCCTGACCCAAAATCCCAGATCTCAAGAAACAGGGATTTTTAAATCTGACTACTTGTCTGGATTCTGCTTCTCCTTGACTCTGGGCGCAGCTTTCGAGTGACCTGCATTCTGCCACCCAGAACACACAAGGAAATACAACAGAACTGTTATTTTATTTAAAATCACATCCTTAAAAAAAACCTCCAAAAATAATTCACCGAGATTTCACACGGTACAAGTGACTGACACAGAAGTATCTCAGGGGAGAAAAAAAGCAATTTTGAGGCTACAGTCAGAATATTAGCAGCCATAAACAGAGTGGTTTTTTCCCCTCAAAAGCAGACAAAAGCACCCCAGCAGTTACTGGTAGCTGTTGGGGGACAGTTCCATGAAGACTTTTGGGCACACATGTGACTGGAGAAAGCACCACTCCAGCCAGGAAGGTCACACTGGCTGGGCCAGATGGTCAGATCAGGGACTGAAGTCTGATACTGCATGGAGGTACATATGCTGTGTTTTCTTCCTTAAGTGGCCATGTGTGAAAACAATTTTAGCTAATAAATACAGAGGAGAAATAAATATAGAATAGAAATTAATTCAGCCTTTTGACAGCTAGCACTGCATTACCTGAGAGACAAAAAACTTAACATTGCCTTTAATTCCTTAAAAAAAACCAAACAAACAAACAAACAAAAAATACAACACAAATATATGACTATTCAGGTAAGCAGGAAGAGGAGCAAAATTATACCCTTGAAACACACAAAATTATGCCTTACTCTCAAAATAAGTTATTCAGTTGTTTAAGCAAGCACCTATTCAAATGTAACTCCTTGAGGCAAAACATCTCTTCCCCAGGACCATCCTTCTCTCTGAAAGGGGCATTCATCTTATTTCCCTCCTTGGCAAAGGAGGTTTGATAGAAAGGACAGACCTGAAGTATTCATTAACTTCTGACTCTGCACTGTTCCACAGCCTTGTCCTGCACATCACCTTGTGGATTTAGGAGGGTCTCTCAGCTGGAGGCCAATCCCATGGAATTTGTGGTCACTTCTCAGTTCTAATGGGAACACAACATTTTATGTCCCCAGATTTGGGCTCCCTTTGACCATCAGGCCCCTGTAGCACAGATAAGCCTCTTATACCTTGCAAAGTAAGATATTCCATGATCCCTATGCCTTTGACCTCCTATTTTCTAATTCATCAAGTGCCAAACTTCAAATTATTACTATTACTGCTCATTACTAACGATTATTCTTTACCTTCTTTAAGGTGAAAAAGGACAAAAAGTTGTAGGAAAAAAAAAAGCACGATACAAACCCCACCAAAACTATGGAACAGTCAAACTGACATCCAACATCACCTGCATCTCCCCAGAGATAAATGGGTCTTGCAACTGGATTATCACTTCAAGGCTGACTATGTATGATAAAGGCAGAAGTTTGTGACCCATGGATCTATGAAAGCAGATTTTCCTTAATACAGATTTAAATGCCTGGAATTTTATGGAAAAGATAAGAAATACAGAGCAGGAAACCAGTGACCAAGCCCATCTTCTGCCTGCATTCACCAATATAAAACACAATGGTTCTCCAACATCCCTGGAATACAATGAAAATGAAAATGCCAGCTAAAAACTGGAGTCATCTCACAGCAGTGCTGGAGGGGAAAATATTGGAAGATTGATACATGCCTGGAGGTGAGAGAAAACAGCCTGCAGAAGGTGCAAAGTTCATCTTTCCAGCTATTCATCACCTTAAAAGACACTTGCTTTGGGCAGAGAGACACGTTACAAATTTGTCACTGATTCCTCTGGAAAAACATTTCAAGAGTTGCATTTTCCAAAAACTAAGTCAATAAAAGCAGTGTTGTTATCTGCATACCAATGCAAAGTACATTTTGCATGCCCAACTCACAGATTGTGCATGCATTAAAAATGTAACAAAAATTACAGAAGCTTTTAAAAAATAAAATCAAAATACGGTTCTTGCTTATCTTCCTCCAAAGACTTGTCAGAATCAGTTATTCCAATTTCCATTTGTTTGCTTGTAGGATGATCAATGTTTTAATTTACAATAAAAGTTACAACTGGAGTTCTTCAGGGAGCTTGCCTGGATTAAGTTCCTGCTATAATCTGTAGGAACTGCAATGCAGAGGTTGAGAAGCACAAAGGTGAGTCCAACTTTATATGACTTTAACGTTCATCACAAGTCACAAAACCACAAAGGAAGTGTCTCTGCAATGACTTAGCACTCAAAAATGATTTTTCTCTGAAATAACTAATAAAAAGTCCATGAAAGCTATTAATTTCAAAACGTGTTTGTTACTTAATAAATAGTTTTCTTCCATTTAGCAAATCCCCTGGCTCTTGAAAGCCCCTGTTTCAGTACTCCTAGAGATCCAGTGGTTTTCTTTGCCATACTCTAAGAATAAACACAATTCTTATTTCAAGCTCTTTTAAATCCACTCTTTTACTGAAGCTTGGAATGCAACCCCTGATTCAAAAGCAGCAGTTCAGCTTATTTTAAAAATAACTTGAAATTAAAAAATAAAATGCTTAGAGAAAGCCCAGGTTTGATACCTCAGAGAGCTCACAAGCGAGACTGATGCCCAGACAGTGTCTTTTTTCCTGATTAAGTGGTAAAAGCTGCATTAAGCACCTTCTCAGTGCCTGCAGCTCTCATCAGGGTTGCTTTTGCTTCTTTAATCCCCAAATGCAACTCCTCGACTCTCTCGTGCACTAATTAGACCATCACACCTGAAGGTGCATCCTCGATCTTTGAACTATCACCTCTTCCCCCCACCGGAGCAAAACAACAAAAAAACAACAACAGCAAAAAAAAGTGACTGCCTTAGAGGGCAATTGCCAACCTGTGGATTATCACCTCGGGGTTTTGTGTAAGGCTCCCGGCTGGGAAGTGGGCAAAGATGAATGGAAAGTGCTAAATGGAAAAGGAACATGGCATTTGCTGGGTATTTATCAGCTTGCAGGAGTCCTTAACTGACACACCAGTTCACAGGGGGATTCTACTGAAGCTTTCTTTGATTCAGGAACAAAACTGCTTCCTAATCCTTAAATTACTTTCCTTGTTCTCACTCTAAAACTAAGATCAGGCACAGACTGGTGAAATTCCAGTATTTAAGGCAAAACCCCCAATCCTGCTGCCTTCCAAGTCAAGCTGCTTGGCTGGCTACAAGGATCCAGGTCCAGCAGGAGAAGTTCTCCACTCAAAGCATTTAATAACACTAATTTTTGGCTGGGATCACAACCACAGAATGGTTTGAGTTGGAAGGGAACTTCAAATCATCCACTTCCACCCCCTGCCATGGGCAGGGACACCTTCCACTAGACCAGGTTGCTCCAAGCCCCGTCCAACCTGACCTTGGACACTTGACCACTGATACAACACTATTTTTTCACTTGTACACGCCATATCAGTTTAGAAAACTCCTTGGAACTGGGTGCTCTGTCTGGAAATTAGTCCACACAGCCTAGAAACAGCTGAAAAATCAGCTGTGTGGTTCAGGCATTTGCTCTGACCTAATTACTTCTAAAGGAGCCCAGAGGGAGGTGGGGTATTTCCCCCCTCCCTTCTCTCCAGGTAATACTGGAAATCCTCTGCTAATGTTTCTAACCCAGTGACTTCAACAATGCTGCTGAAAATATCATTAACAGGTAAACTGAGGGATGGGATGATGAGTATCTTTAAGTGTTCCCTGTTTTTTTTTTTAAAGCAGAGGTTTCAAATGACAAACCACTGCTTGCTTGGAGACCTCGGAGGTCAGAGCACAGATGGGTCCCTCTGCCAGGGACACCCCTTGGCACAGCAAATCCCGAGGATTTGAAAAGATGGAGGCAGTCAAAAAACACACAGTCAGGTATTTATCAGCTTGTAGACCTCCTGAACTGACACACCACCTCACAGGGGGATTCTAGGGAAGCTTCATTTGAGTCAGGAACAAAACTGCTTCTTAATATTTAAATTACTTTCCTTACTTTCTTATTCTTAAAAATATCTCCTGTTAATGCTCAGCTTTTATCAGGAGCTTTAACACTCCCTAAAGACTCTGGGTGAGGCCACCCCAGACTCGGTACCATCTTTGGTTTTTTAATCTAGGTCAAAACTCTTACTTCTTCCCCCAAGTCATAGTTCAAGAAGCCATAATCAACTTCCACTCTTTATTCTTTTCCAGTTACTGCTTGTAAAAGCAACCTGTTAACCAAGGGGCTTGGTCTGACCAGATCCTGTGCTCAGCAGGAGCCCAGAGTGCACAAAAGCATCTCCTTCCTTCCAAGGTATTAAGAAGCAATAAAAATTTCTTTATAGCCAACATAAGAGACTCTCCCTTGGCCAATTTTTACATCAGTTGTATTTTACAGGGGAGTAAAAGGTGGAAGGAAGGAGAGCAGATGATCATATCCTGACTTCACCTCGGAGAGAAAAAAGGGAAAAAATTGATTTTTAAAAACAAGAAGGTTTTATTAAGTGATACAAAATGTTACTCATATTTCAACATGACTAGAAACCTCTTTCCTAATTGTAACCAAGGAAGAAAATAAAGGTGAAAAGAAATGGATTTCTGGATTTATGCCCCCAGAAAAGTGACATTTTTAAATTCATTCCCTGCATGGGAAGATCCCTGCCACGTATTGCCACCCCTACAAATGGAGAAATAAGGGAGAAACAGAACATTCTATGAAGTTCCAAAATCTTTTGTGCATTTGGGCAGAAAGAGAATTAAAGAAGTTATGTGATTTACTTCTCTGTACCAAGTAAAAAAAAAGAAATCACTGTGATTTAGCTTAGAGGAGATGTCAGTTGAGGTTTTTTATTTATATGTTTTTAAAGGACAAATCAGATGACCTGAGCAACTACAGAGCTGTCAGCTTGGCATCATTCCCAGGTGAAACAACTGAATGGCTGATACAGAAATCAATTAATAAAGAATTGAACTAATACAATTCATCCATAAATCCATGTTGACTGATATAAGAGCCCCTGACAGACTAACAGGAAACCTTCCACAAAAACTTTCTGAAACACCAATAAGGGGAGTGTTGACAAAGTCACTTCAGACTTCCACAAGGCATCTCCTACACGGGGAAGACATCCTCTAAACTCCCCAAAATTCAGCAACCAGGGCCACCTGATGGCTTCCCAGTCCTCCTCCTGGATCATCAGCACCTGGTACAGGTTACAAGGCATGAACAGAAGGAGCTGGAGACAAAAAGCTGAGGTATAGCTCCTTCATCCCCCAGTTTGCTGCTGGAAGCTAAACCAGCACGTTTGAGTCGTGAGGTGTGTGGAGAATCTACTGGACCAGGAAAAGGGAGAGAAACAAGAGTCAGTCTGCAGATGGAATGGGGCAGAGGATGGAGGAGGTGAGAAAGGAAGGAGCAATAGAGAAAATCAAGGGCTAGTTCTGGTGAAGAGATTGGGAAAGGTAAATATTTGTCAAGGAAAGGGAAAAAGCCACAAACATGTTGATATGCAGGAGGTACCTTTGAAAAAGGGTAGTTTTTAAAAACATTTGACTTAACTCCACAATGCTCTGGGGCATCTTAGACCCTCATTATTG
Organism: Manacus candei; assembly: GCF_025592945.1. NCBI lineage: Eukaryota > Metazoa > Chordata > Aves > Passeriformes > Pipridae > Manacus > Manacus candei. The sequence continues at coordinate 3,885,871 of NW_026138105.1, read as the reverse complement.
CTCCAGTGTCTCACCTCTCCAGCAGTGAGGAGTGGGGAGATGGAACCTGCTGCTCCACCACAGCACAGGGCACCCCGAGGGACCTCCAGCTCTCAAACAAATCAATTCTGCTCCTTCCCATTCCCCTCATCACCAGCCAACCTTGGCAACTTAATTACAAATCTTTTCTCCCACAAAGAGAATGGCTGATATTCCCAATCTCCTCTCGAATCTGCAGTAAACTCCATGGCATCTCTTTTATTTCCAAATGAATTTGCCTTATTAAAAAGTAATGAGCTATTAATTAACTTTGCACTCATACAAAGCTGTTTAATTCTCAATCCAATTAACAGCAATCTGCTGAAGGATTCTAATGATTATTTTAAATTTGCTAAGAGAAACATCTCTGAGCCTTTCATAATAAGATATTTATAGAATGGTTTGGGCTGGATCTTGCTTGCATTTTAGTTCAATAACATTTTTATAACACTCCAACATCTCTCTACAACATTGTCTTCGACAACATATCATTTAGAAGCACAGCAAGGCTGAATTACTACAACTGCTTGTTTGGAAGATGTTTTGGAGGGGCTATTTTGTTTTAGGCTTTCCCACTCATATCAACATTGGCATCAAGGGTTCCAAAGCCTCCAGGACTGTTTCCGTCCAGGAAAGTCTCAGAGATGTTTCACACAAATATTTGTCTTGCAAAGACTCCAGCAACAGGCTGTTTGCCACCTTTTCCAAGGCTTAGGAAGTCACCTCTGCCTGCACAAAGGAGCCCAACTCAGCAGCCCCATGTTGGGCTTTCCTTGCTCACTTATATTTAGTTACAACCATAAGGACAGCACTTACACTGTGTGACTTCCAAGCCTGAATATGGGCTGGTCTTACATGGCTGGACAAGAAAAGCTTTCTACCTTTACATAAAGAATTTTCAAAATCTTTCAGGGACAGCCATTCTCTCCACCACTGCAGCAAAGGCATTCAACAACTAGCAAACTGCAGCTTTTCATTCTCACTAACATAGTAAGCTCTCCCTAAGTCAAGAGAGGAACACGCTCAGCTCAACACACAGATGGGCATCTGGGATGTCAAACCCCCAATTTCCGAGTCCAGAAATGAAAGAAGGAAACTTTAATATTATTAAACACCACAACTGCATGCACTGTGCTTAATAATTAATTGCAAGGGCCTGCCTGAAATGAAAACTGCAATATCAAATTCTGAGCAATTTTAGGGTGGGCTGTATCCCATGGGTCTCAGATATCCAATACCCCGTGTTAAGAGCAGGAAGTTGATAAAGGTAGTTCATAACTCACCTTTGCACATACCCCATCACACACAAACCCCAGCTAGTTTAGTTTTAACACATCCCCAGCCCTGAAGTAGTACAACCTATGGCATGTTAAAAGTGGTTTGTTCATCTAGAAACACAGCAACAGTTAGAGTGATAAAAGGATGTCAGCAAGGGGCACTGAAGTGCCACAGAACATATTGTGCATTTTTTTAATAATACAACTCTTTTAACAGTAACTTTTGGTCAATGGCAACATCTTTTTCCCCATCCAGATAAGGAACTTGATGCTCTTCACCTCAAGGCATGACATTTGGGCCTTACCTATTTCTGCAACCTTGCTGGATTGTCCTACTTCATACACTCCTAACAGGGAGTTCATGTGCAACACCTGTCCCCAAAACACAGGTACCCATTTAGGGACCTGAGGCTGGGAAAGGGCACACCACTAAAGCCATAAACAGAATCAAGTCTAAGAACTCGATAATAAAAAAAAAATTCTGGTGCATCAACAAGATTCAGTTAAAATCAGCTCTTCTCTCTGTATATCTATGTTGGCAAGAAATAGGATTCATCAGAAAAGAAGTCGAATTTTTCTGATTTTACATATTGAAGTATTCACTAAACAGCTGAATGAATTTGCCTGCTAAAGATTTTGGGATGTCCACAGCAGCAAACCACATCAGACCCTGCTTTTTGCATGGCTGTGATCCTCCAGCACCTCTAACTCACACACATCATGCAGGACAACAGCACAACCTGGAGCAAGGACTGTTCATCTTCCTGATTGATGACCATCCTCTCTGGGTGTTATTTTCCCTCTCTCCCAGGCAGTTTGTTCAGCCTGGCTCTGCTGTTCATTTGCAGGCTTCACAGGGACACGTGTTACTGTTTGATGATTTACTCTCTGCCTTTGATTGAGGCTGAGGGCATTTCACGTTATTTTATTATCTAATGCATGTACACACAGTGTATTTTAACTGCTGCATCCATACTCTTAGTTTGCAAATCAATGCTGTGCCTCTCTCTGAATCAGAAGAGCCATCTGAAATTATCGATCTGTTCATATTTCTTTTTCTATTGATCACCTCATCTACAGCTCCATCAAGTTTCCTTTGGCACAAAGTATGCTCACATTATGCAATTTTCCATGTTCAGTGCAGTGACATCTGCAATTAACTTGCCCCAAAGTAACAGAAGTTCTTGCCTATTTTGTACATAACCCTCTGGACACACACAAATCACTTGTAGGGGGCCATCTAACTGGGCAAATTGCTAAAGTGGAGAAGACTCCCCTAATCTCACAGGATGGCCAGTGAACTCCAATTCCAAACACAGCAGCCAAAGAATAGCTGGACTGCAAAATTCAGGATCCAAGTGACCATATATGAAGATGCTTTATGCTTTTATGAAGCTTTGAGAACCATTTACACACCTTGCTTAACCTTAATTTCAAAATAACTCCCGTTGAACTACTGAACTATTTTCAGGGAGTTAAGCTACACAACCACAAACCCAACTGCCCCTCCAGCTTTTTCAATTAAAAGAAAATCATCCCTACAAATTCTTTTTCTCAAGTTCTGTTACATGGAAGTTCTTTATTATAGAAACAACACAGCAGTAACTAAATGGGTTCTTGGTGTATTGAGGAATTAATAGTTGTCATCTGACATCTGTGCCCTTACACATCCCTCCTACCAGAGGGGAAACAACTGTGCACTGTGACAAAGTCTAACTTGAACACCAGTTCTCAGGCTCCAGGCACCAAAAATGCATCACTCTTTAGAGGAATATATAGTTTAAATGCATTCTTTCTTCCTCGATGGAATTCAGCTGTGCCTTGGCTGCACAAAAGATGCTGGGATGTGGTTCCTTCACACAGATCCAGCATATGGTCCCTTCCAAAACTTCCTCAGCACAGCAGTGCAAGTTCTGTGAGAGTTGATGTTATGCAGCTTCACAGAAGAGGGAGCAAGTGTGTCATGACCTGGGCTGTGACATATATAATATATAGAAATGAGCAAAAGGTTTGCAGCTCAGTTAGAGTTGCTGGTCAGACCAGTCTGCAGAGCACCTGCAAACAGCTGGATTATGCCTAAATACCATCAAATTCTACCACAGGCAGGAAAAAACTGGTTAAGTCCCAAAACCAGAGCATCAGAGGGAACACTGTACACACAAAGATCTCTGAGTGAACCATTTGGTAAGTGTTACTTCCTTAGCATAGAACTTCCATCTTCACGCTCACTCCTACACAAGTCAAATAGGCTGATTTTACTCAGAGCTAAACCACCTAAAAACTGAGATCTGGATCTCAGCACAGCTATATATTGGAGGAAATGATATCTGAAATAGCAGCACAATGCAGATTCCAGGGTGGTAGGATGGAATGTCTGCCATAAATGCCTTTTTTCCCCCCACACCACCACTGTTTTCAAGCCACAGAAGCTTCTGCGTTGCAGAATCTCAAACTGATTTATATCAGCTTACCTTGATTATATAAGCACCAGGAAATACAGCAAAACAAACATCAACAGCTAAGCTCCTGGTGCAGCAAAAAAGAATGTTATTAGATTCATGACACTGTTAAATTATAGTGTCACAGATTTCATATTTAACATTTTTATTCATCCCAATAAAAGGCTTACAAAATTACTGGTGTTATACTGTACTAAAAAGTCAGGGGGAATCAGCAGCTAATGCTGCCCAGCAACCATCTGGAACAAGAACTGAAAAAAAAACACACAAAAAAAAAAAAACAACCACCCAACAGAAAACTAAATGCAAACAGGTACGATGCTGCTGTTTAGCATTTCTTTTTTTTTTTTTCTTTCTTTCTTCTGACAGAGTCAATAGAAAGCAGAACTTTCTTTTAAAAAGCAAATTCCGTTTGGTTGAAAAGCGAGCACAGAAAGTTCATGGAAGTGCAAGAGCATTACAAATTAAATGATTACTGATGCATGAAACACAACACGGTCGGAATCAGGTAAACAAAGCTGTAAGACAAGACAAATCTGTCGCAGCCCAGGCCCCCTGCACCTGGAACTTTGTGAGAACTTGGGCTTTTCGCAGCGCAAAATGCTGTCAGTCATAAAATGAGCAATCTGTTCTCCTCCAAACAAAGGCAAACCCAAGGTCCAATTCGTGCAGCTTCAGCTTTTTTCCACGCTGGAAGATAATTCAAACCCATCTCGGCAGCAGCTTGACTTGCCATGCTGGAAACCCGAGGATGCCATCTGCAGCCCTGCATTTACACTGAATGTTCAGCCCTGCCTGGCAAACTTCAGGCTCTGCCTGCAGAACCTCAGCCTCTTACTCCAGCAGCTCCTCCAACATCCACATGAGAACTCCTCAACTGAAAGGACATCTGCTCCTCAATGCTCACAGGACAATGTGTCACCAAAATTCAAGCAGCACAGCACAATATCTGGTGTCCTAAGGTGGGATGTGCAGCGGGGGTGAACGAGGGCTCCCTGCAAACACCCACACTGTTGTCACCACAGTTCTCCCTACAACTGCTTTTTTCCAGCACTACAGGGCATGCACCTGGAGAGATACAAATATCACCTTTGTCTGGAAGTCACACAACCAAGAATCTCTTTTCCAGAGCCCAGGAACCAATTTGATGCTCTTTGCTGCAGTCATATGGACCAAAGTGCTGAAGTCAGCATTATTTTGGGCTGCAGAATCCACAGGCAATGCTGGGAACATGCTGCCTGTACACAACCACCACTGAAACCACAACAGTCTCCAAAATCATCTCTATCAGCCTCTTCTGTATCTGTATTGAATATTTATGAAATAATTATTTTAATCTTGGATTTATTGGAAAGTCTCGAGGATGCATAATTGACATGCAGAGCAGCTTATTATAAATCTCACAAACAAGGACAGCTACAAAGTCACTTTGCACAACTTTCAAAGTTGAACAGCTCTAAAACAGACAGAAATCCCATTATTTAGCACTGAGACACTTTCCCAGGGCTATTACACAGCTCATACAGTGCATGGGTATTTGTGTCAATATGGATCAGTCCATGCAATGTGTAACTGATTTTCCATAGTCAACTTTAAATGTAATCAAACAGTTTAAGGCCTCAATAGGTATTTTAACAGATGGAAAGAAATCCAAACAAGTAAAGGCATTTTGATGTTACAGTTTAGAAGCTTTCAGGACACATATGTTTAATCAGAGAGTTGATTGGGATCACGGGTGAGTGATTATTTATTGACATGTGCACAGAGGGATGGAAACAGAATGGAATAATTGGTTCCTTGCCAGAGGAGCTGGCAATAGTTATTGACCATTTTTTATTTTTGGACATCAGCCCAAATATGATACTGGAGGTGCCAGAGAAGCCTTACATTTAGCAAAAGTGGAACCACAGGCATAACTTCCCACACACGATTAAAATCCTCTTAATTCAGGGCCAAGATACTCCCAAAACCTCACAGTTAGTCAGGGCCTCCATCTGCACATGGTACAGAGCAGTTACACACACACACACTATTTTCAGCAATCCAAGCAGAAAAACAAGTTGGCATTTAAGAAAAACAAACCAGAAGCAGTCAGATGCCTTTAAGGCCCTTGGTATGAAGGAGTAATCACCACCTTTCTCCCACAGCCCAATATTGAAACCAGGGGAAGAGCAAATGTTTGCTTTTCTGAGAAGGGCAATATTCCAACAGATGAGAAGTGGAACCACCAAATATTGACAGAGTGTGAGGATTCACAACCAAAGTGGCACAAGGTCTCTGTCCCTGCTGGGATTTGAGCTGAGCACCTTCACCCCCTCCAAGTGAACTGTCTGGCAGCTGAAATGGTGGTAATAATCCTGTTAGAGGTCTGCAAACAGAGATACCACGCTCAAGGGAGAAGATCACGAGAAGAAAAGTGGATAAAAACTGCTGGGACTCATCTGGTTCAACAAAGCTGCAAGCAGGGGATGGCTGTGGGTCAGATCCAACAAGCCAACAGAGCTTTTCCACATGTTTTGGTGGGCTTTGAAGCAAACCCTTGAGCACAACTGCTCAGCTGTTTAGTGCACAAACCTCTACATAAATCAATTCAAAGAACCTTAGTGTCTCCTCCATAAAGCTGAAGCCACAGTCAAAATTCAGCTCCTTATGTTTTATCTGTGGGCAGCATCAATGAAAGCAAAATACATCAGAAAAACAGATTTATTTTTTTTCTTTTTTTCAACCTAAAAATTAATCACCCCCTCAAGCCTTTTTTAAAGCATCCTTCTTGCTTTAATGCAAATTACCATACACCTGAAATGACTTTGGCCCACATATGCAAACTATAATTTTTCCATAAACCTTTTTAAATACAGCAATTTATCTTTAGTGATTAACAGCAGAGATCTCAAAATCAAAAGCCACAGCATTTAATTATGGGATTGGTAATCAACTTTCCAGCTTTGTTAGAATTAACAAAACTCTTTTCAAGACCCCCCCCCATAAGCCTCTGTCCCCTCTTCTGCATTAGATTATATCTATACACACACACAAACACTCTTGAACCTTTATAGGTGCAAAATAAAGATGCAAAAACTCTGCAGCATGAAGAGTAAAACACAGGAGTAGAGAGCAGACTGATGGTATTACAGGTAGCTACATTATTTTAAGTTACAAACCCTAAAATAGGGGAGGGAGGGCCCAAAATTTGTTCATATAGTTTCTTATTTTGAGGCAGTAAAATATTTGCAGAAGGCCACGTGGCTTTGTGGGAGCAGAGAGTTAGTCCCAGTTTTGCTCAGGATCATTAATTTATGTGGTGAGTTTGTCTGCAAATTAACATCCTTGAATTCAAAGAGAAACTTCGAGAGCATCAATCAACTCAACCTCTGATCTGGGATAAAATTCACAAGTCAATATTTTCCCCTCAGTACAAAATACATGGGGCAGGAATGGGATGCACGTGGAGGAGAGGAACATGACAAAACCTTCTTGCCAAGTTCTCCAGATTCCCAAAGCCAGGGGAGGTTGCACAAAAGCATTTCTCCAACAGTCCAAGTCAGAAATATTTCTGCACCTGCAGAAATCCACAGCTCAGCACAGACATTGCAAGAGATCTGGAGAAAAGTGCTTAGGAAAATAAAAAGCAGTTGGCTCTACATGCAAGGCTTTATCTGTATGACAAAACAGTGCTAACAGAAAGCAATTTAGCAGCTGACATTAAGCTTCCTTACTTTAATACCTCCAAGTTAAAAATCAATAGATTTTAATTGTTCAGTCCAAAGTAATGTTTTGTTCTGAATTGAAGTGACGAGTCTCTGTGCTTTCTGCTAAAGATAGCTCCTCAACAAGTGTTTATTGAGTATTAAGACTTTACTCAACAATAAAATTTAATTTCGACATCCTGTAATATAAAACCTTAAAGTTCCCCCCCAAATATGAAAGTAATGCTGCAAGAATACAGTGAAAATTGTCACATTTTCTTCCTGTCTTTCCACCACCTCTGCAAAGGAGGTAAATGACCCATTTTTACATCCACTTGTACAATGCCTGACTCAGCACAGCCTGTTCTCTTTCACTGCTCACTCCTTCCTCCTTCTGAGCTCCTCAAGTTCCCTTTCACTTTAAAACTTCTCTGCCACTCTCCTTCCCTTTTATCACTCCTAAACAAGACTAATGGTCAGTATTGCTAATTTAATGCAAGGATCACACAGAGGGACATTTTTGCAGGCGTTCTTATACAGAAAAATTCAAGTCTACAGCCCAAACTAAAGACAGTTTGCTCTGTCCACGAGTCAAACGTGAAGCTGCTGTGACAGTGCTGAGCTCAGTGTGCTGCAGCACAGACAGATGTCCTGTGGCCCAGCCTGTCCCACTGTCCCACAGCTCCGGGCACGGGCAGGCTCAGGGTGGGTCTGCAAAGATCTCAGCTCTAAAGCAAACCAGGCATCAGGGACAAAGCCTGTTGCCTACACCAACAGAGTAATGGAATATTCTGAGTTGGAAGGCACTCACACCAGGATCATCCAGTCCAACTCCTGGTCCTGCACAGACACCCCAACAATCCCACCCTGTCCCTCAGAGCATTGTCCAAACGCTCCTGGAGCTCTGGCAGGTTTGGGGCTGTGACCAAACCTTGGGGAGCCTGGTCAGTGCCAACCACCCTCTGGGGGAAGAACCTTTTCCTGAGATCCAACCTGACACAGCTCCAGCCATTCCCTCAGGTCCTGCCCCTGGTCCCAAAGACATCAGTGCCTGATGAACAGCCCTGCACTAAGAGGTTCCCTGCTCCCCAAGTCCATAAGGAAGGAATGAGATGCAGACACCGACAGATTCTTGCACGAGGAGAATCACATCTTGCACTGGCACAGGGAAATTCTTCCCTTCTCTGCCCAGAGTGGTAGGAAGTCCTCAGGGCTGGCTCTAATGAGGTGAAGTTCTCCAGTTTCAGAAAGGAGTTGGGACATTATGATGGGGGAACACCCACCATCCGAGAGGACTCATGGCTGTTACAGACACACTGAGGTTGACCCTGATCTGGCTGTGGCTGTTCCCTTGCGAACACTCTGACACAAACCAAAGCCTCTCCACAGCCAGAGAGGAGCCTGTACAACCTCAGGAATCACCTGATCCAGAGCAGAATCATCCTGAAGCAGGAGTGACTTGAGACTCAGGGAACGTGAGGGGCTGGAGCAGGGCCAGGGAAGAGCAGAGAGGGTGGGGAAGGGACTGGAGCTCAAGTGCTGTGAGGAGAGGCTGAGGGAGCTGGGGGGGCTCAGCCTGGAGAGGAGGAGGCTCAGGGGAGACCTCCTGACTCTGCAACTCCCTGACAGGAGGTTGAGCCCGACCCCCACCTGGCTACTTCTCCCAGACAACCATCAGTAAGACAAGAGGGTTGGGTCTGAAGCTGTGCCAGGGGAGGTTTAGGCTGGACATTAGGAAGAAATTCTTTCCAGAGAGAGTGCTCAGCCATTGGAATGGGCTGCCCAGGGAGGGGGTGGATTCTCCATCCCTGGAGGTGCTGAAGGTGAGACTGGATGTGGCATCAGTGCCATGGGCTGGGAACCACAGTGGGGTTGCACCAAGGGTTGGACTTAATAATCTCAGAGGTCCTTTCCAACCCAGCTGATTCTATGAATCTGTGATACACTTGTCATGCTACTGAGCTCATGTCCAAGTCCAGATAAATTCCTATGTCCTTCCTCATTAAAGCTCCAGGAGTTCAGAGCAGAGTCCAGCCCTGCCCTGAGGAGCTCTCTTACCCTGTATAACACACATATCTAAAATGTTCCCTGTTCCCAGGCCTACTTGCAGCTCTTGCAGTCTGCAGACCACTGCAGGCAGGAAGGTAAAGTAATATTCTGCAAACTGTTAAATTTATCAAGATTGGGCCAAGCAGGGCAACAGCAGCACTGTCAAACCTGTAATGGGGACTGGGGATACCAACAGATCCACACATGGATCCCACAGGATAAATAAACCAAATGGTTTGGGCAGACAGTCCATACCCTCAACATGGGGCAGGAATCTACTTCTACTGGGAGCTTTCTCTAGTCAAGTTTGGCTCCATCACTGAAAAAGCCCTTCTCTTTTTCCTACAAAGACTGCTATTTTAAGATGTGAAAAAAACGCAAAAATAAGTTTAAAAAGAGAGTGCTAGGAGAGAAAGGATTTTGGAGGTGTCAAATATACAACACTGCACATGGTAGCACCACTCCCTATAAAAGGGTCGACTAAGTTACACCACAAACAGCCCCAACCCATTCAGCAAACCATGAGAGAGAAAACTGAATTTGATTTTTCCATTTACAAAATTCAAACACTCTAAATTTAGTTCTAAACTAAGTTTACTCCTGATATCCAAAAAGACAGCAGGGATACTTCCAGACTTTAATGAGGTCCAAGTACTACAAGCAGTTTCAGATCTCCAAAAGAGCCAAATAAGTAATTCAAGAGATCTTAAAAAAAAAAAAGTCTCAGATTACAGGAAAACCATTGTAGATAAGTCAGCATTTTATTAATATATATATCTCTACCCTCTTCTATATTTTCTCAAGAAAGAATTAGTATGTTTTCCCTTAAATGAAAATATAAGAGCTCCTGACACACTGATTATTATCTTTCTGTACTTAGTGGACAGCACTGAGACAGCAAATCAGGATGAACATAATATACCAATTTATTCAGCAAAGCCAAATATTTGATGAAGCACACACTGAAATTTAATCAAGCAAGAGCCACCTGGGAAATCCTGCCCTATGCATCAGCTACCTCCAAATAAAATCCTAGAATATATTTATGTCTGAAGATAGACAGAAAAAGGTGACAGTACAAAGGGGTTTTGCACCAGGGCTGGTCTGTTCAGAGAGAATTGCAACGTGTGTTTGTGCACATGCACAGACAAATATGACATGACAGACATGGATGTCCTGGGGCAAATCCAGCAAGAGGCAATGAAGGGACTGGAGCACCCAACACACAGGGAGAGGCTGGGAAAGCTCAGCCTCAGGAAGGTTCATGTGGTCTTACCAGTGTCCATAAACACCTGATGGGAAGGAGGAAAAAAGATGGAACCCGACTCCTCTCACTGGGATCCAGTGAAAGGACAGGAGGCAAAACATTTCAAACGAATTGAAACACAGTAAATTCCATTTAAACGTGAAAATTAAAAGCTTTTCCACTGTGAAGGTGGGTCCACCAATGGCACAGGTTGCCCAGAGGGAATGTGAGTCTCCACCTTTAGATGTATTTGAACTCACATGGACTCAGCTTTGAGCAACCCACTGGAGGTGGTGACCCTGCACAGGGCAGGGGGTTGGTCTAAACCATCTCCAGAGGTCCTGCCTCACCTCAGCCACTCTGCAGTTCAATTCCATGATGCCATTTAAGGTGACAGCTGCACAGCTCTCTGCATGTACTTGAGCATCTACACATCAGGAAGGTAAAAAGCACCATTAGGCCATTTTAAACTGCAGGCATTTTCACTGTTCATATCAGACACACTTGAAAAAGATAATAGGAACTTCTGGCTGACTTGGGGTGAGGAGACAGGTTCAGAAGTCCCATTAAACGCTGTGTTTTCACTCAGGAGGAAAACCAAGAGCCCACCTGAATAGCTTTGTGCTTCACCTCTCAAACTTGTCACTGTATGACAAACCAGAATGACCTGGGTCCATTATAAAAGTGACCTCAATGCCCAAAAGAAATGCATTAAAGTTCTTCTCTAGTACACCACAGACATAAATCCATCACAAATTAAAAGGATGGTTTCACCTCAAAAATCAATTCTTCACAACCCGTAAAATGAAAAAAAAAAAAAAAAAAACCAACAAAAACCAACCTCTTGCACTTGCCAGCATTTGTACATCTGCTCTCACACCATCTTTCTTAAAAAGCAGATGTGCCAGCTGTGTGAAAAATCACTGGCTGCCCTGCCTTGATGCATCTGGCACCTGACACAGAGCACCTTCCAAAAAGGCAAGTCCCAGAATTCATTTATGATGGAGACATCCCCAGGCATCCACTGCGCTAAAATGACACAAATGTGGCTCCACTGCTCATTCAGGCACAGTCTAATATTTAAGGCAGGTTATAACCCAAGTCCAACCAGCTGGAAGAAGAGAAGCACTGGGGTCAAGGGCTTAGGGAAGTTTTCTTTTGCCCAAGGAAACACAAAACTCATTTCTGGGGAGCAAGGCACCCACATCACATCTTCCAGTAAAGCTCTCTGATGTCTTTTGTTAGCAAGGTTATACACAGCCCCAGCCTAGAGGAGCTCCCCAAAAGAATTATACCACCTTCTCCCAGCAACCCCCAGTAAAACCATTATTTATCTGGCCTGTCTCCACTATGAAAGCACAGATTTATTTCTAACCCTGACCTCTAGGCTTTGGCTGGGAAAGGCAACAAGGGCAAACAAGTTTAAGATACAACGCTCTCACACTCTAAAGTTCTGGAAAATGACTCAGTATTCAAGTTCTGACACCACCAGCTCTCATTCCTGCTGCTTAGTAGAGGACTGGTAGCAGAGTGACCACACTGCAGCTTTCTAACACCTGAAGGGAGCCCAGAAGAAATGTATTTACAAGGGCATGTAGTGATAGGACAAGGGGGAATGGCTTCACACTGAAAAAGAGCAGGTTTAAATTAGATATTGGGAAGAAATTCTTCCCTGGGAGGGTGGGAAGGCCCCGACACAGGTTGCCCAGAGAAGCTGTGGCTGCCCCATCCCTGGATGTGTTCAAGGCTATGAAAAATCTGGTCTAGTGGAAGGTGTCCCTGCCCATGGCAGGGGGTGGAATTAGATAATATTTAAGGTCCCTTCTAACCTCAGACATTCTGTGATTCTATGGATCTCTTCCTACAAGGAAGAGTTGGCACTGCTTAGTGATAAGAAACTCTTGGAAGGTAAAAAATAAGCAGCTCTACTGATGTCATTCAACACATGTTCAGGGGAGACAGCCAAGGTCTAAGCAAAAACTCTAGAGAAGGTATCATGTGATGCTGTTGGGAGAGGGGAGCCAGCCTGAAAACACACTGCACTCATCACCTTTCATCAAGAGATCTTGATATATGTCACAAGTGCTCATTAAGCTCTTCCAGGCTCCTGTGAGATAGAAAAGAAACACCTCTGCCAGTTACATTAGACTTAACTGAGACATGGGAAAAGTTCACTTGTCCAGGGTTATAAAACAGGCAGGGGATAAGAGCGTGCAACAGAGGACTGAGCCCCCAAAATCCCCAATCTAAGCACAGTACCAAAGATTCATCTGTCTCCTGATGGAGTACCTCCCAATCCAGAAATCCCTGAGTATGAGCAGTGCTGTGAAGGGAAGGAGCTGCTCTCACAACCTGCATGGTTTCAGCACAGCATTCAACAGGCTGCTTTGTCACCTCGAAAGCTAAAGCTGCTAAAAAGGGTGAGGTTTCATTCTCACCTCTGAGAGTACAAAATGCAAGTGTGGTGAGTCAGAGCTCTTTGACTGTCCTGGAGAACCAGCAGCAGAGAGAGGGCTGAAATATCCCTACTTCTGAAGGAATTAATTAACAGTGAAGTATTATAAAGGGCTGGGGGAGGGGAAGACCTTGATCCATGTTCATCTTCAAATACATTTTCTTTAAATCATTTCCTTGTGCAATTACATATATGTTACAGACAATGTTCCTGTACTCAATTCTCCTTGCTATAAAACAGCAACATAAACAAACATTCTCCTCCTCCTTAATATCTTCAGAATCAAAGTTATTATCTGAAGAGAGGTATCCAAGGGAACAGTATTCAATACAACAAATAATTTTATGGGTATTTAGTTTATTTTTAAAACATTAAAAGGTCAGGGAGTAGAAAGAGTCAAGGTCAATTCATACATAAATATTCAGCTTGAATATGTGATTCCTGTTCCCACTACTTTGTGCCATTTCATTACTGTCCACATCTTACAGACATGTATTACCAGTAAACTGCAGTTTAAGTTTCCAGACTTCTGTTTTGTACTGAGTTCTCGTAAGAGAAAAATTCCAAGGTCCATCTATTTCTGAACAATGAACTAAGTTTCTATTCTAACACAGACAGGAGTCTAAAAAGCAACAGCCTTGTCTTCCTGTGTGAATTAGATGCCAGTGGAATCTAAATCCATGACAGTAAAAAGCCGATTTATAAATCTCACCATGCTTCTCCCAGATTTTTACAACTTGTCACACGCTTCTTCCCCAACATCAAATCACAGAATCTCTTAGTTTGGAAAAGACCTCTGAGACAGAGTCCCACCACTAACCTAGCACTGACAAAGCCACCTCTAAACCATGTCCCCAAGGGCCACATCTCCACAGCTTTTGAATCCCTCCAGGGATGGGGACTCCATCACTACCCTGGGCAGCTGTGCCAGTGCTGGACAATCCTTTCAGTGAAGAAATTTTCTCAATACCCAATCTAACCCTCCCCTGGCACAGCTGGAGGCCATTCCCTCTTGTCCTGTCCCTTGTTCCCTGGGAGCAGAGCCTGACCCCCCCCAGCTCCCCCCTCCTGTCAGGGGGTTGCAGAGCCAGAAGGTCCCCCCTGAGCCTCCTTTTCTCCAGGCTGAGCCCCCCCCAGCTCCCTCAGCTGCTCCTGGTCCTTCAGCCCCTTCCTTCCCTGGACACACTCCAGCCCCTCAGTGTCTTCCTTGTCATGAGGAGCCCAAAGCTGAACTCATAATTCAAGATGTGGCCTCAGCAGTGCCCAGCACAGGGGGACAATCCCTGCCCTGCTCTGCTGGATATTTTAGAGATTTCAAGATCCCTGGTGTTCATTCTCACCAGAAGATGCTTTACCAAGCAGCAGCCCCTGGCAGGCCTGTGGGGATGCACTGGTGGCTGGTTGGGATGAGCTGAAGGACCAGCCTTGGGAAAACAAAGCCCAGGAGCTGCTGGCAGCCCAACAACATGGGATGATCCCCTCCACAGGGACCTTCCCTCCTTGTACCAACACCATGGCACAAAGCCATCACTGCTCTGTCTTCCCTCCATAAAACATGTAAGAAGTTAAATTTTTAAGACCAAAGACTAAAAAAAAAAAATCCTCTTAGAAAAAAGATCTGCTAAAACGTTTTTAATCACTGGGTTTTTTTTTTTTTAACCTTTTAACTCTTCTCAACAGAACTGCTACAGGGGGGATTTAGAGGATTCCTAAATAAATCCAGGCACCTTTACAGCCTCCGAACAGGAATGGATCTGCAGGTTTACTGGGCACATGTTGTGAGCACACAGACACACACAACTGCTGCCACAATAAATTCCCAGAACATCCCCAAACACTGATGGGCACTGCAGGAACACGGGCACAGCGGGAATGAGTGGCCACTATGTGGCTTGCAAAAGCAAAGAGCAGAGTAAGGAAAAAGGGTTGGAAGCCTGAGGGTATAAAGAAAGAGGAAAAAAATAAATTTAAAGAAACTCATTATAATTTGTTCTCTTTAAATCTACAATAATATACAAGCTGAGAACAATAGCAAAAGGATAAGATTGAAGCTAATTTTCAGAAGACATGAATTCCCTCAAGTTGACTGATAAATAACAGCATTTTCTCTCCTCCTTTTTTCCTTTAATGGGATTCAAACTATTCAATATAATTGCAACAGCACTGGTTTCCCCACCCAGCTTTCTACTATTCCAGCTAAAGTGAGCAAAGCACACGGTGATCTTAATTGCATACAAGGTGCTGATTTTCAGTCCAACAAGGAGTGTACCACAAAGCCTCAGGTAGTAAACAATTATAAAACCACAGATCCTAAATAATTACAGTCTGTCTCTTTGCAAGTCAAGTCTAAACCACAAATACAGTCCCTGGCAGCCCTCCATGATCACCTTATGGAGAAGCTGTCTGTCCAGCTCTACAGACACTCATCAATAAACCACAGTTTAAGTTTCCAGAGCTCTGTTTTCCTCCTGAGTTCCCATAAAACAAATATTCCAAGTGCCATCTAGTTCTGAAAAATGAACTAAATCACCTTTCTGGCACGGACAGAACCTCAGAGGTGACAGCCTTGCCTTGCTGCATGAATTAGATGTCAGTGGGATCTAAATTCTTGACAGCAAAAAGCAAATCTATTAATTCCACCACACTTCTCCCAAATTTTTGTGACCTGTCATAAGCTTCTCTCACAACACAGAATGATGGAATGATTTAGGCTAGAAAAGTACTTTACTCTGCCCAAATAGCCAAACTTCTGTTCATATCCCTACTTTATCAATTCTGGGGTGATATTGTATTAAAAAAAAAAAGACAAGGCAGGGTATCGCAGAGTTACACCCAGACCAGCTCATGACTCCAAAGCAGCAGCAAAAGCCCCCACAGAACATTCATGCAGTCAAAAAGAGAAGCCCCTAAATTACTGAGCACCTCTGGTGATGGGCTTCCCTATCACAAAAGGAGTCCAAGAAAAAAGTAATATTAACATCAATAAATAATCAAGCTCTCTAATTGCACCAATAGAAGGCTGACCACAAAATTGTGTCAATCCTCTTGCAAATTTGAGTTTAAAAAAAGCAAACAAACAAATAAAATCTCCTGATCACACACTTTTCTGCCACGGGACCTTTTGTTGTTTATGCAAAAGATGGATGGGCCTGACTGAAGGAGCAGCTCTTGGGTATTTTGGTTTATTCTCATTGTTAGCTCCGTGGCCCCATGCATTATTTACTGCACACTATGCAAACTGAGCTCCACAGAGAGAATTATTAATTTCCTCTCAGGTTTCTCCACAGCTATAGAATTTCTGGCCCTTCAGAAATGTTCCCTCACCACCCACCTCACAGTTCTGTGTTCAACCCTTTCACTTCAGGGACTCAGAGATTAAGGGAAGAGCCCCATGTCAACACCACATTCCCCACTGGAAGCTCAGGGATTTTCAGAGCCCTTGGGAATCTGCATTAATCCTACATTTAGGAAACAGCAGCACCGATTTCAGCTGCAGATGAGACACATAAAGCCCTTTTGGGTGTTATATCCAGCCCCCAGCTCAGCCCCCACTGGGTTAACAGCTGATGTTCCCCCTGCCCAAGCCCTTCAACAGCTCACCCACAACCACCCAGGAACCTCGTGCAGAAATAAGACATCACACGCTTCACACTCCCCCTCTCTCTGACTGGTACATTATGTGCCTTTTTAGCACTTACAAATCGCATATTGCACTTATAATTGGGGTTTGTTGTTTTGTTTGGGCTGCTTTTCTGTTTGGTTCTTTTTTTTTTTATTTTTTTTTTTTTGTCTGAGACTGCAGCAGTTTGTTTGTGTGGGGTGTTTTTCACTGAGTTGTTTGGTTTTTTTTGTTTTAGTACCACACTCTCTATTTGCCCCCGGGTTAGACGGGGTCTGAACACAGATTTGGGGATGGGGAGGAGTAACAAGGATTTGGAGGGGCAATCTTGCCTTCACCATAAAGCTGCTGGTATTTAACAGATATGCAAGAGATAATCAGATTAATTAAAACACAGTGGAGAAGCTTTTAGTAAGTGTTATTATTTACACTTATTATATGCTAAATACAGCATCCTTTTCCCTGGTTTTTTTTTTTTCATTGCTATACCTCCTCCTCTTTTTCCTCTTCAGCAGCATTATAAGAAACTTAGGAACTCACAGGCAAAAGAAAAACTTGCAGTGGATTATTCCATTCCAGTACAGTATTTTTTTTTTCCTCTCTACAAAACACAGTCAATTATTTTGTCCTAAATTAAAATGACTCAGGCAACAGAGTTTCCACCATTTCCTCTGGGACACAATTCCACTGCCTCATGGACCCACTCTAAGATTTTCTTAATGTTAAAAATAATTCTTCTCTTGTTTTAATCTTTTTTTATTCCTTTCAGTGTACATTAAATAATTCTCCCTTCTTTCCCTCTGAGGTGCTCTCCCCTTCCCAGCTCCATCCTCAGTTACAGGTCCAGAAGTTAAATATATTTAGATATTGTAAATCTCTGTTTAAAAGAGAAGCTGCTGCCACTTGTGGGTATTCTCAGTATGTTAATTTGTCACTCTTAGAACTAAGATGATGTACAGGGTTGAGGGGAATATTCCAGACAGAAAAAACACCCTGGCATACTTTTTTTAAAAATACAAACACAGCAGGTGGCACATTCTGCCCTCAGTGTACTTGGTTTTATGCAAATACACCATCAATTGTCAGTCAGTCCTCTCAAAAAATCTCAGCATTAATCACTCCCAGATTTCTCTTATCCACTCAAAATCACTTTGAACAACTTTACTCTGATCCATATTGAAATACTTCCCAAGATTTGGGCTCAATTTCTGCCCAAGACTCTCAATTCTGATCATATTTTTGAAATTTTCAGTTCTTAAAAAACAGAGTTCATCAGCACTAAGAAAAGCTTATAAAGGAACTACTTCTAACTTTTCTTTACCTTTAATGGGAATTGCACCTGAAGTCTGAATCTGATGAGTGATATTCCTGCCACCCCCTGTATTATGAGGAAACACATTATATATAAATATAAATATAAATTATTATATACAACTATATAATCCCAACACTCGTTTTGTACTTCCTTCTGCAATTTTAACATGAATTCCACTTGCTAAGGAGGATAATACAAGTTTGGAGTGTTTGTACTGATGCTGCTGCTGTTGCTTCAGGTTTTAAATACCTGCAGATCACCCTGAAGTCAGTGACCACTGGGAATTACACTAGAGAAAACAAGGAAAATTCGTGTTTCTTTCAATGAAATACATTTATTTAGTATTTTGTTGGCAAGAGCAGCTCATCAGCACAGAGATTTTGGGGAAACAACAGTTCTCTGCTTTCTTTCCATGAAAGCCTTTCACATCAACACAGGCCAAGGAACCACTGGAAGGAAGAAAAACCTCTTTAAAAAAGACCCAACAAAACCAGGAATGATTTAATATAATATAAACAGCAGCCAACTGACCTTCAAAAACCACCAAGTAATGTTCTAAATTATTACTTCCCAGCCATTTTGAGAAATAATTTTGTATTATTAATAGGGAAAAAAAAATAAATCAAAGTACCAGGGTAAAACAGATGTCCAGTGCAGCTACACTATGTTAATTTTTATTTACACTAAACATGCACAGAAATATTAATTAGCACATTACAGAACATTAAAACCTTCAGCACATAGAAGAGCTTTATAATAAAAAAAAATATAAAAAATGCAAAGTTCAGTGTTTACTCAAAAAGGGTTATTTTTGTTTGGTAAGTTCATTTAAGGACAATTAATTATACTTTCTTATTTTTGCAGGCTCTGGCCTTGGCAGTCTCCAGGGTTATCCCTGTGCCAACAGAGACAGTGTGTTTATTTCCAAGCTTTCCACTTCTCTGATCATTCCTACCACGTGCTGATAACTGTTAGTACATAAACCATCTCCCATGTTTTGATCATAAAAATATTTACTGTTTGTGTAGGAAATCCCATCGCTAACAGAAGTAATTTATTCAGGAAGCTGAAGCAGTGTTTTGACCACCATTTGCACAGTAAAAATCCCTTTAAAAACTACACCACAACGGGTTTTTTTGAAAGGTGTTATTTTGCACTAGATCACATGGATTTCTTTTCCCTGATTCTGGAGTATCTGAATCTCAAGAACTGCAGGGAACTGCTTGTTTCAGAACAGCTCTTTTCTTACAAATTTTTAGATCATTTGTGGAAGCTTCTCAACTGGGTCCTAGATTTAATGGAATTCCTGCATCCCAAAATTAAACAGAGGGTGCAATTAAACCAGGCAGAGGCATCCCTGGCAAACAGCTAAATATATGTGTTTGTACCCAGGAGCACCTCGGAATCCCTGGATTGCTGGCAGCACACCAGCCCTCCCTGCCTCTTTACCTGCCTTTCCAGGCAGGACACAAGCAGGGCACGGCGGAGAGAGCCACAGCCCTGAAGGGAATGAGTCAGTTCTGGCAAAACCAGCCACACCTCGGGGGCACAGAGAGCTGGATGGCACCCATCTGAAAGTCAGATTTATCAGGTTTACTGGGCTGGACAGTCAGAGCCAACAGTGCAATAAAAGCTCTCTGCCTCAATCTACAGTGAAGTTCAAACCCAGGTTTTCGAAGGGAAGGAGTAAAGATCACAGAATGAGCCAGGCTGGAAAAGGCCTCTGAGATCATCCAGTCCAACCTTTGGCCCAACACCACCTTGTCACGCAGCCCATGGCACTGATGCCACATCCAGTCTGTCCTTAAACACCTCCAGGGATGGGGAATCTACCCCCTCCCTGGGCAGCCCATTCCAATGGCTGAGCACTCTGTAAAGAAATTCTGCCTAATGTCCAGCCTAAACCTCCCCTGGCACAGCTCAAGGCTGTGCCCTCTTGTCCTGCTGCTGGTTCCTGGGAGAAGAAACCAACCCCCCCCGGCTCCCTCCTCCTGTCAGGGAGTTGCAGAGTCAGGAGGTCTCCCCTGAGCCTCCTCCTCTCCAGGCTCAACACCCCCAGCTCCCTCACAGCACTTGTGCTCCAGACTCTTCACCAGCCTCGTTGCCCTTCTCTAGACATGCTCCAGCACTTCAATATCCTCCCTAAACTGAGGGGCCCAGAACTGGAGCAACTTGTTTCAGGTGGCTGATGGACTGAGTGAATTCTGGATGTTTAATTTGGTTTGGCTGCTGCACAAAACAGCCACATCTGGGCTGCCTGGCACGGGCTCAGACCCGAGCCCAGCAATGCACTGAGGTACCAGACAGAGCTGCTCTGGCTCCTGAGCTCCCCTGGTACAGACAGGGTGGGAGAGCAGTGTTTTTCAGAAGGTAAATATATCAAAGTCTCTTCCTTTCACATTCTTATTCTTCTTCATTACTGAAATAAACAGTGTGCAACTGTAGTGTGAACACATGAGCAGAGCTAGGAAACACCAGCTGAGCCAGCGAAAAAGCAGGGAGAACTGCTTCTGGCATGTTTAAGGCTCTTAAAATATTAGCAACTGGCAAATATAATAGGTAAATATATGCTTTTCTAAGCAAACCTGGAATGGCAGATTCAAAATATTCATATCCCTTTGGTTTGTCAAGAGCTGCTCAATCACAGAAATTAAGGAAGGACAAGAACTAGGCCCTTCAGCCCAGCTTTTGGCCTAAGGACCAAAATCTGCAGCAACAAGCTGTCTCACAACAACTCTGGTGGACGTTTAGCTTACAAAAAGGGAGCTGATGGCAGTGCCAAACACGTTCCCAGCCTGCAGGCATCCAACAGCAGCTCACTTCTGAGCTTTGTTTTGTGTTTCCTTCCTCCCTGTTTCTATTCTGTCAAATTTCTCTTACCTTTTCTATTTCTGTTCCTACCTGTCCCTTCCCACTGCTGCAATCTCAGCACACTGACCTTGCCATCACCTTCTCCATAATTAACCTTTCCTTCTCTAGGTGCTTCCTCCCCCTTAAGGTGGGTCATCACACCCACCCAAACACACCAGCACCCTGTCAGCTGCCACCCTCTGGGGGCACTGCTCCCATTTCTTCTGCTGTTTTCTCTCTTGCACAACTGCAAGATGAGAACGTTCTTCAGGGTACAGAAAAAAAAAAAGACTAATTTTGTGCCTCTGAAACATTTAGCACAGTTAGCTCCTCGAAAGTTTTGAAGTTATTATACAATGAAATTGTATATTTCTTTAAGTCTGATAAAGAATAAAGAGGGAAAAAGGAACTTTCTGATAAAGATACTCATTAGGAGATGGTTTAGTACCACTACAGACTGAGAACTGCCTATCAAGTCCAGGATGAGAAGGAAGGTAACAAGCACTTCTGCTCAGCCAAGCTGAAGACTAGAGAAAGCAGGTCCAGCTGCTAGAACAGACATGCAGGTAGATACACCTCTTGCAAACAGGTGGACGTGCATGGAAAACACTAGAAATAGCTCATTAATCTTTATCTCAGTGCTCTTCTGTTCTTAGGAACAAAGAACCAGGTAAAAATTCCTGATATTAACCCAAAGCAGCCAAATGTGGAGTTACACACACACAGGTTCTTGGCTTAGCTGTTTGGGTTTTTTTTTTTAAACACACACCTCTGCAGAAGCATCAGAACATGAAATATTTCCCTGAGAAATAACTGACTGTGGCAGAAATACATTACCCTCCACGGTTGCAGCAACAACTGTTTCCATTAGAGCACTGCATTCACACCTGGAAATGCAGAATGAGATTTGGGCTGCCTGCACACAAATGGGTGTACGTTGACAGCAAATCCCTTTTCTGGAGAAATGAACCATCAAGCACAGCAGCTTCCCATCCTGCTGACAAACGTGCTCTTCTGCTTATCCAGCAAATGCTGCTGCAATTCCAGTAAGTATTTTTAAAGCAAGACAGACCCATCTATACAGCAGTCAGGTTGCTTTAATTCCCTTCTTCCTCCCCTGCTTCATCTTCACGCCCTACTTCTGCTAGGTGGTCACAGTCACACATACTCTCCACAGAGCAACACTTCTTCAAACCATCATCATCTTCTTAAATAAACCCACATGGCACCATTACCAATCCTAACTCCACAGTTTACATTAAAAAAAAACAAAAACACCAAACCTGAAAGCCCACTGCACAGAGTTATTGTATTTGCCTATTTAGGATTCCTTCCCCCCCACACTATTGAGGGCTGACCTTTGAGTCAGTACTAAAGGAATTAAGATCCACACATGTGCAGATTAAGGTAATTCCAGTAAAAGCAACAAATTCAGCAGTACTGAAGTCAAAAGCATAACACTTCAATAACATCCCCAGCACAGCATGAAGCTCTACTTCTACTCATGCAGGTAATGATATTTTTTTTTCAGATTCAAAGAGGGAAGGATTGATCCTCAGTGTAAAAATGGATCAATTCTGGTTTAAGTTGTAATACTCTCGATTTTGTTGTTCTTTGCAGCACTGCAGAGGACAAGAGCGAGCAGCCCTACTTTCCTTGACATACAGCTGAATTCACAGCCAAGAGCTGCTTCCCAGTGATTCCACATAGTCACTACGCAGGAACGAAGCTGAGATTGACAAGGATGTATGTGAAAAAAAACACCGTGGTAAACTCTGTTTCCTCTCTGAAGTCAGATCTGAAGGCATTTCAGCAAGCAAACCACGAGACAAGGGACGCAGAGCACTCCCAGCACAAAGGGGCCGGCGGGGCTGAACAAAGAGGTTTGTGGGACCGCAGGTTGCTCGGGCTGCAGCACCCATCTGTGCCCACACAGCATCATCAGCTGTCAAACCCCACAGCCTTCCTGGGAGATGAACTCAAAAATATCAAGGAACAAGAGCCAGGTCCCATCCTCCCCAAATTCATAAGCAGCTCAATCATTCTTTAACTACGTGAGCTGCACCGCTTCAAACCGCGGCAGAATTCACCAAGTGAGCCTGAATTCCCAATTCCACAGTCCCTGAGGGATCTTGCTGGAGAAAAGAAAAAAAAATAAAAAAAAAAAATCAAGCTGCTGGCCTTGAATTGATTTACAAGCACCAGTTAAAAGAAAACAAGAAAGCCAGAGGAGACCAAGCACTAAGTAGGTTTTTTCTTCCTGGGGTTTCTTGTCCTGTTTACCACATGGATACACTGCCCAGAATTACATCATCTTTAACTGTGGCATTAAACAACACTTAGTCTTCTTTTTCCTTGTTTTCTTTGACTGACTTCTCAGCATTTTCTTCTGGAGTGTGCAGTGCCCTGTCATCCAGTTTGGAAAGTATCTGACATCTCTGAACCACAGTGATAGATGGGATGTATTTATTGGATATTAAAAAACAAGAGGGTCTGATTAAATGATGCATAGTCCGATCAAGACACAGTAATTGTCTCCTTTACCCTGAAGATGCATGATCTTTAGAGCCTGCAATAATGAACCCTAAAAGGGATTGCTTGTTATGTAATTACAAGTGCAGGAGAAGATAGGACCAGGCTGTAAGAAGTCCTTACCAAAGCCATCAACAACACTCACCACCTTTGTGTTCTTTTCCTCTGGGTTTGCCAGAAAAGAGCAGGACAGTGGGAAGCAAGTGGCATTCAAAGAGACTACACAGGGCCAGGAAGGTGGTAGGTTAAGAGGTGGGTAAGGATTTCTCAAAAAATAGCAGATACCATCCAAATGAAATGACATCCAAGCACCAAAACAGAGAGCATCAGCCAAACAAAAAAATTAGAGAATTAGGAGAAGTGAGGGGTACCAAGAAAAAGTGACTCTAGGCCAAATACACTGGCTTCAATGAGCCAAGTAATACTGCTCCAGAAAATGCTCAAGGAACACCATAAGAGCCAAGTATACCATATTCTTATCAAGAACATGAACACAGAGCCAAGAAATATCAACCCACGAGCTGTTCTTTGTAGAACTGAGACCCTCTGGTACTGATGCACTGGTAGGCACAGATCTTTTGCATCACAGAGGGAAACCTGGATTGCAACTTGGGTCTCTTATAGCAGCAGATGATCTCTGGATGCTGCTGTTTAGAACACATGCAAGGAAAGCCTCATCTATTAATGTACCTACGAGCATGTTTTAGAGGCTTGGTTACATATTTAATTTGTGTATTACAAGGCACCGAGGAAACAGACTGAAGCAGTCTCCATAAAAAATTAAGGAATCTCTCTAAAAAGACACAGGGCTTTATATAGCAATGCACACACACATCCTGCTGCTCATCACCCAAACACCATGAGAGTTTGTGTGGATGTTGGCCAGGCTGCAGGACTGCTATGGCAAAACACAGTATTATTGCTCACATCCGTGCACAAACCCATGTCTACAATCAGATTTCAGTAGGTGGATTTCAGACAACATCTGCTATTTTTATTATTTTCTTGTAATTAAGGCCACATTAAGTCAGTCTCAAAATTGCTCGTTGCCAAAATATTTCAGCTCCAGTGCTACCATTGCACACCTCTCCATTGTACATTCAGCTCTTCCCATTCAGGCAAAGAACAATACCTGCCAATACACATTCGTTCACCTCACTTATAAAATTACAAGGGAAATTACCAGTGGCATAAAACAACTATTATGATAAATAAGGAGCTTAAAAAAAACCCACTGTACACATACAGAGAGAGAATCAGAGACACTGATCCTTCTGTGCTGAATGTTATTCAAAAGGATTGTCAGTGCAATGCTGAACAGATCAATTTATTTCCCTTTCTTCTCTCCACTTAACTGGATTTTATATACAAAAGTAATTGTTCCTGTAAGAAACAACCCTTGTCCATGGCTTTCGAGGTTCAGAGCCTCAGACCTACATCTTTACCACTATTCGGGTTTCCATGGTAACAACGAAGGTGCCTTCTAAAAAAAAATACTGTAATATTCTACAGTAAGAGCCCCAAATCATCCCCATAATATTAATGAAAACTAGAGCACATGGGCCTGCACACAGAGCATAGCAGACTTTAAAAGTCCAATTAAACAAGAAAAGCAGAGCTGAGGGACTTCCAGGAGGGTGGATGGTAAAAAAGGGCTCTGCATCTGTAAAAGAGAAGGATTATCCCTCAGAGATTCACAAACGCCTTTATACACACAGTGACCTTTCGTCGCCACTGTCGAAACAGGCAGTTCCACAACATCACCTTCTTAGTATTAATTGTTTATGTATTAGAAAACAAATCGAGCCAGCCAGGGATAAAAATAAAGTGGAATTGTGGCGCTAACAGCTCCCCAGAGGGAGAGAAAAGTGATTATTGAGTTAAATGGCTGCATTGTTAACAATTGCCACACAGAGCAGCTCGCTCAGAAAGACCCGTTTTTCATCGCCAATTTACTGACAGGAAAATCCCAGTAAATGAACTCCTACTAAATTAAAGCTTCCCCCCCAAATTTCCTTCCTCTTTGCTCCCTTTCCATCATGTGTCCTCCCTGGACAAACCTGCTGTAATGAACTCTCAGTTGCCATAACTTTCCAGTGTAGTAGCAGCCTTTGACAGCAGCTCCACATCCAAGCATTCAGGAGCTCTGCCACCAAGAGACAACAAGTATGGGAGGCAAAAAAAATATTAAAGCAGACACTGAAACCAGAATTAAAACAAGTGTCAAACAACCTGGTGTTCGGGTCAACAGCCCCAATGTAAACCCACTGCCCTGCTTTGCCCCAAATGTTTTTTTCACAACTGCAAGTGACTTGAATCTCTCTTTTTGTCGCCCTGTTGTGCTAAAAATGCTCACAGAGCAGACAGTAGCAAAGTGCACAGCAACTGCAAGAATACCCCACATATTTGACGGGAGAAAGATTGCACACGTGCTTGATTCTGGAGAAAAAACTTCCCTGTAAGCCAAGTGTCTTCATTTCTGAAATCCTGGAAGGATTGGGAACTATTAGAATTATCTGGTCTTAATTCTGTCGCTCCCATGGGAAAGTAAAGGGTTTAAATCAGCAGCTGACCCTAAAGCTAACAAGAAGTTTAGAACCTCAAAAGCATACCCCGAGTTACAAATAAATACAAGGGCTGCAAGGAACTGGAAGTAAGTGCGGGGAAGAAGAGCTATAAATAGAGCAATACAGAAATTACATAAAGGAGCGAGTGTTAGCCAGCTCCCTCAACATGAAACGAGGTATTCCAGAAGCCATGAGCATTCTGCTGTCTCCTTGTACTATTCCTAATTTTGCGTTGTGGATAATACAAAGCAGCAGCAGCAGCTGTGCAAATCGGGTAGGAACTGAATACGTTTTGCCTTGACTTGTGTCTTTCCCACTTCTTAGCCCAGCGATCATTTAAAAAAAACAAACCGAAAAAAAAAATAAAACCCAGCCAACAACTTGCACAGTGATTTTTCGGGATGTTTAACAAAAGGCTTCTGAATAAACGCATTAGAGGCTTTGAAAAATAATCAGACGGGAGGTATTTGCATCGTAATAGTTATGGAGAGAGCACCACCTGATGGAAGATGGGGAAAGGCACCCACGGCACGAACTGGAGCTGCTCCAAACTTCACTGAAATTTCAGAGACCAAACGCATCTGAAAAACTCTGCTTTGTACCATAAAAATATCAGCTCTGTGGACACAGTCCAGACTGCTACACTTCACACCAGATATTTAGTTTAAGAGGAGAATTTTTTTTTTAATTTCAGCACTAAAAGCAGCTGAGAAAACATTATTATTAAAATCACCTCCTCTTACTTTGAATGGTAAGAAGCACTCAAACAGAAGGAGGAAGGCGATACTAATGATTAAAAAAAACCCACAGTCACGATTTCCACTGAACTGACAATTAAAACGAAATATTTCATGGCTTTCCTAAAAATAATGGAAAACATCTGGCTAATCCTTAAATTTGCATGTGTTTAGCTCATATTACATTATCTCCCCCCAATACAAAGTGTTTTCTGCCCCCTTAAAACTTTGCTATTTTCACAGAACACCCTTCTCTCCAAGCATCTGGCTAAATGATTCATCAAAAGCTCAGGAACTAATCTCAATTGAGATGACAAGTGTCGAGAACACAAAAACAGTTGGAAGAGAGAGAGAGAAAAGGGGGGGGGGATGAAAAACATCCACATATTGCTTAGTCAAGGCAGCAGCTATTTAACTAGGTTAGATTTCCCAGCCTCTCTAATAAATCTCACTCTGTGCAGTTGCCTAGCAATCTAAACAAGATCCCGGTGGTGTCAAAGTGAGCCGGATTGATGACAACATCTCCTCCAGGAGGGTCTGCCCGGCCCTTCACACCCAGCCTTGTCTCTGAGCCACCCAGGGGCTCGGTGGAAGGCGCACACAGCCCTCGGCATCCCTGACACTCCGCCAGTTCTGCCTCAAAGCAGAACTAACACAGATCCTCCACTATTTGAGATGAACTCAGCTGAGTTTTGTACCTCCAACGTGCCCAAGTCACAAGCACCGAGATTTATCCCTACGCTAAGCAAAAGTTACACAGGGAAATTTTACTTGTCTTAAATATACAGATAGAAAAAAAATATTTTAAAATGAAGTCAGGAGAGAAGAAAGTTATAATTGTTTGGTTTTTTACCATAAAGACACTGTAATGAGAAAACAATTGTATTGCCAAGAGAAAAACAAGACCCGTATATCTTTGGTTTACCTAGAAAATACCACAGGAGGAAGAAACGAGCTCTGTAAGCACCTGTCCTCTTCGAGTAATTCAAACTATGCCTAAAGGCACTCGTAGGAGGGGGAAAATAGCCGGCTACTATTACTATACACATGCCAGGGAGCGAAGTACTCCTTAACATCAGAGCGACAGAAACAGTGACAACTGGGAAGGAGCCGGTGCGAGTGGCTGAACCCCCGAGAAAGTTCCCGGAGCTGTGAAATACAAGGGGAGAAACAACTGCCACTGAACTTCCCAGACCGAGCCCAGACCCCTTCTCTAAGGGTGGGAAAGGCAGCGGCTCCTCCGCGATGCTCATCCCGCAGGAGCCAACTGGTGGTAAAACGCTGCTTACCGCCCAAAAAAAACCCCCTCAACAAATATCGTGAATCTCGGAATAAAAGCGATGCTTTCACCTCTTGCCACACGCAACTTCGGCCGGAACGAGCCCGCCCCGGCCCTCAGCCCGCCGGGACCCCGCGCACAGGGCAGAGCCTCCCGCATCCCCCGGCGGCTCCGGCACCCGCGGGTACCGAGGCTTCTCTCTCCCATCGAGGGCTCCTCGCTCCACGGTCAGAGCCTTCCGAGCCGCCTCCATCCCCGGCTCGCACCGGGAGCTCCCCGCGAGGCCGGAGAGGAAGGGATGAAGCGAAGAGTTCGAGCCGCGGCGGGGGGATAACCCGGTGGAGGTGGCGGGGGGGGAGCCGAGCCGAGCCGGGCACGGGCATCACTCACCTGGGAAGACCTGTCCCTCCGCCCTGGGCGAGAAGAGCTGCAGGAGAAAGACGATCGCGGCCACGCCGGTCATCCTTCCCCGGAGTTCACCTGCCGCGGAGCCGCTGCCTCCTCCTGCCCGCCGCTGTCCCCCGCATTGGTGGCCGAGCGCGGCGGCCCCGGAGCCGCGGGCGCTGCTCGGCGGAGCCGCCGGAGTGGCGGCGGCGGGCGGGGAGCGGAGCGGGGCGGGGGGCGGGCGGGAGGTGCCCCCCGAGCCCAGCGCCGGCCGCGCCCGCGCAGAGCCGGCCCCGCTGCCGGGGCACCCCCGCCCCGGTCCCCTCCCCCGGCTGGGGGGAGGGAGGAGAGGTTCGGGGGGGGGGTGGGTTGGAGCCCTTATTCGAGCCCCGCTGCGCGCACACGCGTCGCGGCAGCGCGGCTGGAGCGCAGCAGCGCCCGCAGGTTTTCCTTGCCCTGTTTCCAGCGCGGGTGGAGAGTCAGTGCAGGGGATGGCGTTAAGCGGAGGGCTGGGATTGGGGGTGGGATTGGAGGGAGCGACCCTCTGCCGGAGCCAAGGGGGAGACGCTGCAGGGTTTTGATGGAGCGGCTGATACGAACAGCTCACAGGCACCTACAGCCGAAAATAGTCATTTCCATCATCATTCACTTTACTTTCGAGAGTTCGGTGCTAAACACCGAGTCACACCGCGCACTGGGCGCTCCCGGGCTTAGGCACGGGCGGGGACACAATCCTGGGCACTACCCTAAAAAACAGCTTTCCAGAGGTAACTTCTTGACCCAAAAAGCATGGCCCTCACAAGGGGGGGTGGGGGGAAAAGGCACTGAATAGCGAACAGATCCGTACGGATCAGCCATCTGAGCTGGAACTCGGACAGGAAAAGGAGAGCTACGACCCCCGGGACAGAGCCCTTGGGCGACCACCAGCGCGGCGGGGATGGCTTTGGGCAGTCACGCAATTCCCGCGGCGATCCCGGGCACGCCGGTACTCCCAGCGCTTTAGGTGCCACGGAACGCTGTTTCCTCACCGAATCCAGCGCTGCTCCCGGTGGGATCGATCCGCGCTCCCCCCTCTCCCCGCCCCGGCCGATCCCGGCTCTGGCCCGCAGGGGTCGGTGTTGCACCGGCAGCGGCTCCGGGAGGGGCGGGGGGGCCCGGCCGGCACCCATCGGTCCGTACGGGCACCCCATCGGTCCGTACGGGCACCCCATCGGTCCCCCGGCCGGCACCCCATCGGTCCGTACAGGGGCCCCCCATCGGTCCCGTACCTCGGCACCCCCATCAGTCCGTACAGGGCACCCCTGTCGGTCCCGGGCCCGGCTCCCCATCGGTCCCGGCCACGCTTTTTGTGCTGCTCCGGGAAAGGTTTGGGCCACGAACGCACGTTTGTGTTTAAAAACGACCCCTTTTGCGTTTCGTGCTAAACGCTTCAAGTGCTCCGGAGACTGAGAATTCCCGAAGTATGGAAGTGGCTTAGGGTCCTCGGCGTCCTCAGGGCCCGGCCGGGTTGTCAAGCCCTAGAATAGGCTGCCTTGGTGGGATTTAGAAGGCGTGGGGATGCAGCAGTTGGGGACACGGCTCAGTGGTGGGTTTAGCAGTGCTGGCACAAGACACAATGATCTTAAAAGCTACTTTCCTACCTAAATGACTCCGAGTCCAAAGTCATTACTAAAGAATTTCACATTACAGCCCTTGTCTGGTCAAGTGAGAGCACTACCCTGCTTTTCAATGGAGACAGACAATCCCAATTTGCAGCCAATACTCCCCCCCCCAGCAGTATTCAAGATCCATACCCAGGGATGAGTTTGAGAGCTCCACGTGTTTCATCACAGAATGGTTTGAGTAGGAAGGGACCTTTCAGATCATCCAGCTCACCAGGGACACCTTCCACTGTCCCAGGTTGCTCCAAGCCCCGTCCAACCTGGCCTTGGACACTTCCAGGGATGGGGCAGCCACAGCTTCTCTGGGCAACCAAATCTCATTCAAAACCAAATCCCCCCCAGGTGCTAAAAAACCCTCCAACCAATGAATTGTGGTCCTTTCTTCAGGGACCAGCATCACTTCAGAAATTAAGCCATGCCTCTATCTTTCTTTGAGCAGGAGGATAATCACAAGTACAACTGGAAATAAAGGGAAAGCAGAGAACAGAACAAGGAGAAAATCTCAGTCAGTCTGCCAGGCAGCAGAATGGGTCCAGCCAGCACAGTAGGCACAGTCAGAAACTGCAGGAACAATTCTGGTATCAATGCAAATTGCTTGGACAATAAAAACAGGACATCTTGAAACACAGAGATGGTGCTGGCAGGAAGTGAATAGAACAATAGCAAAGAACAAGCTGTACAAAACCAACTGTAAATCAAGAGATCACCAGTTGTTTCCATATAAACTAAGTAAAAGGGAAGAAACAACAGCAAGTGTGGAATTCATGTTCAGGATGACAGAAGTTTATCATTAACTATGTGATTTCTTGGGTCCAAGGAGCTCAGGTAGTAGAAAGCAGAGAAGTTTAGTACTTCTTCCAATGAGAAGTGTCAACCCAAGGAGAAAATTGCATAATAAGCAAGGTGAAAAACGGTGGGAGGAAAAATCCTTCCCTTTGACTGGATCAAGCAGAAAGATTAGAAATAAATGATCTACAAGAATCTGAGAAAAGGACTGACATGAGGCAACTATGTCTTAGGCATCAAATAGGGCAAAGTCAAACTGAACTCAAATCAGGCTAAAACCTTATAAAGGATTGTCCAAACTCAAAGATTTGCGAAAAAGGAAAATCAAGAACACAGTAAGATTCAGGATGACTGCAGGAAGGACAGGATAGATCCAAAATCCCAAAGTCTGAAATTATTTCAGTTGATGACTCAAAGCTGATGGTAATTTAACTGCTGAACAACAAACAGTATCAACCCTGGAGCCACTGATCTCCTCACAGCATACAAGGCCTTTGGTAGAAGAAAACAGGAAAAAATGAGGTTGTAGAGCTAAACAAAAAATAGTTTAATACACAACATGGATATTCAAATACAAAATAGGCAGTTCAGCAGATCCAACCTTTAATTAAGAAAATCCCAACCAAACAAAATTAAGCCTCCACAACACATAAGTAATTTCGTATATGAAAAGAATAAGATCAGGTAATGTTTATCAGTGTTTTACCAGAATGTCCAATTGAGCAGCACATAGGAAAAAGGCATTACAGAGAACACATGTATAGCAAGAAACTGCCCTAAAAGAAAGGCAACAAGACTGTGCTGCAAGCAGAGATCACAGGGGCATGAAGTTCATGGTCAGGTAACCTTTAACATCTTGTTAAAATTCAATTTTTTACACTAATACACTGATTGGCTTATAATGGAATATACTGACAACAAAGTCAATGGATGTTTGTAACTCAAGAGGACTGAAATAATCTTCCAGACAACAACAGCATCTTTGAGGACTGGATGTTCAGCAGTGGGATGAAATCCAACTATTAAAAAATTTTATATCACTAAGGAAAGGCACTGAAACAACATGCTGCAGATCAGGAATGTGTAATATGAAAATAAACAGATAAAAAAAAAATCACTATAAAAACTCATCTACAGCCAAGGGAACTCCTGAAATTCAAACAGGACCAGAATGTTGGTTCAGACATAAACCATCAAGCCAGACAGGGACAAGCTGTGCTCCAAAACTCTGGTGCTCACCAAGCAATAACACATGATTATAGAGACTCTAAGAATATGTAGTTTTTGAGCCGGCACAGGGAACTAAAATCCTTACAGAACAGCCTTGCTAGACCCTCTGCCTTTCAGGGCTAATATATCCTATACAACATTATTTTCCAAAAATGGCAAGAGGAAGAAGTCTGAAGGCTGATTCCATCCTGGTGTAGAACATCACAGCTTATTTTGCTGTTACTAATAACTCTCAAGTGGCTTAAAAAAAGAAAACATTAACATAAGTTCTGAAGTTTCCTTGAGCCTGTCGCTCGAGGCCTCTTGACTCCGTAAAACTGTTCCCTCGCCGTGCCAGATGAGAGAAAGAGATTTAATTCTTTGTTTTCCAGGGACAGTGTACCACTTGTGGGTGAGGAAAACCAAGTGCTAAACAACTGAAGGCACTGTCACATTGTGACACGAGATGCGTTTAATCAGGAAAACGTATTAAACAAGAGCAGCTCATGAAATTGAATCAGTGTTTTTGAAGTATTTAACAAACAAGTTAGTCTGTAAATATCCAAGCCTGGATATTTATAAATATAAATACAAACCAGGCTAGAAAGGAAGGTGGAGGAACTCCTGCAGTCCCCTGTAGTGTGGGCATCTCCTGTAGCTCCAGCAGAAAGCTGACTCACAGACCATGCTGCCTCTGCTCACTACAGACATCACAGCTCCTCTTCCTAAAAATGAGTACTCCACAAGCCATGTGGCCCTTTTAAAGGATAGGAGAGCATCTTTTTGCAGTTCTGCAGGCTTCTTCGGTGGTGCAAAAGTCACCAAAACACGACTGTCACTCAGTTCTTTGGGCATAGGCAGATTCCAAGAGATACAGGAGAAACCTGGCTCCAGCATCACACACCAATAGGGGCTTAAAGAGAACCTCAGCTCTGAGAAGTTCAGTACAACATCGAGATCAGCCTGTTCAATATGGTAAACTAGTTTTTCTCCCCCAAGGCAAGCAGTAAGTATTACACTTACAAGTAAATACACACCCAATTTGCAGCTTTCATTACAGAGCCTCTATTATGCAGCATCCTTGTTAAAATCCAGGCAGCAGGACTGATGAGGGAAAAGTTTTAGGGAAATTTCAAAGGGTAGATTAAAGTTTCCACTTCCTTACATTGTGCACTGAAAGTTTGGGTCTAGAACATGATCTGATGAGCTTTTGTTGCCATGGGTGGGTGGGGGTGTTAAAGAAAGGAAACTTCACTCCTTGTGCCATTCTCCTGCTATCACTTGCAGTTTCACCATCTGCCTTCCCAATTACAATTTTTATTATTAAAAATAAAAACAGTCTCTCCAGCATTAGCTTCGCTTCTCTGTATGGACTCGCCCATATTTATAAATATGTATGTGCACATAAACATGCCATTCCTACAGAAAAAAATAAACCCATACCACAGCTGTGCATCACCTTCACTACTGAGGAGTTGATAATAACCCAGCTCAGGGAGTATCAAGGAGACCTCTGCCCCATTGCCTGTACCCTTTAAGTGGTACCTTAACTGTTTTTCCACTCCCACCAAGTTATCAGCACAATTACAGGTAATTATGTGCTGAAATACAGAGACCAGCTGCTTTTTTAAATCCGGTTGCAAGATGGAAATCATTAATCGATGTCACACACATTGGCATTGATCCCTCATGCATTATCCTCATTAATAAGTTTCTTCCTTTCTGAAGATAAAGGAATTAACTACCAGCCATCAATTATTCAGAAGTACAAGTTCACCTTTAGACACGAACACAATGACACCTTCTGGGAAATGCCAAAAAGGCCTGGGTCTAACAGTTTATCTCAGCAATGCTGGATCATGGAAAAGCAATGTATTAAATACCATGGGCAGACACAAGTAAGTAGAAAGGTACAGCCAGGAGGCAACATCCAAATAGTCTGAAATGTCAAACAGCCCAACAGTCCTTCTCCATTAGCAGCAAATGTTAACTTAAACTGTTTGTCTTCCTATATAATAGAATATATATAATAGAATAAGGGTCAGAGTTCTCTGATAAGCGTCTTTCTAAAACAAGGCACAATTTTTCATGGCTGCAGCTCAACTTATAGATAAAAATTAATGAAACTGCAGAGACAGCTGTAATGCACAATATTTAGTCTATCTGGCTCTACTTTATGTTGCTGAACAGCAGAAGAGGGAGGACCTGGCTCTTTGTGCTGGCTGCTGACTCAGGGTGGATGGAGCCCTGTCCTGGGAGACGGGCTGTTCCCTTTGGAAAATATCTGCATGTGCTCAGTGGAGAAAGCAGGTTGAGATGACAGGGACAGAAAAATCAGTGCCAGCCAAGAGGGAGCCCACCTCAGCAGCACTGTTGCAGAGAAGGCAGAGCAGAGCAGGAGCAGACACACTTGGAGGCCTTGGAGGGAAGAGAGGCTTTTCCAAGCTCCCAGAATAGACGGTGCAGCATTTGCAGGAAGCGATGAAAGGACAAGGCTGACTCTGGAGGAACAGAGTGGGCACAGGGAGATTGCTTAGCCAACCTTTTATTTGTATTCAATATTTTTCAGATCCCTCTGAGCTTTTAGTGTTTTAGAAAGTCTGCAGTTCTGGAGCTTATTGTCAGGGCAAAGCACAATGGCAAAGGGTGTTGGTGTCAGCAATGCCATCTTCTGACTCACGAGGACCTCGAGCGGGTTTCACTGCATAAAATATTCCCCCACTAATTATTTTCAGCTGTTTCCAAAGCACTGAGCAGGTATAAACTCATGTTTTCCCTGGGTTCCATCACTTTTATGTGCCATGATACATTTCAAACAGTGGCACTCGACGCCGCTCGCTTGTTCTCATGAGAAGCTTCCGTGCAAGTTTTGCTTCATATAAAATTATCTTGAATTAACACTATGAAATGGGGATATGGATTAAATATGTATCATCAAGCAGGTGTTCTGCAAACATGTGTTCTGCACAGCTTCCCAGAGGAAGCTGCCATTACATAGGGAAGCAGGTGCCTTGTCAGTCACAAGAAACAGGAACAACTCCAGGTAGGGAGGGAACAAATTTGTTGCCATCTACCTCAGACCACTCACAGATTCCAGCTGCAATAGGAGGCCTCAGAAAGAACATCTGAAAGTGATATCTTTGTAGTTTTCAATCTACTGGGATTCAGAAACAACTGTCAAATCCATCAGCTATAAAGATGGGAGGCCAAATAGTTACATTCCAGTTAAAGACTACTCCAAGCCCAGTTCCTGGGAGAAACAGTAGCATGAGTGAATAAATAAAAAAATTCTACAAATTTTTAGAAATCACTTGGGTTTCAGCAGTAGAAGAATTAACAACTATGACAAGTTTAATTCTAACTACCATATTCTCCCCAGTACATCAAACTCAGTATGATAAATCACAGCCACTTCTTTCACTGCCTCCCTCTGCCTTCTTTCTAAGAAACTGCAGAATTCCAGTTTGGAAGTTAAAAGTCTGTAAGGCACATTACACACACACACACAAAAAAAAAAAATCATGAAGGCCATTTAAGTCAATCAGTAAAGAATGGAGGTGAAAAAGTTCTTTCAACCACACCAAATTATCAAACTTATGAAAGCTGTTTGTCAGGAAAAGCCAAAAACCTTCAGCATTTCACACACATGAACCTACAGTAAGTTTTCCACTTCCTTTTTGCAGGTAAAAGCAATATCTGTGTCCCTACATGGATGTACTCCAGAAGTACAGAAGAACTTGGGAAAAATTCTACACAGAAAAGGTTGTCAGGCTTTGGAATGAGCTGTCCAGGAAAGTGGTGGAATCACCATCCCTGTAAGTGTTTAAAAAAAAAAAAACCCAACATGTGGATGTGTCACTTGAGGACATGGTTTAGTGGTGAACGTGGTGCTGGGTTGAGAGTTGGACTTTATGGTATTTAAAAGTCTTTTCCAACCTTAGGGATTCTGTGATTAGAAGTTCTCCAGGAGGAGAGAGAGGCCTGGAACATCAGGGAGATGTAGAAATTATTTTCAAAGTAAACCAATTACGTTCAAATTTACGACAATGTGCATTAGCTCACAGTTAACCATAAATTGTTCACTTATTCTCCTGAGTTGCACCCGAGGGATTTGTGCCCACATAAAGAAAGCAGCTGAGCATTGGCAGGAGGTGGAAGCCTTTCCTGCTGCACAGCATGCAAAGCACCAGCCCCAGCAATATGCCAATGAATTGTGACTAAAGAGTCCCATCCATTATTCACTCATTCAGGAGAACACAAGTTTTCAGTAAACTACATGGAAGACTTGCAAATTCTAGGGCTCCCATTTTTAATGGATTGCCCATGAAGCTCATCTAATAAAAATCTACAGAGAAATTTATAAGCCAACGTAGTGATAGAAAATATTTTTTGTTAGGAATTTACTACAGCATTACAGCCAAGCATAAACTTTATCAAGTATTTGGAAAATATAGAGCACCATAAAAAAAAAAGTAATTAGAATTACTGTATCTTCACATTCCCCCACCCCCCCAACAAAAAAAATATGTCTTAAAAAGGAATTAAGTGATAAGTATTCATCAGGGCTCATTAAGGCCCTGTTTTCCTCTCAGTGCTGTGTCATTAGCAGAGGAGGCAGAACAGTGTCACACAGCAGGGCTTTGTCAGCTTGGGAAACAAAGGAGCCATCTCTTCCTCAAGCCAACCTGGTGCAAGGGAGGAAGGACCTGTAGGAAACCCTAAAACCCCACCCACCCTTTCCTTTGCTAATTAATTCAACTTTACCGTGTGGTCTGAGGATCCCACCCCATGGCAAAAGCATCTAAGGATGTTTAGATGGACACACCCAGCCATTGTGGGTGAACCCTCAAGACCAGCACAAGGGTGCAAGCTCCCACCTCCCTACATTTCCCACATCATGGTTCTTAATCTTCCCTATCCAAGAGCCTGAAACTCATCACAAACCAAGTTAACCAAAGTGGCCACTTGGACCAAAACAGATCCAAGGCCTGAGGGGTGCAGGCAAGGACTGTTCCTGTTTCCATATTCCCTTATTTTTTCTCATTACTCTTCTCCTGCAGGCTGTAATCTGGGTTTTCCATAGTCAGAACCATTAACAGACACAAGATCCCCTACAGCAAGGACCTGCCTTCCCATACAAGTCTGTAGATTCCAATGAATTCCTGTAGTTATCCTAAACTGAGCTTTTAGGAACAAAACTCAATAGCTGTACACAGCAAGGCAAAGTCATGGAATCCCACGATAGTTTGGGTTGGAGGGGACCTTAAATATCATCTCATTCCACCCCCTGCCATGGGCAGGGACACCTTCCACCAGCCCAGGTTGCTCCAAGCCCTGTCCAGCCTGGCCTTGGACACTTCCAGGGATGGGGCAGCCACAGCTTCTCTGGGCAACCTGTGCCAGGGCCTCCCCACCCTCACAGGGAAGAATTCCTTCCCAATATCCCACCTAACCTTGGTCTCTTTCAGCCTAAAGCCATTCCCCCTTGTCCTGTCCCTCCATCCCTTGTCCCCAGTCCCTCTCCAGCTCTCCTGGAGCCCCTTTAGGCCCTGGAAGGGGCTCTAAGGTCTCCCTGGAGCCTTCTCTTCTCCAGGCTGGATACCCCCAGCTCTCTCAGACTGTCCTCATACAGGAGGTGTTCCAGTCCTTGGATCATCTTTGGAAGTCCAGGATCATCCCTTCATGTGGCAGACCAGTGAACACAGACTGTCATCAGATATAAAAATCTTTTATTGGACTGGTTGCAATATTTTAAGGCTGGACTTCATAAACTGTTGAGAGCTCCCTATTTCAGGTAAGTGCCCTGTGAATAAATCAGTCTTTGCAGCTTCCTAAATAATCAAATAAAGTGCCTTTGCCTTGGTAAGTGCTTGTAAAGCAATCAAGAACTGATATGATAACCAAATGTTTCTCTAATGGTAATTATGATTCTTTGAAAAAACACTCCTCTAACACTAATTTATTTTCTACTTGAAAGCCAATCTTGCTAGTTATTAGATATTCTCCTTGCTATCACTATCCCTAAATTATTAAAGAGCTGACCAGGCTTTGTTTTAAAATTATTCTCTTATGAAGCTCCCTGATATATTTACCCTGAATACTGAATGATTTTGAGGCCTCTGAGGACCCATGAATGATTTCTATTTACTACCTTTAGCAAAAAGCCTGTGTAATTAGCAGCAGGAATTTCACTTGAATCACAGCTACTGTGATATTTCCAGCTCACTTACACAGTGCCTCTTAAAAAAAAAAAAAGAAATAGGGGAAAAAAAAGCCCCCCAAAATAACCAGCAGCACAAAAGCTCTAAGCTTTTGATGGGAGAAAACATTTCAGCCTAGGAAGTTCTTAAGTGGCTGTGCACTCAAAGAGATGTGTGAAGAATCAGTCCCCTACCGGGAACCTGGCGAGGATCTCTGTACCCAAACCCATCAGCTTTACCACCTGAGAGAAAAGAGCATTTTAGAGAGTCCTCTATAAAAGCACCAAACCTCATTTCCAGCCCTCCTGCCACGAGAACGTGTGACTATCACACTCCCACTCTTCAATGAACACAAATTCTTCTGATTATGTACATGACATGCAGGCCTATCTAAATTTTTAACCTGCTTTTCCAGCTAACATCTTCTAATACACGTTCAAGCACCAACCCTTATAATTGTGCTGAACAGAGCAGCCTCATTATCTCCATTTTACAGATAGAAAACAGACAGAGAGGTCAAGTTCTCCCACAACACACAAGAGATACACAGCAAAACTAGGATTAAAACATGGAACTGCATTACCATGTTATCAGTATCCTTGTGGCTCACAGCAGTCAAACAAAACCCATGGACTGAAAACACAGTGAGTAATCACAGCTTCCTTCCAAAAGCTTGGTTTTTATTAAAAATACATGGAAAGGTTTTGACTATTTGTTTAAACCAGCTGCAGATCAACTTCCCACGTGCTTGATTCACTTGATACAGTGATGGGTGCGTGCACCAGTCCCATCACTTCCCAAGGGCATCTTGTTCCAAGGAGAAGGAAGCTTCCCTGTCTGACCATTTAGGAACACTCTGACAGTCACACTCCCACTGCTGGCACTGAGGTCCCTTCACAGAAGCAGCTCCAGTGACACAACCAGACCCCACTTGACTCCACACCCCCCCATTCATCCACAGTCAGACCAGGTTTCCTTACTGGTTTGACCCCAGGCTTCCCTTGGCAGAATCTCAGATGTCTCGTTCCATAAAGCAATTTATTCACAGCACAGTGACATCAACAGCTCAAGCTGGTGCCTCCAAGGAGGAACACCCAACAGAGGAAACCCTGGGCTGTTATCCCCTCACAGTCTGAGCACACCAAAGTCTCTCTTTTCCTCCTGAGTCCTCAGTCCTGCCATGTCCCCAAGTGTCCCTCACCTGGCTGTGCCACAGGTCCCTGTGCCCACTGCTGTGCAAAGGGTCAGCAGTTCATGGCCTTTTGCCTCGGGCTAAAACCCACAGAGCTCAATTCAGAGCTTCCCTGCAGCTGCTCCTCAGCCCCCAGCACTGGATGGATCCCCCAGCCCCAAGGATCTGGTGTGGAATTGCAGAATCCAGGAATGGTTTGGTCCCTGCACACATCAGCTCTATGTCTTCTTGTGCAAGTATCAGTCATACAATCCAGACTGGTTTGGGTTGGGAGGGACCTTAAAGATCTTGTTCCACCCCCTGCCATGTGCAGGGACACCTTCCACTAGCCCAGGTTGCTCCAAGCCCCATCTAGCCTGGCCTTGGACACTTCCAGGGATCCAGGGGCAGCCACAGCTTCTCTGGGCAACCTGTGCCAGGGCCTCCCCACCCTCCCAGGGAAGGATTTCTTCCTAATATCCAATCTAACCCTACTCTGTCAGTGTGGAGCCATTCCCCCTTGTCCTGTCACTCCAGCACCTTGTAAATAGTGTGTCCTCATCTTTCTTGTCAACTCCTTCAGGTACTGGAAGCCCTCAGTTAGGTCACCCTGGAGCCTTCTCTTCTCCAGGCTGAACAATCCCCACTTCTCTCATTCTCAACTAACAAAACCCACCCTGATATGCACCACCAAATTCTGCTTCACCAGAAGAAAAAAAATTGGTCCAGAAATTCTCAAACTGAGCACTCAAGTTCAATACTCAGAGTTTTGGTAGCTGCAGTAATTGCTTTCTGCTGGAGCCAGAAATAAACCTGTTAAGCCTGTAGTGAAAGCAATACCTTAACAAGTGAAATTGTAAAAGCACAACTTCCCAAATCTATATAATCAGAGAAATCTCACATGGGAACCTTTTACTAATTGTAATACATGTTCAAGTGGCTTCCAGTTAGGAAGTGTTTCACCTCACCCTCACTGCTTAGCCCAGCAGAAATGGATTTCCCCTTCATTAGTTCTCTAAACAGACTTGCCAAAGGGGAAATGGGAACAGATAAAATGCAGGTTATCTAGTCCACCACTTGCACCTACCTGACACCCCTCATTACATTATCTCCAAGCCTTCCCAAGGACTAGTTAATGCTGTTCAAGCTTCCCTTCCATGACAGGTGAACTTTTTAGTCTTGAAGCTAAGCAAGCCAAAGATTAAATTTCACTGTCCATGTTATACAGCAACAAAACAGCTCATACAGGGCAGAAGTCTTCAGCTCTGCTTCCCTCTGCAGATGAACAGACAAGATTTCCTCTGAACTTGAGGGCACAACCAAAAGCAAAGTTTATAAAAACCCAGTTCACTCAGCAATAACAGCAGATTGAGCACTCCCAATGATCACAGGCTGGTACATCCTGGGTCCTCTGCAATATCTAGTTCCTCTTCCCCCCCAAATCCTAAATAACTGTGCCCCTGAAAACGAGAAGCACACAACATGAAGCCTGGAGCATGATCCAGTTCTGTCTTGCACACGATGTGTGCTCCAGGTTAGGAGATATGAATTGCTGTTCAACACCCAAAAACAATTTGCAGAACTGGATTGTTACAGTTTTTGAAGTGATACCAGAGTCAGTTTTTTTACAGAAAATCAAGAGCACTTCAGCATATATTCATGACACTCAGAAGAAAGAAATTAGCCTGGGAGTTTAAAGAGACTCAAAGGTAGCATTAAGATTCTAACAAATCCCAGGAAAGTTAATTTTAACTCCCTTAGGCGACATTAAAAGAGAAGTTTTTTAAAACTTGATTTGCTTTAAAATAAGGATCAGATTTTAATGTCTAGATCACATGTGGCTGTCACACACAATAGGTCAAACACACAAATTTGCCCCAGTGCCCAGTTGGTGTCTATCATCTGAGCAGGTTTATCATTATCACCTCAGGTATGGTTAATGTGGAACCAACATTCCCCACACCAAGAGATGGGAAACACTAAAAATCCGTCCCATTTCAGCTAAAAACCAAAAAGAGAGCAGTTCAGAATAAAACCAAACATTTACAAACTATTAGAGGGCAGTCAATAGACATGAGACTATAAAATAGAGAATAACTGATAGAAGAATCAAAAGACACGAGAGAAAATCAACAGCAGAAGGGCTAAGTATGATAAAGAGTTGCTGTTTTAAAGTGTAATGAGATTTTTATCGTTGGCATAGGCCCATTTCTGCAGAAAGAGGGTAAAATTGTTAATAATGACAGAAAAGTTCAATAAATATTTCTGATTCGCATTTTGAGCTAAACAGGAAGATACACTTGTATCACTTGAGAAAGACAAAGTACTTCACACTGCAGCTGCAATCAAGAGCAACTCAAAGGATAACAACAGGAACTCGCTGAAAGCACCCTGGGACATGGTTGACATGCTGGTGCTAATTTTAATACGTCTCTGAAGACTGATAACATCATCCCAAGATCCATGTGAGGCAAGGGA
The DNA here is from genome assembly GCF_025592945.1 of Manacus candei. Lineage (NCBI taxonomy): Eukaryota > Metazoa > Chordata > Aves > Passeriformes > Pipridae > Manacus > Manacus candei. Next base: position 3,843,893 of record NW_026138105.1, on the reverse strand, counting down.
AATGACTCAGCTTCACAAAATCTGCTTCACTCTGGGCTGAATCTTGGGCAAAAAGGAAAAAATATGGGCCCAAGTAACTGAGGGAGAATTATGGGAATTTATAGAAGGTTGGGTTGATTCCCCTTTGTCAGGTCGACCTTGATGGATGTGGGATATTTTCAGTGTTTTAAGCTGTTTGATCTAATGATGCAGATAATTCCCTAATAGATACTATGAGCTATAAGGAAATGCTAACAGAGGAAGCAATAGGGAGTTGATTGTTCCACAGTGGTTGTCAGGAGCTGTTTTGTCAGGAGTTCTCCAGCAAGGAACAGCTCAGTTTATCAGATAACATTATGGTTACCCCAGATATTGATAAACATGAACACAGTGACTACAAGTGTTTGGAGAACTGGTAAGTGCTGATCTGGAAGATCAGTCACATCCAAAAGTCTGGAGGGCTTCCACAAGCACCCACAAAAGATATTTTAGTACAGCTTTGTGCTAAATGCTGTTTTTAAAAAGGGCAGGAACACCTATGGAATGGGAGATTCTGGTAAAGAAAAGTCAAGAGGGATTAATGGTTCATACTGCTCAGTAAAAAACACAGTAATAAAGCACTAATTACCTATGAAATTTTAAAGCAATAAAGCTTTCCAGGATCTATGAAACAGGAACTGCAGTTATTCCCACCAGTGGATATGACAGAACGGTGTTACTGGAATGGTTAAAACCCAGGTTCATATTCACAGACAATGTTGAAAAAAAACACAACCCTAATATAAAAAGAAGTCAAGATGCTGTGGAAAGCATCAGAATATTTGTTTTAAGGCCAGAAAGTGTCTCACAATGGAGAGTGAGATCATTCTGGTTATTTTATCAAAAGGATTGAAAGGGACTTGACTACAAGTGTGTCCTTGGGGATAAGATACCAGCTTCTAAAGAGCTTCTTAATGTAATAGAGAACAACATAACAAGAAGCTCTGTCTGCAAGGCCAAATCAGGCAAGTTTAAAAACTTGGCACGTTTTTTTCCTCTTCCCAACCACAATGAGAAAAAAAAAAACACCAAAGCAAGGCCACAAAACCTCAGCAACATTATTTCTACCACCACTGTCCTTTATAAAAAAGTTATACCACGTGAAGCAGTGTGAAATGGTCATTGGGGACGCTGAGTTAGTAGCTGAAGGCCAAACTCACATGGCTTAACTCTTAAACATGGCACATTGTTAAATTTATAGGTACCTGTTTCTGTTGTAATCTTGGGTCTGCTGAAACACTACCACAAAAGTGACAGCATGGTATCATCTTGATGAACAAAACTGGTTTTTAGATAAGCTTCTCTTAAGAAGCTAAGCCCATATACAGAATAAAAGATCCTGTTATTGCGTTCTCTGCTGCAGTTTATAAACACACACTACTTTGTCTTCCTTTGCCCAGCATGCAGCTTTTTCAGAAGCACAACAAAAAGAGCCTATGACACATTTCTACACTTCCATGAAGACATATTTTATACAGCTAATACCAACCCAGTGGGAAGACTCACCAGAAATGACAAATAATAAAGAGCAATCAGAACATAAAAGCTCACTGCTCAACACTCACCCACACTCACTGCACAGCTCCTGCAGAGCTCTGCTTTCCCCTTGCCCAGAGCCCTAAAGTTGCAGCCAAGTCAGCTCTCTGTGAGCTGAGGATCTGTCCTGAAGGCTTCAACTAAGCACACAGACCAGATGTTTATCTTCTTATATCTTCCATGCAGGTCTTTTTGTACTTTATATGCTATTTTGACTGTCTTGTAGCATCTTTCACCTGAAAAGCTCAAGGTAAATTGAATAAACACATCCGGAGGTGTCCATTCATGTACCTCCCAAATTCTCCAAATTCCCTGAACTTCAAGTAGGACTGATGGGAGAGGCTGCAATTTTAGGAACACATTTGGGTAGAATACAAGGTTCTCTCCCCAGAATTTCATCTTGACCAATCATTCCTTCCTCTCTATCTCAGCCTTCAACTGGGACATTGCACAAACCAAGTTCCAGGCATAATCCCATCATTGATGTTGATGCAAGATCCTGCTGTTTATATTGCTGAAAAAAAAGTTCCCAGCGTGCCAAAAGTGACCTGCAAAGACTTCTCATTCCTAAAGACACCCAAAGCCCAGAGTAAAACCACCTGAGCCTGTAGCTCCTGCTTTCATTGGAGCTGGAAGCCACCAGTGAGGAGCACAATCCGTAGGGTGTTGCATGCAGGGGGTTCCAGCTGGTGGTTTGTAGAGCTGCCTGTATCCTAAGAGTATTCCTAAAGCATCTCCAAGCCACAATTTAACATGCCTGTTATCACAGGCACTGCTACTGCAAGAGGTTACAGAAATAAATGTCAAATTAGTGACAAATATGAGAAGTGTCTCTGTGGCAGCTCAGCCACTTAGACTTGAACATGATACACTTCAGTGGACAGTCAAGAAACTAAAACAAAAAAAAGAGTATTTCTGAATTCTTTTTAGGCCCCCATAAAAATGTACTGCTCTCTCAATAGCTGCTCACCTCACCAGGGGTACAAGTGCTGCTTGCCATTAGCCATTTGAGCCACCCAAATTAACAGTAATTGGCTTAGAAAAGCCAATTTACATTTCCAATGGCTTCAGGGAGCAAACCTACACCTTGGTCAGTACTTGACTGATCCCAGTTCTTCTGAAAATTTGCATTTCAAGGCACATCACTCCCTGCACCCAGGGCAAAGCTGCTCCAATGAAAGCACCAACTTCAAACCTCCTTTTACCCAGAGCTGTTCCCTAGGTCAGCAAACTGAGGGACACTTCTTCAAAACAGCTTACCCTGTCCTGAAACTTGAAAAATGCCCTATAAACTATTGAATTAGATGAGGGTAACACAGGCAATTCTTCTTGGATAAACCACAGCCACTTCTGCTGACTTCCTGAACATCTCCCTGAGATGGGACTAATCTGATGGACTCTGCAGTGATGGATTCACACAGTCCTACTGAGGAGGGCAAACAGGGTCCTTCCAGATCAAATTGTCCCTTCTGGAAAACCCAGTGATGGGCACTGCACACAATTGGCTACCTCCAAGTCACCCAATGCCAACAAAGAGACAGTCAGCAACACAAGATTTGTGCCTTTGAGGGGTGCAAAGTGGCAATGCTGGAGAGAATCCAGGGAGCAGGGAGAGAAAACTGCCTGTGGAATCCAGGCAAGGCTCTGTGGGTGCCCAGAGCTGCTGTGTGTTGTCAGCTGCACAACTGGATTGCTGCTGGATCTTTAATTATTTTCTCCATATAAAAAGCAGCAAGATCAGTCACCAGTTAAACTGGCAGAGCTTATAAAAGCAAAAGTACATTACAATATAAATTATAAGGACAATGAAAATATACAGTGCATGCTATGGAATCATTCTGCATCCTTAAATAATAAAAAAAAAAATCATCTAAATAAGCATCAGGAACACTGAAGAGCTACAATTCAATGCAATCCATAAAGAGCCATTAAGTTAGTTGTGCTTACAGTCTGTGAAGAAAGCAGTTAAGATTCCCAGGCTCTTATCAAGCATAAACAGTGCTGCCCTACAGACTATTTTTGCCCCCCCCCCAAAATGGTTTCTTTCCTCACCAATGAAGGAAATATAAAAAAAAAAGTCAAACAATTTACTGAAAGAGGCATCAAAATAGTTTAAACAGATAAACTGGAGAAGTGTGAGGATTTTTTTAAAAGGTTATAGGGAAATAAGGCTTGGTTTGAGGAAAAAAAAACAACAGAAAGTGTTGATATTTTAAGACATTACATTTATGCAGGACAATTAAAAGGAAAAACTGAAGACTGCCTTAAAGCAGCAAAGAAGGAAGCGTGCAGCAGGCTGTCACTTATACTTTTGAGTCCCTTTTATCCAAGACACACTCAGTAACACAGCCAAGCAGCTGCTGGCTCTGGGATGTGGATGGAGACATCATCCCCTGCACATTTGAAGGACATGAATACACAGACAACAAATTCAGAGTGGTCATACTGCACAGTTTAATTATATCATTAAGAAAGCTGATATATCAAGTGATACCCGAAAATTGTGACTCAATTCAGATATTCAGCCACACAAGCTGTATATCTACATAATTCAGTGTTCACATATGTTAAAGATATAGAACAAAAACTTGTAGCCAGCTCCTTGATATGCAAGAAATGATGTCCAGCACACTGTTGATTCAGATGTGCTAACAGGGAATGCATCTCCAAGAGCTGTCCATTGGTGCCATGGCTTCAGGCTAAATTACACTTGCAATGGCATTTGCAATATTAAAGCACTAAAAAGAGTATTTACATCTCCTGCCTTAATTTTTTTGCCTTGCCTGACTTCAGAAGATGTAAAGGAGAATAATTCAGCAGCACAGTGCAGCCTGCATTAGTCAGGGTCTGGGCAATTAGCATCCTTAATAAGAACTGCTTGAGGAAAAGGTATATTTGAGGCAAAAAAATAAATAAATTTAAATTATCTAATTTTGATATGCTCGGGATTCAAAGCAAAGCTTCCTGCTGCCTTCAAAGCATCACTGAATGTCAGTAAGGGGAGAAAAGTATCACTGTGTCTCTTGGTTCAACATTCAGTTATTACAATCTATTCACTCCTAAATGTCAGTGTTGTTCACCATCCCATTGCTCCTCATCTTCTTTACCCTCCCTCACCCCCCAAAAAATATGTGGCCTTGCCTAATAAACCTGGTTGTGTGATTTTTTTTCTGCTGCTGGAGATTTAAGTAAGGCAGAGTCCTGCAGCATCCTGCAGTGCAACAGAAGAGCACACACGTGCATGCATATATTATATGAAAGAGGGCATGTGTAACGGGTTAGACTCATTCCTGTTATGGTATAAAAGTAAAAAATGCCATTGTATTTCTGACAGATAGCACCACTTACACCTGGTGATGTAAATCACACCACCATGGAGTGACACTGGAGCTGCACAGGTCTCTTCACACAGCTGTCAGTGGATACAATGCCTGAGTCCAGCTAGAGGGGAGTGTGGAATGTATTTGGAGTTACAGGGCTTGGAAAATTTACTGAATCTATTCCAGCTATTGAATTGTCATAAAGAGCTCTGTCAGCCTGAAGACATTCATCAGATCAGCCTGATCTAGCAAATCCATACATTATCCTTTCCTTCTGCCAACAAAGGAACCTCACTAGGGATGGAGACCATACATGCACATTCTTATTCCTGAAGCTCCTCTCCAAGTGATCCCACCCAAGACCACAGGATCAAGAGCAAGGAAAACAAGAATAAAAGGATTGCATCCCCAAATGCTGATCTTGGACAACAATGCCACTTTCTAAGAAGAAGGGGAAAGGAAAAAGAATTATGATACATCATGATGGGGCCAAGATCATGCTTTGCCTACTCCTCCCTCCTGCTATTTGGCCAGGTTTGTTATGAGGGAATGACCTGTTGGTTAGCAATGCCACTTTGAAACAAAGATAAGTTACACTAAGACTATTTTTGATGGTACAAAAAAAGAAAAAAATCAAATAATTTACCCATTGGCAAAGGAAAGCAACTAATGAGTTTCAAAGAGTAAAAGTCTGCAGGTTTGGCCACTGTGAGTACCACAGTACCACACACCTGTGACAGCAAAACACCCCCTTCTCTCAGACTGGGGAGCAGCAAAATCTTCATCCCTGCTCAAGTCAAAGGCTCTACTGAAGGATTAAGGGCTGCTCTGTGCCAAGTGCCACTTCCCAAAACTGTCAACTTATTACAAGGTAGAACATAAGGAAAAGCAAACACAGGGGGAGAATCAAATTTAAAGATCTTTTCCCAGCTCATCCTTAGTTTCCCTCATATAGTAGAAAACCACAGCAGTGAAGTAGTAGCTGTATTTCAGCACCCAAGCTGTTCTTTAGCAGCATAATGTGCCTACAGGACAGTTCACATCTGCACAGTTCTGCAGCAGCCATTTTCAACAAGCAGTATCTTGGTTTACAAGGTATCTGTAAGATATGGGGTTTGTGCATACACACTGACCATGAATGACCTGGACTGTGGGTGCCTGTAAACACCATGTCTTGGCTCCACACAGCTCAGGTTTTTGAGATATGGAGGCAGAAGACATCAGCAAGATGCTCAGACCTCTAGGAGACAGCATCCATGTGTACATTCATTTTGGCTCTAGGGATTTCTTGCAGAACAGAAAACTCAAGCAAGGGAAGTTTTCAAACAAACATCTTTGATAATTGCCCACATGGCAGGAGAAGATAAGAGAGGAGCATGAAAGCTGACTGCATTTATCTGAAAGGACAAAACAGTTTGAAATGCTTCCAATTATGGAAGTTCTACTGCAAGAACTTCGTCATTTCAATTTTTCTTGTACACTTTGTGGTGCTCCACATTTCTGTGAATTCTTATCTCTTCAGCCTGATGCCACAGGCTACAGGTCTGGAACACAGCCCAGTTCCCACTTTAGTCATAACAGAAAAGGGGGGGAATGTATCTCATGTCACAGCAGAGCCAAGCACTGCCACTTCCATCCTCACAAGGCTCTGCAGGGTCTTCTGGTTCACTAAGCAAATGTGAATCTGAGGAGCATCTTCTAGTGCTGCTGCCACCTTTTTCCTCCATCATCACTGCTGTTAATTTGTCTGAGGAACCCCAGCTGGGGGACAGGACAGTAGCACAGTGTGTGCTGGCTGCCAAGCAGAGGAAAACAGCTCTGCAGATGACAAAAGGATCTCTTGTTTCTCCAGAATAACCCATTTCTGGCTGGCTGACAGTAAGACTCTTCCATCCCAAAAGCACATCCCTTCACAGGTAACTCACATCAGGTTGGCTGCTGGGTCAGGTGGGCTCGTTTTTAAAGAACAGCCTTGGTGGAGCCACCAGTTCAAAGCTCAGCAGGATCTACTTGGCAGCATTTCATTTAAAGGCAGAATAGCTGTCATACTGCTTTATAGCCTAAAATTTTAAACTGAGTTCTTCTGGGGGTCTTTGAATAAGTCCCCCCATATTTGGTTTCCTGCCTACAGGACTAGATTGGATGGGTCACACACAGCCTTCCCTGCAGCTGTCAGGCTGCTGTTGTCTCTGCCACCAGCTCCCCAACACATGGAATAAGGATAATTTCTTCAGTGTGTGATAAGTCTCTTCAGATTTAAGTGTTATTTTGTTCTTGTAAAGACATTTCATAAACTTGGTGTCCATAGCCAAAGTTTTTCCATCTCCTTTACACATAATTTGCTGTGCTGATTGCCACGTTTCTCTCACACTACAAACAGCTCACACACATCACCATTTCAGGGGTGTCCTCTGCAAGGAGTTAAAGCCCTGATTTGAAATAAAAGTAAACATGAAACCATGCTGAGGAGAAAGAAGCAAAGAACCGAACAAAGTAAGAGCCCTTGTAATGCCACAAAATTACAGTCTCACTCTTCAGTCTTTGTCTCCTTTTGTGTCTCTGCTCCTATGGAGAGCAAGGGAAAAGAAAATAATTGAATAAGCATCCTTCATAGGAGCTTGCAGCACAGCAAAAAGCCATGTTTTAATATCTCTATTAACCCAGCTCATTCAAACCCATCCAGTTTGTACTGGCACTGCACAAGCACGAGTCAGGCTCACTGCTGGTGTAAGAGCTCAGATTCAGGTTAGAGGCTAATTTGTACCTTCCTACACTGCAGCTTCTGGAAGCCATCACATAACACCAAGGAGAGGGTTGAGCTCACCCAGGTGAGGAACTCTCCTTTCAGTCAATGCAAAGCTCATCATTTTCCTAAGAAGCAATAGCACTTCAAATTTTTCCTGACATTTTCGTTTTCTTGTTATACACAGACAAAGCCACCTCTTCAGAGCTACAGAGAAAATATATTTGGTACATCAGAGCCTATTTTATGGGTGGCACTTTAGCACTGCAGCAATCATTACACTTAAGGGCATACTATCAAGCAACTTAATACCCCATGTGTTATCCAGCCCCCACTTCCCACAACCATTCCAGTGCAGGACCACATACAGTGTTTACTGTCTAATGGGTCCCTCTGGGATGCTTATGGATTTCTCCACAGCACCAAGTTTTTATTTCATCAGCACAGTCCTCCCTTCCCATGGCTTGTGCCGTGGCTGTGGCTGCCAGACTCCCCTTTTTTTCAGAATCCCCACTTCTCTGCCCTCACTGGAGGCCACTCTTTGATGCCTGCCCAGTTTTCTGCCTCTCTGTCCAATTTGTTCACTCTTCTGCCCCACCCTCCATGAGCATCATTCCCTCAGCAGCCTGACACAAAGTCTATCTCGTGATGCATTGGCCCTCAGCTCTGCTCCTCTCTTTATGTGCTTTAATAATTCTATATTAGGTAGAAGTGACAATGTAATCCTTGGACGACTTTACCACGACTATAATGAAAGTCAATAAAGGTTTTTTAAACCTTGTCCAGTGTTTTAAGGACCAAACAATACTTGCTCATAATAGCAGCTATACAATCTAGTTTGTGGCTACTGGCATTGTACTCAAAATCAGAATATGGAGTTGGTCAGTCAGGTGTTTGCATGTCAACAAGTTTTGTAGGGTTTTTGCTTTATGATTTTTTTTGAAATTATGAATATCATCTTAGTCTCTACTTATAAAAGAGACATTCCAGTGCTACCTGTACACAAAGTTTGAGTTTCTGGTGTGACACCACAGTTCTGAACTTTCCTTAACCAATTAAGCACTCTGACAGGCACCACTGCAGGACAAGCAGCCAGACCTGCTGAGAGCCTGGTTTCCAGGCTCCACAGTTTTCTAGTTCTTTAAACACAGCCCCAGTAACTGAACATGAAATCCCACCTATAGCTACAAATCCAGGACCATTACCAAGAACACCATGTACCACAAGATACCAAGCACAGGTATGAAAAGGGACTAAAAGCACTTTTCCCAGTTCCTAGGATATTCCACCCCATTCCCAGGACAAATAACTTCTTTCAGTGTATTTTCAGTCAGATTTACAGATCATTCAAAAGCAGCACAACTTTGAATGCCAAAATTTAAACAAGGTAGAGGGTGGTTCTTCTTAGACTGGATTATTCAGTATCACTGCCTAATTCAGGGTTATTTAATGCCCAGCATTTGTCATCACCAGATGTGTTAATCCAGGTAAGTGAGCAGTGCCTCTTCTATGGATTATGCTATTTCTATGTCCTAGTTTTCCATGAGGATGTTGTCCACCAAGGAATAGATCCCTTCATCTTTCCACTCTCCCCTCACGGTAAGAATGTACCACAGAGGGAATCAGAAGTGTCTTGGTGCTACTTGGGAGATCCCTTAAATGAGGGTCACGACCTTTTAAACCCAGAAACCACCTCTAATTTACACACTGAAAATACCCATCAGCAAAAAAAAAACTCCCTGATGAACAGCTTCTAGGAGGAAAGGCAAAAGCAGAGAGCTGCAAGAGAAAATAGGAGGTAGCAGCAACAGAGCTGAGAAATAACTGGTCATGGAAGTGCAAGACTTAAATTACCTCACTGATGTTAATAAAAAATAAATAAGGACAATCAGGCCCCCCTTGGTGGCCAGAAGAGGTGCATTTCAGAGTGCAGCCAACAGGAGCAGTTTAGAAGCAGCTGCTGTGACCTGTGTTACACAAACTGATGGTGACACAGTTCTGGGCTGCACTGCTCATCAACCTGCAGTTCCAGGACAGGTCTCCCAGATTTAATACAGGGCTGGGACATTACTGAGCACATCCTGGCTCGTCTGTAATAAAAGAAGCTGCTGCCATGTCTTGCTTCTCCCTGTAGTGATTATAAACCAGCTCATAATCTTTGTAAGTGCTGGGGGCAGAGATCTGCTCAGTTCTCAATTAGGGGATATTTTGCAGCTTTCTGTAGTGCATTGTGAAGCTTAGGGAACCTGGCAGTGACAGCAGCTTTATGCCAATTCCTCTTTCCTGTTTAGGAGTGTTCAAGAGATGACTTGAAAAAAAAACCAAACAAACAAAAACCAAACAACAAAAAGTGTTTGATTTTAAAAAAGTTTCCCCCCAAGGCAAAACATCCCATTTTGAGGTTCACAATTCCTCCTACAAGTGAAGTGATCAACAGCCATATCCTGTGACACAGAAAGAGTGAAGTTCTGCCAAGTGCACATTTTGCTTAAAAAAAAAATACATTCAGAAAGCTGCTCCTCCAAGGCATCCCACCAGTGCTCCTTCTCAGGGAGTAACCAGGTGCTTGGATGTGCAGGACACCAGCTCTGTGGATAGAAACATAACACTTATACAAGTGTTTATTAACAGTTCAGAACAAGGACACTCCATCCAGCTGTAATGGCCCAAGGGATGATACAAAAAGGCCGTTCTAGAACCAGACTGTGGGTGGGCAGCTTTAAACTTCATCTCCAGTATCAGCAAGAACTGTGTCATTATTTGATTACCAGAGTGTGGCAGAGACAAAAGCAGTGTCTCCATTGCATGAAGAAATGCCACCAAGTCCCTCTACTCAAACACAGAGATTGCCCAAAACCTCTAGACAAACCAATCACCCTCACCAGTCCCCTCAGGGGGTGTTGGAGTCACCCCCAGAGCATCAGCTCCAACCAATTCATTCCTTTCCTGTCCCCCATCTCCACTTGGCACCAGGACAAGCCTTTTGCATTATTTTCTTCCTCCTGCTTTCACTTCATTCCACAACACGACATTGCAGCAAACCTGCTACAAATAACAGCCTCCCTGTTTTCAGGCCACCACCACACTCTCCTGCTGTCAGCACGAGGGCATATGTGCTCTTCAGCTTCCACAAGCGAGCTATTCTGAGCCCTGCTGAGAAAAATCTATGACTTTACACCCTGTCTGAGCCTCAGCAGCCATCACTAACACCGTGTTTTCAAATTTAATCTCATTTCTGATTAAACTTCTCTCTCCCATTTGTAATCTCCCTTGGCCCTGTGATTTGTGCAGCTCAGTATAAATATGTGCTTTAGAATTAAACTGCTCCAGCAATTTTGACAACGATGTCTTGGAAATTAAGCCTGGACAATTTGCTTGGCTGAAGTGGAATCATTTGAAGCATATGACAGAGAGGCTATAAAGTACTTTGTAGTGTAGCACACTGATAAATATTAGCAATGGAGATCTCGTTTGTGCCTGGTTGCAGGGGTGTTAGAAAGAGGCTGTGACAACGTGGAATCCCCTGACCAATTGCAGGAGCAACATTTTTTGCTTAAACCATAAAATAACTGCAAAGCAAAAGACTACATGAGGTGGCAAATATCATCTCCTCTCCCAAGGAATAACCTGATTATTTACAGCAGTTTAAAAACAGGATTGAACAACCAGAGGAAGAGACCTAAAGACCAGGGTTAGTCTTAAGATCCATCCAAACCCATTCTGTCCCATTGCTTGGCACAAGGACAATTACTCTGGACCAGCTGAAAAAATAGCACATTTTTTCTTAAAGCAGTCTGGAAACTTCAGGACTTCTCCTGCAGCCACCCCAAAGTCCATGACAGCAGGAAGAGACCTCAGTCTCACCCATATGGCCCCTCCTGCCCCCAAACCCAGGGTCCCCAGTGCTGGGCTTCCCCAGGGAGCTCTGACAGAGTGAGACCCTTGGCAGCTGTGGCACAGCTTTGCCTTATCCCTCACCAGGGAATGCAATTTTTTTAAGTCCCCAGGAGACACATCAGCCTGGGAACATACAGATTTCCTCACTCCCGTGGGAAATACTGCACATGTGATAAATTTTAGGAAAATTCTTGCTAAATAAAAAGTCTTGCTTCCAGATCCTAAGCCCTCCTTACCTGTCTCTGTAGTAACTGCTTTCCTCAGTCTCACAACTGCTTTGTTTCATAGCAACTCCTTTAGTCCTTCCACCTAAATTTTAATTCTTTATCAATGTTAGACTTTATTTTTTCCTCCAAAACACACCTTCTTCCACTTTCTCCACTCTTCTTCCTCACACACTTTTAAACTCCCATTCTGTCTTCTCTCAAAATCTCCTGTTCTTTAGCCCTTAAAAGTCTGCTCCTTTTGTTCAGTTCCTTCTTTACAGCCTATTTTACCTCTACATATTTTCAGTCACTCCCAGACATTCCTCTGGTGGCCTGACCCATCTCAGAATAAATAAACAAATCTCCCCACCTCAGTATTCACTCACATTTACATCCTGCAACATTCCCAGTGCAGCAACACCCTGGCAGACATCACTCCTCTGCAGTTATTCCAGGTTTTGTCCCAAATATTTAATATCCACCTCCAACAACCACCATTCCTCTGAGATTAATTTCCAACAGGAATGAACACAGGAGGGTCAGAGCAGTTAATTCAGGGGCCTAAGAACTGCACAGGGTGAATATACAGGTGAAGGATGGAAAAGGAGCAGGAAGGAGGCCAGAGGAGATGCTCTCACTCTTCTGCAAGCAGCTTCACCTGGAAGGTTCAATGTCCAATGTGAGTCTCACCACAAGCACTCCTGCTTTTTCCAAATGCTCCTGTATTTGTTGCTCCCCCTTCTTCAAATGAATCAGCAGCACTCAGGGTAAAGGAAGGAAAAAAAAAGATATAGGGCAATAGCTGAGCATTCAGTGTAGCAGATGGAGGGAACAATGATCCATCCCCCAAAACAGCTATCAGAAAACCAACATATTCCCTGGGTGATGATCCCAAAGGTCCTCCTCCTCCCTCTCCATCCTCCTGGCAGCTTCCCCATTCTGAACACCCAGGGCAAATACACTCCACAAGTCCCTACATGCATCCTCTCTCCCACTCAGCTGCAATATTGATGCAAACAAAGGTCTGCTCAGTAAAAACCAGTCATGCACACACACAAACCCTCATCACTCCTTCCCAGGTCTGGAAACAGGAGGAAATCCTCAGATCTACTGTAAATACCTTACAAGGTCTGCTTACAAAGTGCCACTGCCCTCTGCCACACACTTTTAGACCAAACCATTAATATGGCTTTAAACCAAGAATTTTTTGTCCATGTTTTTCAGGGCTGAGTTCCCATTCCTGAGTAGAGCCTCAAAAATCTGAAGAAAGGTGCATAACTAATGGACTTCCAAAAGGCACAGATTTTAATTCCCCACTTTTATCTCTGCTCTGGTGGTCTACTGATCTAGATATTTAGCAGTCTCTTCTGGCAGAGCAAAATTGCAATTTCTCTCCCTGTAATTAATCCAAGGTGCTGCTGGACTAAGTAAAACAAAGGGACTCATTTAATCCTAGTTGAAATTCCTCCAAAATCAGTAATAGCATACTTAAAACATTATTGAACCTATATTACTGCTTTTCTCCTTTTTTTTTTTATTATAACACTACTGAAGGATGTCTTGACTAGCTTTTAAAGAAAAATATGTATAATAAACAAATTTTGGCTTTTTGCTGCAGTAACTGTTTTCACAGACAGCACAAGAACTTAATTTAATGGAAATTAGCTACAGAATACACCCATTCTGAACTAGCTGAGCCAGGATAAAACCCAATTATAATACCCACACACCTTCACACAAGAGCTAACAGCTAAACCAGCCATCCTGTCTTTCCACAGCTTCATTAATACACCTCCAAAGTTTCCCTGTTTAACCATGTACTCTTCCTGCAGGCACAAGTGTCTGTTTTTCTAGCTCTGAAGCAGCAGGAGGGACCATGGCAGGGCCAACGTGCTAAGGAACGTGTAGGAGGCAGCAATAACAAACTGACACCAAGAAACAAGGTTGTAGTTTTGCACAAATGGAGCTCTGGGGAGAAGCTGGGGGGGTTCTCTCATCTAACACACCATCCCACCCACCACCAGACCTAGATGTGCCTTATATCCCCTCTGGCATGACCAAGCCACCCCCATGCAAAGGAGCCTTGGGTCTGGGTTACCAGTTCTCCTCAGAAAAGGGCTTTTATTCTTCAGAAAGCACCAAGATCTCCTTTCCAGCTGGGAGGAATTATCCAGGATGAAACTGGGTTTTGTATTGTCGTTACCCAGCAGTGTTTTCCTCACTAGTTATCTTGAATTTAAGTGATGCAAAACACTTGCTGGTGCCTGTGTGAGTGAACTAAATTACAGCATCACCTTCTTCTGGCTCTCCACCCCGAGGCCAGATTTCTGTAGTTTAGCAGTAACACCTCATCTTAAAGGCTTGGGAAGCTTTCAGCAGAGGCAGCAAACAAAGAGCTGCAAACATAACCAAGCAGGGACTTTCTTCAGAAAGACAACTGCTTAGATTTTGCTCTCCAAAAACTCACAGGTGCACACAGCAGACTGAAGCAGGTGATGTATTTTAGTTTGGTTTTCTGCATCCAATCCAACAGCAGTGGGAATTCCCATAGCTCATTAGTCCATGCCTGCTTTAGTCACACAAAACACATCATCCCTTTAAGAAATCTTCTGCCTGTCTTGTCCACTTGATGCTATAACTAGTTTTAATTTGTTTACTACAAGTCAAAGTGTTAGCATTAAAGTTTTGGGGTTTTTTTTCCCCCCAAGGTGGTGGTATGTACTTCTAATTTCAATACTAACACTAATTTCAGTAGAAACTCTGCTATACTAAAGCTGTGATTTTTCCCTAGCTGTGGTTCTGCTGGTGAGAAGATATCACTTTCTATATATTTCCAAGACTTTATGAGCAGTTAAAAAGTACTTCAAAATTGTTTGGCCTCTCAGTATCTTCCTCAGTGTCTCCACTGTCACTGACACTGCACAACGAGCTCTGGAAAGTGTTCACTAGTTTAGTGTCATCCAAACCTTTGCTTTGTGCTTCCCTCTCTCCTGTGCCTTGTGGTCTGGAATTCCCTTTCTCTGTGGGTTTCACTTAGTTTTTCAATGTATGCTCACACACAGCACACAATAAAAGACCAGCATCAGCTCAGGAACATGTCCTGATCCTTGTCTTGCTGGTCACATCCTACATTTAGAGCCAGTGTTGTACTGCCATGGGGACCAGCACCAATCCAGCTGTTGGAGCACAGATCACCGAGCTGAGGAGTTGGGTGCATCACCTCCTGATAATCCAACTGTGGGTGCATCACCTCCTGATAATCCAACTGTGGGTGCATTTACAGGACACACCTGTGAAGGCAGCAGCAACCTCCCAGTTCCCCTGTGTGAATCAAACCCCTCATATTGTGTTTAATGAGAGGAGACAACATAGACAAGGATATTCTGACAAGAAAATACCCTAAAGTACCTTGGCTCTCACCTCTGGCAAATGGCTCTCTCCCTGTGCAGAACTCAGGACTTTTGTTTACCCATTGATTTTTAAATAACATTTCCCATCCTGGATGCACAGAACAGTTCCCTGTAAATCTTCCCACCAATGTCTTTCTGAGGCAGAAGGCAGTCTGAACCAACAGCACCACCAGGGCTGTGACCTTCCCATCCGTCTTAATTAGGCATTAACTTCAAAAGCCTTTTTGCTACAAGTTACCTGCCAGCATCAAACAAAAAGACAAACACCAGCCTTGAGTCGTCAAAAATGTAATTACAAGGTCTCTTAGAGAGGTGGCTCTGCCTGTTCCTCTGGTTTTAACTCTAGGAATTTATGGCAGGGGAACAGCACTTTAGCAGTGCTTAGAAGAGTCCTACAAGGAGAAAATACAAGGCACTTGCACAAAGTGCAGTTTTATCCCTTTCAAGGTCCTGGCTATCACAAGCACTCAAATTGTTTGTTTAGTGCTCTCCCACCTAAATTTTCAGAAGATACACTCCTTTTCTGCTTCTTTTTTTTTTTAGCACAGGTATAGACAGCACATGCAGACCAATCTGTTGGCACCCACCAATCCATTTGGGTGCACAATCTGGAATGGAGCAAATGATTCAGGAGAAAATGGATTATCTGATAGTATAAAGTCATAAGGCACTCCAGAGCACATAACTGCATGTGCCACAGGAGTTCCTTATGCACTACCAACACACATCAGAAATGCAAAGAAGCAGCAGATGCCAAAACACAGTGAGGAGTTCCAGCCAAGCCACCCAAAGTACCTTAACCCACACAGGAAGGAACTCATGCACCTTGCATTCTGTCTTATGAGAGCTGGGCTAATAAATAATTTTTAAAAAGATAATGAGGTTGAAAAAAGTCATCCTAAGCACGCTCTGCAAGTGGGATTTAGTTCAGCCATGAGCTGCTGTGACAATAGCATAGTCCTGCTCCTGCAGGCACAGACTTTAAAAAAAAAAACCAACAAACAAACAAACCACAGAACTGTAACATTTAAAGCTCTGAACTGGGAGATGCCTCCTAACACACCCCATCTCACCCAGGAGCAGATCCAAGGGTGACTGTAGGGAGCAAACCCCCAGCTGACTACCCAGGGAACATTTACGGGTGCTCAGATCAGCGTTTCAACAAGGGAGTGTCTGAAGCTGGGAGAGGGGAATAACCAGTTGAACGCTGTTATTCCCGTGCTCCTTTGTGCCTTGATGGAGCATAAGAGGGGAACACACAACTCTTTTCCATCCCACCCAGCCCAACAGCTCACTGGGGGTTTCTCACCAGCCTCAGTGTTTTTCTGATGTATTTTTCTGTCTGATGTAATAACTCCTTTTTCTCTTTCCACGAGCTTCTTGAACCTTAAGAGTGATGGAAGCACCAAGGACAGCGACATCACCAGTTCTCCTGTCACCAGGACAAAGCTCAACAACGGTGCTTAACAAGAAAGCTCTTGATCTTTATTACATCGACATCCCCCCACCTCTTACCCGCAGGAGCTCGAGCATTCACACAAAACGCTGCTGAATAAAGGGGTTGTGTTCTGAAAAACAGGGTGGAGGCTGCACGATGTGCTGCAAACCCACACAACAGAGCACTGACATTTGTGCTTACAACTGAGAAATAGCTCTGTTTTACAGGCAGGGGCTCAGCGTTCAGAAACATCCAAATCAAACTTATCCTTGCTTTAAATCTATTAGTTTTTCCTATGCTAATGCATTAACCAAAGTTCCTTTAAGAAAATATATGAAGCAGAGTTGCAAGAAGCCCTGATTTTAATTTCATCTACTGACTTAAAAAAAAAAAAATAAACTGACTTCACATTAACAGAGCTACAAAAACATTGGAACCAGGTAATTTATCATTGCAGTAAAGTGTTAAATAATAAACTTCCCCCATGTTTTTTTTCCTCTTTTCATTTAAAAATATTTCTTGTTATTTTGAGTTATTTATTTCAAAGCTGTGTCTGTTTATTCTTCTGCTAAGTTGTTGAAATACTTTTCGCAGAGACAACAAAAGGAAACAAATTATTTCACAGCAAACAGAATAAGAGCATTTAATGTTACAGTGAAAGCCAAATCAACTGGTTTTATGATAAATCTTTAATCCACTAAAAGTGTTCTAGTACTTGAGCAGTACATTGAAGCAGGAAAGCAACTCAGATCAAGACTGACAGTGCAGGAGAACAACCATTTATGTCTGACACAATGACTGTAACTTCTTGCTCCAAACAGAAAGGCTTGAAATAAATGAAATTGTGGTGGCAGGAGAACCACCTGCAACTATCAGGTGACACCAGGTTAAGAGCATTTGCTGTGGGAGGCTCCTGTGTTACCACATAAAGGTGGATCATGCACAACCCAAAGCCTTTAAGTGCTGAAGAGCAGGGTTCAAGGGCTTAGGGATGTTCTGCTGGGGGCAAGTGCCACCAGCACAGAAGGCACAGCTCATACTGTGCTGCTATCAAAGTTATTTGAACCTACTCCTCACTCTTCAGAGGTCAAAGTGTCCTCCCAGTGTGAGCTCCAGTTCCTCACAGAGCTCTGACCCCCGTGCAACTCCCTACAGGATAAAGACATTATTCCTCACTTCTCCTCCCTTTTCCTGCAGTGCCCTTTAGGAACCAAGTGCTGCTTCAATCTCAGCTGGATTCTCTGCAAATAAACCCCAAGTGCCTCACCCTGAGCTGCTTCTCCCCTCAGTGTGTGTGTGCTGCCCAGCTTCTCTCAGGGGTTACAGACCCCAGAATTTGGGTCCAAAAAGGCTGACTCTTTGTATATCTCCTTGTCATGAGGGGTTGTGTGTTCACAGTCCTGCTCACTGGGCTGGGCAAGAAGCAATTTTGCCACACCTGAGTTTAAAATGCCTGTAACCATCAGAGACAGACTTAAAATTCCAAAATAGTTTGGGTTGGAGGGGACCTTAAATATCATCTCATTCCACCCCCTACTATGGGCAAGGACACCTTCCACCTGCCCAGGTTGCTCCAAGCTCTGTCCAACCTGGCCTTGGACACTTCCAGGGATGGGGCAGCCACAGCTTCTCTGGGCAACCTGTGCCAGGGCCTCCCCACCCTCACAGGGAAGGATTTCTTCCTAATATCTAACCTAAATTTCCCCTCTTTCAGTCTGAACAGTTTGGGGTTCAGTTTAACTTCTCCAGGTTTTGGGGAGTTCTTTCAAGTTACCACACTGAATTTAATAAATTGAATGGTGTTAATATCATTCATCTGACTGCTCAGCAATTCATTATAAAGTTCTAGTCTCCAGTCATAATAGTAATGAGTTTCACAGCTAAAAGCAAAATGTCAGGAGTCTGGGTTTTTTTGTGGTGGTTTTGGTTTTGTGTTTGTTTTTGTTTGTTTGTTTGTTTTGTTTTTTAGGAGTTTTTTGTTTGTTTCGAGGGCGTGAGGATTTTTTTTGTTGTTGGTTGGGTTTGGGTTTTTTTAGTAGAAGGCAAAAAATAAACTCACAACCATTAACAACTGGAAGAGAGGAAGTTTTTTGCCTAAAAAAAAAAAAAAAAAAGACAATCACACCTCTTACGAGTGGGATAGTCCTTAGTTGTTGAACAGGGAGATGTTTTTTGGTTGTTTTAAAGAACCTCAGGAGCACAACTGAGTTATTTACTGTGATCCTGCAGCCAAGTCATCACAAGGGCTTTTAGTGCCAGGTTGAGCAGGGTGTGCAAAGAAAAATGCCCAGTGTGATCTAATCACCAAGAGCCTGGAAAAGATGGGGTTTTTTTTCCCCCCCAGCTTGCACCAAACCAAAGCTACTTTATTTTATTTGACCATTTTCAACAAACCAAATCAATAGCTCAGAGCAGAGACATCAATCAATGCACAAAGCTTTTTCAATCATTGCGCTGAAGGGAGGGAAAAACCAGAGGAAAAAGCCTCCCCAAGATCAGGCTGAGTGTTGTGCCACGATGAGCACACAGCAAATGCAGTGTGTGGAGGGTTAGTGCCCTTCAGAACTCCAACACAACTTCCAGAACACCCCTCATTTCAAGCAGTGGGGTGACAGAAGAACCTGGGTGACACCTCGTGCAAGTCATTTCTGTGGGAACTGCACCAAGCACATTAAAAATATTGAGGTGTGCTACCCATGGTTATGCTCTTGGGCCAGTCACCTTCTCTTCCCAAATTTTCCCCCATTCCTCAAGCCATGCTGGAAAGTCCTCATTACAGGTCCAATGATAGCCTTGTGCTCATTGGGAAAGTTACAGCTGCTGTCTTAAAATTTCAAGACCCTTTGCATTGCTTAGGTGTTGTAATCTCATTTATTTAATTTCACAGATCATTTGGTTTTTCCATCTTGGTGTTTGGTTGTTTGTTTTTTTTTTTTTTTAATAAAATAATTTTATTTTTCACATATTTTAAACTTCAAAAAACAAAATTGTTGAAGCTGTTCTTTACCTGAGTATTTTCTGACAGAATAATAAAGAGCTTTCTAGGCAAGTATTACTGACATATAAATTAAAAGAAACAAAAAGTTCTTTTTTAGAGCTAGGAGAAACCTTGTTCCTCTGTAGGTGCCAACCTTAATGGATGTGCAGTAAGTTGACTGTTTGCTGATAACTTTTACTTTCTGGGAGAAAAAGGCAGCTGCTCCACCTGAGATCTTGGTTGGCACCATTTTGATGCCAAAAAAAATAACAAGAACAGTTCCATGAACCTCAGAATTTCAGACTTTGGGCAAATCCTCCCTTTGTTCAACACACACGGCCCCTCCCAGCAGGCAAAGGGTGATGAACATGTTAAAAAGGGAGCAGAAAGCTGCAATAACAGCTCAGCTTTGTCCAACAAACCTGTAGGATAACATACCTGCTAAACACCAATCTCTCTTACAAGTCTATCCTTCCCCATCTCAGACATTCCACATCCAGCTCCAGCAGAAAAAGAGGGAGCAAAAACATGTTTGTTGTCATCATTGAAGCTCCTTTTCCAACACTGACACTGAAATGTTCAGGTCCCTTTCCTGCAGTAGGGAAATCCTGTCAATCCTCACACCAAAGTGTGCCTTGAAACAAATTTTTCCTCATCTCAGAAAACTCCAGGCTTCCCCTGGGATAAGCCACCCTATTTGTAGCACTTAACCTTGATTATCCCCTGTCCAAATCTCAGTCTCCTTCCTCCAGCCACACAGACACTGCTGCCCAGCACAAACAGCCAGTCCTGTCCATACAGAACTGAGGAGCCACCTAAAATGAGGAATTCATTCATCCTTTTACAATCTCGACGTGTTAAGTCATATCTACCAATCATCTCTGCTGATCCATTCAGAAAATTCCTCTGCTAAGACACTGCCCTCCTTTTCAGACATGTTTAACTCTCTTGGTCTCTGCAGATCAAGAGTAGTTCTGCTCTGTGGTACTTTAGCTTGAACCCCCCACATGGATCTGTATCTCAACCATGAAGTTGTTGCTAAGTAGAGCCAGCCCCGTTTATAAAAAGTCTGGCTGGAAGTCAAGGCTTCCTGGAGCTCTGGCCTTTGGATACAACCCACTTGTAAAAAGTTTTCCTCACATGTAATTTTAGTTTCTGAAGTCTTTGGCTCGGGATCATTAGACTCAGCAATTTGTTTCTTTTGTCACTCCAAAATCCTCTCCACAGGGACTGTCTCATGGCTTATCCTCTGTTAGCACACACAGCCAGCTCTACATTCACCAGGATGTTTAGTTCTGCTCTGCAGCCCTGGAAAGTATTACTTTATTTCAACAGGGGAAGTCCAGCCACCAACACTTTATGACTAACTCTCCCCCTTGCTTCACAGGCATCCACCTGATTTCAAGGCAAATTGCCTTGTTTCTCTCACTTCCAGGTTATTTGCATGAGTCTGAAAAGAGTTTTGGCTGTTATAAGTGTCCAATTTTGAGGTATTTATAGGACTGGGCCACTTAAAACTTCAACAGGTGGCTGGAAGATGCAAATTAAAACCTTATGACACTGTAAACCCCCCTTAGGAACAGTAAGCCTCTCCTTGATGTCTATGCATGAGCCTTGCACCAGTTTTTTGGCTTCTGCTGCTATGAATTTCTACAGTTCTGGCAGCATACAAAGTTGCTTTCTGCCAGCAATCCCCTCTGAATGTTCATTATTAGTGCCCCAGACAGGTTTATCCTGCAGCACACACCCCGAGGAGCTTTGTGCTGCTACTCCCTTTAAATAAACTCCCCTCCTCACCTGGAACTACACTTGAAACCAGCCCAGTGCAGCCTGTCTGAGGCAGGTGGGACTCTCTCAAGATTCCTCACAGGTCTGTACTTTCAACTCCTGATTTCTGGGGTTGTTACACTTCTGAAGAGGGAAGAGCTTTTATTGCCTGACACGCTGAAGAAAAATTGATTTCTGTTTGTCCTTATTTCCTTCTCAAGAACTTGAGAACCAGCTTGTTACTTGCTCCTGCCAACCACCCCACTTAGTGGATACACCAAGCTCCTGATTTTCCCATAGATGTGTTTTCCCTCATTACCAGCAGTTTATTGTACTACAAAGGTGACCAAGATGACATTCCCCTTTCCTCTCCTCCTACCCTTTCCAAACCATGTGGCATCACTTCAGCATCCTTTACCATCCTGCCAATTCATCAGATCTCGTCCATGCAACCCTTTAATTCCCCACCCAAACCCAAGAGTTTGGCCTCAAAACACTGCTTGGAATTCGCTGCTTTATTCTATACATCAAACTGGCAGGAGTGCCAGTGAGCAAACATAAAGGCAGGGGCAGTGTGGCTGCATAATCTCGTTAGCAGAGCACACACAGTGGCTGGGAGTACCTCGAAGATGAAAAGAACTATTTCAAGCACCACATCCCTTCAAAAATAAGCAACAAAAAAAGGGTAGCAGCAGTACCAGCTTGTCAGACCAAGTTGACTGTAAATCAAGCACATTCACAGACCCAGGTCACAACATTTGGGTTCATTAGTAAGGAAAGATTAAACAAACAGTGGCATTTGCATTTTATGGCAGCAGAGGCAAAAAACAGCTCCTGAGGTTTTTTTTTTTTGCTTTGGCACAGATCCCTGATAAAAGGGATCTATTCATGTCCTGTCTTTCAAATGATACAAAAAAAAATATTTGCCTTTTCTTAATCAGATTTCAAAACCTGATAATCTTAGTTTTAACCAGAGTACCACAAAGTCAAATAAATGCTCAAATAATGAGCAAGAATTTACTTGGATAACCAGCAGACTACTCTGCATTACTCTCAAGCTCAGAATAGACTTCAAGTTCAAAATTACTATTTAAAAAATCATCACTGAATCACAGTACCAGCAAGCAGTTCATTTAAATGTAGTAATTCTGAGAATCACTTCAGCTTTGATTACCAGGAGGGCAGAAATACAGAAAGAGGTGTCAGGATAGCAGCTTAAGGGCATCCAGTCTATAGAAACAAGAGAGTTCTCTAGAAAGTCTTGCCATTATCCCTAAGAAAATACATTCCAACCTCCCTGGAGTCTTGTTCATCCTCTTCACATCTGTCTTAGAAGTCCAAGTTTAGAAGCAGTGCCAGTGATAAATGAGATTTCCCCTATGCAAGTTCTGTTCCTTCCTGAACAGTTATTTAAATTTAACGAAAAAAAAAGATGCTGAGCCCCCTTCCAGCCCCAGCTTTCCAAACATTTTAGAGATGTGTGTGTGTGGGGGGAACAGAACAAGAGACAGACAAAAGCTATTAAATTATAAAAGCTAGCCTAAATACTTGGTCCATATTAATTCTGGCAAAACCCCACCATTAAAGGGAACGTTTCTATTTTATAACCATTTGCAAAGCAATTCCCTTGAGTCTCAGAAAGCTCTCAAAGGAAAAAAAAAGAGACAACATGAAAAGCCCAGAACACTTTAGTGAGGAAAAACAAATTCAGCCACCTTATTTTTCTATTCCATTCAGAATTCAGTTACTTCCAAGAAGTGCCATGGGTTTAACAGGTCGATCAGACAAGGGCTGGTTACAGGAGGGATGTTCTCCACCAGCTCCCTGTGTCCCCCAGTTAGGGGGGAAAAGAGCTCCCAGTACAGGCAGAAAGAAGAACACAACACGTGCCCAGGACACAAAACCTGTCTGTCTGCTGCAAACTGGGCTGAGACACCAGAAACTTTTCACACAGGCCATGGGACAGCTGCCAAATTAAACCTTCCACTGCTCTGTCAGCCTTGGAGAAGCTTGGCTTGATAATCCGAGGAGAACAGGAATGAAACAACACTATTTCAACAGACAAAAGAGCTGCCAGACTAGTCAAGAAGTTGCCAGACTAGTCAAGTTGCTAATGAGTAGCTATTAAATTTTGAGAACTGGTTGAAACCCAGCTGATTCATCAGAGTAATTCCATCCAGTATGACACTGGAGAATTTCTGTTAAACATAAACGCCAGAAAATTTAAAATTGCTTATTGGCAAACACACACACATTGCTACATTTGAGGACACATCTCTTGGCATGCAAGGAAGGGATATTTCTTGCCCTTCATTCCCAGCCTTAAAACTGCAACTGCCTACATGGGAACTTTCCACCCTTCCTGGAAGTTGCCCTTTCAATAATCCCCTGTATAACAGAAAGGGCCCACAGGTAATTAACTCAGACTTTGCACAGCCTGAAAGCTAGACAGGTTTGTCAAAATGATTTTTGCTCCTATGGTTTATTATCTTGTTGTGAAGATTTTTTTTTTTATGAGAAAAAGATTAAATCCCCACCCTGATGTGTGCATTTCATTAAGCTTCTAATCCTTAAAGAGTCACCAACACAGCTCACCATTGGAAAGCATTAAATCATCATTCAGTCCTATTGACCAAAATAATCTCCTCATTATTTCAGAATGGAGCAGAGCACCCGAGATGTGCTGTAAGTCACACCTCAAAATGCACAAATCAAGATGAACAGAAAGGCAACTTTGATTACTTTTGGTATGTGTGAATATGGAAAGGCAGGAGACACCTCCACTGAGCAACTCTACAGAAACAAGAGAGTTCTCCAGGAAGTCTTGCCATTATCCCTAAGAAAATACATTTCAACCTCCCTTGAGTCCTGTTCATCCTCTTCACATCTGTCTGAGAAGTCCAAGTTTAGAAGCAGTGCCAGTGATAAATGAGATTTCCCCTATGCAAGTTCTGTTCCTTCCTGAACAGTTATTTAAATCTAACAAAAAAAAAAAAGATGCTGAGCCCCTTTCCAGCCCCACTCCATTGAGAGTGGATGGGATTTTAGGGTCACTGCTCATGCAGTGGTTCAGGGAATCACTTGGGTGAGGATGTGCTTCCTGCTGCAGCTCATCAGCCACTGCCACCACACTTCCAGGAGAAGTGCAACCAGCAGGTGAACTCCAGGTGCTGAATATTAATTCAACCAACTCCTAAAGGAAACACCCAAAAAGCACAGCCAGCCTATAATAAAAGTAAATTGTCTCCCACACAGCTGATAGTGGATCTTTCATTAGAAATGCTTTTAGTTCTGCCCCTGGTTTTGCTACCATAACTGTATCTGGAAGACTATGTGTAAAGGGCATAATTTGAAGGTTGGTCTTTATGATCTTGGTTGGCTTTTCCAACCATAATGATTCTATTTATTCTAAAGGCTGGAACTCACTTCTGACCCTCTTCTTCTTCCCCTCTGTGTGGGCACAGAGCAGACCTGCTGCCACCAGCAGAGCCCCAGACAAACACAAACACATCATTTTTCTCTCCTTGTGTGTTAAGTGGTGATTTCCAGAGTTTTCCAAAGGCTTGTCCTGCCAGTGTCATGCATTCACACACTTGTTGAAGACTCAAGAACAGGTAGAAGCTCTCACAACCAATGCAAGGAGTAAATCCAGTAAGGAAAGCCATGACTGATACAGCTTTGTATTCCATGCTAAATTTATTACAGTCTATGTAACTGTAGCCATAAATCTTTCAAGAGGATCTTGCTTCTAAAGCATGAGTTAGAGTACAATATTTGCAATTTAAACACCCAATAGACCAATAATAATTCACTGTCAACCTTTATAAACCCTTTTGAACAACTTGTATTCTCATTACTAGAAAGATCATCAGAAAAAAAGAAAAAAACACCAAGCAGGCTTAGAAGCAAGATGAAATCCCTCAAGTCAAAACATGAGTTCAAAGAATAAGTTCCCTATTTTTGTATTTTTATTTATTTATTTTCTTACTAACTCTCCATTTTATCATGGCTAATAAGGCACAGAATCACCTTCCCAACTAAACAGGTACAGGATTCATGGTGAGCTACAGCCTTCAGGTAGATGCATCCAGATCTCCTGAGAACACTGACATTAAAAAAAAAAAAACCAACCACTTTTTCTTTGAACAGGCACTAAATGGATACAGCTGTAAAAGAGCAAACAAACACAGCAGAACTGTGAGGGGTTTTTGAAGGAAGCCTCTTTCCTGCCACTGTTTCCCCACACACAAGGACTTCTCAGCTTTGTTTTTTATCAGAGGATCTCAGAATGGTTTGGGTTGGAAGGGACATTAAAGATCCTCCATTTCCAACCCCACTGCCACAGTCAAGGAAAATCCAAATTAACAAACTTCTCTGTTGCAGCCAAATCTACACAGCCCCCATATCTCTTGGGGAAACCTTTTTTGAGCCTCCAGCAGCCACATTCCTTAAGCCACCCTTTGCCCTGGTCCCCCCAGCCTGGAGCCTTCTCTGCCACCTCCCTGTGCAAACATCACCTCCCTTTATCCAAAAGTTTTCCTCTTCCTTAAAAACAAGCCACAGGCACCCTCCCTCCAAGCCCCCCAAAACAAGGCACTCAGAGAAGGCTTCAAATGCCCCAACTCCCACACAGGTTGGCAGGATTTGTTTGGGGTGTTGGAGGGATTTTACTTAAAGGATGGGATTCTGATGATCAAAAGCACGTTCATTTTAAATATAGTTTTATCTTTACTGGTTCTTTGTGCTTCAGACCCTACTGGACTTTGCTGCAGGCTAGATTTTCTCTTTAATTAAGCAAGCTGACCTGGAATAAGTTAGACTTAGACTTAATTTCCTTTCAGCACTTTTTCCTACTGAAAAATTAAATGCACATAAGGGCAAATACCACTGGGTACCAGCCCATAAGCTGCATCAAAGGTAGGAAGGGCTACACAGGATCAGGAATTCTCATGGCTTCAAGGCAAACTTGCCTCAACCTTTCCCTTAATGCAGGACACCACAAAAGACTAAACCAGCTTTTGAGCTGAAAGAGTAGGATTTTAGCAGAAGGGAAGTTGGGCTAATTAATTTTTCTACAGTAGCAAAAAGCACAAAACACCAAAGAGGAAACAGAAACTTTAAAAATGTTAAGTATCTCTCTGCCAGCCTACCTTTAGATGTCCAGATGAGTCCTCCTCCAAAAACTCCAGCTCTCAGGGTCCTCCTGCACCACAGCAGAGTGAGCACAACTCCCCCCGGTCACTGGGAATTTATACTTTCTATTATTACAAACACCTGGCTCCCCTGCTCTCACCTGGGTTCAATTCTGCCCCCCCCTTCCCACTCCGGGTTGCCTCTCAGGTTTCTTCCCCCCACCTGGGGATTTGAGACTTTTGTTTTGTTTCTTCTGAAAGTTTTTTTGGTTGCACCATTTGTTGTTTATTCAGATGTTGTTAATAAAAAGCTGTTTCTTTTCCTTTTCCACGCTTCCACCTGAAGTTTCTTAATTTCTAAGTTGTAACCTCGTTAAACTAAGACACCTTTTTACCCTCCAAACTGCCACCCTCAACCCTGCACAGCTGTTTCCAATATCCCACCTGGGCACTGTGTTAAACAACACGAGCAAGAAAGAAAGATGATGATTTTACTTTTCACAGTGATCAGAGGAACTTAGAAAAAAACTTAGAAAAAGTACGAGCAGATTTTGTCCTTTGCATGATCTGATTTTTTTATAACCACAGCTGAAATTCTCTGCTCTGACTGGGAGCAATCAGCAGATAAAATGTAAACCACGAGATTGCTGCAGCCAGACCTTCATCAAACTGCTTTGGTTAACTCAGACTTCTGACACTGAGAGGACACATTCAAAATGCTCGTGGGATAAAGGACACCCTGTGAAAGTGTTCTCCCAATTGCACCCTGGAACAACACCTCACTCTAAAAGCCTCTGTACTTGATTAACATCTCACCAGGCTTTTTTACACTATTAATTTTTTACACTGTATTAATTGGCACATAAATAGATAATAGAGGCCATTACTTCTGTCTACAAAGCTTTGCCCTCACTCTCAGCTTGTCCCTGCAATGCAGACAGACCTTTCAGAAGCTGGCAAGACTCTGAGGTTTTCTTCTCCTTTCCCTGCTCTGGACAAACCAGGTGTCTCCCAGTCCTCAGATGCCTCCCTGCTCATCTTTGTGCCACTGTGGGGCTTCCCTGACTGTACTTCTAGTTGCATTGTGAACAGACTGGACAAACACTTTATCATTTATAAAAAAGGGGAATGATCACGGCCACCAGAATCCCCATACCTTGGAGTCTAAATTTATTCCATGGAGCCATCAGGATACCTGCAGGCTCAGGGTTGTCCCCCATTGCCAGGACCTGGAATCTCCCCTTGCTGGGACAGGGTGAGATGCAGGTGCTGCACTAAAATTCTCTTGCTCAAACACCTCCCTGCAGACTGAGCAACTTCCCCCAGACAGAGAATTTAGGTATTAATAGGTAGCTAAAAGGCTATTCACCATGCTTCATTTACCTTGCTGAGAGCTCTTCTAGAAAATGGGAGTGATTAAAATATCATGTGGTGTGTGATTTATTCTCTTCATGCCAGTCACAAAAGCAGCTCACAAATGCCAGTGGACACACTGTGGCACTGGAGGAATTGATTTTGCAGTGTGATGCTTTTATGAAGTAACTTTCCATATACCACAGATATATTAAAAGAGAAGGTCAGTCAAAATATCCAATCTTCTCTCAAAGGCCTTTCTCACCTGGTTTTGGGGGGTTTCTTAGGCAGAAATTCAGCATTATTTTCCTGTTTGTCTATCAGCCAGTGAGAATGTCACCTTTTTCTTTGTCTCAATATCAAGCCTGGAGAAGAAAAGGTTGTGTGGAGACCTCATGGCACCTTCCAGTGTGTGTGAAGGGGCTTGCAGGGAAGACAGGGAGGGACACTTCATCAGGAACTGGAGTGACAGAACAAGGAGTAATGGGTTCAAGCTGAAAGAGGGGAAATTTAGGTTAGATATGCAGAATAAATTCCTCCCTGTGAGGGTGGGGAGGCCCTGGCACAGGTTGCCCAGAGAAGCTGTGGCTGCCCCTGGATCCCTGGAAGTGTCCAAGGCCAGGTTGGACGGGGCTTGGAGCAACCTGGGCTGGTGGAAGGTGTCCCTGCCCATGGCAGGGGGTTGGAAAGAGTCTTTAAAGTCCTCTTCCAACCCCAACCATTCTGGGATTCTCTGTATCCAACAAGACAGTGACTGGAGTATCTAACTCTGTCTCCACTGCCTCCTCAGTGCATGAGCCCAGTGCAAGAACATGGCAGTGCAAGTTATAAACCATCAGCTTTTTAGTTCTTGATTATTTCCTTTTATTTCTTCAGGCTTGTCCAATTATGGTTCCTTTATTAAATTGTTCATTATTACAAGTTCTGCCCTCGAGCCTACTGAAAGAAGTGATAAGCCTCTCTCATTCACAGCCACAAACCTTGAACCAAGGTTCTGTGTAGCAAGAATTTCTTGCCCCCTCAACCATTGTGGGTACACCATTACTTATTTCAACTCTTGGTCATGCCACTTGTAGCTGTCACTTTTTTTTCCAGAAGCTTTTATATTCAGTTGCCCTGTCATAACTCTAAGAGAAGCTGTGGCTGCTCCATCCCTGGAAGTGTCCAAGGCCAGGTTGGACAGGGCTTGGAGCAACCTGGGCTGGTGGAAGGTGTCCCTGCCTGTGGCAGGGGGTGGGATGAGATGGTTTTTAAGGTCCCTTCCAACACAAACCCTTCTGGGATTCTCTGGTTGCATCCATGCAGTCAAGAAGCCAAGGACATTTTTCCAGCCGTGGCAGCACCAGCCCTGCAAACAAGACTGGCCAAATATTGCCAGTTGCTAGCCAAGATCTGGCAGGGCAAGTGTTGAAGCAGTGAATAACCTGCTTCCCATGCAAACAGGAAAACTGTTTTCTCGTTTAGCACAGATTCAATATGCTTTTTTTTTTTTTTTTTTTTTTTTTGCTGCTTTGTAGTAGAAAATCTGGTTTCATAAAAGTTCAACTTTAATATCAGCTGCAGGCCTTCAGGAGCTATTAGCTGATAACTCTCTGAGCTTTTGCTGTAGAGTCCCTGAGCAGCAGCACTGAAATTATCAAATCACAGCAATATGATGGAAACCCTTTGCTGCAACAGTGAATTTCTCTCCAAATGGAGCTGGACACAGTTACTTACCTTCAGTATTCACACATGTATTAGAAATCCTATCAGATAAATAAAAAGCCTGAGTCTCTTTTTTAGATTATTACAGAATAACCAACATCTGGAGGCCAACAGTCCTTCAAAATTTTAACATTTCTTTATGAAAACACACAAAACACCTGAAGTGCAAGTATTTATATTATTTAGGCTGTGCATTGATTTTCCAGCTCCTTGTTGCCAGCTGGGTGTTTGATGTGTAGGGAACCAACTCTTGGTATTGTGTGTCCGTGCAATGGGGTCTTCTGGACTAAAACACAAGATAATATTTCTGTCTGAGCACCCTGGGCTAGTGGAAGGTGTCCCTGCCATGGGCAGGGTTGGAACTGGATGATCTTTAATGTCCCTTCCAGCCCAAACCATTCTGGGATTCTGTGATGCTGTGAAATCCTGCAAAACCATCATGGCAGACTTGCTTCTGTTAGTGCAGGATGATTTGGAAAAGGTGCTGCTGCCAGACTGGTAGAAAACTAGAAAAAAAATTTCCTACTTCAAGGAAAAACACAGAAAAGTGAAGAAATTTTTTAGTTGAAATAGTTCTTTATTGATCCAAAATTTTACAGACAGGCAGATTAAATTCGTGGAATTTTATCAAAACCAAGAGCATTGGTGACAAGTGGGTTAATTTAGGAGGATGAAATGAGTTCTAATAATTTTCAATCTAAAAACTTAAACTAATTGTTTTTTTTCTACCTAGTCAACCTTCAGGAATTTTCCAGGCTGAAATAATGAAGTACCAAGACCATGTTTAGACAGAGAGGAGCAAAGGTGTAAGTTAAGCAAGAAAAGCAAACACCCAGTGGTTTCTATTCATCCTCCAAGTTGTTAAAAATAAGTTTTCCCTTCTTAATTTTGAGATGTAATCCTTAGGAGGCTCTGAAAACTGTAAATCAAATTTCCAGTATTATTTCTGCAGGCACCAGACAGGCTCTCTTGGCTCTTGCAGAGTGTTTATTAGCAGTGGACCAGTTTGCTGGTTCAGGGAGCACGTGGAGAACTGATGGATCTTGTGCCACAAGGATCAGAAAGGGGACTCCTGGGAGACTTGGAAGCCAGGCAAATATTGAAGCTGGGCTTCAGAAAGTCCTGAAACTGGAAGATGTGACTGTAAGCTGTGTGATTAGAAAATAAAACAAGTGGCTAATTGCAAAAGCCACTTGCAAAAGCAAGACAAGCTCTGAGGGTATTTCCCAGCCCCATCCCATCTGACCCCGGCAAAGCTGAATATCCTGGGCCAAGTGAGTACCAGAGCTGTGCCTCAGAACTTTCCATATCTCCAGATCCATTTTATTCTCCCTGTGGGCACTCACAAGAAGTTCTCAGTGGAGTAAGTGCTGCTTTGCCCTGATTGTTCAGATTATTTGGGATTATGATTATTGGTTCCTTGTTACTATTTCTGCACATTTCCATGTGCTTCCTGAACAGATTTTGCTCACTGCTGCACTGCCAAGGCTTTGCTGTTATAAACCCCCTCACTAGGTGTGGTACTGAGAGACTCCCTCACGCTGGAAATCCTGCATTTTCAGCATGGAAGAGGCTCTGTGTTAAACACCCTGCTCAGAGTGCTGCAGTTTTCTGAAATATGCCTTATACTAAAATATTTTGCTTTTCAGTAGCATCAATAAATACAGGTGTTTGTGATATGTGTGGTCCTGGTTTGTTTGGGTTTTTTTATGGGGAGGACGGAAATTTCTGGAGTTGAAGGAAGGAGGAGCTGTGAAAAGGAAAGGAAAGCAAACACTGAATCCTGTTTCCCTTCTGGCTGGTAGTGGGTTGAGTGAGTTGAGGCAGTTTGAGCCCTGTAATCACAGAATGGGTTGGAAGGGATCTTAAAGACCATCTTGGTCCAACACCTGCCACGGGCAGGGACACCTTCCACTAGACCAGGTTGGTCAGAGCCCTGCCCAACTTGGCCTTGAAGGATGTCAAGATTTATGTTTTATGATGGTTAGCACTTCATTCAGCATAAAACCAGCCTTTACAAAGTCAACTCATTAAAACAAAGTGTAAAAACACCCAGTCCTGGGGGCAGACGTTGGGAGTGAGGAGCTCTGCCTGCTTTTTCCAGAGCTGCCCTTGGTGTCCTGCCTGAGGTGGCATCCACTCTGCACGAGCACATCTCCAGCTTCAAACGAGGTAAAGCAATATTTAAATTAGTGTGAAGAGGCCAACAAGTCCTCCTGAGCAAGCTTGAAACAGATAAGCTTGATGTGGGGAGGAGGAAGATGTTTGCTGGGTTTAAGTTCCCCATCTTTTTTACACACCTCCCCAGAGATACCATGTTCAAATTTAAACTATAATTCTGGCCTGCTGCTTCTCCCCCTTCCTTAAACTAACACTGTGTCTGGACTGGATACCTGGATATATATCTATGTACGGGGTATTATGGAGCATAGGGAGGGTGGATATTAGGAAGAAGCTGAGGGAGCTGGGGGGGCTCAGCCTGGAGAAAAGGAGGCTCAGGGGGGACCTTCTGGCTCTCTACAACTCCCTGAAAGTTGTAGCCAGGTGGGAGTCGGGCTCTGCTCTCAAGTAACAAGCAGCAGGACAAGAGGAAACGGCCTCACGTTGCATCAGGGGAGGTTTAAGTTGGATATTATGAAAAATTTCTTCACTGAAAAAGTGGCCAGGCGTTGGAACAGGCTGCCCTGGGAAGTGGTGGAGTCACCATCCCTGCAAGTGTTCAAAAAATGAGTAGATGTGGCAATTTAGGATATGGTTTAGTGGACATGGTGCTACTCAGTCAAGGGCTGGATGTGATGGTCTTGGGGGTCTTTTCCAATCTTAATGACTCCATGGTCTACGTAACTCTCCACTCAGGCAAACAGAACCAGTTCCTACCATGTGAGTTACAGGCATTTATTTTGGAATGTATATAATATATAGATGTAGATATGACTGATAACAACAACAAAAACAAAAAAAAAAATCAAGCTTAGTCACAAATTATAACAACAGTGCTGCCAACCACGAGCATTTCGAAGTCACGAGTCAGCCCTCACAAAAACATGAGGTATTATTGTTCAGAAAAATAATGTGTGGAGTTATTTATCTTCTGCTTTTCCGAGTCTTTAAAACGAATTTAAATCATATTTTTCAAGCCTTTGTTCTTAACCATGAAGTAGAAACTTACTTCTAGTGGGGGGGAAAAGCTGAATTTCTCAGCCTGGCAGAACTCCAGGAAGGGAAAAAGCCCAAACAAATATAACGTGCGAACCGTGTTAAAACTGCGAGAGTTGGCAACACTTTGTCATAATAGAGCGTTTTTAAGCCAAAACAACTGTGTGTGACAGGGATAAGCTTGGCCACCATCACATTCCACTTCTCACATTAACTCTTTGCTGAAGCCCCTGCCTCTGAGCAGCCCTTTGTGGATGTGTTTTCCAAAGGAGGAGCTCAGGGTCAAAGCCTGCCCTTGAGCAGTGTCTGCAGAGCCGTATTTACAGATTGTACCAACGAGATATCAAAGCCCCAACACCACAGATAGCTGAGAGTAATATGAAAAAAAACTCTCTTGCCGAAAGAAAAACTAATGTAGAAGGGCAGAGGGAAAATTCATTAGCTGGTAGGGAAAAGAATAATGGGCTTTAGAGCTGATTCTTTAGATTCCTTCCAACACCAGCCGCTTCGGTAAGTGGAAGTTGCAATATTTAGGAAGGAGTAATTCCGCTGGGAAATGTTTCCCTGTTTTCAGATCTGCACATCAGTAGCTGCACGAGGCTGCCTCCAGGTGTATTCCCTGCCTGCTTCCATCAGGATATGGGATTTGATCTCACCAGAGTCCCTGGAGTGTAATTAAAATTCTGAATTCCTGCTCGTGCCTCGGCTGGCTCAGTGCAGGCTGTGTGTGTGCAGTGAGGAACACACTCCCAGAGAAGGATTTGGGAATAATGGGAGGGAATATGCCCACACTGTGTGGTTTTATTTACTCACACCCCTCTTGTCACTTGGGGAGACATCCCCGACCAGCAGAAGGAAAACAGGGCCACTCTCCTTCGCCACAACCTCTTTTTCTTTCTCCATTTCTGCTGCTGTGCATCTGCCCCAAAACTAGGACTGTGCCTGGTGCCCCTCAGTGCTGCCAGCTTGGGGGTTTGGGGCATTTTATTTGGAGTCTCTGTTCTTGGAGGTGACAGCAAAGCCCTGCTTTCCCTCAGAAAGTTTCTACCCTGACAGCATCCAAATGATAGAGAATTTTCAATGAGCTGAGGCTCAAAACAGGGAGCAAATAAAAGCCTGAAAATCCGGTGTAAAAATTAACTTTTTTATAAGTCACTCGGGTTGTCTGGGTTTTATAACTTCTAAAGGGTGTGAGGTTGATAATTCTGTATCATGGGATTTTTTTTTTTTGCCGAGACAGAAGAACTGGCAAGTAAAAAACCTCGTAGCAGCCTCCACAAAGCACCAGCTAAGTTTTTTTTCCTCTTTAAAAATAAGCTAATGCAGTGAAACAAAGGCAAAAAAAGGCCCTATTTGGTCAAATAATTCCCTTGGCTACAGCACAATTTTTTTTCTTTTTAAAGAAAATCCAATGCTGTAAATAACTGGAGTAATTTATCAGGAGATTAAAGAAAATAAGCTCACTTTCTCTGCTGAAAGAAAATGAGCTAAAATATCATTGACAGATGGCAATCTGAGGCTGGAACAGTTTATTACAGGCTGATGACACCATTTTCTCTCTCATATTTACAAGTGTATCAGGTACCTTTTACACAGCTGAATGGAAAGAACCTGTTTAGTTGAAAGCTGAGGTTTGGCTCGCTCTCCCTCATCTCAGGCAAGAGAAAAATACTCCCTGTAATGTCACAGTAAATCTGGTATTTATGAAAATGAGCCCCAGAGCCCCAGCCAGGCCAGGCACAGCTTCTCCCAAGGAAATTTAATCTTCCTGCACATCTCTCTCTGCTGGTGTCCCTGCTCCAGCAAAGCCCTGCAGCCCCTTCCCCACTCTGCTGCCTCATTCAATGTTTAAGTATCTTGTGAGAGACAAATAAACTGCTTTTTAATAGGGAAAGAGCAGCAGCTGGAGCTGGGATGTGGAGACAGCAGAGAACCACGATGATCCCTGGCACTACTGTGGCTACAGAAATGTTCTTTAGAAGAAAATGTCTTTCATTCTTTCAACTCCTTTTAGCTCTGGAGATACTCTAGCTGTGTTATAGGTAGAAGATTGATGGGAATAAAAGGGAGAAAATCTTGTTTTCAGCTGTGTTTCTTAAGCAAACAAGCTCCTGTGATCTTTTTGTCCAACACTGAGTCTTTCCCTACACCCAATCTTTCAAGACCTTGGACCATTTCAACTAATGTGACAAGCTTCCAAGATATTAGTTCCTAAATCATACATTAAAATAGGGAGTCAGGGTTAGGAAATGCATCCCACCAGCAGCTCTGCTGAGGCTGAAGCATCTTGAATTCAATTCCTATCAGGCAGCAAAAATCCAAACCAGGAGAGTCTGAGCCTGTCCTTCTGAGCCACCAAAGCTGGCAGGAGGTCAGGCTGCCTTCATTCCCCTGCTCATAAATCCACTTGTCCACACAGGGCCTGGAGACTGAAGGGACCCTGAAACACCTATGTGAGTGGTTAGGCACCAAGAAAAACCCATTTTGCTTTTCAACTTCAAAAACAAACAAATATTTTCAAGTACTGATAATAATTCAGACGGTAAATTAATCAGGTTGTGAACAAATAACAGGTCCCTGCACACATCAGCTCTGTGTCTTGTTGTGCCAATACCACAGAGTCATATAATCCCAGACTGGTTTGGGTTGGAAAGGACCTTATACTTCATCTCATTCCACCCCCTGCCATGGGCAGGGACACCTTCCACTAGCCCAGGTTGCTCCAAGCCCTGTCCAACCTGGCCTTGGACACTTCCAGGGATGGGGCAGCCACAGCTTCTCTGGGAAACCTGTGCCAGGGCCTCCCCACCCTCACAGGGAAGAATCCCTTCCTAATTTCTAATCTAAATTAAACCCTCATGAAGTAAATCTGCCCTCATGAAGTAATTCAACTCCAATTCCATAGGAGTTCCTGCAGACAATTTAAACTACTTTGCTGGAAGGAATGTGGCTGAACTAGAAAGCATAGCTTTATACCCAACCAGAGAAGTCTCTAAGTCTCTGTTAAATCAGGGAAAAACTCCTGGCTCTGTGGGATATCACCTCCTTGGGTATTTTAGCATCCTCACACACACCCATCCTTGGAGTATCTCACACCCACAGCTGTACCAGGGGTTGTCATGCAGAAGATGTTCCCAGCAGGAGATAACAGTGAGCAATTGAGGGCAAAACCAGGGTGGTATATATGGAAAAAAAAGCAGTTGCAGTTCTCTCTCAGACAGAAAGGGCTGGGAGGAAAGAGGCCAAGTCATTAAATCCAAATCTTGGCTGATGGAAGAAGGTATCTGTATCTTTTCTTCCAGGATTTTTGAGGAAGGAAATAAGTCAGTAAAACACATTTTCAGCACTGCTGCTGTGCACCATTATTGCAATTATTTAGCAAAGAGATGCTTGAGCCTAAATAAATACCGTTCTGGCTTTGATAATGGTTCTTTTAATTTGTGTAGGTTCGACGGCGCATTAAGGGCTGTGGGCACAATTATTTTCAAAGAACAGATTCTCTTTCATGAAACCATATACGGGATTTCTTTTGCTTTCTTCCCAAGGATAATAGAAAATAGCAGAAGCTTGACATCATAATAGAGTTCAAGTGCCTTAGCAGTATATCTACTCTCAAAGAATTATAAAAAACTGAGGGTAATGTACTTTTCTGAGTGCGTGGCACGGGCAGGCCTGCTTGTGGCTTTGGCAAATAAACAGACTGTTGCCTCTTGTCCATCAATCCAGGCAGCTTTTGGGATGATATAATGCTACTGATTCCAATCTGATCAGCTGCTATTGCCTAATTATATGAGCAAAACAAATCCAGACTGTTTAAGGTGGAAGGGGGAGGTGGGAGGGGGAACTGCCATAAAACACCGAGAGAGAACTGTCTCCTCTTTTCAAACATGTGGTAAAAACCAAAGAGTTGTTTTCCCCTTAAACAGGAATGCTGTGGCCATGATTCCACAGCCCTATTTACTTTTCTTTTCATAATGTGCCAGCCTGCATGCAATAAAGCTGTCAGGCACAGCTCGAGAGCAATAAATATGGGGAAAACTGTTATTTAACGGGCCAAGAATCATCTGTACTGTGTCACAGTGTATTCAGAGGGGTGCTCGGGTAAAAAGTCATTTTGCAAAATGACAATTCGTGTTGCATCTGTTTTCATCTCTCCTCCCATTCCCATTCCCTTGGTTTTCTCAGCAGGAATAGGGAGATTTCTCTGTCCCTGCCCTGCTGCCGGGAGCTGCTGCTGAAGAAGCAGGAGCTGAGGCTGCCCAGTGCACCCACACAGGGGGAAGAGAAGGAAAGGGCAGGAAGCTGGAGGGCTCTGAAGAAAACAGGATGAGAAAGTTATTCTGTTTTACCAGTCTCCGAGCAGATATGGAAACCTAAAGATCACATATATTCAGAGATAAAGGGAATGAAAGACAAACCCCTGATGCACAAGAAGCTGAAGATGTATCTGCTTCAGGTCCAACTCACGGAAAGTGTTGGTACAGTGGTCCCAGCCTGAAAAAATAGAGAGAGCCTAAAGTCTGGGACTTTTCTGTCCCACCACCACCATGGCCTGGACACTCAAGCACTTACTGGTTCTTCAGGACAAATCCCAGAGTGGTCTTTAGAAAATACGTGCGAATGCAGTCCCAGGTATGAAAACCTCATCAAGGTCACCAAAAGCATCATCTTAATATATGATTCTTATTTTAAACAGCTACTCTGAAAACACATCTCCCTTATCCAAGGTGTTCATCTCACAACTCAGAGACAAAGCTTTCCAAACCATCCTGATGTAATGGCTTGTCTTCAGAACCCAGAGCTCCAGGTGGAAATGCTGCACACCAGGATTTGCAGCGAAGGCTCCAGGAGGCACCAGTGACCCAACAAAGGTCACTCTGAGCCAAAGCACCCCAAGGAAGAGGAATGGTGACCAGAAGGATGCACAAAAGAAGTGAACCAAGGGATTTTCTAGCCACATGAATGTGGTTTGTCAAAAGGAATAGGAATAAAATAATCACAGGGCTTCGATCTTCTGTTGTGCTCCCACTGCCCCCAAGTGATTTGCTCTTTTGAGCATCTACAGAAGATTAAAAGACAGTGTAGCATCTGGCCAACCCTCCTTTCATGAAAAGAAATGGATTCCTGAAAAATCCCATTGAATAATATTAGGTTTAACAATGATATATGGGGGAAACAACCAGGTAGTGTACAGATCTGAAACCAGCCACCAGCACTGCTTGGTTCAGGAATCATATTTATTTATGTACTGAGATTATCAAGTGATAGAATGACTGGATGGATTGTGTTCTATCTGCAGTCACAGACAGCCAAATGGGCTGCAGATACATGACATTTGATTCAGGACTTTTACAGCTACTTGGCAGGACTGTTTTGTTCCGGGAGCATCAGCAGCCCTATAAATAAGTTATTGATTTTAATTTGTGGGCAGAATATTGTTTAATCTCTGCAAATCGCCTCCTGTTCCACTGTATAAAGTCAGCAGAAGGAAATAAAAGTATTGAATATCTGCTAAATTGCACTGGGTTAAAAATCTGCCATCAGTGACATTTTACCCTTCAGAACCAATGTTCTAAATTGAGTTTCTTCCAATGGTGGCAGACATCCCCTCACACAGTGTCCCTTGAAAGACTGTGGGATTTCAATGATAGATAATAAACCAAATAGTTCTGCCTTAACTGTGGCTCATTTGGGGACATTCCATGGGGTGTGGGGCAGCAGACAGGCTCACCATCACTGTGGGTGGTCCCTGGAGTGGGAGAGGGTTTTTTGGAGGAACTGGTTGGGTTCTGCTCTAAGGAAACTGTCAGGACAAGGGTTCTCTCTCTCTCTCCCTTGAGGGTCTTTTTTTACTCCCCTGATGCTACCCAGTAAATTACTAAAACACCATGTCTCAAGTGACCAATTATCTGCCAGCCCCAGAGCACTGCAGTCCAGAAAATTCAAATTCACCTCGATGCAAACACAGAATTTTAACTCAGCCACACTCGCATCTGATTCTGCTTCTCATTTGCAGTTTTGGCATAAAGAGCTGAGGTCTGGAAGTCATTGCCCTGGGGAAGCTGAAGTGGCTTGTGATGGAGCTGTGTTGCTGAGGTGGCTGCAGGACCACCACAGGGGTACAGCACTGCCCTTCCCTGTGCCCTTGGCTGCCCCCCACCATCATCACTGACTCAGCCACCAACAAGGTTCCCCACGGCCTCACCACCACCAATCACCTCCATAAGAATCACAGAATCATAGGCTGGTTTGGGTTGGAAGTGATGTTAAAAATCATCTATTTCCAACCCCTTGCCATGGGCAGGGACACCTCCCACCAGACCAAGTTGCTCAAATCACATAAACCAGGCACTGAACCCACCCTATGTGGGGTCAAAACGCTCAGCCAGTTCATTCTAGTCAGTGCTTAGAAGTCTTTTTAGTAGGAACCTGGAGTAGAAAATTGGTTTGGAGCTGGGCTTTTGGTCTATGCATTGTGTAGAGGGAGTAGAATGAATGTATCACTTTTACTTTTTGCATTTATTTGTTATTGCATTTTACCTGGAGTCAAGATAGAATTGCCAACTGAAACCTGGAAAATCCCACTGACTATTCCCCAGCTTGCTTTTTCCAGCTATAGGATTAACTATTATAATACCACATTTTCAAGTAGCCTTGCAATTCAGAAAGGTCCTGTTGAGAAAAGTGTTTTCAAATTAACCTTTGAAATTACAGCCGCTCACGGCCTTTCCCCAACTTGACTCCTGGAGCAAAGCCTGTCTCCCTTGAAATTCCATTAAAAATGCCAGCCAAATGAACCCACTACAGCTCTAACAGCTCAAATTAATGTCAACATGTCAGGACATATGTCTAATTTTAGTTTGGAGACTTGAAGATTGGAATCCTCATTATGGGCCCCATCAGCTGTTTCCAAACAGCCTTCAGGTCTAAAGAGATTCATTTTAAATGAGGAACATCAAGGTAAACCTCACAGAACTGTTCAGATGGTGCATTAATTCCAGTCACTTTGCCACATCTATGATTATCATCACTGTGGATTCAATCAGTTACTCAAACTTGCTACTGGTGCATTTCCTAGGCCTTTCCACACATCTTTTCTCTCCACAGCAAGGGAGAACATTCCCTGTGACCTTCAGGTGGGATTGATGGGGGTGAGGATCTCAGCTAAGTGCAACCTGCTCTGCTCCACCCTGATGTGCCAGAGCTGTGAGAAATCCTTGCCCATCTCCTGATCCGGCCCACTCAGCACAATGGGACCCCTGAGAAGGGCTGAAATGGAACTCCAAATGGAAATACTGAAAGTATTAAACCCCTCAAATTGCCTGTACTTTAGTGCAAAACCCAGCCCTAATCTATATGCATATTGAGTCTGGTACATGGAAAAGGAGGGTTGCACTTGTATTACAGCAGTGCTGAGAAACTCCTGTTGGTATTGAAACCCTCTGCTCTGGATGACATATATACAGGCAAAGCAGCAGACAGGCCTTTTCACAGATTTCCTGCCATTTAGCTGTGGATGACACAAAGGAATGGAACAAACAGGAAGGGAGATGGATGGGAGTGACGTGAGATCACAGAGCTGTGCACAACCGAAGCATATGCACGACCTGATTCTTAGACAGTCTGCTTATAATCACTGCCTAATCTTCCCTCTTCTGTCTGTTCTGAATTTTATAAGTATTTTTAGCTAATTTCTCCCTCTTGATATGCAACTTCCAAAATAGAAAAGAAAAAAAACCCAAACCTCACTTGTCCTCTGCTCCCATTGTCTCTCACTGCTTTCGGGAGAATCCTTGTTTTTTTCCAGGTTTATACACATTTGATGCTTCTGAATATGGGTTTGAAAATTTCTTACAGCTGAGCCTCTGTGTTCTCAAGCAAAATAGTGCTGCTCAGTTTCTGTCAATAAAAGAAAAAATAAATCATAAATGACCTTTTGACACGGCTGAGACACCAGGGTAGACTCCACTGTGTGCAAAACTTCCAGGACTCTGTCAAAACTAATATTTGTTGTTCTCAGCAACATTTCAGTTATTCGAGGCAAACCTGAGAAATGCTGATGGGTGCAAAAATGAACCTCAGCTGAAACTTCTCACAGTGAAGAAAAGCTTCTGTGCAAATTCTGGAAGAAAAACTATCAAGGCCCTTTCTGAACTCAGGCTAGAGGAAGGAATAATGTACTATATATTAGGGAAAAAGGGAATATCAAAAGCCTTCATCTAGCCCATTAATCATGCTGGAAAGCTGCTTAGTTATGGATATGGAGTTTGCTTGGGAGCAGAATAACAGATCACGGAATCATGGAATGGTTTGGGTTGGAAGGGACCTTAAAGATGATCTTGTTCCACCCCCTGCCATGGGCAGGGACACCTTCCACTGGACCAGGGTGCTCCAACCCCATCCAACCTGGCCTTGGACACTTCCAGGGCTGGGGCAGCCACAGCTTCTCTGGGAAAACTGGGAAACCACCAGGACCATCTCAAAGCACTGCAGTGTGTGTGCACCTGCACATCTGCACACACCTGCACATCTGCACACACCTGCACACACCTGCACACACAGAAAAGAATGCCAAGGGTCACTGGAAGACAAAGAAGTTCCTGAACCATTTGAGTATTAATTTTCTCCATTGTGTTTATTGAATTATTTGTCTCAAGTGCTAAATTGCTGAGGGCTGCTGTTTGCCCCTGGATGGCCAATGCCAAAGGGAACATTCCCAGCACTAACAATCACATTGACCTGAATTCTGTGCTCTTGCCCCCACAGTTCTGTGGGCAGTGCATGGAATAGACTGAGAAGATTTAATTGGCTTTTAAGGAGAAATTACCCAGAATGTCTGGCTCGAAAAACATTTTCTGAATCAGCTCCAAAGGTTTCTTAAGAGCAAGTCAGGCCATCAGAGACAAATTAATGGGTAAATTTCATGTGAGATGGTCAAAGTACATGATAAATGCAATTAATAAAGCACTAGATTAGATTTTGACATTCAATCCTGGACAGTGGATAAAGTGGGAAACTGCTCTTCTGTGCCAGGAGCAGTCCAGCAAACCAGGGGCACTCGTGATGCTTTCCTTTACTTTGCCTCTGGAGTTATCTCCAGGATTAGGACAGCCTTTCCCTGGACATACTGTCACCTCTTGCCCCAGCCCAGCTCCCTTGGCAGTGGCTCCAAAGGAAACTGTAATCCAGCCTACTCCTGCTCTTCTCCAAGCCTTTTCCACCTTCCAGCCAAGTTCTCCACAGCTAGAGAAAGCAAAACAATACCTGTTCTTCCCATCCACAGTCTGGAGCAAGTTGTCCCAAACCTGAACCTCTCAAAAGCTTTCCCCTTGTTGGACTTTTTCCTCAGGTCCTTTTTTTTTTCCTTCATGGATACTAATAAACCCAGCAGGAATAATTTCAACTGAACATGACCTAAAGCAGGATTATTATATTTACTACCATCAGCAAATACTCATCAGGTGAAAAGTAGGCTGAGGAGCAAAATTAAGTGGGGGAGTAAAAGTAGGCTGGAGGTGGAAACACGGACCATCTGCCTGATTTTATATTTTATGCAAAGTAACCAGGAGTTTTGCATGTGTGGGACATGATGAGAGAAAAAAAAAAAGGTTGTGCTGGGTGTAAAAGTGCCCTGAACACTTCAGCTATGGACAGATGCAGCATCTCCCTTTAAAATATTGCCCAGACTTGGCAAGGGACTGGAGGAAAGGCAGAGGCAGGTTCTTCAGCAGGGGGATTTACAAACTTGAGCTCCTCAAGCTGCTGCTGGACAATCAGTGCCTGATGGAGAGGGGTGGGCTGTTCTCACCACAGGCCGTGTCAGAAGCCCTGTGTCTGCCCTTCATTAATATCTGAAGCATAAATACTCTTTCCACGAAATACACTTGGCATGAAATACAATCCTGCAAACAGCACTTCAAATCTACATTCAAAAATGCACCAGCATTTCAAAGCTCATGAGAGTCGCTGTAGTGTTTTGACAGATCCCTGTAAACACTGTGGCCATTTCACAGTTACCTCAGGCTATCTTTTCATCTCCAACATGCTTCAGCCCCCTTTAATGTAATATTTAGACCGATGTTGTTATTAGATTTTCCCTGGATGAAAGGATCTATGAATGTAAATGCCACTTGCTAATTCCTGGTAGTACAAAATAATAGCATTAGTACATCGCACAATAAGAAAAAAATTAAGCTGGTAATTTATAGTGCTGAATTAGATACAGCAACAAAAGAGAGAGGCAATTACATACCACAGTCAAATCTTCAGTGCACAGACTTAAGCATTCCTGTCTTTAGTGTTCAATTAGGGTGAAATTTACTTTCAATATAAGACATAATGCACCCCCTGCAAAAAATGTAGGATTTCATCTCATCTGCCTCCATGCAAAGTCTTTTTTATTCTGGCAAAGCTGAAGGTTTAGCTCTAAAGAATAATTTGATTTGCATTACACATTGCACTAACAGGCTGCAGTGAGCAGATTTATCTGCTGAATGAATATGTTCTAATAGCTCTGATGATCTGTCTTTATAGTATCATTTGATTAACAACAAATTTATTCTCTTGGCAGCTGTGTTCCTTAATCAGATATTCATTAAGCAACAGCGTATAAATATGCATAAATGTCAGATTTATGGATCAGAGACTGCAATAATTCCATTTAAGAAAGGTGGATTGTCTATACTTCTAATTAGTTTCCCTTTAAATAGGCTCATCATATCTACACATTTGTCCGTGTCCAGGGCCTGATTTTCAGAGCCAAGTGTGCCTGTCCAATTGGGCAGCATTCCCTTCCTCTGGAGCCTCATTGGAGTCCTTTAACAAGCCCTTTCAGACCTGCTGCTCAATTATATTGGACACCACATCACCATTTCCCTGGTTTTATAGG
This sequence comes from Manacus candei, assembly GCF_025592945.1. NCBI lineage: Eukaryota > Metazoa > Chordata > Aves > Passeriformes > Pipridae > Manacus > Manacus candei. The sequence continues at coordinate 3,800,348 of NW_026138105.1, read as the reverse complement.
GGGTTCACTTCCAAAACTGAGTAATTCACTTATTTGCACATACACATACTTTGCACCTGGCCAGTCTCTGCTTTTCATTCCATAACCTGGACACGCAGAAATAAGTGCTGGCAATGCACATGCACTGGCAAATGGCAGAAAAAGAAATTACTGAAGAGAATATCTTCAGTTAAACTGATCCTGGTTGTGATATAATGAAAAAGGATCATACTTACCAGGGAGAAATATTCTGTCTGTGGAATTCAACCCAGACTTTTAAGGTAGGTTATAGACTAAGTTGATGAAAGTACTTTTACCTTTCTTTTTTGAGCAGAGCCACTTTTACACTTCATGGGAGGCTGGAAGTTAAAAAAAAAAAACACCAATGGATGTGAAATAACCCTTGGTTTATCAGGGATAAGTGCTGTTATTTTGATATCTGTACAGGAGGTAACAGGACTGGAGCTGTCAGACCCCTGTTAAAGTAAAAACTGAACTGGCTGTGAAGGCACAGCCAGTTTGAACAGTGTTAGTGGCCTCTACTTCAGTGCACTACAGGTACCCAAGTTGAAATTTAGAGCACCTGCATCCAGAAGATAAAATTGTCTGCCAAGAACTACAGAGACCTGCAGAGAACTGTTCAGAGTAGCTACATTAAAAACCCAAAGAGGCGTGAATGCCCTCCAAATTACCCAGCTCACTCGGTTGAAATAATTTTGGCATTTGGTTTAAAGTTTTCTGGGAAGGAATCTGGTGACTGGAAAGGAACATCAACCCCCTGTAAGTCCTTCCATGGAAGAGAAACCTGTTGCATGTTGCAAGTGCTCGGCCCCAGCTCTCCCTGCGCAGTCCCCAACACCTCTCCAGCTACTCTCCAACCCAGCAGCTGAATGGCATCTCTTTACCCTCCAGATCACCGGGAACTGGGGCACGTGGAGAAATGCAAAGGCATGGATGTGTTTGTTGTGCCCAGGGGTGGCATCAGAGGGAGGTACATTTTGTTTCCCCGAGGCTGGAGCGCCGCCGTCCCCGCGCAGCGGTGCAGGTGACAGGCTGACACACAGCACGGCAGATTTATGCCACCTATTTCATTTTAATGAAGTACCAGACACAGAACCCAGGTAAGAACAAAGATGCCTTCCCTGCTGCTCCACAGGCTTTACTGGAGCGTGTTAAACTCCCGACACTGCGCGTTGTAAACGCTGGAGGTGCCGAAGCTGCAGCTTTGCATCTTAACTGAGTCCTTTTCCCGTGGTTTGTCCTTTTAGTCACACACACAGAGGTTCCTCACCCATCCTCTGTGCCACTGCATGAACTGACCTGAACCTGAAGCAAGTTTTCACAAACCAAAAGAGTTTGACTTCCAGCAAGATGTTCACTGTAACTCTACAGAACCGGCCCGTGGTTTTGGAGCAGAAGGGATTAAAGGTCTGCTGCAGATTCCCTGACTGTGCTGTCCAAATACAGGTGGAGACCACTCCCTAACCCTGCTTTCATTCCTAGCTGGGATAATTTAAATAAAATCTGGAAAGTTGCATGCAGGTCCCAGAGATCCAAACCATGTTTCAGCCCTGTTCTGGGATATCCAGCTGTGGCTGCATTGCACCCACGGAGGGGAAGCAGATTTTGTACACAGAAGTAGTGTGCACATAAATTAATAGCTAAAATCACCCTCCATGCAGTTCCAGTTGGACTGCTTTTTTTTATTATTATTATTAAGTTACTTATCTATTGTCTTTCAAATATGTAGGAGGCTCAGGGAGACTGATCCATGACCATTTAATATACAGCACATTGTTGTGTGTGGAGATGGATATGAGAGTAATAGTTCCTTGCAATATTTAAGTCTACTGAGCCCTGCAGATCTCTTCTAATATCACTTGATTTATCAAATCTGATTTGGGACTTATAGCCTATATAGAGGGAGTTCTCAAATTCCTAATCCATTTGGCAATAAGTATCTTCTCTGCTTTACTACTTCATCTTACTTACTCACTGATCTGAAGGGTTGAAGCCTTAAACTCGTTTATCAAGGACAAAAAAAAAAAAAGTATTTTATGATGAGTTTTGACAATTATATATATGTCCCATTCCAGGGAGTAAATAAAATATGAGTGCCTATTTGCTGTGCCACTTAATGCAGGCCACCAAACTGATGACCTGTGATGGAAGATGTACAAGGCTGCTGCTGAGAATACAGAACTGGAAGCACTTTGGCACTCATCATGAAAATCAGAGTTTCCAACCTAATTTTTGCTACCCTGTGCTCTTTTCTGCAACAGAGAGTTCTCTGCTACGAGTGGTTCCCAGGCTCCCTAAGAGCCCCATTAGGTTCCAGCCCAGGCCCTTGAGTGCTCTCAATCCAGCACTCTCCTGCTGCCTTGTCCAACCACACCGAGTCCTGCTGCTCGTTCTGCCCTCCTTGAGACCCTCTCCCATCACCCAAGTGCTTTTTTAAAAGCAATATTCTAAGGCTGACTTCACTTTTTCATTTGAAACGGACTGGTTTTGAGTGAGTGGATGTCTGGCCCTCTTGTCTTTCACTTAATGACTTAAAAAATCCAATAAACAGAGCAAGCCAAATTACAAATACAGAATAAAAAGCACCAGGCCCTTTATTTCTTGCTCAGAGGCAAGTTGTGCAACTTTAATTTAACAGAAAATGATCAGCTTTATGACTAGATGTGTTGCAAATAAACTGACAACCTTTATACAATACAATTACTCTATTTTATGTGATATTATTATTATCTGAGCCATCTGACACTCTTATGGCTCATATAAAAATTCCTATTTTAGTGCAACTGTGCTTAAATAGATCTCTTTGTACTACATGAAATAACCCCCTCCTCTCACCTTAACATTTCCAGCCTCCAAAATATACAGAGCTCTATCATAATCCTTTCCTCCTCAAAGAGCTGGATTTAATATCTTGGTCCCAGAAAGTGTTTCCACTGATTTGAGTGACTATTAGATCATCCCAAAAGTGTGCCTATGGAAACAATTCAGCCCCATGGGACTGGAAAGAAGGTTTCCCTTAAGCTAACTGATATTTTTGACCAAAAAAAAAGGGAATTTTCTGGATGGAGGATCATGGCAGTTCAGCTATTTTGCTTCTGTTCCCTAAATAAATTCATTCAAGTGGCTGGCACTGAGCAGCACAGGCAGACATACCCATTCATTATCATCTTGCCTCGCTACATGTCACATATTTAATTCTTCTGATCCTTCCTCTCAAATCTCTCCTCAACCCTGGGATCCTGTTAGCAGCTCTTCCCCTTGTTCAGTACAAATCCCCCAAGAAAACAGGCAGGTAACTGCCATTGTGTTTGACAATCACTTAAAAGCAGGGAAATTTTACCCGCTGTGTTAATTCACTCTTTTTGCCACTCGGCAAAAGGCAGCCTCGCCCTCCCTCTCGCTGCCCTGGGGACGAGGTCAGCTTTGATCTGAGGTGGCACAAGGGGCATGAGTGCCCTCAGTTCCCAGCCCCTGCCCAGGGCAGCATTCCCACCCTCCACGTGCGGCCGGAGCGCGGAGCTGGGTCTCTCCGTGCCATGATCCAGCGAGAGCAGGGCTGGCAGATAAAGGTACCTTTATCCTCTGCTCTCTTTTATCTTCACCCTGACAATGAATCATTCAAAGCACGAGGAGAGGAGACAGGCAGAGTCAAGCCAGTTGTGTTCAATCAACGCTCCAGATCCGGTGGCACCATTCCCGGCACAAGGATCACGTGCACCCGCTCTGAGGGACCCTCACCACTGCTGATGGTGTTGCCTGCCCTGTCAAGAACACATCCCCTGAGCTGAACCTCTTCCAGGCATGTGGGGAAGATGTATGATATCTGCCTTTTAATTCTTCCACCCCAGGACTCCCCAGGGCAGTGGGCACGGCACCAAGGCTGACAGAGCTCAAGAAGTATTTGGATGATCCTCTCAAGCACATGGTGTGACTTTTGGGGATGGTCCTGTGCAGGGCTAAGGGTTGGACTTGATGATCTTTGGCCCTTTCCAACTCAGCACATTCTGTGGTTCTGTAGTCAGAGAATCACAGAATCCTAGAATAGGTCAGGTTAGAAGGGACCACAGTGGGGCATCTGGTCCCACCTCCCTGCTCAAACAGGGTCACCCCAGAGCACACGGCACAGGATTGTGTCCATACAGTTCTGGAATATCTCCAGTGAGGAGACCCCACACCCTCTCTGGTCTCTGTTCAGAGCTCAGTCACTGCCCAGCAAAGAGGTTCTTCCTCATGTCCAGGTGGAGCTTCCTGGGCATCAGTTCCTGCCCGTTCCTCCTGTGCCATTGCTGGGCACCACCTGCCTGTGCCCCACGTTCTGACCTGATGCTGGGGTTGGATGTAGAGTCAGGAAACACAGATGAGATGAAAACTGCCTCCTCCAAGAGATGTGGGGGGGTCTGGGAGAGGCACTGGGGGGCTCAGCCCCCCAACAGAGGCTCCTGCCAGTCTGGGGGGAAGAAACCCTGTCTAGAGGAAGGTGTCCCTGCCCACAGCAGGGGTGGAATGAGATGAGCTTTAAGGTCCTTCCAACCCAGGCCATTCTGTGATTCTGTGATAAACCCAACCCTCCAGGGTGCATCAAATTGTTGATGTCACCTTGACAGGAGGCTGTGACTAAAACAGCCCTTCTCTAACTGCACACACCTTCTCTTGTGTGTGTCAAGATGAGCAGTTGCCTCTTTTCTTCTGTATTAGCAGGACTGAAAATTCCTGTGTTCTTTACAGCACTTATCCCTTTCCAGCTGCTTCCAGTGTGTGATCCAAATCATTTAGCTGTGTATCAAAACCTGTTTTCTCCTGAGCATGCATGGAAAACACTTTGCTTTTTTAGAAATAAATGCATTGTTGTGGTAAACATGATTTTTTTTCCTGAGCTCTTTTTAATTAAGATAATTAAGAACACATTATAAAAGAGATTATTAGTAGGAAACAGCAAGTAGTAAACCTATTAGGTTTCTTCTACAAGATATTATTAGGTTTCTTCTACAAGAACTGCAGGCACAAACACCCTGGACATTCCCTTAACACCATGAAGTCTTGATATTTGGTCACAGTTCTTTAAAAAAGGTCTGTGATCTAAGGACAATAAATGCTATTTACTCTGCATAAAATCATGGAAAATCCTGAGGTGGGAGGGACACACAAGGATCATCCAGTCCAACCTCTGGCTCTGCACAGACACCCCAACAATCCCACCCTGTCCCTCAGAGCGTTGTCCAAACCCTCCTGGAGCTCTGGCAGCCTTGGGGCTGTGCCCACTGCCCTGGGGAGCCTGGTCAGTGCCAACCACCCTCTGGGGGAAGAACCTTTGCCTGAGATCCAACCTGACCCTGCCCTGGCACAGCTCCAGCCCTTCCATTGGGTTCTGTCACTGCTCATAGAGAGCAAAAAATTGGTGCCTGCCCTTCCTTTATCTCTCATGAGGAAGATGTGGAGTGCTATGAGGTCTCCTCACAGTCTCCTCTTCTCCAGCTGAACAAACTTCAGTACAACTGCATGAAAAGGTCAAAAACCATTTGTCGATATTTAGTGTGTTGAAAAGGAAAAAAAAAGGGGGGGGGGGAATGACCCCCCAAAAAACTATAGAAGCAGTCAGCATTTGGGGATCTTTTAAAATAAAATAAATAAATAAACTAAAGGGAAGGTGATCAAGTGTTGTGACATTGGATAGAAAGGTATGAAGAGGAAAAACTGTGTTTACCATAACAGCAAATCTTATAATTTCCTGGATCCCTGATGCTCTTGCGACTTCATATGATCCTGTAAAGCATCTTGGTTGATTCAGAGAAATTACTTCTCTGGCTCCAACACATGAGTCAAGCCTGAAGCCACCCTCAGAAGAGAGCTCTGGTTCCTGCTATCACCACTTGCCATATGTCTCCTCCTTCTTCCTCCACCTTCTCAGCCTCGTTTACTATGGAAACAAAGCTCGTGTGATCCCACTGTGTTTCTCAATCCTTTCACCTCACACACAACTCCTCAGCCTGGAGGTCTGTCTTGATCAAATTTTGGCAGAACAGCAGAAAGCTCAAAGACAACTGGATCCTCACCAGTGGTGTGAGGATGGGCAGCTGGGAGAAGGGGAAGGAGGAGTAGGAACACATTAATGCCCCCTGTAAGTGCCCAGCATGGGGTGAAGGGTTCTATATGGGTTAGTGATACTGGGCACAAGGCAGCTGCTGTAAGATCACAGGACAGTTTGGGTTAGAAAGAACCTTAAAGACCATTGGTTCCACCCCCCTGCCACAGGCAGGGATACTTTCCACTAGACCAGGCTGCTGAGAGTCCCAAGATAAGGGTCTTAAACATGCAAGAATCTGCACTGTAATCTTCCCAGGAAGGATATTCAGTCAAACACTGGACACACATCCCCAGAAAATGAGGCTTCAGTAATTTTTAGTCCCCACAGATCTACCTGTATTTCCTATTCTCCTCTTTTATCTTCTTCTGTTAGAACCAAAAAGACAGGGTCAGCCAGGCGACACTTCACTATCTCTTTGCAGCACTGCTGTGTTTGCTTCTGAAAGTGAAACTAAAAGCAAAGTTTCAGTCTCCCCACATCAGTGCTGATCAGATCACAGGCTCTCTCTGCTTCTCCACCCGTGTGACTGCCAGGAAAACTCCGTCCTGCAGAAGACAGAGGATGCATCTTTTCTTTGCTAATCTCTTCACCCTCCCATTTTTTCTTGGTTTTTTTTTTTTCTTTCTTCTTTTTCGTCCCCCCCCCCAGGCATCAGAATTAGATTTCACCAGGAACAATAGCAGCAGCACTAACATCAGCTCCACTGTCTCTACTAACTGTTCTTTTCTCCCAAATATTTTTTTTCTGCACCACCTGAAAGTGTCCAAACCTGAGCTGTCCTTAGAAAAACCTCTCTCAATAGCTAAAGGAAAAAGGATTAAGGAATATTGTTAGAATGAAACCCTTCCTTAATACCTAACATCTTCAATTCTTTAACTATTTTTTTTTCTTTTTCCTATATCTCTAATGACAGGTTAAAAAGATCTTTAAGGCTGATTGTTGCCATGGGATTAAGCAGCCTGGAGTCTCTTAATTCAACTCTCAACAGTTTGTTTAACTAGTTAGTGTGCAACACTAGCAGGGTCGTGCCAACATCCTTATTTCAGCCCTGTTTTCAAGGAAAATAATTGAGCTACTCCTGACGACTCACAGTTAAACTTAAGCTGAGGTTACCAAGTAAAATTTCTGTGTCAAAATGGCTGAATCCCCAAAAAATTAAAATCAAGGTGAAATAAGTATACAGAATGTCTCATGATGCCATCAGACTTCTGCTAATTTGGGGTCTGATTCAAAGTGACTTTTCAACACTGAAAATTGACATTATTCCTTTCCATGGGTAGTGGGGGAAGGTGGAGCAAGGACTGTGTTTGTGCCATGTCTGGAATTCCATGACACTTTCCTTCCTAGAATGAGTTCTGCTTTTTCAGGTTATGCATTGATATGTTGGGAATGGCTTCAAACTGAAAGAAAGTTGGTTGAGATTAGATGTTAGGAAGAAATTCTTCCCTGTGAGGGTGGGGAGGCCCTGGCACAGGGTGCCCAGAGAAGCTGTGGCTGCCCCATTCCTGGAAGTGCCCAAGGCCAGGTTGGATGGGGCTTGGAGCAACCTGGGCTGGTGGAAGGTGGGATGAGATGGACTTTAAGGTCCCTTCCAACCCAAAGCATTCCATGATTTTATGATACTGGATTCACCAATGATCTACTGAGGAGACTTAATTAAATTTGATAAGCTATCAGATGATAGATAAACTCAGTCTTGCAGTTCAGCTGCACTTCACTCATGCTAAAAACAATCTACCTGTGTGGATCTACTCTGTGCTACCACAAGTGGTGTAAAACAAAATTGCCTTTATGTAAAGGATGACAATTTGAATATCTTATACGTGGGAGATGTGCATACCAGGAATATATAGGCCCCTAGAAGTGCAAAATACTGTCACTATAAATCTTGATTTGATTTGTAACTGTTGAGCTGGAAACCTATTTTAAATTAGAGCTCTTGGGGGAAGGGGTTACCTGTTTGGTTTTAATTTTCTGCAGTCGTTCAACCTTTGCAACTTCAGAAAAAAAATCACAGATATCTGCAATATTTCCGAAGAGCTGTGTATGTACCCTGTATGCAAACTAGGTAGCAAACAGTTGTAATTAACTGTGCCCTTGTAAATAACTCATGAAAGTGAAGTTAAATACATGTAGCTGTCAACAACTGCATAACCAGGAGCCAAACAATATGACCGTTCATTTAGAGAAGTACCATAAATGTCAGCTGTGGAAAAGTAAGTCACTTCTGTGGGCACAGGAAAGGATATCAGAATCAAGCAGTGCTGAACTTCATAACACTGCAAATCTGAAAGGGAAAGTCCCAGGGTGAAGGGGGGAGTAGAGTCAACAGCCGAGAGCTGAGCTGAGCTCCCGCTCCTTCCAGCATTCCCAGAGCTCTCCCTGCTCCACAGGGGCTTGTTCTACAAAAGAACCAAACCATTAGCTCCCAGTTTAAACCAAAGAAGAGAACAGGCCGAATTGCAGCGAGGATCCTGCACAACAGACCTCCCCTGTGTGATTAATGAGGGGTTGAGGAAGATGAATGCACGCGGGCTCTGAGCGAGGCAGCACCGCCTTGGAGAAAGCTTTTGATGAGAGGAAATGCTCGGTTTTAAGACCCCTCTGGATCCAAGGCAGAGACAAAAGTTCCATTCAGTTCTGCTCTGTGTCTTCACAACTTCAAACTGCTGCAAATGGCTGAACAGGAAAGAGTTCACACTCTCGAGACTCCGTAATTTGCTTGATGAATGCTTTAAAAAGAGATGGGCTGGAAAAGAAGATCAGTGATTTAAGCAAAATATAGTAGTCACATCACTTCTGGTATCAAGAGGCAAGGCAGATGATTCCAGATGATTCACAGATGAGAAAGGAGCTCAGCTGTAAAGGTGGGAAGCTGGAATAAGAATGAGCCAACGTTTCACGAGGAACATGTAGAAAGAACACTGCCTGTTTTGGGAGAACAAGAGAGGATTCCAGTACTGGTTACTAGACATCCAATTATATCAGATATTTTCAAGGCAAGGGGAAGAAATGAAGAGGAATAATTTTACTCAAGGCAGGGTGATGAAAACCACTCCATTCTGTGCCCTTGGATCCAGAGATTGGCACAGAATTTGTGGTTCCTTCCTTTTCTTCTTGTACTAAGGTTTAGTTCCTGACAGTTCCCAGTCCCTCCCCTCTCTTCTATCTGGAAATTTCTAAATTCTGTGCACTAGCTCCCAAGATAAAGAAATCTTTACCACCCAGTGTTCACACTGTTTTACTGTGAGGGGGACAGACTCCAGCAGTCACCCATGGAAGCAATCTTTGCAACTCCTGTTTTGGAATTACTGCTGAAACCTTTTTTTCCCCCTTTAGTTCTGTTTTTAATCAAGCCTGAAATTTTCTTCCTTTAAAAAAACCCTTTAAAATCTTCTCATTTTCTCTGGATAATACATCTCTGAACTACATTGTTATACTCTAAGAAAAGGACTATTTTCTGTCACTTGGAAACCCACGCCTCATTTTGAACTGAAATAAACCCACTAATAAAATTAATCAGAAGCACTATTCCTCTAGAGAGAGCCAGGGAAAATATGATGGGTTATAAACTGAACCACAGGTTTCCAATAATATACCACAGTCAATACCAAGGAATAAGACCTGCACTAGCTGGGACACAGCAGATCTCAGCAGAAGGTGGGGAAATTACTGCAGGAAAGCAGCACAGATAAGGGCAAAGAAAAAAAAAATAAAAATAGGAAGTCCAGATAATAAAAAAGTTGTAAGCACATTGAAATTCCTCCAGAGCATCTGCAAAGCCCCTTAATTCCTTGTCTATTGTTCAAGAGAGAAGCTTCAGTTTTGAAATGGGCTAAAATTGCTGTTGTTGGCACATCCTTTTGGGGCATCCCGTTCCCAGTGCCCGGTTTCCAGGAGAATAAAGCACACACACATATCCTGTTAGAGTTGATTATTTAACAGCAGTGAAATTCAGGCTGAAGTGCTGAGAGCACAACTAACACGACACCTAAATTACCAACCTTGGATGAAAATTGGAATATCACTTCTGCCTGAGCCTCCTTTCAAGCTTTTCTGTAAAATAGAGATACTTATGGCAATTTCCTAAGTGTGAAGGGAGGGTCAGCTAGTGTCAGCGAGGTATTTTAGATTTGTAAACCACTATCTGTGCCAAAAGTTAATGTCAGATGCCTGCAATGAAAGTGCAGGGCATGGCTAATGGAAGGAATATTAGACAACAGACAGCAGACTTTGTTTTGAAATTTTTATGACTGAGAGATGAACTGACAGAAGCTGACAGTGATGAAAAAAAGGTACTGCTCTGGAAGCTGGCCAGGATTTCTGAAGCTGCTATCAACAGAAAGGTAACAGATGCAGCATTTCAGTAACAGGCCATGAGAAAACACAGCCCCTTCATACAGGGGCACCAACACTTGTTTAACCTCTTTCAGAACGCTGAAAATTACAAAATATTAATATTTAGCTACAGAAAGAGACCTAACGGTGGTCATGATAAACTGATATTTACCAAGTAACTAATGTTAGTGTCTGCTGTGAGTTCCACTCAGCTTTGGCAGACTGTTGCAGTTACCCAAGCCACAAACAAGTGGTGATGCTGCAACCAGCCTGACACCAGCATCGGTGCTGTTGGGAACCCTTCGTGAATTTATGACACAGACCATGGTAAAAAAGGAGCTCAACTCATGACTTCCCATCCCACGAGGTTGTTCCTTTCTGCTTTGTCTGATTGAAAAATTGGACAAGCCCCAGTCCCCTGGCACTGCAGCAGCTTGGAGTTCATCCAACACGGGGGCCTAGTTGGTGATGTTTGGGATGATGTGACTGACCTTGTAGCACAAAAGTGTTTCGAGGTGTCTCACTCAATGTTTGCCCACGTGAGAGCCTCTGCAGAAGTGCCAGCACGGAGTGGTTTGGGGCTGAGTGCTGAGAGGCACTCCAAGAAATTTCCTTTTTATCATAAGCCAACACCTCCTTCATTTGCCAGACATAAGAAAGAATGGGGGGACTCTGCTGTTTGTTTGGTGGCTCTTGACACTGATACTTTGCTGATGACCTTAATCTAACTACTTGTTTTCCCTTTCCAGTAGATGGCACCTTTATCTGGGCACCAAGACTGTTTATAGCACACCCTCAACCACATGAGTAGTTGAATTTTCCTTCCTTCCTTCATCTTTTCTTCTGCTGGTTGGTGACCACCTTCTACACATCTCTTTGGTCTTTCGCTCCATGTCCCAACTCCTGCTTTTCCTTCAATCCCCAGAGGCACTGCAAGCAACAGCCTTGTTCCCTGAATGCCACCTTTACATCCTGACTGCATGGTTATGCTCTCACAGCCTAAGTACTGGGCAAAGTCCCGAGAAATACAGGTGTTTTGTTATTATTTTCGGTGTTAACACGGCTTTCAAGTAGCTTCTTTCAAAAGCCTTGTCGAAAGCTTGAAGAATTGGATCACACAATAGAAATAATCTTTATTTTTTTTACCGAGTCAAGGCTGCAAAGGAGAACAGACTCAAAAGTTCAGCTTTGCTGTGGAACAGGGTTAGCATTCAAGGAGGGCTGAAAAGCAAGTTGTGTAGATACACTGAAAAGGACCTGGTTTATCTCCAGTACAGCTGTAAGGAGATAACTCTTCCGAGGCCACACTTTCTCAGTCTATTCCCTGCACATCTCCTCTGATGGGCACAAATTCTGTTGTGTTCCCCTACAGCCCAGTTTCAAATATAAGGAGGCATTTGCCTCCCCACAGAATCACTCACACTGAACTCTCTGCCATGGCAACTGAGCAAACAAATAGACAATAAACTACTTTGGTTATCAACTCATGTATTTTTCTAAGCTGGATCCTGATACTTGAACTCAGAGACTAAAATACTGCAGAGATTTCAGCGTTGCCATTTCTGTGAGTGCATGAAAACACTTCCTTCTGGTGCATTTCTTCATAGCTCAGCTCTTGCAGGGAAAAGATTAAGTAAAAAAAAAAAAAATCCTTAAATCCTTTTTTTTTTAGTCTTGGTGTTTAGGGGGAAAAATGCAAAAGGATATAAATTGCAGTTACACATAGCAGTATTTTTTAATCTACAGATACATTTTTAGAAAGCTTAAGAAAGAGAAAGATCATGAATGAAAACTAAAGCATTAGTGAAATATCTGGATTAAATTTAATGTTAGTGAGAATTTGTGAACTTAGTTACTATTGTGGGGTTTAATATTTTATAAAGTGCTTTATTTTAACAGCACATTTTGGGGATTACTTCTAATTTATTGGCACGTAGGAAAGTTTCCTTCTAAAACCTGGCCCAGGCAGAGGAGGACAATTGATGGCTTTGGGGTTTGTTTCTTTTTGAAACTTTGGACAACAGAAGTGAGAACTCCAGAACAGAAGGACATGAAGCACCAGAGCAAATCTCTCATTTCCAGCATGGGCTGGTTGTGGCCAACAGTGAACATTGAAACTGTGGCTTACCTGTCATATATTGATTTCTTGATTTGCTCATGATGAGCTGTTTGTTGGTGTGCCTAAAGATTATGATCAAGAAAATTAAAAACTACCTCCCACTTAGTTTGCCATCAGTGAGTTGGTGCCAAACTTTGCTCTGGTGCTTGGTGTTGTCTGTCCTTCTGTCCTGGAATTCCTCACTTCTCAAAAACAAAACAAAGCTCAAAGTCTCAAAACCAAACAAACAAAACCCCAACCCACCACATTGTCCTCCTCTGTGTAGGTCATGAGTCTGAAGGAGACTTTCCTACATGCCAATAAATTGGAAGTAATCCCAAAAATGTGCTGTTAAAATAAAGCACCTTATACAACAATTATACACCTTATACAATAGTAACATTGTCCAGAATTTCTTACTAACAAATTATTATTACTATTATTGTTGTTGTTGTTATTGTTGTTTAGTATTAGTAGTAATAGTACTAATGACAATATAATATTGAATAATAAATATAACACTATAATGAAATAATAACAACAACAATAATAATTATAATAATGATTATGGTAATATAATAATAATAATAATAATAATAATAATAATAATAATAATAATAATAATAATAATTTAACTGCTCTATGAGGACAAGCACTGCCCCAGGTCAGAGCTGTCATTGCTGCTGACCTCCCAAAAACCCTCCCTGAGAGCAGTCAGGCTTTGACACCGAATTTCAGCCATCGCCTCTCCCTCATTCCTTTCTACTTGGTTTTCCTGATATAGAAACATTGCTACACTGGTCAGAGCCACAGGATCAATAAAGCAGAGGAGGAAGGAGCTGCAATCCCACCTGCATCGTCCATCACTGGCAAACCTGGCAGCTGAGTTCTGCTGCCTGCATCCCATTTTTTCACTTGACAGAAAGCCTCTCTTGGAGAGCACTGGTGGAGAGACCTAAAGCCTTATGTACATTAAGGCAAGTGAATTGATACCCTGTCAGATGAAGAGAATCTCTCTTCATCTGCTGAGAGCTAATGATGATTTATTAGGCAGAACAGACGGGTCCCAGGACATATTTGCAAGGACTTGTCAATCAGGAAAAATTCCTCCAGAGATTTGGACTAAGCTTATTTCATACTTTTTACTTAGAAGACATGAGAGGACAGTGAGATTCAGTTTGAAATACTTCTCAGATAACATGAAGCTTTAGAAAGATAAAAGGCTAGATGAAAAAGGACCTCAGCACAATCCCATGTCATCCCAGAAATGCCATTAAGGAAGCACGTATAAGTGAATAGGATCTGGGGGATGGTAAAATAAACATGACAGCCTGTAGGGAAGATTCCCAATGAAAAGGAAAGTCTGCCTTAGAGCTCAATGCAAAACATACCAAAACACCTTCAAATAACTGAATTTGTGATTTCACCACATAAATTTCTGACACTCAAGAGAGCACACTCAGGGATCTGTTGGTTTACCAAGGTAGGACTCTTTGCCTACAAGTAAATATCTTGACTTCAGGGAGTGACCTTAAAGTCTAGGGAAATAAATAAGTATTTTTAGGGTGAGTTTCTCACTCTGTTAACACAACAGAGAAATGAATCACCCAGTAAAAGCAGCCACCCCTCTAGTGAGCCAAGGGTCACTCAGTCCAGCCTCCACCATGGTCCTCTAAAGCTCAGAGTAAGGAACCCTCCTCAAATGACTGTCCCACTAAATCCTCCTCAAATGACCATCCCACTATTGCCAAGGACTAGTTCATGGGAGGCTGAACATGAGGTGGGAGAGATTTAAAAAGCCTCTCTGGGTTTTAAAGCTGTCTTACCTGGACTTTAGTTTTCATCTTTCTAGATCCATAGCTGTTGCTGAAAGGAGCCTGGGAGGACAGAGGAGCCAAACCCAAGCCATCCTCCTGTAGAACAGGGTTTGGAGGAAGCAGGGGCTGTCTGAGATGTGCTCCAGGATGTGCAGCAGATGTAACAGCAGAAAACTGTCTCCATTTAGACTTGATTAGAGAGTCATGTGCAGATAGGACCATTTTCTTTGAGTGTGCCCAGACTGGCAGTTGAGGCAGCCCAACAGACCACAAGTGTGTGGGAAACACTTCCCACATCCAGTAACCTCTCTGAAGGATCACTTCTCATATTTATTGTGACTGATCACTACCTTCCCAGAAGGATGTGGCAGAAGGGCAGACAGAGCACTCCTCCTGCAGCAGCAGCATTAAAAGCTCTCAGCTGATAGTCCCAGCAGGAGAAGAAACCAGGAGATATTTAACTCAAACACAGGCTCTGCACATCTCCAGCCCTCTGACCCAGGAAGATGCTCCATGCCCTGCTGCCTTGGGAACCTTCTCCTGCTCTCACATATCCCTTCCTTTGAAACAAGCCCTGCAGGTAGTGAGTGTGTGGCTGCTCTGGGTGTGGGAGAGCAACATTAATCACCTTTAAAAAAATCCTCTTATGTTTTAGTGACAACAGTCTGTGCAAAACCAGAGCTGTGGCTGCACTTCCCTGTTTGCTGAGATTTATGGCAGAGCAGGAACCTGCTCTGGGCTGCTGCAAGGCCTCTCTCACCTGGTGCTTCTGCTTTTGAATCACAGAGCAGAATCTGCCTTTCCTGCTTGAATTATAAATATAAGCTTTCTCTCTGTACTCCCTTAAAATGAGAATGAACTTCACAGAGGAGAGACAACATTTGCAAGTCTTTTTTCACTCTGGAAGTGACCCCTGGCTTGGTCAGACACACGTTAAAGGATTTGAAGTGAAGAAAAAAAAAAATCAGGGTGTCCTACCGAAGGAACTGTGTGTGTTCTGCAGTCTGCAACCATCCAGGATCTCTCTCTCAGCAGTGAGACAGGATCTGACTCCCACAACAGTCCAAGCCATGAGAGAAAACTGCTTTATGGTGACTCTCTTTTCCTTGCAGTGTTTCCTTGACTGTTTCCCTCAGAGCCACCTCTCCAGACAGCCCTGCAGGGACAGCAGGTCTGGTTTTCCCTGCACCCCTGGGGAGCTCAGCCCTCCCTCTGCAAACCAGGGCTCAGCACTGGCTCACATCCCCACCATGGGCAGCCCCAGCACTGGCTCAGGGGTCGGGTGCCAAACACCAGCTCTTGGGCCAAGCTCCTCTTGGAAGAAAGAGCTCATTTGTACCCAAAACCACAGCTTGATGTGTCCACACTGTGCTACAAGGTAATTAAAAATCCTGGAAAATCAGTAAAGGATGAAACCAGGCACGCACTTTCCTCCATGGTCTGATGGACAGAGGGATTCTGCTGTGTGTCTTTCTCCTCTGACTGGATTTACCTGTGCAACCTTAACATTTTTGTGTCTGCAACAGAGATTTTCTTCTGTCCTTGCTCCCTGCAGCCTCCAGCCCATTTCTCATTGTCATTTGAGCAGAACCATACTTCCATGGAAAGTTTGTCATCACAGAAAGCAAAAGGCAAGGAGGAGAAACACCCACTGTTCAAGCTAATGGCTCAGGTGATTGATGCCAGGGTGCAGCACTGCTTGCTTCAGTGTTTGCTGCCACTGGGCAGAAAGTTCTCCCACTCTAAAAAGTTGGTTAATAAATACACCCTCCTTCCAGCTTCCCATCCGTGGGCATTTAGGGATTCTCAGGGTAGCACTGGTCATATTGTGTTAAAATATGAAAGCAATCTGTTCACATCTGTCTAACCTGTAGCCACCAAAGGTGAGGCCAAGCTCCAGGAAAACAGCCCTCCTCACATCTGGGCCACATCTGTTTGCCTGCAGTGCCTGAAGTTAATGTTTATTGTCACATTGCTCCTTCCACCCAGCACATTGTGGGGAAATCCCTCCTGAGCTCTGGCACTTTTATAGACCCCCATTGCCTATTTGAGGGGAAATCTGTAGGGGAGAAATGCCACTCCAGCAGCCTCTCATGCTGTGGATAGACCCAGGATGAGCAGGAGGGGGGGATGCAGGAAAACCAGCCTTGAGGGAGCAGAGTTAGAGCTGGCTGGCTTTGCTGGACCAGAAAGAAGGAAATTACCATGTATAGGTAACATCTTATGGGCCACAGAATCTGCTCCCCTATGTTTAATCACTTCAAGGGAAGACAAATTAGCTCCTGTGATAGTATTACACAGAATGATCCTTCCCAAGAAGGAGATCCACACTACTGCCTTTTAAAATTCTACAGGATTGTAGAACAACAAAAATTATAGAAAAGCTGGTGTATTTTCCCTAAAGAAGATACTGCTGCTGATCCAGGTGTAATAAACAGCCTCTTTCTTGCCTGGATGGATCTTCATAATCTACACTACTTTCTACTTAATGCTTTTTTATTTTTATTTTAGATTTAGTGCACGTTTTAAATACCATACAAAGAAAGGGGGGGGGGGGTGAGCACTGAGATTTAAAACCATCAGTGCTACAGCAGCTCTGCCATGCAGGAGTGGAAAGGGACAAAGTCAGGTATTGTGTGGCACATTTGCTTTTCTCTCCCTTTTTTGTTTAAATTAAACTCTTTGTATAAATAGTCATTCTGTCTGATTATATAATCTCCCACATTTAGATCGTCTGTGTTGCAACCATGGCAACTCCCAGAGCTGAGCACATTCGGTTCAAATTTCTTTCTAAATTTGCTGATGAGGGTGAAGAAACAGCTTTGGAAACCCTTCCCAGACAACCTACATTTGTTCTTTGTATGTGGAGTTCAGTCCAGCTGGGACTGACAGGATCCAGAGCCCTAAATAAGTGAAAAGCAAGTGTCCACCCCATTCCAGCTTAACTGATTGCATCTCTGATATTAGCTGTGAGTAACAGCACCATCATCAAGGGAAATAAATATTTTGTTTAATTGAAACTAAGCAGAAGGACTGAGCAGTGGTGGAGCTGGAGAGTGACATCTCCCATGTGCAGAGCAGGCAGCACCCACAGGAGCTGGGCAGATTTCCTCTCCTTGCCTCCCCACTGCGCTTCATCTGTGGTTTGAAAAACAATATTGAAGCTAAAAGGTTCCAAGATTATCTTCTTGTGTGGCTAATAAGCCACCTGGGGGTGATATTAGCTGTCTTGAGTACTGATATTTGGTCCTAATTTTCCCACTGCAGAACGTGACTCAGCAGTTGGATGAAGGGAAGTGGCTCAGCCATGGAATTGTGGGGACTTTGGTCCAACTGCAGCAACACTGTGAGAATTCCAGATTATTGCCTGATACTGATCCCCCAAGGCTTCCAGGCCCTGCCTCTTCCCACTGCTTGCAAAAGGAAAGTAAAGCAAGGCCCCACATTGTGTGCAAAGCAGAAGCAGATTTTGAATAGCAAGTTTAAAAACAGGAGTGTAATCAGGAAACTTTTCTAATCAACCATCCTGATCACCTACTGTATTTTTCTATTTATATTGTAATTCTTGGAAGAGGGTGAATCAGCACAATCAGGTCTTTCTCTTTTTTAAGGCATAAATACCCCAGCTGAGACACAGAGTCAGATTTTCAAGTAAGGTGACTGCAAATGCTCAGTTTGCTGATCACAGCTGCCAAAACGTGCCATAGGCAACAATCAAACACAGTGATTTTGCACTTGGAGCACTTCCAAAATAACCAGGACTGAAACCCTACTGTGTTAGGTATTGGATAAATCCTGTGGTCAAGTTGGAGAATTTATGCAAGAAGTTAAATTGTGCATGTGCAGTTGCCCATCTGTCTTGCAGAACTGGCTGCTTCTGTACCAGAGCAGGCTGGTGGGCACTGCCAGGTACGACCTGAGGGACTGCACACCCCATTTGGGTCTAATTCTAAAGCTGCCTCACAGCCCAGAGATTGTTATCCTCACACAGATATGACAAGGACCGTAATCCAGTCGAGGGAACCGAAAAATATTCCTTGATAGCCTATTTAAATCTTCACGGCAATAAACGAAAGCGAGGGCTTCACACTTATTCCAGGCACTTCAGAGCTTGTGCAGAATTTAATCTCTTGCTTCAGTTGGATATTTACAACAATAAAAGGCCCAGCCGAGCACAGACAATTCATGCTACAATTACACTTACAAAAGCAAGTGGCAATCAATAGCTCGTGGAGACACTGATTTTGATTATACTTAATCGATGGGGATGCTAATAACTTATATCAACTAATTTCTTTCCAATTATGGCCTAATTACTTGTCTAGCTATACCAAAGAGGACTAGAACCCATATATTTTTTTATGTCTTAGGTTGACATGAGCTTTGACACCATCAAGTGCTGGTCCAGACCAGAGATTAAGATGCAATAATTAATTACAAGCATTTAAAATTGAAGAGGAGAAAACTTTTAAAAATAAAGTTGCTGAGCTCATCCATTAACAGTGACTTGTTGCATTAATTTGGTTTCTCAATCATGATTTCTAATTCCTCTTTCGTTATGTGGGGGGAAGGAACACATTTAACCAGAGCTAAATAATTTTGGGGAGATGCTGCACTCGTTTGAAATGTGTTTATTCTCCTACCTGTAGACAATGGATCTCTTTGTTATCGTCCTCCTTGCCTGATAACCCCGGGGGGAACTGAATAAACTCAGGCATTCAAGGGAACAACAGTAGCAGAGTCAGCCTGACATATTCAAAAACCCACCGGGACTCGGCACAAGGTGGGGAAGGCGTTTAAATAAGCAAATAAAAAGCCACCTGAGCCTCCTTTGCAGGATAATGTGGCAGGAGCTTCTCCCCCAGCCAAGTAAACAAACGAATTAATAGAAGTCGTAGCCTCTCGTCGGGTTTTATTCACGCTCCTTTATTAGGTTGCTCCCTGGAAACCTGGGTAAACTTCGGCTGTGACTTTCTTTTTGATCTTCTGTGCCCAAATGGCGCTTTAATGTAATCCTGGAAACCTTTCAAGAAGTCCCCATTCAGGGGCCGGTCTGGGCTTATTTCCATTTGAAAGGGCAGCTGGTGCAAACCAGGGCTGGGGCTGCTCGGTGGGCTGGATTTGTGGTTGATTCCAGCTGCGATCCTGAAAGGGCGGAAAGCAAAGAGGAAGGAGGGTTTGAGTAAAGCTAAAAGCGTATTCCAGGTATCCAGGCTCCGGAATCGGGAGGGAGGGTGAAGAGAGAACCCCTCTCTCCTGAGCTGTGCCCACTGTCACCACCCAGCCCTGCCCGGTTCGCCACAAGTCACAGGGAAAAGCTTTCCCCACTGCCCTGGAGCTCTGCTTTGCTGCTTCAGGATTAGGAAGCAAATCCTGCTGAGTTTAGGGACAGCTGCCTGTGATGTCTCTATAGAAATTAAACCATATGAAGTCACTTTGCCCTGTTGCTGGTGGCACCTTACAGACATATTTTCTAGTCTGTCTCCTTCTCCCTGTACCCTGCAGGTAAAGCATTTTTCCAATCACAAATGATCCAGGGCTGTTTAAAAGCAATGGTAGCAATACCTATTCACAGGTGCTCTGAATGTAGATCTATATCATTTGTAAAGCCAAGCCACAGCCACTATTTTTTTATATAAGTACAATCTCTCTGGGTTCACTTCTATCCTGTGTGTTGCCTTGGGTGCCCACTAGCCTGACACCTTCCCTTGTTTGGAGAAATTAAATTATAAGATAATATTATAATGATGGTTTTGATATCCATATTATTTCTTTCCCTTTTTCTTACTCCACACCCCCTTTGCCATTGCACAAGCAGTGCCTTCCTAGTGCAATGTGAATGAGAGACTTTGTACAGCACATTGTCACCTGCTCTAGGAGGTAAATGTAGAGGCAAGTAAGGTGCATAAGTCTGAGTGTCCAAACCTAAGCACTCTTTTAGCAAGATCTGTATTTTTTCTATACATGTGTCACGATTAGCTGAAAAAGAACACGCTCGTTAGTGTCCCTTGGGAACCTGCTCTGCACTTCATGATGGTACAGCCCTCTTCTCTTAACAAATTCATGAGGAAAGGGTATTTCACTGTGGAATATTTCAGTGGTGCTGCATTCTGCTGCTGTTGGATGGCTCTGGATTGCCTCAGTCGAGCTGGCAAAGACCCCCAGGTGAACACAGCTCGGGGACAGGGCGAAGCAAAGGGCTCCTGGGGAGGCAGAGGAGAGGATGCTGCAGGACTTGGATGCTGAATTAGCTCAGCACCCTGAAGAAGGAACCACAGCACCAAAATTTAGCTGCAAACAAATAATAAAATACAACATAAAATAAAAGCAATGGTTTTTGCCATCAGGAGCTGCACATGTTCCATAGTAATCAGCGTGGTGGAGAAAATACTGAACTGTTCCCATAGCTTTTCACTCTGGAAGCAGGAACAGAAAGAACAAACACTATTACTCTGGTAATTTCCTATTTTCTAACTACATAGAGGCTATTTGGATATCCTGGTATCATAATAGTTGCTAATTTTTGAGTTTTTAATGGCTGGTCCAATAACTGCCAGAATAAGTAGGCAAAGAGCATAACTGTTTTGACATTCCTTGCTATTATGAGTGGACCTTACAAAAGGAATTAGTTTATGTAACTCATATGTCATGAAGGGAAATGAAATCTCAAATGTCCTATAATTATAATAATTATTTCTGCTTGATGTTTAATTACTCTACTTAATGAGGCAGCAATACTTTAATGGACAGGTAAATTGTCTTTTCATGTAATTTGGTTCCTAAAGGAGGACAAAGGTTTTGGTGTTTACAGCAGCACCCTGATTAGGTAATGTCACAGTTTCCATGATTTACAAAACGTGATTAGTTGTGGCTGTCCTGCTCTGCAAATCACTGCTCATGTCACAGGAACGTGAGCTGGGCTGTGCAATAAACTCTTGCTCCTGAAAGTACTTCTGTTGAAGTTAAGTACAAGTGATGTGATAGGTGACTATAATGAGAGAGCTGGGAAAAAAAAAAAAGGAACAGTCCATTAAGATCACCTGGAAACAACACTGAAAGCAAAATCTATGAATATGTGAAACCGTGGTTTAAATCAAACAAAACACGTTGCTTCAATTTTGGGTGCTTTAAAAAGTGAAGTGGTGGATCTAGAAAAGGACTTTGCCACCATTTACAGGGCAGTAGAGGAAACAGGATGCAACTCTTCTGGTCTCATACAATAGGTGTTAAAGGGCTCATCCAATATTATGGAAATTCAGGTTCAAACCCTCGGTTTCACAGACTCAGGGTGGAAATTGGACCAAAATACTCCTGGTTTTTATGAGAGTACCTCATGGGACTGGCAAACCTTTTGCCACAGTTCTGTGCCTCTTGCCATCCATGTCTCCAGCCCGGGGCTGGGCACTCATGTACACAGCCAAAACAATAAATTAAGAATTTGTGTCCTTTTCATCCAAAGAGCATCTCTCTCAGCTCTTATCCTCCAGGCCAAAGAGTCCAGTCACGGCCATAACCTCATGGTAAGACACAGACCAAGACAGATGATGAATTCCCAGGTGCCCACCCTGATGCTGGCATGAAAGGAAAGCTTAGATGATGTTTCCAGACCCACCTTTTGTGGAGTGGGAGCCAGGAGTGTCCTTAACCATGTAAAATCCTCATTCCAGGCAGCTGAGAACGTGCACTGAGATTCCTAAAACAAAAACTGATACTGGAGGACTGCAGATGTTGGTTTGTTGTGATCCTGATTTCAAATGAATCTCAGAAACACAAAATCCTAGAATGGTTTAGACTGGAAGGGACCTTAAAAATCATCTTGTTCCAGCCCCTGCCATGGGCAGGGACACCTTCCACTAGACCAGGGTGCTCCAAGGCCTGTCCAGCCTGACCTTGGACACTTCCAGGGATAAAAGAGAAGCAAAGCACAGGAATTCTCAAGTCAGAGAGCATGAAGGTTAAGAGTAAGAGAAAGCAACAGCAAAAGTAGAGTATTCCCCAAATTTTCTGTTCTAACACTGAGGGCAACACTAAGGTTAAAACTCATTAACACATCGTGTATGAGCCTGGTGATAATTGCAAAATGCCACATACTTCAGCCTAATGTAAATATGAAATATGGTGGGTACATCTTTCTTTCAAAAACCTGTCCAGAAGCCCACAGAGCTGTGGAAGGACCAAGGACCTCACAGCCAACATGAGCATCACTCTGCTCCAGCATTTCAGAAACCACTGTTTGAGAAAAATAAATAGACTCTAGTGAGGACCTGCTGCTCAGTCCCCCAGACCTGGGAGGAAACAACCTGTTTATGCAGAATTTATCCTTGCAACTGGCTGGTATTTTAGCAATCCAAGGCTCTAATTTTAATACCATCAGAATTCTCCCAGGCTGCAGGTGAATCTAAGCTGCAGAAACGGAGCCAGGTTTCATTTTAGTCTGAAGTATCAAAACTGCTGACAATTAAACTTAATTGTATGAATAAGCTCCTTAACGGAATGCACTGCTGGGCTTTCATCCAGCCTGGTGCTGGCAGGGAGAGAGAAATCTGTATACAGGGAGTCTGCCAATGTCCCACAACCTGGGAGAACAGGGCTTTATCACCATTTAATAGAAACATATAAGGATCCTGATCTCCCTGCCTTTCCAAGAAAACTTCATTTTTTCTTTTTCATAAAGTGTTGCATTAATGGTCCTTATCCTCAACAGCCTGCTTTTCCCTTGCCAGGTTTTCTTGAAGGTAAATTTCTAAAAAAAAAAGCATTAAATCTTTTCATAAGGTGTAATTACTGGCTTTGGCTCTACCTGACCTAACAACAGGCTTGAAAAGTCTGAACAAAAAAAAAAGGCCCTGTATAATTTTTTCTGGAGATATCCTTTTTGAAATATTAATGTTGTTCCCGCTAGGCTGGCACCTTTATTTGCTGTTTCTTGTACAACCAGTTTGTTGCTGTACCTGCCTCTGCAACCAGGATTGCAGTGAGCAAAGGTGTTCTTGGGGCCCAGGGGTCAGTTCTTTTCCATTTAATTTTTCTGTGGTTTAATTTTAATTTCTTTTCCCTTATTCTATGACTTGTGGGGACCTGAAGGCAGCTACTCAGGTTGAATAAATCTAAATACCATTACCACTAGCTGGATATAGCCCCATCATGGACTTTTGTAACACTACAAACCCACCTATTTTCATGCTACATAAAGCAGGTTTAAGGAAGGCACAGCTGACCAACACTGCATTGTGAAGCTCAGAATTTCTGATCCATGAATCAACAGATTTTATCTCCCTGTCTTTTCATATGCAGTGATTTTATCACATTCTTATAATTACTAACGGGACAAGTCCAAACCCCAGACCAAATGCCACAAGACTGTGCAAGATTCTTGTGTTAATCAGTGATTTTGTTTCTAACTCTTGTGGTGAGAAATGTCCCAAATATTTATTTCACATCTGTGAACTGTGGCAGAACTGAATCCCTTTCCACCCCAACAAGGCATCTTAGAGCCCTCACCATAAAAGACACAGATCTTGATTGGAATATGGGATAAAATATGGTCCAGAGGGGAGTTTGAGGAGCCAAGAGAGATGTGGATGCTGTGGGTGCTATAGAGAACATTAAATACTCCAGGAAGAGGAGGTGAATTCCAAAGCAAAATAAAACCCACAGAGGTGAAAATTGAAGCCTTTAGCCCAAGACACAGATTGGTCAGTGACAGAGGACACAAAAATGCAAGCCAGGGAATGGAACTGCTGCTGAAGCAAGATATGAAACCCAGAGATACTTATGTCTAATTTATGTCCTTTGTGTGAGTGCAGAATGTGAGTAGCTGGGGACAGTTTACGACCCTGATACTCCACTGGCACAGGTAAGGAGGGTCTGGAGGCAAATAGATCCACTGTGCCTTCAGTGGAGAAAAATGACTGTGCTACAGGAGCAGAAGCCAAAGACAAAGCAGCAACAAATTAAAAAGCCATCAGAGCACAAGTGCCTGAGCAGAAAGTTGGCTCATTCCTGTTTGGGGAGCCCAAACTCACGGACTCTGCGCTCAGAAGAAATCGTGTTTCTCGAGTCCCAGCCCAGCCCTGTGCTGCCTTCCCAGGGTGGATTTATCTTCCCTTTGCTTTGCACCTGTGTGTGTGTGTCACCTGGAATTTTCAGTCAGCTTTCAGCTTTACTTTAATGTGTTTTAGAACAAATCAAACCCGCTAAATTGATTAATGAGGATTTACAGCGTTTTAATTACGGAGTGTGGTTTTGAATGATTTAAAGTCTGATATGGGCTCGAAGCAGCTCAAGATTCTGCAAGGAAATGAGAAACATGACATTTTGAAAAGGAAACCAATTTCCCTTAACTTAAACTGTTGCTCATATAAACCAAATTATAAATATACTCTGTGACTGTAATGCTACAGAGGACAGCTTACGAAAATATGATTAGTAGTGCAATTTTCTTAGGTTTCAGATCCTTTCTTCTCTTCTTTGCTGGCTTTAATGCAGAAAAAATCAACATCCTCCCTCCTCACCCACCCATCTTTCTCAATGAAAATAAAGCAACAAATCTAATTCTGCAGGATAGCTTGGGGATATCCTGATAAAACTCTGCTGTACAGAGAGAACTGAGGACAAGAGGGGGTATAAAAGAAAATATAAGAATAGAAAGGGTAAAGAAATGTGAACATGGCTCTGATCCCAAGGTTATGCCTCATCTAGTGCCAGAGTTCAGCTTGGATTGACATCCATAGTTTTTAAGAGAAGCAAAGAGAGGGATGTGGCAACATGATCTAGTTTTTCTGCTCCAAAGACCATCCATCCAAAACTTAACAGTCAAAGGGGCATCAAATGGGCCAAACACAAGAAAATATCAAGAGCTCACTTTGGAATACCTTCTGCTGGGTCAGGCATGTCACCAACAAAAGCAGCACTCAAGGACCACCAATAAAACCTGTTTTGTTACCCATCAGTACATCAGGTTGTATTGGAACTGTGTGGGATCTGCAGGGCACCTGATGACTTGGCAGCACTTCTTTAGGTCAGTGATCCCTTACTCGAAAAGCTTTGTTGCTTTGGTGTTACAGAACTCAGCACTGCTAGATTTCAAGTAAAAATATAGAAAAATAATCTGGCTTTCCCCATGTAGATTTTGGAGATCTGATGCTGCCTCTACTGAGAAATTGGGCTTTATTCTTGTGTAAGTAAAGGGAAAAAGAATGAGTCATTGGCATTCTCCTTGCACAAATAACATGTGCAGCACTTCACAGAGGCACCAGATAAAAGTAATGTTATTTTATTTATCAGCAATGATGGCCTGGAAAATGCAAGGGAAGTACTTGCTTGAAAGTGTGTGGTAAGATGACATTGCGTGTGAAATATTAGTTTCTTGGAGTTTGGCAGCCATTTATTACAGAAATACCTTCTTCTGAGTGCTGCTTCTAACAAAACATGACTGTCAGTGACACATATAAGGATTTTGGAAGTTCTTTTGGGAGCATTTCCATTAAAACTCTTTAGGATCAGTCCTTGCATATACAAGGAAGACAGTGGACTTAAGTCCTACTGGCATATGCATTTTGTCTTTCCACAAAAGTACCTATTGTTGAGAGCAGCAAGGAGATACAAAACATCTTTTTAAGGGCAGCAATATCCTTTTAAATATTTTTGGTTTTTTTTTTTTACCATTTCCCCTTGCTGCTTTTTTTCTCTCACAGTGCAGTCCTGAGGAAAACAGGGTATAAATTCCCCTGTGCTTGGTTTCTGGTGTGCATTTAATCTCCCTGCATTCAAATGGTAATAGATTGTTACAGGTATTCCTTCACACAGGTGCCTGGTGTGTATAATACCTCTTCATTACACCACCGAGTCAACTAGATCTGTGTTTTTTTAATATTAATCTCTTTAGGTTTTCAGAAGCAGTGGCACACATCGTAATTTTAAGCTCCTGGCTGATGACTCATTCTATTACTCCCAAGCCCATGCAGAGCAAGGCAAGAAACTGTCTGGCTCTACAGCTCTGCTGGATAAAACAGCATGTGGAACCAGGGCTTTGTGAGGATTCAGAGGAGGAAGCAAATGCCAGGGATGAAGCTTTTTTAAGGCACAAAGAAGGCAGCTGGAATGGGATGAGCAGTGTGTCTCCATCCCTGGAAGGGTCCAAGGCCAGGCTGGACGGGGCTTGGAGCAACCTGGGCTAGTGGGAGGTGTCCCTGCCCATGGCAGGAGGTTGGAACAAGCTGATCTTTGAAGTCCCTTCCAACCCAAACCATTCTGTGATTCTGTGAATGTCTCTGCTCCCTCCTGGTCTCTGCCTGGATTCACCAACCCTGTGTGCTGCTCACTCCCAGTGCACAGCTGTGGAAGTTGTGGTGTGAATAAGTAGGGTTTCATCCCAGGATTTCCAATCTGATCAATGATCTCTTGTCTGTGGTGACAGGATCCCAAGGGAACGGCCTGAAGTTGTGTCAGGGAGGGTTTAGGTTGGATCTCAGGAAAAGGTTCTTCCCCCAGAGGGTGGTTGGCACTGACCAGGCTCCCCAGGGCAGTGGGCACAGCCCCAAGGCTGCCAGAGCTCCAGGAGGGTTTGGACAACGCTCTCAGGGTGACTCTTGGGGATGGTCCTGTACAGGGTTAAGGCTTGGCCTCAATGATCCTTGTGGGTCCCTCCCAACTCAGCACATTCCATGATCCTGTGACTGGCACAGCTGCATTCCCAGCAGTTCCCTGTGTTTGCTGCTGCAGAGTGATGCAGCTCCAGGGAGAGGCTGCAGGGAATAAAGCCAAGCTGTTCCTCTCTGGAAGCTGCAGCAGGGAGAAGTCCCAAAGGAGCTGTGCCCCGAGCCCTCACCCAGAGCAGTCAGGTGTTGACCAGCACTTCCCACTGCCTGTTATGTATTCCAGCCATCTGGGAATCACAGCCAGCCCAGGGGAGCTGCTCAGGCCGTACCTGCAGCTCCCCTGCACCAAGGCAGCCCAGAAGGGGATTAATGCAAGGGAGCTTTGGCAGCTTTGCCACCCCGTGGCCAACACCCTCTGCCCAGCTCCTCCTGGAAGTGCCACACACACTTCAGCTGATTTATGCAGGACAGATTGAGCTGCTCCCATTGCCTCAGTGAACTTGTCTGGGTGGAGGGATAAGGCACCAGGCTGGTGCCTGCAAAATTTGTACCTGATCTGAAATGACCCTGAGACTAAAGAATTTTATGGCTTTTTGTTCCCCCAGGAGACCCTTAAGAAGAGCTCACCAGCATAAAAATGGAGAAAGACAATTATTAGAGGCAATAACTGCAGCACTGGGGACTGTAACTAAGAAAGGGTTCTCAGAAATGGGGATTTGGAGCATGACGTGGAAGAAATTCATGCTCATTTAAACAGAAGCAGTTGCAAGTGTGACAGTGCATACAGACAATAAGTTTGGAGTGTTTGGGACCCTGAGAGGTTATTGAATCCTGCACACTGCCAGGTGTGAGGAGAAATTAGAGAAAACATCCCAGATGGAAAACAGGAGCCGCAGAAAAGTTCCAGCAGAGCGAAAATGATCTGAAAATAAGGAAGAGAACTGGGAGGGATTTGTGCAGCTTTTTGCAAGCGTGAAGAATGCTGTAAGTGGAAGGGAAGGCAGAGTACATCCATTCCTGACAGGAACAGGTCCTTACAAACTCCAAGTGCGAGAGTTTCCTGTTTTTTCCTGCCACATGTTTTCAGCTGTAAAGGAAAACTAAAAGCAGAACCAGAAATATTGTAAAGGGACTCAAGACCTGACTTATGTTCCATAAACATGGGCCATGTCAAACTGTGTTGGAAACACAGGATTGGTTGTCTCCATTCCTTTTCCTTAAAGAACTCAGCCCATTCTTTTTTTAAATGAATAAAATTATATATATTTATATTGTTGGACACACTTCCTTGGAAAACCTGCTTCAAACTTATTGATAGGTCAAACATGGAGCATTAAGAGGAAACAGGGAGCCTGAATGTTTAAATTTTTAGATTCTAGAGAGAAAACAGAGGGAATTTGTAAAAATATAAAAAGGCATACAAAACTTAGTGTTGGAAGAGCTTCCACATCTTGACTGATCTTAATTACTTGGAACTTGGAGTTCAATAATTTCTGTTTGTTAAGCAAAGTTCTGGCTGGGAAAACAAAGATACATTATCAGGCTTCTTCCTTGAAAAGGTTCCGTCTCCAAGATACTGGAAGTATGGAGAGACTTCCAAGAGCAAATTTCAGCCAGGCACAGACAATTAAAGCTGAACAACAGGATAAAAAGTCTCCTTGGATCACTTTTGGCCCTGGTGGTAGGTGAACACTATATAATTAGCATCAGGTTGGCAACTGTCCTTAGAACATTTGACAGGGAAAAGCACTCCCTCCCCTGTGATCTCTCCTGCCAGACAAGGCCTGCACTGCCCATTCCTGCTTGGTGTAGAAACCTACAAAAACCTCCCCCCAAAACCTGAAAAAAAAGAAGTATTTTTGCTTCCTACATCCTCATGTCCTTCCTGGAAGGATCATGGGAGCCTCAACTCCCCTGTCATGTGCAACCTTCATCCGAAACATCACCCTTTTTCCCAGGCAGTGATGAGTGGCAAAGCTCTCCAGAAAGCTTGAGCAATCACCCTGTGTGGCAATCAGCTATGCAAAGTGACAATCATCTCTCACTTTGTGATGCCTTCAGGAGAGAAGTGAGAAAAACACAGCCTTTGGTATTTTGGTAAAGGAACCACACGACAAACAAAATCTCTGCAGGCGTAACCTGGCAGCAGGAATTCCATACAGCAGGCTCCAAACTTCATCTGGAGCAGCCTGCATTCTGAAAACAAATCTGGGGAGAGTTACTATACACTGGAATATCCCCAAAACCCTGAAAAGGAGTGAAGTTAACCAGGAAAATATCTGCTTTCTTCAAGTCTGTGCGTAATGTGAGACATCTCCAGTATCACAGCACTTCCACCCAGCACTTCCACCCAGGAAAGGGAGTGGATGAATGAAAAATCATCTCCCTAAGCTTTGGATGGTGAAAAAACACATCTTTTAAAATAGAGGTTTCCATGGCAGTGTTCAAGTCCAGGCTGAACAAGGCATTGAGCAACCTTGTCTAGTGGAAGGTGTCCCTGCCCATGGCAGGGGGTGGAAGGAGATGAGCTTTAAGGCCCCTTCAAACCCAGATCATTCCATGATTTTATAACACTGCAGCCAATATATACTTTTGTAGTGCTCTAGTCTCAAATCATTTCCAAAGGGAAAATTATAATGTGACAAACTGGATTTCTGGTATTGGAATGAAATCCGGCTGGAAGAAATGGGTAAATCAATAAACCAGCAAAACTCCTGCATGTGAATAGGCAGAAATTGCCTACAAAAAAATCACTCCTGGGCCTGCTGGTTCTCAGTAGTCCAGTCACCACAGCAGCTCCCAGTCTGCAGCACTGGAGGTGAGGGGTGGGGAGGGTTAGGGGTGGGAAGTTATTCCAGTTTACAATGGGATGTGAATTTACCCCAGGATGTGAATTTACCCCTTGCTGTCTTCTCTGTAGTAACTTAAGAGTCTGCCTGCACACATAGAATCACAGAATGTTTGGGTTGGAAGGGACCTTAAAGCTCATCTTGTCCCACCTCCTGCCATGGGCAGGGACACCTTCCACTATTCCAGGTTGTTCCAAGCCCCGTCCAACCTGGTCTTGGACACTTCCAGGGAGTGGGCAGCCACAGCTTCTCTGGGCAACCTGTGCCAGGGCCTCCCCACCCTCACAGGGAAGAATTTCTAATCCCGTGTTTTTCTCTGAAGTGATTTCAGACATCATTCTCAACAATTAAATAAAAAAAAAAAAGTGAGCTACATCGCATTTACGGGAGGTTAAAAGCAGGTACAACGGCACTTACAAGAGAGGAGGTAACAAATTGCAGGTCTGCACCCTGGCTCATCCACAGTGACACCTCCAGGTGCTCGGGCTCCCTTGAAAAGGATAAAACGTTTCCCTTAAGTACAGTGCTAATGGCAGTAATTGGAAGATATCCTCCTGAATGCTGAAGTAGCAAAAACCCCGCGCTGGCCACAGGAACATCTCCTAATGTTCAATTAAGATAAGGCTCAGTGTATTGTTCGGTCTGCAGCGTCAATTTTTTTTTCTTTCTTTCGCTGGGTGGAAGCTTTCGAGATCGATATAAAATGAAAAAAAAATATTAATATAGCCCATGGTTTCAGTTACACTGGAGCCCCATGAAACATCTGCTCCTCACTCAGCCCTCGTGCCTAATTGCTGTCTGCCCAGAGCACGTCACTTCTTGAAACCTTTTATCCCGTTTCATTTCTCCTCAACGCTGTTGACTGGAAGAGCCTGTTTGACACTGCCCAGGACATGGAAATAGGGTTTCCATAGGGTTGTCTGCCTCAGGAGGGGACCCACAGCACAGGGGACAGTCGTGCCATGGGCAGGGACTGACCCAGGCACGGCTTGGAGAGAGATCCCAGCAAGGGCTGGGCTGGTGGTCGGTGCTTACGGGTGTTCCCGTGCTCCTCGTGCGTGGAAAGTTTACAGATGCCTTGAAACATTCCATGAATTTGGGTTTTACCTTGGAAAAATGGCCACAATAAAAATAAACCAAAAGCAAGGCAAACCAGCCTGAATATACTGGCTTGGTTAGACATCAGTAGTGGCAAGTTTAGCGCTTTTTTTAACGTGAACTCAAAGTGACATTTAATCTCCAGACTAATTTCAATTTTATTTCAAAATATGAAGGGAAACTTGGCACTTAAATTAATCTTTCAGCCCGAAGTGGTGGGTTTTTTTTTTTTTTCTTTCTCTACTCTCATTCACAGGGAACATCAGCACACCTTTAATTACAGTTTCACCCCAGATGATTATTCCGCTGCGCTTTGCAAACTCAGCCAAGAAATCGTCTACTTATACAGCCCTTTTTGCTTCTTTAAACGTCTCAGAGCACCTAAAGAGCAGAGCCCGCTGAGTCCCTCCCTGCTCCCCAGCCTGCTGTCCCCACACAGGGACAGTCCCAGCCCTGGACCGGGGGTTCTGGAGAGCCGGGAGTCCCAGTGAGGAGCCCAGCAGGAGATGATGATGATGATGATGGCGTTTCCTTGCTGCCCTCCCGTGGCCGTGCCATGGCCACACTCGCTCTGATACTTCCCTAAAAATCCCTGTTTTCACGTGAAGCTGTTGCCTCTCCACCTGGATTGTTTCCTCTGCTCAAACACAGTCGCATTTACAGAGGAAATCGGTGCTTTTATGTGAAGGGGGGGGGGGGGAATTATGCTTCTAGATCATAAATTTTAATCTGAAATCTCTCTGATACCCAAAGATTAATATTTAATGTCTGTTCTATAATGTAAATTCTACAGGCCAATCTTTCATCTTCAAAACTTGATCGTCATAGACCCACAGAAGTTAGAACTTGAATATGATAACAATGCTTTATGAACACAGTGACTCCAGAATTCCCTGGCTGTCTCCTATAGGCAGTGGTGGTGTTCCTGTGAGCCTTAAAAAAGGAGCTAAGGCTTTTCATTGTCTGTTTTCTATTCAACTTATATTCAGTACTGCTGAGCACCAAGTGTGAAGTGCTGGGAGGAGCCAGATCAGTGGTAGGACAAGATGAGAAGCAATACCTTTGCAATTGAGGTCATCATCCCAAGATTAAAAAGAGACTGTGATCTAATTCCATCTGTTAAGTGCCTTGGGATCCCTTGTCTAGCACAGGAGAATGCAGAGATGTCCTTATAATACGAATTTTGTAAAGATCTTCAAGAAATATAGCAACTTTCCTGTTGGTTAATGAATATTTTTTAAATGTCAGTCAAATCTTCACATGCTCAGTGTCTGGGATCACACACAACAGGCAAAGGCAAGTGCCCATGGACCAGATTATTCCCCTGCTTTACAGCTGCTGTAATTTATTTTTCCCAACAAATCACAGATTTGCCTTTTCTCCTTCTGCCTTTAAGAGTGAAGGGAGGGAGAACACACTGGGCTGACCAGAGAAAAGAAGGACAAAATGATAAATTGACTCATTGTGAAAATGTTACGTTACCCCAGAGCAACAGTGTTCTTGAAAGGCAGAGGAGCCAACTCCAGATGTTGGCTAGTTCTTCCCTAGAGGAAGGCAACACCAACTGCTGCTCTCAGGCATGGGGATCACTCCAGGGATTGAGAGCCCCCCTTCTGCAGCCTCCTTTTGGGCCCTCAGCATAATTCAAGTTAAAATCTTGCACCACAAAGTGTGAAGAGCTGCCTAAAGAATCATAAAATCATAGAATGTTTTGAAAGGGACCTTAAAAATCATCTTGTTCCACCCCCTCTGCCATGGGCAGGGACACCTTCCACTAGCCCAGGTTGCTCCAAGCCCCGTCCAACCTGGCCTTGGACACTTCCAGGGATGGAGCAGTCACAGCTTCTCTGGGCAACCTGTGCCAGGGCCTCCCCACCCTCACAGGGAAGGACAAGGCACTGGTCACAACCCCAGTTTGGCAGCAGCTCCTGTTTCCTAGCTAAACACTTGATTACTTTCTTAACAGCAGTTATTCTTCCCTTCCCAAAAAATAAAGTCACCCCTGAAATGTGACATTCCAGACTCCCAAAAAGTCTGAAGAGCCCCACTTTTCTTAGATTTGCAGTAGGAGTGTTTCCAGAAGTTCTGAATAAACAAACCTTGTGGATAGTGAGTGTTAGCCCTAAGGGCTCATTTCTAATCTAGAGTGAGATTATGAACAATTCCAGTTAGGAGAGGATAAAGCTGCTTAGACCCTGACCTGTAGACACAAACTTGCAGCAATCACCTCAAAAAATAAACCCCTGCAGTCAAGAGCCAGGTCATGGCACCTGCATCAACCCACCCTGCTTGAACAGACTGCATCCACATGGGCATTTTGAGCTCCCCATGAGCTATTAGGTTCACAAAAATGCATGTGCCTTAACTTGTGCCTTCTGGGAAAGCTTTTTGTAGGACATTATTTGAGCAGGTATGTGCAGGTAACCCACAGGTTTCTCTGGAGGTGAACATCCCAAGCCTGGCTGGGACAGTGGTATCCAAACAGGGATGAGCTTTGCAGCTTATTCTGATTTCCAGTACAAGCCTGACTGGATTGTTTGTCTCTCCCCAGCTTCCTCCACTTAAAACTTACAGCAGTTAAGCTTCCTTGACCAGAGTTGGACCAGGAAGACGTGGATCCTTGCCTTCTGTGCAAAGTCAGAGGCATTTTCTAGTTTTATCCAACTGAGACCGCAGACAGATGGGAAGAATCCTGGCATGTCATCCCTGAGTTCATCTGCAGTGGTGTTAAATAGCTGCTCCTTCTGTGTGTTATCGAGGCTGTTGGGACAAAGGAAGCTGAGCACCCGCAGTGCCCTCACATCAGGAGTGACACTGATGCCTGTCACTGCCCAGAAAGCCAACAGCAACCTCACTCTTGAAAATGTGATACCAAAGAATGAGTTGCATTTTTTTGAATGATGGTTCTACTGCTTCCTAGGTTAATTGCCTGTTGGGAGCAATATTTTGGCTAATTGCTCTTTACCCAAGAGGTGGCACATCTTCAGTGACATCCCAGCTGCAGTGCTGGCTGTGGCCCTCCAGAACCACAGGCTGCAAGTAGAATGATCCTCTCTTTAACAACCATGTTCACTGGCTCCTTGTTTCCCAGACAGGAAATTAGTTCCTTTTTTTTTTTTTCCCAGGGTCTGCCCTAGAAGCAAGAAGGCATTTCCAAAAATCAGGAGCTTTGCTTCCAGTCAGAGCATCACCCCTGCCAGCTGCTTCCCTGGCTGAGGGACCACAGGAACAGCAAAGGCATGTGCTGCACTCCCCAGACAGGCCAGTTTTGAAGTCACCTCCTCTTCAGTTTTGAGGTTTCATTGTCCCAAGGCAGGTTGCAGAAGCTTGTTTTAGCTCTCAGAGCATCCCAAGAGCTTTTGGAGATGGGAAGCAGAGGGAAGTAAGGGACAGGAACTGCTGTTCCTCCACAAGGACTGATGCTCAGGCCTTCAGAAGGAGAAGATGAGATGACAGAATAAGGAAACAACTCTCAACAATCACTCAAAGAAATTCTTCATCTTTATTAACGAGTTTTTATGACAATTAATTGTGTCCCAAAGCCAATGACAATGTCATCAAACCCACCCTGAACGAGCCCAGTTGGGGCCAGGGGCTCATCTGCTGATTCCCCTTTGGTTCCTGCAGATTTCTCTGGGATGTGTTTTTCTGTAATGTCTGTCTGATGTTATTTTTTTTTCCTGTGTGCATAATATTCTTTTCATCCCCCAAATTTAATTTTCTAACTTGTTGGCTTTATTGCTTAAAATTTTAGTGGAGGTTTTGGGTGTGCTGTGACAAAATAATAATTTATATTGTATCAGTCAGTACCACTCCATTGTCTTAATCTTTCATAATGGTTTTTCTGCAGCTTCCAATTTTCCTCCGAATAAAACAAATTACTTAGCAAGTGGAATATCTTCTTGTCATAATAATTTAATATTAAAATGTCAATAAGATTTGGTACACACAGCAGAGGGCACAGAGGTACAGAGGCAGAGCAGAAATGAAGTAAACTTAATAAAGTGAACGAGAAGGTACAATAGGGATTGAGGTTGGCTCCTGTGCTGTGTATGAAAGAACCTTTTTATCCTGCAGTGCAGTACAATCATTGTGTAAGCAATAATATGATTGCAGGAGCACTTCTACCTGCTGCCTACCCACTGACACCGAGCCCAGTACCAGCCTGAGGCTGTGTGTCCACTCCAGGGGGGGGGAGCAGCCCTGGATGGTGACAGAACGTGGCACAGGATGGCAGGTGGGGTGGAGGATGGTGGGGAAGGAGAGGAAGGGCAGAGGCTGGTGGGACACCCTGCCCTCTGCAAGGTAGTTCCCTGTGTTCTGTGGTTTGTGGGTGGCTGAAGGCACCAGGCTGTGGTTCAGCGTCCTGATCCACACGTTGGGGCAGGATTCCTGCTGGGAAGTCTGGTCCTTGCATCAGCAGGGCAGACCTTAGCACTCATTTTTTAATGCTCTCATGAAGAACACGTGTAAAACTCATAGTTTGGTGCAGTTCTGGAAGGCCAAATACTCCTTGTGGTCCAACCCCAACCGTTTGCACTGACAAGAGCCAAATGCTGTGGGTTTATCCAGCATAATGAGTTTCCTAAAAATGTCTGGAAGTCCCAGGAGCAGCTTGGTCCTTTCCCTCAGTACAAGATGGTCAGCAGGACATGGTTTGGGAGCAGTCCTGGTCTTCCTTGGACAGCCACACGTGTATTTGCAAAATAAAAGTGCAGAATTACGATCACAGGAGCAGAATAATTCAGGTTGGAAGAGCCTTTAGAGGTTATCTGGTCCAACCCACTGCTCAGAGCTGGGCTGGCTTCAAAGGACCATAAATTCAAATAGAAGCAAATTTGCATGAGCTTCAGGAGCTTATTATCTGTCTCTGTTCTGTCCTAGACTATAGGAAAGCCATTCCTATGTCTAACCACCCTTTTCTCTCCTGCAGCTGTGGAAGTGGGTGTTGCATTCATTCATAGCTGACTCTTTCCACACAAACATATATCACTGTTTGAAGTCCCCACGTCCCCTCCTGCAGAAATGGCACACAGGGTTTGCTTTAAGTGCTCAGTTTTTCAGAATTCCTGGGAAGGAACAAAAAAAAGGAGAGCGAGAGAAACCCAAAGGCTCCACTTGCCTGGTTCCTCCCTGTTCACAAAGGAATATCTCAGGCCATAGTTTTGCCCTGCATAGAAAGCAGGTGCCACTTTTATGTGGTTTCAACCCAAGGCTAACAAAAGTCAGGGGAAATATGTCTTGTTCTGTCCTACAGCTTTCCATGAGAAATAAGGGTGCCTGAGCCACACAGGAGGGCAGAGGGACAGCAGGGAGTTGCAGAAAGTTTGCCCCCAACTCAGAACTTCAAAGAGTTTGATGAAAGTTGGTGGAGTCGTCCTCTGCTCACATTTTTTACGAGGGACGAATAAGAGAGGTCCTTCATCCACTCTGGGAGGCTTTTTCCTTATTAACTGCTGGCCCCCTGTGTGTAAAAATAGAAGTGGTAAACAGAAAGTCCTCCTAGCAGTCACAATATTGAATGTCAGGATGACTTGGCCGTCAAGAGCTATAAACAAAACTTCCAGAAAAGAGGGATTTTTTTGGATCCCTGTGCCAGTGGAAGGAGATGTTTTCTGCTGTGTGGTTTGTTTCCCAGTTCTCAGCCTGCACCAGTTTAAAACCACTCAGCACTTTTCTTGAGAGCTCATTCCACAGGACTAATTGCTCGGATAATAGGAAACTGATGCTGATGTTCAGCCAATATTTTCCCATCCTCCCTGGTGAGCACTTTCCTGCTGCCACCAGGAATCCCTGCCTCTTTTTCTATCTACATGTTAATGCTTCTATCTACATCTTAAATACTTGTTGATGCTCACTATAGTTCTCCCTCCTCCATTCAAATTTTAGCTCAGCAAAACTGCCATAATACAGCTTTTATTTGTCAGATAACTCTCTGCCACTCCTTCTTAATTGCTTTGCATTTGTGAGCTTCTCCCTGGTGTTGAAGTGGTCATAACTGAATGTAATTTTCTGCATGTGCTCAGCTGCTGGTTTATGGCCAATATTCACATCCTTTCTCCCTCCTATGACTCTGCTCTTTCAGATCTAACTATTTACTTGCAGCCCTGCTGCATTGCCATAAATATATTCTAAAATACCAGGTATTTCTGTCTTTCCATGTTGCCTCTCCCTGCTGGGTGTGTCCCACCTACCAACACCAATCAATACCACCTCCCAACCCATCCATCCTTTGATTCCATCTCTTGATACCTTTCTTCATTGCTTCTCTCTCATGGTCCATAGATATCTTTTCCAGAATGGTTTTCCCATTGTTGTTTGCTGTGCCTTCCAGTTTAGGTATCAGCTGGGAATTTAATTAATGTGATTTTTACCTGCTTTTCCAGGTCATTAATGGTGATTCTGAGCCAGATTGGACAGAATAGAAGTCCCTGAGGACAGCTAAAGCTTCCCAGATACTGCTCAATCCATGGGGAATGACTTACCTCCAAGGAATTAGGGTGACATAGTTTTCTGTAAGGGTTTGTGAGTCACTGAATAAAATTATTTACTGTAGTGCAAAGTGACCAAATACTTGGGGAGTTTGACATGTCTGCATCACCAAATTTAACAAAACAACTCACCCAGCAGGTTCCTTTCAGTAAGAAATAACATCCACTCTCCCTTTTACATCCCTCCTGTCCCCTGGGATTTGTGCAGGCCCCCTTATCCACTGGGAATCATTAACCTGAATTTGGTTCAGTCATGTGACTGTGTGCAATGAAACTAAACACAGAATGAACCTTACATTCCACTCCGCAACAAAATGCTCATTTAGAAGATATTTTTTTTCCAGATTTAAAAGTTCCAGTACAGAACTATGTCTAAAAGCTCTCTGTTGTGTAGTGTTGTTCATTTTCAAATAATTGTCCTATCTGTGAATAAATGCTCCTTAGTCCCTTGCTCTTTCTGCAAAGAACTGAGAAAAGAAAAGAAAACAAAACAAAACAACCCAGAAATTATTTGTAGATTATTTGGAAAAATCCTTTCAAACTATGAAAGGAGCTGGAAATGATTTTAAAGCTCTATAGAGCAAGATTGTAAAATAAAGTATAAATTATGCACTATTATCTACCTATCACACAGAGTGTGATATGTCCTGCATCCTGCAGGGCACTGCATGCTCATCCCTGGGCCAAGCCTGCATATAGATAAAGCTATCACCAATTTACAGCAAAGCCTAATGAAGCAGTATTTGTAAAGCACTTAGGACCTCCAATTAAAACTATTACTTTTTATTATTTTCCACATTGCAACACCTGGGGGCAAAAAAAAAAAAAAAAAAAAAAAAAAAAAGAAAAGCCAGACTGGTAACCAATTGCAGAACAATTAAATCCGAGTGTGTGTCCAGGCAGGAGCAGCAGAGGTGGGTAATTATGCATTGCTGACAGGAGGAACGTGAGCTGGGGATGCTGCACAGCTGCCTGGGCTCCCTGGCAATCCCAACTGGCATTCAGGAAACATTTCAAGGGGATCAAAGCTTCCTCACGGGCACTATACAAATTCACCATCATAAACACTGAATAATACATTACACTAATCTGATTGCTATTGACTGTTACAGTCACGGGTGACCTTGGGCATACATTAATCAAAGGCAGCCGTTCGGATTTCCATCCTGTACCCTGCAGCGATGAGCAGAACTCATCTCAAATCTCTTCTTGTCCCTGCATCTCTTTCTGTGCTGTCTGATGTCACTTGGAAGCGGAGGAGGGTGTTTGGAGGGAAATGGGTATTTTTTCTGTCCTCCCCTCTTTGTTTGAACACACACACACACACACACACACACACACACACACACACACACACACACACACGCTCCGATACAGAATAATAAAACCACGAGGCTCTTTGTCCACCCGGAGCTCTCTGAACCCAATTTAGCACGTGTCACCATGTGAAAGAGCATTCAAACTTCAGAGTAATTGGTTTGCCAGCTGGGACTATAACTAATCTGAGACCTCTTTGGAATTTCACCAAAAGTGCTGATTATTTACCCTAAGAAATGAAGCATCGTGGAAACGAAGGGTCCCGTTTCTGGGACTCACCTCACTCACAGAATGTTTGCAAGGCTTAAACCTGAGAAACCAATCTCTCACCAGCTCCCTTCCCCTTTGCCATTAACAGAAAACACCGAGCACAAGAATGAGCTGACAATGTGTTGACACGGGATTGAAAAGGCACCGCTTTGCCCGCATCGATTCCCTCATCCTTCCCCAGGGCCACGAGATGATACTTTGACGTATTATATTGCAAAGATCTCCTCCACGTGCTGCCACCTGACCCCAAGCTGGTCTTGGAGTGTGGAGAGCCTTCCCCCGGGACATGCTGGAGCCCAGGGCTCCCTCAAAGCTTGGTGCAACAAATATAAAATCAGACAAAACTTCAAAATAATCTAATGAGCTGGGTTTGATGTGGTCTCAGACCATTGGCGTGCAAATGCACTTCTTTAACAGCCTTATTCCTTTCTTTGAGGGCTGAGCAGACAGTCAATAATTTAAAGGTAAAGGACTAAAAGAAGGCTGAAATTATTCCCCAAGTAAGTGTTGTAAATGCAGATCATCTATATTTAAATTAAATTTAAACAAGTTATGGTAATACTAATACTATATGAATAATTGGCTCTACACCCACAGGTACCTGCTTTTTAAATGTTTGATTTAAAAAAATAAATAAAATTTAAAAAAAATCTTTCAATGATTTTATTAAAATTTCAGTCTGTGCCTTGGCAGAGAGTGCTGACAGGGAGGTGCTGAAGTACACCTGGGCACAAAGAAGGAATAAAGAGGAGCAGGTTGTATGTCTTCTCCTGACAGTCCAACAGTTCTCCCCCCCAGCAATGCAGAAACCCACAGAACTTAATTAAGAGGGTCCATTTCCCCTACAAAGCCTTTCATGGTCCGTGGCCTTTGCTCAGAAACACTTACATTTTCCATCAGTCACATCACAACCTCCAGGTTGCTGCTAGGGGACCCCCTGGAAGCTTTCTCCTTTATAAATTTTTCACACCAGTTCTGTTGCCTGGAGTGGACTTTCACTCTTGTAAGGATGGAGCCTGATCCCCCCCAGACCTTTCTCAACCCTCAGTGCATCTGCCACGATGAAGAATTACAGTGCTTGCAGATCACCTTCCTCCCTTTTCTCCATTACTCCGCAGCTCTTCAACACATGAGAGAGGTTTGGGATAAATTGATGGAGATTTTAGGAGAAAGGGGAGAGAGGTCTTAGAAAGATGCACCAAATTTTGTAAAGAGAATCTCCAGGCCATATCAATCTCTTGAATAGGACCAAGAATGGCCATCAAAGACTGTCTTGGAAATGAAAACTGATTGCAGAGTTTTGGTGCCTTTGTGGGCTTTTGTCCAAGTGACTCAACCCAGAATGGTCATGCACTGGAACTCACACTGTAAAAAGTGCTTCTCTTGTCCCTCCCAACTGTCCCACAAGGAAAATTTAATTCAGCCCCCATGTGGAGGTCCAAAAGGGAGGATTGCTGTCTACTGCAGACAAGGGTGTTTCAAAACTAACTCTAGGAGAGAGAGAATCCAGGAATTCATTCGCCTGAAATCCAGGTTCAGGAAATAATTTAAGGCAAAGGCTGAAAGCAGCATCCTACAATGTCTGGCTATTTTGTACTCCCCTGAGTCAGGCAGCTGAACTCTTTAAAATCTGCTCTTCCTTTTCACCAGAAAATCCTGGAGTTAAGAACCTCAATCTCACTTACACAATTCTAAACCCAGCGTAACTTCTGACTCTTGTGGGCATTACTTTTGATTTATACTCATGACGCCGAGCAGAAAATCAGATCAAGGGAATATAAATCAAACAGGGATCAATACTGAGCATCAAGGTACTAATTCTATCTCCTGAAACAGCCCTTACAAGCTGCAGCAGGCTGGGAGACAATTCCCCTGGCACAGGCACGGCAGATTTATGTTGAGCTCTGGTCCTGGTGCAGGGGAGATGTTGGAGGTGGAAGGGGACGGGGCTGCACTGAACACTATTAAGAATCTGTGTCTGTCTGGGCTGTCAAACAGTCTGTGGGCAGCTTTGGGAGGCTGTC
Source organism: Manacus candei (assembly GCF_025592945.1). Lineage (NCBI taxonomy): Eukaryota > Metazoa > Chordata > Aves > Passeriformes > Pipridae > Manacus > Manacus candei. The sequence continues at coordinate 3,759,365 of NW_026138105.1, read as the reverse complement.
ATAAATCAGTGCACCCTTGCATTGGTGACCAAGCCAACCAAGTTGGCTTAAAATTATTTTTCCCTGTGTTTTTTTTTTTTTTTTTTGCCTTCAGGAACCACTGCAGAACCTCACACCTCCCCTAAAGGAAGGACCACGGGGTAAGCAGTTGGTGGCTGAGAGTTTTTCCCCAAAACCAAACTCTCCCAAATGGCATGGCCTTGTTCTCCTCATCCTCCTCCAGTGACACACCAGCAGTAAAGCTGGTCTTAAAGTGTGCTGGAACGTTTCATGGCTTGAGCAAAGGTGCACTGGGTGGAAAGGGCTGGGCCATCAGTCTGTGGGAGGACACGGTCCAGGGGGTTGGAGTGCTCTGCAAGCAGCCCACGAAGCACAGGGCAGATGCTCACACGAGCCAACAGCTTGTCTGGTGGAGCCTTAATTTGTTTTTAGGAGGTGCAGTAAAAAGGATTGAGGTGATTTGGCTGCTTTTATGCCAGCACTGGTAAATGTGACTGCAGGTATTATCACAGCCTGAAATCAAAGGGCTCGGAAGGCTCCTCAGGAGGAGGAGTGGGAGAGGCAGAGAAAATGGGCAAGGATTTTGTACTTTAGAAAATTTTGCAAGTTATTGATCAAAGCACAGATTTGGCAGTTCCTTGCTATGTGGAAATTTGCAGGGAGGTGTGACTGAAAGGGGAAGGTTTTGGGGGGTATTTTGGGGCACTGGTGGGGAGGGATTGATGGCATGTGAAATCACAAAGCTGGTAGCACAGTTAGGCAATAAAACTCTCCAAGTAGTGATTATAGGACATGGCAAACAGAGTTAGAAGACAGGAGGACAAAGGCCAAGTGAGTAACTATTGGAGAAGTGTAACAATTCCCTGGAAATGCCCAGCCCAGAGGGCAGTGAATTATACTTTAATAAACACCAAAGGGTAGGACCAGCTTTACATTTCAGCTCTGAGCTGATGGCAGTGCCTCCTGTCAGTCTCCCATCTCTCTTTTGACATGAAAAAGAGTCCGAGGAGGTGCCCAGGGCCCTGGTGATGAGGCTGGGCACAGGATTTCTTGCCCTGTGCTGTGAAGCCCAGCCTTCTCCTGACTCCCCTCAACAGCTCACCTCTCCCAGCACTGGCTGAACTGGTGCTCAGGGACCATTTGATTTTGCTCTGGCCAGGTTTGGGAGCGCTTTAGAAAGCTGTTCTTCATCATCTTTTTAACATTTACAACAGTCTCCTGGCAAAGGTGTGGTGTCTGCCTTGAACTTATCTCCCATATCTCCTGACACACGCACTGAGGATAATTCCTGTTGCTGTAGGTTTCACACAGAGAAGTTTCTACTTCATTAATTCCAAAGAAATAAAGAGGGGGAAAAATAACCCCCTCTGATTTCTATCTCGGTGCAGAGATACATAAAACTGTATTTTTCTCTGAAAGTCATTCTTCCTGCTGCTTCAGGAGCAGAGGCAGTAAATCCATTAATGAACCAAGACACCTTATAATCATTCAGACTTCAAGAACTCGAGGCTGGGCTGAGCTCAGTAACCTGTTGCAGGTTACTACTATTCCTGATGTTCACATGGACACCACTTATACAGGTACCAGTCTTCTGCTGAGCATTGCTACCCTTCTGCCAAGTATATATAAAAGGTCAAAACTAGTTACTTTTTAATTTCATTTTATGTGCCTCCTGCTCAAGGAATAGGAGTTCTTGACTTACCTTCTTTAAAAACTTTGCTGGTTTTTTATATCTCTCTATCATCTCTTTGCTATTTCTTTATATCTCTCTATCATCACCCCTTATTCCTCTAACGTCCAAGATATATAGTTCTAATCTTTTAATCTCTCCACACACTGCAGGTTCCTCTTCCCTTAATCATTTTCACTGCCTTCCCTAGACCTTTTTATTTCTGCTCTCTCCTCCTGTAAGACTGAGAGCCAGGCTGAGCAGGGTATCTGTGGTGTGGTGTCACTTCATATTAAAGAGACATAATAATTCTGTGTTCTCCTGGAGCTTTTACTTAATGCAAACAAACATTTTGTTTGCTTTTCTGGCCACTATTTCTCATTAAATAGATGTCCTGTTGGCAATGATGTCTTGTTCCTCTCCTGACTACCTGCCCTTAATTTAACACTGATGAGCAGTTTAAATAGTTTCCTTTTTCCTTTCACTGTGCTTCACCTTATGCTTGCTTGAGCTGAGCTCTTCCCTGAAATGCACTCCACCCAGCTCTTTAAGAGATTCCTGAAGTGATTTATAGCTTTCCTGATGCTTTCAGCAATCTAAATCCTTTTTTTAGCCCCACAGTAGGGCTGGTCCTGGAGCATCCCACCACTCCCCTTGGTCTGACACTGGTAGTGCTCTTCATAATGGAACCCAGGCCCGTGCAGCTGGTTATTCTCCCAAGAAATGTTTGTATGAGACTATTTAAAACCTCATTGCAGATGGAAATTTTTGAAAGCTCCTGCTTTCTCCGCTCTGCTGCAGGAACACAAAGAAGTGTAATAGACTGGAGAGAAACGATTATTATTTTTTTTTACAGCACAGTGCAGTTCTGTCCATGAGATAACATTAAAGCAGCATTTTATAACTACCGTGTTTTTAACTCATTTATTTGATAAAAGTGGGTATCGTTTCTCTTTGCTTTCCAGGTATTTCCTAATGAGAAATTCATACCTATGATGTACCTGGCACACTATGGGCCTGACACTGTACTGTGTGTTTGCCACTGGCTTATGGTCTAACCCTGTGGTGGTTTGGGCTAGGCCTTCCTTGGTGACCAGTTTGTAACCAAGGAAGGGTCCAGATTTACCCAGTATTCCCTACGATTTTTACGTAAGCTGGGCTATAAGAAGAAAGGAGGAGAGGCCTTCGCTCTTCTTTCCTTCCGGCGGCTTGGAGGTGCAGGTTCCCTGCTGTTGAGTCTGCCGTGTTGGGGAGCGAGGCCTGGTTGGGCCTTGTCGACCTTGGGAGACAGAGGGATACCCAGCAGCATATATAAAAACGGCCAAAATAACCAAGAAAATGAATAAAAAGGCCATGTTTATATATTTTTTCTCTCTTTGTTCCCAAACAAAGCTATATTTATATAAACAATAGGCTCTTGGCAGCTCTCTCGGTAGTGTTCCCAAACAATGGGCAGTGTTTGCACCAACTTGGCTCCCTTCCCAGACTTGTTCCTAAACAACTGTGGCAAAACCAAAACAAACCGGAGATAACCAGAGATAAACCGGGCGGAAACACCAAATAATGTGATATGGTTTGAAGCTGGCTCCCTGCCAAGTCTCCAAACCTTACCACCAGAGTTCCTCCCCCCCCCACCTCAAACCTCAGGGAAAAGAGGGAGAAAAAAACGAAAGAAAACCCGAAACGAGAGAGAGACAACCAAAGTGAGATATTGGTAAGGTTTGGAGACTTGGCAGGGAGCCAGCTTCAAACCATATCAAACCCCCAAAGAATTAGCTCACTTTGGCTCTGTTTTCATGTCTGGATAGCACAGATCATGATATGGACCTTTTTTTGTTGAGTACATTGAACCCATTCACAGCAACTCCAACACAAATATCTTCTTCTCTAACCACGTGACACAAATGCTACCAGATCTTTCCAGTTTCCCATAAAATCCATTTTTAAATCATCATTATAATACCATTAAATCATCATTAAATCACCATAATAATATCCTATTTCCCATTAGCCCTGCTGACTGTAAATAAACATCGGTGACAGAAGGACACATATTTTTGTTTTCCATTTGGAAACTTTAATGTACACAGGCCCATGAGCACTCAGGAGACTGTGTAGACACAAGAGCCTGCCAAGGAAGTGTTCCAAAAAAAGTGTAGATGTGGCACCTAAGGACATGGTTTGGTGTGAACTTGGCAGCTCTGGGTTAACAGTTGGACTCAATGGTCTTAGAGGGCTTTTCCCACCAAAATGTTTTATGATTCTATGATCCCAAGGACCCCAGGACTCATCACCTGTGTAAGCCAACATCTGATATTTGAGGCTGCTCAGTGTAAGCCCTTTATCTCATTTCTGGAGTGCCACGTATTAACATTAAAAAATAACCAGTGTAAATAAGTGAAATGCATTCCTAATTTCAATTAACTCCTCACTTTAACAGGGACTAAAGTTCCTGCCTTCCTCTCCCTTCACCCACACTCTTCCTCAGCCTCAGTTGTGAATCCTTCCTCTGTTCCAGCAAAGTGACAGAGGAATGCAAGTTGCTGTGTTATTTGCTTACCCTGGGCAGGGGTATGAGCACAAAACCCCTTTTCCTCCTCCTCTGTTCTCTCCTGGGTCTTGTTAAACACGGGCTGAGCTGTGGGTGAGGCTGGAGAGCTGCTGCACCCTGGTCTGGCAAAGAGCTTTGTGGCAGAGCTGATGCAAAAGGGCAGCAGTTGTTCCTGGCACAGCATCGTGGTGTTTACCTCTGTGAAGGTAATTCTGGGGTCTGTTATGTGAGAATGAGGAAAGGATTCTTTAATAATGCACAAATAAAATGGAAGAAACTCCAAGTATCAGCGTCATTGCCTGCTAATAACACTACAACACACCTGGTATGAAGTGTGGGCATATATCACATTTCCGGCTTAAAAACAGAAGTATAAACACCATTAAGTAGAAATTTAATTATATAAAACTGTTTAATGGCTGGTTTTATGTTTTGGCTGCGTATTAAGCAATGTTCTGAAGTACCTGTCTTTGCAAGTACTGGAGAAATTAAACCATTAAATCGATTTCACAAATGTTTACTGTGCAAACACGACAAAAACTCTGCAAATACAGGGAATTTATTATGGGGGCCAAGTGTATGGTGGACACACTCTCTTTTAAGTCTCAAAACTGTGTTTTAGGAGGTACCTTTCCAAACAAGAAAGTTTGCTGAGCTGTTCGTCAAAGATTAGGCAAACAAGCAACTTAATATAAATGCAAAAGCTTGTTGAAATGAATTTCCAACTGTAAAGCCAGGAGTAAAATTAAAAAAAAAAAAATTTAGTGGAAAAAGCTTCAAAAACACACCTTCAAAATTCAGCATTTCTTTGTTGTTGAGACTTTCTGAGAGTGTTCCTCTTTTCTAGCACACAGAGCGGGTCATCCTGTGATCCTGGAATTTGGAAAATTCCACGTGGTGCTTCTGGGAAACGGTGAACTATTCGGGACAAACAGGATTTTGGAAAGGCCAGAAATGGTCATTTCAGGTGCACGGTGCAGGTACACTCAGCTGCCCGTACTGAGCACTTGGTTACTGCCTGTTACAGTCTAAGTGCTCCCCCGTGTGTTTGCTCTCGTCTTCTTGCTATAATTTTGGCCAGAAATTCCCTACAAGCTTAAAAACCAATCAAATTAAGCTGGAGGGGGGAAATCAGCGGGTTTCAGCAACATTTCTAACTCATGTCTATTAAATACCAAATGCCTCGCATTAAAAAAAAAAACCAAAACAACCTAGACATTTAGGGTTCTTAGTCATGGTCACACTTCTGCCTCTCAGGTCTTTCAGGAACTGGTCTGAATTACTCTGTGAGACGACTGAAGTGGTTGAATTTCAAGCTCAGGTCTGTGTGGGATGGGAAGAGTGGAACTGGGGTCGTCATCTCCAGCCTGATGCCCCCAGGACTCCCTGGTGACTGGGAAGAGCCCAGAGGAGTGAGGAGGCAAGGGGGCACTTTGGAGGCAAGGGGGTACTTTGGAGGCAAGGGGGCACTTTAGAGACAAGGGGGCACTTCAGCCTTGCCTTGGGGCTCAGAGGGACTCTCCAGGAAGACCCTGTGAAGATTAAAACCCTCCTGCCATGAGCCTGGTCCAACAGGCTGAGCAGCAAAGACAGCACCACGATTGCACAGGCTGGTTGTTTGTGCCACAACCAGTTGTCTCAGTGATCCATCAAAAATTAAGATGTAGCTGATAAACTTTTTCTTATTATTTTTTTTCTGTTTGCTGCTCATCATTAATTATGGCTTCAGAGGAGCTTCAGATAACAGGAGTGGAAAGTTTCCAGGTTGTGCTGCAGTGTCTGTTCTGGAGCAGCAGGAGCAGCCTCCAAACCCAGGCTGAAGCCCTTGCTGGGAGTTACCTGGCCCAGCTGAAGGTGAGAGGTAGATACATCTGAATTTTCCGGCTGATGTTCCCCATTGATTTTCCCGAGACAGCCCAGGCAAATAATTTAAACTCAGTGCCTGAGTTTACTCATGCCTTGGATGAGCAATGGATGATATAAAGTGGCTGCCTCCCACAGACCCCACGAGGCTTTAATTTATGTTTGTGAGGTGACTCGAGCTGCTTCGCTCCGGAATCTGCAACTGCAAGACATGGCTAATAATTCAACAGCAACAAGTGGCATGAATGAGCCTTGTACCTGAGGAGAAACATTTAGATTTGTAGCAAGCATTTTTCACCCGGGAAAATAAAAGCAAAATTTGCAACTCCAAGTTGTTACACCTTGGAAAAGTCTTCCAGGGTCTCTCCCTTTCCTCTTCTGCTTCTGTCCTGCAGATTCCAGCTTGGTAGGGACTAATCCTTTCCCTCTGCATGGAATTACATGGATAATTGTGCAGATACTATATGTCTTTTAGCAGACTTACTGGGATATCTCTCACTCCTCTACAGCAGATCCCTTTTATTTAAATCTTCAGTGGATTCACTTAAGCAAATTCCTAAGCAAATGCAGGAATACATTTTAGCTGAATTTCAGGGGATACTTATTGCATGTTAAATACCACTAGGCAATTATTTAATGAGGTTTAACAAGTATGTAATAGATAGATTACTTATGACCTAGATGTGAAACCTCAATGAATATGTTTAATCAATTGGCATTCAATTAACATACATTAGGCTTTTCCTGCAGCACGGTGCTTTATTTTAGCTGTCTGGTAACAAAGCAGGCTTGCACACTTCTTAACCACTTGCTGCACATAATTTAGGTCCAAAATGTACCTAGAATAAGCAAAAATTAAAAAAAAAAAGCAAAATTACCTCCAGACTTGTTCTTGCTGAGTTTATTGACCATAATTACTCATTTAGAAATGTAAATCCCATTTGGTGCATCAGTAAACTCAATTATCTTCTGCATTCCCAACTGTAGGGACCTTTCTATGCCCCAGGCTGCTGTGCCCATCCCTGTTTTCTGATTCTGCAAAAGAAACCAGCTAGTCCCTTCTCTGGAATGTCAAGATTTTCACTGGCTCTCAGAAGGCAATATGGGATTAAAGTGGAATATAAATGAGCCCTGCTGATGGATGTCCTAGGGTGGAATTACTCTCTTGAAACATCACAAACAATCCAGAAACTCCTCTGCCTCTCTGTTGTGCTAGAGTTTAATTAAAGCTTAATAAGGAACAACTGGTTCTTTGTCCAGCTGTATTCATTAATTCCGGTGTAACTTGAGCTTTTTGTTCTCATCAGCAGTAGAAAAAAGTTGTCAGAAATTCATAAAGCACTATTAAATAATGTTGAAAGGCAGCTTGGCCAGGGAGCTGTTGGGAAAGGAATTAAATTCCAGCCCCACTGTGAAGGTGCTGCAGAGCCTGGGATGTCCCCAACTGCCTGGGGAGGTTTGGAAACACCCTGGTCCTCCCCCCAGGAGCACAAGCAGACAAACCATTTGCTTCATGTGGCTGGAAAGAGCAAAGGAAGGTAAAAACCACGGGTAATGTTGAATAATACTCCTGTAACCTGGTTAATTTTGCTACAGAGACCTGTACCTGCAGCTCAGTGAGCCAAGTGACACAGAGCTCTGCAGTCTGGTCTCTGAACTCTGTCCTTTGACCCCGGTGTCATTCCCCATCTACCTTTCCAGGCATCACAGAACCATGTGCTGCACAAGGAACGAGGCAGAATTTTTGGAAAAGGGAAAAGGGTTTGGGGAAGACAGTGGGAGAAGTGAGAAAACGACCCAAATCTTGTCGTACTGGTTTAAGAATACTGAAATACTTGGGTTAAGAATACATAAAATATCAGTTTTGGTGCAATTCCCCATCTTTCAGACAGACAAATCCTCAGTGTGTTCTCAGGGAAGAGGAGCAGAGCTCCAAATATTGCAGATCCTCACACAGACTCTTGGAACACCAGTTAGGCCACGTGGAGAAGAACAGTTGTGTGCCTTTGTCCAATTTTAATTAATATCTTTATCTTGAGCACGTTTCTTTGTGGAAATTCTGTGACTGGCTAATTTACCATGTTCTGTACTTAAAAGCACTGCTTCTACCACCAAATCTGATCCTTCCAGGCAAAGTTTGGTGTCAAGATCTGAAGGGCTACAAAGCAAGAAGATACATTTTGTTCTTTTCTTCTGGAGAAAGGACACCCTGGAAGATTAAAGTAACTGGATTTTGATCAGCATTTCCCATTTGCACCAGGCTCTTTACGAATTGAAATGTAAAAGGTCAAAGCTCCAAAAGCATTTTTCATTTCTAAAGAGGTTTGTTCACCACAGTAATTTAATAGCCATGCCAAAGCTGATAAGATTTTGGAATCTGTCCATGGCATGTATTGATGTCACAGGTCAAAAATAAAGGCTTCAATGTAATTTATTTCTCCAAGCACAGTGAAGATAATAACTCAAGCACAGAGCAATATGTTAAAACTAAATTATATTCAATAAAGATGACTTATGCCAGTCTTCTAAAAACTAAATACACTTGGCTCAATTTGAATGTGCTCATTGCTGTGGTCTGGTGGCCTCCAGGAGGTACTTGGCCATTGCACAGTGGCCAGTGGAGGGTTCTGGATCAGGGCTGTGGGGTGTGAGGGCACTGCAAGGGGCAGGAGGTTGTTCCTCCTCTCTCTGTTGAAAATCTGCCTTGAGGGAGCATTTTCCTGCTTCACTTTCTCCTTCTGTTTTGCTTTCTGCTGGATGGAATGATGCATAAGAACAAAAATTCGTTCCTGCTATAAATAGAGGCTGTGCATGTGATACAAGGGGGAGGAGAGCAGATGCTGCTCACACTGCTTCGACTGGAATGGCAGGATTTAACACACATGGAGGGATGGGGGAAGGGGGCACTTCCAAAACACTGGGAAAGAAAATTACCTGCAGAATAAGGACAGCAGAGGTACCAGGTAAAGACTTCCCACTGCTGGTATCTAAAGCATCCAACACCAAGGTTCAGCAGTGGCTCCACTCTAAGTCTCTCATCCCGTGGTCTGAGGGGGGGAAGCTGACAGTGGTGTTGTTTTACCCTGTGGATATCCACAGGATGCAGGAAATCCAACAATGGATTGGTGGAACTTCACCCTTACAGGAAAACAGAAGTTATCCAGTTTCAGTGCCAGCCCCAACGTCACGTTCAGCTTTCACCCTTTTCCATAACTGTTTTAGCACATTGCTGCTTCTGCTTTATAAGGCATTTTACAGGACTGGGAGTTTCTCTGCACACCATAAAGAGGGAGAGTGACTTTTTACATGGGTGGATAGTAAAAGAACAAGGGGGAATGGTTTTAAATGAAAAGTGGGGAGATCTACATTAGATGTTATGAGGAAATCCTTCCCTCTGGTGAGGCCCTGGCACAGGTTGCCCAGAGAAGCTGTGGCTGCCCCATCCCTGGAAGTGTCCAAGGCCAAGTTGGATGGGGTTTGGAGCAACCTGGGCTAGTGGAAGGTGTCCCTACCCATGGCAGGGGGTGGAACAAGATGAACTTTAATGTCCTGTTCTATTATTCATTCTGTGCCTCTAATTTGAGGCAATGAGACTTGATTTGTACTACTTGCTCCTGGCTGGATGCCACTGGATTATTTCAGGCAGCAATCCTTCCTGAGAACTTGTGAAGTCATAGAAAGGTTGTATTTGATTTCAGAGAATTTCCCAGGTTTCTGTTATCAGACTGTGGAACTGAAGAGACAAACTACACCTCCCAGCTGTGGGGCTGCCCAGGCACTGGAGACACCATCCAGGAGAACAAAGGTTGGGACAAATACAGGCAGAGGCAGAATTCCTATGATCCCAGCATGCAGGCAAATACCAAGGAAGCTGGATAAACCTATAGGATCTATGATAAGCCCTAAGATCCTTAAACCAATAAATATAACATCAGCTGTTGTGCTTCTCCAGGGCTTCACTTCCTTCTATCAGTGAAGTCCTGCTGGAAGCAACAATCCCTCTGTACCAGTTTTAAATATTTAGGCTGTGTGGCTGATTTGGTTTTAGTACAGTGTCTACACAACCAGTAATTTTCAGTAATTTGCATGTCAGGAGAATTGCTTATACACAGGCATCCAGGTAGCTGATTGTAATTTATCTGACATCCCACACCAGCAAAGAGCTGCGGGGAGGAGAGGAAGGGTCAGGGCTGTGGTTGTTTCCAGACTGGAATGAAAATCCAGCCATGACTTCCTCTAAACAACAGGGGATTTCAGCTGGGAAAAAATCAGCCCCTGTGAGGAAAGGCAATCAAATAGCAGTCTTGATTATGAAAATCAAAATGGTGAAAGACTGGTGACATTTACCCTGCTATCAGAGCTACACCTGCAGAATGACCACTGGTACTGGCTGAGGGAGGCTACAAGGAATCATAATTTGCATGGACAGGTAGAGGATTAAAGCAAAGAAGCAAATAAAATCCTAATTCATTAACAAAACCGACAGTGAAAGGCTGTAAGACAAGCACAGAATCAATTTCAATTTGAACTGCAGAATAAATCAGGTGCAACAAGGCTTTGATTTACAGGTCACACATCTTCCTGCAGGATGTTATCAGCCAGGACCAGCCACTGCCAGTCTAGAGGCACGTGAACCTAAAGTCAGGGCAGGTGAGGTCACCCAGAGAACGTGTGAAGGAGTTGAAGCAGCAGCAGCAGCAGCTCCTCCAAAATACCCTCACAAAAGCAGGGGATGAATTTTTTCATAAAAGAGAGGATGACGATGGAAAATGCCACGAGGTTCAAGACAAGGAAGGAGATGGATCATGAAGCCAAAATAGCTTCTCAAAGAAGTGACAGGGAAACACTTCATCCACTCTCCAAGGTTCATATGGTCAGGTTACAGCAGCTGGAGCCCCGCTCAGGGATTAGCAAGGGAAGATTTTTAACAGCAAAAAGGCAACAGATAAGTGGCCAAACCACTTTTAACAAGCAGCAAACAGACAGAAACTACATTAAACTGTTGATTTTGGCAAATAAACTTCCAGCATTAAGAAAAACAGCAGTGAAACACTACACAGGAAACTCAGCAGTGGTTTTCCCAAAGCTGAAGTCCATCAGTGTTCCAGGAATGGTGCTATTTGCTGGATGGCAGCACAGAGGAAAACATGTGACTGCTCTGCAAACCCTGGGGCCAGCAAAGCTCTGCAAGGAAACAGCAAAATTCCTCAGTGGGAAAGAGAAAGGGTCTGGTAAACTGGGAAGAATTTCTGCAGTGTCCTTCTCAGCAAGATAGAAGAGGTGGTTGTGGTAAACCCTGAGGGAGGAGTATCATAGTTTGACCCACGAGAACATACATTTCTATGATTCTATGATACATAAAAGATGTAGAATGTGTCACTTGAGGACATGGGTTAGTGGTGTCCTTGGCAGTGCTGGGTTAATGGTTGGACTCAATGATCCTAGAGGGTTTTCCCAACCTAAGCAATTCTATGATTCTATGAACCATATGAACAAATCAAGACAGCAAAAATTGTAATTAAAACCCCCCGTAATCAACAGACCAGTCTCTGGGCTCAGGGAATCATCATCAAATAGCCTCTAGATTGCAAAAAGCACTTGACAGTGCCCACTGCAGCACACCTGGGGTGCCTGGAGGTGTAATACAACACAAAAGGTGGCTCTGTCAGGTGCCATCCCAAGGTCAGGATGCCCCCTGGCAGATCATTTGCCTGATGCTACAGCAGTGCTGAAGTCACAGCTGAGTTTGCCCCCACCTGTGACTTGGCAGTGCCACCAACCTGACTGCAAGAAATAAATAGCAAGATTCCTCAGGAAGTACACAATGGGCTTTCAACAATGGCTACACCAAAAAATATATCAAATATTGTAATGACAGCATCACTCTGGTAAATGACAGCTTAGCCAACATTGAAGTGAGGACCAGAAGGCAGTGCAGAGCTGTGGGGAAAACATTGATGATATTCACATTGAAAACAAGCTTGGCAATCACTGCAGTGGTTTCTGTTTCAATAACAGCTTTGGAAGGTAGGGATGACAATTAAAAAACTTCTTTGCATGTGTTGGCAGCAACAATCTCCTGTGCTCAGAAGATTTCAGAGAGGAAACAATGCTGTGAACTAGAAGATGGCCATTGCCTGGACCATCTTAGAAAAAATATTTGGTCATTGAAACTCTGCAGCTTTGCATCAAAAAGGGCCTTTTTTCTTCTTTCATTTCTGTCATAACATGTGAATGTGACAACTGAAAATCCATAGTGGATACAGGCAGATATGGAATAGCTTCGAGAGCAAATACCACAGGAAAATCTTGATAACAAATAAAATTTATTTCTAAAAATTCAGGGAATGATGAGATCTCTGAAGTTATCCAAAAGACACGGTCTGATATATCTGCTAAGAAAAAGGTCAACACATCTGGCCATATCTGGAGAGCAGAAAGAAGATGTGAGGGATCTGTCTAAAAAGTCTCTTTCTAACTCTCTTCACCCTCTATTCAGAGGAGAAAATGTAATATATTTAACTGTATAAGCTACATGCAAATGTAGGCTGGAGGAAGGATGGGCTTTAAAAATTGCTGGGGAGGGCTGAAATCAATCCAATGGGGTGAGAAAAGAGCTCTTGTGGTGAGTTGAAATATAAATGGATGGATGGGGCAGGGAGCACCTGGAAGTAACAGAGGAGGAAGGAAACAGTCCATGAAGGAAGCAACAAGAAGTGAGAACTGATGATAACAAGAGGCCTGAGGAAGGGTGGATGAAAAGGGAAGCAATTTGGAAAGCAATATTAGGGTTTATATAGAATAATATAAGCTCTGTAGGAAACCAGCCAGGTGAGACATTGCAAAGGTGTCTGTGCACACAGGCAAGAGAATGGGACAAAGGGAAAGGAATAATGCTCTGCAGAAAATGAGGAGGCTGTGGCAGAGGAACAGCCACAGAGCAGAGCATGGGAAGAGTCAGAGCAGGGAGTCCTGAGATCCTGGTAATCCCAGCAGGACAATCTGGACACAGCACTGAGCACAGGAGCTCTGGCTCAGCCTGCACAGTGGGGTCATCTAACAAGGTCAGGAGGAGGCAGAGTTTTAGATCACATTCCAAATTATTAATGCCCATAAAGCCTTTTGGCTGCTTTCCTACATCCAGGACAGGTGATCCACAGGTAAATCTGGGCTACAGATTTTTCTGTTTTGCCCATTGGTGTCACAAGACTTTTTGCTTCTCCTGCAAAATCCTCCTGGGGGTCCAGCAGTGCAGAAGGGATGCCAGACTCTCTCACATCCCATCATCACCAGGAATGTGTGTTCCCCTCTGGTCTTACTGCTCTGCAGCTGCACAGCCTTGGAGCAGCTCCAGCCACAAGCTGGTACAAATTTGCTGTTAACTCAGCCTGTTCCTAATAAAAAAATAACAGCAGCACTAATGGGTCAGACCAACTGTCCATCTGGTCTAATTTCCTACAGAAAAAGAGGTTTAAAAAAGCCAATTGGTAGAGTTGCTTATGAGGTGAGTGGAGGTGGGTGAACACGTGCAGTAAAATTTCACAGGTCTCAAGCCATTTACTTGCAGGTGAAACATATTTCTGCTGTCTGTCATGTTCTGCAGCAGGTTCAGGTCTATTCTGCAACTAAATTGTCAGATCAATACTAGTGAGAGGTTACTAAAAATGTGAGGTTTGTTAGCTAGCTGACCAGCCCCTGGCCAAATTCTTGCATTACGTGCAAAGTGAACAGAAGGATCCAAGACTCAAACAAACAGACCTTGAGAAGGATGAGGAAGGACTAATTTTGGAGGAATTACATAGCTCCATAAGCCTGGGGTTGTCTTTGGCAGGGCAATGGCAAGGAACCACAGAGAGCAGAGCTCTCTTATCCCCTCTTGCTCCAGATGCAGTTAATTAGTCATTGCAGTGGTGTAGAAAGTTTTTGGTGACCCTGGACCACACTTGTAAGAAGGAATGGACATTACTGAGACTAAAATGAGCACAGCAATTAGTGTTGTCTGTGGCTTAAAGCCCCAGACTTAAAACTGTGAAAACACTCTGCTTTTACAAAGCCAGTGTGTTTGGGTGCCACTGTCCCTGACCTCTGCCATGGAGCAGGTTTGCAGGCAGGGGAAGAAGCCTTGAAAAGCTCATTCTGCTCCAAGAGACTGCAGCAGATGAGAGCTCAGCCAGCCTGCCCATGGCCCCCTTCTCCCCACACAGCCCAGTGGTGGTGGGAACAAGGATTCCAGTGAGTGCTGCCACCACTGCTCCAATCAAAGCTCCTGCAAGGAGCTCAGCACCCACAGGTGCTGAGCAGACCCCCAGTAAAGGCTTTTGGCAGCCAGGAGAGTCTCCACTGATCAACAGCACAACCACCCCCTGCCCTGGCCACCAAGGGCCTGGTGACAGGCTAATGGGGACACAGCACAGGGCAGCAAAAGCAGGGCACCCTTCCCACTGCAAGCAGCTCATTACAGCTCTGACCTAAGGAGATCTGGGCTTATTTCTGTAGCTGGTGGAACTAGTGGTTTACATATAAATTATCTGATGAATGTAGCCTTGTTTTCCATTCATGAATCATTCATGACCTGAGTCCAATTTTGGCAAAAATGTGTATTTTCTGTGAGCATCCTCTGAGTTGTGCTGAGCTCTGGGGTGTGCACAGGCTGCCCATCAGGGCTCTTGGCTGCACAGAGCCCAGAGTCAGACAGGTAACTCTCATGATCCAGTTTTTGCCTCTATCACTGGACAGCTTAATGGCTTAAAACCAGGTGTAAAATGCTAATGTCAAACAGTCATTTTCTTCAGACACGAATCCCCTTGCTTACCTTCAAAGATGTATGTTTTATGAGCTGCACCTGTTCTTCAAACTTCCCTATAGATTAAAATCTTCTTTTCATGCACCTGGGCTGCCATCACACAGCACATTCCAGCCACAAAGCCAGTCCTTCCCGAAAAACATCACACAGGAACCTATCCCTGGTCCTGACACCCAGGTCCTGTTGCAGCTCCATTAAGACCTTTGTAATACACAGTTCATGCTCCACCTCACATGACTGTTGAAGGGGTTTTGCCCCAGCTTGTTGTTATATCAACTTTCCTTTAATTTCAAGCCTAAATTAACTCGTCCTTGTGCCCATCACTGTTATTTCTTTTCAGCAGTAATTGTCACCTTCTGAGTGTTTGCCTCCCCATACGTTCTACTCTCAGTCTTCACCCAAATAAACTAAGTGCTTTTCTCCTCCCTCAACTGGACAGTCCCTGCATTCCTCTGCTTGTCCTAAATCCCCTCATGGCACCGTTCACTGTTCAAACTCTTCCCTCTCACTCCTGGAGGAAGAGAACTGTGCACACTACTCTGATGAGGTCAGACCAACCTTTGTAAAATTGAATTAGCTCTTCCCTAGACTTCCAGCCTTAACTGAAAAGGTGAATTGGGTGTATCTGATTTTTTTTTTCCCTGAGACAATATAATTGCCACTTAATAGTTAACCTGCGATGTCCAAGTACACTCAGGTTTTTCTCATCCTCAGCCATTTCTAACAAGTAGAAACCCTGACTGCTGCTCTGTAACTACTTGTCCATACGTTATATGTTATGGTATTTTATCCCTTTTCTATTACTTCAGTTTTCAAGGTCAGTCCTCAGTTAAGAGCCCCGTCGTGTTTGCACTGAGGATGCTCCTTCCATCGCGTGAGCTCCGAGTGTCATTGTCACTCTCATCCTTCCCCTCCAAGGTCAGTGCAGAAATGAAATATGTTCAGCCCCACTCCTGATCCTCGGGGATGTTTACTGGTAACCTCACTTCAGAGTGATAATTCCCCTTTTGCTGCTCCCTGTCACGGGCTCCCCTTTAGCCAGCGCTGTCCCCACTTCACAGTTCCCGTATAAATTCTCGGCGCTTTCAGCCGAGCTGATAATTTCCCAAGTGGCACTATATCAAATGATACCTTCAGTCCAGATAGATGAGACATCTTGCATTTCCTTTGTCTAGGAAAATCATTCATCTTATCAAATTTATCGCAAACAGACAGGGTTTGCCCAGAAGAATTTAATCGGCACCAGGACGGCCGTGACTGCAAGGGAAAATTGGAGGGCAGGGGGTGCTCCCTGCAGCTCTGCTGGACACACACACTTATCGAGGGGACCCTCATTTCAGACACAATATTTCCTCACCTGTAACCCTTGAAATGACCCACTCTGCCAACAGAGGCCGTGAATAGATGGTGACTCTCACTCCCAGTAGGGAGGCTGAAGTCACACAGTGATGTATTTTCATGCAGCACTTACAGCCCAGCACTCGGAGGAGAGGAGCTGAAGCATTTACCTGTTTTATTTTGGTTGCTGTTATGTATCTATTTGTTTATTACAAGGGAGAAGGTGCACGTTTTTTACACAAAACTGATATGTTTAGTGCTTTCATTTTATGTTTTGAGCGGTTAAGCTATTCAGTGTTTAAAGGTAGTATTGGTTCTTTATAACTCCATGCCGACAATAGGAGTCTAAGATAATGGAGTCTAAAGAGGGAGATTTTTCCATTCCCACATTGTTTCTGAAATATGGAGCAATCAAATGCACTCACTAGAAGGTTTCTATCAGTAAATCTTCAGTAAAAGTGTCTTTAAAAGTTAGGGAGAAAGATTGCGGAAGGGAAAATGGCTCACAAAAGTTTTGTGGGAATTCCTTAAAGGCCCTGGAGCAGGTTTGCTCTAATAGGGATATCAAAATGCCTTTCCCATCCTGGTCATTGTGGTGCTCTGGACCCATTTCAGCAAAGCTCTTAAGTAATCAGCATTTGTGTTAATTGGAACAGAAAACAAACGTGCTTAAAGTTAAGCACGGGCTTAATTCTCTGCAGGCTGTGAATGGAGAAGCAGATTCCAGCAGGGGCTGAGGGAGGGAATGCTTGTCCAAATGTCACCCTCCCTGCAAAGTGATTAAGGGGTGCTAATTAATAAAGGAACATTTGACTTTTCCTTGTCTCCTGCACATCAACTGGTAGAAGAGTGAAGGGTTAATGTGCCTCCAAAGCACAGCAATCCCTGTCTGAGGTGGCAGGAGGCTCTGTGCTCTCCCCTCCAGTGCTTTGGGATATCCTGAACATCCATCACAAATATTTATTCCCTTTCTCAGGTTCATAATCTTCACAAAATCCTGCCTGCTGATTACAGCCCGAACATTCATTGTTTCCAGACCACTAAGAAGTCCCCATCCCTCTTGGGTGTCTGGTTTTAAATTCCTGTTTGTGCACGTTTCCTGAAGTGAATAGAAATGTGGGACTTATCTGCACATGCAGTTGATATGATCTTCTGCAAAACCTGCCCATGGGCAATTATGCATTGAAAGGGCAATTACACACACACAGTGACCCAATTTGCATACAAAATCTCGATTATTGCCAGGAATTGCATGTATATCTTTGTGCAAGATTCAGAAAATTGGGCCCCAAAGACATAAACGCTTTTCTTCTGCCATCAAATCGCTTTTTACTTAAAATGAGAAATGGAATATATATGAGTCATATTAGAAAAAATATTATTATCAGAAAATGAGTATGGTCACATTGGGTCAGAGTGCAGGTCTGTCCCCACTCTCACCACATCTCTCCCAGCTGAAGGATGAGGAAGACAACCAGCATGTCCCAAACCTTGCTCAGCACACTCCCCCAGCCTCCAGAACTCTGTGGCTCAGTGACTTGCAGAGTCAAAGAAGAGGTTTTATGATTCAATAGCCTGAATTATTCACTAATAAATGGATTATTGTTGCAGATAAAAATTCAAATATAGCATAAACCAATTTGGTTTTGCTCACGTTTGTCCCTATCAATAGAGCATCTGATGAGGAAATATGCTGCAGTGAGCAGATTCTCTGCTCTGCCTCAGCACCTCAGGAGTGAGAGGAGAAGGAGAGATGCCAACAGAGGTGACACCACTGTGTCCTGTGGTGTATGTGCACCCAGACCTCTGCCAGCACACCAGGCTCTGGGAGTCAGGGAATAGCCCTGCAAGCCTTGTGGGGCAACTTTGGCCTTGGCTACAACAAGGACCAGAGGCAGAAACATCTGGGTTCAAGGTATTTCTGTGCAGGACTGATGGGAACTGCTGGTGGTCCGTGCTGGGGGATTTGCAGGACAAGGGGGACTGGCTTCAAACAGAGGGCAGGGTTAGATGGGATATTGGGAAGAAATTCTTCCCTGTGAGGGTGAGGAGGCCCTGGCACAGGTTGCCCAGAGAAGCTGTGGCTGCCCCATCTCTGGAAGTGTCCAAGGCCAGGTTGGACGGGGCTTGGAGCAACCTGGGCTAGTGGAAGGTGTCCCTGCCCATGGCAGGGGATGAAACAAGATGAGCTTTAAGGCCCCTTCTAATCCAGGCCATTCCATGCTTCTGTGAAATCCCCATCTCACCTACTTCAGAGTCCAAAACGTGGCGTATGAGACAAACCTAATTCCCGACGTGCAAAGACATCCTCTCGATAAAACACCGACATTTTTAGCGTCCCGAAACGCTTAGCACAGCTTCCTGGGAGACAAAAGAGGGTGTGGGGTGAAGCAAGGAAGCCAGACAGCAAGGAAATGTTTATTTGCTTCATAAACTCCCTGTTAGCAAGGCCGGGAGCACCTTCCTGCGTGACAGCCCACAAACCACCCAGCGTGCTCCGCATTGTCACCGCGGCGCGCCCAATAAACCTTCCCCTGATAAATGTCCTCATTCAACCAGGATATTTCCATAACCCCCCCACTTCCCACTGTCACAGGTATTCAGATTCAAAAAATAAAGCCACCCTTTATAAAGGTGCATTTAATGAGGGTTTAATGTTGGTGCAGTAAATCTGCAGGCAGCTGGATGTGTTTTTAAGTTTCCTCGACGTCTCTTATTTGTTTAATACATGGGTCCATAAAAGCCGTTCCTCTGAGCCTGCTAATGAGCAACAGGGGCCTCACAGCTGTTTAAAACCTGGAACAAGGCATCAAAATGAGGGATGCAGGAGAGGCTGCTGGAGCAGGGAGCTCCAGATGTGACGAGCAGTGCTTTATGGTGCAGGAAGATGGAGCACCTGACACGTGGCTGCGGTGTCACACCAGGTACAGGTTTGTTCACAGGAGCCCACAGCTCTTCCTTTCATCAGGTGAACCTGTGGGATCACAGAATCCTGGAGTGGTTTGGGTTGGGAGGGAACCTAAAGCTCATTTAGTTCCAGTCCCCTGCCATGGGCAGGGACACCTTCCACTAGCCCGGGTTACTCCAAGCCCCGTCCAACCTGGGATGGGGCTTTCAGATAGGGAGAAATCCACCACAGAGCAATTTCAAAACTAACCCCTTACTCTCCACTGGAGTGGCTGCTTTCCTGTGATATCTGCAAAAATATTGATAATATTCTACATGAACATGACTTAAAGTTATTAAGCCTGACCGGTCAAACAGTTCAACAGGGGATCAAGTACTGTAGATTTAATTGCAAACCATGCATTCTGCCATACATTAAACCTATTCAGATGACAGGTAATAAAATAATCCTTCAATATCAAAAGCAAGGACTGACATCTCCTGATGAAAAAAAGAGAAACAGCAAAAATATTATAGTATTTTGAAACAAAAGCCACCCAAAATTAGCATCTGCACCACTTGGAGAACACACAAAATTGTGTGTCCCTTGGACACTTCCAGGGATGGGGAGTCAACAGCAATGATCCCACCTTTAGCCCAAGGTGCAGTGGGAGCCTCAGCATGGAAGGTTGGCATAGGAGAAGGAAGGAGTGGGAAGAGATAAGACCTCTGTGAAGGTCCCTCTGAACTTGAAGTGGACTTCCATGGCTACAGCTGAGCTCTGAAACATCTCCACAGGGGAGTTCTTTTTTGCAATTGAATCTCTGAAGCCTCTCTGCACCTGCAGCTCATCCAGAATTAGGAATGAGCCCCCAGAAGGGTCAGTGACAGTCCCAGCCAGCACAGTGGGGCAGGATTAGCTCCCATCACGCAGCAGCAGCACCTTGTTTCTGGGGGAGGTGCTGCTGTGGAGAGCACTGGGGGGTCACCACCACCTGCCTCTGCCACCCTGGCCCTCCTCAGTGCTGGGGGTGATGATGGTGTAGCTAAGAAATAGCTGTGAGGAGGCAGTGCCCAGACATCTACATTGTACAAAGGAAAATAAGCACCTGGGAGCATCCAGAACCAGCCAGAGTTGGGGAGAACTTTCCTTTGAACATTTCCCATCAGAAAGATGAAGCTATTAATCAAAGTAAAGATTTTTTTTTGAATGAATTTTGGGTTGAGAAACCGTTTTGGAAAAAGGAAATCCTTCGGAGAAATATCTAAACGAGGGTATTTTTTTCTTGATGTGTTTCCATTGTACAGCAACAAGACATCTATTTTATTTTAAATTAATTAAAAATGGAAAATTAAAGTCTTGGGTTTCACGAGAAAGGTTTTTTTTTACTTTAATTTCCCTGACTGAGTTTTATAAATCGCTTCAGCCTGACGTGAAATGATTTCTTTTTACATTTCTTCATTTGGGTTGTGCAACCGGCAGAAAAAATCAGTTCTTTGCACGTCTTTGCTCTCGAATATATTGAATTCCTCTGTGAAGATGGAATGGATGGGAACCCTCGTGAACTGAGTAATTCAGATGAATAGTGTCTTCAAAGTCAATTACCACTGTGCAGAGATGATATCTACCTCTGCCTCAGCTGGACTCTCCAGCTCAATTTTTGCTCTTCCCCAGAACTTTCTGAAGATTCCTTTTTTCCCAGGCGAACCACCCAGAGACCCCACTGTTGTGCATGTGGATTAATTAGAGCAAGGAGGTGTAAAACAGCCTCCAAACCCCAAGTACTGCACTGTAAGGTGACTCTCTAATGCCTTTTCACACCCTGGTCCATACGTCTTCTTCATGAACAGCTCCAGTCCCACCCTGTTTGGACTCATCAAAGTGAAGAATAGCTCAGTTTTCCCCAAAAGCTGTCAGCTGAGGGACAGTCCAGCCTCAGCCACAACAGGGCACAACCCCCCAGCCTCTGCTGATGTGCCACAGCAGGTTCCTTCTTGCAGACTGCATCAAATGAAGGGCAAACATGTTAACAGCATGAACAGCAGGTCCATTCCAGCTCGTGAAAGGCAAGCATTTCACTTTCCTGTGTGGCTGTTGGTTTAGAACAGGAGAGATGAGAATGCTGGTCCCTGCCTGCCCAAGGTACCCCTGAGTGAGCAAAGCACTAACCTGCTCTATTTGTCCATCACAGGCAGAAAACCACTGTATTACTCCTTTCCCCATGTTCACATCCATTATATTCCTTCCTGTTTAGTCTGGCAACGTGCCACTACAATTCCTGTTCTCTACTGCTGGGGAGATAAATAAGGCCAATTATTCTTATCAGAGTTGCTGTAAGAAAGACAACTTCCTCCAGTGCCATGTAAATGCCACTTCTCATTCTTACTTTTATGATTCTTTAGCCAGTTATGGATCCATGTAGCTGTGCTTATATCAAAGCCAGTTTTAATTTATTTTGAGATTAAAATTTTATGAGAGATTGCATCAGATGCTCTTCTAAAATTCAAATAGACTACACCCACCACATCCCCTTCAGCTAGTAACTGTAATTCTATTTTAATAAGATATTGAATTTGTCTGCAAGTTTATTATTTTTTTTCTGTACAAACCCACCCTCAAAGAAATATTTATCTCCTAATAATTGCCTCAGATTTATAAATTCAATGTATGGTAAATGAGTGTGTTATTCTTTCTCTGTTTTTCTGATGAGTAGGACAATATTTGCATTTCTCCCTTCTTCTGGTGCTGCTCAGATATCTCCCAATCTGAAGGGGACCCACAAAGAAGCTGGAGGTTGACTCTTCATCAGGAACTGTAGTGACAAGACAAAGGGGAATGGGTTCAAACTGACAGAGAATAGGGTTAGATGGGATATTAGGAAGAGATTCTTCCCTGTGAGGGTGGGGAGCCCTGGCACAGGTTGCCCAGAGAAGCTGTGACTGCCCCATCCCTGGAAGTGTCCAAGGCCAGGCTGGATGGTGCTTGGAGTGATCTGATGGGAGGTATCCCTGCCCATGGTAGGTGGGTGGAATGAGATGGCCTTTGAGGGCCCTTCCAACCCAAACCATCCTGGGATTCTGTGTTTCCACTTGTAGTTTCTCAGAAATACATCAAAACAAGGAAGTGACTCCATCTGGTAGCTCCTTTATCATCCTGGGATGCACTGAACTTCTTTTAGTTGGTCTCTGTGCATTTTAAATTTTCATAGAATCATGGAATATTTTCAGTTGGAAGAGACCTTAAAGATCATCCACACCCCCTGCCACGGGCAAGGACACCTTCTGCTAGACCAGGTTGCTCCGAGTGCCATCCGAGGAGTTCCCGAATTTGCCTTACATATTTCACTTTCTCCTTCATTTTATTCTATTCTATTAGTTTATTTTGGCTATTTTATTTTCTTTATTGCTCTTTTCATTTGTGTTTAAAACCAGCTCCAAACCACACTCCACAACACTCCCCTGCCCAAACTCTTGTGTGCTTCCCCGGAGACGTTCAGCAGAACGCAGACACAGCTTTGTTCAGCAAAACAGGGGCCCCTTGAGCTGTGCCACCTGTGAGAGGGAATTCCCTGAGCTGGCTGGGACATCTCCATCTCAAACAGGTGCTCTCAGAAAAGATCTGTATCAAGAATGTCACTCCGTGGCAGCCTCTCACTGCACAGACAGGGACTGTTTCAGCTGTCACATGGTGTTGGGATGTACATCCCTGTGCTGTAACACTTCCCTGCAGGAGCTGAACCCACTCCTTCCAGGGACTGAATATTCACCAGTGTGGAAGGACATCCACAGCCCAGCCTGTGACCACTTCATACCCAATCCCCTGTTGCCTTGATTACAGCAACATCTACCTCATCTTCTTGTGTGTCCTCATCTCAGGCCGCCAAGTTGCTTCTGTCAATAATAAAAATAAGCAGCAGAGCATCCAATGTATTATTGATCAGATAATAAATATTTTACTGTTTTTCAATAATTCAACATTGTCTTAAAAAAAAAAAAAAAAAAAAAAAGCCAAAAAACCAACTCAAAGCCCCACGAACACTGGAGAAAACTCCCCAAGTCCTGAGAGGGCTTTGGGAAAAATGTAAAAGGGATAAAATCTGTGTTAAAAGCAGACATGCCTCTCCCATTTTAAACAATGTTTTCAGGTTCGATAAAATAGCAGAGGGTTGATGCACTTAATGATTCGCCTGAGCTGGTCAGGAGGGTAAAATATCTTTCCTATCTCAATAATTTATCAGAAATAATGTTACAGTGGGAAGTATACAAAGGGTTGCACCCTGATGGAGCAAAGCAGCACGTACCTGCTTCCACACCCAGTTATTTTTGTGTGCTGCCTCTTCCTTTCTCTACAGAAACCTTCAGCTCCGTCTCTTACACTAGAATTTGTGTCAGATTTACTTATTTTTATCCCTAGGTGAAAAAAAAAAAACCACCACTCTTCTTTGGATTTCAGTGGGCTGTAAAAGCAAACACCTGGTGATAGTTTGCCGAACATTAAACACTCGTCGGGCTTTCCTGGGAGCGTTTCCTGGCAGAGCTCTTCATGCAAAGCAGTGCATCTCCTCCAAACTACCGAGATCACAGGAAACACATTTCTGCTCTGAAATGCCACTTCGTAAAAAAATGGCACCAAGGAACCCCATAATTGCTGTCTCTTATCACATTTGCCCCACTTACAGCTCCAGAGGGATGGTTTTCCGAGCGCTCGGTGCTGCACCGTCACCCACACCTGATGATGAAGCTCCTTGGCTTGGAACCAGGAATCAGTCAAAACTTCAGCACTGAATTCCTTTAAAGGACGCCTGCACTAGGGCAGGATTTTGTTTACTCCCTGAATTTCCACCAACAGTTGTGAAATGATGGAAACGCTCCTTTTTTCCTTTTTTTTTTTTTTTTTTCCTGCAAGAATTGTTTGCCTCAGCAATGCACACACTGCCAGGAAATAATAGGGAGAAGCAGAACAAGATATCCAGGCAGAGGTTTCTTTCCTGAGGTTCTTTCTCTGCTCTACCCTGCTGTTCACACTGCAATAAATTTTGCTGTCATGAACCCAGTCTGTGCCCATTTCCAGGGGGAATGAAGCTGTGTGTGGATTTAGAGCCTCCCAACCTCTTGGATGGGTGAACTCTCCAGCTGTGCTGTGGTCCAGGCTCCACAGCACCCTTGGGAAGGCTGAAAGCACCATCAGGGGACAGGGCTGAAGCTGCTGAGCTTCACCTGAGCCTGAATCCCCTAAAAAAGGCCCTGCCCCTGTGCCAAGGGTGCATTTGTGGGTGTTGGAGATGTTTTTTTGTGCAGAGATGATATGGTGCTAATAGCCCACAAGTGAGGGGCTCCATCACAGGGTGATGAATTTGGATCACTGTGAGAAGAAAAGGGGAAATTTCCACGGATTGTTCTCTGTCCTCTTCCAGTTCCTTACCCATCACCCCTCTTTCCATGTTCAGAGTGAACACTTGTGTAGCTCCAAGAAAACCCCCTGACCCTGGGGGATGCTACAGAACATGAGTCCAGCTCAGTCCAACACAGCTCAGCTCCAACAAGGGTGCAAGTGGAGAAACCATGACAGTGCTGCCACCTCCTGTGTCCCTGTCACCTCCTGTGTCCCTGTCACCTCCTGTGTCCCTGTCACCTCCTGTGTCCCTGTCACCTCCTGCTCTGCTGGTGTGAGCCATTGCTAAACATTTACCCTGCTGGGGCTTGGCTGCTCTGCTACCCTTCAGCTAAAACAAAGTCAGCTCAGCTCTGCCCAGACATTCTTAGGAAAGAAGAAGTGATTTGACTTTGTTTTAGATGCAGACATTTTGCATTTCTTAATAATTCTGTGTGCTCCAGCAGCAAGGGCTAGACCTAATTCCCATGAATGGCAAGCTCATTGAAAAAAGTGGCCCAGTTTGGGGATGAATCACCTTTTCTGTATTAGGGGGAGGCTCAGATGAAACGTGGTGCTGATGCTGATTCTGTCCACGCTGAGTTCCAGTTCCTAATGGAGATCAAAGATCCCATTAGGCAGATTTGATGAAGAGATGGTCCCTCATTATAGACTTTGAACAAGCTGAACAAAACCCATAAATAAAAGCCTGGCCTTGCTCTTTCTCTTGGCACAGAACCTGGCTCTTCCTCCAGCACGGTGTGTGCTTGTCTGAAACATCCCAAGGAATGATTTTATAAACTCATTTCCAGAATTCACTGGAGTTCTAAGGGATCTGTCCTGCTCTCTGACATGGAGGAAGGAATGCAGTAACAGCCCATTAGTTTAAATTAAAAATAAACAAGTGGGAAGAAAGTGCTGTGAAAAGGAGTCATCAAGGCACTGAGGCTGTGAGTGTAATTTAAATAACAAACCACGGAACACAAGAGAGAATTCAAGTATTGGAAGACCTTGGGCTTTAGGGGAGTTTTTTGGCTTGCACTGGGACATCAGCTGTGCTGGGCCAGGGGAAAGACATGTTTGGAAAGAAGCAGGAGCAAAACATAGGACAGGGATAGATGTTTATTAAAGGCTCCTGTTCAAGGCAATTCTGTTGTCACTGACTTTCAGAAGAGATTCTACACCACTTGCCATCCAGGCAGCTAAATCATCTTCCCAGCAGCATCAGTGCAGCCCACAGAGGCTGGGAAGGCTCTCTGCTAGTCCAAGACATCATCTCTTGGTACTTTTCCTGTCCTTTCTTGGCCTCAGTACAAATATGTAAATGTTCTGCCATGCCTTGAGGTCCCATAATACTGGGATCCCCTCAGATTAAATTAACATATACCATACACCAGCCCAGCTGAAAATCAAGATTTACATTCCCATGGCAAACATATTTCAAAACTTGGGGTCATTCTGCTTTTGCAGCTCCCTTCACCTTCTCCCCATTTAATCAATATTCCTGGGGGAAAAAAAAATAAACATATTTAAAAAGTCAACCTCAATTTATTGGCTGAAATGTCATCAACAGGAGTTTAGCCTGCTGCACTTTAGAGTTTTAATCTGTGGGGTGTTTCAGCTGTCTGCAGGCTTTGTCTCCTCTTGATGACTGGAGATCTCTTTCCCTGGAGAGGAACATCCTTCCCATTTCCCGGCTCCTGCTGTTCTGTTCCTACCTGGAGAGACTGACACAGAGAGAAATTCAGAGCAAGACGCCTCCAATTTGTTCCCCTGGTGCAGCCCTGTGGCTGCAGCCTCAATCAGCTTCACGCTAAACACTTTAGTTAATTGGCAACAAATTGGGAGATATGAGCTGATTGCAATAAATATTTTATTAATTTCCAAAAACAAAAGGTTGCATCCCTTCTCGCCCAGTTTGATTGTGCACAGTCACACATATTAATGTGTAATTGCCACATCAATTGGCAATCGTGGGCTCAGAAGGAGCTCATTATGAGAAATACTTATGCATGTATCCTCAGCAGGTGTCAATCAGCATCGTGCCACCGAGATCAATGGAGCCAGGCTTATTTATAGAGCTAAAGCTCCAGCAGCTCACCTGCAAAATAAACCCTGGAGTATGTTCTCAAATTGAAGCTGGGCAGAGGAAGAACATCCCTTTCCCTGCAATTTTTATTTCCATAAAAATGCAACTTTATCTCGCCTGCGCTCAGAATTTATTTATTTTTTTGCTGTAAACCCCCTCGACTGAAATACAAATATTCAAACCCAAGCTCGTTATAGTTCTCCACAAGCCACGTTTGCCTGCTTGGTTTTGGGATGTTTGCCTGCTTGGTTCTGGGGGATATACTGCAGGTGTAAGGCCTGAGCTGCCAGCAGGGTGGGGCTCATTCCCACCCCACACTGGCACAGCCCAGGGAATGTTTCTGGCCAGGGAGGGGGAACTCGTGTTCTGCTCTCCCCCTCTCCATTTGGACACTGGAGGTGTCAGTGATAAAATCAAATAGTATGACAGAAATGTGTGGCAAAGCAACCACAAGAAGTGGTTGAATCACTCATGGAGAATAAATTAGGGGTGAGCAGAGCCCCTTCCTGGCTCAGGAAGACTCTGTGAGGTATCTCCAAGCTGATGGAGCCTTGTGCAGACCAAGAGTACCTCCAGTCAACCCCACAGACCTCTGCTGAGGGGAAACTGGTGCCAGGAACAGGCTCATGACTTGCAGGCAGCCACTACAGCCTGTGCCAGGTTGGTATTTCATTAGCAAATGTGGTTTTCCTTTGAAATCACTGATTTCCATTTTCCATGGGGAAAAGTCAAAATATAGTGCTTTTCTATCATTATTTTAAGGGAAAAAAAATCATCTCCTTAGCTGACTCAATTCAATTCTTTATTTTTCTGCATGATTCTGATGTGTCTCACGTTTTAGAAACAAAGAACTACAGTAATATTGAATATTTTATTCTGGCTTTTTGTAGCATTCTCATTCTGTGGAAAAGGTAAACAATTTTTTCTTCTCTTTGCTTTTTAATTCGAGGGTTTCCTGCAAAACAGAAATTCTCTTTTTCTGACCAATTTGTCGTGTGGATGGGATGAATAATTTTTCAGGCTTTATTTTCATCACAAGTTGTTTACTTTGATTACTTACCAGTCGTTCTGTGGGATATCTGAGCTGTCACTGAAGTCATTTTGGCTTTCCTTCTGCTCCTAGTGCAGGGGACAAACTGTTCAAACAGAAAAACAACGAATGATGAAGAGCAACTAAAGAAATGCAAGTAATTAATAAATCCTGGGGTCTGTGCATGGCTGTTCTCAAACAGCTCCACAAACAGAAACCTGGCTGTGCAATGATGTTCCCATCCCCTTTTCCATCCCTGTTTGCAAACAGCAGCATAAAAGCAGAGCAAAAAGTTGCAACCAGCTGAAAGAGGTGAGATCCAGCACAGCAATAAATATCTTCCCATCCCAAAGAAAAGTGATTAGTCCAACCTCATGAGTATTTTATATGACAGAGAGGTCAGTGTGAGGGCTCAGGACTTGCAGTGTGGTGACCTCTCTGTTCAAGTCACGCAATTTAAGGTAATCTCATGAGCTGATGAATTTAGATTCATCAGCTTTCTTCAAAAGTTGGGGGGTTCTCTTGCTTTTTTCAGCTCTGCAGGTGGGATGTGTGTTTTATTAGTGCAATCTGGGATGCCAGGTTACCTGAGCCAAAGGTGTGGAGACAATGATATTATTTATAAAGGGGCTTGAAGGCAAAGGAGTGGCCAGAGGGGATGAAATAATGAAAAATCTTCAGTCAAGCCATAGAGGTAACAAAAACATCCATTGTGATATTTAAATAGAGAATGAATAAAACAGTTCCTTGGGGCAGGAGGCTTTGCAGGAGGAGTGGAGCCAGCTGGGTCCATGGATATGTGGCTCCCCGGGGTGTGGGGCAGGGGAGGAGTAAGTTGGATTCGTGGGACTGGGAGAATTGGTCATCTTGTGCCAGGGAAAGGCAAGTCAGCTCAGCCATCACAGTCTCTAACGTGTCTCTGGGAGATTAATGCCAGCAACGATGGCAAACCCTTCCCAGGGATGCATGTCTCCATCTGAGCTTCCAGGAGCATCGAATGTGTCCAAGAAGTGGAGCGAGACATTTCTCTTGGCAGCTCCTCCACCTTTCCCACGGAGCTTCGGCGCCTCTGAAGCAGAGATAAGTCACTGCCCAGCCAACCAGCCAGCACTGCTGCTCCAGGCTCCCAGGGCCTCATCCCTGCCTGCTCACACCCAGCTCCAGGCACAAAGCAGGGGCTTCTAATGGTGGGGCCACCAAAAAGTTGCTCCATGCCGGCCCATGGCAGTGATTGCCTCCAGGAGGTGTGTGTGGACCCTTCATTGAAAGATGTACTTGAGGAAATAAATAATAAAAAGTCAAGTATTTTAGGCTTTCTAGTTTGACAGGGGGCTGTTCCTCCCACCGTTGCAAACTCTGAAAAAAGTGGGCAATAAAAGTTGGATGATGAAATTTGGGTAACCCACTGGAGCCAGCTGCCCAAATGACCATAGATTAATTACCTCCCAGAAAGTACAAGTTTACTGTTGGCTCCCTCCCGACTCTTCCCTCCCTTCATTTTTCTTGTTCCCACCAGCACAGGCAGTTGCTGTACTTTTCTTCTCCTAAGCAAAGGGCCACAATTTATATAAACAAGAAGGGGAAGAGGAATGGGTGGCAGGGGTGCCAGGACTTTCCCATACCGTGAGTCTAACTCTCTGCAGTGTTTTATGGTAGGACAGAAAAAACCCACACAAAACAAAACAAAACAAATCATGAGCAAACATCCTTCTCCACCGCTTTTCCAGCTGAGGAAATTTCCAGGGTCAGAGCTGTGTGGATGAGCTTTTCCAGCAGCCCCTGACGTCACCTTACAAGGAGCCGCCAAGTCCCCTCGCTCTTCAATCCCTCTTTGTGTTTCACCCAGCCTAATTAAGTTACTTAATTCCATTTGGTGGATACATTGTGGGAGCAGAGCTCTGTTCCAGCAATGTTAACGAGCCTGGGTTAGAAGTTAAAGCTCCCACTCGTGCGTGTTTTGGTGGTGGCAGGACTGGGCAGGGTCAGCCCCAGGTTAGGGACGCTGGTCCCGCACCTCAACCCTCCATCTGAGCCCCTCACACAACCCACAGCCTGACAAGACCACCAAAAGGAGCTGAAACGTTCCCACGTACCCCTTGAGCTTTGCACTTCGGAGTATTTTTTTGAACATCAATGATTTGGTCTTTCCTGAAACGATTCCTCTTGGGACATGTCTCCGTGGCTGGGGGAGAAGGCAGTTCCCTGCAGCCGATCCCTCTCCTCCTGCCAAGAAATCCTCCTGGTGCCCAGCAGCTCCTCCGTCCCCCAGGATCAATTCTGCAGATTTAATTGATGGCTCCTTCACGGAGCCTTTCTTCCCTCGGTAAATTCCCCTCCTCGCAGGCAGCATTAGCATGGTCAAGTGAACTCTTTACGATCAATGGCCGAGGGTGAGGAAGTTTTCCTGGGAAAACGGCTGTGTTAGCAAACCTGCTGCCGGGGCAGAAAGGGAGGGCTGAAAGGAACAGCTGAAAGGAACAGCTCTCGCCTTCTCTCGGGCTGTTCTATTCCTATACTTTTTGTGTACTTTGCATAATAATGTAATAGAGCCGACAAAAGATTTATCCCTGGCGCCTATAAAATGACACAACACAATGAGTTTTAAATGGAGAGGGGGGAAAAAAATCCAAGAGAAAAGGTAAATAAGTGGGCTCTTCTTTAAGTCTGTAAATGTTATGGACAGAAATTCAATTAGTGCCCAGGAAGCTGCAGAAGCATTCATTTTTCCTTTCTTTTTTTTTTTTTCTTTTTTTTCCTTTTTTTTTTTTCCCCAAGCCTTTTCATGTCCAGGCAACGGGACTTATTTAAAAGATGCCAGTTGTGCCTGTGCTCAGGCGTGAAGGCACATACAGGCAACATACATCTGTGTGTGGATAATCACTGCCATTCTTCCCTCCCTACCCAGGCACAGCTGTTGTGTTTGATGATGGAGCACCACTTGTTGAAGTAGAAATATTTTTATAGATTATGTGTAATCTTAAACTGGTGGTGCTCAACCATGGGCTATAGTGGGTGAATATAGTTTATATAAATCAATGACTCTCACAGAGCACATTTTGGTTCAAAGCACATGTTTGGACTGAAAAGGAGTTGTTTATATGAGCACTGGGCATTCAAGACTTTTACAGCAGGCCTTGCATTTTAAGGCCTTATCAAATTCTCAGAGCCCCCAGAGAGAAGTGTTCACAGAGGTATTTACCCTTTTGGAAAGCATTTTTGAGGTTCTACCTTGCCTACCTGCTGATGGGTCCTCTCAGGTACAAAGTGTCACGAGCTCCCACGCAGCCCTTCCTGGAGTGGAACCTAAACATGGGAACGCTAATTGCTGTGATTTAAAATGTGTGGCTGGACAAAGCAGAGTGGCAGAGCTGCCACCTCCCCCAGAACTGATGGAGAGCCCTGTCCTTGCACCTGCTGCCTGTGCTGGGGATGTGCTGCCTCAGTGGTTGGGTGTGTGTTCACCCCCACATCAGGCTTGCCCAGACCCACCTCTATAATGGCTTTCCTCTTCCTACAAAGGGGACACAGTAAGCCAGAAATCTTGCTTTGTTCTTTCTGTTGGCAGGATGAGCTGCCTGGAGCTGAGGAGGGGTTTGCAGAGCTGCAGGCACTCTGCTGGCTGACCCAGGAGAGCTCCTTCACCCCTGGGAGCTGCCACACCAGCCCCCCAACACAGCCAAGCACTGATGTGCTTTCTTGAGGTTTCTGTTCCTTTTTCCAGAGGGACCTTTCCAGGAGGTGGTGCTTGCTAGGATTGCAAGGAGCCATGGAAGACCTGCCTTGTTGCCTCTATCACAGAATTACAGAATGGTTTGGGTTAGTAGGGACCTTAAATCTCATCTAGTCCAACCCCCTTGCCACGGACAACACCTGTCACTATCCCAGGTTGCTCCAAGCCCCATCCAACCTCAAACACTTCCAAGGATGGGACACCCACAGCTTTCTGGGTGCCTTAGCCTCGGCACCTTCAGGAAGGACATGTCAGTGACATGAAGGACATGTCAGTGGCCTGCACACGTGGGGATTTGGGGGCTGTGGCCATCAGGAGACTCATCAAGGCTGATAAAAGGCTCGGGCATCTCCAGAACCGCTTTCTGCAAACCTTTTCACCATGAACAGCCCCAAGAGCAGAGAATCAGCTCGTGCTGATTGCAGGCAGCTAATGCAGACCAAGAGCACCATCTACTGTCGTGCTTCGCAGGATTCTCTCTTATTGACATGTCTGGGGCTCAATAAAGGGGCTGTTACTACCGGCAGGTTTCCTGACTGTTGCACTGAACGTTGTTCAATAGCTTATTAGAGTTTACTAATAAGGAAAGCTCACGGAGGGACGGATTTTTCTATTCAGCACTTACACCACGAGCAAAACTCAGCATTTACAGGGGCACAGAGAGACCCTCCCAATCACACATGGTGGAACACCACGATGAAGTTAATTTCCTGGCTATGATAATATACATTATGAACTGTGCAGCTGATTAAAAGGATTATAAAACAAAAAAATTGGCTTGCATTTTTGTTGCAGTAACCCATTTGAACAACAGCACAGAAGGAAAGAGTTATCCTCTACTGTGTCAACTCTGGAAAAAGAGCTTTTATAAAAATAGTATATTAATTGCATGGCCCTTGGGCTGGGTCTGTCATCACCAGGCTGTGCAGAGTCACCTGCCCTCAGCCCATGAGCAGAAGCAGTTGCTTGCCTTAGCTGCTCCTCCTCAGGTATTTTTCCACAGATACCCCAATTTTCAAAAAAACCCCAACCTTTCTCCAAATCACAGGAGCAGGATGAAGGCAAGAACAAGTTCTGAAGTTCTCAGAGGGTGGGGAGGCCCTGGCACAGGTTGCCCAGAGAAGCTGTGGCTGCCCCATCCCTGCAAGTGTCCAAGGCCAGGTTGGACGGGGCTTGGAGCAACCTGGGCTAATGGAAGGTGTCCCTGCCCATGGCAGGAATGGGATAATCTTTATAATTATTTGTTTGCTCTGTTGTCTGCTGTTAGTTTGATTTTTTGCTCTGATTTGCTTGGTGGACAGTAGGCTATTTATCTATTTATGGGGTGGGGGCTTGTGTCTCTGTTTACAGTTGTAGGGGTTTCGTTCTTAAATCCAGATTGGTACTTTTAATTATTCCTGGTGGCTCCCAGGGGAGTTTGCAGCCAGGGTGCAGGGGAGTGTCAGGGCAGCTCCATCACGTAGGGGAGGATGAACAGAGGATGGATAGGGCAAGATCCTTCTCATTTAATATATTTATTATTAACCTGAAAAACCCCTGTACCAGCCCTGGCTGGGTGTCCCTCCTTGGCACAGAAGCAAATCAAAGGAAGAACTTTTCTCTTTCTTGGTCATCATCAGACACATTTGCAACCCGTTTGGGACCAAGCCAGCAGGAGATAAACTTCAGCACAGACATGAGCATCAGGGCACTGATCAGAGGAACTCTCCAGCTGGTAGCAAGTGTTGCCATTTTGATTCAGTAGCATTTTATACACACTTTGATTTTGTGGAATAAACAGCCAAGGCACAGATCAACTGGCCTCATTTTTACAGGCAGACTTTTAAACCTTTCCCTGCCAGATCACAAAATGCACGATTTGTAGTCAGAGTAATTTAAAATAAATTTGGGCTGATGCAAGCTGCTCTCACAATGAAGGTGGAGGCTGAATCAGAAATGGAAAAAGGAAATTATTTGGTTTATTTTCTGTTTTTTTCCTTTTCTTTTCCACTTCATCCCAAGTTTCATCAGCGGGGTAAGTGCTGGGGCCAGGCTGCAGTCACAGGCTTTTCCCTCTCAGTCCCACGGAATCACAGAATGGTTTGGGTTAGAAAGGCTTGGATTGGAAGGGACCTAAAAGATCATCCAACCCCTTGTCAAGGGAAGGGATACCTTCCACTAGCCCAGGTTGCTCCAAACCCCGTCCAACCTGGCCTTGGACACTTCCAGGGATGGGGCAGCCACAGCTTCTCTGGGCAACCTGTGCCAGGGCCTCCCCACCCTCCCAGGGAAGAATTTCTCCCCAATATCCAAACTAAATCTACCTTTTTTCACCTTAAACCCATTCCTCTTGTCCTGTCAGTGCTTCCCCTTGCAAAGAGTCTCTCTCCAGCCTTCCTGCAGGCCCTCTGTAGGTACTGGAAGGCTGCCACAAAACCCTCTCGATGGTGTTTCATTGTTGCTGCCATCACTCCCACATTCCCTGTGGACACAGAGCATTGGGGGCCATCAGGGACCTGAACACCACCAGAGCCTGGGCTGGGCTCACCAGCTTCACGTGCTTGGTGGCTGGTACCTGCAGCACCACTCCAGAGAGCAGTCAATTCTCTTTTTATGCATCCTTAGAAAAAACAATTACCAGCAGGAATGATGAATGCACTTCTAATTATATCCCCGCTGTCTCACCCCCTCCTAGTCATGAGCTGCTTCAACAGGTAAAGAGCATTCAGGGGAAAAAAAAGGGTTTCATTCAGTGGCAGTTGACTCAAGGGAAGGTTTTCACACCCAATTTGTCCCGGGGGATGTTCACAGTGAGCAGGGCAGATGTTCTGGGGGGTTGAGGGTGGAGACCCAGCAGCTCAGCTGAGCCTCCAAAGCCCCTCTGTGTGTTTTGCACGCTGGAGGTGTCACCTCTCTGAGCAGCACTGTCCCTCAGGGGTGGTGTTTTGGGTGGTGCAGTGTTTGGATGCACTTTTTTCGTTGCTTTCACTTCCAAAATTATGCTTTTTGTAAGGACATTGAGTGACAGGACAGGGGGGAATGGCTTTAAACTGCTGGAGGGCAGGGTTAGATTGGATATTGGGAAGATATTCTTCCCTGGGAGGGTGGGGAGGCCCTGACACAGGTTGCCCAGAGAAGCTGTGGCTGCCCCATCCCTGGAAGTGTCCAGGGTCAGGTTGGACAGGGCTTGGAGCAACTTAGGCTAGTGGGAGGTGTCCCTGCCCTGGCAGGGGGTGGAATGAGATGGTTTTTAAGGTCTTTTCCAACCCAAAGCATTCTGTAATCCCATGAAAAGTTGCTCCTCTCTCAAGAAGAGAGGCTCAAGTACTGTGATACAGAGGAGACAAACTAATGTGATGTTCTAAAGTGACCCACTTACCCATGGGGTTTTTTTGACAGTGGTTTTTGGGAGAAGGGTGAAATGCACTTTTGGCTGTTACTTCCTTGGATTAAAACAGTTAACTGAGGCTCAGAGGTGTTTTCAGAGGAAGCCTGATCTGGTATCCAGTTTGGAAAACAAGTCTCTGCTTCATTCAGCCTTGTACATTTGTTAAACAGCTCCAGAAAGACCACAAAAACATGCATTTTTTTAGAAGAGATCAACATCCAACCACCTGTCCCAGCTGTCAACCTGACAGCAAACAACTCCACAAGCAGCAGCAGTGATGGTGACTCAGCCCTGGTTTCCTTCCAAATCCCCGCCAAGATTTGCATCCATCCCGTTTTAATTGGCCTTTGCCGGGGCCCGTCCTTAGTCTCTGTTGGTTGTTCTCCCTTCATCCACACGATTTGCATTTCATAAAGGTGTTCAGCGCTCCTCTGGCATCGCAAAGGCTGCGCCACCAGCCTGTCTCACGTGCAGCTACTGAATCAGCTCGCTATTGTCTCGGAGCACTTCTCTCCTCCTCCCTCTGAAAGCCTTTGAGAGACACATAATACCCTCTTTAAAACGGCTCCTCGTGGCTGTATCACCTGAGGAGCTATTTCTAACAGAGAATCGCATTATCCTGGGAAGTTTTTCACAAGCAAACGCTGATCAGCGCCAGTTAGAATAACGCCGAGCTACGTAAATAGAGAGCTCTGGTTTGTAATTGTTTGCAACTCGACTCTAAGCTGGAAAATAACATTTGTCTCACTGAGCGTGACCCTCTCCATATGGTGATGTCAGAAATCCCGTGAACAGGTAGCCCGGGCAGTCTGGGAGAGGGCCAGAGAAAAGTCACTGTTTCTGACGTGGGAGGGCAGAAGAAAGGGCAACTGGAGCAATTCGTCCTGCTACCCCGACCTTTAAGACACGTGGGTGCACAAAATAAATTTAAAGTGGGCTAATACCTAGATTGCTAAATGTCAACAAATAAATTGAGCTTATTCTTAGCTCTGGAAAGGGGCACAGAGCAAGGCAAGGTGGGATGTGATCAGAGACTACTGTAAAACAGTGTAATTTTAAATCTATTACCTAAAATACACACTCACTGTCTTTCAGGCTGTAATTGAGACTTTTCTTTCCCTCTGTGGATTTATTTTGTTCTCTAGTTGGCTCATGGCAATCAGATAGACTGCTTCATCTTCCCAGGAAAACTTCCAATTCCTTAGAACCTTCCTTTTTCTTTTTTTTTCCTTCCTTTTTTTCCTTCTCCTTCTTCTGTTTGTAATTAACGCGAGTCACAGAATATTTTATATTTGGAATCACGTTATTTGTAGACAGTAGTCAAACATGTTTGGTTAGCAGCCAGATGCTAAGCATATGCAGCAGAGGAGTGAGATGAAAGGCTGGAGGTAAACAGGGAAGACACATGGTGATGGAGAGACCGACCCCCCCACCCCTCCCTGTGCTGCTGCACTTGCTAGAAAAATGGAGAAAATAGAAGCCAGTCAGAAAGGTAAATGAAAACCAAACTCAGATGGAAACCAGAAGTAATTTGGAGGATAAATTTTTAATTAAAAAAGTAGTGTGGGATAGCAAGGTTAGAAAGATTGCTTCTAAAAGCTTAAGGCTCTGTTTCTCTGCCCTCTATCTTTAGCTTTCTTTTATTGATACAGAATGAGGAAAGAGCTTTTTCTAGGTGCATTGTAGGAAAGCACAATTCATGTTATAAGCACCTTTCTCATTTCCATCCAATATTACTGCTGTGCCCCTTGAAAGGTTGCAAAAAAAATACAAATAGAGAAGAAAGGGGCTATCTGCTTCCAAATTATATATCTCAAGCAGGGGGCACATGGATCCAGAACTGTAATAGCTTCTAATTGTCTTGCAAGGATAATTTAAATGACTTCAACTCTTATTTATGAGTGTGACATTTATTTCTTTGTATTACAGCCATTCTTAAATGCCTTAATGTGGGATCAATAGCACTTTGTACCAGCCAGACCTGCACAACGTGCTGCTCCCCAGAAAGGATTTGTTTTGCTATCCAGGGCTGTTTTCCTGACCCACCTGCCAGCCAAGCCATGAAGGATGGGGCTCTGCAAGATGATTTTTGCTTCCTGGCTCACAAATCCTTCCCTCTGCAGCTCCTGGTGCCCAGCCAGGCGTTTGTGCAGCGGTGCCACCAACTCACCAACCACGTGTGGCCTTTGGCCTGGATGGAGACAAATAAGAGGGAGAACAGCAGTGCTACCAAAATATCAGCACGAGAAAAATGTGGAGCTGGAAATCCCCCTGTATATAAACTAGAATATTCCCACTCTACACACTCATTGCAAATTCACCATGTATGTGACAGTGAATATGCTTCTTTCCCTTTATCTTGCTGTTCCAATAATCCAGTCTGGTAGATAAAGTCAGCCAAGGAGGTGCTCTCCAGATTTTATCCCTGGAGAGCTGAGGGCAGGTGAATGTGCTGCTCCCCAGATGGTATCTT
The DNA here is from genome assembly GCF_025592945.1 of Manacus candei. Classification (NCBI taxonomy): domain Eukaryota; kingdom Metazoa; phylum Chordata; class Aves; order Passeriformes; family Pipridae; genus Manacus; species Manacus candei. Next base: position 3,722,195 of record NW_026138105.1, on the reverse strand, counting down.
CCTGTGGTTTGGGAAGTTTAAGCTTTTATTTGCTTTCTGTAGCCACAAATGGATGAGTTTAGTAAAATCAACTATTTTTATGGCATCACACGATACAGACACTGCATCACCACAGAGGTCAGAGGAAAGTGTAAGGAATGGTATTGGTAGGAGAACAATCTGAAATCCACTCTTCCCTAAGGTATGTGGTGCTGGGGCCTGGGAACTGTTGTGTGTGAGAAAGATTAACACTGAAAAAACTTTCTGGATGAATTTCTCGGATGACAGATCCCTCTGCAAGATGTCATAGTCATAAATCTACAAGGTTTGGTGCAGCCCTGATGTGGTTAAGGGATATTTTTAATCACTGACATCTGTCAGAGCAGAGACAAAATAACTGGGGTCTACTCACCTTGAAATAAAGAAGGGATGGAGCTCTATCCATTCTCCACTCATTTCATAAGATGCAAAATCCAGTAAATACATCACTATTAACCTTATTTTCCTGGGTTGTAGATCCTGGAATGGTTTGGGTTGGCAGGGACCTTAAAGATCATCTCATTCCAATTTGGTCATTTGCCTCTGATTCAGTTCATGGTGAGATATCCACGTGCACGTGAAAGGTTTTGGTCCAAATTCACACTAAGGGAACTCCATGAGCTGGAGATGGTCAGGTCAGGAGTGAAGGCAGGGAATTTTATAGAAGATACTCAAATCAAAGCCTTTGATTTGGTAAAATGTGTAAATATACCCAGTACTGGACAGAATGTGCTCAGCCCACCCGGATGGAGGTTACAGGGTGAGTGTGGGGTGGAGGAGCTGCAGCCCCTGGCAGCTCCAGCACAGGGGTCCCTCAGAGCTGCTGACACCCTCTGCAGTTCTGCAGGTTAGCAGACAACTTCCAGGGAATCACAGAATCTCCTGAGTTGAAAGGGATCCACAGGGATCATCGAATTCCAGCCTGGACCCAACTCCAAACAAATCATGAAGGCAAGTATAGAGGTAGGAATGAGGCAACTGTGACCTCTGTTAAAAAAGGATGAAATAAGGAATAGAAATGTTATCACATAAAGCTCATGTACCTATGGGTGACCTGTAACTTTAAAAATACCAATTCTTTACAAACTCAGGGACCAGTATTATCTGCCCTGGTCTCCTCTCCCAGTGCTAATTCCAGTTACACTGATGGAAGCTTCTCTGCAATTACACATTTGCCCTGCCTGCAAGAACAGATCTGGTTCTCCTGAAACTCAGGGGTAGATAAATCAAATGAGGGAGGCAAAAGCAGTGCTAGAAGTGCTCAAGTTTGATCTGCCTTCAAGAGATCCAAATCAGGGCAGCACCAGCCAATGCACTGAAATCACAGGAGCAAGCTGGAGAGCAGCAAGTCCAGAAAGTGTCCCTGGGGGACATTCCACGAGGCCCCTGGTTCTACCCCTCCAGCATTAGCCTCAAAATCACCACAGAAAAATCCTTCCTGGCACAGGCACAGATATTTGAGATCTAAGTGAATGTGGTTGGCCAACACCAACTGTCTGGTCTTAATATTCCCCCTGCCCCAGTGGCCCCAGAGGACAGCTGACAGAGCACATGATTAGACACAACACGCTGAGCCTCAGAGATGAACAAGCCTGTTGACAAAGGACAAGCCAGCATTATATTTTAATGATACCAGAAATTTGCATATCAAAATCTCGCTCTTTCTTTCCCCTGGCCCGCGTTTCTGGAGAGGGAGGAAGGAGCTTTGTGAAACAAAGGATTCCTTTGCACTGCAACATATGTTTGTGTCCCTGCTGAAGTTCTTCATCAGAAAACTTTATTTGAGTGCATAAGCAGCTGCAGCAGGAGACTGGGTAAGAGTGGTGGGTTTTTAAGTTTGAGGATGCCAACTTCATCCTCCCTTTCCCTTTTAATTGCAAGGCACACACATCAGAGGCCACTCAAATATCAGGATGAAAAAATCCATTATCAGCTCCTCCTCAAACACCTCAGGCACCTCTGGCTGTGCCTATTTCAGGAGAGGAGCAACCTTGTGCCACTCGAGCCCTGGGGCATAAAGCAAAGGCTGCTGGAAACAAACCAGAACCTGCCAGCAAATATTTTTGCAACTATCACTTTTGTTTTCAAATCCCGCACGGAATTAATTATTTGCCCATAAAAAACGATGTGTACAGAAAGCAAAGGAGGATTTGCTCTTTGTTTTATGGCTCCAGACGGTTTTGCAGCTCAAGGTAAGTTGTAAAGGACAGACAGAAAGAGAAAAATCCTTGCTTTTGTTAGTTCTGCAAGAGCCTGTAGGGAGGGGAGGAGTGGGTGGAGGGAAGTTATCGTTAACTAATCTGCCCCAAACTACCTCTATTATATGTATTTTTTACCCTCTCACCTACTCAACACACAAAACTACAAAGCCTGGTTGGTACAAGCTCATATCTCACCAGCCTGCCTTGACAATAAGCAGCCTTGACATCCTGAAAGTAATTTTAAAAATTGTTTAGAGCTAAGATTGGGGTTTTTTTTAAAAAAAAAAAAAGTAGTTTTTGGTTATCCATTTAAAAGAAAACAACTGTGAATTCATTGTGTTCTCCAGGAAAGAAAGCAATCCATTTCCAAGGTTAGGTTTCTGAGAACTTCGCTTTAGCTGTATCCTAATGATATTTTTTAATAAGAAATGGACACTTCAAAGCTTGAGATAGAAGCATTGTTTGAGTTAAAGCCTGGCAGCTATTGCTACCCAAAATTAATTAATCCCATCCACTTTCAGAGGGAATAGGGATGCCCATCCCAGTAGCAATTTATGAAATTTGCAATATATGCTCCTTTGCTCCTTACATAAATGTAACCTGTGATGTTTTGGACCTGTTTGTTCAGAGGAATGTCTAAAGACAGATATTAAGAAAGAGAAACTACACACAAAGCCTGAATGTGACTTGGGCTGCAGTGATACAACAGCACCAGTGCTGCCCAAAGAGCAAGGTGATTTTTGGCAAGGTATAATACATCTTCTGTTAGACAAACCAACACTGATACAAGTGAACCAGAAAGCTGAAGATACACAGATTACAAACAAAAATTACCATGTGGAAATCATGTCCCTTTCTAGCAAATTTACAAAGACAAATGGATACACAAACATTTTGGTGTTTTATTCCAATGTGACCCTTTTTTTACTTTCTACAAAGGATCTGCTTATCTACCACTGGATGCTTTATCCTGCTGCTTGCTCCAGGCAGAGCTGGAGTGTCAGGGACTTGCACTTTAAAGCATTAATATTGCTCTCTGATATGCTGATGGAGCTGTAAAAAAAAAAAAAAAGGTATTCTGGTGAACACTAAGTGCTGTCTGCTCAGAATTTAAACGTGGGAACAAATGCACAGTGGGATGCACCAGCCACAAGAACTACAGACAAATCTTCGAGGTCTTCCCTTAGACATGCTGGGAACATTTTTCCACTCAGCCTTGAAAGAGCCAGGATTGTTCCAAGTCACCCAAGTAAAGCTAAGTTGTTGATCAGCATCCAGAGCAGACCTGCCTGGTCGAGGCTGCAAAAGAAAAATGGCTTTATTAGGGGCTGTCAAGGCATAACCCTGGTCCCATGCTGAAGACAGTGCTTGGTGCCTGTGATGAAGAACGTCTGTGCAGTGAAGGTTCAGCCCCAGGAGTGAGGTAAATGGGCAGCACAGCCCCCCTGGGTGCCTGTTGCTGTCGGGGCCACTCTGTGCTGGGTGTGTCCTCCTCAGGGAACACAAGGGTTGGAGCACCTCAGCAGGGGTTTTAAACTTCTGTGGGCTCCTACAGCTTTAATTTTGCCTTTATACACCCTCCCCCCCCCATGTCTTACCTGCCTTGCTCTCATGCAGCATCTCCAGGGCACTTCAGCACCCGGGAGAGGTGCACCCACGGAGCTGAGGGCACAGGCAGTGCCTCCAGGGTGGGAACCTGCAGGATTCGACCACGGTGTGCTCAGGAGCATGGCTCACACTAAGCCAGACTCCTGGGAATAAATGAGCCTCCATGTAAGCCAGGAATCTCTTCAGTTCCCAGGGGAAGTGCACACAAACCCCCTGGAAACACCGGTGCCCTATGGAGAGCAAGGTGCCTTTCCCAGAGCTGCTGCTTTTTACTTACATGTATTCCTTCTCCCAAGTAGCTTTTCTACAACTGAATGAAGTATTTCAGGGCATGGGCAATACTATCCCAGAAATGTATCGACTTCTGCTATTTTTCTACCTCATCAGGAGGGAAAAATTGAAAGAGCACAAACTTGGAGTTGAGAGAAATGCAGAAAAGCTATCAAAGCATTGTCTGTCTTTTACTGGCCACCAAGGCTGGGTGAGGAGAGGTGAGAGCTGTAACATCATGATTATTTCTATTTACCAGGGTGATTGGATGGTGTCCAGCCACAGGACATCAGAGCTTTAGTCTTCTTATCAGAGTAGAAAGAGAGCTCAGACCACCCTCAGTCCAATTCTGCAAAACTGAGAGGTGGGAATGTTCTGCTCAGTGTCAGGTGTGTCCAGCAGACAAACTGCTTGATGTGTGCCTATCAAACCCAAACCAGAGTCAAAATCTGGTCACTGGAAGGCAACCCTGTGCTATATCCTGCACTCCTGGTGCTTCAGCAGGGAGCACCCCCTAGTTTTGGCAGGGGGGAATCGTTCAGGAAGGGAACTCAGGACCCAAAGTGGGGTCAAGGATGCTGGCACAGCCACAGATAGCTGCCTGTTATCACCATCTCTTCTCCACAGCAGACAAATATGAGGCAGCTCTAGACCAGACAATCCCAACAGTCATGTTAGCATGGCACAGAGCCCAAAGTAACATGCCAAGCCTCTCAGTTTATTCCCCCACTATTTATACATGTTTATAATTTTTAAATCATAGCTCTCTCCCATACTGAAAGATCCCAAACAGCTGCAACAATAAACTGAAATTCCAGACAAACAGACTGGGAGGCAGAGCAGATTCATTCGTGGTGAATCACAAATACTGAAACAAAATAAAAGAATCAGTTTCAAAGAGTCTAATTAATAAAGGTTAATTTATTTATCATCCTGGCTAACCTGATATCTCTGAACTCATCTAAATTAATGCAGGATGAACAAAGCACAAAAAGGGCAGCAGTAATTGGGAAACCTCAGTAGATACATTTTCCAGGAGCTTCTTTTTCTGCTACATAAAAAGCATCCCAGGTTCATCTGGTCAGGTGCACAGAAATGCTGGTTGGCAGCAGCATAATTAAAGGATGTTAATGGATTAACTCTTTCTGAGTCAGAGTCAGATCTTTCTTCTCCTCCTTTTATCATGAAAGGCATCAGGGAGGGTCACCAAGAGCAGCCCTTCCCACACACAAAGCCACGTCTCCAACTCACCCAACACACCCCTCACAGAGAAAGGCTCCATTGCTCCCAGGAAATCCAGCCTGGGACACTGACACACTGCAAAATAATTACTTAGTGAGCCTAAGGATAAAGTTGTTCCCCCCCAGCCGATAAAATTTAGCGACTGGATTAGGGAAAAACTCATTGTGTTTGCTGGCTCACTGTAATTGTTCCTCAACTCTGATGTCTTCTGAGACATCTAAAACCACAAAATTCTTCTCTAAGACTCAACACTTAAAGAAAAAGGATTTTCATGGGTCACCAGGATGAAATTCATGGTAACACCACACTTCAGGTGGGCAGCAGGAGTGCTGGGGCAGCTGTAGGTGCCCCACCACCCCCTGAGCTGCCCTATGTGCAGTTCATGCAACACAATTAGTTGTCTAATATTTCAATAGCACAAAAAATATCCACTAAGTTTTTTGCTTTCTGTTGCGCCATTAAAACACTTCAGTGTGTGTTCTTGGTAAATTCAAGGTTCCCACAAAGCCATCACTAGTTTTTAATTTGAGGGCTTCACTAAGTTCTCCCTTTCTACTTTGGCTCCTTAGTGCATGAATGATAAGGTTGATTTCTAATATAATTAAGCATGGAAAAAAAATGCCTGGGAGGTCTACAGAGACCATTTCATGTTGCTGATTTCTGAGTTTTTTGGGGACATCCTGATATCAACCTTTTCATGCCCCTTCCCATCCACACATGTGGTTGCATCCTCCTGCCTTCCATCAGGAAGGAAAGATGTGGCCACCACTGAAAAGCTTCAATAACAGCCTACAAAACATGGCTTGAAACCTGGAGTAAAGAAATCTAACAGGGGTAGAAAGTAGAATCTGAGATCCTACAGCAGAACTGTGGTCATAAAGACACTAATTTTATTTTCTTTATTTATTTTTTTTTAGAGTCCTTCTGAATAATTGTGTCCTGTGCACTGTCAGTGACTGTGTTTCATTTCTGAAGGTGTCAGTGGCTGTCACTCATAGAAAGAGCTGTGGGAAATGGCAGGGGAACATGTCAAAGTATTCCATTCAGAAGGGCAGGTGGATCTTTCGTTACTCCTTTCCTTGACAATCCTGCAGATGTTAAGGAATGAATTCCTCTTTCAGAAGATAAAAAAAAAAAAAAGACTGTATTTTTCTGGTTTGAAAGAGGTAAGTGCAGTTTTTGAAAGTGGAGATAGGTTCCCACTCTGTCTGAGCAGAGCTGGGAGCTGTGATGTGTCACTGGAGGAAAGAGAAGAGCAGTTCTGGGAGGTTTTTAAAGGGCACAGCTTAACTCAGCTGTGATTGACTTCCACACATTGATCCCTTATTATTAGTGTTTGTTTAAAAATCAAAGGTTATTTGTTTTGAAGTTATTTTGCTGCTTTCAGGGGTCATAAAACCTGTTTGACTCCACTAAATTTGATCATTCCACCAAAGCAAAGAAACTTTTGAGAAGCTTTTCTGCTAGTAATCCTCTCTTCTTGCACTCACTGCAGACTTAACTTCTCCATAATCAAATTCCTGGGGAGACTTCCCTTAAACTCCAGAGCAGCATCCACTTGGTTTGGCTTCTTCATTAACATGGGTACTACCCATTAATGCCTTCCAGCTTCCAAAGGTAGAAGACAACCCTGATTTCAAGTTCTAGGTGTTCTCAGCAAGATCCTTCAGATGTATCTGCACAGTGAAAACATCCATCTCTTTTTCTAACATGGTTCTTAGAGGTAAAACAGCTCCTTTTTTTGGTTTTCTGTGTTCGTGGGCTGTGTCTGTCACCACCAGCAGGTCCTAGGCTTCCATCAAAAGGGTAGAAACTCTTTCCCATTTGATTCCCACTGGTCCAAATGACTTTATTGCTGACACCTTGAAAGAACAGACATCCCACAACCTGAGCACCCAAGTGGGTTAGATAGAATTGATTTTCAGTTGCTTATTCGTTCACTATTGCAGGGGGAAAAGCTCCAGATGTTTCACTTGATGAAGATCATTTAAACCTTTTTTTCAATTATAGGGTAAATAAGAAAACAGACAGTTTAAATACTGTGTATGACTCCATTATTACCAGATCTTCTTGGAACAGAATTGTGGTTATTAGTCCCAGTTCTCATCTTAGCCTGAGACTGACAAAGTCAATGTCTTCCTAACTAAATCTTATAAAAAAATCCATTCAGTTTGCTTGATCCACTGAGGTTTGAGTCTTTAGGATGTTAAGTTTTCATAACAAAAATTATAGTGATATAAACCTCAATTTCCTTTTTTAAAAGCACTGATTTTCATATAAGCACATGACTTCACCTGGGACTTGAAGAAAATGGTCCAATGCTGCAGAAGAAAAGCTGTGAGCCACAAGGATTGACCAGAGGAAGAATATGAAGCTCCTGGGACATTACTTTATAAAAATACAGCCAGGTATGGAGCATAATTGGTACTAATGTATCAGTTCCCAGTGCAGGGACTGGTTTTGTTGGATTTTTCATACTAGTCAGCACAAAAAGGCCCTGGACCTGAGGCACAACAGTAGCATAAATAACATAAATAATTTGGGCCCTGACCATATGGGACCAGACCCAAAGCTACAGCAGGACAAGTTGATCTGCTGCAGAGGATGGAACTGTGCCAGCTTGTGCTGAGGAAATGGCCCAGGAGCTGATCCTGTTTGTGGGAACCAGATGGTGGTTTATGATTTTTTTTTTTCCCATTTAAAGTTCCTCAGACTGGCAAGGGGACAAGGGAGAGAGGAGTGGTGTGTTGCAACAGGTTGGTGGGTGGTGATGGGGCAGGGGGAGGACCCGGGAGCATTTCCCTGCATTTGTGGGGTGTGACGTAGAATGAAAACAGCACTGCAGACTAACCAAAGTCAGTCTTGGGCATGAATCCATTCTTGTTATTGGATGGGAGCTTTTTCATCTTCTCTTCCACCAAATCCAGCAAAGGATCTGGCTGATTTACTCCAGCTATGGGTCAAGTCCAAATCTCCCACACATCCCTCCTGTGTCCCTCCTCCTTGGAGCTATGAGGAGAGTGGTAATGAACATGTGAGTCCACCAGCTCTCCTGTATGTGCTCCACTCTACCCACACTTCCCACATGGAAAGAGTGAGTAAACTACCACACTACTTTACTCCAATCCTTTTCCTTTAAAAGCAATGTTACTCAAGCTGAAACGTTGAAGAGCAACAACTCCACAAAGTGCAATGAGGAGGTCAGGAAGCTACTTAAGACCTTCCCAGTATCTTCAGCTTCTGGAGAAAATTACTGAGCTACTGAGCAGGCAGGAGCACATAGCAGGGAGCTTTCAGAAGAGAAAAGATCAGCAGCAGCTCTGCCTTGCTCTGCCAGGCAGGAGCTCCTCTGGAGAGATGGATGGCAGGAGCCAGGGCAGGTCACTGACAATCCCAGTGTGAGAGCTCCCATGGGACTGTGCCTTTCTCTCTCTGTGTGACTATTTGCTGCTCTGTGTGTGTGCATATACAGGCACACAGTCAGAAGATCTCAGCCCATGTTGTGGGTTATGGGTCTTCAAACATTGTATTCAATAAATAAAATGGAGAACAGTCAATCCAGTCAAGATTTGCCAAGTCACCTAAGTGGGTGCTGTGAAGGCACAGATGTGAGAAAAGAAGGCTCTGGGGAGGCCTTGGAGCATCTTCCAGTGCCTAAAGGGACTCCAAGAGAGCTGTGAGGGACTTTGGACAAGGGCCTAGAGTGACAGGACAAGGGGGAATGGCTTTAAACTGACAGAGATTAGATGTTACGAAGAAATTCTTCCCTGGGAGGGTGGTGAGACCCTGCCACAGGTTGCCCAGAGAAGCTGTGGCTGCCTCAGCCCTGGAAGTGTCCAAAGCCAGGTTGGATGGGGCTTGGAGCAACCTGGGCTGGTGGAAGGTGTCCCTGCCCATGGCAGGGGGTGGAACAAGATGATCATAAAGATCCCTTCCAACCCAAACCTCTCTAGGATTCTATACCTCTTGCAGGATAGTCTGTGCACACATTTTAAGCTGGAAAAAGCAGCCAAAGAAGACAGAAGTTACACCAAGACACCCCAAACAGCCACACAACCTGTGACCATGATCATCCCCTTCCTTATAAGAACCAGATGATCCTCCAAATCATTTAATTTCCAGTGCTGGACTGGGGGTAGCTCCCACCACCTCCCTCAGCTGAGGACTGCAGGCAGCAGCCCTGATTTCCACGTTGGCACCCCCAGAGCCTATTTCCAGCTGCAGAGAGATTTGCTGGGTGGTGGAAGCACAGCGGGAGCCACTTATTCAAAGGCAGGGAATGGCATCAACAAATTCATCCAGAGCCTCTCTGCTGGCAGGGGGACACTGCAGAGGCAGTGATGAAACCTCTGATACTGCTTCTAATTGCAGCCTCTGCCCCACAGGAGCTGCTGTCTTTATTAATGCAATTATGATGTAGCCAAAGGCAGCAAATGCTTCTGCTGACCTTGCTTGGGGAACGGAGGCCTTTCGTCTCCACGGGAAATTGCTTCCTCCCCTGGCAAATGGCACAAAACCCAGTGTGTTCCCGTGCCTGCAGAGGCACCATCTTGTCATTTGCCCAGACAGGATGCAAATTGCTGCTTGATGGCACCTCCCTGGCTTGTGCAAATCAGAAAGAAAAAAATCCAATAGTGTTCAAGTCAGTCTTTCGCTAGAAGAAAATCAACAGTAAAACTAAACAGTTGCTCTTACATCATGATTTACAAAAGATAGTCATAATAATCCTTTAAAATTTCTAATTACGGGCATTTTTGAGCTCTGATTTAATTGTAGTTTGAAGCCTCAGTTCAATTAGCCTAAAGGCATTCAACATGGAGACCTGATCTCAAAACAACATGTCCATAAATTGAAATTCTGTATCATGGCAAGAAGCTGCTGTTAAAAATAATAATGGGGTGTTGGGGGAACATCTTAATGATTTAAGAATTAGATTTCTAATCACACTCTACAGACTTATAGTCAAAGCAGATTCCAAATTCAGAGCAACATCTACATCTACTGTAAGTCAAAAGAGCATTTCCTAAGGTTATGATGTATCCTTTGTCAGTACAAATTTGAAAGAGAATTAACAGCTGTGCTTGGATTTTAGAGGACCAAAAACCTCTTCTCCAGACCTTAGTCTGGAGAATCATTCAGCACTTTATCCCCAGAAGTTCTAAAATTACACTGGCTGCCATCAAGATTTGATGAAAGAAGAAAGAACATCCCAAGACTGGACTTCTCAATTTGACTGCTCAGGGCAGAGAGTGAGTGGAAAAAGGAGAACTGTTGCTTTACATAAAAATATACTGAGACCTGGAGGGGCTGGGTGGTTTAGCCAAGGTCATTCAAGAAACCATATACAAAATTATGGAATATTCTGGTGTCATTGGACCTACATTTCCTGCTGGTGGACCCAGGACGGGTGGTGTGCCAGCCACAGGGTCTTTGACTGGACTTCACTGCAGAAGAAAGTACATCCTCCACGTTCTGCATCTGCCATCCTTGAAGACTTTGTTGGGGTTTGCTGGGTCACCTAAGTCAAGGAGACCTGCAGGGTCATTTTTCAAGGTACCTGCAAAAAGGACAAAAAGACCTACAAGGTCATTTTGCAAAGCAGAGGATTGAGAATTAAGAGAAATAAATGAGTGTGTGGAGAGGCACGGAAGGCAGGTTGGGCAGGTTGCTGGCACCTACCCTGAGGACTTGTACATGCTGTGACAAGGCCCTGGGGAGCCCTGTGCCACCAGCCAAAGGCCCAGAGGACTAAAGACCCACCCACAGTGTGAGGGAATAGGACAGGGACAGATGCTTTTAGTCAGATGACTCATCGGCAAGAAGCCCGAGGGCCAGAGTTTTAAAAGACATTGTAGTGCATTAGTCAACCTTAAAGTAAAGGCTTCTGTGGGCCTCAATATCTCAAAATAATTATGCCTTAGAGACATGCCCAAGGTGGCACAGTCACTCTGACAGCCCAGCAGGGGAACAACCACGTTCCAGACCCCGATCCCAAACTGCTCCTCCCAGGGACAATCCCAGACACTCTTTAACCAGCAAAGGGGGGTTTGCATGAATTTCCCTGTGCTGCTCACAGCCCCTGATACCTTCCCATTCTGCATGAGGCTGTAGTTTAGTCTCCTACTGTTAAGCATGAAAAACTGCCATGAAGCAGCAGCTGGTGCTCGCAGGATCTGCTCAGTCCCCAACACCACCCAGCATGTACTAGTGCTGAATACTGATGAAACTCAAAGCTTATTACTGTGAGCACAATATGTTCCTTGCCTATACATCCCCTTCATTCAGGGGGAAAAAAAATTGCAAAATGAGGATCCAGGTCAGGTCCAGGTTCAAAAAAAAACACTTATGTCAAGGTTTTGGGAAAGCCCTATGGCTCTAGGGAGAAGTGCTTCTTACTACAGGGGTCTAACCCAGCTGTGAGTGAACCCAAAGCTGTGGGGGTCAGGTCTTGATCCATCTCTACTCAAGAACACACTTGGATCCAATCTGGTGTCACATGTCTTGAGGATAAAGGCAAATTAACCACTTCAGAGCAGCTTCCACGCACAGCGAATTTTGTTCTCTCTCCAGAACCCAAAATAAAAGTCCCTGTTTACCAAAATCAGTTTTTCATCTTGATGTATTTCAAGTTCAAAACTGGAAATGAAAAGAAACGTTACATGAGCTGTATCAATTCAGAAATAGAAACACAAGTGCAAATGATAAGACAACGCTCTTCCAGATACAGATAAATTTTGAAGGAGTTTTACTTCTGGGAATTTAGTGAACTTAGATCTGTGCATCACTGATTCATCCTTTGGTAGTGTTCCAAACTACACAAGATCCACATTATTAACTTTATGTAGCTGATAAAACACATTATGAATTCCCACATTCACCCCCTCAACCAAAGAAATTTGGAGAAACAGCAAAAGCAGTTTTAAATACTCTGGTGGTCTGCAAGATGCTCTGTAAAAAGAAGAAAACATCAGAAAGTCAGGGGCAGGGGAACATGCACATTATTGCCTTCCAGCAGTCACACACAGGGCTGGTTCCTGATGGTGGGAGTGATCCCAGACAGCATCCCAGGAACCCTCTCCTGCTTTACAGACCAGCAACAAGGAGGGAAGAGACCTCAACAGGCCAGGCCTCTACACTGGGGGAGACCTTCACACAAACCATATCTTCATTTCCTTTTCCTACATCATGCCTGTGCTGGAGCTTTCACAGTGCCCTGAGGCCAGAGATGCCAGTACTGGATTATCCTTCCTGTTGGACAGTTGCACTCAATGGTCTAAATATCCAAACCTAAACCCGTGACTTCTCCTCCCATGAATAGTGGGCACAGAGAGAGCATTTTGTTCCTCACTTTTTTGTTCAAAATTGTTTTATATCCTAATCCTTCTCTGATATATTTGCAGCTGAAACCTTCTGTTTGACCTCATTTGAAAATCTAATAAGAATATCTCATCCTTGAGATCATTAATGAAAACACTGAGGGACAGTAACCCCAGTAGCCTTTGCAGAACCCCACTTTGCAAAGTCTTCTCCTTTGATAAGAAACGACTTTCTAGCACTGCTTTCCAACCAGTTTTGCAACTACCAAGTGAAAATTTTCTTCTGATAAGGTGTCTCTACCTTGATTATGAAAACATAATTGGAGAAAACCAAAAAGCTTTATTAATGTCAAGTTATACAATACCCACTGCTTTTCTTTTGCCCATAAAACTGTATTATACTGTCACAGGAGAAAAATCAAAATGTTTTGAAAGCCATTTGTTCCAGACAAAGCCCACGGGACGCTGCTGACCTCCTTGTTGTGTGCTCAGGTTTTCATTATTTGCTCCAATATTTTGCTGGCAGGAAAATTTTAAACTGCTGGTCTTTATGTGGAGCTTCCTCAACCCCACTTGGAAGAGAATTATTTTTTTAATGTTTGCCAGGAGACATTACCCACGCTTTGCAACGTCTCAAAACCAGCGGTGACCAGCTCCAAGTTTGCTGCAGGTTTTTCCCCACATACCCTGCGGCGACTTGAGCGTGATTTGAGAACAGCAATCCACATTTTTCACTCGCTCTTTCCTCTGTGTTGGCTGCCTGGTGGCAGCTGCACGTTTCAGTTGAACCTGAAGCAGTTCAACACGAAACACTAACGAGCTGGGCATTGCTCCTCCTCATCATCCCCTTCCCTCTGAGGGCCAGACCAGCCCTTCCCAACTGCCTCCTGTGTCTCAGACGCTTGTGCTGAGCGTCTTCCTCTACATCCTGCCTAGTCCCCTCATCTTTTTGTGCCTTGGCCTTTTAGTTCTGCCCTCCCAGGCTCGCACACTAGGCTTTTGTACTCCTCCTTAGTAATGTGACCCAGTTTCCCCAAGTCTGGACTGCTCTGCTTTGCATTTGTGGCGACCAAAGGCATCGTGACTTAGCACAAATAAACAAAGCCTGTGAGCTGCACAGACAAAGCACAGCAGAGAGATCTGGGCCACCATCAGCCCTGTCCTGTGCCCTGATTTCTCTCTGCACACTGATCCCAGAGAGTTGTGCCTGCAGAAAAACAGGAGAGACATCCCTGGGATGCAATTAGCAATTCCTTGTGTAAATGTCTGCAGAAACTGGCTATGACTCATTGTTCCACATGGTGTGCAGAGCAAAGAAGGCTCTTCCTTAGGTGATGAAGGTGTGCCATGTGAAGCTGATGGGACTGCAGAGGGAACTGGGGGCAGATCTGCAGGCCCTGGGCTGGGAGCAGCAAGAAGCAAAGGGCAGGGAGCTCCTGCACATCACAGGAAGGGCATCAACCCACTGGAGTGTGTACAGAGGAGACATCAAAGTGATCAGAGGGATGGAGCACCTCTGCTGTGAGGAAAGGCTGAGAGAACTGGGATTGTCCAGCCTGGAGAAGAGAAGGCTTTGGGATGACCTAATTGTGGCCTTCCAGTACCTGAAGGAGCTCCAGGAAAGATGGAGAGAGATTGTTTACAAGGGGGCCTGGAGTGACAGGACAAGGGGGGGTGGTTTCAGACTGATAGAGTAGGTTTAGACTGGATATTAGGAAGAAAGTCTTTACTCTGATGCACTGGCACAGGTTGCCCAGAGAAGCTGTGGCTGCCCCATCCCTGGGAGTGTCCAAGGCCAGGTTGGACGGGGCTTGGAGCAACCTGGGCTAGTGGAATGTGTCCCTGCCCATGGCAGGGGGCTGGAATAAGGTGATTTTTAAAGTCCCTTCCAACCTAAACCATTCTGTGATTCTACAATCCCTCATTGCCCCTGTGGACCTACTGCTGCCCTCAGTGAGAGGAGAGAAGCAATAAGGAAGCAGGGGGGCTACACTGAACATCCCCAAGGACAAAAATCCCATGTTTGTTGTCTCCCTCCTGCCAAGATTTGAAGGTGCAAACCAGATCTTAAAGGAAGAAAGGAAAAGCCCATCATGAGGAATCTGGGAAGCATTTCTAGGCAGTGTGTCCAGCTGTGGGAGACCACTGAGGAGAGGCTGCAAAGATACTTGTCAAGACTGGCATCAGGGAAGGAAAACACTTGAGTTTTTCAGACTGAAGACAACAGCTCTGCTGGTGTGTTGGTGCTGTGACAGGGGAGAGGAGCAGCAGGGGTGCAGGCAGAGGAGGGGTGGTCACAGCAAATTCGCTAAAACAAGATTCCCAGAGAGGTTTTAAGTGAGCAGAGTGGGGCAGGAGGCATTTGCTGAGGGCAGAACAGGGCAGTAGCAGAGATGACATCACATTCCCAAGTTTCTGGCGTGCCTGGGTTTGCCTGGTTGTGGGGGTCTTATCCATCTGCATGAAAATGTCTTGCTGAGGGGAAGAAAACAGGATTAATGGGATTTTCCCATTACTCTGGAAGTCTAATAAGAGAAATAATTGAAGTTGGCTTAAAGGTATCCACAAACCTACCCGAATACAAAGAAAGTCTCCAAAGCTGCAATAAGTTGGTCAAGCCCCAAACCCAGTTTGGTTATGGAAGTTTTAACACCTCCCTCTCCTTGCACTGCAGCAGCAGAAGAAACACATGAGCCCTAGACAGAGCTAAGGGGCAAACACAGCCTCCCTGCACGGGTGGATTAGAAGGGCTGAATTATAGAAATGTTAGGCAGAAAGCCTGCAAAATTTGGGAGCTCCAACATCAGGACCCAGAGGGAAACGTGAGTCTAAGAAGCACCAGGGAGTTGACCTGAATGATAACCATGGTATTTATTGGCAGCAGATCAAGGAGGGAAGGGCGTGGGGAAGAGGCTGAGGTCTCTCTGCTATGTGGAGGCCGAGCTGATGGTTGTACCTCCAGAGGACACTGGACAGGCAGGCTGAGATTTTTGTATGGGCAGAGGAGAAAGTGGAGTGACCAGGCAGAGGTACAATAAACCTGCTCAAAATCAGGAGCTGAGTATTTCATAGAATCACAGAATGGTTTGGGCTTGAAGGGGCCTTAAAGTTCCTCTCATTCCACCCCCTGCCATGGGCAGGGACACCTTCCACTAGCCCAGGTTGCTCCAAGCCCCTCCAACCTGGCCACCTTTGCAGCAAGTAACAAGTCATTGCAGCCTCAGAGCAGAGGTACATTATATCAAAAAACAGTTCATTAAAGAAAGATCTGGGGGAAGTTCATGCCTGGGTGACTGGGAGAGATAAATTAATAAGAGGAAACATTTTCTGGTGAAAAGTACAACTGATTATCTTTCTTACTGGTGTAAAGCAAAGCTTAAAATCATTGTTTGGACAACAAATAAGGGTCCTGCTGATCAACAGGAGCAGGAAGAGAACCCCAAACCAGGATTATTTTGGTTCTGTTATGTTACAGGAATAGGTTGCAATTCCACAGAGGGAGGCTTTAGGGACCCTGGCACCCTGGCAGTGGCTCAGCTGCTGCTGGACCCAGCCTGGTACTGGAAGTTGAGGGAATCTCTGGATTTCTGGACATCTCAGTGCCCACTTTGGCTCCCAGCATGTTTGGATAGCAAACACACAGCACTGGGAATTCCTGCCAAAAGTATTCAACCTCTCTCAACCCAGTATTAACTGTTACTGAAGCACTTTGAGGGAAAATCTTCCTTTGACTTCAGAGGCTCCAGATCAAACCCCAGTAATACTTTAATTTCTAGGTGGAGAGGCTCTGAAATTAAAAAATAAAAACACAGGTTGACATGCAATTCCTGGGTGTTTTTGTATGTCCTACAATATCTTTGTTCAACTGGAATAACCCAGGTGGTTTGCTTGAAAAGAAAGCAGGAATCCTGTGGCAAATATTTGTCCATTCTTCCACTTTCTTTCAGTTTCTTTGTAAAATATCAAGCCTTCTCAGAACTGTCCACATTTTCCATGTCACTGATCAAAGATATGAAAATGCCACAGCATGGGATAAATTTAGACATAACTCAGCTGCAGACCCCAGAGAAAGCAGCAGTGCTGTAAAGGCTCAACGAAGGAAGAGCAAAGATGCAAAGGTATGTCACTAAACAAAAAAAACGACTCCAGAACAAGCAAACTAAAATCACCACTGAGAACCTCATGTTCTTAGCAAAGGATTCAGGCACTGACACCTCGTTGTAACGTCCCTCACTGCCACAGAATGAAACCACCACCATCAGGAGCCAGGGGAGCAAGGCAGGGATGAGCATAAGACTGCCCCAAAAAAGGGGTAAAAGCCAATTGCTTGTATAAATATTTCTGTTGCATTATTTTTGGTAACAACCTGTCTTGTCTAATGGTCATTATACTCTTCAGATACTGTATGTACCAGCAATATGTGCTGGGCTTTACTTTCACATAATGTTTCCATTTTACCCATATGGAATTCGAGCAATATCTTCTGAGTGAAAATGGGCTTGGTAAAAGGTGTCATTTTTGTTGTTTAATGGGATTTGGTGTCTGCTTTCCCTCTGACTGGGTTTTCCTGTGGAAGGGACTCTCCCAACTGCAGCTGATGTTGCTCACTCCCCATTTTTCTCCCCGAAGAGAGACCTTTGCAAAGACACTGTGAGAAATCCTCAGTTTCTCACGAAGCCACAAATTAATTTGCTGTTATACCGGGCACCTCAAAGCCTCAGTGAGTGCCCTGCAGTTATGTCTCAGTGGCAGTGTCCCCTATCCCACAGCACCATCTCGTGGGGGACTGCAGGTTAAAAAAACCCCACCATCAAAACCACCGGCATGGGTTAAATCCACTCCCAAGAATCCCATCGCCCTTCCCACAGCTCCAAACCCCCGCAGGAAGCTGCCATGGCACAGCAGGGCCAGCACTGCAGCCTCCCAGGGCTTGCAGTGCCTCCTGAGGGCAACCAAGGCTCAGAGCAGGAGCAGAAGTGTCTTTTCTCCCAAGTAAAAAGTGACAGGACAAGAGGACACGGCCTCAAGCTGAGCTGGGGAAGGTTTAGACTGGATATGAGGGAAAATTTTTTTAGTGAAAAGGTGGTCAGGCATTGGAACAGATTGCCCAGGGCAGAGGTGGAATCATCATCCCTGGAAATGTTAAAAAAATGTGTAGGTGGTGGTCAGGGACGTGGTTTAGTGGTGGTTTTGGCAGTGCTGGGTTAATGGTTGGACTCAATCTTAGAGGGCTTTTCCAACCTAAGTTGATTCTATGATTCTAGGAACTATTTAGCCCATCTTTGAAGTGCCATGTTGCGATTCCATCCTTCACACAAGACCTTCAAAGGCTGCCTGCTCACTTCTCAGAACTCAGTCAGTGGGAGGCAGAGCCCAGGCAAGCCCTGTTCATGTCCAGCAGCTGGCAAAGCCTCCACCTCCCCAGCTGCAATGATCTTCCTCAAGATCAAGTATCCCTCAAAAGTCTCCCCAGACAAAGCCATAAAGAGGTTTCATAAAACCTCTCTTTGGGCAGCCTGGGAGATCTTACAGTGGGCCCAAAAGCATCTCAGGTACATATGAGAGGCCTAGATCAGAGAAAGCTTTCATCATCTCAAAAAGATGTTTATATTTGTGGTTCCAATTTTTTGGAGACCATGACTGAAGTCAGCTATCCCAGCTATTGCTGGGATGGTTCCATCTGTATTTACAAGACTTCTCACAACAGCACTGCTGTGTGCCAAGGAAGAGGGGGACCAGATTCAGTGGGTACAGACCAGACTCCTGCTCAGAAGCTGTGCCAGGCTCAGACTTGGAGCCTGTCCTTCCTCCGGAGGTTTCCTGGGGAGCACGTTGGAGGGTGGAATTACCACGTGTAAAAAAAAAAAAAAAAAAAGATTAATTAAATTGTACTTATTTTCTACATAGAAAAAGCAGGACTTCTGTCTGCAGCTGCAGATTTCCTGGGATACAGGGAGAACCAGAGGAACCAGTGTTCCCAAGCTTGGGTGCTGCAGGACATCAGCTGGGTCCCACCACGGGCCTCAGACACACCCAATGCTTTCCACCTTCCAGAAAAGCAACATCTGAGCCAATTTTGATGGCACTGCCTTTTCTGATGGGCATCCACACAAATCTCCCACAAAAACATCTTCTGCTTCCTTTTAAATAAAAGCATTACTATTCTTAGAAACTCTCCCTGCTCTCAGCCAGCACTGCAGTGAGAATAGTGGGAGTAGCAAACAGCTGTTATCTGCTAAAAACATTTAACATAAAGCACATCAAATTAGCAGCTAATGCCTCGTACCTACACATCCCACAGCGCTGGGAATCCTGTTTGGGAGCAGCAGCCTGCACACAAAGGCAAGAGCCCCAGATATTATGCTCCATCTCCCCCCCATACCCAAAACTAGAGTTTAGCCTCCAGCTTGTAGCTGTGGGAACTCAGTTCTTCCCATTCCTTCAGACACCAGCCCTGGAGGGTTATTAATGTGCTTGATTTACAGCAGCACACTGGAAATGTGGTGTGTCAGGCATCCATTAGGCTTCCAGGGATCCTGCTGAGCTAACAGGCAGGATGACTTATTTTTCCAAACAGAGCCAGTGAGATGTTGGTGATGGGGAGAGCACTGGGCAGGCTGGTCCCCCAGCCAGTGTCAGGCACAGGGAGCAGAGCAAACACCTCTGCCTGCCCCTTCAGACCTCCCTGAGGAGGGAGCCAGCAGACAGAGGATTTGGCAGTGGTTTTATCCATCCTTCCCTTCCTCACCAGATCCTCTTTGCTCTCAAGCACTGCAAGTCCAGCCCTGCAGAGCTCAGCAGGGCAGAATCCAGGGTTCACCCTGCTCCTTTCTCCATCCCCTGAATGAACCAGCCCATGCAGTGAAGTTCTATTATTTCATGTCCCGGAGCCTGTTTTGCACAGATTTTTGTCCCAGACATGAGCATTTTGTGCTCTCTCCCACCCAGGAAAGGCTGAGCTACCTGCACAGGGAGTCAGCTGCAAGCTGAAACCACCCAAAACATCCCAAGACTCCACTCCCATGGGCTGTCTCCAACATTTATGAATGCATTTATCATACTATCAGCCCATAAGCTCCCCAGTGCTTCCACCCCTAAAATTCAGTATAATCAAGTCTGGTTTATGTTTTGTTTTTTAGGAAAAGTGGGCAAGAGGCAAAGATGGAAAGGATTTCTGTTGGCATCCTGACACTTGGGAATTCAAGCCCAACATGGACAACCTTCCACCACATTTCAAAGTCTTCTGTGATCAGGTGGGAGACTGAAGTTCCTACCTGGACTGCAGGACTTGCTTGGAGCTTTATAGCAGAGGCAAGATCAGAGACCAGACCCTCCATTCCAGACACACAAACTCTCAGCAATTAAACTGAAATGGGTTTTCCATTAATGAGCAGTAATTAGGGCTTCTGCTCAGAGCCAAGCAACTCCAGCTCCATCTGAAGGTGGTGGCTGTGCCCTTGTGCACTGGCCAACTCATTACAGGGGCTTTATTTGCCATCTGCAGTGCAGGCAGCATTGAGAGACCTTCCCTCAGACTGTCCCCTGTCCCCAACATCAACATGGCCCTTCCCACACTGCACAGAAAAGGTGCCAGGTGGACAGGATGGAATAACAGAGCTGAGACAGATAATCCAGGGTTTAGGCTATAAATGAACGGGGAATCTACCTTATATTAACTATTTGTTTCTTATTCAATAAGATTCTGTTTCACAGCATCCACTGCTCAAAAGTAGGTTTGATTTTACTGATACTACATTCTCTGAAGGCTCCACAATGTCTAAAACTTTTTTAAAAATGCAAATTTTAAGAAGTGATGCCTGTGCAAGTTTTATTTCTGAATAGGGACTCCTCCAAAGAAATCCCAACTTCCCTGTTTAATACTGACCTGACACAAAGCTGCTGAGGTTGGGAGAGAGAAGCTGAGAGCACAGGCCAAAGAGGTGCAGCCACATTTCCAGCACTTGCTCCTGCAGGGATGCAGGACCCAGCTACTACAGAGGGGAGGGAGAAGAGGCACAGCTCAAATTGATAAAGACAGAGCCTTCCTCATACTCTGAATGCAAGCACTTTGGGGCACTGGGACTGATCAAAACTCGAATTCAGGGGGGTTTTGTAGGTATGCCATCCAATTTTGGCTGGATTAAACCCCCTTGAATTCTGAGGGTCTCTGCACTGGCTCTCTTCTGGATTGTGCTGTCTGAGCTCTGCTCTGCTAAACAGAAATAGTCTTTAAACAGCACATGAAACAGATTTGAAGGATGAGGAGGAACTGGTAAATCCAGGGGATAGGGAATGGAGTGGTTAAAGGCTCCCTCACTTCATCAGAGACATGGACACCTCACTCCTCTTCTTCCTTGCAGGAACCTGCTGCCCCAGCCCTTTTCCCTTCCCACAAGGGGCCAGAAAGTTCCTTGCTCGAGCCTGATCAGTTCACACAGGGATGTGTGAGCAGCCAGGCAGGGGTAACACCAGGCTCAAAACATGCAGAACCACTTGCTGCTTCTTCTGAACCCTTGGCATTGGTATCCAGATTTTCCCCAGAGGAAGACCAGGCTGAGCAAGGTCTCTGGTCACCCAAGTTAACACCAAGCCAAAGAAACCAGGATGAGCTGCCCAAGATGGGCACCACAGCCACAGGGAACAGGGAACAGCCTGTCACAGGGCTCACCAAACAGGGGAGCAGCAGCACAGCAACCACAAATAGTCTCCCATCAAGGGCTGTGTCTCCTACTTGGAAAAATGCTCCTTGCAACAACACTCCAGTGCTTTGCACAGAGGTACCACTGGCACACACCTCTGTTAGGGCTGGCAGCCACTGCAAACACTTCCTTTGTGTGCAAAGGTGGCTGTTCACAAACCAGCTGCCAAAGCCATTGCAACACTCAGGATCTTCCAGGAAAAGAGCAGAGGCAGATAGGGACTGCAGACAAACTGCCTGACAGCACCACCTTCGAGCAGCTGCAAGAGAGAAGCTGCTCCAAGGAGTGCTATAGGATAAAAGTAAGAGGGAGCCCTGGGTCTGCACTCAAATGTTGCCCCAGGACCAAGTGGAGGATGGGACTGGGATTCCAGGTGAGGTTTGTCTGGGGTTCAGGGTTGTTAGTGCACTCAGGGCACCCTGCTGCTGGTGTTTAAGCAGAGGGGTTGCTTGTGTGGGTTGAGCCCACATGATGTGCTCCTGTTAGTCCAGCTGATGGAGAAGGCTCAGGTGTCCTGGGAGACACAACAGAGATTAAATATGGGGTTTTTTTCTTTTGTATTATATTGTAGAGACTTGTCTCTATCCAACTACTAAATGTTGATACTGTTTATTTTTAAAGCTACAAAGTGTAGCTTTTGCCTTTCTTAGGAGACCTTCTCTTGGCAAAGAATTAATGGTTTCTGTAACTCTCTTCCTTCTCGCTGCTCAAGGCCTGCCCTGGGCTTCTGACTGGGCACTTTTCTGAAGGGTGAATGCAAATGTGCTGAGCTTGCACTGGGGTCAGAGCTTTAACCTCTGAACACTGTTATGGCTTCAGAATGCTGCTGGAGCTTCAGGCTTGGCTGGGTGTTTTCTTTCCTTTATAATAGATATATATTTTTATTTTTTTTAAATCTTGTTATGCATACTGGAGACTTCTTAAAAGCCAGTTTTTGGTCAGCACATCAATGTAATTGTCCAATCCTGAAAACTTTCATACAGCTGGAAGTTATAGTTTCTCTGGGGTAAGGTTAAGAAAAGGGAAGAACTTGTTTAGGTTTTTCCTGATGTATTCTTAAGCTTTTGGTTGAGTTGTTGCCCTCCCTTCCTAGCTTGGATCCCTGGTTAAACATCCTCAGTTGTCTTTTGTGGCTGTAGATGGAAATCTGTGCTCTGAGCTCAGCCTTTGGACTGCCCTGACTGGGTTTTACATTTGTAATATTGTTAAAATGTTCTGTGGGGTAACCAGAAAAAAAAAAAAAAAAAAAAAAAAAAAAGAATAATTTGTATCCTTTAACTATGAGTCCAGCCTTTGCAGTGTCACAGTTGCTCTGCCACATCCCCACCAGCCAGGTGGGAACAGAAGGAAGGCCTTTTGTCCTGCTAACATGTTGCTGGTAGCACCAAAAATGGGATGGATGGGTAGTGCTCTGGGCAAGACTGTATCAGAGCTGTGGTCTCAGCTCCCGGGGAAAGGCACAAAAGTACTGAAAAGTATCAGGGATGCAAAATTCAAATAAAAAAACAGATGAAGTCTGAAGCAACTGTGTATCACTTCTATTTTTAAAGACAGACGTAATAAAACTTATGTGCATAACGATGTATAATCATATTTATACAACACTCCTGTCTGCAGAGTGTTGAAAAGTGTTTTCACTCCTTTTTTTTCCGCTTTTTCCCGGGCAGCAGCTGGGAGGTGGCTGAGATATTCCACGAGGCCACCGGGTGGCGATGCAGCCCCGCAGCTTCTGCCCAGCAGAAATGGGGCAGAAAACCTCGATTTGGAGGTTTTACTGCACAACTTCGCTGTTAAGGACCTTTGGGCTTTTGGGATAAGGGGCCAGGAGAAGACTCATGGGTGGGAGGACCCGCCTGGGCCGTGGTGATGCCCCTGTCCCTGTCCCAAACAGAGCAGACCCCGTGAGGCTGAGCTGGGGGAGTTGGCAGCCTGGGAGATGCCCTCAGCATCCCAGAGGGCCACTCTGATACCCTAAATTCCCGTGGCCATTCCTGGACCAAGGATCTCCATGCCGGGAGAGCCAGGCTGCCTGCCGGGGTGCTGGAAGTGCAGTGGTGCTTCCTTGGTGCCCACAGGGTAAACATGGGTGGGAGGTGTTGAGTGCTGGGCTGGGTTTCTGGAGCAAATTTCTGCTGATGAAACCCACTTCCCCCATCCTGCCACACTGCAGTGTCACTGGTGTTGGGGACAGCCAGGCCTGGGGGCTCCTGCACCTGGCCCAGGAGCTGAGTTACACTCCTGCACTGCTGCCTTTGCAGAGCTTGAACACTCAGCATGTGGGTGAGGAGAGCTGGGCAAGGGGAGCACAGTGATCTTATACCCCAAAAGCAAGAGCTGCCCCCTCCCCTTCCTCCCCAGAGCTGGTGCCAGGAGCACTGAGCAGCAGCAAAACAGCCCAGAGCCCCCCTGGACTGTGCCTGAAAGGGGGGGCAGCAGGGGCTGGAGGGGTTCTGTGCACTTTGGGACTGAGGGCAGGGTGGGCAGCCAAGGATAGCACCTGTAATGACAGGAGAGAGTGAGCTGCAAAATCCGAAGTGCTGGGAGGTGGGATTGGCTCAGGGAGGGGCTGTGGGGCTCGTGGCCAGGCTCAGCTGGTGCTGGACCATTGGGTGCCACAGCTGCAGCAGCCCTGACACCAGCTGGCACAGGAGTGGGTGCAGCTCAGGGCCAGAGAAGGGGAGCCAGGGATGTGCCTTGTTTTGTTCCTCTTTGCATTTTTTATTACCTCACTGCAGGTCAGTGAGATGCCTGTGCTGTGCCATGGACACTGGGTGCTGCTCTGATCCCAGGGTGCCCTCAGCTGCTCTGACATCCTAAATCCCTGAGACTATTCCCAGGCCCAGGGCCTCCATCTCCAAACTCCAGTAGCCATTTCAGTGGGCAGTGCCATCGTGCCCTGCTGTACAAGCTGAGTTGGCTCTGCTGTCTGCTCACTGCTGAGCCTAGAGGTGTTGGGGTACTTGGCCTTTCTTCCTCCCTCTTGTGGGATCCAAGCTGTATTGGGGCAGAAAGGCTGTGATTCCCACCCTGCTGAAGGACAGAGACAGGGTTTGGGGTGGTGCTCAGGGGTTCTCTGGAGGCTCAGGCTGGTGGAGGTGGGATTGCCTGGAGCTTCTGGAGCTGCTCACTGGGCCCAACACCAGAGTCCTCACCTGACAGGGAGAGCAGAGCCTCAACCTGGGGACCTTCCCAGGGGCAGATCAGCCTCTCTCTCCTGCCTGGCCAGAGGTTTTTGCTGCCATCTCTCAGGCAGCAGCAAATTTGGGAGAAATCAGTATCATTTTTCCTGAGAAGGTGGAAAACCAAGGCAGACCCGTTGCTATGGTTGCCACAGACCGTCCTTGATGCAACATCATGTCAAGCAGCTCTGCAAGCAGATGTGCCACAGCTGGAAAGCAAAGTGATTCCTGCAGCTGTGAGCATGGTATGGAAGGCCACACATGGTCCCCTCTGCTCCCATAGCCTCCCCTGGGATGCTGGTTGTGCCTGTGGCTATGTGTCCCTATCCAGGACCCTCCCTGGCAGCAAAAATCCCATCAATGGAAGCAGCACCGGGGAGGGGGAACGTGGCTCTGACAGTAAGCAATGCATGTAGGTGTTTAAAAATAACACAGTTGGAATATTTGTCATTCAGTGTGTGCATGTGTGGATAAAGTACTTGATAGCAGAATGCAAACGCTGCTTGAACAAGGGGGATGCTGAACATTGGCTGAGCACGACAACCATTTCTAAATCTTTTGTCCCCATGAAATTGTAGAATCATCAGTTTAAGGGGGTTTTCAGCTTGGCTTAATACAACTTGGGCCGTTTGCACTGGGTCCTGCTGTCACCTTTGGAGACAGAGGGCTCAGGCTCTGCCTCCTGCCACTCTCCAGGGCTCACTGCTCTTTGCTACAAGGTTTTTAGCATCTTATCCTAAAATGCACCTGACAGCCTCATCACAGGGCTGGAGAGAAGCCAGCATTGCCACTGAGAGCCAGAGAAGGAGCAGAGAGTGTGCAGAGCCCAGGGCCTGACCCAGAAATGTGTTCAGGTGCAAAGACCTGCTGCTGATTCCTGGTGCTCACCTGGACTCTGCCTTTTGCACTTGGGACACACATTTTGGGATCTGTCCCCTTGAGCCCCCTGCAGTGCTTCTGCCTTTGCCCACACCAAGGGCTCTGGGGGTGACAAGTGGCTCTGGGATGTGCAGGGTTGGTGTCCCTGTGCCAGGAGCCAGCACCTTCCAAGGAACCTTTGCAGTGCAGTGGGGTGATGTTCCCTCTGGCCACTTCTCGTGGTCCCCTTTCTGGGCCCCAGTGCCCCCCAGGATGGGCTGAGTGGTTGGGGGAATCCTGCTCAGCCCAAGCCCCATCTCCAGAGGCACAGGCACCAGAGAACAGACCTTTCCCTCTGTGCTGCTCAGGGATGCTCCAGATCCTGGCTCTGACTGGCTGCCAGCCAGGCCTCCCAAGGGCCCAGGGGGCTGGTTAAGCTCATTGCTTTTCTTTCAGAGGCTTCAGAAAGCCGCCTGCCCACATTTAATTCAAATTTATTGAATGATTCTCCTGGGAACAACTAGTTCAAGACCAAGCACTACCACAGACCATCAATGAGATCAGTTGGCACGGCCCCGGCCCTGGAGTGCTCTGTCCCCTCCAGCACATCTCCATGGTGGTGCCAAGGGGATGGGGAGTGCAGGACCAGGCGCCTGGCCCAGGGCAGACTTGGCTCAGCTCTAAACCTGGCTGCCTGCATTGCCTCCAGCCCCAGGGGATGTTTTGAGGTCTGTTAACATCCCTCCCACTTCCACCCCAAACCTGTTTCGGCTTTTGAGCCGAGGTCCCCGGGCAGCAGTCCCAGAACAGGGCTGGCTCAGCCCTCACCTGCCTCCCAAGCCTGTTGCCAGCTGGCTGTGCTGCACAGGTGGGGAGATGCCATATCCCCGTTGGGATGCACAGGTACTGCTGGATGCACCTCCTGCTGTGGTGGGATTCACATCCACCACTGGGCGCAGAAATCTGAGGCCACGTGGACGAGCCAGAGCCAGGCTGGGAGCACAGGGATGAGACCCCAGCTCCAGCAAGCAGGCAGTGAGTGATGAGACCATCCAGGTCCTGGAGAAGGGCATCCCAGAGAAAGGCTGCTCTCTAGGAAAGCAGTTTTACTTTGCTCACCCAGAGCAATTTTGAGGGTGTGTCGTGTGCCACATTCTTACGACATCCTGGGAGCTGTACCTGAGAACAAGGCTGAGGACATGCTGCCTTCATCCCTGGCTCCCCTGCAGCTGTGTGGCTCCAGGAGGGCAGCCCACGGTGTGCCTTGTGTTATGCAATTAGCCACCGCTCAGAGGAAAACTAATGATCTTCATTAATGAGCGCAGCACCAGTCGGTCAGGGCCTGACGTCCTGCTCGGGGGCATGTGCAGTCATGCAGCAGGACTGAGTCACAGCTCTGGAAATGATGCTGTGGGGAGGGCAGCCTTCGTTAGCTCTGGGCACGGGTTGCTCTGCAGCACGTACAGAAAGGCAGGTCCTGCCACCCTCCATCCATCCCTCGTGCCCCAAGCTGTTGGGCGGGACTTGTGACTGCTCAACCTGCTTTCCCACAAGGGATGGGTTCAGGCAACGTGCCAGAGCCTGGGAAATGGTACCTGTGGCTGTGATTCATCCTGGAAAGGGCAGGAGTGCCCAGGGACCTTCCCCCAGTGCAGTGGCTGTATTGCAGCATGGGATGGGACAGTGAGCCTCCCACCTCTTCCTGGGAGGATTCCATCCACATCCCCCTTGTCAGGATCATTGAATGCTGGCAGGCTGGAGTCACCACCTCAGGATTCACAGAGCCACAGCAGGGGCTCAACAAGCTGTAGCCAGAGGCACCCACCTGATTTGTAGCCCTTGCCCAGGCCACAAGCAGGAGGGAGTGATACCTACAAGGAAAGCCTGGGTTTGTTGCACAATCTTGATTTTCCTGTGCTGGATGCATGGCTGGTTTAGGGCAGAGAGGGGGTGCAATCCCACCCTGTGTCCCAGAGGGTGCCTGGTGCTTGGGGAGGCTCCCAGGGAGGGCAGGGGGCTGTGTGCTGAGCAGAGAGGGGTGTTGAGCAAAGCCCTGATAAACCCCACATGTGTTTATTTTGGGCAGAATCTGACCGAGATGTGGGGTGGGCTCTGCCCCTCGGCCAGGCTCAGGTTTGCCTCTGGAGGGAAGAATCCACTGCCTTGGGGTTGTGCTGCCCAGCATCACAAACGGAATCTGAGCAGCCAGGGGGCCGGGGGGTCTGTATGACACGGCACAGCATCGCTTCCCGTGGCGAGGCCACGGCCGGCAGTGCTGCCGCGCGGGAAAGCACAGAGGAGCATTTTACAAACACAGCTGAGGAGCATTTTTCAAACTCTGCCTTCGGATGCTCGCAGAGGCTTTGGGGACGGTTGGTAACGTATGAGAGACGCGGCGGGTGGGTGGGAGCAGGCTGGAAGAGGCACTCGCTGCTGCTGCCTTCCCCCTGGAGAGGCACTGTGCGCGCTCCGACTGCTCACAAGGCAGCCGAGCTGGCCCTGGGCAGCGAGGCAGGGGGCCCCAGGGGACCCTCACAGATGGGGGTGCCTCAGGGGATCGGCACCAGGAGGGGCCCCAGGGACCTCCCACCCACGGGGTACATGGGGGACTTCCATGTCCGAGGATGCCCTGCACTTACAGCGCTGCCCCGGGGGACCCCAGCCCACCGAGGTGCCCCAGAGACCCTCACCCACAGGGTACCCTGGGGACCCTCAGCTCCGAGACTGCCCCGGGGGACCTGCAGTTACAGGCACTCCCAGGGGACTCGCTCTGCTGAGGACACCCTGGGGACCTTCTTCCCCAGATCTGTCCTGGGGGACCCTTACTCTCAGGGGCATCCCAGGAACCCCCACATCCAGGATTGTCCCGGCATGACTCTGCCCCGCAGGGGCACCCCAGTGACCCACTATGCAGAGGACAGAGGATGCTCCAGGGACCAGGGATGCTCCAGGGACCCACAGGGGCGCGCTGGGGGCACCTGACACGGCTCTCCTAAGGACACGCCCTGAGGAAGATACCCAGGGGGGACACCTCATCCCGGGGATGCTCTATTCATCGGGAATGCCCCCATCCATCGGGGACGCCCCATCCGTCGGGGATGCCCCCATCCATCCCGTATGTCACCATCCATCACGGCTGCCCCATCCATGAGGGATGCCCACATCCTTAAGGGATGTCCCCGTCCATCGGGAATGCTGTCATCCATCATATATGCCCCAATCGCGTACACCCCATCCATCGGGGATGCCCCCATCCACGGGTGACACCCCATCCCCGCGGGGTGCCGGGGCTGCAGGGTGGCGGTGGCAGGGTGGGATCTCGCAGCGCGGCTCCGGGCGGGCGGAGGGGTCGCTGTTGCCGCCAGCACGGCCAACCACCACCAACCCCCCCCGCTCTCCCCCTCACTCCCTCCGCCGCCTTTTGTTCGCCGCCCGCGCTCGTCCCCGCCCGGCGGCGGCGGCGGGCGGAGCCGGGGCCGAGCCGGGGCCGCAGCCGCAGCCGCAGCCGGGCCCGAGCCCAGCGCAGCGCAGCGGGAGATGGAGGCCGAGCCGGCAGAGCCGGGTCCCCCCGCGCCGCCGCCGCCTCCACCTCCGCCGCCGCTCCCGGAGAGGAAGAAGAAGCCGCAGCGGGCGCCGTCGCCCGCCCGCCCCAAGGAGGTGCCCGGCTGGTCGCTGGCCAAGAGCCGGCGCGGCGGCCCCGGGGGGCACCCGGGCGCGGCCCCGCGGCTGTCGGCGGGCGGAGCGCACCCGCACCCGCACCCGCACCCGCGGCGGGCGGGCGGCAAGGACGGGCGGCCCGAGAAGCGGGGGCCGGCGGGGGCTCGCTCCGGCGGTAAAGGGCCGGCGGGGCGCGGCGCGGCGCGGCCGAAGGGCCGGCGGCACGGAGCCGACACGGCGGCCCCCGGGGCGCGGAGAACGGCGTCGGTGCCCGGCTCGGTGCCGGCGCCCGGGCCGAGCTCCGGGCTGACCGACAGCAGCTCGGAGGTGTCGGACTGCAGCGCCTCGGAGGAGGCGAAGCTGCTCTCGCTGGAGCTGGGGCTGAGCGGCAGCGATGGCGAGTCCCCCGGCAGCGCCCCGCCGCCGCCGCCCTCGGCCGGGGAGGCGTCGCCGCTGCCCGAGGAGCCCTCGGTCGCCTCCGTGGCCAGCAGCCGCCTGCAGCTCAGCACCTCGCTCGCCTTCTCCGACCTCACCGAGGAGCTGCTGGACGCCGGCACCGACGGGCTGCTCCGCGAGCTGGAGGACCTGCGCTCCGAGAACGACTATCTCAAGGTGGGCACGGCGGGACGTCCCCGGGCACGGCTCGGTGTGGCGTGGTATCCCTGGGCAGTACTGTGGCAAAACGTGGCACGGGTCAGCCAGGGTCAGTATCGCTGTCCGTAGCGTGGTTAAACGTCCTAGAGCTTTGCAGGGCATCTGAGGGCACGGCTCAGCATGGCACAGCATCCTTGGACGTAGCATGGCATGGTGTGGCATCCCTGTGCACGGCTCGGCATGGCACAGCACCTCTGGGCAATAGCATGGCACAGCATCCCTGGGAATGGCATGGCATGGCACAGCACAGCATCCCAAAGTGTAGCTCCGTGTGGCACAGCATCCTTAGGTACAGTGTGGTGCAGGGCACCCCAGGGCATGGCTGGGCACAGGGCACAGTTTGTCTCAGCCCAGGGTGCCCTGGCTCAGCCTGGCATGACATCACCAAGCACAGCCTGGCCTGACTTTGTTGGGCAGACTAGCACACTATGGCTGGGTGCAGGGCTTGGCATGGCTCAGCCCAGCATGGCATCACTGGCATGGCACAGCCAGGGATGACCTGGCATGTTGTGGCTGGGCCTGGCTTGGCTCATCTTGGCACAGTGTGGCATGACTGGATGTAGGGCCCAGCTTAACTAAGCCTGGCATGGCCCCACTGGACTTAGGGAGAGCTCTATGGCTGTGGCACAGCATGGCCCAGCTAGGCATGGTCCAGCGTGGTGTGGCATGGCTGGCACTGCTTGGCTCAGCGTATCATGGCATGGCTTGGCACAGGGCAGGCACTGGCACAACATGGGCCAGCTCAGCCTGGCATTACCCAGCTGGGCATGGCTTGCCCTGGCACAGCACAGATGGGTGTAGCATGGCCAAGCCTAGCATGGCCCTAGCTCAGCATGGCGAGGCTCAGCACAGCCTGGGCTGGCACAGCTTAGTAAGGTGCAGCTCAGCATGGCACGGTTTGGCTCGGCCTGGTTTGCTATCCTGGGACACAATATGGCATAACCTGACCTTGTGCAGCTGGGCACAGCCCAGCTTGGCACAGGGTAGGATGCTCCCTGCTGCTCTCCCTGCCTGCTGATGCTGCCAGACCCTCAGGAGATTTTCCAGCTCTCTTCTTCCCCCTGGTTCCTGTGCTCCCTGGGGCCTTTTTCCAGGCGTGCAGAGTGGCTGCCTGGTTCATGGGTGCATGGTGAAGCCAGGGCAGACATGCTGTGAGGGGACAGGGGCACGGAGCCATTCTGCCTCTGGTCACACATTGGCCTGGTGCACTTTGGCACACTCTGCCTGCTGCAGGGTGGGCACCAGCACCCACCAGGTGCCACGTCCCGGGGGGCTGCAGGCATTTTGAACCCTCCACTCCCCTTCAGGGTGGAGCTGTGCTTGAGATGCTTGTGCAGCCACATGCTGCAGGGCTCAGGGATGGGTACCAGGTGTCCCTGGCTGCTCTTCGGATGCCACAGGTTGGAAGTCAGGCCAGCTCTCATCTGCTGGTGCCCACGTTCGTAAATGTGTCGGGATTGCAGCCCCGAGGTGGGAGCTGGGCACTGGTGACATGCTCGAAGATGGTCAATCAGGCCCTTTGTCCGTTAGCAAAGCCTCAGTTCACAGCTGGTGTCCCAACTCCTGCCAGAATTAGCAGCAACAGCTTAAGGGCTTTGATTTACTGGGAGTTGGAAAAATACAGATGAGGCCCCTCCGTTTCCAAGAACATGCGTGTGAGCGCTGCCATTGCTGTGGACAGAGCGACTGCTTCCTCCATTTCCACAGGATCTCCTTCCTGGCAAGCTGCAGGCATGTGGGGTGTGAGTGTTTTACCTGCCATGAGGAGTGGCAGCTCAAATCCCCTGGCCAGGAGCAGTGAGAAAGTGGAGAGCTGCTGGAGGTGTGCACCAAGACTGACTGTGGGGATGCTGGTGGCATCCTCCCTTCTCTGTCAGCATGTGTGTCTCCTCCCTGGCATGTGCATCCTGCTTATATCCCTGTTTCCGTGTTGGAGCTCGCTTCTCCTGACGCTCAAGCAGAAGACTGGGGTGGTACCCTGGCTTCAGCTGGGCAGAAGCCCAGAGCACACTCCCCTTGTGCTCCAAAAAATGCTGGAAGGTTTGCCTAGTTTCTCCAGCAAGGAGCAGAAAACTGGGCTGGGCTGCAGCAGAGTGCTGGCTTGTGCTGTCTGTGCTAAAAATTCAGGGATTTGAGGACTTAGGGCAAAAATAAAGCCCTAACCCAAGTGTTGGCATTGCCTGCCTTGCCACGCAGCTCCCTTCTCCTTGGGTATGGGTGAATCAGGCTTATCCAAGGTGACTTATTTCCTAGGACTCACTCAAGTAGCTGCAGATGAATATTTTTTTTTTAATGTATTCACCAGAGCCAGCTAAAACCTAGTGCGTACTGAAAGGGAGATGAGGATTTTTGGGGGTGGGAGGGTTTTGGTGACGTTCTGGCATGAGCCAGACGTGTGTGGTACTACTACGCCCGTGTGCTGCACGCTGGGTTTGGGAGCTTCCCAGCAGAGCTCCAGCAGTGCCAGCTCACGTCCCATCTTTCCTCGGCTGACATAATAAAATGTACATGTTTAAACACACTTCACCCATTTCTCTTTGCAGCCCAGACCTGTGCAAGGCTCTGCCTCTCTCCTTCCACCCTGGGAGCACCAGGCGGTGCCTCCTCTTGTCCCCGCTCCCAGGGTGGTGCACCTGCTGTAACCCTCCCTAAATGGGTTATTCCAAGTGTTTTCCCAAAAAGGGGCCGTCCCTCACGTGCAGGTTGGCAGCCTGGTGAGGGAGGAGGTGTCTTGGGTGTCCTTGCCCCGTCTCACTGTCGCTGAGCCGTGTGCTGGAGAGCAGCTCCCAGCCCTGCTCAGCGGGCTGGAAAATGTGAGATGTGATACGGCAGCAGCTGCGGAGGGACAGGCAGACAAAGAGTGGGCATGGAGAGGGTTTGGAGCGAGGGGAGGGGATGCCTGCAAACCCTTTCCTCTCCTCTCTGCGGGAAGGGGTTTAGGCAAGAGCCATATAATGCTGGGAGCACAGCCCTGCCTGTGCCTTCCTACTGCTTGCCCCCCTCCCGCTCCCTGCCCTGAGTCATCCCACATCCCTCGGGGTTTGCATGCATTTCCCAGCTCTAGGAGAAACATGCAGAGTGAGTGGGTGCCTTGTTTTCCCCAAGGCAGTCAGGGACCAGCACATACCACCAGCCAGGGCTCTCAGAGCATCCCAAAGGGGCACTGGGGGCTGTGTCTGGGCAGCCTGGTTGGCACTGGGGCCCTGCTCTGCTGCTGCTCAGATTTTACCCAGCCACAGGGACAGGGACAATTCCCAGAGATCCCAGTAACCACCTGCAGAGCCAGGGCACATGGCTTTGCCATGGAGAGGTCTTTGCAGCCTCTTGCCTTTTTGGATGGTGCACGACATGGGGTTGGGCTGCAGAGAGCCCCCAGCTGTTTGCCTGTGAATTTATGGGGGCAGGCGTAAAGCCGAGAAATGTTGATTTTTCCCTCATTCCCAGTGCTGAGTGGGAGCTGGTGTGCTGGCCAGGGGCAGGGATCAGTGCACAGAGTGCTGCACTGAGCTCCATCCAGCGTGACGTGGAGGGAAGGATGGCTGGTGGTTGCTGTCAGAACTGGGCTAGAGCAGCTGTTAATGCATCTAAAAAAAAAAATCGCACCTTTTGTGTGATATGGGTGTGCCTTGCCCATCCTTCCACCCACTGCACCCCAGCACAGGCTCGGGCTGAGCTGCATTTGCTGGGAACCCCTGTCTAGAAAGGGACATGCCTAAGCACCCTGGGCAGTTTCCTTTAAGAACCCCCTCTGATTTTATTTTCTCCCTGTCAAATTCTAGCATAATTCCCTCTCCTGCCTGACGGGCGCTCAGAGTTAATTGAAAGCTGCTGCTTTTGTCCTGTAATCTCGGAGGAAGCCGGTGCTTGTTGCTCCTGCACGGTAATCCCTGTCTTTGCACGAGGGGAGGGAGCCGCAGGCGCAGCCGCTGCCAGCAGGACCCTGAGATTTGCACAAAGGCATCACTGCAAAACATCCAGGCAGCTTCCAGCCTTTCTCCTCCTCTACATCCCGCACTGAGGTTTAGGGGTGCTGGTGGGGGATGCAGGCAGGGCTGTGCCCCCCAAAGCGCTGCCCGTCCCCCACGGCCAGGCGGCTGCTGCTTGGCTGTGCCCCAGAGCCTGGGGCTGCCAAAGTGAGGGTGTGTGTGCTGGCAGCGGCTCCAGAGCCAGCCATGGCGGCATTTGCATGATCCTGTTTTGTATCCCTGGCTGCTTTCTGCTTCCCAGAGATAGCGGGTCCTGCTGAGGAGCTGCTGTTGCGCAGAGTGCCCTGCTCTGCTCTGAGCTCGCTGCATTCTTGCACTCACTGAAGCCAGCAGGTAACTCCCCTTGGGCAGGAGATCCAAAGGTTTAACTCTTCTTCTTGCAACCTTTGATGGGTCTGGTCTGCATTTTGAGGTGTGGTCTGCTGTCCCCACTGGCCCCCCTTCTGCCCTGCCGCTGCTCAGGGCCATCACCCTAAAGCTCAGCCCTTTCCAGGTCTTGCCCTTCCAGGAAGAGCTGCTGTCCTGCAAGTGGATGTGTGGACACGACTGTTACCTCCTCCTGCTCCGAAAATGCATGGTTCCTTTTTCCTGAACTGGAACCAGGCACTTTGCATCCCACCTTTCCGCTTCTTAGTTTCCTTAATAACCTCCCTAGGGAGAGACAGTTGTCTCCGAGGTTTGTGCGGAGGAGGTTGAAGGAAGGTTGTCTCTTGGGCTCCTCCATCGAGGGTAACCTGGCTCCTGCAGACACAAAATGGGCTGTTTGCTTCTGCACACAGTCCTTTGGGCATTCAAATGAGTCTCCCTGGACTGCAGATTCCCAGTGTCTTTTCCAAGTCAGGTGATTTCTGGTGTAAAAACACCATGAAATCTTTGCTGCTGCAGAGACAGGATGAGCAGGATGCAGCAGTGGGTAATCCTGGAGGATGGAGGGCGTGAGCACCCCAGGAGTGTTTGGAGGCTGTGACTGCACACAGGGGTGGGCACCCTGTTGTTTATGGGACAAGTGGCTGAGCACAGCAGCTGTGTTGGAGAGAAGTCATTTATCTCCTCCTCAGTGTTGCCCACCTCGTCTCCATTTCGCACTTCATGTAGCACTGCTTACGGTGCACCATGCTCACAGTGCCACCCCTGAATTTGTGGTGTTTCTATGGGGTTTCCTCCCTTCCCCTGGCTCTGCTCTCACCTTAGTCCAATGGATTTTTTGCTGAGTTGGGCATCAACTCTGGAAGATGTGCAGATGAACAGGGTGAGGCTCAGTGGCTGTCACGGACTCCTGAATCCATAAAGAGCCCCCTGTGCTGCCTCCAGACCCCACAGGGCTGCTCTTTTGCCATGGCCTGGCTGTGAAGGAGGTCAGCTCTGCCCTCCTAAGGTCTCCTCCAGTTAGCTGGCATTTTTCCACTCCCCAGTCCTAATCCCTTTACTATGGCTTAGTGGCGTGGCTTCCTTCCTTGGGGCAAGCTGGGGCTGCCGGGCTGTGGCCACTCCAAGGGTTTATTGGCATTATAGGATACAGGTAAATTCCTGCAGCTGGAGTGAAGGGAGGCACCACTTTCCCAGCCCCCCCCAGTGCCAGCCCTGCTTCAAAATCCCCCAGCCCCACTCCACAGGGAAGCAGGCAGTGAAGGAGCAGCTCAGGGCTGTGCCACAGGGCTGTGGATTGTGGATCACGCTGGACACGGCCTCCCCCTAAAATAACGGTTGCTACAACCCGAGGCATAAACAAGCAGGAGCTCTTAGCAGGGCAAGCCCAGGCTTCCTTCCAAGCAAATGCAAGGTTTGGTTGGGTTTTTTCCAAGGTCCCTGCTCCCTGCCCTGCTCAGCTGCTGCCTGGGGAAGCCGCATAGCAAACGGGAGCAGGAATGGTCCGTGCTGGAGTGGGGTTGGAATTGTATTCAAGCCACGATTCCCCTGACTTTGGTAGCAAGGCTGTTTTCCACCACCCGTTGCACTGCGCCTGCTCACCTGCAATCCATAATGCTTTTTGTCTTATGAAAGCTCCCAAGGAATAGATGCCATAAACCAGCTCCCTGGGCTGGTTTGGCTCGTGGGGGTTTTGCTGGTGTCCCCAGGGCTGTAGCACTGCCATGGGGGTGGGTTCCCAGCGAGTTTGTCACCCCAGGGTGTGTCACAGCCACCACAGGGCTGTCTGCCAGCACATGTGGTTCATCCATGGGGGATTTCACATCTGAAATCCGGGGGGATTTCAGGTGTCCGGAGGGGTTTCCAAAATGTGTCTGCAGTGATGCCCTTTCACAGGGCGGTCTCTGGCTGTCCCTGGAACAGCCTGGCTGGCTGTCCCTGGGACCTCCCTGCAGCCCATCTCGGAGCCTCAGGCTATTTCTGCTCTGCTGTTGTTCTCAAGACCCCCCAGCAAGCAGCAGAGCACTGGAGGGTGGCCGGACACTGGTGGCCATGGTGCCACCGGGCTCTGCCAGCCCAGGCCAGGAGATAATCTGGGATTGTCTAATTGACGTTCCTTCTTTGTCACAAAGTGTTTAAAGCCAACAGTGAGTGACTGTGACTTGTCCCTGCAGCTGCCACCCCCCTCCCTGGGCTCAGCTCTGCCTTTTGGGGAGTTCTTGCAGCTGGGGCTTTGTCTGGGCCGGGCGAGCACGGCAGCCGCGGTGCCAGCGCCTGGCAGAGCCGGCACAGAGCTGCAGTCTCAGGCTCTAGGACACTGTCATGGGCAGTGTGGGGAGCAGGGGGGTCCTGTCCCCCTCTGCCCAGGGTGAATCAGGGCTGAGCATCCCCACTGCCTGTGCTGGATCCTCGTGTCCCTCACCTGGCCGTGCCGTGGTGCAGGGTGGCAGTGTGAGCCCCTCGCTTCTCAAGTGGCAGTTGTGTTTGGCAGCAGTGGGTGGTGTTTAGTGGCAGGGTTTTGGGCAGGAATGCAGGTACTTGATCCCTTAGCAGGGGTGTGCTGGGTCCACTGGCTCTTGTTGAGGAGAACAGCCAGTGTGATGGCTGGAGCATTTGCTTAGGATTTGGGTTGAATCTGTTTATGGCTACATGAAAGGAGTTTTGGGCAGTGCAGCCTGTGTGGATCCATAGGGGACAGTCCTTGAGCATTCCCAGTGGCCACAGCCCTGTGCTGGATGAGGGGGTGGCACTGGGGGTTCCACAGCAGTTGTGTGCTGCAGCCCTGGAGGATGCTTTCGGTTGGCACTGGTGCCAGCAACCCCTGGCCCTGCTGTGACAGTGATGCAAAGGCTTCATGCCAGAGGCTGTGGTGGTCTGGGAGAGGTTCATCCCTGGGAGAGCTGATGGGACTGGGAAGGGGTGGAAGTGGGCACCCAGCTCATTGACTGCTGCTTGGTGGCAAAACAAGGGGCAAGCTCTGGTTCCCCTCGCTGGTGGCATCTCGTTCATGTCCCTGTGTTGCCTCCCCTGTCCTCGCCTGCCGTCTCCTCCTTCCCTCCCTTGCCTCCCTGACACATCTTTTCCAAAGATAACCTAATTTTTCTCCCCGTGCCTGCCGCCTGAGCTGCTCCTGCAGCTCCTCTCCCTCCCCCACCTTCCTCTTTCTTTTACCACAAATATTCTCAGGCGCCCGTGTTGACTGTTCCCCCCCAACGGGTGTCTGGCTCGCCTGTGGGTGATGGTGCCCAGCTGGCTCTGAGCCCTTTTCCTGCCAGAACTGGGCTTGACCCAAGGAGTTGAAGGTCTGTGAAAACGGCTCGTGGGGTGGAGGAGGGCAGGGGAGCCACCGTGGCGAGATGTCCCACAGGTCTGCCCCCTCTGACACACGTCTCCCCACAGGATGAGATCGAGGAGCTGCGCGCCGAGATGCTGGAGATGAGGGATGTCTACATGGAGGAGGACGTGTACCAGCTGCAGGAGCTCCGGCAGCAGCTGGACCAGGCCAGCAAGACGTGCCGCATCCTGCAGTACCGGCTGCGCAAGGCCGAGCGCCGCAGCCTGCGCGTGGCACAGACCGGCCAGGTGGACGGAGAGCTCATCCACAGCCTCGAGCAGGACGTCAAGGTGAGCCTGGCAGGGGACGTCCCCACCCAGGCAGGGCCCCCACAGTGGTTCTTGATGAGTTGTGGCCATGGAGGCAGCGGGGGATGTGGGAGTGTGGGGAGCTCCGTGGGGCTGTGCTGTTTGTGAGGCCGTTGATGGGGACATCGTGATTCCCCACGAGCAGTGGTGATGTGAGAAGTGGGAGCAGTGCTTTGGCTGCACTCAGACCCCAGGTCTGAGGACATCTCGGGGTGGAGATGGCCAGCATGGCCCAAGGATGGGGCTCTCAGTGCCATATGTGAGGTTCATCCTGTACAGACTGGAGCTCCCTTATCCTGCTTTGATGGGGATGCAATGGGGCCACCACTGAGGGCATGAGCGTGCAGGGAGGGAGTGTGGGGACCAGGACCCTGGGGACCTGGGAGCTGCTCCTCTCAACCCTTGGGGAAACCTTGCAGAGCCCCAGGAATCACAGCACTCCAGGCTGGGGCAGGGAGGAGGGGATTTCTGCAGGGTGACGTTGCTTTGCCCTCGAGGA
Organism: Manacus candei; assembly: GCF_025592945.1. Lineage (NCBI taxonomy): Eukaryota > Metazoa > Chordata > Aves > Passeriformes > Pipridae > Manacus > Manacus candei. Next base: position 3,684,000 of record NW_026138105.1, on the reverse strand, counting down.
GCTGCTGGTGCCAGTGAGTGTTTGCTGAGGGCTCTTGCTGACACAGCTGCTGCCAAGACGGGGGTGCGGTGCCCGTCGGAGACAGCTCTGCATGGATGGGCAGCAGCTCGAGGACTAACTTTGTTTTTTGAGCAGAAAACAGCCGGTCCTGGTGACACAAGTGTAGGGCTGTGAACCCGCCTTGTGCTGCCCATCCCTGCTGGGGCCCTGATCCCCTCCCCAAACCTCCCATCAGCCCCCAGCTTGGGCTGCTGCTGCCAAAAACGCCTCCTCCGGCTTCTCCCTTTATGGGAAAGAAAGCACAGCCCATCCTTGGGGGAACAGGAGCCTGACCCCATGGCCTGAGCCCCCCCAGCCCTACAGAGGGGCTTGCTGCTTCCTCTCAGCGCTGGTGTCCTGGGCTGTGCAGGGGAACACGGGCACTGGGGACAATTTTTCCCTTCCTATGTATGCAAGAGTGAATGTTTTGTGCTATTAAGCTCCCTTTATGCCAGGGGCTGCTCCCTTGCAGGGATCTGGAGAGAGGGGAGGCTCTGAGGTGGGTGTAGGCACCCTTCACCTCGGGGCAGCTGCTGGTTTTTCTGTAATGTGATGCAGCAGCTCGCCTTTCTCCTGACCAGCACAGCTGCTGCCCACAGTGAGAGGCTGCCTGTTCTGATGCTTCCCAACAGATTTTCCAACTGTCTGGGGGCTTTTCCAGCGTCATGGTGTGGGAAAAAGGTAGAAAAAGGCAACAACAGCATTGGATTAGAGATGGAGGAGGCAGGTTGGCCAGGGGATGGGGGCACACAGGAGTCAGAGTGTCACCCACCAGTGTCTGCTCCAGAGGATCTCAGTAACAGCCTGACGTTCTCTGCATGAGTGTTGTAGGTTCCCAGGAGCTGCAGTCCCAGCCCCCTGCACAGTGTAGCAGTCTGATGAGCCCCCTGTTGTGTCCCCAGGTGGCCAAGGACGTCTCTGTGCGGCTCCACAATGAGCTGGAGGTGGTGGAGAAGAAGAGGATCAGGCTGGAGGAGGAGAACGAGGACCTGCGCCAGCGGCTCATCGAGACCGAGCTGGCCAAGCAGGTGGTGCAGAACGAGATGGACAAGCTCCGAGAGGTGAGCGGGACACGGGAGGGGGCCCTGGGAGGAGTCCCCAAGGCTCTGCTGTAGCAGGTGTCCTGGCCCTGAATCATGGGATCCCCCAACCCTGCTTGAGTCACTGAAACCCAAACCCTGCTGCAGATGCTTGTGAAACTTGAGCAGTGCCTGCCCTCGGCACGATTCATCCCACCCTGTGGGCATGGGCTGGCTCTGCCCCATCTAGGGGGGCTGCAGGACTTCCCCCCCTGTGCTAGAGACACTTTATATGTCCTCAGCCACTTGCTCAGCCTGGCCACCTGGGCCATGCCCAACTCCCACTGGGCAAAGCCCAGCGTGATGTGTGGGGTCTGTGTGTCCCTGGCACAGTGCCCGGTGCTGGATGTATCCTGACCACATGCTGCTGGTTCAAACTGGGCTGAGCCATGGGGTGTGTGGCAGCCGTGTCCCAGTGGTGTCCCAGCAGTGTCCTGAAGGTGTCCTGGTGGTGCTGCAGAGCTGGGTGGGTGCACAACCCCCTCTGTGTCCTGGGCAGCCACACATGTACCCAAATGCACAGGTCCAGGGCACTGTGTGCCGCATTTGGGACCAGCTCCTGGCAGGATGTTATCCTTGGTGATAGGAAAGGCATCCCGGTGACAGCATGGACTTGTGATCCATTGCAGCGCTTGTAACCCACTTCCTTACTGCCCGGGATGCCTTTGGTCCCCGGGGGGCCTCGGGAAGCACCGCTGGCTGAGCCATCAGGGCAGTGTGGGGGAGGAGAACAGGGAAGGCAAAGCTCTCACTTCCCCCACCGTGCTTCCTGCACACGGCTTGGGATCTCTGGGGCCGGCTCCGTTTAATGCCGGGACCAGCTCCTGGGAAGGAGCTGCAGGACCCGGCCGTGGTCACACCCGTCCCCTCTCAGCATCCTCCCGCCGGTGACACGGAGCAGCGGGATGTCTCGTCCCTGGGCTGTGCAGGCTGCACTGACAGCCATGAAATGGGTTTCCCTGCAGCCGGGAGCGCGGGCTGAATAACAAATGGCAGCGGTGGGAGCTGGGAGGGAGCACTCCCGCGCCTGGAAAACAGGCGGAGAAAATGGTTGCGTGGTCAGTGTGAGGGGGGCTCCGAGAGGCAGCTGCTGCCTTGCCCTGGCTGAAGAGCGTGGGACAGGACAGGATACAGCCCCTCTGCAGCTGCCTGAGCCCAGGGGGGATGCTGCTGGCGGGTACAAGCTCAGAGACGGTCCCCAAGCTCGGGATGGAGTGTCCCCAGGCTAGCAAGGGCGTTGAGGTTACTCACTGATTGCAGAGTGCTAATTAGGCAAACATTAGTCAAAGTGAGCTAACAGCCCTCCTCCACCTCCTCCCTGCTGCTGGAGGGCGCAGAGCCTGGCAGAGCTCGTTAGCAGCCAAGCCAAGAGGCTGCACAGGGCTGGGCTCACCCCTCAGGGCTGATTATTTCTCCCTTCCAAGAGGTTTCTCCCATAATTGGATAATTGTCTGGGGATCATCCCCAAAGGCACAGGCATTTTCCTCTCTGCTCTACCCCTACATAGCATCTCCTGGGGGGCAGGAATAAAGTAGGACCAATCCAGGTACCCTATGCCAAACCTGCCACGTGGAGCTAGGCTGTGACCAGACTCTCGGGTACAGCCACCCCAAGGGATGCTCCCAAGGTGGAGCAATGTCCCCTGACCCAGGGTGCTGTGCCTGGGGTGCTTGGGGCTGTTTGAGGCTGGTGATGTCCTGTGCCAGCCCCAGTCCCCAGCACAGTGAGGGTGAGGGATGTCGACGTGGCACAGCCAGCCCCTGGGAGAGGCTCTGCAGCTCCAGCAGCTCCAGTGATGGTCGTGGCCTTAATAGGAAAGCCTGGAGCCCGGCACCTTGGCACAGGCAGCAGCTTACATTTCACAGCTGCTTTCTTTGGCTGTTGGGCCTCAGCACCAGCTTGGAAATAGGTCCAGGGCAGCTGCATGGATCGTGCTCATGGGGGCTGTGTGGATGTTCTTGAAGGTTTTCCCCCAGCTCCCCTCCCCAGGGTGCTCTGGGCACCCGCTTTTTTCTCACACTTTTGGTCTCCCTTACTGCTCTACCTGCCTTCCCCATCTCCCAGCCGTCCTCACTAGCCTGCACATTGTCCCTTGTGTCCCCAGAGACCCTGAGAGCAGAGTCAGCATTGTCCTGCTGAGGAGCCCTCGCCATAGCTGAGTGACCAGGATGTGTCCCTTGCTTGGGGAAAAGGCGATGGGGAACGTCATCAACTGCTGCTCTCACACTGGAATGCCCTGAGAGCTGTCCCTTGGCCTGGGGGTTGGATTCCCTGCTCCATCCAGCCCTGACAGTGACTGTGACTCAGCCTCTCCACTCTCCATGGCTCATTTCCTGCTCACTCCTGCTCTCTCACTGCTCGCTTGCCTGCAGGGGGAATTTCTGGCCAAACCTCCTGATGTGATGCTCGCCAGTCCAGCTCCCTCCAAGCAAAGGGCCTCCCTCAGCCCACTGGGGCTTGGGTGTATTCCTGGGGTTCACAAGCAGCTGGAAAAGTTGGCGTGGATGCTGGGTCTGTCTGTCTGTCTGTCTGCACTGGGGTGCTGTGTGCTTGCTACGATTAACAGCTCTCTCTGCTCTCTGCAGAATTCCCTCAAGAAACGGGGGTCTCGCTCCCTTGGGAAGACAGAGAAGAAGCCATCAGTGCAGGTATCAGTGCCAGTGCATCCAGGACACGCCACAGTGACCCACCAACACCCAGGTCATGGTGCCAGCTGGAGAATACGCCCAGCCCAGGACTAAATCTGGGCATGGCAGTGCCATCCCCTCCTTGCAGGGCTTTGCAGAGCTTTCCTGCCTCTCAAAGCCCCCGCATAAGGGAGGGATTGATGTGCTGGGCCATCCTCTTTGTCCTCAGCCGCTCCCTTGTCTCATTTATCAATGGAGCAGCAGTGGCCAGGCGGTGGCTTTAACCCTTTCCCTGTGTAAGGAGCTGAAGGACTTCGGCTTTTACGTTTCAAAGCTGCTCATGCCCTTGGATTGTGGCTGTCACAGCCTGGGTCCCTCCTGCCTGTCAACAGCTGTGCTTGAGAGTGGCCCAGGAGCCTAGAGGGGTCTGGGAGAGCAGAGGGTCCCCACGGGGCATGGCTGGAGGCCACACGCTGTCCCTGCCTCTCGCAGGCTGCTGGGGCAGAGGAGGGGATGGGGGATTTGCCGGTGGCAGCAGGATTTCAGCTGTCACTTGCTGTTGGGCTGAGCTGCTGTGACTCGCTAATGCTGTTACCAGGGCTGGGAGAGGCAGAGCTGCTGTTGCTGGGATAGATAGGCAAGAGGAAAAATCCTCTTTCAAAGGCAAAAAGACATGAAAGGTTTATTTTAGGGAGCAGATCTGTTCCCCCAAAGCTGGAGCAGGGAAGGAGATGCTGTAAAGCTACTCCTGACTGAGAGCATCTCATGGCAGGGACCCCGAGCACCCCAGGGGTTCTGGGTGACCTGTGTCCTTGCTGGCACAGCCCACTCTGTGCAGCTGCAGGACAGGGATCCCCAGGCCCTCAAAGACTTTCCCCTTCAGTCGTTCATTTGTTATTTCTCTTTAACTCCCTCCTCGAGATCCCTTTTCCGGCCAGCCCAGCGTCCTTCCCCCACTTCCCCAGAGAGCAGACTGTGGCTTTGCACCTACAGCCAGCTCTGTCTCGAGCTGAGGAGGCCCCTCCATCACCCCTTTCCCAAGGCTGAAGCCCCTCCTCTGTCTCCTCCTGGGGCAGGAAACAACCCCCAGCTTTTGGCAGCAGTAAAACCCCTTCTGCTTCCCACACCCCTGCGGAGCTGAGACCCCTCAGCCTGGGGATGCAGGGCTGGATGCAGCCCCAGCTCTGTGATGGGACTAATGCTCCAGGAAGGAGCCCACCCTGGGCTTCCCTGGGTGCAAATGCCCCTGGATGTGGCCCCTCCATCCGCTCCCTCTCCAGTGGCAGGGCTGGTGGCCCTGGGGGCACAGATGCTTGTGACTCATCGGTGGCTTCCTGGGCCCCTTTCCTGCCCAAGCCAAGCTGGGTGAGCATCAGCACTCACCAAAAATGGAGCTGTGGGGGACAGACTCGACACCAAGGTCTGCCCAGACCCCAGGGACACTCGAGAGGGTCCTGGGGATGTGTGTGTCCCTCTGGAGATGCCAAGGGGTAGAGGGACACGCCGGGCCGCTGCTTTTTTTTTTCCCCTGGAAAAACAGGAACTGAGGTCATGTCTGCCCTGGCGGGGAGAGCTGCCCGCCAGCCCTCCCCTAATCTCCACAGCTAATTAGGGGGACGCAGTTTAATGCGCCTTAACGAGGCCATGTCTCTGTGCACGAGCACAGAACAGCAGTAGTGTGGTTCCTGTGGTCAGAGCAGGACATTTGGGGAATGAAATGTCACCCCAAACTCATGGGATCCCCCCCCCTTCCCATCACCCTTGTTATGAGCAGTCCAGGAAGTTTGCAGAGTAAATACCTGCTGCAGGGTTTAGGGTTGTGAGAGTGGGCATGGCTGGGAGAGCTGGGGCCTGGAACATCCAAAGAGGGGGACAGATTGTTTCTGGCAGCCAGGAAAAGGGGAAAGGAGATGAGCTCAGCTATGAAAAGGGCTGCCAGGGCCAGCAGCCACCTGGCCAAAGGGCTTGGCCACCTCCAGCACCCACCCAGCTCCAGTGAGTGCAGCAGGGTGAGGGTCACGGCCAGGCAGGTCCCCTCCTGGCAGCCACCACACCAGAGCTCAGAGCACTCAAGTGACCCCACGGCACGGGAAGCTGCGAGCTGGACGTCAGGAAATCCTGGTCCTCCATCCAAAAAGCTTCCCAGAGCAGAGGAACGGTCTGTCTGGGCAAATAGCCAAGGTCCTAACTGCTAAATAAAAAAAAAAAAAACAAACACACAGAGAAACAGTCCTGAGAAGCAAAGGGGCTGGGAAGGGACCAGAGAGTTGATGCTGAGGCTTTGCTTGGGTTTTCAGTCTCCTGGCAAAGTGGTGGCAGCGAGACCAAGGGCTGGTTTTCGGGAGTTTTCCAGCTGAAACTGCTGCTTCTCTGCTCTGTGATGGAGTGTTTAGGGCTGAGTGGGAGGAGCAGAGCCTAGGGGAGGGTGCAGTGCAGTGGCAGCAGTGCCAGTTGTTTCAGTGCTTGCTGGCTTTTGGGAGGAAACCTTGGTGACTTTTATTTTGCCCTGTGGAGTCTTGACAGCTTTCTTTTCTCCTCTGCCCTGTGGTGGATTGGGCTGGGCTTGGTCTACACATCCCTGCTGGTGGCTCAATGTCCTTCCTGGGGCCAGAGCCATGGGTCTCCTTGCCCAGGCTCGGTGCTGTCCCTGAAAGCCTCCAGGATAGATCTCAAAGCTTTTTCCCCTCCATGAGTGGCTGCAGGTTCCCTGGGCTGACTGGGATGGGAGGGTGGCATGTCCCCAGGGCTCTCTCAGAGCCGCCATGGCCCCTGTGAGCACCTTTCTAACACCCACGCCCTCCGTGTCCCCAGGAGGACAGCGCAGACCTGAAGTGCCAGCTGCATTTTGCCAAGGAGGAGTCGGCCCTGATGTGCAAGAAGCTGACCAAGCTGGCCAAGGAGAATGACGGGATGAAGGAGGAGCTGCTGAAGTACCGGTCCCTGTACGGGGACCTCGACAGCTCCCTCTCCGTGGAGGAGCTGGCTGACTCTCCCCATTCCCGCGAGGCCGAGCTGAAGGTGCACCTCAAGCTGGTGGAGGAGGAAGCCAACATCCTCAGCCGGAGGATAGTGGAGCTGGAGGTGGAGAACCGCGGGCTGCGGGCAGAGATGGACGACATGAAGGGCCAGGGGGACAGGGAGCTGCCGGGGCAGGACACGCGGTTCCTGGTGGGCATCTCGAGCTGCGGGGACGGAGGGGACACGGTGGCAGAGCTGCGCCGGCACCTGCAGTTCGTGGAGGAGGAGGCCGAGCTGCTGAGGCGCTCGCTGCTGGAGCTGGAGGACCAGAACAAGCTCCTGCTGAACGAGCTGAGCAAGTACAAGTCGGACCACGAGCTGGACGTGACGCTGTCGGAGGACAGCTGCTCGGTGGTCAGCGAGCCCTCGCAGGAGGAGCTGGCCACGGCCAAGGTGCAGATCAGCGAGCTGAGCGGGAAGGTGAAGAAGCTGCAGTACGAGAACCGCGTGCTGCTCTCCAACCTGCAGCGCTGCGACCTGGCCTCCTGCCAGACCACCCGGCCCATGCTGGAGACCGACGCCGAGGCCGGAGACTCGGCACAGTGCGTCCCCACCGTCGGCTGGAGGGACAGCACGGGCGAGGCCGACGGGCAGGACAGGGTGCCTGGCAACGGGAAGGTGCTCGATGGCCCCGCCAAGGTGCTCAAGCCCAAAGACCTGGAGACCTTGCTGGGCATCAGGGACCAGGCGACGCTCGTCAGCAAAGCGATCGACGTCTTAATTTCGGATGCCAACGGCTTCACCTCCGGGCTGAAGGCTTGCTTGGACAACGAGTGCGCGGGGGTGCTGCTGGGCGAGGCGGTGGGCAGTGGTGGTGAGAGCCCCAGTGATGCCAAGCTGATGAACGTGCTCCTCATGCGGCTGGGAGTGCTCCAGCAGGACCTGGGCTGCCTCGTGAGGAAGGTGGACCACCTCACCGGCGGCATCAAGGAGCACACAGACTCTTTCCCCTTCTCCAGCCCCAGCAGCCACGACGTCACCAAAGAGGGGTTGCAGAAGGACCATTCCTCCGACTTCCAGGTACAGCTTCTTCCCACATCCCTCACAGCAGCTGCTGCTTTATTTGCTGCCCCATTTCCTCCTGCTTTAATGGAGCAAACCCTGATCCCCAGTGTAACCTCCCTCCTGCCTCTCCAGAGCGAAATCCAGACTAACACCTCACTGCATGCCAGTGGCACCGGGGACAAGGTAGGACTCTGCTCCAACAGAGTGTGCCCAGGGCGGGAGGCAGTGGGCATCCTGGTACATCCCAGCACAGGCTGGTCATGCCGAGGCTGCCCTGCCCATGGCCAGGGGCTCTCAGGTGCAATCCTTCCTTATCAGGGGCTGATGTTTTGGCTGCTCAACCCAACATCCCCAGCTTGGAAGCTCTTTCGTGTTGGGGATGAGCTGGGTGGGAGGAGAGCAGCCTGTAGCCCCTGAAAGCAGCCCAAATTGTGGGGACCCCGCTTGCAGGAAGCCTCAGCCCCCAGGGGTGCCCAAGCAGGGTAATTTGGAGACCAAAGGCTCCAGGGCAAATCTGCATCCAGTGAGGAGCACCTTTGGAGCAGTGGAGAGCAGCTCATGCCCTGCTATCACCCTCCTCTCAGGGGTCCCAGCTCATGCTGGGGACCAGGGATGTCAGTGGTGGTTGGGGCTGCGGGCACAGCCCCTTTTCTGGAGCACACTCCCTTGTTCAGAGTCCTATTTTTCTGCATGTGGTCCTACCAGTCCCGGGTCCCAGTCTCCCCCAGTCACTGCATGGCACCGTAACTGGTGTTTGCACATTTTTTCCCTCTTTCTCTCTTTCTTCCCCTTTCCCCAAACAATCCAGGCCACGTGTCTCCTCATCCTGTGTTTCCTTTTGGTTTCCGCATTGTCTCCCGCCATGGTGATGAAGCTCCTTCTCCTCCTCATCCTTTTTGTCGTCTTGTAGTTCTTTACTGTTTCGGAGACCCATTGTTTTGTTTTCTGGCTTTTTTTTCTTCCCGCTCTTTTGGTTTGTTCTCATTAACTTGCCCACGCATGCAGCAGCCTGATTTTAGGGACGCCGACCCTTTCCGCATCCCCCACGCCAAGGACACGGACCCCACACATCCCCGGAGCTACAAAACCTGCCGGCCTGAGGAGAACGACTCCTACGCCACCGAGGTATGACACGGGCAGGGAGCCACGTCCCCTGGGCCAGCAGGGCTGTGGGACAGGGCTGACAGCTGGGCACCGGGGAACTGCAGAGCCCCGTTGGGGAGGGACACGGGGAGGTGCAGCCAGACACAGCCCACCATCCCCGTGGTCTCTCCGGGCTGTTGCAGATGAAGGAGCTGCAGCTGGTGCTGTCAGAGGCCAACGAGAGCCTGCGGGGGCTGCAGGAGCAGCTCTCGCAGGAGAGGCAGCTGAGGAAGGACGAGGTGGACAACTTCTCACAGAAGATCTGCCAGGTGAGTAGGCAGCAGCCTGTCCCCACACCCGTGGCTGTGTCACCTCCAGCCCCAGCCCAATGACCCGCTCGGGGACCTGGGTTTCACCTGGGAGCGCACACAGCGTGTCCCACCTTCAAGGGACACAGGCTGAGCTCACTCCTCTCACATGGGTGTGCAGCCATGCAGAGCTTCCCCCGTGGCGCTGCCTCGATGGCTCTGGTGTCCCCAGCGCACTGCCAGGGCATTGCAGGTCCCCACAATAGGGATATGGGGCTGACACCAGGCTCAGCCCAGACCCTGGGGTGGAGACACCACACGTCTCTCCACAGCTGAAGGAGGACCACCAGAAAGCGCTGCTGCGGCGGGAGTTTGAGCTGCAGAGCCTGAACCTGCAGAGGCGGCTGGAGCAGAAGTTCTGGAGCCAGGAGAAGAATCTGCTGGTGCAGGAGTCACAGCAGTTCAGGCAGAGCTTCCTTCTGCTCTTCATGAAGCTCAAGTGGTTCCTCAAGCGCTGGCGCCAGGGCAAGATGGTGCACAGTGAGGGCGAGGACTTTTTGGAGGTACAGTGGGCTGAGGGGCTCCCACCTCAGCTGCCTTGGAGGGGGGAACACGCTGTTGGGCCTCCCCAGGGCTGTCCCTTGTGCCTACACATCCCACCCAGGGCTGTTTGGGTGTCCCCTGTCCCTGGCCGTGGGCTGTGGGTCCCCTCCTCAGCCCAGCCGTGGTGTCTCCCGCAGGTGAACAGCATGAAGGAGCTGTACCTGCTGCTGGAGGAGGAGGAGCTCGCCCCACAGCAACAGGCAGACAACAAGATGTGTGCTGGGGACACCTGGACCCCCAACACAGTGAGTGGGGTCCCCACAAGCCCAGGGGTGGATCGGGGCAGGATCAGCCCCCTCCATGGCTGTGGTCTTGCAGTGCCATATGTGAGGTTCATCCTGTGCAGACTGGAGCCCAGGGGCTGAGCTCCCTTATCCTGCTTTGATGGGGATGCAATGGGGCCACCACTGAGGGCATGAGCGTGCAGGGAGGGAGTGTGGGGACCAGGACCCTGGGGACCTGGGAGCAGCTCCTCTCAGCCCGTGGGGAAACCTTGCAGAGCCCCAGGAATCACAGCACTCCAGGCTGGGGCAGGGAGGAGGGGATTTCTGCAGGGTGACGTTGCTTTGCCCTCAAGGAGCTGCTGGTGCCAGTGAGTGTTTGCTGTGGGCTCTTGCTGACACAGCTGCTGCCAAGTGACATGGGGTGGTGGTTCCTCTCGGGGTGCATGGCTGGGTGGGGATGCTTAGTGCAGACACATCACCCCCAGGGGTGGTTCCTGCCTTGGGAGCAGGGCTGGGATACAGAGAGGGCAGCTTCCATGGAGTCCCACCCGCTTGGGTACCCTCTGGGTCCCCGCTCCCTGTGCTCACCCCTGCTCCCTTGGCAGCCCAACGAGTGCATCAAGACTCTGGCCGACATGAAGGTGACCCTGAAGGAGCTGTGCACGGAGCTGCGGGAGGAGCGGCGCGGGGCCAGCGAGCTGCAGCAGCAGTTCACCAAGGCCAAGGCTGCCTGGGAGATGGAGCGCGCCGAGCTCAAGTGCCACATTGCCCAGGTGGGAGCCCTGGGCACCCCGCAGGCTGGCAGAGCCCCCTCCTTGCCTGGTTGGGGGCTGGGGGCCTGTGCCCCATGCCAAGCACTGGCCGTTGGGCAGGGCTGGGAGCAGGGTGGCACTGTGGGAATCTTAATTAGCAGCCGCTCAGGCAGGCGAGTTTCTATAGCAACGAGGCTGGCATGGAAATCTGACTGTGGAGCAGCAGAGGATGCTCTTTATTCCTCTGCTGGGTTTGTATGGGGGGGTGGGATGGGACAGGGGCTCAGCATCCCTGCCCAGGACAGGCATCTGAGGGTGGCATCACAGCCCTCCTCTCCTCTCCCGAGTTACAGTGCAGGTGAGGGCTCTGCATCCCTGTGGATGCTGCAAAAGGAATGCATGGCTGTGGTGGGGGCAGGAGGTGGAGGGAGGGCAGCCTGGGCTTCTGCCTGCAGAGTCAGTCCCGTTGGTCCCCCAGCCCTGCCCTCCCAGTGCTGAGGGGTTTCCGCTCCATCACGCTGTGTTGGCAGCAGCCCACAGCTGTACGTCAGCTCTGCTCCCTAGAGCAGGTGCCAGTGCTTTCCAGGCAGGATTTCTCCAGGCAGAGCTCAGCGGTGGTCCCCAAGTCCCCACTCCCCCTCAAAAGAGAGCAGAGCTGCCGTGGTGGCAGCACCCCAGTGGCAGCAGCATCCTCAGGGTCTGCTCTGCCAGCCCTGCAGGCGATGCTGCCCCTCTCCTGGAGCCAGGTCCCCCATGGAGGAGTGTGGGCAGAGCACAGCCAGGCAGGCAGGACGTTCAGCCCTGTGTCCCACTGGGTGACCATCTGCCAGGCCAGCTGGCACAACGTGGCTGCAAGCCAGGGCTGGCCATGGTGCCCACAGCACACAGCCTTGGGGACACGCTTGCTGACCGAGCTGGCAGCATGGGACCAGCACTGGGAAGCGGGATGCCCGCAGCCTTGCCCCTCTGCTGGAGGTGCCCAGCACCACTCTGGAGCCACGGGTCCCCCACAGCCACCAATGTGTCCCTGCAGCTGGAGTCAAAGGCAGGCAAAGGGATTGCAGAGCGAGCGCTGCCGGACTGGAAGGTGGCACTGAAGAGGGAGCGTGAGGAGCACCAGCATCTCTTGGCAGAGTCCTACAGCGCTGTCATGGACCTCACCAAGCAGCTGCAGATCAGTGAGAAGAACTGGAACCAGGAGAAGGTGGAGCTGCTGGCTCGCTTCAAGGAGGAGCAGCAGCAGGCAGAGCAGCAAGCAAAGGACCTGCAGAACAAACTCAACCAGGTATGATGTCCCCCATCCTGAATGTGTCCTCCAGCCTCTGCCACTTGCCCAGAGGGGCACATATTGCAGCTGTTGAATAACTGTCACATTCTCCAGTTGCAGAAAGGATCCAACCCATGGGCATTGAAGCACTCGGAAATGGAGAAGCACGGCAGCAACTGGAAAGAGGTGGGTAAGAGAAGGTGGAGGACTCTCAGGGTGCTCGTTGGGCTCAGGTCTATGCTAAGGGTTAGGTGGGAGGTTGTGTTTACCCCAGTTAACACCCTCTTAAACAGCAAATGATGCTGCAAATGGGAGCATCAGGAATTGGGAAGAATAAGAGGGTGGAGGGCATAGCTGAACCCCAAGAGCTTCCATGGGGTTATAAAAAGCTGATTTAAAATAGGTGTGGATGCAGTGAGCCCCATGCAACCCTGGGAAGGGGATGCTGGGCCTGGGAGTGTGTGGGAAGCTGGTGGTGCTGGAGGGGAGCAGGATGCAGCCCATGCTCCAGCCCGTCTCTGTGCTTTGGTCCTGTGCTGGCTGACCCCAGAGCTTTCTCCTGTGCCCTCCTAGGCTCTCAATGAGAAAATCACAGACAAGGAGACAATCTCTGAAACAGAAGCCAAGGGAACCAACCTCAAAAGGTGAGTGTGCTGGTGCCTGCATGGTCTCCAGGACACGGAGAAGGCCCCTAGGCTTGACATCCCTGACAATCAGGGAGAGATGCAGCCATGGTCCAGGGTAGTCCTGGAGGCCAAGGGCTCCCCATGAGGAGTAGGACTGGGTGCCCGAGAAGGTCCCATTGTGGTGGGAGCAGCGTGCCTTCAACTGTCCCCCAGCCTGCTGCTCTGTCCCCTTTTGATCCCAATCCTCTCCCCACAGGACCAAGTCGGTTTCCTCCATGTCAGAGTTCGAAAGCTTGCTCGACTGTTCTCCCTACCTCCCTGGAAAGACCGTGCCAGGGCTGGGTGACCATGCCCGGGGCAAAAAATCATCCTCAGCCACCCAGCTGCTGCCCAATGGGATCCGGGACAGCGCCAGTGTTCCTCCCTCCAACTGTACATATGTGAATATTGAACAACCCGCCCCCGACAGCCTGGCCAAGGAGAAGCTGGGCGTGTCCTCCTGGGACTACTCTCGGGCAAGCAGCCTCTCCGGGCACGACCCAGCCCACAAACAAATACAGAGGAGCTACACGGCGCCCGACAAGACCGGGATCCGCATCTACTACAGCCCGCCGGTGGTGCGGCGGCTGGAGGCGCCTCTGGTGCACAACAAGGAGGGCAAGATCATGATCGAACCCGGGTTCTTGTTCACCATGGCCAAGCCGAAGGAGCCTGAGGAGTCGGCCAGCACCGAGGGCACCTACAGCCAGTGGCTGTGCAACTTCTCCAAGCAGCAGCGGGAGCTGCTGGACGGCGGCGCGGTGGAGGGCGCAGTGCCGCCGGTGCCGCGCTTCCCGCCGGCGCTGCACGACCTGGAGATCTCGGGCAACATGAGCGACGACATGAAGGAGATCACCAACTGCGTGCGGCAGGCCATCCGCTCCAGCTCCCTCGAGAGGAAGGTGAAAAGCACCTCCAGCCAGACGGTGGGGCTGGCCCACGTGGGGACACAGACCATCCAGACGGTGAGCGTCGGCCTCCAGACCGACCTCCCGCGCGGCGCCGGCGTGCACGGCAAGAGCTGGTCCCCGCGCAGCTCCTCCCTCGTGTCCGTGCGCAGCAAGCAGATCTCCTCCTCCCTGGATAAGGTCCACTCCAGGATCGAGCGGCCGTGCTGCTCCCCAAAATACGGCTCTCCGAAGCTCCAGAGGAGGTCTTCCTCCAAGCTGGACGCCTCCAAGGACAGGAGCCTGTGGAACTTGCACCAGGGCAAGCAGAACGGCTCCGCCTGGGCCCGCTCCACCACCACCCGCGACAGCCCCGTCCTCAGCAACATCAACGACGGCTTGTCCAGCTTGTTCAGCGTGGTGGAGCACGCAGGCAGCACCGAGTCCATCTGGAAGCCGGGCTGCCCTGAGAGCAGCCGGGCCAAGCCTGAAGCACCCAAGTATGGCCTCGTGCAGGAGTTCTTCAGGAATGTCTGCGGGCGGGCACAGAGCCCCACCACCCCCCAGGAGAAGAAGGAGGCCGCTGGGGAGGAGGGCAGCAAGAGAGCCGAGCACCCCAGCGCCATCACCCACCACCCAGCTGAAAACATCTCCCGCGTCCTGAACAAGAAGGTCCTCAAGCAGAGCAGCTGCGAGGACCCCAAGCCCTCGTCCCCCGGGCAGGGCAGTAAGGACACAGCCCTGCGGGACCCCGACCTCATCTCGGCCTTAGCCAGCGAGGTAACGAGGCACGGTGCCCCCCGGGGTGTCCCGCCGTGGCGGGGGCCGGGGTGCCCGGCCCCTCTAACCCCGCTGTGCCCTGTCTATTTTTGCAGGACACGGCGTGTGACTGCAGCTCCCAGTCCCTCACCTCCTGCTTCGCCCGGCCGTCCCGCTCCGCCGTCCGCCACTCCCCCTCCAAGTGCAAACTGCACCCCGCGGACCCCCCCAGGGCGGAGGAGAAGCCGGGGGCCTCGAGTGAGTGAGGACGGGGGGCCGGGGGACGCAGCTATCCAGTGCCTGCTATCCGGAGTCCTGCCAGAAGAGCGCCCGCGCTGACGCCCGCGGGGGCCCCTCTCGGAGGCGGCGCGGGCGCATCTGTCTCCTAAACGTCCCCTCGCCCCCGGCGGGGACGCTTACGAAGCAGATGTGGGGCCGGAGGCTGCCGGTAGCCCTGGGGGGCGTGGGGACATCCCGGCCAGGGTGGTCACTTCACCTCCCGCTGCCGGCACTGGGGGGTCCGCACCGGTGCCCACCGCCCCGGGAATGTCAGCTGAGACCCCGCCATGCCATGCCGAGGGCTCGCCGGGCCCTGAGAAGGGGAGAGCAGCCGGGGGAGGCTGCTCGTGTGGACAGGGAGGGCTGGGGGGAAGCGTGGCCGTGTGGAAGCACTGGCTGGAGGTGCGGACGGAGGGTGTTGGCTCCGGTGCTGCCCGCCCTGCCCGGGCTCCAGCTCATCCTGCCAGCCCCGACTGCGGTGCTGGCTCTGGTGCTGCCAGCGCTGCCCGCCCTGCCCGGGCTCCAGCTCATCCCGCCGGCCCCGATTGCGGGCGGTTGCATCAGCCACACGTGCTTCCCCGGGCAGGAAGGAGGAGGGAGGGAGGCTCCCTGCGGTCACCCGGGCTGCGCTGGCTGGGGGGGCCCTCCCTGGCCATCCTTCTGCTCTGGGGGTGCTGCTGAGGCCCTTTGCTGCTGGGAAAGGTCCTGGTGGTGGTCCCCGGGGCTCCTCCAGCTGCAGGGATGGGGTCGCTGGGTGCACAGCGTGGGGAGAGGCAGTGTGTGCCTCTGTGTGTGTGTGTGTGTGTGTGTGCACATCCCCTGCGCCCGAGGGGCCACGGCCGTGGTGCCCCTGCCTTGCACCCACCTCCTTGCTTGGGGCCACTTGCAGTTATTTCTCCTCCAAGTGCTGAATATACATATTTCTCTTTTTTTTTTTTTCTCTTTTCTTGTTTTGTTGTTTGTTTGTTTTTTTTTTTCCCTTCCACTTCTGGCTCTGGCCAACTCCGGACAGCCTGCAATGTAAAACCAAGTGCATTTTAAAAATACCGAAATGAGCTACATTGGAGGGGCACCAATTGGATTAAGAGATTGTGGGTTGGGAGGCTGCAGCGTGGCCCGTGGTCTGCGCTGCACATCCTTCTGTCACCACCAGAAAAAGCCTTACCCGAGGAGGGAGGGGGCAGCAGCCACAGCCCCCACGGCAGTGCAGAGCTCCTGGGGCTGGGGGGCTGCGACCCAGCCCCACACAGAGCAGCATTGGTGCTTCTGTGCAGCTCCAGGAGAGAGCAGAGATTTCTGAGGCAGCTGCCTGACCTATTTTCAAGCTGCCTGCCAGGGGCCAGGCAGGGATTCACCCAGATGGAGCTGCCTGCAGGTGCCTGTGGATCCTGGGGCTCTGTGCATTTCTCTAGGGCTGTGTACACTGCTCCAAGGGCTCCATGCACTGTTCCAAGGGGCTGTGTACCCTGCTCCAGGGGCTCTGTGTGCTGCTTCAAGGGCTCTGCATTGCTCTGGAGCTCTGTACACTGTTCCAGGAGCTCCATGCACTGCTCTAAGGGCTCTGCATTGCTCTGGGGCTCTGTACACTGCTTGTGGGGCTCCATACACTGCTCCAAGGGCTCTGTGTGTTGCTCTGGGGCCGTGTACGCTGCTCCCAGGGCTTTGTAGACTGCCCCAGGACCTCTGTACGCTGCTCCAAGGGCTCTGTGCATTGCTCTGGGGGTGTTTACACTGCTCCCAGGGCCTCTGCACATTGTCATCCTGCAGTTCCACTTACAAACTGCTCGTGCTGCCGAGGCTGCTGCCCTCTCCCGTCCAGCCCAGCCGCTCTCTGCCCGCAGCAGCAGGGCTGCATCACTGCCACGTCGCAGCCTCCGTCAGCACCTCCGCGACGGCCACTCACTGCCTGTGTCTCCAGACACAAACCAGCATCAGCCAGGGCTCCTCAGGCCCAGCACCGATGGCCTTTTGCTCCTGGCCCCACAGGGACCCTCGTCACACGGGTGGGGGACGCACGGGGCAGGTGCCACCCACCCTCACCAGCAGCCGGGGCCGGGCGCTGTCCCTGCCTTGCCAGGGAGCAGTCGGGTCTCTGTCCCACAGCACTGCCACGGGCGATCTCCTGCTGTACATAGATCCTTTCGGGGTGGTTTTTAGCATTTTCATTGATAAATCGGGGTTTTGGTTTTGGTTGGTTTTGGTTTTGTTTTGTTTTTTTTTTTTTTTAAAGACTCCTCTACTTTTGGAATGTGGTTTCTCATTTTTACAACTGCCTTTTAATTATTTGTAATATTGGTCAGTTCTGTCTTACTCTGTAAATAGCAGTGCTGGGCATTTCCCAGGGAGGCTGAGCCGAGGCTGGCAAGGGATTTGTCGGGAAAATTTGAGGTGTGGAGGTGGCTGATTCTACCCCAGCCCCTGCATGGACTCTGCCCTGTCCTCCCCACATGCCAGTGCCCAACCTGGGGTGAAGCCCGAGGTGTTTTGGGCAAAGCCACGCTTGCCCCTGCCCTGTCCTCCTGCCTCCTCTCACCAGCCCATGCCAAGGTCGCATGAAGGGCACCTTGTGCTCCGATGACAGGCTGCCTGCCCACCCTGTCCTGCACC
The DNA here is from genome assembly GCF_025592945.1 of Manacus candei. Lineage (NCBI taxonomy): Eukaryota > Metazoa > Chordata > Aves > Passeriformes > Pipridae > Manacus > Manacus candei. The sequence goes on along the minus strand of NW_026138105.1, from coordinate 3,666,798 downwards.
CCTGTATCATGCCTGCTTGTTGTGTGATGAATAAAGGTCCTGCAACCCCTCACCCACACCCTTGGTGCTGCCTTCCCGTGCCGGGGGGGGGGAACCATGCTGCAGAGGGAGTTGTGGGGTGATGCATCCTGTCCCTCTGTCCCCACCATCCTGCCTGATGCCCAGCCCACACACGGTGTCTCAGCCTCTCCTCACCCACCCCTCTCTCCCTGACACCGTCCCCATGTGCTGACCCCACCTGTGCCACAGCACCAGGGCTTCTTGTTACCCACCTGTGGGTGGGTCCTCCGTGGCCTCACTGCCAGTGCTGTCACCCCACACCAGGCTCCTCTCAGCTTTGCATTGTTTGTGTGGTGCTGCTGTTTCTCACGTCCCGTCCCAGCCTGCCCAGCTCACCCCAGCCTGCACACACCCCCCCCAGCCTCTTTCCCATCACTGCCCGTGGCTTCTTGTCCTTGTGCCCCTCGGTTGGACTCCATGAGCTCAGAGGTCTTTTCCAACCTTCATGATTTTGTGATTCTCTGATCACCTGCAGGTCCCAGCCTCCTCCAAGGCTCACTCCATTAAACTGTCCCTCCCTGAGGTCCTCCAACACCCACCATGACCCACCTCTCCTTCTTTTGCTCATCCATCATCTTTCATGTCCCATCCCTTTTGTCCCTGCCCTTTCATCCCTGCTCTTTGATCCCTTATGTCCCATCCCTCTTTATTCCACTCTTTCATCACCCACCTAACCCAGCCCAGCCCTCCTTCCTGTCATCCTCCATCACCCTCCACCCCATTCCTCTTTCCTGTGCTCCATCAGCTACCACATCCCATCCCTTCTCCTGTGTGCCTCCTTCTATGTCCCGCCCGTCCTTCTGCTGCTCCTCCATTGTCCACCCATCCCTCCTTCCTGTGCTGTCACCCAGTGTGTCCCATCCCGCCCTGCCACCCTCCTCCATCACCCACCAGGTCCCATCTTTCCTTTCTGTGCTCCTCCATCAGCCACCATGTCCTTTCCCTCCTTCCTGTTCTCCTGCATCCTCCATCATGTCCTATCCCTTCCTCCTGTTCTCCTGCATCCTCCATCATGTCCTATCCCTTCTTGTGCTCCAGTCACCTGTGACCTCCTATCCCTCCACATCCCACCTCTCCTTCCACACGTTCCAGAGTGTGCTATCAGCTGTGTCCCATCCCTCCCTGCCATGCTATGCTCTTCCATTACCCACCATGTCCCCTCCCACTCTCCCTGCATCCTACACATCTTCTCCCTCCTTGTTCTTCTCCACCACCCACCATCTCCAACCCCTGCTTCCTGTGCTCCTCCATTGCCCTCCATATCCACCTTCCAGTCTTCCTGTCACATTTGCATCCCATCCCTCTCACCTGCCCTTCCCTCATTCACCACACCCCATTCCTTGTTATCCTCATTCACCTCCACCATCTCCTCATGTCTTCTCTTCCTTCTTCACCTCCACCCTGTGCTATCCATCCTCATCCTGCTTTGCCTCCAGCTTTCCATATTCATGTCAACATCTCACCATCTCTTCTTCAGCCCCCACCATCAGTCCTCTACATCTTACCATCATCTTGTCCCTGCTTATCCTCCATTAGCTCCCACCTCCACCCCATGTTCAACTTCTTCCACTCTTCATCTTCTCCACACTTTTCTTCATTCTCTTCTATCTCTTCCTGTCTCCTCACTCAACTTCCTCCACTTCCCCATCCCAAAATCCACCCTCACCCCCCACCATTTCCCCATCCCCTCAACTGCATCACCCAAATTTGCCTTCTCCTCCTCCACCCTCACATTTCCAATCCCCCCTTGTGCTATTTTCCACCATCTCCTCATCCATCCTACTCCATTGCCCTCCAGTCTTTATCTTCTTCTATCCCTTAGATGTCTCTTCATCACTCCTGTCATTTTCATCCATATCCCAGTCTCCTCATCCTTTCTCTTCTCAATCTCCTCTCCCTCCTTTTCCTCCACCACCTGCCATATGTCCAGTCTCTTTATCCTCCCCAGCCTCTCTTCTTCATTGTCCTTTCTACCATCTCCCATACCTTCTCCCTCATCCTCCATCTCATACTTCTTATTCCTCCACCTCAATCTCTCTGAGTCTCTCCTTCCTGTGACCCTCCACCTCCCAATGTCCTTTTTCCTGCTGTTTCACCTCTTGGCCTGTCCCTTTCATACTTTACCTCTGGCTATCTCACCATTCCTTATCATTTGCCTCCACAGTCTCCATTTCTCCTCATGCTCCTCCACCTCCCCCTATCTTCCCATCCCTCCTTATCCCCTAAGTGTCCTGCCTACCTCACAGATTTGCCCTCCACCCCCTCCCTATTCCTTCCTTAGCTCACAGCTTTCTCTCTCACTGTCCTTTCGTTCTCCTTCATCTCCCACTCCATCCTTACCTCCAATTTTCTCCCAGCCTGGCTTCTCCCATTTGCCCTCTCCTCCATCCTCCCTGCACTCTTTTACTCCCAGCACATCTGACTGCAGCTGCAATTTTCTGCTTCCCTTCCTCCTTCCCCTGCCTTGTATCCCATTCCTTCCTGACCCGGGAAGGCCACCACCAGCTCAGCCACCCCTGATGCAAGCAGGAAGGGCCCTTCCTGACATCAGGAAACACTTCTCCCTAGGGCTAGTGAAGCTGGAACTGGTCACTGGGGAAAGGGGAGGATCTCTGCCATTGGAAGGTTTCAGTTACTCAGCTAGATAAAGTCACCACTGCCCTGATTTAGCATTAGCAATAACTATTTTGGAACATGGAGCTCGACCAGATTCCCCTGGGATCCCTTCGTGCACGTACGTCTTTGGGAGACTTCCCCAAGCAGTGAAGGATTTCCAACAGGGACAAGACATGGCTTTGAATGCATTGCTTGGGATGCTGCAGGACATGAGGAACTATCCCTGCTACTTGCAGTGGCTCCATGGTGCTCAAGCAGAACCACCACACACTGCTGAAGCAGGACCATCCCATGGTGCTCTAGCAGGACCATTCCAGTACTAAAGGAGGACCATCCCACACTGCTGAAGCAGGACCATCCCATGCTGCCTGAGCAGCACCATCCCACACTACTCAAGTTAGCCACCTTGTGCATCTTGAGCAGGATCACCAGCCTGCTTGAGCAGGACCATCCCACCTTGCTTGAGCAGGAATACCCCAGCAGGACCATTCCATGCTGTTCTAGCAGGACCACCCTAATGCTGCTCCAGCAGAGCCATCATTCTCATTGAGCAGGACCATCCCACACTGCTTGAGCAGCAGCATCCTGTGCTGCTTGAGCAGGACCTATCCAGGCTGCTTGAGCAGGATCATCCAGTGTGGTGGAGCAGAACCTTCCCATGTTGCCCAAACAGGACCACCCCATGTCATTTGAGCAGAACCATTCCAGGCTGTTCAAGTAGAACTATCCCAAGGCTGCTTGAGCACCATGGGCCAGGCCGAAGTGGGTTCCTAAAAGACTGCCAGCTCCCAGGCCAGTGAGCTATCCCTGAGATGTTCCCTCAGACCCTAGAGCCAGGGATCCTTGCATCATCTGTGGTTTCCTTCCCTCGGGCTGGTCCATGCAGAGCCATGGCCATCCCCTTCCAATGGCCTTATGGCTGCTCTAGGGCACAGGGCTGCTGGCACTGCTGCCAAGGGAAGGACAGGTCTCCTCTCCATCCCAAGGAGCCCCATACCCTGAGGGACCTGCATGCAGGGCCTCTTCAGAGCATCCCATGTCACTCACGCACAAGGGCCAACCAGCCTCGCTTCTCTGCAGACTTTGCCTTCCAGTGTTGGAGGCTCCCAGCCATCCCATGGAGGGGACCCTGCCCTTTCCAAGGGGATGTGTCTGAGGGACTGTCCCACTGCAACACAGGCAGGGACAGGGCAGCCAGTGTCTTGATGGGGTGGGGGTGACATTCCTGCCCAAATGCCTTCTTGGCTGGGAAATCTGGGGGAGGGAATTTGCTACCTGTGTTAGGAACTAGCTGAACTTACGTGTCTCCCCAAGCTGGATTTCTTACTCCAAATGTTCAAACTGTTGTATATTGTACTGGGATTTTTACATTGAATTATTGTAGAAAACAAAAAATTTAAACCAAGTCTGTTAAAAAATAAACATTAAAAATCTCTATGAAAAAAATAAAGGTGAGCTTGTCTCCAAATCATCTCCTTACAAATGTGTCAGAGCAGGGACGTGTCCCCAGCGGTGGCTTTCCTGCATGAGACCACACCACCCTCTGGTGTCAGCACTGACCTCAGCTCCATGCTGGCCCTGCTCCAGACGTGCCCCTGTGCTCCCAGCTCTGCCTGACTGGGATCCTTGCAGATCCTTGCACCTTGCATCCTTGCACCACCCCAAATCCTGCTCACTCGAAGCAGGTCCCATCCTGCTCCCAGCACACAGACACCCTTGCATGGTGTGGGGCAGGACATGGCCAGGCGAGAAGGAAGCAAAGCAAGAGCAGAGCAGACCCTCTTTGTTGGGTGCTGTCCCCATCCCTCACAGTCCCACCAAGCACTGGTGCAGTCCTGCTGCCTCCCAGGCTGTCTGGAATGTGGGACATGCTCCTGTGTCCACATGTTCCCATCCCAGGCCTTCATGTCCGAGTGGGGTGGTGGGTGTGGGGCTGGGCAACAGCTTCAGGCATCCCTGTGCAGGTAGGTGATGGCTTTCTTGCTGTTGGGTGCTGGAGAACCATCTGATACAGCTCAGCTTCTGCCTGCTCCAGGCTCTGGGCAGGGCAGAAGCAGGCAGTGCCAGGGGACAGTGTGGGGACACATGTGCCCAGTGCCAGTGGCTGGGCTGAGGCCCATGAGACCTGGCTGCAGGGAATTCATGCCTGGATCCTGCATCCCTGGCACTGCAGCTGACATTGCTGGCAGCTCAGACCCTGCACCACTGCCACCACAGCCCCCACACTGGTGCCACCTCAGACCCCACATCACTGGCACTGCAGACCCCACTGAGTGCCCTGCATTACTGGCACTGGCAACTCATCATCTGAGGGCACAGCCACTGCCACCTGCCCACTCACGGGCCTGTGCCACCTAGGCAGGACACGGCTGCTCCATGGGCCACAGTCCCTGAGCTCCCCAGAGCTCCAACTATCCCCTACTGCTGAGTAAACTGGGGACAAAGGGAGGCAGCCACATTCCTGGGTGTGCAGGGACACTGATGCCTGGGGAAAGCTCACAGGGGGAAGCTGGTTATTAAACCCAACCTCCTCTACGTGCTGCTGCTGAAGGCATCACCTCTCCCGAGCCCAGTTTCTCTTCCTCCATCAAATCTCTTACCGACCTGGCCCCCTCTTTGGAATGAAAATAGCAGCAGCTGGCAGAGCCCAAGTAAACAAATGAGCCACTGTGAGAGGAGAGAGCATCTTTATAAGTTAATTAGCCCCATCGAAGAGACAGACAGACATTTTCTTGTGGATAGATCGCTCAAGAAGCTCAGGCAAACAGCACTAACATGTCTCCTGGGTTTGATTTATAAGCCTGATTGCGTTACTAGCTCATCTCCATATAAAATGATTATGAATATATTGTCTGTACTCTGCAGAGGGCTAAATTACCAGGCTCTGATATTTATCAGCTACTCTTTGAATCTTAAGCAGCCTGAAATTCAGAGGTCTCTCTCTCTCTCCCAGTGACAGCAGAGGTAGAAAGGAAACAGCTCAGGCTTGATGCTTGTGTTCAGCACAACCTGGGTCGTTTTAACATCCTGATTAATACCCCAATATCCCCAATGCTGGAGCAGGAGGCTGGAGGGAGGGAGGCAGCTTGAGCCCAAGGGCTGTGGAGCCTGTGTGTGCTGGAACCCAGAGCCAAGCCTGTGGTACTGAGCAGTTACATTTACAAACAAAGGAGCTGATAACTCCCAGCAGGACTGAAGGGCTGTTATCACGGTGCTGATTAAAATTTCCTCTCCAGCCAGCCGACTGAGGAGGAGTGTCATCAGTGGGGAGACAGTGCAACACGGTGCTTAACCCTGTGCTGATTCATTCAGCATAAATGAAGGGCTGCCCAGCCTGGCCAGGTGCTGAAAATTAGCCCAGAAAACCCCAGAAGGAAGATCCACAGCCTGATCACACCCTCCCACTCCATCTGTGCCTCCCACTCCATCTCACCCCTGCTCTGCAGGTCCCAGGAGCTTTTGCTCGTGTCGCTTGTGATTCCTTCCAGATCCTTTGCTCTTTTGTTCTGCTCAATTCTCTGCCTTTGCCTATGGTTAAAGAAAACTTTCCCACTGCAGGATATTCTGATAAAGCCTCCCACTGCCTGTGGCACGTCCATGCAAGGCATAAGCTCGTTTATGTGCTGTGACATGTTCACCAAGGATAAGGTCCATGCTAAAAAGATGCTTTCTCTGATTACCATCACCAAGATGCTGAAACTGCATAGCCAGACCCTGGTCCAGGCTGTCCTGTTCAGGAGATGGTCTGGGATGAGTGGGTAGGCAGTAGGAGAGCAGGTGGTTTGCTGTCCTTCTCCTCCACACAAGGACAGGAGCCTCAGCCATCACACTGACCTTGGGGTTGCTCTCACACCTCTGTGCCTTCCTGGGTTGCATCCTTCCTGCTCTGTTGCCTCCTGCATACCCAGATTTTGGCAAGGAAGAAAAGACATTCAACTGCAGAATGAGCAGAGGAGCAAAAGAGCCCCAGAATGAGCAGAGGAGCAGAAGAGCCCCTTCCACAGGTTTCACTCAGAGCTGGTCCCAAAAGCAGCTGACAGTGACAGCACCCCAGAGCTGACCCCAATCATCTCCTACACAGAGCCCACCCCAGGCAAACTGAATGCATGTGCTCCCATGGGAGGGCTATCCCACAGCACACCTGGGACGTGTCTCAGCAGGATCCCCGTGGTGGCAGAGATGGTGAGAAGTGTGGAGAGACCCTTGGAGGTGCTTTGGCAGCACGTCCTCAGCAGGGCATGGAGGCTTTAACCACTTGTAACTCTCATGTATTTTCGAGGGGAGTTTGGATCAAGTGCTCAGGGGGAGGGAGATCTGCTTGTTTCAAGCTACCACCTGGCTGATATGCTCAGTGATTTGCACGAACAGGGATGTGATTCCCACACATTTATTGGCAACAAGGCCAGTCAGAAGGCAATGCCCAGTTGGGGCCCCAGGTAAGTCAGCTGCTCTACTGGAGCAGTGCTTTGCCCAAATTAACTCAGGTTTCCCATGTGAGGCTGCCTCATGCTCACCCCCCTGGGATCAGAAGATCTGAGATGCACGGACCATTTTACACTTTCCAGTTTCTTTACCCCATCCCCAGCATTTCCAGGAATGAGGTCTTTCATATCAGGGAAGGTGCAGTGAAGAGTCCCACCATGGCCAATGAACTGCTGCAGATGCTGCACTGAAAGGCTGTTTCCACAGGCATCCAAGCAAGACTCCACATATCCTGGCCAGTATCTTTTTTCTGACCCTCTGAGTCTCTACAAGAGACCTTAACATGCGTTAACATGTACCCTTTATGTACTTTTATTTCTTCACAGGAAGAGGAAATAAAGGGCCCAAAATGCAGCTGGTTTTCCTGGGCTGCCTGGTGAGTCAGAACAGCTGGGAGCCAAGCTCAGAGCAAACCCTGCAGCATCCAAGCCCACCACACACCAGCTTCCAGGGCAGGAACCCATCTGGATGCAAGATGCCCTGTGAGGGAGGGAGCTGGACCAGCAAGGCATGGACATGCAGCAGGAGACCTTTCTCTAGAGCCCATAAAATCACAGAGGGAAGCCTGGACATGTGTTCAAGGCCAGGTTGGACAGGGCTTGGAGCAACCTGGTCTAGTGGAAGGTGTTGGAAGAACAAGATGGTCTTTAAGGTCCCTTCCAACCCAAACCATTCTGTAATTCTATGATTCTATGGTATTTCGGCTGTGGAACACTGAAATGAAAGTGTGTTTGTGCCATGAGGGATCTGACTGATGGTACCAACTCTGCAGTTCGCAGCCCTGTACACTTGGTGCTTGGAGAGCTACTGGAAGAGGAGAGAGCTTGGGAAAATGCCTCTGGGAGGCTATATGGAATTTTCTGCTTTGCAGGTGCTTTCTGAGAGGAGATGCACCCTCTCCCCATCAGGTAGCTTCCTGGGCCCCAGCTGTGGGCAGCTGCAACACAACTACAAAATTCCCTGGCTGCAGCAGGCAAACTGGACAATGCTGGATGAGGGACAGCTGTAGGGCTGGTGGGACATGGTGCTGTCCTGGCCTCATGGCTTGGAATGTGCTGCACACAGAGGCAACAGTTGCTGGAGAGAAATCATGCTGCCACTGAGCCTGGTGAAGAATTTCAGCTGGATAAATCAGTGAAAGCAAAAGGGAAGCAGAGGGTGCCTCCCAGATCTGCAAACCACCTCTTCACTGGCCCTGGGACAGTCCCATGATGGGGAGAGTGACAAAGCCCTTTCCCAGCAGTGGGATGAACAACAGACCTGGCATGTAGGGGGACAAGGGTTTGTTGGAAAGCTGCTGGGCCCTGCTGGCAAATGCAAAATCCCTGAGACAGAGGCTGCTAAAACTAAAGGTTGGCAACTCGTAACAGAAAACTTTCGGCTTGAGGTGGCTTCTGAAGGCCTTTAGTGTTGGGTTACTGTTTAAAAGTGTTGTGTTTGTCCTGCTTCTCAGGAGAGGAGCAATGTGATTTCCAGTTGGTTTGTTAAATGATGTGCCATCTGTACCCTGAAACTCATGGGGCTGTGTCCAGACTGTCAATCCAAAGGCAGTGCTGGAGCAGTGCAATTCCCATAGCTCCTGGGGAGCTTCAAAAATACCCATGTCAGAGAGCCCAGGCCGTGTAGGCAAAATCACTTTTTCTTAGGAAAACCTCTTTTTTGTAATAGGGAACTTGGAGGTAATGAAAATGCTGGCTGGAGGAGGTAAATACCTTGCAGGGTTTGGCTGTGTTTGTACTATGTCCACTGGGCAAGCCTGGGCTCAGAGACTGGTGATCCCAGGCTGAAACTCCAACAAGGAATATGCTAAAATTGGGCATTTGGATACATGTGGACTTGTGTTGGAGACTTCACCTTCAGGTGATTTTTTTTTTGTTACTAACAATGAAATCAATAATGTGAGGCCACACTGCAGCTTTCCAGGGCAGGGATTTGATACCACACGGCTGAGGAAGCTTTGTTACAGTGCTGCAGTGTGATGTGAGGGTGGCTGACCCATTTGGGGTGTAAAGAGTATCTCTGGAGTGATACTGTCCACAGGGTACAGCCCATCTGTACATCACCTGAACTACTCCTGGGTTTCACCTTGGAGGAAACCAGTTGTGTCCTCCTAAATGGAGTCACAGAAGAATCTCTGCCCCCAAGCAGTGTGGGCAAGGCAGCAAACTGAGCCCAGAGCAGGGAGCTGCAGGATAAACATGTCCTTCAAAACTGGGGAGCACCCTTAGTGGAAAATACACACCACCACCACTGCTGCTTTTGTCTGTAGAACTGTTTCTGGCCTGTTTGCTGATGAGAACACTGCTTGAAGAGCAGACAGTGCTGACCAGTCCACAAGTTTGCAACTCCTCCCATGTACAGCAAGGCAATGCTCCCAGGGAGTGCACTAAACCATGGAGTACACCAAGGATCCTGATGTAGGCTGTACCTGCTTGCTGACACCAGACCACTGGAACACTGTGCCAAGTTCAAGTTTATGGACTTTTATGTCTTGGGTGTTCCTTGGCCCCAACCCAAACCACCATAAAATTCCCTGACTCCAAGGCAAGTGGCTCCCTGGGCACAGCAGTGATTTGCTCCAAGGGGTGATATTCCCCAGTGCAGAAGTGGAATTTGAGGTTTTGGCAGCCTGGCTAGGAAATACCACCTTGGCTGGCAATGCCATGGGGGCAGTCTGGCTGAACTCAGGGAATGTTAAAGACTAGGATGACAATGAACTGGCTGCAGGAGGTACAACCACAGGTGACTCCTGTCTCCAAGGGCAGACTCATGGAATCACACTGGTCTCTGGGAGACACCAGGTCCAGCCCCCTGCTCCAATGGGACTGGTTGCTCAGGGACTTCTCTGGTTGAATTTTGTCTGTGTCTGAGGACTGAGACCCTGCTGCCACTCTGAGCCCCTGTTCCAGTATTTAACTGCCTTCTTGATTAAAAATTTGTTTAATTTCTCACTAACTGCACAAAGTCTGTACAATTTTTGCAGGGGAAGGTGCTCAGTAAAACTGCCACAGCTTACTGTGCTCACCCAGCTCAGTGGTGGCGAAGTGGAGGGTCATGAATCCAAAGGAAGAGGAGGGACCAGGCACAGGGTGTGGCCATGGCCTCTGGCTTGTGTTGGGGCTATGAAGGAGGATCTCTGATAGAGCTCTGGGTCGCTCCCCTGTGCCTGGCAAAGTGGCAGGGACTGGCACTGAGGGGACTCAGCTCCTGGGGGACACTGCTGATGAGGGAGATGTGGCTGATGGGGCAGCTGTGCTTATGGGGACACGGTGCTGGCATAGGGGCTGATGGTGGGGGGCCATGGGCTGACAGGGGACACTAATGATAAGGGGGAGACACCTCTAATGGAGGGGACATGGCTCTGAGGGGACACCACCAACACAGGGACACCACTGATGGAGGGGCACGGCTGACAGGAGGAGGCAGCAGTGACGGGGGGACAGGCCTGACAGGGGGAGACACCACTAATGAGGATGATGGGTGTGACATGGCTGATAGGGGGACACAATGACAAAGGGGACACTGCTGATAGGGGGTCACCACCGATGGGGGGGACATGGCTGACAGGGGGTCACCACTGACAGAAGGGACATGGCTGGCAGGGGGTCACCACTGGCAGGAACACACAGCTGACAGCAGGGACATGGCAGTGGGCCTGTTGTGGTGACAGGAGGTCACCACTGCTGGGGAGGACATGGCTGACAGAAGGGACACGGCTGGCAGAGGAACACCACTGCCACAGCAAAGGCAGCTGATGGGGGGGACACGGAGTTCAGGGGGCTCACGGCTCATGTGGGGTGACATGGCTGAGGGGGGGCACCACGGACACAGGGGACACCGCTGACAAGGAGGACACAGCACTTGGGGGGCTCATGGCTGTGGGGTGACATGGCTGATAGGGGGGCAGCACTGACACAGGGGTGTGATAAACAAAGCCTCGAGTTTCTATAAGTTTTTGAATAAGAGTTTATTATATGGTAAAAGCAAGCAGCAGGCTGGGTGACAGAAATGGTGACCAGTTTCCCAAATCTGCACGCCTACTACAGGGTACATTTAGTATTTATCTTAGCTACTTCATGCATATTAATTATATCATATACATATACATTTTACAGGTTTTTGCTAAGTATTTAATATATGGGTTTTCTTACAGCTAAAGCTAAGAGGGTTATCTCTACAACTGGTCATAATTCATGCATTCTTGGATGAACAGTTGCCTAAAAAAAACTATATTTTATTTTTAGGATAGCAGAGAGGTTTAGGGCCCTTGACCTTGTAAGGGTCTGTTTTATTTCTTTATGGGGGTGTAATTAAGTTTTACAATCCGTTTGTTTTATTTTGACGTAATCACCCATTTGTTTCACGAATCACAATTATTTATTTATCACAGGGGACAGCAACGACAAGAGGGAACACGGTGTTTGGGGGGCACACGTGGCTGCAGGGGGACACACTGCCAAGAGGGACACGGCATTTAGGGGGCTCATGGCTGTGGGGTGACCTGACTGATAGGGGGACAGCACTGACAAGAGGGACACGGTGTTTGGGGGGCACACGTGGCTGCAGGGGGACACACTGACAGAAGGGACACGGCTGGCAGAGGAACACCAGTGCCACAGCGAACACGGCTGGTGGGGGGCACACGGCTGACAGGAGGGACACGGCGTTTGGGGGGCTCAAAGCTGTGGGGTGCCATGGCTGCCGGGGGACACCACTGACACAGGGGGCACTACTGACAGTGGGGACAGGGCATTTAGGGGGCTCATGGCTGTGGGGTGCCATGGCACTGACACAGGGGGATAGCACTGAGAGGGGACAGCACCGACAGGGCTACACGGCCGCAGGGTGCCCCATCTCCTCCCCGCAGCGCCTCACGGCCGCCCCTCGGGCCGCGGGGCCTGGCGGGCGGGCTCTGCCCTGCCCCTGGCGCTGCGGGGCGGTGCCGCCGCGCTCCCCGCCGTGAGGGCGGGCCGTGCCCGCCGTGCCCGCCCCCGCTCGGCGCGGCGGAGTGGAGCGGGCTGGGCGGCCCCCGCCCGGCAGAGCCCCGGCGCCTCGCCATGGTGCAGCCCGGGGAGCAGGCCCGGCTCTACCGGCCGCGGCCAGAGCTGCTGCCCGCGGCCCACGTACCCTCCTTGCCCCACTACCAGCGCCTCTACCAGCGCTCCGTGGAGGAGCCGCACGGTGAGCGGGGCCGGGCGGAGCGGGGCGGCGGGGCAGCGGCTCCCCGGGCCCTCCCGGGGCTGCCCGCGGGGCTTGGGGGTGTGTGGGGACCGCGGGGAGCCCCCCAGGGCTGAGGTGTTCCGAGGGTGCTCCTCCTGTCCGCAGAAGTGTCATCTGCCTCATCCCTCCCTGTTTTCTCTCATTCCTGTTTCCCTTCATCACTGTTTTCCTCATCCCTGTTTTCCCTCATCCCTGTCTGTTTCCCCTCATCCCCGTTTCCCTTCATCACTGTTTTCTTCATCCCTGTTTCCCCTCGTCCCCGTTTCTCCCTCACGAGCCGTGGCCTCCGCCTCCCTTTGCAGAGTTTTGGGGTGACATCGCTAAGGAGTTCTACTGGAAGAGCCCGCACACGGGACCCTTCCTGAAGTACAACTTCGACGTGACCAAGGGGAAGATCTTCGTGGAGTGGATGAAAGGGGCGACCACCAACATCTGCTACAACCTCCTGGACAGAAACGTCAATGAGAAGAAGCTCGGGGACAAAGTGGCGTTTTACTGGTGAGTTTCTGGGTTTGTTGTGGCTGGAAGGTGTGGAAATACCCCCGGAAAGGGGACAAACAGCGTCAGTTTCCGCTGAGGTGAATGGGAGGCTGAGAACCTGAGAGGCTTTAACCTTTAGGTGGGTACAGCAAGTGTTTGCTTCCAGTGTCCTTGGGAAGAGCTGTGCCGTGGAGCTTCTCTGCCCTTCCTGGGATGCATTGGAGTGCCCGGCATAGCAGCGGGGAGCACCTGACTTCCAGCTCTGCCTTTGCAGTTGTACCTGCTGAGAGCTCAGAGCAGTCAGAGATGGGAGTGAGACGGGAGCTACAACTCCCTGGTGAAGGAGGTAGATGTGGACAGAGACTGGGGTGAGGAACAGCTAATGCCTGACAGCTAAAAGCTCATAAACCCCATATCTCCCGTGTTTTTGTATTGTGGGTCTGGCAAGCTTCCACTGCTGTGGCAGAAACGTTCCCCAAATACCTGAGCTTATATATTGATTCATTGTACTTAAACATGTTAGCACTGGTGCTTTCAGAAAGACTGGCTTATCTACCTTTGGGAAGAAAAGTTACTTCCAGCTCTATCTCAAGTATGTTTGTATTTTTTACCAGAGTAGTTACTAGTGTTAAAATCTATGTGAAGCCTTATTTTCATGCTGATGAAAAGTAGGTTTCACTGGCAATGCCTGAGCTCCAGAATTAACAATCCCTGCTGAACTAGCTCAGCTGGCACCTCAGCTGTGTCCCCAAACACAGCCATGCCTGGCTCTCCTGTGCATTTTGCTGTTTCCCTTGAAATGGTGTTTATGCTGCATGGATATGACTGTATGTGGCAGTGCAGAAGCACAATTAAATGTACCCTGTGTTAGGGATGCACTCGTTGGGATATGGGGAGTCCCTTCAGCAGAGCAGCTGGAGAAGTCTTACCGTCATTGCAATAAAAATGTCAGATTCTCTAAGTGATCTGTGCAGTTGAAGGTTTCCCTTGGTGTAAAGGGCTCACACTGGAATTTCTATCCAGAGCACTCCTGCCTCAGCAGAGGAATTACATGCACTGCCTAGCAAATAATCACATTGATAAGGCACAGGTGAAATGTTGAAAGTGTTTATACTGCCCTGACAGTTAAATACATTCTCAGCTCGCTCAGATGCAAAATGACTGTGGCTTCTGAATGAAAACTGTGTAAACTCATTCAGGTAAAGGTGTGCCAGCAAACAGAGCCATTTGGCAGCCAGTGCTGGGCTTTATGGAGGGACTGGGTACCTTCTTCTTGCACATAAATCTTTGGGTGACAGCGAGGCAGCAGCCTACAGCTTTAATTTGGGCTTGGTGAAGATTTTTCTTAGTTATTCTGGCAGCCTGGGTGTGGGTATTTATGGTGCTGAGCAAAACTTGGAGTGGATATGAGAATGGTGGGTGACTGTCAGTTGTAGTGCTTCACAGTGCTGAAAAATAAGGTGTCTCCTCCTCCTCAGCAGACAGTTTTCCCTGATTGTTTTGGGATAAACTTTCCTAGCATGGGTCTGTCACAAGTGACCTGGCACTGCTGTGTGGAGGTGGGAATGTTGTGCCAGGTGGGGATGCCGGTGGGAGGGATGGAAGAGGCACACTGGACATGACATGGGTGGTACTGACCTGCACACCTGTGGCACTGAGGACTTGAGGAAGTGGGGCTGAGGGCTGTGTCTCACAAAATTACTCCTCTCTAGGCATGTGCTTTTCTTCAAAACAAAACAATAATTAATTGCTCTCATCTTGTCCTCTGACATTTTGTGTTTAACATTCTGGAACGAGCCTGGCTCCCTAAAGCACTTGAGGTTTGTCGTGCTGTATGAAAGAGGAAAAGAGAAATTAAAGCCTCTGAAAGCCAAATAGGTTTTTTTTATTTTTGAATACCCGAGCTTCTAAGAAGTCTGTAGCCTGCTAAGTGGGAAAATGTGCTGACCTTGTACCAAGGTATGGGTGACTGCCCACCTCTGGGAGCTCTGAAAAGATACAGGACCAGAGTCTCTGCTTTCAGAGAGGAGAAATTAGGGAAGAGGTGAATAACGTTTGGAGGCATTGCTGAGTGTCTCTGGGAAGTGATGTGTGCTGACAAAACTCAGCTGCTGACTGGCTGTCTCCAGCCTCGCTGGGGTTGGAAGGAGCCAGCAGTTCATTTGAGTTTGTTATGGCCAAGCTGCTCTGGAGGTTCCTGCACCACCAGCAGTCCAGAGCTGCCCAAATTGGCTCCACTCAGGGGGTCTAATCCCAAGCCACATGAAATTGCATTTTCAGCACAAGGGGCAGTACAAGGGATTGCTTCATGCACCAGAACTTGTACATAGGTGACGTTTGCTGTCGTGGTGGTGTCCTCACGGTGCTGTTAGGAGGACTGTGTGGTTCAAAATGCCCATCCTGAGTTGCAGGAAACACTTGGATTTTAATCCCTGTGGCCTGTTTCACTCTGGTATCTCACACTGCTCACGAACGTTACAAGTATTTCTCTTTCTGCTGCTTTTGATTCCTCTTTCTCTGCTTGGTATTGCTGATGTGGCCTAAAAAAAGGAACAGAAGCTCCAGGAAATGCTTCTGATAAAGTGCTGCTCTCAAAAGTGAGATCTCTTTCACAATTGTGTGGAAAGGCTGGGGTCGGTCACAGTGGTTACTGCGGAGGTGGGTACCTGTGGTGACATCTGTGGGATTCACAGGTGAAACACATGCTGGACAAACTGCTGGGACACTGAGGGCACTTGCAGCAGTGCTGAGGACTTTGTCATGGGTGGTTGGTTAGGGCAGGAGCACAGTATTCCTTCAGTGTGCTGTAGACATGCCCACGACACTGGGGCAGCCCTTAGTTCTGTGCTGAAGTGTCTGTCAGTGATCTCAGCTAAACTTCAGCCTGGGCAGCTGTGGAGGTAAAAGTATAACCAGGTGGGAATTCAAAAAGAACAACAGCCATTGCAAAACTCTCTCTAATTAGACCCCGGGGTGTGAAGGCACTTGGATGCAGCCTGCTCTGTGCATAACCTGTGCCTCTGGTTCTCAAACCAGTCACTCCAGCTGCAGTGCTGGTGGTGCTGGTGGGACCAGGGGACAGGGGCAGGAGGTGCAGCTTTGCACAGTGTTTTTAGAGTCCCTGTAGCCAAGCTGTGGGGGCTTAGCAAGGGGCTGCTGGCTTCTGCCTGCTCTGGGAGAGTGTATTAATCTTCTGCTTTCTTAATATTGACATATGATATAACACACCTAGAAAGGAGCAATAAGGATAGTAAAGCCTGCTGGAGCTCTCTGGAGCTTTGTTTAAACAAGAGAATAACTGCATTATTCCCTTGTTCCCTAGAACAAGCAGGACATGCAAATATAAGATGAGAAGGTGTGGTTTATTTGGTTTGGGTTTCTTTATTTTATTTTATTTTGAAATGTAATACAGGATTTATGGGCTTGTAGCTCTGAGATATCTTCTAATAAAACTTTCTGCAAGAAAAAAAACCCACAACTATAGAGCACTTTTAAGAAAAAAAAAAAACAAGAAGAAAAACAACCAAATCAACCCACAGATCTGTCATATGCACAGAGGCTGTGACTGAGGATGCTGGCTGTTAATATCCAGCCTTTTAAAGTGTTTAATTGTAGCCAGTTTCTCTATGATGCACTTGGCTCTGCTGCTCCCACTGGCTTCAGGGCTTTGGAGTGTCCCATGTCAAATTGACTCTTCATTTCTTTGGTAACTTCCTGGATGACTTTTCATACTTCCAGTGATGAAGCCTCTTTCAACACTCTTCTGGTGGTGAAAGCACACCCCTAAATCACACAGTTTGCTTAAAGAACAAAATTCACCACTGGGAAGGTTTTTACTGATCCACATTTGCAGGCCTGTGCCTGGTCAGGTTCATGCTCACAGCACTGCCCAGGCTCAGCACAGCTCCTTTCCTGATGGGGATTTCCATGGGAAAAGGGGTGGCCCCTTCAGCATCCTCAGAAATCTATGTCATCTCCCTGCTGTGTGTGCTGAGTGAGAGATTGGTGGGTTTGGCAGATATTAATTCTTTTGGAAGCATTTCTGGACAGTACAGTGCTCTGCTTCTGGAGATGAAGGAGATGGGATGCACCTGAAGTAGGTAAGAAATTACACCAAATGTATTAGTGTTTTATTGAGCTGTAAATCTTGTACCCCCTTCAAGGGCAATGACAGTTGTAGTTGCCATGCCAGAAAGTGTAACTCTGTTCTCTCTTGGTGAAATCTGCCAGCCTGGGAGGGGGTTACAAAGCTGGCTGCATGTGCCTGAATGCTCCAGAAAGCATTTCTCATCCCTCCAAATGACAACATCTCTGACTGAGCTGTGTGGGTAGTGCAGGAGTGGGAGTGGTGGGAGCATCAACAGAAACACAGGATTGAAACGTGGAGTAAAGGGAGTAGTGTAGCAGCTCAGACACGTCCAAGTCATGTGCTTTCCCAACTTCTTTGGAATTCTTCCTCTCCCACTTCTGGGACAGTCACCCAGCAGTGTGGTTAGTGCTGTGGCAGTAGTGCAAGCAGCTGCTGTGTTTGGATACTCATATGTAAGTGCAAACTGGGGCAGGAGGGACTCAGAGCTCATCCTCAGGTGTAGCTCCCTGGCATTTCTCCATAGGTGGAGGGAGCCTCCAGCTGTGGGCTCTTGGCTGTTTGGAGCAAGGCCATGCTGGGCTGAAAATTAACCAGTTCCATGTAACTGCTCTGATTGTCCTCCTGTGTGTTTGGTTGCAGATGAGAGATGAAGACAGTGCTGCCTCAGGGCAGCATGGTGATGTCTGCTTAAAGCTTTGGAGGTTCTTGGTTTGGCCTGAGAGGCTGGAAGACACAGGGATCATGGTCTGAAACTTGTTTCCAAGGTCTGTGTGTGTGTGTGCACCGAGACCTGGCCTCTGCTGGTTTTCTCCTTGAGGTTCTTCATTCCCAAGTGCTTTTGTTAATGGCTTGTACTCATGTGCTCTGTCCTCTTCATTACTAGAGAAATCTCTGAGGCAGTTCCCAGGTGAGGGATGAACTAAATATGTGAGAGCAGCAAAGTACCCCCTTCAGGCAGGTCCTGTCCTGTGGGTTTCCCATTTGTGGGGTGTGCTTTCCTGGATGCTCTGAGTCAGGGGGTTGAGCACTGTGGTACTCAGGCAGTTGGCATGCACGGAGTCACTGGAAATGGTTTTCCCATTCCAGGGGCTGACTGGGAAGCAGAACTTGACTCATCCATGTCAGCTACACTTGCTGGTTTTCAGGGAGATGCTGGGAAGGGTGATTAGTTTGATGTTTTGGGGATCCCAAGCCCTGTTACTGCTCTGCAGAGCCTTTTCCATCACAGGATGCAGGGCAGGAGCAGGAAGGTGGCGAGTTCTCCCAGCCTTGTGCTGTTCTGCTCTGCAGTGCAACAAGGGCAAGGGGCAGGTGGGAAAGGTTGGTGACCACTTGATTACTTGGTACCTGTGGTTTCACATGGTTTTGCCCATTCAGAACCACCCCTGGACTTGTGTCTCCATGGGAGGGTGTTCTACATTACTCAAGATTTTCTTTGGAAGTAGCTTTTACTGAGCTCAATAACCTGTAATTCTGCTCCTGTAGACAGAATGGGACCTTTCTCCTCTGATAAGTCAAATCTGTTAAGAAAGAAGGCACTCAGGCAGCACTTGTGTGGTTGCTCCGTGGCAGAGCAGTAAGGAGAGGGGTTGTTTAAGCCCTCCAGCTTGGGAGAGCAGCTCATCTGCCTTGATTCAGGGGAGCAGCTTTCCTTTGGGTTTTGTTGGATCTGTTTGTTCCCAGCCTTTGTGCTCCGAAACCTTTGGTAGCTGCTACTGGCAGGGATACAGCATCCATCTATATAAATACAAGGGAGTATCCAGGAAGTATTTGACCAGATAAACAAGTGGGATGTCTGTAAGTGCCCAGGATTAGGTGGCATGTGCTGCAGAGGAGGGCAGGAACTTGGATGTGGAATTGCAGAGCTGCTGGCCGGGGTGTGCTGGTGCTGTTTGCAAAGGGCTGCCGTGCCAAGGGCTGGGAGGTTGCCAGCCCCTCTTTGCTCGGAGAGAGCAGTGAAGGGGGTCCTGGGAAACAGTAGATCTGACTTGCATCCCTAGTGGAACAGGGTCAGTGTGTGCATGGGGCAGTGCAGGCTGCTGGGAGAGGTGGTGGAGCTGCTGGCAGTGCCGGAGCGCGGGGCAGGCGGCTCTGAGCGCATGGATACGGCTGTTTTCCTTCTGGAGGTTTCCCACAAAAGGTTGTTCAAGAAAGTAACTTAACTGTGGATGGAAGAACAGTGTTTTTTGGTGCTTGTTTACTGTTGCCCTTTGCTTCCTCACTTTTAGGGGTCACTTCTCAGGACCAGCAGCGGGTCCCCCAAGGACAGCGTTGAAACCAAACTGCTGATGGGGTCTCACGTGCCCTCCAGAAACAGCATCTCCTGCTGCTGGTCCTGGAGACAAAACAGCAGATGCTGGTTCTGCCCCAACATGACATTTTGGTTTAGTCTGAGAGGCTCTTGGCTGAGCTGCTGTGAACACCCCAGTGCTGAAGTGCAGTGCTGAGGCTTAAATGACACCCATGGCATCTTTTCTGTTCTTATTTAGTACTTTTTCCTCGTGCTACTCATTGCTCTGAGAGAGGGTCTTGCTCTGGTGATTCAGCACGAGGGATTTAGTAATTTTTCATAAGTTTCTGCTTACACCTTTACCCAAAATTGCTGGTTTATACCCTGTCCAAAGCTACATTTCTGCACAGCTCTGGGTATGTGTAGCACAATAACTGCCTGGGGTCATTACTGAGGAGGGTGTGTGCACAGACAAGAGCACCTGGATTTTCTCATGTCTGTGAAACTTTTATCTTGTTGTGCTGGCAGGTATTACAGGGAACTTGATATGTTTTAAGAATACTTGGTTACTTTGGGAGGGGCACCACAGTTGTGCAGTGATGGCATATTGCAGATATTGGCAGCAGAGCTGAAGCTTGGGGTGGATAAATGGAGTTCCTGGACAAAGGGGATGGTGAACTCCTGTACAGATTCAGGACATGGAAGATCAGAGCCTTCAGTTTGCTTATCGGACTAGAAAACCTGATTATTTTAGCTGTGTGAATGGCTTGTGTGTTCTTCCCTGGCACCCTGGTGTGAACAGAGCTGCAGTGGACAAGGCTCAGGCCCCATGTGGGTGCTCCAAGTTGGGGGTGAATTGATCAGGCTTTGCCAAAAGAGGTGTGAGTGGTGCTTGTTCCAAGCGTGGCATCTTTCCTGGGGGTAATTGCCTTGGCTGTGCCTGGTGGGCTCTCTGTGCCCAAAGCTCTTGGGCTGTAATACCCATTGTGAAACCACAAGACCTCTTGGCTCCCCCCAGCCCAGGGAGCTCGGGCCTGTTGGAGCAGGTTTCAGTTCTCTGCTTGCATTTCTGCACATCACTTGTTGTAAGTGTCGAAATGTGGTGGGATAGGAAATCGTGAGCCCTGGCAGTTGGCCATGAATTCAAAGCTCATCACTTTCTTAGGTGTCACCTCCCTTCTTTAGGGGAATCCCTCAAGGAAATGGAGGGCCTTCCTGGTTGCTTTTTCACACCCAGCTACCTAATAGCCCAGAGAAGCTGTGGCTGCCCCATCCCTGGAAGTGTTCAAGGCCAGGTTGGACAGAGCTTGGAGCAACCTGGTCTAGTGGAAGGTGTCCCTGCCCATGGAACCAGATGGTTTTTAATGTCTCTTCCAACCCAAACCATTCATTCTGTGATAGTGAAGCATGTTTTCCATTCCTATTGCCACTGACCATCTTCTAAGAGATGTTCTTTAGATGACAGTCCAGCAGGTGACATCTGGTCATCACCTGTAGAGGTTTATGAGGCATGAAGGTGAAATGCCCACCATAAAATCTGATTAAAAGTTTAAATTTCCTATAATGACCTTCATGGATATTGTTTGAGCCTCCATTGAAATCAGCTTACCTGGCTTTCCGTGTTTCTGGAAGGTCTTCAAAATTTGGCAGGATGCTCCATCCAGAGATGCAGTTATTTGCCAAAAGGGGGCATTTCCCAGCTACAGGTAACTTGTTGATTATTTTACTTACAGAAGCTTCATCCAGGATCTGTAAATTGTTCCATGGCCCAACTGTAAATTGTTTAAACAAGGAATCAACCGTGTTTTACTGAAAATAAGCTGTCCTCCTGTTGGACTGATAAAAATAGTCCTTGCTCCTCTGAAAAACTTAACTGCTGGTAAACATCTAAAATGTTTCCTCTCATGTCAAACTCTCACATTTTTCCACAGCATTCCAAGGGTTTGACTTGCAGGGTTCCAAGCACTGGCTGAGGGCAGCCAGACTTGGTGATGTACTGCATGAGTCTTGCACGTGACCTCTGTTGCAACGCTGTGTAATCATTCTGTTTCCAAAAAAAATAATTAAAGTTGCTTAAAAAAACAACTTTCCTCTAAATAAAATAGGCAAAAAGCTGGCATTTTTCTTCCATGGCTGTTCTCTTGTGCTGTAAAATAACGTCAGAAAGTAAGAACATGATTAGAGTTAATGCATCTCCCCTTGACTGGATGGTTCCTTCAGAGATGTCTGAGCACCCTGCTGCCTAAAGAAAGGGGCTTGAAGTAGATTTTAGGGCATAGCCTGGCATGAGTGGGGAAAATTGGAGGGAATTCTGGCAGGTCGGTAAATAAAGGAGTGATTTTGGAGCAGTGTCCACCTCCAGCTGGACTCTGTGCTGTAGGATTGCTCAGGGTATGGCAAAGTGAACGGTGGTTGGGCTGCACAAGATAAATATTATTTCTCTAGATGCTTCTGGTATTTGTTTAGGTTCTGAAAGGCTGCAAATACAGACAGTAGCTGAGAATGTATTTAGTGAGAAGGAAGGACAGAAAGATGGATGTGGTTTTCCTGTGGGACACTAGCAACCATGCAGGGTGTTGGGTGTTTGCTTTGTAGGCTGCGTTTCCATATGGCTATTTTTGAAGGTGATTAGAAGACTAATTCCTTGATCAAAGAGCAGAGGATGGCCCAGTGTCCCTGTAGAAATAAGCTCTGTTTTAGCTGTTTTGTAAAATACAGGCACAGTAATGCCTGTGTTGAGCTGGGGCTGGGCTTTGTGCATCATGCTCTGTAGAGCACAGGGCTCCTGATTGCCAGCCTGGTTTGGGTTTCTTTGTGGCAATAAGAACCTATTCATCCCAGGTACATGGTTAACTTTAAGTTGTGATGGTTTGGCTCAGAGATGGATTTGAAGAAGAGCCTTGTTAGGCCCTACCTATGTGTATGGGGGGCACTGGAGGGGAAAATCATAGGGTGGTTTTAATGCAGATTTAACTGTGTGGTTTTAGGAGGAGATGCTGTTAAACTGGCCAGATTTTTCTTTTCCCTAGAATTTCTGTTCCCAGGTTTACTCAACAGTGTTCTGTCATTGCTGTCAAATATTTCTGAACTCACTGGGGAAACCTTTTCACCAGCCCCTCCCAAGCTGCACTCTGTTGTTACACCACTTCTTCTTTCATGATCCTTATCATGCTGCAATGGGATTCAAGCGTGGCTAACAGGGATGGTAGAGCCTGAGCTTTCTGGTAAACCTGCTGCTCAAAAAACCTCTCAGCCTTCCCAGAACTGCTTTGGGAAATCCCTGCCCTGCATTACTGTGGTGGGAGGTGGGTGACATTAAGCATGGGCAGGGCTGGGCTGGCTGCCCTGTTATTATGAAATGTCCTCACGAAGGTTTTTTGCAAACCTGGAGCCAGAGGTGCAGACCTGCTGCAGACCCATCTGCTTGGGCAGTCTGTTCAGGACTATTTCCACACTGAACAATCCATGCAAATACCAGCATTTTTTCCTGATGAAATGCTGTCTTTTTCTGATTATCTTGCACAGCTGGTCTCCCCAAACTCCACATTTCACCATAATCTCAAGTGCCGTTCCTGTGTCAAATGGGCATAAGCAAGGCTGGGGTGGAGGGGGAAATCCTATTTTTATCAGTTTTGGCTGCTGTTGTTCCCAAAGGACCAGGCTGTCTCCAGGCAGACCCTTTTCAGGCTGCAGGTTTGGGGAGTGTCCTGAAAACAGGAGGTGTGTGAGCAGCTGGCACTGGGCAGGCGCCAGAAGGGCCCGGGGCTCCTGCTGCCCACGGGGCACACACGTGAGCCCATTCCACACATGGCAGGAGCTTGGCTGGGTCCAGCTCTCCCTGGCATTTTGGCTGCTCTAATTCTGGATGTGGAATGAATCAGGGAGCCATGAGCCCATCTGGCTGCCCCCAGTGCCCTTGCACGTGAGGAGCTGTCACCGCAGCAGGAAAATTCCTTCCTTTACCTTGTAACCTGCTCTGGGGACAGGCTGCTCCTGGAGCAGGAGCTGGCTGTTGTGGGTCATGCTGTCTCCATCCTGTGCCTCTCATGCAGCACTTGGTCCCGTGCTCAGGATGGATTTTGGGCTCTGAGCTTGTTTTAGTTTAGATGGCAACAGAGAGGTCCTAGGGCGGACATTCTCACTGTCCCCATCTCTGCCCTACTGGAGTCTCTCTGTGGTTCCCCACTGTGCAAATTCTTCCTGTGGTGTTGCATCATTTCCTGTTGCTTCTTTGCCTCTTCCAAAACCTTTCTCAAGCCGAGAATCCATGTTTTCTTAGGGGTACTTTCCAGTAGGTAAAACGTGGAGCCTTTTTCCTGCATTAAGCAGAGTTGCCCTCTGGGCTGCCATCGCCTCCCTGCCGGGTTGGGGAATGAAACCTGGTGGCTTTGAGGTGATTTGCTGTTCTCTGAAACTTTACCTTCCAGGTGCCCCCCACCCCAGCTGTGCTTGGTCACCTTGGGTTAATGCTTTTATTTAATCAGAGAGTCATGGAATGGTTTGGTTTGGAGGGATCTGAAAAACCATCTTGTTTCACCCCGTGCCATGGGCAGGGACACCTTCCACTAGACCAGGTTGCTCCAAGTCCCACCCAACCAGGCCTTGAACACTTCCAGGAAGTGGCAGCCTGTGCCAGGGCCTCCCCACCCTCACAGGGAAGAATTTCTTCCTAATATCCAATCTAAACCTCCTGTCTTTCAGTTGAAGCCACTCCTGCTTGGCCTATCACTACATGCCCTTGTAAAGAGAGAATGATGTGCCACGGGAGTTTAGAGGAGAAGCTTAAATGATCTGCAGCCCCTTTGGTCCTCAGTGGGAGCATTTCCAGGGGCCAGAAAGGCTTTGGCTTTGTCCCTAGTTTGCTTTGGTCTGTGATTTTTCTGTTTCTGACTGTGTGGATCTGCAGATGGTCTGGCAGATCTTGAAAACTTCTAACACTTCACTTGCTTGCCTTCATTTCATCCTTCTCCTCTACACCAGCATCTCTTGGTAGTGTTATAACCCTTGTAAACCACAATTATCATCAGCAATTACCTTGAAAACCGTAATTCCCACTGATGCAACCTGTGCTTCCTGCTGCTCCATGCAAATGCAGAGGGAAGCAGTAGTCATCCGTTATTCAAACAGGTTATGCAAATAATTTTTCTTTGGAAATCCGGTGAAAAGGAAAAACCAAACAGCGTTGCTGGTTTCATTTTTGGGCCAGCTTTGCTTGGTCCATTTGGCTGCTCTGGGCAGTGTGTGTCCCCTTGGCCCCTGAGCTGTAGCAGGTTAAGAAGTCCCTGCCCCTCACTGCTGCTTGTCATCCTACAGCTGAGATGGGCTCAGCTTTCTGGGTTATGTGATGAGTGGTTGAAGCAGACCAGTGCTTGGAAAGTCTTGTAGTCAGCTCTGATGCTTGGCAGAGCGTGGTAACTTCTCGACCTGCTTTGGTGCAGACATCCAGGAGGACATCTGGGCACAGCTTCCCTCTCCTGCACTGCTTCTCCTCACCCCTGACTGCTCCATGGGGTCAGTGCTTGAGCTGATGGGGCTCTGAGAAACACCTGCCTGCTCCTACAGGCCAGTTCCCTACTCCACAGGGTGTGTGCAGCACTAAATCATTTGCTAACCTGTGTGATTTACTACCTGGGCACCAGGTGAAACAGCTCTGGGGCTCTGTACCTCCAGGGTCAAACTCCCAGCTGAGCAGGCAGTCTGAGCCCCCATGGAGGTGACAAGTGTTCAGGTTCTGACCTGGTGTTTTCCTGCTCCCCTGCCTGGGGTGATTTCTCCATGGGGTCATTCTTTGCTCAGACAGTGGCAAGGCCACTGGAGGCCTGTGCAGTGGGGCTTGTGTGTGTCATGGTGCCTGTTCTGAAGTGGAGAGCCCCTTATTTTAACTGCTGGCGGAAGGGAGTCGTGTGGTAAGAGCTCTGCAGAGCCTTTCCTGTGTTGACAGGGATCTATTCTGTGCAGAGCTGGGCCCTGCTGTCCTGCACACCTTGGTGGTGGTGGGCCCTGATGCCCTTGGGCTGCCTGGCCCTGGCAGTGAATGGCTGCAAGCAGCTGGAAAACTGTCCTCTTTGCATGAAACCCACCTTTTCCAACAAATCAGGATTTCTAGGAGAAGGCCTGCCTTGGAAGGTCCCCAGTTGTGCATTTGTGTGTTTAGTTTAAAGGACTTGCATTTCCTTAGTTGGTGGGTGGTTCAGTGGAGACTGCAGAATCCTAGAATAGTTTGGGTTGGAGATCATCCAGTTCCACCCCCTGCCTGGGCAGGGACACCTTCCACTAGCCCAGGTTGCTCCAAGCCCTGTCCAACCTGGCCTTGGATACTTCCAGAGATGGGGCAGCCACAGCTTCTCTGGAAATTCTATTCTAGCCCCTCACCACCCTCACAGGGTAGAATTTCTTCCATATATGTATTCCATCTGGCCAAAAATTGCCCTTCTCCAGCTGAGCATGCACACAACACAGAGCATGTAAAACACAGGCTTCTCAAGTGCTAAAAAACTCAGATGCTTTCCTACTGTGACCCAGATGATACTGTAAAATTTTGAATTACAGTTGCTAAATGTAGGACTGGGTTGGAGGAAACTCAAACTGTGTTTCACTGTGAATTTCATCTGATGGCGTATCTGGGAAGTTTGGGAAGCTGAGAATTGGGTTTTCCTTTCAGAAGAAGCCTTGCTGTCGGAGCAGAGATCGCACACAGGCGATCACAGCAGTGCTGCTGCCAACTATTTTCACCAGCAGTTCCTAAAAAAAGGATATATTTGGAGGATGTTGGATTCTGTGAGGTCAGAACTGCACGCTATGGGTGTGGAGGTGAGCTCTGCAGTAATGCTTTCAGAAGAATGAGGGTTTTTATTATATTTTGATTTCTTTTTCAATTGAATTTGGAGAAGTGAATCCTTTTAAGAGGCTGGGGACTGACAGCTCTTGCTCCTGTCCAGTGGGTGCTGCAGGGAAGATGCTGCTGGCAGAACGTCAGTGCCAGGAATCTACAGGCTCTTGTACTTGGTAGCGTGTGAGTGGACATTGCTTTAAATCCCCTGCCTAAAATCCATCATTCTCTGGGCTTTTGTGCCAGAGCAGAGGGGACAGCACAGTCTGAGTGCTGCTGTAGCCCAGTGAGTGTAGCTGTGGGCACTCCAGACTATTTTCAGACATGGAGAGACTTAAAGCAATTGCCTGCTCTTGAAAGACTGCTCCGGGCCTTGACTGTGGATGCAGTGAAAGGAGGTGTTTTGTCCTGTAGAAACAAGGACATGACTTCTTTCCCATTAAGCACAAGATCATCTTAAAATCCGAAGCCTGAGGTTCCCCCCGCTGGTGTTTGTGGAGCTCTTTTGCAGTCACGCGAATGAGCGGGAAGGACTTCTGAAAGCCCCCTGAACATCCTTGCAGAAGTTTTAACTTATGTCTGACTTTGCTCTGCACTTCTCCTGTGTGCAGGCTTTGAGGACAGGCCTGGGTTTGTTCCATGGCCTGAATTTCCCTCCCCAAGCCTGATGATGTATTTGAGATGTGCTTCTCCCGTGCCGGTGTGAGCGGTACCTCACACGAGGTCTGTGTCCCTTTGGGGTGCTGTGTGTGAGGGGCAGCACAGCTCTGCCCAGAGGGATCTGCAGGGCTGCTCACCTGAGAACCCACAGTTTGGGTGACCTGGCTGCTCCCAAATAGCACCCAGGGCTGTGGGCTGCCTACCTGCCTTTCATGGGAAGCCTGCCAGATGGGACAGCCTGTGCTGGTCTTTCCTCCTGACATATTTCTCTCTTAGTAAAAGCTGTAATTGGATCCCTTCATGCAACTGAGCACAGGCAAAGGGACATCCCTCCTCCCTGCCCTGTTCTGTTGGGCCCACAGTGCCCAGCAGACCCCAGTGCAGAGATCTTCAGGTGAGAGATTAGTGGGCTGAGACACTCCAGTGTGTATTTGGAAGCATTGTATTGTCTTTAAGAGCCATTCCATAGCAAGGCTCGTGGCTTAGGGCAGAGCTGCTGCACCCAAGCAGGTTTGCACAGCACCAGCCTTGATGTTGCTGGACCTGCAGTGTAGAAAACCAAACCTGGATGGTGAGAGAAGGCACCCAGTGTGCAGCCACACACAGCAGAAGCAGATGCTCTTCCTCTGAGCCAGATCAGTTACAGCTGCTCAGCCCAGCACTGAAATCAGCTCTTGGATCTTTGACTTCAAGTAATAAAATCAAAAGGGAAACACTCTTGATTTCCTGGTTTCTCTTTCCTAGCTGAGAGTTCTGCTGTAAGGGACTTTGTCTAATGGTTTCACATCTCATTTAGCTCGAAGTGATGCTCATGGGTGTGATGGGGAAAGGAGAGGGAACTGCTGGATTCCAGGACCGAGCCTGCCCTGGGCACTGCTTCCTGTTACCAGCTTTGCTTTTTCTTTGTGCTCTTATGTCTCTCCTCTTTGCACTTAGGAGGGGTCAAACTTGCATGAAGGATCAAGCAGGGAATCGCCCTTCCAGGAGCCAGTGGTGGGAAGATTCCCTGTCCAGTGTCAGTGCAGGTATCCATGGGCCCAATTGCTGCAGAGCTGCAGGAAGCCAGGAATGTAACTGGGTATCAGTAGGGATAAGTAAGCATCAGATCCACGAGTAGCTTTTGAATGGGATGATCCAAGTGTAACCACCAGTTCTGAAGCCCCTGTTCTACGTGGGGCAGGAGGAGCAGAGCTTGTGTCAGCAGGGCTCTCCCAGCTCTTGTCTTGTTTCCACTAGAACCGTGTCTGCCATTGGAGCACGTGGTCACTACTGTGCTGGCACAGAAGGGCACAGAATTACAGAGAAATAAGGGTGTTACTTTATGCATTTCTTCACCCCAGTAACCTTCCTGCCCTCTGTGTTGCTGGGGGAAGTGGTTTTCACTAGAATTCAGTGTGTGTTTTTGGTATGCTCTGACATGTGAGGTTTCTGTTTGGGAGTCAGATGGAGCCTGGCTCCAGTCCTGAGGGAGCACACAGCACAGAGGTGCTTCCTGGCTTCTCCCCAGCACCAGTGTTGCTTTTCATTTGGCTGCATATCCTCAAGGGGACACTTTTCCAGGGAGACTTTCAGCTGAGGGTGATGTGATAGCCCTGTTCTTCCATTAGGTCATTAGTGACCGTTAGTGTTTCTGTTCTGGCTGCCTTGGGGAGATCCAGGAAAGTGCCTGACTGCTTCCTGGCTGTGGGAAACCACTGCTTCTCCGAGTGTGAGGTCATATCAGATTCCTTAGTCATCTCCTGATGCACTGGGAATGCCACCTCATTTGCATGGCTGAAGCCTTTTGTCCCATTAATATTAGCTGGTTTTCATTTTGGTACCAAACTGCTTCCCTGGGGATATAACATTCCAGTCCCATCTCCAGCTGCAGCCCTTGGCTCTTCTTCCCACCACTGTTTTTAATGGCCTTGTCCCACTGAACCATCACCTGGGCTGCAGGAGCCTGGAGCTGGTTCATGGGAGACCACAGGGAGAATGAGGCAGAGCAGGCACTGAACAAACAGACGTGGGTGTATTTATATATGACCTTGGAAAATAAGACAGCCCTTGGCATCCCATCCCAGTCCCTCAGATGTCAGGTATTTTGGGGGCTGGGTGTTATTTCTGAAGCACTGGTCCATGTTTCATGCAGACATATCCACAGGGGAGTGAGGGGGCCATGCCATAAATCCCACAGTGCCCTTGAACTCTTAGCTTTGCTTCTCTTGGACCCCTCTTGCCTCTCTGAAAGTGCCACATATTTCCACTTCACACATTCAGTTGCTTCCAGTAGTGATCTACACAGGGATGGGGACTTTGGACGAAATTTTCCTGCCATTGGAGAACTTTAGTCCAAAAGTGGATTTCTGGGGCTTGGCTACTCTGTGCTTGGAAGGGCAGGTGAGGACAAACGTGTTGTCCAAAGCAGTTCTCAGTGTCACTCTCACCTTGTAATGCCTGTGCAATAACAAATATTCCCTGTTTTTCCAGGGAAGGGAATGAACCTGGGGATTCTATGAAGATCACCTACCATGAGCTGCTGCACAAAGTCTGTCAGTTCGCCAACGTCCTCCGCAGCCAAGGTATGGGTGAAGCAACAGGAGCAGTGGGTACTGGGAAGGCATTTGACCAGGAGTTTGGAGGTTGGGTTCACTTTTTGATTAATTGCCAGTCTGTTGAGTAATTCTCATCAGTTTGCTCTGCAATGCAATGCAGCTCTGGCTCTGTTGGTGAAAATGGATCGATGCTGGTCACGTTGGCTGTACAAGGAAGAAATCCATGCTCAAAACTTCCTGCTCTGGGCTTTTCCAACAAGCAGTGGGCACTGGTTACTTTCCTGCTTCCTTCAAGGAGGCAGATGAAAAACATGGAGCGTTCATTGCCGTGATCTCTCAAGAGCCATAGGGCTTGAAAGGCAAAACCTGAGGCTGGTGCAGCCCTAACTCCAGCTGGACTTTCATTGTGTGCATATAAATGTGGAATTAAAATCATGAATTTCTCTCTACATCCTGTTCTTTTGACATGTGATGTGTTCATTTTGACAAATGCCATGTTCATTTTCCCTCTGTAGGTGTGAAAAAAGGAGACCGGATTTCCATCTACATGCCAATGATCCTGGAGCTGGTCATAGCCATGCTTGCCTGTGCCAGGATTGGAGCTCTGCACTCTGTTGTGGTAGGAACAAGCTCTTGGTGCTGAGCTCTGGGGGGAGCAGCTCTTGTTTTTGGGAGAGGAGCTGGAAAGATGAGTTTGATCCATGAGATGAACGGAACCTAAATTAAAATGCTGCTGTTTCCTTGCATTAACTGTGGAATGAGCTCCTTTAGCTTTCTCCATCAGCACCTGGTGGGATTGTTTGCCTTGGCTGAACTGCACAGCAGCTGTTGGGTTTTTGGGGTGGGTTTTTTGTGTGCCCTTGCTGACCTTGCTGTGTGATCCCCGGCAGTTCGCAGGTTTCTCCGCGGACTCTCTTTGCGAGCGGATCCTCGACTGTGGTTGTTCTCTCCTCATCACGGCAGGTAAAACAGGCATCTGTGCATCTCCATCGCTGTTCCCTCTCTGAAAGGGCTTTATTTAAAAGCCAGTTGCACTTGGGAATGGGAAAGGCGGGGCAGTGCCTCAGCTGAGCCTCTCAGGGTGAATTACTGCTTCCCACTCTGAACGCCCAGTGAAGCCTCTAAACAGCCCTCCCAGTTGGTCCTGTAAAGCCTGATGTCACCAGCTGCTAATAACTTGTTTCTAAACACTCCTCCTCCGTGCTCCTCCTCAAAAGCAGCCAGATGTTTGCAAGATGTATCATGAGGCAATCCTGATATAAAAAATTCCCACCCTCCCCGATTTTAAGGACGTTTCTGCTCCAACTCCCAGCCTCGTAAAGCAAGGGATCAAGAACGTGGCAGTGGTTGCAAGTAAGGCCACAGCATTTCCCCAGCTGTTTTTTGCAACAGTGCAAAAAACAGTGGTTTTATTAATTTCCATGGCATGGAAAGGACCCATGAAACTGCAATCTGTGTTCTGGCTGTGTTGGATTATTTCCCACAGAATATTCCCAAGAGATTTGTCTGGTCAAACCGGGACCTCTCCCAGGGAAGGAATTTCACTGTTTCTTTTGGCATCTGTTTCTCTGGGCTAAGAGGGTGCGTTGGGAAAGCTTTCCCAGCAGCTGCCTGTCAGCTTTCCTTCCCTCCAGTGCAGGAGCTCTGCTCTGCCCTCCTGAAGCTGCTCGTTGCTCCAGCTGTTCCCTTGGCTGGGAAGCCAAGGCTGGGAAGCCCCTCTGATGTTTTCCTCACCACTTTGCAGATGCTTTTTATCGAGGGGACAAACTGGTCAACCTGAAGCAGATTGCAGATGAAGCCATCCGGAAATGCAAAGACAAGTAAGTTTGGATCCCCTTGTAAGAAAGGCATTGCTGCTGGAATCTGCTCCTGTTTACAAATGGAAGGGGAAGTTTTCAGGTTCAGGCACAAACTGTCATCAGATGTTAGGGAAATAATCACAGTGAAATGATTTTGGTGAGCTCACGGACGCAGCATCTGAGACTGAATGTGGGTTTGTGTGTTAGATCAGACATGAAAATTCAGGGCAGACAGTCTGCATGTTAGAAATTCAAACTCTTTAAAAGCCTTTAAAACTCTGAAACTTGAAAATTGTAAGTTTATATGTCTGTAAAAGGTTCTTGGGAGGACAGAAGTGATCTTGAAGCTGGGAATTAATTAGTGGAGGCTGTGTTGATGCCCTGACAGGGCTGAAGGGAAATAAGATCATTCTGTTAGTATTTTGTAGGCTGCGTTGGCCCTCATAAGGGGACAAACACCCACTCTTTTCCTTGATGTATAATCAGGCTTTGAAAGCCTTTCCTCCCTCTGAATCAGGCAGTTGGTCATGCCTAGGGATGGGAGCAGCCTCCTGATGCCTCCTGGGTGCTGTGGGAGGTCATCTTCATGGTCACAGGCAAGCAAATTGGGATTTATAAGGAATTTCCCCAGCAGTGGCCTGGGAGAAGGACTTGTGGGATCCCCACTTTCTTCACAGGAATCACACCCAAGGAACCCCCACTGAGCTGTGCACAGACCATTCCTGTTCTCTGAACTCTGTTTCTGTGGCTGGTGTCCTTGGAATTCCATGGAGTTTGCATGGCAGCACATGCTGTAGCTCAGCAAAAGCAGCTCCAGGCCCCTGCTCTGCTCCAGTGCTGCCTGTGAATCCCAGGAAGGGCCAGCTCAGCCCCTGAACAGCCTGATCTCACAGCTCCTGCCTTTTCCAGGGGATTCCCTTTGAAAAAGTGCATCGTGGTGAAGCACCTGGGGAGGGAAGAGGTGGCAGTGGATGGGACCTGCAGCAAGTCTCCCCCTCTCAAGAGGCTGTGTCAGGATGTACAGGTACGTTCCTGGGGGGATGAGAGGGGAAGCTGGATTGCTGTGGGCCTGACCCAGCAAATAAATTGGTGCAAAACCACTGCAGTGATTCCCTGGATGCTCCTGTTCTGACTCCTGTCCCTGTTTCCTCCCCTCCTTGCTGTCATTGTGTTGTGAGTGGTCTGAAAAATGATTCCTTTGCCCCTTACCAAGGTCTTCTCCCTGCTACTTCCTTTAACACCATCACAAGCTGCCAGCCTGCAGGACCCCTGGGCACAGGGGTACATCCTCCAAAGGACAAGGACAAGATGCCTGTTTTCCTCTGCCCAGTAAAGGACTTTTCCTTCCCAGCCCTGTATCTGTCTCCCCTTTTGTGCAAAGACCAGGTGCTGTCCTGCACTGGAGCTGTGACAGTGGAAGCAGGAGAGGAAAAACCAGGAGGTCTGTGCTTGTGGTGTGGGTTCAGCAGAGCCCCCTGCCATGACAGCAGTCCTGCTCTGAGAACAGTGCAGTGTGTGCAGGGCACAGTGACTGTGTCAGCTCTGGGGCTGGGGCTTGCCCTTGGCACTGAAACCAGATGGAAGCATGTGGGCCAGAGGAGTGTAGGGAGGTGAGGGTGGAAGGAGGAGGTGGTGGTGTGGAGCTGTGGCTGCCTACTGAGCTCCTGAGGCTGCCCAGCACCCACCTGCTGCCTTTACCTGCTTCCAAGGCAGGTTGTTTTTGGCTCCCTCACAGCTCTGTGTCTTGCAGTGGTCTCTTCTATCCATCTGTGTTTGGTGATTATTTGCACTGAGTTATCCCCAGGCTGCTGGCTCAGAAATGGGTTGTATTTGGGGGGATATTTGAGCTTTGGGCTCTGCTTTCAGAAGGGATGGTCTGTGCACATCCCTGGAAGAAGGAAGTCCAGCAGATTCTCTGTCTTTGAGTTAGTTTTCCTTGTTCAGCTGTGTTAATTTTATTGGAGTGTTGCTTGGTGTTTGCCAGTGCCTTGGCCTCCTCTGCCCCTTGTCCTGTGAGGGCAGGGTGGATGTGAAGGAATGGAAAATCTGGACCAGACCAGCCTTCCTGTGTGAGGTTTCCCTGGTTGGGTGGTGGCAGGGAAGCCTGTCCCTGTGCTGGTTCCTGTAGATGAGTTGAGGTTCTTGTGCAGAATGTCCCAGGAGAGACTGAAGGAGGTTCTCTTACCCTTTGGCTCTTGCTGCTCTACTTGTTCAAGCACTTTCTTAAATATTATTTCCCTTGTGGATGCATCTTTACCATGTCCTTGGCATGTGTAAGGATGCTGGATGCTGGCTCCGTGCCTCTGTTCCCAGCTGTGCAGGGGGTGGTCTCGGGGACCTGCCCTGGAGGCAGCAGGTACCCAGGGGAAGTGGTGGAAGTGGGCAGGCTTTTGCTCCAGAGGGCATCTCCTGGCCTGGCCCTGGATCTGAGCGTTTTCCAGCCTGCCAGGATGGTTTCCCAGCACGCAGGCCTGTGGGCTTCCAGCTCCCTGCCTGCAAAGCCCGGTGTGGATCCTCCTCTTCCCGCCTTTCACTCCCTCTTTGTGGATTTTTAACAGGAAAAAAAGACTGAGAGTTCACAGAGACTCCATCCCAAGGTATTTACACACAGCACTGCCTTCCTCTTCTTGGCACCTCCCCTCTGCTTCCCCTCCAGCTCCCCACCTCCCTAACTGCTCTGGCTGCAGGGCCACACGTGCCTTCCTAACCTGGGATAGCAGGTGCATGGTAGTGACAGATCCCACCCGCTGCTTGCTGGAGCTGCCCACGGTGTGGGGGTGAATGCAGTGCCACCAACTGCTGCCAGGAGCAAATCCACATCCAGAACCCCCCAGGGGCAGGTCAGCGAGCCGAGGGGGGAATGCAGAGCCACTGGGATGCACTGTCGGGGTGAGGGTGGAGGACGCTCTGCCTTTCCAAAGCAGCTCTTGGAATGCACTTTGGGGTGAGCCTGGCAGGGATCACCTGCAGCTTCCTGGCCACAGGCAGCAAACCTGGAGCTCCAGAGCCAGCCTGTGGGCTCTGCCTGCCTCATCCAAGGAGCTGTGGCCTCAGGACGCCGGAGCAGGCAGGCAGAGGCAGGCCTGGCCTCAGGGCTGTGCCGTGGGTCTGACCTCCTCATGGGGCAGAGGAAGCTGAGTGTTCCTCTCCTTGAAGGAGAAGTGGAAGAGGCAACTGTTGGATGGGCTGGTGTGAGCCTGCCTTGGGCTCATTTACCTGGTGCCTTGCTGATGGGACAGACTTGTGGAAACGCTTCCCCAGGTAAAGGCAGGAGCCCTGGGGATCCATGAAAGCTTTCCAGGTGGGCTCAGTTGTGCCAAGCTGTCGAGCAGCTGGTGTCCCTGCACCTGTGTGCAGCAGCTGCATACTGG
The DNA here is from genome assembly GCF_025592945.1 of Manacus candei. Lineage (NCBI taxonomy): Eukaryota > Metazoa > Chordata > Aves > Passeriformes > Pipridae > Manacus > Manacus candei. The sequence goes on along the minus strand of NW_026138105.1, from coordinate 3,632,427 downwards.
GCTGTGGGGACCCAGTGCCCAAATGGCACATGAACATCTTTAGGGCTGCAGAGAGACCCTGTGGCTGCTCTTTGTGCCTCTGCACCCAGTTGAGGGAGCTGTGGGAGCTCCGACTCTGCAAGGAGGGCACATGCAAGTACCTGCCCTTGCAGAGATGTGGGAAGTGGAGGCCTGAGCTCAGGCTGGGGAGTGTTGCCTGCTCAGTTGCCCGCCAGGCTGCTCTGAGGAAAGGTGAGAAGGCCAGGGAGAGTTAAGTCTTGCCCTGAACTGTGCCACCCTGCAGAGGTGGGCAGGCAGCACAACCCTTGGGGTGACCTCTGCCCATCAACCACAAGCACTGGTGGCTCTGTCATCTTCAGGCAGCCAGTGCTGGGTGGCTCTGCACTGGAGCAGTCGCTTCTTATCAGGGTAATTACCTTAAAATGCAGAGAACAGGCTTTTTTGGGTCTGCAGGGCCAGGCAGTGTGAGCCCACCGTGTCCCCGTTTGTCTTGGGCCGAGCTGCCATGGGGGTCCCTGCAGGGTGAGTGGGACAGGTGGCTGTGTGGCTGTGCTTGCTGCTTCGCTGTGGGGCCGGGGCAGCCCCAGAGGGCAGGAGGAGCCTGGTTTGGGGAGAGCCCAGAGCAGCTGCTGCTGCCGGGCCTCTCCTGGTGCTGCTGCTGCCCAGAGGGATCCGTCACCGTGACCTGTGGTTTGGACACTGTGCTTCAGGTCTTGCAACCAGACTGTGTTTAAAGGTTTTCCTCATGGCTGTGGGCTGAGAAAAGGAGCTTCTGGAGTGGGACTGTGGCCCTGATGCATGGTTTGCATCAGGCTGTGCTGTGAACATCCCTCTCGATGGCCCACGAGCAGGGCAAGGTTGGGGCTGCACTCCTTGTCCTCCTCTCTTGCTTTTGGGCAAGCATGTTTCTAATCTCCTGCTTTCCTCAGACTCCCTGGGACCCAGCTGTGGACATGTGGTGGCACGAGCTGATGGGCAGTGCCAGCACCGAGTGTGAGCCCGAGTGGTGCGATGCCGAGGACGAGCTCTTCATCCTCTACACGAGCGGCTCCACCGGGAAACCCAAGGTGTGTTCCCAGCTCCCTGCCGTGGCACAGGCTGGACCACAGTAACACCTCGCCTGGGGAAATGGTGAGGGTCACGGGGGGAGGCCCCAGTAGGAAGAGGAGCCACAGATGTCTTGGGGAAGAGGCTGTGCTGGTCATTCCTGCTCAGCTGCTCTTGGAGCTCGGTGATGCTCAGCTTGGCCTGGGAGGGCTCAGGCTCAGGTGGGAGCTCTCCCTGACTCTTATGTGCCTTCTCCTCACAGGGTGTGCTGCACACTGTGGGTGGATACATGATTTTTGTTGCCACCTCCTTTAAGTACGTGTTTGATTACCAACCCGAGGATGTGTACTGGTGCACGGCCGACATCGGATGGATCACGGGCCACTCCTACCTCACCTACGGACCCCTGGCAAACGGGGCAACCAGTGTGTTAGTAAGTGCTGGGTGCTGCCACTCCAGCAGAGTGCAGGTGGTGGTGCTGGAGCTGCATCCCTGCATTGCTCTGTGATGGTGTGCAGGGCCCTGGGCTCTGGGAGGGAGGCTGGTCACTGCTCAGGGAGTGAGTTTGTGTGTTGTTTTTGGGTGGTTAATTTTTCAAATGCTCCCCTGCTTCTTTCCCTTAAAAGTACAAGCCTTGTGTGCCAGTGGAGCCAGGGCTGCTGGGGGTTAATGCAAAAGCTGGATCAGGGAGTGATGCTTTCCCTGCTGATGCTGATTTGACAACCTGTTTTTTAAGTCCTGTGTCTGCCTCTCCCTTAGCAGTGTAACTTGCATATAGATCAGGGAGCCAGAGACCTGTGCCTAACAATCCCTAGGGAAATGCAAGCAGCAAAACCACTGGTTTTTTGGTGGAAGGCCTTTTTGGGGTTCTTGGTACTTTGGGGTTGTGGCTCTGTCACTGTGTTTGGACCTCTCACCCTTTCCCATGTGGGCATTTGTGCTGGTGGGACTGTGTCACAGTGGTGGCCACCCAAGTGTTGCCAGGGGTGTCAGGGGACCTCTGCTAGGACATTCTGAGGGGGGGTGTGATGCCAAATCCGTCCCAAGGAAGCAGTAAGGGGGGTCCCCGACCTTGGCTGGTTTCAGTGTGTGCTGCCCCTGCCATTCCTATGGGCATTCATGCCAGGGTCCAGCTGCAGTTTGGCTCCTCCTGCTTGGGGGGGTGCTGCAGGTGGGGAGCAGTGAGGAACAGCTGTGTCACTGCCCTGTGTCCTCTCAGTTTGAAGGTGTCCCCACCTACCCGGACGTCGGGCGAATGTGGAGCATCGTTGACAAGTACAAGGTGACCAAGTTCTACACAGCACCCACGGCCATCCGGCTGCTGATGAAGTACGGGGAGGAGCCAGTCAAAAAGTGAGTCCCAGTGGCACAGGGCCTGGCTCTGGCTGTGCCACAGCAGAGCTGACTGGGAGATGCCAAAATAACCAATCTCCTTTTGTCCCCCGTGGAAAAGAGCTGAGAAGGCCCAAATACATTTTGGGTAGGCCAAGGGTTCCTGCAGGCTCTGCTGTGCAGTGAGCTCACAGCTGCTGCTCTCCGTGGCCTGCTGAGCCCCTGCCAGCCCCTCCTCTCTGCAGGCACAGCAGGAAGTCCCTGAAGGTGCTGGGGACTGTGGGTGAGCCCATCAACCCCGAGGCCTGGCTGTGGTACTACCGCGTGGTGGGAGAGGAGAGGTGTCCCATCATGGACACCTTCTGGCAGACAGAGACGGTGAGTCCTCACTGGGGGGTCCCTGCCACCTCTCCCTCCCTCGTGCTCCCCACAGGGTCTCTTTGCAGGTTTGCCAGAGTGGGTTTTTTGGGCTGTGGGGAACAGTTTGGCTTGCCTGGGAGACTCTGGTGTGGCCTGCAAGTGGTGGCTCCACTTCTCTTCCTTTCCTGAACCTCAAACAGGCTCCAAGGGGAGACCTTCCCCTCCAAAGGGTCTCTCCCAAGGTCTGCTCTGGACCCTGCTCTCCTCCCCCTCTTTTTCTCCTGTAGCAGCTCCAAAGCTTTGTGCCCAGAAAAAGGCTCTGTGTCCCCTGCCATATCCCTTCCAAGGCCCCATCCCCACCCCTGCCAACCAGCCTGTGCCTGACTGGGATGTGATGTGACCAAGCTGATGCTGACAGCTGTGGGACAGGCTGGCAGGGCCCACACTCACTTGGTTTTGCATCCCTTTGCAGGGAGGCCACATGCTGACACCCCTTCCTGCTGCCACCCCCATGAAGCCAGGCTCTGCTGTGAGTACTTGTGTTCTCCTCCCCAGGGGCAGGGAGGGCTCCCCAGGAGCCTCAACAAGGCCCTGTCTGTACCATGGCTGGGTGGTTGCAGCCTGCCAGGAGGGTGGTGGGACTGTGGTACACGTGGGGAGGTAACCACAACCCAAAATCCCAGGCCTGGCCCCTTGCACTCACAGGCTCCGTGTACCACAGCCTCTCCAAAGCTGCCCTTGCCCTGCCTCCCACTCCCTCTGGTTCACAGGGGTCTGATGTGTGGGCTCACCTCCATGTCTCCTTGTTCCTCCATTGCAGTCATTCCCCTTCTTTGGTGTGGTTCCTGCCATCTTGAGCGAGTCGGGGGAAGAGCTGGAAGGAGAGGCAGAAGGCTACCTGGTAAGGAAGGGCTCATCTTCCCCACCCTCCCTTTGTACTTCCCTTTTTGCCCAGGGAAGGGGTAGAGTCACCATCCCTGGAAGTGTCCAAAAAACATGTGGATGTGGCACTTGAGGGCATGGTTTAGTGGAGAACATGGAGGTGGTGGGTTGACAGTTGGACTTGATGATCCTAAAGGTCTTTTCCAACCTTAATGATTATCCACTAATTCTGTGTCCACACGAGGGGCTCCAGTGGGTGGTGAGAACTCCTCCCAATGCCATAAGTGGTTGGGAGCTTTTAGAAACTGTTCAGTTGATCACTAAATGCACTTGTGGGCAAGGCAGGAGGACGGGAACACCTCAGCCAAGCTCCTTCCCCCTTGCCAGGCCTGGCAAGACTTTCCCAGTGGATCAGCCCTGGACAGCAGGTGTCAGAGTGCTGCTCCCTGGCATCTCTCTCACCGTGGTGCAGACCTGGGGGGTTGGTTTGGCTCTCAGGGCCCCAGGTGTGTGTTTTCCCCTCCAGGTGTTCAAGCAGCCCTGGCCGGGGATCATGCGCTCGCTGTACAGGAAGCACCAGCACTTCGAAACCATCTACTTCAAGAAGTTCCCCGGGTACTACGTGACAGGAGACGGTGAGATGGTCCACATGTGTGGCCACAGGGGCCAGCAATTGAGACCTTGCCATGTCCTGCCCTCAGAGTCCCTTATCAGTTGCTCCAAGGGCTGGCACTGCTGCCTCACGCTGTCGTTTCTGCCTATTGTTAGGTTGCAGGAGAGATAAAGATGGTTATTACTGGATCACGGGGCGAATTGATGACATGTTGAATGTTTCTGGTAAGCAGGAGTTTTGTCTTCAGTGGGGAGCAGTGTGCTTTCTGACACCTTGCTGTGTGTGGGGGGCACTTGTGCATCTGTTTGTGACACTGGTTACAAAAGCTGCCTGGTTTATGGGGGATGCTTCTGCATCCATGACTCTGCCCAGCAGGTGATTTCAGGGACAGGCGAGGCTGTGACTTGGTGAGTTTCTGCACCATTTCCCCTGGAGACAATGCACTGGAGGGAAGGCACCTTCTGTAACCAGCCACAGTACCTCTGTGCTGAAGGATTTAGGGCCACAGGGGTTGGGCAGGACCATGTGGTCCCTAATGCAGCCTGCTGCTCCATGGAGGGCTAACCTCAAAGCTGGATCAGTGTCTTGGAGCTGTGTCTACAGAGGTGGAGATTCTCCCACCTCCCTTGACTGAGTCTTTGAGATTCAGCTGCTTCTCAGCCCATCATTTTCCACACACTGTATTTAATGGCTCCCTCCTTCCATTCCTGGAGGCTGTAGCCTACAGGTGTGTCCTGCCAGCTCTGAGAAGGTGCTGTACTTGTCCCTGGGTCAAACCTGATCCTTTCATCTGATCAGCAGTGCTTGATCCTGCACCAGCTGATCACTCTGGGAGCTGACCACCTTCCTGTGACAGCAGTGCCAGGGTGGGGTGTCAGAGCACAGGAACAGGAGCAGAGCTGTACAGGAGTGAGTTGTGGCCCTATCCCAGAATGTGGAGTGTCATCCCAGCTCCCCACAGCGATGAGCTGGAGCCTGGACTCTGCAGATCCAGTCTCTGCACCTCCCACCTGACCATGTGGGCAGGTCTCCTCTTGCCCAATCCAGCTCCTCCTCATCTTGTGCTTTGTTTAATCCCATGGCTGTGACCTGTCCATGATCTGTTAAAGGAAGAAGCCTAAAGGTGGGAGGGGAGCAGCCAGGGGACATGTCCTTGCTCTGCAGGCGAGTGATACCTCGCAGCTTTTCGAGCACTGCTGGAACGAGTTTCTCCCTCCAACTGCTGTCTGTTCTCAAGGAAATCAAACTGATGCTCTCAAACCTGTAGTTCAGGGCCTTTTCCACCTGCAGACCTCTTCCTGCAGGTCAGTAAAGCACTGCCTCCCCTTGCTTCCAGGCCACTTGCTGAGCACGGCGGAGGTGGAGTCGGCCCTGCTGGAGCACAGGGCTGTGGCAGAGGCTGCGGTGGTCAGTCACCCCCACCCCCTGAAGGGAGAGTGCCTCTACTGCTTTGTGACCCTGAGGGAAGGCCATGAGTTCACCCAGAACCTGATGGATGAGCTGAAAAAACAGGGTAACAACAGCCAAATATTTGGGAGGCTGGGCAGGGGGTGGAGGTATAAGGGCTTGGGTGCTGCAGGAGGGTGTGTGTGGTCTGGGGAATGCAGCGGGGACAACTGTGACAAGGTGCCCCCTTGATTAGAGAGCACGGCTGGCCAAGACTAAAATTAGTTCTCCCAGCCTTTGGCTGCTCATGTGGTGCCCTCTGTGCCTCGTGGGAGGTGGCAGCCCTGTGAGGGACTGGGGTGCTCAGCAGGCTTTTGTTTGCAGCAGCGCTCTCTGGTGCAGGGCTCCCTCTGGCACACTGGGACTTGCTGTGGGGATCCTTGGGTTGCTTTGGGGTGGTGCTCTGGGTGTTTGTGCTCCGGTCTCAAGGGAGCTCTTGCATTGCCACAGCAAACTGCAGCATTTAATACACAAAATGGACCCGTGGCAGCTTCTTCTCTGTGGGAACCCAACAGCAAATCAGTCGTTGCTCTATTAAAATACTCACAGTGGTTGGTGTAACCATTGTAGAGGTCTCTGGAAGATGGAGGGAATGAAAGTGGGAAGATGTGCTTATGGCCCTGCTGGCATTGCAGGTCTTGCAGCCCTGTCCCACAGTGCAGAGGCTCCAGTGCAGCAGCCCTGAGCACTGCCCTGCCAGGTGCCCCCAGAGCTGGGCTCGCTGTGTCTTAACCTGGCCATCCTGACTGGAGAGGATGTGTGGTATCTCCTCATCCCTACAGTGAAAATATCCTTTTTTTTTTTGCAGTCAGAGAAAAAATTGGACCGATAGCAACACCTGATTACATCCAGTATGCCCCCAGCCTGCCCAAAACCCGCTCAGGTAAGGGGCCAGTGGTGGTGCTGGGCGGGGGGGCTGGACAGTTCCTGCCAGTGTAAGGACATCAGTCCTACACTGCTTGTCCAGGGCCACTCAAATTAGGGGGGGAAGGAACCTCAGTGCAGGTCTTGGTACTCCCCACTCCTGCTAAGGATGCTGGAGAGATCCTGACTCCTGAGGAAAGGGACTTGTTGTATGGGCAGATAGTGACAGGAGAAGGGGTGATGGTTTTACACTGGTGGAAGGCAGTTGTAGATAAGATGGATATAAGGAAGAAGCTCTTCCCTGGGAGGGTGGGGAGGCCCTGGCACAGGTTGCCCAGAGAAGCTGTGGCTGCCCCTGGATCCCTGGAAGTGTCCAAGGCCAGGTTGGAGGGGGCTTGAAGCAACCTGGTCTATGGAAGGTGTCCCTGCCCATGGTAGGGGGTGGAACTGGATGATCTTTAAGGTCCCTTCCAACCCAAACCATTCAATGACTCTGATCCCTGCTTCCCTCTCATGGCTGTTGTTCCAGGGAAGATCACCAGACGGATATTAAGGAAGATTGCCAAAAACGACCAAGACCTGGGGGACATCTCCACCTTGGCAGACCCGGGCATCATAAAACATCTCTTTGACAGCAGGTGTGACACGAAGCAGTAGCAGCAGGGCCTGTCCCTGCTGAGCAGGACTGTGGCAGCAGCAGCAGCAGTGTCCTGATGAGCAGGTCCCTCAAACAACCGCTGCCTGCCCGGGAAGGGAACCTGCACCTCTTGAATTGAATGTACCAACGTCTGGGACGGGGAGATCTGGCCCTGGAGAGGCCGTGTCCATGCCCTGCAGGAGGGTGTCTGTCGTGTTCCCCATGGATATCAGACATCTGGGGTTCAGCACAGAGGGACTCACCCCCCTCCCTTTTTGCAGCACCTCATTCTTGATTTTAATTTAATTTTTTGGGGGCGGTAGAAGATGTTAATTAATTATGTAATTGAGGGACCCTGGCACCTTGTGCACAGTGGGAAGGAACTTCGGGGCTGGAGGGGAATGGTGCTGGAGTTGCTCGATGCAGGCAGGCCAGGGAGGTGCATCTGCCACTGCCCACACACCTGCTAAGCTTCCCCTTCTCCCTGGGGTGCTGCAAACTGCGGGAGCACTGAGAACACTCTCACATCATCACTGCACAGCTCAGCTTGTCTTGCACCCACTGCCCAAGCCTGCTGCCAGCAGAGGTCCTGGGGCCTGGAGTGGGGCAAGGCTTGAGGGACCTCTGGGCTTTAAACAGGTTTTAGAGCAATTTGATACCAAGATCTGCTGCTTCCTACCTGTGTGGTGCCAGCTGGAGTGTTTTCCCCAATCCAGGGTCTGTCACTGGCCATGGGCACTACAGGGAGCCACGCAGGGGAAAAGCCTTGGTGTGATGTGCTCCATGGAGCACGGTTTCCACCTGCCCTGCTGCCACCACCTCACAGCTGGATGCTCCCTTTGCTTCCTGGGGGAGGATTGGGGGTTGTTACACCAAAGGATGGTGGGGAAGCAGCCATGCAGAGGCACCTTTCCCATGGCAGGTGACCCAGGTAGGCACCACTGATAGAGCAGAGAAGCCAAGGCAGGCAGGGCTGTGCGAGTCCCACCTTTCCTCATCAGGAAAAAACAGTGGGAGATGTTCATAGTTAGTGTTTGCTCAAATCTGACACAGCTTTATGATGCTGAGAGCTAAAGACCCCCACCCCTCTTGCCCAGGAGCCTGACCACCACCAGGGTACTGCCAAAGCCATCCTTCCTCCCATGAAGGACATTGAACTCCGGCCAGGGCTGAGCTGGGGCCGATACCTCCTTTGCAATGTCTCTGTGAAAACTGCATGTGAACCATTTGATTTTGCACTTAAACCAAAGGAGAAATGGGCTTTAAAACTTGCTGCAGCTGCTGTTTTGGTGAGAGCCAGTGTAACAGGCTTTACCTGCAACCTGAGCTGACTTGGGGCTGGGGAGGAGGAGGCAGCTGCCTCTGGGGTGGGGGGCTCAGGGCAGGTGTTGCTGGGCTGTCAGCCAAGTCCCAAGTCTCATTCCCTACCTGCTGCTCTCACTGGCACAGCACCCTGGGTGCCTGCTGGTGTCCCACGTGCCCCCACAGCTCTGTACCACTGGATTGTGCCACCTCGGTGACAAGGATTCCCACATCCTCGCTGCTCCTCTGTTACCTTTTTGTCAGCTATGTAATTTTTGGCTGGAAAACAGTGAGAATTTCATGCAAAATGAAATAAAATTCAAGAAAACAAAATGGAAACAGGCTTAGAGTGTGTGTGGGTTGAGTCTGGGGGAGACAAGGGGTGCTCAGTGCTGTTGGAGTGGCTGTGCCATAACCAGGGTTGGCTTTTGGGGATGGGGAGAGGCAGGTTCCTGCCAGCAGGATGCTTTTCTATGGACTGGGATTTACAGGCTGTGAACAGCTGTTGGGGCAAGGGCAGAAGCTCTGGTCCCCACCCAGGCACAGCCAATGGATCTCTGCACACCTGGCCAGGTGAGCACCTGGGTTCAGACAAACCTGGCACAAACAGCATGGTCAGATTGCACATTCCTTTTAATCTCTGGCTGGGGGTAATCAACCCCCCCAAAAACCCCCAGGAATCCCAGGATCAGGCACAACAGGGCTGTTCCCCAGGTGACTGATGGGTGATTGATGCCATGAGCCCGGCAGGGCTGTCCCTCAGCACATCCATTCTCCAGGAATTCTGGCTCTGTGCTGCTTCTCTGTCACTGACAGACTGGGCTCTTCACTGCCAGAAAGGTGCAGCTTTTAGGGCTGAGGAGGAAGAGGAGCTGAAGGAAGAGGCAAAACACCTTGAGCAGGAGAGCCCACACTCCTCCCTGTCCCTCCACTGCTGTGCTGTTCCCATTGATCCATGAAACCTGGAGGGAGATATCTGTCTGCTGGTGCTGGTCCCACAGTAAGGTGCTGGAGCTGTGCCTGCCCAGCCTCTCCTGCAATTCTTTGGCTTCCTTGCCACAGAGCTCCCAGTCTCAGCCTGCCCCACATCCCAGCAGGACTATTTCCAAGGTCAGGGCTCCCTGGGAAGATGATTTTGCAGTGGGATGTGCTGGCACAAGCCTGGGGGGACTCAGGGTTTAATAATGTGCTGGCTGTGACACAAGGCTCCAATTCACCATCCCCTTGGGATCTGCCACCACTGCTGAGGGATCCTGTGGAGATCTGTTGGACAGGGCTGCAGGAGGCAGTGGGAGCAGATGCAGCCCTGGACTCCGCACTGCTGCCTGCCTTGTGTGGCACTGCTTGAGATGAGCACCCAGTCCAACAAAACTGGAGTTGGGCAAAGCAAAAGCAAAAAAAAGCAAGCAAAAGGCCCTTGGGCAAATTGCCCAGGGCAGCTGTCCCTTGTGCAGGAACCCTGAGGATCCTCAGGCACAGGGAAAAGTAAGAATCGAGCAGCAGCAGCACAGCAAGGGCTGGAGGGGCCATGGCATGTGGAGCTGGACTCTCCTGTCTAACCTGGAAAGCACTGAGGCACTGTGTGAAGATGAAGGCTGTTACTCGTCCATCCACCTTTCTCCTCTTGTTCCCTAGGGTTTGTGTGTCTCCATCAAGGAGCACAGAAGTGGGAGCAACACAAAGGCCTGTTGTGGCACCTCACCCTTTGCTGTACACACCCCAGCCCCCAGGGGACACCCAGACCAAGGCAGGCCCAGGAGCTCACAGCTGGGCAGTGCATGGGGCAGGGTCCCCTGGGCAGGCAGAGCAAGGGAACCCCTTATCCCTGGAGGGGGAATCACAGAGAAGCTGGTGCTGGCACACAGGACCTTGGAGCAGTTGTGTCCACACAGTCCTTCCTCACAGCCCCGGGCACAACAGACCTTGGCAAGTGCACCCTACGGAGAAATCCCTGTGGGAGTTGAGCTCTTCAGGCAGCAGGTGAGGAGGGTGGGTGGGGCACAGCTCCTCACACCAGGTAGGGAGTGTCCAGCACGGCCACCCCGGCGGCCACCCCGCCGTCCGCGTGCTGGATGGCTTTGGTGCGCAGGAGGTGCCCGGCGGCCTCGTTCAGCACCATCTCCTGGCCCTGCCTGCAAAGGAAAGGGAGATCAGTCCCTGCAGAGCACAGAGATCCTGGCACTTATCCTGCACAGTGCCTTGGCTCCACTGGCCATTCTGGTTGGATTTGCACACAGACAGTGTCAGGGTCTGAACGCCCCCAGAGTGCCCTTGTTCCTCAAACTGTACGAGAAGGACTTGAACGCTATGGGAACCTTTCTCTGGGTCTGTGAGGGTTTTACACAAAAGCAGCAGCTATTTAGGGTTGAACATGACCCCGTTCAGACATTTCAGAGATCACCAGGGCTTCCTGGGGCTGCATCCAGAACCTGGGAAGCTCTCCCAGGAGTCAGGGATGAGACACGCTGGCTCCACGTGGCCGTTACAGCCGTGACTGCCAGCACAGGCGCTGTGGTCTTTCAACAACTCGTTTGGCAGCAAGTTCAGAGCAGCAGTTCAGTGTTTGAACACGTGCTCAGAGAGCTCTGCCAGGGGCACAGACTGAACAGTCACGCCTGTCCCCTGCACTTACAGCTCCCCAGACATCCTTCCTGCTGCTGTGCTCAGAGAGGAAAACCAGGGAACCACCCCCAGACCACGAGCACGTTCCTCACCTGACATAGACACCGAAGATACCGAGCTCGGAGATGCATTCAGACACTTGCAGGGGACTGTGAGCCCTCAGCAAGTAATTCAGTGCTGGCTGGGGTTTGATCTTATCCATCAAGATGTAGGAGGTTCTCTCAGGGCTGTCTTTGATCTTCTCCAGAACCTGCCTGAGCTCTTCACCATAGAGGTTGTTCCCTGACAACAAAACCAGCACATCAAGCACTTCCCAGCCCAGCAGAAGCCACTGCCCCCAGTTTTGTGGCCCAGCAGCCCAAATGACCCAGCCTTTGCCTCCCCAGGTGCTGCCTGGGCTCCTCACACCCAGCACTGGGGCCTCAGGAGTTGCTCCAGGAGTGGCACTACCTTACTGCCATGACTAATCCCCATGGCTACGAGTAGCCACAAGCCACCCCACCTTTTATCCCTCAGCCCAGGACCAGGAGCCAGCACAGAGCTCCTGCCTCTGCTGGGTACAGCACAAACCACAGTGCAGAGCCCCAGGGGCCCAGCCCAGCTCGTACCTCCACCTTCTCGCTGCGGCTTCAGCACGAACCGTTCGGGGTCAGCGATGGCTGCAGCAGCTATCTTGTCACCCTCTTCACCCTGGAAAGAAAGGATGGAAACAGAGTGGACATCAGGAAGAATTCCTTCATGGAAAGGGGCTGCCAAACATTGGAAGGGGCTGCCCAGGGAGGTGGTGGAGTCCCCATCCCTGGAGGTGTCCAAGTAATGACTGGCTGTGGCACTCAGTGCTCTGGGCTGGGGGACAAGGTGGGGATCAGGCACAGGTTGGACCTGATGACCTTGGAGGTCTTTTCCAACCTAAATGATTCTGGGATTTTTGAACAGCAAAGCACCAGGGAGCAGCAGGGGCTCCTCGAGAGGCCCCTCTCAGCAGGATCAACAGGGATCTACCAGGACCACAGCAAACCCCCTCACCTCCTGAACCAAAGAGCAACATCACACAGGCCAAGCACACGTCTGCATGTCCATTCCCGACCCAGCCCTGCTCTCACTCACCTCATCCAGGGAATAGAGTCCAGCAAAGGTGGCTCTCATCCGAGCCACAGCCTCGGGGTGGCCGGGCAGCAGCTTCTCCAGCGTCCCCGGGCGGCTCAGCTCCTGCTGCACCTTCTTGGTGCCCGCCAGCTGGGTGGCAATGTCAGGGCACTTCACCGCCCGCGACCGCTCCAGCAGCACCCGCGCCGCCCAGTTCTGGGGCACAACCAGAGCAACCCCCCCATCAGGAAAAACACAACACTAAAGGTCTGCTCTGCTCTTTTCTGTTCAGTTATCAACACAGGATTTGTCTGCTCCCTCCCTGCTGGCAGGGATGGATGGGTGGGAGCAGCACTCTGGAGACAAGCAGGCATGGATTTCACACCACCCCTGGGAACAGCAGAGCCAGGTTAATCGGCTGCCTTTGCCAGTTCTCCCTCCCCAGCTTGTCCAGTGCTGCCACCTCCAGACAACAGCAAGATCTGTTTTGTATCATTATTACCTGCAGCCTCATAGTGCTGAGAGAGCACAGAGAGTGGTCTGTAATCAAGTCCAAACCCTTTAAGCAGGTGCCAATACCCATACTGTACAGCATCAATTCAGTGCTGCACTAAGAGAGATTAAGTGGTGATTGGAAAAGAAGACACCCATTTTTCTTACTGCCTGGGTCACCCAATGCTCCCTGGAGTCACAGCTCCCCAGTGCTCTCAGCCACCCTGGGCAGGACTGACCCCTCTCTGCACAGGGCAGAGACCCCTGGGATCAGAGGGCATTTCAAACTCCCAGTGGGTGATTCCCCAAGCAGGACGGTGGGCACTGACCTGCTGGTCGTAGGTCTGTGGCACGTAGCCCTCCCTGTAGTACACCACTGCGACCTCCTGGCCGTCTCTGGAACAGAAACCAGCAGTGTTCACAGGGCCAGGCCAGGCCCTGCCCAATCCCCAGCACCACGGGGTCAGACACGCAGAATGTTGCAGCTTTTGCCCCTTCTCCTTGGCCCCCAGGCTGTTGTGCTCCTGGCTGAGGACTGTAAGCCCTGTCACCTCTGCACTGAGCCCCAGCTGGGTTGGCCTGTCCTGAGACACGGGAGGTGATACCTGGCCTGTGCTCTAACCAAAGGCTCAATAATTCTGACATCCAGCCCAGCAGGGAGGCAGGAACCTCATTTTCTAAAAGTTTTTGCCACTTGTAACCAGGTTTGGGAGACTCACCTTGGAGAGAAGGAGGCTCAGGGGGGCTTTCTGGCTCTGCAACTCCCTGACAGGAGGGGGGAGCCGAAAAGGTCAGGCTCTGCTCCCAGGGAACAAGGGACAGGAGGAGAGGAAATGGCCCCAAGTTGTGCCAGGGGAAGTTTAGGCTGGATATGAGGGAAAATTTACTCACTGGAAGGGTGGCCAAGCAGTGGCTCAGGTTGCCCAGGGCAGTGATGGAGGGATTTAAAGTGTGGATGTGGCACTTGGGGTCATGGTTTGGTGGTGCTGGGTTAAAGGTTAGACTCGATCTTAGAGGCCTTTTCCTTGACTCTTGAAGTTGGGAGGGAACAGGATCCTTCTCTGGTGGCACAGGCAGGACCTCAACTCGACAACCTGAGAAGCACCAAAGCCCCTGCCAGGGCTGGGCTGTCAGCACAGCTGGAGCACCACAGCCCCCAGCTTTGGCCACACAAACTGTGCACGGGGTCAGGAAGCTGCTGGGGAACTGCAGAGGAATCCAGCACTGAGAGGGGAGGGTGCCTGGGAGGAAGTACCCGGGATACACTTTCCCCTCAATTATCCAGCCCTGACAAATGTATTCATTAATCAAACACAGAACAGACATCAAAGGTCAAACCAGCCTAACTACAGAAAAAATATATGCATTAAACCATGTCTTCCTTCAGGCTTGTACAGCTCCAAGCACATTACCTGGAAACAGGACAAATGTCACACTTGGGACCAACTCTCAACCTCACTCTTGGGACCAACCAGCACTCAAAGAGTCTGTGACCTGCACGTCCTGGTCTCCACAGGGAGTGGGCAAGACACTGAGTGAGTTCAATCCCAAGAGATCCCAAAAGGACATGGAATGCTTCCTCCTCCAGCACTAACAGCCCAGCCCAGCTCCTCCTGTCAGAGCATCACGTGAGCAGTAAACAGGAAATGGCTCTGTGGAAGCCTCTGAAACAGCCAGGGCTGTTCACAGCAGGTATATGTGAAGGAGGTAAAGATCCCACAGAGAAGTGGAGGCTGTGGCCTGAGGGAGGGAAATTAAGTTTTGTGTATGCAAAATCTCACCACCCTGAAAACAAAACCATGTCAGCTCCAAGAGGAAACAGCACCCTGGAGCACGGAGGAGAACTGCTGCCTCAGACAGTCACTGTTTGTACTCAAGACACACCACTAGGTTTGGCTGAGAATTCCCACTCCCACGTGCCCAGGAATGCGCACCTTGGCTCATACTCACATATACAGCCTCCTGCTGCCATCCAGGGACCCCTTCTCAAACACGTCCCGGAACCGCCGCCGGATCACACGGATGTTCCTGGGAACAGAGCAGTGGGACAGTCAGCAGGATGGGCAGAGTTCCTTGAGCTGGAAGTCACAGATGGACAAGGAGGATCTGTAGGTTCTTTCACAAATAACCCCAGGCTTCGGACTATGGAGCCACAGGGATCCTGCAGCCCAGGACAGTCCCTGTTTAGGGACCCATCCTATGTTTCCTGCCTTGAGGGAAACACCAAGATCAGGCAGCAGTTTTCTCTGCTTCCCTTTCCTAAAACTGAACCTTTTCCACCCCAGGGAAATTCAATCCTTACCTGTTCCACAGCTCATTTTCTACACATCGCTGATCAAAAATGTTCCTCTGGATTTCCTCCACCAGAAACATCACCACAGCACTGCAGGAGATACCAGGGGCACCATTAAACCCACAAACCCTCCACATGCATCCAGGATCACCAGCTTTTTCATCACTGTGATCCAGGCTTCCTGCACTGCTCCTGCTCTCTCCTTACCTTTGGGAACCGTAGAGCTCCCAGGCTTTGGCAATTCCCAAGGCCAGTCCCTTTGATGGGTTGTTGGGCAGCAGGCGTGACGCCTCCTTAGTCTTTCCCAGCACTTTCAACACCAGCCTTTGGAATAAAAAAAAGCTGTAAATGCCATGACAGCCCCAGTTGGACCAAGGGAGCAGAGTTTGGAGAGCACATGAGGACAGGGAGTGCAGCAGCCCATGCAGTGCAGCTGCAGCAGTGCCAGAGGGGTCCCTTACCCGTGGACATCGGCCGTGCGGGAGGTGAGGCCCCCAAAACTGGCAGCAATGGTGTTTATTTCTATCTGCTTCAGAGCTGCTGTGCCATCCAGCCCACAGTCAAACATGTAATCAGAGCGGTTGATGCCTAAAAACACAGTCTGAAAAGAGGGGAGGGGTGGTGGGGTCTCCTGTTGCCTTTAACTGCAAAACCCTTTGACGACCTCACTTCAAAATCCTCCCAGGCCAGATCCAGTCATAGAGTCAAAGAACGGTTTGGGTTGGAAAGGATCTTAAAAACCATCTAATTCCAACCCCCTGCCATGGGCAGGGACACCTTCCACTATCCCAGGTAGCTCCAAGCCTCGTTCAACCTGGCCTTGGACACTTCCAGGGATCCAGGGGCAGCCACAGCTTCTCTGGGCAACCTGTGCCAGGGCCTCATCACCCTCACAGGGAAGAGTTTTTTCCTAATACCTCATCTAAACCTACTCTCTGTCAGTTTGAATCCATTCCCTCTTGTCCTGTCACCTTCATTTGGATAAAAACCTCTGCAAGTCATGCCCGTGGGTGCTCTGCCCCTTGCCCAGGACCCAGAGCCCTCCCAGTGCTCCAGAGGAGTTCCCAACACTCGGGAGAGTAAAGGAGCTTCTGGTGTAGGTCCTGACAGGACACATGTCCCTGCACACTCCCAAGGTTCCCAGAGGACAAACCACATCAAATCCTCCCACTCCAGGTGTGACTGTTTCCAGTGGCACCAACCAAAGGGCACAACTCAAACAGGGCAAGGTCCTGAGCTCACAGGCTGTGACGAGACAGAGAGTGACCAGCCTGGCTCAGAGCCCAGCAATGCCACCTCAGTGCCAAGGGGAACAGACCACCAGGATCCCCTGCCCAGGTACCTGAGCCAAGCCTTCCTCCAGAACTTGCATGTAGATTCTGAAGAGTTGAGCTGTGAAGTCATCGACCTTGATGGTGCTGGAGGGAAACACAGACCAGATCAGTTCCCTGATGCTGCCACAGAGGAACGAGAAAATTAATTCTTCTCCAGAAAAAAAAACCCTTAGTGGGGATACTCTGCAGCACAAGGAGCAGGGCTGGGGCTCAAGAAACCTGCTACAGTACTGTGAAACATCTCCCCATGAATGCACAGTGCAAACCCACACACAAACCCAGTCTGCCCAGCACAGCCACTCCACAGAAGGCCTCACCTCACAAAAGGCAGAGGTGACTCACTGGCAGGGCAGGGATGGGACAAGCAAAGGCAAAGAAACACAGCAGAATTCTGCAGCCACAGGCAGGAACCACAAGTCTCCCTGTGCCTGCACACAATAGTTCAGAGAAGCTTCTCGAGCTTCATCCAGTTCCCCCTGTCCTGTCAGGCTGCAAATCCCTGCCCTGCTAGAGTAGGTCTGGCTTTTCCTCAGGGTCCCAAATCCCTGAGCTACTTGAGCAGCACCTCCAGGGAGCTGCCCTGGCACAGGGCAACACCTGAGCACACACAGCCACAGGTGCTGCATTCCTTAACCACAGGTACAAACCTGCCCCCACAAGCTCTGGCTGCAGCCAGCTCTGGAACAGGCACAAGCATTGAAACAGCTTCAAAGGCTTTAACAAAACAAAAGGATGTTGCAAAACAGCCTTCTTTGCTCTGTCCCAGTGCCAGAGAGCCTGCAGCACCCATGGACAGGCAGCACACAGCAGGCAGCAGGAAGGGGGGTGAGATTTGTGAAAGCCCTACAGTTATGGGGGAAACAGCCAGGGTCACTTCAGCCCATGGCAACAGCCACAGATAAATCCAGCAGAGTCCAGGATCCAGAGCTCAACAGCCCCCCAGCAGCCAGAGTTTGTGGGTGGGTAAGCAGGGGACACAGAGTGACTGATCAGAGGTCTGTGTGGGGACAAGGACACCTCATCCTCATAACTGTGGGCAGGCAGAGCTGCTGGTTATGGGACATAAGACTAAAAGAGACTTCTGAATCCAAGACTCAAAGATTCCAGTGATTTACATTTAAGGCCCGGGGGGCCAACAAGCTCACAAGCCTGACACACTGGCAACATTGAAGATCATTGCAGGGAGTCAGCTCTTGGCCAGATGTCCCAAGTTTTGAGGCTCAAGGAGACCTCCAAGCACACGGACTTGCTGGGAATTAATCTTAGGAAAAATAATGCAACAAAGGAGGCAACTTCTGCTGAGGACAGGAGTGCTCACCTCAGCCTGTGGGACGCGAACGGATGGAAGGCAGGAATGCCCCAAAGGTGATAAATGCTTGGCATTTAAAATGTTCCCTTAAAATGCAACGTGCAAAAACGTTACCTGGCCAGAGTTTGCTCCAGGAATTCTTTGTTTTGACTGATGGCATCCACCAGCAGGTTGAAATCCTGCTGGACAGCGTAGGCCTGTTCAAACAAGGCCCGTGGCACCGCGGACGGGAGCAGCGTGAAGGGCGCGTAATTCACCACCTGCACACGGGGAGGGAGCAGAGCACTCAGGCCTGGGCAGCTGCAGAGGGGATCAAGAGGTGCCTCTCCTGCTTGTCTGAAAGCAGCTTCTCCAGAGCTTCTCAGGCTGAGTGCTTCCCCCTGAAGGATGCCCTGTTTCCACCCAAACTGGAGGGCAGCGTCTCCAGAACAGCTCAGTGTCAGAGAAAAGGGGAATTTGTCAGTCCTGGGTTCTGGCCATCAGAGTCACTTCCTCTGATCCCTGCTCAGACTCAGGGGTGACTCCGGACTCCTGGCTCAGCCCACAGCTCAGGCACAGGGCCACCCTCAAAGTCAAAATATCATACCAGAGAGAAGCTCCCAGTTCACCTGGATTCTACATGAAGCAAGGGATACTGGCAGTGTGTTCAGCCTCTCCTCTCAGGCTTCCTCTTCCTCTCACCCTTCAAAATCCCCCAGAGCCCTGACCTGACAATGGGATTGACATCAGGGAGCAGCTCTGAGGTGCTGGAGCAGGTCCAGAGAAGAGCAACAAGGGTGGTGAAGGGACTGGAGCACAAGTCCTATGAGGAGAGGCTGAGGGAGCTGGGGGTGTTGAGCCTGGAGAAGAGGAGGCTCAGGGGAGACCTCCTCACTCTCTACAACTCCCTGACAAGAGGGTGTAGCCAGGTGGGGGTTGGTCTCTTCTCCCAGGCAATGATCAGCAAGACAAGAGGGCTGGGTCTTCAGCTGTGCCAGGGGAGGTTTAGGTCGGATATTAGGAAGAAATTCTTTACAGAGAGGGTAACCAGCCATTGGAATGGGCTGCCCAGGGAAGTGGTGGATTCTCCATCCCTGGAGGTTTTCAAGATAAGACTGGGTGTGGCATTAGTGCCATGGTCTAGCAACCATGGTGGTAATGGATCAAGGGTTGGACTTGATGATCTCCGAGGTCCCTTCCAACCCAGCTGATTCTACAATTCAATGACCTCCCTCCTCATACCTCTGCCAGCTGCCTGCTTGTCCCCAGGCTCCTCAGGGACCCATCCCCAACACTGCCCCACTCCTTTTGCACAGGGATACTTCTTCCACTGAGACCTCTCCAACAGATAGAGCCTCCCACCCCAGCCAGCTGCCAGGGATTCCCCACAGGTAAATCCCACACATCAGCCACCTCCATCCCTGCCACCTTGTCCCAGGTATGGGGCAAAGGCTGATTGCAGCTGGGAACACGCCGAAAGCAGAGGCCCCTCTGTGAGACTCTCCCGTGGTTCAAAGGTTCATATGGGTGGTGAGAGGCTGGGAGAGGGACGGACTGCCAACACCACAACCGGCAACTTCTTAAGCCTTCCCAGATCTGTCCCTCTCCTTGGAACAGGGGAGCTGTACTGGAAAAGGGGAGCAGGGTTGTCTCATGAGCGGGATGGGCAGTGAGCTGTGAGCTCCAGCCGGGAGCTGCTCCCTGCGAAGGGCTCGGGGACCCCCGGGCCGGGCAGTGCCCCGCACTCACATCCGAGCTGAGGGGCTGCTCCCCGGTCCGCATCAGCACCCCCGCCAGCAGCGCCGCGTCCACCGCCACCGCCGCCGCGTCCCGCACGGCCGCCGCGTCCCGCACCACGTCCCGCCAGGGCGAGGCCATGGCAGCGCTGCGGGGAGAGCGGGGTCACCGCCTGGCCGCACCGCCACGGCCCCCGAACCCTCCACCCTCGCTGACCCCTGACCCCTGGTCCTTCCCTGGCCCCCAGCACCCGACCCCCGGTGCCTGGCCCCTGGCCGACCCCCGCTCCCCACACCCCTCACTGTGCCCTGACCCCTGAACCCCCGCGGCCCCTGCCCTGTCCCCGGTCCCTGATCCCCGGCCTCCAGACCCTTCCTGTACCGTGACCCCCGACCACCATGAACCCTCGCCCCTCCTGGCGCCCCCGGCACCCCTCCGGTCCCCGGCCCCTCACTATGCCCCGACCCCCGATCCCACCCGGTCTCTCCCCGGCTCCCGATCCCTCACCCCCGGTCCCCAGCCCCCTCCCGTGCCCGGACCACCCCGAGCCCTCGCCCCTCACTGCCCCTTTGCCCCTCACTGCCCCTTTCCCCCTCACTCACCCGCTCCAGCCGCTCGCTGCCGGCCCCGCGGACCGCCACGTGATTCGACGGCCCGCCCCCCTCGCCCCGCCCCGATGTTGGATTGACAGAGCAGCGGACCAATCAGCGCGGGGGAGAAGCGCGCTCCTCGCGGGGCGACGAGCGCGGAAGGGGGGGGGCCACGGAACGCGCATGCGCCGCGGGCGCAGCCTGTGTGGTGACGTCATGTCGCGATGTCGTAACGTCACACCGTGACGTCAACTCGTGATGTCATGCGAACGGCGAGATCACTCCGGCTGGTGAAATCCGAGCTCTGCAACCAGGGGCTGCTCGGTGCCTGCAGAGGGCACAGCCCACGGGCGGCTGGGAGATTAAAGCCGTGGAGATGGTTGTACCCGATGGTCTCTGAGGGCCTTTGCAACATGAACAACTCTGTGGTTCCATGACACAGCTTAAGGTTAACTCGCTGTCATTTAGGCACTGGAGCTGTATCATCTCCTGCTTTTGCATGAGCTGAAATTCACCCCCTGTAGGCAGGGAAACACAGAGGAACTGCACCCCTGGCTTGGGAAATTAAAGGCATTGGAAATATCTTCCTGTTTTCCATTTTTTTAACCACTTCATCACCTACATCCCTTTGCTGCACTGCACCGACTGGACCTGGGAAGGGGCTGACTGGAGGTTCCTCCATGCAGGCCCCATCCCTGATGTCGTCTGTTGTTCTCAGAGGCTGTTCAGTGTTCCCAGGTGTCCCCAGGAATGTCCATGGCCATGTGTTGGGACTGGGAGGCACTCCCAGGTCCAGGGCAGTGTCTGGGGTGCCCTGAGGCTCAGTGCAAGATGGGATTTTTCTCCCACTTGAGCTGTGTATTTCCCTCCCTCTGCCGTGGTCCCTCAGGGGACAGGGTTGCTCTCTGCCCTTGTGTCTCACAAATCCAAGGCTGGGGCTCTTCTGGGCCTCAGTTGGGCACACCTGGGAAATCTCAGCTCTCACAACAGCCTCAATTATTTGTAGGACATTCCCAGCAATGGGGCTTGAAATGACAGTGTGGGACAGGGACAGGGTTATTTCTGTATAAGGAACAGAGAAAACTGATATGTAAATAAATCCAAACCCAATCAGGTCCTTTCCCCTTTTTTATTTAAATACACAAAGGAACTGTCAGTCCTAACTCGCTCTGCCCTTGAAGAAGTGTAATAAGATGAAAAACACTTTGTTGGTCACAACAAAACAACAATGTAACTGGAGAAAACAGATTTGTTGCCATCACCAGGCCATCATTTGTGTTCCTGCTGGAGTAACAGAATAACTTCAGCATTTCCATGGCTCATTATGATACAGCTGTGAGGATCCAACAAAAGTATTGGGGTTGGAGTTGGTTTGGGACCTGTGTTAGGAGGGTTTAAAAACATGGCTGGCTGGTGAGGAGAGGGGGTGTGATGCTTCTGTGCAGCCAAGAGAACAGCAGCTGGACACCAGCCCCAGATCTGCATCTCAACATGCCCCAGCCATGTGGCCTCTCAGCCCAGACCCCCCCCCGTGTCCTGGGCTCATCCCCAGCCCTGGGGGCAGCAGGGCAGGGGGGGTTCTGCCGCTCTGCTGCGCTCTCAGCAGACCCCAGCTGCAGCGCGGCCTCCAGCTCTGGGGTCCCCGACACAACAAGGCCAGGGAACTGCTGCAGCAAGGCCAGACCAGGCCACCAAGGGGCTAAGGGCACTCGAGCACCTCCCCTCTGCAGACAGGCTGGCAAAGTTGGGGCTCTTCAGCCTGGACAAGAGAAGGTTGTCTGGAGACCTGGCAGAAACCTTCCCCTGTGGGAAGGGACCTCCAAGGAATCCAGAGGGTGACTCTTGGTCAGCAACTGTAGTGACAAGACAAGGGAGAATGGGCTCAAACTGACAAACAAGAGGGTTAGAGCTGATGTTAGGAAAATAATGATTCCTGTGAGGGTGCCAGGGCCTGTGAGGATGCTATGCAAAGTAATACATACCTGAGGCCCTGGCAGGGGCTGTGCAGAGAGGCTGTGGATGCCCCATCCCTGGCAACATTCAAGGACCACTTGGATGGGGCCCTGAGCAACCTGGTCAGGTTGAAAAAAGATGATTTTTAGGGTCCCTCCCAAGTCAAACCATTCAAGGATTCCATCATTCCATGATCCCCATCCCCACTGCCGAGTGGCCCCACAACTCCTGTGACATCAGAGCTGCCAGAGCTGTGCCCGTGTTCCATGTGGAACTGCCAGGGCCCGGCGACGAGCACAACGCAGCCATTCCCCTGCTGACAGCGAACTGTGAGCAGCTCCCAGCGCACCCTCGACAGGTGATCTCTACAAGACTTGTCAGTCCTGGACTCTATCTACTCTCTGGAGCGCTGCAGCCATCCCAGCAGGATGGGCAACCTCCTCCCAGTGAAGGTACAGTGCCAACTCATGGAGGTGGGAAACCCCTGACTTCCAAGGAAGGCTGGAGCTCATTGGGGCTGGTGTGGGACAGGGACCCCTCTCTGAGGTTGTGCTCCCTTACACAGACTGCCAGAGATACCGAGGAAGAGATGGACGTGGATGTTGTGGTGGAGATGATGGAGGTGGACATCCAAGAGTTTGATGAAGAGATGGAAGTCGATGAGGTGGAGGAGATCGAGGAGATGGAGGTTGACCAGCAAGATGAGGAGGAGGACATGGTGCTGGGATGAGGACAGTCCCCCAGCAGCAGGACAGGCATGTACTGGCCATGCCCTGCCCCAGGGTCACCTGCTGGGTGTGCCAGGCTGGGGGCACAGGGAACACCCAGCAGGGCCCGACTGCACTGACCGTGCCCTTGCTTTTCTTCCAGGACTGACGGACCTGCCGGCCATGCAATCGGCCACCTGTACATATGTTATTCCCTTTTTTCTGTAAATATGTTTTACATTGTTCACTTTTTAGGAAGATTGTAGTTTGGATAGAAAAGATAGTTTAAGAAGTTAGATTTTTAATAAGAAGATAGTTTTTTGATAATAGTTTTTCTAAGAAGATAAGTTTCTTTTAAAGAAGATAAGGTTTTATTTAAGAAGATAGTTTTTTATTAAGATGATAGTTTTTTTAAGAAGATAAGGTTTCTTTTTAAGAAAATAGTTTTTTATTAAGAAGATTTTTTTTTATTTAGAAGATAGTTGTTTTTATTAAGAAGATATTTTTATTAAGAAGATTTTTTTTTTTTATTAAGAAGATAGTTGTTAATATTAAGACTGTTGTCATCAGGAAGACTCTTGCTTCTGTAAAGAAGAATACTGGATTTTTAAAAAAAATTTGGAAGAAGTCAATAAATTCTGTAGACGTGTATTATATGTTGTTAGTTTATTGTCCTTCTGTAAATACATGTCAAAGATTATTGTTGTTCCATGGGCCCTTAGAATGTGCCCTCTCAGCCCAGACCCCCCCGTGTCCTGGGCTCATCCCCAGCCCTGGGGGCAGCAGGGCAGGGGGGGTTCTGCCGCTCTGCTGCGCTCTCAGCAGACCCCAGCTGCAGTGCGGCCTCCAGCTCTGGGGTCCCCGACACAACAAGGCCAGGCAACTGCTGCAGCAAGGCCAGACCAGGCCACCAAGGGGCTCAGGGCACTCGAGCACCTCCCCTCTGCAGACAGGCTGGCAAAGTTGGGGCTCTTCAGCCTGGACAAGAGAAGGTTGTCTGGAGACCTGGCAGAAACCTTCCCGTGTGGGAAGGGGCCTCCAAGGAAGCCGGAGGGTGACTCTTGGTCAGCAACTGTAGTGACAGGACAAGGGGGAATGGGTTCAAACTGACAGACAAGAGGGTTAGAGTTGATGTTAGGAAACTGTTGTTTCCTGTGAGGGTGGTGAGGCCCTGGCAGGGGCTGTGCAGAGAGGCTGTGGATGCCCCATCCCTGGCAACATTCAAGGACCACTTGGACAGGACCCTGAGCAACCTGGTCAGGTTGGAATAAGATGATTTTAAGGTCCCTCCCAAGTCAAACCACTCAAGGATTCCATCATTCCATGATCCCCATCCCCACTGCCGAGTGGTCCCACAACTCCTGTGACATCACAGCTGCCAGAGCTGTGCCCGTGTTCCATGTGGAACTGCCAGGGCCCGGCGACGAGCACAACGCAGCCATTCCCCTGCTGACAGCGATCTGTGAGCAGCTCCCAGCGCACCCTCGTCAGGTGATCCCTGAGATACCAGTCAGTCCTGGACTCTCCCTTCTCTCTGGAGTTCAGCAGCCATCCCAGCAGGATGGGCAACCTCCTCCCAGTCAAGGTACAGTGCTAATACATGGAGGTGGGAAACCCCTGACTTCCAAGGAAGGCTGGAGCTCGGTGGGGCTGGTGTGGGACAGGGACCCCTCTCTGAGGTTGTGCTCCCTTACACAGACTGCTGGAGATACCGAGGAACAGATGGATGTGGATGTTGTGGTGGATGCAGAGGAGATGATGGAGGTGGACACCCAAGAGTTTGATGAAGAGATGGAAGTTGATGTGGTGGAGGAGATGGAGGAGATGGATGTCGACCAGCAAGATGAGGAGGAGGACATGGTGCTGGGATGAGGACAGTCCCCCAGCAGCACGACAGGCACGTACTGGCCATGCCCTGCCCCGGGGTCACCTGCTGGGTGTGCCAGGCTGGGGGCACAGGGAACACCCAGCAGGGCCCGACTGCACTGACCGTGCCCTTGCTTTTCTTCCAGGACTGACGGACCTGCCGGCCATGCAATCGGCCACCTGTACATATGTTTTTCATTTTTTTCTGTAAATACGTTTTATATTATTCACTTTTTAAGAAGACTGTAGTTTGGATAGAGAAAATAGATTAAGAAGATAGATTTTTAATAAGAAGATAGTTTTTTCATAAGACAATAGCTTTTTTAAGAAGATAAGTTTTCTTTTAAATAAGATAGATTTTTATTTAAGAAGATAGTTTTTTATGAAGATGATAGGTTTTTAAGAAGATAAGGTTTCTTTTTAAGAAGATAGTTTTTTTTTTAAGTAGATATTTTTATTTAGAAGATAGTTGTTTTTATTAAGAAGATATTTTTATTAAGAAGATAATTGTTTTTATTAAGAAGATGGTTGTTGATATTAAGACGGTTGTCATCAAGAAGACTGTCGTTTCTGTAAAGAAGAATGATGGGTTTATAACAAAATTAGGAAAATATCAATAAATTCTGTACACATGTCTTATATGTTGTAGTTTTGTTGTGCTTCTTTAAATACATTTCAAAGACTGTTGTTGTTCCATGGGCCCTTAGAATGTACCCTCTCAGCCCAGACCCCCCGGTCCCGTGTCCTGGGCTCATCCCCAGCCCTGGGGGCAGCAGGGCAGGGGGGGTTCTGCCGCTCTGCTGCGCTCTCAGCAGACCCCAGCTGCAGTGCGGCCTCCAGCTCTGGGGTCCCCGACACAACAAGGCCAGGCAACTGCTGCAGCAAGGCCACACCAGGCCACCAAGGGGCTCAGGGCACTCCAGCACCTCCCCTCTGCAAAGTTGGGGCTCTTCAGCCTGGACAAGAGAAGGTTGTGTGGAGACCTGGCAGAAACCTTCCCCTGTGGGAAGGGGCCTCCATGGAAGCCGGAGGGTGACTCTTGGTCAGCAACTGTAGTGACAAGAGAAGGGAGAATGGGTTCAAACTGACAGAGGGGAGGGTCAGACTTGATGTTAGGAAAATAATGATTCCTGTGAGGGTGGTGAGGCCCTGGCAGGGGCTGTGCAGAGAGGCTGTGGCTGCCCCATCCCTGGAAACATTCAAGGCCCACTTGGACAGGACCCTGAGCAACCTGGTCAGGTTGAAAAAACATGATTTTTAGGGTCCCTCCGAAGTCAAACCACTCAAGGATTCCATCATTCCATGATCCCCATCCCCACTGCTGAGCTTCCCTACAACTCCTGTGACATCAGAGCTGCCAGAGCTGTGCCTGTGTTCCATGTGGAACTGCCAGGGCCCGGCGACGAGCACAACGCAGCCATTCCCCTGCTGACAGCGAACTGTGAGCAGCTCCCAGGGAACGCTCGTCAAGTGATCCCTAAAAGACTTGTCAGTCCTGGACACTCTCTGCTGTCTGGAGCTCTGCAGCCATCCCAGCAGGATGGGCAACCTCCTCCCAGTCAAGGTATGGTGCCAAGCCATGCAGGTGGGAAACCCCTGACTTCCCAGGAAGGCTGGAGCTCAGTGGGGCTGGTGTGGGACAGGGACCCCTCTCTGAGGTTGTGCTCCCTTACACAGACTGCTGGAGATACCGAGGAACAGATGGATGTGGATGTTGTGGTGGAGATGATGGAGGTGGACATCCAAGAGTTGGAAGAAGAGATGGATGTTGATGTGGTGGAGGAGATCGAGGACATGGAGGTTGACCAGCAAGATGAGGAGGAGGACATGGTGCTGGGATGAGGACAGTCCCCCAGCAGCACGACAGGCACGTACTGGCCATGCCCTGCCCCGGGGTCACGTGCTGGGTGTGCCAGGCTGGGGGCACAGGGAACACCCAGCAGGGCCCGACTGCACTGACCGTGCCCTTGCTTTTCTTGCAGGACTGACGGACCTGCCAGCCATGCAATCAGCCACCTGTGCATATGTTTTTCATGTTTTTCTGTAAATATGTTTTATATTTTTGATTTTTTAAGAAGATTGTTGTTTATATAGAGAAGATAGTTTTAGAAGATAGATTTTTAAATAAGAAGATAGATTTTTAAGAAGATAGTTTTTTTTAGAAGATAAGTTTTCTTTTTAAGATAGTGTTTTATTAAGAAGATAGTTTTTTTATAGGATAGTTGTTTTTATTAAGAAGATATTTTTATTAAGAAGATGGTTGTTGATATTAAGACTGTTGTCATCAAGAAGACACTTGTTACTATAAAGAAGATTGCTGGATTTATTAAGAAAATTCTGAAAACATCAATAAATTCAGGATCCGTGTCTTATATGTTGTAGTTTTGTTGTGCTTCTGCAAATACATGTCAAAGATTATTGTTGTTCCATGGGCCCCTAGATTGTGCCCTCTCAGCCCAGACACCCCCCCCCCCGTGTCCTGGGCTCATCCCCAGCCCTGGGGGCAGCAGGGCAGGGGGGGTTCTGCCGCTCTGCTGCGCTCTCAGCAGACCCCAGCTGCAGTGCGGCCTCCAGCTCTGGGGTCCCCGACACAACAAGGCCAGGCAACTGCTGCAGCAAGGCCAGACCAGGCCACCAAGGGGCTCAGGGCACTCGAGCACCTCCCCTCTGCAGACAGGCTGGCAAAGTTGGGGCTCTTCAGCCTGGACAAGAGAAGGTTGTGTGGAGACCTGGCAGAAACCTTCCCCTGTGGGAAGGGGCCTCCAAGGAAGCCGGAGGGTGACTCTTGGTCAGCAACTGTAGTGACAGGACAAGGGAGAATGGGTTCAAACTGACAGAGGGGAGGGTCAGACTTGATGTTAGGAAAATAATGATTCCTGTGAGGGTGGTGAGGCCCTGGCAGGGGCTGTGCAGAGAGGCTGTGGCTGCCCCATCCCTGGCAACATTCAAGGACCACTTGGACGGGGTCCTGAGCAACCTGGTCAGGTTGGAATAAGATGATTTTAGGGTCCCTCCCAAGTCAAACCATTCAAGGATTCCATCATCCCATGATCCCCATCCCCACTGCTGAGTGGTCCCACAACTCCTGTGACATCACAGCTGCCAGAGCTGTGCCTGTGTTCCATGTGGAACTGCCAGGGCCCGGCGACGAGCACAACGCAGCCATTCCCCTGCTGACAGCGAGCCCTGAGCAGCTCCCAGCGCACCCTCGCCAGGTGATCCCCGAAAGACCCATCATTCCTGGACTCTCCCTGCTCTCTGGAGCTGAGCATCCATCCCAGCAGGATGTGCAGTCTTGTCCCAGTCAAGGTACGGTGCCATTCCATGGAGGTGGGCACCCCCAAGCTGCCTGGGTGGGCTGGAGCTCGGTGGGGCTGGTGTGGGACAGAGACCCCTCTCTGAGGTTGTGCTCCCTTACACAGACTGCCGGAGATACCGAGGAAAAGATGGAAGTTGACATGGAGATGGATATTGAGGAGAGTATGGAGGTGGATGTGGAAGATGATGATGAGATGGAGGTGGATATGAAGGAAGATGAAGTAGAAGACATGGAAGTGGATGAAGAGGACAAGGTGGAGGACATGGTGCTGGGATGAGGACAGTCCCCCAGCAGCAGAACAGGCACGTACTGGCCATGCCCTGCCCCGGGGTCACCTGCTGGGTGTGCCAGGCTGGGGGCACAGGGAACACCCAGCAGGGCCCGACTGCACTGACCGTGCCCTTGCTTTTCTTCCAGGACTGACGGACATGCCGGCCATGCAATCGGCCACCTGTACATATGTTTTTCATGTTTTTCTGTAAATATGTTTTATATTTTTGATTTCTTAAGAAGATTGTTGTTTATATAGAGAACATAGTTTAAGAAGATAGATTTTTAAATAAGAAGATAGTTTTTTTATAAGGTTTTTTTTTTAGAAGATAAGTTTTCTTTTTAAGATAGTGTTTTATTAAGAAGATAGTTTTTTATAGGATAGTTGTTTTTATTAAGAAGATATTTCTATTAAGAAGATGGTTGTTGATATTAAGACTGTTGTCATCAAGAAGACTGTCGTTTCTATAAAGAAGAATGCTGGATTTTTTAAGAAAATTCTGAAAACATCAATAAATTCAGGATCCGTGTTTTATATGTTGTAGTTTTGTTGTGCTTCTTTAAATACATTTGAAAGATTATTGTTGTTCCATGGGCCCTTCGATTATGCCCTCTCAGCCCAGACCCCCCCGTGCCCTGGGCTCATCCCCAGCCCTGGGGGCAGCAGGGCAGGGGGGGTTCTGCCGCTCTGCTGCGCTCTCAGCAGACCCCAGCTGCAGTGCGGCCTCCAGCTCTGGGGTCCCCGACACAACAAGGCCAGGCAACTGCTGCAGCAAGGCCAGACCAGGCCACCAAGGGGCTCAGGGCACTCGAGCACCTCCCCTCTGCAGACAGGCTGGCAAAGTTGGGGCTCTTCAGCCTGGACAAGAGAAGGTTGTGTGGAGACCTGGCAGAAACCTTCCCCTGTGGGAAGGGGCCTCCATGGAAGCCGGAGGGTGACTCTTGGTCAGCAACTGTAGTGACAAGAGAAGGGCTTCAAACTGACAGACAAGAGGGTTAGATTTGATGTTAGGAAACTGTTAGTTTTTGTGAGGGTGGTGAGGCCCTGGCAGGGGCTGTGCAGAGAGGCTGTGGCTGCCCCATCCCTGGCAACATTCAAGGACCACTTGGACGGGGCCCTGAGCAACCTGGTCAGGTTGGAATAAGATGATTTTAAGGTCCCTTTCTAGTCAAACCATTCAAGGATTCCATCATTCCATGGTCCTCATCCCCACTGCCGAGTGACTCCACAACTCCTGTGACATCAGAGCTGCCAGAGCTGTGCCCGTGTTCCATGTGGAACTGCCAGGGCCCGGCGACGAGCACAACGCAGCCATTCCCCTGCTGACAGCGAGCCCTGAGCAGCTCCCAGGGAACGCTCGACAGGTGATCTCTACAAGACTTGTCAGTCGTGGACTCTATCTACTGTCTGGAGCTCTGCAGCCATCCCAGCAGGATGGGCAACCTCCTCCCAGTCAAGGTACAGTGCCAACTCATGGAGGTGGGAAACCCCTGACTTCCAAGGAAGGCTGGAGCTCAGTGGGGCTGGTGTAGGACAGGGACCCCTCTCTGAGCTTGTGCTCCCTTACACAGACTGCTGGAGATACCATGGAAGAGATGGACGTGGATGTTGTGGGGGATACCGAGGAGAGGATGGAGGTGGACGTCCAAGAGTTTGATGAAGAGATGGAAGTTGATGTGGTGGAGGAGATGGAGGAGATGGAGGTTGACCAGCAAGATGAGGAGGAGGACATGGTGCTGGGATGAGGACAGTCCCCCAGCAGCACGACAGGCACGTACTGGCCATGCCCTGCCCCGGGGTCACCTGCTGGGTGTGCCAGGCTGGGGGCACAGGGAACACCCAGCAGGGCCCGACTGCACTGACCATGCCCTTGCTTTTCTTCCAGGACTGACGGACCTGCCGGCCATGGCATCGGCCATGCTGTACATAGTTTTTCATGTTTTTCTGTAAATATGTTTTACATTGTTCACTTTTTAAGAAGACTGTAGTTTGGATAGAGAAGATTGTTTAAGATGATAGATTTCTAATAAGAAGATAGTTTTTGATAATAGTTTTTCTAAGAAGATAAGTTTTCTTTTAAAGAAGATAAGGTTTTATTTAAGAAGATAGTTTTTTATGAAGATGATAGGTTTTTTAAGAAGATAAGGTTTCTTTTTAAGAAAATAGTTTTTTATTAAGGAGATTTTTTTTTATTTAGAAGATAGTTGTTTTTATTAAGAAGATTTTTTTTTTTATTAAGAAGATGGTTGTTAATATTAAGACCGTTGTCATCTAGCAGACTCTTGCATCTCTAAAGAAGAATACTGGATTTTTAAAAAAAATTTGGAAGAAGTCAATAAATTCTGCAGACGTGTCTTATATGTTGTCATTTTATTGTCCTTCTGTAAATACATGTCAAAGATTATTGTTGTTCCACGGGCCCTTAGAATGCGCCCTCTCAGCCCAGACCCCCCCGTGTCCTGGGCTCATCCCCAGCCCTGGGGGCAGCAGGGCAGGGGGGGTTCTGCCGCTCTGCTGCGCTCTCAGCAGACCCCAGCTGCAGTGCGGCCTCCAGCTCTGGGGTCCCCGACACAACAAGGCCAGGAACTGCTGCAGCAAGGCCACACCAGGCCACCAAAGGGGCTCAGGGCACTCGAGCACCTCCCCTCTGCAGACAGGCTGGCAAAGTTGGGGCTCTTCAGCCTGGAGAAGAGAAGGTTGTGTGGAGACCTGGCAGAAACCTTCCCCTGTGGGAAGGGGCCTCCAAGGAAGCCGGAGGGTGACTCTTGGTCAGCAACTGTAGTGACAGGACAAGGGAGAATGGGTTCAAACTGACAGAGGGGAGGGTTAGATTACATTTCATGTTCAGACAAAATTGCTTCCTGTGAGTGTGGTGAGGCCCTGGCAGGGGCTGTGCAGAGAGACTGTGGATGCCCCATCCCTGGAAACATTCAAGGCCCACTTGGACGGGACCCTGAGCAACCTGGTCAGGTTGGAATAAGATGATTTTAAGGTCCCTCCCAAGTCAAAGCATTCAAGGATTCCATCATTCCATGATCCCCATCCCCACTGCCGAGTGGTCCCACAACTCCTGTGACATCAGAGCTGCCAGAGCTGTGCCCGTGTTCCATGTGGAACTGCCAGGGCCCGGCGACGAGCACAACGCAGCCATTCCCCTGCTGACAGCGATCTGTGAGCAGCTCCCAGTGCATCCTTGTCAGGTGATCCCTGAGATACCAGTCAGTCCTGGACTCTCCCTGCTCTCTGGAGCGCTGCAGCCATCCCAGCAGGATGGGCAACCTCCTCCCAGTGAAGGTACAGTGCCAATCCATGGAGGTAGGAAACCCCTGACTTCCAAGGAAGGCTGGAGCTCGGTGGGGCTGGTGTGGGACAGGGACCCCTCTCTGAGGTTGTGCTCCCTTACGCAGATTGCTGGAGATACTGAGGAAAAGATGGACGTGGATGTTGTGGTGGAGATGATGGAGGTGGACATCCAAGAGTTTGTAGAAGAGATGGAGGTCGATGTGGTGGAGGAGATCGAAGAGATGGATGTCGACCAGCAAGATGAGGAGGAGGACATGGTGCTGGGATGAGGACAGTCCCCCAGCAGCACGACAGGCACGTACTGGCCATGCCCTGCCCCGGGGTCACCTGCTGGGTGTGCCAGGCTGGGGGCACAGGGAACACCCAGCAGGGCCCGACTGCACTGACCGTGCCCTTGCTTTTCTTCCAGGACTGACGGACCTGCCGGCCATGCAATCGGCCATGCTGTACATAGTTTTTCATGTTTTTCTGTAAATACGTTTTCTATTGTTGATTTTTTAAGAAGATTGGTTTTTTATAGAGAAGATAGATTAAGAAGATAGATTTTTAAATAAGACGATAGTTTTTTATTAAGAAGGTAGTTTTTTTAAGAAGATAAGGTTTCGTTTTAAGATAGTTTTTTATTAAGAAGATAGTTTTTTTATAGGATAGTTGTTTTTATTAAGAAGATATTTTTATTAAGAAGATGGTTGTTGATATTAAGACTTGTCATCAAGAAGACACTTTTTTCTATAAAGACGAATGCTAGATTTATTAAGAAGATTCTGAAAACATCAATAAATTCAGGATCCGTGTTTTATATGTTGTAGTTTTGTTGTGCTTCTGCAAATACATGTCAAAGATTATTGTTGTTCCATGGGCCCTTAGAATGTGCCCTCTCAGCCCAGACCCCCCCGTGTCCTGGGCTCATCCCCAGCCCTGGGGGCAGCAGGGCAGGGGGGGTTCTGCCGCTCTGCTGCGCTCTCAGCAGACCCCAGCTGCAGTGCGGCCTCCAGCTCTGGGGTCCCCGACAAAACAAGGCCAGGCAACTGCTGCAGCAAGGCCAGACCAGGCCACCAAGGGGCTCAGGGCACTCGAGCACCTCCCTTCTGCAGACAGGCTGGCAAAGTTGGGGCTCTTCAGCCTGGACAAGAGAAGGTTGTGTGGAGACCTGGCAGAAACCTTCCCCTGTGGGAAGGGGCCTCCAAGGAAGCCGGAGGGTGACTCTTGGTCAGCAACTGTAGTGACAGGACAAGGGGTTCACAGTGACAGAGGGGAGGGTTAGATTTGATGTTAGGAAAATATTGTTTCCTTGTGAGGGTGGTGAGGCCCTGGCAGGGGCTGTGCAGAGAGGCTGTGGATGCCCCATCCCTGGCAACATTCAAGGACCACTTGGACGGGGCCCTGAGCAACCTGGTCAGGTTGAAAAAAGATGATTTTTAGGGTCCCTCCGAAGTCAAACCATTCAAGGATTCCATCATTCCATGATCCCCATCCCCACTGCCGAGTGGCCCCACAACTCCTGTGACATCAGAGCTGCCAGAGCTGTGCCCGTGTTCCATGTGGAACTGCCAGGGCCCGGCGACGAGCACAACGCAGCCATTCCCCTGCTGACAGTGATCTGTGAGCAGCTCCCAGGGAACGCTCGACAGGTGATCTCTACAAGACTTGTCAGTCCTGGACTCTATCTACTCTCTGGAGCGCTGCAGCCATCCCAGCAGGATGGGCAACCTCCTCCCAGTGAAGGTACAGTGCCAACTCATGGAGGTGGGAAACCCCTGACTTCCAAGGAAGGCTGGAGCTCAGTGGGGCTGGTGTGGGACAGGGACCCCTCTCTGAGCTTGTGCTCCCTTACACAGACTGCCAGAGATACCGAGGAAGAGATGGACGTGGATGTTGTGGTGGAGATGATGGAGGTGGACATCCAAGAGTTTGATGAAGAGATGGAAGTCGATGAGACGGAGGAGATGGAGGAGATGGAGGTTGACCAGCAAGATGAGGAGGAGGACATGGTGCTGGGATGAGGACAGTCCCCCAGCAGCACGACAGGCACGTACTGGCCATGGCCTGCCCCGGGGTCACCTGCTGGGTGTGCCAGGCTGGGGGCACAGGGAACACCCAACAGGGCCCGACTGCACTGACCGTGCCCTTGCTTTTCTTCCAGGACTGACGGACCTGCCGGCCATGCAATCGGCCACCTGTACATATGTTATTCATGTTTTTCTGTAAATATGTTTTACATTGTTCACTTTTTAGGAAGATTGTAGTTTGGATAGAGAAGATAGTTTAAGAAGTTAGATTTTTAATAAGAAGATAGTTTTTTGATAATAGTTTTTCTAAGAAGATAAGTTTCTTTTAAAGAAGATAAGGTTTTATTTAAGAAGATAGTTTTTTATTAAGATGATAGTTTTTTTAAGAAGATAAGGTTTCTTTTTAAGAAAATAGTTTTTTATTAAGAAGATTTTTTTTTATTTAGAAGATAGTTGTTTTTATTAAGAAGATATTTTTATTAAGAAGATTTTTTTTTTTTATTAATAAGATAGTTGTTAATATTAAGACTGTTGTCATCAGGAAGACTCTTGCTTCTGTAAAGAAGAATACTGGATTTTTAAAAAAAATTTGGAAGAAGTCAATAAATTCTGTAGACGTGTATTATATGTTGTTAGTTTATTGTCCTTCTGTAAATACATGTCAAAGATTATTGTTGTTCCATGGGCCCTTAGAATGTGCCCTCTCAGCCCAGACCCCCCCGTGTGCTGGGCTCATCCCCAGCCCTGGGGGCAGCAGGGCAGGGGGGGTTCTGCCGCTCTGCTGCGCTCTCAGCAGACCCCAGCTGCAGTGCGGCCTCCAGCTCTGGGGTCCCCAAAACAACAAGGCCAGGAACTGCTGCAGCAAGGCCACACCAGGCCACCAAGGGGCTCAGGGCACTCCAGCACCTCCCCTCTGCAGACAGGCTGGCAAAGTTGGGGCTCTTCAGCCTGGACAAGAGAAGGTTGTGTGGAGACCTGGCAGAAACCTTCCCGTGTGGGAAGGGGCCTCCAAGGAAGCCGGAGGGTGACTCTTGGTCAGCAACTGTAGTGACAGGACAAGGGAGAATGGGTTCAAACTGACAGACAAGAGGGTTAGAGCTGATGTTAGGAAAATATTGTTTCCTGTAAGGCTGGTGAGGCCCTGGCAGGGGCTGTGCAGAGAGGCTGTGGCTGCCCCATCCCTGGAAACATTCAAGGCCCACTTGGACAGGACCCTGAGCAACCTGGTCAGGTTGGAATAAGATGATTTTAAGGTCCCTCACAAGTCAAACCACTCAAGGATTCCATCATTCCATGATCCCCATCCCCACTGCCGAGTGGTCCCACAACTCCTGTGACATCAGAGCTGCCAGAGCTGTGCCCGTGTTCCATGTGGAACTGCCAGGGCTCGGCGACGAGCACAACGCAGCCATTCCCCTGCTGACAGCGATCTGTGAGCAGCTCCCAGCGCACCCTCGACAGGTGATCCCTGAGATACCAGTCAGTCCTGGACTCTCCCTTCTCTCTGGAGTTCAGCATCCATCCCAGCAGGATGGGCAACCTCCTCCCAGTCAAGGTACAGTGCCAATCCATATAGGTGGGAAACCCCTGACTTCCAGGGAAGGCTGGAGCTCAGTGGGGCTGGTGTGGGACAGGGACCCCTCTCTGAGGTTGTGCTCCCTTACACAGACTGCCAGAGATACCGTGGAAGAGATGGATGTGGACGTTGTGGTGGATGCAGAGGAGATGATGGAGGTGGACACCCAAGAGTTTGATGAAGAGATGGAAGTTGATGTGGTGGAGGAGATGGAGGAGATGGAGGTTGACCAGCAAGATGAGGAGGAGGACATGGTGCTGGGATGAGGACAGTCCCCCAGCAGCACGACAGGCACGTACTGGCCATGCCCTGCCCCGGGGTCACCTGCTGGGTGTGCCAGGCTGGGGGCACAGGGAACACCCAGCAGGGTCCGACTGCACTGACCGTGCCCTTGCTTTTCTTCCAGGACTGACGGACCTGCCGGCCATGCAATCGGCCACCTGTACATATGTTTTTCATTTTTTTCTGTAAATACGTTTTATATTATTCACTTTTTAAGAAGACTGTAGTTTGGATAGAGAAAATAGATTAAGAAGATAGATTTTTAATAAGAAGATAGTTTTTTCATAAGACAATAGCTTTTTTAAGAAGATAAGTTTTCTTTTAAATAAGATAGATTTTTATTTAAGAAGATAGTTTTTTATGAAGATGATAGGTTTTTAAGAAGATAAGGTTTCTTTTTAAGAAGATAGTTTTTTTTTTAAGTAGATATTTTTATTTAGAAGATAGTTGTTTTTATTAAGAAGATATTTTTATTAAGAAGATAATTGTTTTTATTAAGAAGATGGTTGTTGATATTAAGACGGTTGTCATCAAGAAGACTGTCGTTTCTGTAAAGAAGAATGATGGGTTTATAACAAAATTAGGAAAATATCAATAAATTCTGTACACATGTCTTATATGTTGTAGTTTTGTTGTGCTTCTTTAAATACATTTCAAAGACTGTTGTTGTTCCATGGGCCCTTAGAATGTACCCTCTCAGCCCAGACCCCCCGGTCCCGTGTCCTGGGCTCATCCCCAGCCCTGGGGGCAGCAGGGCAGGGGGGGTTCTGCCGCTCTGCTGCGCTCTCAGCAGACCCCAGCTGCAGTGCGGCCTCCAGCTCTGGGGTCCCCGACACAACAAGGCCAGGCAACTGCTGCAGCAAGGCCAGACCAGGCCACCAAGGGGCTCAGGGCACTCGAGCACCTCCCCTCTGCAGACAGGCTGGCAAAGTTGGGGCTGTTCAGCCTGGACAAGAGAAGGTTGTGTGGAGACCTGGCAGAAACCTTCCCGTGTGGGAAGGGGCCTCCAAGGAAGCTGGAGGGTGACTCTTGGTCAGCAACTGTAGTGACAGGACAAGGGAGAATGGGCTCAAACTGACAGACAAGAGGGTTAGAGTTGATGTTAGGAAACTGTTGTTTCCTGTGAGGGTGGTGAGGCCTTGGCAGGGGCTGTACAGAGAGGCTGTGGATGCCTCATCCCTGGAAACATTCAAGGACCACTTGGACAGGACCCTGAGCAACCTGGTCAGGTTGGAATAAGATGATTTTTAGGGTCCCTCCGAAGTCAAACCATTCAAGGATTCCATCATTCCATGATCCCCATCCCCACTGCTGAGCAGCCCCACAACTCCTGTGACATCAGAGCTGCCAGAGCTGTGCCCGTGTTCCATGTGGAACTGCCAGGGCCCGGCGACGAGCACAACGCAGCCATTCCCCTGCTGCCAGTGAGCCCTGAGCAGCTCCCAGCGCACCCTCGTCAGGTGATCCCCGAAAGACCCATCAGTCCTGGACTCTCCCTGCTCTCTGGAGCTCAGCATCCATCCCAGCAGGATGGGCAACCTCCTCCCAGTCAAGGTACAGTGCCAATCCATGCAGGTGGGAAACCCCTGACTTCCAAGGAAGGCTGGAGCTCGGTGGGGCTGGTGTGGGACAGGGACCCCTCTCTGAGCTTGTGCTCCCTTACACAGACTGCTGGAGATTCCGAGGAACAGATGGACGTGGACGTTGTGGTGGATACCGAGGAGATGATGGAGGTGGACATCCAAGAGATTGAAGAACAGATGGAAGTCGATGAGGTGGAGGAGATCGAGGACATGGATGTCGACCAGCAAGATGAGGAGGAGGACATGGTGCTGGGATGAGGACAGTCCCCCAGCAGCACGACAGGCACGTACTGGCCATGCCCTGCCCCGGGGTCACCTGCTGGGTGTGCCAGGCTGGGGGCACAGGGAACACCCAGCAGGGCCCGACTGCACTGACCGTGCCCTTGCTTTTCTTCCAGGACTGACGGACCTGCCGGTCATGGCATCAGCCATGCTGTACATAGTTTTTCCCTTTTTTCTGTAAATATGTTTTCCATTATTTACTTTTTAAGAAGTTTGTTGTTTTTAGGAAGAAGATAGTTTAAGAAGATAGATTTTTAAGTAAGAAGATAGATTTTTTTTAAGATGATAGTTTTTTAAAGAAGATAAGGTTTCTTTTTAAGAAGATAGTTTTTTACTAAGAAGATAGTTGTTTTTTTATAGGATAGTTGTTTTTATTAAGAAGATATTTTTATTAAGAAGAGAGTTGTTCATTAAGAAGATTGTTGTTTTTATTAAAGAGATGGTTATTATATTAAAATTGTTGTCATCAAGAAGACTGTCGTTTCTATAAAGAAAAATGATGGTTTTATAACAGAATTCTGAAAATATCAATATATTCTGTACACGTGTCTTATATGTTGTTTTTTCATTGTCCTTCTGCAAATACATGTCAAAGATTATTGTCATTACATGGGCCCACTTGTACATATGTTTTACACATTGTTTTCTATTGTTCCGTGCATACATTTTATATTTGTGATGTTATAAGAAAATAGTTGTTTTTATACAGAAGATTTTTTTTTCTTTAAGGAAGTTAGTT
The DNA here is from genome assembly GCF_025592945.1 of Manacus candei. Taxonomy (NCBI): domain Eukaryota; kingdom Metazoa; phylum Chordata; class Aves; order Passeriformes; family Pipridae; genus Manacus; species Manacus candei. The sequence continues at coordinate 3,594,612 of NW_026138105.1, read as the reverse complement.
TTTTTATCAAGATGATAATTTTTGTGTTGAGAAGATATTTTTTATTAAGAAGATAGTATTTTATTAAAAAACAGGGTTTTTTTATAAGAAGATTTTTGTTTTAAGTTGATAGTTGTTTTATTTAGAAGATAGTTGTTTTTTTAAAGAAGATTGCTGTTTTTATTAAGAAAATTGTTGTTTTTATAAAGATTTTATACTGTAAATACATTCCATATCAATGTTTACTGTGTTGTTGTTTTATTGTCCTTGTGTAACTCCATTGTCTGGGGGGGCTGGCACGGGCCCCCCGGGCTGGGGGTCCCTGTGCCCAGAGGGGTCCCCCTTGGGAAGGTGGCGGCCCTGGGCACTGCTGGTGTTGCTGGACTGGGGCAGAGCGGTGTCCCCAAGAGCAAAGCTGTCCCCAGCACACAGGGGGGTCTGACATGAGCAGCCCCTGCAGAGCTGCCCCAAAGCAGGCAGGAAAGCTCCTGCTGCCCTTCCTGCTGCAGCCAAAGGGACTGGTGGGGCGAGAGCCGGGATCAGGCCCAGGGAGGCCAAATGCCAAGGGATGTCCCGAAGGCCATGGCAGCCTTGGGAATGGGCTGGGCTTTGTTTCCCATCCCCATGGCATTGCCTTGGGCCATTGAAGAGCCCAAAGCCCCGCGAGGGATCCTTGCCCTGCCCGGATTCCTGCTGCTGGCAGCGGGCATGGGCCCATGTCCCCCACTCAGGGGACACGTGGAGTGGGCAGCACAGGCTGTGTTGGGGAGAACCCGGGGGCCTTTGGTGTGAGGGTGCTGTTTCTGGGGTGCCATGGGCCCCATGGGTGCAGGGTCCTGGAGGGGGTGCAGGGTGTGGGAGCCGTGGGTGCTGCAGAGAGTGCCGGGGGATGCGATGCTGGGAGGGGCAGGGCTGGGGGATTAGCAACAGATCAATCAACACATTCACTCCCTGTTGGCTTCAAAGCCAAGGGATACAGAAAAGGGGCTTTCCTGCACTTTTCCCTGCTCAGGGTCCACAGCCTTTCGCCCACACCGCGGCACTGCGGGCCTGCTGATCCCACAGCCCGGGCCCTGCGCCTCCGGCCGCTCCGGCACCAAAACCCCTCCTTCTCCCCGGCCTTTGCTCCACCCCGCCTTGTTCCTTTGCCGAGATAATTTCACGGCAGGTCCGAATATTTGTTAATAAGGTTTTATGGAATACGCTCTGCCTCACCCAAAGCAGTCTAGTAGGTGAAGTCCTGCTCCTTGGCATCTGGTCTAAGAGACTTGGACCCCAGCAAAGCTCGCAGAGATGCAGCTCTGAGAGCTGCACAGGGACAAAGTCAGCGGTGAATCAGCCCCGCAGAGCAGAGGCTTTGACGGCTGCTGGTATTGCCAGCCAAGAGCTGGTGAGAGGCTTTGGGAGGGTGTGGAGCAGGTGAAGGTGGGTGCAGAGGCCAGGCAGGAGGCCACAAAGAGCCGTGTAACAGAGCACAGGGACAAGGCCAAGGGAAAGGCTGCCCGGTTCCATACCAAGACAGGCCCCTCGTGCAGTCCCAGAGAGCACTGAGTGTATTAACTTTATCCTTGAGGAGGTGACAGTGTAAAAAGTAAAGGGCTTCTGCACACCTCTGTCTTTCCCTGGCCTGCTCCTACATTCCCACCACCACGCTGAGCCTGGAGACACCCCACAAAGCTGCCCTGAGGGAAGCACCAAGATCTGGCAGCATCTTGTTCTGCTTCCCTTTCCCAAAACTGAACCACCTCCTTCCTTTTCCATCCCAGGAAAATTCAACCATGAGTTCCACAGCTCATTTTCTACACACTGCTGATTGAAAATGTTCCTCTGGATTTCCTCCACCAGAAAAATCACCACAGCACTGCAAGGGATACAAGGGGCACCATTAAACCCACAGACACTCCACATGCATCCAGGATCACCAGCTTTTGTGATCATCATCTCTGTGATCCAGGCTTCCTGCACTGCCCCTGGGAACCTTCCTGCACTTGCCTTTGGGAACCGTAGAGCTCCCAGGCTTTGGCAATTCCCAAGGCCAGTCCCTTCGACTGATGTTGGGCAACCCTCATCCCCAATGTCCTCTGTTGTTCCCAGAGAGGCTGTTCAGTGTTTCCAAGTGTCCCCAGGGATGTCCATGGCCATGTGCCGGGATCAGGAGGCACTCCCAGGTCCAGGACAGTGTCTGGGGTGCCTTTGAAGAAGTGTAATAAGATGAAAAACACTTTGTTGGTCACACCGGCACAACAGTGTAACTGGAGAAAAGATTTGTTTTCTGTCACCAGGCCATCATTTGTGTTCCTGCTGGAGTAATAGAATTACTTGAGCACTTCCATGGCTCATTTATGATACAACTGTGAGGATCCAACAAAAGCATTGGGGTTGGAGTTGGTTTGGGACCTGTGTTAGGAAGGTTTGAAAACATGGCTGGCTGGTGAGGAGAGGGGGTGTGATGTTTCTGTGCAGTCAAGAGAAGAACAGCTGGACACCAGCCCCAGATCTGCATCTGTTTTGACTTCATTTTTCACTAATGCAGCTTGGGGTGTGACGTGTAAATCCACATAGGGTGTTCAGATCCTGCAAACTGAGAAACTGGGATTTTTTTTCATTGACTTCAGTGTGCTGCCTGTGGATAGTTACTGCTCTACCAGTAGGGATTAGCTCAGACATTTCTTCACAACAGGGAAGGGGCTCGTCTCTAACCAAACCTTCTGCTTACAGTAGCACAAGATCAGAGTGGCCATGGCTTTATTTAGGCAACCCTTGAGAACCTCCCAGAGTGGAGACCTCCCCATCTCCTGGGTGACCTGTCCCAGAGCTGTAAGATGTGTCACTGCACTGTCTAGGAGGAAGAGGGAATCCTTTCCTCACTTGGTCACTGACTTGCTGATGGCTTTGGGCAAGTGACTTTATCCTTTGCTTTGATTTCTTGTCTGCCCTGGGAGCTACTTTTATCTAACAGTAAAAGCAGCACCAAGTCTGACACTGCACCAGTGCCAAGCCCCACAGCTCCAATGCCAAGCCCCAAAAGGAGCCCTTTGCCCAAACCTGTCTGTACAGGAAGGTCCTTGACCCACCTGACCTGCAGAGAGGCTGTGGATGGATGAAGGCTCTGTATATGTACATACATATATAGGTACATATCACCCCAGACCTGAGGAGGGTGCCAGGCTCACCCATCCATGCTGTGCTCACACGTGGGCTGCTCATGCCCTCACTCACACCAACACCCTGGGGCAGCAAGGGAAAGCCCCAGGAGGGCACCTTGCAGTGGGACACACACAGAGGAGGCTGCAGAGGCAGCCCTGCCCCTGGAATGTGCCTGTTCATGGTGGAGAAGTTTCTCCAGCAAGTTGGGCAATGCCTGTTGTCACACTTGGTCACCCTCCTCAGAGAGTTCATCAGTGGTGGCTTGGACAGACTGAGACATGACTGGCTCTTTATCCTGTTACCAGTGCCAGGAGTTGTCCAGGTCATTGCGAGGCTCTTAGCTCTGCTCTTAGGGATCTATCACCAAAATGAAGCTCTGAAGTTACAGCTCTCATGGACCTGTTGAAGTGAGGCAAAACTCCTCTGCTCTGGAGCCAGGCTGGGAGAGCTGGGGGTGTTCACCTGAAGAAAAGAAGGCTCCAGGGAGACCTTAGAGCCCCTTCTGGTGCCTAAAGGGGCTCCAAGAGAGCTGGAGAGGAACTTGGGACAAGGGCCTGGAGTGACGGGACAAGGGGGAATGGCTTCCCACTGGCAGAGGACAGGATTAGATGGGATATTGGGAAGGAATTCTTCCTTGTGACAGTAGTGAGGCCCTGGCACTTCCCCAGAGAAGCTGTGGCTGCCCCATTCCTGGAAGTGTTCCAGGTTGGATGGGGCTTGGAACAACCTGGGATAGTGGAAGGTGACTCTGCCCATGGCAGGGGGTGGAACTGGATGAGCTTCCAACCCAAACCATCCTGTGATTCTGTAACATACCCATGTTATTTCTTTTCTGGACTCAGGAGTCCTACTCTTCTTTTTCCTCTCTGCCACCGCTTTGGACAGTAACTGTGGATTCACACCTTAACCCATATCCAGGCTGTGAATTTGGAAGTGGACTGGTGATCCAGTCTTATGTTACTGGAAAAATGCCCTCTGCCAGGAGCCAGCTCAGACTCCACCATGGGGCAAGGGCTGTTTGCCCACGTGCTGGTCAAGGGATGGAAATGAGCAACAAAGTCTTAGAGTTTTAAGAATGGTGCAGAAGAACAGAGTTTACTCAAGCAGAAGCATTTCCCTTCACAATCCTCAATCCTAACAGGGTCCTGTGTCCCCCCTCTTTGCTGTTTGCTCTCACAGTCTGAGAAAAGGCATGAAAAGCTTCAGTTTCTAAGCAAAACATTGCAAAAATGGTCCAGGTTCATTGCAAAAAGCTGGAAAAAAGAACTGCCCTGTCCTTGGGAGTTCCTAGAATGAATGTGCCCTGCTCAGACTGAGAAAAGGCTGTGACTTGCCTTTTCTATATTTTACAAATTCAGTCTGGAGAATGAGGTTTCTTCAAAGTAATCCAGTAGCCTGGGGAGGATTTGTACATGCACATAGCCCATAATCTCTGGTACAGGGTAAGAGTGCTGCAATGCAGCTCAGAGGAGGTTAAATCACAAAAAAATATGGCAGACATGGTAAGTATTTGGCATGTTACATGCAACAAAAGATGAACAACAGCAACTGGGCCATTATCTTTATTTGCTAAAAATAGAGCCCCGCAAAGTTTAAAGAAAAGCGCCTCATATTTGTAAACCTCTCCCCTGGCTGCTAAAGAGCCTTCAAAGATGGGCTTTGTGGCTTTGGGCTGTCGCATCCCCTTTCAAAGGCTGCCCAGCGCTCAGACAATTGAAACCCAATACAACATCAGCCACAGCGGGGTGGGGGAATAAATAGTTCTGACATGACCCTGCTCTCCTCACTCGTCAGAGACGACACGTGAGTGGGAGCTGAGCAGCAGGTACGGCCCCCACGCAGCCCCATCCACCCCCGGCGTGCCCACGGCACAGCCCAGGTGCCCCGGCCCTGCCGGCACCGAGGGCACTGCAGAGCCACCGACAGGCAGCGGCTCGGTTTGCCCACAGCACTGCTGAGCTTTGCAGTTATCTGATATCCTGCAGCTGGTGGGTGGGTGCAGAGCTGGGCACTGGCTGCCCCTCCTCACCTCCAAAGAGCCACTCATCACTCGTGCTCTCTGCCCTGGCACCCTAAAGTGGGGCTAAAACCCCCAAATCTCCAGTTCTCCTTTGCTTCTTCATCTGCAAAGAAACCAACGTAGCCCAGTCTGAGGTTTTGGCCAGCTCTGTTGTAGCTCAGGGTATTTGGGCATTAATGAAGAAACTGGTGTTTGCAATAGGGCAGGACCAAAGCCATTCACTTGACCACAAGAGGAGGGGATGATGTGATGTGCAGCACCAGCCAAACACAGAGAGAACAATAGGGCTATTTGCATGGAAGAGTGTTCACAGGGCTCCTTGGGGAAGCCAAACCTCTTGCTGGCCCATCATCCACAAGAAAAACAAGACAGGGCTCTGGAACCCTGGCTTTCCTGTAGTTTAAACACCAGCTTCAGCCAGGGCGTGAAAGAAATCTATTGTCTCTAAAGCTGTATTTCGATGTAAAATGCTCTGGTAAGGCCAGCAACCCACCCCCCCTAACGTGTGCCTATTGTTTGAAGTGCAGAACAATTGAAGGGTGCTCTCATGGGCTAAAGATAGCACGGCAGCTGGTGCTGTCCTTTTCCCTGTAACTGAGAATAAAACAATGCCCGAGTATTGTCTGCATTGCTGGAGCGATGACATTGGACTCTCTGCCAAGAGAGCATCTAAAAGATCAATGAAAGCCGGGGTTATTTATAAACGGGTAGTGTCATTTCTTCCCCAAAGTAATTTCACTTCCTTAGCTTTTCCACCAGACCTTTCTGCCCCGTGAAGTGGCCGTGGAGTGAGGTATAAATAGCACTGAGCCTGGATGTGAGAGGGGCAGCAGGACCTGCTGGTAGAAAACGGGAGCTGCTGCACTGAACCTGAGCTGGGCTGCACCTTTGTGTCCCCGAGCTGTGCCCAAACCTCCACAGCATCAGCCACAGATGCTGATCCCCTTCTGCTGGCAGGGAGCAGATCCCTGCAGGCACAGCCTCTGTGCTGGATGTGCAGGAACACAGCAGCTGCTCCTCCAGGGCCAGAGCCCACCAGCACCAGGACCTGCTTCCTGGGGGAGCTTTTAGAATCACAGAATCACAGAATATCCCAAGTTGGAAGGGACACACAAGGATCATCAAACTCCTGGCCCTGCACAGACACACCAGCAATCCCACCCTGTCCCTGAGAGCGTTGTCCAAATGTTTCTTGAGCTCTGGCAGCCTTGGGGCCATGCCCACTGCCCTGGGGAGCCTGTTCAGTGCCAACCACCCTCTGGGGGAAGAACCTTTTCCTGAGATCTGGCTTAAACTTCCCCTGACACCACTCCAGCCATTCCCTTGAATCCTGTCAGTGGTCACAGAGAGCAGAGGTTGGTGCTGCTCCTCCACTGCCCCTTGTTAGGAAGTTACAGACTTTTATAGGTTTATTTTACCTACCAGCCAACAAGCAGGTGGGAGCATGGGCTGTGTGTGTGTGTCCAGCTCAGCTGCTGTGCTGGGATGCTCAGGAAACCCTTGAGCCCAAACACCATGGGACAGAGCCTTGTTTAGGGACAGGGGACAGCTGCTCTCTCCAAGACGTCATCCCACCAGGGCATATCCAGACAAGAGACTGGTTACCTGGAGTCAGGCATTCACTGCAGTTTTGAGACAGGAAAGCCCATCTTGTCTGCTGGGAGATGAGGTCTCATGTCCTGATGTGAGAACATGCAGGAATGTTGCTCCCTCCTGCTGACAGCCAGTCTTGAGAAAGGTCCAAGCCTACTGCATCCCATGGAGAACTCCCATGTCTGTTGCCTCTCCACCTTGAAGAGTTGTCCCCTGCCATGAGATGGGCTGAGCTCGATCTCTTGATGACCCAGAGCAGTGGGAGGACAAGCCCAGCAGTGTCTGAGCCCATGGTGAGCAGAATGCTGGGTCAGTGGGCCAGGAGAGCAGAGACAAGGAAACAGCTAAAGCCAAGCCTAGTGCAGCCACTTCCATTGGGTTATGACTTCAATACCACCTTAATCTAGTTTCCCATGGAGCAAAGGAGGTGCATGAGGGCTGGAGAGAGCAGGGGGCTGTGATGGGATCATCCCAGGGACTGATGCTCTCTGGGTAGCTGATTGTGTGGGCTTGGTGTACATGTGCAGGACAACACCCACCCAACCTCCTGCTCCCAAATCTCACAGCAGATGAAAACTGATGTGAAAGCAGAGCAGCTGGGGCACTGCAGGGCAGATCCTGCCCACAGAGTGTCAGAACCACAGCCCAGCTCTGGTTCTGGTCAGGCTCTGCACCTCCCTTGCAGCCTCCAAGGTAGCTCCTGGTCATTTCTAACAGCTGCAATGTTCCAGGGTCTGTCCTGGCAAGCCAGCTGTAATTAAGGTGCTATTAAGTATACAAATGAACAGGGCAAAATTCTGTTTTCTCTCATGGTTTTGAAATGCATTGCCAAAACCTCAAGCATCTTCAGCAAAGGCTTACACATTCCTGCAATTTTTGCAGTGTTCAGTACAACCTTCATTCCCAAACAGATGCTTTATGATTGCAATACCCAGAAGAAAACTCCTTGAAGCTCACAGCTGGTAAATTCAAAGGAAACAATTAAAACCTCTCTGATTTTCCCAGTCTCCAGGTGACCTCACTGTCTCCAACCTGCATATGACCTTGCTTGCTAACTCTGGACACTAATTTCTCGTGCCATGTCTCTTCCAGATACTTTCTCATTCCTGATACTGATTTTAGAGGCTTCCTACATGGAGGGTCATCCACCAGTGTTCTTGTGCTCCCCAAGCAAGATGTGAGCCACAGCACCAAGGTGCTCGTGGCAGCAGCAGCTTTGTGTGTGTTCATGAAGGGTTTTAGAGGCAGCACTTCACTCCCAGCCAAAGGACAGCCAGCTCTGGACAGGGGTCCAGCACTGTCCCCAGAGTGGGACATGCTGGGAAGTGCCCAGGGAGATGTGAGATGAGGGCATCCAGTGCTAACCCCATCCTGAATCCCACAGGAGCACCTTCCCTTTGGGGTCCCTGCAGCAACATCTCCTGCTCACATGGAAGGGGCATGGAAAGCTGTGCTGGGGTGGTGGCTGCTGTCCCTGTCACCCCGGTGGGACAGGGCTGGGGGGGGGCTTGGGGGTTTGCTTTGAAGGGGACCTTGCATGGCCAGGCTGAGCCAAAGGGACATGGCCAGGCTGGCAGTGCTGGCCTGTCACCTCCTGTCCTGCTGCAAGCAGACATTCCCACTGGATGGAAATATGCCCGAAATAGCCCCTCTGCAGATTGTCTTTATCTAATCAGCCTCCTTTGCACCCCCCTCCAGTGCATTTCAGGGAGCTGATAGCAGTGATATGTTAAGTGTGGAAACCTCTAGCAAACTGCCCGACACGTAGAGTAATTCTCCTTCCTGCCACTTATCAGAGCCTGCTAATGGGAAACATTCCTCCTGGGGGTCGGGGAGCAGCTGGGGGATTTCTCTGGAGAGGGTGGCTGAGCCCCTGGCACCCTCCTGGCTCTCCAGGGCTGGGTAGTAGCTCATCTGACCACAAAACACTCACTGGAGGGGAAGCTCTGCAGTTTGGTGCTGGTGGTGTCCTGTCCCACGGGGAGAGGCTTGTCCAGCCCTTGGGGCTCAGCTGAGGAGCTCCATCCTTTTCCATCATATTGTGGGACACCAACACAAGCACAGAGCTATGGAGGGAAAAACAGGAGTCTCAGTGGTCAGGGAGATGGTCCCACTGCTGAAGATGGTCGTGCAGGGCTGGTGGGACATTCAGAAAGACTGCTTTGGGCAAGACACACCTAAAGCAAAGTCCCTTCTCCTCAGGCCAAACCATGGGCTTCTCACTGTGCCTATGGCATTTTGTGGGAGGCCCATAGGAGCCCTCTGTGGCCATTGCCCCACTGGGAATGCCCTGCCAGCTCAGGCCTTGCCAGCAACACAAGGATGAGCTTCCCACCACCCTGAAAACCACATCACAAACACCAAAAACCCCCAAACCCATCGGAAGTGCCCTTCAGCAGCTGCTGGAGCGACCGCTCCACATTCCCCCTTCTACAGATCTGCTCAGCCTTTGATGGACCCTGCTGGAACCTCTTCAAAGAGGGAGAGAAACCAGGGCGAACAGAAGGAACTGCAGGAGGGATCTCCGAAAATAAAATCGCTTTAAAGACAAGGCAAGGGAGGGGGTGAGCAGAGAGCGGGGCGGGCACATGCCCTGAGAAGAATGTGTGAGGATGGACCAGCTGGTGGGTCTGGGCCAAGAGCTCGTCCCACTGCTGGGGCTCTTGTGGCAAAGGTACTTGGCACCAGACCCACCAAAGGCCTCGGGTCCTTCCAGGGAGTGGGTGGAAACCTGACTCCGAGCCCAGGACAGAGAGGCAGAAGACCACCAGGGTAACCTCAGAGGGACCTGTGGTCCACCAGAGCCCGTGGCTTTTTAAGATGTTGGAACTCTGCCATCTTGGCAAGATTGAGCACCTCTCATGCCATGGTCAAAAGGGACCTCAGGAATGGTGTCCCCATGGTCTCCCCAGGGGATTTGCATCAGTGGAGTCCAGCGCTGCACCAGCTGCTGCCAGATCCTGATCTGTGCTTCTGAACACCAGCCTGGTGAGGAGAGCCTACATGGGAAATGGGAACCTGCATCCCTTTTCATCCTGATGTGCTCAAAGTCCTTGTTTGTGCTACAGACTCTACTCCATGGGAGTATTTGAATTCATGGGGAAGTCTGGCACTGTGCAAGGCTCTGACATTGCACTGTGCAGCCAGTGAAGGCAACATCAACCTGTCCCTCAGCCCAGCATCCTCCCTGCTGGGGCTCAAGCTACAGGGGACATGTCTGGAGTCCTCCTCCATCCCATGAATCCCCCAGAGTTCACTCCAAAGCAGGGAGGGAGGGCAGGGCCCCGTCTGTCAGGGGGGTGCAGAGGAGATGGCACTGGGCACCCAGACAGCATAGCAGCAAACCATGTGTGTGTGCTGGAAGGACTGACCACGCCTGGGCCTTCAGCAGAAAGCCCCTCCAGTGCCTGGCTGGGATTCAGGGCAGGTGCTGGGGCTGCAAAAATCTCTGCAACCTGGGCTGTGTGCCCAGGCTGAAGCCACATGCCCAAAGCAGCCTCCGGTGCTGCTATTCTGGCCGTGGCAGAGGCCACACCACATCCAGCCTGGGCACAGCACTGCACAGATAATCCTTAACCACTCCCTGCCTCAGTTTCCCCTTCTCTCAGGAGAATACAAAGCCAAATTACTTTGGGATATGTGGGGTACTGAGTGGGGAATATCAAACCCAGGCCCTAGTTCTCTGGGGTAGAAACCTCACTGCACTTTGGATGCCAGCAGATAAGTGGCTTTTCCTTGAGTCTGGCACAGAAATCCCTGTGGCAGGGCTGTGGGTCTGGCTGGCCCCCACTGTGCCCTGTGCCCATCTTGAGCAGCCCATGGTGGTTCTGCCAGGATGGAGATGTGCTCCAGGCTGCAATCACTGTGTTCTTCACAGAGCCTTTGGGTGCTGCCTGGTAAAATGGTGTGCAGGAAGCCCAGAAGCCTGTCTGATGAGAGATTATGAACCTGGCCTAGTCACAAACCAAGCTCCCATGCCAAGGTGAGGAGCTCTGGGAGCACAACCTGGCGTTCCAAGCCCCAGAGTCCTTCCCTTTCTGAGCAGACTGTCCAGGAGAGGCTTAACCAGAGCTCAGTGAGAGTTTGGGATGCTCCAGCTGGGAAAGCAGGGACCACACAGATCCCACCAAGCAGCAGCTCTCCTGGCAGGGAGCAGGGAAGGAGCAGGGGGACCGAGAGCTCAGGTGCAGGAGGAACCAGCTGAGCTCTCATTCCTCAGCTCCCCACCAGAACCAGCAGTGCAGGCAGGCTGGGAGTGCTGCTCTGCCTTCCCAGGCTGGAGTGTCTCACCCTGCCTTTGTACTCGCCTGACAATACAGGAATAAAAATAACCAGGCTGCATTTGCAGAGAGATAAAAGTGAAGTTTGCCTTTTGTGTCTGTCCGGGCAGTGGGACAGCAGCACCAATGGAGCTGTGTGGACATGACACATGGGAATTTCTGACATATCTTTTCCCACTCTGACCTTGAGAGACACAATAAAAAGGGGCTTTGCAGCACTCACACAACCACTCAGTCCTAGCACCAAGGTTAGTAATACAGAGCATGTCTGTGTGCACGTGTGTCCCCGCTACTAACCCGCTTCACCTCTGCAGGGTGGATGTTCCCAGAGGACAGGGGAGGGTGGGACAGACCAGGACCAAGAGCATTTTTGCTGAGGACTGTGTGTTTTGCCACGCTGTGGCTCCATTCGTGGTGGCTGTGGCGTTCCAGAGCTCTGCTGGGTGATACCACATTAGATGGATATTAGAAAGCACAATCATACAAGTGCTTTTTCCAAGCAGCTGCCACAGTGGCCTTCCAGAAGGGTCTTCCCAGGGATAATACATCCAGCCTTGCTTTTATCCTCCTGCAATGTCACTCTGAAGAACAGACCTGGGTCATTGCAGAGGGTTTGTGCAGGACACCAGGGCTCCAACAGGAGCTGGGATGGATTTTAGCTGAGTTTATCAAGAAAATGGGTGTCGTTGACAATCTCACCTAAAGTGCAAATGTGGATTTTGACACCAAAGCAATGCCAGCTCACGCAGCTGGGACTTCCAGTGCAGGGTTGAGAGCAGCAGAAGGGAAAGTGTTCTGGAATTGCCTGGTTGTTATAATTTTTATTAGCTAGTATTGTTGTCGCTGTCTTCTCTCACTCTCTAAAATTAAAAGCATGTTGCTCTTGGTTCTCAACCCACGAGTGTGTGCTTGCCCATGCACTGACTCTTTGTCCCTTCCCTCCTTTCAGTATCCAGGTGTCTTTCACTCTTCCTTCAGTGCTGCCAAGTGTTTCTCCAGCCGGACAAGATGTCTATGCTGGACATGAGTGAGTTTGGGGAGGCTGCTCCGTACCTCCGGAAAAGCTACACGGAGCAGCTGAAGCTCCAGACAATCCCCTTCGATGGTAAGAGCCCAAAGCAGCTCAGCACAGCCTATGTGAGTGCCCTGAGGCAGCCCCTTGGAGCTCTCCTGGGAGTCCATCTCTGTCCCTTTTCCAGTGCTGCCCTTCAAGCAGGGACTCCAGGCTTCCCCCAGCACGTGGGAAGGATAATTCCCTCAAAAGTGGGAAAAGCGGGTTTTTTACTTTCCCTTTGTTTGCTGAGGTGTGGGTGGAGGTGGCCCTTCATCTCCCCTGACACTGAGGGGCAGCAGGGCTGAGGGACTGGTGTCAAAGCCTTCTCCAGCTCTATTTCATTTGGGAAGTGTCCTCTCTGTCCCAGCCACCCTGCTTTTCCTTGGTTTGCTGTGCTTGGGCTCCAGGGCCCAACTTTGCTCCTCTCAACTGGGCAAACAAGGAGTGTGTTGCTTGCTCACACTGTCCTTTTTTATGATGGTTTGAGTGCAGGCACACATGAAGCAGAAGGTTTCAGGCTAGAATTCAACCCCAGCTGAGTAAACAGCTTAAAAATATGAAGAAGGTGAAATAATCCTAGCTCCTATGACCAAAAACATAGGAAGGAATAATCACTGTCCTTCCATGTTATCAAACTGCATTTATGTGGCTTTCAGTTGACCATTTCAAATGGTTTCCTACATTTCAACCTGTATTATGTCTCCTTTTCTTTCCTTTTTCCTTTCCTTTTCCCTTCCCTTCCCTTTCCTTTCCTTCCCCTCCTCCAGGAAAGAAGCGAGCTTGGATCCCAGATGAGAAAGAAGCCTATATAGAAGTGGAAATCAAAGAAAGCTCTGGTGGCAAAGTCACTGTGGAAACCAAAGATAAGGAAGTAAGCAAAATACCTTTCCTTTTCCAAGGGACAGCAAGTGTGTGCGGAGGGGGGATACGTGTGACAAGATCACGTCCGAAATGAGGAGCTCTGGCTGATAACCCTGCCCCGCTCGCTGATCGGTCATGCCCCGGGGGGACACACACAGCCCTGTCAGGACACGTAGGCCACTTAGTTGCCAAGAGTGGCCGCGGTTCAGCATCCCCCCATCGAATGTTTGCTGTCGAACGCGGGTTATCGTGACAGGCAGAGCGAGGGGACAGTCGGGCTGCCCCGCGCAGCCTCTGGGTGGAGAAGGACCGGCTGCCCAGAGGCAGCGCCGGCTCCATCACAGCCCTGTGTGATGCTGAACCGCTGCCCGGCTCATCCCGAAGGCAGAAACAAGAGGTAAGGGGCCGACTGGCCGATTCCTGCTCGTTTTAGCCTGGATTTGCAGCAGGAGAACAGGCGCTGGGCACAGGGGTTGGACAGGCTGTCTGGTGGTGAGGCTTCAGCTTTCCAGCAGTGGGAGGGAGGCAAAGCTAGCAAGGACCAGCTGGTATTTGTCAAGATAATATCCAGCACAATTAGCTGCAAATCAGCTTAATTAATATTCCTTTCTTGGCTGTGGGAGTCTCATGGCCCTGCAACTTCATTGCAGAGCAGAGACTCATCCTGGTGTGAAACTGAGAAAAAGAACAAGGATCTGACCAGGCAGCAAATAGTAGATTTTATTATTTCTATCTCTCTGCTCGACAGAATGGCACTGAGAAGTGCTCATGTCTGCCAAATTTAAAAGAAATATATATAATCATCCTTGAAAAGTGTTAAGGCTTTGGAAATCTTTTTGTCTGAGACTGGGAAAACAAGTAAAGAGATTTGTCCCAATTTACTGGGGAGGGGGTATAAATTTTAAAAATTTATTCTGCTGTTGAGAATGCCTTCAACAATTTCCAAATCTTTGTAGCTGTTCCCTCTTGAAAGTCTTTTTTAACAATTTGTCATGGATTTACAAAATCAGAAACTATATCAGAAACTGGATCAGCATTTCCAGCAGAAACAGATTCAAGAGAGGCATAAACCCACCCTTATCCTTCTGTCTACCCTCCTGCTTCTAACACCTAACACCTTTTAACACCACACACTTTATCTTCACCCATAAAAAAAACCTCTGAAAGGTTTCATTTCATCTTTATTAACAAGACCAATTGCTAAATCCAGCTTGTCCCATCCAGGCCAGATACGTAACGCGATAGTTTCCCCGTGCTTGGCTTCATGGGATTAAATAAATCCAGTTTTAAGTGAAGGGGTACGGGCTTCAGCTGTTTGCACAGAGATTGTGCTGCCACAGGCTTTTAGGCTGTGAAGAAGAGCATGGGATGGGGGTGTCAAGCACATTTTGGGGGGACATACTGGTACTCCTTGGCTTGGACTCCTTCTGTCAGGCTCCGCCACAGCCCATCTCCTGGAGCAGGGAGCAAGTCTGGGGCTTGCTTATCCCAGCTGGGCTTTGTGTCTGGGTGCTGGTGGGACTCCCCTAGCCCTGTCACCCCAAAATGAGGGTGACAGCAGATATGGGGCAGGGCTGTCCCCAACATGGGACTATCAGGATGTCCAACCCCTCAGGCTTTGGGGTAGGGGGTATTTGGGGGGGTCTGGGGTCCGTCTGATGTGTGCCCCCTCCTCTGGCAGACGCGGGTGGTGAAGGAGGACGAGGTGCAGCCCATGAACCCCCCCAAGTTCGACATGATTGAGGACATGGCCATGCTGACACACCTCAACGAGGCCTCCGTGCTCCACAACCTGAAGCGCCGCTACTCCCACTGGATGATCTACGTAAGGCCACAGCACCCGGGGGGTCACCCCGTGGGCTGGGGAGGTGAAAGGGTGCTGGGACACCCTCATCCCTCACCCGCCCATTCTCCCCCCTGCAGACCTACTCGGGGCTCTTCTGTGTCACCATCAACCCCTACAAGTGGCTGCCCGTCTACACGGCGCCCGTGGTGGCCGCCTACAAGGGCAAGCGGCGCACGGAGGCCCCCCCGCACATCTACTCCATCGCTGACAACGCCTACAACGACATGCTGCGCAGTAAGCCCTGCCCTGGGGACCCCCATCCCGGGGGGGGCTGTGCCCCCCAGGGCAGGGGTGAGGCGGGCAGCACTGCCCTAATGCCAGCTCCTCTCTTCCAGACCGCGAGAACCAGTCCATGCTCATCACGTAAGTGAGCAGTGAGACCCCCTGTGCTGTGCTGCGCTGCCAGGGGAGCCCTGCATGGGCACCCTGTGCCCGGTAGGGCCCCCCCCAGGCCGTGTCCCCCCCACCCACCCTGGCAGCTGTCACCCTTCCCGCCCAGGCTGCCGCCGTGCCAGGTGACAAAGCCTGGCGGGAAGGCTCCCCCGCACCCCGACAGCTGCGGGAGCTGCCGTGGGGCTGCCAACATCCTCCCGGGAGCCACGGGAAAGGAGAGATGGAGGCCAAGGCCGCAGGGAGATGGCGGCCAGAGGGGCGGCAGAGGGGGAGGAGGGTGACGTGGGAGGGTGTAGGCCAGGTTGATTTCAAGTGACATATAGATAAGGGCTATATAAAGGACTCTAAAGGACCCTTCACCGCTGCCAGGAGCCACGGACATTTTTAGCCTCGGCCATGGCCTAATTAGGAAAGGCAGGGGCTGTGGAGAGATGCTTGGCGCGTGTCCGGTGGCGGCTCCGCTGCCCGCTCCCCCCGGCTCTTTGTGATCTGGGATTACAATGGGAGAGCAGCTAACTATAGGGATGAGCTCAGCAGGGCCTGCTGGCCACCCACACCCCACGCCGGGCACGGCGGCGCCCGCGCTCGCCCGGGCAGGAGCCACCCGGCACGATGGCCCTGCCATCTCCAAGACACCCCAGCAAAGCAGGGCGTGCTGAAACCACCAGCGAGGCCGGTTCCTGGCTGATCCCAGACAGCTGAAGCCCCGGGGCCAGGGCTGTGCAGCCTTGGTGGGCGCCGGCACCTCCTGCCATGTCTGAGGAGGGCAGCTGAGCCCCCGCGGCACCTCCGAGCAGCCGGGCACGGCCAAGAGGACACGGGGAGGATGGAGCTGAGTTCCTCTCCAAAGGCAATCCTGAAAGACAAGCACACTCCCAGGCTGGAGGGATCCACAGCTCCAGCCTCCCTGTCCCTCCGACCCTTGGCTTGTCCCTCCTGGGTGCGTGGGTGCAGGTGGCAGGGTGTCTGTGTGAGTTGTGCCTGTTCTTTGCCTCATGCCCTTGATCTGTGTATTTCTGTTGCTCTAAGCGGAGAATCTGGTGCTGGTAAGACTGTAAACACCAAGCGGGTCATTCAGTACTTTGCCATTGTCGCAGCCTTGGGCGACACACCGGGCAAGAAATTAGTAAGACCCTCTTTTGAAACAAGTTCTTGCTGTTTTCTTCCTTTTTTTAATTTTTTTTCTTTATTTTTTTCCCTTTCCCTTCTCCTTTCTTCTTTTTACTGTTTCTTCCCCTGACTTTTTGCAGTTGGAAGTGTGTTTTGGTCTGACCCACCCAGGGCTTGGCTTTTCCCTGACTTTTGAACAAGCAAGGCTTGAAATTATTCTGCTCAAGGGGAAATGGATTTTTTTTTTTTATGTGGCTGCTCTATCTGTGCAGTCTGGAAGAGGCACTTTAGACATTCTTTTCTCTTCCTCCTTCAACACCCCACCAATCTTCTTAAGGAGCATTAAAAGGATGGAATAAACCTTCCATTTCCCACCTTGCCTCTTTTAAGCCTTGCTTTTCAGCCTTTTCTCCTTTTTTTTCCTCCTCTTGTTCATTTTGACCCTTTTCTACCTTGTGCTTTTCTTGCTCTTGTTTTGATTCTTGCATTTCTTTGGTGCTGGTTATTTTTGAGCTGCCCTTGCAATTGCTTATTTCTTCTGGATACATTGAGGCTCCAGCCTGCTTTTCCCTCTTGGAAGCAAACTGGCTGCTTTAGGTATCAAACAAGCAATACTTCAGCATTGTTTTATTTCCTCTTCTTTGGGTTTGGATTTAACTATTCTTGCTTTTTGACGCATTTCTTTATTTTCTCGAGCTAATCTATTTAACAACTTTTTGGCATTTCTTACAAAGTTTAATCCTTCTGTTTTTTGTTTTTTTTTTTTTTTTCTTGGACTTCTTTTGGCACTAAATGGTCATGCCCTGCTTTTCTGACCATGCTTCTTGTGGCTCTTGCCTGGCTTTCTTGGATTTCTAAAGACAATTTTCTTTCCTTTCTCTAGGCAGCTCTTGCCACTAAAACTGGGGTAAGTGTTGTGGACTCTTTAATGCTGAGGACAGAGTTCTGCTGCACAACAGATCTGTGATGGGGTGATGTGTGGGGTCTCTGCCTTAGGTCTGGGTCCAAGGGCTGCCCCAGCAGCAGGGCAGTGTTTAGTTCTCCACTTGGCTCTGTATCACTCACCTTCCCATTGCTGGAAGCTTTGATGTTTCATCTCTCAGTGACTTTCTGTCTTCCTGACTCCAGCCTCTCCTCCAAGGCACCATTACTCTTGGAACAGTCATTTCTAACCAGCACAGTGTTTGTCTGGGGGAGAATGACATGGGCTCCTCTAAAGATGAGGTGAAGCCTCCACTCCCTGCAGACATTAGTGTGTCTCCCAGCCTTGAAGTCCAGCTGAGGTTGGTGGTGCTGAGAGGCAGGGGAAGACCTCTTTGCTCTGGCTGCAGAGCAGTGCCCTGGTGATGCCTGGACATGCCACCCTCTGCAAAGCCCTGAACTGGCTCAGCCCACCACACTGAGCTGATGTCCTTCCCTGGGGTACACTGTTGAGGTGCTTGCTCACCTCCAAGGAAATGCAGCAAAGGTTCAGTCCCTGGTGCTCCCAGCACCCCAAGGGCTCAGCCCTTCCAGCAGCTCCGTCAAACATCCTCAGGCCTTGTTTTCTCTGAGCCTTTAGCTGATACACACCCTTTGTTGGGGGATGTTCATTACCACATGGGTCTCAGAGAACTGGGGCAAACTTAGGGTGAGACATCTGAATGGGGGGCTGAATCTGTGGCTCCTGGGGCTGCCCCCATTGAATCTCACAGTCCAGGCAGTTTTAGGTCAGGCTGAATTTAAAGGTATCAGACCCCAGGATATCCAGGTAACAAGATGCAGTTTGTTGATAATGGTGATTCAGAGCTGCTCCCTCTCCCTTTTGCCCCTCCCATCCCTGGAGCTGCAGAGGTGGAGCAGTGCTGGGTCCAGCATTGGAAAGAGAGGGTGGACAGAGCCCAGAGCTGGTGCTCCTCTCCTAAGGAAAGCTCTGTGAACTGTAATTTGTCAGAGAATGGGCAAAAGCTCTCATGAAAAATCCGGCAGGTCCCTGTGCCACCAAGCTCTTGCTGTTGTCAACCCCCACTGTCCTTCCTGTGGATTGGCACCAGTCTCTTGCTTCTCTCCTCAAATTCTTGTCCTGCTTTACCTGCATTAGGCATTTGCTGCCTCTTTGAACTGGGCACGTGAAACATGAATGGAAAAACAAGGTTAGGGGAAGATTAATCTCTGGGTTTGCTCAGGAGAGCTCCAGTGTGTCCAGCAGGTCATGCCAGCTGCGACCTGTGGTGTGTTCCCACCACACCAGGACCCTGCTGTGCAAGTTGTCAATATAAAAAGTTGTTGATCCAGCCTGTTTTATAGATCTCTTCTTTTGCAATGTGCTGTGATGTGAATTGTCCAAAACTTTGGTTTGGTGGAAGAGGAATTGCCTGGCAGAGTCAGAGAGCCTGAAATGACTCAGACTGTTTTGGTGACATCGTGTGCTTGCTCTTGGTTTGCATATTGCAGCTCCAAAGAAAGGGGCTGAGGGCTGCTGTGTGCAGAGGGCACAGAAGCCTGGGTCTCCAGGGGGACCATTTCAGGCAAGGAGAAGCCCACAGAGAGCACTGCTGCAAAGCCCAGCTCTGCTGACCCCTAAACTCAGCATGTGCAGGCTGGAGATTTACTCACTTTGGGGTAGGGGGTGTCCTGTAGCCTACTCTGAGCTCCTTCAGCCTCCCTGATGAGATGACCTGTTTCAGGTGAGCATGGAAACAGCTGCAACAGCTCACTCAGGGCCCTGGTGTAGACCTATCGTGGATGTGACCCCCAGAACAGCCCCATTGCCTCCTGAAACAAGGAGGTGCCTCGGGAGCAGCAGATTCTCAAAAACACCTAATGAGGGTAGCAAGGAGCCACTCCCTCTGCTCTGTGTTTTGATTACAGATCCCCTCTGGCTCGGTGGAACTGACACATCTTTTGTTTTTTGTTTCTTTTTTACAGGGCACCCTCGAGGATCAAATCATCGAGGCTAACCCAGCTATGGAAGCTTTTGGCAACGCCAAAACCATAAGGAATGACAACTCCTCGCGTTTTGTGAGTGCCTCAGCAGGACAGGGAGCTGGGAATGTCTCTGCAGGCTGGATGTGTGGCTAGTGGTGTTGTGGGTTTGTACAGTGTGAGCCCAAGGCACTGAGCAGGGAGCTGGACCTGCCTCCTGGTGGGATTGGACTGCCAGGGCCAAGTTTTCCTGGTTACATCAGTGCAGCAAATAGTGGCCAGCACGAATGGCCCTGGTGCCACAGTCTGTGAGTCAGTGGTATATCCTGGAGAGATGTCCCTTCCAGGATCAGAGTTGAGGGACACTAAGCACAGCCTGGAATGCTGGGGCTGGGACAGACAAGTGTGCCCCTTCCAGGAAGCACCACTGTTCTTGCTAAGCCCAACCTGGCTCTGCTCTGGGCTGCAGAGCTCCTGTGCCTTGCAGGGGAAGGAGGCACTGCTGGGGGAGACCCTCAGCACAGCACAGAGCAGGGGGCTGTGGGCAGGCTCGGTATCACACCACCCCACAGGAGTGCTTAGGGTTAAGAACAGGCCTAAGCACAGGGATTTATCTGCTCTCAGTGAAATTTCTGCCAGCCTGGTATTTAAAGCCCTGGGCAATGCTGTCTGAGCCTCTGCACGTTACAAACCAGGGAACTTCACCCCTCTACGGCTCACAGAGCCCAGAAACTTGCCTGGTCAGCAGAAGCCCAAGAAGTGGGATGTTAATTCAGTTTCTAGGGGCTGTTCAGAGTCACATCTGTGTAGCCAAGCCCAGAACTTACCTCCTGCACGTGTTTTCAGGGCAAGTTCATCCGGATCCACTTTGGTCCCTCCGGGAAGTTGGCCTCGGCAGACATTGACATCTGTGAGTAGCCATGTGCCAGCTGCAGGGGGGAGGGAATCCATCCCACTCTTTGTGCTGATGCTGGGACAGCTCTGGGAAAAAAAGCAGCCCTCCTCTAACCCCTCTGCCCTATTTCATTGTAGATCTTCTGGAAAAATCCAGAGTGATTTTCCAGCAGCCCAAAGAGCGAAGCTACCACATCTACTACCAGATCCTCTCTGGGAAGAAACCAGAGCTGCAAGGTAAGGCAGCCAAAGATGCAGCACAGCTCTTACAGCATGATGGCCTGAAAATAGCCACAGACAGCTCTGCTGTCAGCTTTGAGGTTCACAGGAATGAACAAATCCAGCTCACCATGCAGGTACTGCCCTCCAATGCTTTGTAGCTGTGCAGGATCATGGGATTGGTGGATAATTCAGGGTGGAAGGGATTTCAAGAGGTCATCCAATCCAGTTTCCTTTATCCCCACCAGCTGAGAAGCCAGACTAAAGCCCTTTCTGCCACTGTCTAGGAGCAGAGGTCACTCAGGGTCCATCTGCAGGGTGGGAGTGCACTTGGAAAAGCTGCCTTGCACAAAGGCCTTGTCATGTGGTGGGTACAGCACTGACCTCAACCAGCATGTGCAGGCTGGAGATTTACTCATTTTGGGGTGGGGGAAGTGTCCTGCAGCCTACTCTGAGCTCCTTCAGCCTCCCTGGTGAGATGACCTGTTTCAAGTGAGCGAAGAAACAGCTGCAACAGCTCACTGAGGGCCCTGGTGAAAACCCATCCTGGATGTGTCCTCCAAGCAGCTCTGCCCTCCAGGGGCCACATCCCACAGAGTGCTCAGGAAACCTTTCCCTGTGTAGATGGAAGGCTGGCACAGCCCCCTGGGGTGGTCAGCTTTTAGCTGTGGGCTCCTGAGCTTGGTGCTGAGCAGCACCTTATTAGGCAGCTCTGGAGAGTGGCACAGAGCAGTAATCTTATCTGGTGTCACAAGGGCATGGTGGCCACTTCTAAATCAGTCTGCAGCCAAGCCATATCCCAAGATAGCAAGCTGGAGGCGATCAGAGGAGAGGTGGACCCATGTGTGGACCTGCCTGGGCTGGAAGAGGCTGTTCTTCCACCAGCTGGTACCCTCTAGTTGAGGCTGGTGAAGCCTTCCCTCTGCACCCAAGGCCAAGGCTGCCTTTCTGCCCAGCTCTCTCTCAGATTGACCTCACCCTCTGCATGTCTTCCCCCAACAGATATGCTGCTGCTCTCCCTCAACCCCTATGACTACCACTTCTGCTCCCAGGGTGTCACAACTGTGGACAACCTGGATGACGGGGAGGAGCTCATGGCGACAGACGTACGTGTACAGCCCGAGCCAGGGAGGGCACAGCCTCCT
The DNA here is from genome assembly GCF_025592945.1 of Manacus candei. Taxonomy (NCBI): domain Eukaryota; kingdom Metazoa; phylum Chordata; class Aves; order Passeriformes; family Pipridae; genus Manacus; species Manacus candei. The sequence goes on along the minus strand of NW_026138105.1, from coordinate 3,573,167 downwards.
TCTGGGCAGCTCTGGGGTCCTGTCCTGCCTTCTCGTGTGTCCCCCCTTCTAAATTAGCTGGGAGTTCCCTCTGGTTTATTGGCAATTGCTCTACACTTGCTGTGAGCCTACAAGGGAGAGCAGAGTGACTCTGATCTCCATCAACCGCCTCATCCAGACAGGGAAGGGAGAGTAATTCCCTGCATTAGGAAGGGCTTGTAGCACTTCCCATAGTGCCCATGAGAAGGAAGGTTGTAGAATCATAGAATCATTGAATCACTGAGATTGGAAAAGACCTCCAAGGTCACTGAGTCCAAGCTGTGCCCCATCCCCACCTTGTCCCCCTACCCAGAGCACTGAGTGCCACATCCAGTCATTCCTTGGACACCTCCAGGGGTGGGGACTCCACCACCTCCCTGGGCAGCCCCTGCCAATGCCTGACCACCCTTCCAGTGAAGAAATTCTTCCTGATGATCAACCTAAACCTCCCCTGACACAGCCTGAGGCCATTTCCTCTTGTCCTGTCCCTTGTTCCCTGGAAGCAGAGCCTGACCCCCACCTGGCTCCCCCCTCCTGTCAGGGAGTTGTAGAGAATGAGACTTCAGCTTGGAACACCTCCTTCTTGTGGATGCTAAGCTAATCCTTTTGGTTTCAAACAGGTCTTGTGGGAGCTGGGCTCACTTTCAAAGTCCCATGGACAGGTTTCCTTGGTTAGGTGCCCACCCTGCTCAGAGCCCCAGGACAGGGAGAACACCTTAGGAGATGGTGGGAGGATGGACCAACCCTCACCTCAGAGTGGTTTTGTTCTCTCTGTGCTGCTTTGTCTCCCCTCAGCACGCCATGGACATCCTGGGCTTCAGCAATGATGAGAAATATGGCTCCTATAAAATAGTGGGGGCTATCATGCACTTTGGCAACATGAAGTTCAAGCAGAAGCAGCGAGAAGAGCAGGCAGAGGCTGATGGCACTGAAAGTGAGTTGGGCTCTGTGCTCCAGACCTGTCCAACCTCGTCTGGGCAAAGTTCCCCCAAGGGCAGGCCGGGATAACTCCCCCTAACCTGGCCTGTGAAGGTCAGAGACTGTGATCCAAAGCACCCACACCAGGCCCTGCTATAGGTGCACAAAGGGGCAGGAGTATTTAGGGCAGTCTTTCTGCAAGCACTAGGTGGTCTCATCTGCATCAGACTCGCCTCAGCAGCACCACAGGGTGTCACACCCCAGCTGGGCTTCATCTCGTTCAGTCTTCCCCTGCTTTTCGTCTCTTGCACTTCATTAGACAACATTCCAGAGCAGGGCATCCAGAGGATGAGCCAGGCCAGGATCAGCACTGCAAGGACCTGCTCAGGTCACAGCCTCCCAGAGAGCAGTTAGAGCAGGGTACAGTCACTGTCTGTCACTTTTCCTGGTTTATGGCTCAGGAAAATCCAATGCAAATCATAGATCTAGGAATAGTCTGGCTGCAGAGCAAACCTGGAGGGAGAGGGTGACTTTCCAGTGTGTGGAAGGATGGGAAGGGGGAGCCCCGGCACTTCTCTAGAAGGTTTAAGCAGGGATCCAGCAGAAATGACTACCTGGATCGGACTTTGTCATGCTAACATTCAAGAGGAAAGAGTTCTCCTTGCCTGAGGAATGTCAACACAGGCTTCAGCTACTGCCTGGTAATTAATGATTTTGATCTGGCAGCAATTTCCCTACAGAGGTGATTTTCTAGCTACAATCTGCTACTAGGAGTCTTTGAATGATAAACAAGAAAATCACCTCTCTTCTGGTCACTTCAAATTCTCTGCATGGAAATCCAAGCTTCCACTGGAAAATGCATAGGAATTCCCAGATAAAATCTGATAAGCACCTGATAAGATGCTATAGCCATTGTATCCAAACACTAACTTCTCAGGAAGGAGGTCCAGATTTTAAAAGCATCACACAATATCCAAGATGGGAAATCACATGAAACACTGGAGCAGACTCTGGAGCAGATGGGAAAACTAGTATAGTTAGCATTGATCATCATAAGAGCTGGTCATTTTTTTTTGCTTCCTTTTTTCCCTTCCCAGAGCTTCCTTGCTGGCTCCTCATGCCTTTGTCCTGCTTTCCAGGTGCTGACAAGGCTGCCTACCTGATGGGAATCAGCTCAGCTGACCTCATCAAGGGGCTGCTCCATCCTCGTGTCAAAGTGGGCAATGAGTACGTGACCAAAGGTCAGAATGTGGAGCAGGTGAGTGGGACAGGACAGGGGCTCCCTGCTCGTGCTGGTCAGTGACTCCTCTTGCAGCCAGGCCTGATGTGCTCTGCACAGGGGAATGGGGCTTTGATTCACTCCCTTGGGTTTAGGAGGAGACTCCAGAGAAGCAGGAGAAGATGTATCCACAGTTAGTGGCTTTTAGCAGCTAGGGAAGTTGGTGGCAGAGCTGGCAGATAGCTTTGCACATGAACCATGGCTGGAGGTTCAGTGCACTGTCTTTGAGGTGTGGGTTGGATCACAGCCAGAGGAGGTCCAGGTTCTATGGATCTACTTCAGAGACAGTCACACTCCTGTGGAGAGTCCAGCCCTGAAAAGTAGAAAACTCATCTAAACACTCATCCAAACTGATCTTGTGGGAGATTCAAATGTACCAAAAATGTATCTTGCCAGATTCTGGCCACATCCCAGTTCAGAACCCAAACCTGGCCTGAATAGTGCAAGCCACTCCTTAAATACAGAGGATCTTAGGATCTTATCCAAAGTGAGCTGCAGGCTCTTGACAGGGCACAAGGCTTCTGAAAATATCACTTTAGACTGTATTTGTATCCTAAGACCTTGGAAGCAAGACTAGACCGGGGACACGAGAACACACCTGTGAGCAAAGTGAAATCTAATTTTGGAGCATATAGTGTAACCACAAACTCCCTGGATCAGCCTGTCCATCCCTTGTGGGCCGAGAGGAGCTCTCTCCATCCCCCTCTGGCTCCTACAAAAGCAGGGAGCAGCTCATGGCCTGCCCTGTGCCTTGCCCTGCAGGTGCTCTATGCTGTGGGAGCTCTGGCCAAAGCCACCTACGACCGCATGTTCAAGTGGCTGGTGACAAGGATCAACAAGACCCTGGACACCAAGCTGGCCAGGCAGTTCTTCATCGGAGTACTGGACATTGCAGGCTTCGAGATCTTTGATGTGAGTTCTGCAGGGCCCTGCAAAGGGTTTGGGGGGAAGCTGTGGGGGCGGCTCTGTCTCCTCCAGGGAACTGCTGGCCTTGATGGGGAAGAGCTGTGCAGCAAACAGGCAGCTCACAAGGGCTGGTTTAACACTGCTGTGGGCACATCTCCAGGGATTCCTGGCTACCTGCTCTCACAGCAATGCAGCTGGGCCTGGCAGAGATCACCCTCCACACCCAGACAGAGCAGAAGGGTTGAACCCCTTCACTGCTGGAGCTCCTTCTGACTCAGATCTGGTTTGTTCTTGCAGTTCAACAGCTTTGAGCAGCTGTGCATCAACTTCACCAATGAGAAACTGCAACAGTTCTTCAACCACCACATGTTTGTCCTGGAGCAGGAAGAATACAAGAAGGAAGGCATCGAATGGGTCTTCATTGACTTTGGCCTGGACCTGCAGGCCTGCATCGACCTGATTGAGAAGGTAAAACATGACTCAGGGCACAGGAATGGTACTGCTGGTAGATGGTTTGTTTGCAAAGGCTGGAGCAGTGAGAGGTGCTCTGCTACCAAGATTAAATTACTCCCTCCCCACTCAGTGGCAAGTGCCCAACTTTATTTTCCCTACACTTACAGCTCAGAGTCTCCAGCCAACAGAGACCTTTTTGTCAGAAATTCTGACTTTATGAACCCATGGAAATTATGTTCCTGTGCACTGGTGAGCCACAAAACCTGGTGCAGCCTTTTCCTCCAGAGAACTGCCCTTTTTTTCCTCCCCACTTGCTGCCTCTCAGTGCCTCTTACTTGATTCAGAGCATCTTGTAGAAAAGATCTCCATGCATGAAGGAAACTCACCTTTTTTGACAGGGAAAGGAGAAAATCTGTCAGGATAGTGGGGAGGATCTCCCCTTCCCAACAATCTAAAGGAACTGGACAAGCTCCCATGTCTTGCAGGCCTGGCCAGTCCCACTCAGACTGGCTGGAGGTCAGATGCAGCCTGGAATATGCCAGTGATAGCTTGGTGTCTTGCACCTGAACCCTTGTTCAGGTCTCCCAACTCCAGCTTTGCCTCACCTTGCTCAGTGGCACACCCCTGTTCTGGGATGGGACTTGGCAACTCTGAGCTCAGTCCTGTTCATACCCCCTTCTCCCTGCAGCCAATGGGAATCCTGTCCATCCTCGAAGAGGAGTGCATGTTCCCAAAAGCTTCTGACATGACCTTCAAATCTAAGCTCTACGACAACCACATTGGGAAGTCTCCCAACTTCCAGAAGCCCCGTCCGGATAAGAAGCGGAAATACGAGGCCCACTTTGAGGTGGTGCACTATGCGGGTGTGGTACGTCCCTGGCAGCTCTTCCACAGCATTCCCACCTTCCCCTGGCAGGGACAGGGCTGTCCTCACCTCTGCCTCTCCTGTGACAGGTGCCCTACAACATCATTGGGTGGCTGGACAAGAACAAGGATCCCCTGAATGAGACAGTGGTGTCCATCTTCCAGAAATCCCAAAACAAGCTCCTGGCTTGTCTCTATGAGAACTACGTGGGCTCTGCTTCAGGTGAGGAGCACCCCCAACCCTTTTTTGACCTTGGTCTCCCCCTCCCTTTGCAGCAAAACCTTCCCACCCCCATGCCCAGCTGTTGGTGCAGCCTGGGCAAAGGGAAGACCCACATTGATCCCTAAAAACCTCCCTGGCCTGGATAGGTGGGTGCTGGCCTAAGGGCTTTAGGTGTGTGGTCAGGACCAGGCTGAGCTGGTGTGGGGCTGTAGGGCTGTCCTGGAGGCCCTGTGACTTTGGGGTGTGTGAAGGGGTCTCTTGTTAGCAGGAGCTGAGGAGCAACACCCAGAATTGGGCTCTGTGGGAGATGTTTTTGGTGTCTTTGGCTTTGTTCTGCAGCAGGGCACAACTACCTCTGCTTTACAGAGAGTGGGGGCTGTGGGCATTTCAAGGGTGTTTGGGGGGTGCTCCTGAGTCCTCCAAGCTGAGGAGATGTTTTGCTGATGTAATCAATATTTCAACCCAACAGAGGAGCCTCACAAGCCAGGGACCAAGGAGAAACGTAAAAAGGCAGCTTCTTTCCAGACAGTGTCGCAGCTGCACAAGGTAAGAGCCAGCCCCTCATCCAAGGCATTGAGGGAAACGTGCTCAGAGGGTCCCATGGCACTCCCACTTCCCTGCCAAGACTCTTGGCATCTTGCACATGAGCTCCTGTGGCCTGAAGGACCCCCAGAGCTCCTCAAGGACCCTCAGAGCTCCTCAAGGACCACCTCTAGGCAAAAAGTCCCAACACCCTCTCATCTCTGAGCAAAGGGCCTGTGCCTGGCAGAGTCCCAGCCCTGTCCCCGTGCTCCCAGGGCAGGACATGAGGTGGTGGCTCCCTTGGAGCTGGGCCTTGTGCTGCTTCTGCCCACGTGACGCTTGCGCTGCTCGGCGGCTCCTTCGCCTTTGAGAGAGCGGCAGTTAAGACTTGTAGTGATGTTTAGATAATGTATTACATGAACATCACTTTAAGTCTGTGCTACTTCTCTCCTCACTCTTACCAGCGGGAAGGACAACCTTTGGGCAGAAGAAAATGGAGGAGGATCTGGCAGGTCTCTGTCCTGGGAGGTGGCCTGGGCTGTTTTACAGCTCAGGGTAACACACATCCCTGTTCCATGCTCACCATAGGAGTTATTAGTCCAAGCCAGAGCTTAACCAACTGGAAAACAGCCCAGAGGGGTTTGTGGGCCCATGTCCTGCCATGACAGCCTCATAGTGACAGGGCAGTGGTCACAGCACCAAGGCTGACAGAGCTCAAGGAGTGTTTGAACAACACTCTCAGGGACATCATGGGATTGTTGGGTGTCCCGTGCAGGACCAAGAGTTGGACTTGGATGATCCTTGTGGGTCCCTCCCAACTAGATATATTCTGTGATTCTGTGACAGGGTGCTTGAAGAGGCAGAGCCCCTGTTCAGGGAGAAGTGTGACTTTTTTTCTCCTGGACAAGTCACAGACCTTGGGGAAAGGTGTCTGTGGTGACAAGTTGCCCCATGGTGATGTGGAGCTGTGGGAAGGTGTTCCCTTCCCTGAGCTGGTCCTGAACAGGCTGAGCCTGTATGAGCAAGGGAAGGAAAGATTAAGGGTGCAGATGCTTTTCCCACAAGCAAAGTCAAGGCTATGTCATGCCTTGAGCTCTACCTGGGAGAGAAAGGAGGTGCAGTCTGGATTGGCAGGGCCCTCTGTCACAGCTGTAGGGGGTGAAGCACTGTGGAGGTGCAGGGAACTCCTGATAAGCCAAGGATTGCAGCCATTGTGGACCCCAGCACCAGAACTGCAGAGTGCTGAGCACAGGGCTGATGAGCACCAGGAGAGATCTGTACCAGGAATATGTTCAATCCTGTCTTCCTGGTTCTCCCCCACAGCAAAACTTTACCTACAAATACTTGGGAAACATCTGGCTCCTCTCTGGCACAGCAAAACCTGCAGGTGCCACTTGGCTTGTCTGCCAGCCCAGTCCCCTCTGCCATGGCTCCCATCCTGGCAGGAGGCAGTGGTCCTGCCCCAGGCTCAGGATGTCCCACTGACGGGATAGCAGGAGGGAATTCCCCTTTTCTCATGACAAAAGGGGCTCTCAGGGTCTGCTGTCTTCCTGCCTGGGAGGGGAAGGGGCTGGAGAGAAGTGTTGTAGGGGTGCAGAGCTGTCACCTCACCCCACGTCTGCCCTGCAGGAGAATCTGAACAAGCTGATGACCAACCTGCGCTCCACCCAGCCCCACTTCGTGCGCTGCATCATCCCCAACGAGACAAAGACCCCAGGTATGGGTGGGCTGAGGCAGCAGCCTGGCAGTGCCCCTGGGGACACCCACATGTGGGAGCTGGCAGAGATTCTTGCACCCACCTTCTCCCCAACCCTTTTCAGGCTGCCACTGAGCCCTGATCCCATCTCAGTGTTGATTCTCTGTGACCCAAGTCAATCTCCTCTGCTGGGGAGAAGGAGCTTTGCCAGACTTTTGGCTGTGCCTTGGTGGTTGGGCTGCTTTGCACTTGTATATAACAGCAGGCACAGATGAGTCTGTCAGAGTGACTCCCGCCATCTGAGGCCCAGGGTGCAGCCCTGGTGCTCAGCACGGACCTGCAGGATGGGTCAACACCCATGTCAAAACCACGGGATGTTTCCAGAGTTCAGACCCAGGCTGCAGCTCTGTTTGGCTCTGTCTTCTTGGGTTGAGCACCTGCTCCAGCTGTGTTCTCACCCACAGGAGCCATGGATTCCTTCCTGGTGCTGCACCAGCTGCGCTGTAACGGTGTCCTCGAGGGCATCCGCATCTGCCGGAAGGGATTCCCCAACAGGATCCTCTACGCAGACTTCAAGCAGCGGTAACTCCCTCTTCTTCCTCACCCAGCAACCCACACATGTTATGGGGGGAGACAAGACATGTCCTGGCTCTGATCCGCTCCCCAGCTTGTGCAGGGCTGGTCTGAACCCCCCCATACCCCCAGTGCGTGTACAGTTTGGGACAGCTCTGCTGCTGGCTCTGGGGTGCCAGACCTGGGTAGGTTGGTGCCAAACGGGATGAGATCTCATGAATGTCTGAGATGCTGAGTGCAGGGCTGGTGCAGGGGGATGGTGGCAAGGCTTAGGTCCTCTGATCCTGGCTCAGGTTTCTCTCTGCCCTGGGGATGGATCCTTGCCATTCTCCAGCTGGCCCCATCCACACTGCTTGGCCTGGGCCTGACCAGGCGTGGTAAGGCCAGTGACTCCTCCGTGCACAGTCTCCTGGTGCCTGCTCTGCAGAAGAGCCAGGACTGGAGCAGCTGGTTCATATGTTGCTCCAGCCTGTGCTGCAGCAACATGACTTTGGTGGGAACTGGCACGACCGGGATTCAGGGATGATGATGGAGCTGTGCTGCAGTTCCCCTGCATGTCCTCCCTCTGCTCTGTCCCTGCAGTTACCGTATCCTGAATCCAACAGCCATTCCAGAAGACAAGTTTGTGGACAGCAGGAAAGCCACGGAGAAGCTGCTGAGCTCCCTGGAACTGGACCATGCACAGTACAAGTTTGGTCACACCAAGGTGAGACCTGGCAGCTGGTCCTTGGGAGGGAGACATTGCCCCTCCCATCTCTCTCTGTTCCCATTGCCCACATGCTCAAGACAGGAGATCAGGTGGCTGTGCCCATGCAGGCACTCAATCCCTGCTCCATGTGTCTGCACACAGCCCAGGTTGTGTTCCCCCTGAGCCCTCTCTGCTGGGGACTCCATTCCCACTCTCCTCCCCACAGGTGTTTTTCAAGGCTGGTTTGCTGGGCTTGCTGGAGGAGATGCGAGATGAACGTCTGGCCAAGATCCTGACCATGCTGCAGGCCAGGATCCGCGGATTCCTCATGCGCCTGGAGTACCAGAAGATCATCAGCAGGAGGTAGAGTTGGAGGGGGGAAGAGGCAGAGCTTTGTGTGTCTCCTTGTTCCTTCTGCACGTGTTTGCCCTGTAGGGCTTCCCTGTGTCTGGCAGTGGTTGGTGAAGGTCCTGTCCTGAGAGATGGAGGCAGACCTGGGAGAGGTCTGGCATGGCTCTAGTAGGGAGGATCTGCAGTGGGGGAGCCTCTGGTTTCCACTGGGAGATTCAGAGGGAGGCAGAGTGAAGAGACCTGAAAGCCAGGCCACACCACCCATCCCACCAGGGCCAGTCCAGTGTGCAGACAATGATTCATCCACCATTCTGCCATTTATCCAGCTGGTGGAGAATGGAGCCGTGTCCAGGCCTGCAGAGGCCAGGATGGGACATGAGAAATCTACACCCCTGATGATGCTGTACTTGTATTCCCCCAGGGAAGCCCTCTATACCATCCAGTGGAACATCCGGGCCTTCAACGCTGTCAAGAACTGGTCCTGGATGAAGCTGTTCTTCAAAATCAAGCCTTTACTCAAGTCTGCTCAGACTGAGAAGGAAATGTCCAACCTGAAGGAGGAGTTCCAGAAGCTGAAGGAGGCTCTGGAGAAGTCTGAGGCTAAGAGGAAGGAGCTGGAAGAGAAGCAGGTCTCCATGATCCAGGAGAAGAATGACCTGACTCTCCAGCTTCAGGCAGTGAGTGCCTCACCCTCTCTCTGGAAGTGCAAAGACAGTGCAGGGTCCATGAGTAGAGGAAGGAGCAGAGTGTGGTAGATCCCTCCTCCAGCCTCTTGCAGTTCTGAGGCTGCCTCGTGGCCACAATCTGTTGAGAATGAAATGTAAGAGTGTGCAGACTGGAAGCAAACTCCCATCTCAGGGATGTCCCCTGGCTCTGGAAAGGGAGGGATGGCAATGTTTGCTCACCAAACTGTGGCTCATCTGTGCCATTTCTGTGCCAAGAAGTGCCAGTCCAGTGCTTCCTTCCTCTGGAAAGATTTAGTTGCTTTTTGGCCCTGGTTCAATGTTAGTGGTTGTCCCTTGAACCTTGAAAATGGGCAGTGGCTGTATTTTTTGTACACCTGAGCACCTTGGGCTTGCTCTGCCCATTCCACATGGAGAACTTCAGCTCTGGGCCAGAACACCAGGACTCAGAGCCTGCTGGTGTGCTCTGGGCCAGAACACCAGGACTCAGAGCCTGCTGGTGTGCTCTGGGACAGTGGATGAGCTCTGGCTCTCCTGTTCCTCTCCCAGGAGCAAGACAACCTGGCAGACGCCGAGGAACGCTGTGACCTGCTGATCAAGTCCAAGATCCAGCTGGAGGCCAAGGTGAAGGAGCTGATGGAGCGTGTGGAGGACGAGGAGGAGATGAACTCAGAGCTCACCGCCAAGAAACGCAAGCTGGAGGATGAGTGTGCAGAGCTGAAGAAGGACATCGATGACCTGGAGATCACTCTGGCCAAGGTGGAGAAGGAGAAACATGCCACAGAGAACAAGGTAAGAGACCTCCCTGGAGCCTCAGTGCTTGTGGGGGCACCAGAGGCACATCAGGTGTGGGGGAGCTGGGGTAGGGCAGAGTGAAAAGGGATGTGGGAGAGGGAAATCAACCCCAGTGTCCTGTCTCCTTGCCCAGGGGGGTGTGGGCAAATGGTTCTGTGCTGTGGGCAAGTGATTTGGGGCACTGACAAACCCCCTGGTGGGACCAGCATGGCCAAGGGAGAAGGGCTGGCTGCTGTTGGGGTGCTGAGCTGCTGTTGGCCATGGACCTTCTGCCTTTCAAGGGTCAGGCTACTGAAGCAGCTCTCCACCCCCCTCTCTGAGAAGATGGACTCAATTTTTGACTGCCCTTGTTTAGGTTAAAAACCTGATTGAGGAGATGGCTTCTCTGGATGAGATCATTGCCAAGCTGACAAAGGAGAAGAAAGCCCTGCAGGAGGCCCATCAGCAGGCCCTGGATGACCTGCAGGCTGAGGAAGACAAGGTCAACACGCTGACCAAAGCCAAGGTCAAACTGGAGCAGCAAGTGGATGATGTGAGTGTAGACCAGTGGCAGTGAAGCAAGAGAGGTTTGAGTCACACCTCCAGGAGAGCCCAAAGGCTGTCCCTCAGTGGGATCTGGAGAGTGGGGTCATTAGCAGATTCCCATTTAATATGGCCAGTTGAGGAATAACCCCATTAGCAAACTTTTCTTGAACCAAGAGGTGGCCTAGAGCACTTCAGAGAGAGCAGTCCTGGGCTGAGGGAATGGGACTGGAGACCAGTTGGGAAGCACCTCCATCTCTCAGGGATGGGTGAACTTCCCACAACAATGGGCACAGGAAGGGTGGGGCTGCAGAGGGTCCTTTCCTTCCCTATCCCATCTCCCTTCATTCTCCAGCTGGAAAGCTCTCTTGAACAAGAAAAGAAGATCCGCATGGACCTGGAAAGAGCTAAGAGGAAGCTTGAGGGAGACCTGAAGCTGACACAAGATTCTATAATGGATCTGGAGAATGACAAACAGCAGCTGGAGGAGAGGCTCAAGAAGTGAGTGTGTGACATGTGCCTGGGCTCTGGGTTTGCTCTGCTCCTCTAAATGGAGCCTCTGTGTGGCCTCTGCAGGGGCTGCAGGGATGTGGCTTCTGGGCACTGCTGGTGTGACCAGTCCAGACAAAATGAGGGCTGAGTTATCCTGGGCACTTTGCAGGGTTGCTGAGGAGCTTGTGAGCTACACAGACTCATAGATCAGGGCACTATAGACCTTGGGGTGCATTGGGTTGGAAAGGAGGGACCTGCCTGGCAGGACCCAAACAGAGCTGGGACCTCAGCTACAAGTACAGACTTCATCACTCATGTCCTATTTATGCTGGGGAGCTGAAGAATGCCTTGGGACCTCAGAAGGAAACCCTCAGAGCCAGCTGTCTGCAAGTTTGGCCACTCCAGCCCTCCCTGAGAGCCTTCCATGAGCTGCTTCTTACCCCTGCAGTCCCTTTCCTGTGTGGGTTTGTTTGTCCTCTAAGCCTGGGTGTTACAGGGAACTTCAGAAGCCAGAAGGACATGTCAGGACAGTGTTTGTCTTCTTTCTGTGCAGGAAAGACTTTGAACTCAGTCAGCTGAATTCAAGGATTGAAGATGGGCAGGTGACTGAGGCCCAGCTGCAGAAGAAGATCAAGGAGGTCCAGGTATGGTGGAAAGAGCTGTTCTCACAGCCCAGGAGTCCAAAATTGCCCTCAGATGTAATGTGCTGGGGAATCTGCATGGGCCAGTCCCTCTCTGAGCACAGAGGCATCTCCTTGGAAAAGGAGATGGACAAAGCTGGTTAGCAGAAGCAAAGCCCTCTGCCAAAGTGTGGTGGGCTGAAAATTAAAGAATGAACTATTGAGGTGAGCTCTAGCACCAGCCTGAGGGACAGCTTCTAGAATGTAGCTCTGTGTCCAAAATAAAACCTTTGATCAGCGCCCAAACTCTGAAAATCCAAGTCTGGTGTGCTGGGCTTCTTCCTATTGGAGACAGGTCCCCACATTCATGGAAGTTCCCATCACAAGAAGCTGATACCAGCCTGGATCCTGATGGCAGGGCACAGAGGAGAGCAGGACATGCACAAAACACTTCCAAGGAGCACCAGGAATGCCTGCCTCCCAAAACAACCCGAGCATTTGCTCCAGACTTGTGTCTTGTTGCTCCCCATCATCTCTGGAGACAACTTGCTCCATTGTGCAGAGCAAAGATGCCAGAGCTCCACCCAGAGCTTGGAGCATCTGGCTCGCTCTGTCCCTGCAGGCCCGTGTGGAGGAGCTGGAGGAGGAGCTGGAGGCCGAGCGCGCAGCCAGAGCCAAGGTGGAGAAGCAGCGGGCGGAGGTGTCCCGGGAGCTGGAGGAGCTCAGCGAGAGGCTGGAGGAGGCCGGCGGGACCACGGCCACGCAGCTGGAGCTGAACAAGAAGCGGGAGGCGGAATTCCTGAAGCTGAGGCGGGACCTGGAGGAGGCCACGCTGCAGCACGAGGCCACGGCGGCCGCGCTGCGCAAGAAGCACGCGGACAGCGTGGCCGAGCTGAGCGAGCAGATCGACAACCTGCAGCGCGTCAAGCAGAAGCTGGAGAAGGAGAAGAGCGAGATGAAGATGGAGGTGGACGACCTGTCCTCCAACATTGAGTACATCACCAAGAACAAGGTGGGTGCTGGTCCTGCACGGGGCTGGTTTGTCTCACCTGTGAACATCAGGGCAACTGGCGGTGGCGTGTCCGTGGGGTGTCCCAGGGAGCTCTTGCACTAAATCACAGAATCAACCAGGTTGGAAAAGACCTGTGAGATCATCAAGTCCAACCTTTGACCCATTACCACCTTGACTACTAAACCATGGCACTGATGCCACATCCAGTCTCTTCTTAAACACCTCCAGGGACAGTGGATCCACCCCCTCCCTGGGCAGCCCATTCCAATATCTGATTGCTCTCTCTGTAAATAATTTCTTCCTAATGTCCAACCTAAACCTCCCCTGGCACAACTGCAGACCATGCTCTCTTGTCTTACTGCTGGTTACCTGGGAGAAGAGACTGACCCCCACCTGGCTACACCCTCCTGTCAGGGAGCTGTAGGGAGTGAGGAGGTCTCCCCTGAGCCTCCTCTTCTCCAGGCTCAAGAACCCCAGCTCCCTCAGCCTCTCCTCACAGCACTTGTGCTCCAGTCCCTTCCCCAGCCTCATTTCCCTTCTTTGGACACACTCCAGCCCCTCAGTATCCTTCCTGAACTGAGGGGCCCAGAACTGTACACAGTTTGCCATGGCTGAGTCCCTATTTTCCCCCCCTTGTCACTATGGCAGTGTTTTGCTTGTCCTAAGCAGAGTCCAGAGGCTCTGGGAAGGCATTTCCTGGGAGAGAGAGTTCAGAGAGCCACTGTCAGCTTAGCAGAGACACGAGATCCCTGGCAGGCTCCTGCTCCCTGCCTCGTGTGCCCGTGGGATCTGCTGAGCAGGGCAGCGAGTCCCAGGCTGGGAGAGCGGTGCTGCCAGGCCTGAGCTGGGCTCACAGGGGCTGTGCTTGGTGCCCGCAGGCCAACGCTGAGAAGCTGTGCCGCACCTACGAGGACCAGCTGAACGAGGCCAAGTCCAAAGTGGACGAGCTGCAGCGGCAGCTGACGGACGTGAGCGCGCAGCGGGGCAGGCTGCAGACTGAGAACGGTGTGTGGGGCAGAGCGGGGGGCACGCGGCTGCCTCGGGGCTGCTCTGGGTGGGAGTGCCAGGGTACAGCCAGGCAGGCTGTCCTCCTTCCCCTAAAAACCCTAGCTGGGCATCAGAAGGAGGGGTTCCTTTGCCTTTAGCTGCTTGCACCTCTGCCCCTGGCCCAGCTTGCCCATGTTGGATACCGCTAGGCCTGCTGAAGGCAGAGACCCTGGGGAGTGCAGGGGAGTGCAGATTGCAGCCCTTCAGCCCCAAAGTAGCTGGTTTTGCTCTGTTTGAACCCAGGGGAGCTTAGTCGGCTGCTGGAGGAGAAGGAGTCCTTCATCAACCAGCTGAGCCGTGGCAAGATCTCATTCACACAGAGCATCGAGGAGCTCAAGAGGCAGCTGGAGGAAGAGACCAAGGTGAGGCTTCTAGGGCATGGCTGATCTGGGAGTGACAAGGATCACAGGGAATGGGGCGTGTGTCACACTGTGGCAGTGGCTCAGGCTCTTGGACTGGGGAGGTGGGACACACCCTGCACACAGGGCAGCTCTGAACCTGGGAAGAACCTGGGAAGAAGTTCCCTCCTGCTACTCCCAGTGCCACGGCCAATGTCCTGGAGCTTGGGGCCAGCTGCTGCTCTGACAAGGGCTGCTCTCCCTCCCTCAGAGCAAGAATGCCCTGGCCCATGCCCTGCAAGCCTCCCGGCACGATTGTGACCTGCTGCGGGAGCAGTACGAGGAGGAGGTGGAGGCCAAGAGCGAGCTCCAGAGGAACCTGTCCAAGGCCAACGCCGAGGTGGCCCAGTGGAGAACCAAGTACGAGACTGATGCCATCCAGAGGACTGAGGAGCTGGAGGAAGCCAAGTAAGTCCCATGGCACGAGTTGGGTGGCAAGTTTCCATTCACCAGCGGGGCTGCCCTAGACACCAGGGCGACCCTTCCACAGGGATTTGAGGCTGCTCAGAGCAGTGGGGTGGGGTGGCACTCGGGCAGGGAGCGCTCACCCTGGCTGCCGTGGGCAGGAAGAAGCTGGCCACCCGGCTGCAGGAGGCGGAGGAGGCCGTGGAGGCCGCCCACGCCAAGTGCTCCTCGCTGGAGAAGACCAAGCACCGGCTGCAGACGGAGATCGAGGACCTCTCGGTGGACCTGGAACGCGCCAACTCCGCCTGCGCCGCCCTGGACAAGAAGCAGCGCAACTTCGACAGGATCCTGGCCGAGTGGAAGCAGAAGTACGAGGAGACCCAGGTGGAGCTGGAGGCGTCGCAGAAGGAGTCGCGCAGCCTGAGCACGGAGCTCTTCAAGCTCAAGAACGCCTACGAGGAGTCCCTGGACCACCTGGAGACCCTCAAGAGGGAGAACAAGAACCTGCAGGGTAGGAGTGGGCTCAGGCTCTCCCCTTGGGCTCTGCCCAGGCTCCTGCTCCCTGTCCTCAGGGGGATATTGGGTCCCTTCTTGGCAGAGAGCAGACCTTGCTGCTCAGCCCATCCCTTGGAGGGATACAGCAGCCCTGCCAGGATGCCAAAACATGTCCTGCCCCCTTGCTGGGGCCCTCGGGGAGGTCAGGCAGAGCCACTTGGCTCCTCTTCCCACATGGTGCATGATTTGCTGCCAAGTGCCACGGCTGTGGCATGACACTGCCTTGGGGGTGTTGCTCTTGGACAAACAGGTCTCCCCAGGTACTTAATGCCTCTCCCATTCCCTCTCCTTCACCCAGACTTCAGAAATGTCCCCAAGCACAACCTCAGCTGCCCTCCAAGGGGCTGGGGAGACATCAGCTGAGCCTGGGGCAGTGGGATGGGGATGTCACCTTCACAGGACTGGTCCCATAAACTCCTTCCTGACCGAATGCTTTCTGTCCCTGCCAGAGGAAATTGCTGATCTGACTGACCAGATTAGTCTGGGTGGCAAAACCATCCATGAGCTGGAGAAGGTGAAGAAAGCCCTGGAGAGTGAGAAGAGTGATATCCAGGCAGCTCTGGAAGAGGCTGAGGTGGGTCCTTGTTTTCCACGTGTTCCTGCTGCCCCCAGGAGCCACTGGCCCACCCTGCAGCTCTGGTCAGGTGCTGCTGGAGGGTGACAGTCCTGAGCCAGGCTCTAACCCCTGGGAGGTTATTCATGGGAGTCCTGCAACCACTGCAGGCACAGGGGTGGTTCCACCTGCCTTGTTCCCCATAATGCTGGGCTAGGGGGCAAGGCCAGGCTGCCAGGCTGGAGTGGGTGACCCCCCTTCAGGAACCACTTTCCCATGGCTGAGGTGTTTCTAGGGAGCCCTGGAGCATGAGGAGAGCAAGACTCTGCGCATCCAGCTGGAGCTGAACCAGATCAAGGCTGACATGGACAGGAAGCTGGCAGAGAAGGACGAGGAGTTTGAGAACCTGAGGTGTGTGGGGTGAGGGGACAAGGCTGGGCAGTGGCTGTGGGGGCAGAGCTGACACCGTGGCCCTGGCAGGGCTGCCCCAGGCTGGGTGTCCCCAGGGGGCTGTGGCTGATTCCCCATCTCCCCCGCAGGCGCAACCACCAGCGGGCCATGGAGTCCATGCAGGCCTCGCTGGACGCAGAGGCCCGGGCCAAGAACGAGGCCGTCCGGCTGAGGAAGAAGATGGAGGGAGACCTGAACGAGATGGAGATCCAGCTGAACCACGCCAACCGCCAGGCTGCCGAGTTCCAGAAGCTGGGCCGCCAGCTCCAGGCCCAGATCAAGGTTGGGTGGTCGCGGTGGGACAGGTTGGGTGCTGTCCCTGCCCGGCCCCCTCCTGGCCCCACTGACCCCGCACTGCCCCACAGGACCTGCAGATCGAGCTGGATGACACCCAGCGCCAGAACGACGACCTGAAGGAGCAGGTGGGGGCCCTGGAGCGCCGCAACAACCTGCTGCTGGCAGAGGTGGAGGAGCTGCGCGCTGTGCTGGAGCAGGCAGAGAGGAGCAGGAAGCTGGCGGAGCAGGAGCTGCTGGAGGCCAGCGAGAGGGTCACCCTGCTCCACTCCCAGGTGGGGCACTGCCACGTCCCACATCTCTGCTGGCAGGAGAGCCAGGAGCCTCTCCACTGGCCACGGTGAAGGGCCAGCCCTGGTCACACTGAACCTGCTCTGTGTGCAGAACACAGGCCTGATCAACCAGAAGAAGAAGCTGGAGGCAGACGTCTCCCAGCTGAGCGGTGAGGTGGAGGACGCGGTGCAGGAGTGTCGCAACGCCGAGGAGAAGGCCAAGAAGGCCATCACAGATGTAAGAGCATGGTGGGCACTGTGCTGGGTGGTTCTGGGAGGAGAAGGGAGGGTCTCAGAACTTGCCCCTGTGTCTGGCAGGGCTGCCTGGCCTTGTGGTGATGCCCCCTTGCCTTTGGCCTGGCAGGCTGCCATGATGGCAGAGGAGCTGAAGAAGGAGCAAGACACAAGTGCACACCTGGAGCGGATGAAGAAGAACATGGAGCAGACCATCAAGGACCTGCAGATGCGCCTGGATGAGGCAGAGCAGATTGCTCTCAAGGGGGGCAAGAAGCAGATCCAGAAGCTGGAGGCCAGGGTGAGAAGGCAGGGGCAGATCCCTGGTTTTGTCCCCCAGAAGCCAGTTCCTGGTGCTGCCCTGGCCCCTGTCCCACCCCAGCCCTGGGGGGCAAGGTGGTGCTTTGGGGGGACCAGGGGACAGTCCCCAAGGACCTGCGAGCCTGGGCCCGGCTCCCAGCCTGTGCTCAGGGTGGTTTAGCCTCTGCTGTGGCTTCTCTGAGCTGGGAAGGTGACTTGGCCTCATCTGGGCTGGCGCTGGTGCCCATGAGCAGGGTGCTGAGCCGGGCTGTGCCCACCTGCAGGTGCGGGAGCTGGAGGGAGAGCTGGACACGGAGCAGAAGAAGATGGCTGAAGCCCAGAAGGGCATCCGCAAGTACGAGAGGAGGATCAAGGAGATGAGCTACCAGGTACAGGAGCACCAGGCACAGCCCCAGCACAGCAGGGCAGACAACTCCCTCTGCCAGCCTTTTGTGTTTTACAATAACCCACCCACTGAGCCCAGCCCAGCCTGGGCTCGTTCTGGGCTCTGTGCAGGGACTGACACGGGTGGGACAGGTTTGTCTCTGCCACAACATGCACATCCTGCTCTGTGCCCTTCTGCCCATTTCCCAGCAGCTCCTGAGCTGGGTGATGGGACACAGGGAGGGAACCAGGGGGCAGATGCTGTGACAGGGGGCTGGGTTGGCCTTTGTGTGTGTAGGGCCCTGGCACCACTGGGACTCTCCGAGAAAGGTGGGGGGCAGGTGGATCCCCAGTGGGGGGGCTGCTGGGGTCCTGCTGACAGAGCTGGGGCATTGCAGGCTGAGGAAGATCGGAAGAACCTGGCTCGGATGCAGGACCTGATTGACAAGCTGCAGAGCAAGGTCAAGAGCTACAAGCGCCAGTTCGAGGAGGCCGTAAGTGCCCAGACTGCTCTCCGGGGATGGGGGACGGGGCTGTCCCTCCCTGGGACCCTGGCATGGCTGCAAGGGGCCTCGAGGGCGATGTGGGGAGCTGTGCCCCAGACACCCACCCTTCCCCTCACCCCATCCAGGAGCAGCAGGCCAACTCCAACCTGGTGAAGTACCGCAAGGTGCAGCACGAGCTGGACGACGCCGAGGAACGCGCCGACATCGCCGAGACGCAGGTGAACAAGCTGCGCGCCCGCACCAGGGACGTCGTCCTCTCCAAGGTGAGCACACCCGGACTGGGGGAGTGGGGAGGAGGGCAGGGGCTCCTGCCAGCCCTGGAGCCAGGGCAGTGACCACACAGCCCACGGCCACATCCTGCCCTGGCACTGCTGCCCTCACCTCCCACTGCTGCCGGGACCTGAAGGCTGGCACAGCGCTCCGTCCTCCAGGTCCCAGCTCTCACCAAAGCCCTTTTGGATTTTTTTCCAGCATTAGGAGCCTGGGTGCCCACCCTGCCCTGTCCCAGCTGCTGCTGTAGGTTGGAGGCAAGTGGCTGCAACAGCCACTGCCAGCTTTGCACCGTGTGAATAAATGTAGCTCTGCCAGGACTTGCTCTGTTGTGTCTGTCCCAGGGTAACCTTGGCCACTGATGACAGGATGTGGGGCCAGCTGGGATCTTTGGGAACATCTTTTCACAGCCAGGTAGGGGCAGAGGAGAGGTCCAGGCCTTGTCCTTCCAGCTCTACAGCCCTAGCTTGGGATGGGTTTTGGGAAAAGAGCCCTTTCCTCCTCCCTCCCCACCAAAACACGTCTCTCATCTGCAGGGGGCCAGAGCTGAGGGGTGAGGCAGGACAGGGGGGCAGAACAGACCTCACCCACTACTCCTGAGAACATAAAACCCCCCAACACAGCCCTGCAGGGCACAGGGAGGGTTGTTACAGCTTTGGCAAAGTCACCGCAAAGAAAGACACCTCCGCTCATTTCTTTAAAATAGATTTCTTTAATAGTTTCCATTTAATATGTTTATTTGCAGTTAGTAAATTGGCATTAATCAGGGCAGCACGAAACTCAGCAAACCATGGGGACAGTGCAGACTTCCCGAGGTATTTGTTAAATGACAGGGGTCCTACTTCCTCCCTGTCCCAGCTCCCAACCTGCTGCCACCTCTGTGGGGCCAGTGGGCTCTCCCAGCACCACCTGCCCCTGCTCTCCATAAATAACACACAAGGATGAAGGACAGAGGGGGTCTGGTCCCTCTCAAAATGAGATTCTTGAAGCATCTGGCACAGACAGACGAGCCCCCAGGAATGTAGCCCCAGTTAGGATGTGTCTGTGACCCTCTGCACTGGGGCAGAGCCTCTCCCTGGAGCCCAGCTCCGTCCTTGGAGGAGCTGCCATGGGTTTCTGCCTTTCTCTGCCCCTCCTGCCTCAGCCCCAAAGCAAAAGCCAAGACACCTCAAACAGGTGAGGACCCAAACATGCCTGTGCTCCCAGGCCTGGGAGCAGGTGGGGTGGGGTGGGCTCAGCTCAGCCTCCCAGGGGCTGCTCAGCCCCAAACGGACCTTAAAACACAGAGAGGGGGGTGAGACTGGGCAGGGTCAGAGCAGCAGCCAGTGGATGCACCAATCAACTACAGTATGGAAAAGGCATCCCTTAACTTAAAAGCCTTTTAATTTGAAGCATTTATTTGAAGTGTACATCTATTACAGTTAAGAAGAAGCAAAGATACACCAAAAACACAAATACCCAAGAACAAAAAAGTACAAATGAGAAAGAGACAGGTCCTGCCCTCGGGACTGGAGCCTTGTTCACTCCTCCACCCCCAGCACTGGGAGCCTCAGTGGGACTCATTCTGCTGGAAATGACAAGACACAAAATGCTGCCGGCTCTGGGACACCCTCAGCCCTCTGGAGCCTGGACAGAGCTGAAGTCAAGTCATCTCATAAAATAAATTAGAAAATGTAAAAAAAAAAAAAAAAAAATCCAGATGCATGTTTCAAAACTGGTTTCTTTTAGCTGGAACTGCAAGACACTTTTTTGACTTAAATGTAGTGGCTGTATCTCATTCCTGGGAATCTGACTGTCTTGGATAACACAGTGTTGGTGAGCAGGCAGGGCACGTGCAGGTTTGGCAATGAGAACTGCCAAAACCCAATTCCCCCCTTCCCAACATCTCCTACAAAGTTACTTTCAGGAACAGGAGTGTTTATTCCCAGCATTTAACACATTCTGATTAAAACAGATGCAGGAAATACGGACATCTCCAGTAAATATTGCACTTCAAGATTAATGTGTGTGTTGATATTAAGGACTGAAAGCAAGAGACTGACATAAGACTTCCAGGCATAGCAGGTTAACATCAAGAGCAATGGTCCTGAAAAGGATTTTAAAACCAGATTAGTTACCCAAGAGAAGGGACAAGCCGCAAGTTTAAAAAATTAGTACATTTTAATGCTAGTGCTCCGTGAAAAAGCCAACCCCTGTTGCAATTCCACCACTGCTCAAATGTCTCTGTTCTCTGCAGCTTTGTAAAACACCTCCAGGTGGAAAGGATCTGCAGGAAAGACAGCAGGAGCAGAGGTTCTCTCCTAATGCACAGATTTAGTACCAAATGATCCAAAAGGAGATGGTGAAGAGGTGACTGGAGCTCTCAGGAATTAAAAGCACACACACACACTCATACACTCATGCTCTACCCAACCCTAAACCCCTGATTCCAAACCCCAGCAGAAGGGTTACACCTGAAGGGGGTCCCCGTGGGGGCTCTGCACGTGGCTGGTGTTGGGGTCCTGGTCAGACTGGCTCCTTGGACCTCACATTTGGAGGGCAGTTGCTGTGCTTTTGACTTGCCATGAGAGAGCCACAACTCAACTGGCACATACAGAGTATCCTCACTGTCAGCAAAACCATCTCTGACCAACCCTGCTGGGCCGGGAGAGAGAGAGAGAGAGAGGAAAAAAAATAACAGAGGCTGGTATTTGCAGGTGGTTATTTTTATCCCAGAACAACTGGAAGATACATCCCTGAATGTGTTGCCCAGAGAGCTGCCCAAAGTCTCATCGGTCAGAGATCAGAGCTGGGGACCGGGAGGGGCCGGGGTTTGACAGTGCTCCTCACACTCACACACACACACACACTACACAGCGTATCCCTGAAAATCCACGGGCTGCAAGGGACCCTCCAAGCGCTGTCCATCGGGAGCTGGAGCCCAGGGTTACTCCTCCACAAAGTCTCTGTCAATGTCCATGTACGCCTCGTCGATGTAGCTCACTATGGCACAGGGGGACGTCCGGTCCGGACTGAGCAGTATAGATACAGTCTCTTTCCAGTAGGTAAAACTAATACAGGAGCTCTGTGGGGAGAGAGGAAAGGGTGGTTGGGGTGGCCCACAGCACCAATATGCAGCATGAGACTCATCCCAAAGGCACTCAGCAGAGAGAACTGGAAACTGCTTCCTGCTCATCCCGAGCTCTCCCCAGCCCGACCGTGTAACCAACGCTTTGGATTCACCACCCAGCCCTCCCTCCCTGGGGCCTGCAGCAGAAGGGCTGAATGAACCAACACTCCCTCCACAACCAGCCTCCCACTATCCAGTATATACAGAGGTACAAGATACAGACATGTATGCCTCCACACAGGGACTGCCAGCACCTCTCCCTGGGCCACCCACACCACCCCAAACTGTCCCTCTGCTGTCCAGTGTGAGCACACTCTGTGTCCCTGCAGTGCTGCAGGTACTGGCAGTACCTCCCACCCCTGGGAACACACAAAGGCAACACCCCCTCCCTGCTCACATCCCTCCTGCATCATTCCCTGAAAGCCAAAAGGCCACTCTGGCAGCCCAACACATATGATGTGTTATCCACAGCCTTTACACACTGGACTAGTTATTCCCACCCATCCTCCTCCTCCATCACACTCCTCCTGTCTGGGAACTCCTTATTTTCTCTACTTCCAAAGCCCTAATGCTGCTCCACCTCAGGTACCTCATCCATAGGAGCTTTCTGAACTGAAGGGAGTTTTTCCTTGAACTCATTAAAAATCTGTTAAAGCTGCCACCCAATCACTAAAAAGTCAATGAAGAAACCTGTACAACCTCACTTCACCTTCCCTATACAAGGGAGTTGCCTTCTCATCACAGGTCATTTCTACCCCAGTGCCCAACACAGACCAGCTCTGGGGCAGAAGCCTGCAGGCTGCTCTCCACAGGGCAGCTCCTTGTCTTCCAGCAGCTGCACCAGATAATTTCCTGCACTGTTTGCCACTCCAGGAAGAGGGAACAGCCTGGTTAAGGTGCTGACTAGTCTGGGAGCTGCATTTTGTCCTGCCAGCCCTGCCTCTCACCCCACTCAGCACTGGCAAGTCTGTGTGCCAGAGCCAAGACCTCAGGTTTTGTTTGCAGGGAAACCCAGTAGCTGCCTTGTGGCATCCTGACTGTGTGAGATGGTGTTAAAAACACTGCAGGAGTTACACTGCGGGCAGAACTTCCCCCCTTCTTTCCCTTCACAACCTCCCACTTCCCATTCCCGTGGTGACTGGCAGGCAGGTATTGCTGTGGTCAATCCCTGCCATGGTCAGAGGGTCACATACATTTTCTAAGCAGGTGCTGTCTTTATCCTTGTTGAGGTAATGCTGCTGCCAGAATCGCAGGAGGCTGTGGAAGTTGTTCAGGATGAATCCAGGGTACTTTTCTGTGTATTCCATCTGTTGCAAGGTGCGCAGGTAAAAGGGGAGCTTTTCTTTCCTTCGGGCCAGCATTAGGATAACTAAACTTGTGTTCAAACAACTGACGTTTTCCTGAGGGTAAAAATGACACAGCAAACAAAAAAATATCAAGATGCTGGTTGTAAACATGTCCTTACAAAATATGCTTGTGGAAAGCAGGCACAGGAGGTGCTCCTGCACACAGCAAGGAGGAAGGGCCATGGATTTCCACAAGAGGTTCCTCCCTGCTCCCAGCTCTGCTCATCACTCCAGTACCAGCAAGGTAACTGAAGTTACTGTCAGCTCTTTACCTGTGTGAGTGTCTGTACATGGATAATATTGATGAGACGGAAAAGGAAGGACATTCTCATGGACATCTGGGACATGTAGGACAGGAGGCGGCACTCGGACAGGACCTCTGCCACTGCAGTGAGAGAGACACAGTCAGCAGGTGCTGCAGGGTCAGACACGCTGGTCCAAGCACCAGGGCAGCAGGAACTGGTGCTCAGACTGCAGAAACAAACTTTCAGGGTGGCATTTCCCTCTGCCTGCACCCCAAATTTTCAAAAGCCCAGATTTAAGGTATTCCCACCAAACAGAGCCCACCCCACTCCTCACTGTTCACCTTTAGCATCAGACTGGTTCTCAAACCGGTCCAGGGACAGGGTGATGCAGCGAACCAGCATGTTTGAGTCAACCAAGGAACTGTTGATCTGGTTTAAAAATATCTGGAACTGAAGAGAAACCCTTTTTAGTGTCAAATTAAAATAATTAAATATATAAATACTCAGGGCCGTGACCTTTTTGTCATCTCTAACAAAATACATCTGCCTCATCCAGCCCAACACTGGCACCGAGGGCTGACCAAAGGATCCCTACAGCAAGTGCCTTTAAATCACTGTGGAACAAAAAAAATGCCAGAGTCCTGGCATTCCTAAAATATTTTGTGAAGTCCCACTCCAACGAGAGCAAGATTTCATACACTCTTTGTTTTGAAAGAGGGAGACTGGACAGCATTGGCTGCTGGCCTCTAATTCCTCCAGCTCCATGTTTTCCTACACTTACTTTATACAGGCAGTCCTAGGGAGGAATAAATACAATGAGGGAGTCACACAGAATGAGAACTAAATTCAGTTATAGATCAATAAATAGGAAGCACATATGAAGTCTAAAAACATTCTCTAGAATGTAGGAGTTCATTTACTAGAGAAAAAACCAAAATTAAATACCACTTTCTTTTAAAATACATTTATACTTCCACTCTCCAAGGTCTGCCAGACCTAAGAGCAATGAGGGAAAAATCACAGTAACAGAAGCAAGAGTATGAGGCCATTCAGAACCTAGCCAACAACTGATGTTATATGTACAAAGTGCACAAGAGCATGAAACCACTTTGCACAGAGCTGACCATCCTTGATTTACACGTGCAACTCAGTTTTATAGGTAATTACATCAGCCACGACGACTTCTGAAAATGGCTGTGAGTTCAAATAACATCAAAGATATGACATCTTTTTGCAGCATCAAATATTAATGTTTGAATCCACGTCCATAAGAACTGCAAGCTCCAGTAAAAGACTTTTTGGAGCTGTCCCAATGTCCAGAACTATCAGCTTAACTCAAAACTCAGAGGCTTCCCAGGAAATGCTCTGCCATCCTTGAGCCCTGACCTTAGACCTGCCTGATCATGTAACAGGGCAGTGTTTTCTGAACAGCTCAGCACTTGCTGACTCAGGACAGCAGGAGCACTGCTGAGAACTGAGTGTCTGCAGCAACTCACCTGCCTGTGCAGAGACTTTGGCAGCTCACCCTTTAATGTTTATTGTGCCCCAAGCTCACCAATCACACCAAAACCAAATGAATCTGAGTTTTAGTGCTACCTCTGGCTATAAAAGTTTGTAATTTGACCCTCGGGGGACAGCTTTTGCAAATATTTACCTTCTCATCTGTGTTGATGTACTTGTTGAACCTCTTGAACGCATCAATATTGAATTTCATCAGTTCTCCCAGAAGGTCAAAGTAACTCTGGAGCACATCCCGTGATTTGCACTCGCTGTCAACAATGCAGTACAGAATATGCTGGCAGGGGAGGAAAACATGTTATTGCCACAGCTCAGGCCAAGCCAGCAGCACAACACAGATCTGGTTTAACCACTATTTAGAGCATTCATCTGCAGGTTCAGTTCTTGGATGACTGAACTAAAGACAACAATTCAGATGAGCCTCCTGTTAAAATAACTTCCCACTGATGCAGGTTATACAACTGGCCTCCACAAGTACAATTCACAGATGCTTTCCAAAAGTATTCCCAGAGAATGTTTAACATTTTTACCCACTTTTGAATTCACTGCAGATAAATCCCTCTTGATTGCTATGGAGGATGCTTGACATAGAGTTCCTTACCTCCAGGAGTCCTCTCTTGAGCAGGAACATCTGGTCTGCATAGGAGGTGGTGCCTCGAAGGAAACTTTCAACTGCCCTTGCCTGCCAAAACCTGAGAAATAGAAGAAATGAGGTGTTGATTTTGGAGCAAGGGCAGTACTTTATTACATCTGTAATTTCAACCCAGTTTCCTGATCTGTCCCATGACAATGGAGTCAGACCTGTCCCTGGCCATGCTGGTAGGAGTGCAGGGCAAGCTCTGTTGTTCTCCCTCACCTGCACTGCCACCACAGCACAGCAAAGCCAGGCCTTTCCCCAGATTATGATTCTCAAGCATTCCCAGCTGAAATAAACTGTATGAAACCAAAGCTACATCCCAGGGATCTCAAACAGCACATCAGAGTGCAGAGTGCAGAGTGAACCCACCTGAAGGAGGACTCAGCTGGTTCCTTCTTCATGACCTGAAGCAGTCTGGTCAACAAACCTCTCTTCCCATCACAGACAAGGCTCCTGGAGCAGGTGAAGGAATGACAGCATGAGTGGGAGGGCTGGCAAATGCTGTACCTTACAAAATACTGAATCCAGTCTCTGCTCCAGAGCTTTTGGTGATCAAAATCTCAGTATTAAGTATATGGTACAACTATTGTGCCAGTTCTACCAGCAGAAGGGTTCCCCTCACTGCCTTTGGTAAATGTCTGCAACACCTGCAACATGACTTCCAAATAATCCTAAAGAAAAATTATTCATTTTCTCTCAAATCATTAATATTTCAGAAATACCAATTCACAGCTTGCAGAAATGAAAATATTAGGAAAAAAACCCCCACATTTGATCTTAGGAATGAAAAACACACACTTTGCTCAACAAGGAAGCTTTAAATTCCACTTAGGAGGCAGAGCAGAATATGGAAACCTGGATGCTACATGAGACAACCTTGTTCTGTATGGTGTAGTAAAAGTCTAGAGGCTGTACAACTGCAACACTAATTGTATTAAACATCTTCAGTGGAGTTTCCACCTTGTGCAGAAGCAATGCCTTGACCTCACATTTCAAGAGAAGCAACATGGAAACTAAATGCTGAAGCTGTAAAAACCCTCAAGTTCTTCCCAATTAGACACAGTATAATGATAATAATTATAATCTGGAAATCCTCTTAGAGGATTCCCTTTTGGAGCGAGGTAAATCTGCTCTGTGCAGCCCAAGTCCCTGCTGAAACTCTGGGAATATTCTGACAACTCAATTCTGCAAACTGTGTTCCACCTGGTGAGGTCTGTGCACCAGAATTGTGTGTTAAAGAGCTTATTGAATCAAAACAGTCAATCTAACAGATACTCCAATGTAACACCAGAGATTCTGTAAGTGGTTTAACGTGTTAATCTAATTTAGCTTATTCTGTTTATTAGCTGCTCTTAAAATACTCTGAGCAGACACCTGGATCTGTTCAAACAGCCTGGAAATGGACATTATGTGTGCACAGACTGCTCCTGAATCTCAAACCTCAGATTTATTAGCAGGAGCAATTAATGGATTAGAGGGATCAGGGTTTACTTTCCAGGTCTGTCTGCAATGCCTGCTGTACAAGGTCAGACAAACAGTCAGAACTAGAATAACATAATAAAATCTGGGCCATGAACCTCCCCCAATTTGGGCTTTCCTTAAGGCTGCTTTTGTTTTTAAAACACTTTACTCTGAGCATGAGCACACTTTAGATTTGCTAATAGCCATCAGTACCACACAAACCTGGACACTTCCTGCTGAAATGCATCACTGAAATTAAATGTGTGGTGGACAGATGGACCTCAAACAGAACAGAAGACATCAAACCTCCAACAGAGATGCTTAAAAACCTCCTGAATTGCTGCCCAAAACCCTCTATTCCCTCTCACCTGTCAGTGTTGACAACTGCATCAACTTCAGGGATGTTGGCTTTGTGGGAGATTGCACTCAGCTCATTCAGTTCCTGGCTGTTTAGGAGGAGATACTTGTTCCTAAAGCAAGACAGCGGGGGGAGAAAACCAGGATGAATTCCAGAGGCAAACATGCAATTCCATGAGAAGTAAAGCCACAGGGCTGGGTAATCCTCTCTCACCTGGCTGCTCTTCACAGCATTCCCACCCTGCTCCCTCCCCCAGGCCAGACAGCTGCTGTTTGGTGAACCTGCTCCAAAATTCACCAAATTCCAGCTTTAGCACTGACCAGCTTTAAGATGATGGTTCTCTGCTGACTTTGTTCAAAATCTTATGGTTTGTAATTATTTTCTTCTTGTTTTTTTTAAAATCTCAGCAACATTCTGCCGAATTTCAGAAGACTTAAATAGCAAATTTTTCACACCTTCCCACAGTTTTTCTCTGCTTTATCATACTGCTCTTTATCAGTAATCAGTCTCAGAAAGCAGAAGCTGCAAAAAAGTACTCAATCATCCTTGTACTTTACTGCTCTCAGCAAACTTCACTCTGGCAATATTTAAAAACATCATGAAATGTAGAGATCAGAACAGTAATGGATATAAACCTCAGGAATTTGAAGGAAATTCTTTATCAAATACTGAATTTTGCATAGCAATAATGGATTATTTCATCTGTAAAGTAAATTAAATGCAGAACAAGGCTGACAAGAGTAGAAATTAGTCCAGGGGCTCCCTTTGCCACACTCCCTGCCCAATGCCAGCATCTTCCTACTTCAAAGTGCTCAGAATCACACTGCACAGATTTATTTTCAGGAAACCTCAGGGAGCACAGGATGAGTGAGCAAAAAGAAATTACTCATCAAACCAGCAACTACATGGAAGAAAAATTATTAGACCCAAGGGGACTGAGTGTCTCCTTGTTTCAAACACCATCAACCAGATTAGTGCCCACTGAGGTTCTCAAGTAAAGCTTCCTTTGATGTGGATTAAGAGGTTTCTGCAAGGAGAACACAGCCCTTCTCTCCCTGCAACAAACAGTTCTGCAAGTCTGGTTTAGACACAATTTTACTGAAATTAATATTAGTGCACAAGTACTTGCTCTCATCTTGTCCTCAGCTAATCTGTGATTTCATAGAAAGTTGGTGTCATTATTTGTTTAAAACCCTTAACCAGATTCCACACATTCCACCTGCTCTGAGGTTACAGCTGGGAGCTGTTTCCTGTTTGAACAAGCCTGAGATCTTTGTAGCAGCCACTTAAGTAGGAACATCATCTGAAGAGATTTTATTGGAAAACCTGGAGTGATTCCTGGGCAAACAATGTCTTGCCTGGAGGATTTACAATAGGTCAGCCTTCCCTTTATGCCTGTCCAGCAGCTTCCCATTCTCAAAGCTAAAACTCCACAATCAAAAAGGCTGATACTTCCAATATATCCAATAGCATTAGATGAAACCTGCACAAAAATGTCATCCTGGCTGTGGATATGACCAGCACCTCAAGTACAACATGCCTCAAACACAGAGGTTTGTAAGCAGTGGACACCATCTCACAGGACTGAATCAGAGCAACAGGACACTGATGGAAGGAAAGATGCAATTCCACAAGTCAGAATAGAGCAAGAATTACATCTGTACCAGCAGCACAGCATTAAAAAAACCCCAAGCAAAACCCTCAAACTCCAGCAGCCTCAAGTTTCTTAAGGATGCCTTTGGAAGGCAGACAGAAGCTTCCTCCCTATTCCCACTGGCTCACTACCAGCTCTTGGGGAGAAGGCAGATAAACAACACCATGAAAGCTGCCTCCTTATTTCCTCAGCCAGAAAGTGTTAACTCATCCCAGACACGTTCCAGCACATTTCAACATGAAGCAAAATGGGCTGGTTTCAAGTATCAACAGGCATATTAAGACATGCCCACTGGAGAGCAGAGCCTTAGGCTGCTCACAGCAGGAGTGAAAAGCACCTGAAATCTGAATTAAGGACAGGACAACATTCCCTTCACGTGGAGCCTGCCCTGTGCTCAGGACACCTGGAATTGCAACCAGGCAAACACCACAACTTCTCATACTCACTCATGGTGATCACTGAAGCTCTGAAGAAGCCTCAAGAACTGTATCTTTAAAGTAATGTCCTAAAAAGAGACAAGAAAAGTAAAAAAGAAAAAATTGCTTTAGGGTTTCTGGATATCATTAGTTACCAAGCTGAATAAAAAAACCTTTCCAAATCAAAGCCCTCAGGTCGGCAGAGCAAGTGACTTGCATAAAGGGGAAGGCTGCACTTTGCAGGCTTCCCAAAATAGAACAGAAGTGGAGACTGCTCCAAGCCTATAAAATTACTAATTTCTTCTCACTGCAAAGGCAGAAAAGCTCATCACTGTATTGATCAATTCAGAATATCTAGGTTTGGAAGGAAAAAAATAAGTAAAAGAATCCAATAAAAAACTCCCTAAACCTGACTGTGACCCAATTTGTATTCTGTGCCCTTCCTAGTTATCATTTCCTTCAGTTTTGGTTATCTTCTGCCTCTGGCTTCCAGAGTCCACCAACTTACCCCCTTTCCCAGTTCCCAAACTAGGAGAGAGGAGAGGCTAAACTGTCCCTGTTAAATTGATGGCACAAGCCAAAGACTTCAGTGAAAACAATAATTGCCAAGAAACCGAATGCTGCCACATCTCAAGCTGTGGATTAGACAAGCACCCAGTTCCTCAGCACAACTCCTGAGGACTGTATGACAGGATAACAACCCAACACAGAATTTTAGGAGTTACTCACCGGGCTGCAATCACAATTTTGGTTGTGTCCATGCAGAACCAGGGCTGATGCTGAATGCTTTCTCCAGATCAGTTTGTCAAACAAGTTATTGAGGCCAGGAATGAGCCTGAACTCTGCAATCATTTTATGAACCTGGGAAAAAAAAGAGAGGTACAAAGTCATTTGCTGCATCCTCAAACACGGATATAACATGGTCTGGAAACAGATGGGCACAACTCTGTCATTCTCTGCCAACAGAAGGAGAATTGTATCAAACAGCAAGTGTGTGAGTTAACACTCACACTCACCATGGTGTATTGTTACAGTAGCTTCCATTTGGTGGACGGGGAGAGAAAACAGACATTTTGGGAGCTGTTTGCCAGTGCTTGTTAACTAGTGTTCCTCTGGAAGCAGCTTTGGGCAGGGGGAGATCACTCACAGCACACTGAAAATGCATCTGTACCTAACAATGATGTATTACACAGCTGAGCTGTCAATGTGCTGCTGCAAGTCACCCACGGAGTGTCCTTCTCTTTTCTATTTCCACTCACACAGCTGAAGCTCAGGAAGGCCTCTGAAGGCAACACAAACTATCAATATGGGTGTTGTTCAACTGACCTGGGCAGGAGCTCTGAGCAAAGCTGGATCCAGCAGTAACACAACCACACTGCACTGCTCCTTCAGGTTAAGGAGAAGCTGAATTCTTTAGAGAATGATCAGGAGAGAAGAAGATCCTAAAATACTTGGGTTTATTTATCAGTCTGCCTGCCAAGCTGGGACACAGCACATGCAAGCAATTTGGGAGATGAGGGATAAGGGAAATATAAAGTGGGACTCTCATCAACTGTAGGCCTAGGATAAGCAGTATTCCTGGAGATGTGGTTGCAAATGGAAACCACACGACTGGGAAGCCCAACATGCTGCAAAAATTAAGTGCCCAATGCAGTAATGGACATATTCCTTAAAATCAATAAACAAAATCACTTAACAGTAGCCCAGGTCGTCCCCAGGATGCAGCATTATAACCAGCAGCATTTCCAGCAGGTCACTCAAATTTGTGCTATTTACTCAAACACCTGAATGAACACAAAATAGTTAAACCTGATGCTGTTTTACAGGTTTTCATTTTCTCAGTCTTACTTGCATCATAGCTGATGGCCTTTTTGCATTCCTCCTGGCTGTAGCCACCAGCTGCCCCATCTTTGTGGAAATCACATTCCTGCTGCTGGACACCCCAAGTATCACATCCAACTCCTTCCTATCTCACCCATCCTACCTGAGAGATTGCAAAGCTTGGAGTCCTCTAGTGCTCCAGTATTTTAAAATGCTATTGGACACTTTGATCTCGTCACAAGCCTCCAACAAGACCAGCTCTGAGGAATCTCTCCAAACAAAGAGCTCCCTGTATTCTCCCTGTCCCTCCACAGCCAGTGTGGCACAGGCACAACAGGAGGAAGCCAAGTGGGTGAGCTGCCTGCAAGAGCCTCAGCCCTCACCACAGGAAAAGCTCTCCATGTTCCTAGTTTTAACTCCTGAGTCTGCTCCCTTCTAAATGACTCATCCCCAATTTCAAATGTGTCTTGTTCACTTTTAGTTTGCTCAGCTCTAAAGCTCTCACCTTACAGGAGCTGCATGACAGTCACTGCCTTTGTATCACACTCTCTCCCAGACCTCAAACTCATTACAACTACCTGGGGATGCCAAGGCAATCCCTGCTCTATATTTACCCTTCAAACTCCTTGGATTTTTTCCTACTGCTGCCCACCTTCACATGAACTGGCCTAGTGCTTTCTCACCCCTAAAACGTGAGGTTCTGCTGTGTGCAGTGTGGCTCCTTACAACAGGAGCAAGCAAATCACCTGATGGCTTTTCACCCCAACACTGTCTGCAGGACAGCCCAGAAAAATATAAAAGGAGAGTAATTTAGGGTGTGACCACAGTGAGAAGGAAGCAAAGGCACAGGTCTGAGAGAAACACCACTTATCCCCAAGGGTGAGCTCACCCCCGAGGTGGCAGCAGGCAGAGCCAAGTCACTGCTACCACAGTTATCAATTTATGCAAATTAGCCAGCAATCAAGTTCACACCAAGGATTTAGAGTAAACTGGTTGAGTCTGGGAAGCTGCACAATGCCTCAAGCAAACACCAGACCATTTTGTTGCTTGTCGTGGTGGACTGAAGCAGGTTTGTGATGCCCTTTAGAAATTCCATGCAAAATGAATCCAACCTAAAACCAGTAAGTCCTTTGGCTGCTCAGACTGGAATCACAGATCCTGTGCTTTTATTCCCTCGTAGAGAAGGGACACCACCAAGCAGCTGCAATGCTTGCCAGTGAGTGTGGTACTGCAGGCACTGCTGTCCCTCACTCTGGAGCTTTCCATGGAGAACAGCTCAGCTCCAGTTTTCATCTGCCTGGCTCAGGAAGGGAAACTGGATTCACATCTGCCACACAAGTTTTATGCAGATGAAGGAATGAAGGATATATTATGTGTTTCAAAGGCAAAGGATTTCACAAGAAGTATCTGGGAATGAAGTAACTCAAATCTTTCAAGAGTTCAATTCCAGTCCCCCTGTATCAGTCCTGGGGAGGAGGTGAACTGCATGCCAGCTTTATCCTTAGTTTTCCCATCTGCACGGGGGCAGAGAGAGCAGATGAAGGACAAAGAGTTGTTTTCTCAGGAAATTAAAAAATAAATTCAGCTTCAAAGCTGGCTGTTTCAGCAGCATATTTTCTGCCTTGTCATATCTGACAGGAACACACTGGAGCTGACCCAGGGAGGGAAGGAATCCAGCTCCCCGAAGCAGTGGCAGCAGAATGAGTGCAAGCTGCAAGCTGTTTTTGCAGTATCTATAAAACTGCATTCCTGTGGTGAAATCAGGCAGCAATGAATTATCTGGCTTGATACAATGGAAAAAAATAGTCCTCCTAACGGATCCATGTTCTGGTAGTTCCAGTTACATCTGGGCTTTGTTTAAATTTTATTTTATGCCCAACAGAAACAGCATTTCTAAAAGGAATGACAACAGTTGCTTATGGTAGTGATTGTGGTTTCTGCAACAATTGCTAGTCCCCTCTTATAGAGAATTTATTTAATTTTAATGCCAAGTATCCACTTGAATGGTTTGGGTTGGAAGGGACCTTAAAGATCATCCAGTTCCACCCCCTGCCATGGGCAGGGACACCTCCCACTAGACCAGGCTGCTCTAAGTCCCATCCAAGCTGGCCTTGGACACTCCCAGGGATGGGGAGTCCACAACCACTTCTGTAGGTTCAGAGTGAACAGGTTAGTTATGTTTGGGACTGCACTACAACTGCACTTCTATTTTAAATTCAGATCAAGAGATTTAAGAGACTGGTGAGTGTTTGTGACTTTGATGCAGTGGGAGGTCACCAGCAAAGGCCAAAATACTCAAGATAAATGTGCTTGAGCAACTGCCCCCCAACACAGCCACTCCTGCCCAATACAATAGCCCCTCAACAACTCTCACCAATCTGGCCCTCCCAGTCCCTTCCATTCACACCAATTTGGCCTCCCAGTCTCCAGGGCATGTGAATGTCCCTGCTGTCCTGAGCTGCTCTGCTGAGCTGAGTAGACTGACAAAGCTGGAAACCTGTCAAAACTGCACCAAGGACTGCTTTTCTTTTCCCTGCACAACATGCTTTTGACCCATTTAAATCAAACCACAGCCAGGCTGCAGGGACTGGTTCTCCATAAGCCTGTGTGAGCCTGGGAATAATTTTTTTTTTTTTCATTTCAAAAGGAAGAAAGGCAAAAGGAACAGATGAGTGGGGTTACCAGGCAGTGATCAGTGCAGACAGCACTGAAGTGCATTCTCTCAGCTCAGAGTTTAAAATTTGCTCACACTCAGCCAAGACATGGGAATCTGCTGCAAAAATCACCCACTCACACCACGCCAGAGAGTTTCCAAAAGTGAAAGCAGCCAAGGAAGGGGAAGGTACAAAGGGGCTCCATCCAAACAGGTCACCAGGAGGGGTAAGAAGGTCTGGCTCCTGTAGCATCCAGGTACACCCACACACTTCCTCACACAGAGGGACAGGATCCCCATGCAGGAGACATCCTCCTGCATCCATCCTGCACCAGAGCAGCAGCTCTGGGGGGACTGGACCCCCACCCTTGTGCCCAGCCCTGTTTCCCAGTGGAACACTTCTTGTGTGTCCAGGCATGGCTGCCACGATGGGCTCTGCCCAGCTTTGTGCCTTCAGCTCTGCCCTCCCTGTTTCTGTGCCCACCACCTAATTAATGAGCACTGAGGTTCAAAGGGACATCAGCTGCCTGTGTGACCATGTCCCAGGGCTCACCTGATTCCTCTGCCTCCCCATGAGCAGCACACAGAGAACGTACAACACCTCCAGCTTGTACATGATCTCGTGCATGATCTTCATGGACTGTGGGAGCTGTGTCCGTGTTGAGCTGTTGGCCAACCCACTTTCATCTGAAGACTCTGAACAAGATGGCAAAAATGTGAGCCTGAGGCAGCTTCAACAGCAAGGATTTGTTACAGTTATTACTTTTACACCCAACACTGCAGGTGTAGGACCAGCCCCTCTGCTTGAATCTTCCTCTCAGCTAAAACCAGTGATGTACAGCAAAAAAGCAATTTAAATCACAGAAGAGAAAAAAAAATATAGCTGGAAATTTAGAGATAAGTTTTTAAAAATTGTTTGTCCATCATAAGCTCAATGACCTAAAGTAAGTAGGCTCATCTAAATGAATTAATAGACTACTGCACCAGGACATGGCAGAAAAGGTAATGAAAGCAGGGATGAGAGATCAGAAGCATTTACTATTGATATACTTTCACTTCAGACCTCAGGATCAGTATTCTTAGGCCACAGTTAAATAATTTTCATAACCCTATGCAGAATTACCCTGCTAAGGGCAGAAACAGGAGTACTAAGTACTTTGAGTTTTACAAGACATACCCTGCATTTTTGTAATACCAAAGGGTGAAGAAACAAACCACACATGTGCTTCAAAGCATTTTCCTTCAGTTGTATTAACTGGAATAATTATTTTTCTTCAATTACTTACTCCATTTTGCTGAAACTAGATTGCCTTTTTAAAGAAGGGGCCACTTACTTGGTATGAAGCATTTGAAACCAAAGCCATCAGCCAAAGTTTTAGAGGAAAATGCTGGTGAAGTCACTCACCTCAGAAGGGTTGTTTTGCCTCTGCAGGGAGATTAGTGCTGAGGATGTACAGCATTACAGGGTTATCTAGGCATGCAAAGGGCACAGACTGCTGAAGGACATTTCCTACCTATTCTGCTAACTTTAATCAGGAAAAAAAAAAATCACTGCTACATGAGAACAAACTGGGAATAAGACCTAACTGCTGATATTTCTGTTTGAAAGGAGAAGCAACACGTGGCAAACCCTGAAGAAGGTTAAGATGTACACCAGCTGAAGGAATGCAAGCCAGGTACCTGTACTGCTCTGCTCTGCCTCTTCATTTGCCACTCTCATCAGTGCATCCAGAACCAGTGCATTGTCCAGCCAGGTGTACCACTCCTCCAGCTCCTGCAGGAAGCTGGAAGTACCTGTGGTTTCAGACACTTTCCGTGTTGCCAGTTTGCACAGTCGCTCTATGAAGCCTGGAATATTCAGAAGTGTAGCTGAAAAAAAAAAAAAAAAGAAAAATAACTTTATTCCTATTTAAAGATCAACACAGCAGTCATCAAATTCTCCACGCCACAAGGTACCAAAACATCTGCATCAGGGATACAGAAGAGTATGGTTAAGAAGATCTGGTCAAAAAGATCCAAAGATGGAAGAAGTCAGTGCAGCCTCCTATTAAGGACTGGAAGAGAGTTTCATATCCCAGGAATAATTCAGTGCTGTTTTCCAGTCCACAGTGACTCAATATCGAGGAACTGATCTGGCTGAAAATTAAGCTGGCAGAAATAAGGCAGCAGCCCTTGGAATGGGCAGCTCCACACCCCCTTTCCTCTGTGTGATGCTCCTCCTTCATTTTCCCTCCCGTGGTGTTTGTCTCGTAGCAAACTGAACTGGCTCACTGGAATAGCTGGGAGGAAAGCCCTCAGCTTTCTAAGTAATGGTTTCCTGAATTAGATCACCAAGGAGCAAAACAGATGGGGAATACACCAGAGCAGCCCCAGGTTTGAGGCTTTTAATGGTGAAACTGCACCTTTAGAAGGAGCAGTGCAAGAACAGAAGTCACTGCTTTGCAAAATGCTTGGAGAGCTGCATTTTGCCCTCAAGTTTTCACAGAATAACTTAATTACAGGACCTGTTTATTAAAGATACATAGCTAAGGCTCCACTTCACTACACACTTGCAGATGCAAGTGGAAAAAGACAAAGAATTTGGCCATTAACATTATAAGAAAGAGTTTGATCTTTGAAAGGATAAGTTCCCTGATAAAATTTTTAAAGTAGAATATATATTTTATAATCTCAGAATCAGTCTCTAATTGTGCACACAAAAAATGATTAGTTAAACATTTGCTTGGCTAAGTTCAGCTCTGGAGGATCCAAGCTTATTAAGTTCAACTGATTTAAATTAAACTTAGTACCCACACCTACCCACACTTGTCCACTGCTCTTCACAAGAGAATTCTGGCTATGCCAGGGTAGAAAATACACCCTTCCCTTTAAAGTTTCTCAGCTGCTGTATTATGCTACTCACCTCTCAGTGGATGCAGTTCTCACATCTGCTTCAGAAGCTCAAATGCTTTTCAGCACAGTAAGAGCTGAAAACAGCAGATTCTACATTTGAGGGTACTTCAATTTAACTTTTCCAATTCCTACTCATCCTTCTAGGCAAGGCTTTTGCACTTGAGAAGCACTCAGCAAAATAAAGAAACCTACACTGTGCCCTAAGTTAAAGCTGAGATGAGACCCACAGATTTCCAAGGCTGCTTTGGTAACAGTGGGCAACATAACTAACATTAAACACAATTTCCTTGTTGACAAAGACAGACATCCTGCTCAACACAGCATCAGATAAAATCAGAGAGGAACTGCTCCAACAGCAACCACCTGCACACAGTTTAAGTTCAGAAATCGGTCTTTTAAGGAGGACACAGAATTACCAAGAGTTGCCATGGACATGACTGAGGCATAGAAAGCAAATCCAATTATTTTAAGCCACTCAGTTCATCAGAGAGTGCTGAAATGACAGAAATTAACCCACCTAATTAGCAACACCACATCAACCCAAAAGCTACAAAGTAAAGTTCATTAACAGGAAAGACTGTTTCCTGAGGGATAAAGAAAATAAAGAAAAATGCTCTGCAAGACACAACACTTTCAGTATCCTCCAGAAACATAAGTGACATTGAAAAGGGGAAAATTGAGATTACTATGGAGATCACTGTGATTTGTTCACAGTGTAACAATTACCTTGATTAATCTCAGCTCGAGAAGGACCCAGGTTTTTTTTCTGCTGGGCATTTTTGGCAAGAAGTGTGTGCTTGTCATCACTGCCCGTGTCGAGCTCAGAAATGGTGACAGCCAGGATCCTGCAGAAGTTTGCCAGCTGCTGCTGGTCAAAGCTGGACACAAGGCTGGCCAGGTTGGGAATATCATCCAGCTGGATCATTTCCTGGAGAAGGCAACACCAACTGAGTCACATGTGACGTTCAATAAGTGAACACAGATCCTCCCTGGGGAGCTCTGGGGGTTATTCCAATGTTAGGAAAGGAGAAGCAAGTGAAGAGCCTGAAAGCAGCTGGGATTTACACCTGCTGTACAGACATCCATATTTTAAAGACTAGATGTTTGCATAAAATTTGGGGGCTTTTTTTAACTAAAAACCCCACAAACCAATTTAATACATAAATTATGTTTGGGTATTAAAAGTTTCAATTTTGTTTTCCACTTCTGTATCTTCTTTGAAACTCACAGATAAGAATCACCTTTCAGATTACTTTTCAGTTTTTTCATCAAAAGATCTTTTTAATAAAAAGAGGGTGAAAATGGTTGTCAGAAAAACACCATTTTTGTTCAGATAAACTAAGCTTGTTTCCTACTTATTTCAGGAAGTACATCTACCTCAACCTTACTCTAAGTAAAAAAGTATCAAGTTACAGACTCCTGACTCTCTCCACAAAATGTACATGGACACTGTTCATTCAGGGTTTTCCCAGGATTACACCATTAATATTTTATTTGCATCACATCAGAGAACTCAATTAAAAAAACAACCCCAGTCTGTGCAGAAGAAAAGTGTCCTGTTTCCCCAGCCTACAACTTGTTTGAGAGGTGACAAAGCCCAAGGTAAGAGAGAAGGACAGGAGGCCCTTCCAGATGTCATGAAGACAAGTATAATGTGTGAAGTGTAATCAGAAGGCAAGGATGAAAAATTAATTTATATGAGGTTCATTTCCTTTATTTGAAACACTGGCTGTACTTTAATGACAGTGAGGTACTCAGATGGTGGGTGCTCACCTCCCATCATCCTCTGAGCTATGGAAAAGCATTGCAAGGATGATTCCACATCAATAGTGTGGCTTCTCTATGAGATGACTGAAGTTAATGATCACTGTGAACAGTCAGGTTTCAAATAAACTACAAGTGGGACTGGCAGCTTAAGAGGACTATCCTCAGCAACTCTTCAAAGCAACAGCTCTTTCCTCCACTGGCCTGAAAAGCCATACAAATAAATCAAAGAAACCAGTAACTAACCTTTTTAACTCCCAGGATATCTTCAATGAGCGTTGCAGTTTGTAGGAATGTCTTTTTGTTTGTCATCAGTGTAAACAGGAACAGCACAAAGTCGTTTCTTTCTGCCAGTCGCCTCGTGACTCCTTCCGTCTGCAAAGCAGCACAGACCCCTCAGAGCCCACCCTGAGAAGCCACATCTCACAGCACATGCAGGACACAGCCCTGCAGATGGTGTGTTACTGACCCAGGTCCTGGCACCAGGAAAAGCTGGGTTTATGGCCACCTAAACCAACCCCAGTCCTTGTCTGAAGGTAACAGGAGCCTGCAAAACCGACAGGCTCCGTGAGGAGAGGCTTCACCTCAGAGTTGTTTACTTGCCTGAATCCAAACTAAACACTGCCTGCCTGGCAGCACTCCAGAGAGGCTTGTCTCTGCTTTCCCATACAAACTGTCACCAGCTCCATGCCCTGATATGCAAATGCAGCCACTCCTCAACCCTCAGCACCGCTCTCAGTTTGAGTCACCCAAATGCAGCACTGGCCTAAATGAACCTGGTGATGAACCCAAAAGTCACACTGAGGCCTGAACTTGAGTTCAGCACTGAATTTAAGACTGGCTTTCATGCTCTAATCATTACAGACAAGTTTCATGCTCTGAGCTCTGCTGAGAGCACAGCCAGGCTTCCCTGGAACTTAAAACTGCATCCTCACTGCCTATAAAGCTGCCTGCTCTGTGTGACTGGCATATCACCAGTGCTCACAGAACTACACTGGCTTAGACAGTTCCTCAGTATCTACACATTAATATTGCACACACACCATTTCTGTGATCCTGCACACTTCTCATTCAAGAGACAGCAGTAATACCAAAGTGAATTAAAACAGCAGCTACTCTAAAAATTGCAAACTTGCTTCTTTCACAGTTTGCAGAAGTAGCATTACCCGTAGTTAAAAAAATAAATCATCTAAGCCAAGAAGAAAGCATTCCTTCTCTTCCCCCTGCCATGTGTGCAGATCCTCAGCAGAGAGACATGATTGTGTAAGACTCACACTCTGGAGATCAGGTTGATGCCTTCAGAAGAGCTCCAAGCCACCAACCACCTCTCTTCTTTTTAAATTTTTGTTAAACAACGTTCCCTGGGTTATGGCATAATGAAGTGTGTGATGAAGTAAACAATCCTGAGGATGTTCCCTGCATGCATAATTGGAGGCCTGTGCTTTTAGCTTCAGAATTTTAATGACAAGGTATTTCCACAGGCCTTTAACCCAGCACCTTCCTTAGTGCTGCTCTGCCATCCACAGAGCTGAACTAAACTGATACCCAGAATACGAAGGAGTTGCAGGATCAAACTTAAAACACTGGGTCAGCACCAGTTCTGAACAAGACTAGCTGCAGCTGGAGTTAACAGGGATCTGTTTCCAGTTTCAAATTCTAAGATGGAACTCAACAAAGGCTGGCATGGCTTTCCTACTGAAACACAGAGACAGAAAGATCCAAACCAGAGGATTTAAACTTGACTAAGGAACTGTGTAACACACCAAAATACAGGGCAGTCCTGTATTTAACTGAAGGAATTTTCATATAAAGCTTCAGAGTAGGTTTAAAGTACACTTAAGAGTCTGTATATTGTTTTATCAAGTGGCACCTGTAAAAAGAGACCAGCAGAAGACTTTTGCAGCAGTTGTACTTACACACAGACATGTGTTGTACAGTATGCTGAGACAGTCCTTGATGAGGTCATCACTTACTGCAAAGGAGAGAACAGTCAGTCACCAGCCACAGGCTGCCAAGGGACACCAATGCCAAGGAGTGCCATGGAAAGCCATAAAATGGAGGGGAATTGCAGGCTGCTACCTCAGATCACATGTGCAAATGCCTTGGAGGATAGAAACTGGAAGAAGGACTCAAACCGCCAGGGTTAGATGGGATATTGGGGAGAAATCCTTTCCTGTGAGGGTGGGGAGGCCCTGGCACAGGTTGCCCAGAGAAGCTGTGGCTGCCCCATCCCTGGAAGTGTCCAAGGCCAGGTTGAACGGGGCTTGGAGCAACCTGGGCTAGTGGAAGGTGTCCCTGCCCATGGCAGGGGGTGGAACTGGATGATCTTTAAGGTCCCTTCCAATCCAAATCATTCTATGATTCTCTAAATCTTTACCTGACCTGTTCACATATGAAATTATTTAGTATGGGGAAAAAAAAAATAAGGACAGTTCATGTAGTGTTCTCCACACAGCACCTGGACTTCATAAGAACAGCTTTCCATCTGATTCACTGCACATTTTAATATTTAAAATATGTTTTCAGTACAGCCCTACAGCAGCTGCCTGTAGCTCAAGTTCAAGCCACGTCACCTTTGAAGTTCCCTGGCTGACGGGCACAGAGTGCACCAGGACATTCCCTCTCCTCACAAGGGCTCAGGGAACCAGCAGAGTCACAAACAGGGCAAAAGAAAACACTAAAGCAAAGCTGCTCCAGCAGGAAAGTTGTGCTGAAGCCACTGTACCCCCTTGGCAAAGTTCTCCTCACAGCAATGTGGAAGTGAGTCAGGAGAACAGCACACCTTTTATCTCACAATCTCCGTAGCTCCTATTACATAAACAATGTTTTGTGGCTTATTATTAAAAATTGCTCACTGTAGCTGTAGCCACAGTAGCAATAAGAGTTTCCACTGATTGCAGATTTAGTTCTTTGAGTGAGGGATGTTGTGCTGAGTGTATGAACCCTCTGGAGCCGTGTGACTATCCCAACAGGTGACTATCCCAAATCCCAGCACGAATCAGTACCACGGAGAACAAAGAGACCAATGATTCATTCCTAAATGAATCAACAGGAAATTGCTGGTATGGAAAGAGAATAACAGAAAAACAGAACAATTTCTGTCTGAATAAGAACACAGGGAAAATTGGAGGGGAAGAGATAAAACATGAATTTACTTACTTTTCTGCTTCTTTTTCTGTGTAATAAGAGTTGGTCTCATGAGAATTTCTACTAAAAGCTGTAACGATAAGATAAAGAATTAAAGGAAGGATCATTTAGATACAAATAACAATTAATATGCCAGTGACAAAGTCAAACCCAGACTTGTCCCTGCTGAAGTCACAGAGGTGAATAATGGAGGCTCTACAATCAACACTCCACTGGTGTCAAAATCACACTGACAGAAAATAGTTGCATTTACCCTGAAGAAACAGTAATGGTTGTACAAAATAATCTCCCACTGGCAAGTTCTAAAGAATTTGAGCCTGCAAAGAATGTGCTTTCACATGCCTCCAGATAAAATCAGGAATGGCTGTCACACATCTCCCAAAATAAGGAATCTTTAGCATTAATCTGTAGAGAAATGCATATTTTGCAAAGGCTTTCCCTAAATCTTTCTGGCCTTCAAACATATTTCAGGTCTAGACATAACAGAATTTAGCTGCTCCAGATTTTAATCTCACTGACAAAAAGCCACTGCTTGTGTACATCACCTTGATCTATACTTATTATATATTTACAGATGTTGTCTCATTTCTATTTAAGGAATGTAACAATCAGTTTTCCAAGACTTAGGACTGTGGTTCTGTTAAATGTAGAACTGATCTTTAGTTGCTCCAGTCTATACCACTGGTTTATCTCAAAACATTTTGAAAAATAAGCAGTTTATTTAAAAATGAGAGTTAACCACTAGAAGCAACTGATAACTCCCCCAAGTACTGCAAAATGCCTCTAGTTTTATAATTGTCAACAGCAATGTAGGCACCACCCAGCTGATCAATAAACCTACAATTTACTACTTGCTCTCTTTAGTCCCACCTTAACTTTGCCCTTCTTTTAATGAACTACCCACCCAGACACAGAGGAAGCCACCTGGAGGCCACATTTTAAGCACTGACAAACAAATAAATAGGCAGCTTTAAAGAGGAACATACATCTTCCAGTAATATTTGTAACAGTAATTGTAGCATCAATAGAGTAGAGAAAAATGACTGCAGCAGTAATGCAGAGCTCATATTAATGGCTCCTGTTTTAAGGAGGAGAATTCACACTTCAAGGTTTGGGGTTTATGGTTTTTTTATGCTTTAATGTTTGTGTTTTAATGCTGTGTGGCAGAAGGCACAGAAAGGGAATTATGAGATCTTATTTCTTGGAATGGGGTTGCATCCAGGTATAAAATCCATGAGGCTTCATCAGTTCATGTGTTTGCACTCTCAGGTCGTATTTTACATGGATTCATATGAAGGGAGGACAATGTGTTTTTATTCTTCCTTGATGTAAAAGCTGTCAGAATCCAAAAATATTACAAAGAACATACTATCAACACATTATAGCATAGAGAATACACTGCAAATTTAGGGTCCTTCAGAGTTTCTCCCTGCAAAACAATCAGTACCAGCAGGTCAGACCGATTCCCTTTCAAGCCCTAGAGCAGGATTTTTGAAAAAAAAAAAAAACAACAAAAAACAACAACACAGCACTGGATTCTATCACTGCCTTTAACCACATTAAACCCACCTGTATCAGCCAAATCTCTGGCCACAGTACCAGGTAGTTACAGCATATCTGATTTTTGCCATCTCCAGCCCAAGAGGAAAAAAAACCACCAAACCCCAACCAGCAAAAAAAAACAACTCACCCCCAACACACACAGATTCTGTGTGTTAAAATCATTCCTACAGGAAGTATCACTATTTTCCTTTAAAACCAAGGGAAATTTAGCACATTTTCAGATGAAAAAGTGTTCTAAATTGCTTGGGTAGCTGAAGACTTTTGTCCCCAACCGACAGCACACAGGCAACTAAACCACTGCTCATTTCAAACCAACATAAATACCAGTTTTACTTAAGTAAAGGCATGCTAAGTGTAACAAGAAAGAAGCAGCAAAAACTGCTTAATTAGACAATAAAAAAAAGGGAAAAAAAAGGAAGAGAGTGTCAATTAGTTCATCAGAAAATACAAATCATGTGTTTCTGATGAAAGCCAAGATCCCAGAGTCGGTCACCATAAAACTGACCAAATGGGTATTTCTGTAAGGTAGAATTAAAACAAATAAACAAAAGGATAAATTGCCAGAATGTCAAGAGAAAACTTACAGTTCTTTAAAAAAACACTTTTCCATAGATGAAGCAATAAACACAGACAAGGTGGCTAAGAGTGTCCTGGTGTGCTTAAAAAACTGCCACACATGCCTCAGTGGTAAGTGAAATTCTCACTGCTCTGGTTCCAGCTGTAGCATTTCATCTCACAATCAGGAACCATTTGCAACTGTTTTCACTGAGAACTAAAGGTCTCACCTTTTTAAGTTAAAAAGACTGACTGAGTGAAGAAATATCCAGGTTTTCTGGCTATTTATCATACAAGAAAAAGCACATTTTTATGTGACACCTTGAAAAACACACCCCCTCCGTATTTTGATTAACAGAAACAGGCACAACTCCAATGCTTAACATCAAATCAGTGAAGTCATTTTGTAGCTCACATTTAGGAGCTTCAAAGGTCTCAGAGACCTCACTGAAGAGATTTCTCAGGGGTGTGATTATCATGCAGAAATGTTTTGATATTATTGAAAAAACGCACTCACATCGACTCCTCCAAATAAGTCAAACGTGTATGTATTTGGGAAAGTGGACTCTTGAGCAGCTTTTCTATCTTCTGTAACATATGCCATGGCTTCCATTGAAAGAAGGGGAGAAATTTCCTGCATGGAGCAAAAAAAAAAAAAAAGAAAAAAAATCAAGAGATGGTTCCAGAAGAAAACTGCTCATCAGTATAAACACAATTATCTCCCACGATCTGTGTGATCTACTGACTAATCATTACCTGCATTCCCAGCCCATTTTCAGACATATTATCATGCAAACAGCTTCAAAAATTAGTTAGAATTATGATCCCAGCAGACAAAATCCTGCCTGGCTGTAGGAAGGACAGTGCAGGCAGTACCTTTAGGATGCTTTGGCACTGGGAGAAGTCGCTGTTTGGGTGGCTGTGCTCATACAGCTTCTGCAACAGCAAGGGAATCCCATTCCATTTTGCTTGCTTGTCTCTCTCCTTTAACAAGGCCTCTGTGATCTGCAAGGAAGAAACAACATGATTCCCATGTGTCCAATGCTTCATAAGCAGGAAAATATAACCTTATCACCTCCCTCATGTCAGCAACGGAATATCATGGCAAAACAGCTTGCTGTAGAGAGTACCACTCCAAAATCCAGCACCTCTTTCCATGCAGCAGTTTATCCAGGACTGGGAGCTGCAGAATTTCACAGTATCTGAAGCAGGGCAGGGCTCCAAGCAGATTTTGTCATTTAGAGCACTTCATCTCATCCT
This sequence comes from Manacus candei, assembly GCF_025592945.1. Classification (NCBI taxonomy): domain Eukaryota; kingdom Metazoa; phylum Chordata; class Aves; order Passeriformes; family Pipridae; genus Manacus; species Manacus candei. Next base: position 3,528,485 of record NW_026138105.1, on the reverse strand, counting down.
GCATTTTTTTATTGATCATGTATGTTAAAATGGGAACACATTAGTCTCTAAATAATTCCATTAGCAGCACTCCAATTGACAGGTCAGTGAGGGAGGAACTGGGTGCCCTTGCCACTATCCCAAATTAAACTAGTCTAAGGTGTAGAACACAAAAGATGGAAAGGCTTCATTACTTGAAATGAGTATTACCTCAGCCAAGTCCCTGAAGCCATTCTTGGTCACAGCACTGACCCAAACCACGAAGATTGACAAGCAAGCTCCAGAAGAACATATCAAACATACAGGGGAAATTCCCCTCTGTTATAAATGGAGACTACCACCTAAATCAGTAGAACAGCAACATTGGCTGAGAAAGAGGCTGCAGCCATAAAAAAAAGAACACCTTGGCATTTGCTACTACGCTTGTCCAAACTTTCTTCAGGTTTGTCCTTCTCACCGAAAGATTAAAAAAAAAATTCTCAATAATCACCACTGTATTTTACACCTGAAAAAAGAAATGAAGTAGCAGCACAAGACTAAAATATTCTGCTTTGAATCCACAAAAAATGTTTTGAAGCCTGAACACTTGCAGGTTAACGCCAGCAGAAGCTGCAAAGGAGGAGCTCTTTGGTAAAGTTCACCATCCAGCCAATGCTGACCAAAATTTAACTCCCTTCCTTTATGGTATTTCAGAAGTACCTACACCAACCCCCAAGCAGGGAATTATTCATGTACAGAAAGGTAAAGCAGACAATAATTACAGCCAGCAGGATTTCAAGGCAACATTTAGAACATAGATTATCCTGACTTTGAAGGGACCCCCAAGGATCATCCAGTCCAACTCTGGCCCTGCACAGACACCCCAACAATCCTACTCTGTCCCTCAGAGCGTTGTCCAAACCCTCCTGGAGCTCTGGCAGCCTTGGGGCTGTGCCCACTGCCCTGGGGAGCCTGTTCAGTGCCAACCACCCTCTGGGGGAAGAACCTTTTCCTGAGATCCCACCTAACCCTGCCCTGGCACATGTGTGGATTTGCTCTTACTCCTAGGCCTAAACCTCTAAGCTGCTCTCATTCTGACCCTTCCTGTGGTTAACTGAGCTTCCCTCCCTCCTTTCTTGTTAATAATTAACAGCCAGGAAATCTCACTCATTGTTTCAGCCAAGACATCCTCCTCAGATACACCTCAGTGTGCAATTCCAAAGGGCCACTCAAGTCCTGATTAGACAATTATATGCAAATATACCCCAATTTCTGCTGACAATTTAACCCTTTTCTCTGCTTGTTAAACAGGAAGACCAGAAAACTGATGCAAGCCCTTGAAAACTCAGCTTGGCAATGCAGCTGCAGTGGGTCCTCATCCTTCCAAGCTTCCCAGATACTTAGGGGTCTTTTCCTGATGAAATTCCTAAATTTGCAGGTAACTAAGAACTTCAAGGCTCCTGAAGTATCAGTTCAGGTATGAAGAATCAAGATTTCTTGCTACAAGGGGTGACTGAAGCAGCAAGAGCAGATCTGGAACACAGGGTCAAAAACTGGGGAGACTTTTTTACCTTTTCCCTGCTTTCTGACTTCTGGATCAGAGTAATCAACCAGCACTGCTGGAGAATGACACAGAGTTTCCTTCTGAGGAGGAGAAATAACAAAGGGCAAACCCAGAATGTCAAAATGGCTTCTTATCGTGTGGACTCCAGGTCGGCTCCTCTGAAGTCACAGATTCCCATTTCTCCTTGTGATTCCTGGCACACAGGGAGCCAAAGGAGCTTCTCCACCACCCCATCCCAGGTGTGGGAGGAGCACACAACCCCAGGGGCGGTGGAGGAACTGGATTAATGACTGGGTAAAGTGCAAAGAACACACAGCAAAATGCCAGGGAAAGAGTCCAACTCTGGCTCCAGCTGATGGGAAGATACCCCAGGCAGAGATGACGTGCTTGGGCTGCAGCTCAGGTTCCAGCAGCAGAGTTCAGTATCCAAGTGCTCTCTGGAAAGGCCAAAAGCCCTTAACTGACATTAAAATCTTGTCCTGGGCTTAACATCACTTTGTTAATCTCACATACACTCTTGGTTTGGGGCAGGATCCATCCCCACTCCCATTTTTGTACTCCCTGTCCTGGGCTCCCAGAGACAGCCACAGGAAAAACTTTCAGAGCTGAAATTCTGAAGGAGTGAAGCAAATGTTTCCTTGTTCTCATCATCTTTTAACCGCTTTCAAAAGAAAAAAAAGAAAAAAAAAGGCAATTTTTCTTTCTCTTGATTTAACATGTCTTTGGTTTCATGGCAAGCTCTGGCCTGTGGTCCCTGTTCTGTGTTTATGAGGCTGCCCTGGCTCTGGATGTTTCCATTGTGGCCGGGTGGGATTTGCCAACGCAAAGATTTGGGATTCTCTGAAGGGATTCAAATTCAACCCGACTGTATGGAGCTGTCTTTCCTCACAGCCATTTTGGTTAAAAACTGCATCTCTCCATTTCTGTACCAGCAGCCAGTCAATGGTTTTCATTTATAAACAAAGGTGGTTTTCTTCTTGGCTCTTTCTGGGCAAATTTTACTGAATAGTCATCAGTAAAATGGGTTCCTTTCCTCTGTAGAAATTTCTGGTCTCATCCAAGCAGGGTAAGTGCAACCCAACACTGATTTCTCAGAGATTTTGTTCACTCACTGAAAAATTCTGGCTAAAATACCTGAAATCTTGCACACAAAGCTTGAGAAGTTGGGTATTATCCAGCAAAGGGGAGGCTGCAGCAGCCCAGCTGGAAATGGCATCCACAGTTGTGGTTTCCTGGATCCTGCTCCCCAGCCAGGTATCACCACCTCCCCAGGAGCATCATCCATCTCCCCCTACTCCAGCTATGTCATGGCAGCGTGGATTTGCCAGAAGGGCAATCAAAGGCTTTCCAGAGGATTTAAGTACAGAGTTAAAAATGTGTCCTCAAGCCCATCCATGACTGCAAGGTAGAGCAGACCAAGGGGTTTTCTTTTTAAAGTCTCCTAAGGAACTGGGCCCAGGATTTCCCAGGAGATTGCTCCAAAGACTGATAACTACCACAGTTATACATTCCTACTACACAGTTTAAAATAACTTTTATGCATAATTTTTCTTGGAAGTATAAAAAGGGCTGAACAAAGACTGCACTCAAGTCTTAATATTTCTTTCTAATCCTCCTGTCTTTTAAATCCTTCTAAAGATCACAGAATCACAGAATAGATTCACAGAATATCCTGAGCTGGAAGGGACCCCCAAGGATCATCCAGTCCAACTCCTGGCCCTGCACAGACACCCCAACAATCCCACCCTGTCCCTCAGAGCGTTGTCCAAACCCTCCTGGAGCTCTGGCAGCCTTGGGGCTGTGCCCACTGCCCTGGGGAGCCTGGTCAGTGCCAACCACCCTCTGGGGGAAGAACCTTTTCCTGAGATCCCACCTAACACTCCCCTGACAGCATCCATTTGCAAGATGGTCAGTAAATAATGATGAGTAATATCGAAATCTCCATGAAGTTCTATGTTTTTACCTAAGTCCACCCCTTGATCAGTTTAGTTTCCCTCTCATTTCTCCCCTCCACTCCTCCTCCAGGCACAGCCCCTCCAGCAGCAGCAGCAGCAGCACATCCTCCCTGCTCTGTGCCCCTTCCCCTGCCCAAACATTTGTTACTGCCCTGAGACCTCTTGTAGCCACAACTGCTTCCAAGTCCCTTCCCCTTCCAGTGAGGATTTTCCTTCCCATCTGTGTTCCTGCATTTTCATCTCCCTACAAAGCAAACCCCTGATTTTCCAAACCTTCCCGCCCCCTTTGCCGAGCTCTGGTCAGTGACACATCTCTGTCTTCCCAGAGCACCTGAAAGCAGCAGAAAAACCAGGAGCTCCTCCTCCCCTTCACTCTCCAGAGTAGGGAGAACAGTTCCCTGATAAAATTCTCTCTCTGTTTCATATTTTACCCTTCAAACATTTCACTGTCTAGCTAAATGCTCGCTCCAGGGGGGCTTTTGCTGTCATCTTTCTAAAAAGCAAAAAGCAGTGACTCAGGTGTCCAGGCATCTTTACAGCTCAAAAGGATTCGTGCTGTGACAGACTTCACAGCTATGACACATCAGTTATGAGTTTCTTTTAATTCCATTTTGCATTGCAACCATACATTAAGGTTGGAAGTGCTTTTAAAAAAAGCAGAATTTTCACTCTTGGTATTTTCCATGACCACTTCTAAAGCACATATTTAAATGCCCTCAAAGTTTAAAAGCAAAGAGGCACAAGATTATGGATCTTGACAAACAGATGCATGCATATTGTCTCTATGTATTTTAATAAAACTGAAGCTTTTCCAGATTCTTCCCTTCAAGTTTTTCAGGCTGTACCTTTAAAAACAGGAAACTAATATTTGTGCAATTAAATATTAAATTTTCCTTGGAACATTAATAACTTAGGAAGTCATCTCTGACAGGCTGCCAGGAGAATGATTATTCAGGATTTTGGGGAGTGCCCCAGCTCTTTATTATATTTTCCTTTCCAGTTGCTAACAACCATCCAGCAGCCTGGCTAAGCTGTCTCCTTCCTCACACAACTTTTCACACAAAAGGCTGTTACGAAGGTAAATGACCTCCTCCCAAGTTTTCCCTTACTGCAGGAACACAATTGCTGGCCTATGGAGTGATTCTGGAAAGAATTCCAAGGGAGAAGCTGTGGGCTGCAGCTCTGGGGCAGAACACCGTGGTCAGTCACCAGTTGGGGCTTTTGCACAGAGCTCTGATCAAAAACATGTCAGAGCCCCCCAGACATTACTCATAAAAAGGATCTCCATCGCTGATATTAAGCCAGGAGAAGTCCATTTAAGAGCACTTATGTCCAGCCTCTCTCCAGCTCCCTGATACTTCAAGTGCAGCTCAAGTTTCCTATAGCTACTGTTCCTCCATCCTCCCCAGCCCCTTCCCTTCTCCTGCCATCCCAAAAGCCAGGTATGAACCCAGGGACACACTGTCCTAGGATAAAGATAAAACCTGACACAGCTTCCAGGCAGGCCTAACCCTCCTAAAGACTCCCAAACTACAGCTCTACTCACTAGGACTGGAAGAAGAGCTGGTCTACCAAGACAAGGAACAGGTCTTGTGAATCCCAAATCCCCACAACATTTCCAAGAGCAGGACAACTCCAACATGGACCTCTGACACCAGCAGCTCTCCAAAACCACTACAGGATCTACCAGAGCAACTAATGTTTGCTTTGATGATTTTACTCTCAGAGAGAAACAGATCAACTAATAAGTGAAATTATATTAACTTCTCAGTGAGCAGTTTTCCTTGGAATTGCCTAAGTTTCTTCTTTAATTCATTTTGAAAGAAAACAAAACCTGCAGGGATATCTAAGGAAAAGCAGAGGGACACGGAATATCACAGCTATAACATTTCTCTTCCCACTCATCTTCGGCCACACAAAAAAAATGAAGACTATTCAAGTCCAACACAACCACTTTTTGAGCATTTCTACTGCATGACAGAGCTCTGGGCCCTGTTACATAATAAAAGCATTTCTAGGCTTTCTAACACTCCCTCGCTGTCCTCTCCTGAAGAGGCCTAAGCTTGCTAAGACCCACACAATTAGAGCTACTCAAGTGGATTATATTCACGTGAATGTTGTTTTGGTGGTGCTGTTTTAAGGAGGAAACTAAAAACTGATTAGAAAACAAAATATTTTTCTCAGAGTTAGGAAGCTACTTCAGCCTGTTGATAACCTGCAAGGGCAGGAGCTGGAAATCTGGGTGTCTGAGGCAGAAAATGTTTTCTTTCCACGGAGATTTTTTTTTCCTGAGTGGATAGAGATTGCCCTGCAAAGGGAAGTGTCTATTCCTAGGGATAGCAGAGCATGAATTACAGCTGGAAAAAGAGGCTCTTTTTTTCCATTCTGATTGTTTCAGCTAAGCCTTGGCAATCCTGTGAGGGTGAGAGCAGTGCTGACGATCAGCTCTTGGGACTGCACCAGCAGCATGTTGGTTTGCCAACAAATCCCTGGTTAGTCCATTATTACACTGCTCTGCCTACAGGGATTCCCATAGCTGCACCTAAATATCTTCTGGTTTCCTGCTGTATCCATGTTTTTCACAGCTGGCTTGCAGCAGATGAAGTGTGTGCCCTCTTGCTAAGGGGATTTCAGCTTGATCAGCTGACCCAAAGTGTTATTTTGCCTTCAAGGAACAGCAGCACAAGCCCCATTAGAGCTTGTTCCCTGTGCCTGTGACACACAGCACAGCTGTGTCCAGAGAGGGACAACACACCAGCCCCCTCACAACCAGTGTTCCTCCTTAGCAGAAAATGTGTGTCACTTCTGGAAAGTTGGTTCACCAGCTCCTGCAAAGCCCCTTCCACTGGCTGTGTGGTCAGTGCAGGGCAAACCCTGGCCCAAGGTTATGCAATCTGATACCAACCTGTGTCCTGGGCAGCAGCTGATGCCAGAAGTATGGATAAAATGGATACAGGAACAGATAATGGCAATATACCCTGAAATCTGATTTATCCATCAACCTTATTATCACAGAATCAATTTAGGTGGGAAAAGATCTCCAAGTCCCCCCTGTGCCTGACCCCCACCTTGTCCCCCACCCCAGAGCACTGAGTGCCACATCCAGTCCTTCCTTGGACACCTCCAGGGGTGGGGACTCCACCACCTCCCTGGGCAGCTCCATCCAATGCCTGACCACCCTTTCCAGAAGAAATTCTTCCTGATGTTCAACCTGAACCTCCTCTGGCACAACTTGAGACTATTTCCCCTTGTCCTGTCCCTTGTTCCCTGGGAGCAGAGCCTGACCCCCCCAGCTCTCCCCTCCTGTCAGGGAGTTGCAGAGCCAGAAGGTCCCTCCTGAGCCTCCTTTTCTCCAGGCTGAGCCCCTCCAGCTCCCTCAGCCCCCCCTCATATGACTGTCTATACTTTTCCCCAACTTTGTTGCCCCTCTCTTAATAATTTACTATTAATAGTAAAGTAAGAGACCAACTGGCAGGAGAGTTGTGGCTCCTGGTAGGTGAGCACAGCAAGAACACCCAGGGATCCAGATTTCAGAGCCTCAGTTGACCTCAAAACTGCCACATATTCAGGGGGCTGCTGCTGTCAAAAATGTTTTTATGTCCCTGTAAGATCAGAGGGATGAACTTTCAGATGTAGGCCTGTCAACAGTGATCCTTCCCAGTTCACAGATAAGCCCCTACTTTTCCTATACAAAAATGGATCTTGAGATCACCTAAAAATAGTACACAAAGCTTTGTTTAAGGATAAATGCCACTGCTGCCCATGGCAGGCACCACAGCAAGGAAGAGTATTCTACAATCTCCCTGAGTTAATATCTTGAGAAGGGTTTACCTTCCTCACAGGACAGCAACAGTGCAGTCCAGGCAGCACATGACCCAAAACTTCCTTCCAGAGGATAGGAAGAAAGAGCTTCAAGGACATTGCCCTGACTTGCTCTAGACCCCAACAGAGCAGCTTGGAAACTCGATCTGCTCTCAGGCTTTTCAGGAGAAAAAGGAGTGGAGAAACATAAGCAAGGGCTCCCACACTGCCACTGAGGAGTGAACTGCAGGAAAACTGGGAACATTCTGTCAAAAAAATAGGACTTAAAAAAAAAAAAAAAAGAAAGCACCCAAAACTGCCTCGTGCTTCTTTAAAAGCTACATCAAAGTGTTTTATATTTAGATCATCTGCAAACAAAAAACTGCTTCAAGGTAAAAGTACAGAGACACATAATTTATAAAGTCCAAAATCATTCAGGGAGTTGTTATTCTCCCTCCCTTAGTCTAAGTGAATCATAAAATGGTCTGGGTTGGAAGGGACATTAAAGACCATCTCGTTCCACCCCCTGCCATGGGCAGGGACACCTTCCACTAGCCCAGGTTGTTCCAATCCCATCCAACCTGGCCTTGGACACTTCCAGGGATGGGGCAGCCACAGCTTCTCTGGGCAACCTGTGCCAGGGCCTCCCCACCCTCACAGGGAAGAGTTTTTTTCCTAATATCTAATCTAAACCTGCTCTCCATCAGTGTGAATCCAATCCCCTTAGTCCTGTCACCCCATGCCATTATAAAAAGTGATTTAAAAGTGTCTTCCCACAGCATTTATGAAGTGCTGGGAGCTCTGTGTATCCAAGCCTCCAGTCTTTCAGGGCAGTACAGGGATGCCAAAATTTTTCAAGTAAAACAAAACAAAACCCCAGCAACCAAAAACCCACCCCAAACTTGGGCAATTCGAGGAGGAGGAGGATGCAAATAGCAGAAGTTTCCTTGATTACTGCAAAAGCTTAGTTATTTGCTTCAGCAAATTCATAAAAGCCCCAAATTAAAACAGCAGCACTGAATTTCTGAGGCAAACCAAAGCCCAGATTGGAGGCATCATGCTACAGATACACAAGTGCACAGGGTTGGTACAGGTTTATCTGACTGAAACTGCAGAACATGAAATAAAGAGCACAGAAGTGGACAGGTAAGTCAGGGAGACAATATTTGTCCAAGTGCTGTACGAAATCCACTCCTAAAACAGTCCCACAGAAATAACTCCCTTCAAAAGAGTAAATACAGGTTTATATTTGTGCAAATTATTTACTTTTTCTCAAGGATTAACCAAACTCGTAGCTGAGCAAGCAGCACAATAAGGACAAAAGAGCTGTGAGAAATCATCTCCTGCTCTTTTACCCATCTCTGCTGCAGAACGAGGCACATTCACGATGAACAAACCTTCCCCCAGTAATTCCTCAGAATCCTTGTTAACCAAAGAAAATACTGTTGTCTGCACTAGTAAATACATTTAAAGGCGTCCCAATTTTTATTCCGTTTGAACTCTTTTAAGCTAGTAAACTATACAATATATTTATGGCTACAATAGTTTAGCTCAACAAATCACCACCCAAAACGCAAGTTCTTTATCCCACATTTCAGCTTCCAAGCCTTTGCACCATTTCGCATTTAATCTGCAAAAATAAACCACAATTATTCTCCATAAAAAAAAAAAAAGAAAATAAATAGTCCATTGTAAAATAAATAGTCCGTGAGCAGGTTATCAAAAAAAAAAAAAAAGAAAAAAAAAGAAAAAATAAGACCCAGCATCAGCACGGGGCAGGCACAGGCCTGGGCTGAGGAGCCGATCCCATTTCCCAGCATTATCAGCTGGGAAAGACGACAAATACGGAACCCAGACCCGGAGCAGGAAAAACCACGGGGCCCAAAAAGGATTTTCTCGAACCCCCAACACCAGGAGGTCGCCTTTGTGCAGGAAATACACCTTAATTTCCACGCCGCATTGTTCCGGCCGAGGAGCGGAGGGGGCCGGGAACGGCTCTTTAACAGCCCGGAAAACGCCCGTCCTGCGGGGATGGGGGGACGGCGGGGGAAGGCAGGGACAGGGACACATCCCTGCGGCGGGGACGCCCCTCAGCGCGGCGGCGAGGCCGGGAGGGCTCTGGGGAGCCCCGGCACGGCCGAGCGGGCCCCGCCAGGCCAGGCGGGCTCTCGGCGGCCCCGCAGAGCCCCGGGAGCGCCGTGCTCGGCCGGGAGCTGCCGCACCCCCAGCCCCGCACCCCCCCCACACACACACACACCCCGCACCCCCTCACACACCCCCCCGGGCCGCCCTTACCTGCGCCCCGCGGGTGAGCCCGCGGCCGCTGAGCTGCCCGCGCCGCAGCTGCGACACGATGTTGGTGGTCGCGGCTCGGGCCCCGCGGGCGCCGGGGCCGCCCCTCGCGATGGCCGCCATGGCCCGGCTGGGACCCGATCCGAGACAAACAACAAGCGCCGCCTCGGCCCCCGGGGGGGTGTGTGTGTGTTAAACGAGCGGCCGCGGGGGGGATGCCGGGAAATGGAGTCCCGGGCGGGTGAGGGGACATGGCGGGGCCCTGTGGGGACGGCACGGCCTGGGCCTGGACCTGCGCCGCCGTCACTCGTGCTGCTCCTCACGGGAGCTGCTCCCTCCACGCCACGCTCCATTGCCATTAAAATACCTCTATTCCCACTAAAACGCCTTTATTCCCGCTAAGATACCTCCCCCCCCATATAACTTTATTCCCACTAAGATACCTTTCCCCCCCATATAACTTTATTCCCACTAAGATACCTCGCCCCCATATAACTTTATTCCCACTAAAATATCTTTATTTGCACTAAGATACCTTTGTTCCTGCTAAAATACCTTTAATCCCCCGAAAATGCATTTATTCCCACTAAAATGCATTTATTTCCTCGCGGGAGCTGCTCCCTCCACGCCACACTCCATTGCCATTAAAATACCTCTATTCCCACTAAAACGCCTTTATTCCCGCTAAGAAACCTTCCCTCCCCCCCCAAGATAACTTTATTCCCGCTAAAATATCTTTATTCGCACTAAGATACCTTTGTTCCTGCTAAAATACCTTTAATCCCCCGAAAATGCATTTATTCCCACTAAAATGCATTTATTTCCTCACGGGAGCTGCTCCCTCCACGCCACACTCTATTGCCATTAAAATACCTCTATTCCCACTAAAACGCCTTTATTTCTGCTAAAACGCCTTTATTCCCACTAAGATACCTTCCCCCCCCCCAAAAATAACTTTATTCCCACTAAAATATCTTTATTCGCACTAAGATACCTTTGTTCCTGCTAAAATACCTTCCCCCCCAAAAAAATAACTTTATTACCACTAAAATATCTTTATTTGCACTAAGATACTTTTGTTCCTGCTAAAATGCCTTTATTCCCACTAAAACGCCTTCATTTCTACTAAGATACCTTTCTCCCCCCAAGATAACTTTATTCCCACTAAAATACCTTTTTTCCCACTAAGATAACTTTATTCCCACTAAAATAGCTTTCCCCCCAAGATAACTTTATTCCCACTAAAATATCTTTATTCGTGCTAAGATACCTTTGTTCCTGCTAAAATAGCTTTATTCCCCTGAAAATGCATTTATTCCCACTAAAATGCCTTTATTCCCACTGAAACACATTTATTTCCTTTAAGATACTTTATTCCCACTAAAATACCTTTTTTCCCCCGCTAACTTTATTCCCACTAAAATACCTTTTTCCCACTAAGATAACTTTATTCCCACAGAAATATCTTTATTCACACTAAGACACCTTTGTTCCCCCTAAAATATCTTTATTCCCACTAAAATGCCTTTATTTGCACTAAGGTACCTTTATTGACACTAAAATATTTTTATTCCCACTAAAATGCCTTTATTCTCATGAAGATTAACTGTATTCCCACAAAGATACCTTTATTCCCACTAAAATGTCTTTATTTGCACTAAGATAACTTTATTCCCACTAAACTATCCTTATTCCCACTAAAATGCCTTTTTTTCCCCACTAAAATGCCTTTTCCCCAATAAAAGATTTTTATTCCTACTAAAATGCCTTTTTGGTATGTTTTGGGGGGTTTTTTGCCATTTGACAGCAACTCGTGCAACTCTGACTCTTTCTTCCTCCTCCTCCTTTGAAATAGTCTTTCACAAGCTGTTTGTCTGACCTTCCATCAATCCACTGCCTCTCCAAACCCAACCAACTACTTCTGAAACACCTCACAAAATCTGGCCTTTATGTTTTGGGCTTTGCAGGCTGCTCGGAGTGGAGAAAAAACTCGGCACAACTACAATGATATCATCAACAGCAAATGCTAAATTTGGGTTCTGCACTATCTTTCACCACTCAGCCAAACTCCAGCTCCCTTCCAGCCTTTTGACAGGTGCCACTCCGTAGGCGGAACCTTTGGAGTGCTGACCTGCCTCATTTGGAAGCCGCCCAAAATTGCCACACGCGTCCTATTTTGGATTCCTGACAATTCCGTTCACAGGACCAAGCACTCGCCACACTGCTCAACTGGAGCTCTCCTTCCAGCTGGAAAATGCCAAAACAGACCTGCCATCTCTTCCCTCTCCCTCCCCGGGGAGGAGGCAGCAGAGAACCACAAGTTTTAGCTTTATTTTATGTTCCCGGCTTGTGATAGTGATTTTGAGCCCATGAAGTTCTCACTGGTGTACATAAAGGGAATTGAATCTGTTCTCCAGTGGGACAGCAGCCATTTCATGTAGAGGATTGGTTAGAAATGCGAGGACATATGAACATGGCTAAGGCTATGGATGAGCTGCTAAAGTATAAGACTACTGCTAAAGTATAAGCAGTTTCCCTAGGCCCATGAGAAAGTTAGAGATAGCAGGGCCCTGAGAAAGCGGCAGTGTCCTTGGGTATCCTAAACTGAGCTGAGAAACAGGAGCTAGGCATTACCAAAACAAAGGCACTTAATGAGCCACCTGTGTAAACAGTGGAAAGCAGTTAAGATGATATCACCACCTAACCGAGTACCAATAAGGAGCCTAATTTCTGTAATATTCATGAACCTATTATAGAGTCTATATTAAGCTACTATCAATCTACAATAAACGAAGTTCCTGGATTCTCATATTGAGGTGTCTAGAGCTTTCCGTCGCGAGGTTAATTTCATCCCATCATTCTTTGGAGATTCCCAGACATCTGCCCTTCCTCATGCTGCCTGTGAAACAGCACAATTTGTACACGTGCCCCTGAGACTCCAGCATGCTCTGCCCTCCAGAAACAAGGCCAAGCCAGTTTTCTATTTAAAAAAGGCTTACTAAGGATCCTAAGAGCTCCTGTCAGTTCTTTCAGTTAAAAGAAAGTCTTGGTGAGATGGAACAAACCAAAATTAAGGCTGTCCTGTGTTATTCTGACCCACCCATCCCATAGCACTAATCAAGATCCATCTGATTACTCTCACAGTTGCTGTGGGCAGCTGAGTTCTCTCAGCTCTGTGCTGAGGAAAAATGTTATCTCTTAAGGCTCCTGCTACTGGAGTCTCAAGGGTGAGGGTACCAAAATGCCCTGGTTAGCAGAGATTTACTGAGCTGGAGATCTGCAGCCTGGCCTCTTAAGTCCTTCCTTTTCCTCTGCTTCATGGATGGGGCAACTCCGAGAGAAAATCAGGAGCCAGCACTTAGCCAAGCCACAGGAGAAGGCCTGTGTTTTGTTTTCAACAGATTAGACAATGAATAGTGTGTGAGACGTGAACAGCTGGAAAAGAAAGAGATAACCCAGGGTTACAACACAGAGCCACTAACAAGAGCTCCATCTCTGCCCAACAATGCCTCAGTTTTAGGGTGCTCCTCTCTCAGTATCTCCCCTGCAATCGCTGTATCCGTGCAGAATTCCTGAACAGCAGCTGTCCCACCTGCCATGGGAAAGAAGGACAGAAGCAGAACCTTTACAGGTTAACAATCCTACCAAAATGCCTGTCCAAACATTTTAAGTGTCTCTTACAACGAGTTTACTCACAACTGCAACAAGATTTCCACCCTGAAGGGTAAAACGCAGATTTTATGTAATTTTACAGTACTAGTACTGATCAAAACAAAAAGTGGTTTCTCAAAGCAACCCAACATGGGCACAGACTGGGCATTGGCCCAGTTGTATTTAAGTATCTTGCTGGCCATAGGGATTTCTTTATCCTGTATCTCTGACCCACTCCAGTGACCCTAGACTGTGTGCTTCCTCCAGACTCCTCACACTCCAGCAGGTTTGAAGAAAGTCTATCGCTTTTCTGCCCCCCTCTTTTTGTTTTTCCTTCAGAAAGAAAATCTTTTGGTAAGACTCCTGATTTCTCCCTTTCTGACTGTTGCATACACCTGCTGCAAAGACACTAATAAACACACTGAAAGGTTTGGATTTGCCAAGTCAGCTGAACACCAAGAACAGCCTCGTGTACAGCTCAGCTGGGCCCCACTGACTGGAGGGCTGATGTGCAGTGAGGTGAAGCCCAAAGGGAAGTTGAAAAGAGGAAGGAAATGAGGAAACTTCATCATAAAAGCATGTCAGGTTCTGTAAAAAGAAAGCAAGCTCCACTGCAGGGTCAATCAAACCATCCTCCACCTCAGTTTCCTGTCCAGACATTACCTGGACACTCACTCAGCTTTTTTTCTAGGCAGGTGGTACTGACCAAATTGATTCTAAAAAGAGCACTTTTCCCAGTTACAAGTGCTCTGCTTGCCCCATGCCACCCTTCAGGCTCGACAGACCTGCCAGAGCTTCAAATCTGAGCCTCCACCTCAAAATCAACAGCTTTTCTAGACTGGCCAGTGCTCTTTCAGGTGAATCACACGTTTACAAAGAGACTGAAGGTAAGATGGAGCACACAGGGAGTTGCAGGCTCAGAAGGGAAGCTACAGCCAGTAATCCCTGCTCTCCCCTTTTGACAGGGAGCCACTCATGCTCATTTTTAGAGAACAAAGTAAGCTGGGGACTCTGTCTAAGCCTGTAAAACTTCAAACTAATCTCCCAAAATGCACTAAACAAGGCACCTTTAACCTCCAGACCTTTCTTTCTCTTTCTGAAAACCTCTTTGCTATTCAGGCAACAAATTGCTCTGAGATCAGCCCCTGGACAGCATTAACAGGTGGTATCTGAGCCCTGGTTTATGAAGGAGCAGTAGCAGAATTTAATGGGAAGCTGTTTCACTTCATAATACAATTCACATTGTGAGGTACAACACTTTCCATTATGAAACTATAAAAATATATTCCCAGAGTCTGAAACAAGTTCAATAATTTACACTGAAGATGCAAAAGGGATCAGGTGTTATCTAGGAAGACCTGTCCCAGTACTGCAAGCTTGGAGTTAAAAGATTGACTGGGGCAACTCAGGAGGGAGTGTGAGCTCTTCTTAGATCTTCTCTTCTCTCCAGTTTTCTCTGCATCTTCGGGGTCTTTTGCACTCTCCCCTTCACCGGGGTCAGAGGGTCTTTTTAAAGTGAATTTCTTGGTTTTCTTCAGTGAGTAGAATTCCCGCATCAAGTCTTCGACCTCCCACTGCTCTTCCTTGCGCTTCCTGCAGCAGTGCAGGGCAGCAGGATCGATGGGATGAGCCTCTGTGTTGAAGATGTAGCCTCCAGCATTCAAGACACACTCCCCATAGGGTGTAACCACCACGTCGAAGTCTGAGCCATCGTTGTGGATGAAGTTGCCTGGGTCAAACAGCAGGTACAGGTATTTGATTGTTTCAGCCAAAAAGAAGGATTCCATGCGATTGTCCAGCCTGTGATCCCTCAAGTCTTTGATCTACAAGGGAAGAAATAGAGTGGGTTACACTTATATCAAATTCAGTTAAGTTATGAAGTCGGGGTGGGGGGAAATAAAGCCAGCTTGCAATTCATTTCAGTTAACAGCCCAGTATGACATCAGTTCACCCTATTTCTTATCACAGAATACTTTGGGTTGTAAGGGACATTAAAGACCATCTTATTCCACCCTCTGCCACAGGTAGGGACACCTTCCACCAGCCCAGGTTGCTCCAAGCCCCATCTAACCTGGCCTTGGACACTTCCAGGGATGGGGCAGCCACAGCTTCTCTGGGCAGCCTGTGCCAGGGCCTCCCCACCCTCACAGGGAAGAATTTCTTTCTAACATCTAAACTTGCCCTCTGCCAACTCAGTCTAGGCAAGGAGAAGAGCTTCCCATCATTTCCCCTACTAAAGAAAAAAAAATCATAAGGTTTTTACCTATTTTCCAAATCATAAGACCTAATTCCCATTATATATTAAAGGTTTTTTGTAAAAGTATGTGGTGGTAGTTGATGGTATGTTTGAAATCCCCATTAAATGATGTTAGAGAAATCACTCCCTGCAGTTCTTGTGTGTTTGATCAGATTTTCAAGGCATAGTGGGAAAGCAGAATCCCACATGAACGTGGCAGGCAGGTTCCTACCCCTGAACCTTCCTGCTCAGGTGCTACACCTGGTTGGGGTGCAGGAGAAGCTTCTGATGCCTTCCAGGGTTTTGGGCTCTGGTGCAACAGCCCACGACAGAATTTGGCCCAGTGTTCACACTGTGAGGGAAGTTACTACCAGAAACATGACCAGATCAGCTTCCCAGAGAAATAAAAGGGGCTTTTTTGAAAAAGAAGTCATGTTTCCACCAAAGTGACCACTTAACTCAATGGGAAAACACAATTAATGAGAACACCTTCTGAAAGCTGATTTTCAGCAGCCATTTAGCTGATTTAGCAGATGATTTAGCACTCACAGTTGCAAACCCACAGTCCACCTTGCTGATTTTCTCTATTGACTCCACTGCATCTCTTCCCAGTTCCAGGAGCGTGGGATCTCTTGTAGCACGGTACAGATACATGGCACTCTCAATCAGCTCTGCAAAGACACCCCAGACATTTGCAAATACCAAAGATTACCAAACCACACACACAGGGATGATGGCATACTCCTCAGCTAATTTAAAAATCCTTTAGAATGATCAGATAAATAATCTAGTTACTGAATTTCCTCTGGCTCCAAGCACAGATTTGCTTTTCCTGAGGATGTGCTGCTAAGAAATTCCCTCTCACCAGCCTGGATCAGCTCAGGTAAGAGTGACTAATCCTCCCTCCCACATTCAGTGAGTGGGAGGGGGAGCAAAAGAGAAGAAGATTAAAACTCAGTTGTCAAAGGAAGAAAAAAAATTGCTTCTAGAAAGAATTACAAATAAGAAATTCAATGCCCAAAATACAATTTTAAACAATACTGTAAGTCTCTTGAAACAGGGGTATCCAAAACATCATGAAAACAAGCACCATGCAAACACTCTAAATAGGCAACATATGCACTGTGCTGTGTTTGCTTACTAAGATCTTTTTGGATGCTACAATTCATTTGAAAGTTAATGCTAATGAGTATTTTTGGTGGATTTGTCCAGTGTGGATGTCACCTGAACACTCAGACCAAAAGGAAATTAATTATTCTCATGTACAAAGTTTTATGGACCTAATAATCAGATTTGATTTTTTTTTTCAGTCAGGGTTGTAAAAAATCAGAAAAAAAAGATCATTTCATTGCAGTATCACAGACAACACAGAATCTCTCTTAGATCTTGAGCTTTACTAGTGCAACCAGAATGAGTTTATTTCAGGAACCCAGCACAAGTACAGTGGTCTATTCAAACTCACTTTCACTTCCTAAATTTAAAGGACACAAACAGTCCCTTTAACATGACTGAAACATCTCATGTCAGACAATCTAACACTTAAATATGTCAAGTCCTACACTGTGAAGCCAATTCATTAAGGGGCCTCCTTTTTATGGTAACATTGTCTTCCTTCCTTGAAAGGCAGCCCTGTCTTTGTGAATGGTGGAAAACAAAATGTGCAGTTTTGACTCTGCAAACTCCTGGTGAGGAACTGAGTCAGAGCAAAACTGGAGGAGGAATTTGTGGAAGGCAGGTATTGCTAACATTTGATCTCACCACCACAGCAAAAGCAGGAGTCCATGGCCCTTTTAATTCCACTTCTGCTTACCAGGCCTGAGTGGATATCCCTCTCTCTTGTCCACTGTGTAGCCCTGGGGAATGTTGTAGAACTCAGGCAGCCCCCCAAACTGCTTCCAGACAGTGTAATAGTTGAGGAAGGTCCTCATGGCATTATCCACATCCCCAATTAGGCTCTGGGAGAGAACAATTAACAAAGCAACATGTGAGTGAAGAACAAACAGCAAATGAACTGATGCAGTAACACTCCTACAGGCAAAGCAGTGACAGAAATGGGTATTTCAGCAGGTCTGAATGGTGGAAATAATACTTGGATATGATGCCTTAGGAATAGGTAAGACTGGAGAGTTAAATGCTGCTTTTCTGCTGGATCACATTCCCACACCTGAAATAATATAAAGTCTCTGATTTTTTTTAAAGAAGATTGTGTTTCTTCAGTCAAACGTTTAATCAATCAGAGCACTGAGTGGGGATAACAAAGTCTCAGTCCAAACACAAGGACTGATGAGAAAGCAAAGCACTCAGTGGGAAAGCATTCACACAAAGAAAGCATTTATGAGGTGATGGAAAAGAGGTGGGAATTTCTTTTTCCTTAAATTTACATCTGGATTATGAGACCACTGTCAGTGGAGTGTGCTACAACAAAACTGCCCTCCCATGATGCTGGATGGGAGACTTTTTTTGTAAACTGTAGATAAAATCAACATCTGCTCTTCCACAGGCAGAGATTTCACCAGAGGTCCAACCAAACTTTTACACCTGCACAGATGAGGGTTATATTTCTAACTTTTATATTAAAGATTGACCCATGACAGACAAACAAAATCACCATGTGCTCTGACAGCTCTTACCTGTAAGCCTGGCCAATAGGCCTCCAGGGATTGAAACACAGGCATGGACACTGTTCCTTTGTACATCTGAACCCACAGGTACCAGTCATCAAACTTGGTGTAATTTTTGATAGCTTTGTTATATTCTATAAAGAAAAGCAGATGGGTAGGTAAGCCAACAAAAAAAAATATCTTTTTTTTTAAGAATGAGAATCACTTTGGTGATTCTGTAATCACAGACTGCTCAAAAGTATCACAGCAAAGGCTTCAAGAACATTCTTAAATGTACCCTGTGAGATCCTTCATCCTCTCCTTCCACAGTGCCTGCTGCTTTTTACAGGTGCAGCCAAGCACTGCTGGGCCCCTTCACACAGAAAACCAAACACTCACCCAGAAACATGGACATCAGCTCCTTGTCCTGCAGGAGAATGGCTCCTTTCACCAGGTACTCAAAGTAGGAGTCCACTCCTGCCCCAATGCCAGCATCCTGGGCCACCCACTTGGCAGTGATCACATCAATGTGGTTCCCCACCTGCAAGAGGGGAAGGAGGAAGTTAAAGTGAAAATAAAGCATTTCTACTAATTTAGAATTAACAAATCCCCACAACACCCCCACACAAGAAACCCTTGACCTTTTTCCAGACCGCTGGTTCCCAGTCCAACTAGCTTTTTCTTCATTCAACATGGGTGTGTCTGGTCCTAATTCTGATCTTACAAAAGAGTAAAGAAGGATAAAGAGGTGCAAATACAGAGATGGAGGCCAAGAATATCAAAGGCACAAGAGCTGCCATGCTACTATTTAAATAGACCCTTCAGACCTGGGACTCTTCAGCCTATGAACAAACACAGCTGATGAATAAAATACACAGTCATGCCTTGCTTAACAAACATGAAAAAAAAATAGCTATTCAGCTTCTTTCTTGAATGAGGATTAGGGGTATAAACCAAAAAGAAACAAATCCCAAAGCAAACAAAAGGACAAACAAAACTCTTCATCCAGGCTATGAATAAATCTGTCTCAATAAACACAGGGTATGAATAAATCTGTTTCACTTCACATCTGCAGCACCAAGTTTTCCACACAGGCTAAAAAAGCAGCAATAGAAAAGACCAGGAGACAGTGAATACCAAGGTAACACTTCCAGCTCTGGATATTCCTAAAACATCAAAGCTAAATAGGCTGGGAATATCTTGGTGCACTTGCCATGCTCTTATTCTCTTCCCTAGACCATTGTCCCACCAGGCATCAGACAGATCTTTTATTTAATCTGCTACAGCTGCTGTCACAAAAGCTGCACTACCCAGCAGGAGGGATTTGTCTCCCAGCCACATCTGTTAGGGGACAGAACAATGGGATAATGTTGGGCTGCACTAGCAAAGCAGAGATGTGGATGCTGCAGGTGTTCAGGAACAATGTCAAACATGAGACTTCAGCCCAGTTATGGGCACTGTGGTTATTTATCCAATGCTATCTCCTCTCTGTTTATGCTTTTTCACACTCAGCATTGTATCCACAAAACCACACAGAAAGCAGCACAGTCCAAGTCCATTCCTCACTCACCAGCCCAATATCTGAGCGATTTTTCCACAGGGCCTTCAAAGCCTTCCTGGCCACATCCTCGAACACTGGGTCACCAGTGAGGTGGCTTAAAGTGGCAAATTCCACTATAAACGTGCCAATTCCAGCAGTACAGGTAACTGGGGTCTCCCCAGGGTTGACTCCATGCAGGAGGTTCACTGTGCCATAGGGCATCCCAGTTGGGGTCTGGAAAGCTGAAACACAGGATTTTTGGGTCACATGAGTGTTCAAGGTCACGTTTAACAGACTCTCAAGCCAACATGTGCTTCACAGCCCACTGCACACAGGCAAGGAGGGGGACTGGAGTGATTGCAGAGACTTTAAAAAACACAATGAGCAGCAGTGTGACCCTGGGAGGGGCAGTCCCAAGGTACACACAGTCCTGGGAAGGTACTGTGGATCTCTTCCACCTTGCCAGAGCAGCATCCCTACTTTTTTTCCAGCCAAGTGCCAACACTGAGGTTGTGATCCCTCCGTGGCAGCCCTGGGTGGACAGTGCCATGCCATCAGGGAACACATCCCAGCTGCAGCCCACAGAGAGGAGATAAGGCTGCATCTCCTTGTCTTTACAAGCTGCTGTTTCACAGCCTTTATTTATTATTTATATGAAGTACATTTCCCCTCAGCAAGCCACAAACTGATGTGTTAAGCCCACACAACACTTGATATGCACGTATACAACAGCATTTTCCCTGCAAACTAAACTTGCCTTGAGCTCAGGGAACACAGGGCTGGTTTATGAGCTGACAGATCAAGTTGTACATGTTCACCAAAGCCAGCAGCCACCTCCTAACCCACAGCACAGTGATATAAAGCAAACAAGGGCTCACCTGGCAGCAGTTTACGAGCTGCTTCCTCTGCCATCCTCAGGAGAGGCCCCGAGCATGGCCAGCCCGCCTCGACCTCCACGCCAGCCTTCCTGGAGAGCAGGTGGGCAGAGAGGAGCCCCCCCACCACTGCAAGGGCACAGGAGAACCCACTGAACAATGTGGAAGGAATGAAATCCAACACCAGTTGTATTCCTCTTTATCAGAGGCACGGTTTTACAGGGAAGGGAAGTGAGGTGGCTCGTCCTTCCCGGCCTCATTCGAACGCCACGGAAGAGCGGTTGGATTGTTCCTGCAAGTTTGTGTGTGGAGTGACAGCACAAGGGGTGACTGATGGCTTCAAAGTGACAGAGGGCAGGGTTAGATGGGATATTGGGAAGGAATTCTTCCCCACGAGGGTGGGGAGGCCCTGGCACAGGCTGCCCAGAGAGCTGTGGGTGCCCCTGGATCCCTGGAAGTGTCCAAGGCCAGGTTGGAACAACCTGGGGTAGTGGAAAGTGTCCCTGCCCCTTGGAAACAAGATGGTCTTTAAGGTCCCTTCTAACCCAAAACACTCTCAGATTCTATGATATATTTCTTTAGAAGCATCAGATCCCACTTGCCCTACTACAGCTGCACTGCCCTGAGGACTATCAGGGTGTATATGACATTATACAACAGTGTAATGAACACGAACCTCTATGAGAGGAATTCTGAATCATTTCTTCCACAAAGTTGAATACTATGTTTGTGTAAAGTTCTTAAACTCCTTGGAGAAAACTGCCCAGGCCAGAGACACAACTTCCTGTTGCTATATTTAGCTATTAGTTTTATATAGCTAATATAACTATATTAGTTAATATTAGTTATTTCACAGGTTTGTCTATGGTAACAATAACCACCACAAACACAGAGAAATTACACTGCTGTAAAGTTGGCTCAGCAATGTCTGACAGGAGAGACAACAAAAGCATAACTAACAGTTTTGTACCCTGACAGTGTTTTTAGTTGGATGGCACTGAAGCAGTCAGGAATTCAGTCAGGTACAAGACTCCAAAGGCCTTTGTGATTTTCAAGGAGAAAAGGCCAAAACTAGAAATGAATAATCTCTATTCCAAAACAGTGTGTGAAGGAAGACAGGGTATAATCTGTCCCGTTTCAGTGGAAAAGATGTTTATTCCAAGGCTCAAAACCTCACACCAGAATATTGAAACTGCCACGTCTACTTCTGTTTCTGCTGGGGCAGGAAGCTGAGAGGGACATGCAAAGAGAAAAAGGAAGTGAATTTCTTTGGGATTTCTTTGCCTGTTTACATGTCCTGTCACTCTGCACCAAAAATTCCCTGTGACCACCACCTCACATTACCCTTGTGTGCAGCTCAGAGGCTTGAACAGGAAGGAAATCCACCACAAACCCCCCAGGAAAACCCACCTCACCTCGAATGTTGGTTTCAAAGACAGATGCATTGACATCAATGTCGAAGTCCAGCCCTTCCTGCAGCACATTGACAACTCTCTGGAACTCAGAAACGTTCCCCAAGATCTGCAGGGGAGCAGAAAACAGGGAACAAAGCTTAGAGTTCATGGGAAAACAAGTGGCAGTTGAGTGCTGATTCTAGTTTTGTTTTGCTATTTTGTGAAATCATTAAATACAGATAGTACTAAAGAGGGGATTGACAGTTTCATTGTGTTTAAAATGCTTTCTTGACACATTTTAGGCCTTTATTCCAGAGTTAGGAGCTGTGAAGGATGGGGAGCTTTGGCCACCTGCTCCCCAGGGGTGATGCCAAGTGAAACACAAAGCTCCAGGGTCAATGAATAGCTGACTTTCTGTCACTGCCACGTAAAAAAACAGGTGTGCAGGCAGCTCTCAATGGCCTTGAGGGCACAGTGTGGGTGCTGCAGGTGGTCAGGAACAAAGCCAAACACGAGACTCCAGCGCAGTTACGAGCACTGTGGTTATTTCTCTAACTCCACCTCCTCTCTGCTTATTCTTTTTTATGCTTGGCTCTGCATCCACAAAACCATACAGGGCCGGCTCGTACTCACTAGCAGCGTGTCCAGGGCGTCGATGAGCGTGAGGGAGAAGCTGTGGAGGAGGAGAGAAGCGAGGTGAGACGCGGCGGGGGGGTAGGGGAAGGACGCTCATCCCCATGCCCATCGCGGGGACACCTCTCACCTGCCCCAGGTGTCCTGCCCGTCGCAAGTCAGCGGCCGCAGCTCGTCGTAGGGGAAGGCGCTCTCCAGGTAGTGCTCGTAGGCGTGGTAGAACATGGCCCGCACCCTCTCCCTGCAGCACAGGCACATCGCGCTCAGTCCCGGCCCAACGCGGCCCGGCCCGGCCCCCGCCCCGCCCGCCCCCCACTCACCGGTACGAAGCGATGTCCAGCCCGCGGGCGGCCGCGCCGGGGCCCGCCGGGAGCCGCAGCGCCCAGAGGCACAGCAGGGAGCCGAGGCAGCGCAGCACGGCCGCGCCGGGCCCCCGCATCGCCGGGGGAGCCCCTCCTGTGGATCCTCCTCTGGATCCCCCTCTGGATCCCCCTCTGGATCTCACCTGGATCTCACCCGCAGCCCTCCCTCATCCCGCACCCGCCCCGCCCCTGGCCCCGCCCTGCCCGCCAGCCAATGGGAACACGCTCCGTCAGTTCTGGCCCCGCCCCTCCTGTGCCGACAGCCAATGGGTGTCTGGGGACACTGGAGAGCTACGGCTCTCTTGGCCCCGCCCCTGCCGCGCCCGCCAGCCAATGGGAGCGCCGAGCGCTCGGCGCAGGCGCAGGCGGAAGCGCTCGGGGCGGTGCGGCTGCTTCCGGGGCGGTGCGGGATGGAGCCGGGACGGAGCCGGGACGGAGCCGGGATGGAGCCGGGATGGAGCCGGGGGATCGGGGTGGTGTTGTTGGGGCTGTAGGGCTCCGGCTGCGGGAATTATCGCCGGAATGGCCCGCAGAGAACGGGGAGGTTCCGGCGGTGCCTCCCCGGAGGCAGTAGCGCGCCTGCAGTAGGGATGAGCCTCCCCGGGCGGGTGGGGGGGCACGGGGGGAGCGGGCAGCGGTGGAGTGATGCTCTCACACCCAGAAATAAAGATAACGAGTGCTGTGAGGGTCGCACAGTAAGGAGGTGTTGCCAGCGGAGGGCCCAGCTGCTCGGGAAGGGATTGCCCCGTTCTCCTTTTTGCCTTTTTATTTTTGCTTTCAACCTAAGATCACTTCTGGAAGCACTGGCACCGGTTGCCCAGAGGACCTGTGGCTGCCCCATCCTTGGAAGTGTTCGAGGCCGAGTTGGACGGGGCTTGGAGCAACCTGGGCTGGTGGAAGGTGTCCCTGCCCATGGCAGGGGGTGGAATAAGATGGGCTCTAAGGTCCCTCCCAACCTAAACCACTCTGATTCTGCCATCAGCGCTGTGGCTCACACCAGGAAAGATTCCCAAGCCTGTATTTCCAGTGTGATCACACTGATCTTGGCACCCTGCTGTTCAACCAGATTGAATTTTAGCATCAGGATTGGCAGAGCTCTCCCTACACCTGCACCTTAGACTTGCATTGATCCACAGTAAATCCTTCCTGTTGTCCCCATCCATGCTCATGGGTGAGGAGGGGGGTGACCTGGGCAGGGAGAGCAGGAACAAGAGGAAAAGTGATAAACCAGCCCTTTTCCTGGCAAAGGTGCAGCATTGAGAAATCAAAACTAACCCACTTTGCTTGCAGGAGAGGAAGGGGCACAAATAACCCAACACTTTGGCTTCTCGTGGCATTTATAGACTCATGGGATGGTTTGGATCGGGAAAGACCCCAAAGATATCTAATTCCAACCACCCCCCCATGGGAAAGGATGTTTAGCACCAGGGAGGGCTGGCTGTTGATGTTCTGTAACAAAATAAACCCAGTTTCCTCTTGTCTCCCAGCCCGGGGCCATCCCACTAGGTGTCAGTGCACACCCGGATATCAGTGGCCCAAACGAAAAGCCACCAAGTAATTTAAACATACTGTTCATTTGCTGCAGCTGTAATTTGAGTTTCTGGGACCATTTATCATAAAACTGTCTGCTTGCTTATTCCATGGCTCAAGGCTGCTGGAGTATATCTCACTGTGTTCCTGGGAAAATCAAACTGCTGGAGCTGATTTCACTAAAAGCTGCCACAGTCCATTACTGGAATGCTTTTTGTTTAAGTTCATTTTCCAGACTTAAATTTAACAGTGTTCTAGAGCACTGCCTTTTGCCTTCTACTGGAGCACTAATTTCCCTATCCAAGTCAGTTTTTCAATTCTAAAATTGACTGAAGCCTTTTTGAAACACATACAGGGTGTGAGTTGCAAGAAAGGCAGGACAAGGCAGAGCTGTGTCCCTCCTGGCATCAGAGGGAGAGCTGGGAAGGTGGGATTGCTCTGCCATCGAGGCCAGGGAGGAGAAGGACTCCTGGGGGGCTAATTGCACTGATTAAAAGACCAAAACAAGGAGTGAGCACAGGGTGGTGTAAGTGGGACCGAATCCAGGGATTGTTGTGGAAGAGAGCAGTGGCTGGGAGAGTTGGCTGAGTCAAACTAAGCTAATTGGGAAAAACTTGGAAAAACTGCTTTTAGTGCAGTGCTCATCACCCTCCTCACCCTTTCTGAGAGCACTTTATTCATCCTGGGATGGGTTTGGAGGGCACATGGCGCTGTGTCCTCCCAGGCAACTCCTGACACAGGTGGATTACAAGCCGTGCTGGAGCAAAGTGACTGCTGTGGCCACCACAAACCCCACCACAGAGGGGCTGAGAAAACTCTGGAGAGCTGAGTGGGAGCAGCTCCCGTTGCCAGAGGGGAGAGCACCGTGGTCAGGGTGTCAGACAGATGCTGCACAGCCCCTGGGTGTTGGAGAGACAGCAGCTTCCACATGGTGGTGTGGAAATCACCTGTGTGCCTGTTAATGAATAGAGCTGGTGGGATGGAAATCGTCTGGGGGAAAGGGTGGTTTTCACTGTGGCTTATACTAGAGAATATTAATGTGGTGTGCACAGAATGTCATACAAGTTACACAGGCTTTGCTGCAATAAATCAAAGGAGATGCAGAGGAGTGGTGCTTCCAAATGGACAGAGCACACAGTTGCTAGAATATTTAGGCCACAGCAGAGTTAAGTGCTTCTTCAGATGCCTCACTCCAGCTTGTCAGGCTCTCTGTCTTCATGAAAAGGCCACTGGCAAAATGATAGGAAGTTTGGGTTGGATGTGGGAGAGGCTGTAATTACAGGGGCGTTTAACACTTTGGTTTATGGCATCTTAAGGCTCAGGACATCTTTACTACCTGCTATTACAGTAAGTGGTGCTGTTGCCCTGCTTGCAACTTTGATGCCCATTAAGATGGAAACTGTATGTAAATCAGGATTGCTCATTAATATTCACAATTCATGGTGGGATGTAGATGTTTGTTTAAACGGGAGGTTTATGACCACTGAAAACTGTTGCTAAGGTGGTTCTCTTGAAATTTTCCTTTGCAGCTGAACATCAATTCTTAATTTTAGTAGCACACGTAGCAGGATGGAAATGATGATTGATTTTTCTCCAAGTGCTGTGGGCTGCTTCAGTTGAGATTTCACTATAAAGGACTAGACATTTCCAATTGCTTTTTATAAGTTCAGAATTGATTTTATTTGTTTAGCACCTGACTAACATAATAAAAGAGAAAAATACTGCTGGGTAGAAGGCATAGAAAAAGTGATGAGCTGCCTGGTTTCTGACCTTTTTAGAAGTGATGTGTTTTTAAGCCACGCAGCAATTTATAAATGCAAGAGCTGGACTCCCAGGTGGGACTGGTGAGGTGTCCCAGTACTGCACAGCCCTGCTCTGCCAAGCAGGGAGAAGGAACAGAGCAGGTCCCACTGAGGCTGCACTCAGGGAGCAGAAACAATAGCAAAAGATGAGGAGGGGAGAGCTGGTGTGGCATCACTTCACCACATAGCTTTCCCAGCTTCAGCTGATTCTCTTTAAACCTCTTTGTGATTTTTCTGTCACTGACTAAATTAATTAACTGACATAGTTACAACAGCTGTAGGTAGGCAACAACCAGAGGCTCCTGTTCCAAACAGGTTTCTTCCAACGAGGGTCATGCACAAACCTTTGCACTGTGTTCACAAAGAATTGTGGCTCTGTGGAGAGTTTGAATATTTTATGCAAGTTTGCTTTACTGTGCGACTTTGACAAGTGAGAAAACAAAACTAAAACCTAGTTACCATCCCCGTGCCTTGGTTTTCACTGTGGGGATTTCTGGCACCCCTGTTACATGACATTGTTCGAGTCCAAAACTGCCACACCTGTGTGAATGAGGTTTACTGTTCTTTATCCAGGCTGGGATAAAGGATATCCCATGAGGATTGTGGCTTTGATATTTTTTTACCAGGCAGATTTGGAGGTGTTCAGAGGAGTGGTGTCTGTAGAACACAGACAGGCAAACAGGGGACAGGCAGCATTTCCCTGTGACATAAATCCACGTGGCCAAGGATCAGGAGAGAGGTGTGAGTCTGTCTGCTAGAGAGTCAGGGGTGTCTGCACAGGGACTGACTTCTCCATCGTTTATTTTTCTTGGTGGGCTTGCAAAGGAAAAAAAAAGGGACTAGAAGGGTTCTTCAGCTTTACACAGGGTGGGAAAGGGGTGAGAAGTTTGGTTAGTAGCTCCAGCTCAGCCAGGATTTGGACTTCAAAGTTCAAAATACCTCTGTGTCTGGGAGAATCCCTCACCTTCCACATACACGTGGTGAATGAGAAGCAGTGAGAAAACCCTGCTGTGGCTCTCTGGAAATACAGAGAGGTGGCAGAGACATTTTATTCCCTAGTTTATGACTGTGTAAAACAAATTCACTGGAACTTGTCAGTGAACAAGGATCTCCTGCTGTTGGGTAAAGGTCAGGACACAGGTGAGGTTGTTTCCCAAAGCAAGAGGCAAGGACTATGTGACTCCAGACTGGTAACTGCTGCCAGAGGGGTGTGGGTCTGGGGGGAAGTGGGTTTGGAGCTGCTGGGCAGATTTCTTTGGTATTTGGGAAAAGGGAATTTTGTCCTAAGGAGGGACAGTGGAGGAAGGGAAATACCACCAACAACCATTCTGGGACAGTCTGGGCCCAGGCACAGGAGCCTGAGTGGCAGAGGCTGACACTGTTTTTGGGTGTGGTGTGAACTACACAGAGATGCACCAGAGCACGTCTGGAGGAGTCACTTCTCCAGCATTCACCTCCTTTTTGCCTTTTTATTTTTGCTTTCAACCTAAGATCACTTCCGGAAGCACTGGCACAGGTTGCCCAGAGAAGCTGTGGCTGCCCCATCCCTGGAAGTGTCCAAGGCCAGGTTGGACAGGGCTTGGAGCAACCTGGGCTGGTGGAAGGTGTCCCTGCCCATGGCAGAGGTTGGAATGAAATGGTCTTTAATGTCCCTTCCAACCCAAACCATTCTAGGGTTGTATGATTATTGCTGCTACACAAAGTGTGTCATATATATGACAACATTAAGGCATCTGGGTGACAATTCTGATGGCTGCCTCTGTCCCCAGACTTCCTTTGTGACAGGGGTAAAGATTAAGCCCCTCCCTGGTGGTGCTGTTTCAGCCTGCTTGGGGCAATAATCTGGCAAACTCTGAAAGACATTGTGCTCTGTGAAAATTACTTTGATATTTGACAATTGCCAATTTAGTGACGTAGAAATGACCATGAAAACAGCACAACTGACCTCTGCAAACAGTCATCAATGCAAGTGACTGTTGGTGCTTGGGAAGGGGATGGTTTGGAGTGGGAAGGCAGAGCAGAGGGAACCCCCAGCCCAGGTTTCAGTGACATCTCCCATGCAGTTGCCTGCTCAGCAGGGCTGGCTCACAGGAGCTCTGCACTGGAGCCAGAGCCAGCCAAAGAGCTCTGGTGCCTTGTCCTGGCAGGGTTTGGGTGAGCCCCATGTGCTGGCCACACCTCACTCCTCCCTGCAAGAGGTGTGATGATCTGGGCAATGAAATCCAAACACAGCTCAGGCTCTGTGACCTTGCTGTCTGTCCTTCAGGGATCCATCACCTGGCTGTGAGAGAATTCCCAGCTGGGGTTTCTGGAATAAACACCTGGCTTTTTTATCCATGCTGTTGGCACTCGATGCCTTCAAAACTTATGTCCTCTGTTCTGCACTCCCACACTGAGTAACCCCCTCCTGATAAGGTCCTGGCCTCCCTTCCTGGGGATCTGCATAATGGCATTTTCAGTGTCTCATCCATGTTTGATGAGGAGGATTCCAGCAGCCAACTGATTTCCTCAAAAGCTGCGCTCTGCAGGTGAGGAGGTGGCTCCTGACCCTGTCCTTCCTGACACTCATCCCCCCAGAGCCATTTCCCCCTCTCTCAGCGTGGAAGGAGGTGGGGGGAACCTCCTTCCTCTCCTCTCCACATCCCACTTATGAGGCTCCTGCTGGGACTGTGATGGCCTGATGGTTATGGGTCTTGCAGTGGGACCCCCACCTTGACTCCAAGCTGATGAACCAGCACATTGTGGTCTCCCTCCACAGATTCACCCACCAAGCCATGTCCACTCCACTGTCCCTGCCCCAGACAGGGATGGGAGAGGGATATGGACAGGGTGAGTTTCCTTAGTGCTTCTGGTCCTGCTCACATTGCATCTCTTGGCTTTTCTGTGCAGCCCCATAAGCTCAGGAGTTGCAATGTGCTTATAAACAAGCTGAGATCCTTGGAGACACATAAATCCAAGGATTTGTCTTTTAAGGAAGAAAGCAACCCAGTGCCCAAAACTTGCTCAGAGTTCTGCAGTAAGGCAGGGCTGTGGCTGTCTGCTCTCCTAGGCTTGGTGTGACACATCTGCCTTCCCACCACTCTGTGGCATCTGGGTCCTTCTTCCACATCCATGGGCTGTCACCTGAAGGACTCCTCTAAGACCTCAGCTGTGCAGCAACCAGCAGAACCACAGGGACATTTTGACGTCCCCTTTTTCTTCCTGACAAAACTGTGGACAAGGACAGCTTTCTATGGGGACAACCAACCCCAAAGTGACCACTTCTGGGGCAGCCTGGACAGAGATTCCAGACACAGAACGAGGTCGTGGCCAAGACATTGGCGTTGAAACCTCCCTGGCAAACATTCGGTGGTTTGCAGAGAACTGAAAGAATGAAAACTTTGCTTTAGAAACAAAACTTTCAGTTTTCAGTTGTTAGTTTGGGATTATTGATAAAAATCAAGCATATTATCTCACTGGCAGTGACTTTTCAGAGCAGGATTTGGTGGCTAACCACCTGCTCCTTCTGCGGTCAACCAGAACTCTTTCGAAGGCAGTTTTGCACCCTTGAGTCCCTGGTCTGTGTCCCCAGAGAGCTCCTGCCCCTCTGGTCAGTGCTGTGAGACACAACTCCACCACTGGGATGGCATCACAGATGTCCATCCGTATCCAGCGTGGGAAGGGAGCCCATGACTTTCTGTTTGCTGCTGCTCTCAACCTCTTCAGTGATGGGGCTTCCAGCTCAGTCCCCAGAAACCCACTTTGGGTTTCCAAAGCCTCACCTGTTTCATTCCTCAGCTTCTCATCTGCTCTGCTGCCCCTTTCTATCAAGAAAGAGCATGGAGCTTTTCCCTGGAGTCCCTGTGGCAGCACTCAGGAAAACACCTTTCTGTCCAAACCAGGTTTAGACCCCCACCCCAGTGCTCCCTGTGTCCCTCTGTGCTGGGCCTCTGGGAAAGCTCCTGGGACCATGGGAGCCCCTGGGAGGGCCACTGATTTTGCTGTGCCCTTTAGGGAGGTGGTTGGGCCCCTCTGCTCAGCCCTGGGAGGCACAGCTGGGATGTTGTGTCCAGCTCTGGCTCCTCAGCACGGGAGACACACGGAGCTCCTGGAGCGGGTCCAGCACAGGCTGTGGAGATGCCCAAGGGATGGAGCATCTTTGGGAGCAGGGAAGGCTGAGGGAGCTGGGGCTGTTCAGCCTCCAGAGCAGACACTGAGAGGGGCCCTCCCCAGGGTGTGTCAGGGGCTGCAGGAGGGGGCAGAGGATGGAGCAGGCTCTGCTGGGGGGGCCCAGCAATGGCACAGGAGGAACGGGCAGGAACTGATGCCCAGGAAGCTCCAGCTGGACATGAGGAAGAACCTCTTTGCTGGGCAGTGACTGAGCTCTGAACAGAGACCAGAGAGGGTGTGGAGATATTCCAGAACCCTCTGGACACAATCCTGTGCCATGTGCTCTGGGGTGACCCTGCTGGAGCAGGGAGGAGGGACCAGATACCCCACTGTGGTCCCTTCCAACCTGACCCATTCTGGGATTCTGTGATGCTCTGGATTCCTCTTCTCCCAGTTCTCCTGCTGGCTGTGGGCAGAGGAGTGACCACTGTGCTGCAGAGAAGTCTGGCCACTGACAAAACTGCCAACAGGGAAATTATTTTTGAAGAAATCCATGTGTCTTTTTTACTAAAAATTACTGTGAGTGGTCCAATAGTGTCTGTGTCATGAGAGGACAGTTTTCCTGACAGTTCTCCTTCTCAAATGTCAGTGGCCTGGAGGGCTCCTTCCTCTTTTATTTGAAGATGATATTTATTTCTCCTCTGTTAATATTTAGAGCCTTCTAGAGAGCCTCAAAGGCAAGTGCTGGCTCTGCTTTCAGGTCAGACAAAATGCAGGTATTGAGGCATTTTTCATTGCCTGTGTCACACCTGCTTTGCCCTGTCAAGCATTTCAGTGCTGTGGCTTCTACATTTCAAGTTTTCAGCTGTGGTTTCTCAAAAGTTGGCTGAGCACCAACAAGCAAATAACGACAACAAGGTACCACCCTGCCACAACAATGCACTGCAATTTTGGGACCAGGTCTGATAGGATTCCTGCCAACGAATCTGAGTTGAATTTTGCTCATTTTGAGACCTGGTTGTTGGGGCTTGTTTCCTGTATTTTTTCCCCCTTATTGTTTTTTTGTTGTGTAACAAAACTCTGTGAAGGTTAACAATAGAAATGGGGTAGGACTTTGCTGAACTTGGATGTTTAAAAGCGTTTTGGAGAATATCTTCTTGTATCATTCACTCAAAACAGGAATGAACCAGGTGAAAAGTAGTTAAAATTCAGATGATTATGCTTATCTAGGTATTAATCTAACAAATCTTTGTGGGTAATACCTTATACCAACACATACTTTCTGAATTTGTGTACATGTATACAGGTAAAAGAGCTGTTTACGTAGCTGGAAGGGGAAAATATGACCTTTCTGAAATTGTGGAACTTCCCCCTGCTCTCTGAAAAAAAAAAATTCCAACAAAAAAACTCTGAGATATTTCTTTTGCAGATCAGGGAGGGATCTTTTATCAATGATCCCTGTGTTATGTTTGAGGGCTCAGCAGGACATAGTGATCAGGGTATGGGGTGCAAAATTATGAGGTTTTAAAGCCTATGAGCTTCACCTGTTTGTCTTCTTGTTTCAGAGACTTAAAGGGTCTAAGATCTCAAATTTCCATCCTGCTACCCTTGGTGTTAGAAACATAACATTTTTCTTGCTGACAGCTGAGATCTTTAACTGAACTGCAAGGCTTGGGCTGAGATAGAATTATAGAATCATGGAATATCCTGATTGGAAGGGACTCACCAGGACCATCCAGTCCAACTCCTTGCCCTGCACAGACACTCCAACAATCCCACCCTGTCCCTCAGAGCATTGTCCAAACCCTCCTGGAGCTCTGGCAGCCTTGGGGCTGTGCCCACTGCCCTGGGGAGCCTGGTCAGGGCCAACCACCCTCTGGGGGAAGAACCTTTCCCTGAGACCCCCCCAACCCTCCCTGACACAGCTCCAGCCATTCCCTCAGGTCCTGTCACTGGGTTTAGGAAACAAAACAACTCCTGGGAGCTGCTGGTGCTTGGCTGAAGCAGTGGAAGTTCAGGGTATGCCAGTGCCTCCCCCAGGCACTGCCACACGTGGCACTTGGCTCGTGTGGAGGTTTTGGCCCAGCTTGGCTGTGTCTGGGTTGGCCCCTGAGCACCACTGGCAGGAGTTCCTGTGCTGCCTGTGCTGCCTGGGCTGGGGCTTGCTGGGGTGCACGTGGAGCACCAGCTGAGTGCTGCAGCAGCCCAACCTTTGTAGGTTTGCTGTGTCCCATGGCACTGACCACCTCGCCGGGGCTGAGGTCGTGACTTTTTGGGCCCTGCTGGTGTCACCCGCCCCGCCCCGTGGCTCTCCAGCCGCGCTTCCAGCAGCGGTGCTGCGGGTGCTGTGGAGCTGAAGTGGCCAGCTCATCTCACAACTGCTGTCATCACCCTGCTGCTGGAAACGATAGAGATCAGAGGAGCCTGTGCTCCGGGTGAGAGGCGGGTGAGGAGCAGCCGCTCCGCTCTGCAGCGCCGGCTGAGCACAAACACGGGCCCGCTGGGGCTGCGGTGGAAACGGGGCTTTCTGACATTTCTCATGAGAAGAAAGGCTTGTCCCTTCCAGCCCTCAGCTGGTATAGCCAGGCTGGCTCTTGCCTTCTCGTGTCTCCTGCCTCCAGACCCACCTGGGAGCAGGTGCTCCTCGTGTGGTCCTTCCCCACATCCACTGGGACACCACCCACTCCCATCCAGCCCACGCCGTGGTGAGAGTCTGCCAGTCTCCCAGTCTCTCCACTCACTGTTCCCATTTGAATAACTAGAGAGGGTGAATGCTCATTTTACTGGTTCCTGCCTGCATTTTTCCCCACCTCAGGGGCAGGAATAACGTGCAGCCATGGGAACACTGTACCCACATGTCTCCTGGTGAAGGCTGGCTGGTGCAGGCCCTGTGGAAAGGCCTTTCTCCATAGGAAGGGACATGCAGTCCCTCTGCCTGAGTAATCTGGAGACTGTTAACCAACCCAACCAGGTGTCCAGGTGGAAAACCCCTACTGCTCACTGGGGACAGTGGCTTCTCAAAACCCCATAAGGACTTTTGCCCTTCCAGTCCTTGTCTTAGAATCACAGAATGGTTTGGGTTGGAAGGGACCTTAAAGATCCTCTCATTCTACCCCCCTGCCATGGGCAGGGACACCTTCCACTAGCCCAGGTTGCTCCAAGCCCCATCCAACCTGGCCTTAGACACTTCCAGGGATCCAGGGGCAGCCACAGCTTCTCTGGGCAACCTGTGCCAGGGCCTCCCCACCCTCACAGGGAAGAATTCTTCCTAATATCCCATCTAACCCTGCCCTCTGGCACTTTGAAGCCATCACCCCTTGTTATATCCAGCAACCAGCACAGCAAGATGTTTTCCTTCCCTGCCATGGCCTGACACTGGGAAATGCAGTCATACATCAGAACCAGAAAATATGAAATTAAAAATGGGTTTTGAAAAAGGCTCCTGAGGGAAAAACCACCTTCCAAATCTTGTATAACCTCTCTTGTCCAGGCTGACAGTAACGTGTGAGCTGTGGATCCTTTGTCCATCAGTTTTAAGGCATAGGAGAAAAAGATGCATTACAAAATCATCATGAACTGGTGGCCCTTTCTTTGGGGAGGTTTGGGGAGGCTTTGAAGCCTGGGAAGGGATGGCTATTTTGCTATGGGCATGTTTTGCTTTTCCTATGCACATGTGCCCCAGTGGCTGTGCCACAAACCTTTGGAGAAATCTCATCTAGCAAACACTCCATGTGGGGGTCAGGGATTATTTTGCATCTCCCACCTACAGCAGCCAGGGCTGGGAGGTTGAATTCTCCTGGGTATTTCATAGCCTTTGCCAAGTACTGAGCAGGAGAACTGAGTTGCAGCAAAGAAGAGGGACTAGGCAGGAGTCTAAGACAAAGATCCCAAAACACTTCCCATCCCTGGAAGTGTCCAAGGTCAGGTTGGACGGGGCTTGGAGCAACCTGGGCTAGTGGAAGGTGTCCCTGCCCATGGCAACGGGGTTGGAATGAGATGATCTGGAAGGTCCTTTCCAACCCAAACCATATCATGATTGTTTTGAGGAGCTGGGGCTGGGAAGCTGGGAAATCCCTGGCTAAGGGAGCTGTGGTTGGGATGGGAGCAGTGCTGGCATGGTTTGGTGAGAAGGGCAGCTTCTTTGGCAGAGGTCTGTGAAGTTTCTGTCCTTCCTAATAATTCACGTGCGTGTGATCATGATGACAAAGGAAATAATTACTTCATTGTGTTTTCTTCTTAAGAAACTCATCCCACCACACCCCAGGGCCTGTGAGTGGAGCAGTGAGGGTTTGCAGGTCCAGAGTGTGGGAGGGAGTTCAGGCTGCCAGAACTCATCTGTGCCAGGGGTGAGTGCAGGAGACCTGCAGCAGCCAGGGCTGGAGTCCTGCGGGTTCAACAAGGTTATTCAGAAGTCACCATAGGGCAAAAAACCTAGGGGCCAAACTCTATAAGGTGCTAAGGCAACTCTGTGTTATGTAGCTAATCCCAAATCACCCTCAAGTGAGCCACCTGCCTGTTTGAGCACCCACACTCAGCAGGTTCTGGCCGTGAACACCATTGCTAAGCCTTTAGTGGGACAGCAGCTTCAGAGAGCTTTCGGATCCTTTGACCGTCATTTTTAAGACACAGGAGAAAAAGATGAATTACAAAATCATTATGAGCCATTGGGTCTTTCTTTGGGGAGGCTTAGGGAGGCTTTGGAGCCTGGGAAGGGATGGCTATTTTGCTATCCAAAGTGTATCCCCATTTTGGGGATGTTTTGCAGTGCCTGGCCACTGTATAAGCAATGACTTTATTTCCTACATGTCTATCTCAGCCCACCACTGGAATTTAAAATCATTCCTTGCTGACGGGTGTTAAACACATCTTTGAAAAAAACCTCTCCTGGTGGTGGGCTTTGTTTTGCATTTCTTTGTGACAAAAGTGATTAAACTGCTAAATCACAGCTGCTTTTCTCATAAAAAAGACAAAGCATCTTTCAATCCCTACATCATTTCAAGAGTTGCAGAAAGCTCTAGGTAAATGGGAGTGATTTGATCTGTCTTGGCTTTATCACTGTATCTCCTACACCCACAGGCTCCTGAGCAGGGTGTATTTGCTGTCTCATGGCCCAAAAGCTTCCCGTGTTACTCATAACTTAAACACCGAGAGAGAGATAAGGGATTGGGTTTGGTTTGTTTCCTTTCAGAAGAAATGAACATTAATAAATATCTCATTACCAGAAAGTGTCATAGTGAAAGTACAGCGCTTTCTCCTGTTCCACAGTTGGCTCTTTTAATTTTCACCGTGGTTAAAGAGCAACACGAAAACCCTGAAAAATGACCCTGGTCACACTCAGCTGAGTTTTCAATAACTGCTGGATCAGATAGGGCTGGGCATCTATCAGGGGAGATGATCAGATATGGGGCAGCAAGTGCTGCAGGCTCTGCTCTGCACAAATTATTCCCCACTAATGTCCACTGAAAGGTGAAAATCTGCTGTTGCAGCACCCGTGATCTCCAGTACTTCAGAGAACTGAGCCTTCAGGCCCTAAGGCTGGTTGAGGAGCCCTGGTGCTGCTGTGAAACACTTCCCACAACCCTTCCTGTCACAGCTGTTGCTTCAGCTTGTCTTGCTCCACAGAGAGCCCCTGGAGAGGGTCTCCACCAACCTCATTTCAAGGAGAGATGGATGCTGATGCCCCAGAAACACAGGCTGGCCACAGAGGTGGTCAAAGGCACTTGTGGTCACTGTCAGTCTGATCTCTGGCCATCAGGTTCATGGTTGTCTCTCAGGTGGGAGTGAAGATGCTTCTGCTGCGAAGGGCTGCTGGGCAGAGCACCAAGGGCTGCCCAGAAATCGTGGAATCACAGAGTATCCTGAGTTGGAAAGGACCCACAAAGATCATCAAGCCCAACTCGATGAATGTCCAACTCCGAATGAAACTGTGGGAGGCAGAAAGAGAGGAGAACATCATGCTGGGGTGAGAGGGAGCAGTGGGAAAGGAGCACTGAGCCAGGGCTGGGATATCCCCAGGTAGGGGATGGACAAAACCCCCTGGAAGGAAACTGTCTGCTGTCCTGGCTTCAGCCACGCTTGCAATGTGAGTCTCTCTGCATCCATTCCCTGGAGAGGAGAATGGAGAATGGAAGTCATTGCCAGAATCACCCCTCAGAGCCTCAAAAAATGACTTAAGCCAAAGAGACAACACAGCCTGTCCTGGATAACCCCCAAAAAATCCACTGCTGATTGGAAAAAGCCAGTGACAGAGAGATGCCACAGGGCATGTACATCTGAGCATAGTTCCCCAATCAGGGAAAATCCCAAAATCCCAAATCCCACAATCAACTCCTTGCTGGGCACTGGTGGCAAGGGTGAGTAGATGCCTGGGTTTGGATGGCAAATGCTTTTGGGCAAGTTGTGTCCTCCAGCACCATGAGAACAGGAGAAGTTAATATATAACACACAGCCAGGAGTGGGCAGTGGAGAGGGAAGCTTGAAAAATGAGTGAGTGAGCAAAAAAAAGATCAGAAATACTAAAAAGATCCACCTCCTGAAACTGCTGAAGGGGAAGATCTCATGAGTTTTAGGCCACTCTGGCCACATGACTCCAGATTTTAGAACATGTGGGGTTGGCAATACTGTGGATTATTTGTTCCAAATGATTTACAAGGCCCTTCAGAGGGAAATAAATTTCTCAGGACAATGCCTCCAGGGAAAATAATATGTGTTTGGATGGGTGATTCATCATTCTGCATTAAGCCCATAAGCTCAGCTGACATCGAAGTATACCTGATAATCTCTTATCTAAATAATTTCCCTTTGAAATCCACCATCTGTGCAGCTGATGTGAGGAAAAACTGTTGGGCCAGAACTTCTGCTGGGGAAACTGGTTGTGTAGAAGCACAGTCAGCTGCTGAGTCCTCCCCAGAAGACCCCACAACATGTTGGGCTCTGTGGAAGGCACCGATGGTGCCAGGTAGATCCAGGGAGGAGGTGGAGGGCAGGGATGGAGGCCTGGTGTGCTTTTTCTTTTTTTTAAATATAGGTCCCTTTAAAGCTTCTGAGGATGTCCCAACTGGTTGTGTCTTGACTTCTGATCAGTACCAGAGGAAGGTTAAGAGCAGGGCCCTCATTCAGCTTGGCCAACTTGGAACTTGCCCTGTGTTCCAAGGGATAGTAATTGTCCTTATCCTGAGACATTTCACCAGAATTCTCCAAATCTCTTCTTT
The DNA here is from genome assembly GCF_025592945.1 of Manacus candei. NCBI lineage: Eukaryota > Metazoa > Chordata > Aves > Passeriformes > Pipridae > Manacus > Manacus candei. The sequence continues at coordinate 3,490,992 of NW_026138105.1, read as the reverse complement.
GCTGCTACCAGTTTGGATCACCTTCATTAGCCATCCTGGGATGAGGTCAGGCCCCCATGCTGGGCTTCCAAATCGTCTTCCACTGGTGATGCTGAAATCATCAAACCAACCCCACCTATCAGTATCTGCCCCAAACTCCCATTTTTTTTGCCTTCCTCTCAACATCCTCTTTTTTTCTGCTGTTGCAGACACAGGAGTCTCTCCATCACAGGACTCTGGGGGCTGTTTTTTGGGAGGGATGCTGGCCACGTGTAGGTCATCACGTGTGTTGGGGCAGGACCGCTCCACATGATGGGGTTAGAGCTTGGAATGGCTGTTGTGGGATTGAACATGGATCCTTCAGGGGTCCTGCAGCACCCTCCCATCATGTGTCTTTGCAAAATCAGGGACACGTGTGGGGAATGTGGAAGGTGCCTCTTTTCCTGCAGCCAACGTGCTGGTGGGACCTGCTTGGGGCTGGCTGGCACCTGCTTTGCCAGGGTGACGAGATGCTCGTGCTACCAAACTCTAGAAATTAGTCACTAATTATAGCAGCCTCCCACAGCATCCCCAGTAGTGGAGTATGTGAGAAGGTCGTGAACCCCGTGATTCACCTTTGAATCCGTGTGTAACTCCGGTAAAACAACAGGAAATACGGGCACAACGAGATCGCCCATCGCTGATCCTGCCGATAGCGCGCACCACGCTCCTGCCTTTGCCATGGAAACAGCTTTGGATGCGACCCAGAAGGGTGAATGCTCTGCAGCTGCCTCTCTCCTGAATCCAGGCAGCAGGTTTGCTGGGCTTGCAGGGATAGCTGAGCTCACAAGAGCTCTGCTGGCCCTGAGCGGAGAGGACGTCTGCAGAAAACACCCATCCAGCCCCAGTGACACCCCCAGAGCCATGGTCACCCCAGAGAGCAGGAGCTGGGCTCTGCATGCTGGCCAATGCATGGTGTTCATCCTTCTACCTCCCATTCCAGGGCCCCATCCCACCCTGGCCCAGCTCCAGGATGGGAGAGATGGGAGCAGCTCCCGCAGGGCCGGCGGCCGGGTCCCTTCCCAGCACAGCTTTGCTGCTGCTGACACAGTTTCTGTGCAGCATCAGGGCAGGGCTGCCAGTAAATAGCACCACCAGAGCCTCTCAGATGTGGTTATTTTGTTTTTCCTCCCGTTTCTCCACAAGGGAAAGCTGTGAGCAGAGCTCACCACCAGGTTTGGGGTGTCAGGAGAAAGGTGCTCACAGCCCAGGGTGCACGTCCAAGGGTCTGCACGGCCTGGGAGCCAGCAGGGATGGGTCTTCCTTTTCCACCCAGCAGCTGGACCACAGGCGGTGGGCATAGAAATCAAGTCTGGCCATATTTTAATCAGGTTCCTCTGCCCATAACCTCTATGCCACCTTGTAAGCCCCACCACCCTCACCCATGAAGCTGCTCAGCTCTCTGACTCTACTCCAGCCCTCCTGTGAGCCCCTCATGCTCTCCCATTTTCTTCCCATCTCCTCCTCACCATCCTCCTGGCACTCCACAAGCTGCTGCCCCCCTTATTTTTCCCTCTCTGACTCCTCAAGCCCCCCCTCAGTTCCCCCCATCCTCCCTGCCCCTCGCTCAGCCCCCGTGGCTGCAGGAGCATCTCTCCGTTAACAATCTCTCTGTTGCAATTCAGCAAACCCGGGGCCTTTTGGAAAGGCTGGAGGGATCTGTGAATTTGCTTTGAACATAGCAACGTGTTTTGGCTAAAGGGAACAGGAGAACATTTTGAAAATGTCAAAATATTTTGTTTAGGCATTTTTTGAACAAAATGTTTCACTTAGTAGTTGACGAAAAAAAAAAAAAAGAAGAAGAAAAGAATAAGGAAAAAAATCAGTCCAAAATCTCCAAAGCAAAACCTTCCCACTTCTGTTTTGAAATGGCACCTGCCTGGGAGAATTTGAACTACAAAGGCACAAAAGCCATTTTCAATGGTAAATAATTTCCAGGCACCCAAGGGAGTTTCTTCAGTGGAAGTCAAAATGTTTCAGAGGGAGTCAAAACATTTTTTTGATTTTTTTTTTTCCCTATTTCACTTGGGTGGGAAAAAAAACAACCTGTCCTTGCTGGGCCTGAATCAAGGGCTGCTGTTTGTTTTAGTGTTGGCTGCGAAGTAGAAATATTTATGACGACACGTGTGACTTGACAGGGAGCTCAGGTCTACTTCTTGTGTTGGAGAGGGAATTAATGCTGGGATCAGTCCCTCCGTGGTGACCCTCTCTCTCTGTCCCTCTACTTTGGCTTCTCAGACTGTAGGATAAAGGAACCAGAGAAAAATCTCTGTTCTCCATGTCTGTTTGCTGTGCCCTGGAGATCCTGGAGCTGTTTCCCAAGTGAGGCTTCAATTCCTTTGTGTTTTTCAGAGCCTTTCTTATTCATAGAACCACATCATGGTGTGGGTTGGAAGGGACCTCATCTACTCCAACCCCTCTGCAAGGAGCAGGGGCACCTTCCACCAGACCAGGTTGCTCAGAGCCCCATCCAACCTGGCCTTGAATGTTCTCAGGGATGGGTCATCCACAGCTTCTCTGGGCAACCAGACACATTTCCTGATGGATCTGTTTGTCTGGTTCTTGTCCTCCTGTCCTCTCCTCTCCACTGGCGGGAGGGAAGCCCAGGGCCATGGGCCATCTCCTCCCACCCAGTCTGAGCTGCACTGAGCCCCTGCTGAAAAGCCTTCAGATGACACACATCCCAACTCCTGCCTGGTTTGCCATTCCAGCTGCCTGTTTGTCTCTCTGCCATCTGCCTGTGAGTCTCCCCCACAGCTTTTACAGCTGATGACTAATCTCAAGTAAACTTGCCCAAAGACTTGAAGGTGGGAATTTCCTACAAGCCCAGTGACAGCTGGGAATGGGGCTGTGGGGACCAAGTGGGAATGGGTGATCTCATGGCCTCCTGGTGGCACCTCCAAAGCTCTGTGTGAGCTGTCAGATAAAACGCACAGACGGAACCAAACTATTCAAATTATTCAAATACGAACATTTTTTGTTAAACAAACTTATGAGGAGCAGCTGAGGGAGCTGGGGGGGCTCAGCCTGGAGAAAAGGAGGCTCATGGGGGACCTTCTCACTCTCCACAACTCTCTGACAGGAGGGGACAGAAAGATCTGTGGATGTGGCACTTGGGAACATGGTTTATTGGTGGCCTTGGCAGTGCTGGGTTAGTGGTTGGACTCGATGATCTTAGAGGCCTTTTCCAACCTAAATTATTCCATGAGTCCACGACAATCCAATCCTTCCAGTAAATCCCATGGCCTTCCTTCCACAGCACCCTGGTGGGGTGGTTGGAAGGAGACCTTTTGTTGATGTCTGGAGCATATTTCCACTGTTAGGATTACAAACATTTTGATCAATATTTATTAGCTGCCAGATTATAGACACCCAAAGATATTTATCTGCTGTCTCTTGTGGGCTTTTTTTGCAGTGAACTGCAAAAAACCCCAACCCATCCTATGTATCCCAGCTTGCCCTGGGACCACAGAGATGTGACTGCAGTTTTGAGGGTGGATTCCCAGGCAGGCAGCCCCATCTTTCCCATCTCTCTCTGCATTCAGTGCTTTGAATTCTTGAATTTTCAGGATTGTCCAGCAAGTCTTCATAATACCCATTTTTTTTCTTAAAGCCAAAGCTCCTGGAGCTCCAGTTGTACAAACATTTCATATATAGTTGGAAAAAAAATACTCCATTCTCTTGTCCTGTCCTGTCCTGTCCTGTCCTCTCCTCTCCTCTCCTCTCCTCTGCTCTCCTTTCTGTTATCCTGAAGTCAGTAAATACCCTTTATCCCACTGTCTAGCAGACCAAATGGCTGTTTGATTAGCTCCTAAAATTGTGATTCCTTAGTTCATGAGTGGCTTATTTTCTCTCTGTGAGAGCCACCCTATGTAAAGCTGCCTGTGGATCACATGGCATAAATGTCCTTACGCCTGGAGCAGCCTGGAAGAGGGGGAGAGCAGGGAGATGTGAGGACCAGTAGGGTTTTGGGGCTGCCTGTGACCATTTCCTCACTCTCTCCAGGATGATGGGACCAGTGTTTCTGCCCTGATGCTGCAGAGCTGCCCAGCAGCTCCAGGTGGGCTCTTCCAGGAGACCTGTCCCAGCTGGAGACTTCCCAGTGCAGTAACTGGGGCTGCTCAGAGGGGTGCTGAAGGTGGCAGCTGCCCAGTGAGAGAGAAAGGGTGGCAAAAACCATATTTGAAAGTGTGGCCACATTTTTTACTCACCAGCATCGGGAAAGGAAGAGGAATGAAGGATCCAGTCCCCTTGGGTGATCCCCTTGGGCTGAGAGGGAGGGAAGAAGCTGGTGAAGGAGCTCAGCAGGGCAGAGGGCAGTGCTGGGAGGCTCTGCCCTTGTCCTGCCTCTCCAGGAGGCCCTGGGTCCTGGTCCTGGGGATGAAATCCCCTAAAGGATCATCTCCATAACAAATACAATTGATATCAGTGCTGGATCCATGGGCAGAGGGAGGTCTGTGGAGGCTAGATTAGAAGACCTTCAGCAGACCTTCCTACCCAAATTATCCTCCCAGTCCATGAGCTGGGGCTCTCTCAGCTGCTGGGCAATCAGGCTCCCCAGGACTGTACCTCAGAAGTTTCTTCCCAGTGAGCCTGGCTTTTGGGATCTGCCAGGTCACAGCACTGCTTCTGTCACAGTCAGACACCTCTGATGGGCCAAGTGGCCCCACATGTTCTCTGTGCCCAACCCAACTTTCCTCTGTCCCAAATTTTCAGAGGAGAGACATTTTTCACTTTGAAATCCCAAGCCAAATTTTTTTTTCTAAGTTTTGTTAGTCTTCTTTCCAGATTCCAGCCCATTTGAACCCAGTAGGAGCCATCAGTGAACATGTAGGGGCTGTGGATTCCCCAAAGCATCACCAAGCCCCAGAGCTCTGCTGGTTTTTAATTCCACGGCTCAACTTTGCAGGGAGCTGGTTCGGTTCTGCCAGAAAGGGGAAACATGGAAACTCATGGAGTTCAAGGGATGAGAGAGAAATCATGTGGAGCACTGACATACATAGAATAACAGGTCATATATATGTGTATATATAAGTACATGAAAAAAACAGACATAGATATGTGTGTATATATAAATACATGAACAAACGGACATATATATGAATATATATATAAACGTTACCCATGTAATTTGTGCTGTCACCCATTCCTGTGACAGCCACAGTTAGCATCACACAGGATTCCTCTGTGCCCACTAGAGGCCAGTGTGCACCTTGAATTAAGATGTCAAGGCACTAATTAATCACCTCCTGTTGGGAGGACAGCGTTGAGCGTGGGATGAGGTCCTGTTGCACAGGGGACGGTGGCCAGGTCAAGGCAGGCAGATGCACCCCGAGGGATGGGTAAACCCTTTCACCTGGAGCCGGGACTGGAAACTGGAAAATCCTGCTGCATTGTGCTGGCTCCAGCGTGGTCCTGCCCGGGACCTGCTGCCTTGCCCAGGGTGGAACACAGACAAGATCCTCTTCCCCAGCCCTGCACAGCCGGGCAGACACACCCGCCGGGAGCCAGCCCTGTCCTCAGCGCTCCTTGGGGACCACGGGGACACCGTGGTGGCAGAGCAGGTCCCACAGCTTCCCCTCTCTGTGCCACTGCCACCCGGACACCCGGCTGGTGCAGCAGCCAAGCTCCAGCTCAGAGCTGGGCAAACCACCCCTTCTCTGACTGGGCTACAAACAGCGAGTTCTGGATGGCCCTGAGAAGTAAAATCAATTCCTGAGGACAGATGGAAGGCCACTGCAAGGCTCCATTTCACTGAAGTTTTCACCTCCTCGTGGGCAGCAGCTGCAGCAAATTGAGACTCCTTTCTCCATGTGGGATGGTCTCAACACCATAACAGCAGAACCTTTGTTTACTGCACGACAAAAAGAAACAGGCAGCTTTTAAACTCTGTTCTGAAATGGCTACATTTTAGCCTGAATTATTTCCCAGCCCCAGATCCATCTGTGGGTGCCTCTTTAGCCATGGGGAGATGAAGGGAGAGATGGGGGAGAGCCAGGGAGGGTGGCAGTGGGATAAATGGGGCTGAAGGACAGTGATGGGGGAGTGCTTTGCTGTGTGAGCTCCTCAATAATGCAGCTGTATTTTGGGAACTCTTCGTTGGCAGTTGATGTTTTTTAAAACCTTGCTTATTGCTTGGCTGCCTTTGTCTTTGGGAGATGGAAAATGAGACCAGAGTGTTGGTCCTGTGGGTAACAGCTTCTGTCTTTGGTGAGCCTGAGGGAAACAGGGATGTTCAAGAGTACAACTCCATGTTCTGTTTGAAGCCCAAAACCAAATACTTAATGCTAAGTAGTTTTTAATTTTTTTTTTTTCCGTATGGAGCAGAAATAAAGACAAGAAATGAAAGCAAGGTGATATTTTTCCCCCAGAATCCTTCCAAAATCTATTCTTTCTGCCTCTAGGTATGTATTTGCACTCTCATTCACAACCTGGATGAGCTGAGATTTACTTCAACATGACATAACCCAGGTTAAGGACCCAGGAATTACCCCAAAGGTTGAGAAAGAGGGTCATTCCAGTGATGAGATTCAGGCACTAAAAAAGCAAGAATGGTACAAGTGTACATCATACCTCATGTCTACTTTCCTTCTGTTCTCGAGAACAGGGGAATTCTCCTGCTTGCTTAAAAATGAGCATTTTCCCTTGTCCTGTGCCCCAGAGCAGCTACTAGCAGAGAAAACCAGGGATTTGATCCAGCCCACTGCCAACACCCCTTGGGACTGGGATCAGAGGAACTGCCAAACATCAGAAGAAGAGCCATCCATGAGGGCTGTCTCCTTGGAGTCCCTGGGAGAGAGACCCTGGAGCACTCACAGCCCTTGCCAGGGATGGCTGCCTCTGAGCTGGCTGAAACTCTGAATTAGTTAAAGTCTGGTTTTGGCTGGGATGGGATAAACCCTGTGCTGGGCTAGGGGTCACTGCTGCCTGCAGGTTTGCTGGTCAGAGGCCTCATGGGAGCAGATGGTTTGTTTAACCTGGGACACCTCAGCTGGGGAGTGTCAGGCTGAATGAGCTGCTATTTCCTGAGGGACTTCACTCCCCATGGCTCAGCTCCAGCGCAGTGAGAGGAGAAGGGAGGAGGGAGAAAAGCCCTTGCCCTTTGCTCTGGGCAGCTCTCAGTGCCCAGCACAGCCATCCTGGCATCCCCATGGCTGGGATGCAGCATCTCCCATCACTTTCTGGAGCTGCCCTCTGGGCTGCATCTCCCAGGGATGCTTTGTAGGGCTCCATGTGCTGACCAGCACAGCTTTGGTGGAGATCCACTGGGTCCCAGGGAGATGTGCAGATCTCTCTCTCTGCTGTACACTCTGTGAGGGTGTCACTGGCACACTCTGCTGGGCTGGCCCTGCCACCCTGCTCTTCTCCAATGCAGAAAGGGCTGTTGGTACCTGGCAGTAGGGCAGGAGCCCGAGGAGCTTATGAAGTGTGCTTGTCCCTCCTCCCTCACTGTCCATCCCCTTGCAGGACCTGCCATGGTGATGCTTCTGGGAGCAAGGAGCTCCTGATCACCCCAGTGTGTCACAGGGATGGAGCACAGAGCTGCACCATCACAGGCAAGTGCCACTTCTTCCTCCTCTGGAGATCTGCCAGGGAAAAATGCCCCATGGCACCGTGTGGGATCTGTGGACCACCAGGATCCCAGCCTGGGAGCCTGGGACAAACACAGGAGCCCCATGGAGTTCTAACCCCTTACTGCTTTTTACAGAAAATCCACAAGAGAAAGAGCCTCCCAGAGGGGGATTCAGGGTTGCTGTGTCAGGGCAGAACAAGTGGGGAGCAGCCCTGAGAATAAACAGCTTTATTAGACCCACCTTGCTCTGTCCCCTCAAATCCCAAAGCTCCTCTTGTGGCTGAGGGGGGTCTGGTGGATTCCCCAGCCCCAGGGGCTGGACCCAGCTGGGTGTCTCGAAGGAGCACAGCCACCCAGGGGTTAACCAGGATCCTCTCTCCACACACAGCTCTCCTCCCAGACTGCTAAAATCCACTAACAGAATTAGCACTGGAAATTTGTGCACTGTACTATGTAGGGGGGGAAAAAAAAAAAGGAAAAAAAAAAAAAAGAAAAGCATGAAATGTATTTAATCTCTCATTTCAGAATTGCATTTGACATCTAAGTTAAATAAAATGTTCCTGAGGTCATTAAAAATCAGAAATAGTACAAGATTTGGGTTTACCATAGTTTCAGAATGAATCAGGTTTCCGAACTTGTTTTAATCTCTGTATAATTGCTTTTCTGTATATGGTAACCTTTAGAAAATGAGTTTAATAATTAGTCATCTCAAACTAGTTAAAGACAACATCCTGCCCTCAGTTCAGCTTTATTTTCAACAAAAAAAAAACAATGTCAAAGTAAATTCGTCACAATAATTGGAAACATAGATTCAGGCTACACGTTCAGCAGGTGAAACAGGTTGTGTTAAGCCCCCTAAGAGTTTGAAAGTTCAGCAGTGCTCATCTTGATGGCTTTTCACTCTCCCTCTCCAAGAAGAATGGGAAGAAAAGAGGAAAACATGAAGAAGCAGCACCAGCCATGGCCAGTCCCTCCCAGGCACAGAGCCCCAGAGCAGTGCAAGGAGAGGGTTTTACTGGATGGTGAGACAAGGGGCCTCATGCCTGGACCCTCCTTTTCCCAGGATGGCATGTCTAGGCAGAATCCAGGCAGTTTCCAGCTCCTTTGGGCCTGTGCCTGGTGCCTGCAATGCCAGTCTGTGGGTCACCATGGCTGGGACATGCTCGTGACCCTGGTTCTGTTCATGCCACCACCACCTTTGCTCCCTCAGCACCTTGTGCTCCTGTATTTAAAAATCATTTGCTTTCTCTCTCCCCATCCCACTTCACGCCATCAGGCCTGTCAGGATCTCTCCTGTGTTTATTAGTCTCCCTTGTGGGTCCACATCCTGCAGGTCAGCAGCTCAGCACTGGCAGTGGCCCCAGTTGCTGTGTCCCACCCATCTGCCCTTGCCCTTGGGAGGCAGAGTTGCATCCCAACACTGCCATCCATCAGCTGTCCCTCTCCTCTTCCCTCCTGACTTCTGGCAGTTTAGTGCAAATCAGAGCTACAGGTTTCCTTCACTGCTGCAGAAGGCATTTCAGGAGGAGTGTCCTCCTCTAGGCGCCCTTTATTCCTCACACTGGAAAAGACACTGCAAATACCTTACTCTCTATTGTCTTGTGCTTTATTTAGTTTAAATTTCTAAAGGGTTGGACTCAGCACCATTTCCCTGGGGGAATTATTTCAGCATCTGATAGATCTCACTCTGGGAAATCTTCTACCTTCCTGCCGCCCACCTTACATTCTCACTTTTCATCCTCAGACAAAGCCTCTGGTTGGATTTGCAGGAGCTCCTGGTTTACTGACCAGGTCCTTCCCACTGGTTTCTGTGGTGCACAGGCTAATGGAAAGTGCTTCTGGCTTGGAGTGGCCTTGCTGACCATCCTGTTCCCCTTGGAGGGGCGATCCTGTTCACCCGGTGCATCCAGAAAGGGCTTAACCCCACCTGGGAACTCCAGGTTGCTGATCCACTTCCCAGCCCTGGAGTGCCCATTGAAATCAATGCACAAACTCACCTCGGGGGTGGGATGAAGCTGTAATCCCACAAATGTGCTAATATTTGGATCAGGAGCACTCAGTGCTCAAATGTCTCTCGCAGACGGCTGAGAGTGCGTTTTGCTAAAGCAAACTGCAATTACATTTAGTATCTTCAATTTAGCTTGACATGTTGCCTCTAGAAAGAAGAGATGTCTCGCATTGCTGGCTCTGCAGCACACACAGTAACTCTGACCCTCTCCTCTCTCCTCCTGAGCCCCCCCCCAGACCTTCTCCCCGGCTGAACAGAGCTGAGGGCAGCAGGAAGGAGCTGCTAATGCACAGCTATTACTGTCACAGCAAGGACCATCCTACAGCCCTGACCAAGGAAATGAAACCAGAGCCCAAGTAGAGACCAGAGCAAATCCAGCAGCTCTTCTCTGGACTGGTGCAGCAGAGTGAGAGAGTTTTGCCCAAGCTGAGAGCCCACCTCGCAGCAATGGACTTGGATTTGCTTTTCACTGTCTTCATGAGGTAAAAGTCTCTATTGTCCCCATTCCGTGCAAAGGTGAAGGTCTCTTCCCTCTTCTTAGGGAAGAGCAACAGACTGGAGGCAAGGGGATGAACTAGATCCACTTTTGTTTCCTCCAGCAAGTTACTTTTGGCTGAGAAATGTTAGATGAGCTGATAACTCCTGCTAAATGTAGCAGTCAAGTCCGCTGCCCAGTCCCACACAGTGACACTAATGGTGGCCTTTCTCACCACCTTCCCCTTTCTCTTTCTTGTTGCAGTTTCAACCTTTACAGTATATGAAGCCACCAAGTTTCTCATTAGCCCACTGTTAAACTGGACTTTGGGAACAGCTGTGCCAGAAGCAAAGATCTCCCTGTGCTCATGGCAAAGAGCAGAGACACTTGTGGGTCAGCCAACAGCCTCCTAATACACTCTCATCATGTCAGTGCAGGTTACTCACAGGAATATTTCTGTTGCTGAAGTTTTCTATGATGTTCTTTCAAACCACTCATAGCTTAGGCCAGTTTTTGACCACACTCCTATACCTCTTATACAGCATCCACCACATGTGGGGTGCAGATGTGCAGCAGATCCTGTACCACCCATTTCAACACTCTCACTGGAAGCCAAAGAAAAAACAGGGGTGTGTGAATAAAATGCTTTAGGACACATATCTAAGGTGCCTCAGAATGTTAAGGTGTGGTTTTCCTGTAGGTCCCATGAGGAAGTTTCAGCTACCCCATGTCAGTTCTGGGATACAACACATCTATGTTTAGATATCCAGTCTCTCCCTTAGCTTCTGGAGCTCCAGGGCTCATTGGGAGCTGTAGTGGTGTGTGTTTATACAGCCCTCAAAGATAGAGTGGCTCTGAGTTTTACAGAGAATATCAATGATGGGAATGCTGATACCGGGAAAAACTGGTGGCTGGCAGGAGGAATTTTCTGGGTTGCTTGGTGTGAATCATATTTTCATGTCCAGAGTGAATGTTGAACATGAGGAAGAACAAAGCACTCCAGGAAAAGAGGTAAACACCTCCACAGCAGGGCAGCACCGGAGCGTGGCTGGCTCTGGCTCACACATCCCCTGCTATTCCAGGGAACATTGTGCAGGGGAGACAAATGCAGTGATCACTGTCCAACAGCCAGTGGGCTGGGGTTTCCCATGAATTAGGGAAGAAAGCACTCACCAGTTGGTGCCCATGGAAGCTGAGCTCACTCACATGCTCTGGTACTTGCTGGTGCGTGTCTTAAGTGGTTTCAAGGGCTGCACATTCTGAACCTGCTCCTCCTCTTCAGATCTGGTGGCACAGGTACTTCCTGAAAGCACCACATCTCATTGGGGCTGCCAGAGATCCTGCTGGCAAAGCATCCTTCCGTCTCCTTCCCAGTCTTTTCCATGGCTCTGCTCAGCAAGGTTCAAAGGCACCTGGATGTGGAGGGTCCATGTGTTCCACAGGGGATGCAGCAAAGCTGCTTGGTGGGGAAATCAGGGTGGGCTTGCATGGCCTGTGTGACCAGTGGGAAAGGATGTGTGTGAGGCAGGAGGGAGAGGGAGGAATGCCACTGTCCTTGGGCTGTCATCGCTCCGTCACAGTTGGTGTTTAAATAAACGCCGACAGGCTCCAAAGCTGTGGCTGGGGTAGGCCCAGAGGAATTCACCCAAGTCAGCATCTAAAAAAGGAAACACTGGACTTGGAAAGCTGATCTGTAGTGTGTGTGTGTGTGTGTGTGGAAGCAACGTCAGCAGAAGAAGGTCCCTTCCCCCTCCCTTCACTGCATTAGCGATTGCTTTCGCTTTACTCCCGAACAAATGAAGACAACAGCTGTGTTGTTTAACAGTGTGCATTTTACTACCAACAAAGAATGGTCCTTTAAAACAGGCAAAATGCTGTGTGCCCTTCCAGGGAAAACGTGGAATTGCAGGTTTGGCCAGGATGACCCAAACAATAAAAGTGCAGCTGGAGCATTAAAAACATAGTTGGTGGCAAGGATGGTTGGGTTTGGCTGGAGTCACCGGAGTGATGATCAAAAGGACAATTATGCTGCTTTAGGAGCGGAGCCATTTGCCACATATTACTGTAATGGCAAACCTTAAGGATTGCGGGATATTCAAAGTGATCCAAAGTAAAAAAACCAAACGTTTCTCTGTTGCTACTATTTTTCTAAAGGTCATTCAGATACTGGAACAGTCGCTTCACAATGAAAACCTTGGATGCAATCCATGAGCAGAGGTTATCGTGCCTGTGCCGAGCGAAGGAGACGAAAGCAGTTCTTGGGGCCAAATTTGAGCTGACCTGGAAACAGCCACCGTGGCTACCAGGAGTGATGAAACCACATCAGTGCACAGCTCCACACGTGCTCAGTCGAAATATTTCCCCTGCTTTCAGCTCACTGCTTGTGTTTCCCTCTTTGAGCTGCCTTGACCCTAAAATTGTAGTGCAGCCCAACGTTGAGTCTGGGGAAAAGAGTGAGTTGAATATTCATGCAAGGAAAGTTGTGCAGAGAATAACTCTGACACGAATGACACAACACATCCAACATCTTGTCTGAAGCACTCAGCGAGGAAGCTGGAGTGTGCAAGGCATTCTGAAACCTAAATGGGAATGTTTGCGTAAGCTCAGGTGACAGTCAAAGGAGAGATGATGCATCCTTGGGGTTAGTTTGATGCAAATGGGCACTTGAAAAGAAATGTGATGGTTGGTTAGCCAAAGGCGAGCGGTAATGTGTGCTAAAAAGGCTATTGTATTGATTGAAAAGCATCTAGAAAACATCAGCCTGATGTAAAACATGAGTAATCAGCAGAAGCTAAAGGCTATTTCATGGAGCTCACCAGCATGTGTTTTTGAGCACCCTTCATTAATAAATCAATGAAATGTTCATGTTGGCAGAGGGTTCAAAGCAGCTCTGGGTGAGCTGCTGGAGGAGGGGGGTCTGTCTCAGGCTGTGGGAGGAGGGGGCTGTGCCTCCAAAGGGGTGATGCTCCCTTTGAGTATCCAGTGTGCTCAGGGACACCAAGGTCTCCACTGGTGAGTGACCAGCAGTCACAGAGGATGGTTATCCTGGGATCTGTCAGGGACAAGATGCCTCAAAGCCCTAATTGCAGAGTGAGGGATCTGCCTGCAGCACCAGGGCTCGCTCAGGACCAGCAGCCTGTCCTGCTGTGCTGTTGGATCTGGGGCTGAAATCCCTGCACCCCTCCAGAGCAAAGGAAGTTTGGTTTCTGAGAGTAAACCCCTCACTCTCATGCTGTATACATTGCAAAGGAGATCTCCAGTGGCTCTTACAGAGGTCTCCTGGCAGGTTTCAGATAGTCAGAGAGATGCTGTGGGTCATGTGAGACAGAAATGTAGAAGGTTCTCGTAGAACTCGCATGCCAGGGAGACTTATGTGGCCCTTTGGACTTTCTTTACCTCCTGTTGGTGCCTCTACCCACTGGCCCCTCAACACTTCTGCTGCTGGTTATCTGATGGACCCATTTCTGTCTATGAGTACCTTCTGTGCATCCCGAGGACCAAGTGAGGTCATAGAATAACCGAGTGGTTTGGGTTGGAAGGGACCTTAACCATCACCTTGGTCCAATCTCTGTGCCATGGGCAGGGACTCCTTTCACTAAACAAGTCCTGGAGGACAGGCAGGACCCCTTCCTCTCTCCCTCTTTGTGCTGGGTCTGCACAAAACCCCTGCAAGGTTTCACCACACCACTGGCAAGCTGGGTCTGTCCCAAGTAATGTGTGGGATGCACACCCCACATGAAATCTTTTGGATAGGGAGTGCTCCTGCTACAGCTATTCTGCGTTTTCTTGTCCCTGGAGCTTGACTTTTATCCTTCCCCAGACCAACGAGGTGCCTTCTGAGCTGGCCTCGAGGTCTGGTTTCCCCATGTGGTCTCTTTCTCACCATGTGATTTGTATAAAATCCAACATCTCTATCCAGAGCAGGTTTTGCAGGGAGAGGCCAAGAACAAGTAATGGGACCAGCTTCTTCCCCAGAGGGCACAAGTGCATGGATCCTTTCATGCCAAAGCTGGAAGCAGGACCAACCAAGGTCAGAAATAAAGGTGTTTTCTGGCTGGCCTCCATCCCCAGCACCCACTGCTTGCAAAGCAAGGCACATTTTGAGCACTTCTCTGAGCTGCTGAGGAACTCCTGTCCTGGAGTCATTTTTAGCTACTACATCCCTCCACTCCTGGGATTTTCAGCCTGTAAATGTGAGTTAAAATACGCATTGGTGTGAACTGCAGCTCCCTGTTCCTGTGCCTGCCTGGCTGCTGCAGGGCTGGGAACGGGCTGTGCTGGTGGCTCGGGAGAGGTTTTGGTGCAGCAGCAAGCTAAATAGCTTTGGGATCTTGGGGAGTATTGCTGTCTCCAGGCTGTTGGGTCGTGTGGCATGAGCTGAGCCCAGGCTGTGCCCCTCCTGACGGTAATGCAGGCTGATGGCCCTGTCACGGCGAGAGGCTGTGACGCCGCTGACTGTGACGTGGCCCTGGGGTGTGACCGTGCCATGGGTGTGCAGGGGTGTCACTGCCTGGTGACACTGATGCTGCAGGACACGGGGTCGCTGTGGTGAGACAGGGATGGGCTGTGACGGCTCCTTGGCAGGGGCTGGCAGCAGAGAGCAGAGAGCTCTGAGGAGCGGGGTGGCACTGTGGGGCCAAGGGGTGTCTGCCACCTGTGTTGGGTGAGGGGATGAGTGTGATAGGTGTGTTGGGTTGTGAGGATCAGCCTCTTCCAGCAGAGAATCACAGAGCCATGGAATGGTTTGAGTTGGAAGGGACCTTAAAGCTTGTCTTATTCTACCTTTCCACACCTTCCACTAGCCCGGGTTGCTCCAAGCCCCATCCAACCTGGCCTTGGACACTTCCAGGGATCCAGGGGCAGCCACAGCTTCTCTGGGCAACCTGTGCCAGTGCCATCAGTGACCATGGGCATGGCTCCAGTGCTCAGCCACAGGACCACAGCCATGCTGAGCTTGCTTGAAGGAGCTTGAGCCACCCACCAGCAGCTCTCCAGCATAGGGCAGAGGATGCAGGCCCTGCAGAGCCCTTACAGCTCTCCCTGAGTTTGTAGCCAAAAGCTTGACTTTCCTAAGGATCCTAGAAATTAATGAACAAATTAATATTCACTCTGGTGCTCATGGCTTCACACCTCTGCGGTGAGCAAACCACACACCAAGGACTCGTGTCTGAGCAGCACAGAGAATCACAGAATGGTTTGGGTTGGGAGGGACCTTAAAGATCATCTCATTCCAAACTCTGTTTTTCTGACCTTTCAGACACAGAAAACTTTAGGAAGGAAGGAGGGAAGGAGTTGCTCTTTGGTTGCACACATTATGCCCCTTGTAGAAAACACCAAAAGCAAGATACGAAAAAGTGAAGCAATCTGACTGTTCTTGGCCCTCTCCCTCCTTCCACCACCAATTTGTATGGGAAAATTGAGGTTCTACTTCAAGAACTATACATTTTTAATGGATTTTATTTACATAATTTTTCTGTCTAATAAGATGGGTTTTAAATGTATTAACTGCAGCATAGTTCTCTCAGACCTTTGGAGAAAAGAAACTACAATAAAGATTCTTGTCTCTTAATATTCTGGGTTTCAGGCAAAAAAATTATACTATAAGATAGGAATGCTTAAAAAAAACCCCCATAGTTTCACTGAACAAGAAAATCCAGTTAGAAAAAAAACAACACAGTATTGCAAAACATCTATTTGCCCACAAAATAATGTAAAAATAATGAGTCCATATTCCTCTTTGATGTGTGTGGCACATGCTCCTTTAAGGAGAAATTCTGTATTTCAGAGATAGTGTGCATATCATGGAATGAAACGGTTGTTATGGCAACAACTCTCAAAAGCAAGTACTTAACTGAGAAATGTGTTCCACATAGCCATAGAAAAATGAAAACATGAAAACAGAGACAGGAAGAATGGACAAACAGAAGCAGTATGAGATGGCAAAGCCGTTTCTGATTTTCAGGCGCGCAGAGAAGCAGCGCTGAACCAGCTCTGGGGGGTTTTTATTTTAATTTAAAGCCAAAGTTTAAAGCTGCATCCGTTCCTGGAAGGTTTAATATGTCTTTTATTTGATGTCAGTGATCTAATAATTAAAAAAGTGACATATATTAGCCCACCCTTGTTGCTGTGAACTAAAGGATGGGATGCAGGGCTGGTTTGTTGCTGCTCTGTCCAAACACACTCCCAGCCCAGGGCACGGGGATCTGGCACTCCAGGGAAGCTGCACCTCCAGGATCCCTGGGATGGCTGGATCCAGTCCCCTATGGCTCAGAACCCATGGGTCTGGAGGGTGGTGGAACTCACGATGATAGTGGGTAATCAGAGAATATTCTGAGTTGGAAGGGACCCACAAAGATCATCAAGTCCATCTGCTTGCAACCACCTCCAGTACCTGAAAGGAGCCTGCAAGAAAGATGGAGAGAGACTGTTTACAAGGGCTTGGAGTGACAGGACGGGCTTCAAACTGACAGAGATTAGGCTTAGATTGGACATTGGTAAGAAATCCTTCCCTGTGAGGGTGGGGAGGCCCTGACACAGGTTGTCCAGAGAAGCTGTGGCTGCCCCTGGATCCCTGGAAGTGCCCAAGGCCAGGTTGGATGGGGCTTGGAGCAACCTGGGCTAGTGGAAGGTGTCCCTGCCCATGGCAGGGGGTGGGACAGGATAGTCTTCAAGGTCCCTTCCAACACAAACCATTCTGGGATTCTATGATTCTATGATTTTATGATCTCCACACAGTCTTGCTGTGAAGCTGAACACCAGCCCCCCAGACCCAGTCCTGGCCACCTCCCAGATCAGTCCAAACACTGTGGGAGAGAGACAGAGGAATCCCAGGCACTGGCTGCTCTTGGCATATCTGGTGTCTTCTCCCCTCACAGCCCCACAGTCCAGAGACCAAACCATTTCCCATCCTACAGAGAAAACCCCCCTGGTCAGTCTCTTCCTGGGAAAAATGTCATTCCTGAGCCCCAACCTACTCATAGATTTACTCCAGAACAAGTAAACAAGATGGAAGATGTTGTGGCCAGACCCTGTTTTGTTTTGAGATCCATTTCAGCATTTCCAGTATGGAAATCCAGACTCCTTCAGCACTAACTTCATAATATCCCTCATTTTCTAAGCACAAACCTGATTTTGCATGAAGACCCCAAGGCTGGTTGCTGAGCAGCTCTGTTTGGGTCTGCCCTCCTGGCTGATAACTTCATTCTGCACAGCCTTGCCTTCAACTGGACCCACATCCCCTCTGTAATTCCTGTAACTCCTTCCACAGACATTCTGGGGAGAGTCTCTCTTGAAAGACTAATTTCCCACCAGGCTCTGTATGCAATATTTTGTTTAAACTTAGACAGATTAGCTCCTCTGCTCATCTCTATTTTCCTATTAAAACGATATTAAATTAGTCTTATGTGATCTACTTTTGATAAAACCTTCCTGATTTTTTTTCCCCTCTCATTTTGTATTTGCCTCCATGTCCTCAGAGGTCCACGTCTCAGTCAAATTTTCTAAGATGAATGGAAGGGCCTGAAACCAGAAAGTGAGGCAGCAAAGAGAAAATAAATTAAAGAGAAAATATTAAAAAACCCTCTAGTATTTGAGGTAACCCAAAGTGATCTTCCTGATTTCTTTAACTACCCTGTTTCATGCTGGTTATTGAAGCACCTGTGGAGATGACAGAGCCACGGGACCTGGCTCAGATGCAAAGTGAGATGTGCTGAAGGTCTCACTCTGCACTTGAGGTGGGCTCATAAGGCATCACCAGGTCCATGCTCAGCTCAGCTGCTTTCCCTGCACATCTATACCCATCCTTCTTTACCAGCATGGCCTCTTCCTGGGAAAACACAAACTGTGCTGGCAGTTTGAGCTCCTGAGGGAAACCCTGAGTGTGTGGTGGGGTGACTGTGCCCAGCCTTGCCCTGGCTTTGCCCAGCCCCAGCTGGCTGTGAGGAAGGCCTGGAATGGGATCCAGTGTTGGCTGTGGCTGGTTCCTGCTGCCACAGCTCCCCACACTGAAGCACCCAGGGTCATCCCTGGTGGGTATCACCTTCTGTTGAGCAGTGCCAGGTGTTCCCATGGCTGCTGGGACCCCACAGGACCCATCTCCATGTGGAAGGGCAGCAAAAGTCTGGGACAACGAGGATGGCACCACCTGGCTTCAGCACTCCTACCCCTCCCTGACCTCCTCTGGGCAAATTCCTGAGGGAGTTGGTGGCCCTCAGGTTCACAACTAGGGCAGGTGCATCACACCCAAGCTCTCTCACTGTGAAGCCTTTCCTCTGAGCTGTGTGTCCCTCTCCCTCTGTGGTCAGTGGGGAGAGGAGGAGTCTCCAGAGCCCAGGAATCCTGAAGCAGGAGGCTGACACCCCTCCAGAGCATCCATTCCCCTCCACTGACTTTTCTGGAGCTCACTGCTAACCCCAAACTTCATTTGGGAGACAGATACAGCCTGGCTGGATGGGGATTTATCCAGTGCTGTGTGTGTGACGAGTGAGGGGAAGGATTTCTCAATCTAACCCAGGTCTGCCGAATCCTCCTTGGCAAATAAGTCACTTTACACGTCCCAGAGGCAAAGCAAGAATTTGTAAATGAAAACTTTTTCAAATAAATCTTTTGTGGGATTTACAAGCCTTCTGATCGGATTTGTAACTCCAGACACAGATTTGTATACTTGCTGTGAGATGTGAAGGATTTAAAAACCCATCTCTTGACTTGTGAAACAATCCAGTGTTTTAGAAACCAGGTAGCTAAAGCTAAGACTAAAAGCACACAGCACTTGGGCCTGAAGGTTTAGTGACAGGATTTATACATTAGAACAGGGAGATAATGTAACTCAGGTGTATTAAATCCTGATTTATTAACAAACTCAGAAGTAATAGCTTTACAAATAACTCCCAAGACATTTTAAAGCGCTTAACCCTTGGAGTACTAGCATTTGTCAGGCTGCCGTCTCTGGGAATGTCAAGAAATATGTCTAAATATGTCAGGGAAAATTCAGCTGCATTGAAGGCAAGCCCTGCAGCCCCTCTTCCTGGTGTTTCCCTCTCACACAGGAGCTGGAAGTGACCTCTGAGGGTCTGGGAAGGGGCTTCTCCAGGTGCTGCAGACACCCCTGGCAGGTTTCTGGAGTGATTTTTGGTCCCACTGTGCTCAGACAGTTGCTGTGGCTGCACATCTCTGCTCAGTGGGATGGGGCCCTGTCACACGCCCCTCCTGACATGTCCCAGTGCCTCCATGGTCTCTCTGCCTTTAGGGGGGTGATGGTTGGGCCCAGGAACCTCTGTTGGGGAGGGCACTCTGTTGGGCTGAGATGTTGGGAAGAGTGCTGGGAGCACGTGGGGACCAGGACAAGCTGTTTCCATTGCTGAGGGCTCTGGGAAAAAGGATTTTCTGGGATGCTCTCCCTGTATCATGTCCTTCTCCTCTCCTGCAGTCCTTCAGGCTTTTCCCAGTTACCTCCTATCCAGGCTACATGGCTTTGAGCTCCTCAGTGGCTGGAGATGGGGAACCTCTGCTTTGGGATGATGAGGAAGGATTTCATCCAGTTGTTCCAGATCTCTGTGTGCTTTTGTATCTTTAAGTCCTTTGGGTTAAGCAATAACCAGAAGCTCATTTCTTCCTGGTCACAACCAATTCTTCAGTAATTTTACCTTTGACAAACCTGTTGGAAGACAAAGGTTTCCACAGCAGAACCAGCTCTTCTCCATTCATACTTATACCAAACACACCAGGATAACAAAATGGCATTTCCAGAGTGGTTGTAATTTTTAGATAGAAACCCCATAATTACCTGAAGGAGTCTGCCAGAGCTGCCAATTCCCCTTTCCTCTTCCCTCTGGTGCCCTATTAGCTTTTGTTTAGCATAATTGAGTCCTCAAGGCAGTGCCATGCCCCAGAGAGCAGGGTGTTGGGATTGCCCTGGGCATTTGACAGGCTCCACGGGTGTCCCAACCCTCGTGCCAGGGGGGAGGAAGCCCTGAGTGTTTTCAGCTGGTGAAAGAGCTCGATGCTGTTTGTGTCCAAACTTGCCTGGAAACAAAATGACCATTCACAACAGCTTGCTCTGTTAATGGTATAAAGTGCACTAGAAAATGATTGTGAAAATAATAGCTGCTTCTTGATGAGAGAGCCAAGAGCAGCAGCAAAGGCTGGAGCACCACGTGCAGCAGGAGCTGGAATGGAGAAGGCACTTGACATCTCTTGTGGGTTCAGCTTGCACAAGCAATTAGATATGTTTAAAACTTAACTCTTATTCCCCTCGGTGAGCTCTTCTCTCTTCCTCCTCTTTGGCTTTTTCACAAATGGCTGCTCATTATTTTGGGGAGGTTTTTCTCTCCTGCTTTGATCAGGTTATACATGGTTATACATGGTTATACATGGCATGGGGGCACCCAGAAAGCAGCCTCTGAGTGTGTGTGGGTGAAGCCTTCCTCCTGCTGAGGCACGTGTGCCACTGCTGTGCCTGCAGCCACTGCAGCAGCTCTGAGAGTCCCTCCTGGATCTCCAAACCTCCACTTGGTTTGTTCCACCTGGAGAAGAGGAGACTGCGGTCAGACCTCATCAGGGTCTGCAGCTTCCTCATGAGGGGCAACTCCAACCTCTGCTCTCTGGGAGCAGTGACAGGACCCCAGGGAACGGCTGGAGCTGTGCCAGGGCAGGCTCAGGTTGGATCTCAGGGAAAGGTTCTTCCCCCAGAGGGTGGTTGGCACTGACCAGGCTCCCCAGGGCAGTGGGCACGGCCCCAAGGCTGCCAGAGCTCCAGGAGGGTTTGGACAACGCTCTGAGGGACAGGATGGGATTGTTGGGGTGTCTGTGCAGGGCTGGGATGCTCTCCCTGCATCCCTGGATGATCCTTGTGGGTCCCTTCCAGCTCAGGAGATTCTGTGATTCTATGACTCCATGTTTTTACAGATATACTTAAGATCTGAGGTGCTTTAGGGATGAAGTATCTGCTGCACTTCCCTTTATGTGTTTGCTTTCTGCATTTCTCACTTCAGACACTGAAAGATTTTCGTCTCCTCTCCCGAGCTGGCTCAGGTTTGTGGTGGACCAAAGCCCTGATTCAATAAAACATTCAGTCACCTGCTGAACTTTAATCACATCCTTAAGTTCAACTTTATTCAGGAAAGCTCTTAAGCATGACATAAAACTCCAAGTGTTTTCAATGATTTGGTTAATCTTGAGGGACGAGTTGGGCTTCGTTGTCCTGCCAAAATGCACAGCAAAGCTCCCACTGAGGGCAGGGCTGGGGATGGGCTGTCTGTGTGAGCACTTCTCGTGGTGCTGGGCCAGAATGAAGTTCCCATGGGCACTGTGATGGCTGATGCCTTGCAGTGAGAGAACTCCATCCACCCCTCCATCCCTCCATCCCTCCATCCTGGCACACTCTCTGTTGTCTGTCTGGGACACTCACAGGCTTGAGCATCGTGGCTGCACAGGCCAGGCAGGAGGGCAGTTCCTCTAGACGTGGCACAGGCAGGGAAGAAGAAGAGGGGGAAAATGGCATCTTTGGGTCATCCCTGCACACCCAGCTCCTTCTGGAACATCTGCCAGCAGAGACACTGCAAACCCTTGGATGTGCACAGCACCTCAGGCACTGCCTCTGCTTCCTTCTCATGATTTGGCCAGAAGGGAAAGGGTTAAACCCCAAGTAATTAATACAAGAAGACTGTTCATTACTATAAGACGTCTGTGTATCATTAAATTTCATTTGAGCTTTAATTAGACAATTTTTTTTCTCGTATAAAAGTCTTTGTTGTGTCAATTAGTTGATTGACTATCATCTGGTTTCTGGGTTGGTGAAACCTGATCCGTTGTGAATGAATTTGTTTATCAGGGAAAAAGGACCAGGGAATGGAAAAAAGAATTCAATTAAATGTCAGTGTGTGGAGTGACAAGCATTATTCGATAGGGCTTTTAGTTTAATTGCTTGTATTTCATTAAGAGATGTATTTATCAAGAGAATTCTTAATTTTCAAAAGATCTTGGTTGTCTTCTTGTTCACTTCTGGCTTTTTAGGTACTCTTGTGGTACTCAAAAAATACAGAGAACTATTTTTTTTTTAATTGGAAAAAGTACTTTATTGTGAGATATCCTGAGACTGTTACATCACTGATGTGTGGTGGCAGCCTTTTGAGGACACCTAGATGCAAATTGCAGAGGACAGGGTGTATCCCAACATCATTTGACAGACCCGAGATCCACCACTCCCTTTGCTATTCCATGGCCCGTGGCCACTCTGCTACTCCTGAACGTTTGTGGGAGGAGGAAATCATGGGAACATTTTGGAAGGCCTGTTTTAAATCTTTTAAAAGGCTGTAAATCCCTTTGGGAGGGATGGTTTTCATTTGGGCTGTATTTGGATTCCAGCTCGTCAGTTGTGGCTGACAAATCAAAACGGAACAGCCTTTGGGAGGGCCTGGCAGGAGCTCTCTGAACACAGTGTGGTTGGCCTGAGCTGCTGTAGCTACACAGGGCACCCCTGGAGTACCTTCAACCACCCTGGAGTAACGTGCTGAGAGCTCTGAAGTTTTATTTTGATAACTTTCTGTTTGTTTCAGCCTAAAAACTGTGAGGAGATAAACCTGCGGCTGGGATTGTTTGAGAGGTGGCAGCAGGACTGCAACAAAGCTTCCAAAATGTTAAATGAGAGGTTATTTTCCTGTATGGAGAGGAGCAGGGAGCCCTTGGATGCAGAGTTTGGTGCCAGGGGCTCACCTGCAGCACACCTGGTGCCACGGGAGGGTGGTGGGACATGGATGCAGTGCCATGTTGCATCCATGTGGGAATTCCAGCATCACTGCTCCGAGGGTGAGACATCAGAGCCCAGCTTTACTCTTGTAGAGCACTGGGGATTGGATGTATATTCCTTGTGGAAAGGAGTATCTTTTGGTCTGGATGTGGGAAAATATCAGGCCAAGTGATCAATCTATTTTGTATTCAAGGAACTACTGGACATGGCACTCAGTGCTCTGGGCTGATTGACAAGGTGGTGATGGGTCACAGGTTGGACTCGATGATCTTGGAGGTCTTTTCCAAACCTAAATGATTCTGTGATCCTGTGTGGAGGAGAACTGGAGCAGAGCAGTCCCTGTGACACCAAGTCACAGTGCACACCTGCAGGGAACTCCACAGTGCATCACTTGGGGGAGGAGACCAATCTCCACCTCAGAACTAATTCAATTCCTTGCCCTTGGGAGATTTGCTTTTCAGATATTGAGGCTTGGGAGCAGGGAGTGTCTCTCTGTGGATTTGCTCAGTGCCCAGCAGAAATCCTGGCAGAGCCTCTGGGATTGCCTGTATAATAAGTAGCTCTAATGAGTGCTAATTACACCCAGCACATGGGTGATGAAGCTCTTTCCTGAAACACATCAGTACAGTTCAGTGTTTTCTGCCTTGTATCTATTCTGTGTCCCCATTTGCTTGGGAAGTACAGCCAGGACATGGCCTGCTCTCAGAAACTCATTATTTCTCCTATTCTGTGATGAGAATTCGTGTTCAAGGAGTTCAGATAAGATGTTGGGAGGCAATGCATGAAGCAACTGGCAATTTTATCCTCCTTAAACATTTTGTCTGCAATGCTACACTGGCATCACGGCAGGGACTGGAAAGCTGGGGCTTTTACATGAGCAAAACAGAACAGCAGAGCAAGGAGAGATGCTCCAGGTTGTTCCCTCTGGACACAAACACTTTACAAATGTACTTGGAGAGATTTGGTTAAGAGTCTGTATTTTACCTGAACCTGCTGAAGAAGGATAAAAAAAAAATAAAAAGAAAAGGTGGACAAAAATTATAAAACCCAGACCAGCCTTTCCAAGAATGTTTCAAAGCAGAAGCAGCAGCAGAAGATGATGAAGGGTGGTGAGAGACTGGTACAGGTTGCCCAGAGAAATTGTGGACTCCCCATCCCTGGAAGTGTTCAAGGCCAGGTTGGACGGGGCTTGGAGCAACCTGGGCTGGTGGAAGGTGTCCCTGCCCATGGCAGGGAGCTGGAATAAGGTGGTTTTTAAGGTCCCTTCCAACCCAAACCATTCTGGCATTCTCTGATTCCTCTGCTGCAGAGCCCATGAGCTGTTCCTCAGGTCCTGGCAGTGAGCCTGTGGTAGAAGGACTGCTAGGAGATGCTGAGGGAAGCTGGATCAGCAGCTTCAGCCCCTCAGCCACAAAAGCTTTGTTTTCATCTCTAAGTAGCTGAAGAAGTTGTGCCTATCAGTGAATCTCCATCCTCCCAACCGCGGCGTGTTCCCTCCGATAAGGGCGCTGCGTAATGGCAATTATGTTTTCATTTGTTGTGAGAAAACTTAATGCTCAGAGTGGCAGAAATGTTATTCATCCTCTGTTAATTACGAGCTATTTACTGCAGGGAATCATGCAAAACCCAAAAAAGTGTAATTAAATGAAATACAGGGAAGCAGCTTGTGCACTCGCCTTTCATGCCGGCTGGAATTAGCTCCTGCCATGCCCTAAGACCAATTATCACTCATAACACAGCTTGGCCCCACGTGTGACCTTGTCCTGGGCTCTGCAGCAGCACTGGGGACACGAGTGTCAGGGCATCTGGGTGGGCAGATGCTCGGGATTGTGATCCAGGGGTGCTTAATGCAGCAGAATTCCCGTGGGACCGGCTTGCCTGGACTCTGCCTGTCCCACCCTGAGCTCTGAGTGGAGCTGCAGGAGTGACCCTGCAGAGCCCCAGCTGGATCAAAGAGCTTGAGCAACTGCCTTTTTAATGAGGTTGTGGTTTCCCTCTCCAGGCTGTGGGATGCACCAGGAAAGGATGTGGTGACGCCAGAGCTGTTGTCAGTCCCTGATCCCAGGAACAGGACTGGCTGTCCCTGCAAGTCCAGAGGCAGGCAGGTGTTGGGGGTGTCTGTGCTCCCACCTGGTGTAGCACTCAGGATTCCTGGTTTTCACCCAAGGTTTGGCTCCCACAGCTTGGGAACAACTTGAGAAAACAGCTGTATTTCATATTGTGCCTGGTTTGGGGCTCCCAAGGACGAGGAAAGTCCTAGGACAGCAGCAGGTCCAGTATGGGATGCCAAGGTGGCCAGGGCTGGAGGGAAGCTGAGGGACAGAGCTGGGTCTGTTCAGCCCAGAGAGAGGACGAGGGAAAGTTTCATTGCTGCCTGGTGGGAAGGTGCATGGAAGGTGGGATCAGACTCTTCCCAAAAGCACAAAGGGTAGGATGAGAGGCACCAGCTGGAGCAGGGGAAGTTCTGCTTAGTGGTAAGAATAAATATGTCACCACGTGGTGGTGAAACACTGGAACTGGGCTCAGGGAATCTGGAGTTCTCAGTTCCTGGAGATATTTGAAACTCAACTGAAGAAGGTCCTGAAGAACTTGCAGAAGCTGGACCTATTGGAGCATATGGACTGGACTAGAGACCTTCAGAAAACTCTTCTGACCCATAAAGTTTCTGTTAGGATGGTTTTAATTTCCCTGGACACAGGATAGTCAGTGGTTCCTTATCCTAGCTGAGCTGCCTGAGCTCTCCTCACCTCTCTGGTGACCCAGGGGAGATGTCTCTTGACATGCTGAGTTACATTAGAAGTCAGTGAGACACAAAAGCTGCCTTGGAAGGAGTGAGAATGACACAAAAACATTTATTTGAGATGACAAGGAACAGGCTATCGAGGAGGAAGGCTGGGACACTGCTTCCCTGATGGAGCTGCTGCCTGGACAGTGCTCACCCTGCCCCTGCAGCCAGCACATCACTCCCACCAGGCCTGGGAAACACTCCTGATGGGCAGAAATTTGTCCTGTGGGTAAGAAAAGAAGGAAATAACCCAGGTGTGACCTGCACAAGGGCTCAGCAACTGTTGAGGATTGTCAGTAATGCATTTTTGAGCACCGTGAGCTTAACAGCCTGACATCATGTAGGAAGCACTTTAATTCCCAAAGATTTTTTTTTTCCCCTCAGAAAGTAATAAATAGCAACTGTAACTTCTCTGAGAGAAATTTCACTGCAGATCTATGTGATATCTACTGAGAAACTTCCTTCTGTGTTCATCCATTAAGTGTATAACAGGAGGAATGTTACCCACATTTTGCATCCCTCTGCATAAAGAGAAAGACTTTACAGAGCTTTCCACCTGAAATCTCTGCATGGTGTTGCAAGACTTGAATTTTTCAGGGTTTACCACTGAGTAATTTTGCCTTTGTCACACAAATATTCCCGTTGAGTTCCTCAGACCCTAGCAGGGGACTCACCAGACCCAAAACCCCACGAGCACCTTCAAGCCTTAAAATCGACATTATTCAAGTCACTGGAATAGCAACTAAATTCTTCATAACTTGGATCTTTCCAGGAATGCCCAGGAAAAAAAAAAATAAAAGCAGTGAGATTCATCATCTCAGCCCTCAGCTGTGAATTTTCTGCTCAGCTCTGCTGCTGATACTGAGAGAGCAGATGCTTCCTTACTCTGCAGAAACACGGCGTGTGAAACAGTATTTTAACAGCTTTATCTGGTATTTTATATCTCACTGTCAAACACAGCAATGATTCCACTTCTATTTGGGTAAGTAATCTGAAAAGAAGGCAGCAATAATCTCTCAGGAGAGCCAGGCACGGGACTAATTACTCCAGCTAGAGATTTGTAAAGACACATTTTCAGTGCTGGGATTTTATCATTCCACAGGGTAATTAAAAGACAACCCTGTCAAAGGAAGTTTTGCTGCCTTAAATATTCCTTTTCCTCTATGAAGAATAACCCTTTCCAAGCTCACCACTGGGATGGCTTTATTTCCCAGTGATGAGTGAGGGGTACCCGTGGTGCTTGTCTCCCTGCCAGCTCAATGCTGTGCTCGGTGGGCAGAGAAGTGGCTGTTTCTGTGTTACAGAATCCCAGAATGGGTTGGGTTGGAAGGGACCTTAAAGCTTATCTTGTTCCAACCCCCTGCCATGGGCAGGGACACCTTCCACTAGCCCAGGTTGCTCCAAGCCCCGTCCAGCTTGGCACTGAATGTCGAGTGTTGGGAAGGAGGGATGCTTTAGGAGAGAGCCAGGCCCAGGGAGAAGTGGAGAGGTTTAAAGAGACACTTCTCTTGGGCATGTTGGGCAGATTGTCAAAGGCTGTAAGTCACAGTTGTGCATCAGCAGCCAAACAGAGGCAGAATTTCTGCTTGCAATTTGTTTCTTCGGTGAAGCACTTGCTGAAATCAGAACGTGAAAGAGGGGAAATTTAGGTTAGTTAAAGAGAAGAAATCCTTCCCTGTGTGGGCCCTGACACAGGGTGCCCAGAGAAGCTGTGGCTGCCCCATCCCTGGAAGTGTCCAAGGCCAGGTTGGACAGGGCTTGGAGCAACCTGGGCTAGTTGGAATGAGATGATCTTTAAGGTCCCTTCCAACCCAAACCATTCCTGGCTTCTATGATTGCAGAAGGAAACCTGCTTGTTGTGTTGGGTTATGGCTCAGCCACCTCTTGAATGGGGATCCACAGCCTGGGGCCAGGAATGACACCCAGAAAAGGGGTCAGTTTGTGCTGTTGTGGACAGATGTTGCCCTCACCCCTGGGTGGAAACACCCCTCAGGTGGGGTGAGGGAGGTGCTGCTGCTTTGATCCCTGCTCCAAGTTTATACAGCCCTAGGCTGGGCTGGCTCTGTGGAAGCAGAGATGATCAAAGCAGGGCTACAAAACAGAGGGCAAAGGCTGACTGACTGACTGACTGCCAGAGGGGATTTAGACCCAGCTTTGCAAGTCCCATGGAAGGACAAGTTAAACTATTTGGTTATCTAAGGCAGTTCAGAACTCTAATCAAAGAGTAAAACAATACCCACAGCCTCCTCCAAGGCTGATGCTGGGTTTTCCAGAAGCTGTCACTGAGCCATTTATTCTTTTGGATGACTTGATAACGTGGATAATTTGAAAATCCAAGTGTGGTCGTTGCCTGCAGGTCCCCATGGCTCCCCCATGGCAGCAGGGGTGGCTTCTGCTGTGTGACAATGACCTGGGGTGGTCCATGCAGATGGAAGCACAAGGAGCACATCTGGACTGCCTCATCCACAGGATACCAGGTCAGCTGGAGATCTCTGCTTCCCACCTTGGGATGCCAGCTCAGCCTGAGACCTCTGCTTCCTCTGCAGCCCCTTTCTGTACCTTCCTGCTTAGACCTCCCTGTTTTTCTAAGATGGATTTTAAGTCCAGTTGAGGATTTGGAAGGCAAGAAGTTAATTTTTTAAAAAACAAAAGAAAGAAAAAGATTTTGGAGCTGACTTTAGTGTCCTTGGGTAGAAGGGGAAACCACTGGCCATAGTGTGAGAGCAAGGCCCTGCACCTGCACCTTGTCTCCTTGTCAGCTCTTCCTTCTCTCCCCTCCTGCCTTTTGATGCAGGTGGGGATCAGGGATGTGACAGGCCAGTGAGACTGATGTGACATGTGTAATGAGAAAGAATTAGTATAAAATGCAATGTATCACAAAATTAGCACCACCCAACTGCCTGTTCCTTGGCATCCTGCCTGTTCCCATCTTTATCTGGGCATTGCTTAATTGCCTAATGGTTATACTTAATTTATTTATTTTTAACTCGCTGTGAGCATGTAGAAATGTAAATTCAGCATTAGAAGATCACTTAACAAAGGATTCCTTGTAAGAGAGGTTGGCTTCTATTTTTTCCCCAGGATGTGAAGATTTTAGGCTCAACCTGTGCCAAATCCAGCCAGATCCTGGCAGATGGCAGTTAAAGCCCTGTGGCAAGACTGGTGGATTCAGTGCATGGGGGTTTGCATCACCCAACTCGTTGTTTCCCTGCCACCAGCAGCATCCTTTGCTCAGGGTCCTCTCTCCCTTGTGTGGATCATTCCTCAGCTGGAGGGTTCTTGGAGATTCCAAAACCCAGGCATCAGGGAGCTGTTTGGGCTCTGGAGGTGGATGCTGGGACATGAGTTGGTTGAACCTGGAAAAACTGTAAAAAAGGGTCCTAAAGGAAAATGGCAATTTCTCAAGCTGAGGTCAAATCTCATGAAATAACAGTCTCTGACCGTGGAAATGCACTTGGGGAGGGCACAGCAGCCCTTTTTGTGTCTCAGCTGTCTCCAGATTTCCAGTCTGATTTTAGCACCAAAGAAAGTGGAGATTCTCTACATGCCCATGCTCCTGTCAGAGCCTCTGGAGGGAGAGCAAAACAGCAAACTGAGAAGAGAATTTCCCACTTACTCCATCCCAGCCAGGCCACAAGGCCTTGCAGCAAACAACATTAATCTATGCAGCCATTTACTGCCCCAAATCACTATTTAGAAACTTTCTCATACTTGTGTGAAGACAATTCCCTATCATGCCCTTTTTCTGCCAGAGTGCTCTGATCAACAGGAACTCTATGCTGGAAATGGCCTAATTAAGCAAAATTAACATTTTATCATCCAATACTAACATTTAATCCCATATTCACGCAGCCTGCTTTAAATATACTCCCCGCACATCCCTTCCTGTAAGTCTCTCATGCTCTGCCAGCTCCACTCTGGTTCCATCCACAAGGAATTGAGCTCGTACCTGTGACAGGTGCAGAGTGGGTTGAATCTTTTGATCATCACACAAACCACTCATCCTGATGTCCTTTAATCTAAGCAATGCAAAGAAAATCCTGTGCACTCGCTTTCTGCTCCTTCCATCTCCCCGAGTTTAAAACAGGAGGCTCCGCAGCTACAGATCAATGGACCTAAATTGTTTGTCTTTAACTTAGGTGGGTTTAAAGGAAAGCTGCTCAGCCCAGCTGTCTGGAAGTTCACAAGACGGGAAGGGCTCTGTGCTGTTCAGTGATGGGGGAATTTTAGTTGCCTTTGAAACTTGGTTTGGTTTTTACAGCAGTCAAGTAATTAAACAGAAGAGAAAAATCACAGCGCATCACTTACTGCTGCATTCCCCACGTCTTCTCTCTCGTGCTGAGGCTCAGAGTGAAATTCTTTATTTTATCAATTATTAAAAATTTCTACGGTTCGCCAATGTGGTTTGGATTTATATATATTTTTATATAAATATATATATTTTATTATATATATATAAATTTATATATATATTTTATTATATATAAATTTATATATATTTATATACATTTAATATATATTATATTTAATATAAATATATATAATATATAGTGTATATATAATATATTTATATAAATATATATTTTATATAAATATATATAAATATATAATATATATATTATATAAATATATATAAATATATATATTATATATAATATATAAAATATATATAATATATATAATAATAAATATATATAAATATATATAATATATATTTTTTTTTCCTTCTGGGGATTATTCCTGAATAATTTGTGTGGAATTGAGGATATTCCAATATTCACGTGGTGCTGTGTGTGTAACACATGTCCATGTGTTCCTGCCTCCAGCCTGGCTGGCTCTGCTACCCACACAACAAGGGGTGAAGACTGGGAGGGAGGATCCCACTCAGTGTGACAAAACCCAGCTCTGCTTTGGGTGAGGTGTCCATTTGCACTTCTTCTCTCCATTAAGTGACTGGATGTTGTGGGAAAAAAAGAGGAAAGGGGCAGTGGAGGATTTGGGACTGGTCATGGCACTCACATACATTGGTTGTGATTGCTGTGAACCAGAGATGTTTTGCAGGGAAGGGAGGCACTGGTTAAATCCCAACCATAATTTTTTGCTCTTTGATCTTTTCCTTCATCCTCAAGGCCATTGGCACCAAAAAAGCTTGAATGGGACCCCCAAAGAGATTTGTGTCATCAGGTAACTCCACATAATAATCTTATTTCACCTGACCAAATAGGTGTGAGGAGAGTCCAGGAGACCCCACAGACTGCTGAAAATGCAACCTGCTGTTTTATCTTACATTTAACCTAAAAGTTCACTTCAAATATAAACACTCTGCCATGAGTGTGGGGAAAATTTTTTGCTGTGAGCTGCAAAATTCTTTATTTAGAAAAATCAGGTGTCATTCCCTTTAATGCTGCCATCAGGGTGTTACAAGCAAAAAAACCCAAACCCCTCAACTCCAAACACAAAGTGCCCTCCGTGCTATGCAAAATATCACAGAAAGCTTTTTTCCATTACAGTGGTCACAGGCCATTTTGCTCTTCACTGGTGACAGGGGACCATTAGAATACAATCCCTGCTGCCTGCGTATCGTAATGAAAATCATATTTCTTCCTGAACTGGTACATCAATTGTCTTTTTAGTAACCTGGGAAGTGTAGCTGTATGCAAACCAGGGAACGGTCCTTCACTCTTAATCTGTTCTCCTGCAAGATAAGTGATAACTTCTTAATGTAACTTTCCAGTCTGGTAAATAAGAAGTAGCTACAACATGATCCTGTGGTTTAAATAGAATTGTCTTCCTGAGACTGAGGAGCTGCTTTCTATCCTCCCCTGGGCAGGAAAACTGATTTTGATAAAATCAGAGCATTCCTCTCTGTCTTTCTCTTTCTCTCTCTCCTTCTCTGGCACCTGCCTGAAAAATCTGCAGGCAGAGCCATTTGCATTTCTAAAATCATGTGCCGTGGGAACTAGTCCTAAAAAATATATATTGGTGACAAGATGCTGTCCCAGCTCCTTCTGCAGCACTGCAGGGAGGGAGGGATGGAGTGAGGAGAGGGAGGGATGCAGTGAGGAGTTTGGAGGGAGGGATGGAGTGAGGAGTTTGGAGGGAGGGATGCAGTGAGGAGTTTGGAGGGAGGGATGGAGTGAGGAGTTTGGAGGGAGGGATGCAGTGAGGAGTTTGGAGGGAGGGATGGAGTGAGGAGTTTGGAGGGAGGGATGCAGTGAGGAGTTTGGGGCTGACCAGGGAGAGAAGGCAGAGATGGAAGTGGTGATGGTGGGGGATGAAGGTGACAGGAGTGAGGGACCCCCACTGCCATCCCTGCCACCAGGCACCACTGCCACCAGTCCATCCACATCAGGCAGCACTGATTTCTCTACCTGCTGAACTCCATGTGATGCCCTGTAGCCACCAGATCACTCCTGGGGCATCTGGCACATCCCAAAAGGGAGGTGGGCACAGGGACAGGGCTGCAGGGTCCCTGGGAGGGCAGGTGGTGTCTGGGGAAGGTAGAACACCCTGACCCCCTTTGGAGTCTCCCCCCACCAGCCCAAGGGTGCCCAGCTCTTTGCAGGCTCCAGTGCTGCCTTTTACTTGTGTGGTACAAACAATTCAGTCAATAGTAGGGAATTAAGAATCACTGAGTCATTAAGGTTGGAAAACACCTCTGAGATTATCGAGTCCAACCACTAACCCAGCACTGCCAAGCCCACCACTAAACCATGTCTCTAAGCACCACATCTGTGCAGTGTTGGACACTTCCCTGGGCAGCCTGTCCCAAGGAATTTGGATGTGCCCCCAGTCCAATCTCTGCAGCATCTCCTGCAAGGTGGGAGCACCTGCCCAGCTGAAGGGCAAAACCTACTCATGCACAAGCCCCACTTCACACCAAAGCTGAGAAACCAGGAGAGGAAAACTGAATCAAAAACCTGGAAACTTTTTGTGAGCAGCATTGTATCTGTATCTGGAAAGATTTTCCTCCTGGAGATTGGATTTTTGCGTTTCTACTTTTTGCACTGCCCCAAGCATGGTTGTTTTGTTTGTTTTTTTTTTTTTTTTTAGTAGAAGCTAAGATTCCTTTTTGCAAAGACTTGCTTGGCTCCAGGCAACAAGCCCTCGAGAGGTGCCAGCCCCTCCCTGGGGATGTCAGCAGAGGAGTGGTGCCAGTACCATGTGCCCCCCCAGCTGCCCTCTCCACCACTATCAGCTCCCCAAGGGCTCCCATTTCTTAAATCCCCTTTTCAGGCATCCCATTCTACACCCAACCAGGAGATGGGAGGATGAACCCTGGCTCCAGCTTGGTTGAGGAGTACACTGCCCTCTTCCCTTTTCCCTCTCTTCCCTCTCATTCACGTGCACAGGGAACCTTGAGGAACGAATAATTCAATCTGCTGCTGGATTGGCAAGGACTTTAATGAAAACACAATTTATTTAGCATTGCCTGATACAACATCACCAGTGACAAGGCAGGGGACTGAGTAATAACAGGTCTGGAAGGAAAGTGCAGAGCAGAGCGTGCCCCCAGCATAGGACTGTTCCAAAAATGTATGATTTCAGTTTCTGGTTTAATTAGAATTTATTTTAAGTGGATTTGCATCAACTAATGAAACAACTGTCATTGATGAACTGCTGCTGGGCAGGCTTGAGTAGATTTTAATCTCTAAGCAGAAGCTCGTGTGAGGGGAGCCTGAGGAAAGTCTATTAGAGATAGACATCAATTTAAAATTACTCATCTTAGGGGAGTATTGATGCACAGGGGAAACCATCACAGAATAGAGAATTGTCATTAGATAACTGATCCAAACTCAGGGCTCACCTGAAAGGAGATGAAGGTGTAGGCAGCTCACTGTGTTACTGCTGGAAGGGGAGCAGTTCTTATCAGAGCATCACGGCTCGAGAGTTCATGATGTGTGTGGAGTTTTGGGGACTGATGACAAACAGCCATCCCTGGGACAGCTGTGCACCCCCAGGCTCCCCACAACTGGTTTTGAAGGCAGCCCAGGGATGTGGTACCCAAGGGAAGAGTGACAATGCCATCCTGCTGTTGGGGAAACTGAGGCACAGCAAAGCCATGCAAATCCCTTGGGGCTAACCTGTCTGTGCAGGCAGAACCTGGCTTCCTGAGGATTGCCCCTGCAGCCCAACTCCTGGCTTATCCTCCACCCTTCAAGAGCATTATATCCTCAATCCAGGATGTTTAGATACTCCTGTGCTTTGGAAAAGGCCCTGATGTTTATTCATCAGACCTGAAATCAGCAGTGCCCTGGGTGGGTGTTGGCAGTGGCTGATCCAGGGACATTCCCAGATCAGTGCTCAGGAGTGACCTGAGCAACGGGGTGTTAAATCACAGGGACAAGTGTCAAACTCACTGGTGATCACTAAGATGCTGTTTCCCATCACCTCTCACTGAGGTTTGGGATAAAACTGTCCATCAGACCTCTGGAGTCAGTTCTCCAAGGTGGTGAGGGGTCTCCTGGGCTGGTCCTTGCTCCTGTGGGAAGAAGTCAGTGCCAGACCTGGCTCCTAGAGGAAGCTTCCCAGTGGTGGGTACCACAACCAGTCCTGGCCTGGAGGATGGATACATGGGAGACCAATGCCAGCTTCCCTGGAAATCACATGGGGAAGAAAAGCACTGGAGAGTCATCCCTGAAGCACTTCCCAAAGAGAAAAGTGTGGGACAGCCCTTGTCACTGGAATAGACCTGGAGAGAAAAATATGAGGAAATTATTTTAAGGGAAGATAATTATCTCTTTATGGCTATTATAAGGAAATTGTAATTATTAGAAGGACAATAATGCAAACAAGGACTGCTGATCACTCCAGTGCTGTTTCCCATGTCCTTTCACTGCAGGCACCAGGTGATGGAGATGTGGGCTTTATCCCAGGAAAAACCTGGGACTGTTACACAGCAGCTCCTGCTGCAGATCCAGACAGAATCAGGGCAGGAAGGGAAATCATCCAAAGGATGTTTGACACAGTAGAATTTGTTTTTACCTCTTTCCTTTAAAACGCAAAGCAAAGCAAAACAAGTTAGGAAATTGCATGCATGCTTTTGGAATGAGACAGTACCTCAGGGTCATCTGTGTTTATTTCCAACATTTTATCTTATTTCCTCGAGCACTTTCTCAAAACAAGGCTTTTGGGTTTTTCCTTTTCCTTGCATGCCCAGCAGCCCGAGCTCTGGAAGGTGAGTTCAGCTCTGGGCTCTCACAAACAACCCAAAATCACACACAAACACATCCCTCCTTCCCTGCCACTGTCCCTCCCCTCTCCCATTTCCACCACGACTTTTTCTTTCCCCACTTACTGTCCTGGAGGAGAACAAGGACGCAAACACAGCCCGAGTTATTCAGGTGATGACCCCAAAATTTAGATGGCACTGTCTGTTCTTGTGATTAAAACAAGCACTGATGTGGCAATGGCAGCCCAGCTGGGGTCCCAAAGCCATGCTGGGGAGCAGGGCTGGTGTTCCCCTCCCTGCATCCCAGTGCCAGGCTGGGGACCAGGGCTGGCATCCTTCTCCCTGTATCCCACTGACATTCTGGGAGCCAGGACTGTCATCCTGCTCCCTGCATCCCAACACATGCTGGGGAGCAGGGCTGTGATTCTTCTCCCTGAATCCCAACGTTGTCCTGGGGAGCAGGGCTGGCATCCTCCTCCCTGTATCCCAGGGCTGGCATCCTCCTCCCTGTATCCCAGGGCTGGCATCCTCCTCCCTGTATCCCAGGGCTGGCATCCTCCTCCCTGTATCCCAGGGCTGGCATCCTCCCTGTATCCCAGGCTGGCATCCTGCTCCCTGTCTCAGTCTCCAAATCTCATGGAGATACTTTCTCTAAGCCACCACATCAGGAATCACCAGCCCAGCCCACTCCTCCTCCAAACCATGCAGCACATCTTGGGTGAGTTCTGTAGCATCAGAACTTTGGGAAGGTTTATTTTCCAGCTGATTTAGTGCCTGGCCTGGCAGCTGAGGGAGGTCTCTCCTGCCACCCTCCCCAGGAAGACAGTTTGGAGGGGAAAAGAGTTGGGAGTTATTTAATTTTTTTCTTTATTTTTTTTCAGCAGAGAGGGGAAAATTTATGTCATATGTGGATTTTTTCTCTTCTTTATTATTTTTCTGGAATGAAATGGAGTTTTTTGATATATTGAATATATTTAATATTCAAATGCAGCGAATTTGCAGGACGGAGCAGACAGAGACTGCCTCCTGCGATAAGAGACATTATTACTGTTGTGAAGAATTCCTTTAAGATTCCATCTTAATCGTTCTGCTATTGAAATGGAAGAATAAAGTAATAAAATTAGATGTTTTGAAAAGACTTGATTAAAAAAGTAATTATCCTGCCAGCTCCCGGATTCCCACGTCCTGTCAGGTTCCTCCAGCTCAGGCCCTCTCCTCGCTGAGCCCTTCCACAGCATTCCAAGGGGATGGAACCCCTTTGTGCCTGGGCATCTCCAAGGGCACTGCCCCTTCTTCCCTCCATCCTCTGGATGTGCTTTGGGGCTGTTTTGGGATGTGACTCCCCTGCTGGTCCTGTTTGGGCATTCCTTGTGCACAGGGTGGGATTGCTGGGGTGTCCTGTGCAGGGCCTGGAGCTGGACTGGATGATCCTTGTGGATCCCTTCCAACTCAGGATATTCTGTGATTCTGTGATGTGACAATTCCTGCCTCTCCCACCCCAGGCAGCTGCTCCCAGCAGCACCCCAGGGTGTCCCAGCACCGAGACCAGACAGCCCCACGCAGCCCATCCTCCCTTGGCAGCACAGAGCAGGTCTGGATGCCCATGGGAGACCACACACAGGAGCACTGTGCCCACCAGGGCTGCCTGGGGTGCCCCCAGCCCCTCCTGGTGCAGGGCTGCTGCTCGGGGGTGCTGGGGGCTGGCTCTGGGCTGGGCTCATGGCCCTGGAGGGGATGTCACAGCTTCCTCTGGGCAGCCTCAATTCCTGCTTTGTGGCTTCACCAGCCCGTGTGGGCATGCACAGGAACCCTCTGAGGTCTGGGGCACGTGGGCAGCACCTCCAGCATCTCCTCTGGAAGTGCCTCATGCCATCAGGCACCATTTTGGGGTGACAAACTGGGGCTGTGCTACCCCATGCCCCAATCCAGGGTCCCACAGCCTGGCCCTGCACACCAGGACAGACAGGGGATACAGG
The DNA here is from genome assembly GCF_025592945.1 of Manacus candei. Taxonomy (NCBI): domain Eukaryota; kingdom Metazoa; phylum Chordata; class Aves; order Passeriformes; family Pipridae; genus Manacus; species Manacus candei. The sequence continues at coordinate 3,454,243 of NW_026138105.1, read as the reverse complement.
ATGGTGCCCCACACCTGGGACAACCCTCCTGGTGCGTGGGATGGGAGTGGGGTCTGCCCAGCACTGTCCCCAGCAACAACTGGCCGAGCTGGAGGGACAGGATTTCCCTGGGAGGAGAGGAGGGGGGGCTGTCCCCAGAGCTGTGCTGGGCCTCCCAGACCCTCCCAGCTGTAATTGTGGAGCTTGTTCTTTCTGCATTTCTGATGGGGAAACACAGATGGTGACAGCTGAGTGCAAAATGCAGCTATTAAAATCTGCTGCTGATTGTTCCTCATAATGGGCTTGGGGTTTTTTGAAAATCTGCAGAGAATCCACATCCTCATCAGGGATGGAGCAGGTTACAGGAGCCTTGTGCCTTGTGCCTGTCTGTCACTTGCCCATTGCCAGACTTTTTTTGGCCATTATTTATTATTTTCATAGCAGAATAACTGGAGATCCATCTCTTCTGAGGCCAACTGGGAGGTGAGTAAGTTCTGAATAAATTCTGACTGAGGAATTTCTCCAGTTGGAGACATGAGGCCACCCAAGAAGGATGCCTTTCCCAGGAGAAGGGCTACCTGTACTCTGAGGCTGACCTTCAAATGACTGGAGGCCCTGCTAGCCAGGCAGTTGGGTAACATGTAAGGAAGCCATGCAATGAAGAGAAAATTCAGTGACAGAAACTTGCTGTTTGAGAGCTGCAGGTTCTGGGAAACCTGTTGTCTCTTTGGAAAGCCTTGTAGAAAAGGTGGAGCTGTGATCTTGCCTCAGGGGCAGTGTGCAGGGTTGAGCAGGTCAGCCTGGCTGGCTGGGGCACCCGAGGTGTTTGACTGTCCCTGCAGACCAGGGTGTTGTGCACAGCCATCATCCCACTGAGGTCCCCAAATACCTCTGGGAAGAGGAGTGAGATGGGCCTGAAAAAAGAGGGTGAGATCCTCTGCTGGACATCCTGAGTGCAAGGACATTTAGTTTGAAGGATAATTTAGTTTGAAGAGTTTTCCTTGTCTCTGTGCACAAGCTCCCCACTGGGGGTGGATTCCTTTTCATGTGTGAAGCTGCCCTCCTTCAGCTGCAAGGGACTCATCTCCTCCTTAACCCCTTCAGGACAGAAGTGGAAAGGTATTTGGTCACAGAGAGATTTGTGACAGCCAGGAGTGTCCATGAAAGCAGCCCCATGAAGCCAAGCTCCTTCTGCTGGGGAAGAACAGACCTTTGTGTTAATTTTTATCCTTTTCTGCCTGGGGAACTTGGGTGGGTGGGGAAGGGAGGAGGGATAGTGGAATGTGGCTCCTGCTGGGCATGGCAGGATGCTGAAGGCACAAAGGAAATGAGGTACCACCTAACCCAAGCCTGGGAAGCCAGCTCAGAGCTACCTATCCATGATGCCCTTCCATCACCCACCACCTGCAGGTCAGAGGACCTGTGAGACCAACACATCCATGGGGGGACCAGTGAAAACCTCACAAATGGGGAGAAAATCTGCTGCCAAGTGCAGACATCTCCACTCATTCCCAGAGCAGGGAGCATTCCAGGCTCCCCACTGCCAGACTGGGGTGACCCCACACTCTGGACACTCTTCTCTCTCCAGCAGCCCTGCCCAGCACTGGCAGCTGTGCAGCCCCATCCCAGGGCTTTGCTGACCCATCCAGCTCTGCCTGCACCACTCACACTCTGCTCTCTTGCTGGGAAAACCATCATTTTGCTGGAGAAAATTTCCAAGCTGCCAAGATTTCTCCCAAGTTGGAGTGAGAGTGAAGCTCCTGCTGCTCTGGCAGTGACCTTATAATTGAGTGGTGTGGAGGACACTGCTCCCAGCCGGCTCCCTGAGTGCTTGTATTTCAGTTTGGGCCACATCCAGCTCTAGTAAATCCATTAATTACACTTCATACAGTGACATTTACTGACGAATGAAAGATTTCATTAAGTCCTCCTGCTTCCTAAAGCACAGTAAGACCTCGGACAAGCTCCCCTGAGCCCAGGCCCTGATTATTTAAGCACCAGTGTTGTGCCTCTTTGTTACACACACCCCTCACCTGGGGGGAGGATTTAGCCAAGGATCTTTTACCTCCACTGTGCTGCTTGGATTCAGGGGCTGCAGAAGGCAGGACTGGGTTCCTCCTCCCCAGCCTGGCTTTTACGCTGTGCAGGGACACAGGAGGCATCTCACTTCCAGGGAGAGAGAGGAGATGCATTAAACTTTCATGAAAACAAGCCAGTGACAAAGGCAGAACATGAGCTCTTCCCTCAGCAGCAGCTCAGCAGGACCCTCCAGGCACCAGCCCTGCAGCACAGGGCCTGGGCACTGATGCCAGGGAGGGGAGACTCTTACAGGCTCTGGTCTGTGTTCCAGAGGATGTCCACGTGCACCTGGCACCTCCACAGCTTCTGTTGTCCCACCAGTGTGTGACTTTGACCCTCGGAATGTATTGAGACAGTCAGAGGCGAGAGAGCTTGAAAGGATTGGGTCTGATCTCTGGGGCAGGTTTGGGTGTAAACTTCTCAGCACTGCAGAGTTTCACTGGAGGATGTGACCTGCACAGTCAGGGATCAATCAAGGGCAGCTTGGCTCGGTGCAGAGGCCATTTTCCAGGATGGGCTCCTGGTGGGAAGCCTGTTGTTCTCTCCTGTGCTTCACTCCAGAGGCTGTGCTGCCCTTGGCTCTATTCAGCCAATTGAAGACACTTCGGTGGGAGAGGAGAGGGGTGGGATGTGGAGCACAAATACCTGTGAGTGTCATGTCTGAGCAGCCTGTGTTTGAAGCAGCTTCCACAGCAGCTTTGAACAGCCAACTACCCAATCACCTTCAGATGAGAGTAAGTTCCACCTTCAGATCAGAGCAAGTTTCCCCCTTCAGGCATTGCCCAGCAGAGTTTCTGCCCCTGCTCGTGCCAGCCCTGCTCACATCCCATCCCAGGGATCCCACCACACCCATCTTGACCCTGACCCCCCTATCAACTCCTCCAAGCAGAGCTCATCCCACATCTTTTTGGGTTCACTTCTTGCCCTCCCCAGGGGGGCTGCAGGGGCTCTGGTCATCTCCCACACAGGGTGTGAGGACGTGCTACTCGCCTGCATCCTGCAAGTTTGGGAGCTGCCACAGGACACCCAGGACACCCCACACAGGACAACCAGAGACTGTTCCCTGCAAGCAAAAACCAGAAGCCTCAACCCTCAGTAGCTGCTGTATGCAGTGTTATTCCTGGCAGATCACTAGTGCCTAAATGACAGATACATTAGCTGAGTCAATGCTGAGGATGTAAATGTGCAGCTGGCAGAGCTGGTGTTTAAGCAATAAGACATGACAGCAGTTGGGTTCTGAAGTGATTAGTGCCTGTCTCGGGTGTGCAGAGAGGCAGGAGGCTGAAGGTCAAGTGACCTGAAGTGCTGGTGGAGCACAGTAATCACCGTGGTGGGCCCTGGAGAGCCCTGTGCTGTCGGGAGTGTGGCCACAGTGCCTGGACAGAGCTTTCTGAGCACCCTCACCCAGAGGGGACCTTGCCCGTGGCCAGGACTGACCCCGTGGATGTGACTGGAGCTGGTACAGTGTCCTGGGTTCTGTGAGGGCTCAGTTGGGCTGTACAGATGTCTGTGGCACTGCTGTCCCCTCACTGCCTCAGGGGCAGGGAGCCACAGGGTCCGTGTGCTGTGTCTGCTCCATCCTGGCTGCTGCTGCAGGAACGGCTGGAAGGAGGTGGGGCACAAATAGTCCCATGCTGGGGTACACAGAATAATAGAATCACAGAATGTTCTGAGCTGGAAGGGACCCTCAAGGGTCACTGAGTCCAACTCATGCACAGACACCCCAACAACCCCACCCTGTCCCTCAGAGCGTTGTCCAAACCCTCCTGGAGCTCTGGCAGCCTTGGGGCTGTGCCCACTGCCCTGGGGAGCCTGGTCAGTGCCAACCACCCTCTGGGGGAAGAACCTTTTCCTAATATTAGTATTCCTAATACGTCCTAACTGGTCTCCTCTTCTCTTATGGTTAGGAATCCTGGACTAAATCCTGGACTGAACATCCCTGCAGTGATGAGGAAGCAGTGAGCTTCCTCATGGGCTGACCTGCTCCACGAGAGAGCTGTGAGCTCAGCACCAGGGAGCCTCTTGCTGCTGCTGCAGCAGACAGATCATCCCACCCTTGGCTGTAGCCCCTGCAACACTACACTGCTGTTTCACTTTCCCTCTTTCTTCTTTCCCCACTCAGCACACGAGATTTTTCCCACCCACTCGACTTTCTTGATGTCCCCTTTGTGCACCTGAAGGTGGCCCTGAGCCCCAGGTGAGGGGCAGAGCTTGCCTGGACCCCTGCCAGGATAAAGGCAGCAGTGGAGCAGCCATGTCACAGCAGAGCTCAAGGGGCTGCACGTCAGGGGACTGCAGGCTGCTCTTCTGCTGCTGGCTATTTCTCACCTATTACCGACTCTTTTAATGAGGGCAGAGTTGTCTAAGAGTGATTTTAACCCTTCCTTTAAAGAGACTCGAAGTTAATCTAAGCCCAAGAGGCAGGTAGGTGTTCCCCAGGAGCAGGAACTACCCAATTTATTGCAGAGTGCAACGTGTCTGGTGACCTCCCTCTCTCCTGCACTTGTTTTCTCCTGCCATGAGAGAGGCTTAATGGGGTGGCTCAGGGGAGCAGCAGCTCCTGCATGAGATCTGCAGGGATGTCACACAGCAATCCTGGCTCTAAAGGGGAAAGATGCAAGGCCTGGAGAAGCGGGAAATCAATTTAAAGAGAGGATTTCGGGTAGCTGAGGGTTGCCCTCCAGGGTCTTCTTACATCCAGAATGCTCCCACAGCAGGGAGGATTCTCTAAGACAAGGAGACCCAAATGGTGGTATTGGGAAATTCAATGATTCATGGAATCACAGAATGGTTTGGGTTGCAAGAGACCTTAAAGATCATCTCATTCCAACATTCCTGCCGTGGGCAGAGATGCCACCCAGAGCCCCATCCAGCCTGGCCTGGAAAACTTCCAGGGATGGGGCATTGTTGGACACACAGAGCTGCTCTGTGGTATCAGATGGGACTCTGTATTTGTCTGCTGGGTACAAAGGGGGCAGACCCCAGAAAAGATCCAGATAAATTACTGGCACAGTCCTGGGGACAGCTGGGTCCATGCTGATCCCAGTGATGCAGGCAGGAATACAAAGGCTGGTCTGCAGGTTCAACACAGGCAGGGGCTGATTTCCAGAATTGCTGCAGTAGCATCTTCAGGGATGCTGTGATCCCACAGCTGAGGGACAGGCAGGAATAGGGAGGCTTGGTGTGATGGTGAGATGATGGGGCACAGAGGGGAGATCTGGCAGAGGCAGAGCTGAGGATCCAAGACAGGAGGGATGGTCTGCACCTCAGCCATGGCAGAGACAGGGTGATAGCTGGCATGGTCCAAGGAGTCCTGGGGGCATATTTAGGCTGGGAATTGGGGTCAGCTGGCAGATGAGGAAGAGTGTCTTATGCAGGTAGTCTGTTCAGCTTGGTGGATGCAGCTCAGTGCACCTCCAGTGGACACAATTCCCATAGATAAAGGTGGTGAATGAGGCCACTTGTGACCCAGCTGACCAACAGCCTCAGCACGAGGCAGCAGAGCCACAGCAGAACTGCCCTGAGCTTCTACAGCAACAGCAGAGGTCCAGGAGTTAAAACAGGCACCTCATCTTCTTGGCATCAGCTCCAATCCCAACTCCATGGGCATCAGGGAGCCCTGGTGAGGGAGGATAATCACAAAGTGCACTGTTGCTGTGCTACTGGAGTTATGGGAATGACACAGCAGGATGGTGGGAGGGTGGCAGGGAATGTGGCAATGTAAAGAAGAACATCATTAAAACACCAGGTGGAAAGAGGAGCCCCAGGGAATCCCTGTGGGTGGAAAACCTAAGGTCTAATAACAAAACTGTTCTCCAGAATGGCACTATCCTGAGAGCAGTGGTGAGGAAACATTCAGTGGGATGAGCAAAGCTGCAAATTTGGGCCGGGTAGTGATGGTGGGAAACGTCAGCTACCCACACATGGGCCAGATCAGTGCCTCACTGGGCCCAGAGGGAGACATTGTGCTTTTGGACATGACAAAAACTGTGTCCTAGAGGGATCAGCCTTACAGCCCATGAGGAGTGTTGCATGTCTGAGTTAGTCCTGATGCAGAATGTACTGGTGGGGCATCCCCTGTACTTGGTCAGGCTTGGCAGGGCAGTGTGGGCAGCAAGGTGAGTTGCCCCATTATGTGTGTGCTTGTCTTCAAGAGAGAACTACCTAAAAATGAGGCAAGAGGACAACAGAGAGCAAGAAGCTGCAGAACAGCACAAGAATTCAATAAAGCTGGTGGGAGATTGGTTTAAGAATGAGCCAAAGTGCTGCTTTTCCCAGCAGGCTGTTGGAGCTGGCTGTCCCAAGGAGGTGGTGGAGGCAGGTGGTGTCAGCAGGTCAGGAGGGACTGGCACAAACTGATGGTCAGCAAGTGCCTGAGTGGATGAAAGGATGGGGTGATGCCTCCTGGAAGTGTTTAAGGCTGGGTTGGATGGGGGAACACTGTAGTGGAATGTGTCCTTGTCCATGGCAGGGAGGTAGGACTAGATGACTTTCAATGTCCTTCCAACCCAAACCATTCCGTGATTCCATGATTCTCTGATCCCTAATCCAACAGCTGAAAGATGCCCACCAGGACAAGCCTGGATGCTGCAGCCATTAGCTGTTCCTAAGACAGAACAGTCAACTTTTTGTGGCCCCTCACTCTTGTTTCCCACCCTTTTCCTTTGTAGAAAGTATTTAGGATTTTCACCCAACATGGCTTTTTAAAACATGTGCTCAGAACCAATGCTTTTTTTTGGTGCTGATTTTCTCTCTGCAAATAAAAATACCTTCAGCTGAAGCAAATAAGCCTGAGCAGGTTTGTCAAATCCTTCACCTGAAAAAAAAATAAAAAATAAAATTAGCTACCTGCTAGGTTTATGGTAAACAGAGCCAAATAACAGAGGATGAGGATGGCAGCACAGAGTTGCACAAACTGCCTGAAGTGCAGAATTTGCAACCTGATCTGTGCTGTCAAAATCCAAACCAGCGAAGGGAAAGCAAACCCCTCCCCTCCCCTGGACACCCTCCACCAGCACCTACGTCACCAGAGCCTCATTAGCCTCCCAGGCTTCCAAGGTGCTCATTAAACCCTCCGCTGCTCCCGTGGGATGCAGAGGTCCCTCTGCCGGGGGCTGTGGCACGGGGGGCTGTGGGTTCTCCCTGCGCTGATGGGAAGGTCCCCCTGATCCGATTATGGATGTAAACCGGGATTAATCCACTCTCCTATTTATCTAAGGAGGGAAAAAAAAAAAAAATCATTTCCCTCGTGCTACAACTCCTGCCTTGGCAGATTTGTCCTGGTGCTTCATCCCTCCTCTTCCTCCCCGTGTGACAGTGAGAGCTGCAGTGACAGCAGAGCCTCCATCCTTCAGCTCCAGCCTTTGCCTCTGAGCTTCTACAGCCCTGACAGTAAAAAATGGTCTTTTATGTGCTGCACAAGTTCATAACGTTCCAGCCTTGATAGGGATAGAGTGCAAAAGAAATAAAATCAATAAAATATTCAAAGCTTTCGCATTATAAGCTCGAGCAAAACTTTTTACCAAATGTTTACTGTATAATAAATTCTATTAAAAAGCCCGAGCTTGCATGGTGAAGAGGGGTGGAACGTTGTCACTTTAATTGCAATGGCATAAATATTTGATATTCAGTAAATTAGATCTGTAGCTCTGAAAACATTCTTGCAAATGGATTTTTACCTGTAGCACAGTGCCATTAGCAGGAGAAAGTCAACACAGCCCCAGGGCCTGTAATTAACTCAACCCAAGCAGAACTAAACATTTTTGACAGTTTTCCTGGTCTGGAATTAACTGTCATAGCAGAGAATGAAAGGAAGTGCATTGTCACATTATGTTTACGTAAAGTCTGTAAAATGCTGTGTTTTGTATTTTTGTTTTGTTAAGTCTGGGTTTCATGCCCCATTATTTTTTTCATCATTAGAGACAAGCTTAAAAACAACTAATGATGGATTTTATATCCTCAGACTTGTAGTGAAGCCGTCTGAAAAAAAAAAAAAAGGGGGAAGACATTAGTTGGGTAATTCAATTTTTTTTTTTATTTTTTTCTCTGTAATGAGGCATGGTACACTGTGTTCTGGTATAAATCATAGTGCTGTGACATTTGAAGACATTAGAAACTCTGGTTTTCCTATCTGATTCAAGGTTCTCAGATAATAAGCAGTTGTCTAGCCCGTGTCTGTCTATTTTCTTAGGGCTGGGGGAAGGCGTTTGTATGTTTTTTCCTTCTTTTCTTCCCTTTTTCCCCCCCCTGTATTTACAAAAATAACTGTCACTCCACTGAAATGCAAACCCTCGAGGGCAAATCTACTTAATGCTTCCCTGAAAGCTACTTATTGTCCAGTAGCTCAGAGAAAATCTGTACAGCAGTAATTGAAGGGACGTGTTGAGCTTTCTGACATTTTGTCCCAGAAATTATCTTACCTGAAAAAGAAAGGGGTATTTAGCAGGAGAGCTCCAGTGCAATTTGGAGATGTAAGGATGCTCATAAACAAGCTGATTAAGATAGATGGGGTTTGCTCCATCCACAGTAATAACTTGGGCTAATAGCTTACATTAAAAGGGGAAAACCTGTTTGGATGGCAAATATATGTCTGCTGAAAGCAGGGATTGTGTTATAATCTTGTCTCCTTCTTGACATATTGAGAAGACAAGCAAATAAGGAAACAAAAATGTCAAGATTTTTTTTTTTTGCTTCCTAAAGATTGCCAGATAGGGAGAAGAAAAAAATCAAGGCAAAATTAACAGCGCTCTCAGCTCCTGCCCGTGCTGCTCTGCCCTGCTGCTCACCTAAATGGAAAGCTTTTATTTTGAATTTCTGAGTATCTCAGGGAAAGAAGAGAAACCCCTCTTTTCCCAAGATACATCCTGCAAGAAATGACCTCAGCTAGATGCAATTTTTATTTTGCATTCCATTTCAGCATAGAAGTCCCTCCTGCTCTGCTGCACCGGGGCCGGTGGCAGGAGGGGTTTTAATGGTTCCTAATCAGCCTGTTAACTCCAGTCTCCTATTATGGCAGTTCCCACATCTTTATCTGTATCCAGAAACACTTCTCCGACGAGCACACAACATCTTCATTGAGAGAGAGAGGAAAAAAAGCAAGAAAGGCAGGAAGGCAGCCTCTGGAAGAGGGGAATCTGCGCAAACCTCCTTATTCCAGGAGCTTTCTCATCACGGCAGGAAAGGGACCCTAACGCTGGGGGAATAAACAAGCGAGAGCAGGGGAGGGTTTAACTGCTCTTGACAATCAGAGGCTCGGTTTGGAGTCACTTCATTCAGGCTGGGAATTGCAGCAATGAGGAATGTTTATGGGTTTTTTTAGCTGCAGCTCCTCGGGGGTTGGATGTGGCTGGTGCTGAGCCTGCTGCCAGCACTGGTGGGACTGGTGGGACCTGCAGGGGCTCTGCACCTGCCTGAGGGTGCTCAGCCCCTGGCAGGACCAGCCCCTGTGGAAGATGATCCTTGCTTTCTGCTGTTGTGTAGCTTCTTACTGAATTAGGCAAATTACAGTGCGCTGTATCTTTGCTAAATTAATTAGCTCAATTAGGCTGGGAGGGATGGAGAGACGTGTGGGTGTGTGTGGGGGGGTGTGTTTGTGTGTGCTGCTTCTCACTTCCCCTCTTTGATCATTCACCTGCTCCTGGAGGCCCTGAGGTTGATGGGCATCCCCCAAGGGATGACAGGAGGGAGGCACCTGGGACTTCCCCCAGTCCAGAGTGTTGCTGGGAGCACTGGGAACCTTCAAGTCCAACCTTCAGGCCTCCTGGCCACTGAGCACCTTCCTGCTCACACCTCAGCTTTGGGCTGGGGGTGGGATTTTTGGCATCAGGGAAATTTGCCACCTGCCCATGGGATCCTGCGCCTTGGATGCTGTTGGAATCTCGGCACCAGGCATTGCTGTGCCAGCACACAGAGAAGAATCCAAGGCTGGAGGGAGCGTGTCCCTGTCCTCTGGGTACATGATACCCTCCTACCCCTCAAACTTACCTGCCTCTGTCTTCCCATTGGCTGTGGGTTTGTCGTGGGAAAGTGGGATCTCAGAGCACATCAACCCCCAAATGTCAGAAACATCACAGCCACTTCTGAAGCTTTTCTGCTGCCTCCTGCTCACAGTGTTACAGGTCAGGCAGGTGTAACTCCAGCCTAAGAGGTGTTGAGATTTCCTTTTTGGGTTCAGATCATGCCTCCTGCAAGCCCTCTGCCTCCCATTACCAGCAGAAAAGCTTGAAACCCTGTGAGTGAACGAGGAGCCTTGGGAATGCTGAGTGTGGACATTCAGATCCCACAGCCCCCATGGATGGTCACATCTTGCTTTCAACAGCAGGGAGGTGTTCAGGACCCCCTCCTCAAGCCCCATGTCAGAGCAGCACCGCTGTCTCCACTCCTCCACCCAATACCCCCCTGGGAAGCTGCAACATCCAAAGCTCTTTTCTTGTATTTGTGTGTGATAAAAGATTCAGCACAGGGAGAAGAAACCAAGTTCTGATTTATTAGCAGCAGCTAAATGCTAAAAGACAGCACAAGGTCTATCAATACTGCTTAGCAGTAAAACCTGGTGTAATCCCCTGCATGGCAAAATAATCAGGACTGTCACTTTTCATAGGATTCATCAGAAACAATAAGACATTTCACAAACAATCCTCGCCCGGCATTAACGATCAGATGTAAAGAGACCTGAGTGCAATTACTAAAGAAAACAATTATATGTCAGCAAATATATTCATCTTCATTCGATTTAAGCACCCACCTTCCGTGGCTATAAAAGGGATTGGAATGTTAACTCAATTTGTGGGGCAGCAAATTGAAGCAGCACGAGTGTGATTCCAGCAGGGTGGTGCGAAGGGAGGTGAGGGGTAGAGCAGGCACACGGATGGGAGGAAGCTCCAGGACTGGACTTCCCCATCCCAGCTCTGCATGGGAATCCTTCCAAAGACCTGGGCACTTCCCTCATGCCAGGAGCACACTGAGAGCCTGAGTCCAGGGCTGTCTGCAGCCTCTCTGTTTTCAGCTGTTTCATTCTTCTACCTCCCCTAAATCACCACTTTCCTCTGAAAGAGAACACGGCTTGACAAAAAACTAATATAAATGGGAAACTGGTTTTAGATCGAAAATAATCTCCGTGAAAAATTTTCTCTTCATGCAAAGGATAGGATTTTTTTTTTCCTGTAAGCAAGGATAAGTATGTTTACTTGTGTTTGAAGAGAGCAACTCTTTCTGAGGCTCTTTTATCCTGGCCACAGCATGGACACTGAGTTACATGGAATAACCAGGGGCTGTCTGGTCTCCTCTGTGGACACCAGTGCCTGGACTCCAATCAATACATGATGACAGACTGGGAGAGTTTGGGCTCTTCAGCCTGGAGAAGAGAAGGCTCCAGGGAGATCTTAGAGCCCCTTCCAGTGCCTAAAGGGGCTCCAAGGGAGCTGAAGAGGGACTTTGGACAAGGGCTGGTAGTAACAAGCCCAAAGGGAATGGGTTTAAGCTGAAAGAGGGTAAATTTAGGTTAGATATTAGGAAGAAATCCTTCCCTGTGAGGGTGGGGAGGCCCTGGCACAGGTTGCCCAGAGAAGCTGTGGCTGCCCCTGGATCCCTGGAAGTGTCCAAGGCCAGGTTGGACGGGGCTTGGAGCAACCTGGGCTAGTGGAAGGTGTCCCTGCCCATGGCAGGAGGGGGAATGAGATGATCTTTCATGTCCCTTCCAACCCAAACAATTCTGTGATTCTATGATTCTATGTGTATTTTGGGGCATTCTCCAAATCTTGAGTTTCTGCTATCCCTTCAACATGCCAGCTGTTGTTTCTCATTCCAGATGGTATCACCACACACCACAGCCCTGTGCCTCTTCCTCTCCATGACCTGCTGGGCAAACCACCCCTTCCTGACTTAGCTGGGTGGGCAGAGGACATTTCCCACCAGGCTCTTATTCTTAGGAAGAGAGGAGAAATGGTGGCAGCTTGTCTACCTGTTTTAATTATGAGCTCAATCACCTGTGATCAAGTCAAAGGGAAAAGCAAAGTAATACCAGAAGGGGAGAAAAGGCTTTTTGTTTTTTTTTTTTGGTGGGACTATCACACTGAGTCAGTTGGATTTTTTTTGCCAGTGCTGCATACTTACCCTGTCCTAGTGATTACTCTACCCTACCCTGGCACAATGCTGATTTTTTCCAAAGCCCTGCAATCAACTGCACGTTAATACATTTTCCTGCTGCCTCTGCCTGTTCCCTGCCCCATCCCCCCGACGTGTGCCAGCACAATACTACCTTCCTGAATGCAGAGAGAAATGAAGGGAGAGACTCACAGAACATGTGAATCACAAGGAAGTGGTTTCCCTAGTGACAGTAACCACATGAAAGCTCTCACCATTTACTCTCACGGGACCTTTTAGCACTTTGGATTGCGGGGAGAGCAAGAAAGCCGGTAAAAAATCCTGTGGTTGGGGAAGGAACAAGCGAACACTGAAATGCTAAATGGTGTTGGCAACCCATGAGAAAGCCACCGGCAGCTCCTGGGGATTTTCATGAGGTTTGCCCACACCATGTTGCATCACACAGTGGCTCTCAGGCCCCCTGTCCAAGGCAATGTGCCAGGGACCTCGGGAACCCACAGCACAGCTTGCTCAGAGCCTGCCAGGGGCACAGGGAGCACCCCAACATGCCCTTCATGTCCTGTCACCTCCCCGTGCTGCTGTGTCCCCTTTGCAGCACCATACGGGGAGGGGATGGTGAGTAGGGCACTGGTGGCACTGGCACAACACTTTGGGACACTGTCTGGGTTTCCATGTGCTGGTATGGAAGTTTCAGTGTGCTTGGAAAGAGTACAGGAGTAGACAGGGAGACAGATGGAAAGGGCGAGCAGTTATCAGTGTCTTTGGCTCGCGCTCAAGAGCTTTTTCTCCTCTCCTCTCAAGTGTCTTTAATTTTTTGGAACATCTCTGAAAGCAAGTGAGGAGCAACACCCAGAGCAGCCATGCTGGGACCCCAGAGAAGTGGTGCCCACATGAGAAACCAAGAAGAAAGCATCCTTTGCTCCAGCAGGACTGTCTTCCTCTTCTGTGTTGTCACCCTGGGCACATTAGCTTAATAACGAGCTTTTTAGCAGATTTCAGTGAACAAGAAGCAATTTATTTGTCGTCATGGAGACAAAGAAGACCTTCTGGAAAAGAGCACTGAATGAAGAGAAGAAGGTTTATTGTGCAGAGCAATGAGGCATTCACTTGGAACATTAGCATCACACAAAGCAGGCCATACAAGAGGTCTTGCTAACTTCTGGATGCATGGTTGGATGAGTTTTGGGTCCTTGCTTTCCCTGGAAAGGCCAAGAGGAGACTGGCACTTGGTGTTTTATGCACGATATTTGATGTCCAACCCTGTTCCTAGATGACTCTAGGGGAAAGACAAAGGTTCCTTGTTGGTAGATGGCTGAACCTCACTGGTTGCATTTCTGGTGGATATTTCCAGGGACTGAATTCTGAAATTCAACTGCCAGCTGAACAAACCCCAAATAAGCCAAGAGCATGCATCTCAAAGTGTACTTTGTTCATTTATTTTGACAACTCTAGTGTTTCTTTAATTATTTATAACACTTCTTACTGTACTGAAGTAGATTTTTGTAAAAATAATGAAGCCTTAGTAGTATAGCATCTATGATCAGATCTGCAGGGGAAGGGGGGTTAGGCAGTCACTCTCTGACGTGAGAGGAAAGTTAAATGTAGGTTGGAAGCAAAGTCTTCCCTAAGAAAAGTTTTCAAGTGCCAAAGGAGAGAAGGACAGACCGGTGAGACCCAGCCTTGCAGTGGTTAAAGGGAGACTTCTGGGGTGAGGGTGAATTCCAGAAGAGCAGCTTCCTTCAGGAAACGTGGATTCAGTGGAATTTTGCCCATTGTGTATTTGTCTTTGGAATGTTATCAGTGGGGAATTGAGGTTTGGAATGCTATCCATGAGGAACTGAGGTGGAGAACGAAGCTGTAGGAAGCAAAAGGGTGAGGCACTTCAGTGAGGGGTACACACCACTGCAGGAGGGTGAGAGGGTTTTGCTTGAAGCATCATCCATCACGAATTCCAGGGCACTGGTAAGAAACACCTTGGCATGCTGGATGTTGCAAAACAGGCTGAATTCCCTCCTCACTCAGGGTGCAATAGAAAGTTGCAATCTCAGGATTTCCAGCAGAAAGGAAACCCCTGTCCCCAGCCCCTTCCAGTGGACAGGCAGAGGCTGTGTCTGTCCCATGCCTGGCAGAGGGTTCACAGGTGAGCACCTCAAAGTGTGCAGCCTCCACACCTTGCAGATGTTGGGAAGAGAGTCTTTGCCAATTGGAAACTTGTCCTTTTTGCTGAAACTCCTGGATGTGCTGCCCTCCAAAGGAGACAGAAGCACCGTGGCTCTGTTTTCCTTGGAGCACATCCCACTGCAGGCATCTGGACCCACTGTGGGTGCCCCGAAGAGGAGGTGAAAGAGGGAAGCTCCCAAAAGAGCTGGAGCATCTCCCCAGGGTGGAGCAGATTTCTGGTAGAAATCTGGCCCCAAAGCAGGGCAGGAAAATATGGGCAATGCCTGCTTTGGGTGAGGGGCCACTGAGTACCCAAACCTCCCTGCCAACCTCTCCTTCCACGTGTGAGAAGCTTTTCTTATTGAAAAGAAAAGCTCATTCCAACAGGCAAATGCTGGAAGAATGCAGAACCACGAAGAGTTTATATATTTAACTCACCCAAGGAATATAATTATTCTTTTTAATCAAGTCTATTCAAACCATTTATTACTTTATTCTTCCATTTCAATAGCAGAATGATTAAGATGGAATCTTAAAGGAATTCTTCACAACAATAATAATGTCTCTTATCGCAAGAGGCAGTCTCTGCTCTGTCCTGCAAATTCACTGCATTAAAATATTAAATATATTCAATATATCAAACCCCTCCATTTCACTCCTGTAAAACAATTCAGAGGATATGAGGAAGAGCCAGAAAGGGGCCCATTACAGTCTGCAAACACATTCAAAAATAGGGAAAAGGGGAAAACTCCAGCATGCACAATGAGCTGCAAATGGAGCTCCTGCTCCAGAAGTCCAGAGCAGGCCTGGGGGAGAAGGACATTATCATTTTGAAGACCCATTTATTTCAGCACATGCTGTACATTACAGAGGAGCTAGACTTCTTTTACCTCAATTTGTTGTCGTCTTGTTTTTCAATGCATACATTGGTAAGAACAAAACTTCATCTGCAGCCTATGCAGGACACTCTTTTCAAGCTTTTCAGAGCATATAACAGAATAATAAAAAGGTAGAAAGTAGTGGGCTATGAATAAAATCTGTATCATCTTCAACTCGGGGGATACAGCAGCACAGTCACGGATGCTGCAGTGCAAGGCTGGGCAAGGGCTGAGAGGTGACACAGGCAGGCCTGGCATTTGGGCATCCCAACCCTTTTTGGGGTGGCTCTCAGGACACATGCCATGCTTCCATTACATTTTTAGGTTCTTAACATGCTAAGCTTGGAAGATCCAGGTCTCCTGGATGAGGTGAAGGCATGGCAGTTGTATTTTCTAGGCTAGTTTTTCCTTCTCCTTTTGACTACTCTGTGGAAAGATTTTGGATGGGCTGGGATGTATCCTACCTAATTCTGGAAGAGGTCTATCAGCTTCAGTTACCAAGACTGCATATCAGATTACTTCATGTATGGTTGATAAAGGCCTGAGTATTACTGAGCAAACAATAGATAATACAGGAATGATCAGGGATTTCTAAGTCTCCAAATTTTATTTATTAAACAGCTCCTGGGACCAGCCTCCATCCATGACTCAATGGCCTGACAAAGAGGTTTCAAAGCTGCAGCATGTTGCAGGACCTGAAGGTGTTTTGCTTCATCTGTGATATGATGGGGGTCCCAAAGAGACAGAGGCCATGGGAGGTGATCCATGGAGTGGGAAAGACCAGCTAGGGTCCCGCCCTGATGCCCTGGAGCACCACTGGACTCACAGACACACAGTTCTTTTTGGTTTACAGGGAAGTGCAGCACTCTGGGGATCTCACCCAGAGTTTTCACATGGATCTTGATGGCCTTCTGGATCTGGCCTCTGTGATCCCAGAATGGGATAATGTCTAATATCTCCTATGTCTTTTTTCCCAAAGGTTCCCAAAGCATTTTTAAGCCTTCATTGGCTGCTGTACCAAAGGTCACCAAAATCCCTGCTCCAGAGTGGTCCAAAGGCTGCAGAAGTTTCAGCTGGTTGGATTTCTGGTGGCTTTCACAAGGAAGGGCATGGAGGAGGCTCAGTGTGGGTCCTGGAGCTGGGCTGAGCCAGGACACAAGGCTTCCCTTGGCAGAATCCACCATCAGCACAAAGAGCCCAAAGTTCAGGTTGGCAGCTCCATCCCTGCCCAGGCTGGTATCTGAGTGTGAAAAATCACAGGTCTAAGCCCTTTACCATCATGTGGGTGTGTCTGAGCACCTCCTGACAAGTGCTGATCCACCTCATCTCCCCCTAATGCATGGGCAGAGAGAGACCCTCAGAGCTCAGTCACTGCAGCATCTCCTGGACATTCTCACCAATGACCCAGAGAAGGAGATGTTATGATTTGAGCATTTATACCTAAATATTTGCCCTACATTTATTTACTTTTATTGGGAAGGAAGATGAAGAGATTGGACTGCCCACGCAGAGAAACCTCTGGGGAGCAGTAGGTAGAGCCCTGGGTGGGGCTGGGGGCTGTGATGACCCCAGGTGGGGTGTGCATCTCAGCTTTGGGCAAAAACTGCTTGCAAGCTTGAAGAGCCCCCATTAAAACCTTCTCTGGGCAACCCCAGCCACCCACATTTCCTTGGGATGAGTGGTACATTCAGAGCAGGGTTCCCTGAGTGAGGGGATGATTGCTGAGGTCCCTTGAACCAGAACGACCCTCTGTGGTTCAGGTAACATGAACAATATCAACCCAAAGCTGACACAGCTGCTCTAATCCACCCAGACTTTGTGTGGGCAATGCACTGTCCACAGCCTGGGATGCAGGAGCAGCACCTCCAGCAACCCTCAGCCCCTCGGAGCACCCACGAATAAATCAGTCAGGGTCAGGTTAACAGGCAAACTGTGAGACCATGTGTTCCACCTGGGTGAGCAGGACTTGGAGTGAAATGAGAAATCAAACATTTCTTGAGCAGTGTCTGCCAGGCTGCTTCCCTTCCCGTGGTCATTATCAGTATTGATTTTGTACGTAGCATTCAAGGTTAACCAAACTGTCTCCCCTGTTCAGCCTTGCTGGGCTGGGTGTGAAGGAGGCAGGTCTGGAGCAGACCATGGGCTGGAGGTGTATTCAGGTGTTCAACAAACCCCATCTGCTCAGGAGATCTCCCTTCAGTCCTTCTTGTCCCCTCTCTGTTGGCAAAATCTTGACCCTGAAAGTCAGAGCCCATCCTCCCTCTGCAACTTTTGACTCCAAAATCCTGCCCTCTGCTCCAGCCGTGCCTTTGGAGAAGTTTGACTCCACGTCAGAAAGGCTCTGACTGAGGCTCTTCATGTCTTTTATCTTTATTCCTTCCCTCCCATGCAGAGCTGGGACCTGCTCTCCTGAGAGGCTCCAAGACAGGGATACGTCCCCACCACAGGAACTCCATCAAGGCAAGCACCCAAAATGCCCCAAAGCACCATGAGGTGCTGAAATCTGCAGCTCCCCTGAAATCAGTCTCTCCCTCCCAAAAGTATATTCTGCTTTTTCTGTCAGAAAACCTTCCTGAACCACCAGCCCCTTGATAATTTTCCTGTATCCTTGGAGTTATCCCCATAGCAGGGCAAGAACTTCACCCTCCAGCCAGAACTGTCTGTCCACCCCTGGAATAAAGGGTACAGTGGTTTCATTTGATTTTTAGATTATGATAATAAATAGAGATGTGATAGATAGGAAAAAATGTGGGGAAAAAAATAAAAGTACCAAGGAAAAGAGAAATGCACCAGGATAGGGATAGCAGCAGTTCTGCAAGGAAAGAAGCTGGATGGAGCAGGATTGGGAAAGAAGAAGGACCAAACCCTGCTCCTCACTGCAGGAGAAATCTGGGCCACAGTCCCCAGTGATGTATGGGAGTGCCATCAGCCCCTTTGTTCTGCACTCACGTCTGGGGATACTTTTCCAGCAAGTTTTGTCCCAGAATGGGAGAAATTAAATGCAAATTTTTGTTCTTCCCCTTAGGAAAACAGCAGGGATATGTCTGAGTAGGAGGGAGCTCTGAGAGGTACGTGAGGAGGAGCAGGGTCTCACTTTGAATGGAGCTTCTCTCAGGTGGGAGAGGCAGAACATTCAATGAAGAATTGAATCAGGCTGTAGGAAGGGGTGAAACCTTTCATCCTGCTGGCCTCAGTGGGAGCTCTAGGTGTTGGCCACTTCTGAAAACAGGAAGAAATGGTGCCAAAGTGCCTTCCAGGAGCCCAAATCCAGCTTGAAGTTTTCCCTGGTGAAAAGTTCAGGCTCAGCTCCACAGCCAGTCTCCTTTGGCATTGTTTTCCCAGTGGGGAAGAAGCCTTTTGGGCTTTTGGCTCATCTGGGAGCTGAAGGACATTGGCTTCTTCCAGCTGATGGTCCATGGGACCGATGGAAATTGCAGAAATGAGCCACAGGGCTGGGATGGAGCAAATTCCTTTTACCTTCATGCACCACAAGAGTTCAAAATGAGCCTTCTAGCAGGGGAAACCTGGGCATCTTCACACCCTTCCATGCACTGCCCCTTTCACCAGCCAATTTGCAGACCCTAAAAGCAGTCAGGAATCCAGATACATCCCAAATGCTTTCCCATCTCTACACAAAATGCTCTATGATTATTAATGATCATAATGATAATTCAACCTATTCCTCTGCTGTGAAAAAAAAAAAACAAAAAAAACAAACAGAACTCTCAGACCTGGATATAGTTATGAAATTTTCTTTTGGCCTCCGTAAACCATTTCCAAGTAATTATACAGAGAGTAGGGTTGAAAAAGAGCTGCGTGCAATTGTCATAAAATGTAATTAATTTGGAGTAATTCACAATGGAGAAAAAGTGCTGCAGAGAGTAAATTGGACAGGAGACTTGTGTGCTGGGGAGATGAGGTTTTGAAAGGCTGCTGACTAATACAGCACTGACCTGAAAGCAAATCCTTACATTCATGCTGGACCGGCTGTTTCCATGACAACAGTTGTTATTAGTAACTGAAAATGTATTGCTCTTACGAGTGGCAGCATATTTTTTTTTCAGTTGAATTCAAGAGCAGCTGGGTACTTTACTCATGAAGATAAAGTGCTCAGATTGCTACAACACTAATGTTATGTGCTGCACCTCTCATAACACCAACCTTATACTTACACATGATACAAAGAGATGTGTGGATTGCTTTAGGGAACAAACCTCAGAAGGCACAGCGTAAATGGCAACTTGTATCAAAGAAATCAAAGGAAAATAACCACGGTCATCACTGCGCTTTAAATTAACTCTTTAGTGAAATTCCCTGGGGATCCAGGCTGACTGGAGCGTTCAAGTAACAGGTAAATCCTGTTAGGAGCTCAGCGAGCCAGCCTGACATCCTGAGATGTAATGCCAGCCTCCCAAGGGGCACTGAGAACATCTCAGCCTTTAAATTAAGCTACTTCTCATGCACTACCCCTTCTTGTTCCTGTCCTGAGAGCAGCAGTTTGAGTGAGCAAACTTGGGAGAGATGGATTCTCACCTGGTTCAGACTCGTGCAATGCCACAGACTGGAATAGCATCCCTCTGACTTTTCCTGATGAGGACCTTCTTAAAACTGAGAGAGTAGGTTTAGATTGGATATTAGGAGGAAATTCTTCCCTGGGAGGGTGGGGAGGCCCTGGCACAGGCTGCCCAGAGAAGCTGTGGCTGCCCCATCCCTGGAAGTGTCCAAGGCCAGGTTGGACAGGGCTTGGAGCAACCTGGGCTGGTGGAAGGTGTCCCTGCCCATGGCAGGGGGTGGGATGGGATGATCTTTCATGTCCCTGGTTGTACCAGTTCATCTTGGCCTCTCTCCAGCTCCCCATCCCTCAACAGTAACCAAAATGCTGTGGGCAGACTAAACCAACACAAGCTCTGTCAAATTTGACTGTGGCTGTTTTGCTGATGTGTCTTTCAAATGTCCCCTTCTGTCCCCTGTGCAGGGAGTGTAAATCTCTTTACACCAAGAGAGGAGCACAGCCCAGGAAAGCACCAGTTGTCAAAGTTGCTCGTGTAGGCAAAATGCTGCACATTATATTGTATGAATGAGCCTGTGAATAGCAATAACATATTCAGGAAGCAAATAAGTTACAATCCATAATCAAAAAATGTTGCAAATTACATCCTTAATAGATTACATTTATAATCTACTTGAAAGAGATCTTTAGGCACTTAATTGACACATTCCAAGATAGCTATAACATATTGGCTAGTTAGATACCAATTGACATACTTATTAAATATCAATTAGTGCATTCCATAATTTGGTACCTAATTAGCTTGCTATAGCTATTCTATCAAATGCCAATTAAATGCTTGAAATTTCTTACAAGTTGGCTGTACTAAGATAATAATTAAGAATGCATTGCTTAAGTCATTTTTAGTTAATTACATGGCAAACTAATTTTGGCTACACACATTAGACCTTTCAATAAATCCCGCTTTATCAATCAATTGGTATCTAATGAACTCATTATTCTTTTGCTACATCTGAATGAAACACTGCATTGCCATTCTCCTGGTGGTGATATTTAGATGTATCTCAGCCTGGATGTGGAGCTCCAAGTGCCTCCTGCTTGAAGGTCTCTTATAGGGATGTGACACCTCATGTTCCCAGGCTGGTGAGCAGTCCCTGTCTTCCCCTCCATGGAGGCAGGAGCTCTGTGGTGTTCCCTATTTTCCAGTTCATGGAGGCAGGAGCTCTGTGGTGTTCCCTGTCCTCCCCTCCACGGAGGCAGGAGCTCTGTGGTGTTCCCTGTTTTCCAATTCATGGAGGCAGGAGCTCTGTGGTGTTCCCTATTTTCCAGTTCATGGAGGCAGGAGCTCTGTGGTGTTCCCTGTTTTCCAATTCATGGAGGCAGGAGCTCTGTGGTGTTCCCTGTCCTCCCCTTCATGGAGGCAGGAGCTCTGTGGTGTTCCCTGTTTTCCAGTTCATGGAGGCAGGAGCTCTGTGGTGTTTTGGGAGGGGTGGGTGTGCAGGAGTCACCCTGGCCCCTACTCTGCAGTGTCACCACAGCGTGGAGGGCTCAGCACAGACCCACCTTCTGACAGTTGCACACAGGGTGCTGTCTGAGGAAGGACTGAGAGGCAGGAGCCTGTGGTAGGAGGAAAGAGCCAGTTTTCAGTTGTCTGAGGCCGCTCTGAGGTGTGGGAAGTGAGAGGATGGAGAAGGATGAGGCTCAGGCAAGTGAAAGAATAACGTAACGTGAACTCGTGCTGATGCAACACAGGAACGTGTCTCCCTGAGCTCTTTATCTCCCCTACAGCAGCAGAGCACCACTCAAAGTATAAAAATAGCCTCTTGTATCGATGTCTTCTCTCTCTTTTCCCCAGCAGTTATGAGTCAGCTCCCTGATTAGGCTGTTGCTGTATGTGGAACATCTTTTATGTCGGAGGAATTTATTGCACTGAGGTGGGCAAATTTTATGTGGATGAAATTTCCTTCTGGATGCACCATTCCCTGTTGGAACAAGATGGTCTTTAAGGTCCTTTCCCACCTAAACCATTCTAGGGTTAGAATGGTTGTGCAGGTGGGTGGCTTCAGCTTGTCTGAGAACATCCACAGAAGACACAGCCCATGAACTCTGCTCTGAACCCTCTCCTTGTCTCTCATTTTGACTGTAAATTAATGAACTTCTAGTGCCCAGCACTTTGCCCAGCTGTTCTAGTCTTCTTCTTAATTGCTTGTAATAAACACAGTGAAAGACATGCCAAAAATACCCATATTTCCCCTTTCCCTGTTTTTGCTCACATGTATGTTTGACATGTACATGTATGTTTGATGTGTACATGTATGTTTGATATGCACATGTATGTTTGATGTGCACATGTAGGTTTGATGTGCACATGCTCAATTTAGCAAAGTGATTCCAACGAAGTGGTGAGGGATTTTTTAAAAGGGTCTGGGCTGCCTGAATTTCCTTTGGGTGCTGGGAGTGTTGCATCCTGCTGCAGAACATGTCCCAGGATGCTGGAGGAGGTGACCTGGGGCACAAGGGAGGGACATGCACAAGCTCAGAAGGACTGGAATGAGCCTTTCTCAGCACTTTCTCATCTTCTTTTCTCCACACCAGAGCCCCATCCAAGGAGTGTGTCTGTGGAGTGACAGGACTCTTGTCCCTCCATCCCTGTGCAGAATTGAGGGGCTGTGTGCTCATGCACCAGGGTAGGGAAGAGCAATTCCCTCTGTGGGCCTTAACAACTACATTTTTAACGTCAAACAAAGCCAGGAGCTTGAAAAAATGCTTTTGTGGTGACAGAGTGAAAGGGCTGCACAATTTTTTCTTCGTTTTGACATAATGAAAAAAGGCTTTTGACAAAATCCATTCTGCCCTTTGAATGAAGTTATTTGTTTGACTAAATGCACTGACTCCATCCAAATTATTTATTAGACTGGCTTGACATTGCAGGCAACCTGGATTCCTGCGGGGCTGTGGGTAAGAGGTGGGTTCTGGATTAATCTCATCAACTGATAACAAGGCAAACCCAGCAAAGAGCTGCTTTTTACTTAAATAAAAGAAGGGGGGTGGAAATCCAACCACTGTACATCTTGCAGGCTCGGTCTGGGACACTCAGGTTGGACTATTTCCTTCCCACAAGTCCATGACACTGTCATTAAAGTTCATCCCTGGGATCTTGCATTACTGGTTGTCACCATCAGTTTTGCAGAGTTTTCACTAGATCAGGACTCAGGGGGGAAAAAATAACGTGCTGGAAGAAGGATTTGAGCTCTTCTTCCTGTGGGCTTAGAAGAAAAGAAGGGGAAAGAAATCTCTGCTGAAGACAAAGGAAAAGTAGAAATGGGAAATAAATAATTTGAGATCACACAGTGGAGCAGAAAGGGAAATAAGAAAATTGAGAGAAAAGGGCTGTATAAAAAAAAAGAACACAACTAGCCATGTCTTCTATAGAAGACTTGATTACTCACTATTCATGCCTGCATTTCCTCTTTCCCCATGAAGCCACCTCCTTCTCTCCCCCCTCCCTCAGATGATGGTACTTTACTCCACAGGTCTGTGAGGGTGGTTGGACATGTTTAAATTGAACATGACTTTTAACTGCCCAACGTCTTCTGGTAGAAGGGACACCTGAGACTCTAAAAGCTGTGATTTCTTCTGGAACTGTGATGATAACATATCATTCACACAGGCACGATACCTGTCCAACCACAGTGCTGATGACATGTTTTTATTTGAAATTGTACCCATACCTGCCCAACTTGGGACAGGGTTGAAGAGGAAATTCAAATATTTTATGGAAGATATTCTTCCCTGTGAGGGTGGTGAGGCACAGGTTGCCCAGAGATGCTGTGGCTGCCCCACCTCTGGAAGCATTAAAGGCCAGGTTGGACAGGGTTGGAGCAACCTGGGATAGTGGAAGGTGTCCCTGCCCATGGCAAGGGGTGGAACTGGATGAGCTTTAATGTCCCTTCCAACCCAAACCATTCACAATTTTATGATTCTCAGTCATGATGATGCAGGAACAAGCTGTTCCTCCACTGCCACCGAGTGCTCCACCAGCAGACCCCAGCTCTGGAGGATCCGTGTGCAGTTCAAGTCTTGCCAGCCATTGCAGCAGCCAAATCCAAGTCAGCTGTCTGCCTTTTCTTGGGCAAGACCTTTTCTGGCAGTCTACATGAGCAGAGCAGGCTGGGTAGAGTGACCATTCATCTAGGTCAATTTTAGGTCAATTTTAGGTCAATTTTAGGTCAATTTTCTGTTTAATGCGACTTTTCCACCAACAGAGTGTGAATTTTTACCCCAATTTATTTGTATCCCTCACTGCCTCGACTTGAGCTCAGTCACCTTCAGTGGAAACTATTGACATCTGAGATGCTGACTCTGAGGTTACCGAAACTAAACTCACACAACTTGCATGGAGTCAAACAGCCCTTTCCCTCCTCACTCTTCCTCCCTGCTTGGTGCTCTTGTGTTGCTTCTCAGCTGGGGTTTCACACCCCCGTGTCAGCGGCTCCTGTGCCCCTCTCTGGTGGTGGTGGGTGGCCAGGGCGGGCTGGCATGGGGCTTCTTCACTCACAGTTGACCTTGGAGTTGCTTTGTCTCAAAATCAAGGATTGCGTGTCACAGGGAGCGGGACCTTCCGCTGACGTGGGGGGGGGGAAAATATGAAACCAGAGTTTTGGGGCTCTGCGGTGGCGGGAATGGGACGGCGAAAAACCCGCCCGCGCCGACAGCCGGTGTGACGTTGACTAAACCCGAGAGCAAAAGGAGGCAGAAAATCTGTGGAAATTACCAGGCGGAGGGAAACCACCAAGAGGAAAAGTGTGCGACTTTCCACGCTCGACTTGGGGGTGAGGGTCCTGCGTTCCGGGAAAGATTGGCCGTTGGTGCCATAAATAATAAAACCCGCTGAACAAACGTGGAGCCGCTCCCCAGCTATCCTGCACATTAATAATCAGATACAGTGCAATGTTTAATCTAACCATTTGGTCTGTAGCAGACTAGCTGCTTTCTCCTTTGCTTTTAATTACCACTTTCATTTTAATCTAACTGTACAAATTGGCGAGATTTATGAAGCATCACTGAGCACCATACCTCTGCCTGCCTCGTGGCTCTACAATTAAAATGCTCATTTTTGAACACTAGATTTGTTTAATGCTCTAAAGAACCCTTGAAGTCATATGGACAAGCATTTTAGACTTTGTTCCTTTCTGAATGAAAGTGGGTGCAAGGGAAATGGAAACCAGTTCAAAGCTGGTGCACAGCAATGACTGTGAAACTTTGTCTGACTCTTAACGGGCAGTAAAGAGACCTTTGGGATGTTCTGGGAATGAGATAGTCATTTAAACTTGGTTTTCACTGATGCATTCTGCTTTTGTCCTCTTGCTCCTCATGAGCAAGTCCACTGCTTCTGTAAGCAGGTTATCCCAAATTTATGGGTAAGTAGCTGCACTGTGAATAAGAAACCCAAGACAAGTTGGGAGCAAGGGCTTCTGTCCAGGCTCGAGGTTTCTCCATGTTGGGCAGTGTTCCCTAGGTTTTGTATTCTGAAGGCTCTGTTGTTGGAGAGCCTGTTGTATTCCACAAACATGGAATACAGATGTTGCCTTTGCCTTACAAAAGAAGTGACTGTCCATGATGAGAAACACCTCTGGCTCTTCCTTCGGAGATTAAGTGATAAAGATTTAGCTCCTCACACCCTATTAGGAAACAGCTCCATCCATATCTCCACAATGGGCAGTGAATTATCCAGCCAAACCTGACTGTCTTCTCCCTCTATCCCTAAGGGGAAGTTGGAAGTCTCTGTTTTTCACATTCCCAGTAATCCCACTGTGGCAATCAGGCAGCCTCACTTAAGGCCACTCTGGGTTGGCTGAACTCCTCTACCAGGCTCAGCTCTGGCTCAGGTGTGTGCTCCACACTTAACTCCAACCACGAGAGGAAAACAAGCTTTGATGGACAGGAGTTGCTTTTGGAGAAGGAACCTTGCAATGTAATTTTTATCAGGGCTGAGACTGTACCATACTGCCTCGGAACAAAGCAGAGCAAGAAGCTGCCTGTCCTGGTGAGGGCAATGGGGGCTGACACGTCTGCTGTGCTGGAACACGGGCTAACAGGCAGTTGCCCAGGGCAGCAGCCTGGAGCACAGACAGAAGCACACACGGGATGCTCCAGGGCTTGTGAAAGCTGCTCCACACCCATAACAGCTCCAAAGCGAACAGAGGCTCAGCCCCTCCAGCGCTGCTTTCTACAGAGCCAGGTGGAGGGAAGCTCTTTCCCTTCCAGCACCACCTCCCTGCGCTTCCCGAATCCTTCCTCTGCGCTTGCAAACATCTTCCCTGCATTTCCCGTCTCCTTCAGAGCAGAGTCGGGGCTCAGCCAGCCCCGCACGTTCCCCGGGGCTGTGTCTGCTTTGCGCATCCCCAGCCCAGCAGCCACCGTGTCCCTGCATCCCAGGACCTGTCACTGTGTTTCCTCCCATCTCAGACAGCACCGGCGTGTCTCTCTCTGTTTCGTTTCTGAGCAGGGCAGGCTGTGTCTACGAGGAAATGAAAACTCGAAAGAGTGATTTCCAGTCCCAGCAACCCCCTCACCCGGCTCCTGTCTCACCCACGCCTCCTCGCCCTGGCAGGTGGGAGGCTGACTCAGCCTCTGCCCACGGGGTCCCTCCCGTGTCACCCCGAGGGCTCGCAGAGGAAACCTCCCCGGAGGAGTGGTGGGGAAATCGTTCCTGTGGCTGCCTGAGACCCGGCAGGTCTGCAAGAGCCCCGTGTGCTTGTGCTGGCCCCTCAAGTCACCCACAGAGTCAGTGCCACGCTGCTGCTGTGCTGCCTTTGCTGTCCTGCCCCTCTGCCTTTCAGTCCCTGCTCCTCTCCGTCACTTCTGTGACCCCTCTCTTTCTTTTTCTTGTTCTTGCTCCACTCCACTTCCTTCTGAGGAAGGGAGGAAAGTGTTGGGCCTTAAAATGCCCCATTCCCCCCTGACAAGGTGCTGCATGTCCTGGGGTTGAGGGTCTGGATTGAGAATCCCACCATTCTTTGCACTCACTCTGAGTCTCCTTGCCATCAGCTGTCATGAGCAGCCTGGAAGGTGTAAATCATGGGAAGAGCAGCCCCCACACCATCTTCCCAAGTTGGAAGCCTTTCCAAGTCATGCTGCTGCGGGTGGCAGTGGTTATCTCCATGACAGCAGGCTGAGCTGTTCCAGTTCAGCTCACTCTGGCTGATTCCTGTGGAATCCTGTGCATTCCTGTGTGCCTGCCATGAAGGACCCCAGGCCCCACCTGAAGACACCAAAAGTGGAAGGAACACCTCTTCCTTTGTGAATTTGTCCCAGTGCTGTTAATTGCCATCTATCCTTGTTCTTTGAGCTGGAAATGTCCACCTTCATCTTCCAGCCTCTTCCTCTTGCTCTGCCTTTCCCTGGCAGGTGCGTGAGCTCTCTAGTACCAGACATTTCTATTCCAAGTTAATTTATATTCTTTGCTTTGCTAAGATAAACAATGACTTCTATAAACCTCTCATTTAAAGACATTTTTCTTGCTCTGTTATGATTTATTTGGCTGTTTTCTGAACACTTCAACATCTGATTTAATGTATGGGTGCCAGAGCTCTGTGGTTTGGCCACAGTAGTTCCAGCAGTGCTGGGAGCAGAGGTAAGAGCATGGGATCTCTCTCCCTCCCTCCTCCACTCCCTGTCAGAGACATTCCATGTGCTGCAGCAGAAACTGATGTTTCAAGTGCTCAACCATCCTCCAAAGAGCTTTGGCTGTGGGAAGATCCTGCTTGGAGCTCCTCTTCCCCAGGCTGGCCCCATGCTCTTTTTTTCCTCTGCAACTTTGCATTAGGCTGTATTAAAATTATTTCCTTTCCTTTCTTTTTAATTAGGCCCTGTTTTCCAAGTGTCTCCATGGGACTGTGTGGGGCTGGGTCTGTGCCACACACCAGTTCATCAGCCTTTGTGTGACCTGCAGGTCTGATTGGCAGAGCCACCTCCAGGTATTTGATGGAAGGACTGGTACTGGGTACCACCAAACATCCTTCCTTCTCACCCTGCCCATAGTGACCCCTCTGTGGCAGCTTTTCATCCCTTTTCTCTGCCTGGTCTCCCTTGCAAAGTCAGAGTTACAGCACAGACAGTTTCAGTCCTGCCTCTGCAGGTGGGAGAATCATAAGATGGATTGGGTTGGAAGGAACCTGAAAGATCACCCAGTTCCAACACTTTGGGCACAGGATGGAGGTTATTCTCCAGTTCTTATGAGAAATCTTCCTGGAGTCAATCAATAAGTGCAGATTTATACATGGGGTGAGAGTAGGAGGCTCCAGCAGCTGAAGGCAGCAGTGTATCAGCTCACATCAGACAGAGACACAGCCTGAGACAGAGAGTGTGAAATTAGCTATTGAGTGTAAAACACAGAAAGAAGGTTTATTTATGCAGGTCATGACCTGAAGCAGAAAGTCTGGTGGTTTTTTCCTTCAGTTATTTCCATAGATTTTGTCATTCTCATAAAAACCATCCTTCCATTCTGTCCTGTAACACGGACTCTGACAGTGGCTGGCAAACAGCTCATGTCTGTTTTGGCATCACTCAGCTTTTCCCTGGTCTGGAAAACTTTTATAAACAACTAAGTCTCTGAAAGAACAGGATTTGAGATGCAAAAAGAAGTAGTTGACCGGAGGGAGAAGTAAGATTAAATTGAATTTCAGAAAAAAATTGAACATCCTATCATACTGTGTGCAATCATTTTAACACCAGGAGTGGCCTTGGAAGGTGTTGTTTTCCCTCTCTTCAATGCCACAAATGTGCTGAGTGACTTACAAGAGAAAAAAGTCACACTACTCCCTTTTACCTTCTTCTGATTTTTTAATTTGGAAGGATCAGTGTTTTCTGTTTGACTCCACTCAGAGGAACAACAGTATTTAAAAAAACCCTATTTTTTAATGGTAAAAATTTATTTGTGGAGTCTAAGAATCAGTTTTGATGTATCTTGTGCATAAAAACTTCTTTTAGTGAAAATATAAGATAATCTTCAAATAGGAGGTTTGGTTTCAAATTTTACAAATCCTGCAATCATTAAGGTTTTTATTAAGAATTCAAAAAGAGAGTCACAAAACACTTATGAAGTTGCAGCTAATCCAAAGTGAATCTCAGATTCACAATATTTGAGATTTTGACTTTTCAGTCAGTTCTCAGATCTGCTTGCCAAGGAGTCCTGGCTCAGCTGGGAGTGTGTAGGAATCTGACAGCTCAAGGGCAAGCAATGGGACCTGCTCTAGAGCCCTTGATTCCCAGCTTTTATCCAACCCTGTAACAAGGGAAATCAACAGAGCCTTGGAAGGAAGTAGATAAGGAGGCCAGAGAAGAGAAGAATGAGGAACAGGTGAGCACATTGAGAATTAGAGTGTTTTGAAGGCTCACAAGAGAATTCAAAGGTCCATCAAACCAAAAAGTCCATCAGCCCAGAAGGTCCTTTCCACTTTCACTCAGTGAAAGGGGTGAAAACAGTCTCCCTTGGGGTTGTGCTGTGCCCATCTGATTGTACAACAAACAAATCACCTCAACGAGGTGCTCTGGAAAGATGGAAAGTTGTCTTGGATTAAATCCCATCACCACGACTTGCCTCTGTTAAATGTTCCTAAGTCAGAGGCATTTTTTCCCCCAACTAGTAAGAAAGCACAAGAAAAATTCCCCAAAAAGGCACCTTTAAACTCAATAGGGGTTTGAATATCCTTCTTTTTTTTTTTTCTTTTGCAAGTCTCTGAGACATTTGCGTGGGATTCTGTTCTCAAGTACACAAAGGGGACTAAAGACTTAATAAGGTGAGTGAGAAAAGACAGTGGAAAATAATAAGGCAGGGCCAGTAGCCCACACAGAGTCAAGAAAGTATCACTGGTGTCAGCTGCAAACAAAAAATCACTAATAGGCCATGCACAGATCCCACTGTGGAGCTCAACATCTGTGTTTTCATCAAACTTTGCCATTCCTTCTTCCAGAAGGACAAAGTTTCCCCATCTCTGTGCTGCTCACGGTTGCTCACAGGGCCACCCCGTCCCTGTTTCTGCAGGACCACCCCCAGCAGCCCCAGCTCCTGCCTGGGCACAGCAGCAGCACTGTCTGGAAGATGTGCCCCAAGCTGTGGAGATGATCTGTTTGTGCTTCAGCTTCTGGGTGGAAAACCTACATGGGAGACAGCCCATAAAATTGGTGTCCTCTTCCCATTTCTCCTCTCACTTGTGCTCCTTATCCCTACATATCTCTTCCTGAAAATTGTAAATTAGCAGGTTACCAAGGTGAAAAGCACTGTAACTGCTGTTACCATCCAGGGGCCTGCAAAGAGCTCAGGTGAACTGAGATTTGACCTTTAAGAGGTCTGATCCCAAGGGGTTTGCATCGGGCACTGATGCCCTGGGAACTTGTGAAGTGCCTGTGCAGGTTTCCAGATGTTAGGGAAGAAAAGATTCTCTAGGTGAACACTAAAAGCACTGACATTATGGTGGCTGAGTTAGGAGAATCTGGAAATTATAGAACCACAGAATGGTTTGGGTTGGAAGGGACCTTAAAGACCATGTGATTCCAACCTTCAAACACAGCTTCAAAGGAAGCTGAAATCCAACAATATCACAGACAGAACGAGCTCAAAGCTATAGAGGAGGTTCCAGAGGCTAGAGCCAGTACAAGGTGTCAGGGGGAGCTGGATGCACACCTGGAATTCCCTCCCCTACACACACATGAGCTACCAGGGCTGTGGTAGAAAACCTCCTCTCCTGACCTAATTCCCTAAATTCTTAGAGGGAACAAGTGCAATTTAAGACCATTTCATCAACAGTTTAGTCTGGGAAGCAGATTTAGTTTTGCTTTGAAATCCCTCCACCATCACCATTTTCTTCACAGAAGCTTTGAAAGAACATATTCTGTTGTTAAACAGATGAGTCTAAAAGGGGGGAAATAGTTTAAAAGGGTAGGAAATATGTATTTAGTGAGCTATTAAGTTAACTACTTCAAAAGGAAGTGGATTAAAAATGTTGCTGAGTTGTGTGTGAGGATAAGTGGAGGAGAGAGCCAACAATAACAGAAATGAAGACAGGCTGAGAAAGCTGGGGCTGCTCAGTCTGGAGAAGAAAAGGTTGTGTGGAGACCTCAGAGCCCCTTCCAGTGTGTGAAGGGGCCTCTAAGGAAGGAACTGTAGTGACAGGACAAGGTGGAATGGGTTCAAATTGACAGAGAGTAAGGATAGAGTGGATATTAGGATATTAGGAAGAAATTCTTCCCTGTGAGGGTGGGCAGGCCCTGGCACAGGTTGCCCAGAGAAGCTGTGGCTGCCCCTGGATCCCTGGGAGTGTCCAAGGCCAGGTTGGATGGGGCTTGGAGCCACCTGGGCTAGTGGAAGGTGTCCCTGCCCATGGCAGGGGGTGGAATGAGATGATCTTTAGGGTCCCTTCCAACCCAAACCATTCTGTGACTCTATGATTCTGTAAATACCTTAATAAAAATCAAGATGTACTGCAAATCCCCAAGAGCTCTCTTACAACAAGCCTGAGGCACTTCATTCATGTTGACAGACCTTTGGCAAGAAAGAGGTGCAACAAGAGCTGAGCACTTTTAGGTGAACCAACTCAATACAGGGACATGACCACCAGCATGTGGCTGAGTGCAGTTACAAATAGGTCAATCAACATTCTTTTCATGGCTTTTATCTTTGAGGGATGGACTTGGGATGACTTGGACTCAGTTGAACAGAGTGATTTGCAATTAGCTCAAGTAGATCAGCCCTTAATTTGAATTTTCTGCTGTTCACGTATTTTTTGTCCCAGCTCCCTCAGCTGTTAATGTAGTTTTCCAGAACTTTCAGGCACAGGGCTCCATCCTGCTAAGCTTTACACAGAGGCTCATGTGAACGTGGGTGCTGATCCCAAGTGCTTCCATCTCCTTTCTGGAGATGGTTCTGACTTGAGCTCCCTTTTCAAAGGCTGCTGGTTTCCAGTGGCTGACTGGAGGTAAGAAGCTGCTGCAGCATCACCCCCACAATAACAAAGGGATGATACAGCACTGAGCCCTCGCCACTGATAGTTATCATGAGCTGAACCTTGTGCTTTAGAAAGCTCTACCATGTAAGACTCTGGGGGACTCACTCCAGCCCAGGTTACCCTCTGATGGTCTCACCAAGCTGGGATTCAAGAAGAAACACTTTTTCTTCCCTCAGTCCTGTTACTTGTCTGCATGAAGTGGGTGTTTCCTGCTACTAGACAAGATACAACAGCTCTCAGACTCTGGTTTCCTTGGGAAAATCCTTGCCCAAAGACTCTCCCATAGGGCCTTCACTGCTGTTGTTGGACCCACCATCAGAAGAATCAAGTGATTGTCAATGGTGAGGCAAATCCTCATGGTCCAGTTGGCTGAGCCCTGGCCAAACCCACCCCCCAGTCCATGCAGGACAGCCTGTCCTCCCCCTTCTCTGCCACGGGGTTTTGAAGCACTGAGACATTGAGCTGAGCACAGGAACAAAGTGAAAAGGTCATTTGGTAATACAATGCTCACTTCCCACACACCGATTTTCGCTTGACTAGAAACTGCTAATAAGTTAACACCAGCCCCAGAGAGTGCTCACAGGCCTCAGAGATTAATAGGGGTTCTCAGTATTGGTCTGAGATGAAAGTATTAATCAGAAATAGGTGTGGGTGCATTAGGAATATGAAATAAGCACCTTCACAGAGCAGACTTTTAGCCACAGAAATCTTGACTTAATGGAAAGTCACAAGTGTCTGTAATTGGCAGTTTCCAGAGTCGATATATTTGTCAGCCCTCCTTGGAAAACTACAGGTTCCTGAGTCTTGAACCCAGCCTGGGGTTTCTCCCTGCATGGGTTGGGGAAACAAGGCTCAGGTAGCTGGGAAAGGACACGTGCTGGATGGGGTATCCTGTGCCTGGTACCCCTGTCAGCTCACCTGGGGTTAGGAGCAGCCTCACCAGCTCCCAAGGGTCTTGTGACACGTGTCATGAAACATCACCCAACCCAAGGTCATTCTTGTGAGTTCCAGGCTGCAGAAAACACGTGGACATGAGACCTCCTGCTTGATTTTCCCTTTCCAAGCTAGGGGATGCACCAGGGAGAGATGTAAGAGCAAGGGAGAGGGCAGTGCTCTTGGTTCTCAGGGCTGGGTGGGTCCTTCTCATTCCCAGAGTGGTACTCAGGTGTCATGAGCTCATCTCATCTTTCTTTTTGTAGGTCCACCCACCAGGAGGATTCTGAGAACATCATCCTTGGACACCAGCAGAGAAATGCCATTTTTTTCCCTATTTTTAAATGCCATGATATTTTAAACCCACTCATCTGGAGCATGAGCCATGATCACTTGATGTTGACAGAACTAGGGATGATCATGCTGGCTGTGCTTTGGGAATTGTCCCAAACTGTCCCCCAGCTGAGCCACGGGGAAGAGGGCACAGCCTCAGGAGAAAAGATGAAGGAAAGAGGGAAAGCAGAAAGACTGACAGCAGGGACAGGCCAGTATCCTTGGGGAAACAGAGGGTGCCTGTGAGTCCTCAAAGAAAAGGAAATTATAGGAAATTCAAGGAGGAAATGGAGTTTCCATTACACCCAGAATAAGACACAAGAATGCTGTCCCAGGGGCCCAGTCCTATTTCAAAGGAATCACCATGGTGGCAGCACTGGGAGTGTGGAAGCAAAGAGGTGGAGGGGATTCTCCACCCAGTGGCAGTTCCCATTCTGGGCAGGGATGTCCTGCATGCCACTGGCTCCTTCCTGCAGTGCCAGACCCTGCAGAGGGTATTTGAGGTGGCCACCAGAGCACAGGCATGGCAGAGGCAGTGCAGTGACTGGGGTGGGGTGGGAGAGGTGACAACACTGTCAGGGTGGGCTGAAAGGGTTCACACAGTGGCTGGAGTGTCCCATCTGCAAGGAGGACCTCACTGCTGAGCTCCTAAGCTGGTGGCAGATCCCCAGCCATCACCCACCCACCAGGGTGTGAGCCCATCCTGCCCCAGAGGTGCACAGCGAGCTCTGTGCACCCAAGAGGAGTGACTGCACAGCTCAGCAGCCTCTCACCACCTTGGGGGACTGGCCCAGACACCACTTACACTGGTAGGTGGTGGCAGCCCTGGCTTTCAGATGCTGCTGTCTCACTGAGTTAACCTTTCGTCATTCACTGGGTTTTTTGAACCCTTGTTTTTGTGCTGGTGAGTCAGGAGAAGATGCTGATCATCAGCACTAAAAATGAATTCTCAGTTGTAAGGCAGCCAAGCATGATGTTGGCTGACTAGGGACACCTTGCAGGAATGGAAGCACGCCCTTGAATGGATGAAGCAATGCCTGGTGGAAGGGTTTGGGCTGGATGGGCAAATTTGATTCACAGATGATATTTCTTCCTCACCAAATCGTACCAGCAGGATTTCCAGCCACAGTTATGACAGTGGTGTCCTTCTGCTCATGGTAATTTTCCCCCTTCAAAACCCAAACCAAACATAAGGAAAAAATTAATTCAAGATGACCTCACACACTGGAGTCTTGGCTGCAGAGCATCTTCAGGAACTCCTTGGGATCACATAGTGTGCAGTTTTGATCCAAACTAGACATAATAGTATTTTTAATGTTCCCATTAGCTTTGTTGTTTAGTAGGAGTATTCTTCTGACACTCCTGACTTCCAGTCCTCTTTGTGCACCTTCAGTCCCCTTTGGGTCTGAACACTCAGCTTCATATCTCCTTGGTTTTTTTTGACTAAAGATCATGTCCACTCAGCTTTTCTTTGGGCTTGTTTCACAGGTGAATCTGAGAATCCAAGTTAAAAATTAAAATCACAGGAGTTGCAGTACCAAGTGCACAAATCTCTCCAGTATGAAAGTTTTCCAGGCCATTCCAAGGTGATTGTATCACACCTCTTAAAATTCTAACTATAAGTAGCAAAACATCATCCTTTTTGGTAATTGCAGCAAACCAAATGTTCTTATTGGTTGTTTTTTTTTCTGCACCTCCACTGTGGGATTAGAGCTAAAGGCATAGCTGATGGGACCAAAACATTTCCAACCTTGGAAAAAAAAAAAAGAAAGAAAACCAATCAGAACATTCAATTTCAACAAGTATCTCAGTGACAGATGGGACTTCCCATTACAGGCCACTTCCCCTGTGAGAGGGAATCCACTAGAATCGGAAGCACAATGTACAGCCCCTCTGTGCTCAGCTGGTCCCCTTAATATGCTGAATGCGAGATTCCATCTGGTAACCATGTGCATTCAAAACACATTTGTGTGGAGAGGAATTGCAGAGCTGTGGGAGGCACTGCAGAAGCTCCTCTCACCATGCCATCAAAGGCTGTGGGGAACGGGCACAGAAAAGCCTCGTCTTTGAAACAACACCAGTTTGCACGGTTGGCAAGGGGGGATTTTCTGGCACTGTGAGAGATGGAGGTGGTGAAGGAATTAGGTTTTGGTTGCTTTGTTCTTTTTTCGAGGCTGGCTGTGTCCTGCCCTGTTTGCAGGAAGGTCTGATGGGCAGCAAAGGGCAGCTGTCTGCAGGCTCCTGTCTCTGGGAGCAGAGGTAGTGGCCGAGGGCTGAAAAACCAGGAGGGGCTGCCCTGGTACATGACTCAGCTCACTGCTCTTTGATCTGGTGCACTAAATGTGATCCTTTTGGTTCAGCTCCGTGCTTTGATTACAGGCTAAAAGCTGCATGTGTACTTAAACGCCTGAGCAAATAGAGTGAACTGTTTCTTGGAAAGCGAGCTCTCACAGTTTAATTTATCTCACTTATCCCTCCAGTCTGGCAGCTTATAAGTAACTGCTATGATCAGAGACAAGTTGTTTCCCATTCTATCTGGAGGCAAATAATAGTTTCACAGAAAGGGATCTGACACTCTCTGTACCTAAGTGTTTCTCACATATGGAACATTTGAAAACCACGATTCAAGTGCTGGGTGTCAGACGAGGAGTCAGCCTTTCCTTTTTGTGAAGCTTCTACCTGGACCTGGGCCAGCACAATGTGCCATGGATCAGGTACATACTGAGGGTAATGAGGCAGTGACAACACAACTACCACTGTGTTCCTCATAATGGGGACTAACGGGGCATTGCTGAAGAGTGACTGATGCCATGTATGTAATTGTGAGATGGATGTGTGAATTTAATAGGGCACAGATTAGAAAGCAATCAATAAGTCTGGGCCATAGCCTTAATCGAGCTGATAAGGTGAAGAAATGCTGTGTAACACAGCTGTCTTTGCAAAACAGCTAAAATTCCAAAATGGGGTGTTCGTGTTGCCCTCGAGAGTGACCGAGGAGGATGTTGTACCCCTGAGGATGCAACCCCCCAAGGAAGGATTTAGGGATGCTCCTGAAATGTAAGGTACACACCTTTCACTCAGGGATCAGCATTTTTAATGGCACAAAAGAGACTCCCTTTCTTCACACCAGCTATTTTGGTGTCCCACGTGCTCCGGTGGGACTTTGCTCAGGAGCTGACACCTGAGCCAGAAGCACTGCATGGGATGAAAGTCCAGGCTGTGCTTTCACTGATAGAGCTATTGGCTACAAAAATATGTGGCTTTTGAGTGAAAGCCCAAGCAAAAGGGCTTTAAAAAACTGCCTGTTTAGTGTGCATGCATAGGGCATGACTTAGTGATAACCCTGGGCTGGTGGAGAGCCTCACCCTGGTGGGGTAACTCTGTCTTCTGAGGACACCAAGCTGGAGTGGATCTGTCCCACTGTGCAAGAAGAACTCTTTGTAAAACAACGTGGAAAGAAGCATCTCACAGCCTTTTCTGTGAATGACACTAGCTTAGGTAGCAGTGTTTTACTCCCTGTGGTGCTAAGCAAGGCATAAATCCTTTGAGAATTGAAGTAATAGACATAAACCCTCCCCTCTCTTCTTCCCCCTGTGACTCCACTCTTCTCCACTCCTGCATTAATGGATATTTTATATCTGGAAGGAATTCAAGAGTCTGTAGTAGGTAGTTAAACATCCAGATGTATCAGTAATAATTATGCTCAGCTTGGGGAGGCGAGGCACTTGAATAACAGGCATGGTTTCCATGGATGGCTACAAGATTATAAACATAAAATTTATAAGTGGAATGGGAACATTTGGTTTATTTTCTCTTCTCTTTACAATCACTGCAGTTTAAATTGAAAACAGTGAAGGGTAGCAGAGCCAGGCAACAACCTGAAGACTGTAAACAAAATAATTCATGTCTTACTGATGGGATATGGTCATATAATCAGTAAATTAATTTAGCCTACTCTAGTTTCACCATTAACTTTCTATTTTCTCATTTCATTGGCATTTCCCTGCCCAGTTTATGTCTCTCCTCAATACATATTGTGCTATAAACCAGAAGCAAATATCTTGAAGGGTAAATAAAGAGGTAGCAAGTCTACAAAAAGAGATGTTATTGAAGTACATTAACTCCTACTTACTATCTTTTAAACTTTTCTTGATCCAAGATTCATTTTTACTATTTGATCATTTTCCAATATGAAAATAAAACGCCAAGATATTTGGGTTTTACACTGTGTCCTTAGTACCTAACAGCACCAAATGTTTTCCTGAGACAAGACAAGTATTTATGAACTGGAAAGAAAGGGAAGGCTTGCAAGCCTGAGGGTATGAAATCAGGATGACTCAGAACAGAAGCTGGAAAATCACTTCAAAAGGTCCTCCTAGCCCTGTCTTGGACAGTTGTTGATCTGAGCCATGGTCTGGCAAGAGAGGAACCAAGAATTTATATTGATTTAAAGCCATCTTTGCTACAAAACAAAGCAGACACCTGATATCCATGTGCAAAACCTGTTTGTGCAAGAGCACATCTGTGAACGTGTGCAATTAGTGCAATTAGATAGCAATTTATATGTAAATGCCCATCCAGTCAAACGTGCCTTTACCTAATCTGTGGAATATAATTTCAGAGGGGGTTTTTTCTGCATTTTCTAAACCCAGTCCCTTAATTACTGAATGCAAGTGTTCACACTGTGCAAACCACGTTTGGTCACTGGTGTGCAGGGCTGGACCCAGTGAGGAGCCAGGACAGGGGCCTGTCCCAGGTGCAGGGGGTGCAGTGCCACTCCTGTGGGTCGTGCCAGGGAAGCAGGATTTGGCTCACAAGAGCTGGGCTGCCCTCTGGGTGAGCTGCTCTCTTCAGTAGCTCTTCGAGCAGCGAGCTCTGGGAGATGAGCCAGCCCAACGCTGTGCCCAGACCCCAGAGAATATCCAACCCCAGCTCCTCCTGCCCCTGCACAGGGAGGGTGCCCAGGGATCTGTCCCTGACTCCTGGCACTGAGGGACTCTGGAGCACCTCCAACTGCTGCCTCAGGTGTGCCAGATGTGCCAGCCATCCCTGCCACGTGTGAACTCAGGGTCGTTTCAGGGGCCCCACGATGTGGGTGTAACCTGTCTGAGAGATGTGTGATCTCTCATGATCCTAACCTGGATCAGATTTGGGCTCTGCTCTTCTACAAGAGCAGTGTTTGGGTCTTAAAGCTGGGAGTTTGTGCAGAGGGATGTGGCTCATCATCTGTGGCTGTTCTGAGAAAGACT
Organism: Manacus candei; assembly: GCF_025592945.1. Classification (NCBI taxonomy): domain Eukaryota; kingdom Metazoa; phylum Chordata; class Aves; order Passeriformes; family Pipridae; genus Manacus; species Manacus candei. The sequence continues at coordinate 3,416,016 of NW_026138105.1, read as the reverse complement.
AGGATGTTACTCAAGCCTTGGCCCTCACCCAGTGTCTTCAGGCAACTCCTGATTCCTCGTTGGCAAAAAATTACATGGCAATGCTCCTTTGTGTGCTTGACATGCACCCGAGGACAGGAGGACCTCAACTTCTCCAGCTGCCAAAAAACCATCTCTTCACTCCTCTCTGCCTTTACCAGCTGAGGAATTTGTATCAGTAAAACACGTAGGTCCATGATAATTGGCAGTGCCACACCAAGAGTGGATGAGGGAAATAAAACATGGTGTCTCCCCCTGACACAGGTTAGACCAGGCTGCTGAAGTCAGTGGGCACATGAGTGGCAGTTGCATGAGCACAATATGCAACTTGTACATGCAGGTTTACCAAGAAGAGGATAAATTTTAATAGCAGGAATATTTTAACTGTTCAACATGTAAACAGGTTTCTGTGCTGATCTGATCAATGCTGCTTTGCAGACCACATTTGGCATGGTGCTATATATAGTGTTTCTGGAGTTTTATTTAATAGGATGGTACATTTGATCCTAATGTGCCATCTCAGAAATAATGAAGCAGAAAAGATCTTTATCTTCTGTGAAAGTTGCAGCTATTGGCAGTCATTCAGAAAAAAAAATAAAAGTAATTGCACAATCTTTGGAGATATTGTATTGCTAACTGATTTCAGTGTGAAGCTTGGGTGGTTTTCATTCTGAGTTAATCAGGCAATGGACCATATATGTTGCAAATATATCACTTTCTGACTCTCCCCACATATTGACAAATACAATTGCTGAGGCTGCTGCCTGAACGAAAGCTTTCTGTGTCTGTATCTTTGGATCCTTCTTTTGGAGCAAAATAAATAAATAAATGAGCAGGAGGAGGAAGACTCCTTACAATGTGCTAAAAGCATCCCTCTTCCCTCTGCACCAGCACCCTTCGCCGTTCAGTCGCATTATTTTTGAGCAAGTGATGCAGATGGCACAGGAACTGGTGTGTTTGTGATTGCTCAACATGCTAAATATAGAGCTGGGAGTGAAGATGGGGACCTGAATTCAGCAGAAGGACCCAGTGATGCAGTGATTGCATTTTGGTGCTGGTACCTGTAGCACAGGAGCTGGACAGCTCGTGTATGGCATGAGGAGACCTCACCAGCCCCAGGGTGGGCATGAGTCAAGCAAAGAGCAAACCAGGAGCTGCTGAAGCGACAGAAGGTACTGGGAGAGGTCTGCAGGGTTAGCTCTGCCCCCTGAGGACGTGTCTCCAGGACTCCAGAATCATGAAGGGCTTCTCCACTGAGGACACACTGAGTGTTCACACCCACCCTCCAAGGACAGCACCTGAACTGTGGGGCTGCACCCGTGCCAAAAAAAAGGGGGCAGAACCACTCAGTCTCAAGCTAAGTGAGCATGTGGAAGAAAATGCAAGGAATTTTAGTATTTTGAGAAGATATATTTTGAGTCTGTGCCCCAAAATGCTATTGAAGCTGCTTACTACCCCCTTGTGAATCTGGTTCCACAAACCCCTTGAACTGTGGGTTCTCCTGAGGGCTGGAGGAGCTCACCCTTCTCTCCCTGGGGACTTTTAAGTTTCATTTTCTCAACAGCAGAAGCCCAGGATTATATACCCACGTTTATGTGTAAGGAGGTACTATGCACACAAGGATGTGTGACAGATGTGGGCATGGAAAAGCAGGAGTACAACACTTCCCATTGATTCCTAGCCCTGGAGTCAGCTATGGGGACAGCTAAATTCATGTCACAGAATCAAAAATAGTCAGAGGGGACCAGTGGATGGATGGTTTCCTCATTTGTGGTAGCAGTTGTAGAGCCTCTTTCTTTTCTGTTTTCTGGCAGGGCAGGTTTTCCCACCATTCCTTCCGTTTGTGCTGGAGCTTCAAACATTACCAATAACTAATAGGAAAGACAATGAACTATGATTGCACAATAGGACTTGTTATCAGATGGTCACAAGAGCTCTGTCTCACAGGGTCAAGGGTATAAAGTCCACCAATTTTCAACAATATTCCCTGAAAGATGTTTGGAACCAACTTGAATCCCTTTGTCCCTATATCTCACTTGTGAGTCACCTCAATAGGTCTTATAAAATAATCTAGCCTGGAAAGGCTTTCTAAAAGTTTCCTGTGTCATTTCCAACTCAGAACAGGACCCACCTCAAAGTTAGGTGAGGTTGCTCATGGTCATATCCAGGCAAATTCTGAAAAATTTCTAGGCATGGAGATCCTTGGGGTCTGGCTTCCAGTGCACACACAACACATCATGTGAAATGCCTCCTTGTGTGTTTACACTTCTTGATTTACACAGCGCAGAATTTCGCTCAGAATTTGGTAATTTGGGTTAGTCAGAGGCTTTGCTGATGTTGCAAAGGCTGTGGGGATAACCCTTCTCACAGAAACTACCCAAAAGAGCATCACAAGGACCTTCCCAACCTGCAGAAAGCCAAACAAACACTGTTCTGTTGGCAACGTCCTCACAACAAATAGACAACCAGTGTTGGCACCATGGGCAAGGGGCCAGCTTGGACTTCCTGGTAGGAATCTTCAGAGCCTTGCACTTCCCCAGGCTCTGCCACAACCTGGAAACACAGGGTCTGTGCCCTGTTTCACTGTCCTCAGAGAGGGTTTAAGGTGAGCTGTAGGTCTTTCTGTGCATGCCCATGAGCTGTGCTGGAGATGGAAAATAATTTGTTTTGCAATGGAAATTTTATGTAATGAAAATGGTAAAGAACAGGGTATTTCCCAGCAACCTCCACATTCCCAAGTGATGAGTTAACCACTCTGACTCTGTCTGGAAGACGTGTCCATCCGGTGGCATTATGACCTGGCTTCATTTGCACTCCTAAAATTATGGGTGAAAAACATCCTAAAAAGAAAGATGATATCCCACGTGCTAAACCTACTTGTATGATCTTTCCCACCTCATTAACTGCTTGGCCACAGGGGTGTTCACAGTCCTGGACACTGGGTACCAGCACTCAGCATCCTTGGCTAAGGGAGTCCAGGATGAGCATGAAGCTCATCCTCCACGGAGCTGGGAGGGAATGCAGCTCTCTACAGCCTGCACGAGCTCTTCTGGCTTTTTGAGGGTATTTCCTGGGAGTTTTGGGGGCTCTGCTGATGTGAATCATGTTACTGTGAAGCTTTCCACAAGCACTGCGATGTGTTCAGCAGCTTCCCCCTCTCTGCTTGGTCATGTAAATGTCAGTGTGAATCATCAGGACAGAAGCAAAAGTATCACAGTGGTTGGGTTTCCTGCCCCAGCAGTGACATTTAGAGCATTATTCAAGCCAGTGACAGCAGGGACTTGCAGGAGCTTGTCAGCAGATCCAAATACTTGCGAGGAGCCTCGTCGGAAGAGACACGGAGTAAAGGGCACCCAATAAACAGAACTGTGCCCAAATCTGAGGTGGTTCAGCCTGACTCACAGCACACACACCTTCTCTGAGGTGTTTCCAGAGACCTCTCACCGTTTCCCCACCCTGGGCAGCTTGGCTACAACTGCAGACACTTTGGGAACTGCCCGTGGATGTTCCATCCCTTGGAATGTTCAAGGCCCGGTCGGATGGAGCTTGGAGCAACCTGATCTGGTGTAAGGGGTTCCTGCCCGTGGAGGGTGGGGGTTGGAACTGGATGGTCTTTACAGAATCACAGAATATCATCGAGTGCAAAGTCCCTTCCCACCAAAACCATTCTATGATTCTATGGAGAACTTCATGAGTGCTTGTGGAGGGTGGATAGAAACCACCCTCCTCATCCTGCTGACACCCCAAAGTCTCCAGACATCACCCCAGCACAGCCCAGCCTCAAACCACGTTCCCCAGCACCGGGATGGTGGGGATTCCTCTTGAACTGTGTTGGCAACTCCTTGATTTTTCACTGAGAGGAGATCTGTCCCAGTTAATCACATATTTAGTAGGAAGGATGCTGCTGAACTGGAGGGTTGTTTCCCATTTTCTTTGAGTGAGTTATGTACAAAAGCCTCTGTGCTCCTACTCCCTGATTCCAGCGCTCAAGCTTTGATTGCCATCTCAGTGGTCCCAGTGAAACCTGTTTTTCAGGGATTTATTCTAAAAAACAGCAAAATTCCCTTTGGGGCAGTAGCTTGGCAAACACTTAATCAACACAAAGAAGGGAACTAAGCTTTAAATGATCCATTTTCAATCAGCTTCTCCCTCAGACACACTCCCGCTTCCAAGATTTAAATGAGGAAAGGCTTTTTAGGGAAACTCAATTAAAAATAAAAAATCCTCCCTCCAGCCCCCATACTGGCAATTATTTCTTCCATCCTAAAAAACTGGTACAGCCACTCAGTGGAGCGAACTGATCTGAGCAACACAGCCTAAAATCAGTAAAAGCCCCCTTAGGCGACATCTTTCAGGTTCGCTGTTTTCCTCCGTGAAACTTCTCGCTGTGATTTGTGGCGAAGGAATCTTTCTCTATTTTTAATCACCTTCATCATCATCATCATCTCTGCTCCTCCCTTCTCCTCCTGGCTCCTTCCTGGGAGCTGCCTGGCTGTCTGTCTGTCGGTCACGACGAGCTTCACGTTCTGAAGAGCGACAGATTGCCAGTTGGAAGGGAGGCACAGTCTGGGAGTGCAGCCCTCAGCTGATAATAACTATTTCATCAGCATCAGTCCTCCTGCTTTACAAAGCCTAATTCATAAAAAGAAAACCCTCTTGGAGGTTCTCACAGTACATAAAAGCACATAAATAAAATATAAATGAAGAAAACAAGACACATTAATTACATACAGCAGAACAGGCTCATCTAAAAGGCTTGCTTGCCAGTTTTGATCTCAGGTTTGCTGGTGATTTACTGCTTTTTATGGCTGGTGGAGGCAAGCTGGAGAGTAATCCTACCCAGAGATGAAAGGCCAGTGTGGATGGAGCCTGGACAACACACAGGCCCTGGGGTTAGGTGGGCAGGAGAGCCCATGGGAACAGAACTTGAGGACACTGGACTGCAGAGAAAGGAAGATGATGGATCCATTTCAAGGCAGGATAGAGACTTTTGGAATTTGATGGAGTCTGGGCTCAAAAGCAGGGGAGATGGGCATATCCACAGCTAACCCAAAACTGGACAGCTGCCTTTGAGCACAAGAAGAAGAAGAAGAATGTCAGGAAAGGACCACAGGCATAATTAATCCTGGAAACACTTGTGTGTGTATGAATCAATGTGAGACACGGGGAAGCGCCAACAGGAGCCACGGGGGCCAGCAATAATTCATAAAGGGTGCAAAACAGAGCTGGTCATGTAAATGATATGGAGACAGAGCACGGGTTTCCTCCAGGAGAACATGATGCCAGCGGTATGGGAAGCACAGCTACAACCTGAACGCTCCAGCCCTGGGCATGCACAGCCAACCACTGCCAAGAACATGTACTGCTGAATATGCCCTGTGAATCTAATACCCTGTGCCATCAGACATCCCCCCACACACACTCCTGGGGCTCTTCCCCAGCTCTAGCCCTGCTGGAACAGCGCTGGGATGCGCAGAAGGATGTGGGAGGTGGATGGTTAAAGAGGGAGCTGAGGAGCTAATTTAACACAATCAGTGGGACCAGAGTTTCAAGTATTGGATGCCATCACTCATGAGGTGATGGGAGAAGTCCTTCTGCAACCAGAAGGTCGCTGCTGTCTTGTTTTCATGCCGTGGAACAGTTAAAGTCACAGAATATTCTGAGCTGGAAGGGAACCCACAAGGATCCTCAAGTCCAGCTCTTAAGTGAACGGCCCATACAGGGATCAAGCCCAAAACCTTGGTGTTATGAGCACCATGCTCTAACCATGAGCTAATCTCATGCCTCTGAAGGAGCACTGTGGTGGGGCTGCTTGGCAGTGAGAGTGCTCAGCCAGGAGGGCTTGAAGAGTGTCTGGGGAGAATAATGTTTGGCCCAGCAGGGAGAAATGCCGTGGAGCAGATCTGGGCTAGGCAGTCACAAAGTGCACACTCGACATGATTCCCGCCACAGCGAGACAAAACCTGACCTATATTCTCCATGTCTTGGGCGCCAGCAACGTTTGGAAAGTTCTTCCACCACACAGAGAGAGAGAGAGAGCCAGCTGAAAAATGTTGTGCCATCATTTCTAACCCTTGCGTGCAGGCACAGAAATTCAGTGTTCTTTTGTGAGGGCAGAGCCAGGGGCTATCGCTGTGACTATCAGTGTGTGTGGGACATGTGGATAAACATATGATCAGATGAGTGTCACAGCTCCCTGGTGCCGTGCCAGAAAGCATCTGTGTCAGCTGCTGGCACTGACTTCTGCAAACTTGCAGCTCTCTGCATCCCTGGGTTTATCAAAGATCACACAGCAGCCAGCAGCTGAAAGACCAAATAAATCTGTGACTTGTCTCCCAAGGTCTCCCCTCAGGCTCTCTTATCTCTGCCAAGAGGAGCTGAGATGCAGGAGGGTGGTGGGTTCCCACACGCTGTTGCCTTGTAGGCACTGTCTGAACCCCCTGGGCCGCCTGTCTCGTGGGTGTGAGGAGGGTGGGGATGCCTGGAGAGGGCTGGGGAGGCATCACGAGGCTCTGTTTCTCCATAACAGCCACAGAAGTCTCTGGGAGGGAGCCTTCCATGTTGGCAAAACAGAATTGAGAGGGGGTATTGCTGTGGTGAAGGGACTGGGGACAAGCATTGCCCTGCATGGACCTTGAGGACCTGCCAGGTGCTGGTTTTGCTTCATTCTTCTGGGTATTCTGGATGTAACTACCCTGTTCTTGTATCTGGCAGGGGATTTTTGTGCATTTTCTCTCAATGTTAATGTTACTTTGTCAGCAGCCCCACTGGGGAGCAGTTTCAGAGAAAGCCTAATTTGAGTGAAAAAATTGCAGGCATCTAAAAACACAAAATACATTTAGGCTCATTATGGTTCTGTAAGCATCTTCAAATTCTGAAAAATAGGAAACGTATCCCTTTCACGATTTGAAGTTAATGCAGTTTTATTGAAAACATTGTAAAAAAAACGAAGAAAAATTTGAAAGGAACAACTCTATTTGGGGCCAAACAAAGCGTTTGGTTTCCCCCACAAAGATTTCTTCCTGTATTAACTGGTTGAAATGCCACTGGGTGGCTCAGATAGGGATCCCAGCTGCCATGGGGCAAGGTCTGCTGGCACAGGGACTTTCTGGCTGTTCAGGATGTGAGTGGGGAGGGACCTACAAGGTGGAAAGACACAGTCTATGTGGATATCTGTGCAAGGGCACCAGGACAAAAAGTTGGGCAGCATCTCTTACACTGGAAACATAAGAAATATGTGGATCTGTTGGAACAAGTCCAGAAGAGGCCACAAAGATGCTCCCAGAGCTGGAGCCTCTCTGCTCTGGAGCCAGGCTGGGAGAGCTGGGGGGGTTCACCTGGAGAAGAGAAGGCTCCAGGGAGACCTGAGAGCCCCTTCCAGGGCCTAAAGGGGCTACAGGAGAGCTGGAGAGGGACTGGGGACAAGAGCATTTGGTGGCAGGACAAAGGGGAATGGTTTCATTCAGATAATAGTTTTAGATTGGATATTAGGAAGAAATTCTTCCCTGGGAGGGTGGGGAGGCCCTGGCACAGGTTGCCCATCCCTGGGCAAGGCCAGGTTGGATGGGGCTTGGAGCAACCTGGGCTAGTGGAAGGTGTTCCCTGCCCATGGCAGAGGGTGGAATGAGATGATCTTTAAGATTCCTTCCAAACAATCCCTTCCAATTTTACCTCCTGCACGTTAAATCCTTCCCTGTCCTGTGCAGAGTTGCTTCATGGCAGCATAGAAAAGAGTTTCTATCTCCAACAAGTGCCATGTAAACTTCCACTTCTAACAAATAACAATCCCAAGTGGTGTGAAAGCTGATAAAATGAACATTCATATCTCAGGTTTCTGCAAAACCCACTAGGACTGGTCTGGCTATAAAATCCTGCAGAGATGCAAAAGGATTTGAAAATTATACCTGTTAGCAAAGGATGATCAGACTGAATGGGGAAAATTTCAGACACAACAAAGTTTCAGATATTTAGTATTTAAAATATGGAAAATTACATAAAATACATAGAAATTTCAAGCTGAAATGTATGAAATTTAGTATACAGAAAGGTAAAATGGACACTCCTGCCCATTCACAACCCATTTTGGAGGGAAACCCTGAATATCTCTTTGCTGGCATCAGAACTACATTCCTTCAGTCTTGAATTTCACAAATCCAGAAGTCTAGGGTGGGAAGGGGCAGATTTCCCCTCCAAACTGGAGAGATATCAGCAGATGCTGAGCTCTGACATGGCCAGTGTCACACAATTTTAGATCAGGGGGTACAAAGGAAGCAGCTGGATTTCAGCCTACAGGAAAAAAGGGGGATAAACTTTTGACAGGGCTCTGTTACAGTAGAACAAGGGGTGATGTTTTTAAACTGAAAGAGGTCAATTTAGATTAGATATAAAGAAGAAATATTTTACAGTGATGGTGATTAGGCCCTGGCACAAGTTGCCCAGAGAAGCTGTGGCTGCCCCATCCCTGGAAGTGTCCAAGGCCAGGCTGGACAGGGCTTGAAGCAACCTGGGCTAGTGGAAGGTGTCCTTACCCATGCAGAGGGGTTGGAATGGGATGAAATTTAAAGGTCCCTTCCAACCCACACCATTCTCTGATCTGATGATCAGCTGCATTTTTTCTTTCTATATTCCAAAACCTCTGATCTAAAGGGCAAGCCTGAGCTGGGAAGTGCAGCTGAGCTGGGGATGGCACAAGTGTGCCTGGGCCAGCAGCAGTCCCCAGCTGGGCTGGGTGTGGCAAAAGCCTGTTTAAATGCTGTTAAACTACTGCTAGTTTGAGAAACCCCTGTGGGTCTCAGGTTGTGGAGTGCAAAGACTCCCTGAGCACCAACTGCTGTCAAATATTAATGCTGTTCCCCTTCCAGCTCTTATTCACAACAAATTCTCATTGAAGCAGGAAATGTTGTTACCCACCAGCTAGTCTGAGTAGCAAAAATGTGGGATTAATTGACAGCTGTAAGACTAAACAAGGAGGCTTTAACTAAGATACCATTCCCTGCCGCAGAAGGTGCCGTCAGTCCTGACACAAGCAGCAGTGAGGAGCAGGGAAGATGCCTTCAAGGAGAGGGTCTTCAGTGTGATGGAAAGGAGGGTTCTGGCCAGAAATCCCAGGACTTCTTGACAACTCTTAACCTCTCCTGCCTGGATGAGATGTGACAACACTCCTGTCTGATCAGCACAGCACGCTCTCCTGCCCTGAGCAGCCGAACTCCACTGGCCCACGAGGCTGGAGAGGATGTTCTCCAGTGTGGAGATCACCTTGCTCTCTGTCCTCCCCCATGGCTGCTCCTGGGACTCCTGCAGAGCTGTGGGCATGGAAGCAGCCCCTGAGCTGCTGCAGCCCCACAAGAGCACTGCAGGTTGTCCTGGATGACACAGAGAGCCCTGTGCTGCAGCCACCGAGCCCACGGTGCTCCCTGCAGCATCTTCTCCCTCCCACACGTGCTCTCTGCTCCTCCTGCTCCCTGCAGGGTTGTCCTAAGGGGGCAGAGCCCTTTGCTACAGGCTGCAGAGAGCAGAAGTGCTGATCAGGACAAATGCCAGTGTTACTCTTGTTCTTGAGGACCCCCCAAACTTGCACTGTACTGGTCTGTTATCCCTCCAGCTTGGCAGGCTGGTCTTGCTCTGCAGCTCAGGAACTGAGCCAAGTAGAGTGGCTGGGGAAGCAAAACTTCACCAGGAGCCAAATCCAGGCCTGATTGGCAACCCTTTGGATCAGGAGCTGGTCTCACTCACCTGAGTGCCTGTTTGAGGTCTGTCTTGCTAAGAGTCTTCTTCACTCCGGAGTGGAGGAGCAGCAGATGTTTTATCTCCAGCATCTCTCTGCCCCTGAGGATTCCCCTCCTTCTGCCTGCCCCTGTCCTCTGTGTGTGTGCTGGCTCTGCTTGGCAAAAGTAACACCCCTCTCTCAGCTTTCCCAGAGGGATGAGGATGTGTAAAAAAAGGTGGCTAGTTCACTGAGGGGAGAACAAATCCTGCTGAAGTCCTGGCTACACCAAACCCCCTGAGCAGCAGCAGCTGCTGAGCTGCAGAAGTGCTGCAGGACACGGCCCACACTGAGCAGATGGAGATGCTGCATGGACAAACCTTTCCTGCAACCAGGCAAGATCAAAATAACAGGGTGCATGAGTCCATCCTCCCTATTTAGAGCAGCCTTCATTTCCTTGTGACTCATTCAGTCTGGGCAATGAATTTTCTTTATTAGTCAGAAATCAATTCCTCCTGCTCCTGACCAGCTCCTGCCCTGTGCCAGGTTATGTTTCTGTACCTGTGTCTGACCTGTCTGAAACACTGTTAGTGGGGAGGACAGGGTGGAGATAGAATCATAGAATCACAGAATGGTTTGGGTTGGAAGGGACCTTAAAGACCATCTCATTCCACCCCCTGCCATGGGCAGGGACACCTTCCACTAGCCCAGGTTGCTCCAAGCCCCGTCCAACCTGGCCTGGGACACTTCCAGGGATCCAGGGGCAGCCACAGCTTCTCTGGGCAACCTGTGCCAGGGCCTCCCCACCCTCACAGGGGAGATTTTCTTCCTAATATCCAATCTAAACCTTCTCTCTGTGAGTTTGAAGCCATTGCCCATTGTCCTGTCACTCCAGGCCCTTGTGCAAAGTCTATCTTCAACATGTTTTCTTTTAGGTACCCTGGAAAGTGTATGGAAAACCTTTATATTTTCAGTGGTAATAATAGCATACAACTAGTGAGTATCTTTGCCAAATATGACTTCACTCCTTTTGCAACGCTCCAAAAAAAATAAATCTTGTGTTACAATTCTACATATAACATGCATTTGCACTTTCCCATAAGCTGCAGATATTCACAGTTTCCCTGTAAGTGTAAATGCTGCCACGTAGGAATGTTATAAAATCCCAAAGAGTAGCACAGTGGTTTGTTGAACATACTCAACAATGTCCCAGGGAGGGTCTAAGCAAGCCCTGGAGAGCCATCCACCACCACACATGGGAGTCAGGCCTGCAGGTCTTCCCTGCTTGCTTTCTTTGTTATCTATCCTGGACCCTTCTGAGCGTCAGGAGGTGAGGGCAAAACTGGGAAAATTCTGCAACAGTTGGGTCTGCAAGGTAAATATGGGTCTTCAAGGCCAGCAGGTCCCTGCTGTTAAAAAACCCCCATCTAGTTCAAGGCCTTCCTTTGACCACGGTGGAAACAGGGCTTGGGAAAACAAATGATAAAGCCAGAGAGAGAGAGAAATGATAAACTCAACTAGTCCCACTCATTGCTTTGTGCTTCTTCTCAGTAAGAACTACAAACTTGAAAGGTTTTCACGTTCAAGGTACCCTAAATTCTTGTAGAACACAGGAAACGAAAGGAGGGGTCCTAAATACATAATGACTGCTCGTTATGTCTCAGCTCAAGACCTAAATACTGCAAAAGCTCTGCTGGGAAACTGCAGTGATCTGGGCTCCTGAAGTTGCTTTGGAGAGCCAGTCCCAGCAGAAGCAGCACCACGAATAAGTTCAGCCCCTCTTGCTCAGGAAGGTGTCAGTAGGGAGGCAAAAGGTGGTTATTTGTACTAAATTTTTGCTGGTTTTGAAGGAATGCACCCGAAGAGCCTCAGAAAGGATGGATATAGACAGCCCAGCAGAATGGAGGAAAAGCAAGGATCTTTTCTTCAAAAGAGGCAATTTTTGAAAGGAGGAGGGAAAAAAAAGAAAGAAAAGAAAGAAAATAGAAAGTCTAAATAGTTGCAACTGAATGAAACAGTGATTTATTTTTTTTTTTACAGGCAGTAGTGAGGGGTCTTTAAGCCTGTGCTGTGCAGTAAGGAAGAAAGAAACCACACTGTTCTACAAACAGCAGCAAGGGTTTCCCAGGAAGCCCAGGATAGCTCCTAATCCTGGATGGCAGGTCATTCCAGCAGTGTCCCACTGTGTTGGGATAACCAGGTGCCATTAAGGCATTAACAGAGCTGCAGATTATAAGGTCAGGGGGAACACTCTGATCAGAAGGAGATACTCAAGAAAACATTCACTGTTCAAGGTGAACCACTCTCAAAAAGAGAATTAATGGTAAGGAAGCACTGAAGGCCTCTGGCAGAAATAATCTCCAGCAGCCTGGGTGCAGAGGGCTGCAGAGCTGAGAGGAGGCTGCTTATTTACAGAGCTCAGCAGAGCATCTTTGCCTGGTGATTGATAATATTGCCAGTGTTCATCCCGTGTGTGGATCCGTGTGAGGAATCTAGTCCTGTTTAACAGGAGAAAGCAGAGCCTTGCTGGAAGCAGAGCCAGGGAACAGGAGCCATTTATCTCACAGACCTTCCTGCTGCTTCTGCTGGTTCACCTCCCATGTTGTAGCTTCTTGTATGTCCTGCTTGCTGGTCCCTGTGCATGTCCATGTTCCCACTCCCTGGAATCGTGGGAATGCTGGAGACCAGCAACTGCCCAAGGGCAGCTGCCATCACACCATCAGGTGCATCTTAGCACTTGGAGAGTGTGACTCCACATCATCCTAGAGACGGGAATTCATCTGAATTCCAAGTCCTAAGCCTGGAGGAACAGCTTCCAGCTCTCCACAGACTCTGTGCAACGTGGCCCTGGGAACCTGCCAACAAGGAATAGGCCAAGTGAGTACAACAAAACCCCTGTTTTCCCCATTCAGCAGGGAAAAATATGATTGCCAAGATATTTGGAAACTGGCAGCCCAGAGCTCTCCTGCCAGGTGGCCCCACACATGGGCAAGAACTTCAAATGTGCCCTTGAGTGGTGTCTCGTGTTGGAGAGATAAAAGTGGGTTTGCATGCACAACACAGTGGAGTTCATACCCACATGTGCATTCACATGGGGGAGCAGGAGGTTGTAAACCACTTTGGTAAAGGTTTTCAGTGCCCACTTCCATCTCTGTGGCATTATTTCATTCCACCTAATCAGAGCAGGTGTATTTTTGCTGCTGCACTAAATTGCCCAGCCTCTGATACATGTCTGAGAGATACAAACAGACATCTGACAGTGGGTTCAGTTTTGAGTCAGTTAAAAATTACAGGTCTAAGGAAGTCCAGTCCATAAAGTTTTTTTTTCTGTTTAGCTGGTTTTCCTCTGTTCAGTGACAGTCCAGGAAGGGGGAGATATGGACACATACTGGAGTTTTCAGCAAAGGCAGGATGTATCAGCATTGGGGTCACAAACTACCTTTAAAACCAAGGAATAACAGTTTGTGAAAGAGACACCTGTAGGAATGGTCTACAAAAAATTTTTAAATAATTTAATTCTATTGACACCTTGATAACAGAGTAGAGGTTGAGTTTCCAATTCAGGCAGAGTTTAAGGTTGGATGGTGGGGTCTCATCCATTTTTTCATCTTCATGAGGTTCTTGATTCAAAGGGCACCCACTGGACAATTAATTTTGCCATATTTTTCAGAAGCCATCAGAGATGAAAACAGTGTGAAGGGTGTTGCTCAGAATGGCCATAGTTTCTACCTAACCTCTGTTGCAGGGATGCCAACACCTCAGAGGCAGCTCAGCCCTGGGATCAGGATGGCTTTGGTGGTTACCAGTCCTTGAGAATTTTGTGGCAGTGTTAGAAATCACTAAGAAGCCAAGTGGCTTTATATTTACACCTCTGACTTGACCAGGGCTTGCCCCCAACTCCCCCTTCCCTGGCAGAATATTGAATTTGGGGTTGGGGTTTTTTTGCTTTATCCAGAGCTGGGTGAGCAGACCCAGAGTCCCGGGCAGGGCACTGCTCATGGAGACATTTTGTTTTTCTTTCACAAACCCAGTTCCTGGTGCAGGTATTTAGAGAACAAACAGTCCTTTTGTAGACCAAATATAAGCGGTTTGTCATTATCTCGAGAACAAACTGTTTGTTTCTCCAGTTGTAAACACACTGAGGACAGCTATTTAGTCCTGCCACTACAATTAATAGCAATTTAGGTCACTTTTGCAAGAGGTTAATGTCTTCTTAATAAATACTGGCTATAGATCTAATCTCCAGAGTTGCTTGCTGTCCTGGTGGCTAAAGGATAGAAGGAAAAGGATGATGTACCACTTCTTCTCTTAAACACTCAAGCCATACACCAAAATGCAGAGAAAATGTTGCAAACAAGCAGCTCCTTTGTGCCCACGTGCCCATGTGTGTGTGACAGAGGCAGAAAACACATCCATGGTTTCTTGTCAGGCACTGAAGAGGCCAAGAGCTTATCTAACTGAACACAGGAGGAGTTTGCAAAGCATATTGTTTTACCACCACCACCAGCAGCCTCTCAAATGTAAACTCTTCTCCCCAACCCCTTCCTCCCTGGGATCAGACACTGTCATACATTAGGCCAGGAGCTCATTTTTCTCTTCTTACATTATTTTCCAGCAGGAGCCATGTATTTGTGGGAGAGAGAAAGTACTCTGCTAAGTGGTAGTGATCTTGCTGTCCGTTGCCTTGTTTCTGGGTCATCAAAGATCTGATTTGTTCTCTAAAATAATTAGTCAAATTGTCCAGTTTTGGACTGGAATTGAACTTCTTGCCTTTCTTGGCTGGCCCAGCCCAAGTGTCCCAGCGTGGTTGAGGTGGGACAGGAGCAGGTTGTAGAAGCAGGTTGGTTGCTTCATAGAACCACAGAATATCCTGAGCTGGAAGGGACCCACAATGGTCATCATGTCCAGCTCCAGGCCCTGCCCAGGACACCCCAACAATCCCACCCTGGCCCTGAGAGCCTTGTTCAAACAATCCTGGAGCTCTGGCAGGTTTGGGGCCGTGACCACTTGGTATCAATGCCCAGATTTCCTGATCCGTATGGAAAGGCCCCTTTGAGGTTTGCAGGTGGATGTTTGCACCAGAAGAGGAGAAATCCCAGGGTTTAAACACCACAAAGCTGCAACACTGTCCCTGGCTCTCACTGTTCCTGGTAGCACAGACTCAACACTTCCATTCTGTCAGAGTTTTGGGGCTGTTTCTCTTTCCAATCAACCAGCTTTAAAAGACCAGGGATAATAGTGGTGACATCCTGACCTTTTAGTTTGGAAAAGGTGCAAAAAATCCCTGAGGCAGGTTACAAAAAGCAAAGTCTGGCTTGTCCAGTGCCCATTAGCCTCATATTTTATACCAAATGAGAAGCAACTGGAAAGAACAGGAGAAACAGTGGATTGCAGGAGGGTGAGGTTTGATGCTGGTGCAAAGAAGGTAAGTGTAGAAAGCAGATGCCACATTGGGATGTACAACAGGAGTTCCCCAGCGTGATTCAGTGCTGGTGGATCCCCAGATGTCCTTTGTTGCCCAGGAATGTCCAGGAGAGAAGGGACCTAAAAGACATCTCAGATTGGAGAACCTGGAATGGACAGATGAGAAACAAACTCTAAGATGTAACAGCTGAGAATATTTACTGTACTTGTGTCTCTCTGCCTGGCTCTAGCAAAGGATCACC
This sequence comes from Manacus candei, assembly GCF_025592945.1. Classification (NCBI taxonomy): domain Eukaryota; kingdom Metazoa; phylum Chordata; class Aves; order Passeriformes; family Pipridae; genus Manacus; species Manacus candei. The sequence goes on along the minus strand of NW_026138105.1, from coordinate 3,400,629 downwards.
CAAGCCTTTTGAGAGAAATCCAAGGGGTGTTGCTTGCACTCAGACTAATATTTGACAGTTGGAGAATAATAAATACTCAGCTTTCAGACAAGCAAAATGTTATTGTTTTACAAAATCATAATTTGAGTGTGGTAATTAAAAGCATTTTCATTAGACATTGCCAATTCCGCCTACATGTCAGCACTAACAACAACTTGTCATCCACATGGGAATGGATCCCAAAGAGGGAAAGGGACTCTACAAGTGGGTTTTCTCTATTATTTTTAGACCATTTTCTACAGTTTTCTGCACTGCTGGTGAGCCACGAACCTGCAGCTGATTAAACCTGTCTAAGGGGAGAAAAAACAGGGGAAATGTCCTCAAAGAGAAAAAGAGTTGTAAAGAGGAACATGGCCATCTCTTCTCCAGGTTTGTGGGGGACAGGGCAGAAACCACTGGGTTTCCCTCATGCTGGGAAGGGTCAGTAAAGTAGATAAGGTATAGGGAAAATGGCTTTTGACCCTGAGGATGGTGAAGCACCGGGTTAGATCACCCAGCAGGCCTGGGGAGGGAGGGAGAGGATGTGGCTGGGAGTGTCTATTACTGAATTTTAGAAGAAATAGGTGGGACAGGCTCCTGTCAGAAAGAATAAGCATGAAGGTGTTGGGGATCAACTTTGGGAGGCCCCTTCTAGTCCTGCTCTTGAGGATTTTGGCCATATATCATCCTTTATGCTAAAAGGCAAACTTGTGTGACCACATCTCAGGTGGTCACAGGTGATTTGGGGCCAGCTCCCACAGCCCACTGCTCCTCCCACAGACCTCCAACAGGCGAGAGCTGCCTTCTGGGATAAAACCTGCTGAACCTTTTGTGTGGGAGATTCACAGCCTGGATCAGAGGCTGGTCCCTCACCTTCAAAATGCAAGGCAATTGCAGCTGGCAAGTCTGGCAGGTCTGTGGAGCACAGGCAGAGCAGGCAGCGAGCAGCAGGCAGCTGCACTGCTGCAGATGGAAGGGAGAAATCCCCGAGGGCTGGCTCACTGTGCCATGCAGTGCTGAGAGAAACACTCGCCATTTGGGTCTAATTTATGATTATCCCACTCACTCCAGAAAATCCTGTTTATTTTTCCAAGATGTTAATTTTTTTTTTGATGGCAGAATAATTTTTAACCCAGTTTGTGGTTGGATGAATGGGATGATGCTGCTGCCTATGGAGCACACTGCTGCTGGGGGGCACTTTGCACTTCTGGGAGATGGGAGGACAAGGACACAAAGACCAGCTCCAGCCAGATCACATTTGTCCCAAGCCACCTGCTCACCTCAGTTCTGCCTGATTCATTCCTTACCTCAAGGTCTCCATCCCAAGCATCTCCCGTGCTCTTAGAGGAACTTTTCCACAATTAAAAGCACTTTCCATTGAAGTAGTGTCTGATAGAAGAGAGAGAAGAAGGTCAGGTCACTGTGCTGGCCACTGGCCCTTGTCACAGAAGCTCTGGTGGCACCACTCAGGGCTTTCTGATTGACTCTCACTTTAAACCACTGAGGACTTTGCCTTCCAGCACAGGGGAAGTGCAGCACATCCACAGTGATGTCCCAACAGGTATTTTCTTGTTCTCAGATTCCTGTGTTCAACCTGTACCAAGAGTCAGGCCATTTGGAGAAAGCCTGGATTCACCACAAGCCTTTTCAAACCAACCTGAGGAAGGTTTTATTCCTCCTGGGGCAATATATTTTGCTATGAGTATATTAATTTTCCATGGAGGCATTAATACTGGGCCCAGGCTGTTCTCCCCTCTGTGCAGGAGATCACCATTACAACCTTTGTATAATTGATGCATTCCTACCAAGAGGAGATGAGTGAAGGAGGTCATGTGTAGGTAACATTCCCACCAGCACCTCTGCAATTTTCCCACTGCAGGCTGTAGGACCAAATCCAGCTCAGCACTGGGAAACTATTCATAACCACCCTGGGTATTCCTGATTAACAACATCCTTTAATTAAAGCAGAAGAAGATGGATCTTATAGCACCCATAACCTGCTTTGAAAGCATATTTAAAAGATCCCTTCTAGTCACTATTTTGGCAATAGATGGGCCAGTACACTTAGAACATAAAGGCTGGGAAGATCATATTCTACAGTTCTGTGTTGCCTATGGAGTCAGGTTGGGATTTTAACACCAGCTGGTTGAAATGCTCTCAGTGTGCCATGATTGCTGTGTCAGTTTGCATTGCTGGCAAAGCTGAAGGGAATGGCATTGCTTTGGAGAAACGTTTTCTGCAGCTCAATGTTTTATTTTGAAAAGCAAATCATTGTTGTTGATACCGTTTTTTATTTGTTAGCTGGAGAGAGCAGGCTTATTTTTGCATATTTAACAGATCAAGGGAGATGGACCAATAGCCTTTGGGTGCAGTTTCAGAAAAGCTTGATGTTTGCCCTCACCCCTTGCTGGATTTTGCAGGTGTGTGACCTACAGAGCAGATCATCCCAATCCACTGTCTGCAGAGCATTTTATTAGGCTGGAAAACACCCAACACAGGTTCCTGCAGGGAGCTGCCTGGAAGCCAGAGTTGCTCCACACTGGGCTAAGGACATTCTAGGGCACTGGCTTAATCCCTGGATTGTAATCCAATCCTTCTGGGCTGCTTTGAGGACGGGACTCCTCCTTCACTGGGGTGGGGGAGAGAGATACCACTGGCCTGCCCTCGTGGGGCTGCAGGTCTGGAGGCTGGCACAGAGCTGCCCAGCACTTCTTTCCCTGCCAGAAAAGAGAAAAATCTCGTAATTCCAGAGAGAGATAATTATCCCTGATCAACCAAGTCCTCAGCCTGTAATCTGCAAACAGCTGCCAGTACATAATCACCCTGCTCATTAGAAGTGACAATGCTCCTGCTCCTTGCTTCACCCACACCCTCTCCTCCTGTGCTTGCTTGACATTCCCTCTCATCTCCTCCTGTTTCTGACTAAGGGGTCTGATCCCTTTCCAGCGGCTCATCCCGAGCTCCACGGACAGGGAGAAGTGGTGATGGCTCTTCCTTCTGCATGCCCTTCCTGGCAAATTAAGGCAGAGCTGAGCCCATGAGCCTTGGATCATCCCCGGCTGCCCTTTCCTGCTGCTCGGACCCGCGATCCTAATTCAGGCCCAACTGCACCCAATTGCTCTCCCACATGAGAATTCTCCTCATTTTATCTCAGTGGCAGAGATGTTATCAAGGCCATCATGGCAAAAAGGACTGGATGTTTCTGTGGATAATGAGAAAAGTCACTACAGGGGAGTGAAGTTCTCCTGGTGTTGGGGCTGGAGCATCAGCAGAGTGCTCAGAGCAGAAGCTTCTTATCAGGGCCAGGAAGACACTGGCTTGTCTTGGTTGCTTTGGGACTGTCTCAGCTCTCCTTGCTTTGAACCTTTGCTCCTGTCAGAAACTCCTCAGACAGGATATGTGGGCACCTGTCCTATTATACTTTCCCTAGGCAATATCTAAAAAGTTGTTCATCTGGGCTGTCTCTCAGCCTCTTCTATCAACCTGGCTCTTGACTAGCACAGGCTTAAACAGCAGCTATCACTGATGTCTCCCAGTGAGTATTTGCCTGTCCAAATTGCCCTATTTATTTTGCAAATGTCTTCATATTATTCTGAATTAAATGAGACACCAGTTTTCTATTTGGAGCTGGTTGATGTCTCGAACTGCCTGCTCCTTTTGGAGGAGAAACTAGAAAAATCACTTGCTGAGTGGCAAAAGACCTCAGGCCATCCATGTCTTGCCTTTCACCCCCATGCAGAGCTGTATGTGCACGTGTGTGTGTGTGCATGAAGTCATGTGCACTCCATTTGCCGAGGTGGAAATAATGATAGAAAACCAGAGGCAAGTCCCATTTGGTCTAAAACTTAAGGCACCTGCAGCATTCTCATGTATATTCCCTTGGGAACTGGGTTTTGAAGGCTCTGGGGTCAGTTTTAAAGCCTCATTTTGAAGGAGCTCCAGCCCTGTGTGGGAAAGGCTGCTGGAAACCTGCTAAGGGAGCTGTTTTTTGCCTGCTCTCCCTTATCCCTTCTGGGGCCAGTGTTGGGCCTGACATCCAAATAGCTGTGAGATCCAGCTAATCCCATCACACCAGCAAAATGGCCCTAAATCATCCCTGTCTGATTCTTGACTCCAAAAGAGACATTTCATGGGTGATTGTGAGTGATACAGTGTGTGGTAATGGACGTATTTAAATGGGATTTATGGGTGACACCTGTCACATAGACCCTTCCATCAGTGACAGGCTGGAGAGATTTACACAGTGACACTGAGATGTGAGCTGTTGTAAGAGCTCCCTCAGTCCCTGGCAGAGTGTTGGAGCCTCACAGCATTTGCCAGGAGCACAAACCGGGCTCCTTTGGCCACTCTCTGATATGACACTACACAAAATTAGCAGCTAAGGGTTGAGTGCATCTTGGCATCTGTCCACGGAGGATTTCTTTAACCCCAAAGCTCTGTTTGCCTTTTGTCAAATGCTGTAGGAGGTGTTTTGATGAGCCCTTGGTCACAAGAGCTTCAGGGGAGAAAGCAGCACTCCAGAAGGTCCCCACCACATGATTTCTCCTCCCTCCTGTGAGCTTCCCACATTTCAGAGCATCACAGAGTGGCTTGGGTGGGATGGGACCTTAAAGACCATCCAGTTCCTTAAAGACCATCCAGTTCCTTAAAGACTATCCAGTTCCTTAAAGACCATCCAGTTCCTTAAAGGCTATCCAGTTGCCCAGCTCTGCATGGGCAGGGACACCTTCCACCAGCCCAGGTTGCTCGAAGCCCCATCCAACCTGGCCTTGGACACTTCCAGGGATGGGGCAGCCACAGCTTCTCTGGGTAACTTGTGCCAGGGCCTCCCCACCCTCACAGGGAGGAATTTCTTCCCAATATCTCATGTAAATCTACCTTTTTTCAGCTTAAATCCATTCTCCTGTGTCCTATCACTGCTAGCCCTTGCAAAAAGTCCCTCTGCAGCCTTCCTGCAGGCCCCCTTTTAGGTCCTGGAAGGCTGTCCCTGTTTCCTGGTGACTCTGGCTGAGATGGTCACTCCAGGGCTCCCAGCTTGCCCGTGCCCCAGCTGTGCCTGCATTCCTTCACAGCCCATTCCCTCCAGGTTCCTGCCCTCCCTTTCTCCAGGCACTATATCTTCTCCCAGCACCTCCAAGCTGTGGTTCAAAACCCTCTCCCCTACCTCCTTGTTTCCCTCCATCTGCAGGCTCCAGCAGACGTTTCTCCCATCCAGAGAAACCCTCCTGCCCTTCCCACTGGAGGATTAGCTGGGATATCTGCAATGAGATTATTTCTAGGAGCCCACTCGGGCCGTGCTGACGCTAACTCACCGTGTCAGCTCTGCTCAGGCACAGCCAGGAAGGTTCCAGGCACGATTTCTATTGTTTAAGGTTTTATTGGGGGGGGGGGGAGGGGGTAGATGGATTTGGTTTCTTCCTCGTTGCTCTTTCCCAAAGATCTGTCTTTTGCTATTTATGTGAGGCAGTTCATATCACAGCACACACAGACACAAGGATCAAACAACTGAAGTCACCAATCAGTCTAAATATGCCCAATATACACAATATTTTGCTCCCTGAGCTATCAAAGACAGTTGGATACTACCTTGAAGTGACCTGTGGGAGTTGGCTGTGTGAAACATTTTCTCAGCAGCAACATGATACATTTCTTGCTTCTTGAGCTTTCTCCTTTTTTATTTTAAATATATATCTTTATAGTTCTGCCGTAAGGCAGCCTTGGATTTGTAAAATTAGCCTGTCATAACAAATTCATGTCCTCATCAAAGGCTGCTGTTGTGCTTCCTCCCAGACTGGAGCATTCACAGACTAAAGCTGCATTATCACAGTAATTTCAAAGTTCAATAGTGTATTTTCAAAAGCAATTGCTTTTAAATGCAGTTTGTTACATAACAGAGAATTTAGACTTTCCTTCAAACGAAAATTAAGTTCTTTACATAGTAAGTCAACTCCTGTTCATTTTTGTCTTTTTTTTTTTTTTTTTTATTATTCTAAAATGATCCAGATGCCCTTGGTGTCCCTGGAAGTGCAAGGTTAGAAGGACTATATGAAGTCTTTTTATCACAAAACAGGGGATTTTTAAGCCCAGAGAAAAGTGGATTCCACATTTTAAATCTCTCAAAATTCACTCTTGCACGTGACTTTCTGGCCTGAATGAGAACCTTTTCTGCAGAGGTGTCCAGGGCTGACTGGAATTGAGAGTGCTGGATGGCTGGAGGCTTGGCTGAGATGAGAAGGGGAATCTGTAGGTTAGAAATAATAAAGATATTGATGAAAACCCTTCTGATCAGAAACTCCCCCATCAGTAACCCAGACAACCTCCTCCCTGTGGTGCAGGACACTGTCTTTATTCACATCCCTCTCTTATCAGGGTGGAACAAGTTCATCTCCTTGAAATCTTGCCTCTTTGCATTTCCTTATTCTGATTTTTCTCTTGGCTCCACAACTGCTCTTTCATGATGCTGGTCATAAAACTGGTGTCTTCACCCGGGATTCCCATGGAGATGTCCACTTTGGCCATTTCTTTTCCACAAAGAGCAGTACAACTTTTCCCTCCACACATGCCCTGCACGTTCATCCCTCCGTCTCTTATGGTCTTGCTTGAAATTCATCTCATTTTCTGGGAAAATGCAGAGTTTGGACATGTCCAACCCACTGCACTGTGAGCATCCTCAGCTGGCAAGGGAAAGGAAGAGCTTAACAATTAACCTGACCTCTCTGCTTCATGTAGTTGTCTTCAAAAATAACCTCAAAACCACCTTGAAATCATTCTGTAAATCCATCCTGAAGACTCCCCTTTGCCCTGGCAGCAACCCACAGGTCCTGGGTGCATTAAACCCACCACCCCTTTAACTAATAAAGTCAGGCTGTTTGCTTGTATTCCCTCCTCTTTCTGTATCCCCTATTTTATTTTCCCTTGGTTTATGACTACACTGTAAGTTTCAGAGGTGTTGTCTTCTAATCAAATTCCCAGATGCCATAATAATAATAATAAAAACAATTATGTTGATGATACACATTTCCAATTAGTTGTGACAGATTTTTGCTTGGTGATTCCAGACTGGAGGAAGAAATGTTTAGATTACTTCCCAGTGGAATCACTAGGAGATTTTCCTTTGTTTTTCACAGGTGCTGGCTTGTTTTGTAATATAATTTGGGGACACAAGCAGTGAGCCCTGTTACTGCTGAAACAACACTGCCATGCCACTGTTTTTTGTGGACTATGGCCAAAACAGTCAGGTCTGAGAGCCCAAAGGCACTTTAACTCAAGACACTGATCATCCCAAACCACTATCCATGTGCAAAGACATGTAATAATTAATACAAATGTGAGCTGAAAAGCTGTAGGAATTTGAGGGTAAGCCCAGCACTTACCCTGTCATTAATTAAGGTTGTCTCTTTATTAGTCATTTCCCTTGTGGGGTCTCAGACAGCAACAGTCCAAGTGAATAGAAGACTCTCTTAACCTTTCTCTCCTTGGCAGTTTGAGAAACTCTGGCTTATTGATTGCAAAGAAATTCCTACAACTGGTGCTTTAAGTTAACACGGGTAAAGAAATGAACTGCTGCAGATCCAGAGCTCCCAGGTCCCTCTGTGTGCTGGGGGTATCCAGCCCCTTCTCATAAAATGTGCTCCGTAACCAGCAGAGATAATGTTAGAAGAAGTGATGGATGGGTTTGCCAACAACAGAGAGTGTGACTGATTTGGTGTTTTTTGGGCAGTGTTTGTTGAGTGAGTTTGTTGAGTGAGTGTTTGTTGAGCACCGTGGAAATGAATAGAAACAGCCACTGACTTTGAATGGCAACTGCTGTATTCTAACATTTAACATTTTAATCATGCTCAGAGGTGTCAAGGTGCTCCTGGTTCTACCCAGGCTGTGAGAAGTAGGGAATGTGTGAAGAAGTGGGGGCAAAAAGGGCAAAACTGGTTCCCAAGGTCACCGTCACCCAACAGTGCTGGTCTCTTGCCTCATGGTGAATCTCACCCAGAAGTGTGATTGTAAATAAGAGAAGAATTGCCCAAGAGGATTCCATGCCCAAGAGAGGGCATGGCTGCTGTGATTTGGAAAGGGGGAAGGCTCAGGAGCACCCACGGATTTTACCCCTGGAGTTACTGTGGTGCCTTCTCAGGACAAACAGCTTGGTCATTCAAAGCAAAGTTCAAGGGCCTCTCAAGTTTTCCATCTTGCTAAAGGCTGATTCAGCCACAGAAGAAATAAAATTTTGGCTGTTGGCTGCTGGTCACTCCTTGCTTGGTGGTTTCATCATCCAGCTATGTAGGAGCATCTGTACTATAGCACAGAGGTGAACCAGGACTAAGTGAGTAATGGGGAGCAAAGAGTGTCTTTGGATAAAGTTCACAGGATGAATTAATAAATGATTTTCATAGAGAAATAGGAACTATATTCTCCAAGGAGATTACTCACAATGAACAATTCGATCAGCTCCAGCCTGAAGAAAGGAAAAGGGTAAGAATAAATAGCCCTTCTCCAAAAGGAAAGGCTATTAATACTGCAGTGTCTTAATGGCTCACACGAGGACCATTGTTATCAAGTGTTTTTATTAATAGCCTGGATGCCTGAGTATTCATCTCAGTACATGAGCAGTGAAAAGAAAATTGGTGGATAAATATGAAACTACAAGTAACGGTTGAGTCCTGAAAGCTCAGTTAGGAAATTCTGCAAGTTCCACCATGGGGCAGTGCAGTGGCTGGACAAATTTGGTGCATAAAAGGCAGAGCAATGGGAATTGGAAGGGACAATCTGAACTATTTATGTCCATTAATGGGTTCTAAATTGGCTGTAACTGCCCAAGAAAAGCCCATCATCAATGTGAAAATGCAGTGAGAGCATCGGCTTGGTGTGGTGTGCAGAACCTGTGAGCTTAGAAACGGAGCAAGAAAGACATGAAACTCAACAGGGTCTTGGAGGGTCACACTGCCAGAGACCTCTGTGCTTGGAGGTTTATGCATAGCCCTCACAGCCCTGTGCTGCAAACCACTGTTGTCACTGTTCCCTGGCTCATGCCAGCAGGAGTTTGGAGGAGAGATCAGCCCCAAGTGAAGACGTTCCAGACCTCAGTCCAACAGCTGGGAGAGGTCCCTGTTTTCCAGCCTTGGCACAGGCATGTGTGTCTCTGCTGTAAGGTCAGATGCCCTCCTGCACAAGGGGGATTGCTTATAGAATTATAGACCCATTTAGGTTGGAAAACACTTCCAAGGTCATTAAGTCCCATCATTAACCCAGCACTGCCAAGCCCACAATAAACCATCTACCCCTGGTGTTTTTCATCCTGGTCCTCCATAAATCAGCTCAGGACAGCAGCCACCAACCCTGTGCACTGTTGGTTCCACAATAACAGAGAAGGAATGGTCCATAAACCAGATTTGGTGTTTCCTCCCTCACCCTTGTCATTGGGGCCCAGCAATGTCCTTCAGCGATCCAGGTGCTTTGTCATCCTTTAATAGCACTAATTACCTGCTCACACCCCTTGGTGAAGCATTTTAATGTTTTAATCTCCCCTTCCCCATTCATTTTCCTTTGGAAAATGAATACCTGTTGCAAAGAGGGGTGTTTGTGATTGTTGCATGAAAACCCCTCCCCAGGCAGCAGCAAATCCCAGGTGGCAGCACTGACTTTGTGTCTCACCCCTTTCCATATGGATTCCTCCATCACCCTCTCTGCTTCTGTCCCTGCCTGCAGAGCTGTGTCAGCTTGTGGTTTTCACAAGTCTTTTTTCCCCCCTCACCTCAACCAACAATAAACTTCCCATTTTCTGTAGGAGCAGAGGCTCTTCCCTCACCTGCCCTGACCCCTGAATGCCCTGGGCTTGCCTTCACACCAGCACAATCTGTCTGATTTGGGTGTTTGCAGCTGTCTGGGGGATTTGGGTTACAAAACTTTTACATTTGACTTTATCAGACCCTGAACTTGGGTGCTGGCTTTGTGTGCTGGCTGTTAGAGCACCTGCCAGCAGACAAGGAAAGTTCTCCAAGTTTCCTGCTTCAAAATCTTGCCTTCTCCTGAGCCTACCACTGTGGCCATGGATGTTTGGCAGAACATCATCCTTGGAGCACAGCTTGTCTACAAGCACCTTCCATGCAGTGCAGCACTTAATGCACACTGTGTAGCTCTCTTCCTTTTCAGCTGCTCCATGGAGTAAGTTAAAATGCAATCTTATGCCAATTCCAAAAACAATCTTCCAGCCAGCATTCTCTCCCTAATGTTCTCTACTCCCTGTTTGGGTATTTAAAATCTTCCATTACTCTGCTCCTTCTACATATTTTATTGTTTGCTGAAGTCACTCCCCAGTCCAGTTTTTTTCTCCCATCTAGGAAAGGAGAGATGGTTTTTCCATCTTTCCATTTATGGCATACTTATCTCATAAAATGTGTGGCTAAGCAGGTACTCATGATTGAGCCCAACAGATGAAACACACACACACACATATATATACAAGATACTGTACAGGCAGCACTGATAACTCCAAAAAGGAGGGTCCCAAATCTGCATGATTCCACTGGCTACACTGGAGCAGTGTAGTTTCACACAAACTGGGATAGATGGAAAGTGTTTCCAGCATTGGCCACATTAGAAATTATTATTTTCAGGTCCTCTTAATAAGTTTGCAAAATGTTGTCCTTTGGGCTGAAATTGCCTATAATCAGCACCTATCCCATGGTGATTTCTTCCTTGTTTCAAAAGTTTCAGCAGAATTAGGAGACCTGCTTTTGAATACAGTAAAGAGGAAATTTTTATTTATTTTTTTTTTAAGTCTTTCTGACCTTTTTTTCTTGGCAGCTCTACAGCTGAATTGGCTGTGGTTTGAAAGATGCAATTTGGCAGGAAAATAGTCCTCACTGGGGAGCAGTGCAGGGCTTTGTATTGCAGGAAATTGGGTTTGATTTGCCCATGCTACAAGCATTAAAAAACTGCAATCTGACCATATGCAGTGGAGGGCTTTTGCTAAGCTGATTAGAGGACATGGAGACCAGGGAATAAGACTCTGCATGTGTGCTGAGCCAGAGCAGGAGGAGTTCCTGAGGGATGGGCAAGGAGACTCCAGTGTGGTGGAGAAGGATGCTCAGCTGCTTCCATCTCAGCAGAATCCCAGAAAGGGTCAGGTTAGAAGGGACCACAGTGGGGCATCTGGTCCCACCTCCCTGCTCCAGCAGGGTCACCCCAGAGCACATGGCACAGGATTGTGTCCAGAGGGCTCTGGAATATCTCCAGTGAGGAGACTCCACACCCTCTCTGGTCTCTGTTCAGAGCTCAGTCACTGCCCAGCAAAGAGGTTCTTCCTCATGTCCAGGTGGAGCTTCCTGGGCATCAGTTCCTGCCCGTTCCTCCTGTGCCATTGCTGGGCCCCCCCAGCAGAGCCTGGTCCATCCTCTGCCCCCTCCTGCAGCCCCTGACACACCCTGGGGAGGGCCCCTCTCAGTGTCTGCTCTGGAGGCTGAACAGCCCCAGCTCCCTCAGCCTTCCCTGCTCCCAGAGCTGCTCCATCCCTTGGGCATCTCCACAGCCTGTGCTGGACCCGCTCCAGGAGCTCCGTGTGTGTCCCGTGCTGAGGAGCCAGAGCTGGACACAACATCCCAGCTGTGCCTCCCAGGGCTGAGCAGGGAGGCAGCATCACCACTCTGCAGGAGGCAAGAAGGGCTCCTTTGGGTGATGATGGGATGAAGATGGGCATGAACCAGGAGCCACCCACAACCTGCCTTTAAGTCCTCAACAGCATTTCCCCCCAGCTTGTACCTATGGTTTGATTTTCTGTGCTGAACAGTCCAGTCTCTGCAGCCCAGTGAAAGTACAGCCACACTATTCCCATGTATGGGAGCTATGCCACTATTTTCAATGGCTTTTTCCTGGTTATTTAAGATTTTGTAGGATTAGATCCATACTGTATGATGAAATAAAACTTTTTCCTAGGCTGCCTCCAAGTTTGAACGTTGTGAAAACTGAGTCTGCAGCAATGAACAGAATCCATACTCCTGATCCATTTTAAACCAGAAAGGAGATTTTTCACAAACTTCCCCAGCTATAAGGATTCTTCAAATCCTCTTCAGTCCCTTTAAATATTAAATCATTCTCATGCACACACCAGGCATAGCCCATCTCAAAAAGCAGGAAGACTGGCAAATCATATTCACATGCACATTCTTTGGAGTAGTTGTTAAACTTTGTGGGTGAGCTGACTGAATTAGTGGAACGGAATATTTGACTAAAATAAAAATATCTTTGGATCTGGCAACTGGAAATCAGTTTGCAACAGTGATTTCTGATAGACAGTTGTACTGCATGAGCAAATTCCATGCTAAGGGAAAAAGGATCAAGAGACAGGATGAATAAGAGATATAGTTAATAATAACTAAGTGTGGAAAAACATGGTCCTTCTGAAACATGGTGCTGGCCATCCTGGACTGATCTGATGTGGCTTTGCTCACTTTGATACAGAACTGTGTTTTCCTAACAGAAGCAATTATTTTTTAATTCAGAGAAAGCTTCGAGAACCCTCCTTCATGCTGGTTTGTAGCTTACACTGAAAATCTCCCTGCTGAAACCAGAGTGGAGGGATAAACTAACTAGTGACCATATAAATATATACACAGAAAGAGGGAGAGAGTTGATTAAATTGAGCTCTTTGCATTACAAACACCTTCTGTTGTGATTTGCTGGGGAGAGGAGGATGAGTTGTTGCATACAGTTCATCTGATCCATACCCTGCCCACGGCCTTCATCATTCATGGCCACTCACTAAGATGTGCAATTCATACATTTTTCCATTCTGCTTACCAATCCTTTCCTCCTTCCTTGCAGCATGGGAGTGCACAAAGCACAGGGAGGGAGGCAGTGCTATTTCTGCCCTGCACTGCAGTACAAAACCCATTAATTGCATTTTTGGCAATGAAGCCCAATGAGGTACATGCATACAGGACCCAAATCTCTTTAAATATGCAGGAAATGTTCCCCTAATGAGGAGCCTTCACTACTTTGGAGCTGCTCTGTGCAGTGACTTCTCTGGGTTCAGTGTCACTGGGATGGGTGACCGGGCATGGGAGAGCTGGGGCTGCCTTTTAATCCAGTTGTTAGGAAACCCTGTACCTCCGGGAGTGCTGATGATATTGGAAAGGTGGATAGCATTATGCAGCTCGATATAAGTTATAACTCAATGAAAAACCTCCATCAGGCATCCCTGAGACTACACAGATGGTCATTCAGCCCCTCATGTTAATGCTGGGTGAAGCTGCCTTTGCTGTGTGGCTGCACGTTGTTTCTGCCATGACAAGGTAACTCACAGCAGGTTTGCTCTTCCTTTGCAGCCTTCCTTGCAGCCCCATGACAGTGGACACACAGAGACAGAGATATGACATGATTTCTCCATCTCCATATGTCCTCTAATTTGGATCCACTATTTTCTTTTATTATCTGTCCTCGGTTCTCCCCAGGGCGCAGATAAAGAGCTACAGGTTGGGTTTCAGGGTGAAAGAAGGTAACTGGGGCTCACAGACAGACACATGTCTGTGCAAGGCCACAGGAGCTTGGGATCATCTGGTCCAGCTTCCCATGTCCATGCTGTGCTTTGGGATCCAAATGTATTAAAACAGAAGGTGGGTTTAGGAATGAAACAGCAGCTCTTAGAACCAGCTAATCCTGGTTGTATTAAATTCAGAAATGGCTGCTGATCCAGAGGAACTGGGAAGAAGGGCCCTTAAGAGAGCGAATTTATATTCTGAGCTTTTACTTCTCACTCACAGCTGTCTGAAAAACATCACTCCCCCCTCCCCGAGCTACTCAATGAGAAGAGCACAAGGAGAAGGAGCAGCTCAGATCTGGATGGGCTGTTTGTCAGGTATGAATTCTCTCATCCAGCCACTCTCACTTCTATTCAGCACATGTAATGAATGTCTGAAAAATCTGGAAATTTATGTTCAGATCAATGGGAGCTGATTAATTACCTAAGATGTATTCAGATAACAGAGTTGAGAGGAAAAGCAAAGGCAATGCTTTCAAAAATGCTCAATGAAGTAAACCAAGTACATTGCAAATATGTTTAAAGGATAAGTGCAAAGACGACCTAGGCAAGCGGGGTATCAAAGAAAAGAGACATCCAAAAGCCAGTCTTACAATCAACAACATAGACATGAAGGAGAAAAGAAACCTCTAAAGCTATTAAAAATCTGGAAGCCTATTAAAAATGGATTAAAAAAGGTACAAGGAAATCAAATCAAGAGACATGGAGTGGTACTTGCAAAAGAAACCTTTAACAGAGTGGAAAAATTACTCTGTGATCCAAGTGAATTTAAATAGTGGCTCCAGTGATGATGGAGAACAGCACTTCCTCATTTCACAGAGCAGCAACTCACTGATGGAATGTTGGTGTGCCTCCAGCCCATGGGAACACTCCAGGGGGTTCATCCTGCATGTCCAGCCGTGGTGTCCCCACCTCAGCTGATCAATGATACAACTGATACTCAAAAATCCAGGCTCTGCTCTGCCTCCTGCTTCAACAACAGCATCAGCTAACCCTGCTCATGTGTCAGGGATGTGTTTGAACTGGGAGGATCACCATGAAAGCCAGTAAGAGCAAGGGGAGTGCAAGTGGAAGCTGAATCTGTTCTCCCAACTCCTTCCTGCACAAGGAACCCTCCCAACACCAGGATCTGCCAAGGGCCCCTCAGGGGTGTTGTGCCCAGCCTGCAGTGCTGGACACAGCTCAGCACTGTGTGGGTTTGAGCTGGCTCTGGGCAGTGGAAGAGGGAGAAATCCAAGATCATATTCACACAGAGAATGGTTTTATGCCCGGTCTCAAAGTACAGCCCTTCTGCAAAGGACTAACATTTTATCCAAGACATGATGGGAAAATCCCTTCTCCTGCAGCATCAGCTGCCACCAAACCCATCAACACCAGACCCAAGCACCAACACCCTGGATGAAAGCAGGCACTTGTTGAGGTTAGAAAGGACTTTCCCAGCCCTGTCCCTTCCAGGTAAATATTGCCCAGGTCTGGCTTCCTTGTCTCTCCCAGATGAAAATCTACTGGCAGCTCTATTTCCCCCACTTTCTCACCTTCAGTTTTATTTTGTCAATAGAAACATCAACGCCAACACCCAAAACTTTACCTCGGTGGTAGAGGAATAAAAAAGTTTCCACAAACCAGGTGATTTTTCTAACAGAATCACGGGGTTTTATGTGAAAGGTTGAAGGTGCAGGGACACCACGTGGGGGGGACCATCATTGCTGCACCTCCAGGAGGAGCAACCAGGAAAGTCTGACTGCAGGAGCACTGCCCCACACCTTCCACCTCCTGCCCAGCCCCTTCTTTCACATCACCCCCCCAGCTGTGAGACCAGAGGGGCAGAAAAGACCTTCATCATCCACACCCCGAAGCCCACCAGGAATGTCTCCATCTCTTCTTCAAGCCGAGGTTTGGTTTCCTCCTTCCTCTCATCTTCAGGAGACTGTTCCAGATCATTACAGCTCTTCTATTAAAAATCTCCTTATAAGTTCCTAAATGCTTTCATGGCCTGCCTGTTGCATTTGTTCCTGTTCCAAGACAGTCCTTTAGCTTAAGTAGCTTTCTTCCCCCTCTCTGTTTATTCCCTCTTCTCTCACTGCACTCAGGTCTCCCTTGGCCCTTGGTTGTTCTATTGCTCCAGCCAAGGCTCCCTCTTTCCTGGCAGATGAATTCTCAGCCCACAGAGCCCCTTCCACAGCCTGTCTCTGCACCTCCCCGTCGCTGCCCTTCAACAGAGGTGGTGAGAGCTCTGGGTCTGGCTGTGGTCACACCTGGGCAGGGATGCAGTGCTCATATTCACTCATTCCTAGTGGGAAAACATTGCCTGGGATAAGCCTTTTCCCGAGCTGCACCGTGCTGGCAGCCCACCATCCCCTGTGACAGATGAGTGGCAACAACTTTCTCTCCTGCTCTGTCATTTCCAAGTGATGAGGCCCAAGTTTCAAGCAGAAATTCACGTTATGAGTCCCAGCGTGCACAGCTCTGCACTTTGTACTATTACATTTCATTCTGCTTCTATTACTTCCCTCATCAGGATCATCCAAGTGTTTTATTTGTTATATTTGATCCGATTTTCCATTTACCTTCGGGTCTTTAATTATTCTTTCCTTGCAAATTTATTCCAAGCTTTGCATACCGTTGATGTCTCTAGTTGCCTGGATCCTTTATTTCTTTTTTTTTTTTTTTAAACAGGAGAACTGGGCTTGCCATTTTTTCCTACTCGACTTATGTATTAAAAATCCTTAAGAGTGGACTCATGATTTCATGTGCCAGTTCTTTTAGGAGTCTGGGTTGGATTATTTGTTCCCCCTGGCTTCAGTGCATTAAAGCTCTTTCAGTTTTGCTTTCACCTTGGATGCTGAAATTTCCATTTTTATAAATCTCACGCCCATTAGCAATCGTCCCTGTGCCCTTGTGTCCTGAAGCAGCATCTCTATTGAAAACTGAAGCAAAGTACTCATTTAGGTTTTTTTTCTGTAAATACATTTATTTTTTTATTTTATCCATCTTGCTTTCTTTTTTGTCAGGGTGACCTAAGATTTTTTTTACTTAAAATATATATATTTGCGAGTTGTAACTCAGCTTGAGTTTTGACAAACCTCATTTTAGCCTTGCAGTTGCTGCACTCTGGGGGAATTCATTGATCCATCTCTTCTTTTGTCCCTTTTGGGCTCTCTGCTTTCTTGCAATCTCTCTTCCAGGCCACCATTCCAGCTGTACATTAGCTCCCTTTGCCTGGGATGTGCCTTCCAGATAGCTTTTGTGCTTCTGACTTCCCAAGGTCTCTGCTGTAAAGAGCACCAGGACAGGTGGCTGCACTTTGCTCTGTGTATCCAACTCTTGCCCTTCCCAAATATAGACCAAGTGTTTCTCTTTAAATTGAACCAACCTGTGATCACCCCATCCCAGTTCTTCTCCACATCCAGCTCCTCTATAATCTCCTCCCTGGTTGGCCCAAACTGTCAGTGAAGGAGTTCCCCCAGACCTCCCCATCTCCCAGGGCTCAGGAGTAGGATGGGAAGCTGCAGCTCTGGCTGAGGAGTCAGGGGTCTTCCCAGACTGGAGCTGGCAGCTTGGCCAGGAGAGAATCATGGAATGGTTTGGGTTGGAAGGGATCTTATCATCATCTCATTCCAGCCCCTGCCATGGGCAGGGACACCTTCCACTAGCCCAGGTTGCTCCAAGCCCCGTCCAACCTGGCCTTGGACACTTCCAGGAATGGGGCAGCCACAGCTTCTCTGGGCAACCTGTGCCAGGGAAGGATTTCTTCCCAATATCCCATCTAACCCTGCACTCTGCCAGTGGGAAACCATTCTCCCTTCTCCTGTCACTCCATGTTCTTGTCCAAAGTCCTCTCCAGTTCCCTTGGAGCCCTTTAAGTGCTGGGAAGTGCTCTAAGGTCTCTCTGGAGCCTTCTCCAGCATCAGGAACATCTGCCATAAGGTTGATGGGACAATCCAGATTCACTGTCAGCTCATGGTCCCACCTGAGGAACATGCATGGCCAGGCCAGGAGGGGGGAATCCAAGGTCCAGAAAGTTCTTTTCATAGGTTCTGCAGGTCACCACAACCCCTGTCCCTCTGGGAATACTCAGAGCACTTTTGACACCACTGGATGGTTGAAGAATAAGAAGCCAGATTCTCTTCTTCTGTCCTGATTTTGTAACAGTAAGAACAACCTCATTCTTCTGCTCACCCCACAGCTGTTGTCTCATGGCAACAATAAAATAAAAAAACGACACGAGAAACTTTTCTAAGAAATTAGGGACCTTTTCCCCCACTCACGTGGTTCCTGTGGTTTGGGTGATATTTAAAAGGGTTTGTGTTACTGGTACTGCAGTTCTGACCTGAGAGAAAAAGACCCCTCTGTCAAAAGCTGAGGTTCCTCCTCTGCATTTCCTCTACTTGAAGATTTCTCATGCACCTGCAAGTGCAGCATCTCTGGACGGTTTTCAAATGACCAGAACAAACCAAAGAGAGAAAAAAAGCAATTTTAAGATGGGCCAGTGTTAAAGAGAGTCTGGGGAGACTTGTTCCATGCTGAGGTGTTCTGCAGCAAACCAGGGCATCCTGCAGCAGCCACCCCCATCCTCTGTTAAAGAGAACATGTACTGTGGAACATTGCACTTCTCATCTGCTTTGGGGGTGTTTGGTTTTGGTTGTTTGGTTGCTTTGTTTGGTCTGGTTTTTAATGAGATCCATTATTTCACTGAAATATTGAGACTAGGGAGAGACAGCAAGCTCCACTCACTGTTAGAGTCCAGTGGGAAGCATTGCCCATCCCAGAGGGAATGTTAAAGACTTTCCTAATTTACACTGGGAGGAAATCAAAAAGAATGAAGCATCATATCCCCGAGTTTAGGGGCACACTACTCTGGGCCCAGCTCTGGCTTTTCCCTGAGTTAAGCCAGCAGCTCATGTCCAACATGATCCTGTGTTCCCTCAGGAGGCTCAGGGCTTGCTGTGCCCAACAATTATTCAATGTGCCAAGAGGGACAGAAGTCTCCATGTCCCCCACAGAGCCAGGGGAATGGAGGTGTGGGGTCAAACAAAGGGAACAGGGAACACCAGTGAGTGTGGGACTGGGATGGATGGGAGCAAACACCCCAGGCAGAAGAGGGGGCCATCAGGGTGGTGGTGATCCCCACAAAGGGGTTGCTGAAAGGAGGGGGAGGATAATATAAATAGGGGAACAGAGGCACTGGTCAGCTCTGATGCCCAGAGATTTCCCAGGTATTGATTTTGCATATGGGGGATCCTCAGTGATGAACCATTCTGGGGGGGGGCAGTCCAACCCCAACACTCCTGATGGGGTGTGGAGGAAGGGTCCCCTCCTGCTTGTTCCTGCTAGATGTGTCCTGCAGATCCCATTTAGGGAGTTACCAAAGGCTGAATCCAACCCATGGCATAGATGCTGTTAGAATAACATCATAAATCTCTGTCTCTGGAACAACGAGGCAGCTCTAATGGAAGAGGGAAGGACAAGAGAGATGATTTTTTTAAATGCATTTGGTCAAGTAAAGAGTTTCAGTTTTTGTTCAAACTGTCGACTTTCTTCAGAGTGAAATAACTCCTTTACTAATGAGATCCAGCCTAAGGAAAAGAAAATTAGTTCATTCAGCCTTTGTTACTCCTCAGATTACCCAAAAACATGATTTCTAGATAGTGGTTCTTTCTTGTCAGATCTCCCAGATGCAATTATTTACCATGTAATAAAAGCTTTTTCTAATGAAATCCAATGTGCACTAATAAACACTAGATTGGCTTTGGCAGTGACACCTTTTGCTCCAATTCATGCAAAAAGTACCAGAGAATGATCTTAGGAGTGCGGGGAAGTTTTGGTGAGGGCTCTTTGACGTGCAGCAGGATTTTCCATCGGCTGCATTAGTGGGACTGAGCCAACACAAAGGCTCAGTCTGAGAGCTCATCACACACTAATTCACTGCAGGTCCTGCTATAAATAATGCATGCAATGGGGAGCTCAACAGCCCTTAGTGGAGTGATGCACTCAGGCTCCTTCCTCCCACAGAGGCCAAACTTCATGTCTGTGCTGGTACCACAGGAGAACTTCTTCAAATCACCTCGGTGACTTGGGATCAGGACAGGGAAAAACTCAGGGATTTAGCCACCTTCCATCTCAGTCAAGATACTTATGTCTCTGTCATTTATATCTCTGTATTTATATCTTCTTCCTTTATTGACAGGAAATGCTGGCTGACAAGCAGAAAGCAGTGCAGAAGATCTGTTTGGGTTTTTCTCGGGGAGGCGACGTGGGTTCCCTGCAGGGTTTTCCAGTCACTCCAGAGAGGGCCCTGCAGTGGAGGGGAGGACTGCCCCTTGTGCTGGTGGAGAGGCTGGTCTGACAGCCCAGGATGCTCTTGAGAAGGGAAGGAAAGGAGAACTCTTCCCAAACTACGTCTGAGCCCTGGGAGACGAGAAAATTATTAGCCAAAATTGATTTTGAGGAACGTGGCTGAAAGATTTTCTGGATCTGAATGCCTTTTTCCCCATCCAAGGGGAGCATCCAGGTGATCCAGTCTTCCTGGTATTGCATTGCCTGTGCAGTCAGGGTGGAACCTGGAGCTTTCCCCCAGAGCTGTGCAGTCTGTGACTCTCCAGGTTTTCAGCACAGGGGCGGTTTTAGTGACAGACTGGATATTTTTGGCTTCTGTTCCAGCTCTTCTTTCTGTAGGATCTTAAAAGATCTTGTCTGACACCTTCCCTGCCTTGTGTGCTGTTTTGCTGGGTTTTTCCTCCTTATTCCTTCAGTTAACTCCCCCTTGTGTCCCCTTACAAAACCCTGATGGAATTTTGGCCTTTCCACCCACGAACAGGCCATGGCTGTGTGGGGCTCATACTGTTCATAATAAATAATGTAGATTCCTTATAGTTTTCATTACTTCCCTTCCCTTTACTGGCATTTCAACAGTGCCACAAATCCTATTGCAGACTTCCAGTCTGACAGAACAGGCTCTCTTGCTGCCTGTTTTATGGGTGTCTGTTTTGGCCTCAAGTCCCTGTCCCCTCTTAACCTGGGTTTCAAACACACCTGTTGCCTGCCATCCTCAATGCTCCTTTTTATTGGGCTAATTAAAGTTGGATTTCCACTTCCAGCAGGATGACTGTGGTTTAATTATTTCTTGAACTATCTCACTAAGTTTGGTGTTTTCTTCCTCCTTTGTTCCTTTCCTGCTTTTTTTTCCCCATGAGAAGTTAAAGGATTTATGTACTTCTGAGTTATTTTTTTGTTGTTGTTGATGGTGGGGGGTTTTTTTCTCTTCTTTTATCCCCCTGTAATTCTGCTCTTCTTGGGAATGGCCCTGGGTGAACTGATGTGGTGTGGCCACATGGCCAGTGGTTTGGTGCCCACCTGGCAGAGGTGATCTCCACTCTGGGATGGTGTCCCTGTACCACAGATCACCCTGGGATGGTGTCCTTTGTACCACAGCCCCCTCAGCCTTGCACAGAACGTGGCCCAGCAGGACATTGGGTCTAAGGTGCCACAATCAGCAGCTCTCCCTTGGTGTTCACAGTGTTTAGCTCCTGGCACAGGGCACAGCCCCGCTCACCACTGGCTGGTTTGAGCAGCTTTGGGGTGAGGACTGTCTGTCTCGGAGGGTTTCACCCCTGTGCAAGGGGCTGTGCAGGTGGGAGCACCATCCATGGCATCCATAAACCCTTCACTCAACACATGGATTTTCAATCCTCCCGTTTTCACGAATTTCCAACCCCCCCATCCTTCACAAGGGTGGTTTGTTCTCTCCATTCATGAAGTTGCCATGGGGCAGAAGAGGCATTTTCCCAGGCCAGGAATCAGTGGTGGATGTGAGGCCCCTACCCCAGGCAGGACTGCCATCCTCATCCCCATCCCCTAAACATTGATTTTCCATCACCTCCAGGGTGTCCCTAAGGCATGGAGGCTTCTTTTGGGGAGGACTGTGAACTTGAAAAGCAAATAATGAGGGAGTTTTGTTGCATCTTCTACTTTGCCTTCATCCTGGAAGGGTGTTGTGCACATGCCTGTCATGGTGCAGGTGAAGGCACCAGGTACCCAGAGATGGTGTTGATGGGCTTTTTGGGTCAGACATCCTCAAACCAGGGTCACCCTGGTGCTCTGCTGTGCCTGGGCAGTGCCCAAGCCCCTCACCACACCTTGGTGGCCAAGGGAATGATCTGGATCCCCCAGACTCAAGCCAGGAGTGGTCCAGCAGATACACACAGAGGATCAGCAGGGCTGAGCCTGGGGCAGCAAGGAGTGCCAGGGGGTGCACAGGATCATCACCCAGTGATGCAGTGCCTGAAGGTCATGCAAATATTCAGAGGTTATTTGTTCCTCCTGTAAACCCAGTTGCTCCGAGGAAAACCATTCAAACTCTCACAAAAACCAACAAATATCCAACATAGCTTCTTGGAGCCCTTAAGATGTGTCTTCTGTTTGCATGCCAGCATGCTTGAATAACAGCATATCCAAAGACCCTGAGAAACAGCCTCTTCACTGTTTCCCTCGGGGTCTAGTTTGAGATGTAGACACACTGGGGGCCCACCAGCCCTGCAAGTTGCCCTGAGTATCCACCTGCACCCTCCAGGCTCCATGTCCACTCCCACCTGCCTCATGGCTCATCCTACCCCACAAGCTCCCCGTCCCCACAGCAACACTTGGGCCATGGGGCAAGAAGAACAAAGGTCCCACACTGGGAAGGGACCAACTGGTATGAAAATCCAGCCCCTGAGAACTTGGGATCGAGTCAAATCCCTGGTTGCACCATCAGAGTCCCCAACTTGTTAACCACCGAAGCAGCAGCCCAGCTTTGTTTGAGAGAGGATTTAGGAAATGTAACAAGCTGTTTTGCTGTTAGATGCTGAAAGGGGAAGAACAGAGCTGTAGTAGTCGTGTTGTGTTTGGTTGTTTTTTTTTTTTTCTGAGTCCCTTTTTATCTTTTGGCAGCCCTTTGTACAATTAAATAGCTCCACGGGGATGCCATATGTTGCCAATAGTTTTACACTTCTCAGTAGTGGGAGGCTGGAACACTTTCCAAATTGACATGATAGGAACCCATTACAAAATTCTTCTCTAAGAGGAACGGCTAAATGTTCTGTCAAGGAACTGAATTAAAAATAGACCTACTGGTATTGTTATCTCCCCAGAAGAATGCTCTTGGCATCACACAGAACCTGGTACATCTGGTGGTGCATCTCTGATCTTAGGGGCCTGAGCATGAGCCTGGTAGGGCCATGAGTGGTGAGAGGGCAGGGTTGGGTCCAGACCCCAGGGTCAGGGTGGTGGCTTTGGGATCTGTCTTCTATTCCCCACGGCAGGAACAAAATGGTCCTGCCAAATCCATTGCCCTGGGCAATGTGCCCTCCCAGAGATGTCCCTGCCCGCCACCATGAGGGACAGCACAGGAGGACCTCATGAGACTTGCCCGAGTCTTCCCTGCCCAAGCTCCCAGATAAGCCTTTTCCTGATGTGCTGGGGAATAAATTCACCCAAGTGCTCCTCAGGTCACAGCTAGAAAGGGCCAAATCCAACCACACTCCAGTGCAGTCCATTGGTGCAGCATATAAAACCTTCTCCACGTGAATTTTACTTCCCTGTGAGGGTGGGGAGGCCCTGGCACAGGGTGTCCAGAGAAGCTGTGGTTGCCCCATCCCTGGAAGTGTCCAAGGCCAGGTTGGACGGGGCTTGGAGCAACCTGGGCTGGTGGAAGGTGTCCCTGCCCATGGCAGGGGATGGAATGAGATGATCTTTAAGGTCCCTTCCAACCCAAACCATTCTGTGATTCTACGATTCCATGAATCTTTTTTCTCACCATTTGTTGCCTCCATGAAAACAGACATTTTTGCCCTCCCCCATCTCCACCTTATCTTCAATTGCCCTGTTCTTGACTTGTTTGCTCAGTGACTCCTCTCTGCAGGGCGGGTTACGGGTTCTGCTGTGGGGCCACTGGGGACACATCCAGCACACAGCTGTGGGTGGTGGAAGGGGGACCTCATAATAGCTTGATAACAGCTATTAAGTAAATACCACATACTGGAACAAAATGCTTCACTTCAACCTCAAACAGGGTGGGGTTAACTACCAGAACTGAGTTGTTTACCTTGGGCTGAAACGCCTGAAAAGGGGGACTTTGAAAATCTGCTCCCATGAATTACTGGTTTCCACACAGGCTTCTCTTATATGGTAGTGACAGCTTAAATAAGCAGAAATTTCTTGGAAAGATTTTCCCTTTGTCTCAGTCATGCCTTTCCTACAATCCCAGAGCATCATTCACACAATCAAAAATTGCCAGTGTGCAAGGTACTACAATTGCAGTCAGAGCTGCCCCTTTATTTACTCTGATGTTGTGTTGATATTGAGTTGGTTTGAAGAAAAAAAAAAAAAGCCCATGTGATTCTTGAGTTTATACTGAGAAACATCATAAAACAACAGAGAAATAGGGAGCCTACCTGGTGACAATCTTGGGTCTGGCTGGGAGCAGATCAGGGTAAGTGGATCTGCCTTCGGTGTGCCTGTCCCTGGGAGTGAGCTGTGCTGAGCCTCCTCGGGTCTCTGAGATGAACCTGCTCTGGGGCTGTGCTTGCAGAGTGTATTCTGGGCACAGAGAAACTCTGCTGAGAGGCAAAACATATTAACCTGACTGCATGACATCTTAATGGGGTCTGGACACTTCTGTGAGCCCAGTGAATGTGTGTCTGTGCTTATGTACCTCTATAGGTCTGTCTGAGGCCTGTGTCCAGGGACCAGGTGCAGGAGGAGGTCAGTAGTGAAAAAGACTGTCAGTGGCCTCTGCATAATTCAGACAACTGGCCTGTTAATGGATCATTTACCAAATCAGGGTATTTCTTGTGAGTCTGCCAAAAAACCCTCAGAGGACAGTACCTAGTGGGGTAGGACATTCCCAGAACTGTGCTATAGGAACGCCATTTTGGTAAATCAAAGGTTAGAGGATAACTGGTTTTTTTCCCTTTTCCCCTGGGGGTCACTAGATCAAATGCCACTTCAGCAACTCCCTGATGCTCCTTCTCCTTCTTGCATCCCACCACAATGTCCCACAGCTACAGGGAGGGCTGGTCCCCACCCTGTCCCCCCACTGCACCTCATCACTGGAGCCCTGTGGGCTGAGGAGGTCTTTGGTTCATTCATTTCTGGGGGGATGCCACAAACTCTCCACGTCTTTGGTGGGAGTAGGTCTGGACCACACTTGGCCAAGCAGGTTCCCCCAATCCCTGTGTCAAGTTCAAGTGAGTATTTTTCCTTCCAGACAGGATTAAGTGCCCACAGGCTGGAGTAGATGAGCCTTTCAGCCTCTGAGACCAAATCCAACCTCAGGCAGGTGGAGGATTTTAGGTCCTCCCCTCTGCACAGGAGGTCTCTTGCTCAGAGCCTGGCTGCTCTGGCTCCTCCTTGTGATGCTGCCAAATTTGAGCTGGGCAGAATTCAGGTCTTCAAGGACTGCACAGAACTGGAATGACTTCCCCCTCTTCTCCTTCCTGGATTGACTGTGGTCCCACATGGGAGGAACAAGCCACCCTTGCAGAAGAGAGACCCTTTGTGCCTTTCCCAGGATGTGCAGAGCTGTCTGGAGGCTCATGGAGGGAAAACTGAGCTATTGCTGTGCAGGAGCTCAGGCTGGATCGTGGAGTTCTGTCTGCTCTGAAGCTCAATGAATCTAGAAAACCATCTCCCCTTGTCATCCGTGCTAAGAGATTCACAGCACCTGCACAAAAGTGCTTTTATGTCTGCTTCATGCATATTGAGAGTTGACATTAAAAGAGAGAGAAAGAAAGAACAATCCATTAGGCTCTGTGCACTAAATCCTAGATTTCAAACTGACATGTCTAAAAATACCTATGATATGAAAGCAGATACAGCATGATAATTATATACAGCAGGTCTATTGTACTATTGTGTTCTATATGGGATTCCAGGAGCAAACCAGGCTGAATAAAATGAAGAACGGTGCTGTGGCACTGATTAATACCACTGACATCCCAAAATCTCCCAGGCCCTGGTCCTGAGCTCTTCAGTTTGGAGTGCTGGGATTTGGCCCTGGGTAGCTCTTCCTTGCCCAGGTTTGATGTATTTCTTTAAAGAGTCCTTTGGTGGCTGACCTGAAACCAGTTTCTTGTGTGAAGTGGTTAGCAACTGTGCCTTCCCACTTTCTGGAGACATTTCTCATGTCCTTGGATGTGGTACAAAGCATGTGTCACAAACTCCTGACCTCGGGTTGCTATGGGGGGAGCCACCCTGACTCTGAATCATTTAACTCTCTGAAATGATGAATTCTGTGTTTCTGGCAATTTCCTGTAGTTACAGACTCCAGTGAGAATTAAGATTAAATTGCAGTCTAATTAGTTAATGATTTAATTTTATACAAATAAGTCCAGTAAATCATGTTCATTATTGTATAATAATATAATAATAGGTTTTCCTGTGTTTAAAATAATCTCCATAAGATGCACCATCCGTATCCCTGTGCACAAACCATCTCCCAGCTTTCCCACTGTGTCTCAGTGGCAACATGGGACAGATTTGCCTAAAAATCAAGTCTCTTGTTAGAAGTCTGCTGCCTGAATGAGAAAAAAATGGAATATTCTCTTCATCCAGACAAAACAGCAAGGGACTGGTTTGGAAACAGCCCTTGAAGGAGCAGGAAGGAAGAGGAACCCATGCTGCAAAGTCCCTGGTGTCACCCAAGTGTCCTTGATTTCTGTGTTGCGTTTCCAGCTTGCAATGGTTCTGAACTCCAAGTCCTGGGCAGGTGTGGTCGGTGAAGGTCCCAGTGGATTTGTGAGGGTTTTTGGGAGCCTCTGGTCAGCACAGCAGTGGGGTTCACTCATTTCTGCCATCCTCACCTCAACTTCCACTTCCAAGCGACTGTGACGAGCTGCCTCGAGTTCTGGGCTTAGTAGGTGGAGAAGCAGGCTGGGATCCTCCAGATGAAAGACTCTATAAAAAGGCAAGTTATTCCCTGTAATTTGAGAGTACTGCCAGCCCCAAATGTTAAAAGATTCTGAGGTTCCCGAACCGCAGAACCAGCCAAACTGCCACAGGGTTTTCACTTCTAATTGGAGTTCCTTCTTATTTTCCTCCTGGTTCTGAGCCTTGTTGGGTCCTGCTCTTATTTGCAGGGAAAAGTCTCGACGAAGCACAAAGTGCCTGGTTCTCAGAAGTGAAACCCGAGCGTCTTCTCTCGATCACGTGTCTCTCTCAGAGATGGGGCTTCTGTAAAATGTCAAGGAAGGGGGGGGGAGCATCACAACAAGAGCATCAGAGCAGGTGCCTTTTTGCTTCGAGTTCAGGTCTCACGGCGCTCCTCACACCTCTGCCCCACCACCCGCTGCTCCCAGCGCGGAGCACCGACCCCAAAGGCAACTCTGTCCTTTCCCAGGGAGAGCCCGGGCAGCCGGTTCTGGGGGAGGAAATCACTCCTCCTGCCCTTTGAGAAAACCACCTGTGTTTAAGTGGGTCAAAGCAGAGCTGTGAAGTTCTCACGTCCCCGCTGTGAGAGCAGGGAGGGCGCGGATCTCACCTCGGGTGCTGAGCCGTGCTGGCAGCAGCGGTGGCCAGGACAGGCTGGGTGGTTGATATTGGTGCTCACTGCCAAAAATTGCTAGAAAACCCCCCAAGAAGAGCCCCAGAGGAAAGCAACTACTTTTTATAACTAGTTTTTATAGCTAGGTGAGGGTTTTTTTGCCTAACCTCTCCCGTGTCCACCCCTCTCCTGGCAGTGACTGCCTTGTGTTTTAGGGGTACTAAAAGCAAACACCACCCAAACACTGCATTTCAAGTCCGGGGTTTGAACCTATGGCTCTTCCTGTGCTCAACCCACAGCTCATGCTCTCAGCTGAGCTTCTGGAGGCACCACAGCAGGTTTGTGCTGCCGCAGACCCACCAGCTGAGGAACACAAGTGTTACAGTGCCCTGCCAGGGAACCAAACCCTTTTCTCAGGAAGCGTGGAAAACAGGTCCCAGGTCTCCCAAATCCTTGGCTTGTGCATGTTACTTCCAGGATGTTGAATACCTGGTGTGGGCATGAGTTGGAAATGAAACCTCCAGGGACTGAGATGGGCAATTCCACACTCACAATGAGGAAAGGGCTGGAATGGGATTCCCCAAGGTGCTGTGAAGAAGCTGCACCTCTGTGCCTCAGTTTGCCTGTCTGTAAGACGGGCACATGGGTGCTGTTTGTGGAGGCAGAGGGCTTTGACAGGCATTCCTGTGAAATGCTGGATGGAAGGCAGCAGCAGCAAAACAGAGAGTTGCCCAGAGTTGCTCAGTAACACCCCTGGTAGTGCCAGGATCTGCAAACAATTCTCCAGTGTGGGCAGGGATGGCCCTGGGGATGGGGTACTTTGGCCTTTGGGTCTGCTTTGCTTTTACAGCTCTTTCTGTCAGGCTGCTTCAGCATCTGCCTGGAGCAACGAGGTTCTTTCTCCCAGAGGAGACACCTTCACTTAGCACTGAGCAAGACCCAGGCCTCAAAGGAGGAGTCAGAGAGCAAAAGGCTACAAGGCAGGTGAAGGCAAAACACAATTTCAGTGACTGTGTGACCCTGGCTGTCTCCATATCTGCTTCTTCTTGCTAGTCCTCCCAGGTTTCAAGGATCTGTCACAACAGTTCTCCTCTGAAATACCTGTCCTGGCAGAAACCTTACTTTAGATACCATTATTTGTACAATTTCCTAAGAATATACACTGCTTTAAGGACTTTCCTACTTGTTTGAGGTCACCCCCCCTGCAGAGGTTGTGTGTCTCCCCATCAGTACCAGGTCCATGTGTAACACAGAGATAAATTCTCAGAAACAGGAGCTCTGAAATCAGTCCTACCAGGAAATTAGGACAAAGGGAGGTACTACACTTTCCCTTGTTATTTTGCAGAGCAAGAAAAAAAGTTGCAAAACAGGAAGAGAAAGGGGGTTGTGTGAGTAGAAGAAAGACAAATAAAAAGTAAAAATAATAAACGTAAATCAAAAAGAAAATGGGGGTGGAGATAGACAACATATGGGCACGGAGAAGGGAAAAAGGAAGGGATGAAGGTGGGGGAAGCCAAAGCCACCTGTCCCCGTGGGCGGTGTCGGGGCTCCCTTACCCGATGGCTGTGCAGCAGCTGCTGCTGCTCCCTTATCCTGCCCTGCTCCGCCAAAAACCGCCCATGGGAGCTCTGCCAAGGGCACCTGCCTCATCCCCGGGGGGGGAGTTGTTTCTTCCTGTCTCCAGAGGATCTTTGGGTGCACGGTCCCAGATACACATGGCTTGTAAACCACCTGTGAGCAGAGGCGTTGGGCGCTGTCCTCGCCTGCTCCGGCTTGGCTGAAGGGGGGAGGGAGGGGAGTTCGGCAGAGAAATGAAATAAAAATGTCCTGTGGGTAAACTCCAGCCTGGCTTGCTTTTTTATAGGATTAGCTGTTCCTCTGCATTATCACATGGGGATAGATGTGTCAAGTGACCACAGGTTATGTCACTGTTAAGGTCACCTGCAGGAGCCACTCCGGATTCTCTCCAATAGCACAAAACCCGGGGCTGTTCAGGCAACATAAAGTCAGACAGGCTGTGACAAATTTCTAAGCTACTTCCCCGCTGCTTATCCCACCTCAGCCATGAATCCCTGCCCTCGGTGTGCTGAGCACATGGAGCAAGGACTGGCAGTGTAGGCACGGGCCAACGTTCGGGAAAATCAGGCGTCTCCAGTGTTTGCCGACAGGAACTGAAATGATATTTGTTTTCTGATAAAAGGCCGGTACTTTGCTCTTTCGCAAGATACTTTTAAAAGCAGTTACTCTGGGGAGTAGTTTAACTCCTTCCAATAAACTCAGACCTGCCTCTGCCAACACACACGTAGGAGCTGATGTAAAACCTCGTGAAGCTCCTGAATGCTCAAAGATACCCAGATCACCTTGCTGAGGGTAAAAAGGTCCATTCCAAATGAAAGGTATTATTGCTGAGGCTTTTGGGAGTCTGGCCTGACTGTGTCTCACAAAGCATCTCATCCCTGAGAGAAGTGTCACTGGGTCTGGTGCCTCTCACATCTCCCCGGTGGGAAGGGGGGCCTGGAAGGACCATTTGGGATGGGAAGCCCAGCCCCATGTGGGAACTGATTCCCTGAGGATTCACATCCCAGGGGAGGAGAGGAGGTGTCCCACATCTTACTCGAGGAGTGGTGGTGCCCACGCTGTTTCCTTCAGAGGAGCCATTAACTAGTTAATCTGAGAAAGTCAAATAGGAAAAAATTATATTGGTGAGCACTCTCTGCCAAGAGACAGAAAAAAGATGGTGATTCATTTTGGGGGGTAACTGCAGTTCAAAGATCCTCAGAGAAGGTTAACTACTCATGACAATATGCCCAGAAATAATTTATTTGGCAGTGGATGAGAAGAGAAAAAAATACAAAAGTTGAATAAACTATTTTTGGACAGTGCTGGTGAGCCAGGACCACGGAGCAGAACGTATTGATGGGTCCGTGCAGCCAAACCCTGGGTGGGTGGTGGATCCCACATGCACCTGCACCCACAGCACCCTGCAGGGACAGGCAGGAGCTGGTCCTGCTCGGATCCTCGTCCCCATCCCTGGCATGGAGCGCCCAGCCCTGTCCCACTCCCATTCTCCAGCCCCCCCTGAGTTTTTCCATGCTTGGGGTGGGCACGGGGCCAGTTTGCTGGAGGAGCCTTGCAGAAAGAAACCCTTGGACAAGGGGTAAAATTACTTGGGAAGTGAAAGCTTGTCATGCCAGGCAGCGGCTGAGCCAGAGCAAGAAACCCCTGATTAGTATTCCTAGAGCTCTGCACTTTTTCAGGAGAGGAGCACCTAGATTTAGCAGGCAGAGTAAATATCATGCCTTAATATTGTGTGTTAATAGACTCCCTTTTGCAGCTACTGATGACTGTAGTTTTGGAAAATTTATTGTTGCTATAAAACGAGCCTCTCTCTCTCTCTCTTCCCTCTCCCTCTCTCTTCTGCTAATTGACAAAGAGGCCCAGTAATTAAAGGACAATAAAAGTTTTCCAGTAATTAGTTTCTGTTGTTTGGTTACAGGCCATCAATTGTTCTTTAATAATACCAATCGTTAGCATGCAGTAGTCAGTGGGCTCTCAAAGGCTTCTGGGGCACAACCACTTACCAACACTACACATTCCATTCCCATGAGGGCATCCTGCATCCAGCGGGAGATTAACCCTCTCCTAGGATGAAGCACTCCTACCCTGCCGTCGTGTTTTGGGGTAAACAGCTCACATAACTAATGACCAGGAGATGGCAATTAGGGTAAGGTAATTATCTGTACCTGAGGAGGAGCAGGGGGGGTGAGGAGCTCGCTTGGATCTAGTGCAGGGCACTGGCAACCTGGGATAACACACACACCTCTGTTGGGAGGCTGCCCTGCAGCATGTCCCACCCTGCTAAAATCTGTTGCAAAAATCTCTTCCAAGGTCTAATTTTGCAGAGGGGCATTCCCAGTGATTTCAACAGCATTAAAGGATAAAATACTGAAAGGGGGTCTATAATAAAGAGGGGGACAAACTTTTTGGCAGGGCCTGCTGAGATAGGACAAGGGGTGATGGTTTTAAACTAAAAGAGGGTTGATTTAGGTTAGATATAAGAAGTTTTTTTACAGTGAGGGTGGTGAAACACTAGCATAGGTTGTTCAAAGAGGTGACGGCTGCCCCATCCCTGGAAGTGTTCAAGGCCAGGTTGGACAAGGCTTGGAGCAAAACCTGGTCCAGTGGAAGGTGTCCCTGCCCATGGCAGGGGGTGGGACTAGATGGCTTTTACAGGTCCCTTCCAACTATCCTATGATTAATGAACATTCAGACAATAAGCATGTGCCAGTTGATTACCAACTTCACCCCAATGCTGTATTTTATGCTTCAGGCTCAGCATGTTTGTGAGATTTGGTACCCACCTAGGGCTGGCATTCCCTGTTGGCCTCTTTTCCTTTGCTGGACCCAGCTGAAGCTGCAAAGGGAACAGATTCTGGAGAGCTTGTCTGCAGGAGAGATCTCAGCACTGCAAAGATGATCCTACATAAAACTTTAACCACAAGATCCCGGTTTAAAACAGCCAAATGAAAGGTATTATTGCTGAGGCTTTTAGGAGTCTGGCCTGACTGTGTCTCACAAAGCATCTCATCCCTGAGAGAAGTGCCACTGGGTCTGGTGCCTCTCACATCTCCCCAGTGGGAGGGGGGGTCTGGAAGGACCATTTGGGATGGGAAGCCCAGCCCCATGTGGGAACTGATTCCCTGAGGATTTACATCCCAGGGGAGGAGCACCAGTATTCCCTAATGGTGGAAGATCCCACACCCCAGGGATGTTGTCCCTTACAGCTCCTCCTCTCCACTGGTGCTGCCTGGGCAATCAGCCTGGACTGGGCTCCTGACCCAGCCAGGCTTCCAACCATCCACTTCTCAATGTCAGGAAAGGTGGATTTGAGGGAATTTTCTAACAGGTAAAGAAGAAATTCAATCCTTCCCCTCCACGAGGTTTTTCACAGGCACCTTATTTATACATCTGAGTCAGAATAAGTTTGGAGGTTCTCCCTCAAATGAAATCCTGTGTTGGTTCTGTGACTGCTGGTTTCTACATCACAGGAGTCCCTCAGAAGCTGTGGCTCCTGGGGGTGGGCACTGCCCAGAAGTGGCAGACACCAATAAAAAAAATAATGAAATAAA
This sequence comes from Manacus candei, assembly GCF_025592945.1. Classification (NCBI taxonomy): domain Eukaryota; kingdom Metazoa; phylum Chordata; class Aves; order Passeriformes; family Pipridae; genus Manacus; species Manacus candei. The sequence goes on along the minus strand of NW_026138105.1, from coordinate 3,368,435 downwards.
ATTGAATCTCAGCATTGCAGAGAAAAGATTAAAAATATGGCCTTAAAATTAAAACCCCTTCCTTATCCTTCTTCACATGGAGATGTAGACAAATACTCATGGATTGTTTCTGTAAGGTAAAATCCCAGTTTGGGATACAACTCACAATTTTTGAATCCCCGGGGTTGCAATGGAGGGGAATTTTGCAGCACCTCTCCCCAAGCTGCAGCCTTTCACTAACATTCACAGCATGACTGGATTTAATATTTCCTTTTCATGTTTCATTTTCCCCCCCAGCCTCCTGCAGCAGGTCAGATGGGAAGTAGGAGCAGTTGTTTAAGGGCACACTCCTCAAACACACCTCTCTGATGGAGCTTTTATGGCAAACTTCTCTCAGGGCTGGGCTTGAACATCAACGGAGACTGTCCCCAGGGAGCAAAGAGTTCCCTGCTCCCAAGCTGGAGTCTTCCCTGGCCTGGAGAAGCTCCTCTCCTGAGGGCAGCTGCCTGCCCTGCCCCTCCCCACCTCTGCTTTCCATCAGAAATCCCTCACGTGCTGCTGAACAGCCTGGTAGCCTCCCATGAAAAACCTTGATTTTGCCTAATCAGAATTTTCTGACATTTCCTGGAAGATTCCCAAAGAGCACTCAGATGCTTCAGTAGCCTGGATTCTGGATATGATTTCTGTCCATAAATAGCCAGGCTGAAGCTCAGTTAAATAATCATGACATCCAACCGTGTGGCCCCTGCCAGAGCTTGGCATGGGCTTGTCACCCTGGGAGGGGTTCAGGGTGGTTGTGCTGGGGTGTCAACAGCCTTCCCTGGGTCTCTCTGGCTCCTCTTCCTCGCTGTGTCCTTTGCACAGGCGCAGCTCTTGCCCCGGGAGGTGCCATGGGAGCCCAGCCCAGATCTCCCACAGCACTCCAAGGCACATGTGCTTGGGTAGGAGAAGAGCTGTGGAGCTGCAGAGAGGGCTCTGGGGCACCAAGGTCTCCAGGGAGGTGGATGAAATGTGGGCAAGTGCCATGAAAGGCTCCTAAGGCTGATTCGTCACACCCCAGGGCAGGACCCTTGAGGGGTGCACAGTCTCTTGCCAAGGGCTTGGTCCCTCAGGCTCTGCAGGCACCTTCTGACCTCTTTTCTAGAGAAGATGAACCCTCAGCACAGCCCATCTCCCATGCAGATGCCAAAACCTTTTCCATAAAGTCCTTGGCATTGGATTTGCCCACAATGAGCCCAGGTGAAGCTGCAGAAATACCTTCTGGGGGAAGAACCTTTTTCTAATATCCAACCTAAACCTGTGATATTTATCAATATGGTAAAATTATAATTATCAAAGCTCTGTGGGGAAAGCTGGCAGTGCAGCCAAGGTGTGTGAGAAGCTGCTGGATCAGCCCTGAGGGGACAGGCAGGGCTGCAAAGGGTTTGGATTGAGGCTGACTCTCCCAGCTCTCCCCATTCCTTGTGATGAAGCTTATAATGAGCTTCCCAATGTCTGGCTTTGGCCCTGCTGCTGGAGTCCTATAAAAAGGCTGGACATGCCTGTGGACTGTGCAGATGGGATGCACAGCCAGGGGTGGAATGTTTTTGGCAAAACCTGAGGCTTCTCAGGCAATCCATTTCTGAGACATGGGTCTTAGGGAAAATAAGTGTAATTCAGAGTGTTTGAAGCATCTCCTAATGCTTTTGCATGTCATATCTCAAAAATGGCTTGGCCTAGAAACTTCAGATTTGTTTAATTCAAGAGCCCTTGACGTAATCTAGCACAGATGAGGGCTTCTGAGAGGCTGCACTGCTTATTTGGAGTTATTCTCTTCTGAATTACGAATATATTAGTGTTCCACCAGCAGCTGTGACAGTGAAAAGTTAAGACAGGCTTTCCAGACATTGTCAAAGCATCCTTGGAGTCCTTTTCCAGGATCCCCATGGCAGATCTGTTTTGCTCACAACCACTTTGCAGCAAGGGGTGCTAAGGTGCAGTGAAACCAAAGCCAGCAGATTTCTGCATCTGCCAGATCTCCTCAAACCTGCCTTTTTCCTCTACTAACAGGACTTTCCTTTCTTCTGCCTTCAGTGCCCCACTGTGGTGTCACTGCTTCCTTGCCAGATGTATTCACAGAATCATCACAGAATGGTTTGGGTTGGAAGGGACCTTAAAGATCAGCCAGTCCCACCCCCTGCCATGGGCAGGGACACTTTCCATTATCCCAGGTTGCTCCAAGTCCTGTCCAACCTGGCCTTGGACACTTCCAGGGATGGGGCATCTTCTCTGGGCAACCTGTGGCCCAGCTTCCATCCCCAAAGAGGCTGAGAAATGCCTGCTGTGCTCCCACCAGAGCTCCTCCAGGCACAAGTGCAGGGATAACGGGATAACAGGGGCACAAGCTCAGCTCCTGCTGATCCTTAAAGAAAACCCAAAAAACCCACTAAAAATACAAGCTTAGAAATGAGGCTATGAAAAGAAAACTTCACCAGAAAGTGCTATAATAGACAGGTTTGATGCTCAGGCACAACCTGGTTTCCCTCCTCCCAAATGACAGCTGCCCTCAGGAGCTTTTCCCTGGGATCACCCACCAGCAGGACCCACCTTTGCCACCTTGCCGTGCCTGTGCCACCCTCTGTTTGTGTCCCAAGGGTGGGCTGAGTTTCCACTCCTCACCCACATCTCGTTTCAGCCAAACCTAAATAAAACCAAAAAAGTGTCAGACAACTCCTGGCAACAATTCAGCTCGGAGAAGGAGGAGTGAGAGCCAGCATGAAATTTGGGAAGAGTTCTATTTGCAGTAATAAAACTGAAAGAAGGAAAAAAAAACCTCCTGAAATTCATTTCCTCTCTAAAGGCCAGGGTGACTGGAGGGAGTGTGGATTTTTTTTTTATTTTTTTCATAATTATCAGAGCTAAAGGAGAGATGTTGTGGACGGGGTGTTAATTAGACCTGATATACTTGGGTATATTGCGTTTCATTAAGAGAGTAAATAACCCCAGCAGATTTTAATCCTGCTGGCAGCTTGCCAAGCGCTGCAGAGAGATTATCTTTGAGGGTTAAAACTAGGCCAAAGAGCTAAAAGCAGCCTTTCGTGAAAGAAGAAGGCCAAGGCTCCAGGTTAGAAGTGGGTAGGCCAAAGCTCGGGGATAATCAGATTGAATTCCTCGGCAGAAAGTCCGCTAAAAAAAAATGAGATAAACCCCGATTGCCTCATTTCCGTGGGCAAACAGGCACCCAGGGGGGAATCTGGGAGCTTCCTCCAAGCGGAAGGAGAACGTGGTCTGGTGTTGTTTGCCTTGTGGAACCAACAGCTCTGACTGAGCTGCTTTGGTTGTCCAGGGTGAGGAGGGTGAGCCAGCACTGCTGCCAAGGCCCTGAGGGCAGCAGGGACCCCTCTGCAGAGGGATCAGGGTGCCACCACACCTCCTCGTTGAGGTGGGTGAGATGTCCCCCCATGGTGAGGTCACCCAAAAAACCTTCTGGTACCTCACAGTGCTCTCCCACCCCCCGTGTTCGTGAACCCCTCGGGGTGACAGGTGCTCACCAGCAAGGAGATGCTCGAGGGAGATGAGCAGGGTGACCCTGGTTTGCTTTGGGTGGGATTTTAGGGCAGTGTTCGATGAACTGGGACTTAGTTCTTCTGGAATGAGTTTCTCTTGTAAATGCCCACATGGGAAATGAAACCCGGAGGTGTAGTTTTAAACTGTTAGGAAAACAGGATTTGTACTTGAATTTAACAGTTCCCAGCTCTACCTGGTGTCTGTCATGCAACTGCTCAGAAATTGGGGCAGCTGGCCTCATGTTCCTCCGTGGTTTATCACAGAGTCACAGAATGGTTTGGGCTGAAAGGCACCTTAAAGATCATCCAGGTCCAACCCCCTGCCATGGACAGTGTCACCTTCCACTAGACGAGGTTGCTCCAAGGCCCATCCAACTTAGCTTTGTTTACTGCATCTCCTTCTCAGGGGAGATCAATGTGAAGATCAATGTAAAAGGTGCAAATGAAAGGCAAGAATAAGCTTGATCTGTGACCTGCTCAGAGCCTTCAGAAAGCAGAAAGAGTTGAAGGAAGTGAAGAGGGTCTGCAGTGAGGCTGAATGGCCGTGTCCACTCTGGATCTGATTCTTCACTGTCAGCCAGGTTTAAATGTAGAAAATCATTTCTGAAAAAATTCAAGTTTCAAAAACTTCTCAGCCTGCAAATGAGGGAGAAATTAATTTTTTGTCCTTTTCACTTGGGAGCATGAGCTGCAAATCACTCTGAGAGCTATTTCAGGGCAGGACTGGAGTGTGGTGATCTGGTGGCTGGATCACTGTGGCACAGCCCCATTCAATTAAAATGCAGTTGTTGTATCCTGTGAAGGGACCCAGATTCCTCGCCAGTGACTGCACAGAGGCTTGCATGGAAGTAGCCACAGGAGGGAATTACACCATTTTATGATCTCAGCTGTGAGCAAAGACGGTCTAACCCTCCAGTGCCCACGAGTCATGACATCAGTGCTGGTCCCACAAGGACACCTTGCAATCAGTAGATATCTCTGGTTGGAGAAACCACGGCAAAACCAGTTTGCTAAACAAATTAAAGAACAGGAGAAGAACACAACACATAAGCATCTCCATTCACCCCACTGCAGTGGGGACAAGAAGGCTCAGAGCTCACTAGAGCAGGAGTCACAGAGGCACCTTTGGTGTCTGAGGTTCCTGATGTCCTTAACTGGGCTGGAAATTCTGCTCATTTGTCCTTGACTGGGCTGGAAATCCTGCTCATTTGTCCCAGACTTGAGCATGAAACAAGTCCTTCCAGTCTGGATCTTCTCTAACACGTCTGATGTGGTGATCCCTTGGAAATGAGAGGGGAAGGAAGCCACCCCAAAGGGAGGAGCAGATACCAGGGATGATTTTTGTATTTCTTGAGGGATCAAGCCTAGGAAATTGTTTCCTTCCCACATGGCTGTTTGTGAGTCCCCTTTGGAGATGGTGTTCCTTAATGCCCTCAGTGCTGTAAGGTGGATATGAAACAACAGCAGAGCACCTGTTAGGAGGTCTCAAAGTACCTCATGCTTTGACATAATAATTACTTCTAAAACTGAATAGGGATTTGGAATGTTAAAATTTGGGAAAATAAATTAAAGCTATCTATGGGAAAGGCCAAACTTCAATGGGGAAGGACCCTAACACTGCCTAAGATCATGACTGGATCAAATCAAGAGGTATCCAGTATTTAATCCTGGGTGATTTTTAGTCACAGAATATTGCTAGAAAGCTTCTCCTGCATCGTACCTATGATATAGTCAGAAAAAAAAACCTATATGAAACCTGATTTTCATGATGGTTTCCTGAAAACATCGTGATTTAAGTGCTTTAGATGCCTGACATTGATGTTGCCCATGCCCAGCACTGCTCCCTGCAGCCAAAGGGGGGTAAAAAGGAGAAAGCCACACAGCTGAAAGGACAAAACCTTCTTAATTAGGTACAAGGGATAAACAGTTCATCACATAGAGATGTTTCTAAAAGCACCAAACTGAGGAGGTGATGGATGAAAAGAATAGGGAGCAAATGGCAAAAAGGGGGGGTTTAGTAGCTTTTTTCACTGGATTACTCAAAACTTTCACCTGTGAGCCCTGACTCACCTGCTGCTGGGGAACACTGGGCTCTGCTTAACAGCCAGCCCTGGGCAGAGCTTTGAGCACTGAAGAGATCCTGGAAATTGGGGTTACAGCCTTGAGCCCACATGGTGGCAAGAAGGTGTTTTATTGACCAGTGTTTTGGAAGGGCTCCATCCTCTAAAATAAAAAGAAAAGTAAATATAGTGTTAAAGGGAGCAATTCTCCAGCTTTGTCAGGTGTGTGTGATTCCTCCTCTTGGATACCAGGTAGGTGTAAGCCACTGACTTTCTGTTGTTTTGGGGCTATTTTATGTCTTCTGGGTTCAAGGTCAGATGATGGTGCCTGGCACAGAGAGGGGAAAATCAGAATGCCTTATGTACAACAAATCCAACTAAACAAGAGGGGGATAGAACAGTAAGTTTGGGAGTAGGGAACTGAGAGCATAATTTATTTAATATAAAAACTCAAACTTCATGGGAGGGAAGAGGACTCTGAAGAACATCAGAAATGTTTATTCCCTGAAGTGTCCGAGTTGGAAGAATTCCTCTGGCCTGCAAAGCTCTCTCTGCTACTACTGTTAGTCACACAGTAAACTAATACTGAACAATTAGGATTGTTTGCAGGTAATGCAAGAGTGGAAAAAGTTCTCCTGATTAAGGAATTTTTGGGCACCTAATTAGAGGTAAACCCAAATTCCATGTGATTTAGGTGTCCAGTCATAAGGCTTTTAAAAATAGTCAGAAAATCACTACTATTGAGGCTGTCTGTCTGTCCAGCCAAGCCCTACACTTTTGTTCATGGACTTCTCCAAACACCTTCTGGCCTCTGTCCACACCACAGTAGCAGATTTGACTTTAGATTCAATGCCCACCTGCTACCAACCAGGTCTGAAGCTTTGCTCAGTGATGGAAAACTCTTCATCCTGTGGCCTGGCTTGGGTTGATCCTTGGTGCACCCTGTGCTAATTGGGCTAAAATCAAGTTTTCCCACATTAACTCTTTGGAAAGGGTGCTCAGGATGAGCTGCTAAAGGTGGGATGGGACAGGAGCACAGGTACTGGGTCATTTATTGCCCACCTTTGCCCAGTACAAAGCAATTCTACTTTGCCTCCATTACTCTCAGGATGTAAATGGAGAAAAATGAAGTCAGCTTTCAGGTTACTGGAGATGGATGACATCCATTCACTCAGGCATTTGGCTGTTTCTGTTGTTTACATTTGATGCCTCTTATAAATACATTATTTCTGATTAAGGGAAAATCTTTTTTTTTTTTTTAAGGTTTGCTTAATTTTTCACTTCAAAGTCAATCTTTAAAAACCTCTCTGCCATTATCAAGCCTGCAATGGTTTCATCCTAATCCCTCTTATGCTCTCCATTCTTATCCTTTGCTGAGGGGAAATGATAAAAATTTTTCTGACACAGAACTCGGATCCAGTGCTGAAAGATAAGCTGTTTCAAAATAAAATCATGGATTTCAATTTCAAGCATTGGTTAATATTGCCATTTTTATAGATCCTTTCCTGCTGCAGATTGAACAAAGCACATTAGCTAAAGGGCTTTCTCCTGAAATAGGAGCTCATACTTTTCTAAGACTCCTTCTTCATTCTAACTTTCCACTTCTAAGTATTGTCTTTCTATAGTAATGAACATCCAGAGATCAAAACCAGACTTATAATTAAAAATTTAATCAAAACTAGGTCTTGGAAACTTCCAGAGGGTGAGAAAGCTGTAGGTGAACCTAGGTTTAATTGCTAGGTGGTTTTATTTTAAGACTGTTTTAAGACACTTAAAGCTTCCCTGTTTTAAAAACTGGCATTCAGACTCGGTCAGACACACTCCCAGGAAGATTGAAAGAGGATGCACGAGTGGCCTTGAACACTTGTCTTTGCAAATTCAGTGCTCTTTCAGTGCAGTTTGCATTGGAGTAATGGTTGTGAGTGCTGCCAGTTAACATCTGAAAAGGTCTGCCCAAGGGTTTGGAAGAAATTATCTTGTCTAATGGAATGAACTGGCCTAGTGTAGTTTTTTTTTTTTGTGAGTATGACCTGGAATAGTTTCACTAGAGTCAGTGTTATCACCAGCTGAAGAGTCCTGAACCAAAAATCATACGAAAATGTAGGTTCTTAACACAAATTCAGCTAAATATGTGTGGTTTTAAGGGAGCCAGAAGGTGGAAGGTCTGCTCTGTTTATGCTCTGACTGCTTCACTTAATTTCTGGGGTGAAACAAAGCATCCCTGACAGTGTGTCCACGTACACCAGCCATGAGCTGTGCTCACCAAGCAGGATACACTGCTAAATACAAAATATTGAGTTTACTGCATCTTTAATGTCTTTGGGGCAGTGAGGGAATGATGGTTCTGGGGGTTCAGCTTTCCCTCACCCAGCCCTGTTTGGATTGCAGCAGGACCAGGGCAAGCCAAAGCCTGCCTTTAACAGCCCCACTGCTGTGGGATCCTGCCCACTGTGAATCCCAGAATATCCTGAGCTGGAAGACACCCCCAAGGATTGACTCCAACACCTGGCCCTGCCCAGGACACCCCAACAATCCCACCCTGTGGCTGAGAGTGTTGTCCAGCTGCTCCTGGAGCTCTGGCAGCCTTGGGGCCGTGACCACTGGCTACAACCATTAAAGCATTTTCATCAACCAGTCTCTCAGCAACAGCATATTGCAGGTACAAGAGGTAAATGGTCCTGGAAACTCACACCCAGACTGGAAGCTCTTTTCTTTAAATCTAAGTACAGCTGTGACCAACACTAGGTGTGTGGAAAACTGGGAAAGTCCTGTGTGGTTAGAAATTGTTCTGGTGAATGCTGGGCACTAACATTACTATGTAGCTCAGAGAGGAACATCTGTCCCACAGAACCTTCTGATTTCCCCAAAATGTTCCTGCAGTGGGACAAGTAAGGGGGTTTTACTAGTGTTTTGGGCTTCAGTAATGCTGAGGCAGGCAGAGACCAACTCTCAGATCCCAGGAAAAATCAAATATTCACTTATAAGCTATGGGACACCTTAAGTTAGATATGTTTCTGACCAGAAATGTGGACCTAACTGATAAACAGAGCAGATGTGGGGTAGGACCTCTGGATGGAGCCTTTCCCCTAAAACTTAGTATTCAGCAGAGGTGCATCAACGGGGTGGAGTGCCAGGACTTTCAGCTGTTGGTGTGGAAAATGAAGTGTAAAGTCACCAAATCAATGAAGGGCTTATTGAACATGTGGAGGTGCTTCCTCAGGAGATAAGGGTGGAACTACACATCAGGAGCTCCCATGTCCCACATTCTGGTGTCTGTCCCCATCCAGTGTAGCTCATGCTCCGTGTTCCCAGCTTTGACCAGAATTTTCACTGCTGATCAGAGATACCTTTTCTCAAGCAAACGTTGTCAAAACCAATACGTTCTCAACACTCAGATGGCTTCAAAATGTTTGATTTTTTTTTTTTTTTTTTTTTTTAGAAAGTGTCATCAAAACCCCAAACCCAGGCCCAGCCTGATGTTAAAGAGATCTGAATCACTGTTTTCAAAGCATGAATTTGGTGGTATCTGAAGCCTGAAAATGATACATATGCAGAAAGAAGAAGCAGGGCCTGCTTAGTTTGAGAGGGGGGTTATGTTTCACAACATTGATGTGTCTTATTTGTTGTGTTTTACACATAAAACCTCTCTACACGTTAACAGGGTGATGTGGGGCACGTCCACATCGGAGAATTTTGGTTTCAGGTGTTCCAACCATCAGTTCATCTCCATTCCTGCAATGCTCCCTGTTTTCTGGTAACCTTTGGAAATTGTTCACTTCGATTTTATTCACGAGAGGCAAAATGCTAATCTGCTGGCACTTGAAATGGTGAGGGGAGAAGGAGGGGAAGGAAGGAAGACCTGTGTGATCTATTCATTCATTATTCCACGGCGCATGGGAAGTCATCTCTTTACATGATTGACCCGCCTGGATTTGATTACAACACACAGCTAACCTTTTCCAAATCTGGTTGTGTCATACAAGAAAAGGGGTTGAAGGCTGTTGCCATGGTATTAAGGTATCTCTTGAGGAAGGGGGGGGGGGAAGAGAGAGAGAGGGAGGAAATGATGCTTCTTTACTTCCTAGCCAAGTGTAAACAAGAAACGCACGCACATGTTTTTGTTTTGGAAGAGCTTTTAGCTTCTTATTGAGTCTTATCTCTCACTGTGTTTCCTCGGGAAGGGAAGGAGGAATTGTCTGCTTTGCAGATCAGCATCTCTTCAGAGTGTGGGGAGGGGGGGTGACAATTGGAGGGAGGGGAGGAAAAAAAAAAAAGAATAAATCAGTCTTGCCACCATTCATGATTTATTCATGAGACACGTGAGTTTTGCATTTAAATGTGACATTCTCATGATCTCAATATTGTATATGCAAATCTAAAGATTTCTGCATCTCTCCACATGCCCAGCTTTAGTCTTGTCTCAGATCCACAGCTCTGTAAATGCAAAACCAGAGAGGCTCAGGCAGCTCCTGCTTCGCTCCCTGTTTGTTCTGTGACTCAAAGAACAGTAACACTGAACCACCCTTAACAGCAGAGCTATAATTTAGATGTCATTATTTTTTATTTTTTTAATGATAGTGAACTCTCACAGTCAGGAAATTACCTGTAGGTTTATTAATGGTTTAACTTTCTGAGGTCTTGCCTTGTCTGAGCTTTCCAAGCCCTTCTGTGCCAGGGCAGATTTGGGATTAGCTGAGCAGCCCTGAACAAAAAATTTACACCTTGAGCAGTGCTTGCTGCTACAGCCCAACAAGAATGTGTCAGTTGTCACTCAAAAAATAAGGAGGAATGACCTTGTTTGCAGGTGCCTAATTAAGATCTGATTGATACATTGAAACAGAGGAACCAATTCAAGGCCAGGCTGAACAGGGCTTGGAGCAACCTGATCTAGGGGAAGGTGTCCCTGCCCAAAGCAGGGTTTGGAATGAGATGAGCTTTAAGGTCCCTTCCAACCCATTCTGGGGTTCTCTGAAATATGCTGATGTAGACAGGGCAAGCTTCCCCCAGCAGTGATGCTCAGTTTGGGATATAGCCTGGACCTGGGTAACATCTGTTGGTCTTTGTCCCCAGCCAAGATTCCCTCTCTGGGGCCACTCAGCAGCATGAGAGGTGGGAAGGCAGGACTCTGCAAAGGAACACAAACTCTGTTCCCAGCTAAACCAGTGTGTCCCAAGTCCTGCCCATGAGAGACCTTTGGCCCAGTATTTGCAGAAGTGATTTGTGCAGGGAAACCCCTTGGGTTCTTGGGGCTTTGCCTGATCCATGTGGATGGAGAGCTGCTTCATGATCTTGTTGTTACTTAGTGAACAAATCACAGTATAAATAATTTTCATGGGGTTTTTTGGGTCAGCTCTGTCACTGGCTGATGCAAATATGCCTCAAATATATTATTGACAGTCACCACATTCATTGATAACAGTAAAATTTGTAGTTTTTATAGCACTCTCCTACATTTAACACTCACTTCCTGTTTTCCTGCCAGATTGAAGCCAGAACTTGCTGAACTTGATGGCCTCATATTCACCTTCTGAGGTCAGGGCCCACATAAGCAAAATTCTTTGTATTAGTTTAATTATATGAAAGCCATAAATATTTCCTAACTATCCATACAGCCTAATATCCTACCTCCAGCAACGACTGCTTAAGGGAACTGCAATAGAGACAGAGCTTGTATTAAATGGCATGTTACAGGGGTGTTATCTCAGACTTAAGAAAATATGAATATAGAGACTTCCTGATGTTATGTATTCAGGTCATCCCAACTAATTGCTTTCAAGAACTTGTTCCTTTTAAACCCACCTGTACATTTGTTCCCCCAGCACCCTGTGGCAATGAGCTCCACGATTTAATTTCCTATGGGGTGAATAACCACTTACTTTTGGATAATTTAATGCTGTCAGTGCCCACTGTTTTTTTCATTATGAGAGATAATAAAATAGTTATTCCTGAGCATCTTTCTCCACGCTGCTCATGATTTTAGGAGCCTGTGTTGGAACTTCCTCCATGATCTCCTCTCCAAGCAAAAATTCTTATGCATTTACCTATCCTATTAGGAGCTGCTCCTATGGAAGCAGCTCACAACTCTGATGCTTTAAACCTGTCTTTATAAATTTTCTGCTTCTCTAATATCCTTTCTGAAAGGGGAACATTAGGGCTGCCTGCAATATTTACGAAGATGGTATGGCAGGAATTTATGCACTGGCAAAATGACTTTTTCTGTTCAGTGTCTCGTCTGACAACCCCTGGGATCCTCGTTATGTTTCTGACCATCCCTGATTGCTGAGCTGATGATGTTTTTGAAGAACTGAGATCTTTCCTGAGCAGTGTCTGTGACACAAACAGCCACAGCTCTAACTCAGGGCTGGTGTTGCTATGCTCTCGTTTTCAGTACCTTGTGTTTCTTGCCACTGAATTTTCCCTGTCACTGCATCTTGCCCTGTTATTTGAGTGATTGTCCTGCAACACCTTCTCTCCAGCAGCAAAGCTGGTCTAGGAAAACACCTGAATACTGTGCATTGTGTGCAGATATCTTCATAGTGTTCATTGCTCTCCTTTCCAGACGAAGGATGACCGTGGTGAACCACACAGACCTCAACCCATTTCCTCCACAGGGCTCTGCTGGCCACCTGCTGCTCAGGTGAGACCATCCTTTTGTTCCTGTCCTTTGTTTCCCACCTCAAAACAAATTATCCAGCTCCACAAGGCAACCTGCTTTTAGCCCATGACACTGGCTCAGAGCCCACAGTGTGACTGTGTTTGCCTCTCCCACCAAACTCAAACTTGCATTCAGCTGAAAGACAGGGGAAGATTAGCAGGGAAAAAAAAAATCTCTGGAATTAAATATTAAGAAAATAATGTATAAGGGGTTTTTCCATCATTCTCACATCCTCTTTTGCCATGTCCTCAGTACTGATACAAGCACCTGAACTAGCACACTTCAGAGCTGGCCAGACTGGGAGCACTGTTTCACCAGGCAGGGAAAAGAAACTCATGCAGGGGTTCTATTGTTATTTAAAGATATGCTATCAGTTTTAGCCCCTATTTAAAAACTGAGAGGGATAAACATTTCTTTGCAGAGAAGAAACCAAACCTGTGCTAAATTCAGACTGACTTTTCTTGCTTTCTTGATTTACCCATGTTTAGCCTGGGTTTAGTGGCCGGGTCTGCAGCCACGCTCAGCAGGGCTGAAACAAAGTGGGTTATTCCTGGGAATGAGCCACTGATGCACTTTGTCCTGCCCAGGGTGCTCACTCCTTGCCCCTGAGGAATGCCAGGACCTGTGTGCTGAGGGTTCTGCTTGCACAAACACTGAAAATGGGGGTTATCAACCAGACAGGGCGAAGCCCAGAGCTGGGTGAATTGGGTGCCCTGCAAACCCAGGCCATGAATGACTTCACTGCCATGATTTCATTCCCTAGCAGTGGATGGAGAAGGCTTCTCCATGTCTTCCAGCTCCCACAGACCTCAGGCATGGCAGCTCTGCCTCCAAACCAGCACCCTTGGACTCCATTTGTGGCTCAATTTATGACCAATCACAGGATCACAGAATGGTTTGGGTTGGAAGTGACCTTAAAGACTATTTAGTTCCAACCCTCTGCCATGGGCAGGGACACCTTCCACTAGACCAGTTTGCTCAGAGTAAGAAAGAAAGAAAGGGGAATAAGCAGAGCTGTTGCACACACTCAAAAGTGATTTAATTGTGCTGTGCAAGTGGGTTTCACTTGCTGAACTCTGCTCATGCCTGTGTTCACACGGAACAGGGGTGTATTCCTCACACAAGTGAAGAATGCACTGCCTTGCAGACCTTGGTTTCTGCAAACGTGGCCCCTGTGAATGTAATCAATGTTGTGCAGAGCTGCTGAAACCGAAAACAAAGCCAGAATGATCATTGTGCTAAGTTTGGGTTCCTCATTGTTCGTTGAATTACATCAGTGTTTTCTTTAGTTGCACAGTCAGCTGGCAAAGGTTTGTTTGAAATCTCGAGACTCTCCCCTTTCAGGGGAAAACATGAATTTCCGGAGATGTGGGCTCTGTTCTGCATCACCGTGCTGGGTCTGCTGTGGCCCAGGACATGATGTGACAGCACAGCTGCCCAGGGGCTTCCCAGCCCACGGCCCCTCAGCCAGGGCTGCAATGCAGCCACAGGAAAAAGTGTTCTGGTAGTTGTTTTAATTTGTATTTAACTTATGGGAACTATTTAATCTACTAAAAAAAAAATATTAACCATTAAAATTTATTTTGTAGCAAATTCCTCTCCCCAGCTCGTGATCATAAAGCAGTGTTTTGTTTCACTGCCATTTTGTTTGGTAAAAATCTTGCTTTCTCCAAAGACTCCCCTGGATGCAGAGGGTGGGCAGGGGCTGGCACAGCCTGTGCTCCCAGGGCACTTCCCCCTGCACAAAGGAATACCAGGATGGGGTGAAAGACAGAGTAGTTTGGGTTGGAAGGGACTTCTAAGATTAACCAATTCCACCCCCTGCCATGGGTAGGGACACCTCCCACTAGCCCAGGTTGCTCCAAGCCCCGTCCAACCTGGCCTTGGACACTTCCAGGGATGGGGCAGCCACAGCTTCTCTGGGCAACCTGTGCCAGGGCCTCACCACCCTCACAGGGAAGAATCCCTTCCCAATATCCCATCTATCCTGCCCTCTGGCAGTGGGAAGCCATTCCCCTTTACCTGTCCCTCCATGCCTTGTCCCCAGTCCCTCTCCAGCTCTCCTGGAGCCCCTTTAGGCACTGGAAGGGGTTCTAAGGTCTCCCTGGAGCCTTCTCTCCTCCAGGCTGAACACCCCCAGCTCTCCAAGCCTATCTCCATAGCAGAGGGGCTCCAGCCCTCACAGCAACCCTGTGGCCTCCTCTGCTCCTCCACGACTCTTTCCAGCACATCCATGTCCTGCTGGAAGCAGTGCTACAGGTGGGGTGTCATGAGAGCAGAGTGGAAGGAGAGAATAACCTCCCTCACCTGCTGCTCCCACGGCTGGGGATGAGCCCAGGACACTGCTGGCTTTCTGGAATGTTCCCTTCATGTACAAAGTCCTCCAGCAGCCCTGGGACAAGATGCTTCAGCCCCTCAGAACTGATGGAGTTTGGGTGTGCACCTGTGTGCTGCTGAATGGGAGCCATTGCTCATTTAAACTTAACCTGACTTCCCTCTAAAAAGTCTGATTTTCATCATCCACAGCCCAACTTCCCCCAGAATCACAGGCACTTCCCATGCTGTGTCTCAGAGCAAACTCTTCTGGAAGCTGAAGTGGTCAGAACAGGAGCTGTAGAGAGTGGTGGGGTTTGGCTTTGTGAAAGCTGTGCTTTTGTCTGACCCGAAGGATGTGCTGAGGGCTCAGCCTGCACAGCCCAACTGATTTTTTTAACTTCCATTTTTTTTTCTGCTTTTTTTTTAACTTTGTAGAGGAAAATAGTGACAAAATGGCAGAATCTAGGGTGAAGTCTTTTTAAGAGTCAAAGCAAAAACCCAGCATGGAGGAAGCTGTACAACATCCAGGTTGTGGAAGTTCCTTAATAAGCCCATAGAGCTTAAAAAACTAGGAAAGAAATTTTGTCAGGTCTCGTGATGTTGCTTTTATTTGGGGGGAGGTCTTGTATGACCACAGAGAAAAGCTGGTCAAGGTGGAACTCCAGCCCAGGAGACCAAGGAGAGGAGGGGGGATGGAGAACAGAGCACTGAGGGACCATCAGGGCAGCCACAGTGGGTAGGGGAAGAAGAACAGGGACAGAGACTAAAAGGAGGAGGAGTGTGGCTTGTTTCTACCAGGATGCCCAGAGCTGAGAAACAAGGCCTGAAGCAGCCAGAGCTCATTCTGGGACACTGATGGGAGGAGGTATTGCTTGGGGAAAACTGAACCTATCAAAGTTAACCAGTTTGTGATTCGTGTTCATTTTGCAACTTCTTTCTGCGGAGAGAGGGAGGAGGGGGGAACAAATTGAAAATATTCAAAATATCTCATTTCATGTTTTAAAAATGAGCCATTTTCAGTTTTCACTCAAAAAGAAGGCCTCTGTCTCCTTAGTAATGTAATTATCTCATGATAGAGAGGGCAGGAAGTAACCTGACACTTAGCTGAAAGTTTTGTTCCAGACAGAGGACGTTTTCGGGGTTAACCCGTGATGATTCCCCGCACCCTCCCCAGCATTTCTGGGCTCTTTAGTTCTGCCATTGCAATGAAAATCCATTATTTGTCCTGCTCAGCTAATAACACTGACCAGCATTTCCACGGGCAGCAGAAACCCTGGAGGAAGGCTGCCAAAAGCCCGGGGAGTCAGAGTTCCTTTTCATGTTCAAAGCTTCAGACTCTGAAATGCTTTAGCAATGCCATTACAAATGCCTAATGTTAGACCTGTGTCTCTCCTCTCCTCTCCCTCACTCCATTAGCCCCGCAAGGACGATGATAAACCATCTGAAGAAGCAGGAGTCATCCCAGGTCAGGCTGAAAGAGCTGGAAACCTCTGTTAATCCCCAGCTTCATTAACATTTTTGTTTTTAAAAAGGTAACTTTCCGTCACCAGGAATGTATGATATATATCTATATGTGTGTATATATATATACACACACACATATATATATATATCAAGTGGAAGCTGGGATATAATTTTAGGCTCGATTCTTAAGGCGATATATTTTGGGTTGTCAAGCAAGGGGTGCAGCATGTGTGGGAATACATGCAAAAACATTTTTAAAGTGTAGTAGATGTGCTGCACTTCAGATCAGAGGCTACCCAGGGAAATTCCCACCCTGCCCCAAAATGCCCAGCGATGATATGTTGGGTGAAAGCAAAAGCAGAGGCTTAGAAACACTAAAAAAAAAAAAAATCACAGCAATGAAACTGAGCTAAAATGCATTTTGACATTTAATCTTAGATCAACTGGCAAACCTCACAATAGATATTTTTTTCTTGTCACCCTGGCAAAGTAGAGCCATGGGAAACTGGTTTAAAAAAAAAAACAAAAAAAACCTCAAGAATTAATTTTCTAAATCAACCACCAATCCTTTCTGGGCTGAGGGTGAGCACGGGAGCTCCCTCGCACTGCCGAAATATTGAATGAGTTTAGGGAAAACCCAACTATTGCAAGCTCAGGAGATCATTTATAAAACAGAAGTCACTCTCTGCTGCATTGAAGAGCCTGAGTGCTGCTCTCAGGAAGATTAATTTTCTGGGGAGAGGAGGGGAGCGTTGGCTTCGCCCCTCAAAATGAACCAACAGGATGATTCAATTGCTTCCCTTCCCAAGCGTGAGCCCGAGACACTCACTCAGAGCGTGGTTATAAGAAATGACTCCTTTACTTTAGGAGGGAGAAACTGAAGAAACTGTTAAACTTGGTCACAGTATGTGACATCCTTGAAATCAAAAGCAATACTTCTTCTCAGCAACTGCACAGTAAAATTAAAGATATGAAGCCAAATTCATCTCTGGTGTAATTCTCCTGCCCGTGGCCGGGGAAGCACCTGGGATTAATTTCCTCTATTCTACAAGTGGCACAAGACCCTGACAAATTGTTTGGAGTGTTTTTTGTAACACTCAGTTAACAGAAACCTTATTCACTAAGTGTCCCACCCATGGGAATGGAGTGGCTCTGAGTTCTGCCTGGCTGAGGATGGGACCTGGGACTGATCACAGCCCTCGTGGGTGAAAGGTGGGCAGCCCATGTGAATTTACTCACGGAGAAAAAAATGCCTCTGTTGGGGATTTGGGGATCAAGGAGAGAATGTGGACCTTGGTGTGTCTGCCTTGGTGAAGGGTCAGGTCTTTGACTGAGTCTATGGGCTGGATTGGAGGCTTGTTGCCCTTCCCCAAACTGCTGGGTCATCCCGTGCCACCTTCCCCAGACAGTGACAAAGTGAGCTCACCCCTCTATTCCTGCAAGGCTTCTCTTCTTCTTTGAGGCAGAGCTTGCAAAGCCCATCTGTGCAAGACAACACCTGTATTTATGCTTCTGGACATAACCCACTCCTTTGCTTACAGTTTGCCTGCAGAAAGCTTGCATTTTCCTGGAGGAATTATAAATGGAGCCTGGTGTGTGGGTGCTCACTGTGCTGAGGTGAGATCTGGGGCAGCACTGTCCCAAACCCCACCAAGATGGATCCAGTTGTCTTCTCTGAGCAGCCCCAGGTCCTCACTCCTCCCCAGGGCACAAGTTCCTCTCTCCTGTGCAGCCACCCTTATCTTGCTGCCCCACATTTGCAGGAGCATCCCTGGCCAGGCTGGGTTTAAAGCAAGCACATCCCATTCAGAGTCTTCTCCTCCCAAGCAGCAGCACGAGGAAAAAGGCAAGCTGTGGAACAAGGATACCAGGCAGCCAAACAAGTAAATAATGAGCAGAGTCAAATGAAAACTCAGGACAGACATGACTACAGAGCCCGTGGTCAGGATTTTCAAGGAAGCCACTTGCAGCTGGCTCCAAAGTGTGCTCCTGCCAAGTAAATTCATTTTCTACACAGCTTGGTGGACAGGACCTGCTTTGATGCTTTGAAAAATCAGGAATGTCTATGGGTATGGGTTTAGGGATGTGAGGTTAAGGACAAGGTTCTCTCTGCTTTAATAGGGAAAGAATTTCACGTTGTGTGTTGAAACCTCTGGCCAGCAGAAACAGCACATATGACCTTTGAGATGAAGGCTGCCCAGAGAAGCTGTGGCTGCCCCATCCCTGGAAGTGTCCAAGGCCAGGTTGGATGGGGCTTGGAGCAACCTGGGCTAGTGGAAGGTGTCCCTGCCTATGGCAGGAGTTGGAATGAGATGATCTTTAAGGTCTTTTTTTAACCCAAACTCTTCCATGATTCTATGAAGCACCTAGTTTTGATAAATCAAGGCATCTAAGCACTTGTATCATTCTGAACACAAGAAGAAATTTGGTGATATATTTTACAGTATTGGAATTTTTTGGTTTTAGCATATTCATATTAATGGAAATCTCTTTTTTGGGAAAATTAGTTGCTTATAAGCATCAGCCAGGTTGGTATTTGACCAAAGGTGAGAAATTTTCTTGAGGGTAGACGAAAAACGTAAGTCAATGTTGTGAGCATCCTTAATGCTTGTCCAACATGTTTGAGCTTGTTTTGTTTTGTTATATTTTGTTTTCTGGTATGTTTTATCCTATCAATGACATTAATTATGGAGTAATTGCCTTAGTAGCATGTAACAACTCTCCTCTTTTTTTAAAATAGATTTTCACACAATGTGTAAACTTTGCTGTATATGTGCTACGTTTCTTGTGTCGTGAAATAACGTGTAGACAAAATAATGTTTTTCCTGTCAGAAATTCAATGGGCATCTAAAGCAAAGTGACAGGTGGTTAAATAGCTGCATTTAAAGGATGTCAAGAAGATTTTTTGGACAGGTACCAAAACCCAATGCCAAAAAGAAGGCCTAATACCATCTGTTTTGTTAGCAGAGAGATGCAATTATACATCAGATTTTAAATTACGTGAAATGCCAAATTCATAACCTTGATTTTTGGGTCAAATCTAGCTTATCTAGATTGTGAGTGTTTTTATTTACTAGTGCAGTTCCTGACCCTGAGCCCACACAGGTAAACGAAGATGTTTTCAATCAGCCCCATTTTAAAGCCATAGGAAGCTCTCGGGCAGCATTTAATGTTGTTTTGTATTACATGTAAATCCAGATGCAATGTGGATTTAATTAATCCAATTTCACCGCATTTAAATGTACACATTTGCATTGTGTTTACTGGCAATTGGTTTTATCCATTTGTTCAGCATTTTTTATGACCAATGAAACTCCTGAATATTTAGAGATCTCTCTCCTTCCGAGCGGGAGCGAGGAGTGTAGCTCTGAATTAAATCGCTCTCAGACATAAACTGGGGATAAGACTAAAATGTCAAAATATAGCTGCATAATACAGTGGGGAAATGATATCACTATTTTAAAGTAATAAAGTGCACTGTGCTAAATTATTTGAAAAATCATTTCAGCAGGCTTTCTAGGTGGTTTGTTGAGGGGAGGAGGACCGCTTTGAAACAAATAATGAAACTGATATATTCAGAGACTTTTTCCTGCCTCCGAAAGGTGCCTCGGAAATTATGATTGTTCAGATTTAGTCTAATATTTAGAAATACTCACTGCAGAGTTTTCTCTTCTTTGTGAGGAGTCCATGTGGCTTAAATGGGATTGCTGAGATAATCACACTCTGCTGTTTCTGTTCCAGGGCTAATGTTAGGCATGAAATGTGAGTTGTCATGTTGGGAGCTCCTCTTTCAACGACCTGACCAAAGCAGCTACAAATGCTCTGGGGTTTGTGAGGAGTCAGTTGGGAAAAGAACAAAAGGACTGGGATCTTTCCCTGTCTGTGTTTAGCTGCTCGGTTTGGCTCTGCTGGGAGTGCTGTGGCTCAGTTGGTGTCACTGGCTCTCTTCAGCCATCCCAGATCATTCCTTTCACCTTTGCTTGGCCTTGATCCTTTGTCCCCTCACAACATGTCCTGAGGAAATGTCCCCATCTTTCTTATAAGCCCACTTTAGGCACTGGGAGGGGCTCTAAGGTCTCCCTGGAGCCTTCTCTTCTCCAGGCTGGACAATCCCAGCTCTCCCAGCCCGTCTCCAAAGCACAGGTGCTCCAGCCCTGGCAGCATCTCCATGGCCCACTGTTGATCCCACTGTAGAGAGGGACACCAAAGTGTCAGAGGAGAGCAGGGATTCAGCCAAACCTGCATCTCCTGGTAGACCTCCACTTGCTCCACAGCACAGGCACCAAAGTGCCACAGGGACAAAACACGTTGAAACACGGATAAAAACAGGCTGGAGGAGGATTCAGCAGTGGGTACAATTTGGAGGCTTCCTGAACACATGGTGAGGCTGGACAGGTTCCCCCTGGGGCAGCAGGAGCTGCTGATCCCTGGGCAGAGAACCGTGGAGGCTGCAGACACCTCGTTGCCCAGGCCCTGGGCGGGGAGGATGCTCAGGAGGATGATGCTCAGCTCCCCTGGGTTATCTTCTTCTGACAGTCTGACGAGGAGAAGCAGCACTGAAGACATGAGGTGAGCTGTGAGAACATTCATCTGATGAAGAGTGTTTCCTCTGCCAGCTTCCCTCAGCATATACATGTATATATAGATACATATAAAAGCATTCTGGATATTAATAGCAATAACACTTTGTGACGACGGGTGTTTCAGATCAGTCTCTGTTTGAGGTCTAACGGAGGCACACGAACGTGCAAAGTTTGACAGGGCTGATTGTTGAAAATCTGAGGAGGCATTAAGAAAACAGGGGAAAATAAGCTTTTAAATGGTCTGAAAGGGATCGTTGGGGTGTCTCTGGCACTGAAAAGAAATTGGGTTGTATCTGCCGGGGAGACGCTGCACGTTTGGTGATGAAATGTGTTAATTTTTGTAGGAAACAACAGAATTAAATCCTGCTTTTAGTGGAAAAGCCAGTTCAGCCTTAACTGCAAAGCTGCTAGCAATGACTCCACAATATATGAAATATAATAATTATGATAATTAATAAAGATAATAATACAGTAAAACCTTGCTAATGACTCAGAGGCTGCTTACTAATTACTGAATTTTGTGGATAAACAAGCCAGAATAATGCATCATAAAATACACTTTGTTCCATTATTTTGACAACTCTCATTTAGTTTTAATTATTTATACTTCATAATATACCAGTCACTCTACTTGGGAGGGTTTTACAAAAATAATGAAGCTCTAATAATGTGACATGTCAGTTCAGTATTTGCTGAAACAGGGAGAGAGGGAAAACCAGTCCTTTCTGGGTGTGTGTAAAGCAGGAAGGGCACAGATCAGCTGAGCACAGATATTCAAAGTTTTAATGCAAAATATTATACATCTCTGTAATGCCTTTGACCTGGAGCCCTGGAGCAGCTTGCCTGGTGAAGAACTCCCCCAAGCCGACCTGCTTTGCTGCTAAATGGAGAGGGATCAATGCTGATTCTCCAGAAAAATCACACCGTTCGAAAAATAATAATAAATGTGAAGCAGTTTTTGTGCCCAAGTCAATTTTTATCCTTAAATCAATTTTTTTTCCACCATCACGAGGGCTGAAAGCTTGTTTTTAATTTAAATGAGAGCCACGATTTTTACATAATCACTTGATTCCTGGAGCTGGCATTCCCTCGAAACCCCAGCCCGCCTCCCCCTTCCTTGAATTTGGCAGGAGTTGGCCACGCTTTT
Source organism: Manacus candei (assembly GCF_025592945.1). NCBI lineage: Eukaryota > Metazoa > Chordata > Aves > Passeriformes > Pipridae > Manacus > Manacus candei. The sequence goes on along the minus strand of NW_026138105.1, from coordinate 3,346,686 downwards.
GCAATGAAAGACGCTCGTGGAAGGACTCAGCATTTATTTAGCTCAGCTTTCCAGCTACGGAGAGTCCTGTAGGGTGCACATGGCAAATATGCCTTCGGAGTCATGAGGTTCTTAAAAAATAAATAAATAAACAAACCCATTTCAAGCGGAGGTTTGCCAGAAAACCGACTCCATCAGTCCTGGGAGCTCTCTGGGAGCTTATGGATCGGTCGCCGTAACTTTCAAGCGTTCCCCTCTATCTGGGAATGGGATAACGTGCTGCAAAAACACTCTGGATGTAATATTCTCCCCCACCGGGAGAATGGGGGAGAATATTACATGGGGGGATCTAAAGGATCTGTTGTGAGATGTTGGAAGGGAGCGGGAGAGCGAGGAAGGGGGACCCCGTCCAGCCTGTTCCCCCTGCCCTGTTCCACCCTCCCTCCCCACGGCCACATTTGGGGGTTCCATTCTGCTGCGCCCTGCGAGTCCCGGCCCGGGGGAGTTGGAGGGGGACGGCAGAGAGGGTGGCCGGGGATGGGTGCTGCCTTCCAGCAGCAGGGTCCATAAAGACGGGAGCGTGGAAACCCGGGTGGTGGGAGAAGGCGGCTCTCCGAGCCTTGGGGAGCCGATGCCAGGTGCAAGGGCTGAGTGAGGCTGGCTGTTCCTCCCGGGGGGCAGAGCGCGTGGGGAGGGCGCTTCCAGAAACGGCGCACTTCGGGGCTCCGGGTGGGGGACCTACTTGGGGGTCCCTAATGGGGAGGGAGAGCATCCTTCCCCAGCGGGCGGGCGCCAGGTGCAGAGGGAAGCGCTGGGCACCGTCCTGCGTCGGGAGAGGGCACAGCGGGCACGGCGCTCCGGTGCGGGCTGGGGGGGTGTGTGGAGGGGGGCACACAAAATGTGACAGGAGGAGCGGGAAGCGGCGGCGCCGCTTCAGCCTCCCCCTCGCCGGGGCGGCCGGGCACGGGCGAGAGGGGCCGCCCCGGGCCGGCTCCGAGGGGGCTCCGTCCCCTCTGCCCCAGCCCGGGAGGAGCCGCCCGGCCCCGCCGCGAACAATAGCGGCCCCGGCGCGGGGCGGCGCGGAGCGGGGCGGGCCGGGGGCCGCCGCCCGCCCCCCCTGCGCCGCCGCCCGCCCTCTCCCCGCCCTCTCCCCGCGCCAGAGGCACCGCCGCCGCCGCAGCCGGGTCCATGCCCGCTGGAGCCCCCGCCTGCCGCCGCCCGCAGCCCCGGCATGGACGTTCGGTTCTACCCCTCCGCCCCCCCCGCCGTGGGCTCCCTGCCCGGCGCGGACCCCACTTGCCTCGGCCCGCTGGATTATTATCACTGCAACAAGGTACCGGCGCGGGGGGTCCCCCCCGGGGGCGGCCGCGCTCCCGTCCCGCCGCCGCTCCGCGGGGAAAAGGGGCAGGAAAGTGCCGGCGGCGCCGGGCTCCGGCGGGAGGGAATTTTGAAAGTGGTCTGGGAGAGGAGAGGGGGGAGCCCGAGCCCGGGGCGCTGCTCGGCGGGGCGGGCCGGGAGCGGAGCGCGGGGGGAGCGGTGTCGGTGTGTCCGTGCCGGGCTCGTTTAACCTTCTCCGTCCCGGGGGCGCTCGGCCCGGAGCGATGCGCGGGCTGGGGGGGCGGCGGGTCGGTGGTGGTTGTTGCGTTTGTTGTCGCGTACTTTTTTCCTGTTGTTCTTCGCCGTGTTGTTGTTTTGCACCTTCTTCCCGAGCCGGGTCGCGGCTCCTCCCGAGCGGGGGCTCCGGCCCCGGCCCCCGCCTCCGTCCCCCCACCTGCCTGCGCTCCCGCGGAGGGGACACCCAGCCCCGGGGGTTGAGGGTGTCTGTGTGCCTCCCCAGACCCACAACACGGCGCCGAGACCTCCCTAACCCACATTTCCCCCGCTCGCTGCAGCTGCAAAGCGAAGCACCCTGCTCTTGTAACGGGAGAGGGATGCTCAGGGGATATTTGAGAGCGCGGAGGTGCTGTAGGAAATTTCCTTCATCCTAGAGGAGGCGAAGCAGAAGGGATAGATGCTCCTTCAGGGATAAGGAGTTCTCTGCTAGTATCGTCTTCCTTGGTGTGGGTAAACACCACTGATGTTTCAGCTACAAAGCCGTGGGATACGGATCCCTTTGGAGGGAGGGGGGATCATCCGAGACAGAATCCTTGCTGCCTCCCGGGCCAAATTCGGGTAGTTGTTTTGAAAAAGTTAATAAAGGGAGAAAATACTTTCCTGCATTGGGACGGCAGCTCGGGATGCTCTCGGCTCATCTCGGTGTTGTGATAGTTTGTGATCAAACTCTTTCGACAGAAGCAGAGGTAAACCTGTGTGGCTTTCCAGACACGGCAAATTAATCTTTATGTATCAGGGTATGTATTTAACTGTTCTCCGCCACTTGGGTTATTTATATCTTTTTATTAAGTTGTAGCAAACCTAATAGTTCTCATTTATTTTGAGATGCCAGATTATGCACAAAGGAAACAACTTTCGTTGTTTTCGCCTATATCCGCGCACTGCCGGTTTCAAACTGGTTTATTATCATTGCCGTTGCTCTTAAAATGCTAAATATGCTCTTAAAATACTTAACGAGAGCTGGGTCACCTGGGAGCAGGACACCCGCGCCACTGAAAACATCAGCCCGCGGTGTGTGAAAGCCGAAATCTGGGATCATGTGAGCGTGTGCCACTGGCAACTGCGGCTGCCCTCGAATCCTGCTGGCTTTAGGAACTCGATTTTACCAAGAAGTTGTTGGGTGTCAGCACGGTTTAGTTTGCCGTCCGGCGTTCCGTGCAGGAGCTGCGGCCGTGCCCGCAGCGCCGTGGGGCTCGGCGGTCCCGTGTGCCCCCAGCGCTGCCCACCCGAGCCCTGGGGCACGGGGCCCCTCGTCGTCAGCTCATCCGTGGCCTGAATCCCTGAGATTAGTCCCGGATTAGGCGGTCGCGATTGATCCGCGGGTCCTCGCCGCGCCGCGGCCGGGAGGCTGCGGGGAATCGCCTCCTCTGCATCCCCGGCGAGCTCAGCCCGGGCGGGCGAGCGGGTGCGATGGGTGCTGGTGCCGGCCAGGGTGGATGGGACAGCGGAGAGGAGCACCCCAGGTACTGACCACTGCCACCAGATGCTGCTGTTGTCACTGCTACGGAGGATCTTAAGGCAGCGGGAGAAGAAAGGAAGTGACTTACCCTTTGCTGATATTCAGGGCGCTTTTTTTTTTTTTTTTTCTCCTCCCCCCCCCCCTTCTTTTCTTTTCTGAGTTATCAAATGACATTTGCTTATGCACAGCCGTGCACGTTTGTCTGTGGGATGAGGCTGCTGGAAGGCAACCAGAGACGAAATGGTTGACTTTGTTTTCCCGGCCGAGTGCAGGTATAAGGGCTGTAACTTTGGCGTCAAACCGTGGAGCGGGTGGAGGTGGCTCCTGCTGCCTTTGCTCCGGAGAACTCCGGCTGGTGTGGGGTGAGATGCCACCAAGGATCACCAACAGCACGCTGTTATCCTGTGCCTGCCACAGAGAGCACTGCCTGAGCACTCCTGCTTCTCAGAGCCACACGGAATACTCTGGGAAACTCCAGAACCTCACACCAGTCCCAACCCCGTCGCTCCTGCCTGGTGCCGGCAGCTCAGCTCAGAGCTGGGCTAGAACAGTGTCTGCCTCAAAGCATTTCCACTTCAAAAAGCTCCAGAGGAGGGTAGGGTGGACTGGAAAAATCAGAAGTTCTCCCACTATTGCATACAGATATCCCAGATAAAACCCATCTCTAGGAAGGACCCTGGGCAAGGAGCATTTAGAGGCCCTTCGCTGTCTTCTGCTTCGCTGAGTTTAGGAAAAGGCTCTAAAACCCTGTGATTTAAAGAGTTTGTTGTGTTCAGGTTCACCTTTTTTTTTTTTTGTTCCAAAGGGCTGCTTTATTTATTTATTTATTTATTTGGGGAGAGGCAGTGAGGCTGGGAAGGACTGTGCCATGTCACTGTGCATAAATAACTCACCAGGAGCACGGCAGAGCTCTGCCCAGCGCCGTGAGCTGCTGGGGAGATGTGCCTGAGCCCAGAGCATCCTGAAACGTTAATGGAATTGTTTTGTGCGCTTACTGGACGTAATATAGTTTTGCTGGGAGGTCTCCCATCCCACCTGTGCCCTGCAACAAGCCACAATTTCTCTTGGCAGCTACAGAGGGCCCTATTGCGCATCAGCATTTCCATTTCTGAAAGGACAAGGGATGTTTAGAAGGATAATGAAATGGGAATGTATGTTCAGTCAAATACCCCCCTGAAAGGGGGTATTTGCTCCTTTTCTTTAACCTGTTCCCCAGCATCCCTGTTTTCCCTCAAAGGGCTGGCCACTGGGAGTGGGATAGAGGGGGTGGCAAGGGATTGGACACCCATGAGTGGATAATGGGATCCCTCCCACCCTGTCGGGCAGGGTGAGAAGGAGCCTCCCCCACTGCTGCCTGTGTTTGGTGAGGAGTTCTGATGCATCGGGAACACCGGTGGCACCAAGGCAGGGGAAAAGGGCTCCCCGTGTAAACCAGTCCCTGTCACCTGATCCTGCACGGAGCTGCCTGCCATGGCAGCTGGGAAGTGGAGCCAGCCCCAAACTTCCTGGTGCTCGCAGCCTGGAGGACTGATGCTCCTTGGCAGGATTTTTAGGGCTGTGGTGGCTCAGTGCAGGGTGTGGGGGTGATGAGGAGCAGCACCTTCCTGGAGCCACCCCAAAGGACACACTGTGAGGAGTATTTCCCACGCCGTTGCCAAGCTCTCTCCTCCTTCCTGTGAACTGCATCCAGGACCTGCTCCACCACTGGGACTGCACAGCAGGAACACCTCTGGTGTCTGCACAGTGGCCACGAGGGACTGGGGATGTTCAGCTGAAAGTGGTACCGTCTCTGCAAGGAGCCCTCGTCCACACCACGACACCCGTCTGTGTCATCGACCGCCTGAACCCTGCTGAGGGAAACACTTACCTCTCTTTTGGATTTCTCATTTAAGTCTGGGTCTAAATCCCCTTTTTCTGTTCCCTCTGGCCTTTTTCCTGGGGCATTGGTGTCTGCTGCAGACCCCCTCGTGCTCCCTTGCCGTGAAAGTGGAGCTCCCACAGGATATCAGTGTGTTGTGATGGTGTTGTGAGAGGCAGCGTGTTCCTGCACCACCTAAGGGCATTGTTGCTCTATGGTGGGGTATTTTCACATCCCTCCAGTTGCTTCAAGAAAATTTGGGGATTTTTTTCCCACTTAAGCTCTAGAGAGACTCTTCAGCTGTATTTCACAATAAGTAAACCATGGGAAAAAACCACACAGTTCAGTAACACCGGGGCTCGTTTTGCTCTTAGTAGAGCTTTAGCAACGGCGTGCTGGCTGACATACCAGCAAGGAAGGATTTTCCCAGATCCTAAATTGTGTGTGTGAGTCCACAGAGTACAGGAGGGAGTTTTTCCTTCTCAGCTCAGGAAAAATTGCCTTGGCAAGGGAGGCACGTGGCAGGAATCTTGCCCGAGCTCAGTACCCTGTGCTCTTTCACACTGGGTGTGCAGTGTTGCCGTGATGCAGGAGGAGTGATCCTGCTCCCCAGGGGCATGTTTAGGGAGTGAATTAACATCTCTCTATTCTTCCTGCAGAAATACATTTAAATATAAATTCTTTGTAGTGCTTCTGGTGTTACAGTGATCAGTGCACGGTGCCCAGTTTCCACCGAGGGCAAGGACTGATTGATGGGGAGGAGGAGGATCCAGCCTGGGAATGCTGAATCCTTGCAGAGCAGGCACACTCCCATCATCCTGGAGGTGCCTGTGGTGCTTGGGAATGCTGGGGAGCCCTGTTAACCCTGCAGCATTTCTCTAGGATTAAACAGCATCATAAAACCTTTTCCTGGATCTTTCTAGTGGGACTCTCTGTCTTTGCATCTCCAAACACACCCTCTGTCTTGCTTTTTAGGCTGATAAATTGGCAAAAACTATTTTGCCAATACACCATCATAAATTATGGATAATTAAAATGTACTAGTCATGAGATGAGTATTAATCTGCAACCAATGCTCTCTTCTTCTTTTAAGAACCCTTCAGAAATGGGATCTGAGCTGCTGGTATGAGCCTGGGTCGATGTAGCAAATGCATTTCTGTGGAACATTCTGTTTTGACTTTCACAGTAAATTGTACATTGCAGTGATAAACATGGTCCCTTTTTCCTTGTTCCAGAACAGCTTTGCCATTCTGGAAGATAAAATATATTCTTTTCCCTTTCTACTTTTGAAGCCAACTCTGTTTTGAAGTAACATAAATCTTTCTTTGGAGATGGAGGGTTTTGGATGGAGAACAAAGTCCGGCAGATTTTTAATTTGAGGCCCATCTCATTCTCATTTGGCAGGCAGCTCCTGTTCATTTGCAAATGTGGATATTTTTTATTTTTTTTTAGGCCCTGAATATGGGCAAGAGCTTCCTCTGAAAAGTGGTTGAGCTGCCCAGTGGGACAACCCTGTGTTCTCTGGAGCTGTCTCTGGTGGGTTGTGAGCAGAAAATGTTTGAAGCTCCATTTTGCCTTGGGCTTTAAGTCAGGGATTGAGAGCTAAGTAATGAATGTCCATCCATTCATAGAAATTGTTGTTCTCTCTGCGTGTGCAGAGGGAGGGCTCTAGTCTGGTTGTTTTTGGAACAATGTGAGATGTTTTGAAGACTGGTCTGACTTGTATATAACAACATGTTTGTTGAGGCTGGTTCTGAATGACCTTGTCAAGGGCCTGATCCACAGCAGACCCTGTATCAGAAGAGGCATCAAGAGACCAAAAATTCAGGATCAAAATTGTACAAGTTTCTCTGATTTATTTATGAATCTTCAAATCAATGATAAACATTGTCCCCTAAACCAGTGGTCCAAAGCCTGTGGGTGTTGTGCCACTATAACTGTGGGGTAAATCCACGAACAGCTCTGGACTTGGACATCTGAGCTTGCAGTAGGTGCTGGGGTCAGTTTGTGCATCCCTAATGGAGAAAACTTCTTGTTCACAAATTGCATTTTGCTTGTGACACACCAGAGCATCCTATAGCTTGGATAGTGCATGGCTGATCCTCGTGCCAGGGCAGGGGGAGAGCACCTGGGACAGAGCTCTCCCAGCTTTTGCTCGTTGTAAGGACGGGCACTGCCAGCCCTTTTCCCCGTGGTTGTTGTCACCATTGTGATATTTCTGCAGCATTTGAAGAAAAATGTCTGTTTTCATTCTGCCTTCACTCTGCATCTGTGCTGCTGGATCCAAGGAGCGGGAGGTGAGGATGCTCCACCGGGACTGGCCCCACTGGGCGGGGGGAGTGTGATCCCCTCCAGGGGCACAGTTTTTCCCTATTACCTCTGTACTCCTCTGTTGTTTTACAAAACGAGCTCTAAATGCTTTTACCATAAGTTGGGTTATATCTTGCAGCATAAATGAAGCATATAATTGTGTTTTCCTAACAGCTCTACATTAAAAATAAGTTATTGTGTTGCTAATGTGTTTTCCTTGACGATTTTCCATCCGGTGAGTGCAAGGCTTCTGTCTGAACTGTCGTTTACCACCACCTCTGCCTCTTCTTGATGTCTTACTCAGTGTTTCTCAAGTCAGGGTAAAGTGTTAGAGTGATTAGAGCTTTCAGACTATTAATTCCTAATTGGAGGTTTAAGCTCTAATGTTCCACCTTTGTGATTTTATACACCTGTTTTAATATAATTAAATTATATAGTATGTATTATATATTCTGTAATACTCTACATGAATTATATATAACATACTATATGCTGTATTCTATAGTATATAAATTATATGTATGCTCTGATCTATATTATAAATTATGTATTATATGTAAGAATATACACACTATAATTACATATATTATATATTCTATATATCATATAGAATATATATTATATAAAATACATATTATATATAATTATATAATATATATTATATATAATTATAGTGTATCATCAGTTCAGCTTCAGGGGGGAGAAATCTCCCAACACAACTTACTGAAGCAAGCACTGATCAAACCACTCTTAAAAAATACAAATAAAGTGATAGAAAACAGCATTAAATTGCCCGATTTTGCACTTAAATGACCAGATTTAAATATAGTAATTGTCTGCCTCCCCTCCACCTCTTCCTATTGTTTCCCTCTGGAGGTTTTGTTCTGATGGATGCCATTTCTTCTCTGAGAAATGGCCCTGGCTGCCGTGCTGCTGCAGGGGAAATCTTTGCATTATGCCACAGAATCTCTCTCCTCCACCATCATCTTTTGCATAGATTGCTTGACCTCTGCAGATATAATTAAATCTCTTCCTGACGACCGTGCGGTTGCAGCTCAGCTCGGTGGTGAAGGGAGCTGGGAGGGAAGTGCTAACGGGGGCCCTGGACCAGGAATTGTTCCTGTGGAGAGATCATTTGAGCACGTGGCTTCCAAGGACCCTGATCTGCAGGGATCTGCAGGGATCTGCAGGGATCTGCAGGGATCTGCAGGGATCTGCAGGGATCTGCAGGGATCGGGCGAGTCTTGGTCAGGGGCAGTTCCTTGACTCTAATTCTGGCCTGGACCTGGACATGGGAGACAGGATTGTGCCAGTGTTTAAAATTTAGATGTTTGAATTTTTTTTTTCTGTTGGTTTAAGGACTCAGCCTCTTGCTCTTGTGCTGCCTCTTTTTTTTTTTTTTTTGTAGTGTTTCTAAGGATCTTGTGACTTGGCAGGAGCTGGAAAACGGGGGTGGCAGTACAGGGACCTGTTCCCCAGCAGGGTGGCTGTAGACCTTGCTTCTCCCCACTCCTGATGTGCATCTTCTTCCAGGCAGCAGAGACCCCCCAGTCCTGTGGAGAAGGTCTGGGACAGCCCTGGCCTTGTGGTGCTCAGGGGAGGGGGAGGACAAGCTCTGGGTGTGCTGCCACATGCCACCCTCCTCTCTGGTGATGCTTCACTGTCCTCACTGTCACCCAGGCTGTATTTTCCCCTGTGACCCCATGGATCCTATTCCATCTTGGTGACGGCGAGGAGCACTTTTTTATCACATTAACTGGATCACATGAGCAGGTTTCTCTTCCCACAAAACCTACTGATGACTCAGAGTTTCCATTCCCGTCTGGACTCATCAGGGAGGCACCATCCCCTTTCCCTTCGGCTGTCTGCCCGTGCACCATGATCCTCCTCTCCTCTCCTCTGCTCCCTAGAAAAAAACATCTTCCTCTTCTTCATCTTCTTCTCCACCTCCTGCTTGCAGGGTGGAGCCTGCACTTGCCAATGGTCAGGGTTGGGAGAGAAGGGCTGTGTGGTGCCTCTGCCATTTATCCTCTCTGTGAACCTCTAAGTCTCAGTCTCCAGAAGCTCATTTTGGGCACCCTAGAATTATTTCATGAATAATCCGAGCCATCCTGAGCACTGAACATTCATTGCAGGAGATCTGGGTCCTTGGAGAAGTGCAAGCAGAGCCCAGGGCATCCCAGAAGTCTTCTCTTTTCCTAAGATGTCGATCTCCACTTTTATACCTGTGTATGAGCTTCACCTTTCCAGCCAGGTTTACCCAGCAGTTAATGCCCTGAACATCTCCTCCCTCTCCCTGGGAAGGTGGTAGGTAAGGACACCCAACGTAAGAAGGATGTGGAGCTGCTGGAGTGACTCCAGAGGAGGCCATGGAGATGCTCCAAGGGCTGGAGCCCCTCTGCTCTGGAGCCAGGCTGGGAGAGCTGGGGGTGTTCACCTGGAGAAGAGAAGGCTCCAGGGAGACCTGAGAGCCCCTTCCAGTGCCTAAAGGGGCTCCAGGAGAGCTGGAGAGGGACTGGGGACAAGGGATGGAGTGACAGGACAAAGGGAATGACATCCTACTGCCAGAGGGCAGGGTTAGATGGGATATTGGGAAAGGAATTCTTTACTGCCAGGGTGGGGAGGCCCTGGCACCTGTGGCTGCCCCATCCTTGGAAGTGTTCAAAGCTGGGTTAGATGAGGTTTGGAGCAACCTGGGATACTGGAAGGTGTCCCTGCCCAGGGCAGAGGGTGGAACTTGGTGCTCTTTGATGTCCTTTTCAGCCAAACCATTCTATGATTTTGTTTCATCGCTTACAGTTACTGAACCCTAAATTTTTTTTTCTCTGTCAGTAACAGTTCAGATCCATTCCCTGTTTCTCACTTTCCATGGGTACTTCTTTGAACAAAGGGTTTTTATACAGTGAGCCATCTCGGCACAGTGTGCCTGCAATGGAAGAATGATGTATTTTTGGGGAATTACATCTCTAGTCCCTCACGTTAGAAGAGGGGCAGCGTGCCCTGGAGTCCTTAACAATAAGAAAAGAAACTTTGATGGCGTGGAAATCAAATTTATGAAAACTTCAGGGGAAGTTTTGTATGGAAACATTTAATTGAGTTATCTTGGTTTGTCCCAACTTACGCAATGGGCACAAAAAAGCATTTGGATCTCATGTGAAGAAGAAAAAGCAGAAATACTGGGGTTGGGGGCAACATAAGACAGAGAAACTGGGGCTTGTAGCTCTGGAAAATGTTCCTCCCCCTGATAGGATCCTGCTCTGTTTGTCCATGTTCAACCCAGGGAGGCAACGTTTCCTCTGCTGCATTATCTTGTCTCTAAATAGCGTTCAAAGGAGAAGAAGAATGTGCTGTTAAAAATATCCAACTTTTGGGAATGGCTGGCAGACTTTACCACTGATAAGCGTTGTTGATTGAAGATCAAACAGCCCTTGAAGAAAAAAACCTTCCAGCAAGCGCCGTGGGTCCAACCCTGCAGCCAGACAGTGAGGTCAGGCCTCAATCTGGGGATATTTAGGGACCAGCACTGGAATTATGGTCTGGGCTCCTCTACCCCAGACTGATGTTGGCGACACAGTGGTTTAAACATGATAAATCTGTTAAAGCTGAGAACAGCATTTATCAGATGCCAAGAAAACCAGAGTCGTGTCTGCATTACTAGGTGGTTGTTTTATATATATATATATATATATATTTATAAATTACACACACACGCTTAAGATAAAGAGAAAAAGCTGCAGGTCATAATGTGAACTGAAGACTAGTGGCATTGGTTTTTTAATTATTTGACGACCTGCATTTCTGTGTCAAGGTGGCAAATTAATAGTGGGTGGCCATCTGTGTGCAAAGCAGATAGTTCTGTCCTGGCTGTGCAAAATGATGCATGTGGAGTATTTAACCATCTGATTTAAATCAGACCAGAGGGTTGTTTTTTTGAAAACTATATTAAATGAGTTTTTCTACTTAAGAGTCGGGCTTTGAAAAGGGGAAAAATATCAAAATGGTGTTTTTAGCTTCATAGGCTTTCAGCCCTCTAAGTGAGTTATTGGCATGTAGTGGCCTTCTTTTGGGAGAGGCCAAATCATGGTGGGAATAACAACATGTGGCTTGGGTCATCGGTGGAAGTGGGCTCCCAAATTTGTGTGAGAGCACCAAAGAAAGAAGTACATGCTTAAAATCATAAAATAGCTGAGGCTGGAAAAGAGCTCTGGAAGTGTATTTAAACTAATTCCAATAGCACCTTCTGGGATTGAGATGGCAGGAGAGAAAAATATCAATAGATTTGCTGCTCTGATACAGTGAGAGTCTCAGTGGTGACGGCTGCAATCAAATGCTAAATAGAAAGTTTGTAATAAAAAGGGCTTTAGTTGGAATTAATAAAATGTGAAATGCCTCGTTCCTTGGAAGACATGTGGTATTGACTGAGATTTAGAAACACATCCTGGAGGAGGAGGGATGGAGATTGCAGGCTCCAGAGCTGGCTCTGGCATCCTTTCCCTGCGTGTGTTACTATTATTTATTTATTTATTTATTATATTTTTTAAATTATTTTTTGCCTGGAAAGGTCACAGTGTGCAAATTTGAGAGGAAATTAGTGAAGAGCTGGAAACAAGGGCAGCCTTTTGCAGAGTTATCATCTACCACTCTTGCACCTTCCTGTGCTGCCCATGGCATGAAATAGTCTTTAAAGTGCCTTCTAACCCAAAATGGATTCTAAAATAGGTTCCTTGTATCACAGGCAAATCCAAGTTTATCATGGAAACTTTTCTGCTTCAGTTTGATTTTGAGGCCTGCTATCCAGAGTTCCCCTCCACAAGCCGCTTGTGAAATCACAGATACAATTCCCATTTTCAGGAAAGCACTGCTTGAATTCTTTGGGAAATGTGGATTTCAACATCCTCTTGTTTTGAGGAATTGTCTCATGATTTTCTGAAGCTCGAGTGGAGCCTCTTATTTGCCACCAGAGTTGGAAATCTTGGGTAGCTCAGAGGCAGGAAGAGCCTGCTGCTGGATCTGGGGCTTTGGCTTGTGTCACTGTCATTGTGCCATGAGCATGGGGGCAGTGCCAGCTTGGAGGGGATCCTCTGCCTGGCACAAACAGCTCCTGAGAAAGGACTGTCTCCTTGCTTAGTGCAGTTATAGCATGAAGGCTCCAGGACCCAGGAGCTGCTGGAGCTCTTCCCATCACTGGGTCCCCAGCTTGGAGTGCTGAGGGACCAGATGTGCTCAGATCCTGTGAAATAGGGCTGGGGGTTGCTGTCCCATGCTCTGAGCCTGAGCATGTGCTTCCAAAAACGTGTAGATGTGGTGCTTGGTGACATGGTTTAGTGGTGGGCTTGGCAGTGCTGGGTTAATGGTTGGACTCAATGATCTCAGAGGTCTTTTCCCACCTTAATGACTCTGTGATTCTTGGTGGCAAGGGTGGCACCTGCAGCAGGACAGGGGCTACCTTGGCAACCTGAAACTGGTGGCCTCATCCCTTTGGCTGTTGCTGGAGCCACTGGGGAGGCCAGTGGGGAGATCCAGCCTTCTTTGGGGCTCCTGCTATATTTGCTGGATTTGTTTTGGGATTCTTGGGCTGTCCCGTGCAGGACCAGGAGTTGGACTTCGATGATCCTTGTGGGTCACTTCCAACTCAGAATATTATATGATTCTGCGATAAATGGAACATCCCAGGTGTAACTCAGCAACATCCAGGCTTAGCTGACTTAAAAATAAGGAAGTGTGACCGAAGGTGTCGGAGCTGATCCAGGCTCCTCAGGGCTGGTTATCCATGCTTTGGGTCCCTGCCCGGACACCACTGAGCCCCAGAATTAGTGGCCCTGGGGCTGGTGGAGGCTCAGCAGGAGCTGCTCAGCCCTCCCAGCTTTGCAGCCCTGTGGAACACGTTCTCCCTCCGCTGTGCTCGTGTTGCAGGCGCGACTGGAGCTCCGTGATGAAGCGGAAAGCTTCGTCCAGCAGGGCTGGGAAGGAGGTGACAAAGGAAAGTTTAATTCCCTTCTCATCTCAGCCACGATTCCGGCTCTGTTTCCCTTTGCAGAGGCTTCCCCTCTCCTTCTCTCTGCTTCTGTCGCGTTTGTTATTTATTTTCCTCTTAGCCCCGGGGGCTGCTGCGAGAGGTGTCTCTCTGCTCTGCCGGCTGTTCCTGATGCTTCCCTCCCCTTGCTAATACCGATTGTTTCTGCCAAAAATCGCTGGGTGGTGTTATGTAAACCTCGAATCACGCACTGACGCTCTGATCCGGGGGCTCCCAAAGGATCAGGCTCGCCCCCGCGCCGGCCCCGCTGCCATGGGGCACCTGGTGCCAGGGGAGCCCTTGGCCCAGCACCCAGGGGTGGGAGGCCACTGGCCACGACACCCCCAGCCATCTGAGCCACGTCGCTCTTGTCACTGGGAGTTGTAGTGGGAGGCACGAAAAGCCCCTGTGAGTTGCTCGGGGCTGGGATTCGAGCTGTTGGTGGAGCGCGGTACCTGCGTAGCAAAGCTTGATTTTTTTTTGGCACTGCTGTTTCTGTGGGTGGGGTTCTGTGCTGCCACTTGGTGCATCTCCACCCTGTCCCTCCCCGAGATCCAGGGCAAAGCCTACCTGTGCTGCCCCTGTGCTTGCTGCCAGCCAGAAATGGGATTGCAGCTCCTGAAGCACCTTCATGAAAATGCTTCAAGGTATTCCTTATGTGTTCCTTCAAGGCTGCTGGGTGGGCATTTCTTCTATTCCAGATAGTGTAGCCCTCCCAGTCAAACCAGTTGTTTACCTGGAAAGTAATATTAGCAAAATCTGAGTGAATTTCCACGTGCTGCTTAATGTGATTTGTCAGGCAGAATTATTTAAAAAAAAAAGAAAATAAGAGGGAGATCCACCATTGCTGTGTTTCCAACCTCTTCCCCATCTACTCCAGTGTTTTTGAGAGATTAAAAAGGGATTAAGTCCTGCTGAGCTGGCAGGTGATGCTGATGAATGTTTGGAGGGGATTAGGGTAAATCCATTCCTCCTTCTGATTTAGCTCAAGATTTGAATTCATTGATAAAATTTGTCCAAGTTTTACCTCTGAAACCTCCTTTGAGCTGGTGAATCTGGTGTAAATGAAGGCAGAACTTGTTTCTGGAGTAGAACAGCTAATAAATTAGCCTTTGTAAGGTTGATGAAGTCTTAAGGTAACTGTACATCTATTCCCCTTGCAGTGTCCAGTTAATCCACACTGCCACAGAATTAAAAGATGCTCAGGCTGGCTCCTTGGCTGGGGGAAACTGGCCTGATGCTCCTGCAGCATCAAAGCAGGGCTGTGAGATGAAACAACCAACCTGCATGTGCAGGACACTGTTTTCATGTGTCACTTGAGTTTCAGCTAAAAAATGCCATTTCTCAAACTAGGGATGAAGTGGAACAGACACAGCCATGAATTGGGGCTCAGGAGCTACGTCCAACCCAAGCTGTCTTGGTGTCCTGGCCACTGTATGCCTTCTGTGGTGGCACTGCTGTGGGACTGGAGGTTAAAAAGGATGTTCTTGGCAGCCTCCAGCAGCTGTTGGACCTTCTGGTGTATCTGTGTGGATCCTATGGCCTGGGTACAGGGGTGGGGGGATGGTCTAGTGGAAGGTGTCTCTGCCCATGGCAGAGGGGTTGGAACTGGATGAACTTCAAGGTCCCTTCCAGCCCAAACCATTCTGTGACTGTGTGACACCAGAGCGTGTTCCTGTAAGGTGCCCCACCATCCTTGTGCTCAGAGGGGCACTGAAAGCTGCAGTGATGCCATCTGGGCTGAGCACCAGTGCTGTGACTGGCACCAGCAGCATGTACTGCCCTGTGCTGGGCACTGTGCTGGGCCTGCAGGAGAGCATTCCAGTTCCAAGGATATATTCTGCACAGGGCTCACTGAGCAACAGTTGTGGTGGGAGAAATAGTTTTCCCTTCTTATTCTCTGTGCTGCACCTGGTCAAATTAAATCCTTGAGGACCAGGAAGTCCTGCTGGGAGCAGAGGGATGCAGTGGTGGAGCCTCCACCCTGGGAGAGCTTTATAAAGCAGAGCATGGCATTGCTACTGGAGCTCTGCCCTGCCCGTGGTATCCACGAGAGATGACAGGGCAGAGAGGACAAGGCTTTGTGCAGTCCCACTTGGGTGTTTTTGGTGAAGATCTCCCACCTGCCACCCTGTTTGGAGCCCTTCCCCTGGGACTGCTCATGCCAGAGGGCTGCAGCATGGCTTGGGCATCTCAGGATTTCATCTCACCTGCAAACCTGTGCCTACTTCGGCTCCAAGTTTCCCTGCATAAAAAGAACCTCTGGAACGGTAACAGTGGCAGCTTTGGGATGCTTCCCAGAAGGTGAGCAGGTATCTTTGTGCCACTCAATAAATCTGACATTTCAAAATCACCTTGATGCATGTAAAGTTGCCCTGTGGACTGATGCTGAGTGTGACCTGGAGTTCCAGGCTCTGTCCAGTAGGACTGAGCTCAGAGATGATCTGAACAAGCAGTATTGTGGCTTGGAGGATACAAGGATTGGGCTTACTCCCCGTGGAGCAAATCTCTTTGCTTCCTCTGAGCTCTTTTGGGTTTATCTGGGAATAGCAGCAAACACAACCCCCTCCCAATCCTTACACACACTGCTGGGATGGGTAGGAAGCCTGATAGTAGGTCACGGACAACTAGGAGTACTTTCAAGAACATAATAATTGGGAATAATTTAGAAAGAATATTTTTTTCAGTGCGTCACTGGAATATACATTTTTCTAGAAAGTAGGAGGAAAGAGAGCTTGAAATTAAATATGTTATTAAACAGAGCTTTCATAACTCTCATAAGGCAAAAGGATTTGGAGGGAAATGTTTTCCAGTTTCTTATCATGTGGCTGCACAAACTGGTATTTGCCAAGCTGGTGTTCTTGTCTCCTTCAATAAGAGCAAAAAGGGAAGTTAAATTCCCTAAATGGTGAAGGAGATTATTTGGTATCTATTTTTTGTGACGATGGTAGTTTGTTTAAAATGAAGTTAGCTTTGTATTTGCTTAGTTTAACTCTAAACAGGAAAATAATGGCTGTTGTAATGTCTCTATTAGAGGAATATTGTTTGAAAGCACTTTGGGGTTACTTTAGTTGAGTGAAAAATGAATTCCTCCTCTGGAGCAAATAAACCCCTCTGGAGCTGGATGCTGGAGCTGACAGCATGATGTGGGGATGTGCATCACACGGGTCTCTGGGGGCTGGTTCTTGATGTAATCCTTCATGCTCCTTCCCTTCCCTCACGTCAGTGATGCTGCATCTCGCCCCAGCAAACTGGTTAAAGCATTTACATCTGAGACTGGGAGGCACGGGGTGGTTTGCAGAGGGGGTAAGAAGGTTTCCAGCATTATAAAATGTAGACTCCCCATGTGTCAACACATGAATAAAGACTTGGGTGTAGTATCTTTTGTTTTTTTTCATCTGAACCCCAACTTGCACTTGCAGTTTGGGGGTTTTCTGGTTTGGTTTTTTTTTTTTCCTGACTGTATCTAACCTTGACACATGTGATGGGAAGCAGTAGGAAAGCGCTTCGCTGCTGGTGCTGTGTGTGTCAGGGATTGCACAAAAGCTCTTGGGCACGTGAGGTGCCTTGCCCAGGCAGTCCCCTGTCACCCTGCACAGCCTGAGCACCAAAGGCTCCTGAGCACCCACACCCCGGCTGTGTCCAGAGCCAGCTCACAGAACTGCACATGCACACACACAGAGCTGAGGCTGCTGCAGACTTGGCACAGTTTCACACCAGCAGTGTCCAATCTGCTGATCCACATCAGCAGTGTCCAGTGATGGGGATGCCTCAGCCCTGGAAGTGTTCAGGGCCAGGTAGGACAGGGCTTGAGCAACCTGGGCTTGGAACAGCGTGGTCTAGTGGAAGGTGTCCCTCCTCGAGGTAGGGTGTGGAATGAGATGAGCTCTGATGTCCCTTCCACCCCAAACCATCCCACGATTCTGTGTGATATAGCAGGTGTTTGGAGACCAGCATCTGAGGGCTCTGCTGTCTGCACACCCATTGCAAGCAACTGTTCAGACCTGTGTAAATGTTCAGTTTAGTCACGTAACTGTGGTAGGAGACACACACAGTCAGGACCACCTGCTTGCCTTTTTTCCTTTCACACAAAATAATGAGGACGTTTTCTTAAAAAGCAGCTAAATGCGTTAGAAAGGGAAGTCGAGATCTCTTTGTGCAAAGGTGTTAACGTTTTTATTTTAAGCTTAATGTTACATTTAGTCCTTTATCTGCAAATTGTAAAACGCAGGCGGGGATGACTTGGATATCCTGCTGGAGGGATTAGTTCCCCACTGTGGCAGGAGGTGTTTTCTGTGCAGGGTTGTGTGTGACGTGCTGCTGGGACAGGTTTGGATGCTGGAGCTCCATTCCAGAGCCTCACCCAGGGTGCAGAGTTCCAGTGTTGGTTGTGGCAGCACCCCTTCTCTGCCCAGAAGTGAAACAGAGCTCACAGCTAGTGTGAAGCCATGGAACTATGGGTGGTAAAATGCTGTGCAGACTTGTGTATTCAGTACTTAAGGGAGGCCTGTAAGAAAGATGGGGGCAAACTTTAGGCAGGGCCTGTTCTGACAGGACAAGGGGTGAGGGTTTTAAACTAAAAGAGGATCAATTAAAGCTAGATATAAGGAAGGATTTTTATTTTTTTTTTTTTTTTACAATATGAATTATAAAACACTGGCACAGGTTGCCCAGAGAAGCTGTGGCTGCCCCTGGATCCCTGGAATTGTCCAAGGCCAGGTTGGACGGGGCTTGGATCAACCTGGGCTAGTGGAAGGTGTCCCTGCCCATGGCAAGGGGTGGAACAAAATGATTTTTAAAGTCCTTTCCAAACCAAACCATTCCATGATTCTATTACTCTGTCTGTCAAGGGTGTGCCCATAGGATGCAAACCTCCCTGACTGCTTTGCAGGCAAGAGTGTAGTGGTGGCAGTGGAGAGGCCCAGCTCTCTGTGAGCTGAGGATACAGATGAGCTCTGCTGACTTCCTTTGTGGCTCCTGTGGGTACAAGGCTTTGTTTAAACTTAGGAGATTGCAAAAATTTGTGTTGGGTATCATGGCAACTGTGTGTGGTGCAGCAGAGTTCTCAGGCCCCAGCTGAAATGGGTTCTACTGGCACTTGGGAAAAGATGGTCCCTAAAACAAACAGCAAAGATGGACAAAAGGTATGCACATGTAGGCGTATAAAACAGAGAGAAATGATATTGCTACCAGGGGATTTCTTTCCAGGTTATTTTGTAGAAGAATCTCAGTGCTGTGAGTTCTGTATTACCAGCATGTCTGGCTTGTGCTGCCCAAGACCAGAGCATGGTCCTGCCCTGTGTGCTGAGAGAGGCCCATGTCCAACCTCAGACTGGTCCTCCCTGTCCTGCTGCTGAGGAAATCAGTGTTCTTGCACAGGCTTGGTGAGGTTGTGGCTGGGCTGTGCCATCTCCCTCCACTTTGATGGGGAGTTTGCACTCTGGGAGATCATTAGATGATCATAAAAAAGTACAGGTGTGATACAAGTGAGAAAGTGTGGTTTGAGCTCAGCTTTAGCTTCAGAAGACCTCTGAAAACATAGGTGTCATCAGCATCCTACAACTGTGTTACACATAGTCGGATTCAGCCACCAGTGGTTTGTGTCAGACTGTTGTGTGTCAGCAGCACTGACCTCAGAAGAGGCTCTAAAACAAGGGGGCTGGTCAGACATCCCTGGTGGGCTGCAGAAAATGTGACTTCAGACATCAATTCCACCTCTGAATTCCCTGGGCTCTGTGGTCAAATAATTTGTGGTCACAGGCTCCCGAAGCAGGAGGCACAGGGTTTATGGTTTCACCAAAATCATCAAAGCTGGAAAATTCATCACTCCAGTTCCTTCCTCCCCGTGACCACACACTTGGTGGAATTCCCACATTCTTCCTTCCTCTTCCTCTGTGTGTGGAATGCCCCACCTTCCCCTACAAAATGCTGCAGGGAACAGGTTTGGCCTGTGCTAGGGGAGCCCTGGGCACTGCTCTGAGCCACACTGGAGTGGAGCTCCAGCTCTCCAGGCTTGCAGGGTGCTCACTGCTTAGCATGTCATCTGCTTTCCTTTGGAAAACTGGGGAAAAAAAACAGTAAAAGATGAGCTCATGCACTTTCAGGCCCATTGCCTTGCTCCAGTGGTGAGAGGGTTAATGGGAAAGGTGGCCACTGAACTGGTCACCGCTGTCCCCATGGGTTTTGCTGAGTTCCCAAGCAACAAACTTCACAGCTGGAATAAGGGCCATATTGTTGGGGAATATCATGGATTGTGCATCCGTCCTGTGTTTGCAGTGTGGTTTATGTGGGAAGGATAGTGCTGACTGAGGGAATTTCCCCAGGGAATGGCCAAGTGCCTGCGGAGCTTGTCATCAGAGGAGGGTCCCTCGGTTCCCCACAGGGGCCAGCACGTGGGTGTTGGCTTGGGTTGGGGTTTCTGCATCTGCCTGGGGATGAGGGAGCTGGGGAGGGGAGGAAGGGGTTAAGATCAGTGCAGGCTGTCCAACAGGAGTGAGTGACATGTGAGTGTACAGACAGACTTTTCTGTTGCATTGTGCTGTTTCCGTACAAAGGATTGCAAAGGTCAACCAAAGCACAGACCCCACTCCTCTATCCCTGGGCATTCCTCCCTGGCACAGAGGAGGTGCCCAGCCTCCATCCCCAGGGCTGTGTCTTGGGCATCCCTCCATGAAGCTTCTCTGATACTTTGGGGCATCATCTCGTGTTACCATCTTCACTGATCTTGGGCACCAAGGCACGTGTGCATGGGAGAGGAGGCAGTTCCACTTTGCCCACGTTTGTTAAATCTGATATGAGCAGACTTTAATAAAAAAAAAGAAAAAAGAAAAAGAAAGAAAATCTTAAAGCTTGAAGCCCAAGAGATGGGTGGATTTAAAGGCTATTAAGAGATTACTGGTGATGCCCAGCTGTGTGTGTTGGTTCAGCTGCAAGGCAGCAGCAGCACTTCAGCAGCACTGTCTTGTGTTCCTCTTGCAGGTGCTGCTTGTCCCTGGGCTGTGGAGCCCCATCTCCTCATAGTGAGGGGTGCCTGGTGGCCCCCATCTCCTCTACCCTGTCCTCTCTGCTTGTCCCACCTGTGCTCCATGAGCCCTGCCAGCAGCATCCGTGGGGATGGGAGGGAAGGTTGCCCTGAGATGTCCATTCTTGGGCCAAGATGCCACTGTCTGTTGGGTATGGACTCACAGCCCCAAACTCCTGGGTTTTAAGGCTAAAATAGCTCCTGGCACTGCTCCTAAATGTGTCAGGAGGCCATGGCCTGAGGCCAGTGTGAGGGGCCTCACCTGGAGGGGATGTGTTCACTGGTCTAGTTTGATCCCTTTGCGTCTCCTACCACAGCCTCTTGATGATGATGATGATGATGATGATGATGATGTTGAGTGGTGCTCTCCACCCAGTCACTTTTGGTGGGGAATTAAATCGCTGCATTTCCCCCCCCCCTCCAGTATTCAGTGTTCTGAGCTAAATTAGAATAGGAACCTTTTCAAACTGTTCCCTTAATAAAGTATTTAGTTAATAGATGATGCATAGCTCACAAAGCTTGCAAGAATCTGACATGGGGTATCATAATATTATGATATTTAGCAGCAAAACCTACTGCATTATCAACTTACCTCTATAGCATGGAGGAGGCAACAGCTGAGGCATAAAAACTAATGCTTCAGTATGACAGAGCTAAAATTGAACTTGGCAATTACTGCGTGCCTGATTCGCAGTATTGTGAAGTGAAGCTACTATATAAATCAGCTCCAGTAATCATAGGGTTTAAAATTAGTCAGTTACTATTAACTCTGCCAGTGTTAGCATATGCTGAAGAATTATAAAAGTGAAAGGTATGGAATATCTAAAGTACAGGTTTAAAGTAAACCACTTGAACAAGCTCCCAGTGGGAGGATTTGAAGTTCATGCAGAAGTAAGGTTTTGGATACTCTGACAAAGGGTTGTGGAACACATTTAATTGCACATTGCTGTCTAATCTTTTGAATGCTTAACATCCTTTCGAAAGCACCTTTTCATGTTCCCAAGACTTTCACAGTTCACAGAGGGTAGAGTGATGATTGAATTTAATTTTTCCTCCCTTACAGGATTTTTTTTTTTTTCAGAGCAGCGCTATTCAAATAGTTTGCAGAGCTCTTCAATGCCAGGCATAGAAAAAAGGAAACAGCAGGATAATGTTTTAAAATCATTATGGGGAAGTGAAAGGCTGCTCTGAGCACAGCACAGAAATTAGCAACTGCTATGATTGCTAAATTTTTATTCAATGCAAAATTCATGGAATTTGCTGCTATGAAAAATAAGGGAGTCAAGTTACTTAATAGGATTCTAAATTATGTAGGATGCACAAATATTTTATATGGGGCAGGCAGTGTGTGTGTTTCTGTAGGAGAGTGGGGGTGGGAGCAGCTCTGCTGGGGTCAGGTGGCTGCTGCACTGTCCAGTCCTGTTCCCTCCCTCCTCTGCTTCATGTCAACATTTTCAACTTAGTTTTTGAATTAACACTGCTTTGGTCTCGGTGACACACGACTGTGGTGAATGTGCTTGGGTTTACAACCTCTGAAAGCCTTCTAGGAAGGGTGAGGACAGGCAGCTGACTCGCTGCAGGGTCTGTGCCCCTTGCTCTGGGCTTGCTGCTTCAGGGGATGTGTCACCACATGACACCTCATCTGATCACAGGGCCCTCGTGCTTGTGGCTTTTGTTGTGGGGGTTTTGCTGTCTGAATGACTCGCATCCAGTGTCAGAGTGATGGGGCAGGAGATGGCACAGTCCCCTCAGGTCTGTCAGCCTGCCCTGGGCTGCTCCTGAAGGCTGCTCTGGCACTTCCAAATGCTTCAGTCCCTGGCTTCTCCCTCCCTGCATCCCCTCCAGGGAAGGCAGGCTGTGCTCTCTTAGTATCCTGCTGGTGACTGACCCCATGTTTCCTTACCTCCACCCATAGCTCAGGTTGGGCCCCCTCAGGTGCAGCCCTTCCTCACAGCACCTCCACAGCACCCCTGGTGCTCCTGCACTTCCATCCCTGGCTTTGCTCTTTCCATGTCTGACCTTCAAATCCTAACATAAGTCATGATGACTTTTGTGGGTTTTCCTTTTCCCTGCTTCCCTCCTGTCCATACTGTTTTGTTCAGTCACAGCCACATCTGGTTTTCCAGAATAGGCACCTTGTGTCTTGTTTATAACTCCAGTGAAGTGGAAACGTTGCAGCAAATCTGTGCTTTAGTCTTTCTTTACTTTTAGTCCCCCCATGTGTCCTAATTATTTAGTGCAACTTGTTCAGCCAGTGGTTTTGATGATGCTCCTGCTCTGACAGGGATAAGAATCTGAGGAGACTGTTTTTTCTGTCTTTCTCTTATTGGTTTTCTTTCATTTTCTCTCTTGCTTTTTAAAATAGAGAAATTGGAGGAGTGGCAGCAGCAGGACCATGCCCATCTCCTGGTTAATGTGCAAAGACCATGCAGAAAATGCTTTGTTAATCAAAGTACAGCCTGATCAGCTGGAATCATGGAATCATGGAATGATTTGGTTTGGAAGGGATTTCAAAGCTCATCCAGTTCCACCCCCTACCATAAGCAGGGACACCTTCCACTAGCCCAGGTTGCTCCAAGCCCCATCCAACCTGGCCTTGGACACTTGCAGGGATGGGGCAACCACAGCTTCTCTGGGCAACCTGTGCCAGGGCCTCCCCACCCTCACAGGGAAGAATTTCTTCCCACTATCCCATTTAACTCTGCCCTTTGGCAGTAGGATGCCATTCTCCCTTGTCCTGTCCCTCCATGCCTTGTCCCGAGTCCCTCTCCAGCTCTCCTGGAGCCCCTTTAGGCACTGGAAGGAGCTCCAAGGTCTCCCTGGAGCCTTCTCTTCTCCAGGGGAACCCCCCCAGCTCTCCCAGCCTGGCTCCAGAGCAGAGAGGCTCCAACCCTTGGAGCATCTCCATGGCCTCCTCTGGGCTCACTCCAGCAGCTCCAGGTCCTTCTGGTGTTGGAGGCCTTGCTGGTGGATGCAGGACTCGAGGTTGGGGTCTCACAAAAGGGGAGCAGAGGGGCAGAATCCCCTCCCTGTCTCTGCTACCCACGCTGGGGGGGTGAGCCCAGGAGGGTGGGGAGGCAAACACCGAGGGCTGTTTGGATGCTGCTCCAGGGCAGCGCCCACTCGGGATTCCTGAGTTTGTCCTGGTGCTCTGTGATAAAGATTGAAGACTGTGAAGGTCACTGTGCACTGATGAGCCTGTTTGCCATCATGCTGGGGACTTTGCATTTTGGAAATAGGCTCTGTTATTGGTCTCACCCTCAGGAAGGCGTTACCTTATCAGCCAGAGTTAAACCTTACTGCGTTCCGTTAAACGATTTTGAAATATATAATTTTCAATTGACTGGTACAGGGTAAATTGCCCCCCGTTCTCTCTGCCAATAACTTTAAGATTCATGAAGAATTTATCAGTACATTTAACACTTCCACTGAAACTCTATTTCGGAGGTTATGGAAATGAGCTACAAATGAAAGTCACAACTCAGAAAGCAGGAAACATGCCTCTGAGTGAGGAAAAAGCTGTCACTGGCATTGTGAAGAAAGAGAGGTATAAATAGGGCACTGGGTTAGAAAGCAGGAAATCTGCGTGCTGTGGGTTTTACTTGGAATTTCTTCTGGTGACCCCAGATAAGATTGTTAACCCTTGTCTCTGCAGGCGGTTGTACGTGCTCACTCGTGGGCTCTGGCTCTTGGGATTGTCTGCATGAGCTGCCTGTGTTTGAAAGTGGAGCCACTCCATCAATCATGGGCGTGTGGTTTTCGTGCTTGGGAAGGATCACTTTACCAAAGAGACTGGATTTCTCAATATTTCCTGTGGAGTAAAAATTTAATCTTGTCCCCACACTGAGTGGTCTGGGGAGAGGAGAGATCACTTTGAAGGGTCTGTCCCCGCAAGCGGCGAGGGGAGGGTGGGTGTCAGAGATAAGGGGACAGTTCCTACTGTGGATGATCTTGGTGCAGTCAATGACCACAACTTCATGTTTGGTTTTGTTTTAGAAAATAGAGAGAGAAAATAAAATAAAGAGTGTAAATCAGGAGGGACTTTTCCTATCCCCATGGTGGACCCCAGAAGACCCTTCCACGTGACCCGTTGCCGTGGGTATCCGTGTGTGTCGGTCCGGCACGGAACCAAACGTGAAATGGCTCCAGCCGTGACACAAGGCTGTGTCCTGGGAGATGTAAAATTCCAGCTCCCAGAAAAGGGCAGGTTTCAGCCCAAAAACACACTGTGATTTTTCAGTCTCCTACCAGCCCTGCTGGGTGTGGAGCGCGTCGGCAGAACGGGATCTGGTGTTTGTCACGTCCTTTGATAGCACTTTGTTCAGGTGGGAATTTATATTTTTTCCAACGTGCACCAGATACACCGAAAGTCTGGAGCAAAACCTCGAGGGGCATAGTTGCAGTGGGAAAGCCAAAGGGACAGGACAGGTTATTGCCCCTAAATGAGACTCTGTGCAGCATCACACCCCGATAAGGTGTGGGGATGGGCATTAATTACATCATGGAATCACAAAATGGTTTGGGTTGGAAAGGACCTTTAAAACTCATCTAGTCCAACCCCCCTGCAATGAACAGGGACACCTTCCAATAGACCAGGTTGCTCAGAGCCCCATCCAACCTGGCCTTGGACACTTCCAGGCTTGGGGCATCTTCCACCTCTTCGAGCAACCTCTGCCAGTGTTTTACCACCCCCATTGTAAAAAGCTTTTCTAATATCTAATCTAAAATAGATCACATTCTGTCAGTGTGGAGCCATTCCTCTTGTACTGTCACTTGAGATCCTTGTCCAAAGTCCCTCTCCAGCTCTCTTGGAGCCCCTTTAGGCCCTGGAAGGGGCTCTCAGCTCTCCCTGAAGCCTTCTCTTCTCCAGGTGAACCCCCCCCAGCTCTCCCAGCCTGGCTCCAGAGCAGAGGGGCTTCAGCCCTTGGAGCATCTCCTTGGCCCCCTCAGAGGGGATGTGGCTGTGAGAAAAGCCATCCCACTGTGGCATTTAATGCCTTAAGAACATGCTGAGACAAAACCAATCCTGTGAGAAGGGGCCTGGCCTCCCTGGCAGCTGCTTTCAGTTCCCAGGCTGACAGTTCCAGTGCGTGTGTAAGTCAGGGGGGTCATGTGGGTCTTTAATGAAATGACAAGTGGCTATGATAGTTCTGACTGTTACAAGTTATAAATTTGGCTTAGGGAGTTATTTCAGGCTTGTGCAGCCTAAAATTGTCTCACAGCCTGAAATCACATCTCCAATAGAAATAATAACCTCCGATCGCTCGGATCTGTGTGTGCTCTGTAATAAACAGATGGTGACTCCCCCAGAGGTGTCATCCCAGGAGCACTGGTGTCAAGGAGTGCTTGTCTCACAGAGGAAATGCAGGAATCAGGATGTTTCCCATGCAGCTCGTGACTCTGGAGAAGTTGGTAGTAGTGGGGATGTTTTGGTCTTGGCTCTTGTTCTCTGAAGGTTAAAACAAAAAGTGGTGAATGCTTTGTACCTGGGTAGGGGGGCCTGATTAGCTCTTGCAAGCTGAGTCTGAATCCTTCAGAGGAGAACATGAAGGATTCCCCATGTTTCTAATTCTTTGATGCCCCTTGTCCTCGTGCAACACCTTGCTAGAATCCCAGTGCTTTCATGGGGAGGTTCCGAGTGCCAGACCTGTGGGATGGTGACTCCACACAGGGAGTCATTTTCCTGCCTCTGACGACAGTGAAACCCCCAAAGCTGAGCAGATTTTGGAAGAGGTCTTGCACAGCTTGCACGGCCCTTTGCAGAAGCTGTAACTGAAACCAGCGGGGACAGAGCAGTTGCACCCCCGTGCAGGCAAAAGCAGAATTTGTCCTGTCCTTGGAGTGCACAAACATTTGCTCTGTGGGCTCTGCTCTTCTCTGTGCACAGGTTGTTTTGTTTCCTGTGGTGTCTGTGCTGCTGTTGAGGCAGTTCCACGAACCTCCTGTTTCTCCCAGGGCTGTTTGCGTGGCAGGTGTTTGCTGTGATAAAATATTGATGGGGAGGAGGAAGGAAGGCTCTGTGCTCTGCCTGGCCCTATCTCTTGCTATTTTGCAGGTGGGAGGTACAGAAAGGGCCACATCGTGATTTTCAAATCAGCCGAGGTCAAGATGGAGAATCTGGAGAATTTGTGGAATTTGAATATAGCTGGGTTTTGGTGTTCAGGATAACTCTCTTTAACCCCTGCTTTTGGCAGAAGTTGGAGCTGGACAGTGGCAGGTCTGGTTGGGCATGGTTAGAGGAGCAGGGTGGAAGATGCAGTGAGATATCCTGGGATGATTTTGGGTGTACAGCGGCGTGTGCCAGCCTGTGCCACTGGATGTCCCAGCAGCTGAGGCCACCACACTGGTCTTCAAATGCTCCAAGTGTTCCAGCTCTTGTTGTCTTTGTTGATGCCATCAAACTGTAAGAAAAACTGAAAAGGCATCCTAAAAACCAGTGGAGTCCTTGATGAGCAGAGTAGCTCACTGACCTCTGGTCTGCCCCCATCCTTCCATGATGCCTGCCCATGGCATGTGGTGGGCACAGACTGAGCCTGAGCCTTGCCTGGGCACCTCCTGTGGGAGAAGGGGTGGCAGCAGTGGGGGCTGTTGGAATATCACCCATTTGGCAGCTGGGCTGCATGAATGAGAACTGGTTGCCCACCTGTAGGACAGAGTTCCTGGAAGGCCAGCCTGTGGCAGGACTAAGAGAAGCAGGGAGTGTTGAGGCAGAGAGATGGAAAGGGAGAAGTGGAAGGCTGGGACAAGATGCTACATTTACTTTACTTTTAGACTCCATTACATTGCTGCTTTTGTGCTCTTGCCCAACCCTCTCCTGCCTTTTCTTTCTGCCAGTTCCAAATTTCTTCCCCTGCAGGCTGAGTCTTCCCCAGGTGTAAGTAAAGGTGGAGCACAGTGTGTGTAAGGTGATTTTTCATTGAGCAGAGATGCTGAGTAGTTAATACCAACCTGTAACCTGCAAGCAACAGAGCTGCTCCCCTACCTTGTAGGTGGCAAACTGGACAGCCAGGACCTTGCTCTGTCTCATTTCTGTTTTTCTTCCTCTAAAGAAACATGTTGGATGCTCCTTCCCCCTTCCCAAGAAATAATAAACCCTTGATGCTTCTGGACCTGCTCTGTGGGGTATTGAGCAACATCCATGTGACCGTAGTGAAATTGGGAATAAAGGGGAGAAAACCAAATAAGACAAGTATGGGGTTGGAGAGTCTCCTCTGTCAGGGGATGTTGAACCTTGCTGCAACAAATGCAAGATTGAATGGGTTTTGAGGAGCTGTGGAAGTGTTTCACATATCAGGGCAGCCTCCAGTGAGACCAGTAAAGCTCCCTGGGTGGCTGTGCCTGCAGGCAGCCCCCCAGTGCAGGGCTCTCAGCAGGTTGGCCTTTGGCATTTTATTTTTAATAGAGATCTGAAAAAAACATGCCTTTGTCTTAATTGAAACGAAAACAGGAGGTGAGTGCCCTGGTAACTTCACTGTGCACAAGCTTTAAGTGGCTGTGGTTTTTGTTTCTAACTCCTTATATCTATCTGATGAACTGTTTCTGTTGGTTTGTTTTTTTTTTTTCTTTTCTATTTTTTTTTTCTATTTTCCCTGCACGAAGGAAGGCAGAAATTCTTCTGGCCAGTTTGTAACCCTGCTGCTCCCAGCTTTTGCCATTAGCAGCCGTGACCATCGTGGTGTAAGCGAGCGTGCTCCAGATCCCTGTGCACGTGCCGGGTCTGAATGTGACCTCCAGCCAGGATATTAAATGACTCTAAAAGCTTTTTTTTTGCAGCAGTGCACGTGTAGCACACCGTGGGTTGGGTGTTAGTATTGACTGATGGCAACAGCATGAGCTGCAGCGTGAAGGCTGCAGGTTGCCTTGCCCGGGATTGGAATTTCCAAGTGCAGGTGGCAGCCAAGTACCTCCTGTATGGACATAAGGTACTGTCCAATTGTCTGTGTCCTGGTTTTGGCTGGGTTGAGTTAATTTTCTTCTTAGTAGGATAAAACAGTGCTGTGTTTTGGGTTTAGTGTGCCTGTAGTGTTGATAACACGCTGATGTTTTAGTTGTTGCTAAGTAGTGCTTACCCTAAATCAAAGGACTTTTCAGTTTCCCAATCTCTGCCAGGGAGCAGGAGGGAGCACAGCTGGGAGAGCTGACCCAAACTGACCAGAGGGATATTCCATACCACAGACTGCTATTCCCAGTGGAGAAACTGGGGGGAGTTGCCCAGGAGGGACAGTTGCTGCTGAGGGATGAGCTGAGCAATAGTCAGTGGGTGGTGAGCAGCTGTATTGGGCATCACTTGGCTTTTTGGGTTTCATTCCCTTCTCACTCTGTCCTGTTCACTATTTTGCTTTATTTCAATTATTAAACTGTTCCTAGTTTACAGTTAAACCCACAGGTCTTACCTTCTTCCTGCTCCTCCTCCCCATCCCACCGGGAAGGGGCAGTGAAGGAGCAGTTCCGTGGTGCTGAGTTGCTGGCTGGGGTTAAGCCACTGAATTCTGCCAAGTGTTAAATACTTGCTAAGAATTAAATCTCTCCTAAGGGTTAAATGTCTGCTAAGAATTAAGTAAATGTTCACTCACTCTCAGTACTAAAGAGAGATGTATCTGTGCTCAACTCAAAGGGACAAACCAGTAACTGATACGTGGGTTTGGGGTTTATTTTTGGTTGTTACAGTGAACACTTCTGCTTCATACTTTTTTTTCCTCATTTCTATGTACCTTTGGACTTGCTGTTCCTGTTCCTTGTCACTCATGGGCTGTGCTATCCCCCAACAAGGGCTTGTGAGAGCTGATCCCCAGTGTTGTGTCAGCCCTTTGCAACTCTAGGCAATATATGGTTTTAATTTATGTCTCTTTACTGGAAGAAAAGGAAATGCAAAAAGTGATCTTGTTGAGAAAGGGGTTTAACAGCTTTTGCTGACTCAGGGAAGTGATATTCTGGCTGGGGTTGTCCTTACAAGATGTCTTAGTTTTCTCTACCTTGCACAGGTGTTAAGTCACAATACCCAACTACCAGCATAATAAAAAGTGGATTAAAAATGCCTAAGTAATTATAAATCTTTGATTCTGGTATTCACAGAATGGTTTGAGTTGAAATGGACCTTAAAACTCTTCTCATACCACCCCCCTGCCATAAGCAGAGTCACCTTTCACTATTCCAGGTTGCTCTGAGCCCTGTCCAACCTGACCTTGAACACTTCCAGGAGTGGGACATCCACAAGTTCCCTGGGAAACCTGTGCCAGTGCCTCACCACTCTCACAGTAAAGAATATCTAATCCTAGTATCTAATCTAAATCTCTCCTCTTTTAATTTAAATCCATTTCGCCAGCGACTGATAGAGCACCGATTCTTAGTTTAGTATATCTGACAGTTGTGTTAGAAACAGTTGTGCACTGGCCTTATTCTGGTGGGGATGTTCTCAGTGTTGGTCATTACTTGTGGCTGGCACTGAAACAGGCTCAGGGAGAAGATGCTGGTTGGTTTGGTGGTGCTGCTGCTCCTGTGACACTTCGCTCCGTCTCCGTGTGCCTCACTGGAGCAGGGGCAGGGAGATCTCCTCTGAAGGTAGGCACATCCCCACAGCATGGGGACCCCTCTGTGCTGCCCTCTGCTCAAGGCCAGGTCACCCCTGGGGCAGCACGTTCTGCTGACTCCCTGGGGAGATGCCAATTCCTGCCGTCCCTGGCATCTCCTTACGGAGAAACGTATCTGCGCCTTATCGGATAAACGGGAGAACGTTCCTGATAAAGATATAAAGACAAAGCTCCCAGATAAGATCCGTGTGAATTACGAGGTCCCTGAAAATAGCTTTTTCTTAAAAGGTTCTCAACCGCGGCTCTGGCGTGATGCAAGACAGAGAGTCCTTGTGCGTCAGCCCGGCAGCAGATGTCAGCTGAAGGACGTGCTGAGTTACTGAGGACGGGCCAAGTCTGGGCTTGTCAATGAGCCCCCTGTGCCACCGATTCTTCTCTCTGCTCACAAATTGGGTGTCGACGGCGTTTCATTGACCGTGTTTGCCTCGAGGCATTGTTTGAGCAGTGGTTTTGTGTGGCTGAATCGGACCTGTTGGGTGTTTGCAGGCAGTCTGGCGTGGTTGTTTGTCGGGGTTTTGTGTGGCTCGTGCGCAGCTGGATAAAGGAAAGCTCATTCCTTCGAGGGTTTGCACGAGCCAGCTGGAATGAGCAGCCTCAGCTGTCCTGGGCTGCAGCAGGAGAGGGGAATGCAAGGTCCCTTCTTGCGAAGGAAAGAGAAGAAAATAGTTGTCTCATTAATAAATCTTGTTGGCGGTTTTACGGAATTTTTAAACTTTATTGGAAGGCTCCTGACACAGCTTACCCCTTCTGCAGCCCTGGCTGGCCCCTCCTGCCATGCCTGCTGTTGCTGCCAGGTGCCCCATGCTGGGTCATGACTGTGCCCTCGGCCAGCTCAGGATGTGGGGGTCAGCACTGACAGCTGTGGCAGGTCCCACTTGGTGCAAACCAGTTGTGTACCACTCCTGGGGGCAGTGGCTGTGTGTGTTGGCCCCATGAAGCTTCTCTTAATGGCAATACTGTTTACTGCATAAAATAATAAGTTAAAGAAACTTAACAATAGTAAGACCATCGCATTGTGTGTATGCCCACCCTTGTCTTACTCACCTTGTTTGACCATCCTGTCTCTGGTGGGTTCCATCTTCGACGTGGCTGCTGGGATCACTCACAAACAACTTGTCCTTCCTGTTCAAAGCTAGCCAGCCCTTCCCCTGTTCCTGGGGTGTTCAGGTGTGAGCCCTGACATGAGCTTTGTGCTCCTCTGGCTTGTGGTGCAGAAGCACGTTGGCGCCTTGCGGTTACTTTCTTATGTTCTCTCTCTCCCTCAGTGGGAAGGATGTACCCTTTGAGGGGCCAAGGCACAGCACCTTCATTGTTTTGGTCACCACACACACCAAACACTTGAAGTCATCACTTGCAGATCGTTATCCTGCAGTTCTATCACCTCCTGTAACCACCTTCCTCTTCCGATTGCAAGAGCACGAGCACAGCGCAAGATCTGGTGGTGAAGGGCAGTGACTTCCCAACAGAGAGGGTTTGAGGGTTTAAAGACAATTAGTTTTGGTGCTTCTGTGCATGGCACATGGCTTTTGGACCAGCATGGGACTGGGAGGGCAGTGGCCTCCCAGCTGGGAGTGTTGATTTAAGCTTTTCCATAAGGCACGAGGTGTTCACCACTTGTTAGTTTAACAAACCTTTAGAGTGATTGCTGCCCTGTGAGCCATGCCAGGATAACTCCATCCCCTCGGGCAGGCAGGTCAGCATCCACGCTGAGGAGTGTTAGTGGAAGGAGGGCATCCCTGTCTGAGCAGAGAGGAATGAAATGATGCTCAGACCCACGTGAGGGGAAGGCCAGTGCTGGCAAGCGTGGTGGGCTCCTCCCTCAACTGGGCTTCAGGTGAGCCCATGGCCACATCCATCTGGATGAGATGCAGTGATCAGGGCTCTGTCTTGGTTGGCAAAGCCTACAAAGAGCACATGTATTATTTATGCAGCCCAGATCGTGGTGTGACGGGGTGCGGCAAAAAAGCTAAAATGACAGTAATTAGAATGGATCTGCACTCAGTGACCCAGAGAAAAGTGAAAACCCGGGAAGATAATCACGAGCGAAAGAGGCAACACACACACACACACACACACACCAGAAAAGGGTGACTGTTGCAATTTGAATGAGGAAACGAGCTCTTAAAGCAAACTAGCTCCTGGAAATCCCATTAACGCTGACAAATATCCAGCTCCAGGATTCGGGAAGTATCACAGCGAACATCTGTTCAGGTAAATAATGAGGACGAATCCAGTTGCTGTTTGGAAACGCTGCCTGCTCCCCTGCCTGAGGTGAGGCTGTTAATGTGCACTGCCTGGTAAAGCTCGTTACAGAGCTAACAATTATAATATTCTCTGTGGTGGGGGATTATGGAACACCTGGCTCCCACATTAACTGCGGCGCGGCACCGCAGCCGCTCCCGCCACGGCGGCGCTGAGGATAACCCAGCCCTCACGTTAGGGGTGATGGATTGCCAGGGAGGAGTTGGGGGAACGGTTTAAACTAAAAGAGGAGAGATTTAGATTAGATATTAGGGAGAAATTCTTCCCTGTGAGGGTGGGGAGGCCCTGGCACAGGTTGCCCAGAGAAGCTGTGGCTGCCCCTGGATCCCTGGAAGTGTCCAAGGCCAGGTTGGACGGGGCTTGGAGCAACCTGGGCTAGTGGAAGGTGTCCCTGCCCATGGCAGAGGGGATGGAACAAGATGATCTTTAAAGTCCCTTCCAAACCA
The DNA here is from genome assembly GCF_025592945.1 of Manacus candei. NCBI lineage: Eukaryota > Metazoa > Chordata > Aves > Passeriformes > Pipridae > Manacus > Manacus candei. Next base: position 3,314,137 of record NW_026138105.1, on the reverse strand, counting down.
AACCATTGTGTGATTCTCTGATTCTATGAAAATGGGTGAGATTCCAGTAAATTCAAGTCTGATAATTTCTCCAGACTGCAAAGCACTAGAGGTCATGGTGCTCTGTGCTTCATGCTCACTGCTCATTTGGCTTCCAGGAGCCTTAATCCCAGCAAGCATTCAAACAACAACAAATTCAACTTCTGATTTGCTCACTGCTCCATCTGACTTTTTCAGGTCGGGTTTTTCTGAACAGATTTTGTCCTGGGATATTTCTTGAATCTGTTTTGGGTTTGTTTGCTTTTCCTGAGGAGGCCCCAGCTCATGAACTGAAAAAGACCTGAAAGGCCCTATCTGAAGACAACTTTGCCCTCAGTTGGGTGGAGGGACCATTTTGCAGACATCCAGCATAGATAATTTATAGCCATGAAAACAACCCTGAGAAGGAGCCTTGCTCATCCAAGAGGGCTGGAAGCATCTCACTGGCTTTGGACTTGACAGTCCTGTGGACTCTATGAGGTTTTTCTGGTTGGCTTTGAGTTTTTTGAAGGTAACTGGAGGTGGATGAGAGTCCTGACTCCTCCAGGGACATGTGGGATCTTGTGTGCCTTTGGAGGACAGGCTTGCAGCCTTGCCTCCTGCATCCTTGGTGATACACCAAGTGCTACTGTCTTGGCCGTGGGAAGATAATGACAATCTGGTCTGAGTTGCCTCTTGGCCAGAGAACAAAGCTGTACCTGGATGGGGAGAGCATTCCAGGCTGCTCTGCATGCACAGGGGGTGGCGGTTGATCAGGGCTGGGTCAGATGCTTTTCCAGGGCTTTTTCCAAGGCTTTATTCATGTGTGAGGCCCATCCATGTGTAAAGAAAATCGATGTTGCACTGGCAGCACTGTGTGTGAGTCGAGTGCCCCAGTGCTGCCATCCCTTTGCCTCTGCTCAGGTGGTCCTGCCCCCCACCCCATGAGAATCACAAATATTTTGGGAACAAAAACTGCTGCTTTTCAGGGTGCCAGTGAGAGCAAGACCTGACCTATCACCCAGAAGTTGACTCCTGTTTCATTTTCTCTGTTGTGAGTGCTGAGGGGCTCATGTGTCCATCCTTGGTGGCCCCAGCATCCCTGGCATGGTGGTTTCACCAGGGGAAGGCCAGATTGGCCTTCTTGGCCATGATGAGCAACACAACAGCAATGGTCAGTGGGGCTCAACCAACCAGGATGAGAGAGCATTACGGATACCTGTGTGGGGGGTTGTAACCCCTTATCCAAAGGCCCACAGGATGTGAACCTGTGTTAAGAGAGAGAGATTGTGGGTGGGAAAGGGTAGTGACAGGACAAGGGGGAATGGCTTCAAACCAAATGAAGGTGGGGTTAGATCAGATTTTAAGAAGAAATGTTTCACTCTGAGGGTGGTGAGGCCCTGGCACAGGTTGCCCAGAGAAGCTGTGGCTGCCCCTGGATCCCTGGAAGTGTCCAAGGCCAGGTTGGACAGGGCTTGGAGCAACCTGGGCTAGTGGAAGGTGTCCCTGCCCATGGCAGGGGGGTGGAACAAGATGATCTTTAAAGTCCCTTCCAACCCAAACCATTCTGTGATTCTGTGATGAACTGCCATGAAGGGACACAGATAAACAGCAAAGGCTTTTTCCTGAGTTGAGCTGTTTTGGCTGGAGCATGATATGCAGAAACCAGCTCAGAATGAGCAAAGTGGGATCATTTTGATCTCCAGGGCAGGGGGGGCCATGGTTCCAGGATCTGATGCTATCTCTGTGCAGGCAGAGCCTGCTTTCCATCCTCCATGGGGTTCTTTGCCTGCAACAAGACTCCAGGATTTCTCTCTTGGCTCTGCTTGCTCACTGAAGGCAGTGGTTGCAACAGGACAAACTGCAGGAAGGAAGAGCTGGAAGAGATCCTGCTTATTTTCTATTGTTTGATGCTTCCAGGAGGAATTTTTTTTTTTTTTTTTTAATGTGAAGTGTGTTAAATGTTTCAGAAGTGACAGGGCTGGGATGGGACCCAGCACATGCAGAGAACAAAGCGTGTCAGCAAGTCCCTTGTCTCCGGGCTGGCTGACAACCCTCTGTTCTGGCTAATTTTTGGTGTCATCAATCACAAGAACCAAGACAGCAGCCTCACGGTGCCCTGTGTGCACTGCAGAGCTCATTGAGTGACCTATTAGTGCTTCCAGTTAATTCTGGTGACATATTTATAGCAGGGAGATCTACAGCACCGATTTCCTACAGGACACATCAGCGTTTGACATCAGATTAAGTTATAGAGTACCTTTTCCTGGCTGGATCAATAGGCAGAATCAAACAGAGCCTCGTCTACATGCAGATGAGGAGGATTAGATTTAAATCAGCAAATGTCAGTAATGGCTATTTTTCCCACCAAGGGAAGAATAGGCAGGAAAAAATTTCCATCATTAATAATTGAAGTTTGTGGGGAGGGGGGGAAGGTATCATGTACCACTCCTGCAGATAACAGTGCCCCACTTTTGCTGATAATTCTGTCTGGCAGACAAGTGCTAAAAAATTATTATGATTATCACTGGGTTTCTGAATCTGTTATGAGTCTTCTGCAGTCGTGGAATATTTTAACAAATGCCCTTTTGTAGCAGAGCTGAAAATACTGTCGGTAGCACAAAAGTGTCCATAGAAAAATAGGGACAAAATAGTTGGAAATGAGTGTTGGTATAATTTGCCAGAATGAGGAGAATGACAAATTCTGGTGTGGACTTTGTAAAGCAGGGTGACTGGAGTGGGTGGCCACCTCCCTCACCAGCTCCCAGCACTGGAGGATGCAGAGGGGCACCGATGAGAAGTCCTTCTCTGATCCCGTGGGAGAGCCTTGGGGGATTGCTGGGTGTCACTGTGGTGCTCTGAGAGGCTGAGGCTGCCCAGGGGTGAGCAAAAACCTCCAAAAGCGGCTAGAAAAGAGCTTTTTCTATCTATTTGCTATGTGAAGCTGTATTTCTGCGGGCTTGAGAAAGAGTTTTCTGCTCTTTTTTGTATTTTCAGGGAAGGCTCCCAGTGGTGGAACAGGGTTTTTACATGTGCAAGCTGTACCCGTCGATCGTGCTGGCAAGGCCCCACGTTCCCATCATATGTCCATAAAACATTTTGGTTTTTCTTCATTCCTGCTGCTGATAATTCCTCCAGACTGCAAAGCACTAGAGGTCGTGGTGCTCTGTGCTTCGTGCTCGCTTGGCTTCCAAGAGCCTTAATCCCAGCAAGCAGTCAAACAACAACAGCCCATGTAAATCACGCAGGAAATAATACAGGGAAAGAAGTCAGCATGAATTTCTAATTAACTAAATTTGCAACTGGTGCACACAAGTTAAAGGGCATGTGATTTATCACCTGTCAGTAAAAATATTGGTTGTAGCTTGTGCTTCCAGTACTTTAGTGTGTGCAGAGCTCAGCTGGGGAGTTAAAGGGCATCTGATTTATCACCTGACACCAGCCATACTGGTTAGAGCCATCACAGCTGGGGTGGCACAGGCACCATGTCCTTTATTTCACCAAATAGCTCTTGGCTTGGTTGTTGCTCCAGCAGAGAGATGTGTGAAGGACTTTATTTTTGATAAATACGTAAGTAGAAGAAAGTTACGGCAACAGCTGCTCTACCGAGTTGAAAAGGGGGCACTGGAGAGCAGTCACTGTGGCACAGTGGGACATCCTCAAGGATGTTGGTGCCAGCTGCATCCCTGAGGGTGTCCAAGGCCAGGTTGGATGGGGCTCAGAGCAACCTGGGCTGGTGGAAGGTGTCCCTGCCCATGTCAAGGGGGGGGGTGAAATGAGATGATCTTTAAGGTCCCTTCCAACCCAAACCTTTCTGTGATGATTCTGTGACTTGGTGCAGATGCAGAAGTTCAGAGCAATTTTAGCATGACCAAATCAGCCCAGTTGTCTCCATATGTCAGAGGCCAGCTTACAAGGTGCCACGAAGAAATCCACGGGAACAAAGTGTTCACCATGCATGGGAGGTTGGGCAAGTGGGATTCCACCCTTTGGTGTGAGTAGATACCTTTAATTGTCACCCCTCATTTCTGTGTCTGCAGTCTCCTCTTTTGTCACCTGGTAGACTCAAGGAAAGTTCTGAGTTTTACATGCTTTTCTCGAGGATTAGTTGCTCTCTTAGAAAAAGCAGGTGTAGCTAGAAATGGAATAGATGAGTTTCTGCTCTTCCTTGTGAGCCCACACCGTGCTGCTGTAGAGGTCTAGCTGGGAAATGCTTCTTCCCAGCTCCTTGTGACCTTCAGCAGGCACAGCACCCTTTGGGTAACCCATCACCTTCCTGGGGTTTGGTGTGATCTGCCACAACTTCTTCGTCAGGTTTAGTGATTAGTGGCGTGAGAAATTACGCCAACACAGTTCACACAGTTGGGGTCCACCAGAACATCAGCCTGTTGTGTTTGGATCTTTCTAACCTTGACTTGCCATTCAGTAAGATAAATTGGGGGGGGGGGGATTTTGTGTGTGTATGTGTGTGATATGACAGTTTTTGGAGTATCTGGTGTACAATACTGAGAACTTTTCTCTAGATGTTTGTGTGCAGTCACTGCTGTTGGCTACATCAGCAGAAGATTGGTGAGAAAGCCCTATGGACCACAAAAACCTCATTACATAATGTCTGGAAATACAAGACATACGTGAGTTCAAGTAGGAGCTACAGTAAATCATGAGGCTCTTGAGGATGGAGGAAATTTTTTTAAGTGGGCTTTAATTACCAAGCTCAAAAAATCTCCTGACCCAACGCTGAGCTGACTGGAAGGGTTGGGTGCTGAACATGATGTTTTCCGCTGAATCACTTCCTGGATGAGGCTTCCAAAAAGTGCTTGGATGATGAGAAGAAGCTCAGGGTGGTGGGAAACTGTGTTCCTCCCCTCACTCCTCCCCATCCCGTGGCCACAGGTGAGTTAGAATGGTACCAAAGATCCCAAAGAGGACAGGAGTGAAGCCCTGCCTCCAGCTCATCACCCAGCTCTTCTCCTGGGCTCTCCACTGTAGTCTTACCCTAGTTCCACTTTTATCCTCTGTCCATCTGTTTATTAGGTTTGGTGCTTGTGCCCCCTGTGACCCACATGTCAAGATTTAGTTGCTGTGGGGTTTGGGGTTTTTTTTAACGTTTTTAGTCTTCCTCTTTCTTCGTGCTCCTCTTCCCAGTGTTTTGCAAATCTATGCAATTAATTATCAGTGCAACCAAAGTGCCCTACTATCAAGGGAAATATTCCATCAGCTTTGTGTTTTTTCTGCATAAAAATAGAAGTCTGGTGGAGCCTTTCCCATATCCAGGGCCTTGGAGGTAGTGAAAGAATGAAAAATGGGCAGTGCAATAGCGTTCTGCTACTGCCTCAGCTGGAGGATGGGAGGAATCAAAGTAACACATTTATTTGACAGGGAATACTTTGTGTACTTGTGTAATCTGTTGATCTGAAAATTAAATCACTTTCTTCTTCATCTTCCATGCCATTGATCTTGGAGTCATTAGTGAAAGCACGAGGTGTCACAGTGACATGTCCCCTGCCTCTCACAGCCCTCACGGAGCACAACGTGCATCAGCAGATGATTTTATTTGTGTGACTCAAATATGGGTTGTGCTTGTCCCAGACCATGTTAACTACAAGGGGAAAAAAAAGAGAGGAGCTGGGAGACTCTTACAAATTTTATTTATTTGCCGTAATAGTTACCTTTTCCCTGTTTTTTGGAGCTGACTCCCAGTCAGCCCTGCTGCCTGCGAGCTGGGGTTTGTGGTTTTACGGTTGGGTGCCTGTGGCTGTGAGGAGTGGGGGGGAGTGGGGCTGTGTTGGGGTGCAGGAGGCTGCCCATGCACCCACCTGGCCCCAGGGCTCCTGGATTCCTGACCCTGTGCCAGCTGGGTTGGTACAGCAGGAGGGGAACAGATTGAGACTGGGGGCTCAACGTGTGTGTACACATATTTGGTTATATTTGTGGGGCTATGGTGTTATATATATATAAGTGAATATAAATATATAAGTATATATTTACTAAGTGTGTGCGTGAATTTACATGTGTGTGTAGTATATGTGTAATGTACACAACATTTTGGCTCTGGTCAGCCTCACTTAGAATGTTTTCAAGTTGTAGAAGCACAATCCATTTCTGCTTTAGAGAGGCAGAGAAAAATGAAAATTTGAGGAAGTCCACTGGAAGACTCGAGGAATTGCTTTATTTAAACATTTGCTCTGCAAACAGGATTCAAGGTGACCTTATATTTAGATTATATTATATTTAAATATTTAGATTTAAAAGGGGGGGGATTTAGATTAGATATAAGGAAGTTCTTAACTCAGAGTGTGGTGAGGCCCTGGCACAGGTTGCCCAGAGAAGCTGTGGCTGCCCCGTGCCTGAAAGTGTTCAAGGCCAGGTTGGTTGAGGCTTGGAGCAACCAGATTTAGTGGAAGGTGTCCCTGCCTTGGGAAGGACATGGTTTTGGTAGAAAGAGTCTCAGCCTTGCCATCCATGGTGGCAGGAGTGGCCGTGGGCACCTTGCCACCACCTCCTCCCAGGCCTGGCACTCTCTCCCAGCATGTCTGCTCTCAGCTTTCCAGAGAGCAGTTTTTGTGCTGCTGAAGCTGTTATTTAAAGCCCTCTTCTGCTGGTTTATTCCAGCTGTGAGTGGTCCCTTAGAAACCCCAGCTGGCTGTTTGCCTGTGAGTGCTTTTGGGATGAAGGCAGGGTGAGTGAGACCTGAGCATGGCCAGGGACTGATGCACCATAGATGGGAATAGATTAAATGAAGGTGGGTATTGAAAACATTGGGCAAAATAACACAGCACATGGTATTTAGGATTGAATCCCCCAGCTGCCCTCCTGTTGTTTTAGTGCATTTAATCACTATCCCACAGGGATGGACACTGCCATAAACTACAGGCTCACTACCCCCGTGCCTGCAGCCTCCCCTACACCATCACCTTCCTCCTGAGCTCCCAGCTGGATTTCCTCTGTCGAGCAGGGTGCCAGGTAAGCAGGGACTGGGACCAAAACTCAGCCCCCCGTTCCTGCTGGTGCAGGGCATTGCCCTGGGAAGCAGGGCAGGCAGTGAGCACATCCCACGCTGCCGACACGGGGCTCGGTGTCTCCCACCGCTGGGAGGGATAAAGAGAAGGGAAGATGAAAGGAACAATAATATTTTTACACTTACTGTAACTCGGGTTCAGTTTCGTATTTCATTAATTATTGTTTTGTCATGTTAGGAGCCTGGGGAGGAAAATATTAATCACAGGTTTTGCTGAGTGCTGTTTCAGTAAGTAAATTAATTTCAGACGGGAAACTTGTTTGTGGATGTTTGGCTCCTTCCCGCTGTCGACAGGAGAGCTCCCTGTGCTTCCCAGCACCCCGCCGAGCCCGGCCATCCCCTGCCTGACAGGCTTTTTGGCACGTTTGGGTTGCAGCATTCACTGTCACCACAGTGAGCAGAGCTTGCAGGTCCTCTTGGGTTTTGTTTCGCTTGGTTTTGTTTGCTCTTTGTTCCGTAATAACTTCTGGCACGAGCCAAGGCAGGGAGATGCTGTGTGTGGCTGGGGCAGGAGGTGGTAGCAGCCATGGGGTGCTGCAAGGATCCAAGCTGGTCTGTGCAAAACTGCTTTGCCCCAAGGCAGCTGTGTGAGAGGAACCTAAGGGGCAGGAAAGGGCATGGCCCATTGCTCCTCTCCCCTCTCCATCCCCTCCAGCCCAAATCACTGCTCGCCAGTCTCCCAACAGTATCCCACATCCTTCTCCAGGCACAGGGATGCACCAGGGCTGTGCACCCTTCTGTGCACCATTCGTGGCACTGGGGAAATTCCAATGACATTTTTCCATCTTTTTTATAAATCAAAGCCAGCATTTCTTTGTCAAGGAGGAGACCCCCGAGGTAGATCTGATTAATGGCACACAGCATCTTCCCCTCACCAGGGATTATTCCCTCCCTGTCTCAGAAGAAAGTAAGAAGCTGTGTTGTCTGAGCATGGATCAGAGCAGTTACATCTCAGCTACCCAGGTGCTTATTTTGGGAGAGGGCTTTGCATCCTTTCTCACTTCTGGAGTCCGTGACCCCAGACAAAAATAAATACCATCTAACTGCTCCTGCTCTGGGTTATTTCTGGCAGCATCGCCAAGTAACTGAATTTCAGAGGGCTCTGAGTGTGTGTGTGTGTGTATAAACCAGTAGATCTCAGTAAGATAATCAATTATATGCAAGAGGAAACCAGAACTTTTTCCATTGGTTTTATCAGATATTGTGGTCAGTTGAGGCAATTCAGAGCAACTCGGAACCCGATTACATTCATTCTTCCTATAATCACTCCATCTCTGTTTACCATATTCAGTTAAAGTGGCTTGTTTGCTACATCCGCTCTGCTGCCAAAATAACCTCATTTACTCCTGCAAACGGCTTCTGCTGCTGCTGCTGTAGTGTTCCTGCACTGCAAATATATTCTTGGCCACAGCCCTGAGGTTTGGATGTGCTGCTCTTTGAATCCTGCCGGGGAGTTGATTGGTTGGCATCTCATTCACTTTCAAATACCATTTGAATGACGGGAGGTTGGTTTGGTTTTTTTGGAAACACAGGCTTTGCTTTCACCTGCTGTGGAGCTGAGCAGTCTCTGAGCTCCAGGCTGCTCCCTTGGGGTGGTGGTGCTTTGTTATTTTTTTATGGTTGCCGTTGTTTTTTGTTGGTTTTGCAAATTTAATCTTCAAACAGAAGAGTCTGTTAAAAATACTCGGGTTGCTGCTTAGTGGAAAGTTGGACCCAGAGCTGGCAGGAGCCTGCTCTGGCTGCAACAGTGGATGCAAGGGAAGGGTTTACCTGCAGTGTGCAACCACCAGCATCCAGCAGCCAGTGAGCAGCCTCTGCTCCGTGGAAATCTGTCATTCCCCTTGTTCCCTCCTGCCCCTTGTTTTTGCTGGAGTCACGTGCATGAAACCCCTGAGATGGGTCGGTTTGGTGTGAGGTGTTTGGGTGATGTTGGAAGAGCTGTCCTGTTTGGGGAAATCCTAGGATGGTTTGGGGTTGGAAGGGACTTCAAAGCTCATCTCATTCCACCCCCTGCCATGGGCAGGGACACCTTCCACTAGCCCAGGTTGCTCCAAGCCCCGTCCAACCTGGCCTTGGACACTTCCAGGGATGGGGCAGCCACAGCTTCTCTGGGCAACCTGTGCCAGGGCCTCCCCACCCTCCCAGGGAAGAATTCCTTCCCAATATCCCTCTGGCAGTGGGAAGCCATTCCTGTCACCCCAGGCTCTTGTCCCCAGTCCCTCTCCAGCTCTCCTGGAGCCCCTTTAGGCACTGGAAGGGGCTGTAAGGTCTCCCTGGAGCCTTCTCTTCTCCAGGTGAACAACCCCAACTTCCTCAGCCTGTCTTCATGGGGAGGAGAGGAACAAAACCTGGCCAAGTGGCCAAGACCTGGGTTTTTGTCTTGCATTCTGTGTCTTTGCTGTGGCTCAGCCCTTGCTCCTCACCCTGCTGTGTTGAGTGAACCTGCATGAACATTGCTGGTCCAGCCACAATTACCTCGACCCAGCAGCTCCCTGGTCCCCAAGGACCATTTGGGCAACCTGGGCTAGTGGAAGGTGTCCCTTGCAGGGGAATGTTGGCAGGAGGGTTGGAGTGAGATGGTATTTAAGGTCCCTTCCAACCCACACCAGTCTGGGACTCTGTGATATAACTGTGTGCTGCTCTGTTTTCTGTCACCACGCATGGGACGGGGGAAGCAGATGGTGCTGAGCACCAGGACACTGGACCTCACAGTGGGATTTCATGTCTCCTTGCTGTGCTCCTGGGTTTTCCCCCCTCCCTCCTATCCAGGCTTTGCTCCCCTGTGTGAGGCAGTTGAGGTGCACCATCACTTGGTGACAAGAAAGAGCTTGGTCTCCTTGAAGCTCAGGAAGCTGCTGTGGAAACAAAGCCCCCAGAACAACCCGAAGCAGGGATGGTTTTATGGTGCTTAAGAGTTTCTCACGCTTCTTGGCTCAGAATGTGATTTTAGTGCTCTAAATGAAACTGTCTTGAAAACATTGTGGGGGTTTTCTGGTTGTTTAGGTGGGGGGAGCGAAACTTCTCATAGATAAAAATCTGAAGCCAGACATGAATTTGTCCCCTTTTGTTTTCCTATGTCTTCTGCTTCAAGATATATAAGTATTTTTTTTATCCTGGCGTGCTGTGAAATCCTGCTTTCAGTGATCAAAGCCCTGATTTGTTTCACTGTGCATGGTGGCTCTGACCCAGCCCCGGGTGGGAGCTGCATTTGTGTTACAAAACTGGTTATTTGGGGATCCGAGGCTGGACTGGCAGGACAGGGGTTTGTTTGCAGAGGGGTTCTCCTTCCATTGGGCGTGTGGGGACGAAGGTCTCACTGCTGTGCCACAGATGAGTGTGATCATCTGTATTTTACATTTGGGGGCATCAGTAGCCTCTAAATGAGCCCATCTTTGGGGAGATTAGAGCAGTTTTTCACGGCTCACTGGGGGTCCCACCAGCTCCTGCTGCTGTGCTTTCCCAGGGAGCACAGGAACTATGCTGGGGACTGACAGCATTGCACTGAATGATTTGCCAAAATTAATGGTTCTGTATGTTGTAATCAGGTCTCTGCCACCTCCTTTTTTGACAAAACAAGGCCCTTTCCTTTTTTCTCCCATGAAATGCGTCTGTGTTTCAAATGTCCTCTCTTGCCCCAGGGCTTTGGTTTCCCATCTTTTTTCTCTTGTTTTCCCATCTCTCTCTGCTGAGAAGGGGTGGGGGAGTGGAGCTGAATTCAGCACCTGAAGCAAGTGTGTGCTGACAGTTTGGATAACAGTATTACAGGATTTTCTGTGTTCTTTTCTGACCTGTTATTTTTGCACTCTATCATTTTGATGTTGCTGTGCTTTCAGTGGAGGTTTGCATGGGGCAGCTGACATGATAGTTGCTCTTATACTTAATGCTCAGTTAATTTAACCCCTGCTAAAGTCTAGAAGGATTTCAAACCCCTCCTTCCTGCATGGACTGTTCTCCATTTGTCAGCATAGGGTTTATCTTGCTCTGATGTTCCCTTCTGCTTGGTTAGGTGGCCCTGAAATTCCCAAGACTTCGTCATTTGTAATTAACCTAAATAATGTTCTTTTCATCTGCAAACTTTGTTTCACACTGCAACCTACTTTTCAGATCATTAATAAAGATATTGAGCAACAGGAGGCCTGGGTAAATACTTCTGTTGGTGTGTTGTTCATTATTTCTGTCTTGAAAAATGAGTCGTGGACATAGTCTTGTCATGGCCCTGAGCAGCGTCGGGTCTGTGTACAATGTCACCCACATATAAAGCTCAATTTTGGTTAAACCAAAGCACAGCTTACCATGGGAACTCTTCACACAGTTGAGATCAGCCCTATAATAATTCAGGCTTAAGTTAGTTCCTCACAGAGCAGCTGTAATCAAGAGAAATTTCGGTTGAGAGCATCCACGGCAGTGGAAGTTGCGACAAAAACACACCTTTGTTGACATGGGTTGAAACTCGAGTTGAGGTGGGTTCAAAGCTTTACGTTTTCTTTGTAGAGAGCTCTGAGAAGAAACCTTGGAAAGCATCAACATAACCTGAGCAGCCAGTTCTCCCATAACCCTCAGTGGCTGAGGGCTAGCTCAGGATGTTGTTGGGGACCATCAGGATCTCTTACACCTCCTCTGGGTCTGTTTTGTTGCCACCAGTCCCCTCACCCTGTCATAAGGCTTAAGTTGTCCCAATTTGCAGGTTAGGGACAGTGTAGCATTTGCCAACCCAGAGCTCTTCTGCAGAGCAGCTGCTTTTGCTGATGATTTCGTGCCTGTCCCCTTTTATAGGCTCCTTTGGGACTCTTGTGCTTGGAGAGGCAAAGCTAAAAATGTGACATAAGCAGGAGTTTAAGCTGCTGATAAAATGATGGGATGTTTGGGGTGGGTGATCTGAATCGAGAGACCCTCTACCCTTGTCCTTATCCCCCAAAATCATTGGAAATCCTGGCTGGGACCCTCAGAGAAGGGCAGAGGAGGGTGATTGATGCTGCCCTCTTTGCTGGCTGATGGGACTCCGGCTTAGCAGTGGTGAGAGAGCAGAAACTCCCCAGGAGGGACACAGGGAGCCTCATTTCTGAGTTCAGAGGAAAATAATTAAATATGCTCTGGTGTCATGCTGGGTCTGGGGACTGTCAGGTGCAGGCAGGGATTCATGGACAACATATCCCAGGATGCTCTGAGACCCAAGAGATGGATGGATGGATAGATGGATGGATGGATGAGAATGATGTACCAAAATGATGGTTTCTGTGCTGCCTGCAGTAAATGTCTCCACACAGACTGAAACAACAGCCCTGGCAGGCAGCAAAGGTAGATGTGATCTGGGGGGTTTTCTGTGGCAGCACTCACAGCCTCTCTCACATCCAGCCACGTCGTGTGTTGTTTCCACTATGACTTGCAAAGATTTATATGTATATTTTTAGCCTTAATATATGAATACACTTATTTTTCCAAGAAATATAAGCTATGAGCTTCCTGCACTCTGGGAGATTCATTACGTTTTGTTTAAAGGAACCAAACTTGTTTTCCTTTCCAATGAGCACACAAGTGTCTGGTCCCACTTACTGACTAGAGAAGGTGATTAATTCCTCTGTTTTTGTAGTCAACAGCGAAACACGCTCTGGTGAGACGTAACCACCCTGCAGCCTCGCTGGGGCTGAATTATCTGGCACAATGGAGCCTATAATTAGCAGGTGGAGAAGATGCTGCACGTGGAGCATTAGAGGATCACAGAGGGACAGGTTGCAGGGCAACCGAGGGAAACAAGAGATTATGGCCAGGCAGTAACAAATTAAGTGTTTTCATCTCTCCAGGATGCTTAAATCTTTATAATACCAACTCGAATAAAGAGAGCCTTCATTGATGTGGAGGAGTTCAACCGAAGCAGAGTCTGTGGCTGTTGTACCATGTAGCACTGGTATAATTCCTGCTGCTCCCTCTGGGGGTTCAGACCAAGGAGAATTCTTTCTCTTAACAGTTAGGAAAAATTTGAAAGTGGGGGAAAAAAAAAGGTATCTTTTATAGAGATGTGGTTGAAATATAAATGAAACATATTCACTGGAGGGTCTGAAATCTTGATGTGACTTCCCAAATTGGGATGCAGTGTTGGTAGAAATCACTATCCTCCACTAGATGCTTTTGGAGAAAGCATGGGAGAATAATCCTGTTGGCTAGTAAATGTGATTTTTTTTTTTTTTAGGTGTCTGACTTGGGCACCATGAGGACCTGAGCAGAGGGTCCCATGGGGAAAACATGGGGTTCAAAATGATCTCATGAGATATCAAAGCTGAACTCGAGTGTCATCTCATTAAACCCTGGAGGGTTTTAACAGTGCATCCTCTCCTGCTGCAGAAGGACCATGAAACCCCTCTCAAGGGGGTTTGAGCAGCCTGACTGTGGGGTGGTACCCATCCTGTGAGGTGGTACCCATCCTGTGAGGTGGTACCCATCCCTCATGTGCCCTTGATGGGCATCACAACAGTTTGGGAAGCAGCAGGACGAGGTGCAGCTCTGCTGGTTGTCCTTGTGGACACAGTCCTACTTCTACATTCAGACACTTGTGGGGTGGCATATAAGGAGATCTCTTGCCTCCCACTCTACCATGGCAAGGAAGGAAAGATGGGTTCTCCTACCCATACCTTGACCTTGTGGGCATCTTCTTGCCCAAGGCCAGGCTTCATGGCAGCACTGTGCAGATTATTGCTCCTTTGTGAGCTCTTTGGGCAGTGGATCTGGCCTTCTGGAGCTGGATGAGCCTTTGGAGATACACTCTTGATCCTGTGGTTCAGGAAGAAATTGCAACCAAGAAAGAGGGAAAGGCTGCTGGTGGTACCCTGTGCCAGCATACCTGGTCACCTGGGCCATCCTGGGTTTGACAGCCAGCAGTTAATGAGTCTCAAAAATGAGAGCATGAACTCTGCTCAGAAGGGTTTGTCACTTTGTGCAGTGCCTGGTGAAGTGTTTCTAGTGCTTGGCTGGAGTGGGACAGTCCATGAACACACCAGTTATGGGACAGTCCCTGCTGCTCAAGCCCACTGGTGCAGGTGGGGTGGACAGTCTGGGAGGTGTGCAGTGGGGCTGGGTACCCAATTCTCAGGTTTTTTATGGTACCAGGCCTTACCACCCCTGCTTGAAGGTGTTGGCTGAAAGTGTACTTGGGGCCAGGATCCACCCCAGGGCTGAAACTGTGCTTGTGTGGATGTCAACTGGATCCAGTGGATCCGTACCCAGCATTCCTGTGCTGTGCCTCATGGTGAGGAGTGTGATTGCAAGGACCCGGCCCTGGAGTCCCTTTGGTTCTTCAGATGATGTTTCCTCCCCTGGAGAGGGGATGAAGCCCATGCAGGAGCTACAACCCACACGACCATGGACAGCAGATTTCCATAATACCCCTCACAATCGTTCCTTTAACAGGCGTTGCTCGGATTATGTGCGAGAATTACTAAATATTAGAGTGGATTTAACAGAGTGGATTTAAGAAAAAACCTCTTTGGTGTTGGGAATTGTGACTGGCAGCCAGCACAGAGAGGTTGTGGCAGCCACCACCACCGAGCACAGCTCCTCTGTGCGTCCTGCAGGCTGAGCAGGAGCTTCTCCTCTTGGAAAGCCCCTGTTGGACTCCTCAGGGCCATTCTGGTGGCAGCTCCAGTGTCACTGCTGTGCCTGTGGCCTCACAGGAGGGATGCACAGTGCTGGAGCACAAGGATCTCAACAGGGGCTGATGTTTCCCTTTGCTTCATTAGCGTGGCCGTGCTGATTAGTGCCTGCACCCATATAACCCCGCCAGCCAGGGTGTGGGGGTCCCTCCCCACGGTAAATACAGTATCTGAGGAGTTCCAACAGCCCTGGAAGGGGTAGCACAGCCATAAATCCTGCGTGATCTGAGGATGAGGGGAGGAAGATGGGAATTCAGCTTGTCAGGGGAGTTTTTACATTTTCCCTTTGTCAGCGTGAGCTGATGTTGAACAGGGCAAATCCTTCCCCACAGAAGGAGCCTGGCAAGACCTTCCTTGTGAATACATGAATAGCAGTTTGGTAAATAGTGCATCTGAATTTATGAATGATCTGACACTGACAGGCTGCAATGAACTCTGTAATTTTATTGTGGTAGTTTTAGTAGGTCAGATGTATACCTGCCAAGTCAAAATGACCTAGAAAACCTTTCTAGGTCAAACTATTGCTTGAAAAGTTGTCTTTTTCAAAGGCAAGGCCATAAGTTTTCATGCTTCCTCTGACACATTTTCCTTCTAACAGTGCAACCTGAGTCTTCAGGACATGACTTGTCATGTCCTACACTGAGAAGAGAGAAAGAAACATGAACAAGGGGGATACTACTTTCTTAATGAACCAAGGCCTCTTCTGGCCACCTCTCTTGTCCGGAGATAGTATGTTGGATACCTGACCTGCAGGAGTTTAGGGCAGAATTTACAACACTGGCACTGTGCTATTTCCAGTGATGCTCAGACCTTGAAAGCTCCTAGATCCAGCAGAAGCCTGGAGTTTGCAAGCCTGGAGCATTCACCCTTGGAGCCCTAACCCTTAATTAGGAATTTATTTATTAGGAGCTTTTTCTCCCCTTGAAGAGGCTCAGGGGAGGCTGGTGAGGTTTGCATGTGGTGACTCTCATCACTGAAGAGATGGGATGGGGCAGAGCCACTGACCTGGGCACCACAGCCTGGGAGCCACGGGCATGGGTGAAGTTGGAAGGACCGAGGTTGGAAGGACCCAGAACCTTGATGTTGTCCTGCAGCTCATGTCTGCTCTGCTAACATCTTGCAGTCTGAGAAAATGCAGCTTTTGTGCTGGAGGAGGAAGCCTGAGCTTCTAATAAAAGCTTGGCTGTTCGTGTGGGTTACTTATTTCAGAGGGCAAACATCACTGTGGCTGCAGTGAGAAGCACAGAGGGCTCCCCACTGCCCTCCCTTGGTTTGGGGTGGACTGGAACGTTTTCGTCCTGTGGTGCCTGTGGTGATGCTGTGAGATGTGGGTGGATGAGGGCCTGGGACTGGGGCAGGACTGGAGCCCAGGTGTTAGCAGAACCAACCAGATGCTGGGCTGAGCTGGCAGCATCCACAGAGGTGCCCAAATCATGCAATCATTAAGGTTGGAAAAGATCTCCAAGATCATCAAGTACAACCTTCAGTCAAAAGCCACCGTGCCCACTGAGCCACACTGCAAAGTGCCACATCTGCTTGTTTTTTTAACACTTCCAGGGATGGTGACTCCACCACTGCCCTGGGCAGCCTGTTCCCAGGAGCAGCTCCCAAGCAGAAGTCCTGCTTCCCAACCAAAGGCAAGCAGCACCTCTGCATGCTTTTGTCACATCACCCCCCACTTTACTCCCCGTGAAGAGGGGGCATTCATCCTGTTTCCCATCCCATGCCCAGGGCTCCCCACTGCTCCCCTCCACCTGCCCAAGGCAGGGGTGTTGGAAACAGATGGTCTTTAGAGGTCCCTTCTAACCCAAACCATCCTATGAATGTGTGAACTAGAGGGTCTTCAAAGGTCCTTCCAACCCAAACCATTCTACAAATGTGTGAACTAGAGGATATTTAAAGGTCCTTCCAACCCAAGCCATCCTATGAATGGATGAACTAGAGGGTCTTCAAAGGTCCTTCCAACCCAAACCATCCTACGAACGTATGAACTAGAGGATATTTAAAGGTCCTTCCAACCCAAACCATTCTATGAATGGATGAACTAGAGGGTCTTTAAAGGTCCTTCCAACCCAAACCATTCTATGAATGTGTGAACTAGAAGATATTTAAAGGTTCTTCCAACCCAAACCATCCTATGAATGGATGAACTAGAGGACATTTAAAGGTTCTTCCAACCCAAACCATCCTACGAATGGATGAACTACAGGATCTTTAAAGGTCCCTTCAACCCAAACCATTCTATGAATGGATGAACTAGAGGATCTTTAAGGGTCCTTCCAACCCAAACCGTTCTACCAGTCTATGATAACCCCAAAAACAGGGCTCGGTGCCATCACAGGGGGCATCCCACCAGCTCCCTGGTGTCCAGCGATGCCGCCCCACCGACATTCCCACCGGAGCAGCACAACCCAAACTCCACAGGTTGCAGGCTGGTTTGTTCAGCTGAGCCCTGACCTACTTGAAAGTAGCTTTTGCCATCCCGGGGAAGTGGGTAATGGGAGGCTGCAGTGCCTTCGGAACAATTACAGCTCACAGCAGTCCAAATGAAAATGTTTGTTGAAAACAACATGTGCATAATTAAGGCTTAATGAGCCCTTGTCTGTTTGGAATCTGCAATTAGATTTATAATAGAAAATACCAGCAAATGCCAAATAGCTTTAAAAGAAGATGAGATAAAAGATAATTTTGCTGCAAATCTATAGTAATACTGTAATTTAATGAGCTGGAAGTGGTGCAGAGAAAGACTGTAAAAGCTTTGGACAAGTTTGTATTGTGTGTGTTTATCTTATCTGCCCATTTCCCTATCTATAAAGCTGTCAGTCTTGCTTTGAACTGCTTGGAAAAAGGCAGGACTTTGCTAAAATCAGGAAGACTCCCTTTGTTTATTTTTATTTAAGTCGTTAATTAGTCAGGCAAAGCTGCTCTTTTCTCTTTCTCATCAGCATGCTTTAAACTTCTTGTTAGGGTTAATAATAGTAATAATAATAATAATAATAGTAATAATATCGTTATTCAATTATTTACAGTGAGGCAGGGGCATAATAATAACAATCAGAGATGCTTCTTTCTGATTAGTTTCATTAATTTTGATGAGTTTTTAACATTTTTTTTAAGATGTTGAGAATTTTCAGCACTAAGAGAGATATTTAACAAGTAAACCTGAGGCCAACTTGACTGTAGCAAGTGCAAAATACCTTTTGCCCCAATGAAGAAGTTACATGGCAGTAAAATCTGGTGGGAAGATATAAAATGAGCAGAGAAAGGTAGCAGAAAAAAAAGAAAAGAGCTTAAATTAGAAGTGTTTGAGAGAGATTGTTTGGGTTTGGGGTTTTTTTTCATACTCAGTAGTTGAGGTTGGGAATGAAGTGGTACCAGCATTGGGTTCAACACGTGGACCAAGGGAATCAAGGTCAGGGAGATGGTGTGAGATGCACAACCCCCTGGAAATGCAGCCCAGCAGCTTTGTGTGACAAACCTAACTCAGCACTTCATGAAACAGGCCCTCTAAGGATGTGGTGGTGCTGCCTGTGGAGGCACCTTTCCCACGTGATGTTACTGCCCGTGTGAAACGTTGCTGAGGTTCAGCCTCTGTAAAACCCTGGGTTTGCATGTCCCGAGTCTCCGGCGTGTGAAGTCACAGCACTGCTGCTGAGTTTGCAGCTCGGGGTGTGTGCAGCCCCTGCAGAGCTCTGGGCTGTCTCCCTGTCACCTCCCAACCTGTGGTTTTCAGCTCCAGCCTCTGCAGTGCCACTGGGGGCCTGTGCACCTTGTCCATCTGCACCTTCCCCACCCTGCTCCTGAGCTGCTGCAGCCACTGCTTCCCAGGATTTTGCCCTTCTCAGGGACATGGAACCACCCAGTCAGAGCATCCCCACCAAGAGCAGAGACTCTTTCCTCTGGATCAGGTTGCCCCATCCAACCTGACCTCGTAATTTCAGAAATTATCTTCCCGTTGCCCTTGTTTGGGGATTGGATATTTTTTTTTGGCTTTAAAAGAGATCTCACTTTTCGTTAGTTTTGCTTTTTTAGACTCTTAAATATGTCTAAGCATGTAAGGTGAGACTGTGAAATGGATTTTACTTTGTCAGCCTTTTTTTTTTTTTTGCAAGTCATACTATGCACCGCTGCAAGAGTACATTTGCATACAAAGTGGAGTGCAGAACCACAGAAAGCAGGTTTTTACTGGTGCCAAATATCTGTGTGTTGGAAACTATTTTCTAAATGACTGGCATGAAAGCTCTCTGATTTATTTTTTTTCCCTCCCAGCCAGGTGGTTTTGCGTAATGCTCCCCGTTGTCTCCAAAATTGATTATTCTTCTCCCTTGTGCTTTGCAACAGAAAAAAATAACAGGAGATCTTGAATTCTTGGGGGTAGAGACGTACTTTTGCTTGAAAAAAGGGTTTGGGTTGGAAGGGATCTTAAAGCTCCAAACCCCCTGCCGTGGGCAGGGACACCTTCCTCGAGACCAGGTTGCTCAGAGCCCTGTCCAACCTGGCCTTGGACACCTCAGGGATGGGGCAGCCACAGCTTCTCTGGGCAACCTGTGCCAGGGCCTCCCCTCTCTCTGAGTAAAGAGTTTCCTCCTAATATCTAATCAAAAACTACCCTCTTTTAGTTTAAAACTATTGCCCCATGTCCCATCCCTCTCTACCTGTGTAAAAGTCATTCTTCATCTTTTTTATAAGCCCCCTTTAGGCCCTGGAAGGGGTTCTCAGCTCTCCCTGGAGCCTTCTCTTCTCCAGGTGACCACCCCAGCTCTCCCAGCCTGGCTCCAGAGCAGAGGGGCTCCAGCCCTTGGAGCATCTCCATGGCCTCCTCTGGACTTGTTCCAACAGGTCCATGTCTTTCTTGTGCTTTGTACCCCCCAGCTGGACACAGTGCTCCAGGTAGGGTCTCATGAGGGAATTTAGAGGAGGGGAGGTAATTAGCAAAGTACTTGTGCCTGCAGCTAAATAGTGTCTGCCCTGGGCCGTGCTTCAGGCTGGCTGTGCTGAAAGGAGAGGGGCTGTAGAGTGAATTAAAGTTACTATTTCCCTCTGTGAACGTCGACTGAGTAGCACGTGTGATTTTATGAATTATTGGAGTGAGTTAGGGGGTACTTGGGAGCCGGGTTGTTAACCTGTCCAGCTGTCAGCAGGGTGTCGGGATCAGAAACATAATGCGTGGTCTCAGAAAGGGAACAGCTCTGAGCCTTCTCCCCCTGGCTCCTCTGACAGCTCCGTTCCTCGCTGCAACGTGCCCTTCTGGGCTTGGTTATTTATTTGCTTTGCAGCTGAGAAAAGACAAACAGATTTCCAAAAGCATCGCGCGTCAGACCCGGCGTCACCCGGCGTGTGCCGGCAGCTGCCGCCTTCGCTCCCTGAGGAACTGCCTTTATTTCCTCCAGGAAGCCACTCTGGGTGTGCACCTGAGCATCCCTGCACGCTCCCTAGGCAAAGGGGACAGAACTGTAGGTGGGAGAACGTCCCTGCTTCAGGTTTGTTTGTTCCCAGCTGCGCCCTTGTCTCCTGGGCTGTTCCAGTGGCCACTTGTGTTCCCTCTCCAGTGGTACCTCTGGTTGTAGCCAGGGCTGTTGCTCTGCTGTCGAAATCAGCATCTCCATAAAAGACTCCCAGAGCGGAGCCTTGCTTGTAGCTGTTTCTGAGGCAGACAGGTATAAGCTCTATTTTTATCTCAGCCCTGAGGTTTTATCTTGCAGAAAACAATGTTCCTCGGTGCCTTTGACGCTGGCTCTGTTCTAGCACAGCCCCTCCGTGGCTTCTCTTAGATCTCTGCATGTTTTCTGCCTCAGTTTCCTGCGAGTTACAAGTGTTGTTGGTGGAGCAGGCAGTGCAGTTAATTCTCATTAGCACTTACTGTATTTATTTCAGACACAGTTGGCCAGTGCCAGGAATGTGCTGCATCCCTGTACCCACCTCCCTCCCCAGCAGGGCACTGGGTGCCTTCAGCTCTCCCGCTTGTTCAGCTGCTGAAGGGTGAAGGACCAGCTTAGCAAGGGCCTGGTGTTTATTTTTTTGCAGATAAACTCCTCGAACACCTGTGATAAACAGCTCAGGATGTGCTTGTTGTTGGGTTTCAAAAAGGAAGTGATGTACATGCCCGAGCCTTGCAGCGACACCGCTGCAAAATAAACAGCATTGAGCTGGTCAGAGAAGGGCTGGGGAGGTCCTGGATGAGAGCAGGGGGTGCTGCTCACCTCCCAGCAGCCTGTTTTCCTTATCCATGCCCAGACTTGGAGAGAAATCTGAAAGGGTTTGGTTTGGCCAGAGCTGCAGCTGCAGTGGAAGAGGAGGATGGAGATCTCCTGAGCACTCCGTGGCTGCTTGAAGCACCAGCAGCACCTCTCCCCGGCAGCATTACATCAGGCTAAAAGCTAAACACAATCATCTGAACACAGTCAAAAGGTATTAGATTAAGATCTACCCTCAGGGGCAAAACTTGCAACTTGCTAAGCTGAAAACCCCAACCCCTCCTCCATGCACAGCAGAGGTGTAAATGTGAGCAACTTTCTCCAGGCATCGTTCTCCTCTCTGCAGCTGACTGAAGGAGAAGAGGCTGGATGGAGGATTAGCTGGTCTGGGCTGCTTTCTCTTCTTTTCAGAGTTGGACAGGAAAGGGTTAAGCAGAATTTTGATCTCGGCAATATTTTCATGCTTATACATTCTGTTTCTCATTTCCATGACAAAGATGGTAGGAAGAGCAGAATAAGGTACAGAATTTGCAGAGCAATTTTAGGACTGTAATGAGAACAGAAAATAGTAGGGGGAGAAGAATTGTAATTAGAATATGAAATGGGAAAAAAAATTAATCTATTTCCATGTCAGTCTTAAGACTAAATTCTGCTGCTCCCTGTAGCTTTCAGTGGATGGATTTATTGTGAGTGTGTATGTGAAGAGCTTGAACTCCTTTGCAGGCTCTGAAAGATCCAGGTAAATGAGTTTTAAGTCCTCATTCCCCCCCAAATAATGTAATAACAATAATTTTGTGTGCAGTGTTCACAGAAAACCAGCCAGTCTCTTAGACAAACGAGTGCTGTCGCTCGAATACTGGTGGCATTTGAGATCTGTCCAGCCTCGAGCTCAGGAGAATGAAGGGGGGTGCTGGAGATGCTCTTGGAGTGGGGGTCTGTGTGGCTGCCTGGGTGAGCACCACGTGGTCATGGATCAGAGAAACACCCAAACCCCAAATATTGCCAGTCATGAGGGACATCTGTGTGTCCCAAGCCCCCAAGCAAAGCTGGGCCACCCAGGTGGGGTTGTGCAGCACCTGGTCCAGCTAAACCCTGAGTATCTTCAGGGAATGAGATCCCACAACCTTGTGGTTTAATATTTGACCACCCTCGTGCTGGGAAATGTTTTTCCTGATGTCCAGTGAGGTTGTATCTGCCCACAGAGCTTCCAGCAGCCCACAGGTAGGGGTTTGAATGTACTATTCATTTCTCATTTGCCCAGTTGTTATTCTGGATCCTTCTAGGCCACAGCATCCTGCAACAAGAGGTTTTCTTGTTGGGCCCAGTATAAAGAACTTCTCTGTAAGGTGTTTAATTCCACTTGCTCATGATTTCTGCCTCCTTGGTTTTAGGCTGTGAGAACCAGAGAAGAGCTGTTCCCTGTTCTCATCTCAGGACTTCATGTACATCTTTATTGAGTCCCTCTATCACTCTTCTGTCCCTCTATTACCCCTTTTTCCACGTCCATGTACACCATTCCACACCCTGGATTCCCCCTGTAATTCCCCTCTCTCCTCCTTCTAACTGTGCAGGTGGTAAAATAGGGCTTGATCTTTTATTCTTTGCTCTTTTCCTAATTGCTTCTAGAACTTGAATGGCAGTTTTGGCAGCTGATGATGACTGAGCAAAAGCTGGAACTGAACTCTCCAAAACAGTTTTTCTTCTGGACAGTAACAGCTATTTTAAGGCCCACTGCCATGTCTGTATCGTTGGGATTGCTTTTCTCCAGTGCATTACTTTGCATTTATTGACATTGAATTTAATCTTCCATTTCCTCAGTGCCACTTAGTGCTGCAAGAGTCCTAATGCAGAGCTATTCAAAGTCACTTTTAGTTTGGCTAGCCTGAATAATTTTTGTCTCATTAATAAACTGAACCCTTCTAGATCAGTTATATTATGAACTGGAGAGATTTTAGTGCAGACACATTGTGGACCTTGATCCTCCACTTGCTAAAACCCAAAAAGTTGGGTATCTTTTCACTGTCTGTGAGCAAGAGAACCTTCCCCTGGGTCCCGTGACGAGCTGGGGTTTGGGGTTTAGAGCTGTTTTTCAAGGAAGTCCAACCAGAGAGATCACTTCACCTTTTCTAGGTGCTTCTTGACCTTTCAGCAAACACCAGAGTGGGCTGTGAGGCACAGCATCCCTCATCTCGGGTCCCCCCGTGCTGCCCCGGTGGTGTGCTGCTGCTCCAGCTGGTTTCACACAGAGGAAGTTGGACATGCTGGTCTGGCACCTTCCCCTTCCCGCTCCTGTTTGGTTGGGAGTGGAGGCAGAAGGTTATGCACTGCATTTAGAATCATTAAGTTTGGAAAAGGCCTCTAAGATCATCGAGTCCCACCATTCCCCAGCACTGCTAAGGCCACCTCTAAACCATGTCCCCAGGTGCCATATCTACACAGCTTTTAAATCCCTCCAGGGATGGTGGCTCCACCACTGCCCTGGGCAGCTCCTTCCAGTGCCTGACCACCCTGTCAGTGAAGAAATTTTCCCTCATATCCAGTCTAAACCTCCCCTGGTGCAATTTGAGGCCATTTTCTCTCCTCCTGTCCCTTGTTCCCTGGGAGCAGAGCCTGACCCCCCCAGCTCCCCCCTCCTGTCAGGGGGATGCAGAGCCTCCCCCCTGAGCCTCCTTTTCTCCAGGCTGAGCCCCCCCAGCTCCCTCAGCCCCTCCTGCTGCTCCAGCCCCTCCCCAGCTCCGTTCCCTTCCCTGGACACTCTCCAGCCCCTCCAGTCCTTGTCATGAGGGGCCCGAAGTTCCCTTTCATTGCTTTAGAGCAGGTGGGTGAGAGTCACTTGGCCATGGGGGTTCCTTAATATTTCCTTGGTTTATTTTATGTTTTCCTACTGGCCATCCCAGCGTGAGAGCTGCTCAGATGGATCTTTCCAAAGGAGATGGTCCAGTTTGGCAACTACGGAATACTCACTCCACCAGTGTCCAATCTGATCATTCCTGTCTTTCCCACCTGGTTTTAGTTTCTTGGCAGCCTCTACCATGCCTTGGGCAGCCCTTGGCACCACCAGCTCTGCAAGTTTCCTGCTCCTGGTGCATTTGAGAAACAACTGCTATTAGGCTTTTACCCTACTTGTAAATTGTTCTTAAAATGAACAAATCAGCCAAACAAACCGCTTTTTACTGTACGGTTTTAAACCTTAAGGCTTCAGCTATATCCATCTGAATTTACCCCGGAATAATACATGAGAATATTGACTGCTGGCAGAAAACTCGGCCCCTTAGACCCCGGTGGGCTCTGGTGGATGCCACGGCTCGTGTTCTGCCGCTGACACCTGCTGTGGGGTCGTGCTCCCTGCTAATGGCATTTGTCCCGCAGCAAATCCCGGTGCAGGGCCGGGGTGGAGATGCCGAGCTCCCCTCGCAGGGAGGTCCTGGGGGGAGCCGTAAATCTCGCGCTGAACTCCTGACCCTTCCTGACAGGATCAACCGAGGGGCCATCCGAGCATTTCAGCAGACAAATAAATAATGCTAAGTAGATCACTTCGGGCCAGAGGTTGTGTAAAGACCTTAATGGGGAAACTGCGGTTAAAGAGATTAAGCCAACCCCAGCCATGTATTCCCTGAAGAGGCGTGAGGCTGAATTACTCCTGCAGGGAATCGCCGAGGCAGTGCTGCCAGGGGCAGGGCTGGAGGGAGCGTTCCACATCCCAGGGATTAGGCAGAGATTGCACTGGTAAAGAGGATCCTTGCCAGAGCCAGGATCCCTGGGTTTGGAGCTGGGTGCCCAGCACACCCATAGGGCTGAGCCTTTTGTGCAGGGCTGGAAGTACTGTGGCCAGACTGCCCTGTAGAGCAGAATGTGGTTCTGCCACTCAAATAATGCTGATAAAAATGAACTGTGGGCAAAAACTACTTCTGTAACACTTTCTAAAGAAGAGTTATGTTTCCCAGTGCTGGGCAGGGTGCCATCAGAGACAGCTGAATGAAGCCCAGCAACACATGGGCTGCAATTATTGTATTGTTATTATTTTAAAATGAGGAGTATTAAATATGGCGTTGACTGTGTTATACAAGTTTTCTTGTATCCTAACTCTTTTCTCACTAAAAACCTGAAGGCATTTCTTGCATGGCATTATTGTGGGTCCCTCTGTGCCTTGTTGGTAGTGGTGGTTGAGGTGGAGCTCACTGGACACAAAAACCAGCTGCTACATTTCAAGCATCTCTGGTGAAAGGTGGTATTCCCAGTGCACCCAGTTTGGAAATGAGGTTGTCATGAGAGGGAACCTGCTGCCCACCTCCCATGTCCTGGTCCAGGATGTTTTTTGTCTTTTGGAGGCAAATTTCTGCTCTGGAATCCACCTGAGACTCCTCCCAGGCATCTCCTGAAGTGTTTTCCTATCTGCTCTTAGGAGCTGAGATTCCCAGGTAGCAGCCCCAGACTCCTCCAAGGAAGGTACCCAAGATGATTTTTCTCTTTTCATGAAACCTTCTGTGTTCTGGCACAAAGAAATAAAACTGGGAGGCAAGTGCTTATAGCTCTGAGCAGTAGGAATCATTGGAAGCATCCAGTTTGTTCTTAACTGGTCATTTAGTATCTCCTTGAAGATGATGCTGGATTTGTATTAACAGGCCCCTTTTTCCAGCTCCAGATTATCAGTGGACTAAGCTGCTCTGCTTTAGTATTGCCAACAACGAATGTCAAAATTTAGGTAAGACCCCTCAAAAAAAAAAAAAAAAGAGAGAGACAACCAAAGAAAAAACCACAAACCCCCAAACCCACTGCATATAAATTAAAATTATATTATATAAAAAGTTTGGAAGGTTTCTGAGATCTTGCAGGTATAGAAGCCATTCTGGCATGAGTCCTGCCAACATATTTCTTACAGAGTTGAGGTTTTCTTCTCAGCTCATGGCTCTCAGGAAATAAAAGGATGTGATGAGATTCATAATAAATTGTACAAGCTGGCAGTGCCATCCATGAAAAAGTAACACCTTCTTGGAATCTTGGCAGGAGGTTGTATTTCTTTCCACTGGGTCCTTCCCAGTTAGCAAACATTTGTTCTCCGTGTTTGCTCAGAGCCAGAGATCCCACAGCTGCTTTGGGGTCTGTCCCAACTTGCTGCCTGCATTTATTTTCCTTACTCATTTTCATCTTGCTAAACATGGGACCCATGTGACCTCTGGGCACATTTACAGGTTTGAAAATAATGTTGTAGGGCAAACATAACAAACCGAAGTGAGTCTAGAAAAGCAATCAAAATTAAAAAAGTGCTTTGTATGACAACATCTGAATTGAGCTCCCTGTAGGGGCTGAGCTCTGCAATGCCACCTGCAGCTCCTCTGGAAGAGGGGAATCCCTTCCCCTTCCCTTTTCCCTTTCCCCTTCCCCTCTTGCCCTTCTCCTTCCCTTCTTCCCCTTCCCTTTGCCCTTCCCATTTCCCTTTCTCCCTTCCTGTTTCCCATTTCCCCTTCCCTTCCTCTTCCTTTTCCCCTTTCCCTTTTCCTCTTTCACCTTCCCCATTCCCCATTTCCCATTTCCCCTTCCTTTCCCCTTCCTTTTTCTCTTCCCTTCCCCCTTTCCTCTTTCCCCCTTTCCCTTCCCTTTTTCCTTCCCTCCTCAGATTCGTGCTCATTTCATGCAGGAGAGGGTGAGAATCAGACATAGCCACTGATTTGTTTAACAGGCTGCTCCTATTAGCCAAAGAATAATAAAATTGAGTAATTACAACAGAGCAAAAGGATGATTAAGACAACTGCACAAGAGTATTTTCCTTTCAAATTAGGACTGGAAAGTGATACCTACCACCTCACATGTGCACATTGTCCAGTGCAGGTTGGATCAGTTTTGGGGTACAGAGGGTGATGAATGTCTGCACCAGGTCTGAAAGCAAAGGAGAAAGGAAGTGTTTATAACCAAAGAGGAATATTAAAATGTCTGTTTCTACTGTAAATCTACCTGTAATGGTGGGGCTGATTGTTTTGAAGTGCATTCTGTAGCAAAACAATAATGAGAAGAGGGAGAGCACATTACTTATCTTCTCTACCTGGCTGGTGTATAACAGGCAAACATCTAATTGAAAAAATATCCTGATGGGAGAATTTCTAATAAATTTGTTTGCACCCTCATAGCCTGGAGGAGAGGGAAAAAAAATCCAATCAGCAGTGGGGAAGTTCCAAAGTTTCCATTGCATTTCGAGTCTTGATTTTCAGGCTCGCTGCTCAGCCTGGCAATCAGAGGAACAGTAATTCTGAAGGCAGGATTCATTACAATTGTTATGAAGGCAGCAAGGGCAGAAGGAAGTGTGGAGTGGAGGTAGGGGAATAGTAGAGAGCCAGAAAAAAAAATACCTTCTGACAAACAGAAGGATATGGAGAAAGAGGGTGTTTGTCCTGCCCTGGACCTCCCCTGTGAGGGAGATTTTTTGTTTGCTGAATGTAACTTTCCAGGTGACTTCTGTTTTCTGGAGAAATAGGTTGTAGCCAGGTGGGGGGCAGTCTCCTCTCCCAAGAAACAAGTGACAGGAAAAGAGGAGAGTGATCCAAGTTGTGCCAGAGGAGGTTTGGGTTGGGCATTAGGCAAAGTTTCTTCACTGGAAGGGTGGTCAGGCTGCTCAGGGCAGTGATGGAGTCCCCACCCCTGGAGGGGTTTAAAAGCTGTGTAGATGTGGCACCTGGGGACATGGCTTAGTGCTGGGTTAATGGTTGGACTTGGTGGTCTTAGAGGGCTTTCCCAACCTAAATGGTTCTGTGATTCTCTCTCCACTGACCTGTGCCACCCCTTTTCCCATTCAGCCGTGTCTGCTGGGGTTGGTGGGGTTGTCAGGGGGTACAGAGGGGTTGTCAGGGGGTACAGAGCTGGTTGTAGGCTGTAGAGCTGGTTGAGCCTCCGTGCCTGGAAGCACAGCAGCTCCAGCTGGAACTGCGCTGGCAGGATCTGGCTGTGCCAGTGATCATTTAACAGGTGGAGGGACGTTCAGTTTAGAGTGGGTGGCACCTGGCTGCCTTCTGGGAGAGCTGCTTGTCCCAGTGAGCCCATAGTGCTGCTGGTGGTCACTGCATCCCACAGCTCCTGACAGATTTAACAGAATCCAGCATTCGCACAGGGATCCCCTTCCACCCCGCTGCAGCTGCTGCTGGCATTAGTTAATGAGTGTCACAATACCTGCTCCAATTTTGCAGCTTTTAATTGGTTTGCTCTGCTATCCCAAAGGATAGTTTGGCAATTAGAGGGTGTCTGAGGCCGAGCAGAGCAGTGTTACCCCCACTTGGCTTTACTAACTCTGCTGACTTTAATAGCTAATCCTGTAGCACTCTGAGAAACAGAAGTGTAATTAATTGTCTAGGCTGAAAATCTTCACCTGGTTTTATTTAGATTTCGCCTTTATTGCTCTTAATACAGCCAATTTCTGTTAAGGCATAACTGGTATCAGCTTCATATCAGAGGGTGAGAGGGCACGCAAGGGTGAACAACCTTCAATTCATCATCCTGCTCATAAGGGCAAGAGGGCTGGCTCTTCCCCTTGTTAAGTACAAGGTGTCACTCACAGCTGGTACCTCCATCCTCGTCTTGGGAGTGTTTTATGGCACAGCCCGTTTTATTGCCATAATTAATTTGTGAACTCAGCCTTGAGGACTGGCCCCAGCCATACTTTGAGCCGGAGACAATCCTGGAGGGCTTTTTTCCTTCCTTTGGAATCGGAGCAAGTGAAAAGCTCCCACTGTAGCTAATTAATGAGGAGAGCTGTCGTTCTCCACAGGGGTTTTGTAGCCCAGTAAGTGGATTAGCAGCCGGGTGTTTTCCAGAGCTGTGGGGACACGGATACTTTGGCTGCTCGGCCTCCTGCCCGGCCATGGAGGCACAGTCCTGGCAGAGCAGGCAGGGAAACAGGAGGTGGGGGGAATGTGCTCTGGCAGCCAGAGTGTGCAAAGAGCATCACAATCAAGGTGGGAGATCAGGCTTTGCATACACACCCCCCCTGTACACTCCAGAGCAATTCCACGTTGCTGCAGGAGCTTTGCTTTGGTGTTCAGGGGTACCCAGAGGTCTGGGAGAGCACTGGATGGGACCTGCCTGTCCTGGAAATTTCCATTAATGGAAGCTGGCTTTTTACAGCTGATTAATGGTTTAGTAGGAATTTTAGCAAGAGCTTTTTTTGGGTGATCTTTGCTGCAGGGCACATCTGTGGGTTTGCACACATTTGGCTTATTTGTTTGAACTTGAGTGATTCATTCCTTATTTCACTAAAAAAATGCCATAACTGTGCTGTGTTACCACGTCCCACTGCAATAACCAGGATGTAAGTGTGCTCATACATGCTCCAGAGTTTTAAAGGAGCAGCTCAGGATTTTCCTCTGGGAATTTTGGCTCTTGATATGAAGAGCCAGGAGGGCATTTGGGATGCACGTGACTGTGGTGTGCAGATGGCATTTCACTGACTCTTAACTTTCTTTTGCCTCTCTAGTTTGATGGAGAGAACATGTACATGGGAATGAATGACAACGCCCAGGAGTTTCTATCTGCCAATCAGGTGAGTGTTGGTTTGCTGGGGTGGGAGAGTGGTGAGATATTTAGGGGAGTCAGGCTATGCCCAAGCACAAATTCTAGGAGCTGTCTGTGAATCTGCTG
Organism: Manacus candei; assembly: GCF_025592945.1. Classification (NCBI taxonomy): domain Eukaryota; kingdom Metazoa; phylum Chordata; class Aves; order Passeriformes; family Pipridae; genus Manacus; species Manacus candei. The sequence continues at coordinate 3,284,669 of NW_026138105.1, read as the reverse complement.
CCCTGGGGCATCAGGAGTGTCCATGGGAAGGATCAGCCTGGCTGCTGCCAAGGAGCAGCACTGGATGCTCTCAGTACAGGGAGTGGGATGCACTTGTGTGCCAGTGCTGCTGTGAGTCACCAGAGCCTGGCTTAGCCACAGCTCTGCCACCAGGGAGGCTGAAAAGCTTTGCCTCACCATCCTTCACTCCAGTTGGTGTTTCTGGACGTGGTGAAGTTTCCAAGTATTGTGTGTAGCTCAGGTGTCTCCTTCCCTCATGTAGAGTGTTTCCTGTAGCTAAATAGATTAACAGTTAGGGGAGAAAAAGGAATCAAAGGTTTCCTGTTTTGGAGCTATAAACCCACACGTGGAGGACCAGAATAGAAGGTGTCTTGCAGGTGCCTGAGCCTTCTCTGGGCTTGGGTGCACATGGAACAGACATGTCCATTCACTGAAGCCTTAAACACATATGTGGGTTGGAACAAGATGATCTTTAAGGTCCCTTCCAACCCAAACCATTCTGTGATTCTATAAAGTTAAGCCCATGCTTAGGTCCTGCTGGGAGGGGAGGACTTCAGGACGTGCCTACCTGTCCCGCTGACCAGGAGATGAGACCTGGTCCCATGTGCATCCCTCTGGCATGGGTAGAGCGTGCTGGGGGCTCAGGGCACATTCAAGGTGCTGGAAGCATCTCATCACATCCAGCCTTGTGAGGGAAGGTGAAAGTTCATTGCTAATACGTTTCACCATCCCATTTTTGGGTTGTGTTGGGCCATTTTGTTGTGGGGGCCTGTTGACCACAGACACACCAGTCTGTGTCCCTGAGGTTTGCTGTGGCAGTGCTGTGGGTTACCAGGCAAGTCATCCATGGTGAATGTAACTCCAATAACAGTGGGGATTAAACTATGGATATTACACTGGAAACAGGATGAAAACCTGCAGTTCACCTCCTTAGAGTGTGGCAGCGTGTTGGCTCATTTCTTGGAAGTGTTGTTCCTGCTCTGGAAGCAGGCACTCGAAGCCCCTGCTGCTCCAGAGTGGGGAGAGGTTGTTCTTGCGTGAGAAGCATTTCCAGGGTGGGGAAGGAACAGCAAACTTTGTGCTGTTGAGTGATTCAGCAGAAACAAATATGTAGTCAATCAACAACGGCGTGTGGTTGATCATTAGAGCCCAGGAATTGCCAGAGGTTGAGTAAATACAGAAAGGAACAGGGTGAGCCCAAGCTGCCCCAACCAGGGGTCAGCCCTGTCCCCCTCCCCAGGCTGAGCAGAGCCCACGAGCAGGTGGTGGATGCTCGTGGGGCAGTTGTCTTGGACACTCTGCTTTTAAAAACCCCCAGGAACAACTATTCCACAGCCTCATGAGGAAGGGTCGTCAGTGACCAGCCACAGTCCCTGGCCATGATGTCCCTGCAGGATCAGACTGGTCTTGGGCAGAACCATGGCCAGCACAAACCATTTGTGTTTCCTTCTCAGCCCCTGTCACATCCCACTTTCCCCATGGGTGGGCACAGGAGGGGAGTCAGGAGTGATGCTGCAGGGTTTGGAAGAGTTTGCTGCAGCACAGTTGAGGAGGAGAGTTGGTTTCCAAAGAAAAGCAAAGGTTATCATGTGGTGGAGGATTCATGTACTGGGTTTGATCCTGGAGAAGGATCAACCAAACCAGCTTAGATCCCTGTAACCTGGGAAACAGGAGTTTATTCTTATTTGTTCTCTATTTACTTTGGAGTAGCAATTAAGGATGAAAAGGGAAGAAGTATCTTTGTCTTGGCAGAGGAGGAGCAGGTACCCCCTGTTACAGGGATGGTTGTGTGCATGGAGGATGTATTGCTGCCTTCTCCATCAGCAAAGCACCATAGGAAGGGACTTGGAAAATAGATGGGGAAGTTTGTCTTGTCTTGCATCTCCAGTTCTTCTCCCTGTGCTAGTTTTCTTCGGACAGTCAGAGAGGAACTGGGAGTGGGACCAAGGGGTGCAAGGGCAGAGGGTGGCACCTGGGGTTCTGTTGGGATGGGTGCCCCTCTGGGATGCTGCAGTGACCCCCCATAACCTTCTCTGGGGTTGCAGGAGGGTAGTGGGAGGGAAGGTGAGGATCCCAGTTCATGCCCTGAGGGGTGTTAATGGTGGTTCACACCCAGCATGAGCTTTGGCCCAGGAGGATGGGGAGCAGCCTTCCTCCTCACCCTCACTAGCTCATCCTCTCCCCTCATTTACCTGCACATTTTACCTGCCTGTTTACCAGAGAGCACTTGATAGCCCCCCCATGCCTTCAGTATTAATAACACAACTCTGTTATTTAAATGGAGATTCCAGATGAATTTTTATTGTTTGCTAAACCTGTTGTGACCCGAAGGAGTACATTAAACAGCAGGAGTGGGATTTCACAATCCCTCTTCAGAGGCTGCTAAACCACCAACCCTGCACAGCACACATGGGATGTTGCTCAGAACCTTGGGATCTGTGGGGACAAAGGTAAGTTATACAGACTCAGTACTGGAACCATCACACTGGAACAGATGGGCCTGGTGGGTTGGGTTCTTTTCCCCAGTCAAGATCCTGCAGCCCCCTGGCAGCAGCCTTACCTTGTCTGGTTTTTGATCTTGAGGAGGTTCTGTTGAGCCTGGAGGAGAGAAGACTTCAGAGGGACCTTGGAACCCCTTCCAGTGCCCAAAGGGGCTCCAAGAGAACTGGAGAGGGACTCGGGACAAGGGCCTGGGGTGTCAGGATAAAGGGGGGAATGGCTTCACACTGGCAGAGGAGAGGGTTGGATGGGATATTGGGTAGGAATCCTTCCCTGTGAGGGTTGGGAGGCCCTGGCACAGGTTGCCCAGAGCAGCTGTGGCTGCCCCATCCCCGAAAGTGTCCAAGGCCAGGCTGGATGGGGCTTGGAGCAACCTGGGCTAGTGGAAGGTGTCCCTGCCCATGGCAGGGGGTGGAACAGGATGAGCTTTAAGGTCCCTTCCAACCCAAAGCTTTCCAGGTTTCTCCAGTTTCTCATGGCAAGAAGCTGGGATCAGGGTTCACTTGCCTCTCGTTCATTATCCCCTACCCTGCACAGCTGCTGACTTGGGGGGAAGAATTAAAAACAAAACACCCCAAACTCCTCATAAATCCCAAACAAAGCACCATCCAAAACATGTGAAAGCAGGTGACCTGCTCCTTCCCCTCATCCTCCTCGTTGGGATGGCTTCTGTGTTATGGCTGCAGTTCTTGTCATCCCAAAGGGGTTGGTCTCAGCTGAGGATGAAATGCAGAAATAAAGGAGCCAAAACCATAATGAGAGCGCTGACTGATCCAGGCTCACACCAGAACAACCTGCTTGGGGAAAATAATTCCTCTTGTTCTAGCAAATAGGAGGGACATTTGACCCCAGAAGTGAGTCAAATGTGAAATGTAATTCAACCCCAACAGAGGCCAGAGTATAAATGCAACTTGACATCTGATCAAACCATCGCAGACATTTGACCCCCGAGATGAGTGAGGTATCTCTTGTGTCTCATGGAGTTGGCAGAGCATCATTCCTCACCCCTGTCAATTTTCTTTCTTTCTTTCCCACTCCTCTCCCCAAACAAAGACAAGGAAATAAGTAATGCAAAAAAATCCCAAGGAATGGGCAGATTCCCAACCACATGATGTGCTCTGAAAGATGAGCAAAAATGCAATGGTGCTGGCAAAAGAAATAAAAACACACACAAAGTCAGTAGGAAAAGACATTTATCAAGGCCTTTTGTGATAAGGACAGTAACACTAGGAAAGGGAAAGACTGGGAAATTCCACATGTCGTTGGACAGGAATGAGGTTGGTTTAATTTGGCATCAAGACTTTTGCACTTGTGGGAAGAGTCCATTATAAAAATGGATTAACTACAGCTGGGAATACCCTGCAAGAAGGTGTCATCCTATCACATTCTGGGTGAATAAATGCAGGAGGTGCCTTGCTGGGGAGCTGGGGGTGATGTGATGAGGGTGTGGGAACCGCCAGGCCCTGGCACAGCTTTGGATACTGTTGTCCCTTGGCTTGTTGGGAGCAGGGATGTGACTCTACCCACTCCATGGGGGGACGTTTTGGAAAGCTTTAGGGTGGTGTTTGTCATATTTGTCCTCTCTCCATGAATACCTCTGGCTGCTGGCAGGGCAACGGGCAGCTTGGAAGGAGGAAAGAGCTGAGTATTTATCAGTGGACAGTTTGGATCCTGTGCTCTGACTAATCCCAGGAGCTTTCAGTGGGCAGCTTATTCCAGCTGAGCGATCTGCCTGTTTCTGTACCAACAAGTTAATTTGTGTGATTCCTCATGGAAAGCTGTTAAACATCACTGTGGTTTATTCAGGCCAGGGAGATGCATCGGCATAAACAGCTCTGGGCTTTCAACAGTCCTTAACAGTCCCTTCTAACCCAAACCATTCTGGGATTCTGAGACTGAAAAAGCAGGATTTCACCCAACCCTGGTGGGACACCTGATGCTGATGGTGTCAGGTGTCTCACCTGGAGTGTGGAGCAGCAAAAAGGGCTTTAATTTGGGCTGTGGGCCTTAGGGCAAGACTGGGTAACTTGTGAACGGGGCTGCTCACACTCAGAAGGTAAATCCAAGGGCATAAACACGTTTGTGTGGGGCAGCACGTGTGTGGAATAGAAGGTGGGTTTTCTCTGGCTGTGTGTGAATCAGGGAGCCCCAGTGAGTGCAGGGGTTCTGCTGACACCCCGGGGGAGATGGAGTTGAGAGGGATGGTATTTGTGATGTACACACACACACACAGAGCATCTGTCTTGATGTGCTCCTGTATAAATGTCAGCGTGGGGTTAGACACGCCTGCCCCTCCCCGCACACGTGAAATCCATCTGTGGCTGTACCTGTGTGCTTGGATGTGTATAAATCAACATTTATCTACTGTATCTATTGCCCTTTATCTCTTTACCTCCATATATCTCCGAGCTGGGGCCTGTATTAGCCATAATAGATACAGTAAGTCGCTGATCTGGTGGGTCAAATGGTCAGGGCTCTTTGATCAGCCGTCAGGATCCATTACCAGCGGGGCCTCCGGTGGGGCTGGAATTACAACTTACATTTGACTCATTTCTGGGGTCAAAACGTTCCTCTTATTTGATCGAATGACAGAAATTGTGTAATTTGTATATATCCCTGAGCCATATGTGCTCTGAGTGCCACTCTAATGTGTTTTATAAAGGCACAGCTGTCTTGGTGACTTATTTAAAATGGGATTTTGAAGTAGTGTTCTTGCCATTTAATGTCCTCATTCAGGGTTACACAAGGTTTATCAAATAATAAATAACATTTAGAACATTGGTTTTAGCATAACAATGGGCTTGCTGGTTATAAGGAACTGGACGGTAGAATAAAGCTATGTTTGGTAAATAAGCAATAATGTAGAAAGCAAGTGACAGTGTAATTAGAAATTAATGATGTGAGGGAAGCTATGGATGCCTTCCTCGTGTTCTGCTAACACTCCAGACTAGACAGAGCTCATCTTGGCAGCCTCAGCTATAAAGTATGCCTTCAAACCTTGTCAGAATACTGGCAGACGTGCTGTCCTCCCACCAATCTCAACTGAATCGCAGCAAGATGTCAACAGTTGATAAAATAAACCCGAGTCTGGGGCAGATCCACGTGAGTGCAGGGGGTCCCCATCCCTGCTGGGGATGACTGTGGTCCTGAAGTGGCTGTGGAGCCCCGGACAGTGTGAGGGTAAATGAAGATGTGGGTCATCCTCCCCTCATTCTTGCTCCTTCCTCTCTGGTAGGAAGCTGTAAAGTGGAACTTTGGGTTTCCCTCCATCAGTGGCCTTGGTGGTGATGCTCTGGCACTGGCAGTGAAGCAACAAGATGCAATTGCTTGGGCTGAACATGTCATTTGGTCCCTGACCTACCACCTGTGTGAATCTGGGGGAGTTTCCAGCACTTTGTTCATCCCACGAGGTGCAGCAGGTTGCTTATGGCCAGCACAGCCACTGCCTCGAGCCTGGGATTGCTCCAGAAGAAAGGCTGGAAGAAACCAGGAGACCACACATGTGGCTGAGCAGTTCCTTATGGTGATCCTTCTCTTGAGCCTTAAAGTCTGCACGGAACATCAGAGCCCAAAGAGAGGTTATTCTTTGTGCAATGTCCACTCAAGTCCCCTGATGAACTTTGGTGTTTCTAATGAGTCCAACAGCCTTTGCACATGAAGAAAGTTGTTTCAACTTTCATAGAATCACAGAATGGTTTGGGATGGAAGGGACCCTTAAAGGTCATCTGGTCCAACTCCTCTGGAATGAGCAGGAACATCCTGAACTAGGACAGGTTGCTCAGAGCCCTGTCCAAGCTGACCTTGGATGTTCCCAGGGGTGGGACATCCACCACCTCTCTGGGCAACCTGTGCTGATGTTTCCCCACTCTGTGAGGAAATAACTGGGGACACACGTTTTGGGGTCTCCACATTCTGTTGGTTTTGGCTGTTGGCTGGCTCCTTGTGTTGATCACAGGGACAGATGATAGTCAGAGGCTGGTCAGCGTCAGAGGAAATCACTTAGATAAGTGAAGGGTTTAAAAAAGGGGGAATTTGTCCCCCTTTTAAAGGGGAACATGGAGAGCTCTGCTGCTCCTGAATCTCCAGCAGCCTTCTGCTCCTTGGACTTTACTCTCTTGTGTCTGTGCAACGTCTTGGTCTCTTCCAATCTGCAAATAGTCTGTATTTTTGAAGTCTAGAATTAACCACAACAAGGGCAGAACACACCTTAAAGTAAATAACTGATGACTCCCCAGTCCCTTTACAATGATACATTGCAAATACTGCAAGAACATACATATGCACATGTATAAAGACCCCTACTGAAGAGAAGTGAGAGGTTTATATAGACTCAGGGTTGAAAGAGGATTACACAGAGTTTGGCAGTGCTGGGACTGCAGGCCCCCATGCTAAGATACAGATTTTGCTCTTTCCCTGCTGTTCTTTGAGTAATGCTGTATAATTTCATGTGTTGTGCTAGAGAATAAAAAATAGAAGGAAGACATTGATAGATACTAAATGCCTTTCTCAGCAGACGATTCAGGAAGAATCTCATGTACTATTTTAGAATGAACAATAGAGTGTTACATGTCATTTATTATAATCAGCAGCTAATGGAAACCCTTCCAGGCGGGGTTTGGGAGTTGATCACAACTACAGCTGATGATCCAGGCTTGTGAATTTTGCATGAACTCCTCTGTGACAGTGAAATTTTTGAAAGGTACAGTCAAGAAGTGATTCCTGTAGCTTAATCATATCAAGAGAAGTTTCTGCTGCTGATGGAGGGCTGGCTGTAGTGCTTAAATAAAATAATAATAAAAAAGTCCCTTGGTGTTATAAGCAAAATGAACATATTCTTCAACCCTTGGTCTCAGGGGACTCCTAAGTTATTAGCAATAGGGTGTTTGAAAAACAGCCACCAAGCATCACAGAGTGAAAAGCTAATGTAACTGAGCAGTTCCTAGACCAAAATGGATGGTCTCTGCTTCTGTTGCATTTACTCTGGGGGGAAAAAAAGAAATAGCATCTTCAACAGCTGAGGATACCTGTCAGGTACCACAGAGTGTCTTGTAGGGACAGAAAACACTGAAGCTGTCATGGTGGTTGAATTTCATACGTAGACATTTCATCAAGGACATGAGGTTTAGGTTTAGAGGCAAAGGCTGGAGGGAGAAGTTGATCCTGGGGTGACTTGGAGCATCCACACCACACGCTCTGTGACTGACAGCCTGAGGGCTGGGCTCAGCACCCACCACTCTCTGAGGTCTTCCCAGGTGACCACAGCCAGCTCTGCCCTTGGGGCAGTCTGAGCAGTAACCTTTCCTTCCCTTTCCTGAGACTTTCCAAGGTTTTCTGGGATCCAAATCAGCTCAGAGATCATTTTTGAGCCAGTGGTAAAGAGTGTATGTATTAAGCAGCACACCTGGTTGCAGCCCTTGGTCTGTGAGGTGTGGCATCAAAAGGTGCCTGAGGCCCTTCAGCCAGAGCTCTGATTTCTTTTGGGTGAAGTCTGTAAGCAGTGAAACATTTAAAAATTGATAATAAAAATCCAGTCAATGCAGAAGAGTGGCCCAGGGCTGGAGGCAGCACAGCTGGAGCCCTGGGGGCTGGGAATGTGGTGGGTACCTGGGGGCTGGGGATGTGATGGGTACCCAGGGGCTGGCAGAGGGGACAGCAGCAGGACAATGTGCATCCCCCTGAGAAACAGCATTTGCTGCTACTGCATCTTGATCTAGAGGTTTACATACAGAAAATATTGATACCAAGATGAGTTATGATAGAGGGTTGGATGTGGGTGCTTTTGGGTGCCAAAATGCCATGATGGCCACCAGTGGGGCTAAAGGAAAAGTGGACCCTAGATTCCAGAAATTCCTGTGTGAAGAAGATAGAGTAACTGGGACTTCTTCAGAGCACTGTGGGGCACAGCTGAGGTCCAGTCAGACTGAACAACACTGAAGGGCGTCTGCTGATGGGGAGGGTGACTCCTGTGGTGTGAGGACACACGGGCTGGCTGTCCAGCAGTGCTGCTGAGCTCATAAAGCCAACAGCTCATAAAACAGCAGCAAAGGAGAGAGGAAGGCAGTGTGCAGTGTCCCTCAGCCAAGAAAGTGTCACTTTATCAAAGGTTTCCCACTGTAAAGGGTCTACACGTGGTGTACACAGAGCTGCTGCCCTTGGGGTCAGCACAGCCCAGGGCAAGGTGGAGACCTGCATGTGAGGGAACCTGGGGCAGCTCTGGAGGGAGCAGGTCACCTCTGAACAGGTGTCAGGTTAATATGGTGCTTATATGTGCTTTAAAGCCCTGACAGTGCCCCTTTGCTGAGCTGCTGCTGCTCCTGGTGGGGTGCTGGGCTGTCCTTGGGTGGTGACTGTCACTTCAGCCAAAGGCAATCCTGGAGCTTTTATGCACAAGCTGTTTCTGCCTCCGGATGCTCCAGATCCTCATGTTGTGCTAATTCTTCACTGCATGTCTCCTGAATTACCTGCTGTGACACAGTGTGACTGGAAGCCAGGTCTGGACATGCTGGATTGATGCTGAACTCTGAGAGTGCAATGCCAGCTGTGATGAGCAAGGATTTTTACTGTGTCTGGTTGTGGGGGGGGGGGTTGGGTTTGGCTCCTGTAATGAACCTCTGGGGAAAACTCTGTTTATTTGTGGAAATGTAGCACCATGGGCCACAGGAACGTGGAAAAAAATACCCAGCCTGTTGCTCTTGGGATTTCCTTTCCCAGCTGATTGATTACTTCTTCCCTTCTCATCGGAGACCCAGCCTGAGCCAGTGTTTGGGTCTGCTGTCACAACACAGTGATTAACTGAGGAGCCACTTAGTTCCAGCAGGAAAGCATTATTTTCCACTTCAGCTCTGTATGAAGAAAGGAAAGCCCCTCTGTTGCCTTGGCTGACAAGAGAATGAGCCCTTCTCTCTGTGTCGGCTCTGGGGCTGCCCTGGGCACGTGCAGGGATGGGCTCCATTCCAACCCCACAAGGGCCTGACCATCAGCAGAGCCTCTGAATCATCCATAGCCTGGCCAGCAGGAGCAGGGCAGTGATTGTCTCTCTGTACCTGGCACTGGTGAGGCACCTCAAGTCCTGTGTCCAGTTCTGGGCACCTCACGACAGGAAAGACATTGAGGGGCTGGAGAGTGTCCAGAGAAGGGAACGGGGCTGGGGAAGGGGCTGGAGCACCAGGAGCAGCTGAAGGAGCTGGGGGGGCTCAACCTGGAGAAAAGGAGGCTCGGGGGGACTTTCTTGCTCTTTTCAACTCCCTGACAGGAGGGGGAAGCTGGGGGAAGTCGGGCACTGCTCCCGGGGAACAAGGGACAGGACAAGAGGAAATGGCCTCAAACTGTGCAAGGAGAAACTCAGGTTGAACATGAGGAGGAATTTCTTCATAGAAGGGGTTGTCAGGCATTGGAAGGGGCTGCCCAGGGAGGTGGTGGAGTCCCCAACCCTGGAGGTGTCCAAGGAAGGACTGGACGTGGCACTCAGTGCTCTGGGCTGGGGGACAAGGTGGGGATCTGGCACAGGGGGGACTCGGTGACCTTGGAGGTCTTTTCCAACCTGAATGATTGTGTGACTCTGTGATGTCGGGGCTCTGCAGGTCCTGGAGGATGGTGTGTGTCCTGAGTGCAGCCATCCAGCCCCTTACACTGAGTCAGGCATTCACTCTGACCACTCCTGAGGTTGGGCAGAGCAGTGACCCAAACTGGTTGGGAAGAGCATGCTGCCAGTCCTTTGTGCTTCCACCCCCTCACAGAAGGTTTAGATGTTTCCCTCTCAGGTGACACACCAGGCCAGGCCGGTCAGAGCTACGATGGGAACCAGAAATCAGAGGCAGTTAGGGATGCACTGGTCTCTCACAAGGCTCTGTGCTCTGGCACTGGATCCAGCTGAAGGATGGTCATCACAGCAGCCTCAGCTCCTGCTGGCATGACCCAGAGTTCCTCCTTTGGTCCGTGCTCTATCACCCGTGTCACAGTTCTGCCGAGGACCCTGCTGGGTCTCACCCATCAGTGACACTCTGCTTCCATGATCAGCAGCCTCTGAGCAAGCCTGAATTAGATTTATCTCAAATCCAGCAAATCCATCAGCAGCCATCAAAAGTGCCGGATGTGGTGCTGTATAGCTCGTGTCTGTACATCTGTGTACACTGTAAAGGGCAAAATATGACTTGGCTTTTATTACTTTAATTAAAACATGAGTGAAGAGTATGAGATTCATATTAAATTGCATTTTCCTGGCTGCTGTGTGAAGGAGCCAACTGATCTGATTACCATGAAGATTACAAACTATCAAAGTGAAAAAGAGCTTTTTGCAAGTATTTCATATTAAACCTTCAAACATAACACTTTAAGAATAATTATAGTTGTATTACTGGAAAATGATTCATGAATTCTGAATAAATATAAGACCCTTAAAGGGAAATGTTCCAAGACCATAGTTTTCATTCCAATCTGATGAAATTTTAGTATCATTTTGCAGCTGTAGAATAAAATGAAAAAAAAAAATATGTACATATACTGTATTGAGTATATGTCAGACTAAACTAATGAGATTTTTTTCATCAACTCCAAGCACGCACACAGACAAATGGAATAGCCATCCTCATTTTCTGTAATAGAAAGCATGGAAAGAGAAGGCAGAAAGGATCTTACTGCTCACAAGTCTTTATTCTACCCTTGATTGTTAAATAATATATTTTAAGTTCTCATATCTTGCCTGCAGAATGTTTGAACTGACACTAATGGGTATATAAGAGAAAACAGTGAGCTTAAAGAAAAAAAAGTGAGGAAGGGCTAGGATTGGGAATTTTATTAGTATTCCCAGTGGGCTGTAATAAAGATACTTTTCACACAATACAGTGAATGTTTACAGCAGACAATTTAGTTTCCTTCCAACAATTATGAGAGAAATTGAATCTCAGGAAATGTTAGTTTTCGCTAAAATTAGACATAACAATAAAGATACCCCTGGAAGTTTATTAAGGGAGGGGAAAAAAAAAAAAAGAAAAGCCATCAGTCTCTGGAAGACAATTTAGCAATTTTATTTTAAGAATTCCAGATGACTTCTAAACAAAACCACACACCTACGTGGCGCTGAGAGCTCAGGTTCCCCGTGGGGGCTGCTTTTCTCTCGAGGAGCCTTTTTTTCCCAGGCTTCAGGAATTCCTAGTGCATTTTGGCAGCAAATACCCCAAAGGTGCCTGTTTCCAGGCTAGAGAGGGATGCCCATCACTTCTGCGAGTAGCTGGGGCACAAGGTAGCAGCAGGTCATGTGCAGGTCGGGGTTCTGCAGGCCTGGGAACCCACACAGGGATCAAGAGCAAGTTATTGGGCATTTGAACGCAAGTTCGGGAATTAATTTCTCGTGCTCTCACAGAGATGCTGGTGATCAAAAAAGAAAAGCTGCTCTGTAAAGCACAGAAAACTCTGGAGCTCTCTGAGCAGCTCATGTGATGGTGTTTAATTTTTGAAGCACTGCGTAGTTCTGCTTGCTCTGGTTTCCAGATTTCTGTATCAAGGAATGCTGCAACATCCCTGGTGGAGGCAGCTATTTTCTTCTACTTGTGTGATTTTCCTTTTGCCCCTGCAATCCTTGGTTTCCGACTTCTGCCTCACTCTGTTCCAGCCTGGAAAGAGATTCCTGTTATTTGATGTCAAAATAGGGAAGGGAGGAGAAATGGTAAGAGCTGATACAGCTTAGTTTGAGGCCAGGCCTCTCTAGTGATCTTCCTTGAAAGGATCTGTCACATTTTGATTGTATTTGGGGCCACACTGGGCTGATACTTTATGGCAACACCAAGTGGGACTCTGGAGATGCCCAGTTTGGTACCAGTATTAGCAACAGGAGCGCTTGGCTCTGGGTTGTTACAGGTTTATGGAATTATCTAGGCTTGATGTGGGCTGGGATTTGAAAGCTGGCAGATGCAGCCCTTGAGTACACTGGGAAAATGTGAATTTTTACCATGGAGCTGATGTTTTGGCTTTGTTACCTGTGACCCTGTTGTGGTCAGAGCCTCCCCTGCCTCTCCATCAGCATCTCTCCCTCTCATTTTGCCTCTTCCACTTCTACCCTTTTCCCTTGGAATCTTTCGGGTTCTACCTGGCGGATTGTAAACTGGTAAAAATAATGGAAAATCCTCTCCAGCTGCTCAGTGAATAAAATGTTTCAGTTGGTTTGGCTTCCAACTAGTTGGGGTTGGTTTTCTCTACCTCCTTCATGCCTTGCATGTTGGGTTGGGTCTTGTGGTCATGTGGTGAAGGTTGTGCTGGTGTTGATGTGAGCCCTCTTGCACCTTCATCTCCTCTGCAGAGCTATTCCCTGTGTCCACAAATGCTGTCCATGACCTCTGGAGCTGTCAGTGCCTACAATGGTCCTTTCTCACCACCAGCCTTGGTTCCTGCTACGGGCTCCTGGCTGTGACCAGCAGATTGCTGTCCTGGCTGTTTTTCTAGATGGAAATTTGTCATTACTGTAGGAAAACATTGCTATTTTGATTGTTAATGTAATGGTTTTCCTTTTTACCTTCCTCCTGAAAGGATGGTTCCTACTCTCACTGCTCATTTTGTCCAGATTGCTTAATGCTTTAGAAGGAATTTGATGAGTATCTGTGATTTAGGACAGAGATGATCCCCCCACATCAATGTGTGTGTTCCTGCCTTTTTTAGATACCATACATAAGCCTGGCTTTAATAAAGAAAAAAAAACTTGTTAAAATTGTTAAAGATAAAATCTGTTTGTTTCCCAAAATTCCTATATTGGAGGCTTAAGGCTGAGATTTTCACACCTACACTGGGGCTTTGGATACTTGGCTCTGCACCATGTTCCAGTTCTCACAATTTTGTCACAAGTCTCTTGGTGCTTCCTGCTTTCCCTCACAGCCCAGCACCTTCGTGCTCCTGTGACGTGACAGCTCCTGCTTGGGATAAGTGAGGAAAAGAGTAAAATTCTTGGAGTTGTGGTTGGGGAGGAAGAGTCGTAATTGTGGCACTCAGGAACTCAGCAAATGCAGAGGAGGTGGAGAGAGATCCTGGGTGATTATCACGGAATCATGGAAGGGTTTGGGTTGGAAGGAACCTTAAGACCATCTTGTTCCACGCCCTGCCATGGGCAGGGGCACCTTCCACTAGACCAGGTTGCTCCAATTCCCATCAAACCTGGCCTTGGACACTTCCAGGGATGGGGTAGCCACAGCTTCTCTCACCTTGACCATCTCATGGACTGGGAGGACTGGATTTAGTGGGCATGGTGGTATTCAGTCAAAGGTTGGGCTTGGTGATCTTGGAGGTCTTTTCCAACCTTAGTGATCCTATAATTCTAGGATCCTCTGACTGGCACGTTGATGAGCTCTACATATTTAGACCCTGTAAGGAGTAAGAGATCCCAATCCCATGAGGGAGTCTTGCCTCCCTTGGCCAACCAAACCCAGTCACTGAGACTGGAATTGGGTAGATGCTCTTCCATCTCATCTCAGGGTTTGCTTTGGCAGAGCTGACTCAGAGGTATCTGGCTTTGGCACTTCTCCCCTGTGCCCAAACCAGATTCTGGGGCTGAGGGTCTTCGGGATAACGTGGAAAACTGATTTATTACGCTGGTGATTTCAGTTAATTTCCTTTTCCCATTTTGGCAACTTCCTGGCAGCCTGAAATGTTTTGCAGTGGATGGATGGGTAAAGAATTTCAAGCTGCTTTTGGGGATAAAGAAGAGGGAGGGGAGGGGAGAAGGTGGCATTTTACAAAGCATTGGTATGTTCTTAATTTTAATAAAATAAATATAAAAAAGAGGTAAACAGCACCTCAGCTGCTGAGGCGACAGGCGCTTAAGAAGCACTGAATAAATACATAAAATATATTTGCTGAAGGCATTTGTTTTTGGAAGTTTAAACATTAAACATGCCTGCTTCGTCTGATACCATAATAAAGCAGCGATGTTCAAAGAGCCATTCGTGGGGCTCTGACTACAGCTTTACATCTTCACTCATGTACCAAGGAAGCTGCATTACATCAGCAATGCCTCAGTGAGTTTTGCCCCCAGAAGGGAGAGTAAGTGAATTCTGGGAGGGATTTCAATGTGGGGTTGGGGTTTTTAGTGGTGCATTTCCCCTTTCCTATTGATGGACGTGGATTTTTATTGTTTTGGTTTTGGTATTGTTCCCTTGTAAAGTGCTGGGGCAGGTCCAGGGGAGGCAGCAGCTCTGCCTTTGTCCCTCTATCCCCAGGCTCAATAAGTGCTGGCTCAGGGCCTGATGAGACAAATAAACAGGTTTGTGTATTTAGGTTTTTAAATTACAGGATAAGGAGGAACACAGATACTCAATCCATTAAGAAATAACTAGGTGGGTGATTCACTACCATTTGTGTAAATGGCACTAACTCTGGTCTGCCTGCACAATTTATTAATACTTCACAGGAGGAAAAAAAAATTATTTTAATCTCATAATGGATGATGAGCTGTGAAATTGCTTCTGCAGCAGCTGGGCACCCTGGGGGAGGTGCTGGATTGCACCACATTATGCAAGCCATCCCCCCACCTCTGCCTTCCTCCTGCTAATCAGACACGTCAAACCTGGGCAAACGGGAGGGAGGGGCTCTGCTTCTGCTGGGGTTTATTACTTTTTTAGGTTTTAGCGTATATAGTTTTCTTCTCAGTTTGCTTTGGGGTCCCAGGTCTGACTTGGGAAGCGTGAGGGCTCAAATCTGAGTACATTTGTTGTGGGTGATGCTTTGGGCTTTCATGGCAACGTGAAACAACGAGAAATTCAGCAAATGTACCGGGTCTGACCCAGGTTGTGATGATTTAACCTGGCTCATACCCTTGCTTTGCAGGGGAGGGTACCAAGTATGCTCTTTGCTCTGCCTTTGTAGCTCTGGACTGGGACCATAAACAGGACCAACACTCTTTGAGTGCTGTGGAGTTTCCTTGGAGCACTGTAAGGACAACGTGGGGTTAAGCACTTTGGTTCTGGGTGGGAAGATAATGCATCTGTGTAGTGATGGGAGCAAACCAGGGGTAGTATAGGGCCATTTAGGGAAAAAAAATGAAGATTTTGCCCCCTTAGCAAGCATGTGATAGAGTGTTCTCAGGTGTACATGTGTGTATCTCATGCCTTGTACATGCCAGTCCTCGTGTCTGAAGGTGTGCAAGGACTGCACAGAGCTTCAGCTCAAACTTTGTGTTTGCTGAGAAGAGCAGAACCTTAAAAAAAAACCCAAAAAAACAAAAAAACAGGGACATCTGGGAGAAAAAAGTCTGGGTTATAGATGGATTGTATTGCCACTGTGGCTTTGCTGGAGCATCTTGCTGCAGACCTCCCAGTAAAGGCATGTTTGCCAAAACACCCACGGCACAGGGCATGGCTGTGGTGGCCAAGTACTGTGAGTAGGACATGCCCTTTGAGATGAAACTGTGAAAAACTTGGTGCAAACAAAGCATCCATGCGAAGTGTGGCTCAGAGGGGTTTTTTTTAATCCCTTAACCACACGCCTTCAGTTTGGAGCATAAGGGAAACACTCCAAGACAAAATCTGAAAGGGGACAAGCATGGTACAGAGTGTAGTTTCCTTCCTGCTCTGGGTCCTTCTGGCTTGACTGAGGGCAGGCTGAATTAATTTCTTAGAGTGCTTTTCACTAATTCTTCCTTGCCTGAGCTCCATTACTGTTTTCAGGCCGTCTTATCTCCTGACCTGCTTACAGTGCATTATACATCATTGTGTAACATACCCCGGGCTCAACACACACCACCAAATCCATCCAGCCCAACAATGGATTGCTGTGAGTGCACTGAGCTTATTATGCAAGTTCAGTGTGCCATGAGACAAAAAAAGGCAATTATGTAAAACCTGTACTCAAATAATTCCCCGAAATGCGTGATGTTCTTGAGTGGAATATGATATTCCTTGTGTTCACTTCCAGGCAAGATATGAGGAAAGGAAAGAATTTATATGTGTCTGGCCTAGTCAGGCTAATTTTAGATCCCATTGGCTCCTGTCTCACTGGATGTACAGTGCCTTTAATAAATTTTAAAACCAGGCAAAAATCATTATAAACAATTTTAAGGAGGCTGATTGTGAGGCAGATGACAGAGCCTGCACTTTGCCACCATGGAGCAGAGCCTGCACATCTCCTGGCTTTCCCTGGAGCGCTGCCATGTTCACTTTGAGAGACTGGAGAAGAACAGCCACAAAAAACCACACACAGTGAAATGAAACAGTTCTCTTGTCAGTGTGGGTAGGTCACTTAAAAATAGATGAAATTAGATATTACTACGGGTAATCCAGGAGCAACTGTGCATCCAGCGTGCCTCACAGCCCTGGCCCTGCGTGTGGAGATACAACAAAGGGATTTTAGGAGCTCTGGTTATTGCTGATGTTTGTGTAAACCAATATTGAAAGCTTCTAAAACAGTCAGCAGACTTTGAGCCTTACTATCCCAACTGGGCAGGGCTTGGACCAACCTGGTCTAGTGGAAGGTGTGCCTGCCCATGGCAGGGGGTTGGAACAAGATGATCTTTACAGTCCCTTCTGACTCAAACCATTCTGGGATTCTGTGATCTGCTTATTTGGAAGTGGAAGGTCTTTGTTAGAGGGACGTGGTGTTGTCATACAGGGTTGAGCCTCCTGAGCTGGAGATTGGGGGGTTCAGATGTAGCAGCTCCACGTGTGCCATAATGTGAATATCCCAGCATGGATCAGGGCAGAGGAAGGGGTTGCCTGGACATGCTCTGCCTGGTGAGAATGGCATTTTAGAGAAGTAACAACAGCAAGTCTGCAAAGCAGTACTTTGGGGCTTGTTTTGTACCTGGTGAGCTCCCTGCTGCTAAATGTTGATGTCAAAAGCTTAACAGAGGTGCAAGGAGGGGAAAGGACCATAAAACCACACGAGGCAGGTGAAAGGATGGGGTGAATTGTTCTGTTCTCTGGGATTTTTGTCTCTCCCCCAAAATGCTGGCAAGCTTTGGACAATTTCTAGGTCAGCATGTTGACAATCTGCTGGTCTGGTTGGTTAAGTGGGTCTTCAGTTCCTGGGAGGACAATATGCGGTCGTGGGTTTCCATTCCTCCTGCAAGTGGTTTAGAGAGCTTTTCTCTCCAGGATGTGCCTGGTGGCACGAGAAGGTGGATCTGGAGGGCCAGTTGGTCCAGCAGGTTCACGTGGAGCTCCCTCTGGGACATGCTGGGGGTCTGAGAGAGTCCTACTCTGCCCTCTCCTACGAGGCAGTTGCTGCCTTGCCGTGAAAGAAGGAGAGGCTGAGATATCCGATTACATTTTTCTTCCTCTTTATTCCTGGGGGTATCCACTTTTCCAAAACTCATTTTTGCCTTTGTCACCGGGGAGTTAGAGGTCTGTCTGTCTCTCTTCCCTCAGAAGGATAAACACAGCATTCCTAATCCTCTGTATACCATTGCCTGCTGCACTGCTGCTCCATGCATGTGTATCTGCCTTTATGGAAACCGTAACCTTTTCTTGAACCAGAGATTTTCCTGAGCAAGAGCCCTTTGGGATCTGAGTGGGCTTTCCTGGATACATTTTTAATAAACACAATAATTTGACTGCAAACCCATTACCTATCCCCTGTTTTTTCTGTGGGATAGTCATTTCCATGCCTGCAAAAACCACTAACTCACAGGGCAATCAAAGCAGGAATGACAACCAGGATAAAATTGGTATGTGTTGTGATAAACCAGTCCATCTTCAGCATCGTGCACTGTAGGTTTATATATTGCCTATAAATAATGGCCTCAAAAAGATATTAAATCTTTAGAAAAAATCAAGCCTAATTGTAACTATATTTTTGTTTTCCATTTTGGTTTATGTACAGTATATGACTTCTGCAGAGACATTTTTATTCCAGGAAAATGACAGGCCAACAAGAAGCCATAATTGCACTGATTTTTAGAAGTGCCTGCATTACTACAGATCTGATGTACTGCAAGACATGAATCAGAAAAATTCTATTAAAAAATCTCTTGAATGGCTGACACAGGAGTATTATCCACGATGATTAATTTGACTTGGTCATTATGAACACAGACAAGTCTGACAAAATTGCATTTCATTCCCCACTGAATTCATAAAATCACTATACACATAATAAGAAGTTATAGTTCTCTGCTATCCACTATTCTTGACAGGATTCCAGTTCTGGATAAGATACTGATTTAAAAAAAAGAAAGTGGAGGGAGAGAGAGGGAGTTGGGAGGTTTTTTGAAAGCCTACAATAGGGCTGATTTCTTTTACTGTAAATTGTTCATGGGACTCCATTGTTTTTAGCTTTTTTTTTTTTTTTGTGAAGTGGTGATGCAGGTCAGTGGCAGCTTGGACAATATCAAACCTCACTGTGAGCTTTTAGTGACATGGGAGGGGATGCAGCAGAATTGTTCACACGTGTTTCACATCATGAGTGCCAAGAAGCCCTGTTGGGCTGTGTCTGAGGACTTGGAGCAGGACCATCATTGCTGCTGCCTCTGCTCAGCCACAGCCACAAACAAGTCCTTGCCCAGGTTGAATCTCAGGGATTTCCCATCATTCACATGATTAGTAAGAACTGGTACCTTGTTCTTCTTTTCCCACCCCCATAACAGAGGTACCAATGGACAGAGAGTCCCAAGAATGTTGTTTCTGGCTTTGGTAGCATGTAAAATAGCCCCCAAAAATTCAGAATTGGGTGCATGCCTCCCAAAAACTTTGTATTTCTGAGTGAGCTGAGATTTTCTGTTCCCTCTGGGTATTGCTGGCTGGTTTCCTTCACAGCCACATCCTGCTGAGCACCACAGCACCACACCAGAGCCATCCCTTTGCCACTGTGGCGACTGCCCAAGGAGATCAAAGATTATTGGGGCAAGCAAGAATGTTTAGGACCCTAATACCTCCCTTCTGGACACATGTGGTTTTATGAAACACACATGGTTTTATAAAACTTGTAGAAAAGAGACTTTTTTTTGAGCTGTCAGATTTGGTTGAAACCATCCAGCAGGCTCAGCTTTGGGAAGAGCTGTGGCTCCAGGACTGCGTGGGATCTATAGGAGATGGGGAAAAGTCAACTCATGTGAAGTTTAAAGGTATAAACATCCAGCTAATTCAAAGCCAAAGCTGTCCTGGAGTGCTGGGCTTGAGCTGAGGGCTGGCTTTGAGCTGCAGGTGGTCGTGGGGTGCAGAGTCTGCATCGGAGCAATACCCACAGTGGGAGAAATGGAGAAAAACAGGGAATGTGGAGGGCTTGGTCTTTGGGTCAACCAGCATTTGTTTGGGATTTGTGAAGAAAATAGTTGGGGTTGTTCAGCCTGGGGAAGAGAAAGCTCCAGGGAGAGCTTAGAGCCCCTTTCAGTGCCTAAAGGGGCTCCAAGAGAGATGAAGAGGAACTTTGGATGAGGACTTGGAGTGACAGGACAAGGGGGAATGCCTTAAAGCTGAAGTAGATTAAATTTAGCTTAGATGTTAGGAAGAAGTCCTTCCCTGTGAGGGTGGGGAGGCCCTGGCACAGGCTGCCAAGAGAAGCTGTGGCTGCCCCATCCCTGGAAGTGTCCAAGGCCAGGTTGGATGGGGCTTGGAGCAACCTGGGCTGGTGGAAGGTGTCCCTGCCCATGGCAGGGGGGGTTGGAATGAGGTGATCTGTAAGTTCCCTTCCAGCCCAAACCATTCTGTGATTCTGTGATTTCAAGCCCCACTACTCTGGATATGGAAGAGGAGCACAGAGGAAGGCAGAGCCCACTTTCCCACAGGTCTCCTGCTGCTCTGCTGTGCTCCAAACCTCTTCCTGAATATTGTGCAGGCCCTTCCAGGGTACATTTTATGTTCATGCAAGAACTCATTTTTCTCTTTTCAACTTCCTTCCCATAGTAAAAAACCCGAGCATGTGAAAATTAATGTAGCAGGGGCTGGGAACACTTCAAAGACAATTTGTAGATTGTATGTGACTGACTGTTAATAAATACTTCTTTACAGTATTTATCCACCTCTACCCACATAATTCATTGGCCCTGCTATTCACACTCTGGACTCTGTGTGCAAGGATGAGGCAAATCAATTTTCATCCCTGAGACCCAGAGCTGCTGACGCGGAAAATCAGCGCTGCTTCCCTTCTTGGCACGGGGCTCTGGGAATCACAGGTGTGAACACAAACCCTCTGGCATCCCTCCCTGGAGAAGGGGTGCCAAAGGGGTCCATACCTCTGCCCACAGCCCCCCTGGGTCACCCCACAGAGATCTCCCCTCCGTTTCCCTTGCTGGCCCCAGAGCATTTTGCTGGAGTTTGCAATGTCCGAGTGACTCCCACTTTCTCCTGCCACCTCCACTGACATTTCTGTCCCTGTGGCTTCAGTGCCTTGAATGAACACAAAACCTCCATGGTTCCCATATTGGAAAAATGAATCAAAATCCCCTTCTTGCAAGTATGACTGTGCCTGGGTGAGTAATGTGTGGTAGGAGAGGAGTTTGGAGGCTTTTAAGGAAATACAGATAGTTGGTCTTCAGGAAGCTTCAATTTTAACTTTTCATTGTGTTTGGACTCTTTTCTTCTTTATGTGGCCCAAGGTCTTCTGTCAGCCTGATGTGTCCTGCAGCTGGTGTGGCACATGGTGAATCTTTTAGGTGTGTGTAAGAGAAATAGGGAATGTGTGTGTATGACAAAGCCATCCATGTGCTTCTCTGGCTTCTGGCGTGCTCTGATGCATCATCCAGCTTTGGTAGGATCGAGATACCCCCAAATCCACCTGGCTGGTTGTCTGCATCCCCTTCCCAATAGAGCATGTGGTGCCAGTGAGAGAGTGCTCTCCCTGGCACAGCCCTCAGCCCTGGGATTGGGGTCCTGCTGGGATTGGGTTGTGGGCATTGCCATCACTCCTCATGGGATATCGTGACCACCCCATAAACTCCATCTCCTCCCTGGTATTTGTGCACACCAGGAACTCAAGCCATACTCCTTGGTCACACTTCTCAGCCTCACAGACAGCGATGTTTTCCTCACTTTGCAGGTTTGCCAGGCTGGTTTGGGTCTGTTTAGTCCACTTCATCTCTGGAGTGTCAAGAGCTTTTGCATTGGCTTCAGGAAAAACCCAGTTAGTAGATGAGAGATGGTGCCAGGTCTGTGGTGGTTTGTGTCATCTGGATAGATCACACAAGCCTACGTATTTCCTTGTACCTTACCAAGAACAAATGTTCTCTCTTAGGCTCATATTTACTGTTGAATGTTATTTGACAGGGCAAATATTTACCTGCAATAATACTACAAATCTTTATCCTCTTCACTGGGAATATTATTTCTCTGAATCAATGCTTGGCTGCAACTCCTGGATCCTCACAGATAATCACACAGAACATGACTCAGTGGAGAATTGGGGTCACTGGACATTTGCCATTCTGCCAAGGAGGAGAACAGTTTCCCAGATCCTCGGTCATGTCCTCTGTGATTAATACCCGTGTGCAGTGCAGACATGATGCTGCCTGGCTGTGGAGTGTTTTGTAGAGGAGAATGGTGTCTTCCTTCCTTTCCAGGAGGGGAAAGGCAGGAGAAAGCAAAGGGCTTCATTTATAGAAGTGCTCAACACTAGTTACTCCCTCCCCAGTCACCTGCATGCAGATTCGTAGTGTCTTTTAGAGCATGGCTGTGGCTTTGGCTGAGGCACAGCTGGTCCCTCAAGAGCTGTGCAGCATTAAGATGTCTGGACATCCCTTGGTTTCAGACCATCTGAATGTGTGGAGCCCCTGGGTGCTGCACAGGGATTGGGGCAATGGATCTAAACCAGCCTTCTCTTCACTGCAGTTCCTGGGAGCGCTCCCCCGGGCTCAGGGAGGTTTGGTTAGGGGGTGGCTGGGGGGAGCTTGCCAGGGCTTGACTTTATTTGAGTTCAGGAGGAGAAGATGAAGCAGCAGCAACATCAAGTGTGGTTTCAGCCCGATGGCAGAGGGTGTGCTGGGTCACAGTGCCCATCTCACAGTGCAGGGGTGAGGGACACCCAGGGCACGAGGATAACTCACGGATGTGCTCCATGTTTGCAGCAGAGATGAGCCACTTGCCATCAACAGACCAGTCCCCAAAGCTGCCTCCTGCCTGAGAGCTTTCTCCTGCAGGTCCTGGGATTTGGGGTGCCTCGTATCCATCTCTCCCTCTTCTGAAAAGCATCAAGAAATGCAGCAAGTCCAGGAGATGTTGGCACATTGTCCCTGTGGTGGGGAGCAGCACTGGCAGGAGGCCATGTTGGGGTGTCTCCAAGACCTGATGGTGCTTAGGAGCACAGGGTGTGCCCCAGCAGTTCAGCAAGGGGACCTGGTTGTGTTCTTTTACACAGGGTTTAGGAATTCTGACTTTCAAGTGATTAGGAATAACGTGTCCCTGGCCCTGTGCTGTGAGCTTTGAGGGAGCAGCCAATAACTTGGTTAGCTATTCTAACTCCTCTTGGTCTTGGACTTGGACTGGGTGTCACCTTGCTGGGAGTCAGCTTTTCTTTCCAGTACAGTCCCCTCACATCACCTCCCCTCCCCTCCTCTGTGCTCTGATGCTGAACCTGCAGGTGGATGGAGATGGTCTAGGGAGCACGTTCAAATTTGGTTTTTAAGAAGGAAAAATTGTTTTAAAATATGATTTTGCTGCTGTTGGAGGTTGGTCATGCCTGCTGCAATGCCATCCCATGCCACTGCTGTGCAAGGATGGGGCATAACCATGGGTATGAGGCCCTGGTACAGGTTGCCCAGAGAAGCTGTGGCTGCCCCTGGATCCCTGGAAGTGTCCAAGGCCAGGTTGGACGGGGCTTGGAGCAACCTGGGCTGGTGGAAGGTGTCCCTGCCCATGGCAGGAGGGTTGGAATGAGATGATTTTTAAGGTCCCTTCCAACCCAAGCTATTTTATGGTTCTGTGATAACCCTGGGGCTGTGCTCAGGGCAGTTTGGTCCTGTACAGCCCCTCTAACTGGGGCACAGAGCTGCTCAGGGGGCTGAGGGCAAGGAGGGACTCAGAAAAGGGGCACTGCCCCCTCTCTGAGAGGTTCCTGGCTCCATCCTGTATCTCCATCCCTCTGCAGGCTGAGGCAGGGGGTCGCCACTCCCAAGTACCACCCATGTGCCCTCCACTGCGAGCCGCGAGAGGCTTTGCAAGAAGAGGCTTGTTGTTTCAGCTGATTTCAGTGTTTTAATTTGAAGAGGAATAATGTGTAATCACAACAACTGTCATCTGTTTGACAGTGGAAAATCCCAGATCTCCCGTGCTTTTCTGTGCCCCGTGCTGGGCAGCCTTTCAGCAGCACGAGCTGCTCTGCAGTCACATTTGTAGCCCTGGTGGGATGAATGGGTTCAGACCGGCTCACTGATCTAATTTGTAATGTATCCTTATAACGTATAATTGGCTGTTTAATTTAATTCAAATTAACATAAGAATGGAAAATACAATCTGCTGTGTGTCCCACATGGTGGTGGGAGGGAGCGCTGGGTGTTCCTGCAGAGGGGTTGAGAGGTGGCTTTGTGAGACCACCCTTCGTGGGGGTGGAGGCGTCATCTTGGACGTGTCAGTAGGCACCGTGTGTGACAATAAATCACTCCCTTTCCCCAGCCTTCCCAAGTGCCTATCTGTCTCATCTCCCTTCCTCATCTTTCTAGCCATCTATTTAAAACACATATAGAGTGAAGGAGGCTTGCTTTGGAAAACTGTCGGTAGCGACAGGGTGTGAAAGCTGGCAGGCGCCGAGTCTGATTATGTTGATTGGATATTGTCTAATCTGATTTTGATTGTGTACAGCTTTGATTGTAATTTTGATACGTCTGCAAAATGCTGTAGCTGTTTGGAAAGCTTTGTGATTTAAACAGGTCTTTTTTCTTTCTCTTTTTTTTTTTTTTTTTCCCCCCTGGGTTGAATAGAACAGAGGCAGAAACGTGCCAGGGGGTGAGCGGGGCGACGGGGCTTTGGCACTCCCTGCAAAACCACCTCAAAGCCCTTGGGTGAGCTGCTCTGCAGCAACACAAGGAACTCATAGTTTTGAAGAGAGCTTTAGGAAACTTTGAGTGGGTTTTACATAATTTAGTTAAGCACAGCAAAGCCACTTGCTTATATACCTGATACCAAAATAAACCAGTTGGAGAACAAGTTTGCTGTGTGATGATTTATTTAAATCCCTTTCTGTAAAGCATGGAGTGAAATCCTCTTAAATAACTGGGAAAGAATCGGTGTACCTCGAGGAGCACAGCCCAAATGGAAACCTTGCTAGCAGATGTATTAAATGGGATCTCTCTGTCTGCTGTTCTGTACATCCCCTCAGCCTCCTCCCTATAATAACACTGTTAGACAGAAGCTGGCTGGAAAAGTAGCTGAGCTTGAATTTCCCCTGAACAATAACAGTTGGTACAGAGCTATCAGGGCCCAGGCTCTGTCTTGTGTTTCTGGCATGCTCTTGTTTCCCTACAGCTGGTGGGAATCTCAGGCGAACATGAAGGTTCTGGGCAGATATGCAGTACCTGCTCTTGAATCATCAAATGGTTGGAGTTGGAAGGGAACTTAAAGGTCATCTTGTTCCAATCCCCTGCCATGGGCAGGGACACCTTCCACTAGCCCAGGTTGCTCCAACCTGGTCTTGGACACTTCCAGGGATGGGGCAGCCACAGCTTCTCTGGGCAACCTGTGCCAGGGCCTCCCCACCCTCACAGGGAACAATTTCTTCCCAATATCCCATCTAACCCTGCCCTCTGGCAGTAGGAAGCCATCCCCTGTCCTGTCACTCCATCCCTTGTCCAGAGTCCCTCTCCAGCTCTCTTGGAGCCCCTTTAGACATAGGAAGGAGCTAAAGGCTCCCTGGAGCCTTCTCTCCTCCAGGCTGAACACCTCCAGCCCTCCCAGCCTGGCTCCAGCCCTCAGAGCATCTTCATCATCTCCTCTGGACTTGCTCCAGGAGCTCCACATCCTTCCTGTGCTGAGGACCCCAGGGCAGGAGGCAGCACTGCAGGTGGAGTCTCACCTGAGCAGGGCAGAGCAGCAGAATCCCCCCCCACCCGCTGCCCACGCTGTGGGATGAGCCCAGGACAGGGGGGTTCTGGGCTCTTTGGGTGCACACACATGTGCAGCCTTTCCTCCACCAGCACCCCAAGTCCTTCTCTCACAGGGCTGCTCCCGGTGAGCACCTCTCCCAGTCTGTGCTCCTGCCCGGATCACCCTGACCCAGGGGCAGCATCTTGCACTTTGACTCCTTAAACCTCGTTCTTCCCAAGCTCGTCTGGGTCCCCCTGGACATCCTGTCCCTCTGTCCTGTCAGCAGTTCTTTTCTTTGTCTCTTTCTGCAGTGGGGTGAGGGAAGGGGAGGGGTGGGGGTTCAGCTTAGCAGAGGACAAGCTGCTACCAGCCCCAGTTTTGGGGTGAGGCAGGAGCGACCCCCTGCTCTGACACCCCAGACAGCCACGGCTCTCCCTGGCAGTGCCCTTTCACCAATCCACAGATCCCTCCTTGCTCTCTCCTGCCTCTCCCACTGACTTCTGTGTTCTGGTTAAATATGGGCTTTAATTTATTTTATTAAGGGCTTTCTCCCCACACTGTGGGGTGATGAAGAGCAGGAATCTGAGGATGAGCCCTGGGACAATGGATTAATAAAGCCTACAGCGCTTAACTGGTTTTTTTAACATCTGGGGTTTTGCTCTTAAATCAAGTATTAAGTCAAAATCCAACCATGAAACTAGGTGATCAGGGAAATTTAGCTTAAAATCCACGTGTATAATACTATGGCTAATCAGAATTTCATATGCTATAATAATAATATGTGAAACAGTAGATGTTTAGAATCAGCCTCCTCTGCCAGAGACTCATTATGTTCTGCATTGATAATTAATAATTTTGGATAGATTCACACTTACATTATGAAGCAAATATGTTTTTGTCTGAAGCGAAAACGATTGCACAGGTGCAATAACATATTCTTTATATAAATTGGAACGCTTAGAAGTAAACAAGCCTCCAGAAAAGATGGGGAGCAGACGGAGTACTGACATCTCTGTGTGTTCATGTCACCTCGAGGCAGCGTTGGTAGGGAGGTGAGGGAATGCTTCTCCAGATGAAATTTGGAAGGGGATATAAGGAAGGACAAATCTCCGTGTGTGGTGAAGTCATGCAGGTTCCCTTTAAAGGATTTTTTAACAAGTGATGGCTGTGTTTGCAAATCTCCCTCCCTGGTTGTAGCTTCTATGCTGGAGTTTTTGAGGACTCGACGGGAATTAGGACAAGAGGGAATGGCTTTAAACTGAAAGGGGGAAGAGTTAGATTAGATATTAGGGGAAAATTCTTTACTGTGAGGGTGGTGAGGCCCTGGCATGAGTTGCCCAGAGAAGCTGTGGCTGCCCCATCCCTGGAAGTGTTGAATGGGGTTTGGACCAATCTGGTTAGTGGAAGGTGTCCCTGCCCACGGCAGGGGGTTTGGAACTAAGCGAGGTTTAAGGTTCTTTCCCACCCAAACCATTCCATGATTCTTTGAATATTGTTCCCAGGTAATTGTTATTTCTACAGATCTAATTCTCATAAAAACTCTTAAAAATACCAGCTGTAGGTACTGTAAGAGCTGAGCTGGGTGCCCAGAGAGGGACTTTGACTCACAAATGCCTCGGCTGGTCAGGAAGCAGCTCTGCCATGGTTGTGGCTCTGCAAGCATCCCTGGCCTGGCTGTGGTCCAGGCATGGAAGTTTCTGCTGAGGTTTTGGCGAGTTAAAGATGTGCAAGAGGGATGAGGGGAGCAAGGGGATGACCTGAGTGGATCTGAGGTGTGTGAGGATCCGTGGTGTCCCTGATGGGTGGTGGTGCAGCACTGCCACACTTGCACCCCGGCTCCTGCCTAGTTCCAACCTGGTGTGCAGTGCTTGAGTTATCCTTTTTATTACAGCAAAACCATTTTCACTGGAATGTGCTTTTGTATTTCTTACACAAATGATCATTTCCTTTGCTGAAGCAGCGGGGCAGTGACAAAATGTTGCAAAATGTCTTTTTCCCGTTTCAGACGTACAACAGCCAGAATGAAAACAACGAGGACTACGAGATCCCTCCCATAACGCCTCCTAATCTCCCTGACCCTTCCCTCCTGCACTTGGTGGACCACGAAACTGGATATCACTCTCTGTGCCACAGCCTCCCTCCCAACAGCCTGATCCCAGCCTACCCCTACCAGAACATGGACCTGCCAGCCATCATGGTCTCCAACATGTTGAGTCAGGATGGGCATCTCCTCTCCAGCCAGCTACCCACGGTCAGTGCCCTTCCCCTCTTACTGTCTTTCATCAAAGCTGCTCTGTATTTTGAGTTATGGGTCAACTGAGCATGGAAAGGTGTTGGTGATGAGCTGTTTGCCTGAGGAGGGGGTTGGCAGCTCTGTGGTGCTGCCCACCAAGGCCGGGGTGCAGTGGCAGAGACTGGAGTCACCTGAGTGGCCATGCACATGGTGTCAATTCTGTGTTTCCAGTTTGATGTCTTCCTGAGCCTCATGAACCACTCAAGAGCAAGGGAAGGTTGTTTTCCTCTGTGTATTTAACATCCTCCCTGAACCAAGCGAAATGCACGTGCTCCATCCCCCGTGGGAGTGTGACCAGCCAAAGCCTGGAGTTCATAGCCCTGCATCCCTTCTCTTCATCCCTGTGTCCTGCTGCCAGGGTGGCCCCAGTGCCATCAGCAGGAGGAGTATGGATGCTCCCTGAAGGGAAAGCTGTGTGATTGATTTCAAGGGGAACAAGATCCCTCCCTGCACTCGCAGGCTCAAATTGCCTCTTGCCTCACGCCCTGGCAAGGGGATACCTTGGGAGGTTTCAAATGACTCATCTGTAGGGATAAACAAGGCAGGGATAATGAAGTTGAAGTGGAGCTCTGGGAAGAAACTTCAGGGCTAATTAGACCTTACGATGCTTCTGCATCAGCAGCACCGAGGAAAGGTTGTGACTTGATTTTGACAGTGATACTGAATTAATACTGTTGCTGTTTAATAGCATTTTTCTCTTTAGCAGATTTAGCCCTGTGGTTGGGTTTCGACATTGTTTCTCTCTAAGATCATTGATTTTGGATGGCATCGATATCAAACAGAGTTAATTTGACTTAAAGAGCATGGCTGGGAGGCTGCCCCTGCCTGGCTGGGGAGCTCTTGGTGTTGATTGCTTGACTAGATAATGGTCTGAAAGGTAGTGATATTTAAATATTTAAATGGGATATTATCTCTTAGCCTAGGAAAATCCCAAGGCTTTCTAAAGTACTGATGAGTCTCCAAGTTTCATTGTTAGTGTGTTTAAGAAAAATATCATTTTCTGCCCATCAGTATCGAACAGAGGCATATTTCTATGGAATTAAATATTACTTAGGGCTCTGTGTTAGCTTCTAGGTTCTTAGGTGATTAAAACATTCATTTCTGAGACAAAAAGAGTCAATTTCAGCTGAAATATTTTTCCCTGGTTTAATTTAAAGCACAATCCCTTTGCCTGACCCCTATTTTCATAACACGATAATTTTATCCTGTGTTGATTGTCTCATTTTTGGAGGTGATATTGCACTTATAAATCACTTTCTAAAATACCTAAAGAAAAAAAGAGTCGGGGGATTTATTAAGCAGCTTCCCTACGTCTGAAATAATTTATTTTGGAGTAGTCCTTGGGAAATGTTCTCTTTCTTACTTTATGGTACTGTTTTACAAATGCAGCGTGGTGACAATAAATCAGGACTGAGCCAGAGAAGATAAGAAGGGGGCTTAGTGGGCTGTAAAAGTAGAATAGAGAGATTAAGATTTGTTTACCCCTTACCACGAAAATAAAAAAATCCAGTGAACCCTGAATTTCCCAGCCAATAGTGAATTGAAACTGTTTGGTTTTGAGTGGAAACCCTCGGAGCTGTAATACATCTTCAGAGGTCCTGACAGCAAAGGGAGGGGATCAGGGAGGGAGCTGTGTTGCACTTTTACGTCAGAATTCAATCCTGCCTTACCCTCCTGCCAAAGCATTTTTTCCCCACTGAAAAGTGACACCTTCTGTCCCCTCTTGGGCGGGGGATCGAGTCTCCCCTTCCTCCAGCACCAGCCCACGATGGCAGCGTTTGTCCCACAGCACACCTACAGCTCCTGTTAGTGCTGAAGGGAGCAGCACATGCACATGAGGACACAATAAAACCCTGGGGAGAGAGCAGATTTTAAACTCATACAGTTAATACCCCATAGCACCTTGCAGTACCTAAAGGGGCTCCAAGGGAGCTGGAGAGGGACCTTGGGCAAGGGCATGGAGGGGCATGACAAGGGGGAATGGCTTCAAACTGACAGAAGACAGATTAGATGGGATATTGGGAAGGAATTGTTCCCTGTGAGGGTGGGGAGGCCCTGGCACAGGTTGCCCAGAGAAGCTGTGGCTGCCCCTGGATCCCTGGAAGTGTCCAAGGCCAGGTTGGACGAGGCTTGGAGAAACGTGGTCCAGTGAAAAGTGTCCCTGCCCATGTCAGGGGAGTGGAACTAGATGGTCTTTAAGTTCCCTTCCAATCCAAACCATTCTGTGATTCTTCATCTCCTGCCCACGTGCCTGTCAAGCCACAGCTCAGGGGGTGGTGTCCCCGTGAAGCCAGAAGTGAGTCAGGCGTCGCTGTCTGATGGCACAGGGCACACGACGTGCTCCAACCCTGCCAAAGTCACCCACCACCCATCACCAGGGGGGTGTTTGCAGCAGGAAACCTCCACATCAAGAAAGGGGCTTGTTTGCCAACACTTCCAAAAGGAGAGGGTTCATTGCCACAGGGGTAGTGGTGGGAAGCCAGTCTGGGCTGAGCAGTGCCTGAGCACAGAGGAGGTGGCTCAGCCCGGGGAGGTTTTGTCTTTGTTCCAGCACCAAGGTAGCTCATGCAAATGCTGGAGCTGGAGCCTCTCTCCTGCTCCTTGCTGTGGTTCATACAGGTTTTTGCATACACAGCTGTTTCCTGCCTTGGCTGCCATGTCTTTTGGTTTGAATATGGTGACAAATGACAAGCAATTCCACGTAAAATATTTAGACATTGGTCAGACTTGTGCTCTAAAAATGTAACTTGAGCCTTGGGATTTTTTTAAGGCATCCTCGTGAAAAAAATCTCAAGCTGCTGGAAAGAGGTGAGTCCTAACTCCCAGAGAGCCAGGGGATTGGAATTTTCTTTAAGAGCTCAGAAGTAAATAAAGAAAATACAGGTGCAGGTTGCTGTCCCCTGAGATGTGTCTCTTGTCCTGGGATGTCCTGACATTACCCTTGGATTGCATTAAGCCTCCCAGTGCCTCTGCCAGAGATGGGCTGCTGCTCCCACTGTGGAGGTGACCAACTGAGAGTGATTTTAAATCAGCAAAGAAGTTCCCATTAGCAGGGTGGGAGCTGGAGAGTGGAGGGGGATTTGCTGTGTGCCAGCCCCCACTCCTGCCTCCAGCCCACCCCAGGCTGTCAGGAGCTGGAGCCCCTTGTTCAAGCACAGCAGCTGTGCCCTGATGGGGAAAACCCAAATCCACCACCACTTCTGTGTTTCCTTATCCCCTCAGGATCATCATCCAGAGCACCCTCCCCACCACTGCCCTCTGCACACTGTGCTCTGCCCATGGACCAACTCTGCATTTCCATAACGTGGTTCTTCACTGCTGTTTCTCTCACTTTATTTCTCTTTTTGTTTTTTCCCCCATGAGTTTTTGGAAGTTGAGGGAGTTTTTAATCACTGGATGTGGGGTGCAGGGAGCTGGAGAGGAGGGAAACAGGGATGGATGGACAAGGAATGGCACAGGATGTGTGGAGGATGGTGGAAGGGGATGTGGGGAGGTTGGGGAGGAGGCAGGACTGGCTTGTTTGGGGAAAACTTGTTATTTTTTGCGTAATGACAAGAAACAAACAGAAAATTCTTACTACAGTGGATTTTCTTTTCTACTGGCCTCTCTTTTGCTATGGGAAAAGAGGAAGGAAAGAAGAGGAGTGGCAGGAGGGAAAGGAAATAGGAGAAATGTGACTGTTGCTGAGAAATGGAAATATTTAGGAAAAAATTGTTTTCCTTGGGAAGAGAATGACTTTGCCCACTGTCACCATCCCAACAGTGTGGACAAGCAGCTGCTGAACCCTCCAGGGATCCACAGGGAGTCCTGCTGGGCTGGGACCACACTGGGGCTGGGATCTGGGGGCATGGGGGAATCAGGGCAGGGAGCAGAGACATGCTGTGGATCAGTGGTGAGATGGGGGCCTACTGGGTTAAGGAGCTGCTGTGAATAAATGAGATTTCAGAAGGGATTTGGCAGAACATGTTTGACAGAAACAAAGGCTGATCAAGGTCAGAGCTCAGGAATCTCCAGTGCAGCTCAAACATATTTCCATAAATATTAAATAGCGACCAAGTGGGCCGGGGGTGTCTCTGCTCATCAGGTGGGACAGTGCTGGGCTGGAGGGAGCCAGGAGCTCCTGGTCAGGGGGACAGCACTGCCTGGAGCTCACCACAGCTGCTCCAGAACCTCGAAACTGTGCAGTCCCCCAAGCCTGGTCAAAGGAGGCGGCTGTGCTAGGGCACACCAAAAAACCAGCCTGTTCTCCCATGGTGCACACTGTGGGCTGCAGCTCCTCCAGCTCTGCCATGGCCAGGGGGAATGAGGGCAGACCCATGTATGGAAAGCATTGTTTTGGGCACATGGCTGCAGTTATGAGCCAGCACGAGCTGAGTAGATGTAGAGTTTGGTTGGAGCAGCTGGTGGCTCTCCCTGTGTCTGCATCTACCCGGTGCTTCTCATGATGAGAGATCCTTGTGAGTCCTTTAAATGCACTAACACTTCCCTGAACCCAGTGGGGTGACTTTTTTCTGCCCACAGCGAGCTGGTGCAAGGGCAAAAATGCTCCAACCACAGCCTGAAAGTTCTTAGTTTCTGTTTGTTGACTGGAAACAGATTATTTGAAAACTGTTAAAAATCTTCACTGGCAAAAAGCACATTGATTCTGTAAAATGACAGATTTCCAGTTAGCTGTGGAACCTGTCTATGCAGAGGGGAGGGAGTAAAATGGCAGATGGGGGTGAACTGTAGTAGCAAGGCAAGTGCCAGGCTGAAATTCCTGAAGTTTTCAGTTGACTTTGCAGCCTGAATAGCTGTTTCCCAGCACGATGGGGCTTTGGTCTGGAACAGAGAGGAAACCAGTAAAACAGCTCAGCAGTAATCCAGCTGCCTGCCCTCCCGCAGGAGAAGTGGAAAGGGAAGGCAGCCCCTTCCCAGAGCTGGGGTGGTGAAGGGCTCCTTTCTGGTGCTCACCAGAAGACCTTGAAGAAAGTTTTCCTGCAAGCAGGTTGCAAGGCCATGCCCTGGCCAGCTCTCTTGGTTCTGTGGGTCTCTCCCCACGTCCCAGCCTTCCCTGAGGTGGAATCAGTGGGAATCCCAGCGCTTTTCTCCGGCACAGCCCTGGGAAGGCAGTCGTGGTACCCAGTGATGGGCAGCACAGCTGGATGTGGCTGTACAGAGCTGGTGAGCGTGGAGGTTTTCCAGCAGAGGATCACAGAATCCCAGAATGGGTTAGGTTGGAAGAGGCCTTTTAAGATCATCCAGTTCTAACCCAAATACTGTGGGCAGGGACACCTTCCACTATCCCAGGTTGCTCCAAGCCCCGTCCAACCATGACCTTCAGTGTTCCCAGGGATGGGGCAGCCACAGCTTCTCTGGGCAACCTGTGCCAGGGCCTCCCCACCCTCACTGTGAAATCTTCTCCCTTATATTCAGCTAGATTTTGTCACAAAAGCCAAGTAAGATGTGCCAGTCTTTTCTCTAAGTCATTGGAAATCCATGATCCCAGTAGGCAGGACAGCAAATGCTTCCAATACATCAATATTTCACTAATTTTGAATCTCTGCCTGTTAAAATAAGTTATTTGAAATAATCCATATCCCAGTGCAATGTACAGGCAGCAGTGCCCTTTAGAGCAAGTTCATGCTCTTGGAAAGAACCTGAATAAATAAATATATCAACAGCAGCAGTGGTTGGGTCACCAGCAGCAAAAACTTTGCAGAGCTCCCCCCGCTTCAGTCCTGGATAAGTTTACAGTGGCAATTTTGTGTTGTGTGCTTTCAGGTTTTGACTAATTTGGCTTTCTGCTTATTAATGGTTCAGTATTTAAAAACTAAACTCCAAAACATGAGCCCTTGGTGGAAAATAGTAATAACACAACCCTACATGAAGGGTTCTTTGTATTAAGCAGAGCCCTGTTTGCAATTCCCTACTAGTGTTTTTCTCAGAGGCAATAAATGAAAGAAATATGTCTTTTTAAATTTTATAAAACTCAGAAAAATGGTTTTAAACAGCTTTTCTTCACCTCCTATAATTATTTATTTTCAAACAGTCCTTCAGGGTAATGTTCCGTTTTCTTATTTCACACTCCTTTTTCTCATAAATGAACCATCACTTCAATAAATCATTATGAAAACAGAGACTAACACAAACCCTGAAAGGTTGAAAGATTTATGTAACACATTTATGTTTTCCATTTTCTCATTCTGGTACTCCACTGCTAAAGCTAAGCTAATAAAAGCTGCTATTAATATTTCTTGTTGCCTGGCAACCGGAGAGAGGGAGTAATAGCTTTAGCTAGAAAAATAGATGACCGATAAGGAAAAATTCAATTCTTTTATTATCTCAAGGGAAAATGGGCTTTTACTGGAACATTATGATGTACGAGTGTGAAGTTGAATACAAAGGATATTTTTTCAGTTGTTTTTCTATTTTTAATGAACGTTATTTTACCTTCACAAACTCGTTTAAGGCATTTGCCCCACCTACTTGCAAGCTTAATTTAGCAACACCCACACATGCTTCTGGCTTTAAGTATCTGTTGGCATTTTCACTTGGAAGCCCCTTCCCACCACACCTCCCCCCGAGCTTGAGTGCTCGGCCATAAAATTTCACTCCGGGTCGGAACCTGGCAGACAAGATTCCCAATCAAAGAGTAAATTGTTCTTGTGTGTGTTTAAAACACGCTTTCCCAGAGGAAGGGGCACGTGTGGTGAGGTACTCTGTGAAGTTTTAGCCGTCGTGGCTGGGCTGTGTGTGCTCGGGGAGAGCAGGAATGCTGCTGCTCCTGGCCGTGCTCTCGGAGCGACTGCGGATGCTGAGGGACAAGTGCAGAGCTGGTGCCTGCAAGCAGAAGTGGGGGTGCCTATGGGAATACCAGGCCAGGTGCTGGTGCTGGACCTGGGTCAGGGCAAATGTTATCATTCCAGGCTGAATCTCCCAGGCTGGGGGGGTGAACAGACTGACAGCAGCCCCCGGGAGAAGGTGCTGGTGGATGAGAGGCTGGACATGTCCTGGCTGTGTGCTGGGCTGATCCCACAGTGGGGGAACAGGGGAGGGGGGAGTTTTGCCCATCTGCACTGCTCAGGTGAGACCCCACCTGCAGAGCTGCCTCCTGCTGGAACGAGTCCAGAGGAGGCCATGAAGATGCTTTGAGAGCTGCTCTGGAGCCAGGCTGGGAGAGCTAGAGAAGAGAAGGCTTCAGGGAGACCTTGGAGCCCCTTCCAATGCCTAAAGGAAAGATGGAGACAGACTTTTCATCAGGGTGTGTTGCAACAGAGCAAGAGGGGATGATTTTAAACTAAAAGAGGGTTAATTTAGATCAAATGTAAGGAAGAAGTTATTTATGAGGGTGGTGAGGCCCTGGCACAGGTTGCCCAGAGAAGCTGTGGCTGCCCCATCCCTGAAGGTGTTCAAGGCCAGGTTGGACAGGGCTTGGAGCAATGTGGGATAATGGAAGGTGTCCCTGCCCATGACAAGGGGGTTGGACTAAATGACCTTTAAAGGTCCTCTCCAACTCAAACAGTTCTGTGATTCTGTGGATACAGGTCCTCTACTCCTGTGGGAGAGACCCTCCCTGATCTTCCCAGTCCAAGCACTAGCACAAGCTCTCTGTGGAGCAGCAACCTCACTTTACACATGGCTGATACAGATACTTCTGAGTGGTCTCTTGTCAAGCACTGCTGGGAGAGAGTTGGGGTGATGTGGGTCACACTCAGGTCCCAGCTCAGTGAGTGCTCAAATAACAGCAGAGCTTGTGAGGGCTGGGCTGTGTATGGGAAGAGTGAACCTGAGGGACCAAGCTCCTACCAATATGCTTGTGTGGTTGGTCTCCAGGTTCACCCATGAGTATCCTGTTTCTGAGACATGAGAAGGGTGGGTGTCATGATACACCTTTCACACAAGGGAACTGTTGTGACAGCTGAGAAGCAAAGCAGATGTGGGCCTTGCTTTGTAACGAAAGAATTTCTCCCTGAACAAGGGTAAGGAAGAGGGCAAGGTGTCACTTGGCCTGCCAGGTCTGGGAGAGTGTGACTGTCACCTGCCAGGGTGGGGATCTCTCGTGGGCACTTGCCTTTTTTCCTGGAAACCTTTAATAGCCACCTCCCTGCAGCAGAACTGCTCCTCGACAGGAAGTCCCTTCCAAACCAAACCGTTCTGTGATTCTTGTGTCCCAGGGCAAGGGGATGCAGGAAAGCAAAAAAATGTGCTCTTCCCCACAACACCACATCATACCACAGTGGAGGGGCCTTGCACAGCAGGAACCAGTGTGTGTGTTTAAGTCTGGCTGTAGAATTGTCTCGGTTACCTGTGTCTCTTTTGATTTTCTGCTGCAAACAGGGTCCTTATCTCCCCCTAGCCCTCACCTGGTCAGAAGGCAGCAGGTCCCATCCTGAGGTGCTGTAACAGCTGCTCTCAGTGAAGCAGCCACGTGACAATCCTCACATTCCCACTCTTAACTGCTCCATAGAAATTCATCCTCTTAATCTTTCCTTTCCTCTCCTTGAGTTGGTCCCTATCTCTCCGATAAGCCGCTGCCTCCGGGGCAGCCCCACCGGTTCAAGAGCCGCCTTATCAGCCGTAAAATCCCCGGGGAGGGAGCGCAGGAGTTGTCCCCGAACAGATGTCAGATGAGACCGTGCCTCTTGTTTGCTCTGCGCCTCACCTGCCATTGAGCGCCGGGGGCAGGGTTTGGTTTGCCTTTCCCAGCAATTCCAAACATCGCCCGTTGCGTTTCAGTTTGGGTTTGAGCAAACTCGTCCGGGGCGATGATGGGCGCTGGGTTTGCGTGAAGGCCGAGGAGGAGCAGCGCGCGCGTGTGTCAGCGCTGTAATTAAAATATCAATTACGCCGTGCTGACAGTTTGCCAAATAACCGGCGCTTTCGTGTGCAGCAGATTTAATCACTCCAAAGTCTACTCACAAGGCCCGATGCAATCTCGGGGCCGAGCTGGTACAACACCAACCCGGCGTTTGCTGAAACACGGCCTCGATATTGCTCTGCGCGGTGATGGTGCCGCGCTCCGTAGCTGGTATCATGTTCTGAAAATTATCTTTTAATGTACAATTTGTATTTGCTGAGAAATGTCACTTTGCTTCGCGGAACGTCTCGCCGGCGTAAAACCCAAGATTTATTCCTGTCATTTTTTTTTTGTCTCCCCTTGCCACGTTGATAATAAGAAGTCTACTTTACGTGCGTAGCGCTCGTGTCAGTTTTGAAATTTGGGGTTTCACGAAAGACAGTGGTATAAATAAAACATGATATAAATTAAAAATATAGTGGAAAATAAAATCTGTGAATTACAGTAGCAGATGAGATGAGTGCGGCATGAAGGAGGTTTTCAGAACAATATCAAATAACTGGAGTAAATATGTTCAAGGAATGGGATGGATCTTTTTTTAAGACCTGATTCTGATCTTCAGATGTGTTTGTCTCTAGTGTACAGACTTGCAGAGGGATGCCTGTTATTTAGCCCTGTTTCAACCCTTTAGATTTTGGTTCTGTCCTGCAGGGTGGCATTTTTTCCCCTTCTTAGCAAACAGTTCCACTTCAACAGTTAAAAACACATTATGCCCACATAGAAAAAATTCTGCAAATGAGAACATGCTTGGAAAAATGAACTAGATATTTGGAAGACAGTTTCTTTGGAATCTGGGATGTGGCTTTGGAGAAAGAGTGCCCCAGCACGGATGATTCCTCATCTCTTCATGGAGGATTTGCCTTGGCCCCAGGAACCAGGGTTGGTGCCTCAATGGGTTTTCCTCAACTCCTTGGGCTCTGATGTCCTGTGGTACCATCTCTGCCATCTTCTTCCTTCCTGTCATAATTTGTAAAAATGTAGGCAATTATGTCAAAAGTTAGCATTAGGAAAAATAAAAAGATGGAACAGACAGATAATGGTCAGAAAGAACTGAGATTACCCTTGTCCATGCTGACTGATTTGGGGCATTGTGAAATGTGTTGCCTTTAATTGCGGTATGAGATAAATGATGCCAGACCATCTCTGCTTAAAGGCTGGTTGGTTTTGGCACAATGGTTTTAGGTCTGTTTGGACCTCAGAGATCCCAACTCCTTTGGAAACAGTAGGTAAAGTCAACAGGAATGTGGTTTGTGCAAGAGCTGCAGTATCTTCCTCCTTCCTGGAAATGTCCAAGGCCAGGCTGGACGGGGCTTGGAGCAACCTGGGCTAGTGGAAGGTGTCCCTGCCCATGGCAGGGGGTGGGAATGACCTGAGCTTTAAGGTCCCTTCCAACCCAAACCATTCTATGATTCCTTTGCCTCTTGCTGAATATACTCAGCCCTCTTGCAGCTGATTAGCCAGAAACTGCTTCCACCCTCCCCAGAATGCTGTCTTTGTGCCTTACTTTGTGCATGTGACTCAATGGGGCAGGTTATCCGAGGACTTGTTTTTGTTTGGGTCACACACAGGAGAGCAGAGTCACTTCCAGGCAGGAATAATCCCCAAGGTACGTGTCTCTGCACCTTCTCCTGCATCCCATTCCTGCTCCCTGCCTGTTGTAGTGGGAATGCAAAGAAAGCTGAGCTTTCATTGCCACCTCTAGACTGACAGGAAGGGTCTAATGTAGGGAAGGTGGTTTTTCCAAAGAGATGGAGCACCATATATCCACCTTATTTGCTGTCCCTTCTGCCCTGTGCCTCTTCCCTCTTTACTCATTTCTGTGGGAATAACGAGGAGATGTGGTGGCTGCAGGTCTGTGCCAAGCAAAGAACCTCCAAAAGGCGAGTGAAGGGTTTTAATTTGCAACATAACCTCTACCACACTGTCGTGCTCCCACGCGTGTTCACACCCCATGTCATAGTGCAGCATAAAGTCTCCTTTGAAGTGCATCAAGTAGCTGTAAATAGAATAATTTTTGCCAGTTTTTGACCAACAGCACCTCTGATACAGGAAAAACCCAAATGGCACATCTGGCAACTCTTTGCCATCCATCCTGCATGTTTTGGTCGATGTTGCAGCCCATCTTTAATTGCCCTTATCCCTCAGATCAATCATGTTTATCTCGTAGCTGTCACTTCCCTCCTCCTCTCACGTTCCCAGGTTGCATTAACCTGCTCCAGCAATCCCTCATCCCCCTGGATTTTCCTTAAGGACGGGGAGGGCCAGTGTAACTTCGAGGATCGTTTCCAATCACACACGTGCCACGAAGCACCTTTTACTTTCAGTTGCCTTTCCAGAAGTTCCAGCCCCGGAAGGGCCTTGTGGTTTCTGTCGTCATTGCAGTTCCCAACTCCTGCCCCGGGGCAGGAGAGCACAAAAAGCATGGAAATTTCCACGGCTTTTGTTTCTGCTGCAGAAGTTATGATGACTGTTCACCGCTGTAGGTGTGTGTGTGCTCGTCTAGCGAGCCTTTTTGTGTTATTTAAATGGGAGCCATTTTTAGAGGCAAATAACAGAAAGTGCTGACAATAAAAATAATGGGGCTGTAACAGGCTTTGTTGTGCAATGAGGGGATCAAAGGGCGGCATCAGCCACTCAGCTGAGTGACAGGAGGAATGGTTCCTAATTGGTGGGTAAGATTTCCTCAGCTGGTAAACAGAAGTCGGAATCCCAGCCCTTTCAGAGGAGTTTTCTCCTGGCGGTGGGCTCAGCGGGGTTTGCTCTCTCCCTGAGAGCAAGGGAGAACACCAACGGGAATCCTGAGTCAGATTTCCTTTCTGCAGTGAACACCTCCCTCCTCTACCTGCATTTCGAGGGCGAATATTGGAATATCCAGATGTCAGATTCAGACCCCCCCCCTCCCCGGAAGGTTTCACCTGGGAAGCACAGCCTGCAAACACAGCTCCAGCAGCCCTCCCTTCCACCCGAGTGGTACAGGCTGAACCACTTCACATCCCCGTAGCCCCGAGAAATCAAAGTTACCATTTAAATGAAGAGTGCTACTTGAGTCCTGCCTCTGTGAAGAGGTGTGGGATGCAATGTCAAGAGAAATTATAGTGATTGCTACAGATGCAGCTCGTCACAGAAAGAGAAAAACGTTTCTGCATCTGATGCGTGGCAGCGAGCCAGTTGATAACGTTATATGTCCGAGTGTTTCACTCGGGCTCTGCTGGATGGAAAGCATTCCTTAATGCTCTGCCTGGCTGTTACATTTGTCTCCCAGCTCTGCAGAATCCCATTAGGAACCGCCTGTTTCCACCCTGGAAATGGTGTGGTCTCTGCGGAGGGAGGGAGCAGGGTATTGCTGCAATCCTTCAACATCCCTGGGAACTGCCAGGGATGTGCTTTTCACTTACCTCTCCTGCCACGGGCATTCCTCACCGTGGATCCAGGTGTCCTGGGACCTGCAGCAGGCTGCTGTTGGACACCACGGTGCTGTTAGAGGGAGCAGGATCTGCTCCCTTCCTCCAGCCACCCAGGGCAGGCACCCAGTGGAGAGGCGCTGATGTCCGTCTGCCTGAAGCCTTGGCTGTCAGTTTGGAGTTAAAAGAGTCCAAAGTGCAATGACCAACACGGGCAGCCCATGATGGGCATCGTGCCCGTGCCACCAGGGCTGTGCTAGACAAGGTCCCCCCAAAAGATTCCCATCTGGTCCCTTTGGAAATGGGCAGCAGAGCGAGTGGAGGTGATGGGCTGACCAACAAGCTGGGAGGAACACGCCTTCTCCTTGTGCTGACAGAGGCAGAGGTGGATGAAATGGGGGCAAATTGGAGGTGCTGCCACAAGAAAAGGGACTAGCAAAGAGCAAGGTCAGTCAGGGAGTGGCTGTCCTGACCCAGGACAAGCACTTTTTGCCAGTCTCTCGCATCCTTTATTATGTTATTTGGCTAACACTAGAAAAAGCAATGATTAAAAACTCACACACCTTATGATCTGGGGAGGTATCTCAAGGTTTTGTTGTTGCCCTGGCTGCTCTGTTGTTTATGCTTGTTTGTTAACAATGCTGAGGGTAGGCAGAGAGGAATAAAATTTGAGGGTGACACAAAGAAATTGGACATATTTGGGGCAGGAGAAGGGAAATTTGGAGAGATGTAAACATAGGAGGGAAATGGACTGCAAGATTGCAAAGGCAGTTTGTTCAGTGTTGATAAATGTGAAATTAATGCATGTTGAGGAGAAAAATATTCACTAGTCATAAAGCTTGCAGTGCTCTGAATTGACTGCCAGAAAGCACCTCAAAAAACCTTGTGCAGGGATATGGGGTTAGAGAACAGGAGAAACTCATGGATGGAGGTGGTTTGGAGAGTTATATACTCTGTACAGTGCTGGTCATCCCGTCTCAGGCAAGGGGAAGATAAAAAAGAGGCTCAAAGACTACAAACAGAAATTATCATGGGTCTGAAAAGATCCTCTGCAATGGCAGATGCTAAGTTTAAGAAGGAGGCAAATAAAATAATTGGAATTATAACAGTGCACGTGACACACAAGTTAGAACAGCTACATCAGGAATGTCCCTTAGCTGGGGAACTGCATGGGAATTGAGATTTGGGATCTCAGAGCAATAAAAGGGAATAATTTTATCCATACAGGCCAAGATCAACACTGGGACTTGCTGAGAGGAAAATGAAAACACCAAAAAGATATTTTTTAAAATGTTTCTGGATCTACCAAAAACATGGGGAGCTGCTGTAGTAGATGTTAAAATGCGTGTTGGTGGAGAGGAGGAGGTGGTTGTTACATGTAATAATTCCAAAGCTGATTTCTGACTGGAATTAATCTGAAACTGGGGAGCATCAGGTCCAATCTCCCTTGTATTGTATCTCATCCTGGGGAAGGTGTGGTGGAATCGGATCGTCTCTGCTTTGGGCTCCTGGCAGCACTTCACACCTACTGATTTTGCAGTAAACCATTGTTAAAAACCAATGACTGAATCAATCCTGGCTCTGCTGTCCTTGCTCAGTGCGAGCCAGATCTGTGTCATTTCCCTCTGCACTCAGAACCTGGATCCTCTTTTCTTTGTCAGGGACATGGAGATTTGGGCACATTCCCGAATTAAACCTCACAGCATTAATAACCTCTTGCTTGAAACATTTTTAACGTCCCTCATCAATGCCACCTTCTCTAACGCAAAGAGAAGGTCTGTCCCAGTGCTCTTTTCCAGCTCCTGCTGATGCCAGCCCGTTGGGACAGACCAGGCTTTGCAAACCATCTCCTTGGAGGTGCATTTTTCACGTGTTTCTGGGTCTGCATGTGCAGAACTGGGCTCTGGAAGACCCAGTCTCCAGTTGTTAGCACAGCACAGGTTTCATGTTCTTGGTGCAAAACATCCAACAGCCATTGCCAATCCACCTGCTCCATCCCAGGAGGTTCCTGCAGACAATCCCGCACACAGTTCCAAGTTTCATGCTGGTTGGGCTTTTTCGTGGCTCGTTTCCAGTTCTGTATCAGTTCTCTGTGTCTGTCCTGGAGACTCTCTGGTTATTTCAGCCTGTGTTTTTTAGCAGCAGTCCACAGGCAGTTGGCCATCTGGTTAACATTAATCTGGAGGAGGAGGTGGCACGTTTACCTGCAGGAAAATCACTTCCCTTTCCAAATGAGTCCTGTCAACTTTCATGTTCACGTTCAGCTGAACTGAGAACATCCAGTTCTGGCAAGAGAAGAAACTGGGATGGCTAGGACACATCCCCTGCCCAGCTGTCCACTGCAAAGCCCAAAGTTGGTATCAGCAACTGAAGCTGAGTTTTTGCTTTGGTTTCTGTGTCTTGGCAGGCATGATGAGGTGGAAGGTACCTGCCTTCTCACCCAGCATGATGAGGCAGGTCACTGCTCAGCCTCCACAGCCAGCTGGTTTTGGTTTGCTTGGCATTGTGCTGGATAAGTTCTCTCTTTGGGAAATCCCATTCCTTCTTAAGCTTACATTTCATGATGGCACATCATCTTGGGGTTGTCCTGTGCGGGGCCAGGAGTTGGACTTTGGTGATCCTTGTGGGTGCCTTCCAGGTGAGGATATTCTCTGATAGGATTTGTGGTTACCACAGCCTTGCTCCCTTGCAACTGCCCTGGAAGAAAATACATTTGGGTTTGTTTTTCCTATAACAGAGCTGAGGGTACAGTCAGACCTCTCTGTGGGATGTAGGAGGTCTGGAGAAAGGTCCAGAAATGAACCACACTGTGGAGCTCGGAGCTTCTGTGGACATTGAGCAGATATTTGCTGGCCACAGACTTGTCTTCATGTCCCTAGAAGTCACTACAGGGCTCTCTGGGGTGTCTTAGGTGTCAGGCAGCTGTAACTAAAGGAGCAGTTTAATTTTAATGCCTCCACACAGGAGATTGAAGGACAGAAATATTTGTACTTATGAGTTCTCCTGTTACCTCCATCCCATCAGCTTGCTGAGAAGACTCAGCACTTCTTGCTCAGCTTTATCCTCCTGGTGGGGTCGTTTCTTCTTCATCATCTGCCTGTTCCAGCAGAATTTCATCCCTGCCATGGTGCCCAGTAGGTGCTCTGTGGCATCTACAGAGCATCTAAGAAAGAGTTGTCCTAAGAATTAAAAAAAAAAAAAAAGAAAAAAAAAAAGAATTGCCCTGAGAATTGAATCCAAACAATGGAGTCAAAGACAGAAGGAAAAGGGGGTTTTTATCCTTCCACAAAAGCAAAGACTGAACTGGTGGAGCCCTGGTTGGGGTAGGAACCCCTACAAACTGTGTCAGGGAATTTGCAAGACGGATTAACCATCCCTGTCCCACCTGGGGGACGGCTGATTTTGAAAGTCCTCCTTTTGTAATCGAGCATATGTAGCTCTGCCATGGCCATGCTGTTTCACAAGGCAGAAATCCAATTGCTGAAGGGCTGGAAGCCAAAGTTCAGCACGGAGTATTATGCCCTGATGAGGGGACCATACTGATGCCAAGTGGAAGAGCAATTCCACTGCTGATTTATGGGATGTGTGTGTTTGTAGCTGAGCAGCGTGAGGTTGTGAACATTTCCCCTGCTAGCCCAGTGGCTGCTGGTTTTGCAGGGAATATCTGTAACATTAAGCTGGTTGTGGAAAGGCTCCTGTGTGGAATTCTGCAAATCCAGCATGTGAGACTTCTTTTAAAAGTGGTTTTTCTCTGGCTTCTCCCGGTCGCAGAGTATTGGTGAAATGTGACCCAAAGAGCCTCCCTGGTGTGAATTTCCAAAGAATTTGATGGGATAGAGCCTGAATCCTCTAGAATCACCCAGAGCTGCATTCCAAGGCGTGTTTTGTGTGTGTGTGTACACGTGGCCATTGTGCACTGACTTCAGGTCTGCACAGGAGAACTCTTGTCTGTGGCAATTCTGCCTTTGGATTTTATGCTTTGGGTCTTAACGCCTCAAAAATCCAGGACTAAATTGAGGCCCCTTTGACAATTTGGGTTTCCTGATCCATGATGGTTGATTGGAGCTGGAATTCTCCTGAGTGACAGTTTGCTTCATTCCCTTTTGCTTTGCTTTCTCACTGAAGTAGAAAAGTCATATACAGTACAATGACTTTAGTGCAGTCAGCAACAATTCAGCCATGCTGATTTATTGGAGCCATTCACTGAGAAGTTCTGGACTGCTCTGCAAGTGCTGGTGCACGTGAATTTCGTGTTGATTTTTACTGTTGCCCGTGAACAGTCAAAGGTTTTAGTTATTACAACCGGATTTTTTTGCTCCTGTGTCCTCTGGGTGCTGCTGAGCTCTGTTATCCAGCTGTCCTTGGAGGATGCATGGGTGCAGGTGGAGCTGGCTGGAAGCTGCTGCGAGGAGCTGGGAACAGGTTTCTTCCAGTAATTTTAAATCCTGTTCCATTGTATTTACATTTTTGCAGTCTTTGCGTTGTTGTTGCCATATGATCACTATAAATAAGTGTGAGGAAGTGACCAGTAGCGTTTTTAACACCCAGTCGATCACTGGACACGCTTGCATGCCATGTACACCAGGAATAATAATAACTAGACCTCAGTTAGAGCTCACATTGAAGATTCACTGGGGAGAAATTAGAGGGATAACTACAATTATGGTTGTAGCAAGATGGCTCCTCTGTAGTCCATTATCTACAGTAATTTAAAAACATGGATCATTAAAATCAATACATATTGCAACCAGACCTTATGAGCTTGATTTCCCCTTACACAGACGTGTCAGTCTTGTCAAGAGCTGAAAGCCAAAGTTATGGGAAACAGCATTAGCTGAAGGTTGGGCTTGCTATTTCCTCTAAGAAACATTTCCCTAGTTCACTTCTTTCCTGTGTTTATCACTGAATAGAAATGCAGGAATTTCATAGAACCATAG
Source organism: Manacus candei (assembly GCF_025592945.1). NCBI lineage: Eukaryota > Metazoa > Chordata > Aves > Passeriformes > Pipridae > Manacus > Manacus candei. The sequence continues at coordinate 3,239,781 of NW_026138105.1, read as the reverse complement.
AATCATTTAGGTTGGAAAAGACTCCTCAGATCATCGAGCCCAACCATTAACCTGATGCTGCCAGGCCCACCACTAACCCCTGTCCCTAAGCACCACAGCTACACGGTTTTTGGACACTTCCAGGCATGGGGATTCCAACATTTCCTTGAACAGCCTGTTCCAGTGCTTGCTTCACCACCCTTTCAGTGAAGAAACTTTTCCTAGTATCCAACCTGAACCTCCCCTGATGCAACTTGAGGACATTTCCTCTTGCCCTAAACACGAGCAGAGTGGATTTCTCAGCCACTTTGAATTCAGCATGAAATTAGTGCAGCCAGCATTGCTGACAAAGTAGACAAGGCTTGAGCTTGCCTCTGATTTTCTGAGATTTGTGCGGGGGATTTTTAAGTTCGGCCATGGGATTGTAAGACCTGGATCCATGAACCCTTTCCTTTGGGATGAGTGCTGTGGGGTTACCTGTTTGGGAGGAATGGGAAGCTGGTCCTGCTGGATGGTGCTTGGATCAGCAATCAAACATGATGTGACATCAAGACACCTGTCATGGGGCACCATGGAGCAGCAAGTCTTTTTGAGTTGGGCAGAGTTGGTTTTATTGAGAAAGGACACTGAGCTGGGTGCTCAGAGCCTGCAGAGTGCAACACCTGACTGCCCACCATGGGCAAACTGAGGGCAAAAGGCTAAGAACAAAAAGGCTAAGAACATGGAGATAGAGGAAAGAAGGAGAAACTCCCTGCCCTGATGGAGATTGGGCCAGAGACAGAGTACAGACAGAGCTCTTCTTGAGTTATGGGAGGTCTTTAAGAGACAGCAGCTTGCAGAGCCCTTTGAAAAAAAAATCTCTTCATGAAAAAACAGGTTTTCCAGCCAAAATCAAGAGCAGGATTCCCAAGTACAGTGCACTGTTGAGTAAAGAGTGTTAAAAAACTAAGCCTTGAGCCTGGCTTTGTTAGAAACATTGCAGTGGTGGAAAATGCCACCTTAATACGTCAGTTTAGTGGAGTGATACCCAGGGTGGGCCTGAATGAGTCACCCAGCTTTCTTTCACAGTAAGAAGCTCTTCTGGAGTGTGATTCATTGGGCCTGTCTGAAATACCTTCCCTGGGATGAGGGGAATGTCTCTGCAGGGATTCTAGGAGGAGTAGACCCCCAGCTCAGACGTGTTAGCCCACACTTTAGGTGCCTGTGTTTGCACAGATGTTAATTTTCCCAGCTGTTCAGCAGAAAAGAACAGTTTCATGTTGGAAGTGAAGGTGTTCTGTCTTTTACTGAAGAGACATGAGCAGACTGGAACATGGCAAGGAGCAGCTGAAGCTGGGAGTGAAATGCTGCTGTGGGCAACCAGCGTTGGTCCTCAGTGGACAGGCAGTCAGGGTGTGGGATAAGCAGTGGCTGAGATGCAGGAGGGAAGGGGTTGGAGGGATAGAGGTTGGCTGATGTGTGCAACCTCTTCACCTGATACACCAGAAAGGTACTTCATAGAAACATAGAAAATTGGGACAACGTTTGTCAGCTCCCAGCCAGCTGGGACCTCTCCGGATTCCCAAGACCACTCAGAAATCATCGAGAGAGGTTTTGAGATGGCATCCATAGCTCTTTGAGGATTCTTGGATGCATCTCATCAGGCCCCATAGATTTGTAGGGATCCAGCTGGAGCAGCAGATCCCACACAAGTTCAGGGTCCACTGGGAGTTGATCACTCTCACAGTCACGGTGCTCCAGCTCAGGGGTGTGAGACCCCCTTGGTCCATCATCTGTGTTGAAGACAGAGGCAGAGAAAGCATTAAATACCTCTGCCTTGTCTCTCTCCCTGTTTGGGAGGTGACCATCCTCATCCTGGAACATCCAGTGTTATTTCTACACTGCCTTTTTGCCATTAATACACTTGAAAAAACTTGGCAGCATTCCTGCTGGCATCATAGGAAGGGACATTCCTTGGTCCATTGCAACATTGGCTGCAGAGGCAAAACAGCAGGACATGACCCTGCAGTTGTGCTTCTAGGGAGGTTTCCTGTCTTCACCTTGTGTTTCTGAAGGGTTGAGGCAGCCAAGAGCCTCGTCTGTACCAGGGGGCTGCAGCTCAGCCCTGTGTGGGTGTCGTGGTTTAGCAATGGGGGAGCCACATGGAACTGTGTGTTCAGGAATGAGGTGACCTCTGGTGACATACAAACCAGAGCTGTGAATGTACACAGAGTGTATCCTGCTCTCTGGGACAGTCAGTGCAGGCACAGAGCTTAGAGGAGCAGCAGAACATCCTGGCAGATGTTATCACCTGTGGGAGCAGGTCCAGTCATGTGCAGCCCTGGAAGCACTAAGGGGTGCCTTGAACTTTGCATCAATCCCATCCAGTTGAGGGAGAATTTTAAAAGGTAACATTGGCAGTGGCCCACAAAACCTGGTCTCTGCTAAAATGGCAAGAACTAAATTCTTCCATAGATCAGGAGTTTGCTTTCCACTTTCTCCTACATTTAAAACCTGCCAAATTTTACTTTCAATGGGCTGTCTGTCCTGCCTCTGCAGATTCTGATTCTGGGATGGAGGCAGCCATGGGATCCATGAGTCTCACTTGGTCCATGAGATGAGGAGGTCCAAAGGGGACCCATCCCATTTAGGTTGCTGGATACAAGGATCTACCCAAAACCCATTCCTCAGGGCTTCAGGGAGAAGGTGCTTCCAACCAAACCCAGTAAAGTGGCATTTTCCAGTGTATGTGAGTGCAGATTGCAGTGCTGGGTGAATTATGGCAGAGTCTGTAGGAGCTGAGCCAGCTCCCCCCTTCTCAGGGAAGCAGAAGGAGCCCTGGATCTGGGAGCATAAAGCAAAGCATGTCTGAATCATGCATTGACATCACCGGGAGCGCTGCAGCTCTCCAGCTCACGTCAGAGCTGAATTGATATGGTTACAGGAGACTGTGTGGTTTTTAGTATTCTGGGAGAGCTGCTACAGTGGCAAAGAAAATTATTCATGGATCAAAAAAAAGAAAGGCATTAGCAGTACAAAGTGTCGTGATTGTCTGTGTTCTGCTGCAAGGTTGAAACGAGGTGCCAGCTGTGGTACATGAGAAAGAGCTTGAAGAAACACCAACGAAAATGCACAGATCAGTCCTGAAAGACCCTTGCAATTCAAGCCAAGGTATCAGTTACTAATTTATGGGGAAGTACAAGGGGTGCACAACCCTCTGCTGACTCACAGGCGGGTGATCTGGAACAAGAGGTGTCGCAACAGAGGAGCGGAACAGTCGGATGCTTTATGTCCCTGGAAATAAAGGTTGAGGTGAACAGATGAACTGCCAGCAACAAAGCCATAATTAAGAGGTGCCAAACCAGCTTTTTGTCCTACAGGGGGGAAAAATAGGAATGCAAAGATCACAGAGGAGACGGTGGTTCATGCCGTGCACACGGGGGAGTAGAGGAGGGAATAATCTTCCCCACAAGGAATCAAATCATATTCCCACAAGCAAATGCTACACTGAACATTGAATCCTGAGGTGGAAGCCTATCATGGAAAAAAGTGCATGGCTGCAAAATTACCTTAATGTGTAAAATCTTTTACAAGGATCAGTGGCTGAGTGTTAAGTTTGGCAGGGTGAGTATTGCCAGTGGAGCTGTGGGTGGTGAGCAATAGTCCACTGTCTTCACTGGTGGAAGTAAAACTGTGTCTAAAGTACTTGTAGGTGTCTGCTGGAGGTATAATGAATTTCAGGTTTATGAATATCTGAATACAAGAGGAGCACATGTGGATGTTACTTTCCTTGAAACTGGGTCTAAAATCCTTTGAATGCTCCCAAACCAACAAAAATGTGTCAACAGGATAATAACTTTATAAAAATATTTTTGGTAAACTTCTGCATATTTGAAGTTATTCACTCAGCTGATCCATCTGGAATTAGCTTTTGAACCCTTTGTAAATATCCATTAGCTTTGCCACCCCTCTCGCAGAGAAAAATTGGTCTTGGTACCCAGGAGGGGTTGGTGGGGATGTCTGAGCTGATGGGAACCCTCCACCAGCTCTCCCTGCAGTGCTGTGCTCACCTTGGGACACAGAGCAGCTCCTGGTCACATCAGCAATCAGCAAAATCTCCTGCTGGGATAAACTGCTTGGCCTTTTTACTCATCCACTGGTTAACAAGATTACCCCATGTGGCAGAGGGACAGCACTATTATCCCCTGAGCAAGCCGGTGGGGTTTGTTGTGTCCCTGAGAAAGTCCTGGCTGGGTGTTCACTCCAAAAAAAAAAAATCCTGATTTTTCTGGGAATAAAGCAGGGGTTGCAGAAGCTGTTATTTCCTACCTGGCAGCTCCAGTCAGTACAGGTGAAAGTCAGCACACAAGAGGGTACATTTGAGTCCGAGGGGTTTTCCTGCACCTCTCCACCCTCCACAGCCCCAGGGGGGAAGCTGAACCTCCACCACTGAGTCTGATACCTGCAGTATCATATCACCAGCTCTGTTTGCAAGGGAGAAATATTTTAATTTCTGAACTAACCCATGTTATGCAGTGCTGCTGAAAAGCCGCAGACATTGAGTCCCATGGTGTCGTTTTTACAGTCTCTGGTCAGAGGGGGACCTCGCTTTTAAATGAAGGAATTCAGGCTAAAAATAGAAACCCACACCAAATTATACAGCCACTTGAGAATTATTTTTTAGGGCTGCTACTAAAAATGCCCCATTAAAAGACTATAAGATGCTGCAGTGTCATCAGGCTGCCGCACACAGGGATTTTATTGCCAGCTGCATTTTATTTCCTAATTTTGGCAGGCCGGAGAGCAAATACTCACAGTATCTCTAGTTATCTCTGTATTTCTATGTTCTGTGCAGTGGGAGCAGGGCAAGCAGGGGGGCTGGGATGCCAGCTCAGCCAGAGTCCCCAGGGGCTGTGGGGTACCAGGTGGAGCATCACCCCGTGGGGTCACCCTGGAATTCGGCCGGGGCAGTTGGAAAGGCTGCGGTGCCAAAGCCGTGCCGTGGTTGGATGTGCCAGGCTTTGAAAGCGTGCCAGTCCATGTGCTCAAGGCAAACAGGAGGGAAAGGAGATCCACCCAATATTAATTATGACTTTTGAAGCTTTGCCTAATTACATCGTCTCTCTTAAGACGACGACACAAATATTTATGAGTGGGACTTTTTATTCTCATTGTAATCAGTGACATAAATAGGTAACACCTTTATAAAGAGTTAATAAAAATGTGTCAACACAAGCTCGAGCACAAACTATCGAGCAGTGTGCAGTAAAACATTCCAGTGTTTATTGTAGTAATTGAATATTCATGAGATGCCAATTTAAATTACAGTTCACAACTGTTGCTGTGTCTAATGAATAATTTAAACAAGTGTGGCCAAAGAGATTTCAACGCTGCATTAGCAAACTGCAAGGGATTAAGCAACAGAGAATTTATAATTAGCTTTGTATATCCTATAATAAATTCATTGGAAAGATGGTTTTAATTATCCCACATGTTAATTCAGAATTCAGTGCATTAATTTTCGATTGAAAAGTAACCCTTTCTTCCCAGATAGTGTATTTAGCTCTTCTTCATCTTCTGCATCTCAAGAACAGGGAATTGCAAGTGTGGACAGGGCTGATTCTTGCAAACCTCATCCATCATGACTCAGCATTTGTACCTGCCCATCTCGGTGTCTGGAGTAATTCCTTTTTTACCATTTCCAGCTGGGGAAGCTGAGACCAATGAGATCAAATCCCTTCCTGCAAGTCAGGGTTCCAGAATCCTGCTGGAGCTTCTCCCAAGTCAATCTGCTGTGGCATATCCTCTTTGATACACTCGTGGCTACTTGGGAAATACTGTCTGTTCCTCGAAAACAAGCCTGTGAAGGTGATAAAAGTTTTGGCAGTCATGTCCTATAAGCAGCTTTAAGGTTTTGTTTAACAAGCAAGGATGTGTGTAGATAAAAGCCTAGAGCCAGGGTTCAAGCTGAGGTTGCTGCTTTCTTTGGAGCAGAACAGGGAGAGTTTTGTCTCTGTTTGGCAAGTTTATCAAGGGCTTTTTCTGTGGGAGAAGGACTCTTTTGCCCATGGCAAGAGGGGCTGCAGAGTCCTGACCACTTGCCCCTCTGTGGGGCAGAGAGGGCACCAGCCCTGTGAGGGTTGGGATCTGTGGTGTCAGCATGGCTTTGACCTCAGGTAGCAAGGGGACAGCAATGTCTCCAACAGCTAAGGTCCTCATCAGTTGTGAGCCCCCATGTTGATGCTCAACCCTTAGAAATGGTGAATATTCTCTGTACTTTCCCCTCCACCCATCAGCCATTCTCCCCCTAACCCATCCCTTCACCATGCTGACCATCTCCAAAGCCTGTTCATATGTACAGAGACAGATGAAGCTCTTGCAGAACCTGAGCACTGAGTGGTGAAACTCACTGGACAGAAAAAAAACCCCTGGGAAGCATTCCAAGGCACGTAAATCCTTACACCTCCACGAAGCCGCCCATGCTCAAAGCTTGTCTGGGAAACTCCGAAGGTGTCGGGGAGGAAAGCTGCTTCCTTTCCAGGTGGTTCTGTGCAATTCCAGGGCAGCAGGTTAATGAGATCTCTGGGATATGTGATTTGATCTGGAATGTAAACACACGCTTGGCATGTGTCCTTGATGCCTGATCAGATGGAAATGCAAATGCGGCGCCGAGCGTGGCACGCCATCCAAAATGTTTTGGTGGCACAATGTGCAAGACAAAATAGTGATCACTTTTTTAAGAGCCTAATTGAAATGTTTTCTACTGCGTTTGAGCCCTGCCATATCTATCAAATCAACAGCCTGGCACCGAGGGGGAGGTGCCTGCTCCTGAGGTGGTTGTGTTGGGAGCACCGAACACCCAGGGCTGTCCCGGGTCTTCCCCTAAGACCTTAATTGCTGTTTTAGTGCCTCTTGTCTTTTGGGTGACTGGAGTTATTTAAGTTGATGAATGGAGAGCATCGCTGGAATGCAGGATGTTGTCGTTGGCACTTATTGATTGAACCTCAAGACTCAATTGATCACACTCCCCAGTGCCGGCGTGTAATCCCAGGGGAAAAAATCAAGCCTTTAATGGGGTTATTCATTACTCTTGGTTTACCACTTGGGGTTATATGTTTTTGGAGGGAAGGAAGTGTTTTTGATGGCCTGGATCCCCATCGTTACCTGGATTAAACGAAGACTGGCAGTAGAAACACTTGTTATTGTGGCAATCCAGTCCTGGGCAGACCCAAGCCTCATTTAATAGGGCATATTTCACCTTCAGGAACTGAGTGCCTTGCTGCTGAAAGGAAATAAATGAATCTCTGAGGTGTTTGTTATCCATCATGAAGATGCCCAGGAGGACAGAGATGCTGCTGGACTGAATATTCTTCCCCTGCCCCCCCCTGAATACACCACAGCTAATCTAATAAACTGTATTGCACAGTGCAGGCAGCACAGCACCTGAGGTTAACGCTGCTGCTGGAACCTCAGAGAGCACTTCCTTCATCTGCATGGCTTCAGCTCTGCATTTAGGTGGGTTTTTACCTGTCTGTAACTCGTGCTGGAATAGGAGCTGCAGTTACATTGGCTGGTTAAGGGGTGAGAAGGGTTTGCCATCGTCGGGAGCCAGAACAGAAGTTACGGCATCTGGCTCTCGTGTAGGGAGTCGGCGCTCGAGTTTCTCTTCTCTGTTCCCTCCTGCAATTAATTTTGAACACACAGAGTCATTTGGGCTTTTCACACCTATTTTAAAAGTGTTCAGCATTTGCTATAATTAGAGGCAGGCAGATAACAGACTGTGCCTTCTGTTAACAGTTTATGTGACACAGCAGGGTCGTGGCATATCCCGCAGCTCTCGGAGGTTCCCCTCTGCAGAGCAGGGAAGTGCCATGATCACTGTTAAGCTGGTGGGGAACTGGTGTGCTGAAGATCTGGTTCCATCTCAGACTGCTCTGGCAGAGCTGGGGGTTGAAAAACCTATGGTTTCCCAAAGAATATTCAGCCACAAAACCATCCTCCTTCCCCAGATGCTTGTATTCCTGGTAATAGGAGACTCATGAAACACTTACTCCAGACTAACACAATAGTCCCAACAATATCTGGCCACAGAGGGAAACAGAGTGGGGGCAAAAAGGGGGCAACTCATTTCAGATGTGTAGGAGAAGTGCTGTGGTTTGTGTGCAGATGTGGGATCAGCACTGGGACCTAAATCTTTCTAACACCACAGCTTTTCTTATGGTGCTTGAAAAGTGGGCTGTTAGACTTTGCAATAAAAAAAAAGAAAAAAACTATTAAAATTCATTCAGAGAGTTTAATCCCACTGGGGTGAGTTTTCTATCTAGTCTTCCCAGTTTCCTGTTGTGTTCTAAAATTGCTTCTTTTTTCGTTCTTCTCCTTCTTCTCCTTTAATGCTCCACGCAATAAAACGTGGAGGTCTGTCATTACCTGCAAGTCTATTGCTTTATGTGAATGCAATATCTAAAATGTGTGAGAAGAGCCAGGAGAGACATAAAGCAAAGGGAAATTGGCTGGGCAGAAAGGCTTCAATAAGCTGCACGAGCACAGGGAGGGGGCAAGAACTGCTGTGGGAGATGAGGGGGCCAAGGTGGCTGCAGGTGGGGTGGGGGAGTGTGGAGTACAGCCATGGGGGAGCTGGTTGTGGGAAGTCCCCTGGGAGCTGGAGAGGCTCTTGCCAGTGATAATTTTTATCCCCCTGAGAAGCAAACACCATGTTGCTGTCCCTGTTACCCTGCTGGGCAGGCAGGGTAACAAAAACTAAATCATTGGCCTCCAGTCCACCTGGAACAGGACTTTTGTCCATCCCAGCAATTCAAAGTCTTGCCAAAAGGAAGGCTGAGCTGTAACACAGGATGTTAAACATCTAATGATGTCAAGGACCTGCTAACCCACCCCCTGCCCCCCCCCAAAAACCCAAATTCCTCTGTAAAGCTGGAGATGTGAAGTGAAAAACTTTCTGTCTCTAGTATTTTCCTGCTTTCCCTTTTTTTTTTATGCCTAAGGTTATTTGCATTAAAGCAGGTCTCTGCTCCCCAGGAATCTATTTGTGTCTCAAATCCTGTCTTTGACCTGTGGGATGGCTTTGCTGGGCAGGTGATGGTCCCATGGAGTGCCCAGCTTAGGAACTGTAGTCAGCAGGATCCTAACTTTGGATTCATGACAAAAGGGGACCTTGGACGTGTGACCAGGGACCACCTGTAGCCCCACACAACATGTGGTGTCTCAGCCCAGGCCTGGAAAGCAGCAAGTCCCATTTATAGAGCTACTTATCATAGAATGTTTAAACACTGGCTTTTGAATCTATCTCCCCACCAGTATCTTCAGGATTAGAAAGAGAAAGCCAGAAATGAAAGAAAATCTGATGTATAAACAGCTCTGGTACTGAAAGAGATTTTCCCCTTGCTTGGGATGGCTTTGTCTCACCGTTGCATCCACATACAGCAAAAAAAATACTCCATGAGATAATTTATCTGCTCCTCCATCACCTCGAGTGTGGAGACAGAAATCTGGACTAGGAAATGGTTCTGAACGGGCTCCAGGGCTGGTGCAAACCCTTCCCTGCTCCCAGCACCATCCCAGCCCCCTCAGTCCCTCACCTGCACCCCTGAATTTTTTATCATCCGACCCCTTTGCTTCTTTTCCCCTCTGTAGCTGCTTCCCCTTGTCTTTCCTCCTTTTGCCAACACAGGAAGGGGATGTAACAACTTGAATTCAAGTTTTATATCCCCAGTGGGTGGGAGAAGGGCTGAGGGTCTGGTGCTGTTTAATTACCTCCCACTGCCCGTCCCAGGGGAATTCTGGCCCCAGCTCTTGGGCTGTGGTGATGTTGTGCCTGGATGAGCAGCAATTCCCTTCCTCTGCAAATGGTTTTTACAAAACCTCTAAATAATGTATTCAGAAAACATGCTGGAAATTAATGGGATAGATTATTTGCAAACATGTTCACTGAATTATCAGGCTTGTTCTTTATCCGTAAAATAATGTACTTTAAAAAAAAAAAAAAAAAAGGAAGTTGATTGAAGACTTTATTTACAGACAGTTCTCCAGCTGAGAGCTGTGAGAACACCAGTGGAGCTTTCCAGTGCCACAGCATTCTGCTCCTCCAGACAGATCACAGAATCCTGGAATGGTTGGGGTCCCTCAGAGACCAGTTCCACCCCCCTGCCATGGGCAGGAACATCTTCAACTAAACCAGGAACTTCTTCACGAGAACCAGAACTTTGTTCACATTTTACTGGACTGTTTTGCTCATCCTTGACCTCAGAAGAGTGAGTTTGGCAAGGGACACATGCTGTCCCTCCCTCAGTCCCCGTGGGAATAGTCACAATGGTTCCTTTCCTTCCCCTAAGACTCAATGGTGAAGAGGCAAAACACCTGGAAAAAAAGTCAGTGGAAGGGTCGGAGCAGCCTGTCTAGTGGGAGGTGCTCTGGTGCAAGGGATGGTCTTTAAGGTCCTTCCAGCCCAAACCATTCTGTGATTCTGAGATTGGGCTATTTTGTGTGGCGTTATCCTGTTGTGGTGCCCAGCTCTGGGAAGCAGTGAAGGATCATTTGGGAATGGATGGTTTAGATCCCAGGGATGCCGTGCCCCCAGGGCAGCACATTGCCCCGAGGGAAAGGGATTGGGATGGGTGGGAACCCTCGCCCTCAGAACCACATCTTATGGTAGGGCAGAAGTCTGAGCTCCTCATGCCCAGGAGCAGTCCTACCACCAGCCTTGGTTGCTCGTGCAGTTCTCCTGCAGAATCCATCCCATCGAGTTGTTCCCAAGCACCTCCAATGCAAGCAGCAGGGTTAAACCCTCCCTCCTGTCAAAGGTGATGTGACACTGGTGTACAGGGACAGTGTCACCTCTGTGTTGGTGATGGGACAGCTCAGGAGCATGAAGGAAGCCCCAGGTCAGCTCTGGGGTCTCCATGGTGCAGGTGAGGTGGGATTGCAGGGCTGCAGGAGCTCAGTTTTGGGAAACATCCCATGTGCTCAGCTATGTGAAATGGCCTCAAGTTGCACCAGGGAAGGTTCAGGTTGGATATTTCAAAAAATTTCTTCACTGGAAGGGTGGTCAAGCCCTGGAACAGGCTGTCCAGGGCAGTGGTGGAGTCACCATCCCTGGAAGTCTTCAAAAAACATGCAGATGTGACACTTAGGGACATAGTTCAGTGGTGGACCTGGCAGTGCTGGGTTAATGGTTGGGCTCGATGATCTTGGAGGTCTTTTCCAGCCTTAATGATTCTGTGGTTCTGTGCAGTTCGGGTTCCCACCTCAGCTGTGTGGTTTATCCATCCTCACATGATGGTGGGATTTGTGTCTCAGGATGGGCCAAGATCTTACAGTGCTTTGGTCACCTGCTCCAGAAGCAACATCCCAGCTGGGGCTGCAGGGCTGCAGCAGGGCTGAGGTGGAGGGCAGGGCTGGAGCTCCAGCTTGCCCAGGGTTGTCATTGCCATCTTGACTTCCTTTAAAACCACAACCTCTTGCAATCTGTGTAATAACTCCACTGGCCCAAGAGAGAGGGAGGCACACACTGGAGCAGGACTCCAACATCCCTGGCACTCCCTGGGGGTGGGGATAGTTGGATTTGGGACCCTTGTGGGCATCTCTGGTTTGCAAATCTCCAATAATGTTCTTGTTGGCAGAGGGGGTTGTATCACAGGAGAATAACACAGTTCAGCTCCTGCTGTACCCATTGGTCTGCTCCTTCTGGCCGTGCCCTTCCAGCACCGGGAGCGATGACAACATGAATGAGAAATATTCCCCCTTTGCCAGGCAGTCTCTATCCTGTTTAACACCCCTGTTCTCCCTCAGAAGTTACAGTGCTTTATCTTCTGATGAGGTGTTAATTGTGTTTGGAGGGTTCTTTCCCCCATAACAGCAGGATGTGGTAGCACAGGATCACAGCCTGCCAAGGCACCCAGCTCAGCCTGTCAGGTTGGTGCTTCCCAACACCAGCCCTGGGTCCTGCCCACCCCTGCCAGCACCCAAGGGCTGCTGCTGCAGGGAACTTCTCTCTGGGGGAAGAAAACTCCCAACATGCAGAGATTGGTCGAGGCTGGAAAAGACGTGGAGCAATTTCTGCAGTAACAGAAGCAGATCCCAAAAAATCCCCACAGAGAGGAGACAGATAGAATTATATATAACCATAGAATGGTTTGGGTTGGAAGGGAACTTAAAGACCATCTTGTTCCACCCTCCCTGTCTTTGGCAGGGACACCTTCCACTAGCCCAGGTTGTTCCAAGCCCCATCCGACCTGGCCTTGGACACTTCCAGGGATGGGGCAGCCACAGCTTCTCTGGGCAACCTGTGCCAGGGCCTCCCCACCCTCACGGGGAAGAATTTCTTCACAGTATCCCATCTAACCCTGCCCTCTGGCAGTGGGAAGCCATTCCCCCCATCCTGTCCTCTCCAGCTCTCCTGGAGCCCCTTTAGGCACTGGAAGGGGCTCTCAGCTCTCCCTGGAGCGTCCTCTCCTCCAGGTGAACCCCCCCAGCCTGACTCCCGAGCAGAGGGGCTCCAGCCCTTGGAGCATCCTCTGGAGTCACTCCAGCAGCTCCACATCCTTCTTACTTTGGGGATCCCAGAGCTGGAGGCAGCTCTGCAGGTGGGGTCTCACTAGAGCAGAGTAGAGGGGCAGAATTCCCCCCTCACATGCTGCCCACAGTGCTGGGGATGCAGCCCAGGGTACAGTTTGATTTCTGGGCTTTCAGTGCACATGGCTGGGTCATGTTCAGCTTTTCATCCACCCAAGTGCTTCTCCTCAGTCCATTCACACATAAACACAACTGGGAGAAGCCCTGGGAGCCTTGTCTGGGGACACTGTGCGGCTTCAGGGTGAAGCTTCATGTTTGAAAGCATTGCATTTGGAACTGCCAACATTAATTAGAAAGGTCAGGATTTCATTTAAAGCATTTAAAGCCAACCATAAAAGTTTCTTCCCTCATATATGTCTGCTCAGGTTCCCTCTAAGCCATCAGGCTGAGCCAGCTTGTCTGCACATGGCTTCAGATAACTGACTGAGGAGCTCTTGGTGCTGCTAATGCTGGTATTTAGTAATTCTTGGAACACTGGGGAAGCTCTGGAGGACTAGAAAAGAACTAATGTGCAAATATTTAAAAAGGGAAACAGAACAGCCTGGGTAATTACAGACCTGTCAGTGTGTCATCAATCCTCAGCAAAATAATGGAGTGGCAGATCCAGGCCTCAATTAATAAAGAATTAAAGGAAGGTAATATAATTAATGCCAATCAACATGGGCTGATGGAAAACAAATCTTGTCAAACTAACTTGATATCTTTTTTGATGAGATTACAGGTTTGGGTGATAGAGGTAACAGTGTTAACATAACACACTTAGACATCTGCAAGACATTTGACTTGGAAGCACAAAGTCTGCTGAGAAAGTTGAACAATACAAACCCAATGATACACAGTTTTGGTGGGCTGGATTGTCACTCCATCTTCCTGTAGTTTGTCATATTTCTGCCAGAGGAAGAAATTAAATAATTGCCAGTGGAGTTGGTAGATGATGCAGTGAGCAGGGAAGCAGCAGAACACAGAAATGCAGAGCTGTTGGCATGACCTGAAAACCTGATCCCCAGTAATGAATATGTGTTGGAGAACCAGTATTGTCCCACCTGCAGGAGCAAAAAAAGGTCTTTCAAGATGAGGACACCTCTCTTTAGAGATGGTGGCTCTGGAAAAGAGATGTGAGATTCTTCATGGTGGGTGCTGCAGATGAAGGAGTCCAAAAAGCATCCACAGCAAGGAGCAGGGTGGGGAAGATGGAGAGGGTGCAGAGGATCACTCCTGCACCTTTGGCCAAAGTGGGAGGGGGTTGATGGTGATCTTCAAGTGCTTTGGTGCGGGACAGACTGGTGAGAGCCTGGCAAGCACTGGACTGTGAGCTCTGGGTGGTGGTGGCTCACGGTGAGCACACAGGCTGCACTCAGGGCTTGCTCCAGGGATCACCCACGAGGTGATTTGACAAGTGAATCCACCCTCCTGGGCAGCTTCTGAGCCCCCCCTGTCAGGGAGGGTCTGGGCAGTGGGCAGCACCTCCTTGCAGCCACCCCCTCTCCATCCCCTGCACCTGCAGTGCCCGAGTCGTGCCCCGCAGGCTCACAGAGGTGCTTTAGATCCTCTGTGTCACAGCCACCCAGGGCTGGGGAAAGCTGTGCCTTCAAATCTGCCCCAGGGCATTTCTGTGCCTCAGAAACACTTTTTTTAAATGATGAATGTGGATTCTTTCTCTTTGCTGCCTGGCTCTGAGTTCAGAGATGCTCCTTCGGGTCATGTTTGCAAACCTGAGTCTGTGAAACCTTTATTTTTTTTTCCCCACTGTGTTCAATGAAGAGAAACAGCAATTTCAATATGGTTCCAAAAAATTTCCATGTGCCCAAACTCTCACCAGTTCCCATGGGCTCCTGTGCTTTGCTGCCAGCAAAGCCACCCCACAGCAGCCCAGGGGGGGTACAGATCCCTGGGAGAGGCAGGGGGGTGCCTGGTCCCTCTGGGATCTGGGAGGGAGGCTCGTCCCAGGAAATGACAAACACAGCTGGGAACCCCACTGCATACAGAAAACCCCTGCCATATGATAAATGCCCCCCCCCATCTCTACAAAAATAAATTACTTCCTTTTTTTAAATCCTTTCCAACTGTTCCCCTCGTACTCGTAATAGGATGATCGGTGGAACCAAAGATGTGGCTGTTACTTTAAAGGATAAATTAGTTTGACTCTTAACTCAATAATTAAAACTGTTATGGCTATGAGCCTGCAGGGATAATGTACTATTATTATAGTCATTTGTTTCAATTAAATGCTTACTGATTTTACAACAGCAGCTGGGCACCTGTGTGAGATAGCTATTACTCTGAACAAGACATCTCAAATTCCAGCAGAAATTTGTCACTGCACTAAAGCATTTTACATAGACCATGAAAGTTTATTAGGAGCAGTTACAAATCGGGAAGAGGAGGGGTGGTAATTGGGGATATATTTTCTTATCAGCTTCTCTCTCTCCTGCTCTCTCTCTTTTTTAAGTAAATCATCTTTAAGCATTTCAGCCATGGTGATGCGTTTACATTTAAACTTCAATGCGAGAAAAAGCCTGCTGGGAAAACTTTGCTTCAAAGCTGTTCAGCAGATAATTTCTCTCCCTGGTTGATTGTGATTGTAATGACTTGTTCTTGGGAACAAACCCAAGGAGAGGTGAGCTGTGCTGCCAGTGAGCCTGCTGGCTGCCCCTGGAGCAGCTACTTGCCTTGTCTGGGGAGGAAGACCCTGATCAGGGAAAGCTCTGGCAGTTCTGCTCAGCCCACCTGTGTTAACTCACCCTGGGAAGGGTGAGAGTCATAGAATCCCAGAATAGTTTGGGTTGGAAGGGGCTGTTAAAGACCATCTCGTTCCACCCCCTGCCATGGGCAGGGACACCTTCCACCAGCCCAGGTTGCTCCAAGCCCCATCCAGCCTAGCCTTGGACACTTCCAGGGATGGGGCAACCACAGCTTCTCTGGGCAACCTGTGCCAGGACCTCACCACCCTCATCCTAAAAAAGTTCTTCCTTGTATCTAGTCTAAATCATCTCTCTTTTAGTTTAAAACCATTACCCTTTGTCCTGCTGAAAAGTCTGTCCCCATCTTTCCTATAAGCCCCTTCAGGCACTGGAAGGGGCTCTCAGGTCTCCCTGGAGCCTTCTCTTCTCCAGGTGAACCCCCCCAGCTCTCCCAGCCTGGCTCCAGAGCAGAGGGGCTCCAGCCCTTGGAGCATCTCTGTGACCTCCTCTGGACTCGCTGCATCAGGTTCACATCCTTCTGATGCTGGGGACCCCAGGGCTGGAGGCAGCACAGCAGGTGGGGTCTCACCTGAGCAGAGCAGAGGGGCAGAATCCCCCCTGACCTGTGGGATGAGCCCAGGACACAGTTGGTTTCTGTGCTGTCAGCACAGTCCCCAGGGCATGTCCAGCCTTTCATCCACCAGCACCCCCAAGTCCTTCTCTGCATGGAAACCTGGTGGTCCCCATGTGTTGGTGTCCCTGGAACGTGGAGCAATGCCCCTCAGTGGGGTTGCACCACCTGCCCACTCCTGCTCATCTTGGCCATTGTCTTTTGCACATCCCAATTTGCACAGCTTTGCCTCAGCTCGGGGGGATGCAGTGCAGTGGGGTCAGACACTGTTATGTGGCAAACTCCAGCCAAGTTTCTTCTTTTCCTGCTGGGTAACCATCTGCAAGTGGTTTGGCTTGGATCCCACCCAGGACTGCAGCCCAGCCAAGCAGCTGGTGGGGTTGGAGCAGCTTGGAGCATCCCTGCTCCACCTGTGCAGCAAGGGCAGAGCACACCATGGGGGAATAACACAGAAACTCTGAATTTGTACTTCTGCCACCAAAACATACCTTCAAGATGTGTCTGAGACCAAGGGAGGTGGGAAGAGGAGCAGAAAAATCCCGTGGAAAGCAAAGACAGAATGTGGTTATAGGGGTGGGACCTGCCTCAAGGCTTCAGTTGGGAATTAGGATTTTGCAGGAGAGGACATTCCTTGAGAGCAACCATTCCTGGAGCCTGGGACCTGAGCCCCAGGTCTGCTGGCTGGTGCTGCATCCTGTATTGCTGGAAAGAGCTGCTTTTTGCATAGGAATCTGGGGGGGCAGTTAAGTTGAAGTTTGGCTTGACACATTTCAAACATAATCTGCGTCAGCAGAGCTCCCTGTTCCTGGCCAGGCTCTTCCTTATGGCATTTACCACTCACTCTGAGTTCCCCTTTTCCCCATAAACAAGGAGTGCAGAACATGTGCCATTTGTCAACCTGTTTTTCTCTCCTTCTTAGGATTAACTGGAGCATTTATGGGCTTGATATGCATATTCATTAAAAGAATTGAAATATTGTGGAAAAAAAGAAGCTGTCTTTGAGTTAGCACAGCCTTTGGGAATCTGCTAAGTAAGATGCACTTAATTACTTTAGCTATGACTACATCACATTTCACTCGTGTTTCCTCTGAGATGCAAAACATCTTTTCAGCAGAGGCTGGCAAAGCCATCCCAAACCTTTTGCAGCACCTCGTGGTGAGCCTGCTGTGCTGAATGCCTGGGATGGAGACGGGATCTGACCTGGCTGTCGCAGCCTCTCCTGCTGGTGACGGGGCTGATCACATTTGGAGGGCAGTTATTTAATTACACACGTGCTTCTCTTGGGCTCTGTGGGGATCCTGAGTGCTCTGGGGAGGGGAAAGGCGTGAGGCAGCCTCAGTGAGCCCAGGGCTGGAGCTGCATCCCACAGGACTGGGGGGTTGTTTGCTCTCACAGGGGGAACGTTGCATTTTTTTTACCTTCTTTCACTTCGATTTGCCATCATCCCAGTTTCATTCATCATTTACTTGCCTAATTAGGCCATTAGCTGCAGGGGAGCATCTCAGAATCCTGCTCCTGGGTCTGTCTTCCCTTGGGTCTTTTCTGAAGGGATATCACCTACTTTGGGTGTCTCGGGGTCCTGCAGCAGGAAGCAGGACTGACCCCTACCCCTTGAGCCAAGGCCATTGTCACCCTCAAGCCCATGGAGGAAGCTCCAGAGCTTCACACAAACCACTCACCTTCATTTTCACCCCAAACATTTTACATCTGGAGAACACAAATGCCTTTTCCATCACTTACCCTGTCCAGTCCTGAGGACTCCAGGGAGGGGGATGCAGAGGTGGCAGCCTGGCCTGTTGCTTCCAAAACCGCATTTTTTATTTAACTTAAAAAAAAAAAAAAAAAGGAAAGTGAGAGAAATTCAGTGAGTGGCAAATGTTAGGGGCAGTTCCTGCCCCTTCAAACAGTGGCCAGCAAGGGTGCCTGTGAGGAGCACAGCTGTGAGTGTCCTTCTGCAGAACCTCCTGGATTGGGGGAGAAGAAATGGAGACTTGGGAGAGGGAGAGAGGGTG
This sequence comes from Manacus candei, assembly GCF_025592945.1. Classification (NCBI taxonomy): domain Eukaryota; kingdom Metazoa; phylum Chordata; class Aves; order Passeriformes; family Pipridae; genus Manacus; species Manacus candei. The sequence goes on along the minus strand of NW_026138105.1, from coordinate 3,221,911 downwards.
GCAGAACCAGCACATTCAACTAAAATCGGGTTTTTATCATAGAATTGTAGAATGATTTGGGTTGGAAAGAACTGTTAAAGCTCATCTCATCCCACCCCCCTGCCATGGGCAGGGACACCTTCCACTAGCCCAGGTTGCTCCAAGCCCCGTCCAACCTGGCCTTGGACACTTCCAGGAATGGGGCAGCCACAGCTTCTCTGGGCAACCTGTGCCAGTGTTTTACCCACCTTCATTGTAAAAAAACTTCTTCCTTATATATAACCTAAATCAACCTTCTTTTAGTTTAAGCCACCCCCCCTTGTCCTCTCACCGCAGGCCCTGATTAAAAGTCTGTCCCCCTCTTTGTTACAGCTCCCCATTCATGATGTAAAGAAATAGGCAGCTGCTTGGGGGGAGGCCTCTGGGCCAAGATACCCTTGGAGGGGGGATGTCCCAGGAAAAATGCAGTGTCCACACTTTTTAAGAGGGGGCTGTAATGGGGTTGTGTCAGCAGGAGGTTTCTGCCCGAGTCCTCTGAGCCAGGGCTCAGGTTTCTGGTTTTTTCCCACTAATTTTCAGAAGCATTTGCAGCACGTGGCCCATATCCATAATTGCACTCCTGGACTTGTTCTGCTCTGATGCATAAATAACATGCACTGTAAAGAAAAAGTGTATGATTACATATTTAATGGATAAACGGAGCCGTTGTGGTCTATTGGCCACATAATAAAAGTTTCCAAAAAAAAATTGTCTTAATACAGTGTTTCCCCAGGAGACTGCCGTGGCTGAAACGTGAGGGAGCTATTTTAAATTTTAAACATTTTTTTGAGCCACGTTTCATAGCCTTCCCCATTTCTACAACACCCGTCTTCTAAACTTTTCCTTCATTTAAATTTAAAATAAGGACAATAAATTATTCTTTTCCTTAGCAGCTGGCAGATCCTCTCCAGCGTGAAAGGTCTGGATTAAGGTGACAAAACCCCAGACAGACGTGCCTTTTCCACTGGAATTTGGGAAGCAGCTTGCTGCTCCTGCAGCAGAAGGGTGCTGAGCTGTCTCCCCACCTTTCATGCCCCTCATCACTGCCTGTCCCACCTTGGCCATTCCCAGGACTTTGGCAAATTCAATTGCAAGTGCAGGAATTGCCTCTCTGGAGCCTCCTCTGCTGCCCAAGCCCGGTGTCCATCCCCGTGGCTGCATCTCCCTCGATGTCTTTGTGACCAGGATTTCCCACACCGTGGCCAGGAGGGGCCAGAGCTCTGCAATAAGGCACATAATGAGGTTTTAAGGGCACATAAATCTTGCCAGAGGAAAGCCAGCCCTGCTGCCTCCTGGACACCACCAAAGCCAAGGGGAGCAATTCAGAGTGGCCTCTAAGTCAGCCTCAGCCAGGCTCCTCCTGCTGTTGAAATGCAAGACAACATTTAATTCTTGTGAGTTAAATCCCCTCACTTGGTAATTAATACAGAAAAAGGGCAGATCTAGGAAAACTTGTCCCCCTGACACCACTCCTCTGCTGACGGAGAATCCAAAAGAGAGCAGAACATGCTGTGGGGTGTTGTGTAAAGCTCTTGATTCCTGACCTGCAGCAGCAAATCTAGTTTTGCATTCAGATTTGTTTCCTCTGAAGCCTGCCGAGCCCTCACTGGTCTTCCCTGGGTTTCCTTCTGTGTGTGCTGCTAATGGAGCTGGCAAACCTCCCCTGGTAATGAGAGATCACACCTCAACAGGCTTATCAGGAATGAAGATTGTTAATAAATAAAGCTCGGGTCTTTAAACTCGTGTTAACGTTAATCAGATTAACATGAAAGAGAAAAAGCCTGGAAAACAGTTCAGGCAGGGTTTGCCTCCCTCCCACTCCATGGCTGGAGGAGGCTGTGTGGGAGCTGGGCTCTGCCTGTGGCTCTGAGTTCTGCTGCTGGGGGGGACCAGGCAGGGATGGATCTTGGGGGGGAAATTGGGTTTTCATGGAAAATACTACAAACTGGAAATGGAGTCTTGGAGCAACAAACAGCAGGTTTGTCCCCATCTCATACTTGCTTCTTGGTAGGCAGGGGGTGGACACACTGGAAGGAGTCCAGGAGAGGCCACAGAGATGCTCCCGGGACTGGAGCCCCTCTGCTCTGGAGCCAGGCTGGGAGAGCTGGGGGGGTTCACCTGGAGGAGAGAAGACTCCAGGGAGACCTGAGAGCCCCTTCCAGTGCTTAAAGTCCCTCCAGGAGAGCTGGAGAGGGACTGGGGACAAGGGATGGAGTGACAGGACAAGGGGAATGGCTCTAAGCTTAAAGAGGGCAGGGTTAGATGAGATTTAAGTTCTTCCCTGTGAGGGTGGGGAGGCCCTGGCACAGGTTGCCCAGAGAAGCTGTGACTGCCTCTGGATCTCTTGAAGTGTCCAAGGCCAGGTTGGACGGGGCTTGGAGCAACCTGGGCTAGTGGAAGGTGTCCCTGCCCATGGCAGAGTTTGAAATGAGATGACCTTTAAGTTCCCTTCCCACCCAAACCAATCCAGGACTCTGTGATTGCTGCTGCTCCCTCCTGACCCAACCACTTGAACTTTGGTTTATGCCGTGGCACGGGGAATATACACTTCACAAGGTATTTTTATCATGTCTAATGCAGCATTCAGCATTCCTTATTAGACACATATATATATATATGTTTCATTTCTCCTTCCAATCTTTCAAGGGCAGTGGGCTCAGCAGCCTCAGGAGGCAGCGCTTGTGCCTGCGGCCTGTGCCGTGTCCGTGTGTCCCTGCAGCTGTGTGTCATTAGTCACCTTTCAGTCCCATCAGATGTTCCCTCTCTCCCCCGTTATGAGAACAGATTAATGGGTATTAGGAAACTCCACATTTTTGGGAACAGCTCTGTCACGTGGCCTCTTCCCCTTGTCTCTTACCTCCACACGTGCACACACATACGTCGCTTCTGGCTCCTTCCTTCACTGGGAGATCTTAACAAGCAGCCCATAATGGGTTTTTTCCCTTGTCTGGACTCTTTTTTCCTTTATTTTATTTTCTACATTCATTTCGAGTGGGATTGGAACAGATTGTAATATTTAAAAATGGAAGAGTCATCTTGAGATGGAGGTGGTGACCACCAGCAGATCTTGCTTCCGCACCTTGGGGTCCAGTCCAGGGAGAGCTTGGACCCCCTTCCAGTCCCTAAGTGCCCCAAGAGAGCTGCACAAGGGCCAGGAGTGACAGGACAAAGGGGAATGGCTTTAACCTGAAAGAGGGCAGGGTTAGATGGGATATTGGGAAGAAATTCTTCCCTGGGAGGGTGGCGAGGCCCTGGCACAGGTTGCCCAGAGAAGTTGTGGCTGCCCCATTCCTGGAAGTGTCCAAGGCCAGGTTGGACAGGGTTTTAAGCAACCTAGTGTAGTGGGAAGTGTCCCTCCCCATGGTGGGGGGTGGAATGGGCTGATCTTTAACTTTCCTTCCAACCCAAACGATTTGATGATTCTGTGGTTCTGTGTTGTGATAGAAGCTTGGGGATGTACAAACCTCTGCTTTGAGGGTGGTGTCACAGCTTTGGGCAGATTGATGTGTTGGGAGCAGGGACTTGGGGCTCCCACTGATGGATTTTGTGCTTTCTTGTTCCTAGGTTTAACCCCAGTAGCACAAGTGACCCAACAGCCCTGCAGAGGGTGCAGGGGGGGTTGGTTGTGGTACCTTCAGATACTCAGATGAGCAGATATTTTTTTCGTCTCTGCAGTTGCTAAATGTCAACACCAAGTATTGCTCAGAAAGACCATGTTTGGGATACACAGCTTCTGATGCTGCATTCCTGATGTACCAGGGCTTGTCCCCAGATACCCTGGCACAACATGTGCCTGTGCTCAGCCGTGGCCTCACATCGCAGCAGCAGAGCTTGGCCCCAGAAATGCCCAGTGAACTGCAGTGCCATCCCTTCTCCTGGTGATGTGGCAAAAAATTGCTCACTTATGAACATTTTGGTTTTATATCCCTGGTAGATGCCAGGCACCAGTGGTCCCTAAGGCAGGCAGGGGCACCTCCTGGGCACACAGACCTATGTACAGAGGTGATTTAGGACCTCTCTGCAATGCTCACGGGCAGGGGGATGGCAGGAGCTCTTGCTCTTGGTTTTTTTTTTGGTAGGGGAGCACGAGGAAGAATCTCTGCCAGCCACGGGGGACAATTTAAACAATAAATCCATCAGAGCTGGCCTTGAAGTGATTTGACTGTGTTATAAATCCACGAGTACCTTTTGTAATGACGAGGTGATCTTCTCCCCGCTCAGATCCAGGAGATGGTCCACTCGGACGCCGCATCCTACGATTCCAACCGCCAAGTGCCCCTGCTCAACCGCCCCGGGATGCTGGCCGGCCCCATGAGCGCCCTCAGCCAGTCCCAGCTCATCTCTCAGATGGGGATGAGGAGTGGTGTCGCCCACGGCTCCCCCTCGCCCCCGGGAAGCAAGTCTGCTACACCATCTCCCTCCAGCTCCACTCAGGAAGAGGAGACGGAGTCACATTACAAGGTACGTGCCCTGTTTTATGGAGGGATGTTCTTCAGCGGGGGGTAAATCATGCTAAATAGGCTTTTATTTTGAATATATAGAGTGGGAGACTTCCCCAAGGATGAAGTGACTTGTTTCCAGCCTAGGGTGAGACGGGAGCTGGGCTTCTGCCTGCGCATTTTACCAGGTCCATCCAGCTGCAGAGTTTCTTCTTACGAGGATTTTGAGGAGCAAAGCAGGTTCAGGGCTGAGGGTCCTGCAAATGCTTGAGGCAAAATTAGATTTCTAGTGGTGGGTAGAGGAGACTAAAACAGGGAAGAAAAATATCCCATGGCGGGATTTAACTGAGCTCACCGGACGTGGCTTGCTAAGGTAAAAAAACCCAGAAATTAAAAGAGGAAGAGTCTTTTAGTTCACCCAGGTGGTGTTTTAAGTAGTCAGCAATGTCTCAAGTGGTCTCTACAGCCAACACAACTGCTGCTGAGCATGGCATGAACAAACCCAAGGAATTCCTAGGGTTTGGGGCACATCTTGGTTGTTGCTCATCTCTCTCAAAATGCACCAGGAGAGCAAACAACACGTGCTGTGCTCCAGGAGTCTGCAGCTGTTGTTTATTGAGGGCAAACTCCAACAATTGCTATGTTGCTGCCTCAATACCTGGTGTGTCTCTGTGCCTTTGATTAAAGCCTGTCATGGAAAACCCTCTCCTGGAAGGTGCTGACCAAAGGTGCACTGGGGTTGTAACCTTGTCCCACCAAAACAGACTGTTGTGACAGGATTTGAATGTATAACCAGAGCAGCAAACAGTGCAGACACTGGAAAACTAGGAGAATGCTAAGACTGAGCAAAAACCTTTCCCTTTCTGTGGAAATCCAGGAAGATGGATTCCCATCAATCCTGTAGTTCTTTATCCATTGGCAGGTTTCACTTTAGACTGGGGCATTTCAAAGCAGAGAGCAAACGTGGATGCAAAAGCAGCTTCAGTGGAATACAGCTGTAAAAAGAAGGGATACACATAGTTAAAAATAGATGGAGTTTTTCAAACTCTCTGATTCCATGTCTGGGGTGCACTACAGGCTGGGTTATGCTGTTGGACCCCACAGTCTGCCATCTCCCAAAGCCTGTGTCACACAGCTCCAGGCAATGACCTGGGAGCTGAAATATTTCATATCAGCAGAAAATTAGTTTCAGCTTAGTGACACAACAGGTTCTCTCTCTGCTTCCATCAGCATCACCAAGCATTTCCTCCCAGCCAGCCAGGAGTCCCTGGAGCTTTGGGGTTGCATCTTCTGTTCTCTTGAGCCAGTGGTGCCCGTGGGAGTAGGAAGAATTTGGAGACGTCCAAATTTGCAGAGATCAGGATTTTTCCTAATCCTTAAGGCAAACCCCCTCGTTTTTTCTGCCCTGTAAACTCCCCATCAAGACAGGTGGGACAGGAGTGATGTGTTTGATGGAGGAGGAGCCCCTAAATGTCAGGAAAGCAGCAGAGCTGTGTTGTGGCCTGCAGGTTTCTGTTTGCTTTCTCTGTCTGCACAGCTGCTGCATTCACCCACCAGTCATTTTTCATGTGGCCATTAAGGGCTTTTCTGCAACAGGTCATCAAAGCAACGTCTAACAAGCAGAAATTCATCTTGTGAGGAAGAAGGTCACACATTAAAGAAATGGGTCTGATGCCAGCAATTACTTCAGGTCCAGCAGGTCCTCTGAGCCAGGGAATTTATGATTTTAGGAGGTCTCCCAGCCCCACTGGAGCATCTGCTTGCTTCACTGCTTTGGGGTACCCATGCATGGGAAGGAGAGGTTGTTACAGCTCAAATTCCAGCTGGATTAGTGGTTGCCCTCCGTAGTTATTAAAATCACAGTGTCCATGGGGTTCCAGCTCTTCATGGGCTCAACATCTAAGAAGGCACCAAGGTTATGGGATCATATCTGTCACCAGGGAATTGCCCCACATCTGTCCACATCTGGTGTCAAACAGACCTGCTGCTGCCTCTCCAGGGCAAGTCCATACACTTCATCCTGCTGCCCAAGCCTCCAAGGGTCATCCCCAAGGGGATGCTCTGGAACCACAAGGCTCTGCCTCTTTGGGGTTTGGCTTTAGCCATGAATATGGCTTAGGTTGTTCAAGCATTTTTTAAGGTCCAGGGCCAGGCTGCTGTCTCATCCCAGCTGCATCACAGCTGGAAAACCCTATGAAAACCAGGCAAAGTCCTGATCTGCCCTGCTCCCTCCTGGGCACTGACAGCTCCTGGCAGCCTCACAGTGTCTGTTTTCCATAAATCCCACGTGCTCTTTGGTGCTGCCTGAGCAGGACTGGCTATAAACCTCCCTGGGGTTGTGTTGGTCCTGTTCCAGCTCCTGGGCTTGGTCGGTGGCTGTGAGGGAGGAGGTTCCCCTGTAGCATTTCAGTGAATCAAACGGGATCACAGTTATTTAAAATACCATCTCACTTCCTAATGGGCTGAAACCCTGTCATGCTTTTTTTTTTTCATCCTAATAAGCTGGCCTTTCACCTCCAGGCCTCCCATTCAAGCCCAATTGGGCAATTTTAAATTAAATGCAATTTTTTTGAGCTCACTGCTCATTCACTAATGGTCACTGTCTGTTTGACAAATGTCACTGCACTGATACTGAAATTAATGGCCAGTCAAGAGCTGCTGAGCGGGGAACAGGAGCACTGCTGCCCTTTCCTCCCCGTGCCTGCCCTGTGCCAGCTGAAGGGAAGCCTCTTAAATCCTGGCACTGCCCAGTACGTGGTTAAATCAACAAATCCATCAGGAGAAGAGGCTGTTTACTCCCAGCTCAGCGGGAGGAAGTGTGTTAACAACATCTTGATGTTTAGACCTGTGTCTTTTTAAGAGATACAACAACCTGTGCAGCTGGTGGAGCAGGGACTGACACAGTTGGGTACTGGCTGAGCACTCAGGGCTTGAGCTCAAGGTCTGCAGGTGGAGGGGCTGGTGCCCCATTTGCCCTCCTGGGTGCAGAGATCCAGCCTGCAGCAGGCAGTGGTTTTATTCTCTGCCGTGTTTAACCTCCAGTGTATTTAGTTTTTCCTTCACTGTAAAATAAGGATAATGGTGCTTTCCTGTAGCGTGAGCTTTCACTGACCACACGTAATGTGTTAAGAGCTTTGATGGATGTCCAAGTGCTTTCTAGGGGTGCTTTCCTTCTCACACCCTCACATGGAGACTTCTGCACTCCCTTATATTCATAGAATTGTGGAATATCCTGAGCTGGAAGGGACCCACAGGGATCATCCAGTGCAGCTCCTGGCTCTGCCCAGGGCACCCCAACAATCCCACTTTGTCCCTGAGAGCGTTGTCCAAACCCTCCTGGAGCTCTGGCAGCCTTGGGGCCGTGCCCACTGCCCTGGGGAGCCTGGTCAGTGCCAACCACCCTGTGGGGGAAGAACCTTTTCCTAACACATTGCACAGGTATCCTCACAGAGGCCGATGCAGGATCTTCTTTCTGTGCTACCTTCACTGGAAGCATCCCTGTTTCCTGACCTGCTATTCTGCTTCCCAGCCCAGTGGCAGCATCTTGTGCTGAGCAGCCACAAAGTCCAGCTCCTGTTGCCTTTGTCCTGCTCCCCTTGGTTCCAACACCCTCAGGGCACTGAGCATGGGTACAGCCAGACCTGGTCATCCAACTGCACCCAGATGGGTTGTAAAGAGTGAACAGCACATGCAAAGCATTTAATTCATAAGATTAAAACAGTTCCATTCCTGGATATTTTTCCTGGGAAGGGGTACGTATGTGTTAGCAGAGTGAAGCAAATTTTGGATGGCCCCAGTGTGATGGTTAATGTGATGCTGGTGCTGCTTGGTCAGTGCTCACAATCCTCCTGGGAATGGGGACACTGAGCCACTGGCACACACGTGGATAAGGGAAATCAGGAGCAGCTTGCAAAGGGGGCTTATTGGGGTGGAAATCAGAAACCTTTTGGAAGCCAACTTTGGAAAAATTCATAGCCTGGTAAAGGGATATGGCTGGGAAGCAAAGCATGTGGAGAGGCCCCAGAAAAGTATCAAGGAATGAGGGAGCTTGTGGTGCCAGGGAGGAGGAGGGGGAAGGAGGGTGACCAAGGGTGAGTGCCTGGACAGCCCTACTCTTGGAGCAGGTGCAAAGGGATGAACCCAGGCTGTGAGCTGGTCTGAGTGGAGTCACCAAGCCAGGCTCAGGCACCCACCAGCAGTTTGTGTAATGATCCAAGAGGCTCCTGGGGCCAAAGAGACCCCAAGGGCTGCTGCCCCCCTCTCTCCATGCTGGGATATCCCTCCCCTTGCCATTTCCCCCCTCATCTCCTTGGCTGTAGCAGGGACTTGTACCTGACCACTCCCAGCTGACTGCTATGGTTCATCTCATGGTTTTGCAGGCTACTGGAGAGAAAAGACCATCAACAGACCTGGGCAAGAAGCCCAAGACCCAAAAGAAGAAGAAAAAGAAGGACCCCAATGAGCCCCAGAAGCCCGTGTCAGCCTACGCCCTGTTTTTCAGAGACACACAGGCAGCCATCAAAGGGCAAAACCCCAATGCCACCTTTGGAGACGTGTCCAAAATCGTGGCATCCATGTGGGACAGTTTGGGAGAAGAACAAAAACAGGTGAGTGACTGATTTATTTACTTTTATTTTTTCTTTCAGCTGTTGAAATGTGTTTTTTCCATGGCACAGAACATCTCCCCAGGCATGTTCAGAGCATGGCCAGGCTGGAGTGTGTGGTCAGGAACAGAGGCTGTGGTCAGGAGCAGTGCTGAAGTGCCAACTGTGAAAAATTGCTGTTGTTGCATTGGGAAGAGCAAATTTTTATGACAACTAATTATTCTTGATAAGTTCATACTCTGCAAAACCATCAATGGCCTTTCCCTGACCTGAAGTTTTACAGCCTTAGATGAGAGATGGGTTTGTGTTTGCTTATTTACTTACAAGGAGTGACAGTAAACTGGCTAAACACTGTTAACTGCCTATATTGCTGCCTTCAAATCCAACAGTCAGGCTTTAAAACCTTGGGAAGGAGATGTCTGGAGTGGCCTCACAGAGGAAACCTTCCTGCCCCAAAGCTGTCAGCCACTCTCTGTTTGCTTCACAGGGAGAACTCTGTGTCCTGCTTTCACTGTTTTGTTGCTGCTGAGTCTGTTACAAAAGCCTGTAATTGCTTGTTGCCTATTGAGAGAACCCCAGGGAACACTTCCTGTAGCAAGGATGGCTTTTTATCAAGCAGAGTGAGATCTGACACTGTGAGATGTGTCCTGGATCCAAACAGGCTTTGTCTGGGAGCCCTTCTCCTAGAGCCTGGCTGCCAGCTCCTGATGGGTGTCCATGGCCAGCATTGGAAGCACCTATGTCTGGAGAAGGAGCAGCAGGGAGGAAAAAAGCCATTAAGCTGGAATTCATGCTAGGAAATAGCCTTGCTTTCCACCCCACACCATGTTGGGAATACGAGCAAGGCATCTTCTGGGATGGCAGCCCTTCTGCTGCTCCATTTGGAGCCTCCATTCTGTGCAAAGTGGTGCTCTGATGTTCTCGTGATCCTGCCTTTTCTCCTCTTTGGCTGGATCCCTGGTGGGTCATGCAGGCAGGAGTTCCTCACGCTGAAGAGGGGAGGAAGGTCCCTGCTTGTGCAGCAGGGTGACCCCAGCCCCAGGCAGCTGCTGGGCAGGGGCTGGGTTTAGGCTGTTGGGGCAGGGTGTGGAGGTTCAGGAGCGTGGACAAGCTTTCTGTCACCTCTTTCTCCTGCTTTCACCCCTCCCAAACTCTCGTTCTGCCTCTGCCTTGCTCTGCCTGGTTACCAATGTCTCCAGTTTGGGCACTGAGCTGGGCTGCAACTGTGGCTCAGAGAATGGAAGCACTGGTGCGACCCTGACTCAGCTCAGTGCAAATGCTCAGCTCTTAATTAACAGCAGGGATTAAACCAGCCCGTTTATCTTCCCTGCTAACTCTCCCTCCTTCTCTTTTATGAGCTTGCAGCAGCCTTGCCGTCTCTTTACACACGCTTTCTAAGTGGCTCCATTTCTCCCTCTGTAATTGATTTAATTAAGTCATTTGTTCCTTGTCTGAATGCTTAAATATTAACTTCCTGGCTTTGTCTCCAGCTGGATACTTCTCTCCCACAACAGTTACCTCCCTGCCCGGGACTCTGGCTGGAGGGACTCTATTTATCTTTGGCTCTGGGACTGTGTGGCTGATTTGTGCAGTGTGGCACGTTCACTCTTGAAGTGTCTGGCTGCAGGAGAGTTTATTTAGTCCCTGTTTGCTTTCCTCCACCAGCATCCCCAGACAAGTTGTGGTTTGTTGTTTTTTTTAGATTCACAAGGCAATGCAATGGAAAGGGAAAAAGGAAGAGAAAATTTAAAAAGCGTTAACAAAATGTCTTTAATACGTGAACAGAAGTACCTGGGCTGTGCTGCAGATCTTTCCTGCCCAGGGCTCCAGGACAGGGTACACACATTCCCAAGGAAGGCAGGCAACCCATGCTGAGAGCTCTCCTGGCACATCTGGAGAGGGGACAGGGATGGAGCAAGACAGCCACGTGCCACTGGCCAAAATCCTGCAGGGACCTGGGAGTCCAGATTCCCACATGGCTGTGCCAAATCATGGCTCAGCTCATTGCCAGGCAGGAGCATCATGCTCTGGGAAGGAGCAGGAATCAGGAAAAGGGGAGGGTTTCATCTGGGACACTGCTCTTAGCTTTGGTTGACAGCAGTGGCTTCACGTGCTCACTGCAGAGAGCAGTGCAGAGGACAGGCTGGGGAACAGCCAGCACAGGGTGGCACAGCAGGCAAGCAAGAGCCAAATCTGGGCGTTCTACCTCAGTTATGACCAAGGCTTTAGTTCAAGAACACTTCCCCTCTTCCTCACATGAGAAAAGAGGGTGGATTTGAGGCTGTAGGATCCATCTGGAGCTTGTCCCACACTTGGATCTCTCGCGGCCCCCAAGATGCTCATGGTGGGGCTGGGGCATCCCATCTCCAGAGGGGCAACATGCAGAGCCCAGCCCCACCAGGGATTATTACCAGTTGTTTCCATCTCTGCAATTTCTGCTTCAGATGACTTTTACAAACCTTGTTCTTCACTTTCCAATGGGCCCAGAGTTTCCTCAATCCTGGACGTGTTTTAGTTCCTGCCTTGTGGGAGAGCAGCAGGCAGGGAGCAACAAGGGAGGGGCTTCAAGGGAAGCTGGTCCATAAACCCACCTGCAGCTAAGGTGTTTGGGGCTTGTGATTCCCCTGGCACGTGTCCTGCTGTCCCTGCACTGTGTCCATCAATCATCCCATCACTGGGGTTGCACAGAGGTGGAGTTGCCACCATGCCAGTGCCAAAGGGATGAGGAAAGCCCAGTGCTGATGGCTTGTAGCCACGCTAGCCAGTGCCCTGGACTGGGGTAGATTGCTCTGTGCCCCCTCCAGAACCTCAGCCCCTCTCCAAGGATGCTACATGGAGCATTTCTACCATCAGCAGTGAGATGCCACCCCTTTGCCAGGTAGCCCTGCCCAGCACACAGAGGGTTAATCCTCTGCCATTTGTGCTGCTAATGATTATATGCACTGTAATATCAAAGCTGTAGCTATTTATTTGCCATTGAGCAGGTGCTGCTGCTCCCACAAAGCAAATTTGCTTTCTCCTCCTGATGAAACAAGCAAAATAAAGGTTGCTCACGTCCCATTTCAGATATGTTTTTTTTTTCCCTGTGCACCAGCTGAAAGACAAACACAGAGAGGGAACCAGAATGCATATTATGCAAGAAACCATATAATCTAGGAGCATCTTTGATTTGGCTGCTGCTGTCACAGACATGCATTTCACAGAGAGGCTTTCCCCCCCCCCTTTCCTTTTGTTCTTACTGGTTTATCATTTGTGCCTTTGTCATTTTGTTCCTTCTTCTCAGCCTCTTCACAATGAATCTTCATTTTCCCTCTGACACACTTGTATCTAAATTTCCTTATTTCCTGCCTTTTTTTATTTATATCTGTTGCCTGGTGATTTGATCATGCTGTGGAATACAGGATTAGCAATCTCCGTGTCCTTGGGTACTGCTCAAGGACACCTGTTCTGCAAAGCTCCGTTTTCTTCCCCATTTTAACCCCTTCCAGCGTGTGGAACAGTAATAAATAACAATACCTTGAAATATCTCCAGCTCTGCGTTGGCAGGACATTGTAATCTTCATTCTTCAACAGCTGGCGTGGCCCTTTCTAAGAAGCTTACACGGGAATCTGAAGAATGTGACTCGGGGAAAAAAAAAATATTAATACATCCTCTTTGAACTTTGCAAATAGTTTAGCAGCTGTTCCTGCAGAGATAGCTTAGACTCTGCTGGAGAGGGAAATGCTAATTCAGCCATTAGCATCAAATGGGGTACCTGTCCTAGGAATCTGCCTGCAGCTCCGGGTCCCAGCTCCAGGCTCCCAGAATCCTGTGCCTCCTGTGCTGGGAGTTCTTTTCATTAGCAGATCTCAACCCAGCAAGGTTTGAAAGGGCTGCCTGATTTGACAGAAATTAGAGGAATTTGAGGACTAGATTGGAGCAAACTCTGCTAATTCACTAGGAAGGATTTTTCCCTGGCATGGGTGGAATGCTGGCAGGCTGGTCCCAGTCCTTGCCACCCTCAGCCCCCTCATCTCCTTCCACGGGGCCACCAGCAGTGCCATCTCTGCTCAAGAGCTGGTGACACCAGCCCTGGTGGCTGTCCTCCCTCAGGGGGATTTCCTGTGGGTGATAAGCCTGGAAACTCTCTGTAGTGTATTGAGGAGTCACTGGTGGGATTTGCTCTTCTCTGCCGTGTTCTTATTCCCTTTCTGGGCATCTTCCCATTGTAGGAGAAAGGACTTTGGGTTGGAAATTGGTGATTTTGGAGCGTGGGATATGCTGCCCAGGTGGCATTTCCAGATGTCTCTGGAACCTGCTTCTTTTGATCAGGAAATCCAGCCATAAAGTCAAAGCATTGGTCAGTGTTTCCCTTAAACCCTGGAAACCATGGGCAGAGAAATCAAGGAACTCCAGAGCAACCTGCTGAGTGAACCCCAGGCTAACCCAGGACTTCCCATCCAAAATGAGCAGAAGTTGGACAAAACCAGCATTTCCAGTTGAGTTTATGAGTCTGGAGACTCGCTGGGGACACAAAGGTACTGGGGATGGCAATAGCCCTGCTTCACCAGGACCAGTTCAGTAAGGCCAGGTCACTCAGTAGGCAAATGCATATGGGATTTTCCCAAACAAATGCACAGCCTAGAGAACTACACAGCTCCAGGGGTAAAGTCACACTCCAGGGGTAAATTACCCAGTAGAAAAATTGCTCACTCAGCAGAAAATAATAGATCACCCATTTAATCAGATCCATCTGCTCACTGAACCTGATACCTCACACGGTGACAGGGCACTGCAGGTTTCTGTGGTGGGACAGAGGCATCTCGGGCCAACTGTAAAGGTGTTTTTATGGAAGAGCCATCAGAGGGGAGAGATCCCATGGGAATGGCATGCAGCAGGTGCTGCACACTGGCCAATTCCAGCACTGGAGTCAGTGCTGTCAGTGCTGGAGCCACCGTGGGTTGCAGTTTCTTCCTGCAGCTCCAGAGCCCTGGCAGTGAGGGGCTGAAGGGTCCAAGCAGTCACTCTGGCCTGAAAGGAGGTTTCAGCATCTTCTGAGCATCAAGGAAAGCTGGAGAAGCATCAAAGCACCAATCCCAAACAAGGTTTCAAGAGAGGTGTGGTGGAGGGCGGGATAATGATAGGGAGGATGCGAAGGGTCAGATCTGTGACTGCTCTTCTTGGAGAGCAGGATCAGAAGTGTGGAAAGATGAGTGTTGTGTGCTTTTCATTGGAGGTTAGGGGTTGGATCTGTGAGCCTCCTCCTCTGTTTCCTTTGGAGTCTTCCATGGGCTGCCCTGGGAACTCTGTTGGTGCCCTCACATGGAGTGATAGGTGACTTACACCCTGGTGGCACCATGAAGTCAAGGCAGAGGAAGGCAGGAACCTTTCAGGATGCTTTAACCATTGGTATTGCTGCTTGATTACAGGTCCATCCATTCATTGTCCAAAGGACTGCTTCACAGCACCATGTCTCTGCCAGGATAATGGGAAAGCTCTCCTGAAACCATGCAAATAGTTCCCATAGCCAGGGCCTTTTCAGGGGGTGTGACTGACCCCAGTAGTGACTTTCAAGTCATCCTGTTAATAAGCCATAAGTTATGGTGATCCCAAGACATATATTGCAGGAAAGTGTATAATGGTGACAAGAAAAAACCTCCAGATTTACAAGCAGAATAAAACCCAAATTTATACATTTGGGAGGAAAAAAAACCTCAGTCATGGAATCATAGAAAGGAGAGCAAGGAGGGACTTAAGAGGTCAACCAGACCATACTGCTGCCTGAAGTCAGGATCATCTCTACTTAAGCCATTCCTGATGGATGTGTGCCTAATCTGTTCTTAAACCCTCAGTGGTGGAGATTACACATCTCCCCAGGCAATCTCTTCCCGTGCTTAATTATCCTTACTTTCCAGTGCTTAGCCAACATTTCCCTTGTTACAATTTAAGCCTATTGCCCCTTTTCCTAGATGGGCAGGATCACTCGGTGCCTCCTTTGCTGCGTTGTGTGTTTGGACACGTGGCTACTCTTGGCCTTCCCTCCCAGCTTTCCTCCCAGAGACCTTCCCTGCACTCTCCATCTCCTCTCTCCTGACAACCTGCCTCTTTTTTGGAGCAAACTCCACCTGGGATTGGAGCAGAGAGACCTTTCCGCTGGACATCAGCGCACCCCTTGATGCTTTGGGGGAGACTTTGGAGTTCTTTCCATCCTTCCCCAGGCCTGGGAAGCAGCATTCCTGCTGGAGCAGGCGGGCTGGGACGCAGGGGTTGCCGATAACAGCTCCGGCTGTCACTCAGTGCCTGCGTGACACGGAGCCGTTCGTGGGCGTCAGCGGGGTTTGGAATAATTGTCTTCTCTAATTAACTGGTTATCAAACAAGAACATTTCATTACGGTACAATTACTGGCTGCTTTGCTGAGACACAGGGGTGTCAGGATTACGATCCCAACATATGCTTCTTACAGCTCTGATTTTTTGTTTTCATAATCACTAACCGTTTTTGCTTCCTCCCCCCACCCCCCCTTTCCCCAACCCACCCACTCACTTAATGACTAATGAATCCTCCTGCTAATGAATAAGGAAAATAAATCAGTGGGCATGGCAGGTTAGAAAGAAAAACATGCAAAATGTTTTGAGGATCCTTAAATCTGATAAATTACTTTGAAATTAAAATCCCTGGGAGAAAATGGGATTTAATTAGAAAGTAACATGGTTTTGTCAATGTTTAAATTAAAATTTTAAAGGTTATAAATGAGGCACTAGAGCTGCCTTTACACAGAGGATTCGTGGGAAGTTTTGTTCGGAGCTGCTCTTCCCACGTCAGCGTGGCAATTCCCCAGGGATGGGCAGCTGGGGGTCCTGGGTGGAGCACTGTGTGGGTGCAGAAAGCCCCCATGGCAGGGGCAGGACTGCAGAATTCTCATCAGGAGACCTTTAGGGGTGGTTCTTTACAGTGAGGGTGGGGAGGCCCTGGCACAGGTTGCCCAGAGAAGCTGTGGCTGCCCCTGGATCCCTGGAAGTGTCCAAGGCCAGGCTGGATGGGGCTTGGAGCAACCTGGGCTAGTGGAAGGTGTCCCTGCCCATGGCAGGGGGGTGAAACTAGATGGTCTTTAAGGTCCCAAAACCATTCCATTCCAAACACAAACCATTCTGTGATTTTATGATTAAAAATCAGATAATCCACTGGGAACCTTCCAGAGCTGGAGGGAGCTCAGGGGATCACTGGGAGAAAGCACTGCCTGGGCTCTCCCTGTCACCCTTCTCAGCAGCCCTGCCCGTGGCCAGGCTTGAGCCAGGGCTGTCCCAGCAAGCCTGGAGGCTCCTGCTTGGAGCAATCCCCTGGTCCCTTCAGGAGGATTTGCCACTTGGCTGTCCTTTCCCAGTCTTGCTGCCCCAGACACCACCCAGCAGCACATCCCAATTCAAGGGAGGTCCAGTGCCCCCCTCATACCCTAAAAAAGACAAGAGCAGATGAAAAGTGGCAAAAAAAAAAAAAAAAGGGTTTAGCAGATAAAGCAAGTGGTGGGGATGAAGATAGGCAAAGACTTTATTGGTTATTCATTTATTTGCATTTGGGTTTAGGAAGTCCCATTTATCTACCCTCTCACTGTCCAGAAATTGCAGGTTTTTCTCCAGGCAAGTCTTCCTGATAATTGAATTTGGCTCTGCATAGCTGTGAATACTTTGATTTCTGACCATCTCAGATAAAAAAAAAAGGAAAGGGAAAAGGGGGAAGGGAAGGGAAGAAAAAAGAAAAGAAAAGAAAAGAAAAGAAAAGAAAAGAAAAGAAAAGAAAAGAAAAGAAAAGAAAAGAAAAGAAAAGAAAAGAAAAGAAAAGAAAAGAAAAGAAAAGAAAAGAAAAGAAAAGAAAAGAAAAGAAAAGAAAAGAAAAGAAAAGAAAAGAAAAGAAAAGAAAAGAAAAGAAAAGAAAAGAAAAGAAAAGAAGCCCTTGTATTTTGATATTACAGAGTTAAAAAAAATTAAATATGCTTTCAATACATCAGCACCCAGCTGAGGCCGCTGTTCGTATTTCATTTCTGTACTGGGTACCAAATTTAGGAGCTGGGTACCAAATTTAGGAGCTGGGTACCACATTTAAGAACATCTAACAGCAGAGCTGGTGGATACAGTACATGCTGTGGTGGTGGCACTGGTGCTGCTGCTGCAGGCACAAACCTGATCTAGTGGAAGGTGTTCTGCCCATGGCAGGGGGGTGGAACTGGATGAGCTTTAAGGTCCCTTCCAACTCAAGTCATTCTGAGATTCTATAATAAAAGATGTGAAGATTGTAGAGGAAGGTAATAGCTCTTATTAAGGGAACTGATACAGTTTGAAGAAATAGTTGCTTTTCACAGGCAAACTCTTCTTCAGGCTGACATTTTGAAATGTAGTTTTGTTCTGAATGGAGCAAATATAATATTTCCTGAATACCATAAAGCCAAAGACAAACTTAGGGAAACGCTTCCATTTCAGAAAATTACCGTCTGAGACCTCCAGTGTGTCGAGTCAAAAAGTTTCATTACAGGAGTTGCTGTGATTTAGCAATGAAAATAAAGCTTTCCAATCCTTTTTTTTTGATAGAATTTATCTGTACTGATTTTAAATTCAGGTAACTGGATAGTTTGAGTGCTGGAGGTTATTTTCCCTTCCGAGGTCAATGTTGGGAGGGAGTGGGGGGTGCTACCAAGGAGCTAAATCATAGAACCTTAGAACTGTTTTGGTTGGAAAAGACCTTTAGGATCATCCAGACCCTTCCCCCAGCACTACCAAGGCCACCACTAAACCATGTCCCCAGGTGTCACATCCATGTGGTTTTTAAACACTTCCAAGGGTGGCGACTCCACCACTGCCCTGGGCAGCCTGTGCCAGGGCTGGACAATGCTTTCCATGAAGAAATTTTCCCTAATATCCAGTGTAAATCATCCTGGACAGAGATGTGCCTGTGAAGCTTCGGCATCTCAATTGTTGAAAGCTCTCATTGGTTTTAAAGCCAAATTAAATGTATGCAAATCTATTCTAATAGGAATCAACATTCAGTGCACTGTTTGAGGAGGGGTTTGAGTTTCCAGTGGGGAAGAGGGCTGGTGGGTACTTTTCTTGGGAGTTTCTGCCTTTATCCTGAAGTTTTTATTCCATTTTAAAATATTCTTCCCACTCAGTTTAATCTATGTAACCATCTCCATGTTGGAGGACCAAGCTCTGGGCAGAAAGGGGACCAGCACACCATCATGAGGCATCTCTCATTACGGGGAGAGATGGAAGGGTAACCAATAATTCACTCTTAAAAAACTTTATTATGTTTTTTTCTTAGGGAAATAAACTCTCTTGGTACTTGCTGTTTCCCACAAGCCCCAGCTCAACAAGTCTTAAGATTAGCCAAAAATCTCAGCTTTTCTATGATGAGAAAGCAGCTCCCTGCTGTCCAGACTGCAGAGAAGAGCTGGAGCTTAGAGCTCTAAATAATGGGAGAGCCAAGAAAACAAATGGATAGTTTAGGATTTCTGGATGTCTCACCTGTTTTTAAGCTAGTCATCATCATAGGGTCATAGAATGGTTTGAGTTGAGTTGGCCTTAAAGATAGTCTTGTCATCTGAGGATTTGGGCTTTTGTCTTGCTCTTCCAAGAGCCTGGATCATTCTTTGCCCTGGCTCCTCTTGGGAAGTGGTTTCATTGAGTTCACCTTGTAAAATCAGGCTGTGTCTCTTACAGCAGACATGTATAAATTCCTGTCTAGGCACATAGACTACTCTGACCTGTGATGTCTCCCAGAATCCCAGCGTGATCCAATCCAGGGGTTTATGTTCTTGGTTTGGGGTAAATTCCTCTCCAGCAGAGTTTTTCGTACACGTGGCCCCAGTGGAGGGGATCTCACTGAGCAAGCAGGTTGCAGCCAAGCCCAGCATCACCCTGTTTTACTTTTCTAATTATTATCCATTCCCTGGTCTTTTCAGGCATACAAGAGGAAAACAGAAGCTGCGAAGAAGGAGTACCTGAAAGCTCTGGCCGCGTACCGGGCCAGCCTCGTCTCCAAGGTACCTTGCTGCTGTGGGACAGGGCAGTGCTGTGAGTTGCAACTCATGGGAACCTCCTGGAAGGAGCAAGTTTATAGGAAATACCATGTAATTGTGATATCAGAACCGATGTCAGCATTGGCACCTTCCCCAGGCTTTAGCACCCTGCAACGAAACCCCACTTTGGGTTGGTTTCATCAGCAGGGGAGGGGTGTCCCTGCATGGGGTGTTGTCCCTATTGCCTGTCCCCACCACCAGCAACTGTTCCTCACCCAGCTCTTGGGCTGTGAGTGCAGCAAACAGGGGCAGGAGGACGAGGCTCAGTGTGGGTGACACTGGGAGCCCAGGGGAGGATGACACCCCAGTACTGGGCTCACCAGCCAGCACTGGTACCAGCATCCTGCTGCACCCTGCTCCTACTGCACTCTGCTCCAAGCACTTGGGCTGTTCTGGCTGCTCAGGACCCCAGGTCCTGCACACACAGCCTAGAGCAGATTTTTGGGGAGTAGGAGCCATACCTGTGTGTTGATGACCATGTGAGCACGTACGTGCTTAACCCTCCACTGTCAGGCCAAACCCAGAGAGCCCATTTCAGTGCCTAAGGGTGAACTTGGAGAGCATTTCAGGCTCATACAGGAATGATGGGCCAAGTGCTTGCCCATCCCAGGGGACCTCACAGCTTGCCCTCCTCTATGCCTCCAGGGAGGGGCCATGGGCATTTGCTGCCTGTGGATTTGGGGTGGCTCCTGTGGAGTTGGTAGGTTTGCTGGCTCAGGGGTAATGCTGCCCTTGGGTTGTGAGTAAATGTATCAGGTTGGTTTCTCTTCAAAGCTTCTCCTTTGTACTACACCACATCCTCAGCACTTAATCATCACATCCAACTGCCATGGGAAATAATGTGATGTCCCAAATCAACCATCATCTGCAGGATCCGTGTGATGGTGGTGAGCTGGAAAGCCTCAAAGCCCCTGTGCAGACTGTTGGCTGTCAATTTGCAGACAGAAGAGCAGCCAGGACAGAAAAAGGGAATGGGAAAGACTTTTGGGAGTTTAAAAGCTCTTCTTGGACCTTCTGGAAACCTGTGGGGGTCCTGCCTTGACCGTGCCTCGCAGCAGTGTGGGGCAGGAGGCACGGAAGGCATGTGCTCTGTGGCTTCATTTTTTTCCAATTTCTCCAATGACCAATTCTCTGCAGAAGAGCAACTTTGTTTTTGAGTACAGCAGCACAGTGTGACCCTGGCTGATGGGTGAGAAAGGATCTGGAGTATCATTACAGAGCCCATCACAGGACAAAAGCCTCATTGTCCAACCCAGAAAATTTCCCCTTGTTCTTCTCTTTTTCCTGCTGAAATGAGGGCACCATTGTCCAGTGCATTATAGACACACCAGGGCTGCAAGAGGGCACAGGATCAGGAAAGCAGAGGTTTTACAGACCCATTTGTTCTCCATTGGAAGCAGAATGTGGTCACCTACCTCTGTGGACTGAAGCAGTGAGCTGCTGGTGGGCCCTTTGCCTATTCCCTGGTTAATTCCCTCAGGTGCTCCAGGCTCTGCCAAAGGGGTGGTCGAGTTACTGGACTTGAGTTTTCCAGATATGGATGCTGCACCCAGCCTGTGGACACCCAACTGCTGGAGGGGTGGGAGTTCACGTGCTGTCTGGTGGGAGAGGAGCAGGAGCCGTGGGGTCTGGGCAGCTCGGTTGGACAGACGGACATCTCGGGACATGTAACCACGTTTCCTCTTTTCCTCCCTCATCGCCTCCTGTTCTGTTTTCCCACAGAGCTCTGCCGACCAGGGGGAGACGAAAAGCGCCCAGAGCAACCCCCCTTCCAAAATGATCCCCCCCAAGCAGCCCATGTACCCGATGCCTCCACAGGCTTCCTCGCCCTACCCCGGCCTGGGCTCCTTCCTGTCCCCGTCGGACCTGCAGAACTACCGCGGCCACCCCCACGCCGGGCTGTCCCGGACCCTCAGCTCCAAGCCCATGCTGCCCAGCATCAGTGCCTCCCCCCCGCCCTCCTTCCAGATCAGCCCCCCGCTCCACCAGCAGCTGTCCTTGCACCACCCGCAGAGCTCCCTCCTCAGCCAGCCCCTCAGCATGCAGCAAGTCCCCCAGCAGCCCCTCCTGTCCCCCCCCATGGCACTACAGGTACAGCCCCCCATGAACGCCTCGCCTCCCGGGCAGCAGGTGGGTCCGCTGGGTTCTGGGGGGGTTTGGGGGGTCTCAGTGTTGATGTTGTCCCCAAGGGAGTCATGGAGCGTGTCCAGGGAAGGGAACGGAGCTGGGGAAAGGGGCTGAGGGAGTTGGCGGGGCTCAGCCTGGAGAAAAGGAGGCTCAGGGGAGACCTTCTGGCTCTGCGACTCCCTGACAGGAGGAGGGAGCCAGGGGGTTGGGTCAGGCTCTGCTCCCAAGTAACCAGCAGTAGGACAAGTGGAAACGGCCTCAAGTTGCACCAGGGGAGGTTTAGGTTGGGTATTAGGGAAGATTTCTTCGTTGAAAGGGTGATCCCTGGAACAGCTGCCCAGAGAAGTGGTGGAATCACCGTCCCTAGAAGTGCTCAGAAAATGTGTAAATGTGGCACTTGGGGACACGGTTTAATGGTGGCCTTGGCAGTGCTGGTTTAATGGATGGACTCAGTGATCTTGGAGGTCTTTTCCAACCTCAGTAATTCCATGATTCTGTGACTCCTCCAGCACAGGGGTTGAGCTTTAGCTCTGCACAACCAAAAGTGGCTTCTGTAATTTGGTGATAGCTTGTGCCCAGAAAAGAGCATAAAAGGGGATCCTCACAGTCACTTTAGTTGGGGTAGTTGTTGTCACTGAGGGCAGCATTTTGTGAAACTTCGTTCCACATAAATTTGTGAATAAAAATTTTAAGTTAAAAAAAAAGAAAACCCACATTGCCCTAATTGGGCTGTTTTGGAGAAAATCATGTTCTTGGTCAGGTGCCTGCCATGACTCTGGTTTATATACATTGCCTAATTTTAACTAATTAAAGCCACCCCCAAAAAATGGGGAAAGCTGATCAACTTTCAACTGAAGCAGCCCCACAGTGTCCTTGTTGAAGTGCCAGCAGTGGCAGCCATTCCCACCTTCCACAGCCATTCCCTCCCACCCAGAAGGGAGGTCCTGACAAACACGAGCAGGGAAGAGGGATGTAAAACATGTTGCTGCATTGACAGTTGTTTGCAAGAACTCACAGGTCCCACCATGGTGGTTTGGGGTCATGGGCCTGGACTGCTCCCTCTGTCCCTGGGGCTCCCCCTGCACATTTTAGGGACAGTGCATGTAAATGTGTTTATGCACTGCTATTAGATCTGCTCTGGGTGCTCCTGTAACCCTCCCTTTCCTCTCCACTCTGCAGGACTTCTCCCATATTTCGTCTGAGTTTCAGAACAGTGTTGGACCCCGTTCGCCCGGCGCATCAAACCCTCCAGGAAGCACTGAGTGGGACAACGACTACCCCAGCAGAGAGTGTGGGGTCAACCACTGCAGGCCAGTAGACAAAACAGCCCATTGCTAATGCAGTTCCTGTGATCTGAGCTGTGACAGTGGACAAGAGCTGGGAATCTGCCCTAAAATGTACAGCAAGAGGGTAGGCTGGTTATGGTCAGGGAAGTTCAAGGCTTCCTTGCCTCTGTAGGCTCACCTGGAAGCAGGCAGCTTAAAAATCATGGATAAATTCTTCACTGGACATGAAGAGATTTCTCTTTTTTTTTAATTTCCATCCAATTAGTAACAGAGGGGTTGGACACATTTCCTTCTGGAGCAGACCAGGGAAGCCCAGTCTCCCAAAGAGGGTCCCTGGAGGTTTGAAGGTGGCCCTGTCCATAAGACCAGGGAGACCTCATTGAAGCCTTCCAGTATGTAAAGGGAGCTTATAAAAAAGAGGGAGAACTACTTTTTACATGGCTAGAAAGTGATAGGACATGGGGGAACAGTTTTAAAACTAAAAAAGGAGAGATTTAGATTGGCTATAGGGAAGAAATCCTTCCCTGTGAGGGTGGGGAGGCCCTGGCACAGGTTGCCCAGAGAAGCTGTGGCTGCCCCATCCCTGGAAATGTCCAAGGCCAGGCTGGACAGAGCTTGGAGCAACCTGAGATAGTGGAAGGTGTCCCTGCCCATGGCAGAGTTTGAAATGAGATGAGATTTAAAGGTCCCTTCCAGCCCCAACCATTCTGTGGTTCCATGTTAAGCAACATCTGTCTGTTCCTAAAGCGATTGCTCTTATCCCTCAGGCCACAACTTCCCATAATTGTCTCTACCAGCAGGTCCACAGACATCTGCACAGATCCTCTCCCTTATGCCCTACAAGCTCTGGCATGAGTGTGCCAACATGAAGGTCCCTTCAGTGCTGCTTGAATTCCTCAGTAAATAAAAACCTCGGGATGGTGTTAAGGCTGGGGAGGGTGTGGAGGCCATTTCCAACCACTGCCTAATCCACTGCTCTTGGCTCAGCTTTAATAGTTTGGAGATTCTATTGTGCTCTGTGAAACAGGCCTGGGGTTTGCAGGGGGAGCAGGTTGGGAAGGAGGCTGGGTACCTTTGGAGTATTGTTTGATTCGCTAGAAGTACTGGAACACGGTGCTTTCAGAGGAGATAATAGCCAGCTCCCAGGCTTTTCAGAGCACAGCTCCTGTCTGTGCCAGCAGAGCACTTACAATTGCTGGGCTGTACAGACTGTACAGACATTTATTTCTTTCAGGGAGATAAATAACTGGCTGATCCATTAGAATATCTCTGCTGTCTGCCTGCCCGAGGGGGCTCAGCGACGTGGGCTCTGACAGTGACCTTTGCATGGTCCTTCCCGAAGCCTCTGCAGACAACCTGAAGGAAGGAACATGTTCAGGACTTGATTATAAAAGTCACTTTAAATGTTGTTGACAAAATGCTAAAGGTGCTGGGTGGGTTGTGGATCTCAATTTCCAGAGGTGCTGAGCAACTCCCACAGAAATGAGCCCCCCTAGAAATAAATGTCATTTCTTAAGGGATCAGCTGGGAAAACACTTGATTCCCTCTGCAAATCCCACTGCCTGGGCCCCGTGCAGAAAGCCCAGGGTGCTCTAGAAACGGGTGTAATGTTCCCATAGCAGTCAGGACTGAGTTTTATGTTGCTAAAACAAGCTCTGTGACATCTGGCTGGAGTGCTGCATTGTAAGCAGAGGGCCCATGCAATTCATGATCAAAGCTCATGCATTTCATGCCTTTGTCACAGCAGAAATATCAAATTTCATGGGTTTATCGCAGCTTCCTGGAAAAGAAAAATCATTCTAAACCCAAACAGATTATGCAGAGACTTCCAGATAATTATTAGAGTAGATTATACCAAGGAACTCAGATGGATATAGATCAGTACTGCAGAGAGTGCTTAGTGCACTGAAAAATATCATACTGGCTGTTAAGGATGCCCCATCCCTGGAAATGTCCAAGGCCAGGTTGGACAGGGCTCAGAGCAACCTGGTCTGGTGGAAGGTGTCCCTGCCCTTGGCACGGGGGTGAAACAAGATGAGCTTTGAGGTCCCTTCCAACCCAAACCGTTCTATGATTCAAAGACTTTCCTTCTGTGCTGCTTTCTCTGATGTACTTTGTACCAGTTTCCACCCAATGTTCAAAGCTGCCCTTGGGCTCCTCAGTGGCACCTTGCCATGAGCTGGGTGGGTCCAGCCACCAGCAGGACCTGGGCACAGCAGTGATGAAGGGAAGGCAGGCCTCGCTGGGTTTGATCTGTCAGTGCTGTTTTGGGTATAACCGGGAAGCCTCTGGATCATGTAATTGCCCATTTCAACCTCGAAAGTGCCTTGAGCCTAATTGCAATTAAAGCAGCACTCTGAGGAGCAAAATCAGCTGCTGACTGGAAAGAAAAGGGATTATTCACTGATGGGATGTGAGTGAGCTGTAGAGTCCCAGATTCCTGAGAGAGAGGATGGTCCCACCCTCCCCAGCACACAGACAGCCCTGTCCTGCTCTCTGGGTTATGATTTTTATTTCATGTCTAACCTTGATATTTCTTTAGCTTCCAACATGTGTTGGCACTGGGTTAGCTGGGGTGAAAACCTCCCAGTCCTCATTTTCTTTTGTGTTTGTCACCCAGACAACTTCTGGAAAACTGACAAGGTTGTCTTTCTCTCCGTCCTTCTCCATTAATAAGGGAACTGCTGTAGGGATTTTTGTTTCCCAGCCTATCTGTGCTATTTAAAATGCCATTAAATGACACTTCTTCCCACATGCCCCTCAGATTCTGGGATCCTGTGAGCAGACACTCCTTAATTCATAACTCAGCCATGTTAGGGAGAGAGAGAGAGAGAGAGTTTTAAATGTTTCTTAGCTTTCCCCATTCTTAATGACTTTTTCCTTACTGACTTCCATCCAATTTTCCTGGCTCTTTCTGGGCTGAAGCCCAAGCTGTCCTAGATTGTGAGCAAAGACACGGGTAGCATTTCTCAGCTCCTGCTTGGTGTGTGACTGTCACTTCCCACAAGTAACTGCAGCATACAATTTTATTGCTTTTTTGCCATCATATCACAAACTCCTTTCATAGTCCCCTGTCTCCCTCACCCGACAGCCTGATTCTGGCACTTGCTCTTTCCCAGGCACTGAATCCCTCTGTTTTGCAGTGACTTTCTCTGAGGGAACTGGCTCACCTCTGTCAGAAGTGCAGCTTGGTTTACAATCGTGTGCAAATCTTTCTCAATTCCTTAATTAAATCTTATTTCCTTGAAGCACCTCACTTATTTTTTCTGCCTTGTTTTCTGGTTACAACTCTTTTCACACCTTCGGTGGCTGGGTCCTTTCCATCCTAGGACATTCTGTGATTCTATGATTTACCCTTTTCTCCTCACATTTAGGTATTTTTGGAAAAGCACTGAACTGGATTCATCTCTTCTTGTCCTTCCTCTCATTTGCAAGGCACGGATTAGGTTCTTTTTGTGTATCATCCTTCAACTTTTCTCCCCTCTTCCCACTCTACTTTGGACTAAAAGACAGGACACTCTCCATTATGCCTTGTCCAGACACAGAAAAAAACATGTACAGCCACTCCATCCAGACATTTATAACCTCCCTAATTCCTGCTAATGACAAAGTGATCCTCTCCAAATGGGGGAATTTTCCAAACCAGAAGCTAAATGAGCAAACACTATAAAAAGGCAAGGATAACCCATCACAACTGCACTTAGTTTGGATTCAATTATTTATGTTAATACTTTGTAATGAACTGGGAAATGTACTGTAGCATGTTTTGTAAAATTAATGAAGTTTTAGTACTGGAATACCTTGCTGCTGCTCGGTGGCATTAAATCTTGGCTGAGTGCAGTAGGGAAGACTCTGCATTTTAAATGCAGATTATAAAATGTGGAGATTAGCAAAGGGCAGGCTCTTCACTGTCACGAGGCAGCTCTGTCAACAACAGCACTGCCTTGCTGACTGCCCCTTCCCTGTTATTCCACTCACCAGCACACCCACACCAGAATCTCCCAAGGCTTTGCAATGTTCTTCATCACTTTTTAAGGCCAAGATGTCCTTATGGAGCCAGTGATGTTTCCCTCACGAATGTGTAGGCAATAAACCCCAGTAAAATGCCTGGATTTCAGAGCCAAACCCACACAGGACATCAGCCAGGGGAGAGGGGTTTCAGTCACTCCTCTCCCTACTATTCCATGAAAAAAAAGAGCATCTAGTCTCCCTTGTAGGACACTGCTGATGGCAAGTTGGAGTGGCCAGGGGGTTGAAATGCCAGGTGGCACAGGCAGGGAAGGGAGCAGTGGTGCCTCTCTGCACACCTTGCTGTCCCCACGCGGGCTGTCTCAGTGCTGTGAGCTGATTTCCCCCCTCCAGAACACACCTGGATCTCTTGACATCAAAATCATGGTTTCAGTAACGTGATAATTCATGATCTGCTGTGCCAGGGATGTGCAGAGCACACAGCCTGGCTGCTGTCCCAGCAGCCCTCCTCCGCAGCCTCCTTGGATTCCTTGTTCCTCCTACGGTCTTCTTCAGACCAGCTAATCCTGCTCTCTCCCAAGATTTATTCCCCTCACTCCTCGATTATTAATTTTTCTCATTTCACATATCTGGGGGAGAAAAGCATCGAGCAGATGGGTGTCTGCTGCTCCCATGCTCCTAAGCCATGAAACAGATGTAAATCCTCCTCACAAGCATCTTCAGGCATAAGCCCCTCAGTCACATTTTTGGGACCCTCTACTCCTTACATAGAGTCAGAATGATATATTTTATCCAAATTCAGGTGTACACTTCCCAAAGCTCCATGGCTCGGCCTAAGGACAGCGTGTGATGAAGCAGGGGATGGTGGCCCAGGGGCTGATCCCTGGCACAGCATTCCAGTGTCCTACTGGTGTGACCTGCAGGGACATCCTGCCCTGCAGCCCCAGCAAGAGGAAAAGTTGAGCCACAGGAAGGAATTTATTGTCGTAGCCCTTATTGTTGAAATTCAGGAATAAATAAAATTGCACCAGGCTCTTACTCTTACTCTTAGTGGGGACCTTTTTGCTCTCTACAACTTCCTGAGAGGAGGGTGTAGTCAAGGGGATGTTGTTCTCTTCTCCCAAGTGATGGTACAAGAGGAGACAGCCTCAAGTTGCACCAGGGGAGGTTTAAATTGGATATCAGGGAAAATTTCTTCACTGAAAGGAGGGTCAAGCATTGGAAGGGGCTGCCCAGGGCAGTGGTGGAGTCCCCATCCCTGGAGGGATTTAAAAGACGTGTAGATGTGGCACTTGGGGACATGGTGCAGTGGTGGCCTTGGCAGTGCTGGGGGAAGGTTGGACTCGATGATCTCACAGGGCTTTCCCAACCTCAGTAATTCTGTGACTTTTACATGCCTCTACCTTGCACCCCTCTGTGCAAACCACGTGTACAATGTCAGCCTTGCCATATGGACCATAGAGAAATGAAGCCTAGACTGACTTTATTTTAATTAGAGTAAGACAGTAACTTAAATATCAATTTGAAAGTAAGAAGTAAAGCGTTTTTGATAACACAGGTAATGAATTGTCCTTTTGATTTTGGTTCAAATTGCTGGGGAAAGTGTTTCACTCAGATAACAGAGGTACTTCAGCTGTCCACGCAGAAATGTACGGACGTGTTCTCATTGCAGAGCAGCAACAATAACAAATAAACACCAATTACAAACCCCCCTCCTGGTGTACTCCAGGATCCTGTGCCTCACCCTGCGCCTCTCCTTTCTCTTACAGCATGCTGCCAAGGGACAAGGCACTCTACCTCACCTAAGGCTCACCACCCCTTTTGGAGGAGGCTCAGAGGAAGGACACTTGAGAGGGTCTATCCCACGGACCACCCCGGGCAGGCACGAGCAAGTCCTACGGGCGGGAGAGCTGCCACTTGCACCTCGTCACTGGCTTCGTTCCCAGGCTCTGAGAGCAGTTTTGGGTTGTTTTTTTGGTTTTTTTCTTTTTTTCTTTCCTTATTTTTTTTTTTGGAACTCTAAAAAAAAAAAAAAGTCTACTAGTTTTTTTTGGTTTTTTTGGTTTTTTTTCTCTCCGCGGAAGCCCAAAAATAAAATAAAATTAAAACAAAAACAAACAAACCACACACCTCGTGAATCGTAAAGAACAAAAAAAAAAAAAAAGGAAAAAGAAAGAAATAAAAGCTAAAAATAATAAAAAAAATTAAAATAAACGCAAAACCAACAAAAAAAAATAATAAAAATTAACGGAGGACACCGTTTTTCTGCTTGCCATCAGCTTAGCTACAGACTATTTTCCTAGTGAACTGCTTTTAGACGCAGCATAAGCCCAGGTCTGGTGTCCTACAGCATTAGGCCAGCTCAGTAGGAGGATGCACTCTTTTGACTTGCTAACAGCACTAAACTTTGTGCAAGAAAATGTGAAGTTTGTGTGAATATTGTACATGCAAAGGCCTTGGATGGTCTGGCAAAAAAAAAAAAAAAAAAAATTACAAAAAATAAATAAAAACTATTCCTAGGTAGGTGGGGGGAGAGAGCAGAAGGCAAAATACGAGCAGAAAAATGTGAAAAAGATCATGAAAATATAATTTGTTGGATAGTTGTAAGTAGTTTACTAAGTGTTTTAGAGCTGTGCTAAAGACATCTTTAAGATTTTTTTGTGAAAGAAATTAGTAGTTTACTTTATAGTAAAAGCATTTTATATTAATTGTAGCACATTTTTTAGTTATACATAGAAGGGAGATGTGTATAAAAAAAAACAACAAAAAAAGCCTGCCAAACTTGTTTCTATTATTTGTACAGCAAGAAATGGACAATTTATATCCATGTTGTATGGCATTATTATTTTTTTTCGGCCATATGTCCATCTATTTAAAAATTGCTGACAATGATTTTTGTCTATTTATGAAAAATTAGAGAGCATAATTACAGTTTCTCATAAGGTGCATTTTTGGGGTTCTTTTTTTTTATTTTATTTTCTATTTTGTTTGAGGGCGCTGCTTTGGCAGCACCTGGCACATTCGGTTCACAATGCTTATCTTACCTTTCTTTATAATAAAACATATGAAAAGTAGAGCTGAAGCAGTCTCTCCTTATTCTGGGGGACACCCTGAAAGTGTCCTGGCCAGCGAGATCCCTGCCTTGTCCTCCTCAGTTATTCCATCCCTCCCTCCTCTCTCATCACATTCTCACCTGCCCCAGCTCTGTTGACCCGATTCCAGTGTTTCCTTGGATGAGAAGGACACGAAAAGGATGGAAAATTCCCATGGTGTAAGGATGGAACTGGCATTTCCAACCTTCTGTAGCAGGGATGGAAAATTCAAGTGGTGTGAAAAATAGCATGATGTGAAAGTTCACCCCCCTGGGTCGCCTGCCTGGAGGAAAACTTTTAATTAATGTACCATTTTAAGCCCATTTGTAGACACAACTTGGCTGTAGGAGTCTCATCATATTGTGTCACAGAAGGGTTTGGGTTGGAAGGGACCTTAAAGCTCATCCAGTTCCACCTCCTGTCATGGGCAGGGACACCTTCCACTAGACCAGGTTGCTCCAAGCCTCATCCAACCTGACCTGCAGCACTGCTCCAAGAATTTGAACAAAACATGGTCGTTTTGATCACCTCATGGTCTCACATGTGCTGTAAAACCTTCCTGCCAAGGAACGCCCATTGAAGTCCACCAAAATACCAAGCCCCAGCTCTTGCTGCCCCACAGGCCACTGGGCAGGGCAAGGAACACGTTGTGGGAGTTGTCCTGCTGCACCCTCTGGTTGACACCTCATCCTACACACCCTGCTGGCACGTCAGACACCCCAAATTCCAGACAGAATTGCCCACCCTGCATTGGGGCAGGGAGGAAAACCTTCTGAGATAGAGGGAGGGTTTGGGGCATGGTGGGTTTGGGCCAAGCAGCCCCCAGCAGACCACCCTGGATGCCAGGAGAGGTGGAGATAACAGCACCATGGCAAATCCCTGGAGCTTCAGGACCCCACAGAGGCTTGGAGGTATCCAGGTAGGTCACAAGCTGCTCCTGCAACCATACTGTGGAGCTGGGCAGGGTTCTGGATGAACCTTTAGGTGTGGGACTCTGCCTTGTCACTGGCCAGCATGAAGCTCCCCTTTTATCTCTGCAATCTTGAGGCATTTGAAAATAAAAATAAAATGCATAAAAAAACCTTCCTAGGGAGCAGCATGAGCAATGGCATTAGCAGCCCAGCTTAGTGAGCTTGTGCTGAGGAGATAATTACCCTGCAATATCAGAGCTAGGAGATTTCTTCCAAATATGCAATTATTAAAATAAGGGGGAGAAAATAGAACATTAAGATGAAAACCTTCCTTGAGTTATCACAGCGAGGAGATAGGACTTACTCCAGGGAGAGTTTCTGGGATGTTAATATTTTGTGTGTGGCAGGTAAGTGGCCTTGAGGCTCTGAAATCACAGGGAAGAGGTTTCTAGCCCTGGGAGAAGGTCTGGAAGGAACCATCACTGGAAGTGTTGCTTTGCTCCAGGTCCCTGTGGTTTGTCCTTTCTGGAGGAAGGTGCCATCCATGACGCCCAGCTGTGTCCTGACCCTGTGCCCCAGCTGTGTCA
Organism: Manacus candei; assembly: GCF_025592945.1. NCBI lineage: Eukaryota > Metazoa > Chordata > Aves > Passeriformes > Pipridae > Manacus > Manacus candei. The sequence goes on along the minus strand of NW_026138105.1, from coordinate 3,190,830 downwards.
CCTTTGGGTCACTGTGACAGTGGATTTGGAGCACTTTGGAAGCCTCCACGGAGAAAGTCTCCTCTATTTGTGGGACCACAGTGCAGGGAGCCATTGAAAGGTGACCTTGCCAGTTTAGGATTAACTGTGCAGAGCAATAGCCACATTTTTAACAACTTTCTGGCCATCCACCCACATTTCTGCAAGGCTGCTCTGCTCCCTCTGCTTCTCTGCAAAGGGCTGGTGGCCAGCAAGGAGCAAGGACCCACTTCCATCCTTGGTGATGTGGGAGCCACCTGAGGAATGAAGGGCAGTTGGCTCTTAGAGAGCCTGAAGCTTTAGTAAGAAATTGTGAGGCATTCCAGACCACTTCAATCACTCCTAATCTCTAAATTTGCATGATGGCAGCTGTGCTTAAATGGTATTCCAGCTGTTAGCTAATTGTCATGGACCTGGAGTTGCTCCAGGGAAGCAACTGGGAGCTGAGCCTCCCATCCACCATCACAGCTGGCTCACAAAATCATAGAATCCCAGAATGGTTTAGGTTGGTTTTGGGACCTTAAAGGCCATCCACCCCCTTGCCATGGGCAGGGACACCTTCCACTAGCCCAGGTTGCTCCAAGCCCCATCCAACCTGGCCTTGGACACTTCCAGGGATGGGGCAGCCACAGCTTCTCTGGGCAACCTGTGCCAGGGCCTCCCCACCCTCACAGGGAAGGATTTCTTCCTAACATATAGTCTAAATTTCTGCTCTTTCAGTTTGAAGCCAGTCCCCCTTGTCCTGTCACTATCTGGCATTGTAATTAGTTGTTCTTCATCGTTTTTACAGGCCCCCTTCAAGTAATGAAGGGGTTCATCCAGTCTCCATCAATGGGTTCAGCCCCCCAAGGGTCAGCACCAGAGCCCTGGGCTGGGCACCAATGACATGACTGGGGGAGCCTCCCCTTGCCCTGAACCTTGGTCTATAATTAACATTAATAGAAAATGCAGTAGCCGGGTCTCAAGAAGCCTCAGGGCAGGGTCAGCTCTTCCTGAACCCTGCCTGTGTGCCTAAAGTCCCTTTAAAAACCTTTAAATTCCAGGCAGATAACCTAAATCTCTCTCCCTACAAAGCAAATCCCTCGCTTTTGAACATAGGGAAGAATTTATTGCTTTCCTTGTTGCGGTAATTTTTTCCATATTTGAAGAAGGATGTTGGCTCCCCCCCCACCTCCTCTCCACCTGCCCCAGCTGTTGCAATGGCAGAGGTCGTGTTCTGGAGCAGGATGAGCTGTGCAGCTTCCAGTTTTAGTCAAAGAGCACCAGTTAGATCCTCAAAAGCCCTTGGAACAACTTTGGGGCCGGGGACTCACAGGGCAGGGGAAGGGGCAGGACCAAGGCAGGCATTCCCAGGGATCAGGCTAATGATGGAGAGGGATGTTAAGAGGCAGGAGCAGGGAGAGACCTGGCTAATTGACTTTGGTTTATGAAGACATAATTAGCAGCACTGCAGGATGTAATGGGGAGTTTAACAAACCTCATCAGCGGGATCCCGGTAGTGTTTAACCCTTGGAGCGCAGCCCCAGGCAGGTGGGATGGGTGACTCCAGGCAGCCATGCCTGGCTCCCACAGAAACAGGGATACCACCAGCATCCCACCACCCCACCAGGACACAGCCTCCTGCATAGCCAGGGTGTGGAAAGGGCCCGCTCCTGACTTGTGGTTTCTCCTCAGGCACCACCCTGAGCTGTGCCCACGGCCTCGGTAGCGCTGGGAGGAAGCTTTGTCTTTGTTACATCTGTGTTATTATTATCAGGATGATGGAATGGAAGGGAAAACAGCCCTGACAAGCAATATTGAGGGGTTTACGCAAGAGGGATCAAAGGAAAGGACTTCATTTGATAAATCCTGGGTCCCTGACAACTGCAGCACGTGCGAGGAACAGCAGCCTTGTGCCAGCCCCGGCGAGGTCCTGGTCCCTACCGAGGGCAATTTGCACCTTGGCAAGTGTCCACGTTCCCAAAGGTCCTGTAGGGGTTGGGAATGCTGTGGTGAGAGCAGCAGTCCTCACTGTGCTCCTGCTGGGAGCAGAGTGGTCAGACATGGAACGACTCCGTGGTGGTGGAAATGTGCTGCAGCACTGGGCCCCAGCTCTTGGCACAGCCCCCACACACAGGGGACAGCAGGACCCCCAGTGCTGTGCAACCAGGCAAAGAGGTTGGATGTTGGACCCAGCACTGGCTGTGCAGCACCTACAGCTCATCACCCAGATGTGCCTGTGCTCCACCAGAGTTGTGGCTACCATCACACACTCCCACCTGTGCCATGACCCAGCCCATGGATGCAGGCATGGGATCACAGAACCATAGAATGGTTTGGCTTGGAAGGGACCTTAAATTTCACCTCATTCCAGCCTCCTGACATAGGCAGGGACACCTTTCACTAGCCCAGGTTGCTCCAAGCCCCATCCAACCTGGCCTTGGACACTTCTAGGGATGGAACAGCCACAGCTTCTCTGGGTAACCTGTGCCAGGGCCTCCCCACCCTCACAGGGAAGAATTTCTTCCTAGTATCTGATCTAAATGTACCCTCTTTCAGTTTGAACCCATTCCCCTTTGTCCTATCACTAGAGCTCCTGAGGAAGGGTCCCTCTCCAGTTTCCTTGTAGGTCTCTTGAGATACCAAAAAGTGCTGTGAGGTCTCCACACAACCTTCTCTTCTCCAGACTGAACAGTCCCAACTTTCCCAGCCTGTCTGCAGAGGGGAGGTGCTCGAGTCCCCTGAGCCCCTTGGTGGCCTGGTCTGGCCTTGCTCCAACACTTCCATGACCTTCTTATGTTGGAGGCCCCAGAGCTGTACACATCACTCCAGGTGGGCTCCTCCCTGCGTGGTGCAAGGGGTCGAGGTGCTTGGGGTGTGAGTCTCACTGGCAGGGCCCCCTGTGCTCCCCCTGCCTCTGCCCACCGCTGCCCTCAGGGGATGGAAGGGTTCTGCCCACCAAGCAGACATGGCATGATGCACCTTTGCCATCTTTCTGAGGGCAAAAGAGCCCAAAAGAAGGCCTGTGTCTTGCATGGAGGAACCACAGTCAGTTTGCTTCCATTCCACCCTGTAGTGGGAGATTTGTGAGTCCAGGTCCAAAATACAGAACCATCCCCCTGGCTGGGAATCACACAGCGCAGGCAAAGTACTGACTCCAACACGCAAAGAGTGCAAAATTATCAGTTTGAACCATGATTTTTGAAGAAGATGAGAGGAATAACAATTGCTCTGGATGAAATACTGTGCTGGCCAGAAGGGTAATTTAGAGTCGGGGCTGAGATCAGATGTTTTATCACTGTATCCTCAACTCTTCTTGACTTTCAACTGCAATTTGATAAATCAGCATAATACCTTGCACAGTAATTGCTGTAGATTTTATTCCTAGTGGGGTTACTTTATTACACTGCAAGCACATTAGAGAGCTTTCTGTTGCTCTGCCATTATTATTGTGGGGACAGAGGTCGAATAATGCAGAACTGAGTGGGTGGGTGTTTTTGCAGATGATACTGGTGAGCTCGTTTGCAGGTATTTGTGCACCTCAGTGACTCCAGCAGGGCTCAGCCTCTCCACCTCAGCACCTCTGTGGCTCCTGCCAACACCCTGGTTTGCTTTCCTCCCTGTGTTTATGCTCCCATCATGGCTGCAAGGCAGCAAAAAGGCTGGGTATCCATCAGGAAGCCTCACCCAGAGACAGGAGAAAGGACCAGGAGATGCTGCTGGGCTGTCCCTCTTTTAAGGTCAGCCAGGTTGGGCACCTGCAGCTGCCTGAAGTCACTGCCAGCACTCAGTCACGGAGGCAAAATGCAATTCCTCAGCCTGTAATCCCATTAAAATTTTATGATGAATGAAGCCACTTGCACTGCAAGTCTGTGGGAAAGTGTAACACTTTTACTGCTCTTCAATATGTAATTAATGTACATTTCATTGCTTTCCAGATGAATTTTCGGTCACAGGAGATAGTTATGACTATAAAATGACAGTTACTTTAGATGGGATACAGACCAAAGGTCAGAGTCTTCTGCAAAGCCAGGAGAGCTGTGTGTGCCCTGGGCCATCCATCTCCCATGGAGCTGGCGAAGGGAAGGCAGAGGGAGAGTGAGGATCCATCTGTCCTAGGGATTCTTCTGTAGTTTGATGTGTCCTCATCCTCCTCTTACACCCCCCTGTCCCATGGTTGAGCATCCCTGCCCACAGTGCCTGTGCCACTGGGATACCCCTCAGCCAGGCAGCTGCTCCACGGTGGGGTTTGTCAGATCCTCAGCCCCTCCTGCGGCTCCTGACAAAGGGGGGCTTTAAAAATGACCCCTATTAGTGACAAGCAGCAGAAAATCTATCAGGCCTGTTGGTCTGTGAGAAATAGCCAGGCAGAAATGGCATTTATGGAATCATAGAATGACAGAATTGTTTGCACTGGAAGGGACCTTAAAGATCATCTCGTTCCACCCCTCTGCCATGGGCAGGGACACCTTCCACTAGCCCAGGTTGCTCCAAGCCCCATCCAACCTGGCCTTGGACACTTCCAGGGATGGGGCAGCCACAGCTTCTCTGGGCAACCTGTGCCAGGGCCTCACCATGCTCACAGGGAAGGATTTTTTCATGACATCTAATCTAAACCTACTCTCAGTTTGAAGCCATCATCCCTTGTCCTGTCACTACAGTTCCCCTCTGGATTCCCTCCTGATCACCCACAGGCTGCTTGTGCCTCATTGTAGCCAAATCTGGGAAATATGGCTCCCTCCATCCCGGATTCAAACCTGCACTTTGGTTCCCAGGGGATTACCAGGAGCCTTGGATGTGCCCTACACCTGATGGTGAGAGAGCAAGGAGAGCTGGCTGGATAGAGCCATCTCCAGCTCAGCCAGCTCCATGCAACATCCCTCTGCACTCCGTGCAGTGCTGGCAGCAGGAATCTGGTAGCTGGATGTCAAAAGTCAGGCTGCCTCTCTCCATCCCACCGGGGCACTCAGAACATGCAATCATTTCTGTTTCCTGATTAGGAGCTTGTAACTCCCACAATCAAAACGAAGGCTGGAAGAAGTCCCAGGGATTTGGGATTCCTCCAGGAGACAGAATGGCTTGAGGGAAGTTAGGAGAGAAACAGGATAAAGGCATTTCAGAACATATTGAACTTTTTTTTTTCTTTTTCTGGAGAGCACAGACTGTCAGAACACCAGAAACCGTCTCCGGAAGCACTACGCTGCAAGGAGATTTATTGGCTTGCAGCACAGTTTATACTAAATTTTTTCTCTAGCAATTTACACAAAATATTTCTGTAGTTATGCAGGGGAGTTTTTATAATTAGAGCTTTATTTGACTGCTTTAATTGTGGCTGGTCTTTTGAGCAGTCCTACCCTTCAGAAAGCTCGTCCCGTCTCCCACTCACCCGAATGAAAACGTGGGATACAGAGGAAAAAAGGCCCCAGGTACTCCTCCAGTTTCCCTGTCAATACTCTGGAAGTGGCACGTGGAGAGGCTCTTTCAGCTTCTAAAATTATCAAAGGGAAAAGGTGGGACAGGACGGACTTGAAGGCCTTTTCCACCCTCAAAATGCATCTCCTGGGAGTTCCTCGTATCATCTCGGCCGGAGTGAGCCTTGGGAAGGACCACGGCTTTGCTGCCCTCTCTAGGGGAGAAGCAGCCTGCAAAGTGAGAATGGATTAATAAAGCCCAGAGCAAGTCACACTAATTGCCTGACAATGGGCAAAATGAGCTTCAGCCTATGGAAAGTGCCCCCTGCCACCATCACCAAGGTTGGTGAGTCCCACCTTCCCCACCGGAGCTTCAGCAGCACTCAGGGGGCACCTGGCTCTGTCCCAGGACTGTCCCCTTCCCTGGCTCAAGTAAAAAACAGCCACAAAAACTCCCCAAATTGTGAGGATGTTTCTGCCAAAACACCTCAGACACCCAGGGCTTTTCTGGGGAGTCTAATTCCACTGGAAACATTCACAGCTCCAAAGATCAAGAGAAAATATAGTTAAATGTCTTATTTTGAATATTTGAAAAGCAGTCTAAACTCACATTGCAAAACAAATGCACTGTTCCCATTCTAGAGGTTAGAAAAATCTGATTTCTTGACTTCCCTCAGCAATTCAAACTCTCAATCAAGAGCTTCGTGTTTCTTTGTTGTGTTTTTTTTCTTTGACCCCTTCATAACACTGAATGCATTAAAGCAAGAAATGCCCAAGAATTGATTTCTTTTCTCTCTCTGCACCGAAGTGTCTCAACACTTCACTTTTTCCCTTTCAAGTTGCCATTTTTTACACAGTTTCTGGCATTATTTAGAGCTATAGAGTTGAAAAGACTCAAAAACCTGGAGAGAATAAGTCTTCTCTTCCCTATAAACATTTGCCATCCATCGCTTTATATTCTCATCTTTGACACAGAGGAAGAGAAACAGAGAAACGAGAGAGAGAGAGAAGGGAGGAACTGGAGACATGAATAATTTCTTCTTTCTCAAAACTCAAAATGAAAAGAATACAGAATGAGACATAAACTTTATTTTTTTTTTCTTTCATCTAGGAATTTGCCATGAAAAGATAATAATGTGCCTCCACTGCCTCCTTCTCTTCAGTTCCTCTGACACACAAACCCCTCACAGCACCAGCAGGAAGGCAGGGGAGTGCTGAGCTTCCCAGGGGAACAACCAAAACCCTTTGGGGTGTCTCTTGATCTGGATTTGCACAGACATCAGCACCCTGGAGACCTGGTCTCTGCAGGATGCTCCAGGTAGGGCAGCCATGCAAATAATCAGTCTGGCTCTTTGAGGGTGGGGTGAGCACAAAATGGGTCATTTCTTCCATGCTTGGATATCCTCCTTGGGGACACTTGCTTCACTAGAGTGAACTGTGTAATATTTCCTTTGGGAGGTGGAAATGGCCAGACTCTGCTTGATGTCAGAGCAGAAAGGTGTGTTCCTGCAGGGTTTAGCACAGGATCACAGAATGGTTTGGGTTGGAAGGGACCTTAAAGACCATCTCGTTCCACCCCCTGCCATGGGCAGGGACCCCTCCCACTATCCCAGGTTGCTCCAAGCCCCGTCCAACCTGGCCTGGGACACTTCCAGGGATGGGGTAGCCATCCTGTGCCAGTGTCAGAACACCCTCTGAGTAAAGTATTTCCTCCTACCACCTAATCTCAATCTCCCCTCCTTTATTTAAAAAACATTCTCCCTTGTCCCATCACTGCCTGCTTGTGTAAAAAGTCCCTCTCCCTCTTTTTTATGAGCTCCCTTTAAGTACTGGAAGGCTCTGTAAGGTCTCCCCAGAGCCTTCCCTGCTCTATGATGAACAACTCCAGCTCTCTCTGCCTGTCTTTGTAACATCATTGATAAGAGCAGGTGAGGTTTTAGCTTCAGCACACCCTGTGATGAGCACCTGGAACCATTCCCTGCTGTCCACACCTCATGAGCCTGTCCATCCCTGGGTCATGCTCACACTTACTCCATAGTTAATCCCACTGATTGCCTGGGCTGCTCCCCAAACCCCAAAATTCCATGCCTAAGGGTGTAGCAACCCAGCCTGAGCAGCACAGGCCTGATTCAAAGCACACCACAAGGAACAGCTGATCCTTCAGTGCTTCTGAGGGGTTTAGATCAAGTCAACTCTATGTTGTAGCATGTTAACATGTGAGCACCATGCTTTTTAAACCACCAGACAGGTTTATTCACCTGGTCATGAAGTAGGTTAACCCACGGCCAACCCACCACAGCACAGCAGTGTCTGGGCTTGGTTTCTGCACAACATTTTAAGAAAGCCTGTTCTTTTGGGGAACAGAAAGAGTTTGTCTTGGTAAACTGGTAGCTGGGCTGGTAGGTGCACTCAGTTTGTCTCCCCAGGACGTGCCATGGAAGGGGTTGGTGTGGCCGTGGTACAATTAGGTTGGATGTTAGGAAATATTTTACAGAGAGAGTGCTCAGCCATTGGAATGGGCTGCCCAGGGAGGGGGTGGATTCACCATCCCTGGAGGTTTTTAAGGTGAGACTGGATGTGGCATCAGTGCCATGGGCTGGGAACCACAGCGGGGTTGGATCAAGGGTTGGACTGGATGATCTTGGAAGTCTTTTCCAACCTGGTTGATTCTGTGATTCTATGAATTAGGTGCCATCAGGGTTACAGACATAATTCCCCATCCTGGAGACTGAGTGGAATGGAGGCATTCCCATGTCCATGCTCAGTGCTGCAGGTGCAGGTGCCAGTGGAGAGCACAGGGAAGGGACTGCAGGAATACAGCCAGGCCCGTGGGCTCTCCCAAAATAGCATCAGCCAGCACTGCTTCTGCAGACACAGACCATCCCTCTGACCCTGTCCAGCACAGGATATCAGCTGCAGAGCACTACAGTGGCACTCCAAGCTCCCTTGGAGCCCCGCCTTTTCTTATCAGGATCTGAATATTTGCCCCAGGATAACCTCCAAGAACAAAATCCCATTAAGTGTTGCCTGTCTGGGAACTGACTCGACCTCCCCAGGTGCCTCCATTTCAGAGGTGCAAGGGAACAGTTTGGCTGTTCCAAACCAACCTTAGTGAAGGTTTTCCTCGAAGCCAGATAATACAGCACTCAGCTGGTAGTTCCTGGAGAGTCACAGGAGCCTTCTGTTCCTGCAGCTTTTCACTGTTCTTCCTAATTAGGATGTTTTAGGAATGAAATACGCTCTGGGGTTTCAAGCAACAGTGAGTATCATCTTCTGCCAGCATGACTTTGAATGCACAGTGGGCTCAGCAGGGCAGGGCTGGGAACAGGCAGGGCAGGGCTGTCACCCCACAGGGAGCTTTGGGGCACACAGCCCACGTGGTCATCATATGTTTTATCCCCACATCTCTTTGTTGCTCGTGGTGGGGTAGAGGTGACATTTCAGAGTCCCCTTAGTGGATGTGTGGAGACCTCAGGGCACCTGGTATAACCACAGCAGGGTTTGTTCTGTATTTATGGAATCATATCACAGAATCACAGAATGGTTTGGGTTGAAAGGGACCTTAAAGCTCATCTCATTCCACCCCCTCCCACGGGCAGGGACACCTTCCACTAGCCCAGGTTGTCCCAAGCCCCAGCCTGCACAGGACAGAGCATCTCTACCTGGTGACTGTCCAGGCCTCAGTGACTTGTGTTTGGGGGCTGGGAGAGCAGAGCACAGGCAGCACTGCTGACCCACATCTGTGCAAAACGTGGCTGCAGACAGTCACACGTGGGCAAAGCCTGGCAGGTGCATTTAGCTCTTTCTCTTGGCCTTGTCTTTGTGAAAACCCTGAGGAGTTTGCAAGGCACCTGTAAGTGCCCTTCCTTACACTCAGGGGAAAGAGAGCCAAGAGGAACACGGAGACAAAATGCTTTAGGCTGGGGGACACTTGTGAAAGTTGTGGATGCTCCACCCCTGGAAGTGTCCAAGGCCAGGTTGGACGGGGCTTGGAGCAACCTGGGCTAGTGGGTTCCCTGGCAGGAGGTTGGAACAAGATGATCTTTAAGGTTCCTTTCAACCCAAACCATTCCATAATTCTGTGATAAACACAGAGCTAGGGCAGAGGTGGCCCAACACCAGCCGAGGGGGGGAAAAGAAACATTCAAAAACTTGAATAAAAAACCTCTCTGCTAAAACAACTGCCGAGAACCCGGCGAGGAGCTCCCAGAAACAGAGGAGCCACAAGTCCACAGCGAGGGACACGATGACCAAAAAGGGCTGGAGAAGGTCAGGAGCCCGAGCAAGCTGTGCCATTTCGGGGTGAACACAGTTATGCAAGCGGCAGGACGGAGGTTTCCGGTGATATTTGCAGGGGGAGGTGGAGTGCCCGAGGTGCAGGGTCCACCTCCCCCCACAGACCTTTCCACTCACGGCTCCTGCTGCTCAGTTTATTATCTTGCGGTTTGAAACAATACAGGAAGGACGTAGGTGTTTGCAAGAAGAAAGGGAAAGAGGAGGGGGAAGGGAGGAAGGCTCAGCAGCCACCGCCGGGCTCCTCGGTGAGCGTGGCGTGCCCGGAGCCCCTCACCCACGCGCTTCATCAACGGTGGGGAAGTTCATTTGGGGGAGAACACAGCACAAAAGGGTGAAGTTCCCACCAGAGCCCAACTGGGAGGGACAAAGACACTGCCATGAGCACCCTCAGCCGTGGGTGATGGGTATCCTTCCTGGCAGCCCGAGCTGGTTCCTCCACTGACGGGGAATGCGGCAGAGACGGGGGGAAACTGAGGATGGTTCTAATTAAACTGGCCAGGAGCAGAATGAGGTGTAGGCAACCCAAGGGCTACAGGAGGCCCAGCAGTGGGCAGAGAGCCTGAGCAAGAGGCTGACAGGAGCCCTGGTGGTGTGGGTCAGCCCCCATGGATTTGCCATGGATGGCCAAAGGGACGGATGTGGCTGGTGCAGCCCCACAGGTCCCAGTGAACTGTGTCTACCCCGCACTGGGAACTCTGGAAGGGGCTGAAAGCAGAGTGAGGTGAGCACTGCACCTCACCTGGTAGTGGGGAACATCACAGGGGCAGCAGCAAATGGGTCTGAACAGGAGCATTCTGGACAAACCCTGTATTTCCCCTACATGGTGGAGTTCTGACATATCTCCTGAAGCAGAATTGTCCTGGTTTTAGCTGGGATAGAGTTAATTTTCTTCTCAGTAGCTGGTCAGTGCTGTGTTTTGGATTCAATATGAGAATAATGTTGATAACACACCGATGTTTTAGTTGTTGCTAAGCAGTGCTTACCTTAAATCAAGGACTTTTCAGTGCCTCATGCTCCGCCAGCAGGAGAAACCAGGAGGGAGTACGGCCAGGACAGCTGACCCAAAGGGACCAGAGGGATACTCCATGCCACAGAACATCATGCCCAGTATAGAAACTGGGGAGGGGTTGGCCAGGAAGAACAAACACTGCTGGGGAACAGGCTGGCCATCAGTCAGTGGGTGGTGAGTAACAGTATTGGGCATCACTTGTCTTTCCTGAAATTCATTCCTCTCTCTGTTATTTGAGTTTACCAGCTGGGACTAAACCACAACAAGAATAAAACCAAATATTTTTGTATAATTCCCCATATTGTATATAGCATTTCCTCTCAAGAAGAAATCTCACCAGACCAGCATCATTTTGAAAACTTCACTTTGGGAAAGTGCTGAATTGCTTTTGGGAAAGATATCCTTATATTTAGAAGCATTTTATTGCATGGGCTTTATGTTGCTGTCACGTTTAAAGTTGGCCTTGTAGCAAGACAGCAAGAAATGGGCAAACTAGGGTTTTTTTTTCCAAGAAGGTGCACAGACTGCTTCTGGCAGGCACCCCATGTAGCTGAGCATCCACCTCCCATGCCCCTCCTGGCTGAGAAGTCTTTGCCATGATGATGCAGTTTTCCTTGCGGGTTTGTGTCCCAACTCCACCAAAACAGAGCCTTGGCAGAAGGGCAGAGCCTGGGGCCAACACACAGCCCTTGAAACCACAGGACACCCCAGCTCTGCCTCAACATCCCAGGACATTGATGACCCCATCCCACAGGAGGGGCCCTGGCGCTGGGAAGAGAGCTGGAAGAAATCCAGGGTGGGATTTGAAAGGTGTATCTCTGCCTCAGTGACATGAAAGCTGTTCTCTTGAGCGGCGTTATCTCATCTATTTTGCAAATACAAATGTGATAGAAATCTGCAAAATAAGGAATATGCATTAACTTCTGAAAAGTTTTGACTACATATCATTATCTGTAATTTCACTGCTTTGATTTGCATATTCATAAAAGAAACATGCAGCTCGGATGTGTCAAAGGCTTTCAGATGAGCACGAACAAAACCAGCAGACTTGCAAGCTCAGAGCTGAAGTAATTGCCAAGATGCCTTCGCTTTCCCTGATGTCAGGGTGAGATTGTGCCCCTTTGTGGGCTGGCAAAGCACTTCCTCAGGCATGCTCTGGTGTGCTGGGCAGGAAAAGGCAGCTCTGGTGGAGAACACACGGGCCACAGGCACCAACAAAACAGCTCAGGATGCTGGTTGCCCAGAGAAGCTGTGGCTGCCTCATCCCTGGAAGTGTCCAAGGCCAGGTTGGACAGAGCTCAGAACAGCCTGGAATAGTGGAATGTGTCCCCCCATGACAGGGGGTGGAAGGAGATGGACTTTAAGACCCCTTCCAACCCAACCCATTCTGTGATTCTCTGCTGTTATTTGGGCTGTCCCAGCTCCAGCAGCACTGAGCACCTTCCAAAGGGAGGTGACACAACAGGAAATGCTAGGTGGGTGGGCTGACCCCCAACAAGATTTAGGTGCTCAGGCTGGACATGCCTCACCCCACCTCTATCAGGGGGCACTTTCAGGGACGTTTTCGACCCAGATTTTTCAGCCACATGACAAAACCAGGCAAACCTTGGCCTGCTGTCCATGCAGGCACAGAGGAGGCAGCAGCATCTGTAGCTCAGCTGATAAAAACATGATTAAAAGTGCAGGTGACTCTGCTTTTAACTTACTTCCATGCTTTTAAGCTGTTGAGTAGGTGAGGCCACTGCACCCAGCCACCCTTTGTGCTGCTGCTCTCAGGATCACAGTGATGTTATTCCTGTGCTTTTGAGGCACCTGTGGTTCTTCCCTGAGTATCTCCATCTTTATGAGATGCCTGTACCACATTCTTCCCTTCCTTTTCCTTATGCCCTCCCTTTCCAGAGGAAGAGCTCATGGAGGTGGGATGCCATGCTTTTGCTGATGCCCCTGGGGAGATGCAGTTCCCTGCTGTGTTTGGGTGTGCCCAGGATCCCCCCAGCTCCAGCAGCACCCGCTGGCTCAGGGCTTGTCAGGACGCTGGAGAAATGGCAGTTGCTGTGGAAGGAAAGCAGGTGTGGCAGCAGGAAAAGGGGAAAATGCTATTTTTCAATTTCCCTCTGACATTTTTCAGGCGGGAAGCAGTGGGGTTTCTTAACAACAGAGAGCAAAGCAGAGCTGACAGGCTCAAATACACCCTGGCCTTCAGTGTTGGTTTGGGTGGAGAGTGTGAAATTTTGGTTACAAAAATAAAGTGTTCTGGTTTCAAAAGCTTAACCCTTCCCCCCCCTCCCAACCACCACAGAGTCAACCTCAGCTTGGGGCTGAAACATTCTGGCACCACAGCACCTCCTGTCCTAAAAGTATCCCAGGTTTGGAGGGAAGGTCCAGAGTGGACTCTGGCATCACTTCAGTGAAGTCCTCCTGTCGTCCCCATCACCACTGCAGCCTCCCTGGTGAGGGGACAGGATCATGTCACAGCTGGGGGAGCCAGTCAGCAGTGCAGGAAACAGCCTGGGGGGAAAAAGGTCCCCCCAGCCCTTCACCCAGCAGGCTGCAAGCAGAGCCCTGTGAGGGACAAGAGCCCCGCTTCTGCTGCAAAAGCTGATGTTAAACCCATCCCTGAAAACAGGTTGCTGGTCCCTCTGCCTTACAGGGCTTGGCACTTTCTTTTTCCATGCAGCTGCAAAGTCCCTCCTCTGGCCAGTGGCCACTTACTTATGTGATGGCAAAAAAAAAAAAGCTTTTGGTTTGAAAGAGAAGCCTGAAAATGGAAAGGTTGCACGCTCAGAAAGCAAAACCAAACTCAAGATCTTGTGAAAGCAACCCAGAACTTAAGATGTGTGACTTTAAAACCAGGTTTTTCTAATCATTCAGCCAATGGGTGTCATGAATGAGGGTTTCTGAACATTCAGCATCAGATCCAGGTTACCAAGCTTTACCTGCAACTGCCTATTCCCAGGAGCAGTGGGAAATGGGCAGTGGGAAAGTGGGTCCAGGAATGTGCCCGATGTGGGGCTGCCCTTGGCTACAAGAAGGAAATTGAGAGGCTGGAGCGTGTCCAGAGAAGGGAACGGAGCTGGAGAAGGGGCTGGAGCAGCAGGAGCAGCTGAGGGAGCTGGGGGGGCTCAGCCTGGAGAAAAGGAGGCTCAGGGGGGACCTTCTGGCTCTGCAACCCCCTGACAGGAGGGGGAAGCTGAGGGAGTGGTTGGGCTCTGCTCCCACTGAACAAGGGACAGGATGAGAGGAAACGGCCTCAGGGGAGGCACCAGGGGAGGTTTAGATTGGATATGAGGGAAAATTTCTTCACTGGCAGGGTGGGCAGGCCCTGGCACAGCTGCCCAGGGCAGTGGTGGAGTCCCCATCCCTGAAGGGATTTAAAAGATGTGGGTGCGGTGCTTGGATACTTGGGCTAATGGTGACCTTGGCCGTGCTGTGGGAATGGTTGGACTCGATGGTCTTGGAGGTCTTGTCCAGCCTTAGCGACTCCAGGATTTATGATGCAGTGGGACTGCCCTTGCAGCACCTCAGCAGCAGCACCTCCACCCTCACACTGCTCCAGCCCTTGGCCTGAGGCTGGACACGTGGGCTTTTTGTGGCTGGAGCATTGGGCAAGAGCTGTGCTCACCAGCAGAGGCAGGGACACACACACGGTGTTTCTCGGAAATCTCACCTGGAGATTTCCTTTTTCTCACAGCAAGAAGCAGCCTGGGAAGGTCTGGGACAGGCTCTGGGCTTTGTCACGATGTAGTGGGATGCACCAGAGTCCCTGGGGCAGCAAGGAGTAGGCAGGATGGACTACAGGGTACACATCTACAGCTAAAAACTTCTATCCCTGTCCCAGTTGACCTGTTGGAGCTCTTTCCTACTCAACAGGACAGGATGCTGAGATCATCTTTCTCAGTACCAGCCAGTTCTGTCCCCCTTTTCCCATATTCATCTATCTCGATCTTTTCACCTCCTTTGGCCCCTCCCCTAAATATCCCATAAGCCCTGGACAAGCCCTAGGCTCTCTAATTCAGTCCCAAACTTCCATAAGAAGTTCACCCCTTCCTTTCCTGGTGTGGGTCCCTGGTGAGCAGCTCCTCCATGGGACCCCACAGTGACAGGGACAGTGTCTTCCTTGCCACCCCCAGCAGCCAGAGAGCACAAGGCTGGCCAGGTGCCTCCTCCAGCTCCTCTGAGTCTGATCTCTGCATCTATTTTAGCCATTACCCTGTGTCCTTTGCTAATAATCACATGTATTTTGTAAGAAATCGCAAAGAATTCAAAATATTTTGTTAATATGAATAATTTCTTTCAAATGAAAGGGTGGTGTTTTAATTTAACTTTTCAGTAGCAGAGAAATAAAAAAAAAAAAAAAGCACATTCAAGAGTTTTTGAAACCAAGGAAGCTCGTGTTAAAGCAGCAAACTGACCAGAATCACCTCCTTGGTTTTGCAACTGCAAAATGTGCTTTGTGGTTTCACATTAAAAGCACCCTCAGTGCTGACAAGGAGTCACGAATATTTTCTAACCACCAAGCTCCAGTTCTGGAGCACAGTGCCCAGTTCTACTCTGATGTGACACTGCAGTGACAGTCATGGAGCTGCTCCAGGTGGGACCTGCCCTTAACCCAGTGTGTGACCACCAGGAACTGGAAAGTGGAATCACTGAACTCCCCCCCACAGGCCCATCCCTGTGGACTTCCAAGGCAAAAACAAGGACTTGATGTGTATCTACACCCACTCCTGCAAGCCAAGGGCTTGGACAGCCAGTTCTCCTCATTCCTGCCCCAAACCAGCATTCCTGTGTGCATTTTTCAACCATTTCTCCTGGTCTTTGTGTCCTCTGAAGCTGCTCAAGCCATACACATCTCCAGTACTCCCAGCCAGGGCTGAAGTTCCTGCAGCAGAAGGAACTGGTCCAGCTGGCAGTGGGAACAATCCAAATTGTCATTTTAAAAACAATTTTCAATTTATTCCCTTCTCAGTGCCACTCAGATGGGAGTTAAATTGATTTTTTTACACTGCCTTCATTTAATGTACACAGCTTTTTCTCTCTCTCTCTCTCTGCATCACTGGAAGAAACCTATGAAAATCAGTTAAATAAACACATCTGTGCTCAGAGCCCTGGAAACACGGAGTGGGTGACTCACTGGGGAAACCAGAGGGGTTTGCAGGGGCCAGGAACAGAGCTCCCACCTACAGGGGGGCTTGAGAATCTCACCCCCACAGCAAGCCACCTACAACTACCTGGAATCACCTGCAGGGAGGGGATCCTGCCCCTCTGCTCCCCTCTGCTGAGACCCCACCCTGAGCACCTCCAGCTCTGGGGGACCCAGCGCAGGAAGGACGTGGAGCTGTTGGAGCGAGTCCAGAGGAGGCCACCGAGCTGATGAGAGGGATGGAGCATCTCTGCTGTGAGGAAAGGCTGAGAGAACTGGGATTGTTCAGTCTGGGAAAGAGAAGGCTTCAAGGGGACCTAACAGTGTCCTTACAGTACCTGAAGGGGCCAACAGGAAAGATCTAGAGAGGTTGTTTACAGGAGCCTGGAGTGACAGGACAAGGGGGAATGGGTTCACACTGACAGAGAGTGGGTTCAGATTGGATATTAGAGAGAAATTTTTGCCTGTGAGGGTGGGGAGGCTCTGGCACAGGTTGCCCAGAGAAGCTGTGGCTGCCCCATCCCTGGAAGTGTCCAAGGCCAGGTTGGACGGGGCTTGGAGCAACCTGGGCTGGTGGAAGGTGTCCCTGCCCATGGCAGGGGGTGGAATGAAGTGGTCTTTAAGGTCCCTTCTAACCCACACCATTCTATGATTCAGACCTCAATTTGAGACCTGAACTGGGAGAAGCCAAGGATATCATAGCAAGGTCCTTGGTCTTCTGCTTCAGATGGTGCTTGGTGCCCAGATCCCGATGTGCAGAAAGCACAGTGCCACCCAGTACCAACCCTGGGAGTTGGCCCTCAGGTCAGTTTTAGGACCTGAGCTTAGTTTAGGACCTCCACAACTACCAGACCTCCTCCAGCACAGCTTATGGCTGAAGGTCAACTGCTGAGTTTAAATGGAGCTCCTGGGCCAGGGATGTGGCTGGAGGCTCCAAGTGAGGTTGCTCAGGGCTGTCAAGGCTTATGAGTGTCCTCAGGCTCTGACAGCCCTCTTGGAATAGGATGATACATGGAACTGCTGCTCCCATTGCCCTGGGAATCAAAAGTTTCAACCAAAGGTTTCAACCAAAGGCTTGTGGACTTTTGTGCTTGGAGGAACACGATGACACTCTCGCAGGCAGGTCCCAACCTCATGCCCACAGTGCAAAGCAGGTGTAAGTGGGGGCCAGTAGCTCTGTGCCCCAGGAACAGGCATCTCCTGAGGGCAGAGGGAAGGAAGGAAGGAAGGGAAAAGGATGATCTGTGTGGTTATGGTGACAACATGGCTTGAAAGAAGGCACATCAGCTCCAGGGACCTGGGAGTGCAGGAGCACCTCCCTGAGATGGAAACCTCTCCTGGATTTGCCCTCCTGGGCCTCAAGGAGTTTTGTACACAGCGACAGATGTCTGAAGGGAGCTGGGAAGAACACAAAACTCCCTCTTTGGGGCCTGTTTTCCGTGCTAGCCATAAATGTTTGTTGGATGAAGACCATGCTCCCAGAGCTGTGTACCTAATGGCTCTCAAGGAGCCACCATCTCTTTGCTGATGGTTTATAAAGCTCAACTATTCAACCATCAGAAAAACATGAACAGGGACTTAATAAAGGCATATTTCCAATATACAAAAAATTAATGAATTTGTACTGTATCCTGCCTGCAAGATACATTAATTTCGATGGACAGCACTCAGGGCTTTAAGAGCCGGTGCTGCAGAGGGGGGACAGAATGAAAGCAAAGGAGAGTAAACAGAGGAGAGATTTCTAAGTGCCCATGACATTTGTTCAAATACTTTATTTCAATCAGCTTAAAAGGGAAACATAAAGCTGAGGTTGCTCCTAGGAAAGGCAATGAAATTGAAAACCCAGTAATGCACTGAGAGCAATTCAAAGGGAGCAGGGAGGCAGCCATCTGCTGCAGAGAGGGCACCAGCCGCCCTGCCGAGGGCTGCTTTGGCTCTTCTGATGATATTTTTGTCTCCCAAATGCCATCTCATGTTGTCTTGTCAGGAGAAGAGAAGCCACTCCAGCGCCTGAACAATGCTGGGAGAGCTTCACCTGCACAGACTAAGTGATTTCATGTTTATTGTGCCAAGTCCTTGGGGTGGGAGGTCCAGACTGGATGGAGGAAGGTGCCCTTCAGGAGACCATCCAGGGTTCAAAGCTCATGTTTAATTTGCTTTAGGAACACCAAGGACCATTAACAGGAAAAAGAAAAATAAAAAAAAAAAAAGGAAGAACCAAAATACCATGTTGAAAAAGGTGTGAAATTCCACTTCATGGCTAAAAATTCCTCTTTCCGCTTCTCCAGCCTCTTCCACGTGAGTTGGGAGCACACTGAGAGGAGGAGCAGTGTGTGTGATGCCTGAACTGGGTGTACTTTCCCGGGCAAAATCATCTGCTTCCACTCTGAAGCAAGGCTTGATGAAAGCTGCTCTGATCCCCACCCCAGCCCCACCACGTCCCAGGCAGGCTCTGGGCTGTCCTGCTGCCTGCACAGCATCAAACCACAGCTCCAAGGGGGATATTTAGGTGGAAAAGTGGATTTGGGGCAAAGTGATACTTATGGCTTGGTTTCCAAGGAAAGTTGTGATTTTCTTACTTTAAAAATAGAAACCCATCAAGCTGGGAGGGAAGGAGAGAAGGCTCTTTGTGACCACCTTCTACAGCAGACTGTGGGGTAAAAAGTGTATTTGTTCAGCAATGTAATTTACTTTTAGTAACAGAAGAAAAAGGTGAGGCTATTGATTTATCACTATTTTTTATTTGTTTTCTCCTTTTTTACATCCATTAGCTCGCTGGGTTTCTTTTATCTGGGAGCTGCCTCTGACAGGATTCAATACGTTCAGCATTTCTATAAATATGTAAATATAAGATCTGTATGTGTAAACACACCCGCATAAATAAAACGGTAATGATGTGTGTATCTATATTTGTGTACGTAGAAAAGCTAAATTATCTCCAATTTATCCAATGCCCTTTATAGCTCCTATGTGCATTATGTTCCTATGTACATACAATCTTCATATTTATATGAAAATGGCACCTATGAGGAATACAGATAAAATACTAAAGGGTGTTTCTGGTGGATAAGTCACTCCTAATTCCTTAATTTCTTTTTGCTTGTTCCCCTGAGCAAGCAGTGGAAGATACATAAATAAGTCTGCACATATTTATTTAACCTCCTTGTTTAGCCAGTTTTCGTGGGGTTCATGTCCAAGATACCTGCACTGATGCCAAGGGGAGGGAGAGACTTTCCCAGGAGCTGGTACTTTGGTCCTGATCCAGAGCAAAGCTTGGAATTATGAGCAGGAAAATAAGGATGCACCAAACAAGGTAAAGGCTGAAAGAAATTAAAATACCCCAGGGAGACCTTGAGCTGAGTTTTCCTTGAGCAGAGTGTTCCTTGAGCCCAGGGAAGATGGGAGGCTCATGTCTCTCAGCACATGATCTCCCACTGATCCCAACCCAACCCCCATCCTGGGGACCTTCCCCTTTTCCCCACACACACCTGAACCATCTCTGGCTGGTAGGAAAGTAAATCAGATGGGAAAATTCCCCATCCATGTTAAAAATCGTGAGATTGCCAGGCAGTGCCCTGAGATCCAGACTGTCTCCCAAAGGCTGATGCCTCAGAGCCATCACGGTCTCTGCTGCCACCTCCACCCTCTGCCCACTCCTGGGAAGTTTTTGCTGGGAAAAGGAGGAAAGATCCTCCAGTAAAGAGTAGCCCACGGTCTGGGGTGTTTTGTGAGTGTCACCAAGTGGAACTCAAAGGGCCAAACAGAGATTAAAGGGCCAACTGTTGCTCCTGACATCAGAGAGATCAGTTCAGATGGTGCATGAGCAGCATAAGCCCAAAAATTGCAGCTCGTTCTGGCTTGTTTCAGGATACAGCAGTGCAACCTGTGCAGTGTCTCACCACCCTCACAGGGAAGGATTTCTCCCTAATATCCAATCTGAACCCACTCTCTGTCAGTGTGAACCCATTCCCCCTTGTCCTGTCACTCCAGGTTCCTGTAAACAGCCTCTCTAGATCTTTCCTGTCAGCCCCTTCAGGTACTGTAAGGACACTGTTAGGTCCCCTTGAAGCCTTCTCTTTTCCAGACTGAACAATCCCAGTTCTCTCAGCCTTTCCTCACAGCAGAGATGCTCCATCCCTCTCATCAGCTCAGTGGCCTCCTCTGGACTCGCTCCAACAGCTCCATGTCCTTCCTGCGCTGGGTCCCCCAGAGCTGGAGGTGTCAGGGTGGGGTCTCAGCAGAGGGGAGCAGAGGGGCAGGATCCCCTCCCTGGAGGTGATTCCAGGTAGTTGTAGGTGGCTTGCTGTGGGTGTGAGATTCTCAAGCCCCCCTGTAGGTGGGAGCTCTGTTCCTGGCCCCTGCAAACCCCTCTGGTTTCCCCAGTGAGTCGCCCACTCCGTGTTTCCAGGGCTCTGAGCACAGACGTGTTCATTTAACTGTGCCTCCCAGTCCTCACAGGGAAGAATTCCTTCCTAATATCCCCTCTAAACCTACTTTCTTTCAGTGTGAAGTCATTCCCCCTTGTCCAGTCACTCCTCCAACTTGTCCAAAGTCCCTCTCCAGTTCTCCTGGAGCCCCTTTAGGGGCTGGAAGGGTCTCTAATGTCTCCCTGCAGCCTTCTCTCCAGGTTTTCTCAGCCACCGGCCATCATTTTGACCTCCCAGAGGGGCTGTCCCAGGCGGCAGCGGGATCATTCGGAGCGAGGCGTCCTCATCCTGAATTTCTCCTCCGTCAGCTTGCAAGACAGGGAACCTGGGCTCAGCTGAAGCAATGTTCTCCGAGCAGGAGGACGAATCCCATCGGGATGCGGAGGGATGAAGCTGCCGCACGGCACGAGCTCCCCCTGCAGCGCCCTGGGCAGAGCAGCTGCGCCCGGGCGAGCGATGAAGTTAAACCAAAAATCGCCTGTTTGAAGCCAAAAAAAAAAAAAAAAAAATCCCTCCTTGCCATTGGCATGATGCCAGTCCGGAGCACGAGTGACCCCCGGGGGGAAGGGGGGCAGGCGATGCTCGCAGGATCTCCAGTCCCTCCAATTCCCGTGCCCTTTTCCCAGCATCACCCGAAGGAGAACCACAGGGTTCTGCTGGGAGGGTCCCTGTGGGGGGGTGGGCGGGGGACTGACCGAGCCACCGCATCCTCCCTCTGCCATCCCCCTCCAGCGTCCACCTCCCTCCTTTCTGCTCCAGCCAAGTTTCAGGAATACTTTGACCAACTGCACTCGTTTTGTGAGTCTGGGGACTCACAGAAATGTGTATTTTGACTCCATCCTTTCCTGGGCTTATCCCAGCAGTTCCCTGTGCCTATAGATCTAATGGAAGAGGAAAAAAAGCCACTGATATTTTGGGATGCCTGAAAGAGACATTTCCTAAATTTCCAGCGCCCTGGGATAATTTTGGCCTAGAGAGCCACACTCCAGCCTGGTGCTGGTGGCTTTGGATGCAGTTTTGGATTTGCTCTCTAATGGAGCAGGGAGGTATTTATGTATTTATATATTTATAGCTCTGCTGGGCTATGCTGGGCATTAACACTTTCCTGGAGCCAAGAACTTCAATTCCTGCTTTAGGCTAAAATAATCTCAGTGCCAGCCCACGAGGGAAAAGGGGAGCCTGAGGATGCTGAAAATCCTGCTTGGTGGGATCCAGAGCAAATCTCCCCTTGGCTGCAGGATATGGAGTTGGGGGGCTCAACCCAGGTTTATGGAGTTATAGGGATTCCCCAGCTCCCTGTTCCCAGAGTTTTGGTGGGAACATGAGCAAAGGCTGGCAGGGGGGGCTGCACTTGCCACTGGCCACAGTGGCACTGCCAGGGGCTCTGCAGGCAGCTTGTGCTGCTCTCCAAGATGCCTGTGGGATGACTGCTCCCTGCTGCACATGGATGCCCATGGAGGGCAGGTTATGTGAGCCCCTGGTCTGTGCTCTCCTCTGGAGAGGGAGATCTGCCAGGGGCACAGAGCACCAGCAGAACCCAGGAATGCCTTCTCCCTTCCCTTGGTGCCCAGGAGGATCCAGAAATGTGGATGGGTGCTGTCAGTGTGCCCTGGGTGTCTGCAAGTGTGGAAGGGGTGGGTCACCACAGTCAGTGTGCAGCAGGAGGAGGGAGAAAGAACAGTTTGTAGAATCCTAGAATCATGGAATATCCAGTTCACAGAATCCTAGAATTATGGAATATCCTGAGGTGACAGGGACCAACAAGGATCATAAAAGTCCAGCTCCTGGCCCAGCACAAGACAACCCCAAAAATTCCAATGTTTCTCATTAGGGCATCTCAGCAGGCAGAGAGGTCACAGCAGGGATGACACAGCCTAAAACCCTTCCAGGGTCTTTCCCAGGCAGAAGGTGAGGTTATTCCCACCAGCAATCACTAATGATCCTACAGGAACATCAATGGCCAGGGGGACAAGTGGGAAATACTTGGATCTGCCTCTGGGGATATGGTCATGGATATAAGCACAGCAGGGAGATGATGGCCAGGGAGGGGGGGGGGGGCAGTGAGATGGGAGTCTCCATGTCCTCCTCCTCCTCCAAGCCCTGGCTGCCCAGCTTCACTGGGGACTCACAGAAATGTGTATTTTGACTCCATCCTTTCCTTGGGCTTATCCCAGCAGCTCCCTTACCCATGGCAGGAGTGATGCCAGACCAAAACACCAGCTGTGGCAGGGCAGGACCAGGGAAAGACACTGGAAAGAGGAGGACCAAGAGCAAGAACATCCCTGGCCAGCTGCCCTCACCCAGCCAGGCACAGCAATGCCGAGCCCCTGGCACTGCCCTGGGTGGGAGGGAGCTCACTCACAGAGAGGCTGTTTCCCCCCAGATTTGTGGGAAGCAGCACAAGCTGTGAGCTCCCCCCAGCTCTCAGGGGGCTGTGAGGGGGGACACAACTGACCCCCAAGTCCCTTGCCACCTGAGGCTCCTGGGACAGGGTCACTCCTCTTTGCACTTATATTTTTGGGTCAATTTTTTCCCTTCATCTCTCCATTCCCAGATCAGCTTCCCCGCTCCACCCTGCAGGGAGCACCCAGAGAAAGGGTTCAGGCTGGGGTTCCCCAAGGGGGTGTTTTTACCCAACACCTTGGTGCTGTCAGCAGTCAGGACCCCAACATGCACCAGACTGAACACCCCAAAACCCAGAGAGAGCCACGAAACAGCCCCAAACTGCTGAGCAGTCCCAGCACCTGTGGCTGCCAGGACATCCCTCCTTCCCCTGTGCTGCAGGATCTGCTCCTCCACTGACCATCCTGCAGCCAGCCACCAGGACAGGAGATGTCCCTTGTCTGGGGATGCCAGGGCATGGGCACGGGGACATGGAGGCTCAGCCAGGTGCTCCACACCTGGAGCAGTGTGTTTTCCATGGGGTATTCCAACCCTGCTTCCCACCCCAGGATACCTGGACTTTTCCACTGAGCAGCTCTCACCCACCCCTGCTTCTCACTGGAGACAAAATCCTGGGTATCCTATGGGGGAAATACAGCTTTTTTTTTTTCCCTCACCCTTTTCCCAAAGTTTCCTGCGAACTTCAACACATCCCTTTTTCACCACTGACTTGCCAGCACCTGTTTTTAGCTTCTTTACAAAATTCAAACCCAGGGAAAGTGCAGCCAGTGTGCTGATTCTTCACAATTTTCTCTTTGCCAAAACCTCCAAGCCTTCCCCAAAAAGCTGCTGTAGCTCATTGCTGGCCACACGTGTCCCGTGCAATCCAGGGGGATGTGATGCCATGAGGATGCCATGAGGATGCTCAGTGCTTACTGACACTGGGGCTGGGGCTGCTGCCACCAGGGCTCCCCTGCACCCCACACTGCCCTGCACCAGCACAGCCCCTCCATTTCCAGCCTTTGCCACTGGATTTGCACCACTCCAGGTACAGGGTTCACCTTCTCCATGGTGGTCTCCAAGTCAGGTACACAGGAGGGTGGAGGAGATGGAGGCAGCCAAGTCCTGGATGGCAGAATATCCTGAGCTGGAAGGGACCCAGAAGGCTCATCGAAGTCCAGCTCCTGGATGTGGCCATGGGATGCCCCCCCCTCCTCCTGCTGGGGCTGCATCCCCATCCCTACCTGCTGCAGGAAACAGAACTGCCAGGATCACTTTCCAGACTGCTCTGGCTCTTTCTTCACTTTGCTGCACAATATTTCATCACCCACCTCAGTGAAATCTATATTTCCCTTTTAAGAGCTCTCCTAGAATAATATATTTTTTTATTATCGTGACAGTGAGGGCTCCTGTTGCTATGGCTACGTGCCCTTTGCTGGAGCAGGAGCTTTCTGGGTGTTGGAAACTCCGCTATTTTTCCTGATCTATGTGATTTGATTTTCTTTCTTTTTAATTTGATGTTTACTCTCATTATCGTCTTCTGAAACAACAGGTCATTTATATTGCGTATGAATGTGTCACCAGTACAGCAAAGCCTTCAGAAACAACCTTCTGCTTTCAGAAGGAGGAGTTTTGGGGGGGAAAAAATCTGCTGTGCAGCATCGATAATATATATAGTATAACAAAAACATGGGAACTCTGAAAGGGTCTCATCTGTATCTCACCACATCATACATTAAATCCCAGTTTTGAGTTCAGGACTCTTGAATGAGTGTTATAAAACCAAGCCCAATTTTCTGTGGTTTTCCATCCTGTTGCTGTAAAACAAACCTTTATATTCTGGTTGTCAACTGAGCTGCCTTCCAGTCCTGAGCCTCTTGAAACCTCATCTATTTGAGAACATACAGAGGTAAAGGAAATGGATGTATTAAATTGAGATATGGATGGCTGAATAGATAGATAGATAGATAGATAGATAGACAGACAGACAGATGATAGATAGATAGATAGATAGATAGATAGATAGATAGATAGATAGATAGATAAAACAAATCAGCTTTTTACTCCAGCATTTCCTTACAGGCGAGTGCTGTAACATTTACATTTGGAAAGGGATCACACATGCACAGAGACATTACAGGAACTTTTCCAAAGCTTTTTATGCCTTGGGATACTTAATGGTGAAGGACTGTGCTCTGATTCTGCTGTCAACACACACTGGGAGGGAGCAGGAATGGGCCTGTTGCACAAGAAGGGAAACTGAGGCACAGAGCCAGCCCATCCCTGCTCCCGAAGCAGGTGAGTGGCAGAGCTGGGGTGAAAAGCTCTGGCTTTGTGCTGAATTTGTGCTGTGTTTTCAGGGACAGCATCCACACCACTGCCTCCTTGTTTTATGGGGAGGATGATGATCAAGGCATCACCTGTGGGCTCATTCCCCTCTGTCCCATCAGGACCAGAGATGCTGCATGAGACCCATTTGCTCCCCTCTCCCTGCACTCCTGCCTTTTTTTGTTTTTCTGTTTTTAACTAGAAATAGTAGAAATGAGTGAAAGCAGACCAACACCACACAGAAACTCCCCAAACAGCAAATACTCCAGAAAACCTCCAAGATTTGCCTACAAGAAGGCAAGAGGTTTGCTCCTGAAGTTTTAAAAGGCAATGGCTGCAGTGAGGTGCCAAGTGGATTTAACAGTTTATATGAACTTGCACGAGCAGATGCTGATGCAGGTTGGGTTCACAGGTTAGAGCTGAGTGGGAGGTGGTTTAGGTGGTGTCCCCAAGCCCCAGTGAAGCCTCTCACCCTCCATGAGGCACAACCAGCAGCCATGCAAGGGACTCCCTGTGTCCAGACTGGGCATCTCCTCAGGCATCGCCCACCACCCGGGTCTCTGCAGCATCCACAGCCCCCAGGGACAGCAAAGAGATGGGGGAGGATGAAAAGGAGGAGGTACCTCATGGTGGTTCATCCTGGAGGGCTCAGGAGGCTGCTGGAAGAATCTCTGTGCAGTGGCTGGGACACAGGAATGCCCAGGTGATGCCAGCAGGGAGGGAAAGGAGGCTCAGAGCCCCTTCACCTGCAGCTGGAGCACACAGGAGCATCCTGGGAAGGGATGTCAAGCTCCTGGAGAGTATGTGATGGCAGGGAAAGAGCAGATGGGAAAGGGAAATAGGGTCCAGCCCCATGGAGAAACTGGGGGAGTGGGAAACCAGGTAAAAGGTGTTTATATTCCCAGCTACAACTCGTGATGCTGCCAGAAACGGAGGCATGGAGAGGTGAAGGGATGGCCCAGTGGTGCTCAAAGAGATGCAGGAAAAGCTCCAGATGAACTAGAGGGTCTCACCTGGGCACAGCATTTCCCTTCCCACACCAACCAGCCCCGTCCCCACTCCCCAGACAAGCAGGTTCCCACCCAAGGATGTGGCTGAAAACTTCCACCAGTGGCTGTCCCGAGGGGTTCTGGGGGAGATTCTCCCTGAGATCATCACACGTTCAAACATCCCCCCCAGTCTGATTTACCTCTGACCAAGGGGAGGAGGGGGTGGTGACCCACAGCTCATTTCTCCCACCGTCTGTGTCATTCCACACTCTGTTCCCACGGAGATGGCACAGGAGGTGGCTGGAAGGGGACTCAGCAGCTGGCACAGCACCCAGCACCGGGGACCAGGGAAGGAGGAACAAGTGTTTTCCATAAGGAGTGAAAGGAGGAGGAGCATGGGAGAAAGCAGCAGCCCAGCAGGCACAGAGGAAATTATTAATTATCAGGATGCAGCAATGAGGACCCTGCAGGCTGGATGCACATCCTTGCCTCCCATCCCTGGCCTCCAGCAGCACCCATGGAGCAGGATGGGGTGTTTGGGTGCCCCAAGCACCATCCCACATGTGAGAGTTGACCACATTTAAAGCGCAATTTTTAGGTGCAATTTGAAAAAAAGTGAGAAATAAACATTTAAATATATATGAATATATAGATATTTATACAGCTTTTTCATAGAATCGTAGAATATCCTGAGTTGGAAGGGACCCACAAAGATCATTGAGTCCAGATCCTGGCCCTGCACAGGACAGCCCCAAGAACCTGTAGTTGCAGACACAAATGCTGATCCCAGTTCTCATGTCAAATCACAATGGGATGTCCCCACACAGGAGGGGCTTCAGGAAAGCAGCACATGGAGCAGTGCTGGGAAAATACAGCAACAACAACTGTTTGGGACAGCTGAAGCTCTGTTTTCTGTAATTCAAACAATATATTAATTTATTCAAACCTTGTATTAGCAAAGGGAGAAAAGAGTCCTGATTCAGAGTATTTTGGACTGTTTAAGCCTATTTATGGGACAAGGCTGTTCCTGGGAATGGGAAGGGGAAGCTGGGCTGTCCTGGTTTGCAGCCCATCTGCTTTGGTTGCTCTTTGCAGGAGGCAGGACGAGCACTGAACATGGTGAACAGCAACGTGGGAAACCTTGTCCAGACTTTTTCTTAATGGATTTAACTTAATTAAGTGGCTCCAGTGGGAATTTATCACACGGGAGGAGAAGACACAGCCACTGCTATGTGAGGACAAGCTGGGGGAGCCACAATGGGATGGGTGCAGGACCTGGAGGCTACCATGGGTGTTCTGGCTCCCATTATCCCACCAGCCCTATATCCTCACCAGGCAAACACCAGTAAATACTCAGGGCTTGGATCCCTCAGAGACAAGGCTGGAAAAACCCATCCTTGTACAGGGATATGCACAGGGATGGCACAGCCAAGCTACCACTGTGAGGCACATGTGGGGCTGTGGAGGCACCAAGGGATGTGCCAAGGGATGTGCCAAGGGATGCACTGAGAGGTGAACCAAGGGATGCACTGAGAAGTGTGCAGAGGGATGCACCGAGGGATGCCCCAAGGGATGCACCAAGGAATGTGCCACAGGATGTGTCCAGGGATGCACGGAGGGATGTGCCAAGGGATGTGCCACGGGATGCACCAAGGAATATGCCACAGGATGCACCAAGGGATGAACCAAGTGCTCACTTTTCAGGCAAGGATTCCAGCCGAGGCTGAACAAAGAAAACATCCTCATTACTGCCTCAGATCCTTAACTTTTAACGCAGCTTTCCCTGCTCCCACAGGGCTCCTGCCTGTGTAAGATCACTCCTGTTTACACCCATTAAACGCCAAATACAGCTTCCCCGTGCCCCAGTCGGGTGATGTCCCTGGGATGCACAAACTCCAGGTGAATATTGACTTTGTGCTGACAAGGCTCCAGTCCAAATACCACCCACTGCACGGGGCGGCCAAGGGGGCCGGCACGCCTGCGATCCAGCGATGGAATGATTTGATTCCCCAGCCCTGCAGCATTCTGTCTGCGAGGAAATTTTCATTTTGGTCTCTCCAACTCGAGCACCAATTGTAAATGTCAGCGCTAAACGCTCAGATTTAAGTGTTGGGTTGTCTTGTTTGATTACGGCACTAAAAGGTCAGGGCTGACTAATGGAAAGTACAAGCGGTATCGGGAGGGAAACTGTGTTCTGCCGTGGCTCAGCAAACACCTGGGGACAACCTAATCACTCTTCCCGCTGCATCTCTCTCTTCCCTCTCCGGTTCCTTCACTCAGGGCTGTTTTTTTCAGGTCTTTCAACCTGGAAAAGCCATTTCTGGGGAAAATTCCTGCCTGTGACGTTGCTGCCGGGGATGCCGGCAGTGCTGGGTTTCCTCCTGGAGGAAACAGAGAGCTCATCTCACCCATGGCCTGGTTGGATTTGCTCCCAAAGGGGAAGGGATTGCACCAGAGCCAGGCTGCAGCCACCCCCCACTGCCATCACCCACTGCTCTCCATGGGTGGCACCGAAGTGCTCTGGGTGCCAAAGTTTCTCTGCATCCATTCACATCCCCATTTTGGCCTCCCTCTGGCAACCAGCATCCCAAGAGCTCCACGTAGAGAGCAGAACAGGACTTTTTCCCTCCTCCTTTCCCATTTGCCATCCATTTTCCACCACTTGCAGCACCTTTAAATTCCCCCTTCCCTGAGTTGTTCCAGTCATGGTGGCCAAACAAAACTCCAGTCGCCTCAGACTGAGCTCAGGAAACTGCTTTTTCCTGAGCCCATTCTCATCATCCCAGCTCTATAAGCAGAGTTCTTTACGTTTATTTTAAAGCTGCTTTCAAAAATATTAGTCCTTCTGCCACAAAAGTGCCTGGCAGAACAAAACCCCAAGGAGCTGTTCCTCCTCTCTGGGAAATACTGTGGTGGGCCCAAGCAGGAGCACTCATTCCTCCATACAGATGCCATCCCACACTGGGATCTGGTCCCTGCTGCCAACCCTTAAATCCCTCCAGGGATGAGGACTCTACCACTGTCCTGGGCAATATCTTTCAATGCCTGACATCCCTTTTGGTGGAGAGATTTTTCCTGATTCCAAATCTAAACCTCCTCTGGCACAACTTAGACCATTTCGGCTTGTCCTATCCCTTGTTCCCTGGGAGCAGAGCTCAACCCCCACCTGGTTCCCCCCTCATGTCAGGGAGTTGCAGAGAGCGAGAAGGTCCCCCCTGAACCTCCTTTTCTCCAGGCTGAGCCCCCCCAGCTCCCTCAGCCACTCCTGGTGCTCCAGATCCTCATTATAAAAGGCAGTTGTCTTATTCACAGGTCCCTCTGCAGGAGCATCCCTGGGGAAAGGGTCCCATTAAGCAGAGGATGGTGCCAGAAGGATGAAGGGGTTCAGAAACCACCAAAAATACAGGAGGGGAAAAAGTCCTCACACCATCACCAATATCAAATGCAAAGAAATCCAAGAAAAATATCCATCTCCTAACTGAGCTGTTTCCTTCACAGTCCAGGCATGGAGTGGGACAGAGCCTGAGCTGCACTGGGGAAGTCAAGGTAGCTTGTGGTCTGTAAGATTAATAGGAAATCTGCTCTGGACTGGGAGTGATTCCCTCTTTTATTGCAATGAACCCCAAAGAGTAATGGTTCTAGGGCAAGAAGAGGAAGGCAAATTGCAGTAATAATGTGTTTCCTTGTGCAGACATGCTTTTGATCATAGAAAATACACCATCTGTTTCTAAATTACTTGTATTGATTTAACAGTTAGAAACGTGAGGGGAGATCTTTTTTTTTTCCTCCTGCAAATCCATTTTGTGAGGTCGCCTGGAAATCTGACAGTTCTGGGCAATAAAAAGTACAGGCTTGTTCATCACGAAAGATTCCTGCTGCCAGGAATGGGGCTGTCCTGGGACATCCCCTTCCTCTCCATCACCCTGTCCCGCTGAGAGCTGAGCACCCGAGTCCTGATGCACCCCAAAAGAACTATTTCTTTACACCAAATAAGATGTTCTTGTGTTTCTTCTTCCCTGTGAGGGTGGTGAGGCCCTGGCACAGGTTGCCCAGAGTAGCTGTGGATGTCTCATCCCTGGAAGTGTTCAAGGTCAGGCTAGATGAACAACCTGTTTGTTCCCACCTGAATCCTCCCAGACCAGCACCACCAGCTCACAGCAAAGCCCCGCATCCTCCACACAAACTCCTTCCTTTCCCTGGTGGAAAACACCCCAAGCCCAGGCACCGTCCGCAAACCGACTTTCTACTTCTCCAAGTGAAATCAGGAGATGGATCTTGGCTCCTGCTGGTTGTGATCTGCAAGGTTTATTCAACCCAAAAAAAAAAAAAAAAAAAAGGCATTTTCATGCAGAATCTTTTGGTTCATAGAAGAAGTTATTCTGCAGCAGCCACCTGACAACCCTCCCCCCCAAACCGAGAACTAAAGTGACTCCGGAGTGAGTAAAACCGAACGCGCTGTCCAATCCCGACACACAAAAGTGGTTCCTATCATTTCGTACAACAGGGGGAAATTTGGCAAACACAGCTGATCTGCAGTTCCCATCTCTTAAGCACTTTGGGGCTGGCTTTGGCCTCCAATCCTCGGGTTGCCTGTCTGGAAAACAGACACGTGTCCTTGTGCTGCGGGACCTGGGGACTCTCCGGGGGGAATCCGAGCCAGGTGAGGGAAGAGCTGCCGTGTCAGCGTTTTTAAGTGGGGGATATAAATATAAAACATGGATACAAACGGGTTCTTCGTACACAAAATATCATCTCTCAAGGCACTGGGGTGACGGCCCTGCTGCCACTCGTGGGCTCTCACTGGGCTTCTGCAGCTGCTTAGGAAGGAGGGGAAGAAGGGACCGGAGAAGTCCCAGTGCTGCCATCCAAGGGGGATTTCACCCAGACACCCCGGGAGGGAGTTTTCCCAGCGGATGGTGCTTTTCCTTGGTGGGGGTGGTGTGATCCCACAGGGGCCTCAGTCTCCTTGGGATGGCTTGGGGCTGGGTTTGGCCAGGAGGGAGGTGCATAGATAGGCCGGGGGCTCGGGCTGCTCCGCTCCCTCGTCATGCCAGCAGCCCCAGCCGGGTCACCTTGGCTGAGAGGAAGGAGTGGATGATGAAGACGATGGTTTTGGGGCAGGAGTGAAGGTCCAGTTGCTGCAAGAAAGGAAGGGAGGGGTGTTCACAAAGGGGAAGGTTGTTTCTGGAGCAGCTTTCAGCCAGGGACCACCCAGACCCCCCAGTCTCTACTACGGCCTTACCCTGGGGCCCTGGGAAGAGCTGTACACCCTGGCTGGGGCAGATGGATGGGCCATGCCTCACCCCCATGCCAGGCAGGATGGGTGCTGTGCCCAGGGCGGGTTCTCTGCTCCCCCTCTCCCCTGGGACTGGTGGGAGTGTGGGTGGGGGGTGCTGAAGGCAAAGCCAACTCACGATCTCTCCCTCTGGGCCACCAAAGTCCAGGTAGAGCATCTTGGTGCCGTCATCCGAGGACATCTGCAGCTTCTCGAAGGGCTGCTGGAGCAGGATGGTCCTGCTGAGCCCGGGCTCCGTGGTGGAGATGGTGAAGCCCTTGTCGATGTGGACGGTCAGGGTGCACTCCTGCCCCTTCCACGTGCAGGCTGGGGACGGGGAGGGGACAGGGGTGAGCCGGGGGTCCCCCCGCACCGCCCGGCCCCCCCGGCCCCCCGCTGACCTGCCGACACCTCCTGGGCCAGCTCTGCGGCGCCGTGGGTGCCGTCCACCAGCAGCCGCGTCCACAGGGCGAGCTCCCGGGGGCTCTCCAGGCTGAAGAGGTGGGTCTGCACGCCCAGCCGGCTGCCGGCGCGCAGCGCGAACGAGCGCTCGGCCTCGTACAGCGCCGAGCCCTTCGCCGGCCCCGAGTGCACCAGCCTGCGCCAGGGACAGCGCTCAGCACCGCGCCCCGCACCCCTGCACCGCATCTCAGCACCGCACCCCTGCACCGCATCTCAGCACCGCACCTCAGCACAGCCCCAGCACCGCGCCCCGCACCGAAACGTCCCGGCATCGCCCCCCCGCACCGCACCTCAGCACTGCACCTCAGCACCGCACGGTTCCAGCACAGCTCCGCACCCCGCACAGCACCTCAGCACCGCACCTCAGCACCGCACAGCCCCAACACAGCCCCGCAGCCCGCACCGCACCTCAGCGCTGCATCTCAGCACCGCCCCCGCACCGCGCTCCACAACGTCCCAGCACCCCGCACTGCTCCTCAGCACGAAACTTCAGCACCGCACAGCCCCGGCACCCCGCACCGCACAGCCACAGCATCCCGCACAGTATCTCAGCACCGCACAGCCCCAGTACAGCCCCAGCACAGCCCCAGCACAGCCCCGCATCCCGCACCGTCCCAGCCCCGCATCCCGCTCCGCGGCGGCTGCGCAGCGGGGCCGGCAGGGGGCGCTGCAGCCCCGCGGATGAGCCCCCGCAGCGCCCGAACCCCCGCACGGAGCTCCGGGGTGAGCCCCGCACCGGCCCCGGGACACTGCTACCGCACCGGGACACTGCTACCGCACCGGGACACTGCCACTGCCCCAGGACACTGCCACCGCCATGGACACTGCCCCCCACCGGCCCCGGGACACTGCCCCGCACCGGGACACTGCCCCGCACCGGGACACTGCCCCCGCACCGGGACACTGCTACCACCCCGGGACACTGCTACCGCACCGGGACACTGCCACTGCCCCGGGACACTGCCACCGCCATGGACACTGCTACCACCCCGGGACACTGCTACCGCACCGGGACACTGCCACTGCCCCTGGACACTGCCCCCGCACCGGGACACTGCTACTGCCCCTGGACACTGCCACTGCCCCAGGACACTGCCACCGCCATGGACACTGCCCCGCACCGGCCCCGGGACACTGCTACCGCACCGGGACACTGCTACCGCACCGGGACACTGCCACTGCCCCAGGACACTGCCACCGCCATGGACACTGCCCCGCACCGGGACACTGCCCCGCACCGGGACACTGCTACCGCACCGGGACACTGCCCCGCACCGGGACACTGCCCCCGCACCGGCCCCGGGACACTGCCCCGCACCGGGACACTGCCCCCGCACCGGGACACTGCTACCGCCCCGGGACACTGCCACTGCACCGGGACACTGCCACCGCCATGGACACTGCCCCGCCTCGGGACACTGCACCGCCCCTGCACTGAGCCCCGCACCAGCCCCAGGGCTCTGCACCACCCTGGGACACTGCCACCACCCTGGGACACTGCCACCACCCCGCACCGACACCCCGCACCAGCCCCGGGGCTCTGAGCCCACCGTCCCCAGCGCCCTGACACCACCCCTGGACATTGTCACTATCCCCAGTGCCCTGCCAACACCACGCCCAGGGCTCTGTCATCATCCCCCCACTGCCCTGCCACCACCCCGGGACTCCACCATCACCTCAAACGCCTCTGCCACCACCACGACCAGCCCCTGCCATCAGCCTGGGGCTCTGCCCTGACACACAGCTCCTGCCACCACTTCTGGTCACTGCCACCATCCCTGGTCACTGCCACCATCCCTGGTCACTGCCACCACTTCTGGTTACTGCCACCACCCCTGGTCACTGCCACCATCCCTGGTCACTGCCACCACCCTGGGCTCTGCCACGACCCCCGGAGCTCTGTCCTGACTCCCAGCCCCTGCCACTGTCCCCATGCAGGGCAGGAGGGCACCGGGCCAGCAGCCCCTACCTGGTGGCGATGAGGGGGTAGCTGTGCGTGGGCTTGCCCAGGGCATCCCGGCTCTGGGGCAGGCTGCCGTACAGCAGCAGCTCCTTCTCCGTGAGGACGGCCAGGAGGTTCCTGGTGCCGGCGCTGGGGAGCTGCAAAGCGAACTGGGTCAGGGCCACCAGCGGCGTGGTGGCAGGGGGCGGTGCGGGGGTCGGGGGGTACCTGCTCGGTCAGCCAGCCCACGTGCTTGACATCCCGTCCGGCCGCCGTGCCCGCGCCCGCCAGCTGTGCCCGCAGCTCCTCCTTCACCCGCGGCAGCAGCGCGCCCGCGTTGGCCTGGATGGCGGCGAGCCAGGACTGCGCCGTGGCCTCGTCCTTCGCCCGCAGGAAGAGGGCGACGCGGCCGTCGGCCGAGCACACCTCCAGGTACCTGCAGGGACACGGCCCCGCTGGGTCCCCGCCGGCCCCCGGCCCCCCCGGGCAGCGCGGCGGCATCGCCACCCCCCGGCCCCGCACGCTGACCTGTGCTCCGGGTCGGTGGGGAGGCACTTGCGGGACACGTAGCACATCTTCAGGGGCACGGTGCGGCCCTCCCGGAGCTCCCGAGCGGGCAGGACGGGGGAGGATCGCTTCTGCGGGGCACCAGGGGAGGGGTCCCAGCTCACCGTGGCCCCCGCGGGGTTGTTCTTGAAGTAAGGGGAGATCTCCTTCATGTACTTCACTGGAAGAGAGGCAGCACCCGGCTGAGGGCACAGCATGGGCCAGGGCAGCCTCATCCAGCCCCGCTGAAACCCCCTGCACCCTCCCTTCACTGGAGCTGGTGTCCCCTCCATCGCCTCCCCAGAGATGCCACCCATGGGTGCTGTGGGTCCTGTGCCCTGCACCCCTGTGGTGGATGAGGTCACACCAGAGGGGGACACAGAATCACAGAATGGTTTGGGTTGGAAAGGACCTTAAAGATCACATTGTTCCAACCCCTGCCATGGGCAGGGACACGTTCCACTAGCCCAGGTTGCTCCAAGCCCCATCCAGCTTGGCCTTGGACACTTCCAGGGATGGGGCAGCCACAGCCCCTCTGGACAACCTGTGCCAGGGCCTCCCCACCCCCACACGACACCTAGGACGCTCCTAGTACCTCTGCCCCACCATCCCAGCACAAGAAGCCCCCCAAGAGGGATAAAAATGGCCTTTCCCCCCTTTTTTCTTCCCTTTAACCCAGATTCACAGACCCAAGCCTGATCAGGTCCCTGGGGCAGCACACACAGGCAGGGGTGGGGAATGGGAAAGAGTCCCAGGCCAAAATTACACTGGCTGGTACAGCCAGTCCCGCTGCCAACTGAGTAACAGCTCTCA
Organism: Manacus candei; assembly: GCF_025592945.1. NCBI lineage: Eukaryota > Metazoa > Chordata > Aves > Passeriformes > Pipridae > Manacus > Manacus candei. The sequence goes on along the minus strand of NW_026138105.1, from coordinate 3,155,813 downwards.
AATACCCTGGCCTGGCCCCAGGAAAAGCCATGGAGTGCGTGCTCAGAGCTCAGCCCTGCCCTGTGAGCCTCAAACCAGGGACGAGAAATCAGCTTTCAGCCCCCAGTGAGCCTGGCTCCAGAGCCAGAGCCCTCAGAGCCACGCTGGCATGGCAGCCGGCTCCTGGGGTTTAAGGGAAGGGGGAGATGAAAGGCACCACAAATTGATGGGACCCCACAGCTACATCCTGAGAACTGGCAACACTGGCCAAAAAACTTTGGCTGAGCAGGCGGGATGCCAGTCCCGGTCCTGCCCTGAGGGAGCGTGGAACCAGCTAAGTGGCTCCAGGGAAAGGGCTTCCCTTTGGAGGTGCTCAGGGAAAACAGCACAGGGCAAACACGTGCCTGCTGCCACGTCCCCAGCCATCCCTGCTGGTCCCACTCCAGCTCCAAGTCGGTGGAGTGGGTGGCAGGAGTGGGGACACGAGCTTGGCTTTCCAGCCAACATCTGTAGGTGGCTGGATGGGCCCAGCTCCAATCGCTGCAGCCAAGCCACGGCAGCCTGAGGTGCCAGAAGGGAGCCCTTTTCCCACCAGGAGAGAGTCTGCACGCACAGCCCTCCACCCCCAAACTTCACCTGCCCACCACCAGCCACCTTCCATCCCTCTTCCCCAGGGAAGGGGTCACAGCACCAAGCCTGACAGCTCGAGAAGCATTTGGACAATGCCCTCAGGCATGTAGTGGGGTTGTTGGGGTGTCCTGTGCAGGGCCAGGAGTTGGACTCAGTGATCCCTGTGGGTCCTTTCCAGCTCAGAACAGCGATTCTGAGACCTCCCCCTTCATTCCTATCCCGGTGAGCTCCCTAAAACCTCTAAATCCTGACACCCAGCAGGAGCTAAGGGGAGGCTGGCAGGACACAGCTATAAAAGGCCACGCTGCTGTGACACGTGGGTCGGGTCAGCCCGCGGTGGCCCCGGGGCCAAGGCGGCGGCGGGGGCCACCAGCCTCGTGCCCTGCGCCTCCCGCTATAAATAGGCGCCGCATTCCCGCAGGCATCCCAGCCACGCGGGATCCCACCCGGGCCATTAATCTTGGCAGCAGGGACCTGCCATTATGCCGGTGCCTGGGAACTAATTGGGAGTTCAGAAAGATATCATTCAGCTGCTGAAACCCGAGCGCTGTCCCTGCGCCAGCCCCTGGCTCCCCCGGCACGCGGGGACGTCACCGGCATTCGCTGGGAGACGGTGGGGTCACATCCCAATGGAGCCACGGAGGAGAGGAGCAGTGCCCAGCCCAGGATGGGGCACGGGGAATTAGGGAATGGCCCGGTGTGTGTGTCGCTGGTATGTGGCTTTAAGGAGGATTTAAGGCCAAGAAGCACCAACGGGTTCCCACAGCACTGGGGAGCTGGGACGTGCTGGAAGCTGTGGGAGTCACAGTCCCATAGGAGCTGCTCTCTCCTCCAGTGACCCCAACATTGGCTTTATAGCAGGTGACTTACACTTCCACCAGTCCCTTCACTGCAGCTGGTATTGAATGATTAATTAGCTACCTCCATCTCATTAAAGCACACAACTCAGACCATATTACGCATCGCCTCTGCTGCCGGTAACTGTAATTCCTAAATTATTTTTTCCTTCTAACTAACACTGCTGGAGCTCCTGCCTGGTCCTTGTTTGTTAGCCTGCACCCTCCAAAAACCACTTGGCAGAAACACTGCCTCGCTGCTGTTGACTTAAAGCCACCTTCAGCAGGCACACAGCCATGGGTGGCTGCTGGGATAATCCACACAGCCCCCAAGGCCACGTGGGCTCTCCACTTCCCAGGAGAGACAGCCTGTCCCACTGATCCTCTCCAGGATGGAGGAGATGGGACAAACAAAACCTTTAACTGCTCAGGGCTTTCACTGAAGAACGCTTTATTTTAGGTTTTTGAGGGACAGCAAAAGTCTCTGGGCTTGTGGCCACCAGTGCCAGGATGGTGCCTCTGCAGGGGGGTGGTGGCACAGGGGCACTGCCAGAGCATCACATGTGCCCTGAACCCTGGAGCATGTTGCATCAGGGACACGGTAAACCAAAAGCCCTCTGTCTGCCCTGCTCTTCCCTCTGTGTTACAGCTGGAGTTTTTTTCCTCCTCAGCAAGCCAGAAAGGACAGAACCATCAAAATTCCTTGGGTTTACTTCTTGGGTACAAATTCTCCTTCTCCTCCCAAGGATGGAGAATAATCACAAACCAAACACTCCTGCACCCTCAATCCTGAGCCTGCATGATGTGCCCCACACACCTCCCATGGCTCAGCATGACCAAAGCCAAGCTCCTGACCCCAGAGAGCTTCACTGAGGAGCCACAAAACCTCCTCCAGGCAGGAAAACAGTCCCAGCCACACAGACACCCAAGTTCAAGAGAACCCTCCTGCTGCTTGGCCCATGAGTCTGGTGCTGGCACACTCTGCTCCAGCCCAGAGATCATGGCATGGATTCAACACAAAGCTTCAGAGCAGCAAGGTGTGGAGGGGGGAGGAGGATGTGGACCCTCATCCTCTCTCTACATCATCTCCAGGGCAGGTCCAAAGCCTCTGTTTCTGCTTGGGTTCCATCCCATGGTTATGGCAATCAGCCTGATGGAGCTGGGCATCCCCAGCCCCACTCTCTCCTGGCACCCTTTTGTTTTTCTGAATTTCAGGCTTCCAGGCTATTTCTTGGTCAGGCAAGTCTTGGGGAGCTGCAACAGCCCCAGGAGCATCCCTGTGGCCAACAAGCCCTGAGCTGCCCTGGATTTGAGATGCCTGAGGCTGCCCCAGCTCCTCCTCCCCAATACTCCCAGTTCTCCCCACATGACAATACAGCACAGGGGCCTCCCCAGGAAAACCACTCCTGTCACCAAAGCCCTTCCCAGGGCAGCTGGAAGGATATTTATCAGCCTTTCCCCTGCCATGGAAAATCTCTGGATTCCAAGCAATGAAAATAAGAAAAAAAAAAAAAAACCAAGGGAAAAATAAGGCAAGGGAGAGCAACTCTCCCTGAAATAACAATGTAATATAAATACAGTCAAACTCCTCCTGCAAATATCAAGGGAGTAGTTTGGCACATCCAAAAAAGAATCTTGGCAGGACACACCGAAAGGTATCTGCGTGTCCTCACGCCTGGGCAGCAATGACAACCCAGGGGCCAGAAGCCAAGCTGAGCAGCCTGGGGTGAGACCTGGCACGTGGAGCCACTGCTGATCCTCAAATTAAAACACATCACCCCCCAGCTCTGCTGCTTTGGAGGGTCCCACCCCAGCTCACTGCCCTGTAAGGAGGTGCCAGCTCTCCCAGATTTGTTACCTGCTGCAGTGCCACTTGCAAGCTATCCAATAAACTCCTAATCCCAGGAATGACTGCAGCAAGGAGAAGCAAGGTAGCAGACACTGGCTGTGCCAAACTACTCTGCTTTGATACTTACAGCACCGTAAGGAAAGCTGGAGTCACACTTGGCAGCACGCAGGGACCAGGAAGCGTCTAAGTGATGTTAAGGTGTTTTTCTCCAAACTCAAGAGCAAGTCCAAGCAGGAGAAGAGAGCAGGGAATCCCCCTTTAACACCCTTTAGGCACCTTTAGGCCATCCCCTGCCCTCCAGCCCTGCCACTCTTCCCCAGGGCAGGACACTTGGCAAAGCAGCTCCTGGAGAGCCACCAGGATGGCAGGTACAAGGCAGGGGACATCCTTTCCTGAGGCAGGGCCATCAACTCCACAGGGCAGTGACAGCCTGACGGGAACACTGGCACAGTGCCAGCACAGCCATCCTCCATGGGAAGGGCTGTATTGTGCCAGCAAACCCAGAATAGGGAGGGCATGGAGATGCACCGTGTTTATAGGTGACATTTGTGATCAGATGAGCAGCAGAGACCCATTCCCTGCTCCAGCTGTTGCCTGGAGCACCCCAAGCAACACCACAGTGCAGAACTCCAACAGTGTCAGCTACCAACTTATCCCAGAGCCTCCAGAGTGCTGTGGTGGGAGCCAGCCCTGCCTCACTCTGCTCCCAAGGTACCTGCTGGGAGTTTTAATTAATTCAGAAGCCCAGCAGGTCATACCTGAGCTCAGCAAGCTCCAGCAAAGGCCCTGCCTGCAGCTGCCTCACAGGAGAGCAACCTGGCAGGGGATGGAGGAGGAGGAGGACAAGGGGGTTCAGGGAGAGAAATTGTTCTCTACAGAAAGGGCAGCTCATCTCCACCTCTGGCAGGACCTCTCACAGAAAGGAAACACCAAAGTAAAGGATGGACAGAAAATAACAAAGAGAGGGTGGTCCAAGAACAGCGGCTAGGGGGAGGAATTTCGCAGACTCACAAAGAAAGAAGCTCTTGTATTTCTCTTTGGTCAGAAAAAAACAACAAAACCACTCCACCACCAAGCCTATCTGCTCCCAGCAGCTGTGCAGAGCAGCACATTCCTCGGGCTGAATCGTGGTCCTGCGGCTCCCAGGAGAGGAGGAACCCACAGCAGAAAGGGCTGAGAGAAGCTAAAAATGAAAATCTGGAGCTGAGACAATCTGGGGAAGGCAGAGGAAAGCAGGAGCCACAGTGGTTGCTGGCAGCAGAGCATGCAGGACTCTTTCTTTGTCCAGGGACAGCCCAGAGAGCTGCCCCCAAATCAAACCTCCCTTTGGGATCTGCACAGGGAAGGGTCTTTGGTGCCAAGACCCTCATGGTTAACCAGGGCAACCCTACAGCTGGTTGGAAGGGAAGGGAGGGAAAGGGTCCTGTCCTGAGGGGCAAATCTGGGGTGCTCATCCCAGCCTGGCCAAGCTGGCAGAGGGGTGGGCAAACACAGACAGATGTGATGTAAAAGACAATGGGAAAAGAATGGGGCCTCTCCCTCAGCACTCCCATGGTCACAACCCATCGCCCTCACCCACTCCTCAGGTGGGGCTGGGGGGCTCCTGCAGGGCTAGGAGACCCTGGAACTGGCTACCCAGTAGCAAAAAGCAGCCCATTCCGAGGGGACCAGCACCAGTCTCTCCCAGGATGGAGAAAGCTGCATCCCTGGGACGTTTGTAGCCTCATCTGCCAAATCTGGGGTTCAGCTGCCAGGGATCCCATGGGTGGGCAGCCCCTGCAGCTGCACCCCTGAGCTGGTCCTGCCTCACTCTCCCCCTGCTCCTCCTGCCTGCCCCAAACCCACCCAGCAAATCCAAAGCTGCTCAGCAGAGGCAGGGGACCAGCACACCCCCTTCCCACTGCCAAAATCCCAACCAGGGATGTGGGTTTAAATTAAAACTGGGGGAAAAGCAGAAAACGTTTCCTATTTCCCCAGGACCTGCAGACCTTGGGGTGATGCTGTGCAACACAAGAGCCCCAAACACCAGAAACCTGTCCCACACCTCCCACCACTGCCTGACCCCAGTCCCGTAGCAGAGAGACGGAGCTGCTGGACACTGAGCAGTGGCACACGTGTCTGATACGCCACCCCAGTGCCATCTGAGCAGAGAAGGACCCTTGTCACTCCTTGCACCCTTGTCTCTTACCTTCCAACACCACCTCCTTGCCCGTCTTCTTCAAGGCCTGCACGGCCTCGTCGTGCGTGGCCTCGGACAGGTCGGTGCCGTTGACGGAGAGGATGGCATCCCCCACGTACAGCGCCTCGGTCTGGTCTGCTGCCAGCCCCTTAAAGATCTTGGAGATCAGGATGGGCATTTTATTCTCTCGGCCACCTTGAAACAGAAGAGACAGGAAGCAGTTGTGGCTGCTGGAGCTCATGGAGAGCAGGTGGGGAGGGGGATGCTCTGGTACCAGATGGCCCTGGTGAGGCTGAGCCCTTCTCCTGGCACTCAGTTGTGCTGGGTCAGCCCCCTGCTCATTCCCCCAGATGCCCACAGGACACCTGTACCAACCACAGCAGCCAAACTACCACCAGGCTTTACAGCAGATGAAGTGATTGCTCCAAAACCACTAGGAATGATCACAGATTAGTCACAGAGTGAACACGTAAACCTGGCCATCTCCCCATCAATTCTGGCAGGAAAGCATGTCTTTATTTGCATTATTAATCATGTGTGCTGAGAGACTATCCTTGCTCCAAGGACTTCATGATCTCAACAGATAAGACAGCTGAACGTTTTTGGAGAGGCCAAAGAGTCAGGGAGAGGTGAACCAACCTGGCTGCGTGTTCCTTTCAGCACAGCAGCCCTATCTTACCTGCTGCTCTCCTGACTAAAAGAATGCTATTCAGACTCCCGGCGGCTTCGGGAGATCAATTTGCATGTTAACTTTTGAACCCGCCGGGAGATCCGAGTTGCCTCCGTGCCAGGGAGCAGGGATACAGCAGCTACTGCCCATGGCAGTTGGGGATCATCAGTCCCTGAGATGCCCCGTGCCCCAGGACAGCCTGTCCCGAGGAGCCTCCAAGAGATGTTCTTCACCCCAGAGGGAGAGGTTGAGCCCAGCCTCTTGTCACTGCCCGCCCCGAGGCTGCTCCCAGCCAGTGCCACAGGCATTTCCTCGCTCAGCCGCCTGCCAAGCCCTGCGAGGGCTCTGGTTATCAGCTGTCAGAGGCCCCGGCGGGGGCTGCTCCGTCCTTGCGGCAGCAGCTCCTGTCCCAGCTGCCAGCACCGAGAGTCCTGCCAGGGCCCAGAACCTCGGCCGGCACAGCTCTAGCTCAGCTTCCTGCTGTCCTGCCAGCCCAGCACCCCCAGCACCCAGACCCACACCCCATGGCAGGACACCTCACCCACAGCCCGGGTGGCGGGGAAGTGTCCCCGGGTGAAACGCGGTTGGCACGTGCACAAACAGGGACGTGCCAGCAGCCTGGAGAGGAGGAATGATGTCCTGTCCTACCAGAGCTGCCCCACCACTCACAACAGCTTCTACTGCCCAGTTCTGATGGCAACTACTTCTTTTCCACATACGTCACTGCAAAAATAAAGTCTTGACTGAACCAAGTGTAGTTTCTCCTTTCCTGGGAGAGCCACAGAGAAAGCAGTAACTTGGCAGCCAAAGGGTCGTTACGAAAGGGGTTTTATCCTTCCAAAAAAAAAAAGGGTTGGCAGGCTGGGGCACCCTGGAGATACGGCCAGCAGTGTCGACCCAGTTCCAGCACACAGATATCCACATAGCAAAACCTCCCGACTTCAGAGGGAGCCGGAGGCTGCGTCCGTCTCCTCTGAGCTGTGAGGAGAAGCCACGTCAGGAGGCGAGAGCTGCCCTGTTGCTGCCCCCGGGGCTGCCGAGCCCGCTGCCTGCCCTGCCCGCACACGGAGTCACGGCCCCTCACAGCCACGCTCCGTGACAGACCTTTCCCTGCCTCTTTGCTGCCCTTTTCATCCTCCTCTCCACCACGCTCGGAGCCGCGCGAAAAGCAAAGGCAGGCGGGACGGCAGGAACGCCATCCCTGCCCCAAGAAGTTTCCAGCCTGAAGTTCAGGCGAGTCACCAAGGCAGTTTGGGAAGGAAAACAAGGATTACAATAGGGAGGCTTCCCGCTGCTCGGCTTCCCGGGAGCAGACGTCTCCAAGCCCGAGAGCGTTGGTTTAACAGCCCCAGAGCCTGGAGATCTCCAAGGGCTTTGCATCGTTTATCTGATAGTTTAAAAGGGCATCTCCCAGCTCAGGGACACGGGGGGACAAGGACACGCCGGCAGAGCCCTCGCTGTGGTTACAAAAGGGCAGCTTTTGTATAACTGGGTGCCCTCTGCAGCCCACCTGCCTCCTGAGACACCACCCTACCCGTGGGCGCGGGGGGACAGCGGGAATCTGTCCCCTCCAGCCCCCAAACGCCGGGGACCCCCACTCCGGCCGGGGCACGGCGGGCAGGGCTGGCCGCTCCCCCTGCACCCCGAAGCATGGCCCCCTCCGCAGGGGGTCCCGTCAGTGCCACGCGTCCCCCTCCCCATCCCGCGCAGGGGTTGGGGGGGTGTGAGGACCCCGACCCCAGCTCCGAGCGAGCCGCGGGACGGCGGCAGCAACAGGTCGCGGTGCCGGTGCCTCTCTGTCCCCGCCGCCCGGGGACCCCCCCTCCCCATCCCGGCCTCACCTTTGATGCTGATGCCGAGCCCCCCCACGTCCTGCTTGACGACGCGCACGGTTCTCCTGATGTTGGCGAGCGCCTCGGGCGCGGCGGAGCCCGGCTCGCCTCCGTTCAGCTGCGCCGCCGCCGGGGCCTCGGGGCCGGGGCCGGGGCCGTCGGCAGGGCTGACCCCCAGCACGTCCTCGGCCAGGGTGAGCAGGACGCGGAGCCACTGCCCGCCGGGGCCGCGCAGCTCCAGCAGCCCGGTGCGGGGGGCGCGTCTGCCCGCCGCCATCTTCGCGCCCGCCGCTCCGCGCCCCGCACCGCCCCGCTCACCCCGCACCGCCCCGCTCACCCTGCACCGCCCCGCTCACCCCGCACCGCCCCGCTCACCCTGCACCGCCCCCCACCGCCCCGCACACCCTGCACCGCCCCGCACCGCCCCGCTCACCCTGCACCGCCCCGCTCACTCCCTGCACCGCCCCGCTCACCCTGCACCGCCCCGCTCACCCTGCACCGCCCCGCACCGCCCCGCACACCCTGCACCGCCCCGCTCACACCCTGCACCGCCCCGCTCACACCCTGCACCGCCCCGCTCACCCTGCACCGCCCCCCACCGCCCCGCACACCCTGCACCGCCCCGCACCGCCCCGCTCACCCTGCACCGCCCCCCACCGCCCCGCACACCCTGCACCGCCCCGCACCGCCCCGCTCACCCTGCACCGCCCCGCTCACCCTGCACCGCCCCACTCACACCCTGCACCGCCCCGCTCACCCTGCACCGCCCCGCACACCCTGCACCACCCCGCTCACACCCTGCACTGCTCCGCACCGCCCCGCTCACCCTGCACCGCTCCACACACCCTGCACCGCCCCGCTCACACCCTGCACCGCTCCGCACCGCACCGCTCACCCTGCACCGCCCCGCTCACCCTGCACCGCCCCGCACACCCTGCACCGCCCCGCTCACACCCTGCACCGCTCCGCACCGCACCGCTCACCCTGCACCGCCCCGCACCGCCCCGCACACCCTGCACCACCCCGCACACCCTGCACCGCCTCGCTCACACCCGCACTGCCCCACTCCGGAACAGCACGGGGCACTGGGAGGGACCGGGACCCCAGCCCCTCCCCGTTCCGCCCTGGGACGGGACACAGGGGTGCTCCCCAGTGCTCCCCGCACCGGCCCGGGCCGGGGCACCGGGAGCAGGCACGGATCACTGGTGCTTCCCGCTCCATCCCGGGCCGGGGCACCGGGAACAGGCACGGCTCCTCCGTACTCCCTGCTCCACCTTGGGACGCAGCAGCGGGAAGGGGCACTGCTGCCGGTGCTCCCTGCTCCATCCCAGGACATGGCACTGGTGAGGACACAGTGCTCCCCGATGCTCCACAGCGCTCCCTGCTCCAGCCCGGATGGGAGGGCACCAGGAGGGACATGGTTCTCACCAGTGCTCCCCATTCCTGCCTGCGAGGGACACAGCCTCCCAGGGCTCCCCTCTCCATCCTGGGACAGAGCGCTGGGAGGGATCCAGTGCTCCCCATTCCAGCCTGGGATGGGGCAACAGGAAAGACACAGCTCTCCAGTGCTCCTTGCTCTGGACTGGATGGGGTATGGGGAGACACCAGGACACCAGGGCCCCACTGCTCCATCCTGGGATGGGGCACTGGCAGGGCCTGGTTTTCCCCACTCCAGTGTGGGACAAGGCACCAGGAGGGGCATGGCTCCCCAGTGCTCCTTGTTCTGGCCTGACGCAGAGCCCCAGTACTCCCCAGTGCTTCCCAGTGCTCCCTGCTCCGGCCCAGGATGGGACACAGGGAGAGACACAGGCCCCAGTGCCCTGTTGCTTGTCCCACCTCTGGCCCTGGACATTCTGGGGGTCCCTGGGTCGCTGTGCTGGGGGTCTCCGTGCTGGGCTGTGTCACAGGAGGAGCAGCAGGAGCCGGGCAGGGGCTGTGGCTCAGCCCTTCATGTGCCCCCAGCAGCCACAGCCAGGGCAGGAACCTCCCAAGAGTCCCAGTGGGTGTTAAACAGGAGCCAGGCACAGGGAGTTGGTGCCTGCAGACACTCAGAAGAGCCTGCATTGCTTTTCCTTTGTTTGTCCAAGATCTTGAAAACAGGAATATTTTGACTCCCTTGGCAGACCTGCATTTTTTCTGCATTAATTTGTAGTAGTAAATAACCTCCAGGAGCAGCAAATGCCTCTTGGCACATCCCCTCTGCCCCTTCCAAAGTGCTTCAAGCAGCTCCAGAGGCCTCCGGGATGGGGCTACTGAGGTCTCAGACCCTCTGAAAAACACAAGGATTTGTAAGAACTCAGAAACATTTACGGCACACTGGGAAGGGGATGGAGTGAGGGGCTCTGGGTGCATGGGGCAGGGGGGCTGCAGCATGTGCTGCTCCACACAGCCCTTCCCAGCCGGGGTCTGCAGCCAGCCCTGAGCATCAGCCTCATACAGAGGGGAAAAATGCTCCCCAGGCTCCCTCCCACGCAGCAGCAGCTGTGGAATTTCTTGAGGTTGCAGCAGAGGAAACCCTGAAGGTTATTTCTTTACAAAACAGACGGTTCACATATTCCTGATTTTCTTTCTGCTAAAAGGTCCGGGGTTTGGCTTAAGTGACTCTTTGCGGTGCGATGCTGCTCGCTGTAGCAAGCAGTTCTACAGCACCTCAGAGATATTCCCCTGGGATCTCACCCCCTGCACACCCTGTGGGACTCTCCAGCCCCACTCTGGCTGCTTGTGCCACTGGGTTCGTGTACAACAAGGGGAATTTGGTCTCTTGGTCCTTGAGCGCAGACAGCTCATTCCCCCTGTGCCACTCGCTCTGGGAGCACTCACTTTATTTGCCAGCCAGGCAGCTGCAGTCAGCAGTTTGTCCAGCTGTTTTTCCTTCCCAGGGCTGCTTTTGATAATTCCAGCCTCTAAGGCCACATTCCCATCTGAAACAGCAGTGGGAGTGCTAAATATTGCTTTTAGTGCAGCAGAACAGCACCGTTTGGGTTGTTTCCTTTCATTTCAGCTCTGTGCCCGGCAGCACGGATGCTGAGAAGCATGGCCTGGACTCATGGAAGCCATCCAGATGGTGCCAGTGCCTTTCCCTGTCCCACTGCTGGGATGGAGAAATCACCATGGGCCTTGGAGCCAGCGCACAGCACTCTGACTTCACCTTCCTTGGGGAAAAAGCCACACCCCGTGGGTGCAGTGAGGAAGATGGGCAGTGATCCACAGTAGAGAGCTCATCCCACAGCCACTGCTTCTGCCCTGGACCCCCTGCACCCCCTTTCTTCAGCAATTAATATTCCTATGACAATTGCATCCATTAATTACGCTGGATGGAGATCCAAGGCAAGTATTGCAGGTGGTGTCTTCTAATGGAAACAGTGGGTACAAAGTGACCTTAAAGTCCCTGGTCCCAAACTGGGAGGCTTGCCCTGGGCAGGGGGTACATCAGGAGGGCAGCAATAGGGCTGGAGACTGGTACAATACTGCGGGACTTGGCTCCAGCACTGGGGGGGCTTGGGTTTTATCAAAGACAAAAATCATCTGCTGGCTCCTCTGCACAGCTGGGTCTGTAAGAACTGTGGCCATTTGGACATGCCAGGACGTTCCCGGGAGTCCTGGTTCTCCCCCAAGCTGTTCTGAGGACTTTAAGCAGGTTTGGCTCTCCCAGGCTCCTTCCCCTCTTCGGAGCCCCTTCCTGTCCCAGGGCACACGGTGAGCACGGGGAGCGCGGCACACGGAGCGGCCCCGGCTCCGTTTGACCCTCTGCAAGACACCGAGAGCGTAATTCCCGTGACGTGGAGCTGCAGGACAGGCTGTGGGACGGGAGGGCGGGGGATGGAGGCTCTGTCCGGGGCTGGCACGCAGGAGTGAATCGCAGCTTCCAGCGTTCGTCAGGGCTCCTGCCGATGGGGAGCGGGCGGGGGAGGAGCTGCTTGAAAAATTGCTATTCACAGAAATAGAAACTTCCTGCAGAAACACGTGTGCGTCGGTGACAAAAGCCCAGCTGGGAATTTCTCCCTGGCAGCAGGAGCGGTGGGAGGGGAAGGGGCTGGGGAGCATGAGGGGCTGAGGTGCAGGACTGGGGGTGCTGCCAGGGCCCTGACCTTGGCTCTGGGAGAAAACTCTGCTTTTTATCCAGAGAAAGCATCACTTGGCTCCATAGTCTCCAAACTGTCTTCAGGAGCAGGACCTGCCAGTGTGGCAGTGATGGGCTCCACACCCCCCATGCTGAGCTGTTCCCTCCAGCAGCACTTCCTTGGCCTCCTGTTTGGATGCTGCAGAGGGTGAGGAGGCCCTGGCACAGGTTGCCCAGAGAAGCTGTGGCTGCCCCATCCCTGGAAGTGTCCAAGGCCAGGTTGGATGGGGCTTGGAGCAACCTGGGCTAGTGGAAGGTGTCCCTGCCCATGGCAGGGGGTGGAACGGGATGAGCTTTAAGGTCCCTTCCAACCCAAAGCATTCCAGGAGTCTATGATTCCATGCTTCCCTAGCTGATTTCCATGGCAGGGTTGAGCCCATCCCGGCATTTTCTCTGCCTAATCTCTCCAGCCCCCTGAACTTCATCGTTAAGCAGCTATTATTAGTCTCATTTCTTGGCATAGCCAGGAGCTGTGTCAGAACCCACCAGCCTATTTATAGAGTGCTGTGAGCAGCTTTGTTACTTGTGTTAATTAGACTGATCCCTTCTGAAGCAAAGTAAAAGACTTTGAGAGCTCAAGTTTAGTCCCTGGGACAACATTCCCAAACTGTGGGGATCCAGGTAGCATCTCAGGCTGCTGGATGCCCTGACAGTCCTTAGCCCTCAGCACCAGGGAAAGTCTGCTCTGCTCAGTCTCCCTTGGGAATTTATGGAGGGGGATGGCACCAACCCTTGCCTGCAGGACTGAGCCCCATGAAACCCTGCAAGAGATGGGATGGAAGGGAAATAAAATAGCTTTTCCTATCTAGATAGGTTTTAATTTAGATAGGTTTTAATCTAGATAGATTTTAATCTAGATAGGTTTTAATCTAGATAATACTAGATTTAGATATGCAATATGTATTTAAAAAATTGATTAATCCTTTACTATGAAGGAAATGTAGTGAAATGGCATTATCTGGCTTTAAAATCACTGGAATCTCTGAGTCCTTTAACTTGAGAGCACTTTCTGTTTGCTTTGGGGCATAATTAGTCCCTACAAAGTTTTTTCCCTCTCATGAAGGCTTTTCTCTTTCCAGATCCCTGTAAGATAACCACAGTCAGCTGGGCTCTCACAGTGGGAAAATGCTTATGCTACTACATGGCAGATCATATGTTATCAGGGCAGGATAATTTTGTCAAAGAACAAGAGACGGGACAGGAAAAAAGCAGCACCCTGGAGCTAAAATAACTTTGGAAAGGCAAAAGTTGTCACACATTAAAGCCCAGTCCTCACTGCCTGCTGAAGCTTTGGCTCTCTGATGCTCCAAGACCAAGTGGCATCAGTGGCAGGGATCAATCAGCCCCTGGGGTAAGTTAATGGACAGAGATTAATCATGAAATCAGCACAGGAGCTGCAGGTTGTAAAATCCACCTTCACATCTGCAGTTCAACTGGGCTGATTTGCCTCACCAGTGTCTCCCACAGGGAATGGGGCAAATTCCCCGTGGTTTTGGTAAATCTGCCGCTTGCAAATGAAAGTGCTGCTGCCTCCCTGCCTGGCACTGGGAATAGGCATCTCTTGGACTGCAGAGTTTGTGGGATGCACTGCTGGAGATACCACCCATCATTCTGTATGTCCCCTGGCACGGTGGCTGCAGTGTCTGTGGCACCAGAGCCAGAGCTCGTGGGGAAACTGAGGCACGGAGGGAGGGCAGGTCCAAGCTCCAGCCAGGATTGCTGGGCACATCACTCCATGATCCCTGGCTCAATGGGTGATGCACAGGGGCTCAGAGGTGGGGTCTGCTGGGCAACACTTGGGACATGGCCTCTCCTGTGGGCACGGGCAGCCTTTTCCCCCTGGCCAGTGCTGGGGTGTTTGATCTCCAGGAGCTTTATTTAGTGATATCAAACCCTCCCCTGCTTCCCAGCTGCTTCATCACAGATTTAATCACATTCTACATGTTTGCTGGGGGGGGGGGGTGTTGCTAAAATGCTGGAGCAGGTTGTGAGTTCAGGGGGGTGACAGACAGATGAACACACTTTCAATCAAAACTACAGAATCACAGAATATGCCAAGTCGGAAGGGACTCACAAGGATCATGCAGTCCAACTCTTATCTCTGCACAGGACCATCCCCAAGAGTCATACCACGTACCTGAGAGGACCATCCAAACTCTCCTGGAGCTCTGTCAGCCTTGGTGCTGTGCCCACTGCCCTGGGGAGCCTGGTCAGTGCCCAACCACCCTCTGGGGGAAGAACTTTTTTCCAATACCCAACCTAAACCTCCCCTGACACAGCTCCAGGCCATTCCCTGGGGTTCTATCCCTGGTCCCCCCAGAGCAGAGCTCTGCCCCTCTGCCCCTCCTAAGGAAGTTGTAACTGCAGTGAGGTCTCCCCTCAGCCTCCTCTTCTCCAGCTGAACACACCAAGTGCCCTCAGTGTCCTCACACGGCTTCAAATCAAGGCCCTTCAAATTCTCCTTGTCCAGTGCAGCCCCATTCATGAAGGGGGCTTCTGGATGTGGCCGTGCAGACAGTGACCCCACACCCCTCTTTCGGTGCCCCTGAGCCCACCAAATGCTGCACACCAGCAAAGCCCTGTTTCCTCCTGGCTCCATCATCCCATCGGGATGCCCACAGGAAAAGGCAGCTCCCTGGTGCAGGGCCCTGCAGCTCCCATCAGTCGCAGCTCCCCTGGGCTTTTTGTAACTCAACAGATAGAGCTCTGAGAAATGTCACTTCTCTCCACTGCTGTCATTTCTCTCCAATGGCTTGTCAATGTGACACCACCGAGGCTGTGGCTGCCCCATCCCTGGAAGGGTCCAAGGCCAAGTTGGACAGGCTTTGGAGCAACCTGGGCTAGTGGAAGGTGTCCCTGCCCATGGCAGGGGGTGGGATGAGATGAACCTTAAGGTCCCTTGCAACCCAACCCATTCTGTGATTTATGATTCTATGAGGTTGTCTGGAACACCAGGAGACCTTGATGGATGTGATTTTGTTCCCTGGCTCAGGGGATGCTACAGGAAAGGCCTCCTGTCTGAGCACTGCACAGGAGGGATGGGAAGAGCCTTGTGTCCTGGGAAAAGGCTGGGTTTGAGCCCTGAGGGAGGTTTTCCCTCTTCTAGCTGGAAGGCCACCTTCAGCATCAGGTTTTTGAGTTAAATGCATCCTTCTGTGGGGCTTCAGCTTCCCTGCAAGGGCCATATCCATGCGGGACTCTCCTGGCACATGGTTGGGTGATGGACCCATCAGCCCAGGGTCCTTCTGCTTCCCACGAGTGCGGCGAGGACCATCTCTCCGCCGAGTTTCGGTGTCGCTCCATGGAAACAGCAGCTGCAGGATCTGACGCTGTCAGCAGATGCCAGCAAAGAGCCGCTCTGCAGCCACCGGGGGCTGCCGTGGGCTGGGGGTGGCCGGAGCCCCCGACCCTCAGCGCTGGGGCACCTTCTGCCCCAACCCACCCATCCGGCTGGGGCACAAACCCCTGCGGGGAGCTGGAGGAGCTCGCTGGGGCTTTGCCACCAGCTGAGAACCCCACACTCAGCTCACAAATCGGAGCACCTGCAGCTGCTGCAAAACTGGTGGCACCAACCAGAGAAATGAGGGACGGGGTGACCCTCTGGCCCATCTCACCAGGCATGGCTTTGTGCCTCAGAGCCCCAGACCAGCCCCCATGGGGGACGGGGGACACGCTGCCCCTGGCCTGGCCACTGCCTGCTCAGCCCCTTGGTTATCAGAGTCACAGAGTGCTTTGGGTTGGGAATGACCTCAAAAACCACCTAGTCCAACCCCCCTGCCGTGGGCAGGGACCCTTCCACTAGATCAGGTTGCTCAAAGTCCCACCCAGCCTGGCCTTGATGTCCCAACAACGGGGCATCCACATCTTTTCTGGGCAACCTGGTCCCGTGTCTCACCACCCTCGTCGGAAAAAAATTCCTTGTCTATCTGGCTTAAGGGGACACTGGAGAGGAATCCTCACCGCTTCTCACTGCTCGGTTATTCTGGGCGCTGGGCTGGCCCCAGCCCGGGTTTTTGGGGGGCGGTGTCCAGCAGGATCCTCCCACATGCCCTGACTTTCTGCTCAGCACCACGGGCACAAACCCCACCCTCCCTTTAAACCACCTTCCCCTTCCTCACCAGATTCCTCCTCTGAGGTCTCGGGAGGCGCCTGGTGCTCCCTCCCGGCTTGGCAGGCAGCCGTGACACTGCTGCTCCACAACAAGAGCTATTTTTACCCGCTAATGCATGCACGCTCCCCGGCTCAGCCTCCTGCCCTCCCCGTGCCCAGCACCATCCCTGGTTCCTGGCTGGGTCCCCGCTGCAGCTGGGACCAGGCTCTGCTTGTGTCCCCAAGCACCCCACGGCCGGGGGGATGCAGGAGGGGCCCCTTCCCTTCATTCGTGTGCATCATTTCTGTGGACCCCATCCACTGCTCCGGGAAAAGCTCTTTTTCCAGCCTGACAAGTAGCTGGAACTCGTTTTATAGGAGGATATATACATATAAATGTAGTCCATCCTATTTCCCCTTTGTCCCCTGCTATTTCCCCCTTCCCCATGGGCTTTTCAGGTCTCTTGAGCGAGCTCAGGGCTGCCCAGGGGATCAGCACTGCCCCTTAGCCAGGTCTTTTTGACAGTCAGGGAAGGGTGTTGGACCTAGAAAAGCCTCAGTTCCTTGGACTCGAGGGCCAGGCAGGGTCTGTGAGCACTCCCCATCCTTTCCCAGGCTGCTGGACCCCTTGTGTCTCAAGGGGATCCACCACAGCCCCGAGCCCTGGGGTGCTGCCAGCCACGGGACACACGCTGCCCATTTCAGTGCTGCTTTTAAGGGTTCCCTAAACCAAGCATCAGGGCTCCAGGAAGGCTGAGCATGGGGGTCCCTCTGTATTCCAGGGTGAATGCTCCAGGCACGAGCCCTCAGGGAGCTTGTACAGAGACCAGAGGGGCTGCAGAAGGGGAATGGGGGGCATCACCCCTGCTGTGAGCTCTCCATCCAGGTCATGGCATCTCCAAAGGAGCCCCCCCAGCACAAGAGGGAAGCCAGTGGAAGGACACCCTGAACATCGCCCGCTGCCCCAGGCTGGCCCCTGTTCACCTCTGATACAGCCCTTTGCTCCTCTCCAAAGGGAGGTTTTAATTTACCCTCTTGGCTGGCGAAACCCTATCCCGAGCAATTCCCCAGCCGTTCCTCCGAATCGCAGTAACTACCTCATTACTTTGATATTAATAGAATTCATATGGCCTGGAGAAGATAATTGAAATTAGCCCCGCGCCGGCGGCGAGGGGGAGCGGAGGGGGTGGTCTGTGCCAGCCCTGACCCCCGGCCGGATCCCGGCCTCCAGAGCGGGTCCTGGGGCCAGCAGTGCCCACGGGGCTGCAGCTCTGCCAGTTCCAGTCCCAGGGATGAAGTACTGCCTGCGGTTTGCCCACTGGTACCAGAAGTGGGAAGCAGGATGGAGCCCATCCCGGTGTCCATCGGGCTTCTCAGAGTCAGACCAGGAGGATGCCCTGCCCTTGCTCTCAAGCCACTGACTCTCTTGTTGTACCCTGCCTTGTCCCCTACTCCAGGCCAGGTCATCCAGCAACCCCCACCAGCACCATGGGGCCATTCCCATCTTTTCGGGGTAGGAAAAAAAAAGAAAAAAAAAATTCATTATTTCCAGAGGCACAAAGGCAGCCCTGTGAACGGCTGTCTCAGGCCGTGCTGGGCCCGGTGCTGCCCGACGGAGCCGTCCCGCTGCCCCTCCGGCCCCGGGTCCCTCCGGCTCCCGCCCCACCTGCTCCCCGTCAGATGGGAGGTGACCCCGACAAAGGCTGGGGCAGCGTCTGCCACCCTTGGGCTTTGCCCTGACACGTGTCTCCTTAACCTCTTCCTTGGGACCAGCTGCTACCAGGGGACCCTCCTTTGTGGCCCCGGCGAGTGGCAGACGAGTCTCCCCATCTGGCCGGCGAGGCCTCGTCTGTTGGAGACCCCCTGCCCCGGCTTATAACGGCATTAACCTCCCCCTGCACCCTGCCCCGCTCCCACCCCCTCAACTGCCACCAGGTCCCCATGGGGACATCGGCTTAGGGACAGGCTGCATCCCACAGGGCCTTGTCACATCTCTCACCCACCCCTGGCACCTCACGGGGACCCAGGGACCCCTGCCTGCACCTCTGACCCTGCCTGCACCTCTGACCCTGCCTGTGGATATCCCTGCCTGCACCTCTTGCCTTGTCTGTTTGAATAGACAAGGCAGGACAAGGCAGGATGAGGAATTTGCCTCCAGGGGCTTCAAAGGATCCCCGCACACCTGTGGCTGCAGGTGGGCTCAGTCCAGCCTCGCCTCCCACGGCACTGGGGCTCAGGACCAGGAGCCCCAGCACGGGGTCTCCATGCCAACTCACTGCCATTCCATATCTTTGCCACTTGTTTGGTCCAGCACTGAGCTCCCGCGGGAGCTGGGCAATGCTGGGGCACCCCAGGATGCCTGGCAGGTACAGAACCATCTGTGATGGGATGAGAGGAGCAGCAGTGTGCAGAGTCAGGCCCTGGAGCAGGTTAGGTGAGGGAACAGGATAGTGAGAGGATTAATCAGGTGAAGGAGCCGAGGTAGAGGCTGGCATTCCCTGACTGCCTGGCCAGCAGAGTCCCCAGGCCAGGACATGAAGAGGAGAGACCCCACCATCGCCACCACCTCCCTCTCCAGCCATCCCCCAGGAGGCCTTATCTGCTGCTAATGCTTTGCAGGAGCCTCCCTCCCCAAAGCTTGTGGGATTGGCAAGACGCTCTGAGCCTGCATTTGCTCCAAATGGATTGTATCAGGGGGAGAACAAAGCACTGGAGACTTTTCAAAGCGAAGTTGCGATCGAAGCCCACGGGGGAGGCAGCCGGTCCCCTCTGGCATTACCTCACTGGGGACTCAGTGGGGTCCAGGCCCAGCCCCAAAGCCCACCAGGCAGTGGCTGGTGCCCCTCAGCTCTCCCTCCCAGCCCTGGCTGTGCCATCCCAGAGTGCTGGCCAGGCAGGGGTCATTCAAAAAGTGCTGGCCAGAAGACAACGGCTCCATTTTCACCAAAAAATGTTCTGCTGCAAAAATCTGGCCTTGCTCCAGCTGCAAATGAAAAAATTAGGTTGGCCTTTTTTTTTTTTTCTTTCCCTGCTGCAAAGTTTCTTGGAAAGCTGGTGTGGGTCAGGCTCTGGAGCAAACACTGGCCATGGCACCGTGCCCTTGCCTGCTTCTCTCCCCATCCCTGGTGCAGGCAGCTCCAGGCAGCACAGCTGGCAGAACTTGGTTTTGTCCTCCAACACCTCAAGAACTTGGTGAAAAAAAGGCAAATATTCTCTCCTCTGTTGATCTGAGCATAAATTGCAGTCACAGTGTCAAGGGGTGTTAACGTGGAACTTCCCCTGCCCAGCCTGTGCTCCAAACCCATCGGAAGAGAAGAATGAAGGGGCTGCCAGGACTGACCCAGGGCATAACAGCCATGTGTTGCATGAAGCAGAGTGTGCTCAGTGCCCGTGGTGAGGTGTCCCCAAGGGAGCACTGGCATGCAGGGAACTGTGTTTGTCAGGAAGGGCTGGAGGAGAAGAAGGAACTGTGTGGGCACAGCAAGGAATAAGACCAAAAAGTCATGTTGGCTTGGCTTCCCCTCCGATGTGCAGAAAAGATGGTGTCAGCAGTGAGTCAGCTCCGGGAGGTATGTGAAATCATAATGGAAGTATGCTGAGAAAACAGCAAAATCCCACCAAAAAAAAAACAAAAAAAGGAAAATGTGGGGGGAAAATATCCCAACAACCCTCAAATAAAAGCAACAGTGCTGGGACAGATCCTGGAGCCTCAGCACTGGGCACAGACATGAAAAACAAGGGGTTTAGCAACTGGATGCACTTCAGGGTGCAATGGGATAACTGCAGGACTGCATCAGGGATGGGGAAAAGGAAAACAAGCCCAGGAGCAGTGGCTCTCTGCTGCAGGACAGCCCCAGGGCACAACATGGCCCTGCAGCATCTGTCCCCACAGTGGTGAGATCCCAGAGACTCTCCCAGTGCATTCCCAACCCACAAGAAATATCACAGCCACGAGGGCTCCTTTGGACAAGTGTCTTTGAATATCTGGGGAAACAATACAGCTGCCCAAGGCCAGGCTCTGTGAAGTGCCTGATTCACACACCATCACATCAGGAACTACAGAATCATTTGTGCCAGATTAGCAGGAGGGACAGGGGCAGGCTCCAACATCCCCATGACCACAGGGAGAGAGATGCAGAGCAATTGAGCAGCCTCCTGGAGAAGGATTGGGGTGGTTCCCTGAGAACCAGAGTAGAAAGACATGGGAAAATCAAGGAGAATGTCACGAATTCAGAAACTCAAAGGAAAACGAGGTCTGTGTGTCCTGTGGGGAGATGCTGTGAGGGGAGAGCAGCATGGAGGAGACAGTGCTGGACAGTGGGGGGATGGGGACAGGAGTCCTGCCCATCACTGCTGGGGATCACAACCAACCCCAGCCTTCCAGCCCCCCTGGAAAGCCCCGGACACCTGGCTGAGGAGGGGAGCTGGGATCAAAGGCTGGGATGTTGACAGTCCCGGTGCAAATGCAGAGAAACACGAGAGCCAAAAGATCCAAGCAGCAGCAGAATGGCAGGAGAGTGAACTTTGCCTGGGTGTCCATGTAAACAGGGCTGTGAAACCTTCCCCTGCACACTGGACAAGGCCAGAGGGGTTGGGAAAAGCCCGATGAAACCTCAGTGGTGACATAAACCCAGACCATTCACACCAGGGAGGGCCTCGGGCTGCTGCCCCATCACAGCACCACCATGAGCTACATCAGGTGAGATCAGGTCACAGCTGGGGACAGGAACTCATCCATGGAGACACAAGCCTCCCTTGTCCTCTGGACGCCCTGCAGCATCCCCATGGAAGTGTGAGCTGGGCACCAAACCACAGCTGCAGAGTCCCAGGTGGGAACAGGAGCTCAGTGCTGGGAGCCAAACGAGTGTGAAACAGCAACAAAAATCTACTATTTTGTTATTGTAAGTAAATCAAATAATCCATCCAGTTCAATGTGCCCTTCAAAGAGTGTCCACTGGACACTGAGATGCTGCTCAGAAGGGCTGACATATTCCCAGCACTTCCCTCCGGAGGTGGACACTGGCCACAACTCCTGGAATGGGCAAAGCCCTTGGCAGAGCTGTGGCTTGGTGCTGGATCCTCACTGGGCTCCTCAAGGCTGGAACCTGCCTCCAAAGAGCTAAAAGCAGTGTTGGAAATGCCCAAAAGGATGCAGAATAGGGAGGCAGGACAGGTCTTCCTCTGGTGGCTGGAGCTCCTGTGTTACCATCTGTGACAGATTTCCCCTCCAAACTGTCCTGGCCCCACAGAGCTCTTTGCCCTCAACAGGGAGGATGAACAAAGAGGTTTTACATAATCCCACATGATCTGCATAAAGCATGGCCCCAAAACCTGCTGCTCTCACCCACCATGGCACAAGGAGTTCCTGGATGTTTCTCTCTCTGCTCAGCCTGAATCCTATTCCCTGGCCGTGCATCGCAGCCAGGGAATCCTTCACTGAGAGCTCTGCCAGCCCCCTGGGCATGGATACCCACATCCCAGCATGTTTGGGAGTGCTGCCAGAGG
Organism: Manacus candei; assembly: GCF_025592945.1. Taxonomy (NCBI): domain Eukaryota; kingdom Metazoa; phylum Chordata; class Aves; order Passeriformes; family Pipridae; genus Manacus; species Manacus candei. The sequence goes on along the minus strand of NW_026138105.1, from coordinate 3,134,124 downwards.
CACCCACACCCGGAGGGGAAGCTCTTGCTCCTTGCTGAACACCACATGGTCAGCCGGGGAGAGACCAAGCATGAAAGCATGTGGAGACATTTTCATGGGGACCCTCTGGGTGTGCCACAATTCCCATGGCTCATCCTGAAAGGTCCACATCTCCACTCCCCCCATCACCTCCATCCCACCTCCAGGGAAGGAAAATCCTGCTGGAGCTCCAGTGCTGAGCTTTAGCCAGAGCTGAGCATTTCAGAACCACAAAATTCAGCCACCTCGAGCCGAGAAGAAAAAAAACCCATCCCTTGGTGATTGCTGGTTCTGCTTAAAAATACAAAAGCAAAGCAAAAATCAAGCTTCAGCAGTCCCTGCTGCCAGTGGCTGTGATGCAGTGCCTGGTTGCTATGACCAGATGTGTTTGGAGGGCTGGGAATGGCTGGGAATGGCACATCCCTTCACCTCACTGCTATCCATGATGACAACTGTGAGAGGGACACCATGCAGCTGACTGTAATGGTGCCACGTGGAAGTGGCCAGGCACAAAAGCAGCTCTTTCACCAAAAATCACCCCAAAGGAAGAGTCCAACTCACAGCACCCAGCTGGGCATCACCTTAGGTTGCAGCAGGACGGGCACAAGCAGAGCCAGCAGCATCTCAGCATCTACAACCGTCTCCAATAATATCACCCCTAGGCTCCAAAATGTTGAGGATGAAATAAATATAGCTCAAAGGAGGCTCAGAGATCGAAGGGAAGTGGCCATTATCAACCCTCCATCTGCAGTAAAGAGCCAGCCATGTCCGGCACTCTGGATCTAATGGGTTTTTAATATTCTCGTGGCACGCACTGTGGTGTATATGGTAAGAGACACTTGGAGGTCTTGCATGAGCACCAGTACTCGGGGGGTTGCTCACAGAGTTCAGGCTTTTCCTTTCCTTGCCAGCTGCCTTGTAGTTGTAGATGTTTCAATTATTCTGTCAAGCTGCATATTCCAAATTAAGGCCAGAGAAGTGTCTCTGTCTCATATAGAAAGAAAGGGAAAAAATATATCCCTAAAAGGAAAAGAAATGAACTCAGAAATTAATAAGGCTGATTGACAATGCTGCTTTGGAAACTCTGGTACCATATGGCATCCTTGAATGGCTGCAGTGCTGTTAGGATGGAGCTGACCAGCTGGAGAGTTACTGTGGGTTGTTTGTAATTGTAATAATGGATATCAGATGGCTGGTGTGGAGCAGTTTATAAATGAGAACAGACAATGAGCCGCACTGTTTGTCAGGAAATCATTGCTGATATGGGCTTTGTGCTACCCACCACTCCCGGGTGGAGCTGCCTGCTCCCAGGGCACCCCGTGCTGCCCGTTGGTCTGGCTCCAGCCGGGAAGGGCCCGATCCTGGGGCAGGTACTGCACCGGCCACCCAGGAGGGTGGTCCGGCCACGAGAACCGGCAATAAAACTCCTCTCCCTCCTGGTACTTTGGGCAGAGCCCCAGATGCCACTGGGAGATGCCAGCAAGGCTGATGTCCTTCTGCAAAAGACGTGACGTGGGGCCAAGGGGCCTCTCTGAGGAAGCCAAAGCAATGGGGACCCAGCCGGGATCCGCCACAGCCTCTGGAGCCAGCCAGGCTCGTGGGGGGCTCGGGTGCTGACACTTCCAGATTGGTTTTTGTGCTGAGCAGCCAGAAAAATCATGGCATTTCAGAATTTGCCAGTTAATGGATTTTATTTTTTTTTTTAAGTCAGTAACAGTGAAATCCATTATTTCAGTTTCTGCTGATCTCCAGCTCTACAGTTTATCACATAAAGCGAAGCCTGAGTTTGGAATGAAAATGTCACATTCTTGCCCCATTGTCTTTTCCAAAGTGAAATTCCATCCAAATTAACACGGGACATTTCATGGCCCAGCTGAAATGTCCCCTGTGCTCCAGCTGAAGCCACCCTGTGCCACATGGCCTGGAAGCCTGGGCCAGTGAGCTCCAGCCCGGGGGCTCCGAGGCAGGAGATGGCTGGGAGAGGAGGCTGCATTCAAGGCTTAGATACTACAATTATTTTTAATTCCTTAGTGGTCCTGGATTATTTTTTATCCTAAATCTTATTTAAAAAGCCCATGACCAAACTGGATTGTGCACATTCCCCTGGAACCTGAAGCCCCCGTGCTGGGGGTACCTATCAACAGCCAGTTGGGGATGTGGCAGGGCAGGACGAGCACACCCACGTGTCCTTTCACACTCAGGCCCAAACACAGCTGGGTGCTCTAGCTGGTCTTATTTTGGGATGGAAGGAGTCCTGGCACTGCTGGGTTTCTCCCTGCTCAGCTCCAGGCTGAGGGCATCTCCTGTGCTGGGGCCAGAGAGCGGTGGGTGCTCCCAGACTGGCCGGCGGGCAGCAGGGAGAGCTTTCTAGGAAAGCAATCTCTGTGGGAAGGCAGCCAAGACTGGAGCTGGGGCCATGGCATGTGTCAAGCACCAGGCAGACATGCCCCTCTGCAGGGCATCTCCACAGCCTGGAAACACTCCTACCTCTCTGACTGGCTGCACAGAGCCATCGTGGGTGCTGTGGGGGTGATTGGGGACCCCCCACCCGGGACACTGGGTGCCCTGTGCCATCCTGCTGCTGTGTCCAGGGTGCAAAGGAAGGGTGGGCAGAGGTGCTGGCTGTGGAAGGGCACAGCCTGTGGGGGTTGTACCCAACTCAACACTCTTGGCAAAACCCCTCCCTCAGCTCCATCATCCTCGCTACCAGCAACAGAATTGCTGCTCTCTGATTTTGTTTGGATAAGATATTAAATATTTAATATATTTTAACATATTTTTATATATTCATATTTATATGTTTTCTATATATTCTTATTTAAAGTTTTCTTTTATACTATTCTTCTGTAGTATAGAAACATTTCTTAGAAACCCCAGGGTGCACAAGTCCTCACACAAGTCTTGGTTAAGCTGGAAACAGGCAGGGCAAAGTGATTAAAATCCATGATAGAAATCAGCAGGCTGGAAGACTTGCTCTAATCCATCACCCCTAAACGAGCTCTGTGCTTAATTCTCTGAAGAAATAGGGAGTCCTACTCCCAGTTCTGAGAACATCCCTGTTTATACTGGGACACAGCTCTTCCTCCAAAGTCCAGTATTTCTTTTTTTCCAGTTCAGAGAGGATTATTTGAGTCTGCTTACTCGCAGCCTTGGTTTCTAGGCTTTCATATAAAATATGAGTTACTCATTCATTTTAATAGCAGAGATTCAAGGTTGGTCTTATATATGTCAACCACTACTTAGGGAAAATTGGCATTCCATCACCATGCACCAAACATCATAATGAAGTTTGAATTTGTAAGGGGATGCTGAGGTGCAGTGCAGACACAAGATATGGGAGTGTTTTGGACACCCCCTCTGGAGCTGGACCTGTTCTGGGAAGCAGAAGAGCTGTTGGCATCCCCCAGACTGATCTGTCGTGTCCCATCCCATATCCCCACACACCTCCCACTGACCAGACCACATCCTTCCACTTTTAGCCTGAAGTTGTCAATTGATAGGAAAACTCTCCTGCTTTCTTCAGCTCAACTTTGGCTGACCTCATCAGCAACCTGAACTAATTGAAGGAGGAGAAGTGGGAGAACATCCCCACAGTCCTTCTTGAGGGGGCAATTGCTGTCAAAGCGTGTTGGTCACATCACCCAGCCCTGATCCCATCACCCAGCCCTGATCCCATCACCCAGCCCTGATCCCACCACCAACCCTGATCCCATCACCCAGCCATGATCCCATCACCAACCCTGATCCCATCACCCAGCCCTGATCCCATCAGCCAGCCCTGATCCCATCACCCAGCCCTGGTCCCCAGCAATGAGCTGCAGGTCCCCGTGTGACTTTGTCAGGGCAGATGCATTGCTTACCACTCACTATCACCTTTTCAATCACCTTCACTGCAAGCCCTGACAAGCACTGTCAGCAATTTAAACGCAAGGAAGATTAGATTTCAAAAGAAAGAGGTGTTCAATGTGAATCCCTACTCAAACACACTAGTTTTTATGGCACGACCATTCTGGAAACTCTGAGCACCCCGGGCTGGGTGCAGCCCTTCAAGCATCCTTTAGTTCATGTGGTTTAGCGAGCTCAGCTTGGCTTCACATGGCTTTTGGGGTGTCACCCGTTTAATCAGCCCCCATCACCCCCCGTGCCCGTGGAGGAGCCCCTCTGGCAGCCACGCTGGCATCACCGTTGGGTTTTGTTTTACAGGGGTAATAGAGCCTACCCACATCCTCCCGGGCCGGCCCACCCCGGCTCCCACCCACGCTCTGCCGGCGTTAATGGGTTTACTTTGCCGTGCCGGCGTTAATGGGTTTACTTTGCCGTGCCTGGCAGGTAACAGCCTCCCAAAGCCGGTGTCACTTTGTCATCCCCGGCAGCTGCAGGGCGGGCGAGTGGCAGGTGGCAGCCCCGTGTCCCCTCGGTGTTTGTGTGAGCTCTGTGTCCTGGAGGGCTGCATTCGGGGTTCCTGCCTCTCCACTCCCATCCCCAGCCCCAGTGGCTCCCCATGCCCCTCTCTCCCCTTCCATGGGAGGCCGGAAAAATCCCTAAGAGTCTGCTGGAGGGAGCTGAAAATCCAGCTGAGCCCCAGGGTGGGCACACGGTGGCTGTGAGGGCCCCCACGCAGCCACACCAACCCGAAAGCCTCGGTGAGCAGCAGGGTGGGACGAGGGCACCCACAGCCAGAGGAGAGATCAGGAGGGGATGAACACCACAGAGGATGAACACCACAGAGCTGTCCCCAGCTGGGAGGAAGAGGATGAAAGTACTGAACCAGGGACGAAGGTGCTTTAGGAGCAGAGGCCAGAAATAAAATCGAACAGTGGGTGAGGGTGAAGTGGTGAGCTGCAAGAGGCACCGAAAATTCCTTCTGCTTCAGACATCTGCGAAAAATATCCTGTTAAAAGCAAAACTGAGCTCCTACCCCGGCCTCCCTCATTCCCTATTTACTGAGATCCCAAACAGCTCCATGGTGGCAGCTGACTTCTGTTTTCTGTCTGTGTGAGCACACGTGTCTCATCACTGTGAAATGATAAAAATTGTTTAAAATAACATAGCAAACCCCGGAAAAGTGCTGGGTGCTCACACAAGGATAGGAATGGCCATGAGATGTCTTCATGGAGGAGCAGCAGAGTTCAGGGGCACTCCAGCAAGCCCCCATCCCCGAGCCTGGCTGTGCTGACAGGGGCTTTGGCTGTGATTTGCAAAACGATCATCACTCCTCGGAGGAAGGATGGGATTTACCCACAGGTGCAGGTCTGGCTGGAAATGGAGCACAGCTGCCTGGCTGGTGGCGATTCTGCCACCCAAGGAGCCACCAAGGGATAGCCCTTCTGCCTCCCCAGAGCCCCTCTGGACAAGGGACCGCTCCGAGCATCCCCAAATCCTCCGTCCCCAGCCCATCTGCTGCTCGAGTCCCGCTCCCGGCTGCAACGTCGGGGTGGCTCCCACTCCTCATTAGAGGTCGCAGCCCCTGAGCAAAGATTAATCTGGCACTTGTGCGAATTTATCTGCTCTGACCTCGCAGTCTGGAGACTGGTGGGGAGTTTACTGTCCCCTGAGCTGTCAAGCCAATTCCCTGCAGTACCAAGCTGTTGTTCTTGGCATCTGCTAGGCAGAAAGACTGTGAAACACCCCAAATATCTGTTTGTTTTAAAAGGTAAATATTAATTTCAGGATGCTGTTTACATAAGCAGACTCTCCGAGCTTGAACTCATTGCCTTTTGCTAGTGTCACATGGTATTACTGTGTATTTAACATTTATTTAACTCTACTTGGTCCTGCTTGTGCCAGATGGCAAACAGCCTGCACAGCCAGGCAGGGCTTAGCTCGGTGCTGCTCTGAGCATGACAAGGGGGTGGGCTGAGACTGCAAAGTTAAAAGTGTGAGCAGTTTTGTGACTGCAGGTTCCTGAGTGACACCAAAACACACTGTGGCTCTGATGTCCCTGAGGCTGGGGGATGACCCTGCCTCCAGGAGCGTGGCAGAAGCCAAAAGCAAAATGACCAGGGAATCATCCTCTGGCAAGCCCAAAACAGTGCAAGGGCTGGGCTTTCCTCAGCCCTGGTCTGATCACCTTGGCCCGATCCTGCCTGGCACTGAGCTCCCTCACTGCTCCATAGGGAGCAGGTCTGTGGGTCCCAGCGGAGCAGTCCCTGCCAGGCCATAACAGTTTGCATGCACTGGGTGGGAAACCCAGAGCTGAAAGGCTGAGCTGCACAAGTGGGGGGTGCCCAGCTAGCCGGTGACCTGGAGCAGATGACATGGGAGACGACCTGCTCACTGGCTCCTGAGGTCCTGAGTTTGTTCATCTCAGTGTAGAGCTGAGAGATCTTGCAAAGTGATGCACAGCCCCAATTCTGGAAGCTCACATGTCTCTTTTCTGTCCCTCCTGTCATTTACTCTCCCAGCACATTTTTGGGGTAATGCAGCGCTGTCGGTGTCACTGCTTCCTCAAACAATGAAGAAATGCAGCCAGATGGCCTCTGGAAAACAAATATGGTATTCAAGACAGTATCACCCTCTTTCTGGCTGCAGCAGACACCCATCAGCTTGAAAATACAAATGAAGGGGATCTGAGATGGTTTCAGGGGCAGCATTACAGCCTCTAAGTTGGGATAGACACTGTCATGCTTCGAACATCTGTGTTTGAAGAAAGAGACCTGCATGACAAACAATGTCCCCAGGTTTTATCACAGAATTATTGCCTGTTTGGGCTTGATCTCTGCTGTGTGCTCTGCTTCCTACCCGCTGAACAGGACCCATCCCACCTTCCTCTCCTCCAGCAGTTCTTCCTCAATGAGATCCCATCCTCCTCCCCCCAGACACGCTTGCCTCTCTGGGCAATGCTGACCACTCACATTGTGCCAAGAGAAACACTGACCAGACACCAGGACTGACCTTGGGGAACCACCAGCCTCCAGACCTCCCTTCTGGCACCATCTGCCTCCCTCCCCTTTACCTTAGTTCTCACCCATGTTAATGATGCTTGTACTAAACTTCTTCATTTTGCCTTGTTTTGAAAACCAGTTCCCAGTGAAGAAAGCAGGCAGGTTACTCTGCCATGACCTGCCCCATGAGACAAACCCTTTATCTCACTTCCCACTCATTTTTATGACAGTAATTACTCTTTTTTCGACGTTTTTAGAGCTACACATGCTCATGAGATGAAAGATTTCTAAATAACGTTCCCTCTGTCTCTTGTGTTCACTGTTCTTTGATCAAAGCCATTAATCCTTGCCACTAGATTTGCCTTCCTTGTAGAGGAAATGGGAGGACCAAGTTGGTGTGGGACCTGAGAGGGGACAGCAAAAGGGTGAGGAAGAGGCAGGACAAGGATGTGGGGAGCAAGAACAGGCATACATCTTTGCCTGGGTGAGTTTTTCCAGCCAAGGGCTATGGTCATCAGCTGAGACCTTCTCTCCCTCCAGCTCAATGTCCTGCTCCCTGCTTTTAACGCTGGTCTGCAGAGAGAACAACCTTCAGCTGCCCTCAGGTACCTCAGCAACTGCAGGGACAGAGCACCTCAGACCTGCTGGTGTCTCACCTCACTGCACACCCTGCTGTACAGGTAAGGACTCACACAAAGCCACTCTTTGGAAGAGCAGGAGCAGGGTTGCAAAGTCCTTCTCCCAGAGATGGAGCTTCCCACCTCTGTCATGTTGGTTTTGTTCAGAGGGGCACTCAAGGCCATGAGGTTTCATAGGGCCTTGGAAGGTTTGGTTTGGAAGGGACTTCCCCCTGCCATGGGCAGGGACACCTTCCACTAGCCCAGGTTGCTCCAAGCCCCGTCCAACCTGGCCTTGGACACTTCCAGGGATGGGGCAGCCACAGCTTCTCTGGGCAACCTGTGCCAGGGCCTCACCACCCTCACAGGGAAGGACTTCTTCCCAATATCCAATCTAAACCTATTCCATCAGTCTGAAACCATCCCCCCTTGTCCTATCACTCCAGGCCCTTGTAAATTGTCTCTCTCCATCTTCCTTGTCACCTCCTTTCACGTACAGAAAAGCCACAATTAGGTCACCCCAAAGCCTTCTCCAGGCTGAACAATCCCAATTCTCTCAGCCTTTCCTCATAGGGGAGGTGCTCCATCCCTCTAATCATCTTCGTGGTCTCCTCTGCACTCCCTCCAACAGGTCTCTGTCCTTGTGCATCCTGCTTCCTTTGGCAGGACCTTTGCAGCAGCTCAAGGAGCACAGTGAGTGGAAGGGGACCAAACCCAGAGTGGTGCTTCCCATCAGTGCTTGGGTACAGCAAACACAGCTGAAAAAAACACCCTCAGAGCACGGATCCCTCAGCACGGCACGAGCTGAGGTGTGGGATGCCAGCAAGTAATCAGAGCAGGTGCCAAATACCTGCTTGGACAGCAAGCACTGCTCCCCATGTGCACCAAACAGAAGCACTCCATGGAAAAACAGTCTGTGGCTCGACTGTCTGATATCCAATTAAATGTGCTAAAGATGGTGGGAGTATTTCTTGACTTGTGGAGGGCATGTATTAATATTTTTGTGGTTTCCTGGCCATAGATATATATCATGTGTAGTGGCTGTGTATTTTTAGTCCTAAAAATGCTGTTTGCAAAACTGTGGATGCTCAGTCGGGTGTGATATATGTATATAAATACTTAGACATATATATATATACACACCTCTCTAGCATGTGTCCCCACATACTGCACTGGGCTGAGGAGTCTTTTTCTTGTCCCAAATACATTATGTTTAAATGAGAAAAAGGGTTCCAAATAAAGTCCACATGCCTGTAGAGCTTCTTCTCTAACACACAAGCCTATTTCAAGGACATACAGAAGCATCAGCTGAGTGAACAGGTGTTGCTCAGTTGGACACAGCACAGAAATCCATACTCATAAAGGCTGGGTGGGTTTTTTTCTCTTGGAGCAAATAAACCCTGCTCTGTGTACTAATGTACCAGCAGAACAAAAATTGCATCTGACACCTTTGTTTGATGGCTGTTGATGTTTCCCAAACTCGACTCCAGCTCCAGAGAGCATGAGACAAGCTCAGCCCACTGTATGGCTTAAAATCTGGGGGGTGGGAGGTGGGGAAGGGGTGCTCCCCACAGGACAGGCTAAGGCTGTGTGTGTCTCACAGACAGATCCTGTGTCTCAGGATCTGGGGCTCATCCTCCCAACATGACCATGCCCACGCCCCACATCTCACCCACAGCCCTGGCACCACTTGCCTCAAATATGAGAAAGAGCACAGAGAGCCTGTTCCTTGCTCACACCTCTCCCTCTCTGTAGCAGACACTTGCTGGAGGAGCAGCAGGATGACCACATTTAAAACATGAGCTTGCTTCTGTGGGGAAGTCACATATACCTACGGAAATGTCCCCAAAACTGCTGTCTTGAGCAGCTACATCTTTCACTGGCATTGAGGCCTGCAAGATCAAGCCCTATGTGCACCTTTTCCTGGTATTCTGTGTTATGTAGACAATCCTCTCCTCTCTGGGGTTTCCCTCTGCAGCTGCTCCACCTTCAGAAACCAAGCAGCAATGCAGACCTTGCAAAAGAGCTCCTCTGTGCCCACCGTGCTTTGCCTGGGGCAACATGAAAGCTGTGGAACAGAAAGGAAGAGGAAAAATAAATTTGCTCCTCCTTCAAAGCCTTCCCCAGCACATCCCAGTTCTCTGCTTTGTCTTCCCAGCTCTCTTCACCCTGTTCTCATTCAAGGCCGTGACACTTCACACCAGGGCGTGTCCCTCAAGGTTGTGGTGCTCTGGAGGGATGCAACACAAAGCAGGGCAGCAACAGCCCCACACCATCATCACAGCAGTTCCCACCTCCTCCTCTGCACTCAGGCACACAGAGCATGGGGGAGCCTCAGGGAGATGCCAGGCTGTGGCCGAGGAGCATGTCCAGGTGGCTCAGGAAGCTGCTCCCATCACGCTGGACTCTGATAGAGCCCAGTCTGCCACTCAAGGGGTTTCATAGGCTTTGAGGACCAGCTAAATTAAAACAAAGCCCTTATCAGCACCCCACACAAGGGCCCTTTCTGCTCCACCAGTGTGAATTTGGCCACAGAGAGGCTGTATATGACACTGGGGTGAAGTGGTGGTAAACATAGGCCAGAGCCAAGCTGCAGGAGGTGAGAGCAGTGAGGGGGATGCAGGCTCTGGCAGACAGGGCCCAGGGAAGCACTGCTGCCTCACAAGGGGGGGAGGCAAACACACAAAGTCAAAACGAGGACAATGGGACTAGAGAGATGGTCCTGTCGTTGTAGTGCAAATTTGGATCTGCTCCATCCTGGGACATCTGGGCCCAGGAGATGCCTGCTCTTGGCCAGCAAACTCGAACGGAGCCTGTGGCTCCCTGGGAATCCACAGAGAATCACTGCCAAGCTGCAGTGCTGGGCTTTCCACAGGCTGCTCCCCAGCAACCACCAGCCCAGAACTGGGGGCAGGGCAGGTCAAACCCAGTTTTCTGGGAGCACGGTCCTACTGGGAAACAGCAGCCCTGACCTGTGTGCCCTTTTTTCCCCAAGTAGGGCTTGCAGCTCTCGCTGCCTTGATCATATAGGCACCGACTTGAGGGGATGGATAGTGCCTTAGGGCAGCCAGTTTGGATTTACTGCCCCATTCCAAGAGCTTTCTGTCACTGGAAGTGAACTCTGCCAAGGCTGAGCCAAGAGATGGCAGAGCATCAAGAGCCACACTGGTACCAGCATGACTTGCTAACTGGTGGGAAACTGGGTCCTGGCTCTGCTTCCAGGATCACATATGTATTTTATTGCTGGGAAGAGGAACCCCGCCTATAACCCAAACAGCAGACATTTCTTTCTCCCGCAGCTACTTCCAAGTGTTTTGGGACATCCCTGACCGAGCTGGCTATCTGCAGTTTCCCTAAGGAATCTACCATGGCAAATCCCTCCGGGATGGGAGCAAGGTTGTGCTTGGTTTTCAGATGCCAGTCAGACTTCAACATGAGGAAAAGGTTCTTCCCCAGAGGGTGGTGGGCACTGAACACTCTCCCCAGGGCAGTGGGCACAGCCCCAAGGCTGCCAGAGCTCCAGGAGTATTTGGACAATGCTCCCAGGGACAGGGTGGGATTGTCTGTGCAGGGCCAGGAGCTGGACTGGATGATCCTTGTGGTCCTTTCCAGCTCAGGATATTTCATAATTCTTTGAGGCTGCAGCCTTGACAAACCCCAGGTAGGACTCTCAGGCTCTCAGTGAAACTCTCATGATCCCAAACTCTGGCATTTCTGGGCTTTAAGGCACCTACCAGAAAGTTTTAATTTGTAGGAATGTCTCAGCTCTGACGTGGATATTTGGCTGTGGCAGGACTCACTGGGACATTCTGTGGATGTGGTTTAGTGGTGGAATTGGAACGTAGGAAGTGTCAGGAGGGAGCAAAACCACTTTGGTTACAATACCTGTGGCCCTGGGGCTGGGCTGAAGATAAACATATTCCTCCTCAGGTATTGTAACACCTTTGGGGAGGGTGTACAGGTATTGTAACTCCTTTGGAGGGGGTGTACAGGTACTGTACAACCTTTGGGGGGCTGTGTACAGGTATTTTAACACCTTTGGAAGGGTACAGGTATTGTTACACCTTTGGGAGATATAGGTATTGTAACACCTTTAGGGGTATGTAAAGGTATTGTAACACCTTTTTTGGGGTTACAGTACTGTACCACCTTTGGGGGGAGTGTGTACAGGTATAGTAACATCTTTGGAAAGTGCACAGATATTGTAACACTTCTGGGAGTATATACAGGTATTGTAACACCTGGGGGGTTGTACAGGTGTTGTAACACGTTTGAGGGTGTACAAGTACTGTACCACCTTTGGGGGTGTGTATACAGGTATAGTAACACCTCTGGAGGGTGTACAGGTATTGTAACACCTTTGGAAGTGTGTATACAGGTACAGTAACACCTTTGGAGGGTGTACAGGTACAGTAACACCTTTGGAGGTGTGTGTACAGGTATTGTTACACCTTTGGGGGTACAGATATTGTTACACCTTTGGAGTACAGGTACAATACACCTTTGAGTGTAGAGGTACTGTACAACCTTCGGGGGGCGTGTGTACAGGTATTTTATGACCTTTTGCTTATAGGTATTGTTACACCTTTGGAAGGGCTGGGGAGCCCTCAGCGGAAGGCAGCAACGGGGCCAGACGGTTCTGAGGAGGCTACGCAGCACAATCAGGCTGAACTCCATCACCGAACAGACACACTCCCCACCTCCCCTGCCCAACATCCCCTTCCTGCCCGGCTCCCGGGGCGGGCCGGCCAAGCCGCGCCCCCGCCTCGTCACGGGGAAGGGCCGGGCCGGGCCGGGCGAGGAGGCGCCGAGCAGCCGGGCCATGGTGGGGATCCCGGGAAGCGGCCAGTGTAAGATCCGGGAGCGGGGGAAGGGGAGGGGGGGACCGGGAAAGGCGCCGCGGGGCCGGGGGAGAAGGTGCGAGCGGGACTGATCCCCCCGAGCGGGGCTGATCCCCCCGAGCGGGGCTGCGGGTCCGAGCGGGGCTGATCCCCCCGAGCGGGGCTGATCCCCCCGAGCGGGGCTGATCCCCCCGAGCGGGGCTGAACCCCCGAGCGGGGCTGCGGGTCCGAGCGGGGCTGCGGGTCCGCACCGAGACCCGCCCGGGATGTGCGGTCCGGGCTGTGCTCAGCGGGCTGCTCCGGACTGCTGGGGGGGACCCCCGGGAGCCCCATCCGCAAACCCAGCCCGGCAGATGGGTTTGTGTTCCATTTCCAGGCTGGATGGGTGGCCGGGAACATGGGTTTGGTGGCCGGGAATAGGGGTTTGGTGGCCGGGAAGAGGGGTTTGGTGACCGGGAACAGGGATTTGGTATTTGGGAACAGGGGTTTGGTGTCCGGGAACAGGGATCTGGTGACCGGGAATAGGGATCTGGTGACCGGGAACAGGGATTTGGTGACCGGGAACAGGGGTTTGGTGACCAGGAACAGGGGTTTGGTGTTTGGGAACAGGGGTTTGGTGGCTGAGAACAGGGATTTGGTGACCGGGAACAGGGATTTGGTGACCGGGAACAGGGGTTTGGTGACCGGGAACAGGGATTTGGTGTTTGGGAACAGGGGTTTGGTGTTCGGGAACAGAGGACTGGTGACCGAGAACAGAGGTCTGGTGACCGGGAACAGGGGTTTCGTGTCTGGGAACAGAGGTTTGGTGTCTGGGAACAGGGATTTGGTGTCTGGGAACAGAGGTCTGGTGACCGGGAACAGGGGTTTGGTGGCCGAGAACAGGGATTTGGTGACCGGGAATAGGGATCTAGTGACTGGGAACAGGGGTTTGGTGTTCAGGAACAGGGATTTGGTGTTCGGGAACAGAGGTTTGGTGTTTGGGAACAGGGGTTTGGTGGCCAGGAACAGGGGTTTGGTGTCTGGGAACAGGGGTTTGGTGTCTGGGAACAGGGGTTTGGTGTCTGGGAACAGGGTTTGGTGTCTGGGAACAGGGGTCACCATCGCAGGCTGGGAGTTTTGGCAGTGCCAGATCTCAGGTGTTGTGACCAAAGTGGTTTTGCTCCCTTCCTGGTGCTTCCCACATTCCAAGCCCACCACTAAAGCACGTCCATGTCCCAGTGGGTCGTGCCACAGTCAAATATCCACGGCAGAGCTGAGACACGAGTGTTTTTTCTTCCACCATCCAAAGGCACTCGGATGGGCAGTGACCTGTGTGCGTGTGAATCCTGTGTACATGAATCCCGTCCCTTGCAGCATCCTCTCCTGCCTGGGGCAGGGAAGGTGAATATCTCCAGCTCCATTTTCCTTAATTTCCCAAAGCAGGAGGTCTGTTGCCAGGTCTGTGCTCTCTGAAAGCCGCGAGGTTGGTGCTGCTGCCAAGGAGCACAGCACACAGTCAGTCTGTGCCTCTCACCATATCAGCCTCCTGAGCGTTTTCCTCATCTCTTTATTGTTTATCCACATATGCATCCATATTGTTTATCCACAATTTGGAATGGAGGGTGAGCCATCCCAGGATGAGGAGCGAGGTCCGTGGTGTCTGGGGGTAGTGGCTGTCCAGGCTGACAGCCTGGATGGGCCATTTATGCAAAGGCTGGATCACAGCCTCCAGATGACTCTGTGTGTAAGTCATAGGTCAGGGAAGGAAGAAAAGCAGTTAAAAGCACATCCTAAAGCTCGGGAAATGAGGGGATTTTAAAACGAAGTGTGATTGCTCATAGGGAAGCAAGGTAAGATAGTTACTGATGCTAACGTGGAAACCACCCTGGAAGCTGCATTCTCAATATGGGGAAGGAATTACCAAGTTACAGAAGTTGCAGAGGGTGGTTTTATACTTTATTGTGCTGCTTTGTGCAAGGTGTGTGGAGACGTTTGGGATGAGGTTGTTACCCCTTAAGGCAGTTCCAAATATTAGTCTGCCAGAGCATGTGGACTTGACACAGCCGGGGGGCCCAGATGGCTGTGGCAGGAGGAGGGCACAGCAGTGGGCAAGCTGTGCCACATCCATGTGGATCTGGAGAGCCCTGGAACCCGGCTCCTAACCTGGCTGCCAGGGAGGGCTCTTCATTTTGTCAGCCTTGAAGAAAAGGCCCCACAGAAGGAGCTGGTGTGAGATCATCTGCTTTAACCCCGCTGTCCAAAGTCAGCCCTCTGTGCCTGATCTTTCTCCAAGCTCCCTCTGAAGTCACATCGGAGAAACAGGCGCTTCTGAGGGTGATTCCAGTCGTGGACACGTCTCTTTGGATGAGACAAATGACACACTGGAGGTGCCTGGGCTTTTTCATTGACTGCAAGGGGAGTTCAGGAGCTGGCTTAGGCTTTGGCAGCGAGGACTTAGATGAAACAAATGCCACCCAGCGTGTCTGCTCACGGTGCATCCTGATGATGTACAGAGAGACTGGTCAGATTTCCTGTTTCTCTTAGACTGAGCACTGGGAGGAGAGACAGACCTTTGAAATCCTGCTAAAAATAATTGAAGCTAAGGGAGAGAGGGATTTTGTCCCTCCATCACAGCTTCAGGGTGGGTATGTCAAACCGGTTCTTCTCTCAGCTGTGACACTTTCTGCAACACTGGGCAAGTGGTTTGAATATTTTATTGGATTGTGGCAGGAACGTCTGGATGTGTATGTGGCTGCTCAGTTTTGCAATCTGATATTGAGAAGAAACACTTCCCTGGGAGGGTGGGGAGGCCCTGGCACAGGTTGCCCAGAGAAGCTGTGGCTGCCCCATCCCTGGAAGTGTCCAAGGCCAGGTTGGATGGGGCTTGGAGCAACCTGGGCTAGTGGAAGGTGTCTCTGCCAGCTATTGGACAGGCTGAATGCTGGCACAAGACATCACTTAGTTCTTGGGCCTGGTGTCTGCCCAAGAACACTGTTGGGTTTTATCTTTGGTCTCAAGAAAGTGAATAATCAGCTGTAGACTCCTAACTTTTATAAGCACAAATTATCTGTATTGCCTTGGTTATCTGCCCAGTGATTTCTGCTGTATTATAAACACAGATCCTGGCAATGTCAGGAGGCTTTTGATTTCTTTGGGCGTGTGTTACAGAGAAATGGATCAGTGCTCAGTGTGAAACTAATAATCAGGAAAGAAAGAAGAAATGTGGGACTGCTTTGAAACTTTGGGATGTTCCATATTAATTTAAGGCACACACTGACTCTCATGAATATGCTTTTCTTACGTAGATATTTCCAATGGGCAGAAATTAAAATGGATCATTTGGGGACTTAGTCTTGATTTTCTTATGCTGTAAAATAAAAGGCTTAAGGTGTTGCTCTTCCCTTGTGCCAGTGTTCAGGAGAGCGAAATAAATTCACTTTTTAAAGCAGTCAGAGAAAAGAAAAAAGAGTTTTTTGATTTGCAGCTTCTCTGAGGATAGAAAAGAGCTTGTACTTCAGGTAGAGCTCATGGAGTTGACTCTGTTAAAGGCAGGACTGGAGTGGAACAGCGAGTTGAGTCCTTTCCATTGGCCTGAGCTGCCAAGGCATCACAGCTACCTGGAGAGGCTGCCATGAACCACTGGGGATGGGGGGAGGACTGCTGGGGTTTCCTTTTTGCTGGCAAGAATCAGAGGTAAACCCTTCCCCTTCAGAGGAAGGAGGTGGCTGTAAAACTCACAAAGGTGAGGAGTGAATCTGTCTCTCCCCAGTCTGATGTAGAAAGTCCCAGGGGAAGGGTTTCCACCCAAACAGGCAGTTTACTGGGAACTCTTCCAGACCACAAACCACCTTCTGAGGGCACTTGTGCAGCCAGTGCCTGGGGCATAAAACTTTTCCTGTGTCCCTGTCACCTTCCCGTCTCTCCCTGCCACATCCCACGTGTTTGATTCAGCTGCAGAGGTGTCCTGGACATCATTTTGGCTGTATTTGTGCACTCCAAGTTAATCGACCCTGACCTTAGAGCTCAGCTAAAACAACCTTTACTCCATTTCATGTTTTTCTAGAGAGAGCAGCACTAACTTCTACGGGTAGTAACTTTTCTGGCAATTGGACTTTGAGGTCAGAATCTGCACATATGTTTTCCTCAAAGACATGCTTTGCAGTCTTGGTGTGATTTAAAGGATCAGACTGTTCGGGCAGGGTTTTTCTCCAGTGTAGATTTATGTTGGTATTTAAGACAGTTGTTGCTAATAGCCCTCAGCCTTGGGTTGCAGGGGTATTTTCAGAAGATAAATGGCATGCTCTTGGCTTGACTTTAGGTCCATAAGTGACACTTTGAAGCTTGTTGAAAAATATTTCAAAAATAGTAGAGAATTCTCTCATCACAGGTATGGTTTTGAATGGAAAACGTAGCATTAGCCTGTTTTTCTGTAGAAATAAAATATTCAGACAAATACTTAGTGAATGCTCGCAAACTTACTACTGCTTTTCCCCAAGTGGGCTTGACAGACACACTGGTTTGTTCACATCAATACCAGCTTCTTCCTGGTTATCTGTATTTTTGAATCCTCATGATCTCCGGTGCACCTGGTTGCTGTAGCAGGAAGTTCCTCCGAATATATCGCCTGGGACACTCCCAGGTGATATAAAACTGGGCGTTTTATCCCGCCTTTTCTAACAGGAGGCAGCAGGAGGTACCAAATCCTGAAGGAAAGAAAACAGGAAGGCTGTATGTGAGGGTAGGGTGGTCTGGCTAAGGACTGGTGAGGGATGGTCGGGTTGAGCACTGGCACCGGTGGGACTGGGCTGGTGGCAGGCGACAGCTTGGCAGCGCTGAGGAGCCACTCCAGGGACCCTGCCTGATGCCCACCTGGCCAGCAAAGCCTCTTCAGTCACCTGAACAGCAGTGGTGAGCACACGGGTGAGCCTGATAACTCATTACAATCCCAGCTATCTTCCGTTTGTTAGCCAGCAAATATTTGCTTTGTGCCTCTGAGCTGCGCATCCTGCCTGCGGAGCCTCTCGGGATCTGGCTGGAGGTGTTTGATCAAACGGAGGGGGAAGAGGGGCTGTGGTGTGGGGTCCAGCTGTATGGTCCTGGGCAGGCAGAGCTCGTGGTTGTCTGCCTGGAGCACGGACAGCTTCCTTTTCTTAGGGGAGTGTTGTGGGCTGCAGTATTTTGTGGCTGAGAGCAAGCATTTTCCTGGGTCTCGGCTAAGCAGAAACTTAATTTAACACCTCTTTAAAGGCTGGGGATATCTCAGCCTGCGGCATTTCCAGGTGCAGGTGAGATTAATTTGCTTATCTGAGGTGAGGGCAGGTAATTGCTTGTGCAGGGGAGGTACCGGAGTCAGGATGTTAAAACACAAAGGAGTCAAATGGCTCCTCTGTTCCTCCCCTGCTGTGCAAACTCGTTTGCATTAAAACACCCCGTTTAACAGAAATTCAGGGTCCTCCCCTCCTCCTCCCTGATTAGCTTTGTTGGGGGCCAAGAAGCCACTGTTGAATTGTGACTGTGAAGCTGCTGAACTTTGAGGGGAGATGGGAAAAAAAAAAACCCCAACCCTTCGGAACTTTTGCGGCCCCGGCAGCGCGTCCGCGGGTCGGGGATGGGGGTTCGTCCTCTGACATCACCAGGACCTCCTGACATTTCTGGTTTAGAAACAATAACTCGCCTTTATCCGTCGTCATGTTTTTCTAATTAGAGACAAAGCTTGGTAAATATTTTTTAAATGATTGAATTTCCCAAGTATGGAAAACACATGTGGGGAGCCAGCCTGGCTGCGTCCGACGCGCCTCTTCCCATCGTGTCCCTCGGAGCACGCGAGTGCAAAGGCAGATTTAGAGCTCCGGGTGACAGGTTTATCTGGGATGACTGGCAAGGATTTATAAACCAGGAGGGGATTTACTTTGCTCTCTCTCCCTCCCTCCCTCCCTCCCTCTTCCCCCTTCTCCCCCTCCCTGCCTCCCCGACCCCCGTCTCAGAAATAGGAAATTGGGATCACATTAAACCCTAATTGGTTTGGCTCCAGCGCTAGTTCGGTGGCTGCCAAATAGTTAATTTATTGCGTGAGAGTTTGGCCATGTGTTGAGAGGCAAATTTGCTTGAAGCAAGGCATCTCTGTAAACTCTACATCCATTCCCGTGCCAGGTCCTGTTTACAGCATCTCCAGAGTGGGGTGCAGGAGGAGCTTTCCATACCCATCCTGGCAGGACAGCGAGGGGGGACCCCACCGTGGGGCTCTGCCTTCCCTGCTCCCCTGCCAAAATTTCAGGAATTGTTGGCCTAAAAGAGCTTAAAGTGGTTTTAGCTGGACTTGGAGGCAGACCTTTGGGAACAGCCAGCCAGATAAGGCAGCCAGATAAGACGTGGGAGGCTCTCAGGAGAGTAAAGGCATGTTTGGGAGACAGCAGCAGGCCTGGGCTGTCACATCCCAGCAGGGCCAGCTGGGACATCCCCAGGGGTGGCAAGATGGCTCTTCCTGGGTGATGTGAGGAGGGGAAATGGGAGGCAGGCATACCTGGCTGGCTTCCCAGGGCGCTCCTTGTTCCTGCCCTTCTCCATGGGGCCGGTGGCTGTTGGACATCCTGGATTTGTCATCACTTGCTGTTGGACTGGAGGCACCTAGTTGTGTTTGTCACCTGTGAAGTGTCCTGGAAGTTGGGCTCCAGTAGAAGAGCTTGCATGGGCTTGAAGGACGAACATCCTTCGTGCTCCATTCACCAGCACTTGACAGGGAGCTGTTTGGATTTAAGAGGATGCTGCAGCCAGAGTTAAAGACTCTCACTGTTAGCCTGTCTCCAGTTTGGATTGTGATTTGCAAGAGGCTGTGTAAGGAATAAATCCATGGCTGTGGCATTTTCTTTCATTTCTCGCTGAGTTAAATAACAAACTTTGTGTAAGGGAGCTGCTTCCAGCTCCGAGGCAACAGAATTATCACCCTCGGGCTCAGCGGAGCCCTTTCTGTGTCAGCTGCTATTTCCATTGTGAACTTGATACCTGAAGGCTCAATATTGTGACCCTTTAATTTTCAGCTGCTGAAACGTGCCCTGCGAGCTGGCTAAAGGGGAAGAACTCAGAGGGGAATTTGCAATAGTTATGCAGTGGGAGCAGTGTGTTTCTTTGGGTACTTCTTAAGTGCTGAGTGTTGAGGAGAAATTGATAGGTAGTAGCAAGGCACATTTAGCAATACTTTTCCTTCTGTAGCTCTTGCTTCCTGGGATGTAATAAAATCCATTAAGTTCTATTTATGATCCACGGCTCAGTATAGTAATAGTTTTATTTGGATAATTATGGCTGTTCTCCTGATAATGAGAATACTGAACATTTCCAGGCATACTGCAATGTTTAGAGGGGTACTGGGTTGGCACAGTTTTAAAACTGGGTTTGCCAGTTTTACTGAGGAGTCAGAGAGACACCAATTGAAAAAAAAAACCAAACTGGATTAAGCCAAGCCTCTTTGTAGGAAGGCAGCTCCTGCCCATGGATGCCACGTTGGGCTGTGCTGCCCTGGATTTGCCAGCCATAGCATGGAGGTACAGCAGGGTTAGACAGACCAAAGGGAGACAAACTGGACAGGTACTGTGGAAGCAAATGTGGTAGTTTGTTTTGGAGAGCACCTTTTAATCCCCAGGTCTGAAGGCAGGTTCAACATTCATCAGGGAGCAGCCGCTCCCCACTTGTGTATCTCCTACCTCGTTTGAAATGCAGCCACTTCTGGGATGAGCTACTGTAATTACTTTAAAGTACATCATACTTCCACTGCTTTTGGCAGGAAGGAAGGAGGAATACTGTGCTCCATCGCCAGACAAAATAGAAATCAACAATTGGGATTTTTCTCAAAGAGCGGATCCGTCTTCCCTGCCATTAAATCCGAGTTGGATGGGAGCCTTGTACCCATTTTGCTTTCACGGTGTGAGCGTGGCGTTCTGCAGCACACAGCCCGCGTTCACACGGAGATTTAAAGCAGCAAATTCGAGCCAGAAATTCTTTCTAGCACTTTGCTTTCCTTCTGCTGTTTGCTCCCCTCTTCGCGCTACAGATGCTGATGGATCACCGTCCGCGGCGGGTAACGAGACGCGCTGTACTTTACGTTGTGCCGTGAAACTGTGTCATCTTCCATCTTCAGGAACGTTCTTTCAGGGAGGCATTCCCACTGCTAAACCATCCCAGCTCAGGAAGTACTAAAAACCTTTGAGCTTAGCTTGAGGTCACTTGTGTCACCTGAACACCTTCCTCCTCTTTGCACCTGGGCGCGTTTCTGAGTGTGTGTCCGTGCTTGTGCCAGGGTTGGGGAGGTGTACAAGCAGATGCATCTAGGTTTCTAGCTTCCTTTTTTCCCTAATCCCTTCTCTATCTCCATATTCACAGATGGAAATTGTGTTAAATTTGACATCCTTTTTATGGAGCCCTCCACTTCCCTGAACCAGTTAGACTTTCGCTCTCTACAGCTCCCTGAAAGGAGGTTGTGAAAAGACAAGAGGAAGTGGCCTCAAGTTGCACCAGAGGAGGTTTAGATTAGATATTACAAAAGATATTTCACTGAAAGAGTGGTCAGGCATTGGAAGAAGTTGCCCAGGGAGGTAGTGAAGTCACTGCCTCTGGAAGTGTTCAAGAGGCACCTGGATGTGGCAGTTGGGGATATGGTTTAGGGGTGATAAGGGTGGTGCTGAGTTGACAGTTGAACTAGACGATCCTGAAGGTCTCTTCCAACCTTGATAATTCTGTCATTCTGCAGTGGTTGGGGTTTTTCTTGTCAGATCTGCTTAGAAATGGAGAGAAAAGGCAGCAATCTTGAGGACGGTTTCCAGAAAAATATTGGGCAAATTTGTGGTGACCCTGAAGCAAACTAGTTTAGCAGATCTGGGAGGGCATCCCCAGGACCTTCACAGAGCTGGAATGGTTTAGGGCTATGGGATGGAGAAGCACAGGGGCAGGAACAGATCCTTGGCCTGTTCTCTGCTCTCATCTGTGCATCCATCTCTTGGGAGCCAAGCCACCTCTCACCTGTGCAGCTGTTCACAGGAAAGGGCAGCAAGAATTTACAGAAACATGCAGTGGTGTGTTCACAGCTTGTAAACCTGACTGTGGGCTATCAGGGACTGCAAATCAACATCAAACAAAATGGAATGTTGGGTGGATCACCTACATCCATTTACTGCTGTTTGTTTACCCCATGCTGCAAACACCTGACTCCAGGTTACTGCCCTTCGTCCACCTGAGTTTCCACATTCCAGAATACACTGGTCGGCCTTTTTCCCCCCCAGGGGATGATTTTTTCTGTGAAATCTCGGTCTTACCTCTTTGTCTGCACCAAGAAGTTAATTTTATGGAATCTTTTTAGGAAGGAATAATCTTGGCCTTGCACTGGTTTTGCACTGCAGTACTCTGAAAATGTTCCCAGGCACTTGTCTGACCATTTTCTTCTTGAATATATTTGTCTCATGGAACAAACCTTTTTTTTTTTTCCCCTGTGTAGTGAGGGAAAATAAAACCTCTTTGTGCATGTGAATGGGTAAATAACTATCAGAGCCCACAAACTGTTGAGCAGGTGATTTTTAGATCTTAGATTTTAAACTGCTATGAGTTTAATTTAAATGTAAAGTCTTCAGTCCCTGCAGCTACTGTGTTCATCAGGTTTTATTTCCCATTTAATAATTACAGCAGTTTCCCTCGAGCCCTATACCTCTAATTAAGAAAGCTAAGTTTGAGATAAAGTTAATGAAATGAAATTTGTTATGTTTTTATGGTGAAATACATTCACAAAAAAAAAAAAACAAACATTTGTAGACTTCATCACTTCTCCTGAACATTGTTCACCACATCTCCTTGTTCCTCCATCAGTGCTGAGGACTGTCCTGGTGGTGTAAGGACAGCTGAGCATCAAAGACTAGGATCTTGTGGATGCAGGAATTGTTGCCTTTGGTTTCACAGGTCCCAAACAAGGTGGTTTGGCTGGCACAGGATCTCTGCTTTTTCTTGTGTATGTGTCCATAAGAATTGCCTCAGTTTCCAGAGCCCCTTTTGGTGAAAGCCAAGGCGAGGAGGAGCCGGTGGACAGATCTCCCTGTGCACGTGCAGCACACCAGGAATCTCAATCTGTCACTGATGATCCCATCCAAGTGGCTGTGCTGCTCCCAGCAGCAGCCCCCTGAATGGAGATGCACCTCTTCACACCTGTTTTATAACAACAGAAGCAAAATATTCAGGGCATCCAAATAGTTTATAGCCCAACAAACAAATTCTGGCAGTGGGAGCGCGAGTTTCCATCTCATTAAGCTGTTGGCAAGGCTCTGGTAATTCCAGTCACTGATACAGTGCAGGAATTATCCCTCGACACGACTGGCTGTGTCAGGTCAGAGCATCACTGTTCTTTCTCAGCAGTTGTGTGTTTGTACTTGAGGGTAAAAGAAAGTGTTGAAATGTCAATTCACTGGGTTCTTCTCTGGTGCTGGAGCAAGGTCTTGTGAGGTCAGGAAAAAAGTGTCTGAGGATTTCTGTACCACGGGCACAGAGTGGATTTCTACCCCTAAGTTGTAATGAGGAATTTTTTTCAAATCTAATAATTTTTTTTTAGTACAAAACCTGACAGAGATTCTCAGCTTGGCAGAGGCTAGAAGGTTCATCTTGGAGCTCAGCAGCCGCACTCCAACACAGTTTGGCTTTGACTCAGTTCTTGCCATCTCCCAGCTCTTCACTGGGCTGTGTGAAATCAGCTGGAGCTTTTGATCCACTGTCTGGGGGCAGGTCAGCCATATCATGGCCATTCCCATTTTGGGAAGTGTGCTGTGAGTCGGAGAGATGGAGTTGGATGAGCTGGAGACTGTGATGTCCTCTGGCTCCTCCGGCAGGCAGAGGATGAGGCATTTTGTTGGAAGGGTGGCACGCAGATGTCTGGAGGCATGGGAAGTGTGTCTCCAGTGCTGTTACAGATTTTATGGTGTCTTGCAAACAAGAGAGAGCAGTTTGCTCTCCCTGCCACGTGTTAACCTTCCACAGCTTGAGACAGGCACATGCAAAATTCATTTCAGAGGTTGCTCGTCCAGTCCCAGAGACTAAGGAATGTTGTAGTAGGGCTTTTATAAAATTTATGTGCTTTAGCAAAATTCCTATAGTTTCCTCATTAAAGCAGGATTATCCTTTTGTGATTAGCTGCTCTGCATGGGTGAGGAAGACAGCCACACTCCACTTTCCTAATGGACTTTTCCTGCCTGTAGAGATGTGCTGAGAAAGGGGAGAGGCCGAGTTCCCAGGAGACACAGGGATGCAGGTGTTTGGAAAAGGGACCCAAGAGGAGCTTTTACAAATGTCTGCTTGATTTGACTTGACTCCTGAACACACAGAATTGTAGCAGGCTGCACCTCCAGCACTTCCTGCCATTCAAACATCCCATCTCTGAGACTTGTCCTGGCATTTAACAGCCTCTGTTGTTGGCATGAACCTTAGGGAGTGAACTTGCAGCTTTTCCATGTGCCGAAACAATCAGGCAGGAGAGCCTTTCAATTTGCATAAGGATGTTCCATAGTCAATAGAAGCTGATCCTGCAGGCTTTCTGGAACTAATTCCTGTCAGTTTGGCTTTGCAAGATCTAATGTAACCCTCAAATTGTCTCCTTTTTTCCAAAAGTTTATTATGTAGAATCACGGAATGGTTTGGGTTGGAAGGGATCTTAAAACTCATCCTATTCCAGGCCCCTGCCATGGGCAGGGACACCTTCCACTAGACCTGGTTGCTCAGAGCCCAATTCAGCCTGGCCTCAAGCACATCTCATGGATTTTTTTTTCCCCAGTATGACTACAAGTCTGAATTCAGTTCAAGTTATCTAAAAATCACTGCTAAGTAACAAATAGCTTCTTCAACTGATGCTGTAGTTTCCAGACATTTGGAGCCGATTGGGAAGTGGGTTTGCAGGTTTTTTTTAGTGCACTATCTGCCTCTACAGCCTGTAGACACATAGTTACATACTTTTGTGTTCCTAATATAAATATTACCATCATTGACCAAGGACCTGCAGGAAAATGGTGCAGAGAAATGCTGAAGCAGCACTGCTAACCTGGTAGATGTATTACACTGCTGCTTTGTGGTGAGGAGTCTCCAAGAAGAATGAACTGTTGGACTAGAAGCCTGCCCAGACTGCAGTTTTAAACTCAAGAGAGGTGTTATTTGACATGACTGCTGTAAAAATCCCTCAAAAACCAGTTTTAGTGCTTCTCTTGCTCTGCTGATAATGACATTCCCTATAGGATAAGTGTTTGTCATCTGTTTTTCTGGAGAAGTAAAATCCCGAGTACTCACGCTGTAGCTTGGAGCATCGGGTCAGACATCAGCAGTGAACAGCAGGATGGTCTTCCTTCCCCTATCCCAACTGGAGCATCCTGCCAGCCTGGAACCCATCAGGGTGCCTGGGCACAGCTGCAGCTGTTGTGCTGGTGGGGTTGGTGCCACCCAAAGCTGTTGTGTGAGTGTACAACGGCTGGGGCATCTCATGGTGGTCTGCTCTGAGAAGGACCAGTGGTGGATCTGTCACTCATCTTCACACCTTCAGGGGCTCCTTTTTGTTGAAAGGCTGCCCAGCTGAGCTTTTCAGGTCCCACGAGCTCAAAGCAGGCAGATTATTAACCACAAACACGGCATTTACAACCTAAATGCTGACAGGGCCTTGAGTAAGGCAGGAGCTGCTGTAACTCTGATCTCCCCCTGCAACACGGGGCAGGGCTGTGCCTGGCCAGGTGTTTGCCTTTAACTGCAGCTGCTCCATCTGCAGGAGCAGGTGGAGCCGTTCAGCAAAACACAGCTGGGAAGAGTTAAGAGCAGCCCCGGAGGTGCTCGTTCACCTGGGCAGAGGACACCCCAAAGCAGGATCACAGGCAATAAACTTGGCTTCACCTCAGCCACGGCTCTGGGTAGAATTAATGAAATGAAGAGGAAGTAGATGTATGCTCAAGCTGTTTTAGTTTTTTTGGTTTTTTTTTTTCTCAGTAGCAACAGCCAAATCAAATCAGCTCTCTCCAGAACGCTGCTGTTTAACCGCCCCTGCCATCAACTCCTACCCCACTTCGGAGAAGCTTTGCTGGTGAATCTCTCTTTTTCATCTCCTGCTTCACGTTTTTATTGCTGTTCTCTTAAATTAAAATGTTTCTTTCTTGTTCCTTCCCCCCAAGAATTTTTTTTAACAACTTAAGGTGTAGAAAATCAAGATTTTGATGACTTTTGAAGTTTCAAGTTTAGTAAATCTGAGGTTTGGGTTCTTTTCTGTGTATGTTAATTAACTTCAACATACAGATGGTTGGCTTCTTCTGGCTCTTGAAGTTGTCTGAACATGTACAACCAGTGTGTGGGGTAGGAGATACCTGACTTCTTTGATGTGATACTCTCAGTGCTTTCAGCCTATTGCAAAATCTCTTTGAGCTTCCATCCCCTTGCACAGGGATGGTGGCACCTGGGTGTGAAATGCTTGGATCCAGGGCAGGCTGCTCCTTAGAAATGGTTTCTTGCTAAGGACTTAGGGTGGAAAAATAAGTTTGGGGAAGTTTGCATGACTCTCTGCTCCCCATCTCTCTGACTCCACAGGGAGTTTTGTTGTTAGTGCTGCTGGGTTGGTGTGGAAAGAGCTTGGACACCCACCTCACAGCTCTGGGTGAGGTGGGTCACCCTAAAGCTGTGCTGAGGCAGCTATGGCTGGAAGGGTTGGGAACAGCTGTGGTGGTGTTGGAGGGACCTGAGGCAGCAGTTGTGAGTTCCCTCTTCAGCTTCTGCATGTTAAACCTGAAAGGTTGTAAGGCTGGGTGGGTTGAGTGCTCTGTCAGCCTGGTCTTGCTCAGCTGTTTCTCTCAGGAGAAGGTGGGTATGGTTTTCTGAGACCTGATTTTCTGTACCTGTTATGTTTTGTTAAATAAGGTTGTTTCAGAAGGGTCCTGTGATTGAATCATTCTTCTCTTGGAAAATGTCCATTTGTTAAGACTTTCCTTGGGACCAGAATGTTCTCAGGAGATCAGAAACAACTCTTAGGCGCTCCATATTTGTCTTTACTAAATTATACAGCATGGCCTAAATAAATATTTACTGATTTGAGTCTGGTCTTTGGCATCCTGGTAGAGCACTGGCTGCTTGACCTTTGGCTGTCCTGATGTCTTCTTGTTTTGTGTAATTCTGGAAAGAATATTGGGGGTTTTTGTTTGGTTTTGGTGGGTTTTTTTAATAGCCATATGGAAGGAGATGATTTTAAGTCCAAGTGTCACAAGGTAGGGCTGTTTTAGGCCCAGGGCTCCTGCTTGCTGAAGGCAGCAAATGGTGTCCTCAGCTTGATCTGGGGGTGAGTTCAGGGGGAAGGGTGGATCCTGGCAGGTCCTGGTGCATCCAGCAGCACCACCAGACACCATTATGGTCCCACATGTGCCCTTGTCGAGAGGGAAGGGCCCACTCCAGTGGGATCGTGGGCTGAGCTTGGCTGTGACTCTTGGAGGAACAGTGTAATGGGAATGACAAGAGAGTTGGACCAGGGGAGAAAAATTCATGTTAGCCGGAATATGGCTTTTCATCCTCTTAAAATTCTTTTGCTTCTTTGAAGTGTGAATCCCAGATGCTGCAAAAGTATTTTTCCAGACGTGGCTGTGCTGTCTTGCTGTGCATTTTCCACCAAATTGCTGAATTACTGTTTTCTTTCTGGTCTTCAATTTTTTATTTTTTCGTTTTTCATAGCTTTATCTTTTTGTCTGGATGTTTTACATGGCTGAAACTCATTCCTGCCTCTCATACCCATCTGAGAACTCCCCCGTGAGCCAGTGTCCCCACCGAGCTATCCCGTAGGACAGGAATGCTGCCTTTTTTTTCCAGGAAACTTGTAAATGTGAGTTTCCTGTTAACACGAGCTGTAAATCTGCAAATAGGCTCTGCTTCCGTCAGGAGAGGAAGGTAATAAAATTTCAGGTCCTCATTCACTGTGCCTGCTCCTCCTTGAGCTGCATCCAAATGCTCCAGAGGCACGGAAGGAAACCTGCTGGTTGCTCTGCACCTCTGGAAATGAGTCCTTCCCTTTATTTTTTTTCCCCTTTAGGCACCAAAATATGGATGCAATCCTAATAAAAGCCAGTTGGAGAATCTCAAAACCCCTGATGATTCCAAAACGATGCTTCACTGCTTGTTTTCTCCTTTCCTTTCCCCTGCCTCTTCCACCGCAGAGCTGATCTTGTTTTGGGGAGTTAACTCTCACCTACATCCAAACCATTTGGGATAATGAGCTGGCAGGTATTAGGAGACCAGGCTGTGTGTTTTTGGGAGGTTGAGGTATGCTTTATTTCTGGGTAGGTAGCAAGGACAGGTAGCAGACACCTGAGCAGGTGGCTGAGCTTGCTCGGCAGATACTGCAGACTTAGAGCAGCTGGGATGAGTGTGCTGATCTTCGGGATCAGCTGTTGGGAATGCTGGGGAATCTCTGTGCTGTTGGGGAAGGGATGGAGACAGGTGAGAGGCTGGGAGGTGGTGGGAGCAGAGTGTGGAGAAAGGAAGCGAAAAAAGAGTTTAGAAACGAGATTAAAAGGAAGAAGTGGTTACAGACCATGGAAACAAGGAGCAACAACGGGCAGGATAAAAAGGAAGGTCTGGATGGAGGCTGAACTCTCTTAATAAGCATCCCATTAATGAATCGTTTCTCCTGCGGCAGCACCGGGATGTGGACGATATCCAGCCCTCTCCTGCTGACCTCTGCGCTCCCCTCGCTCGCCGCCCGGCTGGTTTTCCAGGCTGGTTTTCCAGGCTGGTTTTCCCTTGGCTCCCTGCCCCAGCCAAAGCACAGCCTTTGCGAGAGCCCCGGGCAGGAGGGAGGCACATGGCAGCGGTGTAAGGGGAGCCTCTCGCAGCCGCCTGTGCCTGGGTGGGCGTGCTGGTTCTTTCGTAAACTAATAGCTCCCAGCAGTGCTACTAAATCAGACTTGGTGGAGCCGGGAGCGGAGCGCTGGAATGCCGGGGCCAGGCGCAAAGGGCTGTGCTGGGTTCTTTCTTTTTTTTTTTTCTTTTTCCTTTTTTTTTTTTTTTTTTCCACCCCCCCCCCTCCCTTTCCCAAACCCAGCGTTAGGTCCAAAGGGTCAGCGGAAAGCAGGAGAGGGAGCTGGCAAGGATGGGCTGTGCAAAGAGCAATGGTTGAAAAATGAATTTAAAATAAAAAAAACACTTAAAAAAGCATGTTTTAAACTGGGGTTGTGGTTCTTTGAGGCTGGAAGGAAGGGGAATCCTGTTCAGTGCTAAACCTGCAAAGCCAACAAACTGGGATGCTGCTGGGAAGCCCTCCTTAAAAATCCTGGGCTGGTGGTTTTAGTGGGTTTAATGAACAAAACAGCTGAAGATTTTATTTTTTAAAGCGACTTATGGGCAGGCTGTGGTGTGGGTGAGAAATTGGGATATTTTTAATCAAGGTTAGTGACAACTAATTAATGACGAAACACCCCTCTCTTGGTGGCTGTGTGGTGGGGAGGTACCACCTTCCTCTTCTGAAGGACCAGGCAAGGAGCAGAGGCCCAGCAGCCCTCAGAGATGAGCAGTCCCAGGGACTGGAGGGGAGGGAAACTTGGGATGAAATTGGGGGAAAAGGCTTCTGTTAAAGGAGCCCAAGATAAAGAAGGAAAAGCCAGAGGCTGTAGCAGGGAAGTCACCGATGGAGGGAAGTGCTGGAAGCAAACTGGGTGCATGATGACCCTGCTGTGGGGAAAGGGCTTGGGATCCATCACTTACATTTTCTTGCTCACATTTTGATTGTCCTTTCTGGGACAAGGCCCAAAACACAAGTTCAGCTGAAGAGTCCTGCTTTGATAAGCTTTAAGCTGTGCTTTCCTAACTGTTCAATACCTTCCATATGGGAGGTGGTAGGGAGTACTCAGAGCCCGGAGTAGGGTGTCTGATCTAGGACACAGCTCTCAAGGCCCATTTTCTCACCTGCAAAAGGGAGGATTTCTGCTTCCACAGCTTGTCTGCACCATAAACACGGGCTAAAGAGGATGGCCCTGCAAGGACTTGGGCAAAAGCGTCAGATCCAGGCAGGTAATTGGGTTTTCCAAAATTGTAGAGAGGTGCCTGAGAGCTGCAGTGGAGCTCCATCAGCACAGCTTCCCATGCTAGGAATGATCCTGATCATGGTGTTGGGCACTCAAAGATGAACATCACTGAAATGACAATTGGAGGGGAGTGGATGTGTGTATTTTAACAAATCTCTGTAATCAAACAGCACTGCTATTGATCTGGAAAATACTGTCAAGCTGCAGAGCTGTTGGACTAGAATTAATCCTCTGCAGGCTGGATTTTACTCTCTCCAAATAGGATTACTCATTTTTTCCATATTTTTGTGTTTAGTTTAAATACCCGTGACAGCTACAGAAGCTTGAATTTCTAATCAGAGCAAGGGTGTTAGATTTAGGAATTGGTTTGTTGTTCTGGGGGGGATGTTTTTGGACAGGATGTCAGTTACTGCCTGGTTTTTCTTTACTTTATGGTCACAGGAATAAGGCAGAGTCTGCTTAGTTGACATGTGTCCCCCCCATCCTTAATGGGTGTCCAGAAGTAAAATTTCAGTAACTTCCTTAAATTGTCCCTGGGTTGGTTTTTTGTTGGGTTTTTTTGCAATGTCTCTTTGTAGTTGTTCTGGGTGTAAAATTCTGCCAGCTTAGTTAAGACCAACTTTTAATATGGTTTTTCCCTTCTCTGGGCAGTATTGAAATGGCACAAAAGCCAAACACTGCTTATGTTCACTCCTGAAGGAGGCAGTATAATTATATTTCCTTGAGAGATGGAGCCTCTCTGCTCTGGAGACAGGCTGAAGGAGCTGGGGGTGTTCAGCCTGGAAAAGAGAAGGTCCAGGGAGACCTTAGAGTCCCTTCCAGTGCCTAAAGGGGCTCCAAGAGAGCTGGGGAGGGACGTTGAACAAAGGCCTGGAGTGACAGGACAAGGGGGAATGGCTTTAAACTGACAGAGGGCAGGGTTAGATGGGATATTGGGAAGAAATTCTTCCCTGTGAAGGTGTTGAGGTTGGATGGGGCTTGGAACAACCTGGTCTAATGGAAGGTGTCCCTGCCCATGGCAGGGGGTGGAATGAGATGAGTTTCAAGGTCCCTTCCAACCCAAACAGTTCTATGATTCTATGACAAATTAAGCTGGTTAACATAATCTGCCATGTGCTAATTCAAATAATGGATGTATTGAAAAGAGGATGTTTGTTAAATGTGATATATTTGCCAAGAATGGAGAGGTCTAATCTCTGTTTTGGGGGGGTTTCACGTTTGTCTGCTGAGCTTGAACTCAAGTCAGCCAGTCTCCCCTGCAACCCCACCAGCATCCCTTCAAAGGGAGCAGTCCCTTCTTGGCTCCACTGACTTGTAAGGCATAAAGAAGGCAATAAAATGTTTGACTTTCCTGCCAGACCTGAGCCTGGAGGAGTAGGAGGATCCCAATTGGTTTCCATCAGATTCCAGTTAGCATGAATTTACAGTTCCTACTTAACCTGATAAATGGCTTTGGCTGCCTCGGTGCATTTGAATTTATTTTCCTGTGTGATGGAAAGTGGTCAGCTTGAGAAGCCAAGGCTTTCCAGGGTTGCCGTGATTTCAAGTGAAGCTTCTTTCCGAGGCAAGAACACAGCAGGCAGAAAATAAAGCCGAGGCACATCATGAAATATGTGTGGAATAGCAGAGAAATCAGAAGCAGTTTGGGTCTCTTGTGCTTTGCTGTGGCAATGGGCTGTGATAGGCATAAAAATTCCACTGGAAACTGGAAAAATTCTTCAGATTTCCTCGCTTTCCTCAGAAACCACACTGAGCAGCAGGTATCAATAGCTCCCAGTGTTCAAACTTTGTTTGCATCGTTCTTTCCATGGAACATTCCCAGGAGAAGAAAGCAGAAGCAGATTAGCATGGCGAGCTGGGGAAAGCGGTTTGCCCCGTGCTGCCTGCAGTCCTGCTTCCTTCCGCTGTGCTGGTGATGTCTGGGCTACAAAATGGGGTTTAATGCGTATTTGGGGAGCAGGGAAGCCTTTTGGTTACAGTGAGGTGCTGCTTGGGGTCAGTAGATAAGTGGACTCTCCATCCCTGGAAGTGTTCAAGGCCACGGGCAGGGGGATGTAACGGGATGAGCTTTAAGGTCCCTTCCAACCCAAACCATTCTGTGACTCTGTGTCTCACTGTCTTCTCTTAGTGAGTTGCCTCTGCTTTCCACGAGCTCTGTTTGTAAAGGTGGTGGCTGAGCAGGACATGGTTTCTGGGATGCTTTCTCCTGGCTCACTTTGAAGAAACTGGAGCTGCCGTGTTGGTGTTCCTGGAGAGACCAGTTGGCAGTGGTGTGCTTGCCTGTGGCTCCTTGGATCTGTCTCATTTGAGGGGTGGCTCATGTTTTGGATGAGCTGAGGCACATGGGTCATGTGTAAGACACAGTCCACGAGCCTTTCAAAGGAGGTTTTGCAATGACTTCTACTCAGAGCACCCCGGTGACCCCACCTTTAGTTTTTAGGCCTTGAGGGCCCAAAACCACACGTGCATCTTCCTTGTTCTGAGCCACGAGGTCTGGCATATTCCTGCTCCCCTAGAAGTGGGGATGTATTCCCCTGGGGATGTTGGGTTTTTGGTTGACATTGGGCTGTGGACACCGTGGCAAAGAGTGTGAACCATTTTCATTAAGGTTTATAAAGTCACATCACTGGAACTTGTGCTCGAAGTACTTGGAATAGTGTAAGTTTTCGACATTTCAAACTACTGTAAGTTGTAAAAATAGGGAAAAGATTTATTTGACCGTGGGTTGACAAAGGATAGTTAGAACCCAGTTGTCATAGTTGGGGACTGCTTTTGTTTGTGTGAAGTGAAACGTTACAAGCTGGTCAGGTCCTCAAGTTAAAATATGATTAAAAAAGAAGTTGAGGGAACACCAGGTGCTAGTTACCTATCTCACATAAAGCCCCCAAACCCCAGGCTGTCCTGTGTACCTTCTGAGAGGGCTTTCTGGGATGACTTTGACCCAGAGAGCTGCCGGCTGCCAGGCTGCATCTCTTGAGCACCTTCTGTTTGCCATCCAGCATTCACCCCTCTGTCTCACTGAGACCAGAGTCAGCTTTTGAATTCCCTGGCTGTTTTCAGGCTGGTTTGGCAACGCTGGGACAGGGCTGGACAGGGCACAGCCGTGTCTGATGCTGAATGCTTAATGCCTTGAGCACAGGGCTGCATCCATCTGCCTGGTACCATCTCCACTGGGGACAAAGCTGCAACATGAGCTTGCTTCTTATAAGACATCAGAGAATCCACATAAGAGCCTGTGCTGTCGGCACGACCCCGGCCGGGGAGGCTCCTGTTGGGGACCTCACAGTGCGAGGCGCCGGGGAGCCGCTCATGAGATGCAAGTTCCATAGGAAAATAACTTTATTAGTTCTGGTGCTGGTGGAGCTGCTTTGGGTTGTGTCTCCCTTCATTGTCTGTGTAATTTAGAGATGATTTTTCCATCTCAGCTTATGAAATATTGAGAGCTTCAGTATTTTGCGCAACCTCCATCAGAAGTGTCAGAAGCCCCAGCGAGCTGAACTTTCTGCAGTTAAGTGTTT
The DNA here is from genome assembly GCF_025592945.1 of Manacus candei. Taxonomy (NCBI): domain Eukaryota; kingdom Metazoa; phylum Chordata; class Aves; order Passeriformes; family Pipridae; genus Manacus; species Manacus candei. The sequence continues at coordinate 3,101,225 of NW_026138105.1, read as the reverse complement.
TATTGACTTGCCTTGCCAGCAGCCCCACCAGCAGGGCCTGAGGTGCAGCAAGAAGTGGATGCCTGTTCCCAACTCACTTTGCTGCCTGAGCATCACCTGGTGGGATGCTCTAGGTATCCATGTGCTGATACTTGAATGTGATTCACTTTTTTTTTTTTCAACTGAAGCGTGTGAAATTGCTGGTCTTGGGTTAAGTTTGGAGGTGGGAGAGTTGCTGTAAACCTGTGCCCCCTCTGCCTGCAGCCAGCCAAGGAATCAGCAGCTTCATGTGGTCCTACAGCAGACCAGAGACCCTTCCAAAATGCTCCCCCAGTTATCACCCACCATCCTATACTGGGAGGCCTGTCTTTTGCAGGAGATTGTGGCCCTTGTGTTCATGCCATGCCTGCTCATAGAATGCTTTTTAATACTTCCTTTAAAGCACTTTTCTCCCTTTACAGCCTTTTCCCCTCCCAGAGGGATGCAGAGGTACCTTAAACTAATTAGGAATAAGCAGCAGAGAAGCAGGGGGTGAAGGGTTAGGTGGGATGCGGGGGGGCAGTACCTCTAGAAGGTTTATGGACCTGGCTTGGCAGTTAGCAGTAGCCTGCCAGAGCACTGGGAATTTCATAAAAAGAAGAATTTTCTGTCTGTGAATGAGTAAATATCCTGTCATGCCTACACCAACTATGGAGAATTTGGCACGTGTGATTTCTGGACTTCTGAAAAGTCAGCATCCCTCAGCTTGGGCTCTTAGTTTGCTGCCCTGGGAAAGGACAGAGGGAAAGTACAGAGGTCCCTGGTTCTCCAAAAAGTAGCTGGAGGGAGAGGCAGTGTTGCCTGCAAAGATTTGGGAAGGACAGCAAGAGCTGAACCTGCTCAGCTGTGTGGACTGGATTAACAATCCCTGCCGAGATCTTAAAATGTGTCTGTGCACGGTCTGCAAGCAAAACGCGAATGTAGCTTGTCCTCCTGGGGTGGTTTTATGGGAGCTGGGAGGAGGATGGTTTTTGGGCAAGAACCGGAGGGGTGGTTGCCCCTTCTGGGGGCAGCACAGCCGGCAGCCAGGGACGCTGCTGTGTAAATGCGTGTTTGCCCAGCGCCCGGCTCGGGGTGAATGGTGCTGGGCTGATGGGATTAGTCAGGGGCCTCCAGTTAATATCTGTTGTTCGCACCACACCTCGGGGAGCGGCTATTCAGGATTACCGGGGGGTTCGGAGGTGGCAGAGCCATCAGCCATGCAGTCTGTGCATTAATGGGAGGGGGAAATGGTCAAATGAGGCTGTGCCCGGTGGGTTCCTGCCCTGAGCCTCCCTCGCTGCTCCCAGGTCCTGGTGGAGTTTGCTCCGCATTTCGGATTTACATTTTCCTTTAACACTTCCTCTTCGATCCCAGTAATATGTTACACATTTAATTGCCCTTCCTTTGAATTTTCCAGTCTGCTTTTGGTACCCTTGCAACATCAGTATCTTGTTATCTTGTTGTTGCTTCTAATTGCTAACACATGCCAGCTTTTCCAGCGCTGCAAACTCTGGCGCTGGGCTTGTTGGAGTGGGGGGAGTTTACAGCGAAGATTTACGTGCGTGGGGAAAACCTTCAGAAAATTAATCCTCTGGTTTAGCCAACAGCTCTATCCGGATTTCAAAGCCGAGGTCTGAGCGGAGATGTACCCCCGGCGCCGCGTAAGGCAGAGCTGGTTTTTGGGAGGGTGGCAGCGCCCGTGTCGGTCGGCGAAGCCTCTTTTCCTGCCGCCGCTGCCTCGCTGCTATTGCCGGCCATAAACAAATTACGTGTATTTAACAAGTTAATGTCAGGCGGGCTGCGAGGCGCTGGTAGGTGTGTGCCTGGTGACATCAGCTGGCGAGCAGCCTGGCAGCAGCGCGGCACAGGCAGGGAGCAGGCAGGGAGCCGAGGGTGTGTTGCCTCTGAGCTGGGTATTCTGGCAAGGTGGAGAGCTGGTCTGTTTGGCAGGACCTTCCCATCTGGGATCCATCTGTGTTTCCCTGGAATCGGACAGGCGGCTCCAGGCAGTGAGAAATCGCAGATGTGCGGGACCTGACACATGTCCAGCTAATGAAAGGAGAAGGCAGGCTGGGCTCCGGCTGCGCTCGAAGATCACGAGCCGAGGAGGAGGAGGAGGAGGAGGAGGAGGAAGAGCGCTTTTCTTTCTGTTTCAAAGAAACTAGGTGTATTCAACAGCAGCTGGATCCTTGCAACCTCGCCGGGTAGGGTAAGCGATAGCCGGGTTTATTTTTGAACAGCGCTGGGTTAGGCTCAGCTCATCCGGGCGCAGCGGGGGATGCTCGGGGGGGATGCTCAGCCCTTGTGCCGCCGGCAAGGTTTGAGGAGCGACGTGTGTTTTGCCGGCGGGCTGGGGGGACCCTCAACCTTGGGAGCAGGTAGAGGGAGAGGGGTGGGAGCGGCGGCGGCCGCAGCGCTTTGCCTGCCTCGCTCCTCTGCAGTGGCTGTGCTGGGGAAAACTTCAATAGCCGAGCGGCTGCAAGCGAGGATTCTGCAGCTGAAAAAACACTGAACTCTCTCTGAGGAGAGCTGCGGTACAGCTTGTTCCGTGTTGCTATGGAATGGTTATTATTTTTTTTTTTCCTACCCCCCCCAACCCCTCCTCCGTGAGCAGAGGGCTGGGATTCAGCGTTTTCTGGGGAAATGGCAAAGCAGGAAGGGTTTTGTGTGTTTTAGCAGAATGTGGTTTTTTTTGCTGTGCCCAGCCTCACTCTGGTTTCTGCATGCTGGTATTGAAGCTCGGAGAGGGGGGGGTAAATCTGCAGAGGTGGATTTCTTCCATTGGCTCCCAAATTTCCTTAATTTTCCCCGTGTTTTCAGGGCTTCTCTGCATTGTGGCAGAGGCTGCTCCCTTTTTGTCTTTGCGCTCCTTGAGCAGCAACTGATGCTCCCAGCATCTAAATCTCCCGGATCAATTTTGTGATACCAGCACAGACCTCCCCCTGTATATTTTCACGTCTGGCTGCAGACTGCTGTATTTTCTGTTTTTCTCTTGTAATCCCTGGATCCTGTGTATTTAGTTTAAACCCCCCCTCCCTGTCTTTTGGGAAGGTTCAGCAGTTGAAATTGCTCCTCCAACCCTCTGTGTAGCTTCTTGTAAAGATACTTCTGTTCCATGTCTGCTGAGCTGCTGCCCCAGGGCGTGCTCCCCAAAATATTACCAGCTTTTTCTCCCTCCTGCAGCACTCAGCTCCCGTGCAACAATATTCACAGTCCCTTTTATGTGCTGGAGAAATCCTTCCCCGCCAGGGGAGATGCACCAAAATCAGCACTCAAAGTTTGGGGAGCTGAAATGTGGCTGAGCATCGCTTGCTGTCAGGCTGGAAAAAGAGAAAACATTTGCTAGGCTGTCTGGTGCAGGATGATTCCCGTTGGTGTTGCTTTGTCCAGGTTAGTTTTTAAGTGTGCCAGATGACAGGGTTTCCCAGGGGAGAGCCTGGCTGGGTGCATGTGCTGCAGCTCTGTGCTCAGCCACTCTGTGGGCCACCTTAACATTTTTCTTCTCCTGCAGCATGCAAGCATTTGGGTATAGGCTTTAAAAATAATATATATATAAAATCTGCTTCTGCAGACACAAGAAACACCTCCTGTGTGTCCCTTGCTGTCCCCAGAGAGGAGGCAGAAGGAGCATGTGCTGCCCAGCGCTCTTCAACTTCAGCGTCTCAAAGTGCACCAGCACAAAGGAGGTAGAAACCCAAAAAGTGTCCAGCAAAGCCAGACAAGAGTGTGATGATACCTAAAAGCAAAGGGCTGTGCTCCTCTGCTGCAGCTCTCCTGGAGACTTCCCGAATTTGTGGAGGCAGTGCAGTGTGTTGGAGCATCTGCTCCTGTGGTCTCCTTGCAGGGCTCTGATTAAACCAAGGGAAGTTTCGCCGGCACCAGGGCAGCGCGTTTGGCCATTAAACAACTCCTTTGCTGAAGTCTTGCTCAAGCCCTGCAGGAAACTTTGTTTTTTGTTTTTTGTTTTTTTTTTCTCAGGTTCCTTCATTTTTGGAAAGGATTTGGGGTGCCTGACAAGCTGAGTGCTTAGGTGGGAGAGATGATTGTGTTTTGGCAAAGAGGGAGGCCGGAAACTCGGCGGCCAGTCGTAGTAATTTTATAGAAATGGTATAGGACATCCAAGTGAAGGCACCTTGTTTTTTCACAGTTGTCTGCTGGATGACATGATTTTCGCTATTAATGTGGAAAAGATGTTTAGTCTGATTTTTTTTGGAACTACCTGGGCTTCATCTAAATGACTGTGTGTCCTCCTCAGCCAGGGAACCCTACCCCAGCACATCCAGCAGTTAGAGAAACGCACAGACAACGCAAAACTAAGAGACTCCAGTATAAGAAACAAGGAAAAAGGGGTAAAGCAAAGGCAGTTTGAGCAAATACTGCCAACAGGAAAGTGCAGTTAAGCCAAGGGAAGGATTTGAAAGGTTTGAGGAAGGAGCAGAATTGCTAAAGGCAGGGAGAATAAATCGTTAATCTGAGAACTCTATTACACAGGGAATGCCCCAAGGAAAAGAGCAGAAACTCCATTTAATAGTGAAAAGGCCAAACCGGTGCTGCCAAGTCGGGCTCTGCTCTACCCAGGGACTGGAGCCACAGCCCCTGCTTACTTCCAAGATGCTGCTATTTTTGCAACTTGCATCTGCTGGTGTTGCAGAGGCTTGTTCAAACCCGCCAGAGCTGTGAAACCAAGGGAGCTTTTCTCACGTGAACCCTGGGTCAGGCTCTTGGGTTTGGTTTTCCTTTTGTTTTATTCCTCTTGGTCTTACAGGAGCAGTGTCCCCGAGAGAGAAGGGTTTCTCTTAATGTTGCCTCATCTGTCCTGCCGAGTGTGAGTCCCAGGTTATTTTACTGCTGCTTTACAGAGCTTTGTCACGTGTCACCCATGGTGGATTTTGGCTCGTTGAGGTTATCACTGGTTTGACAGGTTTGTGTGGTTTGACTGAGTTTTCAAGGCAACCAGCTCTTTGGTCCTCAAACTGACCCATAAATGCAGTAACCACCAGCAGCATTTAGCAGGAGGCAGCGCTCTCCCACGGTTATGGAATGGGATGGGTGAGCCAGGTGGCCTCTTGTTTTTTCCAGCTCTGTTTTTTTTAAGGTTTGGACAAAAAACAAGATTTGTTTGATGGGTATGTGTGATGTTTATAGTATAGCTGGAGAGCTGAATACAGTGATTTGAGGATTTGGGCATATGCAGCAAATTTAAGGCAATGCTGGCTAGTTCTTACGTCTGAGCAGGAGATGGTCGTAATGTGTTGCCTGTTGGGTTTTTTCCCATTATAAGAGCTGGCTTATCCATACTTGTTCTGGGCTGGATTGTAAGCTTGCCTTTATTTAGTGACTATTTCCATATCTGATTGCTTGTTAGGAGCTAGGTATGAAATGTGTTTCGACAGACACTCCAGAGCAGTCCCTGGGGGCAGCGTCACTGCAGGTCTCTGGGAGCCCGTTCAACTTTTATTTTAACGATGGAGACTGTCTTAATTCATGCAGCGTTCAGGGAATGGCTGGAAAAACCTTTGTTTGGAGCAGGAGCAGCAGCCAGGAAGAGCTGGTGAGCGATGGTCCCACAGTTAAAGTGCAGCATGGAGAGGCTTGGGTTCAGTGCCTGGGTCTGCAAGCAATTTTCTGAGGCAGGACCTTGACCTTAGCACCGCTTTGTGTGTCAGCAGCTTATGTCCGACAGGACAATAGCGATTTCAGAGGTTTCAAAGCGTTTTAAAGTGTAACTATCACGCCTTTTATTGGGCTGGGCAGTGGCATTTTCGTAAGCCAAGCTTAAGGTTTCAGAATAATGCGTATTGAATTTCCTTGGCGCGCTCCTGGCCGCAGGATTCCCGTCTCTCGTGGCCACAGCAGGGCTTGTGCTGTGGGAGGAGGACAGTCACAGGTGGCCAGAAGACCACTGAGAAGAGCCAAGACTTGCAGATGTGCTACTCGGTTACTCCCTGGTCCTACAGAAACAACAAAACCAGGAGCCAGTTTTTTTCCTTGCAGCAACAGGACGCCACAGCCCGCCGGTGGGATGCTGCTGCGTAACCACCCCTTCCGAAGACATCTCTTTCACCGGAAAAAAACCAACCAAACAAAACAAAAAGAGACAAAACCGAGAAAGCCCCAAAAGCATTGAGAGGAGGAGGAGGAGGAGGAGGAAGGCCATGCTGCAGCCCCGGAACAGTCAGACCTGTTGCTGCCCGGCGGGCCGTGGATGCGGGCGGGGCGGTGTCGCTCGGGATGCTGCGGGGGGAGCGGGGCATTGTGCGGGAACAGATGTGCGGGCGCTGCCGCCGCGTGCCGGCCCGGAGCCGCTGCTCCCAGCGCCAGGTGCAGCCATTGTTCCCGCTGGTCCCTATTCATCCGCCCTCGGCTGCCGCTCCCGCATTGTTCCTCCAGGAAATTAGCATTAAAAACCCATCCGAAACCCCCACGTCCCTCAACTGCAGGTGACTGTTATTGGCCCCAGCTGCCACCCTTGTGCTTGATTACTTCCATATGGGGTTGTGGCAAGGAGTAGGATCCACTTATTGATTTTTTTTTTTAATTTTTTTTTTTAATATATATTTTTCCCCCCTTTTTTATTCCCCCCTACACACCCCACACAGACACTTCAGCTCTTGCAAGGAACAAAACCCTGAAATCTGTTAAGCCCCCGATAGGCTCCAGTTGCTGTTACAACTGGGATGAACATTTTACAGGCAAAGCTAATTACACCCTCCCTCTGCTTTCTTCCTTTCTTCATACCCCACCCCATAAATGTAAAATAACCAGAGGGCAATTGGTAGTAAATTAAATCTTTGCAGTGTCCTCAGAGGAGGTTTCCTTGCTAGCAGGAAGAAGTCTGCCGGGCTTTAGATGTTTGGGTTTGTTTTTTTTTTTTACTAGAAAATGGGAAACTGGCATGTTGCTGTGGCACACCTATTAAAGGGACACACAGATCCCAACCTGCGTCTGGATAGAAAAGGAAAAAATAATTGAACAAGTGGGCTGTTAATTTGTGAGTGTTGTCAGCTGTTGAGAGGAGCCAGAGAGAAACTGGGTGCCAACTGAGGCTACAAAATTCTAGGAACGATGTGATTTTTCGCCTGGTGTGATTTGTCTGCAGGGCAGCAGGTTCCATGAAACCCCAAAATATTTTGTGGGGTACTCTGGCAGAGTGCCATGGAGCAGTCTGGGTTTGCCTCGAGGCGAGAAATGCTGCAGTTGGTAAGAGGAGAGAGGGAGGGAGGGAGAGAAGCATCTCTGGGTGCCCTACCTAGGACTTGGAAATGAGCCTACCCTGCAGGTGGGTCGTGTCCTGTGACGTGGGGACCAGCCCATGCAGCCCTGACCTACTTTGTGCCAGGCAGGGATGGAGGAGAGTGGCATTGGGCAGAGCCTCCCTCCGAGCTCCTGCCCAAAGAGCTTGGGTGGCAAAGCCCTGTGCGGGTCTGGAGGGCGCGTGGTCGCAGTGCACAGCTCTGTGGAGAAATGTTGTGCTTCCCTTGTGGAACGCTGGGCACCCCAAAATGAGTTTGGGTATGGTGACGAGGGTTGTTCTGGTGGCTCCTGACAGAGGAGCTTGTGGGGGGATGATGGTCCTTGGAGCTACTTGACCGAGGTGTTGCCTGCTGCTGTCTGGGCCTCAGCAGGCTGCTGAAGGTGAAGCCCATCAAAGCCCCCCAAGCCTCAGCTGTTACAGCTTGTGAGGCTGTTCCACAGGGAATCAGTGGGGTTTGTGTCTTAGCATTCCTGGTGGTGCCTCAGCAGCCACTTCCATGGGATCTGTCTTGTTCCTGCTGGTGGTGCACTGGGAAGTCCCAGGCAGCACGTGCTGAGAGCTGCAGGGCACTCTGGTGTGACAGAGGTGCTGCAGTGTCCCACTGTGGTACAGATACACATAAGCAAACCTCTAGGTAGAAATGATCCTAGATGTGTTCATCTGTCCTCAGAGCAAGACATGGCAGACACAGTCAAAATGGAAATGACTTTTTATTCGGCAAATGCAGCCCCTTTTGGGCAGAGTCCCTCTGGCTGGTCTGGAAGTAGGCACTGAAGTGAGTCTTTGCTCAGGTCTTTGGGGTTGGTTGACCTCTGTGTTGTGAATGTGAACTCACAGATGGGGAATGGACTTGTCCTGAGACTGTCTCTCAGCATGGGTCCTTTGGCATTTGCCAGGTTGGCCCCTACCGTGAGCTCCCTCCTCTCTTTTACAAGTGGGACCTGCCAGTGTGGTTTGTGAGGATTTAGAATAAAAACTCTGGTTGCTGTCTGAGAAGATGTGTTTAGCTGAAGTACTTGGCTTATTTACTGCACACACTTCCTTCCTGATACAGAGCTCTCCTGGCTTGGCTGCCCAGCGTGGACCACCCAGATCTGCCTGGGAAGTATCCGTGCAGGTGCAGCAGGGAAGGTTGTGCACTTCTCAAAAGGTCTGGTTCTTGGGGGTGCTGTGCAGTGTGGGGAGAGCCACAGGTCAGTCGGGTCAGAAGGTGGGTGAAGGTAGCAAGGCAGCCTAATGGAATATCTTGCACGATTTTCCTCAGACTTGGTTTAGACCCTTCAAAGTCAAATCTCAAACTTAGGGGGTTTCTTCTCCCTAATTAAATTAACAGGCCATATGGTGTTTACTGTGAGCGCCTGCAATATGGAAGGAGCTACCTCCTGGATCACTTTCTTTTTTCAAAAGCTGCTGCTTTACCTGATGTCACTGTTCTGAAATGTTCTTTTCAGCAGCGGGCACGAGGGGTTATTTCTGCCACCTCACTGCTGTTGGTGTCACCTTCTGATCCTGGGGCTGAGCTGTATCATAACCTGTTTCTGCAGCCTTCTTTGTCTTTTCCTGGCTTTTGGAATGTCATTTTGCTGCTTGGTGGGGAGTGTGCACAGGTCAGGGCTTTTTTTTTTTTCATGCTTTTTCACATGCAGATAATGATTCTTGTTCTTGTGTTTGAGGAGCATAGAAAACAACTCGGGGTGAGTGTTTTTGGGGGGTAGTGGTATTTTTTCTAGCGACTACTACTGATTTTTTTTTCTTTGAGGGTAATGTGACCATCTCAGGAACGTGTGAAACTGAAAGTTTTGTAGAGTTTTGTTCTTTATTACTGGTCTATTTTTAAAGAAAGAAGTTACTTCGCATGTGCTGCTTTTATCTTCACATGAAATCTGGAGGAGGAAATTAAGACCTCGAGGAAGAAAACCATTGGTTTATTATCAGACCCCTGCATTTAACTGAACAGGAAATAGGGTGAGAATCTCTAAACCTGTAAGAGAAATCAAGGAATGGAAAGTGTCAGATTTTGCTGTCTGTTTTGAGCTGCTCTCACTCCTTTAGCTGGGTTTTTTGGTAAGCAGCATTCTCGTGAGTGGACTTGCTGTGAACTCATCCTGTACCTCTCCAATGATGTAACTTAACCTCTCTCTGCGATTTTTAACTTGTTGATGCATCTTTTCTTTAGGGGCTTGGTGACCCTTCATCTTCAACCAGGCTCAGCTTGTTCTGGGGTGTCTGAGCTCCCAGGAACAGATCCATTTGTGTCCTCTGAAAACACCCTGCCACATTAGCATATTCCTGTAACGTATGCTCAAAGGGTGTTTCTTTGCAGAGAAGCCTCTCTAAAGATAGCATCGTGAAGTTCTGTGTTGTCAACCAGGGACACTTGATCTAAAAAACAACATTTGATACACAGACAAGGTTTGCAAGTGCCATCTGGATTCTAGGAGATGAGCTAGGTTGTTTCTGTTTTGCATACACTCACCAGGAAAAAAAAAGTGGGTGCAGGCAGATTAATTCTTTAGGATAACCTGAGCAGAACTGTTCAGTCCACATGAATGTCCTCAGTGACATGAGACACTGGTGTAATCCCACACCACTGGGTATCATGTGCCTGTGGACCTGCTTAAGGTGCTGGAAATAATTCTGTAGTTTAGTGGTATATTATTGAAACCCAGGTGGAATCAATTTAAATTCTCTGGGGCCAGAAATACTTTAATCTCTTTATCAAGCAAACTGCAGTGCAGAACCAGCAAATGGTGCAAAGCCTCGCAGAAGTGGGCATCTTTTGAGGGAGGTGGGATGCAGAGAACGCAGATGTCTTTGTCTGGCTTCAGTTCTGTGTGGTGGAGAGTCTGTCCCCAAACCCATGCCAGCACTGAGAGAAGCCTGAACACCATGAACATCCAATGCAGTCCTGGGCTGAGCAGCAAACTCAGCGTCCACATCTTCCCAGGGACATGTAGCTTATAAAATGTATTTTCCTTCAGGGTCTGTTTCTTGATTTTTCTAGTTATCCTCTCGCATGCAAATCTAATTTGCCTAATGGGCTGGTGAGTGTAATTGGAAGGCAGCCTGCACTTACACGATAGTGAAAAGTCTCACCTGTGCCCAAGCACAGATGGGGCTCTGCCTCACTGCTGCATCATTAGAGGAAATTTATAGGCACTGTGTCACAAGCTTTGCTGTGACCAGAGGAGGAAAACAGCAGTTTCAGACAAACTTGGGGCTTTGGTGGGGTTTTTCATTCCCTGGTCTTGCAATTTTGGTGGTTGAGCTTTTTGGTTAACCTAATTTTTGTCTTTCCCCTGTGCTCCAGTTGATGGGGGGCAGGTTAATGCGAGTTACTGGTAACTAGCTGAGGACAACCCTAAGAATGACAAGTTGGAAAAGTCTTGTCTGTGCTGTGTTGCAGTGGGATGGTTTGAAAGCAAGCACAGCAGCAGCTGAGCCAACCTTCCCTCTGCGGTCCCTGTGGATCACTGGATCTCCAGAGCTTATCCATGGAAAATCTCCACCTCCACTGCCCACAGGAGGGAGGGGAGGGAGGCACAGCAGAGACAATTGCTGCTGTGTGTCCATCTCTGCTGTGGTTGTTCACTGAACAGACCAAGAAGCTGTGGCTGCCCCATCCCTGGAAGTGTCCAAGGGCTCCAAGGGCTTGGAGCAACCTGGGCTAGTGGAAGGTGTCCCTGCCCATGACAGGGGGGTGGAATGAGATGAGCTTTAAAGTCCCTTCCAGCCAAAACTGGTGATTCTAAGCAGTGAGCTTTAACATCTGTCCTATCTGTGCTGGCCTGTGGTGCTACAGGTGTGTAGAGGCCCCTCTGCATCATCGGGCTCCTACACCCCTCCAAACCCCACCCCTAAAAGTGTTCTTCCTGTGCTTCCAGCCCTGTGGGACGGTGGAAAACTTTCCACATGCGGGCCAGGTTTGGAGAGAAGAGGAAGAGCAATTTGTGTGGTGGCGTGAGGAGCGTTTTTAAGAGGCAGAATTGTCGTCTTGGCAGGGCTCCTGTGTGTGCCATCGATCGGGAGGGACTGTGAGCTGGGCAGCAGTTAGTGCACTTAGCGCCCAAGCGAATGAAGTGTGCTCTCCACAGAGCTGTTGGGAGTTAGGGAGTGATTAGTGAGCCTTGGCTGCCTCAGGAGCATTGACAGGGCAGTGAGACAGGTGTTGGTGTGTGCAGCACTGCCAGCACAGTGCCAGGGCTGATGTGGGAAAGCCACTGTGGCTGTGGGGTGAGGGACACTTGTCACAGAATCCCAGAGTGGGTCAGGTTAGAAGGGACCACACTGGGGTATCTGGTCCCTCCTCCCTGCTCCAGCAGGGTCACCCCAGAGCACATGGCACAGGATTGTGTCCAGAGGGTTCTGGAATATCTCCAGTGAGGAGTCTCCACACCCTCTCTGGTCTCTGTTCAGAGCTCAGGCACTGCCCAGCAAAGAGGTTCTTCCTCATGTCCAGGTGGAGCTTCCTGGGCATCAGTTCCTGCCCGTTCCTCCTGTGCCATTGCTGGGCCCCCCCAGCAGAGCCTGGTCCATCCTCTGCCCCCTCCTGCAGCCCCTGACAGACATGGACATTGGGAAGTTGTAAATAATGGAGATGGAAAGGGCTTTCCAAATCTTTTCCAAGTTTCTCCTTGATTTCCTTACCCAAAACTTACCCCAGTTTTGGGTAAAGTCTGGTGGCACTCCAGCCCTGGAGCTGGCTGGCAGTGAGGGAGCTCCTGCTCTGCAGCCTCCATCCAGAGAAGGGAGACTTCCTGTTGGACTCTGCTTTATATTTGGAAAAGAGACCAAATGATATGACTTCAGGGACCCAAGGGGGATGTTTTTCTGTATCCTTCCTTGATTGCTTCATACTGGGATTGTGGTAGAACTTGGTTAGTGGTTTGTTTTGCGTTGGATTTAGTTTTTGTTTTGTTTTTGCAAAAATGACCATTGTTTTCATCTAAACTGGCCCTTCTGCCTGGGAGCTTCTGGACTGCTTCCTTCTCCAGATGGTCAGGACTTGTACCTGTTCTGTGCTTAACAAACAGTTTTGTTTTTTTTTCTAGTTTAATTTAGGCTTTTTTAATAGTTTTGGGTGTCCTTGGTGTTATTTGTGCTTGTCTGTGGTCACACTGGCTGTTATGGATTAAATGTGGTTTTCTGTCTTGAGATTTTCTCACTTCTTTAAGGAATGACTTTGCTTTTTTTAATTGACATTATTTACAGTTACTGGTAGTGGTGCTTTGGGTCTGCCTTGTATGCAGAGACTTTTTTATCCCAGTTCCTGTATTACTCACTTTGAGTACTCTCTGCTCACTGAATACCCTCACCCACAGACCCCAGATCTGCTGGTTCTCATTAGCTCCAGATCCCCTTGTGCTCAGCAGCATTCATGGTGCTCTTGAGAAATCCAGATTTGCTCAGTACTGGGTATTTTTCAAGGTCAGTGGTGGTTTTTAAGGTTGATTTATAGTGGTGGGAACCAAATCATCAAGCAGCAGAGCTTGGAGGATGAGGACCGTGAGAGGGATGTATCTTAAATAGTTGTTTTAAAGCTTCTGACTTAAACCTCCTCTATACATCTTTAATAACCACATTTTAAGTTTTTAATATTCAGTTACTGGATAACTTAAAGGGGAATTTGTGGTTGGTTTGAAATCATCCTTTCTTTTAAAAGATTTAATGATTTTCAGGCTGTTCCCCTTTTCCCTGCATTGTCTGAACTTCTGAGGTGCTCTGGGCTGGCTCTGCCCTATGTAGGATTCCTGGAGTGTGTCTGTACTCACCTCTGGAGTAGTGCAGGGAATGAGGACCTGTCCAGGTCATGGACAATATCCATGTTTGTTGCTCCCAGCGAGGCAGGTGAGGCAGGATCACTGTGAAGGTCCAGTCTGATCTCAAGGATACCCAGGGAAAAGAACAAGCTTGCACAGACAAGGGCTGTCTCTGCTGAAGGAGACTTGTGTTTTCCTCTTGCTCCTGTGGCTGAAGGATTTCTGGGTTCTCTGATGACACAAAACTTGAGTAAACCGTGCTGTCCTCCTAACAATCTGTGGGAGCTTCTGTACAGACAAACAACCCTTACATATCCCTGTAGGAACTGGTGCTGTGTGTGGCCAAACGGATTCCCAGCAGCAAAAAGGGAGCAGAGGGGCAGGGGTGGGCAGGACCCAAAGTCCCAGGAGTGTGGGGTTGGGGTCTGAGCTCTCCTGGCACTGCAGCACGGGCATCACAACATCCTCAGCTGCTTGGGGTTAAAAATGCATTAGGAGGTGCAATGGACTCTGCTTGATGTGATGCTTTTCTCTCAAACTCCTGAAGTGGTTGCCCCTGGAGAGGGATTCATCCTGCAGTGAGCAGAGTAGGATGCTGGTGGGAAGCCTTGAAGGAAAGGAGCTCACAGCACTGATCCAGAATCGGCATCTTTCTCAGCATCTTCTGAAAGCTTCCTCCTCTTCCACAACTTTACTTTTCCTACTGAAACTACGAGCTGGGATGTAGAACACCAGGCGGTGAAAAAGAAGGGTGGCTCGCTCGGTATCTCAGAACAAACCATCACTGCTGGTTTTCCCCAGCTCCCAGGGCTGCACCAGGCTCATGGCAGGACCCAGCAAAAATCCCCTGGGCAGGGTGTGTCCTGGGGAAGCCATGGGAATGCTGGGCCTGCAGTGCTCACCTGGGTGTTTTGGAGGAGGGCAGTGCTGCAGTGTTGGAGCTGTGGCCTGGCTGCGTGTGCAGCTCCAGCGATGCTGCAGCGCTGCTCCTGCTGGAATGTGCCCTTTGCAGATTGCCCTTCACTCAGCTCTTCTGTGAAAGGATAAAGTAAGGCAGTGAGGAAGCTCGGGGTCCCAGGCTCTCAGATGGAGTTAGTGGGGTGGTGGTGAGATGAATTTGTGGCTTAAATCTCTTCTGCCAAGGTCTTGCTGGTGGATTTGAAGCAGCAAGCGCTGCTCGTGCCCCTCTAACTGCAGCATCTGTATGAGAGACTTGTGCAGGAGAAGCTGCACAGCAGCCAGATTCCTCTGGGAATGCTTCCCTTGGGTGAGACAACCCTGTAGCCTCCCCAAGGCTCCTCCAGAACCTCTCCTGTGACCAGAGAAGCCCAGCCAGGGCTGCAGTGCTGGTGGCCCGATGTTGGCTCCTCCATGGGGAGCTGTGGTGGTTTCCTGGGTCATTCCAAGGAGCCTGGCCAGCAGCTCCGCATTTCCAAAGCCCCTTTAAGTGAGTGGATGCATTCCTATTACCATTCTGAGCTGTGGGGAGCCCCTTGGAGCTAATTAGTAATTAGAGGATGCCAATTAACCACAGCTCCCCGGGCTCTGCCACCGCTTTGCTGGTACTGCTGGGTTGAAGAGAGAGGGAACAAAATGGAGCCCAGTGGGAATGTGTTTCATCTGGAGAGCAGGAGAAGGGTGGAGCTGCTTGTTAAATGGCCAGCAATCCAAGTTTTAAAAGGATTTATGAGGGCTAGATAAAATCATGTCCTGAAGGCTGTCTCGAAGCCTCTGTTAAGGTGGAAAATGCTTTCTGCAAGTTAAAGCTTGTTTCACTGTGTTTTCCCTCTTTTGGACCTCCCAAAATTTTACAGGTACAAAAGTTCCAGCCTTATTTACTCTACGGTGTTTAGCCTAGGCAGGATGGAAAGCAGATTTCCACTCCCAAAATTACAGTGCTCAGTTGTTCTATATAACCTGTGGGTTGTATGCCTACCCACCTTTGGGAACGTGGTCCCTAAACTGTGACAGAGTTTAAGGAATGTCAGTAAGTTTGGTGCTGGCATTGCCAGGGGAGGCTTGGTCATTCTGCCATGTGTTTCCCACTTGTTGGATCACTTCTTACTCTCTGGTGTAAACTTGGTGTTCACTCTCTGGACCCTAGAGGGGCAAATGGCCCCATCCATGGCCTTCCTGCTCTGGGCAGGGAGCAATTTCCAACCTTTTAGGGGTAACCCCTTAAAGCCAACTTTTTAAATGACTTTTCCTATCTAAAAAGTAGCTGAGACGGTAAAAGCGCTGCGCTGCTTTCATTTTATTTCGCTTTTAATTCATATAAGCACGATTAACTCACTTCTTGCTTTCACCACGGACAGAATTTACTGTGAAGAGAAACTCAAACTCTTTTTTTTTTTTTTTTTTTTTTTGCCCTGACTTATCGTTTCTCCATATGTAGGAGAGCCCCACGAAATAACCATTAAATAAAAAAAAAAAAAAATTAATCTTTGATAGCAGACTGCTGCTCCAAGTCTTTCTCAATGGTATCCCTTTGTGCGTGTTGTGTCTGGGCTCCGCCGGACTCGGGAGCCATTTATCTTCCTGGTGTTTTCTTCCCTGCAGCAAACGAGACACAGATGTTCCCATCTGGAAAGTTTGCTCCCGCCGCCGTCGCTCCGCTCGGAGTTTGGAGGCTTTTGGAGAGCAGTGCAGCAGGCTGAGGCTTTTTAAGAACTGATTTTTCCCCGTGATTGTGATAACTGCCTGTTTGATATCCGCGACTGCTTTTCGTTTTTCATTCAGAGTGCTTTAACCCGAAAAGTAAATAGTGCGGAGGAGTAAATATTTCTTAATATTGTTACAGGAGTGGGTGATTTTAAAAAAAAAAAACCAAAACAGCATTGAATGGAACAATGAATTAATGAAAAAATACCAAAAATACTTCAGCAGTAACCAGGCAAATGAATTAGTTAGCATCTCTGGCTTTGCTGAATAACTGCCTTGTCCTGGGTTAAAATCCCGGCCAAAGGGGGCTGAGCAGCCAGAGGGGTGGTTTGGGGAGGGAGGATCACTCCCCTCAATCCCCAAAATGCTTCCCATCTTAAAATTGCAAGGCTGGCCACGTTGTAGGCTTTGGTTTCCAGGAATATATTCTGCTGGGCTGTATTCCAGGAGTATACCTCTCCCTTCAGGGTGGCTGTCCCTGATGGGGGCAGAGCAAGCAGTTGGTGAGGATGAGGAGGGTTCTGTGCCCTGGGGCATCCATCACAGGCTCCCTGGCAGAGCTCACCGCATCCCTTTGAGACAGTGATGAGCAAAAGCTGCTGCCATGGACATCAAGGGATGAACTGGGGTCCCCAAAACTTCTTTGGATGGATGCTAGTGGTGCAGGAAGGGAATGGCTGCAGCATTTTGGTTAGAGAAGCAACAGCTCCCAGGTGGCTGCTGCACCGTGTGTGAATGGTTTTTAGGGTGGCTTTCGTGGTCTGAGTAACTATTCCCTGGCTCCTTCCTGGAAAAGAGAGCAGGAGAGTGGGGGATACCACACCAAGGTGGTTTGTGTTCTTGTAGAAGCAAGATGACCAGAACAGGGGCACTTGATGTGCACCCTGCTCGGGGGGCTGTTGGGTGTGAGAGTCCGTGGGATGAATCCTGCATCCACAGGTTTGCACCGCTGGCCCTGGTACAAATCCATGGCACAAGAGGAAAACAGAGCTAAGGAGGGCAGGAATGTCATGCAGGTGGGCTTGTGCTGATGTGTCCAGCACAGCCACAGTGCAGGCAGAGCTGGGGCTCCATCCGTGTTGTCTGGGTGGGAACTGCTCCCGAGTCCAACCTGTGCTACTGATGAGTTTGTAGAGCCAGGCACGTTAATAGGATTTCATAAAAACCACTGAAGGGCAAGATGGATAAAGATCTGCAGTCTGCCTTCAGGAATAAATTATTAATCTTATTTCCCTTATTAACTGCTTTCTGGACTGGTTGTGAACGATAACATACTTTGCTCTTTCAAGTTCTTCTATCTGAGTTTCACGTTGAATTGAGATTTAAAGTGAAACAGCTGTGTGTGGGAGAGGACTAGATGGCAATGGAGATACAAGCGTTTATTTTTGATTTATAAAATGCCTCTCCCAGGCTCAGCAGCTCCCTCCTGTGTGATGCAAGGCTCTCCTGCTCCCACAGCATCTTACAGCTCAGGAGCCGAGATGTGCTACAAACCCGAGCTGAACAGGCTAAAAATAGTCTGATCACATTTGGGGGAGGAAGTATCAGCACAGTTAACATAAGTTACCCACTGCAACAGATGCTGTAGTATCATCTTGGCCGGCTCAGTGTGGAGGGAGAAGGATGGAGAAGGACTTTGTTGGACCAGCCCTTGCTGGTGACCTGTTTATGCAACTTTATCCCATTTCTGGTTGTAAATTATCATTTATTGACTGGAGCAAGGGGAAACCTGTATAAACCCCCCCTACATGCAAATAAATGTCAATATTTGTATAGAAATGTCATCTTGACTGCAAACCTCCCAGTGTCTCACTCTCTTCCAAATTGGGATGGACCCAATCATCCTTTTTTTTCCTAAGGCTGCTGTATTGGCTGCCTTGTTGCTGATGCTTATCTTCAGTCTTCCCCCTCCATCACTTTTTGATGTGGTGATGCTGCAAAAAGATAAAATATTGGCTCTTTCCTTGACGATGTGGTTTCAGTTTGGGCTCGGGGGAAGCTGTCTGGAAGCAGGTGAGGGAGGGACTGCGGTGGAGAAGCAGTAAATGGCATCTTCTGGAAGCCTGAGTAATGATACCCTTGCTTTGCATGTAGATCACCTCTCATCTGCATGCCTTGGAGAACTGCAAAGGTGCTCTACAGATGGCTTAGAGCCGTCAAGGGGAGGGAAAGGCAACCTTGGAGCGCAGGAAAGATGTTAATAAAATTTAAATGTAATTCTTCCCATTTCTCAGTTCCTAAATGTGAAAAATATTAGCTTGGTGGAGACTGAAAACAGATGGTGAGCAGTTGGAGCAGATAAGCATGTTATTCAAAATAAACATTCGCCAAAGCTGGGGAGGTGGCGAACCATATTTCATTTCACCCTATTTACATTATCAGGTCAGGTTACACTGATGCTGCCTCTCGTTTGCATTCAGACTATCAACAGGGAGCCCTGTGAGGAGCCAACTGCAGCCCGTCCTTCTCTGGGGGGATGTGTTGGGGCTGCAGTGGGTGCCTTGGGGCCCTCTCCCTGCCTTTTCTCCAGGGGATCTGTTGAGCTGGTTATGGAATCGCAGTTTGGGTCAGAAGGGACCTTTAAAGGTCATCCAGTCCAGCCCCCCCTGCCATGTGCAAAGAGCTGTCCTAGGATATAGGCAGGGTCCTGCCAGCCACTGAGGTCTGTCCTTCCTTGGTTTGCCTCTTTCCTCCCTGTCCATTTAGCCAAGCTTGGCGTTGCTTTGTCATAAACCAGGGAGTCTGATCCACGTGAGCAGTAGGGGAAAGAAGCCTCTGGTTCCAGGGGCTGTTGCTAGAAAATGTCCATCTTGCTGACGTGTAGGTGATGTATAATTCATGCCTCTAGTCCAAGTGGTCATCTGAGGTGGTTGGGCCGTGGAAAGAGAGGTGTGGCCGGAGCGTGGCTTATCTCCCTTGTTCTGATGAATGTTTTGGAATGGGCTGAATTGCCCTTGCAGGATTCTGTCTGTCCCTTGGCTCCAGAACAAGCTCAGACCTGACTGAATCATGGGTGACCAGAGGATTTCTCCTGCTGGATTTAACCTTGGTTGCTGTTACTGGGACAGTTCTCCAGTCCCTTGCTCTCAAGAGACAGGTATGAATTTGGGGGTTCTAATTTTTTGAGGTGAGGAGTGGCATTTTAGGTTATGAGCATATTCTGCCTGTTCTAGATGAAAGGCAAAAACATCTGCTCGGATTAAACCTCTTCTTTCTGTCTGAAACCGTTGCATGCTTTTGCTCCTGAGACTCTGAACTACTGGGCAGACTCTTGTACACAGGCTTTCCCTCAAAAATATCAGCCAAACCCAAAACTTTGTCAGTTTACAGGTTTTCAAATATGAACACTTAGTGGTCAGAGCTGCTTTGACGAGGTCTGATTTTGAGTCTACTCTCTGTTCTGAAGTTGCCAAAAAGAAAAGCAAACCTTACCTGGGCGTAGTTGCAGGGCTGTCTCGTGGTTTTCTCTTATTTCTTCCAAGATGTTTCATGTTTTGACTTCTGCAAAAAGCCAGGAGTGCTCTAGTCCAGCAGATGGATTGGTGAGATGCATTTCTGGCTCTGTGCAGCTTATTTATAAACAGGAGCTACAAAACTACTCCCAGGGCAGGCAGGTTCCTCCTTCCTCCTTAACTCTGGTGCGGGGGAACCAAGGGGAATCCTACCCCTGCATCAGGAATGGCTTGAAGATGTCAGTATTCCTGCTGTACAGGCACTCCAGACACCCAGCCACGGACTTTAAATCCCTGTCCCAGGGGGAGGAGGAAAGGCTGGACTGCTAATAGCAGGGTTTAAAACCTGTACACACTCCATGTGCAGAGGTGACTGGATTAAATTGTGCAGACACTGCAGTGCAAATTCATATAAAGCACCCATGTTTTCTGCACTGGAGCAGTGGCTCTTCCTCTCTTTCCTTGATCTTGGCAAATTCACAGCTCTGCCATGGGAGCTGGGTCAAGGCTTTCTCTTGAGCAGGGTGGAACACCCTGGTGTTATCTTGCTGGCTGTTGGAACTGTGTTTTGGACTTCGGGAAGAGGATGGGGAGGAGACCGTTTGTGTCCATCTGCCCCCAGGGTTATTCCTATCGCTCTTTTCTGGTTATCTTGCTTTTTGAGGGAAGGTAACATCCAGTTCTCCTCATGCAGTGTTTTTGTTTCTTTTTCATGGCTTAGTCTATTCTTTAACTGCCAAAGGAATTAAAGGATTAATTTGAATTCCAGTGTACTTGTGATACTCCCTAACTTATCACTGTTTATTTTCTTGTGCCTTTTCCGTTTTCTCAAACCCACAGGCATGAAGAGATTAATAAAGCAGCTTCTTTATAGAGTTTACAGTGCAAGCAAATGCTGGCTGTTTGTCATAGGTTACCTGTCACAGCAACACTCTCTTTGTGCTAAACACCATAGGTGGTAAAGTTCTTGAAGAAGATAAATAGAATGAAATCTGTCTCAAGTGTGTGTTGAAACTGCCCCCTCTGAAATGTGCTGTGGTGTTGGAGAGCTGGAGCCTTAGTCCCTTGGGCTGCAGGAGTGGGACTTCCCTGAGGGTCAGTCAAGACCCCAGGTTTTCTCCTGGCATCTTGTCCTGTTGTCTCCCTTTGCTCTTTCTCCTCTCCAGGAAGGAAAACCATCGGCTGAACTTAATCTCGACATATGTTCCTTTTTAATTTTGTTACGCTGGGAGGAGAACTGGAGCAGGGAAGGAAATAGGGTGGCGTGGGGGCACATGAAACAGGGGCTTTGCAGCGTGTCGGGGGGGGGGGAAGGCTTCCAGGTGTAGTCAGAGCTCTGGGGCTTTCTAGTCCCTTGCACACCTGGGCTCCTTAAATGGGACACACGAGTATGTAGGGCAGGAGCACAGAGTGGGCTGTGCCTGCAGCTGTCCGTGCCCAGCTGGCAGCTCGAGCATCTGAAATCTGGAACTCGGCGCTGTGAAATCTGCTCTGCAGCTCCACCACCATTTGGAGAAGACGGAATTCTTGCATCAAGCCAAGACTGAAGCAGCACCGTCACGATCGGGTTTTGTTTCACTCCGGTTGAATCGCCTTCCCGTGTGGATCTCCAGCGTTCCAGGCTGGGAAGGCAGCTCTCCCACCCGCCTGGGTGGCCCTGTCACTGCTGCCTCTTTCCCTGGTTAACCTGGGCAGGGCCTGCTGCAAAGCTGAGCACGTGTCACTGCGAAGCTTTGGCGTTTGGCAGCTCGGCAGCAAAAGTATTGTGCCATGAACAGGTTGGATCTGCTCCTGCAGGCACTGCTTGGAAAGTGGCGACAGCATTGTGAGTGTTTCTAACCCAGGTGGGGTTTGGAAGGGGTTTTTGAAGGAAAACAGCCCAACATTTCCAGTTTGGGCAGGTGTCCTGCTGTGACACTTGGTGTATTCAGTCATTGACAAGAATTATTCTTTCTAGAGCATCATCCAAAATCTGTGACAGCATTTGACTCTTTAGAAGAGTCAGCTAAGTGACACGGTGGAGTGACTTGGAGACATTTGGAGGAGCATCTCAGCATCCTCCCTGCACATCTGGAGGCAGCACTGAAATGTTGCTGTTGGTGAGCCAGGAAATATTTCTGAGTGGTGAAATCGGAAGAATGAGGCCGGGAAGGCAGCGTTTCCCCAGGGATCAGCTCCCTGGCTCATTTTTAGCCCCAGGTCAACTCAAGGCTGACTCAAGCCCTTGGTCACAGTCTGGTTTGCTCACATGATTCTCATTAAATGGATGTGTTTAGGCTAAAAATGGGGAGCTTTAGAAAGATGGTTTTTATCTGCATTTATAGATACCCCAGGTCATTAGCAGGAAGCTTTTAAATTTAACAATCCTCTTTGCTTCTTGTCTGTCGAAGTGGGCTTGGAAAAGAAGGTGTTGGCTTCTTGTGGGCTTTGGTTTTGGTGTCTCACACAGTAGCTGGTTTTATTTTTGGGCTGTAAACTCCTTTTGAAATTTATTCCCCCCCCGTAAATTAACCAAATTAGTTCTGCTTTTGTAATGTGCCCTTGGAGCATTTCAGGAGGAAGGAGGAAAAAACTTAAGGATTAGTTTCATGCTGTTTCTCTCTAAGGCATAACAATATCATGTTGGCCACGTACACCTGGAAAAGGGGTTTTCATGGGAAGAAGATCAGAGGAGGCAGGAGGGTGGCAGTGGGTCCCTGAGTGGTCATCAGGCAGCTAACACTGAGTGCTGGATAGGCACAATTAGTGCTGTTTTGATTGAAAAATATAGGTCATTTAGCAACATGGTTGTTCATTGGAACATCATATTCATGCACAGGAATGACAGGAAGAGTCTGCACTTAAAGGTTCAATTGTATGAAAGTTGGATCAAATGTATATGAATAGTGGTTTGCAATATGGCATTAATATGGGGGTTATATGTTAGCAGTAGTTTCCTATGGCTTCAGTATCTCCCCACGTCATGAAAGAAAAGCTTAGAATTTTTTCCTTTCTTTTTGAAAGCAGGCTTAGACAAATGAAGACACAAACGTTCTGGGATGTGGCTCTTACAGCAATTCCAGACCCACTGCCCCTGTTATTCCACCTGCACTGACAGGGCAGGAAAACATGGGTTTCCAGTGTGTATCATCTCTGCTTCCCCTTCCTGCAAAGAACAAAAAAAAAACCACGTTAGGAATGACAAAGTTCATTTGTTACCTCTCTGGCATTCCCCACGACTTGCCATAAGGAGAATAAATGAGGCAGCTCGGTGGCAGAGCAGGTGCTGGGGGCTGACAGAGCAGATCCCAGGCAG
This sequence comes from Manacus candei, assembly GCF_025592945.1. Taxonomy (NCBI): domain Eukaryota; kingdom Metazoa; phylum Chordata; class Aves; order Passeriformes; family Pipridae; genus Manacus; species Manacus candei. The sequence continues at coordinate 3,078,803 of NW_026138105.1, read as the reverse complement.
CAGCACGAGGGCTCAGGTGCCAGTTTGTGTTTTCTCTGCTCTCCAAAGCAGCGTTTTTGTTGTTGGGAGTTGAAGTAGCAGCTTTTGTGGTTGTGTTTCAGCGCACGAGTTTGCCATGTATTCAGTGCTTTATGGGAATGCAGCATTTAATCGCTCTGCCAGGACTGGAAAGCTGAATTTCTTACAGCTGACAGATACCGGGTATAACTGTGGGTTACAAATCAGACTGTGGCTGTCCGGAGCCCAGCGTGCATCACCAGAGGGGTGGAAGTTGAGTGTCTGCACCTCCCTCCCTGCCTGAGCTGGGGTGCAGGTGGATGTGCTGGGAACACCCCGTGGTGTTCCCGTTCAGCACGTGCTGGAGCAGGGTCACAGCTCGTTAGTGAGCTAATTGAACGAGGCGAGGGGCAGCTCCAGGAGCAGGGAGTGGAGACCACGATCTCAGAGGGATGATTTGTTGGGATCAGGGACACTGGAGACACTGGCAGTGTGATACAGAGCACCCCTGGAATGGGGTTGGCTCCCACAGGAGCTGTGCTGTGGAGATCTTTAGGCTTTTTCTGCTGAGTTGTCTGAATTTAAAGAACAAAAAAAATACCCAAAAACACACCCCTCCAAAAAAAAAAAATGTCCCCCAGAACCCCAAGACTTGCTTAAACACATATTTCCTCCTTTTTCTCTTGTTTTCATCCAAGGATGTCTTGTGAAGCTGATCCCAACCACCAGAGCTGGGAGTGTGGTCACACTGTTCCCCTGAGCTGGGATGTCCCTCAGAGGCTGGAAGGGAAGCCACAGTGTGAGGTGATGTGTCAGACCCTAGAGACTGCACGCAAGGGAGAGGGTGTGAATGGCTGATGTCAGTTCAGCTCTGCAACCCCAGGCCCATTCTGGTCCCTTGCTGGCACAGCACAAATCCAGGTTACCTGTTGCATGGCTCTGAGAGGTTGTGATCCCTCTGGAGAGGCTCTGTGCTGGTGAGGAGCATGTAGGCACATCTGGGGAGTCTCAGGGGGATCTTAAATGGGGGCAAAGTGAAGCAAATGTGCAGAAATACTTTGAAGAAGCATCTTCAGGCATGAGGGGTGAGAAGATGCTGTCAGGAGACTGGAGTGGTGGGCATGGACATGGTGAGGATGGACCCAGGGTGCCTGTCCCAGCTCGGGACCGTATCCTGCCTCTTTCCTGCAGCAGCTCAGGGCCACACGGAGCAGTGTGAGAACCTTGTGGGAACCTTGTGGGAACCTTGTGGGAACCTTGCAGGAACCTTGCGTGCCTTCCCTCCCACCTCTTATCTTCCCCCGTGCGACTGCTCGTGTGCTGGGCGGGGAAGTGCGTGTCCCTGACTGTCACTAAGCCTTGCCACCTTCTCTTGGTACAGTTGCTGGTGAGAAGAGGGTGCCAGTGATGCCCGGATCGCCCGTGGAAGTGAAGATCCAGTCCAGGTCCTCTCCTCCCAACATGCCGCCGCTGCCCCCCGTGAACCCCGGCGGACCCCGGCCCGTGTCCTTCACTCCGACTGCACGTAAGACCCCAGTAGCTGTGCTTTTCCCAGGGATTAGCTCTAGCCAGGAGGGAAGGCTGTGCTCAGAGCACTCGCTGGGGGTGTCTCAGCTGTTAGCATTAGCCGTGGGTTGCTGCTGTTAGGAAGGTGGGACTGGGGCTTTCCTGCTGTTCTGCGATGCAAGAAGGATGTCTGTATTCCCCCTCTGCCCCCCTGCCTGCTCCTATCTTGCTCCTGGTGCTGCCTTGAGTCCTTCTCTTTGCAGGTGCAGCTTTGATTTCCACCATAAACTCCTTAAGAAATTGAAGTCTTTTATCAGGTCGGCTTCAAACAAGCCAAGTGCTGGGCTTTTCACTCTATCTTCTGGGGGAGTTAATTCCCACTCTGCTGTATCTCACTTTGCAGACAGCATTCCTGCAGCTGCGATTAGAAAGTTTTTCTTTTTTTTTTTTAATTTCCCAGCCTTGAAAATTCCTTGCTGTCCATCCAGATTCTCTTTTCTCCATCTTCTCTGTATAATCTTTCCTATTAAGCCACGGTCGATCCTGATCCTGCCCAGCCACAGCACAGCCTCGCACCCACTTTTTCTAGCAGGGTGTTGCTTAGAGGTGATCCACAGATGGGATGAACCTCCAGCCTTTTTGTACAGCCTCTGTTTTCCTCCCTTAGCCAACATTTAGGCCATTTAATGTCTTTTTAAAAGCATCATTTGGTAGCAAAGCTGCTTTACTTTGTTGGTCGTGGAGTTATCTGACCCTTGCACATGGCGTGTACATATTTTCCAGGCCCTTCTTGCCCCTTTTTCCCTGCACAGAGTGTTCCCTCGCTGGCTCTGCATTGCTCTGCTGTCCATGACAGCGTCTGGGCTATCTCACAGTTCCACACTGGCAGTGGGATTCGGGGATTTACAATCCAGCCTCTTGGAGGACACACACTGATGTACTGCGTGATGCTGGCAACAGCACTAATCACTGGGTTATCCCGCCAGACACATTGTCCCCATCTTTATGTGCTGAGGGATTTTTAATGGCTCTCCTTTTGCTCAGGCAGAAAAAGACCATTAGCAAAGTGACAGAAATTAATTTTTCCAATGAGGATGCTTGGCATGCTGTTAAGGGCCAAGAAACCTGAATCTGCTGATTGCAGATGACTTAATTGCCTCTTTCCAAGACAGATGAGAGCTGCGACCTGTGGAGAAGTTCGTTCTTGCTTTTTTATTTCTCAGTTGCACCAGAGGGGCTTGGTCAGAGTCAGTGAGTGTGTGTCTTGCCCTGTCAAAGCCCACAGCTTGGGCAGGTGAGAGGAGCACGTTGGAACAAAGCCTTGCCTACCTGTGGATCGCTAACAAAGAGTTGGAGAAGCAGCAAAACCTTGTGACTTTTGAGGACCTAAGGCAGAATTTAGGTGTAGCCTGAGAGAGGATGACTTTGTTCCCAGGAGTTTATCATCCTCCTCTCCCCACACCAGTAATCCCCCTGGTCTGGGGACGCCGCCTCGTTCGCTTCAGTGCTTCAGTCTTCTCACCTGGAAAGGCAGGTCCCAGCCCGGCTGTGAGGGCTGTGGTGGAGCAGCTCCTGGTGATGTGCAGGATCAGATAACTGCCAGCTGCCCTGCGGTGACGCCGTTGGCAGGGGGTCAGGAGGGGTGAGCCCCAAGACGGGGAGCGGTTCCGGGGGCTGCGTGTAACGACAGCCCCGGCCCGGCTCCTCCGCTCCGGGGGTCACCCCGCGCTGGCAATGTCCCCTACTCCCTTGGCAGCCTCTCCCAAGGGCCCCCCGCAGCCCCCAGGGACTGCCCAGCCCCTGCTTCTCCCAGGGTATAAATAGAGCCCACTGCTCTCCTCAGGTTTTCATCTGAAAGAATAAGAGGAAGTGAAATAGAGAAGGGGGAAAGCGCCTCAGCTGTGGCTGTCAGAGAGCGTGGGGCTGCACAGCCCTTGGCTGTTTGAGGGGAGCTTCTCTGGGCGGCTTCCCTCCTATTTATAACACTTTTATTGGGAAATAAATGTCTTCATGGGTAATTGTCAGAGGCCTTGCCTTTCACATAGCTCTGGTTTTTCTGGTACTCCATGCTAACTAACCCTGTGGGTACTCCCTGACATGCTTGTACCTTTTGCCACTTTGGGGAAGCCAGTATGGACAGTTTTCCAGGTTGCTTTTCTCCATAACAAAAGGCATGAGCTCACTTTGCCTTTGCACCTCCATCCTCTCGATCCTGGCTTTCACCTTCACCTTCACCTTGTCATTTCTCAGTCTATGAAAGGCCACGTTTTTGTTATCCCCCAAAGAACCTGTCAGCCCTTGGTTAGCAGGAACCACCTTTGATGGTCTCAGTAGCCTTATCTTTCCTTGCATCTTAACTGACTCTGGTTAAGTTTCCCTCCTGTGCTCACCACTAAGGTCCAGGTGTGTGCAGCCTTTCCAGCCCTGGTGTGCCCCAGAGTGGTTTAACTGTTCCATTGCCTCCTGTCTTCTCTGAAAAGCCCCTCACTGGGTTCAGCACGATTTGATATGATCCTCGTGAAGCTGCAGTGGAAGTTTTGGCTTTTTTTTTTTTTCTCAAATTGCTGCTCCTCCCACGGGCCAAAGGCAATGCTGCTGGGTGGCATCAGGGCTTCTCTTGCAATGGTTTTTACAGCTTGTGGCCTCTTTGTCAGCACTTACATCCATAAGGGATTCAGGGCTGGGCTTTGAAGGATAACCCAGTGGATCAGCAACAGCTATATTTCCAATGATGTGCTTTTCACCTCTGAAATCCTGGGTTTATACCAAGTTGGGGCCCTGGTGCACAGCTGCTCATCAGGCAGGACTCGGGATTGCACAACCACAGCCCAGGGATGTCAACAGTTTATTCTAATCCCTTGCTGAGTTCCCAGACTTCCAGCCCTTCAGTCTGTTTTGACGTGCTCACCACTTACAGGAGGCAAAGCTGCAGATGGGACCAGGTTGTTAAAAACAACAACGTTTGCGAAATTCCCTGTAAATCCCTGGGGACGGGTGGCTGGGGCAGGATCTGTCAGCACCCCTTGGGGTGAGGTGGAGGCACCTGAGCTGCCATCCTGAGTGGAAAGCACCAGACCACAGGGATGTGCCCACCTGATGCTCAGTGTTGCTTCCTCCTCCCGTTTGCAGTGCCCAACGGAATCAACCATTCCCCCCCGACGCTGAATGGAGCACCATCCCCGCCCCAGAGGTTCAGCAACGGCCCTTCCTCCTCGTCCTCCTCCTCACTGACAAACCAGCAGCTCCCAGCCACGTGTGGTGCCCGGCAGCTCAGCAAGCTGAAGCGCTTCCTCACCACCCTGCAGCAGTTTGGCAACGACATCTCACCGGAGATCGGGGAGAAGGTCCGGACCCTCGTCCTGGCACTGGTGGTGAGTCCTGCACCAGCCCAGGCTGCCTGGATTTTCCCAGAGCACTTTGGCCATGGGATCTCAGCAGCCAGCACGTGCCCCCCATCCCACAATGTTCTCTGTGTCTTTGCAAGCAGAGCTGGGGGCTGAGCAAGACTGTCGTGTTTGTGCTTTCTGGGAAACTTGCTGACTTCTTTTTTCTTATCTCTAGTGGGTTTCAAAAAGCTGTTTGTCCAGTGGCTTTGATGTGAGCCTCGTGTGCAGCTAGTCTTGAGGAAACCTGGAAGGATTTGCACAAAGCTTTTCTGTAAATCATAGAATCACAGGATGGTTTGGCTTGGAAGGGACCTTAAAGATCATCTCATTCCAACCCCCTGCCATGAGAACACCCTTCCAACCCAAATGAATGGGTGTAGCTGTGGAGTTGTACCCAGTATTTGCAGTTATACAGACTGAGAGAAATGCTGTGCAGTGTGTTAGACATCATGCTCTACGTGCTTTACAAGGGTGTGGAGTGATAGGACAAGGGAGGAATAGCTTTAAACTGAGAGTAGGTTTAGATTGGATATTAGGAAGAAATTCTTCCCTGGGAGGGTGGGGAGGCCCTGGCACAGGTTGCCCAGAGAAACTGTGGCTGCCCCATCCCTGGAAGTGTCCAAGGCCAGGTTGGACGGGGCTTGGAGCAACCTGGGCTAGTGGAAGGTGTCCCTGCCCATGGCAGGGGGTTGGAACAAGATGAGCTTTGAGGTCACTTCCAACCCAAACTATTCTAGGATTCTTTGACCTTGGGCTGAGGCCCTGGAGCCCAGCACCACACAGCCTGGCCGGCTTCGGTCCCATGGGGCACCCAGTGGGGCTCCTGAGCTGATCTCTGCTTTTTGGCACATTTCTTTTGAGGCTCAGCATGCAGTGAAGGTCACTAGACTGCAGCAGCCTGGAGCATTTCTGCTTCCAAGGTTGGAATGGGCTGCAAATGTGGGTCTGTCCATGTCCTCAGGAGCCTTCTCAGTGCTTGAGCTGCTGCTCATTTATATAGCATAGATACTTCCATGGGTAGTATCTTAGCTTACCCTATTGGAGAGGAAATGATAAGCTGTCCAGGTCCATCCTGGATTGTGGTAATTGCTGCAGGGATGACCTTTGTACAAGCAGGTTACTAAATGCTGCTTGTCCCAGGGAGCCCCCAGCCTGAACAGCCCCAGGGGGTGCAGGGCTGGGCCAGGGGAGGATCATGGTGAGCTGATGGAGACTTCATGGATGGTCCTTAGGTTAGAGGAGGAGAGCTGGAAGGAAGGAGAGCGTGCAGCTCTGAGCAGCTGGGATCACTGGCTCCCTGCAGCCTGCCCCAGGCCACTGGGCCAGCGTGCAGGAGATGCCAACTGGGTTGTGCTGCCTCCCAGAGCCAGCCTCTCCCTCCCAGCCCCAGAGCTGGGAGGATGCTGGGCCAGGCAGTTCCCACCCCTCTCCGGGTGCAGCGTTCCTGCTCCGCTGGCCTGAGCCTTTTTGGCCGCGCTCGGCAGGATCCGATGCAAACACTGCCAGCCCTGTCGTGGCAGATGCAATCACCCTCCCGGTTCTGTTCCTTTGGAGCTGTTTCCCATATGTCTAAAAATAAGAACAAATTGTCATTTCATCTCTTAATTTCTTTTCTCAGAACTCGACGGTGACAATTGAGGAGTTTCACTGCAAGCTGCAAGAGGCGACGAACTTCCCCCTGCGGCCGTTTGTGATCCCCTTTCTGAAGGTGACAGGGAGCTGCTGGGGCTTGCTGGTGCTCCGTGTGCCAGCCTGTGCTGCTTGGCAACGTGACATTGCTGGGAAAGCTCTCCTTGCAAGCACCACAGCGGTTTTGTTAAGGTCCAAGACAGACTGCACAGACCGTGATAGTGGCCATGTGGGACTGGCTCGCGGCAAGCTGGAATGTGTGCCACTTATGTCTGCTTGTGTGCTGGGGATAAAGGAGACAAACCAAGCTCCATGTGGCAGCTCAGATCTAGAATATTTGAAGTGCTGGCACATGGAGCATGTCTGGGGTGTGCAGATTGCAGAATCACAGCGTGGTTTGGGTTGGAAGCGACCTTAAAGCTCATCTGGTTCCAACTCCCCTGCCATGGGCAGGGACACCTTCCACGTGACCAGGTTGTTCCAAGCCACTTCCAGCCTGGTCTTGATCACCTTCAGGGATGGGGAGTCCACAACCTCTCTGGGTAACTAGATGGTGGCAGCACAAAGTGATTCCTGTGACACTTGGGTTTTGGGTGCACCGATATCAGACCATCCTCAGTTCCTGGGAAAATACAGGTGAGCCTGTCAGTGCAGACACCAGGAGCTGGAGGATCCTGAGGGGGGGGCACAGGCATTACTGCTCTGAGGTATTAATGAAGAAGAGCAAACCTTTTGGAACGGCTGGAAACTCCTGCCCCCTCTGTAATCCAGACCCGTGCTTGTTTTCCAGGCCAACCTCCCGCTGCTGCAGCGGGAGCTGCTGCACTGTGCCCGCGCTGCCAAGCAGACACCTTCCCAGTACCTGGCACAGCACGAGCACATCCTGCTCAACACCAACACCACGTCCCCTGCCGACTCCTCCGAGCTGCTCATCGAGGTGAACGGCAACGGGAAGAGGCACAGTCCAGACAGGTAAAAACAGCTGTTGTCGTTCTCTAAGTCGTTGAAGTCGTGGTTTTCATTTTCAAGCAGCATCCAGGGTCTTATCACTCCCAACAACTATTCTGGCTGTAAAAAGACACCAATGGCTGCTGCTCCTGCACTGTGAATTCAGGTTGTGTTCCTCTTTCAGGCGGGTTCTGTCCCAGAGGGACTTTTGGGTAGCATTGAAAAGCCAGAGCTGGAGAGCTGAGCGGTTTTCCACCACCCCAGCAGTAAATGGAGGCACTGGCAGGGCTGGGAGAAGGATGTGGTTCATTTTCACCACTTTTTATTCCAAGATAAAAGTTGTTATGTAATTATGTGGAGCATGCCTCAAATTCATAAAAACTGTGAAATTTTAATTTGGTCATGCTCAGAAAGATGAATCACAACACTCGGGCATCCTGAGCCTTTCCTTTGACAGGGTCACTCTGTGCGTCGCTTCACAAATTGAGTGTGTTTGTTTGAGCTCCCTGCATTAACCCCCTGGTGAAATCATCGCTGCCCAGACTCTGCTGATTCAAAAACTGCATCTTTCCCTTTCTGAGTGTGTTTGTGGGATGCTAACGAAGGCCTGTCCGTGCTGGTGTGGTTGCAGGAGGGAAGACAGCAGCTTTGAGAGGGAACCACTGCCGACAGAGCCCCCGGCCAAGAGGGTGTGCACCATCAGCCCCGCACCCCGGCACAGCCCTGCCCTCACCATCCCCCTGATGAACCCCAGCGGGCAGTTCCACCCCACCCCGCCACCCCTCCAGCACTACACCTTGGAAGATATCGCCACCTCCCACCTCTACAGGGACCCCAGCAAGATGTTGGAGCACAGAGAGATCCGGGACAGGCACGGAGGGCTTGGTGAGAGAGACTGGAGGGCTCTTTGTTGAGCTCTGGTGTCGGTCCCCGCTCGGCCACCCAAAGCTGTGTAGTGCTGGGCATGTCCTCAGCAGAGTTTTTGCAGGGAATTCAGAGGAAACAACTCGCCATGGAAAGTTAAAAACAGGAAGATTGAAAGTTTGTATTTCCCTGTATATGTGTGAGGACTGGAGCCACTGAGGATGAGGAGGAAGGATCTGGTGTGTGAGTTGAGTGTAGCCAACCCAGTAGGGTGGGGAAGTAAAAGTAACGTTTCCAAGATCAGGAGAGCAGGGCCTGACCCCCTGCCCCGTTTATCCCTTAGGTGTGTGGGTTGCTGTTTTTCCAACATGCTGTTTTTCCAGCAGGACAGCCTGAATCACAAGCTCTGAGCTCTCTTGTTTATAACAAAGGAACCAGCTCCACAGGCAGGTCAGAGCCAGAGCCACAAGTGGATTGTAGCACTTTCCAGACAGTGACACAGACAGGGATGAAAAAGCACCAGCATGGAATTGCCCCTGTAGAGCCACCGCCCTGAGATGTGTTTTAAGATCCCAGCTGTATGGAGCTGGAAGTAGAGCTCTTTCATTGTCCCTTGGAGCACTGCAAACAGTTGGTCCATCGAATCCCTCTCTGTCTGTGGCTTGTTGCAGGTTTGAATGGAGGGTACCAGGACGAGCTGGTGGATCACCGCTTAACAGAGAGGGAATGGGCTGACGAGTGGAAGCATCTCGATCATGTAAGTAGTGGCAGGAGGTGTGGGAAGCTCTGTGGGATGCAGCAAGCCGTTGTTCCACCTGCTCCAGCTTGTGATTTCCTTGTTGTTGGCACTATATCCAGGCTCTCCTGGTGGCTGGTAGAGGAACGAGCTGCCACAAGAAGGTGGATGGTGGGGAGGGTGGATAGGAGCTGTAGCACTTCCTTGGCAGGTTTTCTCTCCCCATGGTCAGGGGAAGCCAAAATCAGTGTGGATGAAGTGTCTGGAGCTGGAAAGCTTTTCCTGCAGATCACAGCCATGGCTGTCTGAGCGAACAAACCTGGCCTTGTCCCCAGGTCTCACAAGGTCCCTTGGCTTTTTGGTCTTTCCTGCCACAGCCCTGGCTAGCATGGGACCAACAAGCATGTAGATGTGCTATATGCCATCAGGATATGGACATTAAAAATGAGTAAACCCATCATTATTGTTTTAAATACTTTCTTTTCTGAGATGCCAGCTTTTTATGGGCCACAACAAGGCACTGACAGCAAGACTTGGTGCTTCTGGTGGACTTTAAGCTGAGCTTTTTCCTTCTGAGCAAGACTGCTCTTCCAAACACTTCCCTGGAGCATTTCCCTGAAAGAGATGGGATTGAAATTCAGCTTTGATCATAAATGCAGGGACATATCATGATCTAAAGCTAATGGTTTTTTTGGAGGGGATGGGGTTGGGGTGGAGCAGAGGCCCTATAGCTGAGTATTTGGAGTTAGCTGTGGCTGTAGAGAGCTGGCACCAGGATCACAGCCAACCCTTGCATGGACACCCTATTCCCAGAGGAAAGTGGTGGGGTTTTCCCCTCTACCTTCAGGAGGATGGCCTGGAGGTGTTTAGCCACTCTCTGTGGTGACCAAGGCCTTAGGGTGCAGGTGTGACCTCCTCCTCCCCACCTGGTGCTGCATCCCTGGCTGTGGCACCCTGCCTGAGTCCTGCATCATCCCAGATACCAAAATTGCCTCCCTGCTGTCTCATCTGCCTCGGGTGGTCTCTCCATGGCACCTCTGAGACATTTGGGATCACAGAATATGCTGACTTGGAAGGGACCCACAAGGACCATTGAATCCAGCTCCTGGCCCTGCACAGGCCCATCCCTAAGAGTCACCCCCTGTGCCCCAGAGGATCATCCAAACGCCTCTTGAGCTCTGGCAGCCTTGGGGCCGTGCCCACTGCCCCGGGGAGCCTGTTCAGTGCCAACCACCCTCTGGGGGAAGAACCTTTCCCTGAGATCCACCCTGACCCTGCCCTGACACAGCTCCGGGCCGTTCCCCCCGTGTCCCACCGCCAGGGAAGGGAAACGACCCAGCGAGCGGGACCTTGAGAGCGCCGCGTTCTCCCGCAGGCGCTGAACTGCATCATGGAGATGGTGGAGAAGACGCGGCGCTCCATGGCCGTGCTGCGGCGCTGCCAGGAGGCCGACCGCGAGGAGCTCAACTACTGGAAGCGGCGCTGCAGCGAGACGGCGGAGCCGCGCAAGGCGGGCGCGGAGCTGCTCTCCCGGCACAGCCCCGGCAGCTCCGACTCCGTGGGCAGCGGTGAGTCCGGCCCCTCCTGAGTGGGTGTTCTTAATTAGCACAGAGATACCTTAGGCATAAGGGATACGGTAATAATATGTTCGAATTGTAATGCAAATTAAGCAGCGCATAACTGTTCTCAGAGCTTTGAGGAGGGGCGGGTCGCTGGATACGTGGAAGCTCCTGAGTGAGCTCCTGGAAGCAACACTTGTTTGCATCTAAAGGCACCATTTCTTATGGCAGAGAAGAGTCTCTCTTCCTTGTCACAGAGCCATGTTTACTGACCAAACACAGCCAAAGCTGAGAAACCTGGGGGTGAAAAGGCAGGAGAGGTGTTTGGCTCTGCCTCTCTTCCCCCTCCAGTCCTTCTTGCCTAAAGGATTCTAAACGTCAAGGTCTACTTATTCTAAAAATACCAAAGACTTTTGTAAGTATAATAACTACCTTAATTCTGTTTTTGTACCATGAGTCAACTTAACTTTATTCAAGCTGACTAGTTTTCCCCTCCAGTGTGCAGCAGTTTGACCCTATACAAAAAACAAGTCTAAAATGATGAGTTTATTTGGATGTAATTCTAATTTCCATCCTAACAAATATGCTGTAAATCAAGTCCTGGGGAAAAAAAAAAAAAGCTGTGATCATTCAGTAGTAAAAATGGATTTTTTCTAACAAGAATAGATGTCAATTTGATATGTATTCCACTTGTTTGTGTACAAACTAAAGAGTGAATCCTCCTGCAAGAAATTCTAGTGCCCATGGCTCCAGCTGTCAGCATGGAGTGGCTGGGCGTGTGTGACAGCCTGAAGGGTACAGCCAGCTTTTAGCCCTTCTATATTTAAGTATATCATGACTAATACACTTACAGCTCCATGTTGTTAAAGGTAATATATTTTAATATAAATTTGGAATGCTTTTGATGCTTTTCCACTCATTGGACCTAGGGATAATTTTCAAGCTCCGTTGCTTTTGTGAGAAGGTGCAGTTAAACATCAAGCAGCATCCCCAGGTGTCTCTGGGGACAGTTTGTCCATCAGTTCAAGCCTCTGAATTGCCCAGGGAGTGGGAAGTGCTGTGCTTGATGTAAACTGCTGGTGCTCAGGGTCTCTGGACAGTGCAGATGTTGAATGACATATATTTATAAGTATTGCCTGTTGCTATAGAGTACCAGGAGATGGAAACAGGTTATATAATGTCATAAATTATGCAAGGTGCTAATTAAATGTTGTAATTTGTCGTCTGAGTGTTTGAGGAACGGCTTTAACCCTCGGAACCCTCTGCTTTGAGTTTTAGCTGGTCAGTCCTACCCTGCCCCCGATGTCCCCAGGTACCTCTGGGCACGTAAGCAGCAGGTGGGGGAGATGAGGCTTTGCCAACCTTTCCCTGTGTCCCTTATTCCAACAGATTCACTGCGGGAGTTCAGCAGCAGGTCGGGAACGGGCTACGTCACTGAGGAGATTTGGAAAAAAGCTGGTGAGTGTTTGCTGGTGACCTCGGCCAGGGATTCTGCCGGATCGCCTGGGGTAAACACAGATGCTGTGCAGAAACAGCAGCAGGCCAGCTGCAGGAACGCCCCAGGATGTGCACATCTGGCTGCCAACATCCCCGCCCTGGGCCTTCCAAAGGGCTCTGCTCCTCTGTGGTGCCACTGGGGATCCCGTGGGACTGAGCCTGGCCTGGCCGCTCCCTCTCTTTGTCTGGGAGGCTCGTCCCGCTCCTCGGGCAGGGGGGTGACGCCGCTCTCTCCTTCCAGAAGAAGCTGTGAACGAGGTGAAGCGCCAGGCCATGTCGGAGGTGCAGAAGGCGGTGGCGGAGGCGGAGCAGAAGGCGTTCGAGATGATCGCCTCGGAGCGGGCGCGCATGGAGCAGACCATCGCCGACGCCAAGCGCCAGGCCACCGAGGACGCCTTCCTGGTGATCAACGAGCAGGAGGAGTCCACGGAGGTAACGTGGCCAGGGGACGTCCCCAGGAAGGGGCTTTCCTTCCAGGCCCTGCCCGATGGTGGCTCAGAGCCTGCAGGTCCCCCATCCCTTGTCGTGGAATCATAGAGCGCACAATGGTTTGGGTTGGAAGGGACCTTAAAGATCATCTTGTTTCAAACCTCCTGCCATGGGCAGGGACAACTCCCACTAGACCAGGTTGCTCCAAGCCCTGTCCAGCCCTGGGCTTGTGCACTTTTTCCTTTTAGAAGTTTCTCTCTGATCAATAACTAAAGGAATGAGCTGATATCATAAAAATTCCCTTCTGCTTTTGATTTTGCTGGCACAGAATCAGCCTAAACAGTGTCTGCAACACCTGTGTGTGTGTGTGCAACAGCCACATGAAGGTACTGCTGGGGACCCTGAGCTGAGCCCAGTGTAATGACCAGGGGTTTTGTGGGATTGAGAGAGGTGTGGAAGCAAAGAGAAAGTGATGCTGGTGGATGCAGCTCTCTGTTTAGCTGTTGAATGCACCGGTCAATAAACACGTGATGGGAGTGGGTGGAACTGCTCAGTAAGCCACAGGAGGAATGAGACAAGCAGTGATTTCTCTGTAGGGGAATACCAGAGGAGTGTCCTCCTCCTCCTCCAGCCATGCTGGGAAGCAGTGTGGGACCTTGGGAGCTGTTGAGCACCCCCTGTGCAAGCCCCAGAGCACGTCTCTAAAAGCTGTCCTGTGTTCTGGCACATCATGTAACCTTTGCAACACAGTTTAAAAACAGTTCAAGTGTAAACAGCTGTGAAGCAGTGACCCACTTTTCCAAGAGTTACCACAGCCTTTGGTGTAGGAGCTTTTTGGTCTCAGGTCCTTCTTCTCCTGGAGTGGAGGAGCCTTGGGGATGTGCTGGCTCTGGAGCAGCTCGCTCACAACCCACTCTCTTTGGTGCTTTGCTGCCAGACTGTAAATGATCATCAGGAGCTGGCGGCTCCAGTGCAGACCCTGTGAGTGGGGAATCTTGCTGCCCTTCCCCACAACAGGGCTGCCTGGCACAGCCCAGCATCTCCCACCACCCCACTTCCCTGCTTGCCCAGCTCTTTGCCGGGGGTCGCAGCAGCAGTGCCCCCACAAAGGTGCCCCGTTGGGCAGGATCAGAGCAAGCTGGCTCTGATGAACGCTGCGTTCCCACAGCTGAGCTCGCCCTCCCCAGTATGTGTTTGCTGTGCCTGGATCCAGCTGCAGGGAAGCTGATGCACCAGCTCCCCTCCTTGGAGCAGCTGCAGCCGGCGCTCCGGCGCTGGCCCTTTGCCCCGCGCTCCGAGGGAAGCAGTGGCACGCCAGGAGCCCACCAGCTGACTCCTCTCCCGGCAGCCAGAGGGGCTTTGCTCTGCTTCCAGATTGAAGCTCGGGCTCTGGCAGTGCTTCCACCTGGCTGGGAGGCTTTCAGATGAGCTTTCTCTTTTCCAAATTGGCCTGTTCCAACCCCTTGTGCAGCTAGGCAGGGCGCGGAGCAAATGGTGCCTGTGCAGCATGTCGTAATCCCAGCGGAGAGCGCTTGGCTGGGAGCGATACCAAAATAGAGCTGCTTCAAACAGGAAATAAAAAGACCCAACAGCAGCATCTGCAGCATGTTCTTCAGTCTTTGCTTGCTGTTTCCTCTCTGCATTTGGGTGGATCTAGGGGAGAGGATGTGACCGGAGCAGTGTGACAGCAGCTTTGGACAGAGAAGAGGAGCAGGGGTTAGAACCGTTGGCAAAGAGCTGTGAAATGGCAGGAATTAATGGATTGCTCATTTTAATATTACCAGATCTGGGTCAGAGGGGATGGACAGTCCCCTCCAGAGCTGAGTCAGCAGCATCCTGCAGCTCTTGGAAACTAAACCCCTTTCAAGTGTGGTGTCTTTGGTCTTGCAGAGCTGCTGGAACTGCGGTCGCAAAGCCAGCGAGACGTGCAGCGGCTGCAACATCGCCCGGTACTGCGGCTCCTTCTGCCAGCACAAGGACTGGGAGAGGCACCACCGGATCTGTGGCCAAGGCCTGCATGGCCAGAGCAAGCCCCTGGCTCTGCCCACGGGCCGGGTGGCAGCAGGTGCCAAGAGCCTCGACGGCGTCCCCAGCCCGGCCCTTGAGAAGACTTCGGCGACCACCTCCCGCTCCTCCACCCCAGCGTCTGTGACAGCAATAGATACAAACGGGCTCTAGGAGGGAGGTGTTGGCTCTCTCTATTTGATTAGTTTCATGAGTTTTTTTTAAGCTGAAAAAAAACCCCACAACAACTGTTACCACTTGACACGTTTGACCCATCGCGCCGTCTCCTCGGAGCGCTGACACTCTGGCTTTGCCATCTCATCCTGCCTTTTCCTTTATGGCTCATGAACTGGGACAAGCCTTGCCCACAGCAGCTCCCTGCCCCTCTCTGGGGGGGCACCAGAGCATCTTCAGGACCTGGGGAACATTGGGCACCCACTCGGGGGACCTGGACTGTGGGAGAGTGCTGGCACACACGGGAGATGCTGAGCGTGTGGTGCCCAAGTAGGGAGCCCCATGCTTGTGGCGTGCTCAGGCTTCCTGAGGTGTCTGAGCTGCCTCCTTCAGCCACCTTTCTTCCATAATATCCCTCTGTTTTTTTCCTTACTCCCAGCAGTGGTGCCTCAGGTGGCCGTGCCAGCCGGTTCTTGCTGTGAACAGACCGGAGCCGATTCCCCAGCCAGGAGCATCCCATCCTCTAGTGCCGTGGCAAAAGCTGAGCCCGCTGCTTCTGCCTGCAGCTTGGCATCTGATGGCTGCAGAGGGGGAGGAGAGGATTTGTCTGCTTTAAACCGAATGTCAGTGCTGGGGAAGTACTGTGGGATGGCCTGGATTTCATCCCATTCTGTGGTGGGACAGACGGTTTTTGTGCTTCCTGGGTGGGACCTGTGCTGAGGTAACACGTGCAGAGCAGATCTGGGTTGGGAGCAGCTGCCCTTTCCACCTGGGGGCTGTTTGGGTGTGCAGAAAGCGTTGGGGTTTTTTTCACTGCCTAGAAGCTGTTGGTTTGTGAGTTCCTGCTGTTGTTTTTGAGCCCAGGGATCCTCACGGGGTGCAAGGGGGTGATTTACAGCCTGTGCTCTCTGCACACATCGGCCAAACTGCTAAAAGACAGGCAGGACTTGGTGTCCTGTGTCACTTCTCCCCCCCCCCAGCCCTGGGAGTCTCCTGTGGTGCTGCATCGGGAGATGCCCGGGATCTGCCTCGTCCAGCCTTTGGAGACCATCCCAAAAATGCAGGCTGAGAGCGAGGGGATGCTGTGATCAGCCTGGGGAGATCTGTCACTTGGAGGTTCCCTGCTGTGGAGTGGAAGGAGGCACTGGAGGGATTCAGGGCAATGATTAACACAGACCTGCAGCAGGGCTGTCCCAGGGCACAGCAGGGCTGCTCTTGGATGCCTCACAGAGGTCAGCAGTGGTGCAGCCCGTGGGAGGGATGGGCGTGTGCCCTCTGGGAGCTGCTCCAAATTCCCACAGTCGCACAAACAGGCTCTGGAAATCCACCTATTCAGCAAAGCCGTGTTTCCGTGACTGTGTGTGTGCAATTGCTGGGCTGGAGCCCAATGAGGCGAGTAATTCCCAAATTATTTTTGATCACTTTCTGGATTGGAGGTGAAAAATGGAGCTGTAATGAATCGTGACGGAGCTCGCGGGAGACCCCGCTGCACCAACCCTGGCTCCTGGGGAAAGCTCTTTGGGAAGCTGCTGTTGGGGGATAGGATGGGTGATGGTGTGTCTGCAAGGTTTTGTTATGCAAAAAAGCCACCGTGGCTGGTGTTGAAGATGGGTTGGGAGTGGCAGAGGGGAGTGTATCCCCCGTGTCCCCAGGAGTCGGTGCTGGGAGAGCCCTTGGCGTGGGAGCCCAGCACAGCCACTGGGATTGAGGCAGCCCCCAGTGGGGGAGGCACTGGGGCCACCCTGACCTGCAGCAGCCCAGAGGTGTCACCCAACCTGGGGCAGGTGGAGGTGGCCAGGGAGCCCCAGGTGGCCCTCACAAGGATCCCAGAACGCAGCTCTGTCCGTGTTTGCTGTGCCCAAATCCATGGCATGGAGAAGATGCCTCAGTGGGGAGGAGCAGCACTTGGGGCTTGTGAGAGCACCAGGGCAAGGGGCTGCCCTGGCACCCCCACTTAGCCAGGGCTGAAGGGTTTTCCTGCCCTAAGGGGCACATTTGGAGCAGCCTCAGGTAAGTTATGTGCTTGTGACATCCCATCCTCACCCACAGACTCGACACTGTGGGTCAGTGGGGGCCAACTGTGCCAAGGTGGGATGGGAAGGGAGAGCAGGGCAGAGCTGGAAGGAGTTGCTTGTAAATAGATTGTCTTCCATAATTCTCATGCAATGTTGATGGCTGTGTATTAAAATTAACTCCAGTGTAAATGAATGGAATACTAACAGTCATGATTAGAATGATTGCTTCTTTTTTTTCGTTTTTTTTTTGTTTGGTTTTTTTTAAAAAAACATGGAATGATAAATGTGAACTTGGGACATGGGAAGACATTGGGTTGAGGTTTCTGTTTGGGTTTTTTTTGACATTTAATTCTGTAATAGAAATTTGTTACTTCATTCCTGTGCATAACTTATTTAATGTCCTGTATAAAGGAACCCAAACTGTTACAGATGTATTTAGTTTGTTCTACTCAAAAGTAGTCAATAAAAAGACTATATTCATCCTCCAGCTCCCCCTTCTCTGTGGGAAGGGGCAGAGGTGTTTTCTGCAGTGCTTAGGCTGTTGTTGGGTTTTTTTGGGAGATGCTACTAGGCCATGACCTTGGCTGGGGACCTGCAGGGACAAAAGCTGCCTCCCCTGCAGTGGTGATGCTGCTGCAGGTGCTGTGGGGAGCCCGAGCAAAGCCTGGGAACAGAGCTGGAGTTCAATCCCATACTCAGTGATGTTGGAGTTCCTGGTTAAGTGTGTTCTTCTCTGAGCTTTTTTGAACTTACTTTTTTTTTTTGAGCACAGACCAGCCTGCAGGGTTGGTGCTGTCACAGCTGGCTGGCAGTGCCAGCCCTGTGCCCCCAGCCCCCTGCACACATGTTGGCCTAATCTGAGGATTTTGCTCTCCAGGCTCCTGCAAACAGTAATCCAGTGGTGAAGAAGCCCAAACCTGAGGGGCAAACCCCACGTGGGGCTGGGGAGGCAGCTCAGGAATCCCAGATCAGTGCCTGCTGCAGCTGTGCCCTTTGTGGATGCTCTGGGTACCCATCTCTAACCCACCCTGGCTGTGCCCTGTCCCTTTACCAATGGCCCATGGCCCCACTGTGGCCCTTGTGTGTAACTCCCAGGGGGGGAAGGTGGCCCTTGGCAATGGAGCTGCCTCCCCTGCCCTGTGACCATGGTTTTGGCCAGGGCAGTCAGCAGTTATCAGTAACAGGGTGTGTAACTGGGCACTTGGAGGATGGGTCCCCAGGGAACGGGGAGGAGCATTTGTGGTTTGGTTCCTGAGTCAGCCCTGGGACGTAGGACAGGGTTTGTTGGTGCATGTCTGAGCTGCTGTTCCTCCCCTCCAATGAGGAGCTTCCCTGATCCCATTTCTGGACATCAGCAGTGTCACCCCCATATCTCAAACCCAGGGGTTGCCCTAGAAAGCTTCTGCTGGGGCAAAACAAGCACCCCAAACCCAGCAAGCCCCTCTGTGTTGTCACTCCATGGTACCAGGGCAGGGGCTGACACTGTGTCAGACCCACCCAGCACAGTGTGTGTGAGGTGTCCCCAGGATGGAGCTGCACTCACTGCCCCTTCAGCCACGGATTTTACTTATTGCCTGCAGGGATTGGGGAAGAAACAGTCAAAATTAGTATTTCTGGTGGAGCAGCACCAGGGAAAAGAGGTTGAGGGGTGGTAACAACCCTGAGGGTGCAGGCACCTGTGGTGACCCACGTGGGTGCTGGGGGCAGACAGGGGTGCAAGGACAGTGCTGTCCTCCATGCCAAGAGTCCCCGGAGTCCCTGCCTGCCCCATGTGCCCTTCTCCCCACACTCCACACTGTTTGTGATGATGCATTTCATCCCAGCTCAGTGAGGGATTTGCTGCTCCAGCACCAACAACAGGACCACGAGCACGAGCCATGGACCAGGTGCGCTTGGGCCACTCCAGCCCTGGGACTTTCCCCCTCATTTTGTGGCCCCCTCCCATGGTGCCCATCACCATTAACTCAGCTACAGCCTCTCTGGCAGCACTGCCTGGTGCTAATGCCCGTTTATGTGAACTCATGAAGCAACAGAGACAGAGCCACTCTGGCCTCCCCAGGGACTGGGATATGCTGGGGCTGGATCCACTCTGGCCTCCCCAGGGACTGGGATGTGCTGGGGCTGGATCCACTCTGGCCTCCCCAGGGACTGGGATATGCTGGGACTGGAGCCCCTCTGGCCTCCCCAGGGACTGGGATGTGCTGGGGCTGGATCCATGCTGTCTCCCTGAGGAGCAGGGTGTGCTGGGGACGGGCACAGCCTTGGGCACAGCTGGGGCACACAAGGTCAGTCTCAAGGCCACTGCAGTGGCTGCACAGGCTGTCAGCATGCCAGGGCCTGATCAGGCACACCTTGCCAGAAATAGTTCATTAAATACTTTTTTCCCTATAAAACACTTATTCACAATCCATAGGAGGCCACCTGGCTCCCTGGGCAGAGGTGCTGCTGGCCCAGGGTGGCTCTGGTGGGCAGGGCACAGGGATGTCACAGCTGGCCCCAGCCATGTCCCCCTGCCCATCCCAACACCCCATGGAGCCTTGGGCAGCCCTTAGAACCGGGAGGAAGAGGAGCTGGAGTGGAGGAGGGGCTGAGGGGACACAGCAACCAGACCAGTGGTCCCCCAAGGGCCAGGGTGTGACCCCCAAACACGGCTCCCCCCAGCACTCAGGGAGTGCTCCGCTCTTGCCAGGCAGCTCAGAGACTGTCTTGGGGTGGAAATAAATAAGTAAATTAACAGGAGAATAGCAGGGGTGAAACACTGGCAGGGCCAAGGGCAGGCAGCCCTGCTGGGCAGCAGGAGGGGGTGAGGGACAGGGAGAGGAGGAACATGAGGGAAGGCGAGGGCTGTGCCGAGGGCTCCGTGTCCTCCCGCATGCTGACGGTGTCCTGAGGTGTCTGCCTGGGTCAGTTGTTGTTCATGATCCACCAGGAAGCTGGGGAGAGAGGGAGAGGGGTCAGGGATGTGAGGGCAGTGTTAAACAGGAGAGGGATGTAGGGTGGCAGGGATGGGGGTCCTGGCCCTGCAGGTCCCTGGCATCTGGCCCTAAAGCACCCACCCCCCCTCCCAGGGCAGGGAGCGCAGCCATGGGATGGCCTGGAGGTGGGTGATCCCCCTTGAGCTGTGGCAGCTTCTGCAGGAGAGCACTGGGAATGTGGGCAGTGGGACTGGCAGGTCAGGAGCAGTGCTGGCAGCAGTCCAAATTAATCCATGTTTTATATTATTTTACACAAGACCTGAATGTGATCCCTGAAAATAAACTGGGGCTTAATGTGGACCCCAGTTCCCACATCTGGTCACATTTCTATTGGTACCACAGGAATGTGCACATTCCCTGTGTTGGCCTCTCCCCTCTCTCAGCACTGGGCTGAGCCTGGATGCAGCCACTGGGACTGACCCAAGAGCACCAGAGCTTTGCAGAACAGGTTCAGGGCTCAGGTGAAAACCAAAACAAGGCACCAGGTGTATTTGAGGCAGGGCCCAGCTTATCTGCTACCTGTGAAGTGCCCCTGCTGCTTGGCTGTCCTGGCCGAAGAGCATCCCTGGGCAGGGGACAGACCCTGCAGCACCACCAGCTCACACAACCAAACCTGCCGGGGACAGTGGGTCTCACCCTGGCTTGAAAAACCCGATTTAGATCACCCCAAGCCAATCTTCTGCTCTGGAGGGAGTCCCTGTGCCTGTTCCTGCACTGCTCCTGCCCTCTGCAGCACACCCGGGGCACAGCGTGGCACTGGGGACCCCCTCACCTGGGAAGAGCATGGTGGTCAGCAGCTCCGGGGACTCCAGCAAGCTGATGATGGACTGCTGGAAAGTCTTGCTGCAGCTGGACTGCAAGTGGCTGTAAAACAGGGAGCAGGGTCAGAGGGGTGCAGGGGGTGCAGCCTCTGGTGCCAGGATCCCTGTCCACGCTTGGGGACAGGGCTGCTGCTGCACCAGGCACACTCTTATGCTGCCAACAGCCCCGGGGTGCACATGAGGGTGTTCTGAGCAGCATTCACAGCTGTGAGCAGTGCCAGCAGCAGGACAGGCTGGGCAAGGAGGGGGAGCCCCGAGAGGAAACCCCTTTGAGCCCCCCGCAGTGCACACGGAGAGCTCCCACCTTCTCCACGAGGTCACGTCCTGCCAGAACTCGTACAGGATGAAGCAGGCCTCGTCTGTCAGCTTGCAGGCAGAGACACTGTGGGGACAGGAGTGACCCTGAGCTGAGGCCGGGTGCTGGCACAGCCACGTGTGCCCCACCAGCCCGGGCACATCAGTCTCTCCACGAGGCCTCCAAAGCACAGTTTGGATGCATCCAGTTCGTGGCTGCTGGAGCAAACAGCTCCAGGGGATTCCAAACCCAAATCCTGCCTCACGGCTCCTGTGTCCAGGCGGCAGAGGAGCTTGAACGCTTTTAAACTGGTCTTCACTGCTGCTCAGGAATCAGCACTGTCAGTGTTTTATTATTTCCACATATCCCCAGCACTGGCACAGCTCATCCTTCCAGCCCTTTGGAGGAGGTGTCACCATTCACATGGAGAGAAACTGAGGCACAAGGGCAGGAGCTGAGCTCACAGCATGAACCCACAGCCTGCTGCTCCCAGAGCGATGCCATTGCCCCAGTGATGCTCCCCACACTCCCTCCTGCCACAGGAACAGACTGGGCCTCCAGCCTTTGGGAAGATGGGGGGCAGCAGGAGGGGGGTGAGAGCACAAGGCTTGGGGTGCAGGGCTGAGGGAACCAGCTGCACTCGGCTGCAGCAGCAGCAATTCCAGCTGAGGATGAGCCTTTCCTCCAGCTGCTGCCAAGGGCTGCTGGAGGGGGCCAAGCTCTGGGGGGACAGCAAATAACTCCCCCAGCAGCTCTGAGGTTGCATCCCCCTGAGGGGCCACGATGGGCTTTGCAATTCCCTGGAGTGAGCCAGGACTGTGGAGTCTCCCTGGGCTTGGCTCCAGCTTTCCACTCACATGGAGAGCCTGCCCGTGACACGCCACCCTGTTGTCTCCACAAATAGCTCTCATGACAAAAAAACCCATCAATTCCATAGAAAAGAACTCCCATTCTCCCCCGTCACATGTGTCACAACGAGCGTCTTCCTTTTGTTTGGACTGAAAACGTGCATTTATGCTGCTGAAACTGAAGAGCTGAAAAACGACGCTTTAAATGGGAACAGCATGAACATTCCCTGCTGAAAGCGGCTTGAAATCTCCCACGGGAGAAGGGAAGTGCCGCTCAGGGAGCAGCTGTGGCATCTCAGGGACAGGCTGGCAGTGATGTGTCCCTGCAGGCAGAGCCCTGGAGCAGTGCTGGGGGCAGCCTTGGCCTCACACGGGGTCAGCTTCAGGTGCTTACAGCTGCTTCCCACACACACTGTCCATAAATCAACGCTCTGCATGAGCTCTGCCCTTGACCTTTCCATTGCTTTCGAGTCCCTCAGTGCTGGAGGAGTTCATGCACTCACTTACACGCACGTGCCATTCCTGTTGGCATAAACCCCACCCCCTCCTTCCCAGACACTGGTTCTTACTGGGAATACCTGCAGCAGGAGCTGGGACAGTACTGCAGGCAGGGACAGCGCTGCAGCCATGACACACTCACCCTCTCTGCAAGGTCCAACCCCTGCGTGCTGAACCCACCCTTGCACCGACCAGCACACGAAACACTCCACAAAAACCCTTCTGTCCCCCCTAAAGGTGCCATATTAAAGCCTCCATTTCTGGAGGAGCCACCCCACAAACCACCCCACAGACCCCCCCACTTACTGCAGGCAGCTGCTGTGCCCGGCGGTGCCCTCGGTGTAGGAGCGGAACGCCTGCCGGAACTCCTCGATGCTGCTCGTGGCCACCGAGATCTGCCTCTTGGCCACCAGGATGTGCTGCCAAGGGACAGAAGGGCATCAGGGACTGGCCTGTCCCCTCCTGCCCTCCCTGCTCCCACCCTGCTGCGGGACACGGCGGTGCCAAGCAAGCACAGCACCGCAGTGGGACTGGCACCACGGTGACATGAAGTGGCTTCTTCCCACCTGGGCAGGTTGCCTTTACACCAAGGACTGCACCAATAGGAGATGCTCCATCCCCTGGTGGTGGGGTCCTGCTGCAGTTCCCAGTGTCCTCCCCACAGCAGAAAGGGCCTTGGGGATCCCTCCACCTGGGCTGTGCACGGAGCACACCTGCGGGATTTGGGCACTCACAAGAGAGTATCACCTTCCTCTGGGCTGGCTGTGGGCACTGCCCAAGGCTTTCAGGGGCCTGAGTGAGCTGCATTTGTCCTGAGTATGGTCCCACACCCAGCTCACAGCCCTGAATCCCACCCTGCTCCATCACCAGGCTGCAGACTCCTCGTCAGCCCACAGGTAGAGCTCACCCAGTCTCGGGGCACAGGAGCTGTGTGAGGGGGGATCTGTGCACATTCTGGGTTACCTGCAAACAAGGAGCAGCAGGACAGGGACTTACTGCATCTTGTCCTTTGCACATGGATTCCTCCTTCAGCGGCTCCAGGTGTGGGCTCTGCATTCAACACCACAAGGAAAATCAGAGTTACTGCAACAAGGGAAACCTGGGAACCCACAGCCCAGCTCAGCGGACAGGCAGTACACTGGGGATGTTCCTGGGGTCCTTGGGGGAGGACAGGCATATGACCTGTGGGGTTGGTGGGTCCTGGCTGACTTGTCAGATCAGCAGGACCATGGGAGGGTCAGCAGAGCTGAGAGGAGAAGGGTGGATCTGGAGACTGCAAGTCTGGGTCTGGTGAGTGGGTGGAGCTCTGTGACGATGCCAGGACCGAATATGGGGGGTGCTGGCACAGGGAGAGGTCCCAGCACCGACCTGGCCATGTGGGGCAGCCCCCAGCAGCTCTCCTTGGCCACACACCTTGCATTCCAGCTTCTCGATGAGCTGCTGGAGCCTGTTGATCTGAGCCATCCACTGGCTGTTATCCTCGACACAAACACCTGCACAGCAAAGGGCACGGAGATGTCACCAAAAAAAACCCCTCAATTTTGTCATTGCAAAAGCTTGCTCAACTCCCAGAAAACCACAGATCTTCTAAAAACTTCTGATTTAAACCAAAAACCTGATATTTCTGCTGAAACTTCTCCTACTGCCCAAGGGATACAACACCCCACAGAAGCTGGCATCTTGGTGAGATGCTCCAGGCTCCATCCCAGAGTTGCCCAGTGATGCTGTAGATGTGGTACTTGGGGACATGGTTTAATGGTGGCCTTGGCAGTGCTGGGATAATGGTTGGACTCGATCATAGAGGTCTTTTCCAACTTTATTGATTCTGTGCTGATCCCACACCCATTCCAGGCTCCAGGGGGGCACAGACCAACCCCAGGGACACCAGGGACACCAGGCTGCAGGTACCTGTTGTCAGCATCCCAGAATAGGGGTCTGTTGGAGACAGACAGATGTTTTTCTGTCCTCTGCGCCCACACCGTCTCCCCGACCTCAGGCCAACTGAAGTCTCAGGTTTTTTTATGTCCTTTCTGGAAGGAAAAAAATGCAGAACAAGGGGTTGAAGTCATTCCCAGAGGGATCAGCTTCACGGCAGGCTTGGAAAGGGCAAATCCTGCTCTGGGATGTCCCTCCTGAAGAGACCCTGCCCCATCCTGCACTCCCACGAGCGGGGCTGGGAAGGACCAGCACGTCCCACCCCATTACCTCTCCCGTCCCGCCTGCTCCTCCACGGTGTCCACAGCACACTCCAGGGATGCCTGCAGGGACTGCAGCTGGTGCATGGTTTCCCGCAGCAGGAATCGGGTCAGGAACTGCTCTATCTTCGAGGAGGTCTCATACCTCTGTGGGGAAGAGGAGAGGATATGTCAGGCACCTCTGACTCCATGCAGGGGGAGCAGAGCCACAGCTGGAAGGGGTTGGCCCTTAAATAAACTCAAAGAGGTGGATGTCAATCAAATGTTTAGTTATTTCAGAAAAAAAAGTGACACTATAGGGCAGAAGAACCCTCTGGGCAACTGCCTGTGAGATCACAACAGGGAACACAGGCACGGTTCCATCTGCACTCCAGCCAAAGGACCCTCAGTCCCGGCCCCAGCAGTCTCAGCCCTGGCCCCAGCACTCTCAGCTCCGGGAGCCGTGGAGGAGAGCAGATGGACACAAGCCACAAGGTAAAGGGACTGTCCCCAGCTTCAGGGAGGGTTCCAGGGCTGGCAGAACATCCCTCGTGCTCACTCGTTCACACACGGCTCTGCTCACACCAGGGCTCTTGGGACAAGGCTGGGACCCCACGGCGATCCCCCAGGTGCAGGAAGCCCCTTCCAGGGATCCCTCACCACTGGCAGGCCAGGATAGGGGCTGGCTTCATGCCCTCTCTCCCTGGGAAGACACCGCCAAGCCCCTCTGCTCCCACGGGAGGTTCCGTGATGAATGTCTGACATGTGCTGGTGTTCAGGGTCACCCCACAGACCTTCCCCATGTCACTTGTCGAGTACAAGTGAGTGACAGCCCCTGTGAGCCCCAGCCCACCTGCCCCCTGGCACTGGAGGGGTGTCCAGGAGGAATATGGGTCTGTGTGCCCATTCCCCACCACTGTCCTTCTGGATCAGAGGTGCGGAGTGAGCACCAGGGGAGAATCACCTCCTTTGACCTCCTGGGCACACTCCTTTGGATACAGCCCTGGATTCGGTCCAACCACTCGAATCTCCTGTCCAGTTTTCCCTTGCTTCCTTAAAACCACCTGAAATTCTGTCCTTGCACTGCCAGAAAATCTCCAGGCCCCCAGGGAGGGAGACAAGGTACCCAAGGAGGGATACTCAGCGAGACGTGGAGCAAGGAGACAGGAGGAAAAGCTGAGACACGTACCCAGACACTTCTAGAGCAGGCACTGCTGTCCTGCAGTGGGGCTGAGCTGCTCTCCCTTGTAGAGCAGGTACTTGGGCCTGGTTTGGCTTCATGAGACCCCTCTTGTCCTGCTGCAGGCTCTTCCTCCCTCCCCGGCATCCCTCCGGAGTGCCAGCCATGCTGAAGCCTGCAGTCATCATCGACAGCGGCAGCAGCTTCACCCGGGGTGGCTTTGCGGGGCAGAGGCAGCCCCAGTTTGTTCTAAGGACTGTGCTGCTGCACCCCTGCAGTGCAGGCCCCAGGAGGGACAGCCAGCAGCATCCCACTGCCACGGGAAGCACAGAAGGCTTCGCGGCAGCAGCCAGGTCCTGCCCGCTCCAGCACGGCATCGTTGAGGATTGGGATGGCATGAAGAGCCTGTGGGGCCACCTCTTCTCCTGCAGCCTCAGAGTTCCACCAGAGGAACACCCGGTGCTCCTGGCTGAGTCCCCGTCCTGCCCTGCCACCGACAGGGTAAAGGCAGCCGAGGTGCTTTTCGAGAGCTTCGGGGTGCCAGCCCTGCACATGGCCAACACCGGGTTCCTGTCCCTCTGCGCCCACGGCAGAGTCACCGGGCTGGCCGTGGAGGCCGGGGCGGGAGTGTCCCACGTCACCACCGTCTGCCTGGGCCAGACCCTGAGGAAGGGCACCCAGCGCCTGGGGGTGGCCGGGGAGCTGCTCTCCAGCCACCTGCACCAGCTGCTGCTGGAGAGCCCCAACCAGCCCGCGGCGCTGCACGCCCTGACCAGGAAGACGCTGTCCCAGCTGAAGAAGCAGTGCTGCTACGTCTCCCTGGACTATGAAAGGGACCTCCAGGACCAAGGTTGCCATCATCCAGCCCGATTCCAGACGCCAGATGGGCGCTGGATAACCCTGGGCAAGGAGCGGTTCTGCTGCCCGGAGCCGCTCTTCCAGCCCAAGCTGCTCCAGCACGGCTGCCCCGGGCTGCACCAGCTGGCCTGGCAGAGCCTCCAGACGGTGCCCGACCACGCCAGGAGGGACGTGCTGGGCAACATCGTGCTCTCAGGTGGCTCCTCCATGTTTCCTGGCTTCCCAGAGAGGATGTGCTTAGGGTTGAACCTCCTTTCCCAAGGCACGGGCGTCCAGATCGATGTCCTGGCGAGCCCGGAGAGGGGCACGGCGGCCTGGCTGGGGGGCTCCATGGCAGCGTCTCTCACGTCCTTCCAGCGTGCGTGGATGACAAAGGGCGAGTACCAGGAGCATGGAGCTGAGTATGTGCACACCAAATTCCAGTAGATGGATGGCAGCCATCCCACCGTCAAGCTACAGGAGGAGGGACTCCAAAATACCACCTTGCTCCGGGCAGAGCTGCGGCAGCAGTGACCGAGGGCAGCTCCCGCGCTGCTACAGGGGTGCAAAGTCAATTAAAGCGCTCCAAAAGGAACAAACTGCTTCTCATTGACACTCTGGGTTATTTCCGTGCCCATCCATGGCATCAGAGCTGTCCTTTCCTAATGGAAGTGCAGCTGCCAGCACAGGGAACAAGGCTGCTCCAGCTGTCAGCACAGCAGGACCCCTGAGGTCTGTGGGGAGCCACAGGGATGGGAGGAAGGAGCCGAGGAGGGGAAGGTCCACATGGTGCCTGCACTGCAGCCACTTTACTACAGCAGGCAATTCCAGATCCCAGCACTGAAGCAGCTCAGGGTTGGGTATGGAGATGAGCTGAAAACCAGGGAACTGAACTCGCTCCTTGTAATTTTGGTATAAAGGTCATTTGGTGCTTCAGGGAGCCCATTCAGCTCCCTGAACAGGCATTTCCTCACCTGGCTTTGCTGCTGCTTCAGTGAACTGACTCAGCTCAGCAGATGATTAGAAAAGGATTGGAAGTTGCAGGGGGGAGCAGCTGGGGAGCACAGCCCAGCTGTCACAGCAGCTCCCTTCCCTACAGCCAGACCCATTCCAGCTCCTCAAGGGACACAGGCGGGACTGCAGCGGGAAGGAGTCTCCACATGATGCAGGAGGGCTGGTTGCTCCACAGAAGCATCCACCAGGAGAGGTCAACCCCTCTCCTTGACAAGACAAGGAGACAGACCAGCATCCCCTCTGCCTTCCCTGGGGTGTCCTCATGTGACCCCAAGGCACAGCCCCAGAGCCAGGCTGCCTTCACCCCCCCGAGCTCCATGAGCCATGTCCAAAAGAATGTCCAGCAATGCCACCACATTACTCGGGTCAAATATTTCCGATTCCTACTGTGTTTCTCTCCAGCACACTGAGGATCTGGAATTCCAGAAGCTCTGTACAGAAGCATGTGGACATAACCCTTCCATTGCTGCTGCCAAAGGAGGGGAAGAGTGGGGAAGGCCTTGAGCCCCTCGTGGTTTTCTGGTTGTTCTGTGCCACAGCCAAGCCACCAGCCTGATCCAGGAGCTGCATCCAACTGGGCACAGCTGTGGCTGGCTGGGATGGGAAGGTAAGTGGAGAAAGTGGAGAGCACTGCCCTGGGCTCGTGCTGGAGGTGGCAAAGGAAGGCCCCAGCCACCCCCCAGCACCACAGTAGGCAGAGCAGCCAGGGGGGTTTTCATCCCTGCTGGAAAATGAATCCCATTTTCCTGCCAGAGGAAGAGGATGGCAGTGGAGCTGACACGATGCAGCCATGGGAAGCTGAGCTCCAGCTCTGCCTCTCTGGGCTCTCCCCAGCCAAGCATCCCACCTGATCCCACAAGACTTCCTTCCCCACAGCCCCAGCAATGGAGAGCACAGGGCTGGGGACCCCTGCCCAGCCCTTCCCCTCCCCACTCCCAAGGGGGGCAGGAACCAAAATCCCTGACAGCACCACTTATCTGTGCTTGCCCAGCTCCTGCCAGCCCAGACACACAGTCCCTGCTTATGAGGGAACAACCAACACTCCAATCTCCCCAGGACACACCTGAGAAAGCAGGTGAAGAGGAGTACAGAGGATCCATTGTTCACCCCCCACATGGCCTGGCACAGTCTGTGTCACTCCAGGAGCATCCAAATCCAAATACTGTCACCTCCCTGGCAGCACAGAGGGCACTTCCACCAGCAAGCAGCCTCCACAGGTGAATGAGGTGTATTCTCATCTCCAAGGTGTCCTTCCCAGCACCCCCCCAGCCTTGGTCTATGGATCTTCACCTTACATGGGCTTTGGATGCTTCTCCCCCAGCACATCACACCCCTTCCAAGGGCCAGGTGCAGGGAGAAGCACCAAGCAAACCTTCCAGCACCCTCCATGCTCTCAGCTTTCACCCTGAGGGGGCCCAAGCCTCGTGTCCTTCCTGGATGATGTGGGTGGATGGAGTTTTACAGCAGGGGCAGGCGCTGCTCCCACTGACATCACAGCTGGGGGGGGCACCTCGAGCCTGCCCCGAGCCCCACAGCTCCCCCAGTGCAGTCCTTGCACCCCAAACACACAGGCACAGGCATCAGCCTGAGGTGCCACCCCCCAAAACCCAGCTGCCAGCCTGGGGCACGCTGTGCTTGGAGGGGACTCAGCCCTGGAGGGTCCCACGTGGACACGTCAGCACCCACAGGATGAGCAGCTGCCTCCTGTCTCTCGCCCTGTCACACACAGCACACCCAGGGGAACGTGCTGGAGGGAAGGATGGAAATAACCATCCCTCCAGAGAGCCCCAGATGCTGCTTCACCCAAATTCAGCTTGAAAAATGTCATGCCAGGCGAGGGAATCAACTGAAAAACACACCTTTGCTTCAGGCCAGCTGCCCAGCCCTCCTTGCACTCCTCATCTGGGGGCAAACAAGCAAAATCCTCTCATCAGGAGCTGCCCCACGTGGGTCAAACCCTCTGTAAACAGAGGTTCAATGAAAATGTGCTCTGGCTCACCAAGCACAGCATTTTCTGCCCACAGGGAAGCCCCATGGATAGGAGTCACAGAGGAAATAACCCAGCAAGCAGGAGACATGGAATTCTGGTCATGGGCTGGTATTTCAGCTCTCTTTACCCAGATGAAAATCCCCAGGTTGCCAGGAGCTGCTATAATGCTGCTTTTGAGAGGTTTTATTAGTTTCTTACGATGATAGTTAAGCTCAGGACAGAATGGAACAGGTGGTCACGTTCCTGCCAAAGGAGAAATAATAGCACCTGGCTTGGAGAGGCATTTATGGGCTGGTTTGCAGTGTTTGCAGACTGGAGAATGGAAAGATTTTAGCATACAGGCCCCCTGGGAGAAACATCAGGCTGTTTCCCAAGGTATTTCCACAGTTCACTTCCTACTCTGCTGCTGTTCTATTGCAAACGTGAAGCTCAGCCACAAAACAAGGTGTCATTAGCACACTACAGCACAGCCAGCAAGTTATACTTTACAAATATAAGTGGGAATTACAGGATTTGGAGAAAAACCCTCTTTTCTTTACCATGCTTCTACCAGCCCAGTGAGGGAGGATGGAAGCCTGGGGACCCCTAATGATTTGGTTTCCTCCTGCCAACCTGCAGGCACATAAAAGTGGCCAAGAGCAGCTTTACTGCCCACACACACACACACAGAGTCCTGCAGTCCCACAGCGAGGACAAACCCAGCTTGCATTTCTCCTGCTTTATCCCAGCATTTATCCTGCAGCTGACAAGGGGCATGGCAGCAGATCCAGGAGCCTGCCAGCCAGGGGACAGCTGTGGAGACATGACATTGATCCATGCCAGGGATCCTGGCCCACAGAGGTGGGAATCCTCCATACTAAAAGGGTTTTTGGCACCACAGCTCCCAAATCCAGAGCTGCAGAACACTCCCTCCAAGCTTTGCTTTCCTTATTTCCTTCCCTGCTGCAGCTCATGGCCCTGGCATGGCCCGAGCAAGGCCAGCACATCCCCCAGGCTCTGTTTCTTGTGCCAATGAGACATCTCAGGATCTCTGAGACTCTTCCTGGTTGTAAAGCAGGGTTTTATTTACATGAGCCTGTTTACAGCTGTGGGGAAGTACCTGGGGGATGCAGGGGTGAGAAATCTTGTGGCAGCAGCAGTAAGAAACTGGAGATGGATAATGCCCTGAGCAAGAGATGCTGTGGCTCAGCTGGTGAGACCCAGCACGAGTCAGAAATCCCCTTCCCCTTCTTCCAGCCAGTCTGGACATCACTGCCTGCTCAGGAGTCATGTGAAGTCCTCTTAAATACAGCCTGGGAAGAACATCTGCTGCCTGCACAGCCCTGATCTGGAGGCAGAGCTCTGTGGGGAGGGTTTTTGGAGCAGGCAGGTCTCTTTCAGTCTCCTCAGAGCACTGTGGCTGCAGCTCCAGCACAAGCAGCTCCCTGGGAAGGATTCACCTGGCTCTTCCATGGGGTGGTCTCTCTGCCCAAGTGGGGCTCTCAGACCTCAGCCCGGGGTATCACAGCAGTGAATCAACAGGAACAAGGGGCAGGTGTAATATGGGAAGTCTCTGCTCTCTGTCCCCACCCCTGGCTCACAGAGAGGGGAGTTCTGCCCAAAATCCAGCTGAATAAAGCCACTCATCCCATAGTAACTCAAGCTCGAGTCCAGTTCTGGAAATACAAATCTGGGAATATATTCAGGTCACAGCAGGTAAGAAGGCAGCATTTATCATCTCTGGCAGCCTCTAGAATGGCAGGTGTCCCACAGCTCTGCAAGAGCTCTGCCCACAGGGTCAGAGCATCCTCCCTTCCTTCCTTCTCCCCAAAGCAGAGCCCAGCAGACCAGGAGAGAGCAGGGAGATGATTCCCAGGAGGGTCAGTGTCTGCATCAGGGCACTCAGGAGCTCAGAACACCTGATCAGCACAGATCTCCCCTGGGTGAGAGCAGTGCTGTGAACACTGGGCTGCCCCAGCTCTGGGCAGATCCAAACGGGTGGAAAAGCGA
Organism: Manacus candei; assembly: GCF_025592945.1. Classification (NCBI taxonomy): domain Eukaryota; kingdom Metazoa; phylum Chordata; class Aves; order Passeriformes; family Pipridae; genus Manacus; species Manacus candei. The sequence goes on along the minus strand of NW_026138105.1, from coordinate 3,047,438 downwards.
GTCCATAAAAATCTGTTCCAACAGGGAGAACCTGCTTCTCCTTTCCAGGGAACACCAGTGGCACCAGAAACTATGAAGTGAATGAATGCATCACACCAATACTGTGAAGCAGACAGTGACTGTGCTGTCCTTTGGAGAAACACATGAATATACACATTCATTACACACAGAAAACCAGAACAGAGAAGAATTGATATAAAGCATAGCTCTCTGGAGAGGATTCCTTCTCTCCCTCTGGACTTGCAGTTAATAACTGTAAAGGGGGCAGGGCAGCTGAACCAAAGGGAAAATGTATTTTCCAGTGATTCCCTCTCCTGGTATGAAATTTCTCAAGGTACAGGGAGACACTGCTGAGTCTGGGTCTGGGCAGAGGAAAATTCAGAGAGAAGGACTGACACTACACTTCACACCACTGTGAAGACTGTGGGACAGATCCCCCTTTGCCTCTCTGGCAGATCAACAGGTCAGTGGATGATGCCCTTCATTCCCTTCCAACCAAGCATCAACCCACTGCACTGAAGGGAAGGAAAGGGCTGGCCCTTCCCAAGGAGGTAAGCCCAGAATAAGCCCCAAGCACATTTAATACATTTCAGGGGCAAAGGGGGCTGCTGGTCACCGAGAAAGGTCCTTCCAGCAATGGCCACTGCTTTTCCCAGCTGTCTTTAGCTGGGCACCACAGCCCTCTGACACACGGGCGGGGGGCTCAGAGCAAGAGGCTGCTTGCCCTAATTAGCAGCCTCCAATCTGCTTCCCATCAGCACAAGCTGCAGGGAGAGGGAGAGCATTCCCAGCAGGGATGAACTCTGCAGCAGGCTGGGAGTCACTGAATTGCAGCATTTCCTAGCTGTCCCTGTAGCCTGGCTGTTCCCAGGCAGTGCTGCTGCTGCAGCAGCAGCGGCCCCTGCCCCTCTCCAGTGCCGGGGTTTGTGGCTGTGAGCACAGGCTGTGCCGAGCACGGGCTGCTGGGGTCCCTCCAGAGCAGGCTCGACCCTGCAGTCCCCATTTTTCAGCACGCTGCTTTGTGGAAAACACCTTGTTTTGGCTCAGAAAACACAGATTATCAGCGATGCCCCCACAAACAGTGGCTGCAGGCAGGACCCTGCAAGGAGCTGCTGGAACAGCCACTACCAGAGCCCCATGAGGAGGAAGATAATGTCTCCAGAGCACAAAGGCACTAGATTTACCCTTCCCCTCCTCCAGGCTGTGCAGCTGCAGCACTCACCAAGCACACACAGGCCCCCCCCTTGATTTGGGAGGTACCACATTTGCTGCCTCCAAACCCCACATTTAACACTAAGCAAGCAGCTAAGATCACCACAGCTTCTGTTTCACCCTGCTGCCCTCCCATGGCCCCCTCCTTACCAGCTTGGTTTTGTCCATGGCAGCCAGCACAGCAGCATTGAGGGTTTCAAGGGCAGACAGCACATTCCTGTATTCTCCCAGATATCCCGAGAAATAATCTGAAGCAGGAGAGAAGACCATGGTGAGGTACCTGAGCACCTCCATCTCTGCCTGCCCTGCCCCTTCTTCCCACACACAGCCCAGTGCTGCAGGGGGACATTCCCCCCTCTCTCCAGTCATGCTCCCACTTGGACTGAGATGAAGATTCCTTCCCCATCCCCTTGGGAAAAGCACAGACACCCTCAGAGCTGGGCTTCAGGCACAGGGACTGGCAATGCCACCTGACTGCCCAGTCCTGCCTAGGTCAGACACACACAAATCCCCCCACAGACCTTCAGGAGAGGGAGCCCTCCAGGGCAGGAATACCCCTTGACTTACCACACAACTTCTCTGTGTCCACGTTACTGCAAAAACAGAAAAACAGGCTCTTGTCAGATAACAGGGCTGGTCTGGGAGAAACAGGTATGATGAGCAGGGTCTTGAGGGCTTGTCTTGAGTCCCAGGGGATTTACTGCTCATTCCATGTATTTTCAGAAGGTACATTAGAAAAATAAGAAGCTGCACAAGTTCAGAGCCAGCAGCTCAGAGCACCCAGGCAGGGCTTCAGGGGCTGAAGGAGCAAGCAAAGCTGCTCCAGCATCCTCTGGAGCTGGAGTGTGGTGGGAAAGTGTCTGTGACAGCAGGATGGGGTCAGGATGGAGGCTCCCCACACCCCTGGGCTGGCAACCCCACTTCTGAGCCCAGCAGCTGCTTCTTCAACCCAACCTCTTCCCCCAAAAGTGGGAAGCACCAAGCCAGGGCTCTCTCCTTGTGTCTCCCTTGACCCCACCCAGGTCCTCCCCCACAGCTGCCCCTTGGTACCAGACCCCCTCCCCTTCCCTGCCTTCAGAGCCCAGGTGATGTGGAGCTGCCTGCAGGCTCCCAGGGCAGGGGATGGATGGTTTCACAGCCCGTGAGGAGGGTTCTTCCTGCCATGAAGGCCAGTAAAGCAGGAATCTGCCTCCAAAAACCTGGAAGCAGGGACCAGACCCTCACCCCTTTTCACTAACAGAGGGCACTGCACTGCAGAATCCACGCTGGCACCCCTGCAGGGCTTGGGCATGTCCCTCCTGCGGATGATAAAGGTGCTGCTGGGGTGGAGAGGGAGGAGGAGACACCCAGAAACAGCCACAGGTTTTTGGGAAGGGATGTCAAGCAGAACCAAGGGTTTGCATGATGCTGTCAGATCTGCTCAGGTCTGCAAAGCCACAGAGACAGAGCTGCTCACATATCTGGCATCACCCAGAGCCTGCAGGGACATGTCCCAGGGTGTCAATTATTCAAATCAGCCTCTGCTCAAGGCATTGTGCTGCCTCAAAAGCCCCTAAACGATTACAACCGTTTTTAATCCTGATTGGGGAAGTGGGAAAGAGCACAAAAGAGAGGGGTTTAAGTGTTTTTGAAGTGTTTTTCAATCGTTTAAGTGCTGTCCCACGTGGAGGAACTGGTGATACCTGGAGTTTGCTGGGCTCCAAGCACAAGGACAGCTGCAGTGCTGCTGACCAGGGGATGTGAAACCAAGGCCACATGGTCCTGTCCCCCCTCTGACACTGCTCACAGGGCAAAATGAGAGGAGGGTGTGTGAAATGTCCAAAATGCCATGTGAACAGGTGAAATGATTCAAGCAAAATCTTCCTATAGCTTTTCCTCCAGGTATCCAAGGCTGGTTTCTGTCTCCCTATTTCTTCTGGGGGTCCACTTAGTGTCCTTTAATAAAAGGCAGTCCTTCAAAGCATGAAAATATTTTGGTGTGACCCATGGCAGAGCCAGGGCAGTGGGACTGCAGCCCCCTCTGCTCAGGTAACTGCATTGGGTGCCTCTGTAGCAGCAGAGAGGGGCAGTGTGAGGCTGTGATTTGGCTCAGCTATTTTAAACACACAGGAGCTGATTTAGGCAGGGCACTGACCTGGCACTGCAGGCAGCTTTTTAAAGTGGATTAAAAAAACAGTGTTTCCCTCGAGACACAATCCAGATAAATCTGCAAAACCACAGCCCCTTCTTCTGCCCACTGCACTCCATTAAAACTTTGCTGATCCCATCCCAGCTCTGCCAGACGGAGTGACTGAGGTTTGAAGCACCAATTTACATTGGAAAAACGTTTTTTTGCTCCTTCTTAATTTTTCCACTCGCTCCTGAAAGCTGCCTGGAGCCTGCAGAGCTGCTGCAGTGCTGCAGGAGCCTTGGCACAGCAGCACCCAGGGCACAGCCTGTCAGCCCTGTGCCCCAGGGCAGTGATTGCAGCCACCCATGCCAGAGATGGGGGAAAAAAATCACTGCAGAGGGGATGTACGGAGATGGAATAACAAAATAGCCAGTGAAACACCTCATGCACACATTACCCAGGCGTTTGCATCTGTCCCCAGTGAGGAGCTGGGGCTGGGAATGGTTCCACCAGGAAGAAGGAGCCACCAGCTCAAGCCACTGCCCAGTTCCAGCTCCAGCTCTGTGACAAAGAGCTGCAACCAACACCCACCTCGTGGCTTCTAAGGAGAGGCCAGGGGTTGTTAATAACTCTTTTTATCTTCTCTGTTTGCTGCTTAAAAATAAGCACTGGCTAATCAATCACTAAAGCACTGAACAGCTGAACACTGAACCAGTCGATGAGATCTTGTGGCAAAAATCAGCCCCCTGGGAGTTGTCCAGGGGAAGATCTGCTCCCTTCCCTTCCTGAGGCAGCCTGCTCCAGCATCAACCCTGCATGGGAATCTCTCCCCACCTTCTGCATCCTGCAGCAGCCCCCAGGGCACAGCCAGGGGCAAGACAGAGCACAGCAAGCAAAGCACAGGACTGGTGGTGCCATTTTCGTGCTACCAGAGCTAATTCACCCCAGAAATCAGGAGGAGCTCATGGGAAGACCCTGAACATCAAGCCCTGCAGGGCTGCAGGGGGCAGCAGGTTTTTCCTGCTCCTCTCTGCCATCCCCACTCCCACTCCAAGAGAAGAGCCATCCTCTGCCTCCAAAGCACTCATCCTGAGACTCTCCACATCTCCCATAACTGTATTTTGACTGTGCTCAAACCACTGATTAACTGTAATTAAGCTTGAACTGATGATGAAGGATCTTGTCATCATTATGCTGTTGGGATTTTGTCAGAATGTGCCTGGAATTTATGCAAGAAAACAGCAATCAGCTGCTGAAAAGCAGACAGGATTTTGGTTTATTTTCCTCGTTTATCATGTTGGGAACCCCCTCTGCCATCACAGATCAGGTTTCCAAACCTTTTCAGTGCAACACAGAGTGTTTCAGTCACTCTCCATCACTCAGAGACTGGCAGATGCTGCAGCTCTGAGTAAAGAGAGGGGAGGGAAGTCCATTTAAATCCCTTTTTTTCCACAGTACCACAGGCTTGAGGTTATTTCCACCTTAAGAGCCACCAGGTCAGCACTGCCACCTCTTTCACTTCTGGCTCAAGATCAGAGGCTCTGGGCTGCCTGCACCCAGTTCCTGAACACCCTCATGGAAAGAAGGATTTTCCAGACCTTATTTTTCCAAATTTCCCCAACAGATGCAGGACATGTAAGGTCCACACAGCACTTCCCTTGGCAGGTTTCACAATGTCCTGCAAAGAGCAGCAACCTCTGCAGCACCACAGCCTTCAGCCCAAAGCCCTTTGTAACCAACTCCCCATTAAGTTGTCCTGATGAGACCCTGGGATCTGCTTCCTCCCACCCAGCTGGGCTGCAGAGAGCAAACCACACCTCCCCAGATGCTTCTGCAGCTATGGAGCTCTCTCAGCCCTCCAAAAACATTAGTCCCTTCTCACCCAGACGTTTCAGTGGATGAAAATGCAGCTGTCCAGGAAGATGGATCCTCCTGTGCCACTGCCAGGGCTGGTGTGGAGCTTCCCAACGAGCTAAACCAAACAGTGGTCCCAGGTGTTGCACCAAACTGCCACCAAGAGCTGAACTTGGTTTCCACATAAACCCTTGAATGTCACAGAATTAAAGCAGGGGGATATTTTAAGCCGAAATGCGACAATTTTCAGAAATGCAGAACAAAAAAAAGCCTCATGTGGGAAGGTAAAATCTGAAGTGAACCCTACAGAGGTGCCTGATTCACAGATCACAGCGTCCCACCTCAGCACCAGGTGGGTGGGAAGTGGAGGAGGGGAGAACATGGTGCTGTGGGCTCTCTGGAAAGAGAACAAGTAATGTGGAAGACCTCTGAACTCTCTCCTCTTCCCAGATGTCACCTCTGGGGCCCAGAGCAGCTGCAGGTTCACAGAGATGGGTGAGGAGGTCAGGACAGCTCTGGGCAGTGCCAGACATGGAAAAGGCCTGGATATAAAGGTCTCTGTTACTGTCTGTCCTCAGGTCAGGCTGACATGGACAAGGAAACACAAATTTCAGCCTAGACCTGACAAACATAACACCAAATCCACCAGCTGGATGAAGGGTGAGACCTTCCCATTGCCACAAAAGCTACAGAACACAAAAGAAGCACGCCAGGTATGTCTGTAGAGCTTGTAGCTGCTTTTCAGCTTTCTAATACTTTATTACCTCAGGTAATAACCCTTGAATCTGGCAGAAAATTTCAGCCAGCTCTCTAAAGCACTAAGTTTTGCAAGTGCAAGCCAAGCCCAGAGGAGAGGGGCTGTCCAGCCCCCCACCACAGGGACAGCAGGGCACCAGCACAGCCTTCCCATGACACCAGAGGCTGCAGAGAGGAGCAAGTGCCCCCACACATCCCAAAAACGGTGTCTCCTACGTTGGCTTGAAGCCACCGAGTGCAGGAATTTGGAAAGAGCTCTGTCTGAGGGTCCCTTCTGCTCCTTATGAGAGGAAGAGAACAAAGAGCCGAGGCTCATGCCCCGCTAATAGGTGTCACCAGCTCGATGCTGCAACTGCCACGTTGCCATGGCTACGGCACCATCCTCACGGCGAGGAGCTCTCAGGAGCACCACTGCAGCCATGGCCCTGCTCAGCTGCTCCACACACGTGGGATAAGCCCAGTCTGGAAGCAGTGGGAAGCCAGGAGGTCTCCCCTGTTCAGGTCAGGGCTCAGTGAAGTCTCCTGGCTCCGCTGCACCCCGTGTTTTCCAGCAGTACTGGACAGGATGGCTCCAAGGTCACCCCAAAGTGCAGCAAGAGGAAAGCAGTATTCCCAGAGGAGAGGGAACAGCTTACTGCTAACTTCCTGGGATCACAGCCCAAACAGAGCTATTTTCAGGAGACATGTCCTGCTGCCCACATCCACGAGTCCAACCAGCAGGACAGGCAGCAGTGGGCAGCCAGGCTCCAAAGAAAGCAGCACCAGAGCCACCCACACCAGCCCACTTCTCTGCCCCATCACCAAAGTGGGAGCACCAGATAAACCCACCACTCCAACACCATCAGGAGTCCATCATCCCCACTGCCCCAGTCCCAGGGGGATGATGTGGGGACCTCTGGGTATCCTCTGTCAGTGGCTTGGTGGAATTCAGTGTGACAAGGGCCTTCCGTGCCACTGCCCTGGCTCCCTGCAAAGCCCTGGGACCAGTGTGTGCAGCTCAGGCTGCTCAAGTTTTCTCTCCCTGATGGAGATACTGCCCTGGCCAAGGGTGTCAGAGGTGCAGGAGGTGCTTCCTGGGGAGCTGGGGAAGTGGCACCAGCCAGAGCCAAAGACCAGGAGGAAGCTGCAGCCCCTTCTACCCCAGCAGCACCCCAGTGTTTGAACAGACCCCAGACATGCAATTCATGAACACCCAGTTTCTCCCAGTGCCAGAACACACTCACCCATAGCAGACAGCTGGGCAGAGGGATCCCAGTGAGGCCACACTGGTGTCCAAAACACTGGGATGAGAATCCTTGCCCAGCCCAACAGACTGCTCTGGACAGCACCAGTCAAGAGCAGACCAGGGCTAAACACAGTTCCTTCTCCTGTTCGCTGGGGGTTTCTTTTTTTAAAAGCAGCTGCCCTAAATTCCCAGTTCCATGCACCAGGCCCACTTGTGTTGGAAAGCAGCTCTTATGTAAGTGAAAAGCAGCTCCCTGTGTCAGCAGTGGCAAACTCTGCACAGTCTGTGCCTTGTCCTCACACCACCACACGCTCCTGCAGACACACAACCTGCTCCACGAGCTGGGTATTTCTGGAATACATTTTTCAAACTACAGTAATGTCATCTTAGATGGTTGCTTTGCTTTGCTTTGTGGAACTACAGTAAATCTGCTGACTGTTCTCAAAATGTCTGACCCCCCTCTTCACCAACGGTGTCCAATGGGTTTTAACATCTGCGTGTTGCAAGAGGTGGGTTGATCTCACCCTGACTATTTATCACACCCGCCCCCAGACGTCCTCCATCTGCACTCCAGCAGGTTTATATTCTCCTTCATCTCCTCGGTGCCACCGCGGGACTTACTCTGAGTGACGCCTGTCAATGCCACTGAACAACTCCCACAGCTCCTCCGAGCTCAGGATCCCATCAGCGAAATAGTTCTTGAACTCCTCGAATGACAGCTTCCCATCATCTGCATTTAAATAAAACGGGGAGAGTAATTATGTATCGGCACAAAGCAGCATCCAGGCCCCAAGGTCCTCCCAGCAGCCGCTGCACCGGGAATGTGGGACAGCTGGGAGTGCTGTGCATGATAATTAGAGCAGATATCTCACTGAAAGCATGTCCCACCATCCCAGCCAAAGCCCAGGAGTGTTGGCAAGCAGGGGCACTGCTGCTGGAATTTCAGGTGGGGATTTCAGCACCTTCCCAAAGAGCCCACTGCAGTGGTTTCAGGAATGCATGCAGGCACTCTGTTAGATGACTGTGCAAGGAGAGAGTCCATTACAAACAGCACGGGTTTTTATGGTAAGAAAATCTCTCCATTGACTCTAGAGCTTTTCCCTTCCTCTCTGTGCCTCGAGGACTTCAGCTCCTGGGCTGCATTTTGATCTCCAACAAAAGCGGTTCCTGGAGCTACCACAAAGGAAAAGAGCTCAAGAGAGCTCTGAGAAACAACTTGTGATTTTGGACCTCTTGGTTTATTGGTGCTGCATTAAAAACTGGGTAACAGAGCCTAATGCCCAAATGCCAGAGGCTCCAGGGTTACCCAGACACAGAGTCACCTGTAAAACCCTGGACTGAGCACAGAGGTTGAATCAATCCCACAAGGGATGGAGCAGAAGCCTGATGACCCCTGGGCCTGGGCTGCTTTGCCTTCTCTTGTCACTGTCAGCAGCACAGAGGAGAAATCATGAGCACACAGGGAGGAGAAGGGCTTGGAAAGGGCTCTGTCCTGCGTGGTGCATGGATGGTGAACTGGCAGAGCCCACTCCCCTGCCCCTGGCCAGGGCCCTTGCTCCAGGCAAAGCAGAAAAGCATTTTCCTTGCAGCCAGAGCACTGCTTGCCCTTATCCTCCCTCTCTCTTTCAGCCAAACCTCTCAGTGGGAACGAGCCACACTGCTTCACCCCGAGCCAGGCAGGGAGGGGGAGGCAGCAGCAGGAACAAAGCACTCACCGTTCTTGTCGGCTCGCCGGAAAATCTGCAAGAGAAAATACAACAGAGCTCAGTGTGGCAGTGGGGAGAGAAGGGCAGAGGAGCTGGGAAGCGCTCAGCACCACGGAAAACCACCTCCTGGAGCCCAGGGGGCCATGGAGAAGCCCCTGCTGCCAGGACTGCACAGGCTGCTCCGGGAAATTGCCCTTTGCCAGTGATTAAACCCATTTCTTGCCTCTAATGCAAGCCCGGCGCTCACAGTGAGCGTCTCTTAGAGAACACGGAGGGAGGCGAAGCAGAGAGGGCTTTGCTACACCCTTGTGATGGCAGATGTTTAATTTTTCAGAGCCTTTAAATGAAAGAACATTAGGTATAAAACCGCTCCGTACGGAAGCACTTAGGGCATCGCCAACACTCCGACCGCCTGCACTGAGGAGCAGCTCCTGCCCTGCCTTCAAAACCACCCCTCACAACAGTCCTGCCTGCAACATCTCCATGTGCACACATGCTGTAATTAATTATTAATGAGTCAATTAATCTGTAACTAATTCTGACACAGAGCACAGTTGGAGACCTCAATTCAGGGCCTCAGTGCGGGTTCCCAACCACGAGGCTTCTGCCCAGGACGCAGGAGAGAGCTGGGGTTGCTCATCCCTGCCAGGATCTGTTTCACCAATAGTTATTGAAGGTCTGGGGCTGACTCTAGTGAGGAATGGCATCATTTCCAAAGCCTCAGAACATCTTCTCAGACCAAACATTACAGCCTAATGGAGCCAACGACTGAAAGTTGTGTGTGTGGCAACTCTTTCCTTTATATCATCCTGGGTGACGTAGAAATCCACAGGTCTGAAGAAAGATCAGGAATGAAAAAGGGCAGGAAAAGGAGAAAGAAGACTTCTATATTCTTGTCCACACATCCCCACAGAGCAGCAGGCAGAGGCATCACTGCCCCAGGCTCCTTCCTTCTGCGCTGCTCACCAGCAGCTCTGCTGTGTGTTCTGAGATCCAGCCACCAAAATCTCCCTGGAAAACTGCTCTGAGGTAAAGAGAGAGCTGCCCAGGAAAACCTGCACTGCTCATTCCTAAGCCACTGGCTTGTGACTGGGAAGAGGCTTTTCTGCTGCTGATCCCAGCAGGGAGCTCCCTGGTCCTTCCCTGCATGAAACCAGGAGCAGGGACACCTCCTGCAGGAGCAGGGACCCCTCCCTGGAGGATGCTCTTCTGAACAAAGTGAGCTTCTCTCGACCCGAGCTGCTGCAGGAAACAGAGACTGCCTTGGACTGACCAGCATTAGGTAACCATCCCTCTGGGATTCCATCCTGCTATTCCTGCCTTCCCTTGCAGGAAAGCAGGGCAGGCGCTCCCTGAGCACCCCACAGAACTCGCTGGATGCACTTTGGAGCTGAGATGGGAACCTGCAGCTTCCAAACAGAAGAGATTTCTCTGGATTTTAAAGCAAAATTTTCTCCAGGCTAACGGGTTCCTTGTGGGGTCTCCCAGATGCAGGGTCACACATTCCAGGGCTCCCTGGCTGCAGGGGCAGCACCGGTGGGTCCCACATGTCCTGCCATGGGAATGACACTTTCCATCAAGGGAAAAGCTTCATTCTGCAGGGCTCTGTGTCATCAGGGAGACACATGGTTCAGGCATTGACATCTCATGGCTCCAGATGTCACCGAGGCCAGTTAGCTCATCCCAGAGACAGTCAAGTGTCACCCAGGCACTTAACAAATGCAGACTCAGGTGAGGCCAAACATTCCTGGCCTTGCTCAGAGGGGTCTGTGTGCAGACTATGAGGGAGAACATGGTTCTTGGGGGGGAATCCATGGAGATGAGAAGGTCTCTAATCCAGGATGAGCCCATCCTGGATTTAGCAGGAGCCTCAGCAGACGGAGTGGATGCTTCTCCCTCACACTCAAGTGAGTGATGTGTTACACAAGCACTGCCAGTGCATGTATGGCATCAGCTGCTTGAAGTGATTTATTTTAATATGGCACAAAGCAGGGAGCTGTGAGAGCCCCACAAGGCAAGGCCACACCTGCTCCATGGCCCCCAGGAATGGCAGGGCTCCTCACTATCACCAGTGAGCCCATCCCTGGCCGACCCAGCTGCAGAGGTGTCTCAGCGAGCGCTGCTCATGTTGGAAAACACCAGTGGATCCTGTGCATGACACAGGATCCAACTCTAGCCAAGCACAAACAGTGCAGAGCCACTTCCACACTCCACAGGGTAAATCCTGCCCCCTCCCCAGGCACAGGCATGAGCTCAGCAATGGCAGGTAAGCGTTGCTTCCCCTGTGGGCAGCAGCCCTGGAACGAAGCCAGGGAAAAGTGATGCAAAGCCAGGCTGGGAATGGGATCAGGTCTGTGTTGACTGCTGAAGAGGCCCTACAGGCAATCCCTCACTTGCCTCAGGGAGTACTGGCAGCCTGGACTGGCACTGCCTGGAGCCCACAATGTTCCTTTGGCCCCCAGCTCCTGGGGTTGGGTCCGAGCAGCCACAGCCCTGCTCGGTGCCTGATGGAAGAACTGAAACGGCATTTATGTGGGAGATGAACCCCCTACACACCTCAGGAAGGAGGGACATTATAGGACTTCTCCCTGCCTGCAGGGCTGGGAGCAACGGTGGCTGCTGGACAGGCAGGCAGGGACACAGTGACTGCCGGGGAGGGGACAGTCACCCCGGTGACACCGTGTGCAGGCTAAGGCAGCTGCACCAGGCACTGCCGTGAACGGCGTCCTTCCTGAGCCTCCCGTATCCCGGGAGAGCAGTGAGGAGCCCCGGGTACCAGCCTGGGGGACAGACCTCCCCAGGGCTTGAGATGCTGCACAGGGGAACAGCAGCGATGGCAGCTCTGCAGTTTATGCCGTGCCTGCAGTGAGGAGTCTCGGGCAAAGTCCTCCTCCTCCTTCTCCTCCTCCTCCTCCTCCTCACCTCTCCCAAAGGCAGGCCATCTACAGGCAGGTCCGAGGGGAAGCAGCAGCTGCCACCTGGAATCTGTGGTGGGCAGTCCTTCCTTGTTGATGCTCACCCCAACAAGCCTGGGGGGCAGCTGGACACCAGCCAACCACCCAGAGCCAAAAGTGGAGATATTAAACTCGCCCTGCCAAGCTCTGGAGCTGAGGTGGGAGCAAAGAAAGCCACGGGGATGAGGAAGAGAAGCCGTCAGAACCGGAAAGCAGCTGCTAGAGTTGTTAACATTTCCCATTTTAATTGCCTTGATGACACCCTGAGGGATAGATGTGGGACTGAGCGAGTGCCCTGAGGAGCTGAGCTGGAACACAGCTGTCATCACCCACCCCCTCCAGCCCATCTTCCCTCAGCCAAGTAATTAGCGTGGTAATGATGCTGGCTGGAGAGCCTTCCAGCCCAAAATCCCCCCAGGCAGGAGAGAGGCCCTGACTCCCAGCTGGAAGCTTCAAGCACCACCCTGACAGAGGGAGCCCTGCTTTCCAGTGGCACCAGGGAGATGCCAGGAGGTCTTGGACCAGATCAGGCATGGCACTCATATTCCTAAAGTGCTGCCTGAGATCTATCGTTCCCCTCCTCTGGGATGAACTGGGACATGGGGGTGAGGCTGGATTGGGACAACATGGAGATGACAGCTGGGGAATGACAGCTGGGGGATGACAGCTGGGGGATGACAGCTGGGGGATGACAGCTGGCATTGACCTGGGCTGTGCAGGTGCTGGGGCACCACCAACCCTCATCCTTACCCCCTGCTGGCTTTCTTCTCCTCGGTCCTGCAGCTGGGCAGGGGCAGCACCTCCACTCACACATCTCCTTGGCTCCACGGGGTTGGATTTAGACCGCAGTGGTGTCGGACACATGGGAACAGCAAGGGCTAGCGGCCCATCGGGGAGATTTGGGCACTGTCCCCCCGACCCAGGTCACAGCAGACAGGCAGGGGCAGGAGGGCTGAGCACCTCGGATGTGCTCCAGAGGTGGGCTCTCACCCTGGGAGATGGCCAGGGATGCAGCCTTGGCCCCAGGGCACGCGGCTCCCCCTCCCAGGAGCACAGCGGGCTGGAGGGGACGCGGTGTGACAGGAGGCACTGTGCCAGCACCTCTGGACATGCAGACAGCCCTTCTCTGCGTCTGAACTCCCCCCGGCCACTCACAGCTGCTGGGATGCCCGGCCGACCCCCAGCCTGCACGGAGCATCCTCCTCCACACCTCCCGGCGCGTCGGGAGCGGGCAGGGACGGGAGCTGCGCCCGGGGGCTGCAGCAGGCAGCGCTCTGCCTGTTGGATCCCACGGCTGCGAGCAGCTCCACGGAACCTTCCTGCCAGACACGCGCAGCTCCGCTCCGGGAGTCACGACAGCCAGCTCTGGATGAGGCGTGGGCTGTTTCCAGCCACCCGGAGGCCCATAATTCATCAGGACACGACACCATTATTTAAGCCATCATGACTCCACACCTCGATGCGCAGCTCCAGGCTGGAGCATCCTTCGGGCCGGTTCCTCCGGGAAGGGGCGGGAAAGAGTCTCCCCCTGACACCCACCCCCGAGGGGAGGCACGGCGGCCCGGGGGGCGCGGGGGGGTGGCGGGGAGCCGGCCCGCGGTACTCACGTCGTGGAAGATGGGGAGCGGCTGGCGGAGGGGCGCGGGGCCGCGCTCGGCGGAGAGCAGGCACACGGCCAGCAGCTCAGCACAGGACATCATGGTCCCGCCGGGCGCGGGCGCTGCGGGCTCCGGGCACGGTGCGGGACCGGAGGGCACGGTGCGGTACCGGAGGGCACGGCACGGCGCGGTACCGTGAGCTGCGGTGCGGTACCGTAGGGATGGGGGCGGTGCGCTGCCGAGGGGCACCGAAGGGCAGGTGCGCTGCCGTAGGGAGCGGTGCGGTGCGATGCGGTACCGGAGGGCACGGTGCGGGGCGGTACCGTAGGGATGGGTGCGGTGCGGTGCGGAGCGGTACCGTGGGGCACGGCGCGCTGCCGTAGGGCGCGGTACCGTAGGGATGGATGCGGTGCGGTGCCGTAGGGACGGACGCGGTGCGGTGCCCTAGGGGTGGATGCAGTGCGGTACCGGAGGGCTGGACGTGGTGCGGTGCTGGAGGGATGGATGCGGTACCAAAGGGATGGACGCGATGCGGTGCCGGAGGAAGGGATGCGGTGCCGGAGGGATGGATGGATGCGGTGCCGGAGGGATGGACACGATGTGGTACCGAGGGGACGGACGCGGTGTGGTGTCGGAGGGAGGGATGCGGTGCCGGAGAGATGGATGCGGTGCAGCAGCGGAGGGATGGATGCGGTGCAGTAGCGGAGGGATGGACGCGGTGCCGAAGGGCTGGTTCGGTGCGGTGCCGGAGGGACGGACGCGGTGCGCGGCAGATCCCGACTCAGCCGAGCGGCTCCGCCGCCGCCAGGCAACTTTGGCTGCGCTGCGGGCCCGCCCCCGCCGCCACCCGATTGGCCACGGGCCGTGATTGGCACCCAGGGCCACCACTGCGGATGGCGGAGGGGCGGGGCTGGGTCCCGGTGCCGGGGGCTGCCGCAGGGGGATCCCAGTTGGATCCCAGTTGGATCCCAGTTGGACCCGGCGGTGCCTCCGGTTGACTCCAGTAAAGCCCACCGTGGTCCCACCCGTGGGCTGTGTGACCATCCCCGAGTGCCCCAGTTGGTCCCAGTTTGACCACAGGTTATCCCAGTGTTGGCCCCAGGATAGCCCTGGTTGTCCCAGTGCTGGGCCAGTTGGTTCCAGAGTGGCCACGGGTGGTCCCAGAGTGGTCACTGTTGGTCCCACTGTAGCCCTGGGTGCCCCAGTTGGCCCTGGGGATATTCTAGTTTGGCCATGAGTGGTCCTGGTGTGGTCACTGTTGGCTCCAGGATTAAGCCATGGACACCCCAATATAGCCCCAGTTGGTCCCATTTTGGCCATGGGAGGTCCCAGTGTGGTTGCTGGTGGCCTCAGGGCAGCCCTGGCTTGCCCAGTTGGTCCCAGTTTGGCCAAAAGTGGTCTCAGTGTGGTTGCTTTTGACCTCAGGGTAGCCCTGGTTGCCCCAGTTGGCCCTGGAGCTGCCCTGGTTTGACCATGGGTGGTCACAGTGTGGCCATGGTTGGCCCTAGCATATCTCTTGTTTGTCCCAGTTTGGCCACTGGTGGTCCCAGTTTGGCCACATGTTGTCCCAGTGTGGACACTGTTGGTCCTGGGAAAGCCCTGTTTTCCCCAGCTGGCCCTGACTTGGCCTCAGTTTGACCACGGGTGGTCCCACTGTGGTTGTAGTGGCCCTGGGGTGGTCCCTTGACAAGCAGGGTGGCTCCAAATGCCTTCCTTAGATGCCCACGCTGCCAGGCAGCCTTTGCTTCCCACTGCTTCCCTCCAGTGTGGCATATACTGATTGTGGAGGAGGAGGAGGAAGCAGGAGCTGCCTCCATCCCTGCCTGACACCTGGAGGCCTGTGCATGCAGAGAGGAATAAGACAGACATCCATATCCATATCCCAGACTTTCCTCAGGGGTTTTCCCAAATAAGAAACAGATAATTAGATAAATAAACCAGATAAAGCCATGGCTGGGCAGAGCTTCACATGCTCCCGGGGTACACAATGTGCAGGGCCTTCTTGGGGCTGCTCCCGCTCCCTCTTGGAGCGTTCCAGGATTTTACTTACAGAGAGAGGGACATGAACCAGTTTTGTTCAGATGGAAAATCCCAGGCAAGCTTTGCCTCCATGAGCACCACCTCTGCTTCCACATGGAGCTCTCAGCAACATCCTGTTTGCTGAGCTCAGCTCTGCTTAACCCAGATCTCAAATCCAAGATGCTTCCCCATCCCAACACGGCTGGGCTGCGGCACATGGAGTTTGCTCATCTCCTCCTCCCTCAGGGATAAGAGGCTCCAAGCTGAGCCTGGAGCAGCTGCAGGATGCATCGCAGCTATTTTTACCATCTCCCAGCTGTTCCAGGTGTGTGCAAGGGAAAAGAGGTGGAAAAAGCACACCTGGGTCCTGATGGGGGGGTATCCAAGGGCTCTGGAGGGCACGTGCACTCACCCACACAGCACAGGGCTCTCCCCACCCCAGGGAGGCAGAAAGAGGTCCAAGGACTGGAGCTCTTGAGTGTGGTCATCAAATCCAACCAAAAAAGCAAAAGGAAAAAAACACAGGCAGGAGACACAGCAGGAACAGGGATCACCTCACCAGGGAGTGTGGGAAGGTTTGTGTGATGGTGGGGCTCTGTCACGGATCAAAGCAAAGCCTGAGAGGGCCTTCCCACACTCCTGTTTGCTAAAATCCGTTCTCTGTCCCCATTGGGATGCCTCAGGGTCAGCATGAGTTCCTGTGTGGGAAGGAGCAGCTGGGTAGTGAGGGAAAGCAAAGTCCAGGGTAAAATTGCCAGTGGCAGGAGGGAGCTGATGCCCCCAGCTCCTTCCACAGGTGCTTCCAGAACACCCCGAGAGCCACAGCTGGGAATGGGGACATGGCTCCAGCTGAGGGGGACATCAGGGCTCTGCTCTTCTCTCCAGGACCACAACGGGCTGGAATTAAGGGAAGCACCCACTCACCAGAATTCCAGAAATAAACAATGCTGTGTTTGGCCTCCTCAAGTTCCTTCCTCACGGAAGAAACACGGGAGATGTTTGAGAGTGGAAATATGGAAGTTTGGGGCAGGATGCAGAGGTGGGGCAGGCAGCATCAGCACTGGCAGGGGCAAGACATCCCTGCCTAGAGAGACCCCAAAACCTGCCCGGACCCTCTGGGGGGGATTAGGTTTAAGGTACAAACCCCTTGTGGGGGGCACCTAATTCTGCCCCCCAGCCACTGCCAGACTGTCCCAGAGCTCATCCCACTGAGGGGCTCTCCTGACTCCCCCAAGTCCAAACCTCACGGCACAGGGGCAGGAGACTCCATGGCTGCCTGGGATCAGCACCACGGCCACATCCTGCACAGCATTTGCCAGTGCCAGTGGAGCTGCCCAGGGCTGGATGGACCTGATCCCTGTGGGGTAACACTGCCTGGGAATGGAGATAGGAGCAAACAGGAGCTGAGAGCCCATGGAGCAACCAGGATGTGTGCAGGATTCTCATCTCCTGGACCGTGTTGGCTTCGCCTGACAAAGAAAAGCATCTGTGGAGCAGATAAATAAAACCAGGCAGTGCCTGGGGCCGCTTCCCAAAGCTGCCATGTGCTCTTCCAAACCAGCTATCATCAGCTCCTTCTCCAGTGATCTGAAATAGCAGGAGGGAAGCCCTTCAGCTGCATCATGAATCATCCCTGGGAGGCAGAGTGGTTATTTTTGTGGTTCTGTGGCTCACGTGGAGCTGCCAGTGCATCCCTCAGAGATGGGCTGCGGCAGCGGGACACACTCCTGTCCCTGCTGGGGGCTGCTTCCATGGGGACCAGGAATCCCGAGGGCCCAGCATCCCAGGAGGTTTGCTATGAAGGGAATGTGATGGTGAATGTCATCACAGGTTTGCCTTTGCTCCGGGGAAAAGGGAAAAGCTGTGCTGCTGGTGGGGGGGTTGGATGGGCACAGGAACAGCCCCGTGGAGCTCAGGATGTTGGTGTGAGTCCTCTCTCCTCTCCCTGAGCCTGATGGCTCCCATGAAAGCCACTCCCTGTGCCAGGGTCTCTCCTCTTTGGGCAGCATTTCAGACCACCATCACCCTCCACCACAGTGGAACTAAGCAAGAGAAGGAGGGGTGGATGAGGAGGAGTTGGCATATGCCTGAGCTGGGCACCCTGCAGGAAACCCTGCAGCACCTGTCACCCCAAGGTGACAAACACTGACTCTGTAATGAAGGAAACAGCAGGCAGGGACCAGAGCCCATGCCCACCCACCTGCCACCCCATCCTCCTGCGCTGGCTCTGAGGGGTAGGAGCCCCACGGATCAGAACAATGGGAATGTTCTTCCAGTTTGCCTGGAAAAGCCCCATTTGAGGTGGTGACAATGTGACAACAAACACGAGCTCCTCCCTCTCAGAGGGGTCACTCAAGACAAGCTGTGTGTGCCACTGCCCTCCTGGGCACTAGTTTGGGGGTGCCAGGGCCTGGTTGGGCCAGGCTGTGCCACCCAGCACCCAGCAGCAGCCTGGCCAGAGCCTGTGTTCCCGTTACCTGCTGGCACAGGAGCAGGGTGAGCTTACACAACATGGTCAGGCTGAAATATTTATCAGGCTGTTTAAAGGCAAACCAGGCAGGAGGCTGGGCAGGAGGGGAGCAAGCACACAAACATGGGGTGGTGGCCATGGCCCCCCTGAGCCCGCTCCAGGCTGCCAGGGGGTCCTTGGGAACTCCAAACATCCCTCCCTGAGTGCCCCCAATGTCCCTCAGTCACAGTGTGGTGCAGAGAGGATTGGGGCATGCAGGGTCAGGGCTGCCAGTGAGCTGGACACAGGGAGCTTGAACTTTGGGCCAGGAATTGGTGCCAGCACGTGCCTTTAGGCAGCACCAAGAGGTGCTGGGGCAAACAGGGGAAGCTGGGAAGTCACAGGGAGCCTGCTGGCATGGTGGATGCATGGACTGGTTTCACACTGGCCCCATGCTCTGGCCACACTCTTCCCAGTGCAGGTGCTACAGCCAGGGACCCTCTCCATGCAAATGCTGCCCCAAAACCAGGGGGAAGGCAGGGAGGGGGCCAGGCAGGAGAGCAACCAAGTTGGGGACAGGGGCTGCCAAAAAGAAAAGCAATCCTCATGCAGACCCATCACCACATCTCCCTGCAGCACAACCTCTTTGGAGAAGCAGTGGGGGCAGGATCAGCCCCAGCTCCCACCCCACACATGGGAGTGTGTGGAGTTGAAGGGGGGAAAAAAACCCCCAAGGACCAAAGCACCTCCTGCAGCCCCAGACATGGATAGACCTGGTCATGCATTTCAAGTTTGAAATGGCAAAAAAACCCCAAAAAATCACGCCAAACCACTTTGTTTCTCAACCAGGGGCCCCACCACTCCTAAAACCCCCAGGCACCTCAGCACAGCCGAAGAGCAGAGTCAGTAGAAACCTTTATTAAACACGAAGCTCAGAGGAACACAAGCTTATTAAATGGCAGTAAAAGTGAAAGTGCGTCTCCAGCCTGGCCCGGGGGGACCCCAGGACCCCCCTCTCCTCCCCTCCCCTCCCAGTGGCCTGGGGAGGGGGAGACAGAGCTGAAAGGCTGAAAGGCTGCACAGGGAGGGGAAGAAAAGCCTGGAGACAGCGTTGGGTCCTTACCTGCAGAGATGCACTCCCTGGGACACCTCTGTGTCCCCTAAGGGGACAAGCCCATGGTCCCGGGGCCACCAGCCCCATCCAGCCCCGTCCCCCCTCCTGCAGCCACTGCCACAGCCGTGGCCTTGCCAGTCTCATTTTGGACATGAGCAAAGCCAGGATGTGCTGGCAAGGCCCCGGTGGCCTCCTGCTCCTTCCTGCCCCCTCCATGTCCTGGGAGAGCTCCCACACGCCATAAATAATAAATAAATACCCCATGCTCAGCCAGGCTATGGGCAGCTCCCCACACAGGGGGGACAGCCCTGACCCAGCACCCCCCACATCTCCACCACCCCCTTCCAGCAAAACAAACCCTCTCAGCACCCTCACTCTGCTGTACAGCCCCCCCCAAACCCCCATGGAAATGAAACGCTGTCCCCAGGGGACAATAATAAATTAATCAAATCTATACACAGGACTGCTTAAAGCTCTGGAATGGGCTCCTGGGGGGCTGCCCTGGGCAGTTCCCCCGTGACCAGGGCCCTGTGGGAGGGGTCCCCCGAGATGGGAACCCCATCCTGGCATCCCCCCTTGTGGGGCTGGAGCTGAGGATGCCACTGGCCCCCCGCCTGGCTGGGGGGTCTGGAGGGAGAAGAAAATATTGCAAAAAGGGGATGGGAGAGGAGCGGCGGGCGCTGCAGCCAGAGGGGCTGCCTGCCCTGCCCGCCCTGCCAGGGCTGCCCCCCTCGCCTGGCAGCTCCCCCGAGCACCTGGGCAGAGCTTCAGAAGTCCAAGGGGGTGAAGTCCCCGAAGTTGCAGTCGAAGAGCTCGCTGATGCCCTCGCCCTCCTCCAGCCCGAAGTGATAGTCCTGCGCCTGCGGCGGCGACAGGTTGATGAACTCATCGGCCAAGAAACCCGCCAAGTCCTCCCTGCTCTGCTCCAGGAGAATGTCCATGGAGGCCAGAGGTGACAGGCTCACCTCCTCCACCTTGCTGGGCAGTGTGCTTGTCCCTGGCAGCAGCGCTTCTGTGGGGATGGGAAACAGCTGTAAATCCCACAGAAGTTGCCAAATAAACCCCCCCAAAAAACCATTTTATAGGCTATGGAGAACCCAGTTGTTCCCACCTCCCTGCCTTGCTGGGGTGCCCAAGCACCATCCCAGCTACTTGCTTGTGCTGACAGCTACAAACACAGCCAGAGCCACCGTGACATCACATCAACATCCCTGTCCCCAGCCCCACCTTGCTCTCCAGGAAGCAGTGGCATGTTCACATCCTGGGTGGGATGGAGGAGTGGGGAGGCTCTGGACTGTGAACACCTGGGAGATGAGTCCTCTGTGGAGGCTTTGAAGGGGCTCTTGACAGGGCTGCAGACCCCTGAGCTGTCCTCGGGGCAGAGGAAGACGTCGATGGGGCCCTGAGTGCTTCGCATGGAGACCTGGAAAGCCTGGGGAAGAGAGGAGAGAGGAGTGAGACAAGGAGGTGCAGGGATGCCCAGGGAGCACTGGGCTGTGCAGAGGGGTCAGAGGGTGACCCCAACTCACCTCTGCTGGGTCTGAGACCTGCAGCTGGGTCTCTGGGGGGGCTTTGATAACCATCACCATCTGCTCCGAGGGGTCCACGATGCTGCGGAGATCCTGGCAGGTCACATAGGCTGCGGTGGGGCAGGTCAAGGAGCAAACCCAGGGATCATTCCCTGCAGGGACCGCAGCCAGCCAGGCCCACCCCGGGGTTCACCCACATCCCCCCACCCAGCCAGTCCCATCCCATAACCAAAGGATATTGCTGGTTGGCGGGGTCCTCGGTGAGCAGGCGCAGCTGCACCGTGCACATCTGGATGAGCTCGTCCAGCTGCCTCTCGGCCGCCTGCAGCTCCCGCAGCTCCTTCTCCAGCAGCCGGTGCCGGCCGGGCGCTCCCACGGTGGCCTGGCTGCCCCTGGGGAGCACCGTGCCCGTCAGGAGCCAGACCCCACAGCTCCCGCTGTCCCCACCCAGGCCAGGCTACATCCCACCCCACACCCAGGGAATCAGCCTTGTCCGGATTTCCCGGTAGGGCACAGCCCTGGGGTCCATTCCCCGAGCCTGGATGCAGCCCCCCCGCTCCCTGGGATGACTTGGGGAGCCCGAGGGGGACTCGCAGTGTTGGTATTCCTGTTTTGCCTGCTCAGGAGCCACCTGCCACTGAGCACAGCCCTTCCACAGGGAGCCACCACTTGACCCGTGAGCAGATGCTCTGGTGACCCTGCTTTGAACTTCTCCACCCTGCTAAGACCCTGCTCTACCCTGAGCCTGGCCCAGACGGCCCTCCCAGCCCAGACACAGCCCCATGAGCCCAGCCAAGGGACATACAGCCACTGGATGTGGTTCTTGGATTTCTTGGTGATGAGCTGAATGCCCTCCAGGACATTGGTGATGTCGTAGATGCGCCTCTTCTGCACCTTCAGGACCTCGGCCGCCCAGTTGAGATCCACCACGCCATCAGGTGACTGGCTCAGGAGCTCCAGGAAGCGCTTGGTGGTGAGGTTCAGGGAGGTTTCATAGCGGGACTTCTCTCCAGGAGACTTTGCCCCTGCCAGCCACCGAGGACAAGTGTGATTTTAGCCACAAGGCTAGAGCTGAGAGGTCCCAAAACTCCCCCCATGCTTGCAGGTGGCTCATGCACCAGGGACCAGGACCGGCACCCCAAAACAAATGTGCTTTCTCAGGGCAATGGGGTGAGCTCCCCAAACCCTCCATGGGAAGGATGCTGCAGGACCTGGCACAGGCTCTGACACCTGTGCTCCATCCTGACCACAACCTCAGCTGTGCCAGGCAGGGCTCAGGGGGGAGATAACAGAAGGTCCCCCCGGGACACTGCACCCACCCCATGCTGGCAGCTACAGCTCCACCCCACAGGGAGGGATGGAGCAGGTGTGGTGCCCAGCAGCTGGGCAGGACAACTATGTCACCAGCCCAGGGGACAGCAGCAGCTGTGGACAGCGGACAGAAAGAGGTCAGCCCCAGGAACAAACTGACATGAAGGAAAAGGAAGAAGCTGCCTGTGGGAGCTGAGTGGGGCTGCAGCACTCCTGCTCTGGGCTGGGCTGTCAAGGGGGGGGCAGGAGGAGCAGTACCTTTAGCAGGGTTCCTGGCCTTGCCCCGGACCACCGGCAGGCTCTCTGCTATGTACTGGTGATCTGTCTCCAAGTTCAGCTTCCTCTTCACCTGCAAGGGATGGGGCCATCAGAGGGGCAGCGACCATCCCACTGGTCATGGAATGTGACCCGAGGGATCGCCCCAGGGTCACGGAGGCCCGGCAGGAAGGGACTGACAGGAGCAGCTCCGCGGCTGCCACGCACGCCAGCGGGGATGGGGGGCTGTCCCCGTCGCGGGGGCCCCGCCAGGCTGGGGGAGCGCCCCAAGGCCGGCGCAGGCCGCGGCGGGGGAGGCAAAGCACGGCCCAGCGCCCGGGCCTGCGGCTTCCGGAGCGGCAGCGGGGCAGGGCCGGCCCGGCAGGTGCTGCGTGGCACGGCCCGGCTGTACGGCAGGGCACGGCCGAGAACGGCCTGGCACGGAGCAGGGCGTGACATATGGCACAGCACGGGGCAGAGCAGGGAGCAGCACGGCCCGGCCCGGTTCGGTGTACAGCACGGCTCGCTATACAGCCCAGCTCGGTATCGCACGGCTCGCTATACAGCTCGGCCTGGTAAATAGCCCAGCTCGGTGTACAGCCCGGCTACACGGCACGGTCGGTACCCAGCCGGCTCGAAGCGGCCCAATACTGCACGGCCCAGCACACAGCCCGGTCCCCGCAGCCCCCGCCCGCCCACCGCCCCCCCCGTCCCACTCGCGGGGGTTACCGGCGGGCGGCCCAGCGCGGGCCGTCTGGGCGCGGCGCCGGGGCGGGCGGGCTGCGGCGTGGCGAAGAGCAGGAGGTCGGTATCGGGGTGGCCGCCGCCGCCCGCGGGCTCCTCGGCGGCGGCAGCGGCGGAGACGATGAGGAGGTGCGGGGAGGCGCTGCCCAGCAGCGCCGCCAGCCCCGCCGCGCCGCCCGCCGCCGCCATGGCTCACATGGCAGCCGGTGCCGCCGGGGCGGCGGGCGGCGCGGCGGGCAGGGCGCGGGCTGAGGCGCGGCCCATGGCGGGCGCGGGGCCGCTCCGCTCCGGCTCCAGCCCCGGCTGCAATCCCAGCCGCGGCTCCGCTCGCTGCCCGCCGGCTGTCTCGGCGCGCCGGCCCCGCGCGCCTTTGCGCGCCAAATCCTTTTTGCCGCGAAAAGCGGCGCGAGCCGCCCCGCCGCCCGCCCATTGGCTGCGCCCGGCGTGGCGGGGGCGGAGAGGCGCGCTCCCATTGGCTGCGCCCGGCGGGGCGGCGGGCGGTGCCGCGCGCCCATTGGCGGGCGGGGGGCCGCGCTGACAGGCGGCCAATCGGCGACGTCGCGCCGGGGGCGGTGGCCAATGGGAGCGCGGCCCGGGGACGCGGCGGGGGCGCCGCGTGGGTGCGGAGCGGGCGGGGCGGGGTGGGGTGGGGTGGGGGTCCCCTCCCTTGTGTCCCCTTCTTGTGTCCCATCCTTGTGCTCCCCGTGTCTCCTCTCGCGTCCCCTCTTGTGTGTCTCTCATATGCCCACCCTGTGCCCCTCGTGTGTGTCCCCCTTTTGTCCCCCCATGTGTTCCTGCCATGTGCCCACCCTGTGTCCCCCCGCGGATTCCCCGCTCCCAACCGGCCCTGGCCACTCCTGCTTTTCCCAGCCATGGGAAAGCCTCGGGCAGAGCCGGTCCCTCCCGGGCTGACGGGCTTCCGGCTGCGGGCACGGCCGTTCCCCGCTCCGGATGGCCCGGGAGGGCACCGGCACACACCCACAGCGAAGTTCGTACCGCTTGCCCCACCCTCGGGTAGCACTGGTGGCACACAGGGGGGGGGTTGGGCTTTGCGGGCTATCCCTTTGTGTCCCCTTTCCCCAGGGGTGACCCCAGCCCGTGCAGAGATGAGCTCAGTGTTATTCCTCTCCCTCGTTAAAAGCACAACCCCGAGACTCCAGGCGAGGCTATCGGGAAGCCTGGAGGCTCTGACACTGTTCCAGGGGTCCGGCTCGCATGGAAAGCCTGGGATGCCGCAATCTGCTCTGTCCGTTTGCCGGGTGATTCACGGCATTCTGTGTTTCCAAACACCCACCAGCTGTGGATCTCGGCGGCTCCTGCAGCGCTCCTTGATAACCCCTTGCAGGGCAGCACGGAGGGAAAGCTCTGCTGGGAGCACAGCCCGCACTTGGCCGTGCCCGGAGCGATCCCTGGCCGTGGGACCGCGCGATCGGGGAGGGGCAGGGACAGAGGGGTGGCAGACGGGGCCGGGAGTGGCCCCATATGCTGGGAGGGATGATAGTCCGGCCCCAGACAGGCACAGGCGGCTCCCACCGCCGGTATCTGCTGCCTGCAGGACACCGATAACCCCCCACTGCATGAGAAGGCAGAATTAAAAATGAAAAAAAAATACATCCTGCTATTAAAATAACCTAAAAAGCACTTAAAGATTAGACCTTTTGCAGGGCCCAGAGATGTTGAAGCTCGTGAGGGAAGTGTGGAGTGAGGGGGTCTCAGCCAGGCACCCAAAGCCCCTCTGAGCCGAGCCCAGGGTTTAACCCCTCTGTGCCCCCCAAAAGCTGCCCCACAGGTCCCCAGGGGGCCTCCTGGTGGAGCACAGTGACCCCCAACCCCTTGGTGCTGCCAGGCAGGGCTGTGGGCCAGTGCTGGCTCCCACCCCGGCCCTGCTGCCGCCCCTGACCTGCCCTGGATGAGGAGATGGGGTGTTTTTTCCAGCAGTGCGTGGGATGCGGGAGGCATTCCCAGGGCTGAATTAACTCCTGTGCTGCAGAGCAAATCCTGACATGCAGTGCCCCTGCTCCGGCCTAACAGGTTTCTGGCTTCAAAGGATTTTCTGCTGGATACTTTGGCAGTGGCTGTAATTCCCCCGAGGACTGTCAGTGCCGTGATTTCCCCGGATCCCCACATCCTTAAATACACCAGGAACATATTGCATGGCCGTGACCAATCACATCAGCTCGCTGTGCCTCATTTCTTCATCAGCAGAGAGCAAATGGAAACGCTGCCTTGCTTACAGGAAATTAATACAGTTAATTAACACTTGGCCCCTCTAATATTCCAGGGCCCGCTCTCCAGAGCCCTTCCACTGCAGTATCATCATTACCGTGATGCACAAGCAACAGTTAGACCAGATGTTTGCACACAGTTAATGCTTCTTCCATCTGGGGAGGGGGAGAAAAGGCAGCCCCACCAGCCTGGCGGGAGCGCATGGCTGGCAGTGCCTTCCCCATCCCCGGGGAGCCCCAGCCAGGCGCTTCCTGGGCTGCAGCGGGGTTTGGGACACAGCTGCTGCACCAGCTGCTCCCGCTCCGCTCACAAAGGCTGGGTCCTCCCCTAATTCATGCGGGAGCTTATCCGGGGGGGCAGCAGCTCTGCCCCCTTCCCCCGGAGCTGCTTGGCTGCGCTACAACTTCTCCAGGGCTTTCAGTGGCGCGAAAAAGGGCGGCTGTGGAGACAAATGAAAGGCGAACGCTGGCGGGAGAGGGGCGGGCAGGGGCTTTCCTTGCATGTATATGAGGGGAAGCAGATGAATCCCGTCTCCTGCACAGCTGCAGCCTCCCCCCGGCCTCGCCAGCCCCGCTAAGGAGTGCAGACGTGCTCCCGAGATTAGCTGTCTGCCGGGTGCTGCACGCAGATAAAGCCCTGTCTCCACGGTCACACTTGGTCCTGGAGAGGATCAGGAAGGATGTTTGGACAGTTTGTACCACAACAGGATTTACCCCACCACAGTCCCTGAGTTTGGGTGGGTTTGGCTGCCCTGCACAATGGGGTGGACGCAGGTCAAGGGGTGTCTGCTGGTCTCTGCATGGATAGAAAAATGTGGAGCAGGGCTGCAGGTGGAGCCAGAGCTGGTGCCATGGAAAATCATCTCCTGGCAGCAGGAGCAGGCAGGATACAAACCTACATCCCTGTGCTCAGTTAAGTGTAGCATGTGGGTGTCCCAGGAACACATTTACTGTCCTTGTCATCGCAGTTGGTTGGTCCTGTCTTCAGCAGTTCCCACATGGAGTGTGCTGAGCTGTCACATGGAATGATTGCAGCAGGGCTTCTCCCAGGCTCTCCTGCCAATGCTCCTGTTCCCAGTGCTTTGATTTGTTCCCATGAGGGTGCAGCTCTCAGCACAAGAGGCCCTGGAGACCTCACTGCAGAGGGGACAGACAGCTGGGGAAAGCCCAGAGCCCCCCAGTTCTGTCCTGACCTCACCCGCTCACCTGTTCTTGCTCCACTCTCCACCACCTGAGCCATTGCCTTTGTCCTACAGGAACCAAAACGATTTTCTGGTAGCACAAATTACCTAGAGTATCTAAGCTTGCTTGTGGCAGAAGGACAGCATCCCTGGCTAAGGTGTCTCCTCCTAGAGCCCAGTCCCAAGAGCCAGGAACTGCCTATTCCCTTGCATTGTTTACAGATGACTACACCAGCTACTCTCTTGGATGCTGGGCACAACAGACTCAGCAGTGTTAGTTCCTCCTCTCATAGGATGGCATCTGTTATCAGAGCTCACACCAATCCATGGAGTCTTTCAGTGGAAGCAACAGGGGCACAGAGCTCATTCACCCCCCACTCTGCTCTTCACACCCAAACAGGACAATTTTGTCCCAGCCTCTGTGAGGCAGAGCAGTACAAACACACACTTCCCAGCCCCATGGCTAAAAGCCACTCCATTCCACAGAGCTCTTCCATTTCCTTCACTCAAGCCTTGTGGAGGAATGGAGAGGCTGAAGTGCTTCTTGGGAGTCATCAAGGAGTAATTTGGGAATATACCCCCTTGATGTTACCTTCTGTGCTTCAGCTTCTAGTCAGCTCTAGTGACAAAGCAGCCCAAGTTCCCTTCCCAGAAGGCTCAGAGCACGGTCACTGGAACTGGGAACCCAAAAAGCAGGTGAAGAGTCAGAGCAGAACCTGTAGGTGACTCAGAGCTTCACCTGGAGCAGAAGAGGAGCTCAGACAGAGTATGATGCTTTGTGAGGAGGTAAAAAATCACTTCAAGGCAGGACTGGCATCAATTTGAGGGTGTTAATTTGGCTTCTCACAGGCACAGGCTGTACACTCCAGTATCCCAGCAGCTACAAAGCAGGAGCTTTTGTCTTACAGTCACTCAGTGCTCCCCTGGCAAGAGGGACCTCCTTCCCCTGCCTGTGCCATCCATAGGGAGCTCCTCACACAGGGATTGCTTCATCCCCACTCCCATAGCAGTTACCTTTACAGCTTGGAAGAAGCAGTGAGATCACTCACACACATCCTTATTTTCCATATTTGTGTAGGTCCCTATTTTATCTGAGGGGCAGACCAGGTACAACCTCGTGCCCAGTGCCCTGTACCTGTGCCCTGCTCTGGCAGAGGGTCCTGCCACAGGCTCCTGCCCCAAAGAGGAGTGTTTGGTAAGGGATGACAGCCACCCCAATTTGTTCCTGCAGTTGGCATCCTTATCCCAGCCAGCGTTGCAGGAGGTAAATCTGAATGTGTGGTCAATGCTGGTAACACAGGAGCAAAAGTGATGCCAAAAATGCACCTCATGCATTGCTCTTCTACATACAGGACCAGAGACACGCAATAATCAAGCATCACTTCATATATTTTAGCTTAATAATGATGACAGTAAAAAAGCCCACCAAAAATTAGGGTTTTTTATTCTTATAGAAAGCATGGTATTGTAATATTCAAAGAACGATTATACAGATAAAATCCACATAAGAAATCAATTCAGAGTAGACAGAGCTACATCAACAACCCACTGCCCCCCTCTTTTGCATGTTTTAAAACCAAAAACTGAGATATTCCTACAAGCATTTTGATCAGTGTCATACAAGTTACCTGAGTTTATAACTTTATTCTACACCATCAGAAAATCAGGGCTTGGATTACACAGCAATTATGAGCACAAATTATATGCCAAAAAGAGAGGTAATAATACTTGTATTAGCTTTTAATTTGCTTTTCTCCTTTCCTCATCACCAGGGACAGATGAAAATTCTTCTAAGCAAAGAAAAAAGTTACCTCCTCCAACAATCTGGTATGAACACACAGGTTGACAAGTCAAGATTAGCACCCCTAAAACACTAACACTGGCAGACAGACATTATGCCTTATTTTCCCTCCCCCTCCTTATCTGCTGGATTTCAAAAGCAGCATCAGAAAACACATTCTGCTCAGGTTGGCACGAGCCAGGAACACAAACACAACCTGAGCAATAGGAAGCAGCACACGGCTCGGGGTATTATCCAAAGGTCACATTTGTGCTGATGCAGTGAAAATCAGTTGGAATCCCAGGAGTTTCTCCTGTGTGAGGGTATCTCCACAGGGTTCTGGTCACTCCACAAGCTCAGTGTGCACAGGGGGTCATGGGGGTCCCCACGGATGCCTGGCTTGGCTCTCTTTCACAAGCCAGGGATCATCCCTGCATTTCCACCCACACCCAACCTGGTCTAAAGCAGAGCTTTGATCTATTCTACCAGGGCAAGGAAGTCTCACAGCACTGACATCAAAGCTCTTCTGCAGCCTCTCCACCCTGACCAGGTTGCCCACAGAAGTTGTGGCTGCCCCATCCCTGGAAGTGTCCAAAGGCCAGGCTGGACAGGGCTTGGAGCAACTTGGGCTAGTGGAAGGTGTCCCTGCCCAGGGCAGGGAGTTGGAGTAGATATTTAATGTCCCTTCCAACTCAAACCATTCCATGATTCTATGACACCTGTCCTGAACATGGACATTTATCTGGTCATTGTTGTCATGCTACAAACACAGGCTCACACCTTTTCAAGAGCTTCTCTGTGGCACTTATTGGACAAGCACAGGCTTTCCTTTCAGAAATGCACTCCCCTTAGCTGACAGGATCAAACACAGCACAGAAAACCTTAGCTAACCCAAATGTCAGGCACCCATTTAATTTTCGCCTTTGTTAAATAATGTAATTGTCCCGGAAACGGTTCTCCAGCCATCCTGAGAGCCAGCACCAGTACACAACGTGTCCTCCAAAGGGAAGGGAAGCACAGTGGGTATGCCAGGGCAGCAGGCAGCATCAGTAAACAACCCCGAGCCTGCTTTGTTCCTCCATAAAATAAATGATTAATAGCTCAGGATAGTCAGCCTGCTTGAGAAGCTCAGGCTTGCTGAAAACTTTTGATCAGTTTGATTCATTAACCTTTAAAACTGCCTCTAAAAGAGGCTTAAAATCTGAAGAGGTATCATTTTAAACATTACTTTTATCCAGTAATCCTAATTTTTTATGAACTGAGCTAAGATTGAGACACTCTGCTCCTCTTTAGAGACACTCAGCATAAGCCAGGTGTCAAAGAAGAAATAACAGGAGAAAATAAACTGGTGTAGACAAACAAACCCATGTTCATCTTAAAATTCAAAACCAGTCAGGGCTGGGGGGGGGGGAAGAAAATGGCACTCCTTTGTGATCCTTAAGCACTTGGCTGATTCGCAGGTGGCTTCCCAACTGTCTCTTTATTTCTCCTAGTTTTAATGCTAATAAAAAAGGAACCCAAACAGGGGGCTCAACTCCCCACACAATGCCCTGGGGGAGGGCAGGGAGTGTAACTTACATATCCCAAAAGTCTGACTCAGACAAATTACTTCTAGTTCACTTCCCTACTACACGCCCGCATTGTTCCGACACCTTGGCGGCAGAAGGGGCTCATCCCCAGCTATCTGGTCCCAGGGACAGCACTGGGGGCTGATGTCATTAAGGAGCTGTTCCAATTGCTTCCCTGGGGAAAGCAGTGACTTGCAGCTTAACGTCCTGCCCCCGGCCCAGCGGGAACACCAACGGTCCCAGCGCCTGGCTGGGCAGGCAGGGACAGGGATGGCAGCTGCTTCCTGGGGCTCCAGTGCAGATGGCTGGAGGCTGGGGCACAGTGTGCTCGCAAAGTGAGACTGGGGGGACGTTCCCAGGAGAAAAAGGGTGTTTCTTTGAGCCAGTGACACAGTCGCTGCTGCCAGGTTGATCCTGTAAACTGGGTATTGGCTCGGATTCACCTTCCAGAGAGCGCAGACTCTACGTCTGGGTACAAAGGACAGGCCACTTGTCCTTCAGAACTTCAGCAGCAGCCACTCGGTTGCAGTGCTACAACTACTAGCAAAAGGAAATCATTTCGCCTCTAAGGGAATCACAAGCCTTTCTCAGAGGAAGAAAACACCAGCTACAAATGAAACGAGATTAAAAACTTCTCACGGAACCAGCCCCGTGCCATCTCTGGCTGCAACAATTACACACGGTCAAGGATTTGTGAGTCTAATAGTTTTAGGGAGAAATTCCCAAGCCACAGCTGTCAGGTTGTGGAAGGGTTTTCTGAAATCCCATCAAA
This sequence comes from Manacus candei, assembly GCF_025592945.1. Classification (NCBI taxonomy): domain Eukaryota; kingdom Metazoa; phylum Chordata; class Aves; order Passeriformes; family Pipridae; genus Manacus; species Manacus candei. The sequence continues at coordinate 3,017,076 of NW_026138105.1, read as the reverse complement.
GCTTGGAGGAATTCAGCAATATTAGCAGAATACAAATGTTCTCATTTGGAACAACACTGAGGCTTCTGACAGCAAAATCGTGATGCTTCAGCTACCCAGCAAATAAAGATGTTTATAAAGGAGTCAGACCTGATCTGTAGCTTCAGTAGTTTTTCTGTATCTGAATCTTTAAGCTTATCTATGCCAAGAAAAATATTTAACCACAAAGAAACAAACCCAATTCCTGACTTTTATAACTTTCCTGGGGTCTGATTAAATGCTGATTAATGTTCCAACTGAAGTATTTAGTCCAGACTGTAATAGCAGGTGAAACTAGGAGTTAAAGGTACCTCAGACAGTTATTATGGTAAAGAAGTATCTTGTTTTTTGGACACCATGTACAATCAGGGGTTTGCATGGCACAAGCTCAAAGAAAAGTGGGAAGACAAAGAATAAAGCAGCACTCTGAATATGCATAAGAGTAACAAAACAGTTTAGGAGGACAAGGAAAAATCACTTAAGAAGAAATTGGGAATTTTTTTCTACTCAGAAGCCACCTGAAGTTCAATGTACTGTTTCAGTTGTACCTTTGCATAGGACAAATTGCCAGAGCCTGGAAGGTAAAGAGAGTTCAAAACATGATGAAAACAGCATCAGCACGATTATGCAACGACATGAGCAGCTCAGGAACAAGCAAATGGACACAGGGAGAGCAAACAAAACAGTCCCAGCCAAGCCAAAAGGGAACAGGGAACTTAATGACTCCCTTGGAAACTTCACCACATCAAACCAGCGCGTCAGGAATTATCTGAATGCACATCATCGAGTGAACCGTGTAGTGTCATATGGCAGTGTATTAACAGCTTGAATTTATTAATTTAATTTTAAAGCAGTTTTTGTGCTTTCTCAGTTGTTTAGTCAATCTTCTGCTACAGCCCAGGGTGTGCTGCACCATCCTGAGGCTCAGCAGTTTTAAGAGTCACTCATATATTTATCCATGGCCTCAACCTGGCTCAGCAGCAAACCTGCACAAACTACAGGTACATTCCAATTTGATTACAGCCAACCCCTGCCACTCCTGTGGAGGGCAGATCCTGGCCCTAAGAGAAACCCATGTGTGCCTTCCCCCAAAATAAAAGTGCCTGTTCAAAGCTCAGTGTGAGATCTGAGGGCGGGAACACGCCCCGGCCTGTTTGCAGAGGAGCCCAAGTTGCATAACTGATTTTGGTATTTAGTTCAAGCAGCTTTTAAAAACTTTACAAGTAAGTTTAAAATAATTACAAGGTATTAATTAGTGCACTTTGCAGAGGCACAGATTCAGCCCAAGTGCATGGGAGAAACTGAGCAAAAATAGTCCTGCCAAGCATGATTTACCAGGCTTGTACAAGACAATCTTAACAGTTTTATTCTCAAAAATTTTATTGTCTCCCAGAGGGAAAGGTCCAGATAAACTCTCTCAAGGAGCACACAACTTGTAATGTGTCCTTGTAACAGTTTAAGCAGGATTTCCAGCCATCCACAGCAATGAAAAAATAACATCCCTGCTTTCATGATGTCCCCCACTCCCACCACACCACGGTGAGCACAGCAGCACAGAGAAAAAAACACTTGTGAGCATTCAGGTGAGCCCTAAAACATGTTTTCATACTCTCCACTTACTGTCAGGCTGTCTCTTTATAAGTTATATTTAGTTTCTTAAAAAACAATACCCAGAAAACCCCAAACCCAAACACAGAGGGAAAAAAAGGCCTCTTAAAAAAGACTGCAGCAGGTTTCTGTGGGGTGTGCGTTTCTGCAGACAGTTTCTGTGGGGTGTTTACTTGCTCTAAACAGAGCCAAGAGACTAGTCAGAACATTTTGGCCGGGATACAAGAGGCAACTCTGCTTGATAGATGTTAATTTAAAAAATCCCAGGTCAAGAGCAACAGAATAACCTTTTCCCCTCAGCTGCCCAGAGGTCCCATCCCATCCAAAGGTGCTTTGCAGGGAAGCACCTACTTGCTGTCTGTCCTTTTGTTGTAAAGGAGGAAGTCAGACAGGTCGTGCCACACCTCACTGTCCTCGTACAGGTAGGTCATGGAGGACTGCAGGGAGGGCTGCAGAGTCTCTCTGTGGTACTCAAAGAGCCACAGCACTGTCCCCCACACCAGGGCAGCCACGAGGGGGAAGGGATCCTGCTTGGGCTGTGGGATGTAGCCCTTCTCCACAGCCAGCCGGGACAGGCCGAACAGGATCCGGGACAGCAGGTACATGATGATCTGCAGGGGAGAAACCCAGAGAGCTTTGGGTGAGCAGCCTGAGCTCACACAGCAGCCAGGCTAAGCTGAGCTCACACAGCAGCCAGGCTAAGCTGAGCTCACACAGCAGCCAGGTTAAGCTGAGCTCACACAGCAGCCAGGCTGAGATTCAGAAGCCATAATCCACCCGAGAGGGGCGGGAGCGATTCACCCGACTTAAAAGCAAACAGGCTGTGGTTCACACACCAACAGTCTGTAAAACCACAAGTGTTTGTTGTCTTCTCTGCATCCTCGAAGTCCTGCTTCTCTGCTGCTGCTCTAATTCAGCAATCGACAAGTTAAACTTGATGCAACACATCTTGGCAGTTGCACAAACTTTTCTTTGCTCAGTTAATGCCACCTCAGAATAGACCCAGAGCAGCTCTGTTCACCTGCCAAGCAGATCTGAACTCAGGAGCCTGGACACAGCTAAAACCAGGCTCAAGAACACTCTGGACTAATCTGCATCTCTGTGTTTTAGTCATTAATCTGTGACTGTGTGTTAAGAACCAGCTTTAACTCCAGTGTCCCCTGAGCAGCTTTTGTCAGTGTAACCTGTTTAGTTGTCCCAGAATATTCTGAGTTGGAAGGGACCCACAAGGATCATCAAAGTCCAACTCCTTGTCAGTTTAACCAGTTTAGTTCAGTGAAGCTCAGTAACTGATCATGTTCCACACTCACAGCACTCAGATTCAAGGGTTTAACCCTGCAATGGGCAGACCAGGAGCAGAGTCAGTGACCACAGCTCAGGCAACAGCTGGGATAACCCAAAAGCTTTGGATCACCTGCCTGCCTCCCTAGGAATTCAGTGCAGCTCTGAAGGTAAATCTGAGCTTTTAGCACTCCAACTGCTCATGGAGGGACACAACCACCTCTGGGACTGGAGTGCAGAGCAGGCAAAACAAGAATCTGTGCAAAGAACATGATATAAGAGTAATTGCTGCACGGTCAGAACCGCCTGGAACAAGCCACCAACCACTTCCTGGCACACTTGCTGTTTTTCCTGGTCAAAGAAACTTCCAGCGAGTGCATTTACCTGGCTGTTGATGGGATTGTTCTCACCAAACACCAGCCAGCCCCCAATGCAGGCTGCAAGGAAAGCATGGAATGGGATTTTCTTCCCCTGCAGGCGGGACTGTGCTGCCATGAGCCCCTTGTAGGTGAAGACGAAGTAGGCCAAGTTCCGGGAGTGGGCGTAGGTGGCCTGAGCAATGGCCTTCAGCTTCTCCCTCAAACTGAAGAAAAGGAACAGACAATTAGGAGAGGGAAAAGGCACGACCCCTGCACTCAACTCAGCCTGGTCACTACACCCCTCACCTACACTGACAGCTTGGGCAGCCCGCGGAATATCTTGTGAGGGAGGAGAAATCCCCTCACCTCTGATCCCCAAATCAGAGCACAGAGTGCAGACTGTACCTCTGTCTCATTCTCTGAACAGTCAAACAGTCCTTTTTTTAAAATTTTTGCCTAAATGCAAACCTCTGGCATGAGCAGAGAAAGCCACAACGTGCTCTGCTCTACTCTAGGTTCCCATATTTCCATGGGGAGCAGAGCACTGCTGTTGGCATCTTCTAATTCCTCCCCTATCCACTGGTCCTCACCAACCACCCTATGAGCAGTTAACTCCCCCCAACTATGTATATTTGTGTGTGCTTCACTAATAGAGCAGGCTCAACCACGGCTCACGTACCTTTCTTCTTTTTAAAACCCCTGGAAACATGAAAAAGAGACAGCTGGAGTGAAAACATTCTAAGCAGTGACGGAAAAAAAGCAAGAATTAGGGCTTGTACCTGCCGCTCTTGAACAGGAAAGTCATCACCAGGGCATGAGGGGCACGGATTTTGGCTCCATAGCTGCAAGAGCAGACAGACACTTCAGAGTTTTTGCATTATACTACGAAATAATTGTGTTGCTATTCTGACAGATTAAAGACGTTATTTAACAAATATATATTACTTTCCAGCCGACCCAGCAGCAGCAGCACAACAAACCGGGAGGAGCCCAGCCCCAGGGGGAAGAGCACACACACCACAGCGAACCAGGCCCAAAGGAGACCCCAAAACCAGTTAAAACCACCCCGACGGCAGCTGAGAGAGGCGGAACAACCTCCCCCGTACCCCCCCCACCGCATCCCCGGCCTCCGCACAGCCCGGGCTGGGCCGATACCCCAGGCACCCCAGGGGCCCAGCACTCACACGGCGCCGTTGCGGAAGCCCTTGATGACAGCGAGCGCGGCATGGTAGCGGCGCTGCTGCAGGAGCTTGTTGGCGGCGCGGAGCAGAGCGCGTAGCGGACCATCCCCACCCGCCATGGCCCCGCCGGCCATGGCACCCCCGCCACCTGCCGCTTCCGGGGCCCGCGCCCCGCCCGCCGCGCCCATAGGCTGCTCCGCCTGTCCATCACCGCGGATGGCGCCATCTCAACCGCTCATTGGCGCGGAGCGCCCGCCCGGTAGCCAATGAGCGCCGCGCACTGTGTCCCGCCCACCCCTCTCCCTGTGGGTGCCGCTGAGGGCCCGGCCCGGCATCACCCGGTCATGGCGCGGGGGTCGCGGCGGGAGCCTGAGCGGGGCGGGGGCAGCCGCGACGCGGTGCCTGCCCAGTCTCCGCGGGCTGTAGCGGCGGCACCGAGTTAAACGCTCCTCCCTCCCCAAAACCAGCGCCGGGGCCGCCTCCGCCCCTCCCGCGCTGAGGGCGCGTTGCGGGCGGAGGGCGCCCCCTGGCGGCGCGGCCGCTCCCGCCGCCGCTCCAAGATGGCGCAGGCGATCTTCGAGGCGCTGGAAGGTAACGGGGCCGCGCCGGGGCCGCGCCGGCACCCGCGGGCTGCGACCCCCGCGCCCCCCGAGCTCCCGCTGCCCGGCGCTGCCGCCGCGAGGGACGGGGGGCCGCGGCGGGGCAGCCCCGCCAGGCCCGGCCCGGCGCGGCGTGGGGCGCTCCCGGCAGCCCCGGGCTGTGCCCCCGCGCTCCCCGCGGCGGGGACGGCGCCGCAGCCCCCGCCCGCAGCCCCCGCCGCAGCCCGGGCATCCCCGTACCCGGCTCCCTGCTGTGTCCCTGCCACCTCCGGACCCCCGGCCCGGTGCCACCTCCTGCCTGTGCGCCGGGACATGCCCGCACTGCCCATCCCTGTGCCCTGTGCTCCGGGTAGCCCTCGTTGGCCACGGACGCTGTGCACCTCAGCCCCTCCCTGCCCCAGGGCCCGATACCGCGAGGCACACCGTCCCATCCCATCGCTGTCCCTGTGCCCAGCGCTCCGGGGCACCCCATCCCATCCCTGTCCCTGTGCCCGATGCCCCAATGCACCCCTTGCCCTCCCTGCCCCTCTGCCCTGCACATCGGGGCACTCCCACCGCCCTCCTCTCTGTGCCCAGGAAACAGGATCCCCAATCCCCAGGGCACCGTGTGACTCGTGTGCCTCTCCCCCTTCCGTTGCCCCCTGTCGCTGTGCCCAGCGTGCTGGGGTCCCCCATCCTCCCATCAGCCCAGGGCTCACACTGCTGTGCCACGCTCCCTGCCAGCCCCAGGGATGGTGCCCAGGGAGTGATGGCCCCTACATGTGTATTTTGGAGGTGTCTGTGCCCTCTGCACAGCCCAGGCAGCGCCCATTGTGTGGGTGAATGGGTTGTGCTCAAATTCATCTCAGTTTGGCACTGGGACACTGTCACAGGCAGGTGCCATCCCAGGGGGACTCCTGGACGTGTCAAGCTGTGCCAGTCTGAGCCTGTTTGGGGAAAAACTATTTCCCAGGCATTGATTTCTTAATCTGGATTACAGATGTATTTTCCCTTATGTGGGGGCACAGCTGACGTGGAAGGCCTGGCATCATGATTGTCACCCACACTTTCAAACATCCCCTGTGATCGCAGCAGCAGAGAGAGGAGCAGAGAAGATATATTCCTCTGTTTTGTGAGGTTACTTGGTGCATTTGGCAGCACCCTGTGCAGAATCAGGTCCCTGTTTCCTCACTGCAATCAGCTCCTCGTGGTGTGAATTTCCTCACAGAATTCAGGAGAGCAAAACCTTTTAGCAAATTTTAGCAGCTTTTGGTGTCTGAGCTTGTTTGTTTTCTCTTGTTGATGTGATTACAAGTAGATGGTGACTTGGCATTTGTGTGGATGCTGAGAGCAGGCTGTGGGGCACAGGGGCATCTTCACCTGTCACCAAAGCACCTGGTGCTGGTGTCAGCAGAGAAGGGTCAATGCATGATGGAAAAGTAGCACCTGGGTGAAATGGACACTCTTGTTTCACGTCTAGCTGAGAGGAATTTGAAAGGGAAAAAAAAAAGCACAAATCAGTAGTCCTGTACTTTTATCCTAGCTTCCCCAAATCACCCTGCTGTTGTCAGGCTCTGGGCACCTCAGCTCCTGCTGTGCCAGGAGAGAAGTGGCTGGGTTTTTTAAGTTTCATGATGCATACTGGTGCTGGCTGCAGGCAGGGCAGGCTCCATCCAAAGGTTTCTCCTGGAAGTCTGTGGGTGGCTGAGAACAGCATCTGCTTAACCAAGTAACTGCCAGCTTGTGTTCGTGGGTTACTAACCTTGACCTCAGGGGTTTCCCTCTGGGAAGTGTGGTGTTGTGCAGTTACCCTGTGAAACAGGGACTCTGGGGGCATTTGCCTGAATTGCCAAATAAATGAGGGCAGCATATTTCTCTTGTCCTGGGCCTCTTTTCCCTATCAAGAGGCTGAGTACAGCATTGACAATCCTGCTGCATCATTGTCTTCAGGTCTTGGCCTCTCCTCAAGCTTCTTCCTCTTAAGAGGATCAAGTCTTTTGGCTTTTTTCTTTGGAAGATCTGACTGTGTGCCAGAGAGAAACCCAATTGTCCAGTGCCAGGCCCATCAAGAGTGGCACCCTTGGCACAAACTTCTTAATTATCCCCATTATCCCCATTCTGTACTTAAGCTGAGTTTTCGATCCTTCTTTTCCTTTTAGCTTATTTCTGCTGGAGAAGGGCTGCTCCATTTCGCTCTCTGGTGTGGCTGTTGCAGCAGGAGCCTGCAGTGCTGCCCTGGCAGTTGCCCAGGGGTTATTAGAGGAGGTGTATTGTGGAGCAAGGCTTGGGATCCTCCAGGAGCATTCCAGCGGTGTTCTCCCAGCGGGGCTGACCTGCAGGGCTGGCTCCAGCTCTCCAGGCAAGCCAAGGCTTGCAGAACTGGACCTGCAGCTTTGCTGTGCCTCCCTGTGATTTATGTGAAAGGCTTCCCATAGGCATGGTGGGAATTTTGTGGTAGTGTGAGATGTTGTGGGATCTGCTGCTTTCCAGTAGCTGCTTGTGCCCTTGGAGGACTGTGCTCTGCTCCCTGCCAGGAACATCAGCAGTATTTGTGCCCTCTCCTCAGTGAAACGATGGAAAAGGTGTTCACAGAGTCTCAGTTACTTGCTTCACACTGGAGATGCCAGACAAACAAGTTTTTAGGGTATCTTTAACAGGCTGCAGATTATATGGGCACTCCCCATCAAGAAGGTAACATCCCAGTTGTTCAGGAGAAATTTTAGAATTACGAGAGGAACTTGGAGTGGTGGGTTCTCCTGCTGTGCTGATCCCTTGTGCTGGGCTCTGCTACGTTGTTCCACTGTCCTTCCTGGTGCTGTTCTCAGGAACAGTCCTCACCTCGGGAATGGTCTGCACCTCCCTGCTTGGGAATAATCAGAGCAACAGAATTGCTTTTACTGGGGCACATAGTTCTGAGCTCAGAGCTTTGCAGTTTTAGTTTGCAAAGAACATGAAGAAAAATGAAAAGCAACTGAAGAACCCCCCACTTGTCTTCTCTCCCTTAATCCACAAGGTATCACATACAACCCTGCCATGCCATTTGTTTTATTTGTGGGTTCCTTGTCATAAAGGAATGGCAGGGAGGAGTGGAGCATAAAAATCCCCAAATCAGATTGTCCTTTACATCTGATTTTTATAAAGAAAGAGTGTCTCAGGCTTAATCCACTGGTCACATGCTGCTGCCAGGTTGTCTCCCCAGATGAGCAGTCCCCATCTCCTGTATTTGTCTGGAATATTTTAGAACATTTTAGCTGTAGTGAAAAATGTTTGTGCCAAAGTGAGTAAGCTGATTCTGACAACAGATCTGACGGGGGGTGTGTGCCCTGGGTCTGGTCAGATCCGGGAATGCTGGCTTTGAAAACAGGGAGGCATTTCTAGCACTGCTGCTGAGGGAGTTGCTGCACACAAGGATTTTGTCTGTGCTGTATCACGCTGTGTCCCCAGGCAGATCCACCCAGACTGCTGCTCTGTGACATCCCAATACCTGCTTTTTAGCTCTGGTTGTAAACATCCTTCCTCTCTGGAGCAAACCAAGCCCTCTTTTGGCTTTTCTTGCCCTTCTTCCCTTTTCTTCCTGTGCCAAAGGAGTTATGGAGACAGGTGGGAGCGTTGCTGTGGTGTGATAGTTGATGCTGTGGAGTAGAGGGTGAGAAGGTGAGAGTAGCTCTGTGGGAGGAGAGAGCAGCAGCTGCAGAGTTGCTTCCCTCCATGACCTGGGAGCAAGCTCCCAGTGCCCAAGCACTCCATGTTTGGCTGTGTTCAATTCACCATCCGTGTTTGTGTCTCCTTTCAGGAATGGATAATCAGACAGTGCTGGCTGTGCAGTCCTTACTGGATGGTCAAGGAGGTGTGACGGATCCATCGGCTCAAAATGTCAACTCCTCCAGTGCCATCCAGCCCATGGGTGAGTCCTGGGAGAGAGAGGAGAGGGGTGGGAGTGCTGCACATCCCAGAACAGCTGGATGTGTAGGGGCTGCTACAAGTGTTGGAAGCCCTCAGCAGGACCGGAGCAGGAGGAAGGGGCAAGTGCCTGAGAGAGCTTTTGGAGATGGTCATGACAACAGACTTGACCATGTGCTTCCAATAAAGTCACAAAGGGAGGGAGAAGCCACTGTCTCCACCACTACTTGTTACTGTTCACATTTTTTATTCAATTAGCCATTCCTTATCTCCTGGGGATACTCCAGCCCTTGAGTATCTCATCTGTGTGAGTGAATATGGGAACTGGTCATTTATGTGCACATGGGTACTCACAGTGCTTGACTAGGACTGGCTGGGTGGACACCAAGTTATCCTCCAGAGGATTTACAGTCTGTGTCCCCAGGAACGTTCTGCTTCAGGCTGTGAATCAGGAGAAACAGCCTTGTGAGTCCAACTGGATCGTTTACAAGTGGTGTGTGCTTTGCTAAGGCTGCAGATTTCAGCTAGGACGTGTAACTGGGTTGTCTTCTTTCTGCTTTGGGTGTCAAGCAGAGGTGCCAAAAACCATCAGTCCCATGGAAGGGTGGCTTTAGGACACAAGCTGACAGTGACTCTGTGCCTGATCCAAGTTACTTCTCTTCCTTTGTGCAACCTGAGTAATAAAATCTGCCTCAGCCAGCAGAATGTCGGTGCTTTGGAAGAAGCTGCTTTGACTAAAAAGCAGAGGGTGCTTCAGGAACAAGGCTGGGTTGGTTGTTCCTGTCTTTGGGGTGAGAAGACTGACAGTGGGATTCAGTGTGTCCCAGGGAGACGGTGGGTTTTGTATGTTGGAGCAGGGCTGAGATGGGCTCAATCACATCAGTTGTCTTTAGGGACAGCTTGGGACTGGGGAGGAGGGACAGCTTGGCCCTTGCAGCTGATCTCTCTGGATGATGATGTCCTTGAGGTGCTGAGATCCAAAAGGTGCCAGTTTTCCCACATTGTGGTTGTTGGGTGTAGCAGGAGAAGGCCTGGGGCAGTGATCTGACCCTCTTCCTTGCAGATGACGAAGACGTGTTCCTCTGTGGGAAGTGCAAGAAGCAGTTCAACTCTCTGCCTGCCTTCATGACCCACAAGAGGGAGCAGTGCCAGGGCAGTGCCCCGTCCCTGTCCACAGTGTCTCTGGCCACCAACAGCGCGTACAGCCCGTCCATCACCTCGGTGCCGCAGGCTCCCAGCGCCGGCCGGCAGGTACCGAGTGCAGGCAGAGCCTCTCTGCCCTGCTGCTGGGATTTTGGGAGGGAGGGACACTGGGGTGAGGCTTTTAGATCCAGTGGTGCCTCGTGACTGACCTCTTTTCTAGGAGGCTCAGTTGTGGTCCTGTTGGCTTCTCACGGTGTGGTTGAAGTGAGGTCCCCTGCAGCGAGGTGTCCTCCAGCATGAGGGTCTGACAGCCCTTTTTCAGGACAGGAGGGGTTTCATCTCCTGGCTGTGCTGAAGAGCCCCAGTGTCACACTGCACAGTACACAGGTGGCCATGGCTCCTGCTGTCCCCTGGGCTTTGGTCTGGCTCGTGGGCAGAAGAAGAGAGCAGCTTCATCCCTCCTCTCACATTCCTACACATAAGCCCACATCATCATCATGGCTGGAAATAAAGATTCCAGAAATAAACCCACATAATGTGGTGTGATGAGCATTGAGGGAATGTCCTCTCTGGAGTAACTCCTTCCACAGAGAATTCTCCAGAGTGATTCCCTACTGCAGGGCATGTACTGTGCCTGCAATTGTGCTGTTTTCCAAAATGCTTTCAAACCAACTGCTTTTTTCAAGTTAACATAGTCCCAGTGGATATGGCTTCTTCCCAGGGCTGCAAACACAGGTTGTTTCCACCCTAAAAAATGTGACAGGCACCCTCCCCTCCTATAATCCGAGTCCTGTCCAAAGAGATGAGAATGTTCACCATCTGCAATCAGAGCAGCCTCCCTCAGCTCTCCACCTTCCTGAGCTGGGGCAAGCACCCAGGAGAGGCCTGAACTTGTCTGTGACCAGTTTGTCCTGCATATCTTGTTTAATAACCCCTGATTTGAATTGTAGCTAGTGGCCACTTTCACCAGCTGCTGTGATATTCTTTGCCTCCTTTCTGAAGAACGTTTCTGAAGCTGCCTTGTTATGGCTAGAAACTCCCACGGGCTCAGCAGGAAGCTGCAGATAATTACTGTGGCTCACTGCTGACCAGAGGCTGTGAGAGCAGAGACACTGAGGTTCAGCAAAAAGCAGCGTCTTTTTTTTTTGGTTATCATTTTGTCCTGTTGCTGCCCAACAATGCATTTTTTTTCCCTTTCAGCAAATCTCTACATACATCACCGTTCCCCCATCACCTTTGATCCAGACCCTGGTGCAGGGGAACATCTTGGTCAGTGATGAGGTGCTGATGTCAGCCATGTCTGCTTTTGCATCCTTGGACCAGCCCATGCCAGCAGTACAGCCCCCGGTGCAGGTAAGGGGCACATGTGGGCCCAGGGAGTCTTGCTTAAAGCTCATCCAGTTCCAACCTCCTGCATGGGCAGGGACACCTTCCACTAGACCAGGCTGCTCCAAGCCCTGTCCAGCCTGGCCTTAAACACTTCCCCACTGCTGGGGATGCAGCCCAGGACACAGTTGGCTTTCAGGGTTGCAAGTGCTCATGGCCAGGTCATGTTTGGCTTTTCATCCACCAACACCCCCAAAGTCCTTTTGCCCTCAGGGCCGCTCTCAGTCCATTCTCCCCCAGCCTGTACTTCTGCTTGGGATTGCCCTGATCCAGGTGCAGCACTTTGCACTTGGCCTTGTTGAACTTCATGAGATTCACAGAGACACACCTCTCAAGCCTCTCCAGGTCCCTCTGGGTGCCCTGTGCCTTCCTCCAGTGTGTCAACCACACCCCACACTTTGGTGTTGTTGGCAAACCTGCTCGTTGCTGGCTGATCAGATCTTTGTAACGTGGTCTCTCCAGTTTTTGTTGAGGCCCTATATAATGATTGGCTTCCAGACCCTTGTCAGTTTGCTCCAGAGATTCCCTTCCTCCTGTGGTTAGGCTCTCCCCAGGCTGTCTACACTTTCCATGGCTCTGTAAATCTTCCTTGTAACAGGAAGGATTAAAAGCTTTAAAAACAAAGCAATAAAAGCCCTTGGATTTTGGAGGAGACAGTGTGTACCTGTAGGTTCATGCCAAGCCTCCAGCACAATCTGCTCCAACCTGGAGCTGGACACGCTGTGTTGTGCCGAGGCACCAGCAGGTGCTGTTCTGAACTGGGATTGGGAAGGTGTGTGAGGGAGCAGCCCCTCCAGCTCCTGACTGCTGCACTTTGAAGGTGTTGTGTGTCTCTCCCTGTCTGGTTGCAGAGCAGCATGAGTATGCACGCTGGGGCTGGATACCTGTCCCAGCCCCCCCCGCCGCCGCCTCCCCCGCCGCCGCCCCCTCCTCAGCCCCCGCCTCCCCCCCCGAGCCTGGGGGCTCCGGGGCAGCCCGGGGGCACCACTGGCGTGGTGGAAGTGTACAGTGCCCCTCCTCCCATGGCACCAGCCAGCACGGTGGAGATCCAGACGCTGGGCATGCAGCCCTACCCGCCCATGGAGGTAAGGCTGCCCCCAGGGATCCGTCCTCTTCTGACAAGCGAGGCTGCTCGGGAGTCTTTCGGGCTAGAAATCATGAGCTGGAAGGGACCTTAAGTGTCATCTCATTCCACCCCCCACCACCATGGGCAGGGACACCTTCCACTAGACCAGGTTGCTCTGAGCCCTGTCCAACGTGGCCTTCAGGAATGTGGAATTAGAGTGTAGGAAGATGTGTTAGGTTATTTGACAATGTTTACTTCCTCTGGGAGAAGGTACCAAACAGAAGGGTGTCAGCAAGATGGTGGGGATTCTGAGGAGAAACAGCTAAGAGGGACAGAGACTTGGCCAGCACAGGCTTAGGAGACCTGAGTGTTTGTTGTAGTTGAAGAATACCTGCAGGTGTTGGGAGTGAGGGGGAGCTGAGAGGAGGGATCTCACCTCCCAGAGAGGTACAGAGCACCACCCTGCACACTGCAGGCTTATGTGGAGAGAAAAATTCAGTCTGAATCTCAGTGAGCTTGACAAGGTGGGTTTTCCTAAAGAAAGGCACAGGCAGAGTGGTGCCTTGGTGGGTCAGCTGTTTGCAGTCTCCACATTTGTATTGCCATTCACAACAGAAACTACTGGGTGTAGCTGAGGTTTGTCATCCTTTTCTTTGTAGCTGGCATCTGATCTGGAAGTGCCAGTGGTCAGAAGTGGATGGGGATGTTGGATATGTTAATTTATCAGGGTGGGCAGCAGGAACACCCTCAAACCACATCACCCCAGACTGATGCCTCTGTATCTAAGTGTCCTTTTCTAACCTTGGTGCTGACACAAACAGTTGTGCTTTGCCACCTGGAGTTTCCTTGTGCCTTCCTTTCCTTATTCAGTCCTGCCAGGGCAGGCAACAGGGTCTGGAAATGCATGTCTGGGGTCACTGGAGATCCCTGCCACTGGGTCAGCAGTAATCCTGGTAACCTGCTCCAGAGGGATAAGAAGCTCTTATAGGTGAGGGACTAGACAGCTCATTTTAGTGTTTCTTTGCTGTACTCTTCCTGCTGTAATAACTGCTGGATGCTTTTTGATGTTCAGCAGGAACACTGTGCAAGGTGCTACCTTTGGTTAGAGACACATTGTTGGGCTGGTGAACTGGAAATTTGATCCAGTTTGGCAGAGGGCGGAAAACTCAACCAGATTAATAGCCTGATGTTGCTGGAGATGGAGGTTGGGGCACAGGATAATTCTGTGTAGCAAACCTGTCCCACTGATGAATTTCCCTGTCACAGGTACCAAGCCAGTGTGTGGAAAGTCCCGTGTACCCCTCTCCCCCCGTGTACAGCCCTGGGAAGCAGGGGTTCAAGTCCAAGAGCACCAGTGCTCCCACTGCCCTGACCAGCACAGGAGGAGGTCCCATGGTTGGTTTTGATTCCCCTGCTGCTGCCAAAACTCGACGCTGCAAAAACGAGAGCGGGCTGCAGGAAGGTGAGTGTCCTCACAGCACCTGCCCTGCACTCGCCCTGCTTGTCCTGGAGGGGGCTGCTGAGCCACGGGCTCACCAGGCCCCGAGGGGTGGCACTGGCTGTGCAGCTCTGAGGGAGGAACAGGATTCCCTGCATGAAACTGCCAAAAGCAGCTCCAAGCGTGGATGTGCTTCTTGCCTGTCACCCGTGTGTGCACGTGGAAGGATTGTCACTGTGCTGCTGCATGGGCAAACCTGTGCCAAGTCTCTGCAGCTACGAGGTTACTGCATCACACCTGAAGTGGGCACATCTGCCAAGTAAGGTGTTACAGCTCGTTCTACCCCAAGAAGACTGTCCAGCCACAGGGCTGGTGGGCTGGATGTGGCCTGGCCCCAGACACTCTCTTTCCAAGGGCTGAGGAGGCCCATCCCTCTTGTGTGTGTCAACAAAGAAAACACACCTGTCCCCAGGTGAGGCAGGACAGGAGTGTTCCCTGTCCCAGGATGGAGGAGCCCCAGAGCCAAGGCTGACCCGTTGTTGGTGTCCAAGCACACCCAGCTGGGTGACACAGGAGCTCCCAGGTGTGAGGTAGAGGAAAGGCACGTGGCCTTTGTCCCCAGGAAGGCTGGGCCTCTGGAGTTACAACCATACAGATCCTAGGGTTTAACCTTGTTTGCAGAGGTGAGAATGGCCATGCATGCTGCAGTTCAGTCCAGAATTCCTAGAGCAGCCCACAGTTCTGCTGTTCCCCGTTGGTTTAGACCCCGTCAGAGTAGATAGAAGATGTGACTGACTGACCTTCTGGAAGGGAGGAATGTGCATGTGCTCTGGCTGATGGCTAACCTGGTGAGTTCACAGCAGAGACAGAGCTGGGGCCCTTCCTCTCTCTAATCCTGTGTCTTTCCCAATGCCCAACATGCCTTTGAAGTGTGTGCTCTGTAGCACAGAAGGGTCTGTGGAAAGGGAGTGGTTAATGCCTGAGGGGGATGCCCTGCCCCACCAGCCTACACTCCTTAGTGCTACTAGAGTTGGCTCAGGCTATGTTAAATGTATGTTTGTGCCCATAACCTCTCCCTAGTCTGGCCAGGCAGATCTTACCTTTTCATAAGCCCTTTCTTGGTCCTGAGTAGTCATGTCTGGGGGTGAGAGCCCTGTGACACAGTGGGGACAGGGCTGTGCCACGTGGTCTCATTCTTGTCTGTGTTCTTGCTTGCAGGTAAACCCAAGTCCTCCAAGCTGAAATGCACTTACTGTGACAAGGCCTTCACCAAGAACTTTGACCTGCAGCAGCACATCAGAAGGTAACAGTGCCACTGACCTGGACACAGCAGGGTGGCTGGGGTGGAGCTGGGCACAGTTCTGCTGAGGGAGTCTGTGCAGTCCAGTTTGTCATGCCCCAGAATCTATGCTGCAATGGGAGGGGATTCTTCATCCTTCTCATTCCAGGACTCCTCCCCAGTGACTGGGGTGAAGACTGCATCATGGGTATAACCTTCGTGCTGATGATGTGGTGGGACTGGAGGCTCGTTTCCCTCACTGATGAGACTTTGACAGCCTTGTCACCTGATCACCAGAGCAGCAGCATCTCCACTGCTTGCCCATGCCCTTCCCTTTTCTGTGCCTCCCTAGCAAGCTGTAGCCCTTGTGTTTGGTGTTTGCTGGTGTTAGCAAACCAAGCCAAGCTCAGTGTTTATACAGGGAGCTCTTATAAGAGAGCTTTTCTTTGGCAGGAGGCAGCTGAAATCTTCAGTTTCCCCCAGCAGAGTCTGCTAGACTCAGAACAGATGAGAGGGAACAAGTGGTGGGCTTGTACCCCTACCCAGCCTGGACTCTTCACGTGATGTACTGCATGTGTTGGAGACCAGTCTTTCTCCTGAAGCAGAAGGGCAGGGTAGAAAGACCTTTTTGCCCTGGACAGGAGAGAGCAAATTCAGGGAGATGAGATGTCTGCAAGCTAGAAGAGATGTGTGCAGGGGAAGGAAGGGTGGCAGGGAAGGAAAGGCTTGTACCCCTGAGAAAGTGATGGGGGTCCCCAAGATCTGTGCAGAGACCCTGACAGTGAATGTCTTGATGTTGCTGCAGAGCTCTTTTCCTCTCCCACTTCTTCCTTTGACCCCTCATCGTCCCCAGACCACAAGTGTTTTGTCTGGCTGGTTTCACCAGGCCTCTCACAGTCCACCTACTCTGGTGAATGAGGTCTCAAAGCCCTTGTTTGGCTGGCCCAGGTGTGATGTGCCAAGCTGAGTGCCCAGCACTGTCCTGCAGCAGCCAGCCCACCACAGGCCCTGCCTGGGGGCTGCCTCCTGTCTCCACCAGCTGCTGATTTGGTGCTTTCTGCTTTCAGCCACACAGGTGAGAAGCCCTTCCAGTGTATCGTGTGTGGCCGAGCCTTTGCCCAGAAGTCCAACGTGAAGAAGCACATGCAGACCCACAAAGTGTGGCCTCCAGGGCTGGGCTGCACCATCTCCCGCAACTCCATCACAGTGCAGGTCATGGCCTTGAATCCCAACCAGCCAGAGGACGAGGAGAACACAGGTTTGCTGTCTGGGGGTGGCACGAGCGTGGGGCAGGGCAGTGATGTGGGGAGGCTGCAGGGCCCTGCACCTCCACACGGGGAGGGAGGGGAGGTGGGAGCTGTGTGTGCTGTGTGCAGTCCTGGGTGGGGTTTAGCAGCTCACACTAAGCAAGTTTCATTTGCTCAGGTCTAGCTGGCAGGTGCATCCTTTTGTACCCCGAGCCATGGTGGATTCAGTGCTGGTGGAGACAGTGACTCCAAACTCTGTGCCAGTATGTGCATGCAGACAGGACAAAGTGTCTTCCCCTTCTCACTCCCTGGCAGATGCATGAGCCACCTCTGACAGCTCTGGTCTAGGGGCTAGACAACCCAGTGGTTTAAGGTAGCCCAGTGCCCTTGCTTGATTGCAACATGCATGTTAAGCCTGGGCTGGATCTGCCACAGCAGCCACCTGAAAATACCTGAGGCAGAGAAGAGCTCCTTGGTGGTGTCTGGATGCCCTCTCTGCTGGTGGCCCCAGTCCTGGTAGGGGAGTAAGGGCAGTGACAATGTCATGTCTAAGACAAGGCCTCACTGGAACTGCCCTCTGCAGACATCATGGACTGAGCTGGCTGGATCTTAACCTCCTGTCTTCTACTGGAATGGGAGTAAATCTGGCTCTGGTTCACTGGTAGAGGCCTGTTCTCTGACTGCTCCACAAAGCACAGTTATATCCATGGAAAAAGGGAACTGGTTAAGGAGAGGAAGACACGGTAGTCAGAGCCCTGATGTATCTCTTGACAAATTTAAAACCACCCTGTTATTGAGATCTAAAGAATCTGTCTTTGAAAGGGAGGAGGAGCCTGGCCTGACCTGGCTCTCAGAGCAACCTTCAGAGCTGTCTCATGTCAGGGTGTGACTTTCTCCCCTTCTGCAGGTTTGCCTCAGCCCTCGAGGAACCCCATGCTACCACCCCAAGAGCTGAGCCCCTTGGAGGACAGCGAGGCAGGCAAGCTGGAGGCCAAGCAGGTTGTCTTGATTGACAGCTCTTACCAGTGCCAGTTCTGCCCCAGCAAGTTCAACACCTATTTCCAGCTCAAATCACACATGACACAGCACAAGAATGAACAGGTAGGGACAGAGGGTGCCCTGTGGGGTGGTGAGGTTGGGATGGGCATCATATAGCGCACCAGGGTCTGTCCTGAGCCTCTTGCTCTGTAAAGCTGCCAGTGCTTCCCATGCAGCTCAGCCCTCAGGGTTGTACCTGTGTGATCTGGACAGCTTTGAAAAGCTCCTCTGCCTCCACTCTGCTGAGTGAGAAGTCAACCAAGCAGGTTTGGGTGGCTGGAAAAGAAGCAAAGAAGTGAAGTGTGTCTAGTTCTGGGCCACTCACTTAAAGAAAGACATAGAGGGGCTGGAGTGTGTCCAGAGAAGGGCAACGATGCTGGGGAAGGGTCTGGAGAGTCAGTCATATGAGGGGGGGCTGAGGGAGCTGGGAGGGCTCAGCCTGGAGAAAAGGAGACCCAGGGGGGACCTTCTGGCTCTCTACAACTCCCTGACAGGAGGGTGGAGCCAGGGTGGGTCGGGCTCTGCTCCCAGGCAGCAAGGGACAGGATGCGAGGAAATGGTCTCAAGCTGTGCCAGGTGATTTAGGATAGCCCAGGGGAGGTTTAGGTTGGACATCAGGAAGAATTTCTTCCCAGAAAGGGCTGTCAGGCATTGGAACAGGCTGTCCAGGGAAGTGGTGGAGTCGCCATCCCTGAAAGTGTTCAGCAAACAACTGGACATGACACTTAGTGCTGTGGTTTAGTTGACAAGGTGGTGATCTGTCAGAGGTTGGACTCGATGGCCTTGGAGGTCTTTTCCAGCCTTACTGATTTGATAACTCTATGAAGTCCAAAGTTTTCAGTGCAGGTGTTGTGGGACAGTCACTACTGGGGTGTTGTGGTCTCACCTGCCTGAGCGGTTTCAGGCCCTCACACCAACACCCCTTTGTCCCGCCTTGCTTTCTCAGGGGAGTGCCCTGAGAGTCCATATTTCTTCCCAAAAAGGAAGGCCACTCTGCCTGTTGGCAGAAGGTTTTCCCTGGCTGTTTCCATGTTGTGCTGCTCCAGCCACTCTCCCTTCTCCCAGGTGTACAAGTGCGTGGTGAAGACCTGTGCTCAGACCTTCCAGAAGCTGGAGTCCTTCCTTGAGCACATCAAGAGCCACCAGGAGGAGCTGAGCTACCGCTGCCACCTCTGCAGCAAGGACTTCCCCTCCCTGTACGAGCTGGGTGTCCACCAGTACTCACACAGCCTGCTGCCCCAGCACAGCCCCAAGAAGGACGTGGCCGTGTACAAGTACAGTAGCAATCGGTGCTCACAAGGCTTGTAGGAGTGAGTGGGTGCAGAGTGTGTTTGGTGGGGACCTTAGAGGGAAGAGGGGGCCCTGTGTGATTAGTGGCTGTGGTTCTTTTGGGCACCCAGATGGCAAGTGGGGGGCCCCTCCAGCTGGTTGCTAGGGCCAAGCACTTGGAATGTGTGGCCGAGAAGGCCAATGGATCCTGGGCTGGCTCAGGAACAGGGTGGCAGCAGGAGCAGGGCTCCTGTGATTCTGCCCCTGGACTCAGCACTGGTGAGGCCACCCCTGGAGTGCTGTGTCCAGCTCTGGGCCCTCAGCTCAGGAAGGACATGGAGGGGCTGGAGCAGGGCCAGGGAAGAGCAGCAAGGCTGAGGAAGGGACTGGAGCACAAGTGCTGTGAGGAGAGGCTGAGGGAGCTGGGGGGGCTCAGCCTGGAGAGGAGGAGGCTCAGCCTGGAGAGGAGGAGGCTCAGCCTGGAGAGGAGGAGGCTCAGCCTGGAGAGGAGGAGGCTCAGCCTGGAGAGGAGGAGGCTCAGGGGAGACCTCCTCACTCTCTACAACTCCCTGACAGGAGGTTGTAGCCAGATGAGGGTCAGTCTCCCAGCAGTGGGACAAGAGGGCACGTCCTTAAGCTGTGCCAGGGGAGGTTTAGGTTGGACATTAGGAAGAAATTCTTTACAGAGTGTTCAGCCATTGGAATGGGCTGCCCAGGGAGGGGGTGGATTCACTATCCCTGGAGATTTCAAGAAGAGACTGGATGTGGCTCTTAGTGCCATGGTTTAGTAGGCCAGGTGGTGTTTGGTCATAGGTTGGACTTGATGATCTCAGAGGTCTTTTCCAACCTGGTTGATTGTGGGATTCAGTGAATGCTTTTGGAACAACAGTGAAAGGCTGGGATTGATTATGTGGGAAGATCCTGTCACTGCAAGTCCTCTTATCACCAGTCAAGAGTAAGATGGGCACAGATGAACCTGCACTTGGCTGGGTCAGAGACCCAGGGAAGCCCCTTCTCAGCCTGTTTTCTGTGGTTCTTTAACACCTGCAGCAAAGGGAGTATGGGCTGTAGAAGCTGTGCCCCCAAAAAATCTATCCTTTGCTGCAAAAGGGTCTGTTCCCTGGGAAGCATTTCTACTTCTGGGTGAGAACTCCTACAAAAACCTCCCTGGAACTTTTGAAATGCCTGTAGAGATGTTCAGGAAGACTAGGAAGCCCAGAAGATACTGAAGTGACCTAGGAGCTTCATGGAATAAATATCTGCTACTTCTTGCATAGTCCATGGTTTCTAGTTATCCTTGCACTATGGAGTTTCATCCTGCAGCTTGCTAGTGGGGATCCTTGAGATTAGAGCCCTGCTTCTGTTTGAGGAGGTGTTAGTTTGACCTAAGGAGAAGGGGTTTCACAGCAGGTACACCCTGTGAGTGCCTCTGTTCCCATTGCTGGTGGTGCTTCTCTCTGTCAGCTTTGGCAGAGCTCTCCAGCTGAAATACTGCCAGGATATGTCAGCCCTGTCATCCTGTACCCTCCCTCTCAGCTCCTTCACCGGAGCAATAAAAATGGAAGCAGTGAAGGTGGAAGGAGGTGTTTTGGGTAAGGTGAAGTCAGTATTTAGGGCTTGTCTCCACGAGGAAGCAGTGTGGAATATGTGCCCATGGCAGTCTGTGTGGAAGAGCATTGGAATTTAAAGGCTTCTCCACCCAGTTTTCCAGCATCTCCCCCTCTGAAGGGTGCTGAGTGTGAGTGTGAGCTGGCATGTGGGTTGCTGAGGTTTCAGAGCACCTGAGAGATTATTTTCTGTACCAAACCAACCCTGTCAGGGATCACCCTGGAAGGTGGCTGGGCTGGGCAGTGGTGTGGGGTTTGCTGAGGAGCCTTGCTCACAGGCTCTGTCCTTTCTCTCCCCATCCAGGTGTGTGAAGTGTGTCAATAAATACTCCACCCCGGAAGCCCTGGAGCACCATCTGCAGACGGCAACGCACAACTTCCCCTGCCCTCACTGCCAGAAGGTGGGTGGGTGATCCCTCCCTGAGCCAGGCCTGGACACCTGGCAGGGGCTCTGAGGGGGCAGGAACCCTCAGCTCCCTTTCTTCTCCCTTTCTACCTCAGTATGGACTGGCAGGTGCCCACAAGCTGCTTTCCAGGGGACAGAGGTGGTTGCACCCCTGGCCTCCAGTTCTCTGGCCTCACACAGAGTATGTTCCTCCCTGCAGTGTTGGCTTTTCTCCTGGGTCCTGTTTACTGACCAGGATTTGTCAGGGCAGCTCCCTTATTCCCACAGCAACACAGGACACTAGGCTGCTGTCCTTACTGCTTAAAAGCAAGTGTACCAGGAGGAGCAAGGCTGGTTTTGGGAAGTCTTTGACCTATCATTCTGGGCTATATCTGGCTGGAAGGGTTGGGCACGGAAAGCTCCAAGTCCTGTGGGAGCTCCTACACCTCCATTGCTATCCTCATCTCCCATTGCCACACAAGTCTCTGAGTTCCCCCTCGTTCCTCTCTTTTGGATGAGTGCTCTGTGGTCCTTGGCAAAGAGAAACCTGTCTGAGTGATAGGACTGGGAGTGGAACGATGCCTGGGTAGGTTTTGGCTGGAAATATTCTCATCAGCACAGCCCCTGAGGGAGTTTGAGGGGCAGAACTTTGTGGGGCTTGAATTCTGATGAATTATTTTTTGAAATCCAGACTAAAATTTGGACCCTTGCTCCTCTGTTTATAGCAAAGGAAATGAAAATCCTGCAGTGGGGGCAGGGACAATCTCAAAGGAGTGACCACTCTGTACTGAGGTAGCTCAGGAAGGGGAAACACACTCCTGCCATGGTTAGTAACCCATCTTTCTTACCTGTCTTCTCTCACTTCCTCAGCCAGGTGACAGGTGCCCTTCTGAGCCCAGCTGGGACTGTCAGCATGCAGCAGATGGGTTTGAGAGCCCATTACCTGCAGCAGTATTTTTTACTTCTGTTTGAATTCATACTAATCTTGCTGTTTTCTAGAGATCTGAGAGCACAGTCTGGGTGCCAGAACTCCAAAGTTTTCCTTTGCTCCCCTCAGGTGTGCTTGCAGCACGTTCATTAGGAATTCCCTCAGCTGGCTGTTTCCAGTATCCCCATTAGCCAAAGGAGCCATTCTTCCTGGCTTTATAAAGACCATGAATGGGAATCTTTGGTAACAGATTATGAGGAAGCAGAAAGGGAGGTTAACTGGGTGGGAAGGTAATAATTACAGGGGGTCATTGCCCAGCACATCTAGTGCTGGCTTGGCTGGGGGACTGGGCATCCATCTGGAATGCTGGTTCTCAGCACTGTGGTAGTACAAAATTAACAGCAAGGTATCAGATTATGTGTTTCTTAAGGATAAGAAAGTTTTGGCTTTGGGTTTTTTAGTGTTTTGGTTTGGGTTTTTTTGTTTGGTTTTTTGGGGGGGGGGTTTGTTTTGTTGGTTTGTTTTGGGGGTTTTTTGTTGGGTTTTTTTTTGGGGGGGGGTTGCTTTGTTTGTTGTTTTGGTTTGGTTTTTTGTTTGTTTTCTGTTTTGGGGTTTTATTTGTTAGTTTGTTTTTAGCAGTGTATCTGTGTTTTCCTTATACAATCCTGAAGGTTTTCTCAGCGCATCCTTCCTGAGAAAGCAGTCACCTTGTTCCTGCTCAGGTTGCCCAGAGAAGCTGTGGCTACCCCATCCCTGGAAGTGTCCAAGGCCAGGTTGGACAGGGCTTGGAGCAACCTGGGACAGTGGAAGGTGTCCCTGCCCATGGCAGGGAGTGGGACTGTCTGATCCTTAAGGTCCCTCCCAGCCGGGATTCTATGATTCTTATGTTTTCTCCACAGGCTACACCTCCCTTGGCAGTGCCAGCTGAGTGATGTCAGGTGTGTGCTGCTGGCTCAGCCTTGCTCCTGTGTGTTCCCAGGTGTTCCCCTGCGAGAGGTACCTGCGCCGCCACATCCCCACGCACGGCGGGGGCAGCAAGTTCAAGTGCCAGATCTGCAAGAAGTTCTTCCGTCGGGAGCACTACCTCAAGCTGCACGCCCACATCCACTCGGGTACAGCTCCCACAGCTCCCAGTGCTTGTCCTCTCTGTGCCCCTGTGCCCCTGGCTCTTTTCCTGATAACGGGAATAACTCCGAGTCATTTGTAGGAATGTGAGTTCAGGACGTGTGTGGTTTTGCCTCAGCCTCATGCCCAGTACTGCTCCAGTTAGAAGTGGGACACACAGGTGGCCTCCCCTGATGCCTTAAAGTAGGAGAAATAATTCTCTGGAGCATTTTTGAGTATTAAAAGGCAAAAAGCACTCCTTTATAATGGCACCGAGGGTGCACAGGAATATTTTGCACGCACTGAGTTGCACAGGCTTTACAAGTTTATACTGTCATCTAATTACAATATTCAGGATCTAATTACAATATTTGGACATCACCTCATCTGTTACACCCAATTCCAAAACTGTCCCTTCCATATCCCTGCCCTCACCACACCCCCAGCATGCCTCCTGAATCTGAGTCGGAGGTCCCAAAAAGACCCCATTTTCATCTTCTCTTCCTCTTCCTCATCTCCTTTGACACCATATCATGCCTTCTGGAGTGGTTTCAAGGCTCCTGAGTAGCTCTGACTGGAGCTACTCATTCTCAGTACATCTCTTTCTCAGTACATTTTCACAGATAGAAAAACCCTTTACCTCATTCTGTCGAAGCTCTTAACAAAGAATGATAAAGAGCATTTTAGGAATTTTGTACAAAGGTAGTAACAAGCTATACTAGAAACTTATATAATATAGGTTTTACGGCTCCCCCCCCTTCCTGTGGTTGCAGAACTGTGGAATTTGGCCCTGGAGAGCAGGAGCAATGTGCAGCATGGATTGTACCCATCAGGCAGGGAAGTTTGGGGAAGTTTATATTGGGCACAGCCACCATGGTGGGTCCTGTCCTGTGTGGCTGGACCGTCCCTGACTCTCAGCCCCTCTCTTGCCCAGGTGAGAAGCCCTTCAAGTGCTCGGTGTGCGATGCCGCCTTCAACCGCAAGGACAAGCTCAAGCGGCACATGCTGATCCACGAGCCCTTCAAGAAGTACAAATGTCCCTTCTCGTACGTAGTGGGTCTCCAGCATGGTTGGGATAGGGCTTGGGATGGAAGGGATGTCTCCTGCAGGTACCCCAGGGTACACTGAGGCACCTTCCAACCCACTGCTTCTTGGGGAGGTGGGAACGCTCCGGGCTTTTGAGTTGGGAACCCAGGAGTTCTTTGTCGTTGTCATCCCGTGGGATCACATCATTTCATCCCAGTTCATCAGCCCTGCAAAATAACACCTGCCTTCATGGGAAGCTTTGGGGAGCACCTGGGGAGCACCAGGGCAGAGAAGGAGCATTATTGACCATGGAGCACAGGGGTGCCTGAATGATGGGCTCTCCCCAGCTGCCACTTCTCCAAAGGCACTTGGCAGTATAGAACCTTATGTGAGAGCCAGAAAAACCCAGGTTTGGAAGGTACACATCCAAATCCATGGCACAGCCATGGGCCTTCTGAGATAACCAAGTTTGATAGGCTTGTCCCTGCTCCAGCCACCTTGTAGCTCCTTCCAAAGTACTTCTGTCTCCAGCTTGGATCTTGAACCTGCTGGTTTTAGGAGCATTTATAGTGAGACACAGACTGTGTGTAATAGAGGAAAAGCCATGTGTCCCTGTAGCAGCCTGCTTATTCCTTGTTCCTCCCCAGAAAGGCTGGGAGCTGAGCTCCTGCTGAGGGAGCCATCTGGGTGTTGCTAAGGAGAAGGGTCATGGATCTGTTTTTGGTCCAGGATCTGTTTATACATCGATCCCCAGCCCATTCATGCTGCTCACCAGCATTTGTTGTTGTTGCAGAAGCCACACGGGCTGCAATAAAGAGTTCAACAGGCCTGACAAGCTGAAGGCTCACATTCTGTCCCATTCAGGTAAGGGGTTGGGAATGCAGGGACTGGGATTTGCTGTGGTGCTGCAGGAGCATGTGATGGGAGGAGTCAGCCTGAGAAAGAAGAATAAATAGTTAGCTTTAGATTTTTTTTCCTCTGTGTTGTTGCAGGCCTGTTTAAGTGAGCTTGTATTTAGGACTATGTCTAAGCTTTGGGCTGTTTTCTAAGACAATATGTAGGCAGGTCCTGCTGGTGAAACTCTGAAAAAGAGCTAGCTGATTGCTCAGTGTGTTTGCTGTCAAATCAATGTCCAGAGTGCTCTGTCCACTCCTCCCTAGTCCCATCTCACATGCAAAAGGATTTGGGATTTGTTTCCCTTCTCTCTGTGTTCCAAAAATGATGTTCCCACTCCTAATAAAGACAAATAATTTATTCCTGTTCCCTAGGGAACATTCAGACTTTTGTCTCTTGGGGTAAAAATAAAGTCTTTCCTTGTTCCCAAAGCCCTGCAGAGTGGGATCAGATGGGATGTGCTGACAGTGCAGTTATGGGTTGTTTCAGACTGCACATTCCCATAATTTGGAAGGAAAAAAAAGTGAAAATTTCTTTACTTACCAAATACACTTAGAGAAAATAATACCTTAAGATTATTTTGCATTTTCACCACAATTACCTGACATGTTTTTCTGGTATTTTAATCCTCTTCTTTGAGGCAAGAATACTCTCTACAACTCCCTGACAGGAGGGGGGAGCTAGGTGGGGGTTGGTATCTTCTCCCAGGAACCAGCAGTGAGACAAGGGCACGGTCTGATGCTGTGCCAGGGGAGGTTTAGGTTGGACATTAGGAGGGAATTCTTTACAGAGAGGGTGATCAGGCATTGGAATGGGCTGCCCAGGGAGGGGGTGGATTCACTGTCCCTGGAGGTGTTGAAGGTGAGACTGGATGTGGCATCAGTGCCATGGGCTGGGAACCACGGTGGGGTTGGATCAAGGGTTGGACTGGATGATCTGTCAGGTCTTTTCCAACTCAGTTGATTCTGTGATTTTGTGAATGTTTATTTGCAGTCAGCAGCTTCCTCCTGAGGGGCAGTGCAGAGGCAGGCACTGATCTCTGTGAGCAGTGACAGGACCCAAGGGAATGGCTGGAGCTGTGTCAGGGCAGGCTCAGGTTGGATCTCAGGAAAAGGTTCTTCCCCCAGAGGGTGGTTGGCACTGACCAGGCTCCCCAGGGCAGTGGGCACGGCCCCAAGGCTGCCAGAGCTCCAGGAGGGTTTGGACAATGCTCTGAGGGACAGGGTGGGATTGTTGGGGTATCTGTGCAGGGCCAGGATTTGGACTGGATGATCCTTGTGGGTCCCTTCCAGCTCAGGATATTCTCTGATTCTACAAACAATAGTTAAACACAGCCATTTAAGCTGTAGCCACCCACCCTTTTCTGCCTGCAAATTTGCCTGGCACGACATCTCCTCCCATTCACCAGGGAACATCTCCTCGGAGAGGAGGGTGAAGCTCTGCCGTGGAGGGCTGGGCGGGTCTCTAACGCAGCTCTGTCCTGTGCAGGGATGAAGATCCACAAGTGCCAGTACTGTAACAAGTCCTTCAGCCGCCGCGCCCACATGGTGGAGCACCAGCGCTCCCACACCGGCAACTACAAGTACCGCTGCCCCACCTGCAGCAAGGGCTTCACCCGCCACAAGTACATGAAGGACCACAAGTGCCGGCTGGGCTCGCCCAAGGACAAGGACCTGCAGCTCAGGAAGCCCCAGAAGAAGCGGGTGGCACGGGGGGGGCGCAAGGCGGGCCTGGCCCTGCCCGGGCTGGCCGAGCTGAAGGACGGCGGCGCTGCCGGGGAGAGCCCCCCCGAGGGGGGCCCCGACAAAGAGCCCTTCCAGGAGTCGGATGCTGTCCTGTCCATCGTGGTCGGGGGGTCAGGAGCTGCTGACTCGGACCTTGTCGCTGGGCAGCCCAACAGCATGGCATCCAACCTGGCCCTGGCAGAGCTGCAGGCGGGCTCGGACGGGCCCTGCACCATGCTGGCTGTCCCTGTGTACATCCAGAGCACCGAGTGACCGTGCCCAGAGCCACTGTGTGGCTGTTGGACTCGGTGCTCAAATCTATCCCAGTGAAAAAGACCAAAGCTCTGGTGGGGAGGTAGATGGATATGGGAGAGGATGACTTTCATCTCCACTGAGTCTTCCCATCCTGGAGCAGAGGACTGCTTGGAAGCCACTGGTGGCTACGAGGCACTGAAGAAGGCAGCTCCATTATTTCTTGTCCCTCTGCATCACGGGTCTGCTTAGGGCAAGAAAGACAAAGATCCCTGAATCAGGGTAAGAAGAAGGAGCGTGCAAACCTGCAACACACAGAGCTGCTGAAATCTGGTGGCTTTGCAAATCACAGCCTGTCCCATCTGTGGTTTTTCTGGCCTAAAAGCTGTATTGCCCAGTATTTGGGTGGCCCTTCTGAGAGCAAGCAATTGATCCTTCCTAGTGGAAGCGAGTTCATCCTGAGATCCTTTGGGAACACTGTTCAGAAATACCCTGGTAGACTTGTGTCTGGTATCTTCTCTCTGTGTCTCTCAGTAGAAAGATCACCGTGTTTGTACCACACGAGTTATAAACACCCTGGACCTCACGTGCCCTGTGGAGTCTGTGTGGGAGCACATGTGTGTGTTGGCTCTTCTCTCAGGTTGCTCTTCTCTCCACAGTGTTTTGTTCATGGTTTGTCCACATATCCAAGGATCTCTGAGTGCCTTTGGCATCAGTGAGCCAATCCCTGAGAACAGTTAAACATGACCCCTGTGTACAGTGGCCTGGGTGAGGTGACCTGTCCAGGAAACCTGTGATGCATCCAGAAGCTGGTGTTGCAGTGTCAGCTCTGGGCCAGGTGCTGCAAAGAAGCTCTGTCAGCTGCTTCCCAGCCTCCACCTTCTCTTAGCTCAGTCCTGTGGGCCAGTTGTCAGCAAATTCACTGGGGAGTTCGTGTGGTTAAACAGCAAGAAAGTCTGGTATGACTGGGACAATTCCCTTATCCACTTGGATTCTTCTCTGATTTCCCAAGTAGGAGTCTCCCAAAGTCTCACTGCCCTGCCAGGCTCCTCCTGTGCTGCCCTCAGCCTCCATTTTTAGGCTGCCACAGGATGCACTGGCTGTTGGGGAAGGGAACTTGACCCAGACCTGCACATTGCTGCTGCCTCCAGGTCCTCCTGGGATGCTTTCTCCCCATTCCATGTGTGGGTGAGCTGAGCTGGGCTTTCCCCTGGTAAATCTGTGTAATGAGATGCTCAGCTGTCTGTGGATGCAAAGTGCTGTATTTCCAGCCTGTTTATCCAGAGTGTGGGTTCAGTCAGTCCTGGGTACTGAAATGCTGGCTGTGGAATCCCAGCCTTCCTCTCTGGGAAATGGTGGGTGTTTGGCCACTGGAGCCAACTGGTCTGACTGGTCTGATCCTGCAGCCTGCCTGAGCTCCAGCCCTTGCTTGACCTCAGGGTGCTTTTCTTGTCTCCTTGCTTAAATCTTAAAAACTTTAAATCTCAAAAATAGCAGCTTGCAGAGGGCAGTACCCGTCGTGTGTCTCCTGGTGTTCCTGTGCTCCCAGGCTGGGATGTCTAATGATGGGTTACACTGTCACTCCTGGGACACTGTCACACAGTTCCCTTCAGGATGGGTCCTGCCAGCACTTCACTCCCTCACTTTCCTAACTCATTTTTTGCTCATTTGACTTTTTTTTGTCGTGTTTCTGCACCTCCAGCTGTTGTTGGCTGTGAGGAAATGGAGCTCAGGGCTTACAGGAGGAGGCTGGAGAAGGGGTTGCTGAGGGTTTACAGGAGGTTAAGGAGAGGTCTTGCTGCTGCCTCACAGGATGGGGTGGAGAAGATGAAGCCAAGCTCCAGAGGTGCACAGGGATGGACCAGAGGTGACAGGGACACGTTGGAATGTGGCAAATTGCAGCACCTGAAGGAGCTTACAAGAAAGCTGGAGAGGGACTTCTCATAAAGGCTTGGAGTGACGGGACAAGGGGGAATGGCCTTAAGCAGAAGGAGGGTAGGGTTAGGTAGGATATTGGGAAGAAATTCTTCCCTGTGAGGGTGGGGAGGCCCTGGCACAGGTTGCCCAGAGAAGCTGTGGCTGCCCCATCCCTGGAAGTGTCCAAGGCCAGGTTGGATGGGGCTTGGAGCAACCTGGGCTAGTAGAAGGTGTCCCTGCCCATGGCAGGGGGTGGCACTGGATGATTTTTGAGGTCCCTTCCAACCCAAACCATTCCATGATTCTAACTTCTGATTTGATATGAAGAAAAGTCCACCATGGGTGGTCAAATAAAGGAGAGGCTGGGAGACCCCAGTACCAAACTGGTCAGAGCATCCTGCTCTGAGCAGACATGCTGGGGAGGAGCTGGCTGGGCCGGGGACATCCAGGTGGCCCTTCCTGCTTGGGTGTGTCTGTGCTGCTGTGAAACTTCCTGCCTGCCTTGAAGGGCAGAGTTTATTTACCCACAGTGTTTGTTTTAAGCACTCAGCTCTCCCACGGGGGGAACAGTATCAGGAAACAGTTTGCTAAATATACTTTTCCTATTCCCCTTCCCTCTGTACCACTCTGTACATGTCATTATGTGGTCTCTGCAGTCGGGTTTATTTTGAGATGACGATGGTGGCACTGTCTGGAGGCCTGGCCTTCCCTTCCCAAATCCTGCTTTCCCCCAGCTCGGCGCAGGCTCAGTGGGATGCTGGAACCTGGTCTGCACTGGCTACACTGAGTGTAATTCAGAGGGTGTGAGCAGAGCCACAAAACAGCCAGGATGCGACTGTTGAGGAATACAAGACTGGGAAGTGTCCTTAACATGACTGTGGGACTCAAAGATGCCACCCTGGCTGGTGGATACGTGTTTGCATGCGGGGTGGTGTTGAACCAAAACAAGTTTTATCTTGGGCGTACGATTGTCCTCTCAGACTAAACCTTGCACTGATTTTCCTCCCTGTCCTAGTTTTGTCCAGTTGCTTCAGCTCCTGCAAACCTGGCACGAGCTGAGATATCTACAAGCTCTTCTGCTCCCTGGAGGGAAGAATTCTGCCCAGAATTTCCCCCTTGTTTCTGTTTCCTTGGAAGAGCCCTGCCCACTGCTCAGCTGCAGCGTGGGCCGAGGTGGATCGAAGCTGCTCAGGGCACTGCTTTTCCCCCCAGCACCTTTCCACAGGGTTGGTTCCATCCTGTGTCCTGGGAACAGCTGTTTTCTTTACAAACCCACCAGCAGAAGCATCTTGCCATTTTCTGGAAGTTCCAGAGCCAAAGCCATCCCCTGGGAGCACTGGAGCAGAGCAGAGGTCCGTGGTGCTCGCTGGCAGCAGATGCTTGTGTGAGAGTGAGAAACAGGCAGGTAAAAGCTCTTCCTTACCCTGCTCAGCCTCCCATGCTGTCAGCTGGGAGCTTTCCTGCCCTGGGAGTGATTCCATCAGCCTCAGCGGGATTCTCCTGTGTATTTATTTGCTTTTCCCACCTGTCTTCAATGGCAATGTTACCAAGGTGGACCAAGGCAGGAGCCCTTACACAGCTCAGCTGCTGAACTCCCACCTGGTACGTGGGAAGCTCCTTGTACTTCCCTTGCAGTGCTTTTCCCTCTTACTCCTGGCTGGGAAAACCCTCTGTTGCCCGGCAAGCATTTGTTTGGTTCATTTTTCCTCTTTTCCCTGTGGTGTGTATATCCCAGCCTGTTCTACAGAGCACCAACTACTCCAGCCCTGCTCCAGATTGATTTCCTTGGGCCATTTCCAGTGGCAAACAGTGTTATTGTCTGAGTGTGTTACTAATTAACTTGTTTTCACAACCCCGCTGACTGGAGATGGGGGTTTATCACTCTTCCAGGTGGTTGAGGCCAAGCACAAAGGAGCAGAATTCGAAAGTATCCAGGAAATCTTGGCACCAGGCACCTCAATTTTCTCCTGGGACTTTGTCCACAGGTACTGTGAAATTATGGATTCCAGCATGGAAATATGACTGTGCTGCCTCCCCAGCTCGGAGGGAGTGACTCAAGTGTCCAGGAAATGAGCTCACAAATAGTCACCACCAATGAGGCAACAATACCCCTGGATTGAAGAACTGCTTTGGGACAGGTGGCAAGTTAGAAAGGGAAGTTTAAAAGGATAAATTTTCCTGTACACGATCTCGCCACTGGAGGCGGCTGTGCCTGAGGGGGGGGTCACTCCAGCAGTGAGGATGGAGCTAGAGAAGGAGGGGTTTGTCCAGGAATCACACCCAGCCCACTCCTGGCTCCAAGCTCTGGCACCGGTCACTTCTTGGTCACTTAAAGCATGTCCAGAGAAGGGGACGGAGCTGGGGAAGGGGCTGGAGCAGCTGGGGGGGCTCAGCCTGGAGAAAAGGAGGCTCAGGGGGGACCTTCTGGCTCTGCAACTCCCTGACAGGAGGGGGGAGCCGGGGGAAGTCGGGCTCTGCTCCAGGGAACAAGGGACAGGAGGAGAGGAAAGAGCCTCAAGGTGTGCCAGGGGAGGTTTAGGTTGGATATCAGGGAAAATTTCTTCCTGGAAGGGGTGGTCAGGCACTGGCAGGGGCTGCCCAGGGGGGTCGTGGAGTCCCCACCCCGGGAGGTGTCCCAGGAGTGACTGGCTGTGGCACTCAGTGCTCTGGGCTGGGGGACAAGGCGGGGATCGGGCACAGGGTGGACTCGGTGACGTCAGAGCCCTTTTCCAACCCGAACCATTCCATGACCCTCCACCTGAGCCGGGTCCCCCCGGGCCCCGTGAGCCCCTGCTGTGGTGTCAGCTCCCCTTCCCCGTCCCTGCCCGGTGAGGGGCTCCCGGGGCGGCCCCCCGGCCGGGGGTGCTCCCCTCACTCCCCTCACTCCCCTCACTCCGCGGCTGTCCCCGCTCAGCCCCGGCCCCGCCCTTCCTCCCGGTCTCGTGACGTCACACCCGCTCTGACGTCACTCGCCCGCCGCTGCCGCGTTCCGCTCGGCGGACTCCGCCTTCCCGGCGTGCCCCGCGCGCCGCCGCGCCCGAGCCTCCATCTCCCGGCACGCCCCGCGCGCGGGGCCCGGCGGCGGGCGCTGCGCGGGCGGCGCAAGGCACGCCGGGAGTTGTAGGCGGCGCGGGGGCGGCGGGGCGAGGCGGGCGGGCGGGGCCCCGGCGGCGGCCTCGGGCCTCGGGTCTGGTGCGTGAGGGGAGCGGAGCGGCGGGAGCGGCACCGCAGCTGCACGGCCTCGGCCCGGCCCCGCGCAGCCATGTCGGGGCTCCTGGGGAAGCTGTTCGGGACGGGCGCCGGCGGGAAGGGCGGCGGGAAGGGCCCTTCCCCGCAGGAGGCGATCCAGCGACTCCGCGACACGGAGGAGATGCTGAGCAAGAAGCAGGAGTTCCTGGAGAAGAAGATCGAGCAGGAGCTGGCGGCCGCCCGCAAGCACGGCACCAAGAACAAGCGCGGTGAGCGGGGGGGCTGCGCCGGGCCGGGCCTGAGCTGGGCAACAGGTCGGGAGGGCCGGGGCGGGGCCTGCACGGCACAGACACAGCCGGGCTGCCGGGCTTCCCACCGCAGTGCCTTTATTTCCCACTCCAGGGCCTTTATTTTCTCCCCTAATACTTTTATTTCCTACTTGAGTGCCCCTAATACCTTTATCTTTTACTCTAATATCTTTATTTTCTGTCCTAGGACCTTTTTTTCCTACCCTAGTGCCCTTATTTTTTACCCTAACGTCTCTTATTTCCTACCTTTTGCCTTTGTTTTTCAGCTTATTACCATTATTTGACAGGTCATTTCCCCCTCTCCGGGCTGTCCTGCCCCTCCCCGCGGGGTTTGTGCCAGGGCTGTCCCCAATGGGGAAGGGGGGACACCTCCCCTTTCCCCGTGGGGATGTCCCGTGTGGCTGTCGCGTCACTCCCTCGTGATTCTGAGGTCAGAACAGTGCCCGGCCCCTCTGTGGTGTTCCCTTCCCGTCCCATGTGCGCCTCACTTCGGGGAGAGGTCAGGGAAATATACTGGAAAAACAGGGCATCGCCTGGGAATCAGGCCCTGATTTACCACGGTGGTGTTTTTTAATTCTAACAGACAAAACTCTCCACCAAATCCCTGCTTAAGTGTGAGGGTTTGGTTAAATATATGTGTTCACTGTTGTCAGCTTTTATCAAAAGTTCTGAGCGTGTTGGGGAGGCCAGTTGTGGCTTTAATGTGCATGTTATTATTTGTTGTCCATGAGATGAAAAGATGCCAAAATTAGTCACCATTAAAAGGGTTTCTTGAAAACAGGCAAGTTAATATTCCCTCTTCTGAGAAGAACTGGGGTTGGGCTTGTGCTTTGTTTTGTCTTGTGTTCTCATGGAAATGTTCATTCCTTTGAAAACACCGTGTGTTTGGGGTTTATCCCCACCCCTCCACCCACTCCAAGAAGCTCTTCCACACACACTCCTGAAGTTTATAAATGGATGTTAGGAACTGGTGTTTCCCTGGGCAGGTCTGGCTGTCTTTCAGGCAGTGCTCGGTGTGTCTGTCAGCCTGGAGATAAGGGAGTTGTCCTGTTAACCTATTCCAGTGCTCTCAAAACAAGCTTCTTGCTTGTTTTTACCGCTAAAAGCCACGTTTTCAGGGAAGCACATCCTGATTTCTGTGTGGACGTGTCCCTTTCTGTGCCGTGTAGCAGCGGGGCTGGAGCAGGAGGGGCTCTGCCCGTGGTACAGGGAGCTGCAAACACAGCACTTTGAGCCTCCTCTCGGACTCCAGGACATGGTGCTCCCTCGGGGTTTCTCCCTTCCCTGTGTGTGGGTGACAGCACACGATTTGAAGATGTGGCCCAGGGGTCTGCTGGAAGACCTCAGCAGAGCCTGACTTCAGGCTTAGCCAAGTCACTTCTAAATCAAACTTATTGCAACAGTTCTAATAAGTGAGTTCCTGCTGTGTTTCTTGCCTAGTTTGGTAGTGAGCTTAAAAGGAGAAGTAAAATTTATCTTTTTCTAACTTTCCTCATCTTTTGCAGTTTCTTCACCTTCTGGCTCACGCTGGTCCTGTTTAACTTCCTAATTTCTCTTTCTGCTGGTTTCTGCTCAGGTCTTTGACTCCACTGTAATGCCATCCCTCCCTCTCTGCTGCCCTTCAGAACTTAGGGGAGGGGAGGGATTAAATTTCCTCGGAGGTGGAGGAAGGAGAAAAACCTGCCCATTCACCAGCAGGATTGTGGGTCAGACTAATTGAGGGCTTGCAGGAGAACACAATCCTGAGGAGTAATTAAGGAGCTGGGAAAGGGAGAAGGGCTGGGATGGTTTTCTGGTGGAAAATGAAACCTCTTTTTTTCCATTTCTGGAAACTGTCCTCATTTGGGCTGTTACTAAAGGCAGCCAGTTGTCTGTGGCTCGCTGGAAAGTGAGTTCCCCTCAGACACACTAAGGCACTGCTCAGCTATTCTGGGTTCAAGTTGTCAGTCACCAGCTGAGCTGGTGCATTTTTTTTATATCCCGTTGTTTGGATATTTTCCTCTCTGACTTTAGGCTGTTTTATAATCCATAAGCTTCGTGATTTTTATGCAAAACCACTTTAAATCTATAATTTAAGTGAAAATAAATATATTCAGTTTATATGTAAAAGCCTGTATTTTTAATGGAAATATTTCCACATGGTTGAAATGTTTTAAGTAAAACTAAAAGAAAGCTGATTAACTCAAGGTTTTTGTTGGGGTTTTTGTTTGTTTGTTTGTTTGTTTTAATACAACTTGAAGAATCCTTAAGCTTTCTTAGTTCTCTGGTAGATTTAATCTTTCTTAGTAGATTTAATCATTTCACTAGGGAGGTCCTGTGTGTCCCTGCTGTTCCTGCAGGATCTCCTGTGGATGGTATGATCCCAGTTGGACAGTTATGCTGATGTTAATGGAAGCTGCTGTGGGAAAGCCAGCAGAGGAATACACAGTGGGGCAGGGAGCTTACCTGGAAGCTTAAAGCCACCTTGGGAAATCCTGGAATGGTGTTTTTGCTGTCTCAGGGGAAAGCTGGGTGTCTGGCATGCTTGGGGTGACAGAGGGAAATGTTCTCTGCTCTCCAGCACACTGGGTGATTGTTTGGGTGCCAAGTGAGCTGCTTTCCAAAGGCTCATTGACTCATTCCTGCAGCACTTCTGAAGTCTAAGGAAAGCTTAAGTCTAACAAACTTAACAGGCTCCTGGTTCCTGTGCCTGCCCTAAGCAAGTGCAGGGTTTTGTTCATTCATGAACTTATAATTATATGTGTGTATTTTTCATAATCTGCATTTAGGGTATCCAAGCTGTATAATCAGACAACTCATGACTAGAAGTTATAGTAAGTAACTTTCTGGTATAAATTTCTTTAGTCTGTGTTGTTTCTTGCCATGGGAATCTTTCAACTTTTATCAGAAGTTCTGAATGTGCTTGGGAGAACAGCAGTGATGGCTTTAATGTCCATGTCATTTGCTGTCTGTGGCATAAAACACTGCCAGGGAGAAGACTGATCATCATTAGAAGGGTTTCTTGAAAGCAGGCAAGTTAATATTCCCTCCTCTGGGAAGAACTTGGGTTTTACCTGTGCTTTGTTTTGTGTTCTCATGGCAATGTTCATTCTTTCGAAAACAGTGCTCTGGGGTTTATTCCCACCCCTCCACGAAGCTCTTCCCCACTTCATGAATAGTGGATTTACAATTCT
The DNA here is from genome assembly GCF_025592945.1 of Manacus candei. NCBI lineage: Eukaryota > Metazoa > Chordata > Aves > Passeriformes > Pipridae > Manacus > Manacus candei. Next base: position 2,981,778 of record NW_026138105.1, on the reverse strand, counting down.
CAGTGAGTTTATATAAGTAGCAGCAGTACTGACTAGTTTGAACACTACTCAGCCAGTATCCTACTGGATTTTAAGTGCCCTGGAACTCACCTTTGCTTTAACAAAAGCCGAGCCCAGCTGTGAGCCGGCGGTCTGGGAGCCCTGTGCTGCTGCTGCAGCCTTTTATTCCGCTCCAGTTTTTCACCATGACATTGTTTCATCCAGCCTGGGATGTTTCCTCAGCCATGCAGGCCTCGTGATACACACTAAGCTGCTCCATCTCTGCCAAGGATTCTGCAGTTGTGGAGCTCAGGATGTTCTTTATGGTTCCTGCTTCCCCGGGGCTGTGCCCAGTCACACAAAGCTGAGCTTAGCACGGGAACACAGAGGAACAGTGGGTTAATTCCTTAATCTCTGTTTACTTTGGGTCTAACAATTCCAGAGTCTGTTTCTCCTGGAAAGCCAAAGCTCAAGTTGATCTCAGTGATCTCAGAGATCTCATCAGGGAGAGAAAGTTGATGCTGTTTCAGGGTTCTAAGCAGCTCACTCCAGCTTAGATCCCGGGTGAATGGACCTAAATGGATCTTTATGTGCCTGCCTGCTACTGATTTTACCTTTCTGTTAATGAACATCAGGGCCACAAACAGTGGAATGGGTGAAAAGCTCATATCATGCCAGTGTATATTCAAGCTTTAGCAGGAGACTGATGTTTCATGGATTCTCTCTCAGCTCTGGTTCTGTTAGCGAGGGGTTTTTCTTCTCTGATGTCAAAATTAGTCTGTCACTGTACATAAATATAATGCTGGGGTTTTTTTTCAGCACTGAGTACACAAAATAGATGCAAACCCGCTGCTAGACTCCTGCTGTATAATTCAGGCTTTTCCTGGAAAGAGAACACTCCCATTCCCCACCCTGCACCAAAACCAAACAAACAAGGAAGTTGGGCGTAGGCTGAAGGCAGAAGTCCTAACTTTATGCCCACCTTGGGCTCTCAGTGCTGCCTCAGGTAAGGCAGCTCAGCTGCTGGTGTGCTGGAAAGTGAACTGGTTACCATCCCTTTACCTTTTTTAATCTGTCACATCAGTCTGTTGTCCTGGAATGTTGAACTGGGCCTGGCTGATCCTGGCTGAGGCGGCTGCCAGGAGCGGCCGTGCCTTGTCCTGCCTGTTCCTCTGTGCTGGAGTTGGTGTTTGTGTGGGCAGGGCATGAGTTGGATTAGTTTGCTGAGCCAGACAAAACCCAGCTCTTAAAAGATGAAAAAAAATAAGCAAAGTTGTTTTCCACACTTAACCACAGAAATGCTGGAGCTGGCGAGAGAGGGAGGCAGGAATGTGACGAAGGAGGGCAGTTCTGCCTCTCCTGGCAACAGTCCCTGCTTCAAAGCACTAAATGTGATAAAATCTGAGGATGACGTGGGCTCTCCCAGCAAGGGGCCAGCGGCTCATTAATTTAGTCATGGAATCATGCCAGCAGGATGGCCTGGACAGTCTTGTTTGGAACACTGAGTGGTTCAGTGTTGCAGTGGTCTGGCATTGAAGGAAGGGAAAGCTGCAGCCTCAGGTCTGGGCACAGGCAAAGACTCAAACGACCTGTGACTGTGTGTGCAAGGCCTCAAACCTTAATGCATTGCCTTTGTGGTTTAAAGATCCTGCTTGACATCTGGCAGGAGAAGTGACTCTGCTCCCAGAATCAAATAACGAGAACCTGGTTTTGTTTCCACGAATTGTGAGATGCCGATGTAGGGGAGGCAGAAGTCCTGCAGTATTTCCAGCCCATCTTCAGTCCTTCAGCCTGCCTTTTCGCTGTTTTAAGTCATAGTCTAATGCAAAATGCATGTCTGAGTTCCAGGTGCTTATCCACAACCCAGGGCTTCAGTGCAGGAGTCCTGGCAGCAACCCTGGCCTGATCCTGCATCTCTGCTGAGGTCGATGGGATGGGCACAAACCACCTGCCTTGGGAAAAGTGTGATAGTTACTCTTTTTAATTAAATCTTTAAAAACAAGAGGAACCTTCTGGTTTGGAATTCTACCCTACCTGTGTTTAACAGAGGTTTTTGGAGGCAGACTCTATAGTATAAAACAGTTTGGGAAGGGGGGGCATTCACAAACACTTTTTAAAAACAGCTTTGAAAGGTGGCATAAACAACACCAAAAACCCCGTGGTTCTGCCAGATGTGTTTTGGTAACTGTATTTGATGCAATACATCCTTCCTCTGTCCCTGTTCTCTGTCAGACCCTCTGAGGAAGGAAACCTGGCATATTCACAGCCCCTGACTTTGTGTTTAGTTCTTCTCTCTGGATTAAATGTTGAATTCTAGTATCTCATTATGCTCCAGGCCTAGTTACTGAATTCTACTTCAGGGCTTCTGTTACGACCCACCCCAGAAAAAGGGGAGGGGGGTAACCCAGGTTCTTATCAGTAATTCCCTTGGGGTGGATTAGAGTGAAACGACACTGAATAATCAGTGTCTGAAAACATAGATAGGTAGGGTTTATTTTAACAATTTTGTATCAACAGGTATGTCAGCATTTTGGGTGTTGTCATCTATATTATCATAGGGATAACCCCTGGGGGGAAAACGCATAAGGGAGAGAAAGAAAAGACAGGGTAAGGCTAAGGGAGAGTAAGGGAAAGAAAAGCTGAGAGTGGACAGATGTCTGTAGTCACCGCCCACGGTGACACTTGGGAGTTGCCCCTTCCATGCCTGTCAGTTGAAGTGGTGGCCTTGATCTGCTGGGGGTGAAGGAGGGAAGCCCCCACACTCCTATAAGTTATGAGTTATTATATCCATGGTCAGTGTCACAGGCCATGCCTCAGCCTCCAACCTCTCCCTGGGCCTGCACAGAGTTCCTGTGTCTGGCCTGGATCCCACCTTTCCAGATTGGCAGAGGGGAGGATGGGCTTTGATGGGCCATCAGAGTTATAATGCAAAAGTCAAAAGCCTGAAACTCGGCTCTCCCTGCCTTTTCAGGGCTTGACACCTTCAGCAGGGGAGGGAGGGATGGGCCCAAGTGCCCATCAGAGGTATAATGCAAAAGTCCTGCAGAAGCCTGCAAAAGTCCCTTGGCAATCCTAGAATGCATAAATCATTAACCATTTCAGTCTCTGACAGCTTCTCAACTAGTTCAAAAACTAAAATTTGCAGGTGATGCAAATTGCTTATTTGATTTAACCCTGCTTTAAGTAGATTTGTGCAAGAAACTGCCAGGTCAGGATTATACCGAGTTGTGGAGTGTTTATCTGGACTGGGATGTTGTTGGGCTTTGCACTTGTATCATTCAGGCCTCTGTGTCAATCCCTTCCTGCTTATTCTGACTGGATTCTGATAAGTTCCTGTACTTGAACATCATGGGGGCCGTGCAGGAGCATCCCAGCTGGACTCCTGGGATGCTGGGAATGGCCAAGACCTGTGCTCCATGGTCTGATTTTGGCAGCTTTTTGCTGCCCCCTGTGAAATCCCCATTTGTTTTGAAAAAGCCCCAAAGTTCACAGAATTGCCCTTTATTTTTTTCTGGGGGGGGAACAGGTGGTGCTGCTTGTTCCAGGGACTTTGCATGGGATGTGGTGTGAGCAGGAAAGATGTGGCCGGACCTTTTGCAGCCAGCAAAGTGTGAGTGGGGTGTAAAATAAAATCTTGGTTTACTTACAGCACTTAGAAACGGATGAATTTTGCCAAAATGAAGTTTGGAGCAGCCCACGGGCCTGACTGTCCATGGAGTTTGCAGATGAGTGTCCAGCAAACTGGAACTCTTGGCACAGAGTGCCTGTAACAGAAAGGATGCAGTTGGAGAATCCTAGATAGGCCACACCTCAGATGTTGATAGACCTTTGCCTTTCCCTCAGACAGTCCAAGGCCACAGCACAGCTGGTGATAAGGAGGTTAGTGCTGCTTGGAATCATCCTGGTTGAGGATACAGTTGCTGAAGATAGGGCTGGAGCTCCTCTGCTCTGGAGCCAGGCTGGGAGAGCTGGGGGTGCTCACCTGGAGAAGAGAAGGCTCCAGGGAGACCTGAGAGCCCCTTCCAGGGCCTAAAGGGGCTCCAGGAGAGCTGGAGAGGGACTGGGGACAAGGGATGGAGTGACAGAACAAGGGGGAATGGCATCCTACTGCCAGAGGGCAGGATAGATGGGATATTGGGAAGGAATTCTTCCCTGGGAGGGTGGGGAGGCCCTGGCACAGGTTGCCCAGAGAAGCTGTGGCTGCCCCATCCCTGGAAGTGTCCAAGGCCAGGTTGGACGGGGCTTGGAGCAACCTGGGCTGGTGGAAGGTGTCCCTGTCCGTGGCAGAGGGGTGGAATAAGATGATCTTGAGGGTCCTTTCCAACCCAACCCATCCCATGATTCCATGTGGCCTGACTGCAGGTGAGGACCCCTCCTGGTGGCCAGTACTGAGGGCAGTGCAGTGGCCACAGTGACCCAGCACTGGTGGAACACAGGAGAGCAGGAGAAGCTCAGTGCCAGGCTGGGGCACAGGCAACAGCAGTTCTGCCCACCATGGCCTTCCAGCTGGAAGCCTGGGTGGAAAAGGTCTGCTGTGGTTTCCTCCAGGTTCATTGTTAAACAACTTAAAACACTTAAAGTGAAGCCTATAATATTTCATATTATATTATTACATTTATATATGCCTGCAAATAATATTACAATTACACAGCCAGCTCTTGTCTTTCAGCTCTCAACTGATCCAGCAGCAAATGATGGGAGGTTGAGGTCCAAATAACCAGGATCACCCTCTCTCTTGCACATACTGGGCTGTGCATGTTGATCCTTCTATACAGCTGGTTTCCTCCTGTGGTGGTGTGTGAGTGTTCCCAAACACCCACATTGCATGTGCTCCTCAGGGCTTGGCAGGGTTTTATTCAGATTTAAGGACACTGTGTTTACTTCAGGTGAGTGCACAGAGGTTGCTTAGATGCAGTGGAACTGAAACAAAACATGAATTCCAGGGCGACAGGAACATCAGCTGCTGGTATCCAGAAACTTGGAGGTGGTTTTTGTTAGTTATGAAATAAAACAAGTTGATGTAAAGCAAACTTCATAATGGACTTTTACCACCCCCCCCCCCAATAAATACAGCTTGTCTTATTAGTTCATAACTTTTGGCTTTCTAAGGGTTTGTGTTTTCAGCTTTTCCCCCCCGTAGTCGTCAGTGTTGGAAACTCAGCATTCAAGAAAAAAGTGATTTTTCATGTCTCAAAATAGCCTGACTTCACCAGATAAGATGTTAAGAGAAATGCTAAATATTATGACAGCCTCCAAGAAATTCTTAGACTTGGCAGTGCTCTAATAATTGTGGTCCAGAGCTGGAAAATGCAAAAACCCAGGCAGCCACTGGTTTCACTCCCCAAGAAGAGAAGCTCTTCAAATGGGCCCCTTCGGGGTAGGATCTTCTGAATTTAGTGACTTAATCACAATAATATTGTTCAGCGTAGGGAATTGGGTTGTTTGGGATTTTTTTCCTGTGAGAAAACAACATTTTGAGACACTTAAGAAGAGGCACTTCTGTTCTTGCAAAGCTGAACCTCTACGTGATGCATTTCTGGCAGGGATTCAGAGGAAGATTGTAAGTTTTCACTGGCATTTTCTTTAACAAGGTACCTTCAGCAATCACAAAATAAAGGAGAAATCTCATAAATATTTGCTGTGAGAATCCCAAGGAGTCTTTAAGAAACATACTTTCCTCATCCTAAAAGTTTCAACTTTGGTTGAAATCTGAATAATGACTCATTTCACATTAGAGTTTTACACATCTATCAAAGAAGGTGCAGAGTTTTAACTGCAGAGTTACAGGGCTGTTTCTAAGAGAGCATAATTTACCCCAGCAACCCTAGAAATTAGTTTTATTTGGGAAGGACAAATGTGTTTTGGTTAGATCAGCTTTGGAGATGCCTTGCAATCCCCTGCCATCATCCAAGGACACGTAGGACTGCAAGGAATGAAAACTGGAAATTGGGAAATAGAGCTTTGCTTCCAGAGGGTGGATCAGATTTCAAGTAATCATTTGAAGCATTAGGCCTGGGTGTTTTTGCTGATCCAGCATTTCTTAGCCTCATTCCAGCTCCTGGGTGGAACAAAGCTGTCTCTGTAACTGGGATTTCTCTTTCCTGCTTTTCTCATTTGAGCTTCAACCCTTGCTATAGTTGACTTTTTTTTTCTCCTTTTCTTTTGGACAGAACTGTCCCAGCCTCACCTAGAGATTGTTTAACAGAGGATTATTGGCCAGAGGAGCATTGCCTCAGTGTTCAAGGGACAGAGGATTCCAAGGCTGAAGGCTGGTTTGCCTTCTGGACCACCCAGCTCTGAGCTGTGGAACAACATCTGCAATCCCTGGGATCCTGGTGATCCCAGCCCTGAGCTGTGGATGTGGAACAACACCTGCAATCCCTGGGATCCTGGTGATCCCAGCCCTGAGCAGGGCCAGTGCTGGGGTGAAGGTGGTGCTTCCTCTTGTGTTGGGTGTTCTGCATCACAGCCCTGATTGCTGCTCTACAGATGCTTTTTTTATCTCCTTTTTTCCCCTCCTTTTATAGATTTTTTAGACCAGGAATGTTTATTGTTTAGTTGCACAACAGACTAACTATCCTGGCACTGCTTTGCTCTAGAGGAAATTGTAATCTTGTGTTTTAAATACAGGTAGGACAGAAACCCTCTTGTGTTCTCTGCCTGGGTTTGGGTGCTTTGCTGTGGAGTAGCTTTAATGAGTCACTTCATCTCTGAGCTGGGAATAGTTGCTTTCCTTTGAGGAGTGGCTTTGGGAACTTTATTGGAGGTTTAAGAAACACACGGAAAGACCAGGGGAGGCCCAAGCCTGGACTCTGCCCACAATTCCCTGCTTTTGTATTGAACCACCATGAACATTCCTCAGCTGTTTGACAGTTCCTGGAGCTGTCAAACCCCTGCAGGAAGATATTTATTCAATGGTGTGAAAGAAATTCAGCAAGTCTGTGGTGGGTTTGTATCTACCTTTTTATCTGCTCGTAGCATTGGAGGATAGTTTGAATTGCTTTAAATTCGCTTTTTAGGATTTTTTTGGAGGGCTTTTAGGCAGTTTGCTGGTAGAATGAGAGATGAGCAGTTGCTGCCTAAGATAAAGCTACTCAGTGCAGGCAAGGCAGGCAATTACTCCCCTTGTTTATCCCGTTTCAAGGACGGTGAGGATGTTGTTCCTGATTAAATCTGCTGCCGAGGCGAGTGCCAGGAAGATGGAATGGGATTTTCAGAAGCAGCAAAAATAATGACACTCCTTTCTGTTGAGCAAATTACAGCTGAATGCACACTGTAATGTGGAAAATGGGCTTCCAGGATGAAGTTGATTATCTCAATCCTGTTCAGTGCCCGGGCTTGCTGCTCGAAGGGCCAAGGGACCCCAATTTGGGAAGCTCCTCTGCAGCTCTCTTGCACTATTTATTATTTTGGTGGGGCTGACATCTGCTGTGTGTTATTTTCTGAGGCTGCTGCAGAACTTTCTCATCCCATATTAATGCTGCTGATGTCCTTTTGCAGTGGTGTATCTGCTGCTGCCATTTCTTCTCTTGGTTGCCACCAAGAGCGTAAGAATTAGATGTGAGATGAAGTTATTTTTCCCCTCAGTTGGAGTAATCAGAGCTGTTAACCCCCATGTCTCCCTCTGGAGGAGGAGCCTCTCTGTTTTAGGTGTCAGTGTGATATTTTAACAGGATTTTGCAGAGGCAGGAGACACTGTGAGCCACCAGCTGGGACAAATTCCCTGGGATCACCAACACTTGGACCTTGGTGCAGGTGTATGTTGGAATTCAGTGAAACTCTTGAATTGTATTCCCAGTTGTCCCCAGCTGCTCCCACTGCTCCTCTCAAGCTGAGCTGTGTTTTATCAGTAAATCTATACTTTTCTACTAATAATATTTGAAAATATTAAACAGAACTCTTGTGTGCACAGAGTTATCCCATTAACTGTGCCTGTCCTACAAGTGTGCAAGCAGTACTTATTTGCAGGAGGGCTGTTGACTTTTAGCAAAATCACTGACATTCAGAGTCAATTTTTCCTCTCTGAATGCAGTACCATGCAGTAAAATGGTATTGTTATTATCCTGCCAGCTTCTTAGCACAGTGAACATTTGTCTCATTTGACTAACAAACTGCTGCAAATATTGCAAAGGAAATAATAAGACTGACAACAGCTCATTTAATAATGGTCATTTGCTTTATACAGAGGTTGAAATAATTTAAAATACATCCAATTCTTACAGATAGCATTTCTTGAGGACACAGTGAAATTGTCTGGGTGAGCAGTCATGCTTTTCAGACTGATCTGCTGACAGAGGAGGGGAGTCTGGCTGAATGACTCTGCTTTTTTCATTTGTGAGTGTTCATGAGTCAGGGGTGGTGACTGAAAACCATAACACGAGCTCCTGAGGGCTGGGTATCCCAGGGAAACCCTGGGCTTCTGGGGAGTCAGGGTAAAACCTCTTCTGGAATGTCTAGGGGGGATTATTGCAGAATTTCAAAGAAATAGTAAATTAAAATATTATTTCACAGTTCAGTTGGAGACTGGGAATAAAAAAAACACAACCAAGGACAAACCACCCCCAAGAAAAGAATCCAAACCAAAACAAAAAGCAGAGGAAGGAATAACTTTTTATGTATTAAAAAGTTTGAAAAGTATTCTTTGAATGTAGTTTTATGCGTGTTTTTACCTTCAGGAAACTGAAGCAGTAAGTCCAGATCTACCTGGACTCAGCTTCAGTTTTATTCCTGGACTTCCCCTCCTCTCTGGGAGCTGTTGTTTGTGAGCATTTCTGTGTGTAAATGAACTGCAGAGATCAGTCTGATGCTCGTTAGCACTGAGGCATTTTATATGACTTTGCCAATGGAAAAGAGGTCATAAACCTCTGATATAAATCTTAATTCATCAGAGCTCTGTGGTGATATATTTATGAATAAAAATTGGCTCCAGCATCCCCGCTGTAGCTGATAATAAAGACAATTAATAGATTAATGTGTCATATGGAGAAGATCATTATGAGACTGCTCACTGTCTCCTAATGGATGGCAGGAGTCTCCCAGGTAGTTTTAAATGTATTAACTGTAATAATCATATATATAAAAAACTGTTTTCCCCTGTCTGTACTTTTTTATATATTCTCTGAAAACTTTACTAAAATTCAATTAAAGTGCAACTAAGCTTTGTTACCTGCTGTTGGTTTTTTTTAGAGGATCTTTTAAGTGCTTGCAGTTCTTGCTGCACATTGGACTTACAAGCTAAAACACGCCTGTTAAGGACGAGGTGTGGGTTGTAAAGGTTGTCTAAAACACTGTTTAGTGGCAGGTTCTTGCTGTTTTGTGAAAACTTGACTGCCAATGGAATATTCAGATATTTTTGCTGTCTTTGGGTTTGCATTGAGGGTTGCCTGTAATGTTAAATCCCTTCCTAAACCAGCCAGTGATGTGAGCTGGTGCTGCTGGGTTAATGTGTAATAGGAATATTCCATAAATAATCCCTCACCACAGGCAGGGAGCTCTGGGAGGAGGAATTGGAGGTGTTGCTGGGAGACAAGTGCTGCTCAGGGCTGCTGCCTGTCCCTGCTGTGTGCCTTTCCTGGCATCCCTCCTTGCTCATCCCATGCCCTGGAGCTGCAGAGGGTTTCATGGGGAGCAGTTTCCTCCAGCTCTGTGCCATGGGGAGGGACTGTGCCCTGCCCTGGACTCACCACCTGCAGCACACTGGGATTACCAGCTGGGTTTGGGGAAATCATGAATGTAGATGGGCTATTTCTGAGCTTTATTCAGTATAAGGGCAGGTATTTCCCTAAGAAATCCATGGTGAGAGCAGGCACCAGTCCCTGTTTGGAGCCCCTGGGTATCAGGCCCTTTGCAGAAGCTGCTGTGACACTCTGGCCCAGCAATCTTGAAATCTTGCATGGCTTTTGACTCCAAGATAAGCAATTTGTCACACTCTTGGAAAGCTTAGATCAGCCCTTTCTAGAGAAATATGCTTGTGATGTCTCTAGCAACATGTTCTAGGTTGTGAGTGAACTCTGGCTGGCCAGAGAATAAAAGCTTTAAACTTAATATATGGCCACAGGTCCTGCTGAAGCAGTTCCACAGCATTTAAAGCTGGGTATAAATTACGTTGCCTTGACTGTGTAATTATTATCTTGAAAGCAGTAAAGGCATAATTAGGGGTGTGGGGCCTGAGAAGAGCCTCTTCCAGGGCTGAGTGATGTGATAGGGCAAAGATAGGCTCTGTTACACTTTGACTTCACACAAACACATGATTCTTGCCTGTGCATAATGCCAGAGGACGTGTTTGTAACCCACTGTCTCTGTTTTATGTTTACTTCAGACTCTGGAAACCGGTATTTCCTTGGTCTGAAGGGGTGGGAAGTGTTTCCAGACAGTGCCACAAGTCCACCTTAAGTTTAAGGGTGGTGCAGTTCTGGTGCACCAGTGGTGAGGGTGGGAATGGGAGGGATAGTTACCCACAGCCCTGATAAGAGCTCCTCATCACAGCCTCTTCTACAATGGTTCTTGCAGTGTCTGCTGTCTGAGCAGCTTGTTTTAAAGTACCTGGCCATGAAATGCAGGCAAACTGTAGTTATTCTCAGAGAAAGCTGTAATGGGGAGCTGTACATAAATTGTAGTACTTTACTTGGGTATTATATGTAATATAATTTGTATAATGGCTATAAAATCTCTGGTTTTGCCAGTAATTCTCCAGGATGCACAGAATCCTCAGTAAAGAATGTCCTGTTGCTATCTGTAACTTTCCCAGCACCTGTCACTATATAAACACAGCTATTAACAGTTTTGTTTTCCTAAGAAAACTTCATATATCCTTAATTAAATCATTACTGCAGAATTAACCAGCGTAAATATCCCAGTAATGTGTTGCTCATCACTTTATGATCTGGCATAAAGCTGGAATGTTTCAGATATTTGTGTTGTGCCTCGTTCTGCAGAGCAAACATTGTCCTTTGAAAACCTACTCCTGTCAAACAAGTGGATGTTGGACTGGCCCCAAACTGGGGAGATTTACTGGTCACTGAAGTGAAAGTCAGTGCAGGGGCTTGTTTTGGGTCCCTGGTTTCTGTTGGAAAAGTTGAGGTGACCTGTGCTTTTGTGGGTTTGATCCCTCCTGCTGAATCAAGCTGGGATACTTCGTGTGCTTGGCACCCTTGGCTGGGTCTTCCCTTAAAAAGTGCCTTTGTATTCTCTAATACATTTCTTCTCTGTAATTGCAAAGTAATCAAACACAGCATATTTATAACCAGTTGTAGGGCTGAAGCTGTGATCAGGGCTTCTGGATAGCAGGGTTTTGTGTGTGCTGCAGGAACACACTGATCACGTCACCAAGTTATCATCCCTCTGACAGGGGAGATAAGGGAAACTCTCTGTGCTCGGGATTTCCTACTCCTTGTTTTCTGCTCCCCTCCAGAAATTCTGCTGAGGCTCCAAATAACATCTTTAAAGATTTAAAGCCTTCATTTGCCACCATCCGTGGTGTGTGTGACTGAGCTTTTGGGAAGTCCTGGACTGATTTTTAGCAGAACTGATCCTGTAACATGTTAACTGGTTTTTGCTGTGAGACTCAGAGAGATCAGAGACCTGAAGACACGAAGTGTGTGTGTAGCTGAGTTCAGAAACAGAGAGTAAGGCTGTTGGAGCAGCAGCTCGTGTCCAAGTTGAGTTTTTAAAGTATGTATTATATGACCAAGGTTGTCCTGCAGAGGAGGTGTGTTCATTGCAGAAGGGGAACTGTTCTTGTCCCTGAGTCCATGTGACACTGGGTGTTTTCTTATCAGCTGGCAGTTCTTGGGCCCTGGTAGGTCTTGCCCACACTGCAGCTCCTGCCAAAACTTGTAGCCACATACAGAAAGATTATTATAGAATGATCTGGGTTGAAAAGCACCTTAATCATCCAGTTCCAACCCCCTGCCATGGGCAGGGACACCTCCCACCAGACCACGTTGCTCCAAGCCCCGTCCAACCTGGCCTTGGACATGTCCAGGGGTGGGGCAGCCCCAGCTCTTGTACACCTACAAGTCCATGTGGATGTGGTTTGTGTTCACTGTCAGTGTTCCAGGAATGGGCAGGTATCTGTTGTCTGCCCAGTGTTTTGGGAAGAGCTGGATGCACTCCTGTCTGGGTGGGTGGGTGGGTGGAGCTGGAGCAGCCTGGCTGTGCAGCTGGTTGGAGCAGTCCTCCCACACGGGCTGGTCCCCGTGGGAGGGAGCTCTGTGTTGGTGCTGTCATGGGTGGGCTCCTCTTGCCAGAGCCCACCTTGTACAAGTGCTTACAAGCAGCAAATTGCTCAAACCACCATAATCTCTGTCCTTACACCTCTCAGTTCAGACTGTTGTGTGGACAGTGCCTTCCAGCAGGAGTAATATGAAACACACAGATATAAATGCTTTTGTAATGTGTATTTGACAGCACTAAGGGTAAAGCTGAAGGAACATTTGTCTTTGCTTTGGAATGAGCTGCTTCTCCCAGCAGCTGCAGCAGCACCACAGCCTCACCTGACAGGAGCTACACCAGCAACTCTGCCTTCCTGTGTTGGGGGTGATGTGAACAAGGATGTTTTTAGGTGGCTGAGCTTGGATATTGAAGCCTGTTGGATATTGATGGATATTGGATATTGATGTCTGTTGGTGCATGTGTCTGGGGTGTGTTATGAGTGACTGGACTCAACCTTTGAGCGACTTCTTGGCTCACATCCTTGAGATGAGATCCCATCCATGAGATCTTTCTTTGAGGATGTGCCTGTTGTGCATGGCTGAGTGTGACAGGCCATGGTCAGGAGACATCTGGCCACCTTGAAACAGCTTTGTTGAAGGAGGCAAACACAAGGGTTTATCTTAGTTTTATCTACTTAGTTTTATCTAGGACAAAGAGTGGACAACCGTAGAACGTTATAAATATTTCCCTGTGCTGAGTGGCACTTGGTGCAAAATCTGAATGGTGTTTTGGGCATAAATCTCACCCATCCCACCCTCCCCTGTGCTGTGCAGCTGCCCTTCAGGCCCTGAAGCGTAAGAAGAGGTACGAGAAGCAGCTGGCACAGATCGATGGCACGTTATCAACAATTGAGTTCCAGAGGGAAGCCCTGGAGAATGCCAACACCAACACTGAAGTGCTTAAGAACATGGGTTTTGCTGCTAAAGCCATGAAGGCTGCTCATGACAACATGTAAGTGATTCCCTTCTGCACCTTTAGTTTGTCATTTGTTTGATCTGCTGAATGCCAAGTGTTTCATGGAGGGGGAGCCAGAGTAGCAAAATCTTCTTTTAAAAGGCTCTAACTTAAACTAAAATGCTAGAAACATTTTCATATTGAACAAAATATGCAAATATGTTGCTTCCTCAGTGTACCACCATTTATTCTGGACTCTGCCTTTGTCCAAAAGCAGGGTAGCACCAGTGTAGTCTAAAGCAAATGAGTGCCTGTACAAGTTACAGATCCGCCTGGTGGTAGCCTCAAGGGGAGACTTAAAAGTTCTTTTCTGTGCAGTGGAGTTGGTATATGTAGCAATAATTAAAGGTAAAATGCATTATGGGAACATTGTGCTTGCTCCAGAAGCAAATATTGTGGCTGTAATAATGCTGAATCAGGAAAGAGAGCAAATTCTTATTAATACCAGTAGCGCAGAACAAACCCCCTTCGTTGGTGTCTCTGTGTCACTGCTGCAGGCTAAGCTTGTTGGAAAGAGCAAAAAAACCATGTATCATTGTGTTCAGACCAGGGGGATAAAATTCAGACTTGCATGCAAAGAGTGTTTTGGGAAAGGGCCTTGTGAATGTCACTGTGGTGTGGCATTTCTACAGAACCCAAGAATCACAGTGTGAAGTGTTGATTGGGAACGTGCCTGATGATACTGAATTCCTTCCTTTCTTTTACAGGGATATTGATAAAGTAGATGAATTAATGCAGGACATTGCAGAACAGCAGGAGCTGGCAGATGAGATTTCAACAGCCATCTCAAAGCCAGTAGGATTTGGGGAGGAATTCGATGAGGTATGTTTTGAATTTGCTTCTGTTTGTATCAGTGAGTCACAGAATCCATTGGGTTGGAAAGCCTTCAGATGATCAAGTCCAACCACTGCCAGGGCCATCCCTAACCCTTGTCCCTGAGCAGCACATCTGCATGGCTTTCAAATCCCTCCAGGAACTGTGACTCTGGTGAGATCTTTCTTTGCAGATGTGCGTGTTGTGTGTGTCTGGGTGTTCTCCTGGGGTATGGAATGTTGTTGTAGCTGTTCCCACCAGTGCAAACAGCAGCTGTGACTCAGGCTTTAGGCTGAGAATGGTCTGGATGGCCTGACCTGAGAATGTTTGGACTTAGATTTCTCCTTCCCTTCATCATGTACAGGAATTGATAACAGTCAGACTCCTCATTTCCTTGATTTGCTTCAATCCTATAATTTAAGCTGTTTTCTTTAATAATATGATCAGCTAAGTCTACTTTTTGATAAATATGACTTCAAGTTCCTTCCTTTCTTTTTTTCTCCTTTAACAACCTAGGATGAGCTCATGGCAGAACTAGAGGAACTAGAACAAGAAGAACTAGACAAAAACTTGCTGGAAATCAGTGGTCCGGAGACAGTACCACTACCAAACGTGCCCTCAATATCGATACCCTCCAAGCCAGGTAGGGATGGACCTTTGCCTGAAGCATTTTGGATTGTTAAAAGTGTGGTTTTTCATCTGCCAGCTCCTTGGACTGGGGAGATCTGACTGCAGGCAACACAGACATTTTGCTTGCAATTGGTTCCTGAATCCTAAATCCCATCCAGTGCCATTTCTCTGGAGGGGAGAACCTGCCTTTCACAAGCACCAGGAAAATCACTCCCTGTTACAGGAGCAGTTATTGTCTGTTCTGGCACTCCCAGCTTCTCTGCAGCCTGGATGATGCTCAGGGAAGAGTGGAGGTCTGGAAAAAGGGAGCCTTTTTCCAGGTGCTGCCTAACAGGGATGTAACCTTGACAAACATACCAAGGCTGTAAAAGGGAGTGGAGAATAAAGTAACTCTGGAAATTAGAATCACGGGATGGTTATGGTTGGAAAAGACCCCCAAGATCATCCAGCCCAACCATTAGTCCCAGGCTGGTTTGGATTCCCCCATGGAATCACTTCTTGCTGCTGCTTTGGTGTTTGATTTGATCCCTTCTTTTCTGGCTTTTGGGAGGATCCACCCTCGGGGTCCCCTCTTTGGGGAAGGCTGTTGCCTCCTGTGCAGTTTGCATCCAGTCCTCCCAGTCCTACAGCACAAATATCCAGGGAATTGCAGTTAGTGTGAGGATTTTAGATGGAGAACAAGCAACAAATGTTTTTGTTTACAGAGTCAGTCCAAAGCTGCTGTTCCATCTGATCTGATCCCTGTGGTAGGAAGGGAAGTGGTACCTCCTGGAATACAGCTGAGTTGGGACACCTCTGGCAGCATTAATGGGATATGAGGCTTTGCAAGCCTGTTTTGCTGAGTCTCCTGAATGTATTATGGATAAATTGTAGACTTTGCAACTCTATTCCATGTCCTTACTTAGGAAAAAAGTCCAAAAAGCTAGTGAGTGAAAATAATCCCAGTTGGTTGCTGTATCTGTAATTATCCTGCTGCCCTTCCAGGCTTGGATGGACGTGGGAAGCAGCAGGCACTGCCAAACCCAAGGTTCTGCTTTATGTGCCATTGCTCCTCATGTGTTACAGTCCTTTTGACATCATTGATTTTGTGTTTTTCCAGCTGTATTTTGCAGAATTGCTGACCAGGGTTGATGAGAGGGGGCTGATTTGTATTGAAATACCCTAAATCAGAGACTTTGCCTAGACTTAGATCCAACAGCAGGAGAAACAGGTTAAATAAACCTGTGAAACTTACTGAAACTTCCCAAAATAACAAAAACAGGGAAGGTTTTCGTAGTAAAAATTCTGAGCATAAAGCTCACTGTTTTATAGGATTTATGCTAAGCTGCTTTTGGATGGAAACTAGAATTCCACTAATGTATTTAAATGTCATGCTGCTTTTTGCTTCAATAAAGCTGCCTCCAAGACTGGCACTTGGGAAGATTTGGGATTCTGGGGTGGTGGTGGGTGGGGATTTTGTGTGGATTTATTTTTTTAACCTAAATTGGTCTTCTCTTAGAATTGACTTAATAAACACTGGGATTAAAAGTTTGCTTGTGGTCACCATGGGTCGAACTTCCAAAGGGAATATTTCCTTAACAATGCAGGTTCATGTGTAATTATTTTGGGAATAAGTGATGTGTCTTTTGAGGTAGAGATGACTCTGTTACCTCCTTTTTATTCATGAAATGAAAAATGAACACGAGCTTTCCTGCTTTTCCAGCTCTCAGGAGCTGTCTGGATTTTGACTTTAATCACTCTGAATGAGGAATTTTTTGCTCTTGCCACCAACTGGGTTGAAGTCAGGAGAAATTCAGGCAAAAGCTGGTTTTGTTTAATGGAAGCTGGAAGAGCTTCATATAGAAAAACAAATCCCAAATTTGTGCAAATGAGAGAAGTCTTGAGCTTGACTTAAGAGCTGACTCAGTTCTCTTTGTGTCAGTGTTTCATTTGGAATGACACAAACCAGTTGGAGTATGAATTATTTGACTTCCCCCCCCCTTGAAGCAAAACGACTCTCTGAGGAAATGACATCTTTTATTGGTATTTTCCAAAATTATTGCAGCTGTTTTTGGGTTAAAACCATTTTTGCTGAGTTAATGGAAACTGGACTTGTCCCATGATGACAAATAGCAGCATTTGCTCTTCTGGAAGGAGCAGAAATGATGAGAAGGCAGCATTTAGGCTGCTGCCTCCCATCCACATCCCTCAGCTGCCAGGGGAGTGGGAAGAGGAGGGGAATGGGATGTTCCCAGGGCTCTTCAGCCCCTCCAAAAGCCTCAACTGACACGGGGCTGGAGGGCCCCAAATTCTGTACCTGCCTGACCAAACACAGGGACCTCATTTGTTGTACTTTGAGGACTTTATGGTGAAATAAGGGATTTATTTTTAACAGAGAAGAGATTGTGATAGTGGAGACATCAGATGAATTTCTGTAAGAAACTGCATCCCTCTGAGAGGGGCTTCTGCTTGCAGGCTTGGAGATGATGGGAAAACATCACACCTTAACCTTCATGTACATTTGCATTCTTCCTGTGTGAGCTACTGTCTTTTCCTACCAGAAGTGGGAATATCAGGCAGTTCAGCCCATGCTGGCTCTCTCACAAGGCTCCTTTTATTTCAATTCAAGGAGGTTTTGTGTATTTTTTGCCCTCTGCTGGCGTTTGGTGCTTCATTTACTGGTTTGTCAGTGGCAGAGAGGCCACTGGGTTCTGTCAAGATTCCTACTCACCTGTTTTCTTTCTCTGTTTTGCAGCCAAGAAGAAAGAGGAGGAAGAGGACGACGACATGAAAGAGCTGGAAGCTTGGGCAGGAACCATGTAACCACAGCAGTAACTGCCTGGAAAAAAAAGACTTTGATTACCTATTCTGGGTACAAATGTGTTGTGTTGAGGAGAAAGCATAAGCAAAATGTCTTTATCTTTTAATTTTAACCCAGAGCAGTGGGAACTGCATTGCTGTTTTCTGCATAGCATGGTCTGCACAGAGGAAAGAAGGGGGAGCAGGGGGAGTTGCCTGCAGTCGATACGGTTGAATTTCTGTACAAAGGTCTTTGCAAAATTCAAACATTCAGCTTTTGGACTGTGCTACTGCCACTGCTGGATCTTCAATTTGGGCCATATTGAATCGAAATAAGCTGAATAATAAAAAACCAAAACACTCTCTGTAATTTTAAGTCAGTCTAAATGTGTCTAGAAGTCTTGTAAGGCATTTAAAAACCAGGAAAAGTCCTAAAGCCACCGTTGGCTTCTTATTGTGTTTTAGGTGCAAGAATGCTTTAGGTTTTTAGTTTTTGCCAGTTATATTTATATCCCTTGACTGATGTGTGGCCAAGGCTTGTGTTTGTCACCGCCAACGATGTAGTCACTGTTCCCATTTTAATTGGTGATGATGATTTGCAATCGATAAACGCTCTGTTGGACATAGGGAAGATCTCAAGTTCAGTTGTACATTTTTCTACATAGCACTACAATGTTTATTGCTTTTTTTTTTTTTTTTGTGATAATTGATAACCCATTCAGATACATGCACACAATTATTTTAATTAAGAAACTACTATGGATTGCACTGTATTAAATATCTCGATTAATTTTCACCCGTGGCTGCCGTTGTCGATTCTGTGTCGTGTTTGAGCTGCAGGAGGAAACAGGGAGGGTCAGGTTGGACCTGGGGAGGAATTCCTTCATGGAAAGGGTTGTCAGGCATTGGAAGGGGCTGCCCAGGGAGGTTTGGAGTCCCCATCCCTGGAGGTGTCCAAGGAAGGACTGGATGTGGCTCTCAGTGCCCTGGGCTTGGGGGACAAAGTGGGGGTCAGGCACAGACTCTTTGATCTTTCCAAACTTAGTGATTCAATGATTCTATTTTGTGTCAAAATCCCCCCACTGAGGAGAAATCAGAGCTGAATCAGCAGTAGAAGCGACAGGTTTAGAAACAGAGCTGGGGATTTGGCTTTATATTTTTTGTTGTGGAAATGATCTCTCTCGTGCACTGTGCTAACAAATGTATGTTAAAGCAGCAGTGTTTTCTGCCAGGAGTGGTGGGTGAGCATCTCACACACAGTGGAGTGTCCCAGCAGGAGCACTGTGGTGTGGCTGGGAGAGGGTAAAGCAATCCCATCAGCTCCATTAGTGCTTTAAGGTTCCTGGTGTGGGAGCTCAGGGACTGTGCGTGGCAGAGGCACCACCTGGCAGCCCAGCTGTTCCCTGGGATGTGTTTGCTTTCCTGTTCATTCAGCTTTAACTAAACAAAGGCCCTGCTTTGCACAGCAGGAGGAAATGCAGCACTGAGGGTGTGCTGTGGTTCCTGGTTACCTTTAACCACACAGCAAGGACAGCCTCAGTTCTGACTGAGGTTCTTACAACCTCTTTTTTTTCTTGATTCTTTTAATAAACAATGGGGTGGTTTCTTAATCCTGCAGTTTATTAATACAATGGCTGAGGACTGATCACCTTTCTGCTTTGGATATCAGCTCTTTGATCTGCTGCATAATGTCAGTGAACAGCTCTGCCTTGCTCACACTCACTCTGAGGCAGAACTCACCTGCACAGAGCCCCAGGGGCAGTGGGGAAGGAGCCAGCTGTCTGTGCCAGCAGTGTCTGTAGCTGTCCCTCAGTGCCCAGGGTGTCCCTTTCCTGGGAGAGGCAGTCCAGTTCCTGTTGGAAACTGTTCTCAACTAACTTGCCCTCATCAGACAGCTCAATTCACAGCTGTGTCAGTGCTTTCTTATGGAGCTGTTCAAGGAAGCAAGCAGAAATCTGGGATCCAGGGGGTTTCAGTGTGTGGTAAATCCTTGTTTTTCCCTACAGGGAAGGTGGAAAGCACTATCACTATTGCTGTACTAAAGCAGGGCAAAAAGTTGTGGATTCCTCATCCCTGGAAGTGTCCAAGGCCAGGTTGGACAGGGCTGGAGCAACCTGGGCTAGTGGAGGGTGTCCCTGCCCATGGCACGGGGTGGAATAGGATGAGATTTAAGGTCCCTTTCAACCCAAACATTCCATGAATCCGTGAAAAATACAGACTGGGCTGAAGGACCTCATCCCTGATTCCCCTTGGAATGATTTCAGCCTTGTACAGGGGGAGGGGGTGTTGTCTCTGCCGTGCAGGTGGAGAAACCAGGCCCTGGCATTTGCACTTGGTCCTGAGGGAAGCACAGGGCCAGGAGGGTCAGAAAAGGATTTTGTGTTGTGTGTTTGGGTTGGGGGAGTCAGGCCAGAGACCCCTGTGTGGTGTGTGCTCCAGGCTCAGAGTTCAGCCACGCCAAGGATCTGTGTTTGTGCCTCTGGAACAGAGTGAACACTCAAAGAGCACTTGGAAAAGCTGGGCCAGAGAGTGGCTGAGGTGGTTTGCTGATGCTAAACCTCAGCAGACATCCTTCTCCAGGGCTGGAGGGCCCTTGTGTTGTACACCCATGGGGGTATATCCATTATCCTGCTCCCTCCCAGAAATAATGGAAATCCATACTCTGCCCAACACTGCCTGCCATGAACCTGATCTCCAGTGCCACTGGATCTGTACCTTTCCAGGGGTATAAATGGCTTTTCTGTGCCCTTTCTGCTCTTCTCTCCCAGAGATGCTCTTTCCTCTTTAAAGACACGGCCATTTAACTGCAAGAACTTTCAGTGCAGTGTTCAACAGGCAGGGAAGGGGGGGCTCCATCAGCCTCTGGGATGGCAAATCAATCTCCAGTTGCTTAATGGGTGATTTGTTAGTCATGTGTTAGTGATGGGTTGTGGGGAGGGGCTCGGTGGGACTTACCAGTGCTGGGAGCTCTCTGGGGAGCCTTTGGCCTCACATGGGTACAGAGGGTACCAGGGACCCCCTCAGGGTGCAGGGGGGAACAGTCTGCTCACCAAAATCTATAATTTACTACCTGGTACTTGAAGCATTTGAGGGAAAGCACAACATCTCCAGAAAAAGCCATCAGACCCTTGTCTGCTCCTCCTGCGAGGAAGTGTCCCCTGAAGTGAGTGCCTGTCCCTCATGGACCTCCTGTGGGCCAAAGGTTTTGCTGCTGGCCACGTTGTGGTGCTCACAGATCTTCCTGCTCATGGTCTGTGCTGTGTCAGCAAGGAAAACAGCTCCAGTGCTGGGAGAGGGAAGAGCTAATTGTGTCCTGCTGCAGCTTGAGGGTGTCACATCCAACTTGGATGAAGCTCCACACATTGACAGCTGTGTCCAGGGAAATCCCTGGCTGTGTCCAGTGGGTCAGGCACAGCTCCAGCACCAGCCACAGTGGCATGAAAGGGGCTTATGGCTCTGGAAAGGAAAAATTGCACAGCTCAGGAGGGTGAATGTGGGCGTGGTGGGAGCCAGGTGGATTTTTGAGAGGGGCCAGCCTACAGGCTGGGCTGTGTTTGTCCGTGCTGTGATGGGAGGAGCAGGAATGCTTTCCCAGCTCTCCAGGAGCTGCTGCACCCTGTGCATGCCCAGAACACGGCATTTCATTAGCAGTGACAGGTCACGGCTGCCACTTAGTGGCATAAATCAGCTGCCACTCTTCCCCTGGGGCCTTCCTTTCCCCTGTCTGCAGTGCTGGCTGTCCCCTCTGCCACATCCTCCCTTCCTGTGCCATCTCACCTCTGCTTGTAGTGCTGGATTCCCTCAGGACCTGGTCCTGATCTGGGGCCAGCTGACCTTGTTCTGCTGCCAAATAAACCCTCTCAGCAGCTCTCACAGCAACACATCCTTGCCCCAACCTTGTCTGATGTGAGTTACTGTCTGGTTATGCTGCCCCTCATTTTCCTGACCCTGAAGTGACCCCCAAGCCCTGGACTCCTTCCCGTGTTTCCCTGCAGGGCTTTCTCACAGGACTGAAGGGTGCTGTGTGCTGGTTCCCTTGGGAGCAGCCCCTGTGGGTGCTGTGGGGCCTGTGCTGTGCCAGAGCTGGAGCTGGGAGCCCCTGCCTCGCTTGCTCTGGAGGGAGATCGGGGCTGTCACCAGATTTTGGCACTGAACTGCTGTTTTCTGGCCAGCCTGGCCTGGAGGTCACAGCTGCTCGTGCTTCTCTCCTCCTCCTCCTCTCTACCTCAGACCTACCCTGCCTGCACACTCTTGAGCCCCATTGTGGACACCCCCCAGATGCTCCTGTGATGCTGCAGCTCCTCCATCCCCTCCCAGGGTGCCAGGGCCACCTCTGTCACAGCACTGCTGAGTGTTTAACAGCACAGGGATCCAGAAAGCACAGCAGGCTGGGTGCCCCCTCAGCTGCACCGGGGTGGCCCCTCTCTCCCCGGCTCCCTGGGATGCACTGGGGGTGTCTCCCCACTCTGGGGGTGCCCCCAACCTGTGCCAGGTTACTGTGGGGTCACTGTGGCACTGTGGTGTCAGCCCCACGGGTGGCACCACTGATTACAGCTCTCTCTCATCCCTTTGCAGTTTGTGAATTTTAAATCTCAGCCCTCCCAATAAAACCACTCAGCTTCTTGAAGCCCCTGAATGCAGCGTGTTCATGGAGTCACCCTGCAAGGATGAGTTTGTTCTCACTCAAGAGGTGTGACACCACTAATCAATAGAACAGGTTAAACTCTTTATTAGGGCTCTGAGAGCACCTGCAGGTTGACATTTGTATGTGCTGCTCAGCACTCCCTCTCTCCCCTGCTCGTTATTTTTATCATTATTTTGGTTCTTAGGACAAAATTGCACTCTGCTGATCTGGAAAGCTCTTGCCCTTCTAAATCCTGCTCGTGTTTGGCTGATGCTCAGCCCTGTGGCAAATAAAAGAGCTCTCTTGACTTACTTTTCAAACATCAAGGTCCATTAAACCAAAGTGATGCTTTCCAGACCTTGTGGCTCTCGGCAGCTCAGCCCCATCCCTCCCTCCCTCCCCCTTCCCTGGCTCCAGGCCTCAAGCTCTCCCGGACATCTCCTGAGCTGCTCAGCTGGCAGGATTTTGGGGCCACATTTTAGGTGTTATCAAAGGTTTCCCTTGCCTTGGCTGTTCTGTGGGAGCTCAGTGACATCCTCCTACATGTCACCTTGGAACTGTGGCCGAGAGTTTCCCTTACTGGCTGTCCCGTGGCTGGGAGAGAGGGATAGGTGGTTGGATCCAGCTGGATTTGGGGCTGGCTCATGTCCCCCTTCTGCTGTTCTTGGGTTCCTCCTGCCCTTTGCTGAACTGTTCAGCTGCACTTGTGCTCCTGCTCTTGGTCCCCATCCTGCTCCATGGCTGGCTCCATGTGGGCACTGGGAGGAGGTTTGGCAGAGGGATCTGGTCAGCAGGAAACAGGGACAAGACACGCAGGGCCAAATGGCTCAGACAGATCTTCCCCATCCACGGCGAGTTCTCGGAAATCACTGCAGCTCCTGTCCCTTGGGACTCACCCCTGGGCATTAGGGAGGAGAGATGGCTTTGGGATTAGGTGGAACAGAGACTTCTAGGGCTTCCTAGGGCCCTGGGTTGGCAGCACTCTGCCTTCAGGATCCTGAATGTCCCAGGCACCAGAGGGGTTTAGGCTGGGCTACCAAGCACAAAAGTACAACCAAAAAGCTTGTCCTGCTACCCTGGATTGTCCCATCCTCTCTGCTGCCCTTGCACAGAGTCCCACAATGGTTTGGGTTGGAAGGAACCTTAAAGCTCATCTTATCCCACCCCCTGCCATGGGCAGGGACACCTTCCATAGCCCAAGTTGCCCCAAGCCCTGTCCAACCTGGCCTTGGACACTTCCAGGGATGGGGCAGCCACAGCTCCTCTGGGCAACCTGTGCCAGGGCCTCCCCACCCTCCCAGGGAAGGATTCCTTCCCAATATCCCCCCCTCCATGGCGGCTCAGCCGTCGCAGGGACACACAAAGGCCCTTTCCAAGCAGCGCCGGGACCGTGGGTGCAATTTCCCACTCGATCACTTGGAGGCAAAACTGCATTTCTGGACAGACGGACGCGGGACACCGCGGGGCCCCGCGCGGCTCTGCCTCCCTGCTCGGGGGCTCCTGGCACAGCTGGCACAGCTGGCACAGCTGGCACAGCAGCGGCTCCTGAAGCGGCGGTGGCTCATCATCCAGGCGTCCCCTTGCTCTGGAAAACCTCTCCCAAAGAGATTTGCAACCACAAAACGCTTTCCGTGCTTCTCTCCTGAACCGCATTAAACTTCTGTAAATCGGAGACCGTTGTTTCCGCGCTGCGCCGGGATCGCTGCTGTCAGCTTCGGATGAAAAAGTTAAATTTAATTTAAATTTTCAGCTCCCTCTTTCCTCAGGGGTGCAGCCTGGCCCCTGAAAGGCTCCAGCCCCCGTTCCCAGTCACTTGGCTGCCTTCCTCGGCACCCAGCAACCAAGCCTCCAGGAAGGTCTTCTCGTCCCAATCCCTCCGGCTGAGGCCAGTGGTACCCCCGGGATCCGGCGCTGGGGATGCTGTGGGTGCCCCGACGAGCAGCCAGAGGCAGTGGAGATGCTCCCCGGGCTGTTTTGGCGGAACACAGCCGAGGAAAGGCTTATCCGAGAGGGATTTGCCAGCAGAGGGCAATGCCGGGATGGATTTCCCCGTTTCGGGGCTGTTAAACCAGAGCTGGCCCAGCGGGGACGGGGAAGGCGGCAGATGCAGCGCCAGGAGGGGACCTGCCCAGCACCCCCTGTGCCAGCGGGGAGGGTGGGGATGGCACGGGGAGCTGTCTCTCTGCAGGATTGGGGTATCCCAAATCGGGAGGGGGCAGATCCTGGATGACCACGAGTGTTTGGGCTGCTCTCGCAGACCAAGGCTTGGGATTTGCTTAGAGATGTGGTCTAGTGGGAGGCTTGGCAGTGCTGCGTTAAGGATTGGGCTCCATGATCCTGGAGGTGTTTTCCAACCTAAGTGACTCTGTGATTCCAGGTGCTGGAGTCCCTGGGGTTTGGCACAGCCTCTCCTGGCTCTTGGACTCGCCTATGCCAGGGAGGGTTTGGTCTCAGCTCTACCTGACCAGCAAAGACATGGAGATAAAATGCAAAACATGCTTATTTATTGCAGGGAAGACACAATCCAAGGGGTTTTTCTCCCACATCAGCAATGACAGTGGGATTTATGTCCTGCTAAAGGTAGGCTATAAATGGGAAGTGGTGCAGGTGGTCCCATGATGCAAACCCTGGTCCATGCAATAAATCCTGGGCAGGTTTGTGATGGGCTGGGTGGATCTGGCTGTGATTTGGGGACACAGGGAGATTCTCCTGTCCCTCCTTGCCCTTGTGATTGGAGTCTTTCCAAAGCCAGGCTGTGCCTGACACTCCTGCCCAGCTCTCCTGGCTGGGCTCAGGGCTGGGCTGTGGCTCTCATGCCTCTGGTAAGGAAACCATCAGCTGATGTTTGGGGGCACAGGGGGCTCGGGCTGGGCACAAGGGGTTACACTGGTTATGGGTGGGGAAACTGGGGCACAGAGGGCAGTGCTGCCCCGTGGAACAGCTGTCAGGAAGCACAGCCCCATCTTCAGGGGGATGTGCCACCACTTGTTTTATTTTTGCAGGCATTGAAATCTGTCCCTCAACAGGGAGCAGCTCTGCCTGGCACATGGGGCTGGGTGGGCACCATGTTGTCCTGACTCTTCCAAAGCATCCACGTCTTCCCAGAGCTCCTCATCCTCGTGAGCCTCAGACAAGGGCAGCAGCAGCATCTCAAATGCAGCAGAACAGCTGTGCCAGATGTTTTTAAGTAAGTTTTCCTCTCCCCCTCCCCCCCCCCCCCCAGGGCATATTTGGGTAAGAAATGTTCACATTTTAGATCTGTGGTTCTCACTTGCTGCTTTTGTGGCTCTTTCCACACTGCTGGAGAGGCAGGTTCTGGAGCTGGGTGGGACTGAGCTGCAGAGGTGGGTGCTGGGGGTATCCAGGGGGAGCAGGGGGTGAGCAGAGCCCTGTGCTCAGCTGTTGGGGTGCAGGAGCTGCAGCCCACCATGCCCTTGGTTCTGGTTGTTGCTTTTCCCTTCGTTATTATGAAGCAGGAGTGTGGATTAGCTCGCCCTGCTGAGCATGTTTTTGGTTGGCTTTGTGGCTGTACAATGGGGAATTCACAACCAACTAACCTAAAGTTAAAATACAAAGAAGGGGGAGAAAAAGGGAAAAAAAAAAAGCATTTTTAGTTGAACAGCTGGTGATGCCTCAATAGCTGTGGGCTGTCACAGCTCTCCCCAGCCCAATACCTGATATTATTTCTTAGCCTTGTTCAGTTCTGTTTCACTTCAGTCCTGAGCAAATATTGACAAATCTCAGATAATCCAGCCAATATAGTCCTGGAGAACTTCCTTTTGTTTGCTGAGTGTGACAAATCTTCCCACTCCCACCTCTTCCACCCCTCCCCTGACATTGTTCTCCCCTGCCAAACCATCTCTCAGCCAGGCCAAGAAGTGCTCAATCAGCTCCTTCTCAGCACCACAGCTCATGTTATTGCTTGGAAGGTTTGGGGTGCTTTTGTTTTACCAATCTGTCAAAAAGCAATTCCAGGTCAGGGAGAGTGATGGGAGTGTTGGGATAAAGACTGAGTGCTGCAGCTTCTCCTGAACACGTGCTGTTGGGGTCCCCATCACTCCTGGTGGCCAGTGAGGAGCTGGGGACCGTCCTTGCTGCAGCTCTGGGGCTTGGGGACATCATGGGCATGACCTGGCTCAGGTCTGTTGCCTTGAATTGTAACCAAAGATTTTGGCTGAGGCAAGGGGAAGGTCTCCTGTCTCTTCTGCTCATCCACCTGGAGGGGATGATGGGTGCTCAGTGCTCAGTGGAGCAGGGACATTTGGGGGACTGCAGTGCCTGAACTCCACCAGACCCCAGCCAGTGCCGTTCATTTGTCAGCACTATGAGTGCTAAAATAGCCCAGTTCCACCAAAAAAAGTGCTTTTCATGCAGCCAGGCAACTGAACTTCTCCCAGACAGCATCTGCAGCATCTTCACCCTGCCCAAATCCTGCTGCAGGAGGGAATGGTGCCGGGACACCCAGATGGATGCATGGAGCTGGGAGTGATGGATGGATGGGCACTGGCAGGGAGGTGGCAGTGTAAGGGAAAACTGGTTTCCACAGACTGGCTAATGACTTCATAAGGTCTTGTTGACAGCACCTGGCAGTTCATTTTTAACAGTAGAACTTCAGTGCTCAGCCTCAAACCTGGACATTCCGAACTCAATCAGCAGCTCTAGGGCTGAAAATAAGCTCAGTTTGAATCACATCACACTCTTCCCTGTGCCCCATCCGTGCTCTGTGTGCTGCATCCTCACCAGCCCCCAGCCCTGATGGAGGAATCACTCTTTTCCAAGCTGTATTAATCATAACCCAGTACCTAAATCAGCCTGTTCCACATCCAACTGCTGGGAGCAAACAGCAGCTGTGGTTTGAAGTGGACACAGCATTCATCTTTCTCGCTGTGTGTTTTACCCCCTGCTCACCTGTAGCATGGAGGAATTGTCATCCCCCTCAGTTCTCCCCTCCCCAGCCAGGAGTTCTGTCCCCAGACTCAGAGGGATCATTCCTCTCATTGCATATCTACAGCACATCTCCTGAAACACTTGTAATCCAATTTAATCTTTTCCAGGTCCTGCAGCGTTGCTTGGTGAAATGCTGGGTATTAGCACTAATCCTCCTGCTCCCTGCTCAATTAATTATCTTCCTCCACACTTCACCCCTGCCCTCTCCCACCCCTGAGCCACAATCCGTGGTGGCTTCTCAGCATGGGCAGAAACACTGACCCTGCAGCTGTTCACTGTGACTGCAAAGTCTCATTTGAAGTCTTCACCTTAAATACCTTTCAAAGCTTCCTTCAATCTGCCTGTGGCCTTATCCCACCTTTCGGGGTGTCCATCCCTGTAACACCTCACTGTTCCCACAAACCATCCCAGCTTCTCCTGCACCCTGCTGCAGGGTGTCAGAGACAGTGAGGAAGAGATGGACACAGATGTAGTGTTGGCCATGGAGGAGATGATGGAGATGATGTGGAGGAGATGGAATTGGATGTGCTGGAGGAGATCGAGGACATGGATTTCAATGAGGAAGAAGAGGAGGAGGCCATGGTGCTGGGATGAGGAGAGTCCCCCATGAGCAGCAGGTGAGGCCCGTCCTGGCCATGCCCTGCCCCGGGGACAGCGGGTCACCTGCCGGCAGGCCGGGGCTGGGCTGGGTGGCCCCGCTCAGGGACACGGTGCCCCGTGCCCTGGATTGCGGCGGCACAGCCCCCAGCCCCGGCCTGCCCTGCGCCTGCTTTGGGCCGCACAAGCCCCGTGCCAGCGCCTGGGGCCCGGCTCCCATCCCCAGCCGGGCTCAGGCCTGGCGCCAGAGTCCCGCTGTGCCCAGCAGGGCCCGACTGCACTGACCGTGCCCTTGCTCTTCTTGCAGGACTGACGGACGTGCCGGCCACGGAATCAGCCACGCTGTATATATATTTTCCAAGTTGATTCCTGTTTTTTTGTACATACATTCTACATTTTTTATATTTTAAGAAAATATTTGTTTCTGCAAAGAAGATAGTTGTTTTATTAAGAAATAGATTTTTTTAATAAGAAGATAGTTTAATTAAGAAGATAATTTTTTATAAGAAAATAGTTTAAATAAGAAGGTTGTTTAATTACGAAGATAGTTTTTTATAAGAAGATAGTTTAATTAAGACAATAGTTTTTTTAAAAAGATAGTTTTTTATTAGAAAGATAGTTGTTTAATAAGAAGATAGAAGACTTATTTTTATTAAGAAGATTGTTGTTTCTATAAAGAAAATAGTTGCTTTTAAAGAAGACTGTTGGTTTTTTAGAGAAGAATTTTGGTTTTACTAAGAAGATTCTTGTTTATATAAAGACTTTTTACTGTATATCCATTCTGTATCGATGTTTGCTGTGTTGTTGTTTTATTGTCCTTGTGTAACTCCATTGTCTGGGGGTGCTGGCACGACCCCCCCGGGCTGGGGGTCCCTGTGCCCAGAGGGGTCCCCCTTGGGAAGGTGGCGGCCCTGGGCACTGCTGGTGTTGCTGGGCTGGGGCAGAGCGGTGTCCCCAAGAGCAAAGCTGTCCCCAGCACACAGGGGGGTCTGACATGAGCAGCCCCTGCAGAGCTGCCCCAAAGCAGGCAGGAAAGCTCCTGCTGCCCTTCCTGCTGCAGCCAAAGGGACTGGTGGGGCGAGAGCCGGGATCAGGCCCCAGGGAGGCCAAATGCCAAGGGATGTCCCGAAGGCCATGGCAGCCTTGGGAATGGCTGGAGGCAGGATGTGGGGAGAAGGTTTTGGAGCTGGAGGGGCTGATGTTTAAGACTTTGAAGCTCCAAGCACTCTGGGCTTTGTTTCCCATCCCCATGGCATTGCCCTGGGCCGTGGAAGAGCCCAAAGCCCAGTGAGGGATCCTTGCCCTGCCCGATTCCTGCTGCTGGCAGCGGGCACGGGCCCATGTCCCCCACTCGGGGGGACACGTGGAGTGGGCAGCACAGGCTGTGTTGGGGAGGGGCTGGGGGGCCTTTGGTGTGAGGGTGCTGGTGGTGGGGTGCCATGGGCCCCATGGGTGCAGGGTCCTGGAGGGGGTGCAGGGTGTGGGAGCCGTGGGTGCTGCAGAGAGTGCCGGGGGATGCGATGCTGGGAGGGGCAGGGCTGGGGAAGGCAGGGCTGTGGGAGCAGGGAGTGGGCAAGGGGGAGTCGCTGGACACTCCTGAACCTCAGCCCAGCCCTTTTCTTGTTAAAAAAAAAAGGAAGAAAAATATAAAGTTTTAAAGAACGAGAAAATAAGTCTCTATTTGAGTATCAAGAATTCAGAGGGAAAAATGATCCAGGTGTCCTCAGGTCTGTTGCAAAGAGCAAAAGACAGGGACAATCAATGCAGGTTCCTATTGGCTATGAAAGCCAGAGGACAGCTGGAGACAGAGTGTTCAGCAGGGCCTGGGGAGAGGAGAAGGGGTGATGGCTTCACACTGAAGGAGGTGGATTTAGGTGTGATTTGCTTTAGGGAGGTTTTATTTTGCAAGGAGGGTATTGAGGCCCTTGGCACAGGCTGTGCAGAGAGGCTGAGGATGCCCCATCCCTGGGAATATTGAAGGCCCACTTGGACGGTGCCCTGAGCAACCTGGTGTGGTGGAAGGTGGACCAGGTTAGAAAAAGTTAATTTTTCGTGTCCCTGCCAAGCCAAACCATTCAAGGATTTGAGCATTCGAGAATCCCAATCTCCCACTGCGGAGTGGCCCTGGACCTCCTGTGACATCAGAGCTGCCAGAGCTGTGCCCGTGTTCCATGTGGAACTGCCAGGGCCCGGCGACGAGCACAACGCAGCCATTCCCCTGCTGACAGCGAACCGTCAGCAGCTCCCAGTGCAGGTGGTCTGAGACCACCCTTCACCCTGCTCCCAGTGGAGTGTTTTCAGGTGATTCCTGCTCTGTCCGTCAGTCCTGACTCTGCCTGCAGTCTGGGTCTTGTGATCCACCCCAGCAGGATGGGCAACCTCCTCCCAGTGAAGGTACAGTGCCAATCCAGAGAGGTGGGAACCCCCTGACTGCCCGGGTGGGCAGGAGCTCAGTGGGGCTGGAGTGGGACAGGACCCCCTCTCTGAGGTTGTTCTCCCTGCTGCAGGCTCAGAGAGACACCGAAGAGCCAATGGAAGTGGACACGGCGAGAGATCTAAAAGACGATGTAGAGGAGATGGAGGTGGACATGAAAGAGGATGGAGAAGAGGAGATGGAAGTAGAGGAGGAAGGCGAGAAGGAGGAGGCCATGATCCTGGGATAAGGACACCCCACCCCATCAGCAGGTCAGACCCGTCCTGGTCATGCCCTGCCCCGGGGTCACCTGCTGGGTGTGCCAGGCTGGGGGCACAGGGAACACCCAGCAGGGCCCGACTGCACTGACCGTGCCCTTGCTTTTCTTGCAGGACTGACGGACCTGCCGACCATGCAATCGGCCACCTGTACATGTGTTATTCACCCTTTTCCCTGTTTTTCTGTAAATACGTTTTATATTAGTGATGTTTTAAGAAATTTGTTGTTTTTACATAGAAGATAGTTTAAGAAGATAGTTTTTTATTAAGATTATAGTTTTTTTAAGAAGATAAGGTTCCTTTTTAAGAAGATAGCTTTTTCTTAAGAGGATAGTTGTTTTATTTAGAAGATAGTTGTTTTTATTAAGAAGATATTTTTATTAAGAAGACAACTGTTTTTAATAAGAAGATGTTTGTTGATATTAAGACTGTTGTCATCAAGAAGACTGTCGTTTCTAAAAAGAAGAGTACTGGTTTTATTAAGAAAACTCTGAATATGTCAATAAATTCTGGAGACGTGTCTTATCTGTTGTCATTTTTTTGTCCTTCTGTAAATACATGTCAAAGACTGTTGTTGTTCCATGGGCCCTTAGAATGTGCCCTCTCAGCCCAGACCCCCCGGTCCCGTGTCCTGGGCTCATCCCCAGCCCTGGGGGCAGCAGGGCAGGGGGGGTTCTGCCGCTCTGCTGCGCTCTCAGCAGACCCCAGCTGCAGCGCGGCCTCCAGCTCTGGGGTCCCCGACACAACAAGGCCAGGCAACTGCTGCAGCAAGGCCACACCAGGCCACCAAGGGGCTCAGGGCACTCGAGCACCTCCCTTCTGCGGACAGGCTGGCAAAGTTGGGGCTGTTCAGCCTGGAGAAGAGAAGGTTTTGTGGAGACCTGGGAGAAACCTTCCCGTGTGGGAAGGGGCCTCCAAGGAAGCCGGAGGGTGACTCTTGGTCAGCAACTGTAGTGACAGGACAAGGGGTTCAACCTGACAGGGAGGAGGGTTAGAGCTGATGTTAGGAAAATATTGTTTCCTGTGAGTGTGGTGAGCCCCTGGCAGAGGTTGTGCAGAGAGGCTGTGGCTGCCCCATCCCTGGCAACATTGAAGGCTATGTTGGACGGGGCCCTGAGCAACTTGGTCAGGTTGGAACAAGATGATTTGTAGGGTCTGTCCCAAACCAAACCATTCACTTGTACATATGTTTTCCAAGTTGATTCCTGTTTTTTTGTACATACGTTCTACATTTTTGATATTTTAAGAAAATATTTGTTTCTATAAAGAAGATAGTTGTTTTATTAAGAAATAGATTTTTTTATAAGAAGATAGTTTATTAAGAAGATAGTTTTTTAAGAAGATACTTTTTTATTAAAAAGGTAGTTGTTTTAATAAGAAGATAGCTGTTTTTAATAAGAACATAGTTGTTTTTTAAGAAGATAGAAGACTTATTTTTATTAAGAAGATTGTTTTTTCTATAGAGAAAAGAGTTTTTATAAAGAACACTACTGGTTTTATAAAGAAGATTTTTGGTTTTACTAAGAAGATTCTTGTTTATATAAAGACTTTTTACTGTATATCCATTCTGTATCGATGTTTGCTGTGTTGTTGTTTTATTGTCCTTGTGTAACTGCGTTGTCTGGGGGTGCTGGCACGGCCCCCCCGGGCTGGGGGTCCCTGTGCCCAGAGGGGTCCCCCTTGGGAAGGTGGCGGCCCTGGGCACTGCTGGTGTTGCTGGGCTGGGGCAGAGCGGTGTCCCCAAGAGCAAAGCTGTCCCCAGCACACAGGGGGGTCTGACATGAGCAGCCCCTGCAGAGCTGCCCCAAAGCAGGCAGGAAAGCTCCTGCTGCCCTTCCTGCTGCAGCCAAAGGGACTGGTGGGGCGAGAGCCGGGATCAGGCCCCAGGGAGGCCAAATGCCAAGGGATGCCCCGAAGGCCATGGCAGCCTTGGGAATGGCTGGAGGCAGGATGTGGGGAGAAGGTTTTACAGCTGGAGGGACTGATGTTTAAGGCTTTGAAGCTCCAAGCAGTCTGGGCTTTGTTTCCCATCCCCATGGCATTGCCCTGGGCCGTGGAAGAGCCCAAAGGCCAGTGAGGGATCCTTGCCCTGCCCGGATTCCTGCTGCTGGCAGCGGGCACGGGCCCATGTCCCCCACTCGGGGGGACATGTGGGGTGGGCAGCACAGGCTGTGTTGGGGAGAACCCGGGGGCCTTTGGTGTGAGGGTGCTGGTGGTGGGGTGCCATGGGCCCCATGGGTGCAGGGTCCTGGAGGGGGTGCAGGGTGTGGGAGCCGTGGGTGCTGCAGAGAGTGCCGGGGGATGCGATGCTGGGAGGGGCAGGGCTGGGGAAGGCAGGGCTGTGGGAGCAGGGAGTGGGCAAGGGGGAGTCGCTGGACACTCCTGAACCTCAGCCCAGCCCTTTTCTTGTTAGAAAAAAAGGAAGAAAAATATAAAGTTTTAAAGAAAGAGAAAATAAGTCTCTATTTGAGTATCAAGAATTCAGGGGGAAAAATGATCCAGGTGTCCTCAGGTCCATTGCCAAGAGCAAAAGACAGGGACAATCAATGCAGGTTCCTATTGGCTATGAAAGCCAGAGGACAGCTGGAGACAGAGTGTTCAGCAGGGCCTGGGGAGAGGAGAAGGGGTGATGGCTTCACACAGAAGGAGGTGGATTTAGGTTTGATTTGCTTTAGGGAGGGTATATTTAGCAAGGAGGGTGTTGAGGGCCTTGGCACAGGTTGTGCCGAGAGGCTGAGGATGCCCCATCCCTGGGAACATTCAAGGCTATGTTGGACGGGGCCCTGAGCAACCTGGTGTGGTGGAAGGTGGACCAGGTTGGAACAAGATGATTTTTCGTGTCCCTGCCAAGCCAAACCATTCAAGGATTTGAGCATTCGAGAATCCCAATCTCCCACTGCGGAGTGGCCCTGGACCTCCTGTGACATCAGAGCTGCCAGAGCTGTGCCCGTGTTCCATGTGGAACTGCCAGGGCCCGGCGACGAGCACAACGCAGCCATTCCCCTGCTGACAGCGAACCGTCAGCAGCTCCCAGCGCAGGTGGTCTGAGACCACCCTTCACCCTGCTCCCAGTGGAGTGTTTTCAGGTGATCCCTGCTCTGTCCGTCAGTCCTGACTCTGCCTGCAGTCTGGGTCTTGTGATCCACCCCAGCAGGATGGGCAACCTCCTCCCAGTGAAGGTACAGTGCCAATCCATAGAGGTGGGAACCCCCTGACTGCCCGGGTGGGCAGGAGCTCAGTGGGGCTGGAGTGGGACAGGGCCCCCTCTCTGAGGTTGTGCTCCCTGCTGCAGGCTCAGAGAGACACCGAAGAGCCAATGGAAGTGGACACAGGGAGAGATCTAAAAGATGATGTAGAGGAGATGGAGGTGGACATGAAAGAGGATGATGAAGAGGAGATGGAAGTAGAGGAGGAAGGCGAGAAGGAGGAGGCCATGATCCTGGGATAAGGACACCCCAGCCCATCAGCAGGTCAGGCCCGTCCTGTTCATGCCCTGCCCCGGGGTCACCTGCTGGGTGTGCCAGGCTGGGGGCACAGGGAACACCCAGCAGGGCCTGACTGCACTGACCGTGCCCTTGGTTTTCTTCCAGGACTGACGGACATGCCGACCATGCAATCGGCCACCTGTACATATGTTATTCCATTTTTTCTGTAAATATGTTTTGCATTGTTCATTTTTTAAGAAGATTGTAATTTAAATAGAGAAGATAGTTTAAGAAGATAGATTTCTAATAAGAAGATAGTTTTTTGATAATAGTTTTTTTAAGAAGATAAGGTTTTATTTAAGAAGATAGTTTTTTATTAAGAAGATTCTTTTTTTATTTAGAAGATAGTTGTTTTTATTAAGAAGATATTTTTATTAAGAAGATAATTGCTTTTATTAAGAAGATGGTTGTTGATATTAAGACTGTTGTCATCAAGAAGACTCTTGCTTCTCTAAAGAAGAATGCTGGATGTTTAAAAAAAATTTGGAAAAAGTCAATAAATTCTGTAGACATCTCTGATATGTTATTGGTTTATTGTCCTTCTGTAAATACATGTCAAAGATTATTGTTGTTCCATGGGCCCTTAGACTGTGCCCTCTCAGCCCAGACACCCCCCGTGTCCTGGGCTCATCCCCAGCCCTGGGGGCAGCAGGGCAGGGGGGGTTCTGCCGCTCTGCTGCGCTCTCAGCAGACCCCACCTGCAGTGCGGCCTCCAGCTCTGGGGTCCCCGACACAACAAGGCCAGGCAACTGCTGCAGCAAGGCCAGACCAGGCCACCAAGGGGCTCAGGGCACTCGAGCACCTCCCCTCTGCAGACAGGCTGGCAAAGTTGGGGCTCTTCAACCTGGACAAGAGAAGGTTGTGTGGAGACCTGGGAGAAACCTTCCCGTGTGGGAAGGGACCTCCAAGGAAGCCGGAGGGTGACTCTTGCTCAGCAACTGTAGTGACAGGACAAGGGCTTCAAACTGACAGAGAGGAGGGTTAGAGCTGATGTTAGGAAAATATTGTTTCCTGTGAGGGTGGTGAGGCCCTGGCAGGGGCTGTGCAGAGAGGCTGTGGCTGCCCCATCCCTGGCAACATTGAAGGCTATGTTGGACGGGGCCCTGAGCAACTTGGTCAGGTTGGAACAAGATGATTTGTAGGGTCTGTCCCAAACCAAACCATTCACTTGTACATATGTTTTCCAAGTTGATTCCTGTTTTTTTGTACATACGTTCTACATTTTTGATATTTCAAGAAAATATTTGTTTCTATAAAGAAGATAGTTGTTTTATTAAGAAATAGATTTTTTTATGAGAAGATGGTTTAATTAAGAAGATAGTTTTTTATAAGAAGATAGTTTATTACGAAGATAGTTTTTTAAGAAGATACTTTTTTATTAAAATGGTAGTTGTTTTAATAAGAAGATAGCTGTTTTTAATAAGAACATAGTTGTTTTAAGAAGATAGAAGACTTGTTTTTATTAAGAAGATTGTTTTTTCTATAGAGAAAAGAGTTTTTATAAAGAACACTACTGGTTTTATAAAGAAGATTTTTGGTTTTACTAAGAAGATTCTTGTTTATATAAAGACTTTTTACTGTATATCCATTCTGTATCGATGTTTGCTGTGTTGTTGTTTTATTGTCCTTGTGTAACTCTGTTGTCTGGGGGTGCTGGCACGGCCCCCCCGGGCTGGGGGTCCCTGTGCCCAGAGGGGTCCCCCTTGGGAAGGTGGCGGCCCTGGGCACTGCTGGTGTTGCTGGGCTGGGGCAGAGCGGTGTCCCCAAGAGCAAAGCTGTCCCCAGCACACAGGGGGGTCTGACATGAGCAGCCCCTGCAGAGCTGCCCCAAAGCAGGCAGGAAAGCTCCTGCTGCCCTTCCTGCTGCAGCCAAAGGGACTGGTGGGGCGAGAGCCGGGATCAGGCCCAGGGAGGCCAAATGCCAAGGGATGCCCCGAAGGCCATGGCAGCCTTGGGAATGGCTGGAGGCAGGATGTGGGGAGAAGGTTTTGGAGCTGGAGGGGCTGATGTTTAAGGCTTTGAAGCTCCAAGCACTCAGGGCTTTGTTTCCCATCCCCATGGCATTGCCCTGGGCCGTGGAAGATCCCAAAGCCCAGTGAGGGATCCTTGCCCTGCCCGATTCCTGCTGCTGGCAGCGGGCACGGGCCCATGTCCCCCACTCGGGGGGACACGTGGAGTGGGCAGCACAGGCTGTGTTGGGGAGAACCCGGGGGCCTTTGGTGTGAGGGTGCTGGTGGTGGGGTGCCATGGGCCCCATGGGTGCAGGGTCCTGGAGGGGGTGAAGGGTGTGGGAGCCGTGGGTGCTGCAGAGAGTGCCGGGGGATGCGATGCTGGGAGGGGCAGGGCTGGGGAAGGCAGGGCTGTGGGAGCAGGGAGTGGGCAAGGGGGAGTTGCTGGACACTCCTGAACCTCAGCCCAGCCCTTTTCTTGTTAGAAAAAAAGGAAGAAAAATATAAAGTTTTAAAGAAAGAGAAAATAAGTCTCTATTTGAGTATCAAGAATTCAGGGGGAAAAAATGATCCAGGTGTCCTCAGGTCCATTGCCAAGAGCAAAAGACAGGGACAATCCATGCAGGTTCCTATTGGCTATGAAAGCCAGAGGACAGCTGGAGACAGAGTGTTCAGCAGGGCCTGGGGAGAGGAGAAGGGGCGATGGCTTCACACAGAAGGAGGTGGATTTAGGTGTGATTTGCTTTAGGGAGGTTTTATTTAGCAAGGAGGGTGTTGAGGGCCTTGGCACAGGTTGTGCAGAGAGGCTGAGGATGCCCCATCCCTGGGAACATTGAAGGCCCACTTGGACGGGGCCCTGAGCAACCTGGTGTGGTGGAAGGTGGACCAGGTTAGAAAAAGATGATTTTTAGAGTCCCTACCAAGCCAAACCATTCAAGGATTTGAGCATTCGAGAATCCCAATCTCCCACTGCGGAGTGGCCCTGGACCTCCTGTGACATCAGAGCTGCCAGAGCTGTGCCCGTGTTCCATGTGGAACTGCCAGGGCCCGGCGACGAGCACAACGCAGCCATTCCCCTGCTGACAGCGAACCGTCAGCAGCTCCCAGCGCAGGTGGTCTGAGACCACCCTTCACCCTGCTCCCAGTGGAGTGTTTTCAGGCGATCCCTGCTCTGTCCGTCAGTCCTGACTCTGCCTGCAGTCTGGGTCTTGTGATCCACCCCAGCAGGATGGGCAACCTCCTCCCAGTGAAGGTACAGTGCCAATCCATAGAGGTGGGAACCCCCTGACTGCCTGGGTGGGCAGGAGCTCAGTGGGGCTGGAGTGGGACAGGACCCCCTCTCTGAGGTTGTTCCCCTGCTGCAGGCTCAGAGAGACACCGAAGAGCCAATGGAAGTGGACATGGCCAGAGATGTAAAAGACGATGTAGAGGAGATGGAGGTGGACATGAAAGAGGATGGAGAAGAGGAGATGGAAGTAGAGGAGGAAGGCGAGAAGGAGGAGGCCATGATCCTGGGATAAGGACACCCCAGCCCATCAGCAGGTCAGGCCCGTCTTGGCCATGCCCTGCCCCGGGGTCACCTGCTGGGTGTGCCAGGCTGGGGGCACAGGGAACACCCAGCAGGGCCCGACTGCACTGACCATGCCCTTGCTTTTCTTGCAGGACTGACGGACCTGCTGGCCATGGCATCGGCCACCTGTACATATGTTTTACATGTTTTTCTGTAAATACGTTTTATATTAGTGATTTTTAAGTAGTTTGTTGTTTTTCTATAGAAGATAGTTTAAGAAGATAGATTTTTAAGTAAGAAGATAGTTTTTTATTAAGAAAATAGTTTTTTAAGAAGATAGGTTTCCTTTATAAGAAGATAGTTTTTTCTTAAGAAGATAGTTGTTTTATTTAGAAGATAGTTGTTTTTATTAAGAAGATATTTTTATTAAGAAGACAACTGTTTTTAATAAGAAGATGGTTGTTGATATTAAGACTGTTCTCATCAAGAAGACTGTTGTTTCTAAAAAGAAGAGCAGTGATTTTATTAAGAAAACTCTGAAAATGTCAATAAATTCTGGAGACGTGTCTTATCTGTTGTCGTTTTATTGTCCTTCTGTAAATACACGTTAAAGACTGTTGTTCCATGGGCCCTTAGAATGTGCCCTCTCAGCCCAGACCCCCCGGTCCCGTGTCCTGGGCTCATCCCCAGCCCTGGGGGCAGCAGGGCAGGGGGGGTTCTGCCGCTCTGCTGCGCTCTCAGCAGACCCCAGCTGCAGTGCGGCCTCCAGCTCTGGGGTCCCCGACACAACAAGGCCAGGAACTGCTGCAGCAAGGCCACACCAGGCCACCAAGGGGCTCAGGGCACTCGAGCACCTCCCCTCTGCAGACAGGCTGGCAAAGTTGGGGCTCTTCAGCCTGGAGAAGAGAAGGTTTTGTGGAGACCTGGGAGAAACCTTCCCGTGTGGGAAGGGGCCTCCAAGGAAGCCGGAGGGTGACTCTTGGTCAGCAACTGTAGTGACAGGACAAGGGGGAATGGGCTCAAAGTGACAGAGGGGAGGGTCAGATTTGATGTTAGGAAAATATTGTTTCTTGTGAGGGTGGTGAGGCCCTGGCAGGGGCTGTGCAGAGAGGCTGTGGCTGCCCCATCCCTGGCAACATTCAAGGACCACTTGGATGGGGCCCTGAGCAACTTGGTCAGGTTGAAAAAAGATTTTTAGGTTCCCTTCCAAGGCAAACCACTCAAGGATTCCATCATTCCATGATCCCCATCCCCACTGTGTAGTGGTCCCACAACTCCTGTGACATCAGAGCTGCCAGAGCTGTGCCCATGTTCCATGTGGAACTGCCAGGGCCCGGCGACGAGCACAACGCAGCCATTCCCCTGCTGACAGCGAGCCCTGAGCAGCTCCCGGCGCGCCCTCGACAGGTGATCCCCGAAAGACCCATCATTCCTGGACTCTCCCTGCTCTCTGCAGCTGAGCATCCATCCCAGCAGGATGTGCAGTCTTGTCCCAGTCAAGGTACGGTGCCATTCCATGGAGGTGGGCACCCACCAGCTGCCTGGGTGGGCTGGAACTCGGTGGGGCTGGTGTGGGACAGAGACCCCTCTCTGAGGTTGTGCTCCCTTACACAGACTGCCGGAGATACCGAGGAAAAGATGGAAGTTGACATGGAGATGGATACTGAGGAGAGTATGGAGGTGGATGTGGAAGATGATGATGAGATGGAAGTGGATATGAAGGAAGATGAAGTAGAAGACATGGAAGTGGATGAAGAGGACAAGGTGGAGGACATGGTGCTGGGATGAGGACAGTCCCCCAGTAGCAGAACAGGCACGTACTGGCCATGCCCTGCCCCGGGGTCACCTGCTGGGTGTGCCAGGCTGGGGGCACAGGGAACACCCAGCAGGGCCCGACTGCACTGACCGTGCCCTTGCTTTTCTTGCAGGACTGACGGACCTGCCGGCCATGCAATCGGCCACCTGTATATATGTTTTTCATGTTTTTCTGTAAATATGTTTTCTATTGTTGATTTTTAAGAAGATTGTTTTTTGTATAGAGAAGATAGATTAAGAAGATAGATTTTTAAATAAGAAGATAGTTTTTTATTAAGAAGGTAGTTTTTTTTAAGAAGATAAGGTTTCTTTTTAAGATAGTGTTTTGTTAAGAAGATAGTTTTTTTTAGAAGACAGCTGTTTTTATTAAGAGGATAGTTGTTTTTTAAGAAGATAGAAGACTTATTTTTATTAAGAAAATTGTTTTTTCTATAGAGAAAAGAGTTTTTATAAAGAACACTACCGGTTTTATAAAGAAGATTTTTGGTTTTACTAAGAAGATTCTTGTTTATATAAAGACTTTTTACTGTATATCCATTCTGTATCGATGTTTGCTGTGTTGTTGTTTTATTGTCCTTGTGTAACTCCATTGTCTGGGGGTGCTGGCACGACCCCCCCGGGCTGGGGGTCCCTGTGCCCAGAGGGGTCCCCCTTGGGAAGGTGGCGGCCCTGGGCACTGCTGGTGTTGCTGGGCTGGGGCAGAGCGGTGTCCCCAAGAGCAAAGCTGTCCCCAGCACACAGGGGGGTCTGACATGAGCAGCCCCTGCAGAGCTGCCCCAAAGCAGGCAGGAAAGCTCCTGCTGCCCTTCCTGCTGCAGCCAAAGGGACTGGTGGGGTGAGAGCCGGGATCAGGCCCCAGGGAGGCCAAATGCCAAGGGATGCCCCGAAGGCCATGGCAGCCTTGGGAATGGCTGGAGGCAGGATGTGAAGGGGAGAGGAGGTTTTGGAGGCAGGGGAGAAGGTTTTGGAGCTGGAGGGGCTGATGTTTAAGGCTTTGAAGCTCCAAGCACTCTGGGCTTTGTTTCCCATCCCCATGGCATTGCCCTGGGCCGTGGAAGAGCCCAAAGCCCTGCGAGGGATCCTTGCCCTGCCCGGATTCCTGCTGCTGGCAGCGGGCACGGGCCCATGTCCCCCACTCAGGGGACACGTGGAGTGGGCAGCACAGGCTGTGTTGGGGAGAACCCGGGGGCCTTTGGTGTGAGGGTGCTGTTTCTGGGGTGCCATGGGTCCCATGGGTGCAGGGTCCTGGAGGGGGTGCAGGGTGTGGGAGCCGTGGGTGCTGCAGAGAGTGCCGGGGGATGCGATGCTGGGAGGGGCAGGGCTGGGGAAGGCAGGGCTGTGGGAGCAGGGAGTGGGCAAGGGGGAGTTGCTGGAGACTCCTGAACCTCAGCCCAGCCCTTTTCTTGTTAGAAAAAAAGGAAGAAAAATATAAAGTTTTAAAGAAAGAGAAAATAAGTCTCTATTTGAGTATCAAGAATTCAGGGGGAAAAAATGATCCAGGTGTCCTCAGGTCCATTGCCAAGAGCAAAAGACAGGGACAATCCATG
Organism: Manacus candei; assembly: GCF_025592945.1. Taxonomy (NCBI): domain Eukaryota; kingdom Metazoa; phylum Chordata; class Aves; order Passeriformes; family Pipridae; genus Manacus; species Manacus candei. Next base: position 2,941,246 of record NW_026138105.1, on the reverse strand, counting down.
CAGGTTCCTATTGGCTATGAAAGCCAGAGGACAGCTGGAGACAGAGTGTTCAGCAGGGCCTGGGGAGAGGAGAAGGGGCGATGGCTTCACACTGAAGGAGGTGGATTTAGGTGTGATTTGCTTTAGGGAGGTTTTATTTAGCAAGGAGGGTGCTGAGGGCCTTGGCACAGGTTGTGCCAAGAGGCTGAGGATGCCCCATCCCTGGGAACATTCAAGGCTATGTTGGACGGGGCCCTGAGCAACCTGGTGTGGTGGAAGGTTGACCAGGTTGGAACAAGATGATTTTTCGTGTCCCTGCCAAGCCAAACCATTGAAGGATTTGAGCATTCGACAATCCCAATCTCCCACTGCGGAGTGGCCCTGGACCTCCTGTGACATCAGAGCTGCCAGAGCTGTGCCCGTGTTCCATGTGGAACTGCCAGGGCCCGGCGACGAGCACAACGCAGCCATTCCCCTGCTGACAGCGAACCGTCAGCAGCTCCCAGCGCAGGTGGTCTGAGACCACCCTTCACCCTGCTCCCAGTGGAGTGTTTTCAGGCGATCCCTGCTCTGTCCGTCAGTCCTGACTCTGCCTGCAGTCTGGGTCTTGTGATCCACCCCAGCAGGATGGGCAACCTCCTCCCAGTGAAGGTACAGTGCCAATCCATAGAGGTGGGAACCCCCTGACTGCCCGGGTGGGCAGGAGCTCAGTGGGGCTGGAGTGGGACAGGGCCCCCTCTCTGAGGTTGTGCTCCCTGCTGCAGGCTCAGAGAGACACCGAAGAGCCAATGGAAGTGGACACAGGGAGAGATCTAAAAGATGATGTAGAGGAGATGGAGGTGGATATGAACGAGGATGGAGAAGAGGAGATGGAAGTAGAGGAGGAAGGCGAGAAGGAGGAGGCCATGATCCTGGGATAAGGACACCCCAGCCCATCAGCAGGTCAGGCCCGTCTTGGCCATGCCCTGCCCCGGGGTCACCTGCTGGGTGTGCCAGACTGGGGGCACAGGGAACACCCAGCAGGGCCCGACTGCACTGACCGTGCCCTTGCTTTTCTTGCAGGACTGACGGACCTGCCGGCCATGGCATCGGCCACCTGTACATATGTTTTACATGTTTTTCTGTAAATATGTTTTATATTTGTGATTTTTAAGAAGTTTGTTGTTTTTATATAGAAGATAGTTTAAGAAGATAGATTTTTAAGTAAGAAGATAGTTTTTTATTAAGAAAATAGTTTTTTAAGAAGATAAGTTTCCTTTATAAGAAGATAGTTTTTTCTTAAGAAGATAGTTGTTTTATTTAGAAGATAGTTGTTTTTATTAAGAAGATATTTTTATTAAGAAGACAACTGTTTTTAATAAGAAGATGGTTGTTGATATTAAGACTGTTCTCATCAAGAAGACTGTCGTTTCTAAAAAGAAGAGTACTGGTTTTATTAAGAAAACTCTGAAAATGTCAATAAATTCTGGAGACGTGTCTTATCTGTTGTCGTTTTTTTGTCCTTCTGTCAATACGTGTCAAAGACTGTTGTTGTTCCATGGGCCCTTAGAATGTGCCCTCTCAGCCCAGACCCCCCCCCCGTGTCCTGGGCTCATCCCCAGCCCTGGGGGCAGCAGGGCAGGGGGGGTTCTGCCGCTCTGCTGCGCTCTCAGCAGACCCCAGCTGCAGTGCGGCCTCCAGCTCTGGGGTCCCCGACACAACAAGGCCAGGCAACTGCTGCAGCAAGGCCAGACCAGGCCACCAAGGGGCTCAGGGCACTCCAGCACCTCCCCTCTGCAGACAGGCTGGCAAAGTTGGGGCTCTTCAGCCTGGACAAGAGAAGGTTGTGTGGAGACCTGGGAGAAACCTTCCTGTGTGGGAAGGGGCCTCCAAGGAAGCCGGAGGGTGACTCTTGGTCAGCAACTGTAGTGACAGGACAAGGGAGAATGGGCTCAAACTGACAGACAAGAGGGTTAGAGTTGATGTTAGGAAAACATTGTTTCCTGTGAGGGTGGTGAGGCCCTGGCAGGGGCTGTGCAGAGAGGCTGTGGATGCCCCATCCCTGGTAACATTCAAGGACCACTTGGATAGGGTCCTGAGCAAGCTGGTCAGGTTGGAATAAGATGATTTTAAGGTCCCTCCCAAGTCAAACCATTCAAGGATTCCAACATTCCATGATCCCCATCCCCACTGTGGAGTGGCCCTGGACCTCCTGTGACATCAGAGCTGCCAGAGCTGTGCCCGTGTTCCATGTGGAACTGCCAGGGCCCGGCGACGAGCACAACGCAGCCATTCCCCTGCTGACAGCGATCCCTGAGCAGCTCCCAGGGAACGCTCGACAGGTGATCTCGACAAGACTTGTCAGTCCCGGACTCTGCCTTCTCTCTGGAGCTCTGCAGCCATCCCAGCAGGATGGGCAACCTCCTCCCAGTCAAGGTACAGTGCCAACTCATGGAGGTGGGAAACCCCTGACTTCCAAGGAAGGCTGGAGCTCGGTGGGGCTGGTGTGGGACAGGGACCCCTCTCTGAGGTTGTGCTCCCTTACACAGACTGCTGGAGATACCGAGGAACAGATGGATGTGGATGTTGTGGTGGACACAGAGGAGATGATGGAGGTGGACACCCAAGAGATTGAAGACGAGATGGAAGTCGATGTGGTGGAGGAGATCGAGGAGATGGATGTGGACCATCAAGATGAGGAGGAGGACATGGTGCTGGGATGAGGACAGTCCCCCAGCAGCAGAACAGGCACGTCCTGGCCATGCCCTGCCCCGGGGTCACCTGCTGGGTGTGCCAGGCTGGGGGCACAGGGAACACCCAGCAGGGCCCGACTGCACTGACTGTGCCCTTGCTTTTCTTGCAGGACTGACGGACCTGCCGGCCATGCAATCGGCCACCTGTACATATGTTTTTCATTTTTTTCTGTAAATACGTTTTCTATTGTTCACTTTTTAAGAGGATTGTAGTTTGTATAGAGAAGATAGGTTAAGAAGATAGATTTTTAATAAGAAGATAGTTTTTTGATAAGACAATAGCTTTTTTAAGAAGATAAGTTTTCTTTTAAAGATGATAGATTTTTATTTAAGAAGATAGTTTTTTATGAAGATGATAGTTTTTTAAAGAAGATAAGGTTTCTTTTTAAGAAAATAGTTTTTTTTTAAGAAGATAGTTGTTTTATTTAGAAGATAGTTGTTTTTATTAAGAAGATATTTTTATTAAGAAGAGAGTTGTTCATTAAGAAGATTGTTGTTTTTATTAAAGAGATGGTTGTTGATATTAAAATTGTTGTCATCAAGAAGACTGTTGTTTCTGTAAAGAAGAATGCTGATTTTATAAGAAAATTCTGAAAATATCAATAAATTCTGTACACATGTCTTATCTGTTGTCATTTTATTGTCCTTCTGTAAATACATGTCAAAGATTATTGTTGTTCCACGGGCCCTTAGAATGTGCCCTCTCAGCCCAGACCCCCCCCTGTGTCCTGGGCTCATCCCCAGCCCTGGGGGCAGCAGGGCAGGGGGGGTTCTGCTGCTCTGCTGCACTCTCAGGAAAGCTCCTGCTGCCCTTCCTGCTGCAGCCAAAGGGACTGGTGGGGCGAGAGCCGGGATCAGGCCCCGGGGAGGCCAAATGCCAAGGGATGCCCTGAAGGCCATGGCAGCCTTGGGAATGGCTGGAGGCAGGATGTGGGGAGAAGGTTTTGGAGCTGGAGGGGCTGCTGTTTAAGGCTTTGAAGCTCCAAGCACTCAGGGTTTTGTTTCCCATCCCCATGGCATTGCCCTGGGCCATGGAAGAGCCCAAAGCCCTGTGAGGGATCCTTGCCCTGCCCCGATTCCTGCTGCTGGCAGCGGGCACGGACCCATGTCCCCCACCCGGGGGGGGCAGCACAGGCTGTTGTGGGGAGGGGCTGGGGGACATGAGCGTGTCCGACGAGGTGTTTGAGGGTGTGTGGGTGGTTTTTCACCAGCACAGCTGAGCTCTGTGCCTGGGCTGGGCATCCCTGAGCTGAGCACAGGCCCCGGGGTTGTCTCACTGGATCCCTTGGCTTGGACAAGCTGCCCTAGTTCTACAGCCTGGTTTGGTGTGAGTGTCCTGAACCAGAATCCTGCTGGGAGGACAAGGGTTGATGGGAAAAGAAGTTTCAATGAAGCCTTTCTGGGCTTGGTAAAATTTGTTGGAATGATATGGTGAATATTCCTTGTTGCCCTGGAAAAACCAAAAGAGTCTTTTGAGGATGGAACTGAAAATGAGTAAAGTGGCCAGAGAAGTGGATGTTGCCCAGAAGTGGTCATTGCCCAGCAAGGCAGGGCAGTACTGTGCTCCTGCCCTCACACACCATGAGAAAAGTGCTGGCTGTGCTGAGTCTCTGCCAGGACGTGATGGGGTTGCCTGGCATGGCTCTGCCTGAAGCCCCCCTCACTTGGCTTTGCTTGGCAGAAGAGAGGTTACCTTCACCATTTTGTGTTTTCTGCTCACAGAGGGGTGTTTGTGAGGGGCTGTTGGAAAGCAGATTAATGAGCAAGGCATTAAGAATTAAACCAATAAAATCCTCACAGTAAGTAGGGCTGCTATCAAGTGGTGTTCCTGAGGGAGATAATATCCCTTCCCCCTTCATTTCGTAATAAATCCATGATGATTAATGCTATTACAGTGGGAACACTATTATTACAAATAGACTGATGATGGCAGAGCTGCAGCATTAATAACCCAGGGTATTACTTAACTAATTAGCTGCTGTTTTCAACAGGACTGTTATCCAGATGCATTAAACTGAGCCTTGCATCGCAGTGTTCCCTGGGCTGTCTTCACTGCAAGGAGAAGAAATGAGAAGCATTTCGTTCCTCTTGGCCAAAAGCCACCCCCTGTGGCACATGATTTAGTGGAGGTGCCCCTGGGTTGGTGCCACCTGTGGAAGCCCTGGGACACTGGTGGTGAAGTCTTCTGTTGCTGGAGACCAGCAGCAGTCAAAGGAGGGAGTGGAACCAGGACCTGGGATCTGCAGGGGCTCTTCAGCCCTCCAGGGCTGCCCATGCAGGGGGCACAAGAGGCCACTGCAGCCCTCGGCCATCTTGAGAATGTGCTCATCCCTCCTTGCAGCTTTATGGCTTCAGAGCTTCTCTGAAGGATCTTCCAACACCTTTTTTGCTGCTTTTCACAGACTTATAGAATCATTAAGGTTGGAAAAGCCCTCTAAGATCAGCAAGTCTGGCTGTTCCACCAGCACTGCCAAGCCCACCGCTAAACCATGTCCCCAAGTGCCACATCCACAGGGCTTTTAAATCCCTCCAGGGATGGTGACTCCACTGCTGCCCTGGGCAGCCTGTGCCAGTGCTTGACAGCCCTTTCCATGAAGAAATTTTCCCTGATCTCCAGTCTAAACTTCCTCTGGTGCAGGAGATGGAGTGGGCTCTTCTCCTCCTCCAGCCCCCCCATCCCCATCCCCTGCTCCTTCTGGCACGAACGGATCCTGACACGGCCGGAGGGCTCTTTTTTCATGCCTTCAAATTAACACCTACTTAAAATTCAGATGCAAATAAATTTTTAATTTCCTTAATTAAAATTATTTCCTCGTTAGATCTGAGTAATGGGATTTGCAGAAGAGAAGTAATGGGATGTGTCTGGCTGCAGCAGAGCCAAGGCTGGTGAGCACAGCGAGAGCCCGGGGGAGGTGGGGTCGTGTTTGGGGAGCTGGAGTGAGCCAGAGCTCAGCATCCCTCAGGCCTCCAGGAAGTAAAATTCCCACAAGTGGGGGCCTAAAATGATATCACAGCAGCCCCTGGTTTTGCAAAGGTTAAGGATGATGATGGATTGCTCCCACAGCCCCCTCTAAAACCCAAAGTGAGGCCCCGAGGGGGCTGATCTGTTCTCACTTGCACTGTGGGGGACCACAGGAGTCAGGATCTGGGGAGAATGTGGAGGAAGATCACCCCAGTACCCCAACAGTGGATGGGCTGAGCTCCCTCCTCATGTGCTGCTTTGCCCCCAAATGCTCCTGCCCCAGGATAACTCTGGATTTTGGATTCAAAGGCTGGTTTTCTGTGCTGGTGAGATGCAGGAGACCCGCGTGTCAGGGCTCACGTGTACACGTGGCTGTGGAAAAAAAAAGGGGAAAAACATGATGATGATGATATAAAATGCTTTTTATGAGCTCTTGCTGCCCTTACACACCCCTGTGCTGAGTCTCATGGATGGGAGATGCTGTAGGAAAGAGATGGATTAGATCCACTCAGATCTGGCTGAAAGGCTGTTGAGGGAAAGCACAGACACTCCAAAGCCTCCCTGCTGCTCTGGCTGCACATCTCACATCCCCTCCCAGTCTCTCTCCTGTGCTGCCTTTGGAAATTTTTCATGTATTTATTTAAATTAATAATAATTTACCCATTAAAATGCTGCAGATCAGTGGGTTCCTCCTGAATGTTATGCTCCAGAGGGTTCATTACCTGCTGTGTTTGCCCCTCTCACAGCATTGCTGGGAGGTGCAGGACATGAAATGATTCATACAGATCCTTCCACTTGTGCTAGTCCAGCCTAGAATAATTCAAAACCAGCTTCATAAACCACTTATTAATTATTACTGAAGCATTTATGCAGCAAAGAGGTGCTTTTGTTTGACTCCTTGGGGTTTTTTTACCAGCATTTGCTGCATTGACAAGAAAATTTTGACTGTTTGATGCGTCCTCGCCACAAGAACATCCAAACCTTTGGAGCCTCCCCTCTCTGCCTGGCTGAGGTTTGACCAGAGCCCCTCACTGCAGCCCCTAGCCTGACCACAGTGTGTTTACCTGCTCCCTCAGCAACGAGCAGGTATCCTAATTAATCCTCATTTCCAGCAGCAGCTCAGAGGAGCTCCAGGATGAGCACAATGCTGTTTGATGCAGATGAACTGTGCTTTGGTGGGAATTCAATTACACAGTTTTTCCTCGCTGAACATAATGCACTTGGACGATACAGGAGTTTTCACTGCTAATGAGATGCATTTTCACCCCTGTGAAGTCTGTATTTCTCCGTGCACTTAGTGCACAGGATCCACATTAATTACAGTTTCAGTGGAGGAAAACCCACAGAGTTACTACCTGCATTTTACTCCTGGTAATAGCAGTTCCCTTGAATTGCCAGGAACATTATGGATTCACTTCCAAGCCACATTTTATACCAAACAACTTGATTGTGATAGCAGGGAGAAAACAACTCTGCTTCCCTTCAGCTGCTCAGTCTGGTGCTGTAAAAGGGTCATTTATAGCGAGGAGATGAATCTGATGCATTCAAGGCAGAACAGCCTCGGAATAAAAGCATTTATGGAAGTTTTTTTAAGAGGGTTTTGTAAGACATATGGGACTCAAGACCAAATTAAAACAGTGGCTGATGGGCCCTCACAGATTCCCCTGGGAGGGGGTCTGGGGCTGGATGGGACAGCACCTGACCCTGCAGCCAGAATGGGAAACCACAAGTGTTTTATCCCAAGGAATAAGCACATTTATCCTTGCATTTCTTCTTTTTTTACTGTTTTTTTTTGAGAGTTTTCAAACTCCCAAGCCTGGCAGTGGGGAGTTTCCCTGATACTCCTCCAGCAAGAGTTGTGCACTGGGGGAGGTCCTGGTTGCTGCAAGCCATGGTAAAAAACCCACATTTTGGCCACAGTTTTTGTCTCCTTAGTTGTGTTTATCTCCCCTGTGCTGTTTGTCTGCATCTCTGGAGCGTGGTCCTGGTGTGGCAGGAGAGCACTTCCAAGGAGTATTTGGACAACGCTCTCAGGGACATGGTGGGATGTCCTGAAGTTGGATTCCATGATCCCTGGGGGTCCCTTCCCACTCAGGATATTCAATGAGAGCAGGCAGCAGCTCTTGTGGGTGGGAGAGGCCAAATTTTGGGATGTAGCAGCATTTAGGAACCACAGGGCTGCATCCAGCTGGGGAGCACAGAGCAGCCTTGGGGTCACTCCAGTGCTCAGAAATGAAATGGAGCTGGGTCTAAAGAGTTAACTCTGAATACTGATCTGGGGATCCTCCTGCTCAGAGGAATGTAATGCTCAGCTAGAATGTAGTGCTGACCTAGAGACAGAAAGCAGGGCTTAGGGATCAGATGGTACCCTACACCAAAAGAATGCTCACACACCTACATGAATAAAGATAGGGTAAGAACACGAATAGATAAGGGGTGAAATAGGGGCTTGAGTCCAAAGTCTTGCAAAATTCACCACGGAGTCAGCAAAAATCAAGAAAGTTGAAGACTTCAGCAGAGGAAGAAGAGTAAAAATACGACCCTGTGAGGCTGAAGAAACAGGAGCGACCACCAAACATCACCCCAAAAAGACAACTCCACCCCAGACTCCACCTATTATGAATATTATAACTAGATGTTGCAATGATATGAATATGTCTGTGAAGATGTTGTAATCCCTCATAGAAATTGCATATAATCATGTCTTTTCACTGAGAAGGCAGAGCAAGTTTTGTCCAGCGCAAGCTGGCTGCTCTCCAACGTTGCTGAAATAAATACCTTGCTGTTTAAAGGCTAAATTCTGTCTCTAAACAGTTCTACTGTACCTTTTTGGGCATCAGAAGCACGGACCTCACGGGTTTGCAACCTGTTTAGTTACAGCCATTTCCCTTTCTCTGCTGAGGGGCTGAACAGACAGCTCAGAAAAAGGCTCCCCAGGGAAGGGGTGGAGTCACCATCCATGGAATTGTTCAAAAAACAAGCAGATGTGACTCTTGGCCATATGGTTTAGTGGGAATGGTGGTGTTCAGTCGAAGGTTAGACTTGATCATCTTGGAGGTCTTTTCCAGCCTTAAGGATCCTGTGGAAAGCTGGGCAGTTGGGAGCTGTGTGTTTGCTGAGGAGTTAGCAGCAGTAGCACTGCAGAAATATTTAATAAAAGACTGACTAAACGTGTTGTGGCACGTTGTACAAATCACTCTGTGACCCCCATTTAATGCTGATGCCTCCCCTGTTAATAGCTGGGAATCATTTGTAGCTTCTTTAATCCATCCTGGCAATGGGCATGGCATAAAATAAAAACCATTATTTCTGTTAATCATTCACGTCTCTATTTACACCTCTCCTCTTGTTTAAAGCTCCCTTCCCTCGCAGGAATTGAAATTCTCTGAATATTGGGTGTTAAAAATGTAATATCATGCACGAAGTCTTGGTTTCTCAAAGGAGCAGCTGTGCAGGAGGGGGGGACACACCAGGATCCAGGGCTGCTGTGGCAGAGGGGCTTTTGAAAATGGGTTTGCAGGGAGTAGTGGGGAGAGTAATACTTGATTTCTATATCCAATTGAGTATATTTTGGGAAAAAGCAGTGAGAAGGATCTCATCCCACTTTTCCCTTCGTTCCTTTGGAAACTAACGTGGCTATTTTTCCAAAAAAGCTTCTTTTTCATCTTCTTTTTTTTTTTTCCTTCCCCTCATTTCATACTGGTAATTAAAGCAAAGCCAGAGCTCAGTCTGTTGTGCCCATGGTGCAGCAAGAGGTTGTTTAAGGGGAAACCTCTTTTCCTAGAGCCCTGAGCACCTCTGGTGTGGGGGATGTTTTGGGAGACAACCGGGCAGGTGTCAAGAGCTCAGAAATCTGAATCCTTTTGAAAACCAGAGCTGTGTTTCAGTCAGCTGAGCCCTGGTGCCTGCTCTGCTCTGCTCTGCTCTTACAGAGGTTGCAGTGCCAGTGGGGGCAGCCTCAGGTACTTCCAAGTGGAAAAACAACAAGAGGGTTTAAAAAAACATAGAAGCTCGTGGTCTGTTTTCTTCCTCCCTGGTTGTAAATGCACCTGAATTGTGTTCTTAGAAAATGTACTGGTTTACTGACTTGGGGAATCGTTAAGCACCAGTCTCTGCAAATCCTGGGACTCCAGGAGCCAGGGCTTCCCAAAATGCAGAGCCAGGAATAAAACCAGGGTACAACACACTAGATGGAGCTGCAGGATAACTGGCTTTCCTTGGCTGCCCAGCTCCTGCTCCTCCCCAGCAGTGGAAAGCACAGGAGGGGACCTGCCATAGGTGACCTGCGTGGGGACATCAGTGACCACCCTGTCCACCCCAGCAAAGGCCTGCAGATGCTGATCTTGTTTGCTGTCTGCTTGCTGGGTTGGCTCCCTGCAGAATAAAAAAACCAAAAAATGTGAAATCCCAGCTCCTCTTTGCCCCTTACACTAAGAACCACCCCTCTGGTCAGCCCCACCATGCCATCCTGCTTGGGAAGTGCTGGTAGATCTTGCCCTCAGCTCACTTGCTGCTGGCACCACCTGAATCTTTGTCCAGCATACTTCTGTCTGTCTGAGCAAAACAGGGGCTGCTGAAGATGTTGTGCAGCTCAGAGATGAAAACTGAATGAAGGGGAGCTCACTTCAGATGTAAAAATATGGAAACACTGAGAAGTAGTGGGGAAAAAGCAATAAAAACTGAATCTGGAGGGTAGAGATTTCACTGCTTCTTTAAATAAAACTTGCTAGCGGGTTCTTTTGGTTCAAATTTTCCTTAAATCTTGGTAGGCAATTGTGAGGGTTTAGTGGTAGCTAGTGGGAAGTATTTGGTTTGGTAATTAAGAGGAAAGGAGGGAAAATGCACCAGGTGAGTGGTTGTGGTGGAGATTTCCAACATTTCTGAAGTTCTTGGGTTCTCAGTGAGATCCTTCTCTCCAGGCAGGTGTGTTCCCAGGAGGGGTTTTACTTCAAAATCCGTTTAGAAATGGCACTAAAACCTCTGGAAAGTCTCAAAAAAAATAGACTGTGATTATTTTTTTAGGTGTTCTGGGTACAATGCTACTGAGAGTTTCTAGAAATGGAAGCATTGTGTATTAAATGAAGGTTTGTGTGGATGTATGGAGGATCCCCAGTAATCTGCTCTTGGGATGGGGTGTCTGTCTTGTTTATGGAGTTTCTAGTGTTCAGTATGGCCCCTGAGGATGAGAGTAGGACTGGATAAAGCAGGCTTTGCTCTCTGAGAGATAAACTATTCCTGTGAGGAGCAGGGAATTGTGTCTCAGCCCAGGCTCTGCTTCCAGGTAAAGCCCCAGGTCCAGCTCTGTGGTGGGTTTTTTGGATGAAACATTGCTAATTTCATGGCCATTTTTGTGTGCCACTGAGAACTTCCATGGAAACGTCACCTGGTGACACCTTTAATGGAGACCATGCCCTGGACAAGGAGGAGGGAGGAGGGAGCTGCTTCTTGGGTGAGGGCTGGTGACCACCTGGCTCTGAGCAGGGCTGGGGATGGGCCCACTCTGTGACCTCCCTCTGGGTGCTGGTGAGGAGGAGCCAGCAGGTTTTTTAGTTTAGACAAACAGCAGGTTGCCTGTGCCTGGGTTGGCAGTTTGGCTGAGGTTCTGCTGCTCAGATCCTGCCCTGCTGCAGGTGGAGATAAGGATGGAAAGGGTTGGAGCACCTCCACTCTGGAGACAGACTGGGAGAGTTGGGATTGTTCAGCCTGGAGAAGAGAAGGCTCTGGGGGCATTTTAAAGCCCCTTCCAGTGCCTAAAGGGGGCTTATAAAAAGGAGGGAGAGGGGCTTTTCATTTGGGCAACAGGGATTGAACAAGGGGAAATGGTTTTAAATTGATTAGATTAGACTAGATTTAGATAGATTTAGATCAGATGTTAGGAAGAAATCCTTCCCTGTGAGGGTGGGGAGGCCCTGGCACAGGCTGCCCAGAGAAGCTGTGGCTGCCCCATCCCTGGAAGTGTCCAAGGCCAGGTTGGAGCAACCTGGGCTGGTGGAAGGTGACCCTGCCCATGGCAGGGAGGGTGGAACAAGATGACTTTTAAGGTCCCTTCCAACCCAGCCCATTCTGTGATTCTATGATTTTAGGAGCAGTTTCTCACTGTGGACACTCCTGCTTTCAGGGAATACTGAGCTTTTGCAGGGAAGTGGCTGTGAAGGTCTGTGAGCTCAAGTCCAGCCCTGTGTCCCAAGCCATCCCAGGCTGCTCCACTCCCTTCCACCTTTCTCCCCCTCCATGTAGTTCCACTTTGGGGTCTTTGTTGTGAAGGAAGAGCAGCCATCTGCTCAGCCTGTGTGAACTTTGATGTTCATTTTCCTTTCCATGTCTCCTGCAATAACAATCTCAGCTGGGAGGAAAAAGTACCTTGCAAATGCCATATGCCCAGGGTTGTTCCATTGCAGCTCCCCAGAAGCACTAAAATCTCATAAAGCAACCTGGTTTAACAAGATTGCCAGCCCAGTTTCCTTCAGCAAAAGGGAAAGGATGGTTTGCATCTCTGTCAGAGGAGCAGCCGTGATTTTGATTCTTTTTGTGAGATTAATTGAACCATGGCAAGTTTTCTGGCTCCTACAGGTCTGTCTGTAGGAATTCTTCCTCTTCTACTGTCTGAAAGCAGATGGCAATTTATTCTGTGGTCACGTTGGAATGAAGTGTGTTTCTGTGCCTCTCTATGTGGATGGACAATGGGGAGTGGTCCATCTTCATGTAATTTTAAATATCTTGGAGGATCCAAATGCACAACCCTTCACTTGGGGACTTCATGTAGATTTGTGACCCTTTTTAGAGGAGCTGAGGCCATAAAATAGTGACTGGAATTCAGGGGGACATAGATAACATATTTTCATGTGTGGCAACTATAACTTTGCTTGACTATTGTGCATGTTATTTAGAGGGAATATGGATCCACTTGGCTCATTTAATCAATCTGGAAGTTACAAGATGGGATGCAGGAAGGAGTTCTGATAATGGAATAAACTGCATAAGACTCAGAAAGCAGTTGAATGTTCTCTGGCAGAAAAAAGTTGTTCTTTTTAAGCCTTTCTGGTGGTTTATTTATGGAGGGGTGGGTGCTCCTGCACTCTGGGACAGAGCAGGGCTGGTGGGAACAGCATCTCTTCAACATCATGGGAATGTGTGACCATATGGGACTTGATTCTCCAGTTCTGGGGTTCTCTTATGACTCTAGGTCCTGTTTTCCACAGTCCAGAGCCACCTCAGAGATGGAAAGCACAAGGAAGGTGTAAGACAGGCTCAGCACTAACTCTTCTTCCTCTTCTCCAATGTCAGCTCTCTATTTTGGGTTTTTGGGGAGTCAAATCATACATATAAATGACTTACTGTAGAAAGTTTTCAACTGTCAACAGAGTGATTTGTGAATAAATGTTTTCATTACTTGGCTGGCTCCATGGATGGATGAATAATATCCATCAAATAAATTATTCATCTCTTTCTCTCCTTGCCATCATCAGATAAATTCTTTGTGATTTATATTTGTTCATTATTCATCTGGCTATGAGAAACAGCCATATTAGAGATGAGTTTGGAGCTAAATCTGCTTTACTGAACCCAACAATGAAGCTCTGGTGGATATTGGAGGCTGCACCAACACAATGTAGTTCAGGTGCCTTCTGATGGCTCCATGGGTGATGAGAGCCCCCAAGTGATGAGCTGAGGGCAAAGCCACCTTCTCCTGCTCTGACACGTCATCCCCAACTTCTTAACCTCCTCTGGTACATCTGGGCTGCCTTGAGCTGCTTCTGACCAGAACCCATGGATTAGGATGGCTGAGGAGTTGTGTCCTTTGGCCAGGTCACAGCTACAGCAATAATGTGCTCTTGGAGGGTGCAATTCCTAAAGGATATCTGGTGTATTTACCAGTGGAGAGGAGGGGGATTATCAGCCTTTATAGCAGTTTTTGCAGTATGTTACATAATCCAGGGGGCTGAGGCTGCAGTCCTTCCTTCCTTTCCCAGGCTCTCTCTTTGCCTCTTCCTCAGGCTGCTTTTGTCCCTGCCATCAGGATGACCAGCCCCCTGCAAAACACTCCAGCAACTGGAATATGGGAAGATTTTCCAGCAATTTCCAGGAATGGAGCAGGAAAGGACTTAGTTTGGCTCCTCTAAAAAAAAAATAAAATTAAAAAGGCAAAGAAAACCATCACAGAGAAGCTGACTAAAGGGACAGAGATACCTGCTGCTCCTGCTCAGAAGTGACCTGATTTATTCATCTGATTTTCAAGTGTTTTGCTGTTTCACAGCCTGGTGACTGAACCAGTTTTGCTTTCTCGCATTATTCCACTTCTCAAAAGTGCATCTATGGTGATTTTCTTTTCAAACCACTGGGAAAAGCATCTTTCAATTGCTCTCTCATGACTCAAAAAGAAAAAAAAAAAAAGACAGTACGTTCTTCAAACAGTTTTCCCTCTCAAACAGTTCAGAGAGACAGAAAATATAGAAAGTTTCACCTTTGAATAGTGAAGAGCTGGGGAAGTTACCTGTATGTGAAACCCAGAGGTGATAACAGAGCTTGCTTGTACCCTGAGCTTGAGTGTGATGTGCCAGGCACCCTCTTGTCATACCCAGCTGATCTACATGAGGTGTTTGCAGACAGCCCTGCAGCACCAGGAAAGCTTTGATTTTTCATTCCCAGCATCAAATACACACATAAGCATCGGGATGCAGCTGCAGAGAAGCAATGACAACTGAGGGAAAAGCCCTGTGACTGAGTGGATGAAGACAGGGGCACTCTGTGCTGGGTTAGGAACTGGCTGATGGCCCAGAGAGTGGTGGGGATGGAGCTGCATCCAGCTGGGATCCATCACCAGGGGTGTCCCCAGGGATCAGTGCTGGGCCCAGTCCTGTTTAATGTCTTTATTGATGGTTTAGATGAGGGCATTGAGTCCACCATCAGCAAATTTGCAGATGACACCAAATTGGGGAGGAGTATTGATCTGCTGGAGGGCAGGAGGGCTCTGCAGAGGGACCTGGCCAGGCTGGATCCATGGGCTGATTCCAAGGGGATGAGGTTCAACCAGGCCAAGGGCCGGGTCCTGCCCTTTGGCCACAACAACCCCCGGCAGCTCCAGGCTGGGCCAGAGTGGCTGGAGAGCAGCCAGGCAGGAAGGGAGCTGGGAGTGGGGATGGACAGGGAGCTGAACAGGAGCCAGAGTGTGCCCAGGGGGACAAGAGGGCCAATGGATCCTGGCCTGGCTCAGGAACAGTGTGGCAGCAGGAGCAGGGCAGTGATTCTGCCCCTGGACTCAGCACTGGGGAGGCCACCCCTGGAGTGCTGTGTCCAGTTCTGGGCCCTCAGCTCAGGAAGGACATGGAGGGGCTGGAGCAGGGCCAGGGAAGAGCAGCGAGGCTGGGGAAGGGACTGGAGCACAAGTGCTGTGAGGAGAGGCTGAGGGAGCTGGGGGGGCTCAGCCTGGAGAGGAGGAGGCTCAGGGGAGACCTCCTGACTCTGCAACTCCCTGACAGGAGGGGGGAGCCAGGGGGGGGTCAGGCTCTTCTCCCAGGAACCAGCAGTAGGACAAGAGAGCTGGGTCTTCAGCTGTGCCGGGGAGGTTTGGGTTGAATATTGGGAAGAAATTCTTTCCAGAGAGAGTGCTCAGCCATTGGAATGGGCTGCCCAGGGAGGGGGTGGATTCTCTGTCCCTGGAGGTGTTTAAGGTGAGACTGGATGGGAACAACGGTGGGGTTGGATCAAGGGTTGGACTTGATGATCTCAGAGGTCTTTTCCAACCCGGTTGATTCTGTGATTCTATTTGGGAAGTGGCTCAGGGGTGATTTTCCCAGCGCTTCCCAGCCCACCTCAGTCCTGGTTTGCTCAGTGCAGAGACCTGCTCTGGGATGACCCCACAGCTCCTGTCCCTGCCAGGGCACCCCATAGCAATGCCCTACACCAGCTTTGGGGCTGTCATGGGCAGGGCCCTCTTAAATTAACCCCCTCAGCTGCTGCAAACCATGTGCACCCCAAGGAAAGAGAACATGGCAGCAGGCAGGGGACCTTCAGGCCTGAAGGACATATTGGAGTATAATTTGTGGAGTGATTAATATCTTTTATTTTTAATAGTATTTTTCCCTCTTGCCAGCTGCCTGGTCCAGGAGAAACATCAATCTTTGAGCCCTTTCCAACTCAGAAACATATTTCAGCAGGAATGGTTTGTCTTGCCCACCTGGGTGGGCGTGGGAAGGGGAAGGAGCAGTTTGAGGTCTTTTTACCTTGTTTTGTTTGCCTTTGGCCTTGCCACTCAAGGTACCAGGGAGTACAGGAGCCATCACCCAGCCTGGTGGCTTATCCCTGAAGAAGTGGTGCTATAGAGCCTGTGAGAGCCTTCTGCACAAAATTAAGCCTTTTCCAGTCTCCTCTTCAAACCTCAATGGGTCTTGGGAGTAATCACGGGGGACAGGGGTGTCCTGAGCACCAGCCACGGCACTCACCTCTTGCTTGGGCTTCCTCAGGCTGGCTTTTATGATGTGGATGAGGAAACTGGCTGGTTTCAGTGTTTTTCCTCGTGCTTTCCTTCCTGAGGACTTGGTGTCCTGTGTAAGGGGTGTGAGGAGTATCCTGCAGGCTGGTGTGTGCCCAGGAGTGCCCATCATACCAGCTGGAGCAGACCTGGGGGTGAGTGGCTGGACTCTGGGCTTTTTTCAGGCTGCCTCTCTGGTGCCCAAGATCAGTTTAACACCTGAGATTTGCTCAAGTTTAGACCCATCCCTGCTCTTCCCAGAAGCTACAGAGAGCAGAGGTGTGTTGGGAGAAAGCACAGGAGAAACCAACTCTGGTCAGGTTTGAGGTACCTGATGTGAGCAGCCCTTCACAGGATCACAGACTCATTCAGGTTGGAAAAGACCTCCAAGATCACCGAGTCCACCCTGTGCCAAATCCCTGCCTTGTGCCCCAGCCCAGAGCACTGAGTGCCACAGCCAGTCCTTCCTGGGACACCTCCAGGGGTGGGGACTCCAAACCTCCCTGGGCAGCCCCTTCCAATGCTTAAAAGACCTTTCACTGAAGAAACTCTTCCTGATGTCCAATCTAAACTTCCCCTGGCACAACTCGAGGCCATTTCCTCTATTCCTGTCCCTTGTTCCCTGGGAGCAGAGCCCGACTTCCCCCGGCTCCCCCCTCCTGTCAGGAGGATGCAGAGCCAGAGGGTCCCCCCTGAGCCTCCTTTTCTCCAGGCTGAGCCCCCCCAGCTCCCTCAGCTGCTCCTGCTGCTCCAGCCCCTTCCCCAGCTCCGTTCCCTTCCCTGGACACACTCCAGCCCCTCAATGTCCTTGTCATGAGGGGCCCAGAACTGGACACAGTACTTGAAGTGGACAATCACTGCCCTGCTCCTGCTGGCCACACTGCTTTTGGCACAAGCCAGGACTGGCCTCCTTGCCCACCTGGGCACACCTGGGCTCATGTTGAGCCCCTGTGAACCCCCAGATCCTTTCCCACCGGGCACTTCCCAGCCATTCCACCCCCAGCCCGGAGCCCTGGTTGTTGTGGCCAAAGTTCAGGATCCCTCCTGCTGTCCTTCTGTGCCCCTTCTGGGAATGTGTGTGAGCAGCTGCCATCAGTGTAACAAACCAAACTTGTCCTGCAGAGCTGGTTTTTCTTTTCATTTAGGGTGGGGAATATTGAGTTCTCAGCATTTCCATTGTTTCCTGACAGCTGTTTGTCAAAAAACATGGAAAATCAGCCCACAAATCTGGGAGAGGGAGCACTGATCTGGCTTGTCCAATATTTCTTGGAGCTGTCCTGAACTTCAGCATGAGATTGTCTCTGGCCAACACTGGGAGCTGCATCTTCAAGACATTCCCTGCACTGAGCAGGTTCATTGGGTTACTGTCCCCCTTGGGACACGGAGGTGATGTTGGATAGTTTTGGACCAGGAAATCCACCATCTGCTCCTCCTCCTCAAGGTTGCCTGCAGTCTCAGTCTATTAC
Organism: Manacus candei; assembly: GCF_025592945.1. NCBI lineage: Eukaryota > Metazoa > Chordata > Aves > Passeriformes > Pipridae > Manacus > Manacus candei. The sequence goes on along the minus strand of NW_026138105.1, from coordinate 2,923,639 downwards.
AGGGATTTGCTGGGATATATTTTGATGAAAATCCTGTTAGTCACCTCAAATTAATCATAGAGCAGTTGCACTGCTCTATGATTAGCTGCTGGATCTCCTGCCAGTGTTGGAAATGAGTACCATGGATGCAGGCTGGGAGGTGGGAAAATGAAGACTGGTAGGGCAGCTGGGGGACATGTCCCTGCTGATGGAGAATTGCAGTCCTCTCCCTCTCAGAGAGCTGTGAGAGGTGCACAAAAGTCCCTGAGAAATGCACTCACACTCACATTGTCTGTGGAAAAGCAGGATTTTCCAGCAGTAGAGTCCTCTCATCTGGGAGAGCTTTGGAGGAGTCTCACCTCCCCTGTGCCAGAATAAAGGGGATTATCCATATATTCCCCCCAGCTGAGAGGACAGCTGGTGGCTGGGTGGGCTGCATGGCTTTGTAAAGGTGACCTGGGGGTGCTCAGACCCCCCAGCTGCTGGTCCAGCCTTCATGGATTGCCTTTGATTCTGCCTGGGTGGGTGTGGAGGTCCTTGAATCAACAGGTTGCTCCATCCCTCCTGTCCCCTCTGTCTCATCCCCCAGTGCCCCCCTGGGGAGGAAGTTCCCCCGGGTCAGCATGGATTTGGGGTCATGGATTTGGGATTGGCACTTCTCTGCCCTCAAGCCAAGTGGTGGGTGGGCTGCCCATGGAGAAGCTCTGCACAGCACAGTGCAGGGGCTGCTGGAGCTCACCTGCCCTGGGGGCACCCCTGGGGCTGCTTTTTCTGTCTCTGGGGTAGATTAGAAGGTTTTAAGGCCTCTTTTTCAGCTGCAGAGCAAGTGTCAGAGGCTGGACAGGCTGTTGCACTTGGGGATGCTGAGAGGCAGCTTTCCCTCAGGCAGACCCTGGGGCTGCTCATGGAAAAACATCATTTCCTTAAGGCTACAAAGAGCCCTTTCCACTCAGAGCCCCCTGGGTGCAGGTGCAGTTTTGCCCAAGATGCTTTGTCATTTTTCTTTTGGTAACGAGATCCAGGAGGTTTGTGCTGATTCTCCCCCCTCATGTGCAGCCCAAGTGTTTCCAGCTCAGCTGCTGGAGCTTCCAATAACAATTTTTCTAACACTTATTTTACCCAGAATATTCTGTAGCTGACTTCAAATTAAAAACGTACGAGCTGGGTAAAAGAAATTGTATTTAATATCAACTTAATTAGTCTAATGATCTTGCACAGATGGTATTCTGGATTTTCATGTTTTATTCAAGAAACCTTTTGCTTTGTGATAATGTGTCTGAAGCTGAGGTAGAGTTTAGCAGCCTGGCCTCAGCAGTTAGGCCAAGCCTGGTGCAGAGCTCAGGGGGTCTGGGCTGTGCTCTCTGTTTTTTGTTGGGGCCAGTTCTGGTCTTGGCTGGGCAATAGTACATGAGGAGGTGCCCAGCTGAACTCACAGGTAGGAATAAAGCTGGATGATGGAAGACAGCCTAATAAGGAACAAATAAGCAGCCTAATAAAGGGGAAAGAAAGATGTAAAGCTGTATTTCTTTGAGACCAAGCAGTTTCTGTGTGAAGGGCAAGTGGTTGGCCCAGGAGACATTAAGAGAAAGCTTCAGGGAGACCTGAGAGCCCCTTCCAGTGCCTAAAGGGGCTCCAAGGTAGCTGGAGAGGGACTTTGGACAAGGGCCTGGAGTGACAGGACAAGGGGGAATGGCTTCCCACTGACAGAGAGTATGTTTAGATTGGACATTAGGAAGAAATCCTTCCCTGTGAGGGTGGGGAGGCCCTGGCACAGGTTGCCCAGAGAAGCTGTGGCTGCCCCTGGATCCCTGGAAGTGTCCAAGGCCAGGTTGAACAGGGCTTGGAGCAACCTGGGTTGGTGGAAGATGTCCCTGCCCATGGCAGGGGGGTGGGAGGAGACGATCTTTAAGGTCCCTTCCAACCCAAACCAGTCTGGGATTCCGTGATTATCTCCTCTTCAGCAGCAGTTCTTGTCAGTGGTGTTTTTTTATGTGGAGACCAAGTGGACCAATTTCCTGAGCTCTGTCTCTTTTCTCCTCTGTGACATGATATCCCTAAAAAGTGGTGCCTTGGAGGCTCCTGGTGGCCCTGAGGTCCAGGAGAAGATCCTGTCTCCCTTTTCTCCGGGGACACACCATGAGTCCCTGCCCTGGTGCTGCCTCTCACAGCTGCCTTCTATTTTCTGAACCTCCTTCATCCACCACTGAGTATCCCTGAAAAGCTACTTATGAGGGGCAATTTTACTGAAGAGCCCAAGCTAAGCCTCCTGTGAGCATCCCAGCCAGATTCCACAGTGTGCAATTCCCAAATCCCCTGCTGGAGCCTGGGGCTGGTGCTGAGCAGCAGAGGAGCTGTGTGGCTTCACTGGGCACTTCTGAGTTTCCTGCCTTGGGGTATTGCTGGGTAACCCTGCTCTGCTCCCAGCCTTGCCAGTTGTCCCAGTTTCAGGGGCAGTGCCAGACTTTTCCCAAATCCTTCTGTTTAATGAGCCAGCACCAGCAGGATTTCTCAGGTGGGAAGGGCTGTGCAGTGACCTGTGCCCTGGAAATCCTCCCTGGGACTTCTGCTTCCACTTCAGTGTTCTGCCTTTGCCTGACCTTCTGGGCACTGGTGAGCCTTGATGGAAGGACCCTGGATCCAGGAGGTGTCCATACACACAGGGAGGGTCTTCCAGTGCCAGTTTCTGGTGGAAATGGGGTTGGTTGCCAAATGTTTCTCTGCAGTGTCAGAAAGTGCTTCCATTTTGGACAGGAGTGAGTTGCAACTTCCACCTGGGCAAAGTCCTGGGCTGATTTGGGTCCAGAGCAGGTGACATTTGAACCATCCAATGTGAGCAGGTAAAGCTGCCTCCTGCCCAAGGCTGACATAGTCCCCAGTACCAGGGAAGAGTCTCCTTCCAGGTTGTCTCCTGTTGGGTGGTGAGTGTTCAGGGGGTGCTGGACAGGAGAGACATAATCCTGCTGGACAGGACATGCTCCAGGAAGGGCCCTTCAGCTGAAGGGATCAGTAAGAGACAGCCAAGGAGTCTGGAGAGAAAGCCAAACTTCACTTTTCCCCCAGTTAAAGCCCTTCACACCTGGCTTGGGGTTCTCAGGGCAGACAGACAGGCTGCCCAGCGGGGTTCAGGCAGGCTGGGGTTGGTGTCTCCTGCTACCACACCCCAGGTGAGCAGCTGGGCTCCAACCCTGCTCCAGCCACACAGCAAACCCTGCTCACCTGTGTTAAACCACACCAGGATCCTCCCAGCGCCGTCCCAGCTCGTTTCAGAGCTGGAGTTGGGATGTTGGGATGTGCTGCTGGTGGGTGGGAATTAGCAGCTCCCGGGAAGAGTTGGGGGCACTCATTTCTACACCTCATCAGATGTGATCTGCAGATGCCCATCTGTTCAAACCCTTAATTAATATCCTGCTGTGTGTCTGATGAATGCTTGACAAAGCTCAGAAGGGAACAAGGAGTGGCTCATGGCCCTTTTGGGTCTCCAAAGCTCAGACACTGTTAAGGGATTCAATGAGCAAAGTATTTCCAGACTCCTCCGGGCAGCACTGACTGTGACAAGCTGATACTCCATTTTCATGGCTCAATTATCCCATTCATGCCCTTTCTCTCACCATTCTCAGCTGTTTTTAATACTCTCATGTTGTGTTTTCAATTGTGGATCTTGTTCTGGAGATAGAGGGTCAGGGAAAAAGGTGTGGGGTTGGTTTTTTGTTGTTTTCAAAAAAAAATGGAAATAAGCTTTGTCTGATTGAGCCCATGGCACCATTTGCATCAATCCAACAGAGGGGTCAGTTAACTGGGAAAATAAGAGCAGGGATGGCATCAACCCCCAACATTTCTCTGCACCTACCTGATGCCCAGGCTGAACCTGAGTGTGATCTGTTCAGCCAGAGCAGTTCATCATGTTCTGTTGCCCCTGAGATGTTGGGGGGCACCTCACCTTCAGTGTCCCCTGCTCCTGCTGGGTGCTAAGTGTCAGCTGCAGGGAGGCAGATGGTCTCAGCCTGGCAAAGAGGACAGTGCTACAGAGAAGAGCAGAAAATCAGCTGTGACCTCCTTGGAGGCACAGAGTGAGAGGCAAGAACAAGTATGAATGCTCCAAAGTACAGGGTAAGGGGATAAAAGGCAGCAGGGTAAGCTGGGACAGGGACCTGCACCCTCTGGCCCTGCTCCTCCTCAGGGATCTGGCATCTGGAGGACAAGCCCTGGGTTGTTTTGGTGTCAGCTGTGGGTGTAACCCTCAAAACTCTTCATGCACAAGAGCAGAACTCCCCAGAGCTGCATTATCCTCTTAGACCAACTCACACCATCCTGTTTCTGTGAAGGTCCCCTTTTGCTGCTGATCCCATCCCATAGGACAAAATATTTCTGTTTTCAGGGGCTGTTTAATTTGTATCCTACATGGATGTCTGAGCAGTAATTTCCACCTTTCTTGGTGTAGAGTGGAGTGCTTGAAAGCCAGAAATGCTGGTGTTGTGTGCATCTATTTAAGGCATTTTCTCTAATCACTGCCTGCCTTTCCTACTGCTGCAAAACTCCTCTGCCCCTCTAAGCACAGAAAAAAACGTCTCCCAGGAGTCCTGAAGAGCTAGAATTAAGTTGGGCTTTGACTTTTCTTCTGTGCTCTCTCCTCCTTTCAACACTGTGAGTGGCAGGGAAAGGTCTGATGAAACCTCTGGAGCCATCCCTACCACGTCCACTCTCTTTCCTAAAGCCTTCCTTGCTGTATTGATCCGTGAGTTACAAAGTGTGTGTAGGAGCAAGATTGGGATGTAATCCTTATTTAAACCCCCAGCAACATGAACAACAAATTACTTGTTGAGGGTTGTTCTGCTGCTTTGACACAGGTGGTCGAACAGGTTGTGTCCTGTCCATGCTGCACATTCCACTGGGAATCTTTGCCTTGGATTTGGCCCCTTGTTGCCTTCACCTGATGTGTGCTGGGCTCAGCTTGCCACTAGCAGCCATTTGAAGCTCAGGCATCTCCCTAGAGCCATTTTTATTATTTTTTTTTATTTTGCCCAAGGCAGTGGAGTGAGCGAGGTGGTCACTCCAGAGGGCAGGAGGTGGAATTTGGAGGTTGGTGTCTAGAGAGGGCTAAGCTGGGTGGCTCTTGGGAGACATTGTCTCCACAGCCCCCAGAAGCTCAAGGTGACTGGGTGAGATTTGGCACAGAGGGGAGAACTTCTGCATCATCCAGCTTTATATGTCTCCAGTGCAAAGTGCTGTGTTTGGGGCTTCCCTTGGAGCCGAGGGAGAAAAACTAATTTTTCTGGAATGCCATTTGCCACTCTGGATTTGGGTATCTTTTTAAACAGGAAACCTTCACAAGTTTGAGTGGCTAGTTTGGAAGGAGACATCTGAGTTGTTAATATCTAAATTTAGTCAAATTTAGGTGTGTTTCTTCTCTAATTTTAACCCGACTTCCTCCTCCAGGAACATCCACCTGGCTAAAGCAGAACCAAGTTCTCTGCTCTTTCTACTTCTCTTTCCCCCCACCCCAACATGATGTGAAACACTATTTTAAAATGTTTTATTCTGTAAACCAACATGTTGCCCTGTTCTCCATTCACTTCCAATTTTAAGCAACTTTCTTCACTGGAATAGGCTCAACAATCCCAGGAAATAATTGGTGAGCTTGTTAGACTAATGGGATTTTTATTTCCAAGGCTATAGATCAAACAAGTACGCCTGAAAATTCATTATACATGCAGTGAGCACTAAATAATTATTCCTGCCCATGAAAGTGCTGGAGGAGAGACTCTGATAAGGTGTAGCTTTAAAAAAAACCTGCTTGATTTATCATTTATAAAGCAAAGTTCGTATTCCATGAACTAGCTGAGGATTCAGTGAACAGTTTGTCCCTTGGCAGGCCAGAGTGCAGGAGAAAAGCCTGGCAAGAACGGTGCCTTTGCTTGTTTGGTTTTATTTTTGGTCTGGGTCAGAACAAAGTGCCTCCCCCTGAGTTCATCTCCTCCTTGTTAGGAGATGTTGTTGGAAACAGCAGAATTTCGTGTTGCTTCCAGGGGATGGTCTCCCAGCTCCCTCTTCTCCAGGCTTTTACTCTCATTCCCCTCTGCTCTCACACTTTGGGAAGCACAGCAAACCTCGGGGTGCAGCCAGGAGGGCAGTATTTGCCCAGTCTGAGGTGGGACTGCTCCATGGCCAGGCTGCAGGAATTTTGTTGCCCCTCCTCAGAGGCTGAGCTTGATGCCCCAACTCTTTCCAAGCAAGCAGTTCCTGAGCCCCATGGAGTTCCACACACAGGGGTCTTGAACTTGGGTTTTCCAGGCTGAGGATCTGAATCATTGACCCCTTTTCCACACTTGCTGTTAATTTAATGAGTGATTAAATCACTGTGCAGCTCCTGATAGGAAAAACAGTGCTCTCAGCAGCTTTGCCCTTGCCAGTGGCCACCTGGAAGCAGCCCATGGACACTCAGCTGGGAGCTGTGGGAGCTGTGGGAGCTGTGGGAGCTGTGGGAGCTGTGGGCTGTTCCACTGGAGCTCCTGGTGGTGAACTGAGCCTTGGCTGCACTGTGGGGAACTGTGGGGATGGCAATGTCACCATGAGCATCCCACCTGGGATGGAGCTTCTGCTGGTCAGTCCATCATTCAGGGTGCCATGGTGTGCTGCTTCAGCTGGGGGCCAGCTGACTTTCTTTCCAGGGGCTGTGTTTTGGATTTGTGCTGAACACAGGGTGGGTAACACAGCGAGGTTTCTGTTATTGCTGAGCAGGGTTTGCACAGGGCCAAGGCCTTTCCTGCCCGTCGTGCGGCCACCCTGGAGAGGAACGGGGGGTATGTGGGAGTCTGGGAGGAGACACAGCTGGAACAGGTGACCCCAACTGACCAAAGGGATATTCCAGGCCAGGTGACATCATGCTCAGTACAGCAAGTGAGGGGAAGGAGAAGGAAGGAGAGATCTGGAGTGATGGTGTTGCTCTTCCCAAGAAACCACTGAGCGTGATGGGGCCCTGGAAGTGCTGAGCACCTCCCTGCCCATGGGAAGAAGGGAATGAATTCCTTGGTTTTGTTTGCTTGTCTGTGCAACTTTTGCTTTCCCTGTTAAACTGCCCTTACCTTGACTCATGAGTTTTCCAGCTTTTACCCTCCCAGTTCTCTCCCTGATCCCACTGGTGGGGGAGTGAGTTGGTCTGGGGCTGGGCTGGGGTGAAACCACCACACACAGCCCGTGGGTTTGGTGACAGAGGGACAGGGATGGGGTTTGAAGGATCAGTTCACATCGTGGCACGCTCAGTGAAGGGCACAGTTTGGGCTGGCAGGTGCCTGCTGGCATGAGGGCACTGGCTGTAGCATTCAGGAGCCACACTCATTATCTCACCGTGGAAGCCTTCAGGCACACGTTTCTGCTGAATGTTTGCAAACAGCTTGCTGGGCAAACCTGCCAGGGCTGTTCTGCAAAAGGCCACAGCAGCACCTTTTAAGACTCCACAGTTTTAACAAATTACACACAATTACTCTGCCTGTGTATGAGAAACAAGCAATCAAGCATGCTAACGAGCAGCAACATTAATTACTACCGATTCCCCCCAGTTGCTTCCAACCTCTGGTCACAGCTGCAAAACCAGCTCCCATCGTGCAACAACTGCATTTAGAGGCCCAGAACATCCCTGTCCTTTGGTTTGCTGTGTAAAATGGGATGACAATGTGTGGCTCCATGGGGATATTGTAAAGCTTAACTAATTAACCTGCAAGTGCTGTGAGATCCTCAGCTGCAGAGCTGTGTGTGAAGTGCTGCTGATAATGCTTCAGCTTGGGGGTGGTTTTTTTTTCGTGGTGCTTTATAAAGGAGCCTGGTCTTGTGGAAACACAGAATGGTTTGGGCTGGATCTTAAAGCTCACCTTGTCCCACCCCCTGCCATGGGCAGGGACACCTTCCACTAGCCCAGGCTGCTCCAAGCCCTGTCCAACCTGGCCTGGGACACTTCCAGAGATCCAGGGGCAGTCACAGCTTCTCTGGGCAACCTGTGCCAGGGCCTCCCCACCCTGACAGGGAAGAATTAACATAGTGAAGATAATTAACATAGTTCCCTCTGAAGGTCCAGTGCTGAAAACATCTCCTTAGCTCCAGCTGCTGAATTTCAACACTGAAACCACAAATAAAACCCAGAAGAAATGGAGCTCAGACTGGCCAGGAGGAATGTTTCCTCTCCTGCTGCCAATTATTGGGCAATATTACACTGCAGTGTGTTGGTAGAATTAAATATCTATTTGAACTTTGCTTCTCATGTACTTATGGGTGATGTATTAATTTTAATATTATTTATTCTCTAACTTTCAATAATTCATTGAGATGTGTTCATATCAGTAATTAAAACATGTAAAGGCAGAAACAGAGCTCACATAAATTATTCCATGGCATTCATTATTTATTTGACCATTTATAGCTGTGCAAAATTTACTGAGAAAATATGTACATTAATTAGCATGTACATTACAATTTCATTAGTGCACTTTTTCAACAAGTAAAGATACTCAGATTTGGGTGTGTGAGCAGCTAGAAAGGTCTTGCTTGTGCCTTTTAAATTATTTACATTTAACAAGGAGGTCTGTGATTTGAGATCCAGGAGGAGCTGCTTGTGGGAAGCCTGTCTGCAGGCTTGCACATCCAATGGTTTTATCCAAAACTGCCAAGATTCCTGAGCCAAACTGAGGGACAGGTGTTTGGCTGTTGTTGTACAACCACTGATGTTTGAGCTGGAGCAAGGAACAGGAGAAAATCTGATATTTAAGACCTTTTGCTTTAATTTCCTATAGTTGAGGGGGGTGCAGTTGGCACCGTGGGCCCATTGCACTTGCTTGGCTGATGCATCCTGGGGGATGGGGCTCAGGACCATCAGAGGGGTCCTGAGGGCATCACAGACTCCTTTTAGCCATAGACTTCTGTAAAGTCACTCCTGTTCCAACAGTGTCTCTGAAAAAGGTCCTGTGATCAGTGCTCAAACAATGAGGAATTTCTTTGTGCCGAGTGGATTGAAATAAAAGAACCCAACCAAACAACCCACAAATTCTTTTGTAGTCTGGAAGGGAAGAAAAACATTTTTAATCAGTGCCATAAAACGGATGCCTGCTCCCCTTCATTTCCATCATCAACAGTTCCACTGGAGGATGCACCAGGAAATTTCCACATGAGTGAACCCCACCCAGTGCAGAAAGGCTTAGATCCACCTTTGCAATTAAATGGTTCAGCTCACACATGAGAGCTGTTATTTGGGGGTTTAATTATTAAGCACAAGTTAAATTTCAGCTCTTGCAACAATGAGCTCCCTCCCCCTGCAGATTCCAGCTGGGGGCTTCCCTGCTGGAGAAGGCTGGAGAGGATTTTGGTGTGTCCACTTGAAATGCGTGACCCATGGGGGCCTCACTGCTGCAAACACGTTCAGAAAACACTGTGTCTTGGATAATGAACTATTCAGGAGGCCAAATTAATGCTGGGAATCCCATCTGTACACTTTTCTGGTTGTGGATTACTCACGGTGAAATTTGGCTGTCATCTTTCTCGTGGCGAGGTGCTGGTCAAGAAGCCTGTGGAGTTCCTGGTTCCAGCTGTTGCTGGAATTAAAGGAATGTGATTCTTCTTCCCCCAGCAGGAGCTTTGTCTGACCATGGCAGATGAGGGTGCTCTGTGTGGACAAGACTCGTGCAGGTTGGTCACCAGCAGGCAGGTGAAGGAAGGCTTGTGAGAACAAAGACCCTTCCAAAACTCTCTCTGTCTTTCCAACCAACGCCAACCCCACAAATATGCTTGGGAGCTTTCACAGTTTTTGAGTTACCAGCCATGAAACACTTTGGGATATTTTGGGTCTGGCCAAGGGAGCACTCAGGGTGGAGCAGATGAAGGGGAGACCCAGCTTTTGGGAAGCAGAGGAGGAGAAACCAACCATCTGCTTCCTGGAAGGTCGGCAGTGAGGCCTTCAGAGGAAAGATGCCTGATCTCCTCCTGCTCTTCTGAGACTGGCCAGGAGCCATGGGGCTCTGGGGCACCCTTCCCTGGGCTGCCTGGGCTTGGGAACTCCCTGGGGAAGGCAAACACCAGAACCCATGTAGCCTTCCCCAAACACCGTGTTCAGGGGGCTTAGGAGCTTATTTCCCAACAAAGACCAAGGCAGGGCTGCTCTTTGGGCATTTGTTTGTTTTGCCTTTACAGCTCAGCTGCCAAGAAGCAAAAACTAAATTGGTTTGTATCGACACAAAATGTGTTTCTTCTCCGTGCAGGGAAACTCTGAACGAATTCCTGTTTCCCTCAACCATCTGCTTGTGCCAAAGGTGAGAGTCACCAGGCTGCCAAGAAGGGGCTCTCCTCTTCCTCCTTGTCTTCTTCATCGTCCTCACAGGTGACTGGAAGGTTGAGGCACTTCCCTGGGGCAGGGACACCCAGGCTCACCTCTTCTTTCCCGGATGCTGTGCCAGGGGGTCAGTGGTAGATGCTCCGTGGGTGAGGCTGTTACACCTCACTGTGTCCCACTGGGATGTCTCTCAGCTACTGAGCTGGAAAAAAATGCCACTCCCCACTTCCCTCACCTAATAACGTTGCTGACCTTGCACAGATGCATCCCAGAGGATCCTGTTGCTTCCTGGCACGTGGTGGAGGGGATGGAAGTACTCTCAAGAAAAGAGGAAATGAAGCCAAGTCCGCCTCACCCGTGTCCGCAGAGCAAAACTTTGGATGACATTATTCTGTGTATTCCCAAGTTCATGTCCGGAGTTGAGGCTGGGTTTGAAAAATGTGGATTTACTTTTTTATAGAGGAGCATTTATTTTTCACAGCAGAGGGGCTCTCTCAAGTCTCCTGCTTCAGACAGAGTTTGAAAAATACGGTCCTTGTCTTTCCAAAATGTTCTGAGGAGCCACTGCAAGGTTTCAGATGAGGGCCATGATTATGCTCTGAGGGATGTCATGGGGAAGGATGCTGCTCAGTCCTTCTCTGTTCTTTTTACTGGAGCTGGCATGAAAATGGATTATTCTAAACCATCCCTCTGTCTTGTTGTCCCATTTGTCAGGTTCCTGCAGTCACATTCCCTGCTTGATGTTTTCATAAACTGTGCTCCTTTTCCTTGGGTTCTGGTGATTAATTGTAATGACAAGTGGAAATATTCCAAAATAAATCTATTTTCATGGCCCTCTGCGAAGTCCACTCTGAGAACCTTCTGCAGATTTAACAGTTTGGAAAGAAGTGGGGAAGCACAAGATGTGCATCAGAGCAGCAGTCCCTCAGTGTCCCTCAGTGCTGCAGCTGTTTTGGTAGGGACTAAGGAGCAAATAATTATAATTCTGCCAAGGAAATGAAAGGAAAACAGGCAGGAATCACAGAATCATAGGAATGTTTAGGTGGGGAAAGACTTCTGAGTCCAACCATTAACCCAGCACTGCCAAGCCCACCACTAACCCATGGACAGGCAGATGCCAACAGCAACTCCACAGCTGCTTCAGGTTATCATTTCCAGCGACTTCCCCACATTCCTGTTTTCTTTATAAAGTGCTTCCAGTACTAAGACTCTTCTTTTCTCTGGAAATGAGCCTTCCCAGTCCTGAAACTGCCTCTCCACTGCAGACAGCCCAGTGATTATAGATGTGTGATTATGCAGCCCATCCCTCTACCTTGCCCACCCTGGATGCTGCACAGGTGAACCTGTGGCCCCTTGGTTTGGGTTTCTGTGTCCAGGAGAAGCTCTGCCTGCATCCCTGCATGCTGCATCTGATGATCTTAAGAGTCTTTTCCAACCTAAATGAGCTGCAAAAGATGAAATGAACTCCAGTGATCCCTTTTCCCTGCGGGAAGATACAGGTGGGCACGTCCTTCTGCTGAAATGCCCTTCAGCCCAGCACCTGAAACGGAGCTGGGATGAGCTTTATTTTCTCCCTGTAAGTAAAAGATAGGATGAAACTAGGACAAAACAACAAAGAGGGAGTGACAAAGAGGGAGAGCCTAGATTTGAATTGACAGAAACCCCAGGAACTGGTGTGCAGCCTGGTAAATATTGGAATGACATTACCTGAGTTTCAAAAAAATTGACAAATTGTTAGGCTGAATGTCTATCTGGAGTGGAACTGGGGAGCAAACACCATAGAGATATCATTATTTCTTTTAATCATTTTCTTTGGCAACAGAATCAGAAGGAAACAGCTCCAGAGTGACTCTTATTATATTTTCCCTCCCTCTGCCATTTCTTTCTGATTCCCTCCATTGTTCCCAGCTCTGTCAAGACTGTGACAAACTTAATTACCAGCAAACAGTAGGAATCCCAGATGACATATCACTGTGGGGTTTTTTTTTTATTTCTTCTAACTTCATAAAAGCTTTCCAGTCTTTAATGCAGAGTGAATAAGGACAGGGAGCAGATGGTGCTGGTGTCCGATATCAGCAGCATCTGAGCCCTTGTTTCCTTGAGATCTTCAGTGTCAAAAAGCCAAAGAAACCTCTGGGAGTGAGGAGAACCAGGGCTGGAAATTCAGAGGATGGCACTGTGCATGGACAGGGACAGATCTGCAGAGTATCCCTGCTGCCATTTGGGGGTGTTGCCTTCCAACCTTTTCTTGAAAATCTGGACTAATTGCACTAATTGCAGGAGTGCTCACAGAGCTCAGAGATGACCCACGTTTCTGGCTCCTGCACTGGTAAAGCTGATGCTTGGTTGGCCACAGAGCAAGAGATGGGTGAAATGTTACCATGAACAGGTTGTTTGCCCTGAAATCCTGTTTCTGGGGGTGTGAAACAGCTCAGGGTGAGGCTCAGTGGATAGGTTTTGAGCAAGAAAAAAGAATGAAAAGAAAAATGCCATAAAACACTTGGAGCATTTCTAAGCGAGGCTTCAGCCTTTGATCTTTTCAAGGGGAATTTTGTTGTCTTGCTCTCTCAGAGACATTTTTTGCTGTAGGTGTTTGTGAGCACTGAGATAAAAAGGTGCTTTTCAGAGCCCATAATGGTTTCCAAGTTCAGGCAAGCTTGTGGCAACCCAGGTTTCTGGGGCCTGTGCTCCCATTTCTGCAGGAGCAGGGAGCCCTTGCCTCCACCCTGCCATCCCACTGATTTTAACCGGCCACAGATCATTCTGCCCTGGCTGTGTTGTGCATCACTGACACTTCCCATAGCTTTGTCCAAAACAGCCTTTCATTTTCTTCCTTTTACCTGTAAAAACAAAGCTAAAGGTGGAGCTCAAATAAGCACCAATGACTTCAGGGGGGTGACATTCATTTGGGTTTCCTGCCTGTTCACAAAGAGCCCAACGAACAAAGAACACAATAAACCTGGGAGCCACGACCAGCCTGTAGTTGGGAGCCCAGAGATGTGTTGCCTGCAGTGATCTTCCACTTGGAAGTGCTGGGATGGTGCTGCCAGTGTGTGTCCCAATGCCCCAGCACGTGCTCTCCACTCTCCGACAAGATGCAGAATGAAGAAAACTCAGTTTTCCTGCATTGCACCAGCATTTCTGGAGGCTGTTCCACAGCAGCTGGAGCTGTGGAAAGCTTTCCAGGGAGGAGATGTGCCCTTGCACAGTGCTGGGGGTAGGTTGAGAGTGTTCCCATGGGATCAGCTGCACATCAGGGCTTGGAATCACAGAGCTGAGTTGCTGGTACCCTGTGATGTCCCACCTGAAATGCAGGGAGAGGAGCAATGGGCAGTCACAGAGTGGGGTTGGATTTATGGGTAATTGGCTTGTTTTCCTGCCTGCAAAGTGGTTTTAGATTAATGAAGTTCCATGTGAAAATTTTCACTCTTCTCCTCCCATTTGGAAGCTGTTCCTTTGCAGGAGAGTGCTCTTGTAAATGAAGTGATGCACGTCCATGTGTGCCCTGCCATGGTAGCACTATATTATTATTATTATTATTATTATTATTATTATTATTATTATTATTATTATTATTATTATTATTATTATTATTCAGCCCAGGTAAACCACTGCTGTGCAGGAAATGTCAAGATTTTCCACACACACACTGTTTTCCCCTATGCTCCCTCTCTTGGGAAAGCACTTGAATTGTGCCACGAGCCACTCTACCACTGCAGGGGCTTTGCAAACACACCAAACACTGGAGGATTTGTACAAAAAAAGCAACAAACCCTCCCTAACCCCCCTCTGAAAAACTGCACTCCCTCCTGCAGTATTTTCCCCAAGCTGAATATCTCCATGGCTCCTGACTTGCAGAGCAGGTTCAGCTTGGAAACTTCTGGGCCAGCTTTCTTTCTCCTCCAAGGAAATCTGTTTTCTGCCAATATTTGTTTTCCTGGGCACTGCTGGAGCTCAGAGCAGGGCTGGGGCCTCGTGCCAGCTGAGCTTCAGTAAATCATTGCTCTGGGCATGACGTGGCAGAGCTGGCACCAGGAGACCATGGGCAGGTTTGGCTTTGGGCTGTTCACCTCAGGAGTCTCTCATCTGAACCCAAACTATTAAAAAATCAGTTGAATTTTAATCCTGGGCTCCTGGTTCATCTGAGGGTGAGGACTCAGCAGGACTTAGGGTGTGTTTCACTGCCCATTAGTCTGGACACTGGAATATATAAATTTATAAATTTATAAACCTAAATTGTGTGGAAGTTTGGCACAGCTGGGGCGTGGGCCAAACCTCCAGGCTTCATAAAACAAACCCCATTTTGCTAGTTCTAATTAAAGAAAGGCAGCAGATGTGCAAAAGAACCTGAATTTAAAATTCTCTCCTGAGCAAACAAATTATGATTTTATAAAATCCTTTCTTTTTTTCTTTCATTTTCCTCCATCTAAAGAGAATGGGAAGGTCACCTCTTTTCCCCTGGGCTTGTTGAGTGAAGCATTTATTCTTGCTTTGGGATTTGTGGTCACAGGGAGGGCCAGGCCAGGCTTGCCAAGGTACCTGAGAGAAGAGACCATTTGCAAGTGGCATCTTCCAGCAGAATTCCCAAGTGTTACACATTCCTGTCATTTCTTCCTTTGTTCCATCCCCAACAGCTGAGTTATAAGGTTCTTAAGTCAGGCTCTTAAAAGAGAAGGTAAGGAGTGGATTGAGGCTGTGCCTGATCAATAGCAAGTGTTGCCAGGGGCAGTGATTTTTGGGAACGTGGAGGAAAGGACTCCAGGATGTTCCTGCTCCTTGGGGAACAATTTCTCCGTGGCTGGCCTGGTTCTCTTACACAGAAAACACAGTCCTTTTGAAAGGTTGTATTGCTACTCAGCTTTTCCTTTGGGAGCCCTTGAACACAGAGGTGAGAATGGTTTAAAATGAGCAGCTCTTGAGCCAAGGGGGCTCTGGAGAGGTGGTGGTGAGGGATGGCTTTGCTAATTCCTTCCGAGGGGAAGTTCAGTATTTTGGAAAAGAACCCCAACAATATTGCAATGCCTTTCCTGGCTGAAATGACTGTAACGAGGGGCAGCTCTTTTTGCTTTGCTGCTCCAGAGTCAGCACATGCAATTCCTGTCCTTCCAGGGCTTTTCCCAGTCTGTCACCTCCCCTGTCAGCTCTCCCTGCCCCTCTCACTCACTGGTGGGATGTGATGCTGTCCCCAGCTTGGCACCTCAGCCTGACTGGGATGTTCCCAAGCCCCCTTCTATCAATCCTGACTAGTTTTATTAGCAATATCTCATAGTTTTCTGACATTTCCCTTGTTTTCTGCCTGCCCTGCCCTGCCTGGGAGGTTTTTGCATCAGTCCTGCTGTATCTTGTGCATCACAGCACACCAGGGCTCTGACTCTCAGTCAGACGTCAGGGCTGTAAATACAGACTTCACCAATTAAATTGTGTGGCAGAAGTGACTCATGAGAGCCCCTCCATGAATCCTGGGTTGCTCTCCCCACCCTCAGCACGGTGGCAGGAGGAAAAGACACAGCCAAGACAAAGGGGGTTGTAAGGAATGGAAGGAACAGGCAGAGCATGAGAAATGTAAACAGGAGCAGCTGAGCACGATCCACCCCAGCCCTCCTCAGCAGCTGGGGGGGTTTTCCTAAACTGCTCCTGAATATTTCACATCCCTGCTCAGTGGCTCTATTATTTTACTCAGTTTCACCCTATTTCTGAATTCTTGTGGGAATACAGTGAAGAGATCCATCCCTACCCAGACCTAAATATCCCATATATCACCTTCCACCAACAGCCAGAATCTGCTGGAAGTCACTCCATCTCTTCTGCTTTTGGACAAGGCTCTCAGGGACAGGGTGGGATTGTTGGGGTGTCCGTGCAGGGCCAGGGGTTGGAGTGGATGATCCTTGGGGGTCCCTTCCAGCTCAGGATATTCTGTGATTCCATAAGAAGAAATCCACTTTATGAAGCAATTTGTTTATGTTCCCAATCTGGCTTGGCTGGATCCACATCTTGCTGCTGTTCCCTGGATGTCTCTCTTATTTTTCTTTCTATTCTCTTTCAATTACAAGAAACCTGTAAGATTAATAAGGAGCTGTTTTCCCCCTTCCAATGCTATTTTTTTCTATCTTTTATTAGACTGTCAAACCAGCATAAAGTCCATGATGTTTCTTCTGCTTTCTTCCATGTCAACAGTACTTAAAGAAAAGACATCAGTTGGAAATTAAAGGAATTTCGTTATAAAACTCATAGGAAAGCACCAACAGGAAAGATCAAATAAAGCAGAGAACAAAGAGGCCAGAAATAAAACTGTCTGACAAACATTAGAATCGATATTAAAAGGGGAGAAAAGAAGTACAAAAGCCTCAAAAAGCCCCACACAAACTGTGTAAAAAGCAATGCCTGACTTCTGAAATGAAAAATGCAAGGAACATAACAAATGATTTCAGATCTCATCCTATCAGAAAGAAATCTGATTTCAAAAAAAAAAAAAGCCAGCAGCTATGGAGACAGTTTGATAAAAGGCTGTGCAATAAAAGATTTGAAAATTGCATCCTCCAACTACTTAAGAGAATGGCAAAAGAAAGGGATACATATTAAAATACAGCAATGCTGCAACATCTAATACAAAACCTTCTGTCAGTGAAAAAAAAAAAAGGTATTTTGACAGGTGTATCAAGATTTACCACCAATCTCAGTGACCCCATCAGAGAAAAAAAAGCACTGAAAGAATAACTTTAAAATAGCTGTAAAAGTGACTGGGAAGATCATGGAAGCAAACAGCTCACAATTATCTCCGTGGCTGGAAAGGGATCAAACCTTTTTTTGGGCTATTTTTACGAGAGGCAAAGTAGGACAGTCCTGTCACACTGCTCTGGACAATGATGCAAGCAAAGGCTCCTGGAGAGGGGAATAAAACCCCAGCACCTCGTGGGCTGTGAGCAGAGCCACAGCACATCACCCTGGAATACAGAGATTCCTGGGAAAGTCTGTCCCAGGGAACAGCCATCCCATGGGAGCAGGGCTGAAGGCATCAGTCTACATTCAGGTGACCCCACAGTGGAGGCACCTATATTTCTAATGCAACATCTTTAAAATTAACTCCTGCTATTAAACAAACAAACAAACAAACAAACAGAACCCCCCCTAAAATGGGAATTAAAAAGCTATTGGGAGGTGGGAAAACAATGTGTGAATGTTACAAGCAGGTTACCTTTGATTGCATTGGTGTTATCCCCCAATATTTCTACATTTATAAGCGATTTTGACTGCCTGGTGTTGTGTAGCCATGTCAGATTGGATGTTTATTTGCAAAACCAAGCATTAAAACTGTTTTAGCCCTCAGGCCACCAGTTCTGAAATCCAAATGCAGAATAGCTGGGCCAGTCCATTGGCTGCTGTTGGCACACCAGTGATATTCCTAAAACCTTCCTGAAACTCAGCAAATAACACCCTGTGTCAGAGTCAGAGCCCGAGGGCAGAGGAAATGGCTGTAATCCATTTTGACCTCGATGCCATTAAACTGCAAATTGAACCACACTGAAATTCATCTAATCTAATGGTGGCAACACATTCCAAGCACTCTGTGGAAGTTTAAAGCCTCAGGGTTTGGGGTTTGGTGGCTGGAATTCGACTGACCATGGACAACCTTCAGTCAGACCCACCCACACACTTGGTAACACCCACCCTGCAGTCTCCCTGCCAAGGACCAGGACACGGATTCTTCTCCATACCATGATGTTTCCAGACCTCAGGGCTCTGTACTGCATCCTCATTCTCCCAAGAAAACCCCAGGCTATGCCCTGTGGAAAACAGACATCCATTTGGGATCAGTCAGTGGGACAGTGGGGAGGCAATTTGAAGAAGGACATTAAAGGTCAAGTGATCTACAAAAAAAAAGAAAAAGGATTCAAACCACCAAATTGCCCCAAGCAATGATTTTTATCTTAGCCTGCAGTTACTGGGAGTCTACCTGGAAGAAGCATCTCACACTACCCACGGACTGTGATGGCTCAATGTGAGGGACAGGACTGACCTGGGGACAGTGGTCATGGATGAAGGGAACAGGGATCTTATGGGGACTCATCATGACTTGTGCCAAGGGAATAAGCAAGACAGGACTCCAAATTTAGACAGAGAGCAGTGCAGTGGAAACTACACAGGGAGAAGATGAAAGTGCTCCAAAGAAGATCATCACACTCGAGTTCCCCACTCACCTCCACGGCAAAGCCCCAGAGCTCAGGTGCAGCTTCAACAATTAAGAGATTAAATATCCACATACACAAAATGTTAATCACACGCTTTCTGACCTTTTCCTTCTCGTTTGAATTATACTTTTTACTCTGTATTGTTCCCTCTGGTGAGCTGAGGCTGCTGCTCTGCCCAGCATGGGGTCCCTGGCAGGTCTTCAGTGGGATCATCTGCCAGGCAGTGGCAGGCACTTCAGACAGTTCAATGGAAAAAGAGGGGTCATACAGGACTGCAATAAATGTCTCAAAATCACATCAGTTAGCATATAGGGAAAAACTGTAATTGCTGTGGATAAATTGAACTCAAATGGATTATCTATTATTTCACACTGCAGTGTAACTGTCTCCTTTGGGTTTTTACATTGTCCCTGCACTGTAGTTCCTGCATCCATTGGCTAAATTTCAATCAGGTGTTACAGAGCACAGAGGAGGTTTCAAAGGTAATTAAATTCTTACAAAAAGTGAAAAATCAGGCAACTGAATAAGAAAAAGGTAGTGTAAGTATCCTAAGTGATGGGAGGATCATTGTGTGAGCTCAGAGTGCAGCAGTCACCAGAGAACTGGGTGGAGAGTGTACAAATCCCAGATAAAGCTCAGCCAGGATCTGCAATGAGCCATGAGATGTAAACCTGCTTCATCAGTGTCTGGGGACACATGTGCTTGTGTTTCTCCTCATGCAGGCTTGGGAGAGTCCTTTCTCATCCCCAAAATGTGGCTGGAACAGCTCTACCCCAGCCTGAAAGACCTCAAAGAGCTGGAGTGAACAGGAGGGAGGACCTGCAGAGGGGGGGCTGTCACCCCCTCAAGTGCTCTCCAGACCACTGGAGCACCAGACCTTGAAGCTGGAGAGCTGTTGGCCTTACCCTGCTTTCTGCAAGAGTCTGGAGTGGTATTTTCTCTTATTCAGGACAAAAAGAGGAGATGAATGCAATCAACATAAGAACAAGTTAGTTATTCATGATCTGTAGCTGCACACGGTCTGTGACTGCATTGAGCACTGGAGATTCACACTCTGCTCCTCTCAATGCATCTCTTTTAATACTTTGTGAAAACAATTGTTTCTGTGACCTTTCCCCCATCCCCCCCAGTGAAAATTCGATGGGGAGTTTCAGAAGACTGGAAATTCGCCTTTCCTGGAAATGGGAATTTTTCCTGGCTGTTTCTGGGTATTTCCAATAATTCTGGCCTGGGTTGCAATTATTCTGTTAGAAATGAACTCATTATTGCCCCACCCCTGGAAGTGTTGAAGGCCAGGTGGGATGGGGCCCTGAGCAACCTGTTCTAGTGGAAGGTGTCCCTGCCCATGGCAGGGGGGAAGGAATGGGATGGTCTTTAAGGTCCCTTCCAACCCAAACCTCTCTGTGATTCAAGGGAGAAGTGTGGAAGGGGTTTGCCATTCCCCCTATACAATATTCCACCTTTAAATCCAAATTCTATCTTTAGGAAGGCAAAACTCTCACTGGTGTGTGGTTGGGCAGGAGGCACACAGGCAGTGTGTCCTTTCTGCCCAGCTTCACCCCTGCCATCCCCAAGGATGTCTCTGGCAGGAAGGGTTTTCCTGGTGGGTTGATGCCATCACTCAGCTGTGGTTATGTCCACAAGGACAATTGTCCTGAGCACAGCAATATTTGCAGGGAGCTTACTGGTCCCCTCCAGTTCAGTGGTTCAAACACTCCCTTGGAACATCAGATGTGCAAATCCCTTCCCTGCTCCAAGGGATATCTGGGAGGGATATCTATCATGTCACATCCCACCAAGCCCTGGGGAGCTTGGATCTTCATCAGCTCTCTCAGGGACACCAGCCCACTCTGCAAACCAGGGAAACGTGCAGGTATGGGCAGGTTCCCTCATTATCCATCCCCATGTTTAATCCCAGCACTTCCTCCTGGGATCCCAGGGGGCACTCAGCTGTGCTAATGAGAAGGTATCACAGCTCAGCAAGTGCCTGACTTGCTAAGGCAAACAGAGCATTGGCTGCAGCTAATGCAGAAAAGGATGGCCCTGGTGTCCTTCCTATTTTTATTTTCTTTTCCAGCCAAGCTGCCTGTGCTACATGGTTCAGATTCCTTCAGCTGCACAGAAGGGCACGTGATTTATTGAAATTGGAAAGCTTGCAGGCAAAAAAAAAAAGGCTGTGAAATTATTTTGTATCTGACACAATCATTAGTAGCATTATTTCTTCTGGAGCTGGGAAGGACACTTATAAAACATCTAACAAGCTGCTAAGGAGATTGCCTAAAGCAGCAATTTTCAGAATGTGCTGCTGGAGCCCATTCTTTGTGCTCTGCACATATTTCAAGCTCCAGTTTCTTTCTGTGGAAAGTTCTTCAGATGATGTTTCTGAGGGCTGTTTAGGACAGTTTGCTGGGTACCCTCTTGAAATATTGGGCCTGGACTACCTGCTGATAGCACACTATGGAGATGATTGAAAGAGGCCTGTACAGCCTAAGCAGGAGTGTTGTGGGGCAGAGGGGCACCCAGACCTCCTATTTTAAGTTGCTGAAGAGCAATAATCCCCTCTGTGCACACCAGATCTGTTTTCTGCACTGAAACCAAGCACAGTTAGCCAGGCATCAGTCTCTGAGCTAAGGATGCTGTTGGAGGGGTTTGGATGGTCCCAACCCTGCAGTTGGGAGTTGCCCAGTGGTCCAGCCTGATTGGAAGTACTGGTCCAGCTAAAAGGGATGCTGGTAGAAGGCAGCTGGTGGCACCTATGTCATCATAGGGTTGGGTTGGAAGGGACCTTAAAGCCCATCTCATCCCACCCCCTGCCATGGGCAGGGACACCTTCCACCAGCCCAGGGTGCTCCAAGACCTGTCCAACCTGGCCTTGGACACTTCCAGGGATGGGGCAGCCACAGCTTCTCTGGGCAACCTGTGCCAGGGCCTCCCCACCCTCACAGGGAAGAATTTCTTCCCAGTATCCCATCTAATCCTGCCCTCTATCAGTGGGAAGCCATTCCCCCCTCGTCCTGTCACTCCAGACCCTTGTCAATAGTCTCTCTCCATCTTGTTGGCCCCTTCAGGTCCTGGAAGGCCACAATTAGGTTACCCCAAAGCCTTCTCTTCTCCAGGGTGAGCAGTCCCAGTTCTCTCAGCCTTTCCTCAGAGCAGAGCTGCTTCATCCCTCTGATCACCTTGGTGCCTCCTCTGTTCCTGCTCCAGCAGGTCCCTGTTTCACAGTCACTGTGTGTCCTTCCCCCAGGTGTTGCAGAAGGAGCAGGATGTGTTGGACAGCAGAGCTCAGCTCGTGCTCCTGGCAGCTCTGCTCACACCTCGAGCTGAGCTCCTGCACAAGCACATTTCCACACCAGAGACTGACTGTGCCTCCTCCTCCTCCTGGAAGGCAGCAAATCCAAGGATTTGGCAACAAGTGCTGGCCAGATCTGCACAGAGGAACTTATTTCTCTGGCAGAAGGGGCTGTGGCTTGACTTGAGCAGGAGCTGCTTTCCTCCTGGTTATCAGTAACCCCCAGTTCTCATCTGGCACTTTTCATCAACAGATCACAAAGTACGTTGTGTAAAAAGGTCAAAATCATGATCAGCATTTTAAAGACAAAGAAGCTGCAACACAGAGTCCAACAATCTCAGAGAAAGCTATCCTGCAGACAGCTGGCAGGATGAGGACAGAGTCCCACAGTCCTCAAGTCCAGCCCAGTGCTCTAGCATCCCTATTCCCATCATTAGCACTGGGATGGCTACCTTTAATTTCCTTTAATTTCTGTCAAATGACTGAGAGTGGGAGGAGCTGTCTCCATGGATACAGAATCCACAGGCTGTGCTCTGCCTTGGTGGGAGCCCTGCTCTTCCACAATAGCTCTGTGGTCTTCAAACACCAGTGCAATCATCAGCACAGAAATGGTGATTAATTTGCAGCCGGTGCCAGTGCACATCCTGTGACACATGGACAGGATAAACTGTGGGCTGGGACCCCTTGGGCTGACTGAGCTGGTGGATTCACTGAATTCTCCAGCACCAACAGGAACAGGCTGACAGGACCTGATGGAGTCACCTCCTGTAAATTCTGTAAATTATTCCTAATATCCAGTCTCAACCTCCCCTGGCACAACTTGTCCCTTCAGCCAGAGGTGGCTGCACGGACATCTCAGGGTCCCAAGGGCCTTTCTGTCACTGCACAGAGTGCCAACCAGTGTGACTCTGGTCACACAGAGCCCCACCAGGCCAAGGAGGACCTGCTCACCCCCATGTCTCTACTCCACACTGTAAATCCCCCCTGTGGGGCAGGGCTGGAATTCCCAGCCGGGGCCGTGAGGAGCAGTGGAAGCCCAGAGGTGCAGGGGGATGGGGGATGTCAGGGGTGCTGCTGGCCCAGCCCAAGCCAGAGAGTGAAAGACAGACCTCGAGGCACAAACCACAAATGCTGCTCCTTCCTCAGGGCGTTCTGGGACGAGGGATCCTCTGACATGACTTTGCTGCTGCTCCAGGGCTTGTCTGGAGGACGATCTGTGCTCAGAGGGTTTCTTTCCAGGGAACACGCAGAGCCACTTGCACTCTGATTGCTCTCATGTTCTCTGTTACAGTGAGAGCAAACTCTGAGGAGAGACAGGATGTCAGAACCTCCAGGTTTGCTGGATTAGCCTCTAGCACTGTGCTTGCCAGCAGCTCCATGGCCATTAAAACAGGGTTATTTTGCAGCCTCACAACCACCCAAGCTCCTCACCCAGAAAACTGCAGGAGACTCTGATCTCTGTGCAGTCAGGGCCATTCAGAAGTGTTTCTTTTTCCTTTGTCTCACACTGAGTTTACCATCAAATGTGCCTGAGAAACCACAGATAATGACATATATTTAATGTAAAAATCAGGATCTCTGGTACTTAGTGTCTGTCATTAGAGAAACTCAATTATTTGGAATGTTCAGAATCCAGAGGCATAAGGACATATGCAGACAACTGGTCAGAGACACACAGAACGTGGTCTGAGAAGGATTGTGGCACCTCAGACAAACTCAGAAATTAAGTTCCCCTTAGATAACCCCAAATCTTATTGCTCATCAATAATCTAGGAACATGATTAACCATTAATCATTAAATACCATCAAATAATTTTACACATGCCCATAACTATTGCTGATGAAATGAAGGCACTGGCCTCCTCCTAGAGCTCATCTACCCAGGGCAAGGTGTACCTGCTTAATTACAGAGTAATTAACGAGCCACAGCAGGCCCATTTCAGCCTTATTTCACCTCTAATTGGCCCGGAGGGAGACTGGCTCCTTCCTGCTGCTTCCCAGAGCTGTCAGTCCCTGAGGGTCCCTCCTCACCCCACTCCCCAGCCACTATAAAAAGGCAGAGAGGGGGTGCTGGGCTGTGGTGGTTGGTTTTTTCTTGTTGGGTCTCTGCTCATCTCCAGGAGGCCCAAAAGGTACTGTTCTCAGATTTACAGGTGAGGTTTTCAGGGGTTAAAGCTGGAAGTGCTCTGTGAACTCCTGGCTTGTGTTTAGATATTTCTTACCTGGTTTAATCATGGAATGAGTCTTAGTCCAAGGCTGCTTGTGGTGCTGCACAAAAGGTCAGACACAGCCTGTGCTAGTTTAGGGGGAAGAGCTGGTTCTGGTTGGGGTGTGCAAGAGCAGCAGGATGATCCTTGAGCTGTATTTTCCCTCCAGTTCTGCTGTTACCATCTCTTTTATTTGAGAGTTTGTGGAAGCCTCAGCTCCCCCTAAATATATTGATAATGAGCACTGTGGTGTCTCTGAGAAGAGTTTTCATGGGTGAGGAAACACTGTTCTCCTTGTTCCTCTGATTATCATAAACTCAAATACCAGGTAGATTTGCAAGTAGCACAGATCCCCTCCTTCTGTAAGACCATTTTAGGTGTCTCCCCTTAATGGGTAGCAAAAGAACTTCTCTCTTTTATGACCCCTGGAAGGGGGATCCCTCTGGAGGCTCAGTGATTGCCCTCTTTTCCTAAAAGCCTTGGTTCTACTTGCATTCCAGCTGCCATGGCCTCTGCTATGCCTGACAAAGAGGAGGTGGCCAAGAGCTCCCCAGAAGTGAAGGAGGAGGAGCAGGAGGTGGGTGCTCCAGGTGGGATGTGGGGAGTGGCAGCTCCTGGGGGCAGGTACGAGCAGGTGACCCTGCCATGGCTGGGGGGAGCTGAGCCCCCACAAAAGCAGGAGGGTTTCCTGTGCTCAGGCTGTGCCCTGTAGCTTTGCTGGAGACCTGGGTGGCAACACAGCCAAAAAAGTAGGTCTAAAGGCCCTGTAAATAACCTCCTAGTCTAAGCAATTTAGCCTGGGTCTTGGCTAGGAAAGATGATTCTCTAACTCTGTAATCAAGTTCCTGGCTTGCTGCAGACAGTGCTCCTATGGAAAGATTCCCATGTTTCAGCATCCCTGAGACCTGCTCTGCTCCCATGACCAGCAGCACACTTTTTGTAGGCTGTAGAGTCTGTCAGCTTAAACCCACTTCAGTTCTGGGATATCAGTTTGTTAAATAACCATTCCAAATGAGCTGGATATGGGAACTCAAGTATTGAGGCTTCCCAAAATCCCACCTGTTCCTTGGGTAGCCTTGTGCTGGAGGAAAACTTTAGGGGATGGTCCATCCCAGAAATGTTGAAGCTCCCCATCTTCAGTCTATAACTGAGTTATAAACTGAAGAAAGTGTGTGTGCCTTGCTTTGTCAGCCAGACTAAGTGACTTGTGTGGCTGACAATTCCCCCCAGACAGGCAGTTTTGGGGCAGAATGGTGTTGGCAGTGCAGGGCTGTGTTCAAAGCTTCATGGCTGCTTTTTTTTTCTTTGCTCTTCTAGGATGCAGTAAAGCAGGTGGCTGACCTGACCTTGGTCAGCTCTGCCTGTGGTGTGGTTTCTACAGCTTATGCCTCCACCAAGGAGAGCCACCCCTACCTCAGGTCTGTGTGTGACGCGGCAGAGAAGGGAGTGAGGAGCGTGAGCGACGCCACAGCCAGCTGTGTGCAGCCAGTGCTGGCCTCCCTGGAGCCTCACGGTAACCCCCTGGGCCAGGGCAGCCTGGCACCTGCCTCTTGAGGGGCTCTCTGGCTCCTTCCAGCTCTGGAAGGAGTCCTGGGATGAGGGAATGCACCTCCCCATCACCACAGGAAAAAGACACCTCCTGGCTTATGAACAGGGCTGAAGCTGAGCCCCGGTCCAAGCAGTGTGGTGGAGGGTTGCTCACTGCAGGATTGGGGATGGGCTCTGATGTTGGCTTTCCTAAACTGAATTTTGCAAGGTGGAACTTGAGGTGGAATTGCAGAAAAACAAGTTTTGACCCCTTTTTTTTTGTTCTCTCTTCAGTTGCTGCAGCAAGCGAGTATGCCTCCAAGGGCCTGGATAAACTAGGGGAGAAGCTGCCAATCCTTCAAAAGCCAGTGGAACAGGTAAGAATCTGAGGCTGTGCTGTCTCTGGCTGAGTGGCCTTGTTTTTGTGGGATTTCTAACCTTGGGAGTGAAGTAGGCTCTTATATGGGGAACTACCCCTGAGTGCAGGCTCCTACAGGAGTAAATGCTTATCTTGCTGTGCTAATTGGCCTCTTGGTGCAGTTCAGAACCTCAGTGTGCTGTGTGACCTGCTCCTTTATCTGATATTCCTCCTCTTCCCCAGATTATCTCTGACACAAAAGAGCTGGTGTCATCCAGAGTGGCTGATGTGAGGGGTTCTCTGAGCAGCAGGGTGATGGAGGTGGTGGATGTAACCAAGGAGACCCTTCAGAGCAGTGTGGAGG
This sequence comes from Manacus candei, assembly GCF_025592945.1. Classification (NCBI taxonomy): domain Eukaryota; kingdom Metazoa; phylum Chordata; class Aves; order Passeriformes; family Pipridae; genus Manacus; species Manacus candei. The sequence goes on along the minus strand of NW_026138105.1, from coordinate 2,897,420 downwards.
CTGCCAGGTCTGCAGTGACCAGCAGTGTGGGCATGGCTGCAGACTCTGGAGTGGGACAGACGGATGGATGTGGGGCAGAGGCTGTGCTGGAGAGAACAGAAGGGGACTCTCTCCCCATTGGAAATGAGGAACTAGGTAAGGAAATGGGGTGTGTGTGTGACTACGTCTAATGGGAACCATTAGACTGGGGAAGGTCAGTCCCATTCCTCAGCCCACTACTCTGGAATAGGGCCAATGGAAATAAGAGAGTCACAGAATGGCTTGGGTTGGAAGGGACCTTAAAGATCACCCAGGCCCTGCCATGGGCAGGGACACCTTCTACTAGAGCAGGTTGCTCTGACCTTGTCCACTCCAGCCCTGGACACCTGAACACTTCCAATCCGTGCCAGGGCCGGGCTGGAGAGTACTTGGCTCCTAATCCAAGATGTGATGCTTGTTTCCTGTGCTGTGCCTGGTCAGTCAGTGACAGATGCTGCCTCTTCCCTCAGCCAGGCTGGCCGTGTCCGAGCAGGGCCCGGCCGCGATGCCTGTGGAGCAGCAGCGGGAGCAGAGGAGGTACTTTGTGAGGTTGGGGTCTCTGTCCAAGGAACTCCGCCTGTCTGCCCACCTGCACTCCACAGCCAAGGTGAAGCAGGTCTGGCAGGGGATGAGGGAGGCCCTGGGGCAGCTTCACTGCATCCTTGAGCTGGTAGGTACAGCCCAGGTCCCTGGAAGGAGGGGACCAGAGAGCTGGTCTAGTTTCAGCTTCATTACTGTGGTGAAGAGCTGAGCTGTTCACCAGCTGATCTGTCTGTCTTGACACTCTGATCTTCCCCTGCTGCAGATTGAAGTGTTTAAGCAAGGATTTAGTCAAAAGCTCCTGGAGGGGCAGGAGAAACTACACCGGATGTGGCTGGACTGCAGTAGGAAGTTTCTCAAAGAGAGTGGAGATGAAAGCCCTGCAGAGCCAGAGGTACCTTCCTGGGGAGGGAAGCATCTGGGCATCCCCTTGACTTATATATATATTTAAATTTTAATTGACTTCCTCCTGATCTTGTCCTTCCTGCCTCCTCCCAGGAGATGGAGTCTCTGACCCTGCTCATGGCATGCAGAATCACACAGCAGCTGCAAATGACCTGCTGCAAAATGATGTTTGCCATCCAAGGCCTTCCCTCCAGCCTGCAGGACAAGGTGAAAGAGTCTCTTGGTACCATCAAGGAGCTTTATGCTGCTTTCTCAGTGGCAAACTCCTTCCAAGATTTGTCCAGCAGTGTGCTGGCCCAGAGCCAGAGGAAGCTGGCTGTGATCCAGGAGTACATGGAGGAGCTGCTGGACTACCTGAAGAACAACACGCCTCTGTCCTGGCTGGTGGGACCCTTTTCCCCCCGTGAGGGAGAGGAGCAGGAGCCCTCCCAGGAGGATCAATCCTCACAGGAGAAGGCAGAGACAGCAGGAGCAGGGCATCTGGAAGCTTCCACCACCCTCATGGAAAGGACAAAACAATGATTGCTGTTGGTATTAAACCCTCAGCTAATACACAGTGTAAAGAATTGTCTTCCTAAAAGCTGCTTGTATTGGGTTCTAATTGCTTAAAATAAAACTGCTGCATACAAAAACACTCTGTCCCTGGCCTCTCTTGGACAAAGGCTGTAAGAGTGAGTATTGCTCAGTGGATGTGAACTGTGCTCTTCCAGTCTAGTCCTTGGTGCTGGGACAGTGCAGTCAGGGATGCAGGAAGGGGAGAGCACTCAGTGCTACAGAGAGGATTGCAGCTGGGAAGTCCTGCTGCTGTCCTGGCAAGTAGGAAGCTGTAATTCTTTCTCTCTCCCTGGCCTGGAGGCCCTGCTGGCACTCTGCTGTGCTTGGGGGAGCTGTGGGGAGCTGTCAGAACCCTGGCATCCCTTGGCATTAGTCCTCCAAGGTCTAATTCTTCTCCTGTAGCTGTTACTACCTGGGGAAGGTTTCAGTTCCATGGGACAGAAGGATGTAGAAGTATCTGCCTGGGGCAGGGGTGGGCTCATTGATGGAGTGTCACGAGGGTGCAGGTGAGATGTTTGCTGTCAGCACTGACCTCTCCTCACCAGGTGTTTCTGTTGAGCTCAGAGCTTCTCAAAGGCCGTGTGTGACTCTCCTTGGAAGAGGCTGTAGAGCCCAGTGTGCTCAGTGGCCAGACAGTGCTGTGGCCAGGCCTGATGGACCCAAGTGCCTGTGGAACTTCTGAAAGAAAAGCTCTGCTCCTTGTTTCTCCTCTCTCTGTCTTCAAGGAAAGAAGTGGAATCTGCTCCCATGTGAGTACAACTGAAGTTGTTATTCCACAGTGGGCAGAAACAGGGACTGAGCAGAGAAAACTAGAAGAGGTGGAACTATAGAGGTGAAGACATGGAACTTCTCCCCTCTTACATAGGAGTCAACACTCTTCTAACAACACTCCTACGTTTTCTGTGTGCAATGACTGTGCTGAGGCAGGACCACGGGGTCTCTGGGGTTTGGCAACAGTGATTCTTTAATGCAACACAACCTCCTGATGGAGTAAAGATTTGGATCTTAATTCCCTGAGCTCAGCATGGCTGGTATCAGACAATTGTCTTCCTCATGTAGCAACCAGTTTGTGTTAAAGGCAAAATAATGAGGCAATTCAAGTAGTCAGGCCAAGGTACTGTTGAGATCTGAGAGATAAATTGCAGGGGTCACTTCTCCCCTGTGTGCTCTGATTGCTGCAGAGGGATTCCTCTCTGGAAAAGGGCTCGGGGGCAGATGCAGTTCTGATCCATGTAACTCCTGCTGGACTTGTAGGGTGGGAAGTGGAGACACTGCAGCCAGTCTTGCTGCTTGGTGGGAAACAAACTGTGTGTTGTCTTCTCACTGGCAAGGTTGTGCATTGCCACCTGGGAATTCTGAATCCTGCTGTTGAACTTGCCTGGTTAGAAGTGAATTTTGAGGAATAGCTGGGTGTGCCTGCATTTGGTATTGATCTGAGCTGTGTCAGTCAGTGCTTAGCCCAGCAAATCCTGCTGCTCCTGCTCATGGATCACTGGGGCTTGTTCTTGTTTACTCATTAAATCTCTTTCCTGTGGACTCTGACTGCTTGTACCTTGAGAGCCCACAGCTCTGGGACCCTCTGCAGCTGGGAATTCAAATGCTGTGTGTGGCTGGAATCTCCCTGTGCTGGAGCTGGTGATGGACAGCCCAGCACCTGTAATGCTTTTGTAGGCCATGGAGATTGTAGCAGAAGACCCAAAATGGGCTGAAATGTCCTCACAGCAACTCCTAAAGCTCTGCTTGAGAAGAAGGGGCTGAGTGGGAGCCTTTAAGTGTGTTTTCCCTCTTGCTTAATCTCCAGGGATTGAGGAGTCATGGAGATACACCACACCAAACAAGAAAGGGCAAACTCTCAGGCCAGTCACAGATGGGAATAGTTTGGTTTTCTTCTTATTTGATCTTCTGCTCTCATCCTTACTGCAGAGACAGCAGGGGGATAAAGGTGGGAAGAAGCTGAGAGTGATGAGTGGACTGACTTTCTGCAGGGTTTAGGATGGAAACTCCTCTGAGCTCTGGGAAAGTGTCCAGAGTGTTCTCCATTTTATCCAAGCTTGTTTGTCTGATTATCCATGCTTATTCTTGAGTAATTTTGGATAGAAATAAGAAGTATGTTGGTAGTGTGACAACCCTAAACAAACACCTTGGCAGGGAAGACATGCCTTGAGGTGTCTCTTCTGGCTCTCAGTAGCCCCTGGGAATGATGGAGTGTTCCTTGATTCTGTTAATTATAGGCCAAGTGATTATATCTTACCCTCCCCTACTGCTGTTCCTCCCTGCTTGTGCTGTGGCCCCACGTGCCAGCTCAGTTATGGGCTGATTTGAATTTTAAATGCAGTCACAGGGCCACTTGCTCCTTGTTTCACTTTTGGTGGGTGCCACCATCTCCCTCTGCCAGTTTTGCTTAACACTTTAATTATTTAATTTTCATGTTCATGTATTTCTGCCTTTCTTTATTCAGTCCCTGCTGTTCACTGTTCAAATGCCTGCCCTGTAGGTCAGGGAATGTGCTGGTGTTGGGTGAAGGCTCCCTTGGGCACCCCTCCAACAGGCTGTCACTCCTCAGGAGTTAAGAGGCATTAACCAACACATCACCTTGGCCCCACCTGGCAGGGGGAGCTGCCTGAGGAGGGTTTCCCAGGCAGCTTTGTCAGGAGGGCAATAAACTGGGAAGCTGAAGTTCTCAGCAAGTTGATGAAAGGTAAAAACCTCTCTGTTTGCTTGCAAGGAGCTTAATTTCCCCTTGTCGCTTCCGTGTTTCTTGTGGTGCTTGGATATTGTCACCTCTCCTACAACAGCTGTGATATTGCTTGATGTAAAATACACTGGGTTTAAAAAGAGGTCTGTGACCTCCCTGAAGGGCTGCTTGGCCAATTCCAGTTTCTGTGTCACCTTAAGTCCCTGTGGCTGGAGAACTTGAAGACCTTCAGAGCTTATGGGAATTAATTTGCAATGGGAACAGGGTGGAGTCGCTGCCCTCAGTGCTGGAACACAGAGATGCTGTGACTGGCCAGTGTGGGAGCAAAGATGGACTGTGGGACCTACTCTGCTGGGTTTTCCTCCTGTTTCTGGCTAATGTGGGCAGGCAGGAACTTGGTTTTGCTGGTTAGCACTTGGCTCTGGTTTCCCAGTGTAACCCTCCCTGTGCCCTCCCTCTCCTCCCCTTGCTTTAGAGGAGGAAGCCAAGTGTCTCTGAGCATGGGAGAGAAACCTGGAGGGGCTTCCCCGTGCTCTGAGCTGGATTGTGCCACTCTGACGTGATCAGGGGAGAGCAGTGCAGGTTTAGGAGCCCTTCAGAATACAAGTTTATTTTCTGGATGAGGACACAGGTGCCTCCAGTACTATCACTTTGCAGTGCCCTCCCCTTTGAAGCATCCAATGCTTTTCCAGCTAAAATATTTGCTGGTGTCAGCACTCAACTCTTCCCTCATTCAGCAGCTCCTACAAGGGGCCTCTTCTGGCAGGTCCTGGCAAGGCTTTGAGCTGGACAGCATTCCTTTGCTTTCCTTCCTTCTATACCCTCTGGATGCTGGGGGAGGGAAGGGGGTCAATAAATCTGCTTCCAGCTGCCTCACATGAAGGAGCATGAACTCATGACAGTTCCAGTGTGGGCTTTGCAGGGCTTGTTAAACCCCCTGATGCCTCCAGGGCTGACAGGCCCCTGACCTGATCGATGGCCCAGCTGCCCTTTTCCTGCAGCAAACAAGGCCCAGCACCTCCTGCAGATCCAGCAAGTCATCACCCTGTGGAGATGACTCTGGGCACTGGGAAGAAAATCCATTGGCAGGAACACTTCATTTGCAGTATTGACTTAATACTGATTCTCGTATTTATTTAGATCCAGCCATGGTTTGAGCTTCCCCAGCAGTGAATGTGGAGGGGAGGTGATCTGGAGGGATAATTAACCTGCTGAGTGCTGACGTGGCTGGATTTTATACCATCCTCAGTGTGGGGCTTTGTTAATGCCTGTTTTTGTTAAGTTTGCTTCATAAACTGCCAGGAGAGCTTAGTGCAGGAGGCAGGCAGGAAAATTCCTGCCTGGATCTCCCCATGTGCCCTGGACAGGAGATGTTTAAAGGGGATTATCTGGGAAAGCAAAGTGAGGGCAAGAAACAGCTGGGAAAGGTGGGGAGGAGTTGGATGCTAAATCTGGGGACAGGAGGAACAGGGAAGTGTGAGGGAGATGGAAGAGGAGACACCAGGAGGGCTGGGGAGACAAACAGAGAGAGGGTGAGAGGCTGGATGGAAAACCAGTGGGTTGGGATTAAAGGTGAGTATGCAGTGAATATGGAAAGAGAGATAAACTGAGTATCTGGCAGGTTGGTGCAGAGAGCAGGGGTGCTGTACAGAGAAAGGCTCACCTAGGGTAGGACTTGGGCAAGGGGGAGAAGACTGGAGAGGAACCAGAAGGCAGGGAACTAGAGGCTCCTTTTATTTTAAAGGCACTGCGTGCAGGTACCTGAGCAAGTTGTCTCACTGAGTGTCTTAATGCAAGGCAAAATTTCCTGCCCTTTGGCAAGTAAGTGATGGAGAAAATTGTATTCCTTTGCAAGAGGAACACCAAAATATGTGCACTGCATATAGCCACTCCTGCATGGACCATCCTGCAGGGTGGTGTCATCCCACACCCTGGTTTTTCAGGGAGTCCCAGTGAGGAAAGGCATCTTGAGCTCTTCCATTTGAGGAAATACCACCTGCCTGCACCCTACAGGGGACCTTTGCCTCACAGAAAAACCAGACAGTTCTGTTTTGAGTGTGTTGTCCTCCCTAAACCACCTTGCATTGGCTGATTTTGCAGGAACATCTGGCTGGCAGCTCCCAGGCACCTCTTACCTTGGGAGCACTGTGCTCCCTCCCCTCCTGCTCCATCCCTCCCGGGGGATGGATATTGCAGCTGGAAGCTGAAGGTCACTTTAAATGTCATCTCCATTTAGCTGCCTTGATGGGGTAATTACAGCTGAAAATACAAGGTTTGCTAAACAAATTACAAAACAAATCCCGTGTTTACCTTGTGAGAGACTGATTGGAAACACCTGCCACTTTGTGGAAGGGGAAAAAAGCGAGTTTATGGTTTGGAAACATCTTTGCCTGTGACGTGTCCTGTTGTGGGTGTTGCTGTGTCCCCTCCTGCTGGTTCCCAGCAGAGGAGGATGTTACACACAGTCTGTGATGCTCTGGATCCTCTCATCCTCCTGGTGAAGCTGAACCAGGACACAGAGGAGGGTAAATGAGCCTCAGCTGTAGACAGCACAGAAGGGTTTGTGCTTCACTGGTGAAGGGGTTGGAAAGCAGGAAAGGATCAGATTTGGGGTGGTCCTGAGCATTTGCACTGTGATAGGGCAAGAGGGAATGGTTTTAAACTGGAGGAGTGGAGGTATAAATTGGATAGTGGGAGGAAATTCTTCCCTGGGAGGGTGGGGAGGCCCTGGCACAGGTTGCCCAGAGAAGCTGTGGTTGCCCCATCCCTGGAAGTGTCCAAGGCCAGGTTGAAGCACCCTGGGCTGGTGGAAGGTGTCCTTGCCCATGGTAGGGGGTGGAATGAGATGAACTGGATGCTCTGGACTGTGGATCATGGGCCCTTCTATGATTCTGTGTTGGAAAGGACCTCACAGACCATCTTGTTCCAAGACCATCTCATTCCACCCTCCTGGTCCTATTGTGCTTTCCCTAAGAAAAGGGCTGAGAGCTAAGTTATTCCAGAATTCTGGATTTTGATGGGACATCCCTCTTACTGTAGGCACACTAGCAAGGGTTGGCAAGTCTTGCTGCAAAGCCTTAGAGCACTTGTAACCTAAATAAGAGCTCCGTGCCAGCTCCATCCCTGCCAGGAAGGAGCAGGGCTGTCCCTCTGGCAGATCCCACACCTCTGTCACCTGCTGCACACTCTGCTCACCCAACTGCAGAAAAAAACCTGTTTCACTTTTCTTTTTTTTTTTTTTTAATTTTATTTTGACATTTTAAAATTTGTTTTCCTTTCCTGCTCCCACGTAAATATTCCCAGAGCAAAGCTGCTGCTGGGTGATCCATAAAGCACCCTTTGAACACAGCAGGATCAACACCTGCAGTGCTGCTGTCCTGGGGGTTGGCAGGGCTTTGAAGGATGGGTGGTGAATAACAACCTTCAGTTTACTGGGGAGTGTCAGGCACAGATGGTTAAAACAAAGAGTTGAAGCCCAGACTAGAATCAAATAAATACAAATTTAGGGAGGAGAGGGCAGGACCCACCTTGTGGGTGTCTGGGATTACCCAGATCCCTGCTGGGCCACGTGGAGATGTGTCCCTCGTGTGCTGGCAGGACCAGGGATGGTTTCCCACCTCTCATCCTGAGCCCTTCTCCTCCCCTCTGGCCACCTTTACACAGAACTGGTCTTTTTCTTCTAGGAGAAGATTTGCTGGTGGGTTTGTAGGGTGGAAAAGGGCAGTGATGGTCCTGGGAGAGCAGGAAGATTGTGAGGGCTGGCAGGGGACACTCATCAGGGTGAACTGGGATTGTTAATGTGCATTTCTGTGCATTTTTTCCTTCACCTGGAAGAACAGAATACATTCAACTTACTTAATAAATATATTTACTTTGTTCAATATTGTATATTTAATACATTTTTTTTTTACAAGTCAGGCCTATATATCATTACTGAAAAGATATGTGAACATGCATTTGATTTTCTTAATTTTTCTTGAGTTTCTCAGATCTGTTTGCCACTTTTATATCACAATCCCATCCCACCTTAACATAAAATATTTCTTTAGCATCTTGCTTTCCCAGGATCTGGGTGGAAGTTCTCAGAAATAGAAGTTTTCTAGTGTGACTAACACAGTTTCCTGCTCAGGAAAAATGGAGAGACCCTACTTGGTTTACTCATGGCCTGAGGATTTAATCTGGGAAAACGTGTGGCAGATCCAGAAAGTCCCCAATTCCCAGGAGAGCCTGGCTCTCTGTTTTATCAGACACACAGCACAGAAACTGCTGGTATCACCTCCCTGGACCTCACTTCAGTTTGGAGAGAAACCACAAAGGTGCTTGTTTTTTTTTTCCTTGTTGTTTTTGACCTCCCTCTCTTTGGATGTTTTGGGGAGGGAGGAGGTACCTGAGCAGCAAAATGAAAGCCCTGATTTTTGGGAATGACTGCTGGCTTTGCTGCAACTGCTCAGGGATTTCAGGAGCTGCTGGGGGGGCTGTCATGGGAAATATCCCACTTTGCTTTCTCACCCTTATTAGGGGTTCAGCTCCTGGTTCTGCTGGCAGATAATGACCAGGAGGAGCTGGCATTTGTTAAGGAGCCTGGAAAGGAAAGGAGAGCTCCTCACAGCTGGAGGGAAAGGCAACAGGCAGGGATTCCATGGGCATTTGCTGGCTGGGGATCCCCCTCCCTGGGGGTGCTGGAGCCCCCTGGATAAGGGAAACTTAACAGGAGGACTTTCCACCACCTCCTTCTGGAGCTCCTCCTCCTGGGGAACAGGGGCTGCCAGGACCCCTGTCAGACATCCCACAGGGAGGAGCAGGAGGGGTTCAGCCTTTCCCATAATGGGCCTGGTTATCCCTTCTCATGTAGCTGGATCACTCAGAGCTCCTTTCCTTGGGAAACTCCTACCATGACTTCTCTGGATGTGTCCAAGGGGTTGGATGGGACTCTGAGTAACAGGTAGGTGTCCCTGCCCATGGCAGAGGGTGGAATGAGATGATCTTGAGCGTCCCTTCCAACCCACACCATTCTGAGATCATGTCAGTGACACCCAGGTCAGTATTTGTGCAAGAAAACTGGTCTGAGAGCTTCCTTTTCCCATCCTGCTCTCTCTGAGATGTGGGAAGAATGCAGCTGGAAATGCACCTTGGTGAAGCTCCCAGCAAAGCCCTGAAACCTTTGCTCCTTCTCATTTGATTGGACACCGTTGGGTTTGGGAAGTTGTTCTGTTGGAAGCAGGAAGGAAATTTTCAGGCTGTTTCTCTCTTGGATCAGATCAGAGGCTCCATTTCTGGAGGAGGGAGGTGAGAACTCCAGGAGAGCCTTCAGGTCCACTGATATCTTCCTGCAAGGATGCACCAAAGCACTCAGTCCCCTAATGTGGTCCCTCAGGCCACAGCTGTGGTGAGGATGAATCATTTCTCAGCATCCTGCTTTTAATTAGGGGAGAGCTTGCAAAAGGTCAGTCTGGACAGTTGTCATTTGTCATCCACGTTCCCGGAGCTGGTGGAGCTGGAGGAGGTTTCAGTGTTTCCCAGGGGTCACAGAAAACTTTTCTGGCTTCTGGGAAAGCCCCCCTGGACAGAGGTTTGAGGTCAGGCCTTCAGGCTGTGCTCTGGGCCACTTCTGTCCCTGCAGCATCTGCAAGAGCAGCCTCAGAATGGATCCAGGGGTCTGGGTCTTCCTGTGCTGCCCATTCCCCCCAGCCTTGTCCCTCCCTCCCAGGGCACCTCCCTGAGAGGTCACTTCAGGATCAGAGGTGGAAGAAGTGTTCAAACCCTGGAAGAATAAGGTCTGCCCCAAAGTATTGATAGTAATCATAGAATCACAGAGTCAAGGAGGTTGGAGAAGACCTTTAAGATCCTAAAGCCCAGCCATTAACCCAGCACGACCACCACGTCCTCAAGTGCCACATCCACACATTTTTTGGCCACTTCCAGGGATGGTGACTCCAGCACTGGCCTGGGCTGCCTGTTCCAATGTTTTACAACCTTTTCCATGAAATATTTTTCCTAATATTCAACCTAAACACCCCCAGGTACAACTCGAGGCTGTTTCTTCTTGTCCTGTCACTTGTTACCTGGGAGAAGAGACCAACCCCCACCTGGCTACCACCTCCTGTCAGGTAATGATAATATTTTCCTAGGTCCAACCTGCCTCTTAAGACTTTTAAATTTCCTTCCTTTAATTATTTGAAGCGAAGCCAGTGATTTATTCTCTCTGTGCAGGCTGTAATTGCCATGTTTCTATCCTGGCTTTCCCTGGACATTTGCTTCCCTGTGGAAGAGGAGTGTGCCAGCTCTGCCTTGCCCCGTGTGACAGATGGCCGAGCTCAGGGGAGGATGATTTCTGAAATGAGAGGGGATTTTTCAAATTGAAAAACCTTCCCTGTGAGTCCATTGGTCACTGTTAGGGAGGCACCAGGGAAACAGGGGCTTAACCAGCAGGGAGGGGATGCCCTGTGGGTGCTCCTTTGTGCTTCCAGGGCTGGGAGGAGGAATGGAGCATCCTCGTGAGAGCACAGCCCCAGCCCAGGAGCCCTGCTGGCAGGGGCTGTGTGAGCTGTGCTGGCAGCTCTGCAGCACATTCCTGGGGAGCCTGGCAATCCCGGGGTCCTTAAGGTTGGAAAAGGCCTCTGAGATGATGGAGACCAACCTTTGACTGAACACCACCATGGCCACTAAACCGTGTTGTGAAAGCCACTCACTTTTTGAACCCTTCAGGGGTGGTGACTCCACCACTGCCCTGGGCAGCCTGTTCCAGTGCTTAACCACTCCTTCAGGGAATAAACTGTCCCTAATATCCAACATGAGCCTCCTCTGGTGCACCTTGAGGCCCTGATCCTATTGCTGCCTGGGAGAAGAGGATGACCCCCACTCACCACAACCTCCTTCCAGGTAGTTGTAGAGAGCAGAATTCTGAGATCCTTTTCCCATTTCTGGTCTTTTCCCTATTTCTGAGGTCCTGACTAATTTCTGAGGCCTTTTTCCCATTCCCACTGATGTTGTTTGTACCTCCACACCATCACTGTCCAAAAGGACTGCTGTGTGAGGGAGCACCTGACTTGCAGGGCTTGATCCTGTGTTTTAAGATGGGGAGAAAATCGTTCTCACCCCCTCTCTGATGTGAAGGTGAAGGCCCAGTGATGCCTGGGAAAAGTCCCTGGGAAGGTACCAGGGATGTGAGAAGGGCAGCCCTGAGGGTTCCAGTGTAACTTGGGGTTCCACAGCTGTACCCAGATGTGGGGCCCCTCCCGGGGCTGCTGAACCTCCTCCAGGAGCAGGGAAGAAGGACTGGAGGCCAGTCTGGTCGTGGTGGCTCCTGGAGAAGTGTGGCACAGACACCTATCAAAGCTGAGAAGGGTCCCAAGTGGGTTTTACAGCCCTGGCACAATTTGGGACCCCTCCTTCCCAGCAAACACAGCTCCCACTGACCTAAACGAGGTGCAGGAGAGCATGGATACTTTTGGAATAAAGTGTGGATGTTTACTGCTTCCCCGAGGTCTTTCTGGGGGCCTGAGTAGCTCTTTCAATCATCCTGTAGCTCTGAGTGATTTGTGAGCTTACACGAGCACACTTCAGTGTTCCTCTGAAAATCCACGGCAGTAATTTGGTAAATAGAGAATTACCAGGACCTGAAGGATTCTGGACCTGGCCAGCTGTAATTTGCTCTGGGTAATCACTATTCTGCTGCTTCTCTCTGCTAGGTCTGAAAGTGCTGTGAATTTAGAGTAGGAATCAATTAAACAGCAAATAGGTTTCTTTGTCAAAATCAATTAAGTCCTCCTCCCAGCCAGTGCAATGGTCTCCCTGGAATTTCATATTCTGCTTGGCTGCCGTTTCTCCAGCAGCTTTTGCTGGATAATGTTGATGTTTTATGGCTTGATTTAAATCATATGGATCAATGCATATGCATACCTTATTTGGATTTTTCAATTACAGTCGTATATTTAGCCTAAGTGAATTATCTGGGTTGTAGTTGCAGCTACACAGAGAATTTTTCATAATGCCCAATTCAATTTTTGCTTTCTCTGGAAGCATGACTGATTTCTTTGGAGAGTAGGATCATTACAGTTGTTTTGCCCTTCTTGCTGCAATCTGAGGCTTCCAAATGGGCTGGACCAGAAGTTTTCAAACATCTTCAGCCTGTGAATTCTACTTTAGCTCTGGGTAGAGATGGAAAACCTTTGGGAGCCAGTGCTGTGGACTGTGCTGCTGGGGGGGGGGTGGGTGTGAAAGTCATTTCCTAAGTCACTTTGGGCTCCTTTAAACTGGCTCACAGCCCCTCATTTCCTAAGTCACTTTGGGCTCCTTTAAACTGGCTCACAGCCCCTCACATGCCCTCCCCTCCCCTCCCACAGCTCTCAGATCACAGGCTGAGATCTCTGACCTGCATCTCTGCCCTTCCACACCCATTGCAACTGGATTTAAAAGCATCCTTTTCCCCAGTGGCTGTTGACCAACCCGAGTCCCTCTGCACCTCTAACCCCCAAATGCCTTTGGGGATCTGGCCCTTGGTGTACCTGAGTTCCCATGTCACCACTTTGGCCCCTAAATATTCCACATCACCACAGGACTTTGGCCCCTAAATATCCCAAGTGTCTTTGTTTTCCATATCATTCTCCACAGATAATGTATCACCAGTCACTGCCTGAGAGAGGGAAAGAGTTTGAAGCCAAGCTCTGGCTCATCTTTAAATCAGGAGATCTAAGTTAATACATAAGATACTAATGGCTGGAGCTGTGTCAGGGCAGGGTCAGGTTGGATCTCAGGCAAAGGTTCTTCCCCCAGAGGGTGGTTGGCACTGACCAGGCTCCCCAGGGCAGTGGGCACAGCCCCAAGGCTGCCAGAGCTCCAGGAGGGTTTGGACAATGCTCTGAGGGACAGGGTGGGATTGTTGGGGTGTCTGTGCTAGGACAGAGTTGAACTGGATGGTCTCTGGGGGTCTCTTCAAACTCAGGATATTCTCTGATTGCATTCTATGATTTCAGTTCTAACATTTATTTCCCTGTGAGTGCTCAGTGATGGTGTTAAAGGGTTTTCTTTGATAGTCTGTGATATTCTCCAGCTCAGCTGTTCTTGCTGTCAAGTAGCAGATTCCTGAGCCCACAAAGATGTGTCCCCTTGTGCACTTCAATTATATCTGAATTCTTATTATTACCTGTGTGAACCATTTCTGAAAGTTAACCTTTCTCTCCAGGCTACTTTTGAGATGTTTGATGACCATCAGGCTGTGGGTACAAAACCCACCAATCACTCATTACCTATTTAATTCTTGAAAACAATTACTGCAGGTCAGTGACATGTTCCCTGTTGCCACCCAGGGGAGCTCTGTGTGCAGACCAGACACTGCCAGCAGGGGGAAAAAGAATTGCAAAAAGGGGAATTTTACTTGTGTTCATAGTGTTGGAAATTACTAGAGACTAAGAGGTCCAGAACAATGAAGCAGCTACCTTGTGTTTGAATTTAACTCCAGGGTTCCAGTTCTGATGAATTAAATCTAAAAAGGGGGCAATTGCTAAAATGGTGGGAATGATTGATTTATTATCCCATGTGACAGCCAAACCCAAAGTTTTTCAAAGAACTTTGGAGAGCTGAAACAACACTCACTCTCCATCTTCCAAAACTCCAACTCTTATATATTTCCTGTGGCTCGATGCACAGTTTTGCGTTTAATGCAAAACTTTCCATGCTGAAAATGGAAGCCTGGGGTTACAAATTACTCAAGAAGTTGGTGTCATCTGAATTTTCTTTCTGCTTCAGGGGATTTAAGGGATCAATCACCTGCCCAGGAAAGTGCTCTGGCTATTGGCAGTCCAAGGAGACAGCCTGGATGCCCCCATGGTAAATTTGGCTTTTTCAGCACTGTGAAGCTTTGTATAAACAATTAAGTGTTCCCTGAAGCAAAGCTGCTTCCCAAGCCCTGTTCCTACCTCCAGGCTAATGAGCCTTTCTCAAGCTTTTGCTCTCGGAATTAACAAGGGCCTAAAAATTCCTCACTGATGAGAAAAATGCCAAGGGCAAGGAGCACAGAGCTCCTGTCCTGGAGCACATAGGGCTCAGCCCAGGCTCAAAATCCTGCTCAATCTCATCCCCATCCAGAGCAGGGACAGGGATGTGTCTCAGTTGCCACAGGGCTCTTCCAACCACCCCTTCCCAGGAGGTTTTCCCCCCCCTGCTGCCAGCAGGGATGTGCTGCTTGGCAGGTTTCGGGATATGATGGTTCCCCAGCCTTCCAGGCTTTGCTCCAGTGGGATTTAATCCCTCAAGCAAGGGGACCAGTGGAAGGAACAGAGCTGCAAAAGGCTTCTTCCAGACCGTGCTTTGGAAGTGTGGAGCTGCAGAGTGGAACTGGGATCCCTCCAGGACTGGGGAGAGGTGAGCTGGGCTTTCCTGGATCCCAGGGGAGCATTCCCAGACTCTGGATCTGGGCACAGAGGTGTGTTACCCTATCTGGTGAGTTAACCTTCTTTGGCTCCCCTCTCCTCCCTCACTATTTTTCCTCTGCTGGCTGGGCAATCAGGACAATAGTCTTTTGGGAACCAATTTACTCTGAACTGGGGGAGTGGGGGAACACCCAGATTGCCATCCCTGGGTGATTCATTGCTGTTATTGCTGCTGGGAGATCAATGAATCACTTTAATCCCCTGAATCCCCACGTGCCAGTGATTGAGAGGGGGATTCAGATTCCTGCCTGCATTAGCATATGACTTTCCCTTTATCACTTGGATGCTGCTGGGATCCATTTCCAGAGCTCTGAGAAGCCTCTGCCATCTGTTAATTTAATAATTGCCTAATGTTGTAACACACATGCACTTTAATGAAGCAATTTCCCAGTTCCCATCATAGAATCTATTTAATCTGTCAATATTTCTTTATAATGCCTATTTTCTCAGGCCCTCTTAAAAAACAGTGGCATGGTTACAATAACTTTCAGTTAAGCCTGGCCCTTCATCAGCCTGGCACAGTAAATATTATATAATCCCCATATGTCTGAAACAATCTGGGAGGTTTTAAAATATTAAAGTGGCACATCCTCACTCCAGCAAAACGACCAGCTTGATGGTGCAATTATCTACTCTATTAATTATTATCTGGTCTACTTAGAATGTGAAAACTATTCTTCAAATGGCATGAACTGAGGCGAATATAAATTAAGAAGGGTCAGGTTGAGTTTTATGTCCACTGCAACTCTGAAAAAATTCAAAAAGAGTAGACCAGGATGCCAAATAAATATAGGGGGTGCCAGGAGAAAAATGGACTTGTTTCAGCACAGTCCTGTCTGTGCTGATGCTGCTTTGCCTGGTCTGCAATCTTACATGAAGCTCATATCAGTGAAAGGGAGAAATAAATAAAAGCATCATTCCTTGTTCCTCACAGACATGCAGAATGTGGTTATTGTACAGGAAATATAAGCCTGAGGTTTATTTGGGAGCCTTTATTGAGATTTTTAGTGAAATCTCTCCTAGCCCCAGGTTGCACTGGCTGGGAGAGGCCAACAATAACCCTGACAGCCTCACCCGAGCCTCTCCCTGTCATCATTCCTATTTTCCTGTGCAGGTTCTGCCTTTGGGCAGCTCTGGAGTTCCACACACACCAAGTTTCTCATAAGTGCACCAGAAGCCAATAGGAATGAACCATATTTTTGGCCATCTGTGCCACATGGTTGGGATCTGGCTGTCATCCCTTTGCTTCCTTCCTCCCTGGTTCTCTGGCAGGTGCCTCCATCCTCCTGGAAACACTCAGGGCTCATCCCTGTGGTTATTATTATCATCATCACTTGGCTTTGCTGCTGAAAATCAAAGTGCCAACAGCTCAGAATCAACTGCTGGGACTTCCATGGCGTGTCGGGGAGGAACTTCAGACTGTGAAAAGCTGCAAGGCTAAATCCACCTTCTTCCCTCTTAGGTTCCTTTATAATCCAGTGGGACATCTCTCCCATTTCAGGCAGGCAGGTGGGACTGATCCTCCCCTCTGGCATCCCAAGTTTTATCAAAGGGCTTCAGCTCAGATGACCAGCTGAGTCAGCATCTGTGTTCTACAAGAGCAAGTCAGGACCAGCTGGTTCTCATCCTAAGAGCTGATCTTGGTCTAAATGAACCCCTTCCACATTCACAGAACCGTGGAATGGTTTGGCTTGGAAGGGACTTAAAGACTGTGTCGTTCCATCCAGGTGCCATGGGCAGGGACACCTTCCACTGGACCAGGCTGCTCCAGTCACTGCCTCCTCACCTGGAGTTGCACCTTCCCACCCTGCAGCCCCCGTGGTGTCTCTCCCCCCACCACCCTGCAGAAGGAGCACACCATTTTTTTCTTGTTTTGTAGCAGCAGCTGAGAGACTCATGAAGGATTGTGCTGGAAGGCTGTGGTGAAAGGGGGAATTAAATGCAGATTTCCTGAGCAAAAGGCACGTGGGCGTTGGGCCATGTTTCCTCTTTAGGGATGTGAGTTCAGGATTTGTAGAGTGCTTTGAAATCTCCTGGGATGAAAAGCTAATGTAAATGTGACAGCTATTATTATAAACTCCCTCAGCAAACTTGAACTTGCCCAAATGTCTATTCATAAGCTTATAAGAAATCAATTCCAAATAATTGCATTATGGCCTTTGTATTAGTGGATTTTCTACAGTAATTGACTTTATAGAAAAAGACATCTCTCAGCTTAGCAAGGAGTTTATGCCCAGCCCACTCCCAGGAAAATTACAGGATTCTGTGTGTGAAAGCATCTCTGACAGAGTGATTGGGAATGAAAAGCAGCCCTAACAATCCTGCAATTACCAGCATCCCCTGGGCTAATCCAACTAACAAAGTGTTTAATGCTGAATTTTGTGAGGATTCAGACAAATCCTGAAGGAGACAAGAAGAAATACAAAGAGAAGATGTGTAGCTTAGGGTTAGGGGGGTAAAGGTGTGCAGGTATTTGTCCTTCTAGAGTTGCAATAATGAATTGTCACCTCCCACCATGGATCTTGGGGGTGGAAATATCCAAGAGACACCAAGATTTATCACACTAAAATCCCAGAAGTACTAAAATTTCAGCATGTGGGTTAGTGGCTGTGACCTGCTCAGAGTTTGTGCCCCACGAGACCTTGTGGGGACTTTGTGCTTGATGTCCTTCAAGCTCCAGCCTGGAATGTTGCTTTGGTCCCATTGTGGGAAGATTTGGGGCAATATTATCACTTCCTTGTGCTGCTCATAGCTGAGCAACTGGGATTCAGGACACCCCTGAAGGGGTGTGTGGGAGGAGGAACCATGCTCAGTATATTTGTAACCCAAAGGAGGAGCAAGGAACTGGCCATTGAGGCCACAGAATCACAGAAGATCCTCAGCTGGAAGGGACCCACAAGGATCATCCAGTCCAGCTCCTGGCCCTGCACAGACACCCCAACAATCCCACCCTGTCCCTCAGAGCGTTGTCCAAACCCTCCTGGAGCTCTGGCAGCCCTGGGGCTGTGCCCACTGCCCTGGGGAGCCTGGTCAGTGCCAACCACCCTCTGGGGGAAGAACCTTTGCCTGAGATCCAACCTGACCCTGCCCTGACACAGCTCCAGCCCTTCCCTGGGTGCTGTCCCTGCTCCCCCAGAGCAGAGCTCAGTCCCTGCCCCTCCTCTGCCCCTCATGAGGGAGTTGGAACTGCAGTGAGGTCTCCCCTCAGTCTCCTCTGCTCCAGCTGAACACACCAAGTGCCCTCAGCCACTCCTCATACGGCCCCTGCAGACCCTTCACCATCCTTGTGTCCCTTCTTTGGACACTCTCCAACAGCTTTAGATCTTTTTCCTATTGTGGTGCCTCAAACTGCCCCCAAGGACTCGAGGTGGCAGAGCAGGACAATCCCCTCCTTCAACCTTGGTGATGTTCAAGCCCATGTTCCACAACCACTTTGTTGTAACAGAGCAGCTCAGCTGGGTCATGGGGACTGAGGGAACACCTCAACAGTCTGGTCTGGGGCTCTGGGCAGGAGATCTGAAGAGGGTTTACTCCAGGCCTGCCACATCCCAAGTGGGGCCACCCATATTTCTTCCTTTATTACATCAGGATTGGATGTCTCCAGCCTGAAACCCCAGGAGATGGTCCATAGTGCTACATCCCAGCCAGAAGGTCCATAGTGTTCCATCCCAGGCAGAAGGTCCATAGTGCTGCATCCCAACCAGAAGGTTTATAGTGCTGCATCCCATCCAGAAGGTCCATAGTGTTCCATCCCATCCAGAAGGTTTATAGTGCTGCATCCCATCCAGAAGGTCCATAGTGTTCCATCCCAGGCAGAAGGTCCATAGTGCTACTTCCCAACCAGAAGGTCCATAGTGCTGCATCCCAACCAGAAGGTCCATAGTGTTCCATCCCAGCCAGAAGGCTGCTTTGGAGAAACAGGGCATTGGTCAGCTGCCCCCTCCAGCTGGGACCCCAACCAAGCAGGTGACTGATGTAGGGAATTACCAAAATAAAAAAAGATGAATTAATAGCATGGACTTACTTTTTAAGTTAGAAGTAGGAAAATAAAAAAAAAGAAATCAGAGATCATAAAAGATAAAATAAAATCCCCAAGTCAACAATGTTAAAAGTAAACTGAGCCGCTATCTGAAGAAAATCTGAGATTGTGTTTCCACTGTATTAGCATCAAATTCCTTCATTTAGCCATTGGAGCATTTTTACCTTATCTGAATATTGTATAATAATATTTTGGACAGTTTTGAAATCTTTAAAATTTTGAGTCAGGAATTGCCCAAAGGTTTGCCCTTTCACAGACAGATAAACAGTGATGTGCAAAAAGAAAACTATCATGTTTCCTTTGAGTGGAAACGCTCTGAAACTTCTGCTGGCTCGCTGAGATTGCATTTCCAGTGAGGGATCGTTAGAAAATAAAAGGATTTTAGGAGAAACTTGGTTACAGAAACCCGGAATTCCTACTGTGGGGCCACGTAAGAATTACAGTATTCCCAAGAGAGATGTCTGGCTGTCAGTTCCATGTCTGTGCACATGTAATATTCTGTACTAATGGATTGGGAAGGCTCATCCAGGATCTTTCCAGAAAGCTCATTGAGGAAGCAGCTGAATTCAAAATTCAATCCACTTCCCATAAACATTTTGATTCGAGTCTTATTCAAACATGTAGTTCCAGGCAGTGTTTGGAAGCTGATCTTTACACCACTAAATGAGTCCCTCGAGGGAAAAGCCTGCTGCAACTTCATGTATATCCCTTTTGTTTTTTTCCCAAGCAAACAAGGAAATGAAGTTGTGCTGAACATAAACACACTGAAACCCGAAAAATCAATTTCTTCGGTGGTTACGAAGAGTCTTTCCCGCATTCATAACAAAGCCAAGATTAATTGGAGAACACTGGTCGTTAAGGAGAAAAGAAAACGACAAGCCTGTGCATGGATTCCATAATAATTAACATTCTGCCTCAGTAATCAATAACTCTAAGCAGCTTAACAAGGAAGGGGTTGCTCTAGGACCAGCTTAGCAGCTGGGACAGACCAGCTGTGCCTGGGATTGTCCCTGTCGTCCCTGGGGGATTTGCTCTGGAATAGCACAAGCACTGTTAAGGTTTCTGGTGCTTTTTGCATCCCAAGGGTTTGAAATACTGCCACAGCACAGCCTCAGCCTCTGCTTTCCCTCTTCTACAGTGCAGAGCAGGGCACAGAGAAGGAACCTCAGTCAGACCGAGGTGTCAGCTTTAACTGTAGGTACCAAAAGCTTCAGTTCTCTCAGAGATTTCCAGTCTGGAATTTCTTCTTCCAGTTCAAGATTAGTGCAGGTATAACACAGAGAGACAAGCATGTTGTCTAAACATAAAGCTGGCTGTGGTTTTGATCACATTTAAGGCACCTGTACCTTTTACCCACCTCTGCTCCTTCCTTCCTTTAAGCACAGCAAAAGTATCACAGGCTGAGACAGGAATACAAATAGTGTCAAAAACATTGGCACACCTCTAAAACCCCAGGGATCTGAGATGAAATGAGAATCCAGGGGAAGCAGTAATAAATGTGAAATAACTTTGCTTGCAGTCTCATATTTATAATTTCATCTGGAGTTTTTGCAAATATGTAATTTGCGGAGCAGCGTCTTGGTAAAATCAGAGCGTCTCAACATCTTAATGCATTGAAAGGGCCCCTTTGAGACCTCACCTGCGTCCTCCTCAAATCCTTCCACATGCTTCTGTCAGCAGAAAATACAATTAGGAAAAAGCTGCGAGTTTGAAAAGGTGTTGCAATAAAATAAAATAAAATAAAAAAAGACCTCAGGAAGGCTTTGGAAGCTTGATAGTAATCAAATCTACTGCAGAAAAGAAAATCAATGTTGCTATCTTTGTATATCAACATAAACATTTTTATTTCATTACAGCAACGAGGAGGACAAAGTGCAATGAATCAAGAGGGATTTCGGGAGTGGAATGAAGATGAAACAACCCAGCTTGTCACTGTTCCTGTCTGGTGAAGGATAACCCTGTCTCTCCAAAACAGTGTAAATCTTTCACCCTAAGAGCCTTTGCAGCCCGAGGCAGGAAGGAGATCAGACCTCCAGCAACAACTCATGGCCAAATTACTTCCACTTCAGTAGCTCCCTAATGAGGAGTATTGATTTGGGGTTGTGTGAGGTGGACTGGGCTGGAGGTGTGCAGGTCCCTGCCTCCTGCGGGCTCCCTGTTGCCAGAGGTGGGATCCACGTGTTCTTCTGGAGCCTTGGGATGGGGGGCTGCCCTGCTACCCCCAGGGGTACCAGGGAGGCAGATGTGAGGTGCCAGAGGACACAGAGGACTCCAGCCTGGCCCTGCCAACACTCCATGGACAACGAGGGCTTAGGCCAAGCTCAGGAGCTCCGAGGGTTGGAGCGGGACTGAGGGTCAGGGTGGGACTGAGCTCAGGAGGTCTCAGTGAAGCAGCTGCAATCCTGCACCCCCTCTTTGGCAAACAAAGCAAAGTGTTCCCAAATACTCTGTGCAGGCTGAATGTCCTTCACATAACAAGTCAACAAACACAGGGAAGCAATGAATACATTTGCAGAAAATGGGTTCGGATCGTGGACGGAAGGACTAAATCACTGAATAATGTATTAATGCCACCAGCTCTAATGTGAATGAGGAAAGAGAGATTTAGATACATGAGCAGGTCAGGCATCAGAAATTTTAGTTTGTGCAGAGTTTGGAGCACAGAATGTAGACTCCATTTCAATTAAAAATAATCTTATTAATTTATGTTTTAAGTTGCATGGGAACGTACCAATGTTCTTGTAGCTATTGCAGAATAAAACCACTCTCCTTGACAGCACAGGCTTAGAAGCACCTTCCCCACAGTTTTTTGGGGCTGGAGGACAGGGGTGCTGACCACAGGGACCTTGGACAGGCTGCAGGAATGGGCTGATGGGAGCCTTACAAAGTTTAATAGATATAAAAACAAAATCCTGTCCCGGGAGGGACACCGGGTCCCAGCGCTGCTGGATCCAAGGAAAGCTTTGCAGAAACAGGCCCTGAAGGAACACCAAGCCCCTACAAAGGCTACATTACTAAGGGTGCAGGCAATGGGGCAAGGGAGGGGATCTTTGCCCTTTTCCTGCACTGGTGAGATCCATCTGCAGTGCTGGGATGCTTTGTCTCCCAGGGCAAGTCCAGTGGGTCCAAAACCAAATGATCAGGGATGGAGAACAGGACATGCAAGAAGAGTCTGAGTGAGCTGGGTGTGTTCAGCCTGAAGGAGAGAAGGTGAAGTTGAGATCTCCTGAGAACCTGCAGTGGCCTGGCAGGAGGGTGATGAGGAGGCTCATCCCAGAGGTACGTGGTGGAAGGATGAGAATCCAAAGGTTGGAACAAGGGAAATCCTCATTAGACAGAAAGGGGGAAGAAATCACCCTGAGGGTGATCAAACCCTGAACCAGGGGGGCAGGAGAGGCTGTGAGACACCCAAAACTCAGCTGGGCAGAGCTGGGAGCAGGCTGCTCTGATGGGCTGGAATGGGAGACTTTGGATGTCCAGCACATGTGATGCTGTGATACAGGTGCTGGGCCCGGTGCTGTGGTTCAGGTCCAGCCATCAGGTCTGAACAAGGGACAGGGACAAAGTCCTTGAATTGTCATGTTGAACCTCTGACCATTCCATGGAAGCTGCAGCTCTCTGTCATGTAAAATGACCCATGTCTGCAGGGCAGACAGTGAATCCCTTCCTCTGCACTGAGGGAATGTCCATGGCAGCTCCAGGAGCAGAAGTGTTTGTGGAAAGGTGCCACTTGCCCCTGACTAACCAGCCCTCTCTCTCTGGGATATATGGAAAGCCTGTTTTCTCAGTGTGTTAAGGAAATCATTTTCATAGCCCAGAGCACTTTTATCCCAGTGCTTTTCCACACAAGCTGGCCCACAAGCAAACATCTGGATACCTGGGTGACTTCCTGCACCTCCTTCAGGCTGCTCCCTCTTGCCCATCTCATCCCTCCTGACCAGCACATCTGCCCCCCTCTGCCCTCCATGACTCTGTGACCATCACAGCCTTTTGCTCTCACTTTTAGCTGGGCTGAAGGTTTCTCCTCCACAGCTGCCAGGAGGAGCTCTCCAGATGGGATCTGTGTTGACTGCAAGGTTGGGAATGGCTGTTCCAACTCTTGCTTTACCTTTGCATCAACAACAGCCCCAAGGCTTTCAAACCACTGCCATCACTCAGGGCTCATCTGATGGGTTATCAGAGCTGTTCCAGTCAAATTCAAGTTCTGACAACGCTGTCACTCATCCAGGATCTGCCTGGCAGCTCTTGGAGGCACCAGGATTGCCTTCCATGTCTCTGTCCCCTCTCTTTTTAAATAAACGTGACATCCTTTCTGCTCCTCCAGGCTGGAAACTTTCTTTTCTCTCTGGGCAGCTTCTTTCTTTTACTCCAAGGTCTCAGGAGGCTTTGGGAATAAAGAGTCCAACAAATTAGATTGGTTTCAGCGAGTGGCTGAGCCTGCAGCGGGGATATTGAGTTTTTGTATGCTGAGCTTTAATTTCTTTCTCATCCTGTAAGCTGTGCAATCTTTTCCCAGCTCTTAGCCCTGAGAGCAATGTTGGGATAGTTTCCTCTGCTCTGATGTTGTTAACTCCTCTGGGAGGAGGAGGAAAGCAAAAAAAAAAAAAAAAAAGGTTGCCTGCTTTGGGCTCTCTCTAGCCCAAGAGCTCAGGTTGATTTTTGCTTTGGAGGATTTGCAAAAAGGTTTGTGAAACCTCAGTTTCTTCTCTGGCACAAATTAAGAGATGTAAGACAGGTGGGAGGTCATTTCCTACTTCCAGAACAAACATCCTTTGATCCCCTCTACCTTGAATAAAGGTGGTCCAGACAGCACAAGTCCTCTTCCTCCAAACCACTCAGGTAAGAGCAGATGGAGGCTGAACATCCCCAGCAGTAAATCCATTCAGAACCCTCTTCCAGCATCATTTTAATTATCTCAAATGTGAGTACTGAAAAGATGAATAATTCAGAATATATTTGTCTCTTTTTAAAGCCAGGTTTCCGAGTGCTTTGACACACAGAGTGCACCCCAGAGCTCCAGAACTGCACTCCCCAGCCAGGAAAGCTTGGGAAAAAGCTGTGGAAAATCCAGGTTTTCACCAGCCCAGCAGGGTCAGCCCCATCTCACCCCACAGATGCTGCTCCACCCATTTCTTGGAGCCTCTCATGAAGAAGATACTGTGTTTGCACCAGACACTCCAGTGCCTACAAAAATTAAGATCTTCCAAATGAGTAGAGTGAATGTTTCATGATTTCCCACCTTCCACACACATGGCAAACAATGTCTCTGTCTTTGCAGCAGCCTTTTCCATCTCTAAGGAATATTTTTGCATCCTTCCTTTCCTTTGTCTCCCCTGGCTTATGCTGAAAAGACCCAGTTTGTACATCTTCCTTCACAGGTCCTGTGAACTAAATGTGGAATTACAAGCAGGAATCAGGGATGCATTTAGCAGGGAATGAAACCTGTGTCTAATTGATATTTTCCTTCACAGAACCACTGTGGAGTCAGCTGAGCTTCAGTGAAAATCACTGCAAATATGTGTAATGATTATTAACAGCATGGCCTAAACCTAATTACCTTCCTTCAGCTGCAGCCCGAGGACTTCTTGCCACTGCAGTCGAGCTGGAAAGGCTTCAAAGGTTGAGTTCTTCTGCTTCTAAATTTCATAAACACAAAAATGTTGTGCAAAATACGCTGAAGGATCCACCTGTAACTGGCTTTGCACTGCAAAGCTGTGCAGGAATATGGGATGATGCACACACTGCTCTTCACAGGATTAAGAGTCACTCCAGGGAAAAGCTCACCATGGAGCCTCAGGCTGGGTTTCTGTGAAAGGATCTTACAGAGGCTCTGCTAATGATGGCCCCTTCTTGACTTTACTGAGCTCCTTTGCTGAAGAGCTGAGCAACAAGAGTGCTGGGATGAACCCTGGGTACAAAAGAGAGCCTTCAAATATCCCAGAGATAGTTTAAAGAACAGTTTGGACACAATCCTGGAGACAAATATATGCAGCTGAGACCAGGAGCCTTCTAAGGAGCAAATTGTAAACAATACATTTTTTAGAGTTAAAAATTATTCTAATGTAATGATATCTGTTCAGTCGATGTTTGGGAGTAAACCAGTGTGTGAGTAGTAAAACAATAATGTACTTTAAACCAAATTATTAGTAAACAAATCAGTCTGGTGGGTAATGAATGCATGATACATTATTCATTTCTATTATCCAAACACTTCAGCAGCTCTCAGAGTGTGGAGATAAAGTATTCAGAATACAGTATCCACCATCCCAGCAAACAGTCTCTAATGTGATATTAAAGTTAAAAGAGAAGTGACGTGTGTTCCCCTGAAGCAAAGTATTTGAGTAATCCTGGAATGAATCCATCTCATGCCTCTTTTTAAAGCTGGGTTTATTATTTTTTTTTTAACTAAAGCACTTTCATTACATCTTGAGTGACACATGGTCCTCACTTGGGTCCCTCACCAAGCCATGGATTTCTCCCAGGACGTCTCAGTAACACAGAAGTGGATTCGTTGCCAGCCTGGTCCTGCTGCCTTCCCTCATCCCACCTGGGGAGCCTGGGAGGGATGAACCAGACCCCAGCTCCCTTCCCACTCCAGCAGCCAGGGCTGTGCCCACCCTTTCCAGAGGATAAAAGCCACATGATGCCAAGGGATGATACAATAAGAGCTTCCCTCGTCCTGCCCTCGTTCCTGTTGTCACCTGGTCCATGTTGGGATGGGAAGGAATGGGACCGGGATGAAAGGTGGGGGAGTGGGTTGCTGCCACTGATGCCTTTTGCAGCCTCAGGATGCTCTGCCCTGCGTGGGGGAGGGAGAACATGGCCCAGCTTGTGGGTAAATTCATAGAATCCCAGGATGGTTTGGGTTGGAAGGGATCTTAAAGCTCATTCAGTCCCACCCCCTGCCATGGGCAGGGACACCTTCCACCAGCCCAGGTTGCTCCAAGCCCTGTTCAGCCTGGCCTTGGACACTTCCAGGGATGAGGCAGCCACAGCTTCTCTGGGCAACCTGTGCCAGGGCCTCATCACCCTCCCAGGGAGGAATTTCTAAATCTCTCCTCTTACAGTTTAAACTGTTACCCCTTGTCCTGCCACCATCTGTCCTTGTAAAGAGCCACAGACCCCGTGGGGAGGATATCAGGGGAGGAGGATTGAGATCCTGTCCCCTTCCCATGCCCTGTCCCCCAGCAGACACTGCTCTGCAGCAATCCCAGGGCAGGGACTCCTCTTTCAAACCCCACAGGTCCTGTCTGAGGGAGGTGATCACCACCAGGATTTATTCCTCTTCTCCTGTGCCCTGTTTTATAGCAGGATGTAAAAAGGTGATGACTTCTGAGGGTGATTTCATCCCTCCTGTGCTGTAAATGGTTTTGTTTCCCAGCAGGGGAGCCAGACAGAACAGACACGGAGATGCCAGTCAGAAATCGTCACTGCAAATGCCAGTAGCCTCTCAGACCCAGGGTCAGAGGGGATCTCAGCAGATCATGAGAAACCAGGCTCAAGTTGCAGCTGGGGAAGTTTAGAATGGAAATTAGGAAAAATTTTCTTCATGGAAACAGTGGTCAGGCATCAGAAGATGCTGCCCAGAGAAGTGGTGCTCAAAAATCCTGTGGATGTGGCACTTGGGAACATGGTTTAGTGGTGGCCCTGGCAGTGCTGAGGGAATGGTTGGACTCAATGCTCTTGGAGGTCTTTTCCAACCTAAATCATTCTGTGATCTTCCTGGTAAGCAGAGCAGGGCTCCTGGGACAGGGCAGTAGGTCAGGCCAGCAGTGACTGGTGCAGGACTGTCTCAGTTTTGGGGTAGACACCCTGATTACACCACTGCAACCCCACTCTGTGAATGGAGTGACTGGTCTTCACTGCCACTTTTCCAGGTTCCATAACCCAACCCAATCAATACCTTTGTTTTGAAGCACATCACGTGTGGTGTTCTGGAACATTTATTATAAAATACCTGTTTCCTTTTTTGATAAAATCAATTGATTTCATACTGAGGAAAGCAGAGACTGAGCAAGAAATGCAGCCACCTTGCTGCTGAGAGGTTAACCCAGCGTGGTCTCTGCTCCATCAGCAAGGCCATCAGGGTTTTTCCCCCTTTGGGTGTTTCTAAGTCTCAGGTTCTTAATCCACTGGAAAGATTTGCCAGCCAGTTTAGGTCTGCCAGGACTTAGGCAGGTTTAGTGGGAAAACATGGGTGATGAAAGCCCAGGAGGGTTCCTGCGTTCAGGGGACTCACAACGTGATGTGGTGATTCCTGATGCAGGAACCTGACTCTTCTCCCAAACCAGGACATCCCAAGAGCTTCCAAACCCCTTTATTTCTCTCCTGCTGCACCCTCAACAAAACCCAAACATCCCAGGCCCCACACAGCCCTCCCCTGCCTCCAGGCTGGGGCTGTTGCTCCCCTTGGTTCTGTGGGGAGAAGGAAACTGGTGAGCACCAAACAGGAGAACCACGGTTATTGTGGCACCTCAGGAAGGAAAGGGCTGTTTTTAGGGAGATACCACTTCAGATGCTCTGCAAGCACATCCTGCTGCTGCCAGGGCTGGGACTGGAATCACCCAGGGAATGTGCACTTGCCAAGAAACAACAGGGCATCCAACCTGCCTGCAGAGGGATCAACTGGAACAGCACTTGACATAAAGCACCCTCAGAAATGAGCCATCCTTGCCATGTTCACTCTTCAGCAGAGGCATTAGCCTCCAAGTACATTAAAATACATGATGGCTGATCTCTGCTGTGACATTTGCCTTCATGAGTTTAGGAATACAGGCAGAAGTCATACCTGGTTATACGTGCCACAACAAATTAGTCCTCGAATATTTCATCTGTGCAATGAACAGGGTATGTGGGGTTCTGGGATTTTTTTCCATAGCAAATCTTTGGAGAATAAAACCACTTTCCACGTGGCTGTGGAATGCTGAGGTCCTGAAAAAAAACCAGACCAGTTGTCCTCTCTAGGAAGTGAGATGTGTTTTCAGTGTCTTGCCTCTTCTGATTGCAGAGGTGTGTGCTGACTGCATGGGCAGCAATCCAGGATGTCCAGAACATAGTCAGGCCATGCCAGTGGTGAGGGGGATGGGATGGAGTGGAGCAAAGGGCAGACCCTGCCCTTTTCTTGACAAGCTGCCCTGGAAGAGAAAATCCCCTCCAGCAGTCACAGCCTTTCTGCTCCCGGTCAGCATTCACCTTTATAAAGCTCTTCAGAAAGAACTAAAAAACTAAAAACATGGACAAACATCAAGTCAGAAGACTGTGAGAATATAAAAACAACTTCAGAAAAAAATAGAAGTAATATCCAGATAAGGAATTGAAAAGAGAATGAAAACATTGACTGGTTACACAGAAAACCACAAAAGACAGCCCCTCAAAAGGGCTGAAGAGCTGCAAGAGCAGCTTACAAAACCCCTAACACCTTAAAAAAGGGTTTGTCCAACCCTCAGGAGCTGGAAAATTGTCTGAGAACCCATAGGAGGCTCAGAGAAGGGAAAACCACAGCAGGAAAACACAGGGCTTGTTTTGCATCAGAGCCCCCCTGCACAGGAGACCTGGCATGGTTTGAAGTGTTCCTGGACGAGGTTACAGGGAAAAAAAATCAAGATTTACAGCAGCAGGTTGCCAGGGCCAGATGGTATCATCCACAGGCTCCCAAGATGAGGAGTGAAGCACCAGACCTGTGCACTGTAGGGTGGAATTTCTCTCTCCAGGCTGTCCCAATAGCAGGCTGAAAAGGGACAGATATGATGCTATTTTACAAAAAGAGTTGGAAAGGTCCATGGAGTCACATGTGGTGCTCTGCCCTCTGCAGCAGGGAGCTCGGGGGAAGCCATTCCAAAGGCTGTGATGAGGAGGCACGTGGTAAAATATGGGCTGCTAGGAATGATTTTCTTTCTTTTTTTTTTTTTTTTTTAAGAGAAAATTCATGCCTCAAAAATCTACAAAGGGCAGTAAAATCCTGATTGATGTGCAGATGGTGAATAGGGAACTGATTTTATTGTCTCTTCCAGGGTCTCTTCCTGGCTCTTGATGAAAGCAGTAGGTGACAGGCTCAGGACACGGGGAAGGCTCCTCTGCCTCTGTGGGCACTTCAGCTGGGAAACTCCTCCTGCAGAAGTAGCAGAGGCAGAAAATTTACCTTGGTTCAAAAATAAAGCAAATTCATGGCGAGAACAATGCACGAAGGGCTGTTAAATATAAAAACACCACCTCTGTCTCAAGGCTGCAGATCTCTGGAGGGTCGAAAATACATCAGGAAATACCTGGATTTACTGTTCCTGTCCAAACTCCCGGGTGTCTGGCTCTGGTTGCTGTCAGACCAAGGACTGGGCTACATGGAAATTAGTTGATGTTCCATTGGATTCATGGCAGCACATGTGAGAGCAAACCAGAGATCTGAGCATCCTGGTGAGAAGGAAATGGGGGGGGGTTGAGGACAAAAGAGAGGTGAGGATTAACGTGCTTGCTCTGCATCCCTTTTCCTCTGGCAAACTGAGAGCAAACTGTGCCTTGCTTCCAACACATTCATTAAGGAAAGAGATGAACAAGATGTTTGACACAGCTTATGAAATAAATAGGAAATAAGTGCAGTAATAAAAATTGGAATTTTTTTGTCCATGGAGCTCTGTGAATGGTTATTGATCCTTGGCTTATTTATGAGCAGCTAATCGTGGGTGTTTACTATTTTACTGTTGCACTAAGTTTATCATTGTAATTATACAATACAACATTATAATTACAGATGGCTTCCACTGGTTGACTGCTCGTGGGATGTTTCCATTCTTTCACTTATTTTTGACAAATATTTGTAATTTAGCCTTTTCTCTGGCTGCTTACATGTTGTTTTATAATCACCCATAGAGCTAAAGGAGGAATAAAATGCAATGTATAATTTATCTAATGAATTTGGCTACTTCTCCCGCTCATTAATTTTTTTTGCCAGCAGTTTATGCCGCATGTTTGTTATTCAAAAAGTACTTCTTGGGTTATTGTTGGTGTTCCTTCCTGCTCTGTGAGATGTTTGTGAGCAGCTGGGAGGAAAGTCTGAGGTGGGATTAGCCACGAGGGTCACAGATTTCTGCTTCTTCATCAGGCAGTGGCCCAGGCAGCAGTGGTGGAGTCACCATCCCTGGAAGTGTTCAAAAAACACGGGGATTTGGCTCTGGAGGTTTAGTGGGGAACATGGTGGTGGAATTAGGTTGACAGTTGGACCTGATGATCCCAAAGGTTTTTTCCAACCCTAACAACTCTACGATATCCTATGGGAGAGCCAGAGCCCTGCATCCCCACAGGGAGGGTGAGGTGGGACAGGCCCTCTGGAGAAGGTCCTTCTAAGGGTCAAGGATGAGGGAAGGTCTATCCCTCGAAGCAGGGCCAGGCAGAGCAGTCTGCCCATGTCTGTGTCCAGCAGGGGTTTGGGATGGATGGAGACCCTCAGGCTCTCTGGGCAGCATGTTTTTCTGTCATTGAGGAAAAACATGGTTTTTCTACATTTTTCTGATGTTTCAGCTTGTCCTTGTCCAGGCACCCCTGAGGAGGACCTGGCTCTGTCTTCTGCACTCTCCCCTTCAGGTATTTATGCACATGCATAAGATCCCCCTGAACCTTCTCCAGCCTGAACATCCCATGCCACAACCTCTCCAAACCTTTAGGCACCTCTGTGGCCCTTTGCTGGTCTTGCTCCAGTATGTCCATGCCTGGCTTCCAAAAATGGATCACCTGGTTTGAAGTTCTCTAATATTCCTTCACAAGCTGACATCCCCCCAGCTTTTTCAGGGACCACAAAGACAAAACTCAGGCCTGGAGCCTAAATAAAGGAATCTGATCATCCCTCAGTGAGCAAATACCTACAAATTCATGAGGTATAAATTAATATTCTCACTTTTGCTCCATGCATGTCTTTCCTGAGCAATAGTGGCCCCTGCACTGCAGCTGCCTTTGAGGGACTCGGGGTGTCCTGCATTTTGGTGCTGCTTTTCCTCCTCCTAGTCCTTGAGGATTTCAGCACCATCCAAGGACAAGAAGGGAGGGAAGAGAAAGCTGGAGGACACAGTGGCAGGATGGAGGAGGTCAGAGGGGCCACGGGAGCAACCAACAACTTCCAGAAGCTGATGAGTCTCTTGGGACTTGCCATGGGGACAAAGAGTCATAGAACACCCTCCCTGGAAGGGACCCACCAGGATCATGGACGATCAGCTCCTGATCCAGCGGGCTGAGTCCCTGGGAACACAAATCAGCAGGATGGCAGCACAAAGACAAACAAAACACAACTCAATAGCTCACTGTCCTCGTTCTCCAGGGCTTGCTGTGGTGCCTGATGTGATTTACCTCTTATGAGTTCGTTCCAGCCTATCTGTTGTAAGTCTGGGGTAAATGAAAGAGCTCGTGCTCGGAAGGGCTCGGATGAAAGAGTTTCTGTCCTCGCTCAATTTATGGCATTGTGGCTCTGTAATATTATTTCCCCCCCTGTATTAGATTTGAGGTGGATTTCTAAAACAAAGGAAAAAAAAAAAAAGGAAGGAACACAAGTTTTATGCCTTCTGGCAGCTGCAAAAAGATGTTATTAAATTCAGGAGGGAGGGCATAATAAAGGTGAGGAGTCAAGCAGGAATCCTGACACAGAGCTCACGGAAGCCTCGGGCCCTGGGGCTCTGTGCTGACGTGGGCTCTGGGCAGCAGACAGCACAAAATCTGCCCAAAATCTGCTGCCTGGTGGCTTCCTCGTGGCTCCCCCCCTTCTGTCAGTGCTACTCCATGCCTGTGTGCCTCGTGCTGAGAGCCAGGAGCAATGGATGCTGCTTGGGCCTTGGATGAATCCCTCAGGGATAGAGGAAGGACAGGCAGAAGGAGGTGAATCCCTCAGGGATAGAAGAAGGACAAGCAGAAGGAAAGGAGCTGAGGAATGCTCCCAGTGGTTTGTTGGCAGGGACTTGTTGGCAGGTTTGTTGCTGCTTGTTTGCCTGTCTTTATTCCCACCTATTTCTGACATGGGAAATCAGCTCAGATCCATCGCCCTGCTAATGGTGTTGGTTTATGCAGGGCAGTGCTGGGTGGGTCACAGCTGGGAGCAGGGAAGTGCTGTGGGTACCTTTCCAAGGGAAAGATTTGTCATCAGAAATCACAGCACAGCAAGAGCAACATTTTCCACCCTCCTTCCAGGCTTTGGGCATCAGGCCTGGGGGGAGCTTTGGGTGTTCTGATTGGGAGTGGAAATCTAAAAATGCATTTGAGATGGAGCTGAATTTATTTTGTGGAGTGCAGAGATGTGCTCTGGCTCAAAGGGATGAGGAGGTGGGATGGGGCTGCTCTGGCTCTCCTGAGGGGGACAGAATCCAGCACCTTGCCAGGGATGTGTAGGCAACACTTTTTAAACACTTGCAGACATGCAGCCTCAACATGGGTCTGCTGGTGGCTTAAAGAGGGACACGTGGTCCTGAGGAGGTCTGAGAAGTTCCTCCCACAAAGCTGGTGGAGTGTGGGAGTCCCTGGAGCAAAGGGGAACCAAAGAATACTAGGAAAAGGTTCTTCCCCCAGAGGCTGGTTGGCAGTGACCAGGCTCCCCAGGGCAGTGGGCACAGCCCCAAGGCTGCCAGAGCTCCAGGAGGGTTTGGATAATGCTCTGAGGGACAGGGTGGGATTGTTGGGGTGTCTGTGAAGGGCTGGTGTTGGATTTGATTATCCTTGTGGTTCTCTTCCAACTCAGGTGATTCTGTGATCTATAATTCCGTGATCCCTCCCCAGATACAGGCAGCTCATGCACTCACCTCTTGGATATTTGAGGCTGGAAGAGGCTGGGCTGGTTGGGAGCCCCAGGGACAAGAGGACAGTGTTATCAAGAGATTTCTCTCTCACCACTCCTGTAGCTACAGCAGTCTCTAATTAGGCTCTCTGAACATCCCCTGTTCCAGCCTGGCCTGTGGATAAAATTGACCTTTAAAAAAGGAACTGAGGTACCCAAGGGGCTGGACAGCTCCAGAACTGGCCAGCAGGTGAACATTAATCTGAGAGACATAAATTCTTAATGCTACAGCTTAAAACCCTCAGTCATCTGCACAATTTACTTCTTCACCTCTCTGGGCTTGTTCCTGCACCTGACAGAAGCATTCCAGGGATAACTGTGCAGTGAGGGAGGACAGACAGGGATCTTGCAGTTTGTGTCTCCATGACTGTGGGTGGCTGTGCCCTGGTTGGGCTCTGAGAGACCTGGGGTCTGGCTGCTGGGACCCCTTCCACTGTCATCTACCTTCTGAGCATTGAATTCCCTGTGGAATGTTGGCTTTACCTGATAAACCCCAAGATGACAACCTCGGTTACGTGAGAAAAATGAAGCTCATACAATTCCCAGCCCCATGAGTCCAGAAGCAGAGGCTTTGATGAATCCTTTTATGAATACATTGCCAGGACTCGTGGTCTGGGGTGAGAAAATCCACCAGGAGGAGAGATGTGGGCTGCACCACTGCCTCATCAGCCCCTCCATTCATTCCTACCGACAAATTCCTTCTCTTTGCCACACTGAGAAAAATCACCTGAAAACAAGTGGCAATGGCAGAGCACCATCCTGCCCCAGTGCCAGGCCCAGCCCTAAATCCCAGGCATCCCTCACAGGGTTGGGGAGAAGAGAGGGAGCCTTCCAGCAAACTGCAGTTGTTTGCTGCAGTAAATCATCATCTTTTTAATAGAGCTGCTGTGGGAAGAGAGATGGAGACATAAAAGGAAAAAGAAATAATCTGTGTTTTGCATTTCGCTGGAATGAGCTCCTGCTAATTGTCTGTGTCCAGTGTTGCCTCCTGATTATGTCAGTGTTTTGTTAAACAGCTCCTAAATTAAGTTGGCTCCAAAGCAAACCCTTCTCCAGCAGCCCTGTGGCCTCCTTGGGTGGCTGTGGCTTGGGGGCTGGTTTAGCACACACACATCTCCTCTTCCCTGCACTGTGGATTAGCACAATTAAAAACTTGGGTTTGTTCTGAGCACAAAGCAGGTTCAGTGGGGAAGCCTCTTGGGAAGGAGCTGTTTAACAGAGTCTGGGATGAGACCCTGATCCAGCCTTTTCCCTCTCTGAGGGGGACCTGTTCCTGTTAATTTGGGGGGTCCAGGAGGACTCCTGGTACATGGAGGGAGCAATGCCCTGTCCACCTGTGCCTGCCCCATCTTCCCCCCTCTCTGAGCCTGATTTTGGGCTTCCCAGTACATGGACCTCAGGATAGCTGATTGACCTGCCTGTGGCAGCTACAGCACTGGCCAGGGCTGTGCTGGGGTGGGTTAGGCAGGGAGGGATCCTTCCAGCTCCTTGTCTGTCCCTGTCTGTCCTGACTGGCTCTGGAGCTTTCTCTGGCAACTGGCCTGCAGTTTTTCCCTGACCCTTTTAGGAGCTGATTAGTTATTAATCCCCCTTTTCCTGTGCAAAACAGCTGCTGATCTTCCCCTTCTGGAACTGTCCAAAGGCCAGGTTGGACAGGGCTTGGAGCAACCTGGGCTAGTGGAAGGTGTCCCTGCCCATGGCAGGGGGTGGAATGAGATGATCCTCAGGGTCCCTTCCAAGCCAAATCAGTCTGGGATTCTGTGATTCTCTTTTTACTTTTGCAAACCTTACATTTTGCTGCCTCTGTCAGTCCCTTCCCTTGCTCTCCTCTTAGCCAGGGAACCACCTTCAGATGTTTCAGCTTTTATATCTGGATGGCAAAGAGACCTGATGAAGGGAAGGGCTTTCTGCTTTATGTTAAGAACCAGAGAAGTGCATAAAAAGTAGAATATAAGCAAAGGAAGCACCTGTGCCAGACACCAGAAGGTGTCTGCTCACAGCTCGTGCAACACTGAAAGCAGAGCTGGGGTCTGCCAGGAGCTCAGGATTTTGGGGCAGACAGTCACCATGTACCCTGCTTGATAGTGGGAGCTTCCCAAGGGAGTGGGACAGGATCTGAGCCATGGTTAAGCAGTGGAACAGGCTGCCCAGGGGGTGGTGGAGTCTCCATCCCTGGAATTGCTCAAGAAACAAGCAGATGTGGCACTTGGTTTGATGAGTGTGGTGGTGGTTGGTCCAAGCTTGACCTTGGAGGTCTTTTCCAACCTTGATGATCCTGTGATTCCATGATTCCTGTGTGGTCCCAGCCATGCCCATGCCACCACCAGAAGGTGACAATTGCTGTGTGAGTGGGTTTGACTCTTGCTCTGAGAACCCCCACGGGGCAGACACGGTGCCTGGGCAAACTGGGCCACTGGCAGTGGTGCCAAATGTGCCACTGGGCACCCCCCAGCACCAACTCAGCCAACCCCAATCCTGCACACAGCCCTTTCTAGGCCTCACTTTATAAACCAACTGTTCCCATTTTCCCCTGGAAAGGAATGGCCTCGTCAGCTGCTGGTCAGATCAGAGAGGTGCTGCTGAAGGGACCCATTGAAAGCCTTGAATTTTCGAGGGACTCATTTCTTTCCACCCAATATAAGTCTAAAACCACCTGACAGATCATTCCAGACCTGGGGAAAACTCTAAGAGTTCTATGGAGCAGTGGGAAGGCTGGAGTGGTGCTTTCTTGTTTCTTACACTGAGTGAATGCTGCTCTGATCTCTGTCACACTCCAGATTCCCACTGCTTTTCCTTTGCCAGGGCAGCAAGGACAGACCTGTCTGAGACACGTGTAAGGGTTTAGTAAAGGGTGAACAAGGTCTTGTGCTGTTCCCTTCGTGGGAAGGTTTGTGCTAAGAGGCAATCCAGGCTGTGCAAGGCAAAGGAAAGGAAATATTTTAGCTATAATCTGTGAATCTTGTTACCTTTGGAGTTTGGAAGGCTGGTAGTGAGTGTTCCCACCATTCTTGTAGGATTCAGATGTCCTCATAGCCACCTTGAATAGAAGGAATGGGAGAAATAAAAGCAATAAACATGGGCCAGTATGATGGGAGCAGGTTTGTGTTGCTCCCTGGGAAAGCCAGGATCTGGATCTGTGGCCTCCCAAGAGCTGCCAGTAAATACAAGGGTGAGACACAACCAAGACACCCCAGAGGTGACCTGTGGGCTTGGGGAAGGGGCTGCACTGGCAGGAAGGTTCCTGGGACTGGTAGAAGCAGTGGAGTGCAGGGTTGGATGCCAGGATTGCTCATTCATAGAATCATAGAATCACAGAATCAGCTGGGTTGGAAGGGACCTCTGAGATCATCAAGTCCAACCCTTGATCCAACCCCACTGTGGTTCCCAGCCCATGGCACTGATGCCACATCCAGTCTCACCTTAAACACCTCCAGGGATGGAGAATCCACCCCCTCCCTGGGCAGCCCATTCCAATGGCTGAGCACTCTCTCTGGAAAGAATTTCTTTCTAATATCCAACCTAAACCTCCCCTGGCACAGCTGAAGACCCAGCCCTCTTGTCTCACTGATCACTGCCTGGGCACTGCACCAGCTCATCCTGCTGCTGATCACTGGCTGGGAAGCTGCCATCCTACAAAAGCAGCTGCCCCTGGCCACAGCAGGGCGATTGGAATGATGTGATCTGTCAGGTCCCTCCCAAGCCCATCCACTGGGTGATTCTGTGACTCTGCAGTTACAGGATTGCTGACCAGGGAAATGGCTTCACACCATTAACCCCAGCATGGAGCAGAGAACCCAAACTCCTTTCCCACGCTGGGAAGCCCCTGGTGTGACTTTGGGAGTGCCAAGGTCACATCCCACGGTGTCAGTGTCTGACTCAGCCCCCGAGCCAGGGGAGGAGCTCCTCACTCCCCTCGTTTTTGGCTCCTCACATCCAAAGCCCTGTGGGACTTGGCTCCTGAGCAGCACAATCCAAGCAGAAGTTCCTGCTGATACTGCAGTGGAGAAATGCTGCATTAAAGCAGGAAATATCCAATGTGCATTGCAAATGAAGAGGTTTTTCATTTGGGTTCTAAAGGAGGAAAAATATCGCCAGGCCTGGTTAATAACAGGGGAAAGCTCTTGTGGTTATCAGGGATCTTCAGCTCTAATCCCCTCTGATAACAGTAAATTGAAGCAGCTCCTCTGCTGAGGTTTTTCTGTAGCTGGATCATACCCATATAATAAGAGAAATGGGCACTGCCTCTCCTATTTACCATTTCTTCATTTAAATAAGTTTTTAAACTGCACTTTCTTCCCTTCAGAGACATCTGATTTACTGCATTTTAAACAGAAACCACTCCTGCAACAACACCTCTCTCTATCAAGATTTGTAATCAGGTTGTTTCTGTTGAACTGTTGTTATTCAAGTTATTAATTTGTCATTTTGCACAGAGCATGATCACAGAAAGAGATGAGCAAGAGGGTCTGTGCACCTGCAGGCAGAGCAGGATGGATTTAATTAGAGCAAAGAAAGCTGCAGGTTTTATTTTGTGTATGTGGCTGTTGGTTTGGTCTCCCCTCAGCCCAGCATTTTAAAAGCTTGCACAGCAATCTGCATAAATTACTATGCACATTTTTCTTTAGATCCTTACACCTAATTTGATTAATGATAAGAACTCTGACAGGGTGGTAGGAGAGGGACTTTTTCAAGGGCATGTAGTGATAGAGAAAGGAGGAATGGCCTTGGGCTGAAGAAGGGTGGGTTTAGGTGGAATATTAGGAAGAAACTCTTCCCTGTGAGGGTGGTGAGGCCCTTGCAAAGGGTGCCCAGAGCAGCTGTGGCTGCCCCATCCCTGGAAGTGTCCAAGGCCAGGCTGGATGGGGCTCTGAGCAACCTGGGATAGTGGAAGATGTCCCTGCCCATGGCAGGGGGTGGAACTGGATGGTCTTTAAGGTCCCTTCCAACCCAAACCATTCTGGGATTGTCAGCTCCCAGCAAATCTTGTGTGAGGGAACATGGATCAGCTTTGGTGCTGTTTTCCCTAGAGAGAGAGCAAACACTGGGAACTGGCCTTTAACACTGATTTGAAGAGAATTTCCTTGCTCTTGGGGGTGGAGGCAGAAGGCAAACGCTGCTGTCCAGGGGAGCAGGAGGTGGAAGCCTTTGCACTGGACGTGAGCTTTCCTTCCTGAGCTGGGCTCTGTGCTGCCCTGCCGGGACCAGGGGAGATGGGGGGTGTCTTCTGAGGCAGATTTTCTGGGGTGGGTTAATGTCTCCTTCAGTAACACGAGCCTGACTGGTGATTCAGAGCTCTTGGAGGAGCTGCTGCCACAGACACCCTCCCTGTTCCTGCTGGCTGACACAACAGACAGCTCTCCAGCCACTGCTGCTGCTCACACTTTGAGCCAGTAGCCATGTCCTGCTTGATGGTGGTGTTTGCACCAGGAAAACTGTTAGGAAGAGCAAAAATATTAATTATAGGGTGCTAATTAGAAGATTTTTATCCCCATTTCTCTTTCACACTTTCCCCCATATTTCTTTAGTGTCAGGGCTGGAACAAACCCCAGAGAGGCCACGGGATCACCATCCCTGGAGGTTTTTAAGGCTCAGCTGGGTAAGCTGATCTAACATTGGTTATAGTCTGAATTTGAAGAGGACCCCGGGCCAGAGACCTCCAGCAGCCAACATTCCTGTGGTTCTTCTAGTCCTGTGCAAGGCCAGCACATGTTTCCTCTGCCTGGAAGGAGCTCTGGACGAGTGACTTTGTTTGAGTGAAGGATGAGGAAGCAAAGGCTGTGATCCCACTCTCTCTCCATGAATTTAAAAAAATAAATAAATAAAAAGAAAGGAATTTTTGCAGTAAGAAAAACCCCATTTTTATTGATGCTCCACAGAAGCAAGTGATTTTGCATCTAGTTTTAGGAGAGCAGTATAACTGGCTTTGACAGCCTGGTCTAATAATAATAAAAAGGCCCAGCTCCTCATAGTGCAACCTGATAGCAAAACTGGAGTGTGAATTTATCCCATAAAAATTCATCTACCATGGCTAAAGCCCTGTAAATTGAGCCCTGTATTTTGGTTGTTAAATAAAAAGAAAAACACAGCAGTGTAATGGCAGAAACATTGCTCAGCTCTTGCAATTGTATCTTGTTAAAATATCACTTCGAGTAATTTACAGGCTTTGATTAAAACATATATTGAAATGAACTATCTTTTCCCATCTCTCCCCTTCTCCTCCTCTCTCCTCACCCCCCTGGGGAGGTAAAACGCTGCACTGAGGCTGGATTTCTTCAAACAGAAATGACAAACCCAATAAAACTCTGCCACACTTTGGTGTTAATTCCGCTGCACTGAGCTTTTGTTGGCACTCAGGAGGTCAGAGGATGTGTGAGAGGCTTCCCGTGGTGGCTGGAGGGGTGTTTGGGAAGCAGCAGGGGAGATGCTGCCCCATGCCCAGGGCTCTGCCCATCTCCACCCCCACCATCCCTCCAGGCCTGTGCTCAAACTCAGGGTGGGAGAGCACAGGGTGGGACGTTTGCGGGCATAAAACCTGAGCAAAAGGAGATAAAGTTGTATTAAAGTGCTTCTGGGCATCCCAGAGTGTGTTCCTTGGTTGCACTCAGTGAAGGTCAGCTGTGCCAGGCAGGAGCAAAAACCCCCTGAGCTCAGTGTGTGCCTCTGGCAGCCAGGGAGAGGGGGCACACGGAGTGATTCCTGCTCTGAGCCCTGTCCCAGGGACCAGGAACATGCAGCTCATGCTCTCCTTGGGCCACAGGCCCACCTTTTGGCTGAAAATTAAAGGCCTTTGGTGGATTATTCTTCTGTGGACTTGCCCAGCTGCTTTTTGAACCCATCTAAAATTTCCTCTCTGCAGGTTCCTGCAGGGAGAAGTTCCCCAGCTCTGGGATGTGTGACAAGGGCCTCCTGTCCCCTGCTTTGAACTTTCCAATTACTGGTTTCACTTCATGGTCCCGAATTCTTGCATGAGAATAGACCACAAAGAGTCATTTTCTACCTCCTGTCTTTGTGTCTCATTCCATCTTCTGTGCCTCTCTATTCCCATTTTCTCTTTCCAGTCCTGAAAGGTCCTAATCTGTTTGGCTGTTTCTCATTTGGAAGCTGTTTCACACCTTTGATGGCTTTTGCTGCTTTCCCCTGGACTTCTTTCATTTCCACTTTCCTCTTTCCAAAGCAGAAGGACCAGACTGTGCCCAGCTTTCAAGATGCAGGCAAGCCATGAATTTATGCAGTGGCATAAAGCACCAAAATAGATGTTCTCTATTTTGTTCTCTAATAATTCCTGCTGTTCCCTTTGCTTTTTTGACCAGTCCTGAGTTTTTCACAGAGCTGCCTGTGACAGCCTCGAGATCCCCACCCTGCATGTGTAGAGCCTAATATTAGAAATACAGAATTGCTTATTAATATCACAGTTATCCTTATGCACATGCAGCATGTGAATTTATCCATATTAAGCTTAATCCAGCATTTGGTTGCCTGGTCATCCCAGTCTCTCTGGTTTTTCTGCAAGTCTTTGCAGTCAGAGAAACTTGGTGTCACCACCAAAAGCAGGTACAGCAGCAGAAGTACCTGGAGTTATAAATCCAGGGAACACAGAACAGTTTGGGTTGGAAGGGACCTTAAAGCCCATCTAATTCCATATCCTGCCACGAGCAGGGGCAGCTTCCACCAGAGCAGGTTGCTCCTGCAAATCCATAAGCACTCCCAAAGCAGGACTGCTCATCCCTGTCCATGGTCCTGTCAGGGAAGTGCTGATGGTCTGTACTTCTGTGTGCAGAATTCCCCAGGTTTGAAGTCATGGAAGTTCATCATTATTTGAGTCCCTCTGCATTTGACAGGCTTTTACAGACCCCAATCCATCTCCTGCTTCACAAACTGTCGGTAGAAGCCCTGATTATTTCATAACTTTAAATCTGTTTGTATGCTGACACTGCTTTCCTGTGCTGTGCCTCCCTGGCAGATGTGAATTTAATAACAAAACACATAAATTTACAAGGAGTCTCTGCAGGAGTAATATCTGTGAGTTTTCCAT
Organism: Manacus candei; assembly: GCF_025592945.1. Classification (NCBI taxonomy): domain Eukaryota; kingdom Metazoa; phylum Chordata; class Aves; order Passeriformes; family Pipridae; genus Manacus; species Manacus candei. Next base: position 2,856,911 of record NW_026138105.1, on the reverse strand, counting down.
TAGCTGCCAGTGACCTGCAGCAGTAAATGAACCCTTTCCAGAGCTGCACTGCACAGGAACCAACAAAACCTTTCCCAATCAGACTGAGCAGAGGCTCTGTGAGAGAAGAGGGATGTGGAGGGGCAGAATAACAAAGTTTTCCCACTTCATTCCTCTTTCACATTTGCAAAATAAAGATGCAAGCCCTACCTCATCATGGGAAACTAATCCTAACTAGTCATCACAGCTCCCACTGGAGTCAAAAAGAGATTCTGGCAGCACTAAAGGACTTTTCATCTTCTCCACTTCTGGTCCTGCTTGGCCCAGGTTGTTCCCCTCCCAAGCCCAGCAGCAGATGTGGTGAGATGAGCCTCCTGCACATCTATTAAAGCCAAACCTGAGCATCATCCTGCAGCACCAGCTTGATACAAGTCTGTTATCAGCATCTGAGCACCTTTGGGAAGCCTTAGAACATAAAATCAGACACTGTGCTGGCCCCAGGAGGACACACAGTGCCTACCCCATGTGAGAGTGCTGCAGACAAGGGCTGAGCAGCACAAAGCCCAAAGCTGTGGCTCTGGGAGAACCTGCTCCAGCAGGAGAAGCCTGCAGTGCCTTTCATCATGCACCTCCAGCATCTTTATCTGGCACTGGATCACCCAAATCCAGCTCTTGCCACCAGCTGAGTGTGGGCTTTGAACTCCCTGCTCTCAGGGGAGGGAAAACAGGGGAAAACAGACCATTTTCCCCCTCCCCACCTGCAGCCCCTCGAGTTTGCTTCTCCCAGGAGCATCCTTAGGAGAGGATGGTCGTGGTCACATCCCCATTTTGTGCCAGAGGCAGGAAGAGCCCTGGGTTGTTTTGGCCCCTGCTGAGCAGTGGAGCTGCAGAGCTCCCCAGCAGCTGGGAAGGCTCTGAAGAGCTCAGCCTTACCCAGGGCTGGCTTTTTCTCCCTTTTCTCTCCCTTTTTGACAGCAGCAGAGGGGACCTTTGGGCCCTTCAAAGCCTGGTTTTAATCACTCACCTGAATGAAGCAATTGCCTCCTTTGACTTTGATATTCCTTGCCATTAGCCTGTCGACCTCTGGGATTAAGGGATTCATCTTCAAAAGCCAAACTGACTTTGTTTATGCTGGGGCTGGGGCTGCTCCTGCTTTTCCCAGGGTGGGATTCATTTCTCTGCACTGGAAACCAGGAGGGGCTGCAAGAGGCTGCATCTCTACCAGTTTCATTTTTCCTCACTTTATTTGCTACAGAGATATTTAATTCCACCGGTTTTAGAGTGGGATTAAAGGGGAGGATGTGTCCCCTTCTCCTGCCAGCTTTAGAAATTAATTTTGTTTCACGTGTTTAGCAGGGACTTGTGTGCAATCCTTGCTGTCTTCCTATTTATTTCAGAAGGGCTGAGTTTTGCTCCCTGAAATCCAGGGCTGGTTTTTCCCTGCTGCTGTAACACCTGAGGATCCAGAGGTGCTCCAGGGCCTGCACCCACCTCGTGCTGGGTGCTCTGCAGGTGGGGCTGAGGCAAAGCAGAGCAGGTGGTTGGATCAGCTGTGCCCACCACGAGCCAGCTGGTGGGATGGTCACTGGGAAGCACAGGCTGGCACCACTGCAAACCAGCCCTGCCAGGGGCACTGACTGGGGGGCTGAGCAGGGATGGGACCTTCTGCTCCTCACCAAACTGTGGTGGGTCCCCTGGAGCCCCCTGTCCCTTCTGTGACTCCAGGCTGGCTGTGGCCATGGGCCAGCCAGAATTCCTGGTTTTTCTCTTTGGGAGGAGATGATCTGATTTGCTGTTTGGCCTCTAGTGGCAGCAGTCTGGGCACAAATCTGGACCAGAACACCTCCATCTTTAGTGCACTTGAGAACAAGGCACCTTCACCTGCCTCTGTATCTAAAAAAGGTATTTACACACCTCTGGGCTCCTTTGATGTGAAACCATTGCTGCAAGAACTCAAACCCCAGGTTCTAAAGCCAACACTGCCTCCTTTTTCTGGGCATAAGTCCCATTTCCTGTGATCATTTCCCCCCTATGCCTAGAGCTGAATTATTATGCTGAATGGGATCATCCCCTTGCTGTCCTGCCCACGGGACTGTTCCCTCTTGGAGCTGAGGGAGCCCCCAGGCTGGTCTGTGCCCCTCACTGCTCTCAGTGCCACAGGGGATGGAGAGGGTGCTGTGAGCAGCTCTGAGACAGGGATGCCAGGCTGGCCTGATTTTCTCAGTCTTGAGATCCTCCAAATGTTGAATTTTCTGAACATTTGTTCCTCACAGCAGGAGCTATTGTTTCTGACATATTTATCCAGCTCAGTGCTACCTTGAGATATCACTTTCGACAGATAACCTTCTTAAATTAAACATACAAATGTGCCCTACTGAGAGGGAAGAGCTGAGCACTAATGGTTCTGAGAATGATGGAGAAACCTGCCCATTAACTCCTCCTGAGCTGCTAAATGTGCTCCTGTATCAGGGAAAGGAGCAGTGAGCCAGCAGGATCAAAGGGGTAATGGGGAGAGAGATCACAGGGTTGAGATTTAAGATGAAATTCTCTTCAAATCGAGAGGTGGGAGGGTCCAGGAGACAGAATTTGGGTCTCTGCTGGGTGAAAACTGAGGCCAAGTTGCAGAGAAAGAGGACTGGAGTCCAGGGCATGAACTCTCAGCAGGAGGTTCTGCTGCTCCAGGGCCCAGAGGATTCCCCAACACCTTTCCTTGTGCTTTCCCAGCCCTCTGCCCACGGCAGCTCTGGGTCCTGCAGCCCTGGCAGGTCCCAGCTGGTGCCTGGGCACAGGGCACGGCCCAAACTGAGCCCAGAGATGGGAGGAAGGAGCTCCCCAGGGTTCCTGCAGGGAGACTGGCCTTGAGTCATGGAACTTGCTGGAAATCTTCCCTCGGAACCGACTCCAGCACCTGAGCTGAGGGGGGAATCCCTGCATGGGATAACACGGCTGCAAGGGATGGGGCAGGATGGACCCACAGCTGCATCATCCCAAAGAGAAGGGCTGCAAGGGACACCTTGGTTTTTCTCTTGGAGCTTTGGGAGCTTTGAGCTGTGCCAGAGCACTGCTGGGATGCTCCCCAGCTCCTCTCCCCGTGGTGGGAGGCCTGTGGATCCCTGGAATGCTGAAGCTGCCCTGTGGAGGTGTCAGGGCACTGATGGAATCCCTCAGTGTCTCTTTTCTTCCACTTTTCTTGTCTCAGGTCTAACCTGTCCACAGACAGAAATGCTTTGGAGCAGGGACATCATTACTTGTCTTGTGGTGCCTCATAAGGCTTCACATTTGACCAGGGCTGTGCTTTTATATCAGTTTTATAATTAGGTAAAAAAAATAAAAAAGTCTCCTGCAGTGTGACAGCTTCCTACTCAGGTGGTGGAGAGGTCTCTGGGAAGAACAGCACTGCTCTGCAGCTCCCAAAAGCAGGGGAAGGGGGGGAGACACTGCATTTAACTGCTGGTCAATAATTGTCTCTCAGCACAGGCACGTGCCACACACCCTCTGGGCTTGCTCTGAGGTTGCTCAGAGGGAAATGAATGACTCTGTGTGTGTCCCCTCCCCCTGTTCCTGCCTGCCAACCCCTCTTTGGGGGTCCCCAGCCCCTCCTGGGGATGGCAGGGACAGCCCAGCTTTGTCCCTGCCTCCCCCACCTCCTCTCCTGCCTCGTGAACTGCCAGGGAAGGGGGGTGTTCCCTGAGATGCCAAAATTCCTCCACCCAAGGTGGAGGCAGGAGGGTACAACTGTCACACTTGCCACTGGCAGGCCCTGGCCAGGAGGGAGGGTGGGGATGTTCCAGCTCAGCCCCTTTGCCACCTCTGAGGGGTCACCTGGACCATGGCAGCACCACCCCTCCAAAAACCCAGGCCAGGGGGCACCAGGAGGGCTGATACTTCCTGAAAGGGAAATGAGATTTATCAAGGGCTGAACAAAACCTTTTAGTAGAATCACACAGTCATTCAGGTTGGAAAAGATCTCCAAGATCATCGAATCCAACCCTTGATCAAACAGCACCTTCTCAACTAGACCCAAGTGTCACATTGAGCCATTTCCTGAACACCTTCGGGGATGGGGACTCCACCACCTCCCTGGGCAGCCTGGCCCATTGCCTGATCACCCCTTCAGTGAAGAAATTCTTCCTTCTTTCCAGTTTATAACACAAATTTACCTTATGCAATTTATTTTAAAATGTATTTACCAGTTACACCCTAAAAGTGAGCCAGCTCACACAATCTCCACCAAATTGCTGCCACCCATTCTCCTGCACCTCCTCCCTGCCCCTCTCATGAGAAGGAAGATTTCAATTCCATCTTTTTTCTCTCTGCCTCTAAGTCCCTACTATTTTTCTTCTCCTCAGCCCATTTTTCTTCCCTCATTGATGAAAACACTTCGACTGATTCCCCACCTCCCTCCCCCAGATGAAAGCCCAGTGCCTTGACACACTGAAATTGCTAATAGTTCTTGCTGCTTTTTTTCCTAAATGGAGTATTTTTGAAGAATTACTGAGCTCAGCACTCCATCAGCTCCTTGCCTGAGCTGAGCAGACACACAGGCAGGAGCTGTGCAGCACTATCAGCTGTAATTCCAGGCCTCCATGTGTCTGTAATTAAGCTGGAGGTTTATGATTCAGTGTCTGGGCTTTGTTTTTCCTTGGTGAACTGTGAGGAGCCCTCTGAAGGAAGCATTTTGCTGTTTGCTCAACTGCAGTTATAGATATTCCTCCCCAATTCTCTCCCCACGTGGCGTCAAGAGCACTCCCTTTAAAAAATGGATAATCCAGACAGTGGATTTTACAGCCAGGCTCTGTTTTTAAAAGTCAAAGATAAAAACACCAAGCAGCAGGCACGGGAGAAAATGAAAAGCAAAAGGAGAAGCAGAAGAAGGGAGGAAGGGAAGGAGGGAGGGGGCAGAAGCAGGAGATGGAGCACTGAGGGGCAGCAGGGGAAGGGCTGTTTTGGGAGTCTGGATAAAACTGGGTGTGCCCAAATCCCACTCCAAAAGGCACTTTTGCACAGCTCACCCTGTGCCTCCTCCAGCAGCTCATTCCCTTTCCCATGTCTGTAGCCCTTTCATTCCTGCAGCTTTGGTTTAACATGGTGTTAGTTCAGACCAGGTGACACACTAGGAAGGCACTTCGACTCAATTAAATTGGCCCAGTGTCATTCATTTCAGGGTATTTTTATTTACTGGACATTGGAAGTAAATGTATATTTGTGTTATTCAGACTGGAAACATATTAAAGAGTTGGGGAAAAAAAAGATCATAGCTCTGACAGGAAAAAAATTGAGGTTTTGTCACTACTAACACAAAGACAAAAATATTCTTTTTGATGGTAAAGAACATTCACTTTTAGTAACAGAGCAGTCTACAGTAAAACCCATTCTTGTGCTTGCAAACATCTGAACAACTCTTCTTCACGTGCAAAAAGAATGGAACCTCCACCAGCAGGGCTCACGTCCACCCTTTTCCAACCTTTTCCCATTTTGAGGTCTGTAACAATTTTTCTGGATCTCACCAGGGTTTTCCTGTTCTCAGACAGACTGTGGCCACTTTTCATGCAGCTTTTCCCAGTGACAAGTGCAGTTTGTGCACAGTCACCTCTGCAGTGCCAAGATACACCTCAGGCCTCTCTCTGCCCCCTCCAGCTCCTCATCTCCATCCAAATCCCTGACCAGGGGCTGCTGCCATATGGTTTTATTGTGCTGTTCCATACCATGCACTGGCTTAAAAATCACTTCAGAGGGAAAGGAGTAAATAACAGCAAATATTCAAGAATGCCTTGAAACAGCAACGGCAATTTCGGCCAGAAAAAAGGCAGGGAAGATTAAAAAAAAAAAAGAATAAATTGAAAAATGTACTCTGGGAATTTCCCAGATGAAATGCTTTGGAATCAGCAGCAGGTTTCATTAGCAGGCTTTCAGAGCAAAGCCTGTTGTGACTACAGAGTTGTTTTGTTTAATTTCTAGACAGCTTTTAAATTTAAGAATTGACTTCACTGGAGGAAAAGGTGTTAAAGGAGTAAATGGACTCCGAGAAATAGATTGGATTAAACTGAGAGGGTCTTTCTCTAACCCTGAGGGAGAGTTTGGTTGGGTGGGAGTGGCACTGGAAGGTTGTCCATTCCCCAGTTTATTCATCAAAGGAAAACTCTCTTATTTTTCCATAGTCCCAAGCGCAGATGGGAGGGTGGGTCAGACCCCTCGTTTTGCTGGAAGAATATCAGGAACTAAGAAAATGGGCAGCTCAGCAGTGCCACTCATTTTTTGAAGCCTTGCAGGGTTGGTGATTCCAGCACTGCCTGGGCAGTCTGTGCCAGTGCCTGACCATCCTTTCAGGGAAGAAAATTTTCCCTGATATCCAACCTGAACCTGCCCTGGTTCAACTTGAGGCCATGTCCTCTTGTTATTAGTCTCTGCCTGGGACAGGGAATCTGAGCCTGTACACCTTGGGGTTTAGGTATAGACTCTGCCTCAACCATGCCCAGTAGGAGACTCTTTGTAGCTATTCCTCCTCACACAGCCATTCTTCCACGCCTTAAAATGCTTGATTTCACACTCCTAGTAAAATATTCCAAGCTAAATTCCACGTGTTTCTGATTTTCCATGTCCATTCCTCTGCTCAGCAACAGCAATTCCCACAATTCCAGGAGCTGGGAACAGGAGCCAGTCGTGTTCCTGCTGGAATCCACAAGTGGTTCCTGAGAACACACAAACAAAAGAATAGGGGAGGGGAAACAATTTTATTGTGATTCATCCCACAAACAACTGTTTGTGAGAGTTGCATGTTAATAGGGGCGAGCAGTACTGGGGGTACATTAGTGCTGGATGGAAGGAAACATGGATGAGAGGGGATGGGAGACACCGGGAAGGGGGAGGAGGATCAGTCCCAGCAGTCTGGGATCAATCCCAGACTGAAAATCCTCTTGGGAAATTTAGGGCCACTGTGCAATGGGAAACAATGAACTCTCCTAAAGCTCAGAGCTGTTCAGACTAATTGGACACCTTGTCAGTGAGCTAAAAAGGCTGGCAGAGGAGTGCTCAGCAAAGCCCTGGATTGTAAAAATGTTGTAGCTGACGGGACTCCAGCAGGAAGAACTCGGATGTTGAATGTGTGAGCTCCACAAAGGGCTCGGAGGAGAGGCAGGAATTGGATTGGGTGTCCTTCCAACAGGCACCAGTGACTCCACATCCTCCTCTGAGGAGGAGAAAGAGCTCCAGTGGGGATGTTTTCTCCAGGTGATTCCCATTCAGGAAGACCTGGGGGTTGAAATTCAGGCAAGGAGTGACCGTGTGCAGCAGCAAAGCTGATCCCAGAGGCTCTGCCTTGGCTGCCCCAGCTCCCAGCTGGAAAATCACACAACTGCAATCACACAGACATGGAGAGGAGCAACACAAAGGAGCTGCCTTTGCCCTGCTCCCAGTGCCAGACCCTCTGAACCCTCTCCAGCCCCCCCACCCATAAAGGATCCTGCACTTTGGCTGCACACCTGAGCCTGAGCAAGGTAGATAACACCTGGAGAACAGCCTTTTGTTGTTTTTCCTTGTGTTTTGAACTGGAAACACTGAAGAAATGAATGAATGTATGAGATATGGCAACAGCTCTTCCTGGAGAAACTCGCTTTGCTTTTGTTGTTATTTGTTTGTGTGTTGCTTTTCTTACTCTGGTGGGAAAGACACAATAGAAAGATGTTCAAGCCAAAAGGAAACATTTTGTCTTTTCAGGCAGGTTTTTCTTAAAGAAAGGAGGGGTTTGCTTGCTTGGGCTTTTCCCCGTTGTTTGCTTTTGGTCTTCATGGCTATTTCCAAAGAAAAGTCTTATTTATTTATCTTATAAGAAACACAGAGAAGAAGTTTGAAAGCCATCAGTGGAGGGTCTCAGGATGCCTGTGGTCTCAGGGGTGGCAGGAGAGCCAACCCCAATGAGACCTAAATTCCAATCATAGAATGCATAATATGCAAACCATCCTTCACGTTCAACTGCTGGCCCAGGGGACTGTCTTGGTGTTGATTGTGCTAAAACCAGTCCAGTTCCTCAGACTTTGAATACACTCCCTTCTTTTGGAACAGGATGTCACACATCAGCTGGTAGCTGGCCTGGAAATTTGTGACTCTTTATATCAGTTTATATCATATATATATATATATACACCATATATATATTGTATATTGTATATATTGTATATTGTATATATTATATATATCAGTTTATACCATAAAAGTCCAGTCCCCTTTCACACAGGCAGGTTCTTCCAATATAACCCTTCCTGGGGGTGTGTGAGTGGAGATTCCTCCCTTGGGGTGGAGATGCCCTCGAGGTTGAGAGAAAGGATCTCCCCAGAAACACTGGTCTGGGTGAGTTACATCAAATCCCTACTGAATAATTATTTCTTTTTGCCAGCTTTAATATAATTGCCTCAGTAATTGCTTCAATGTAGTGCACTGTCCTATCTTATCTTACTGCTGGTAGTTCTAGCTTTTATATTGTGCAGTAAATAATCCTGATTAAGATCTTTTGTCTGATCACTTGTAATGATAAATGATTCATTTGATATAAATGCTCTCATTTTGCCAGTCATTAAAACCTGCGGGACAAAAGCGGTTCAATCCCACCTCTGTAATTCCTTAAATTCAAATTGTTCACATAATCCATGGCTAAGATTGGATCCAGCCACACCCAGGCTCCTCTCTGAGAAGGGGTTTAGAAAGCCAGGGGGTGCTTTCTGCACTTCTTGACTCAATGGCAGGGGTTCTGAATAAATTTTGTCTAAGCCTCCCACTGCCTCCCACTGCCACCCACGACCCCTGGCACAGGACTTGTCACACAGACTCCTTGTTGCCTGTGCTGTCACACTGGCAGGGGCTGCACTGATTTCCCAGTGACTCCAGTCCCCCAGCAATGAGGAGATGATCAGCTCCAGGCCACTTGATATTTTTAATCATTTCCTCAGAAATCCACATTCAAACAAACACGAGGTGTCTTGGTGAAGCACATTTGGGATTTACTCCCAGTCATGAGTCTATTTTCTCATCCAATGCCTGGGAATTCTTCCCTGGGAGGGTGGGGAGGCTCTGGCACAGGTTGCCCAGAGAAGCTGTGGCTGCCCCATCCCTGGAAGTGTCCAAGGCCAGGTTGGACAGGGCTTGGAGCAACCTGGGATGGTGGAAGGTGTCCCTGCCCATGGCAGGGGGGTGGAACCTTGAGCTTTAAGGTCCTTCCAACCCAACCCATTCTGTGGTTCCATGATTTATGGCTTCTCCTGGTCCTCCAGGAGGCCTCTGCAGAGCCCTCAGTCATGAGGGGTTGCTGCCCTGAGCCAGACAATGTGCCAAGGAGAAGGAATTCCCCCTGCAGCCAAGGATGCTGAGTGGCACCCGGGAAAGCCCCCCCTCAATGGAATGACTCTGCTCAAGCAGGGATGGAGGGCAGGGCATATCTTTAGTCTTACACAGCTTCCTTTTGGGGCCCTTGTGGGGCATATCTTGCCATATAAAAGCCTTTTCTTTGCTGGGACAAATTGCAAAGGAAAACTCCTTTTCCCCCCCTCCATTTCTTCTGCTGCAGCAATTCCAGAGTGTCCTGCAAGAAGCACTCTCTTGGTAGAGAGCCCACCCCAAAAGGCAACCATATGGACTCCCACAAGCAAATAGCTGGCCTGAAACATTGCCATTGCCAGGGAGTTGTTTCTCCAGATGCTTCCCAGAAAGCAGAGACTTTCCTAAGAGAAGAAGAAAGTTAATAACCAAATTTGGAGCTGTGTTTGACCCACACCTGTGGTGACAGTGGCACTGCTGGAGCAGCTGACCCTGCACACATCACTCAGCATCCAGGGAAATCCCGGGGGCATCTGCTCCTTTCCCACTGGCTTTGGAGCCTCTGGCTCCTCCTAAACCATGTCCCTGAGTGCCAAATCCACGTGTCTTTTAAATCCCTCCAGGGACAGGGACTCCACCACTGCCCTGGGCAGCCCCTTCCAATGCTTGACCACCCTTTCCAGGAAGAAATTTTCCCTGATATCCAACCTAAACCTCCCCTGGCACAGCTGGAGACCGTTCCCTCTCCTCCTGTCCCTTGTTCCCTGGGAGCAGAGCCTGACCCCCCCCAGCTCCCCCCTCTTGTCAGGGGGTTGCAGAGCCAGAAGGTCCCCCCTGAGCCTCCTTTTCTCCAGGCTGAGCCCCCCCAGCTCCCTCAGCTGCTCCTGCTGCTCCAGCCCCTTCCCCAGCTCTGTTGCCTTCTCTGGACACTCTCCACCCCCTCTTGTAGGAATTCAGCCAACATTTTGTGCTCACAGCCCATGTGGGTGTCCTGGACTCTGGAGGCAGAGGGGATGAAATGAGAGCTACTGGGTGGGCAAGGAAGGATTTGGGGTTGAGCTGCTGACAGTGGAATTCTCATTCTTCAAAGCAACTGAAATGATCCTAAATCTCATTCTGTCACCTACAGGGGATGCATTTTTTTTCATGCCCTTTGGATAAATAGAAGTTTGCTCTGGAACCTCCAGGAATCTTAATTTTTCACCCATCCTAATAACCATAAAGCAGAGACAGGCGAGTAATAAAATGTCAAAATCCATGTGTTTTAAAATCTGAGGGGACTCTCAAATGTCACTGAGATGTGGAATGAAAAAAGGAAATGGGTGAGCTGAGCTGTTGCTGGGCTGAAGCCTTCAGTGGTGGCTGGACTGTCACCTTCCCACAGCCCTTCTCCTTTGGCCAGGCTTCTTGGGACCCTCTGGAAATGGGGATGGGGGAAGTAGATAAGGTGGGTGCTAAAGGAGCAGTTCCCTGCTTGGGGGGGAGTGAGAGGAAATGAGAGTGCATTTCCTCTGCTGTATCAATCCCTGTTTAATCCAGTCTCCATGGATTAAGCTCCCAGTCTCTGATGGACATGGGTGCTGTGTGATCACCTTGTTCTCTTCTCCATGGGCTTCCTCAGGAGCTTCATGCACTGTTTTGGCCCAGGAAAATTTGGCTGCCCCAATAATCCTGATCTTTGAGGTCTTCAATGCAGAGTGTCAGTCAAGAGCTGCAGAGAACATGCAAGTTAACACAGAAAGGTCCTGGACTTCTCTCCACCCCCTTCTCCCATCAAAGCCTTATCTAAAAATGCCCATCATGGTGATAACTGGAGCAGAAACAGGAAAGGGTTTTCTCTTCTGGTAAAAAAAATCTTCATATTTCAAAAAAGAAAAAAAGTATCCCCATGTCAAATTAGGATGAAAAGCCAAGACTTCTGTCTTCTTTTTATTCCTCATTTTTTGTCCAAACATGCTATTTTTTGCAGACCATGTTATTTTTGCACAGCAAAGTACAGCTATGGGCTGTCATACACCCCATGTTCCCAAACTCCATATTAACATGACATTTGACTTTTCTCCTTTCCTTGCCTGTTGGTTACTCCAAGATTATTCATGCTTTGAAACTAAAGCCTTTCTCAACTCAGAGTTAATAAAAAGCCTGCAAATCAAAATGGGATATTAGGACAATGCCTGCAGTTTTCTCCAACATTATTTTTCCTGAGTTTTTGAGCCTCATCAAACCCAATTTTCCTTTAAGATTGTTTGTTTGATCTGAACCTGGGAGCTCAGTGAAAAATTCATGACAGGCTCCAGTGCCACTGACAGGGCACCCTCTCAGAACATGACCATCACTGCATCCAGGCTTATGAGAAGACCCCACCACCTTTACTGGTGAAAAAGCTGTTTTTAGAGCACAGGCATTAGGAAATCACTGTAAATTAGTTCAGGATCACACACTTTGCACATGAGTTTTCAAACTCGAGCTCTATTGCCAGGATGAGGGCATGCAGATTAATGGGAGACTGCCTGGGTGCATCCTTTGTTCTTTAAGCTAAAAAAATCCTTGGAGCTCTCCTAGAAACCTGAGAGGCTGAGACAAAGTCTCTTAATGGCATGAAGATGTGTCAGGGGAGGGTCAGGGTGGATCTCAGCAAAAGGTTCTTCCTCCAGAGGGTGGTTGGGCACTGACCAGGCTCCCCAGGGCAGTGGGCACAGCCCCAAGGCTGCCAGAGCTCCAGGAGGGTTTGGACAACGCTCTGAGGGACAGGGTGGGATTGTTGGGGTGTCTGTGCAGGGCCAGGATGATCCTGTGGGTCCCTTCCAGCTCAGGATATTTTGTGATTCCCTGATTCCCTGCTCCCCACTGCCCGCTGTGCCCCCCTGGCTGAGGGCTGGGGTGATGCTGGCAGAACCCTCTCTGGTTTAGTGATGCAAAGGGGTGGGGGAGGCTCCTGTCTCCCACTGGAGATGAGGGAACAGTAACAGGGGGCTCTGCAGGGGTTTGCACCCTGCTGCCAGAGGGGGATTCAGCAGCTCTGTCCGTGCACACCCTGACCCGCTGCTCAGGAAGCTGGACACAGATCTGGCGCTGAGATGTGGGACAGAGGGACAACCCTGGAGTCTGTCCTGACCTCCTGCACAGTCCTGCCCTTGCCAGGACCAGCCAGGCCCCTGATGACTGAACATCACCAGTGACAGGCAGACTTTGGTTAATGACTTCAGTGGCAAGGCTGAGATGAAAACAGAGCGAGGCAAAGCTCTTCCACAGAGAAATAAACCAAAATAAACCTGTCAGAAGGACAGAGATGTTGTGCACAAAGCCCTCAGGTTTTACTGCTCAGGGAAGCCCTCTTCTATAAATACCCAATAAATGAGTTAGAGGCTAAATAAAACACCCCATATACCGCAGACCCGAGACCAACAATGCTAAATGAGTAAATATTTCCAAAGGAATGACTCTGCTTGGTGTCAATTTATGGTAATGTTTTACATGATTGACTCCATTAGAGCAAATAGCCAGTAATAAGAATGCAGATACACCAGGAACTAATTGCATTAGAGGCTAACAGGGCTCTTTCTCTCCTGCTTTTGCCACTGCTGAGCTCCTTGGGATGCATCCAGCACCACATGGAAGGTCCCCTGTAGTCACCAGGTGTGTTGGAGCTTCGGGATCCAGGCTCAGCAGCAGACCTGGGAGATGCTCAGTGGCTCCTGTTCTAGATGTCAATGCAATTTGTGTTTCCAGTGGGTGGGAGGGATGGGGAGATGGGGAGGGGGGTTTGGCTGGCCCTGGAGAGAGCCTGGTGAAGCATGGAGAGGCAGGATGAGTTCCATCTGTGGGACAGTGCAAATGGCTCAGGTGACAACCTCTGGCCAAGAAGTGAGGACTGACTGCACAAGTGGACAGAGGGACAGGCAGCCTGGGTGGGGGTGCAGGTGGCAGAGATAGCCAGCAACAAAACTGGTGGCTCAGGAGGCCCTGGCTGCAAAAGGCACCAGGGGAAGCTGGGTGAGCTCCAAAGGCACAGCCTTCTCTCATCTGTATGGTTTGGGCTGTTGTTGCTCTGATGTAGGTCATCTCTCTGACAAACTGGAATCTCTCAGTGGGAAAGAGATCCTGGGAGTCTGTCAGAGACTCTCTAGTGCTGGGATGCAACTGGCTGCTTTCCCTGATGTCAGTGCCTGTAGGGTTGGGGTATCTCTGAGCCAGGAGTGGGCTTAACCCAAACCACCCCAGGAGAAAGAGTCCCAGCTGTCCCATTTTGAAAAACAGTAGGTTTAGAATACATATCATGAAGAAATTCTTCCCTGTGAGGGTGGGGAGGCCCTGGCACAGGTTGCCCAGAGAAGCTGTGGCTTCCCCATCCCTGGAAGTGTCCAAGGCCAGGTTGGATGGGGCTTGGAGCAACCTGGGCTAGTGGGAGGTGTCCCTGCCCATGGAAGGGGGGTGGGATTGGGTGGTGTTTAAGGTCCCTTCCCACCCAAACCATTCTAGGATTCCATGATTTTTGGGAAGGATGTGAAGCAGAGGCTCTGTGAGTGGTGGTGCAGCAGCATCACCCCCCAAACCACTCCTCACTCCAGCACCAGTTCCATCCCTGGGGCACCTCCCTGGCACCACCCAAGTTCCCACCAGCCTGTGGGGCTTCAAGGTCCCTCCAAACACCATCCAACCAGTGACCAGAGCTTAACAGCAACACCCCAACTGTGAGCAGACTCTGACTCCTGTTCAGCACCAGATTTCCCAGGTGACATTCCTGTGACAGTGTTCTCCTGATCCCAGACAGATGGGCCACTCCAGGAACGTTACTTACTCAGTCCAGAGACGTCCTCATGCCACTTTTCAACTTAGCAATGCACATAAACATATTTCACACGTAAACTGGGCAATTAAGAAGGCAAATGTTTTAAAATACGAGGATTTATTGGCATAAAATTTGCCATCTATCAACACTGCATAAATAGTTTTACATAAAAAGCCATCTGGAAACAGGTTGTTTATCATATTTATTCAGTTACAACTTGCTGGTTTCCAGTCTGTGCCTCTCTCATTAACTGTCAAGACAGTTTGACGTTGCTGATGCGAGGTGGATGTGTTTGAAATTCTGCACAGTGCAGGAATATTAACTTGGGCTTTTAGGGAGCTGCACTATATTAGACAGCTCGGACATGCTCTGCACTGGAATTCCTCTGGGAGAAGAAATCAGGCTGTGAAACTGCTCTTCAGATCAGGTCTGGCTGGAAAACTTTTGGTCAGGCCTAGGAATGTATTCATAGAATATTCTGAGTTGGAAGGGACACACAAGAAGCATCGAGTCCAAATCATTTGACCCTCCCAACTTCAGAAGAAGGGTCTGGGTGTTGGAATGATGATGGGAATCTTTGGTTCTGGGATCTACAAAGTGGGCAGAGATTCACTGTCAGAGGAACACACTCCAAAACACAGGATGGAGCATCATCCTGTGCCAAGAACACACATTGCTGTGGTTTTCAGACAGCACGGAAAAAGAAGCTGGAATACAACACATTGTATTCTCTTAAAGAGGTGCTGGATGTGCCCTCCTGGACTGTCTACTCCATGGGAAAAACCATGGGTGCAAACAACACCTCTGCCTGCCCCAGAGCTCACCCAGCAGCTTGGGAGTCACAGGATCAAGCCAACAGCCACTGGCTTTTCCTGACATTTGCCATCTCCTTGGATTCAGTAATGACATCCCCTGTTTTTAAATATCAGACTTCATGAGGTGCTGCCATTATATTTAGCACTGTGCCCTTCTCCTCCTTTCAAAACCCTCGGCAGGATCACTGTAAATAACACAAAACCAAGAGCCAAATACGTGGTTCCATTGCAGGGGAGAGGGAGTTCATGCAGCTCAGCGTGGCTTGGAAATGAGGGGAGGGCTCCAGAACTGCTGCTGCTGAGGGGACACAGCTGTCCCTTCACACAGCAGGGGGAGAGGGGAGGAGGCTGATGAAGGGGACAGGGGATGGTGACAGATACTCTGTGGTCCAGGGTGGTTCAGCCACAAGCTGCTCAGTGCTCCTGTCCTTGGCCAAGACCTTCGGTGTCTCCTAGTCCAGATTCCCCAATAAAATGTGGCAACAGTGATCCCCTCTGCCAACCCTCAGCTGCTGGTTTCCTCAACTACCTGGAACCAGTTGAACTTCATCCTGGGTGGTTGCTTTGGCTCTGTCTGCCCTGGCTGGGACACCAACCCAGCTCCTCTTGTCCTACCACAGGTATCACTTTCCAAACTGGGGTGAGACAAATCCTGCCCGGCAGAGGCTGCTTCTAACCCTTCAAAATTCACCCACCCCTAAAATATTTGGACCTCGGGGTGCTGCTGCCAGCTGCCAGCATTTCCCTGGGCCACAGTGTCCTTGGGTCACCTGGCTTGTCACAGATGTGATGAGCATGTGCAGGTCACTTCCAAGAGCCTCCTGGGCCACCAGTGACCTGCAGACCACAGCTGGGGAACCAGGGACATGAACAGACATGGACAGCACTTTGTGAAACGGGAGAAAAAGTCCCACAGGAAGGTGCCCCATCCCGTGTTTGGGCTCTGTGTTGCCCTGGCAATGAGGCTCTGAGCACTTGGCAGAGCCCAGAACCAGTGAGTTGAATGTTGGTGCCTGCAGGAAGGTGTCAGCAGTGGCACATGGTCTTTCAGCAGGCAGAGGAAGTGCATTTATTACGTTCTCTCCACTCCATGAGAGGGGCTGGGCCCAGCAGCTGGTTTGGCAGGGGCAGGTCCCCACCACCTCCCAGTACCGATGGTCTCAGCCCTCCTCTCTCAAGCTGGGATTGAGGCAAAAGGGTTTTGGGTATGAATCACAGAACAAGAGAGGTTCCATTGGTCCCTGTTCCCTGATTCCCTCAGGAAGAGCTTCAGGACATTACTGGGTTGTTTTGATTCATCCCTTTAGAGGGGCAGAATCATTCCTCTCAGTTCAACCTGATGTACCAACCTGAGGATGGCTCAACAACAGGTCAAGGTGTGCTGATAATCTATCCTTGGTGTGCTTTGTTGTCCTTCCTCTGAAGGGAGGTGAAGATGAGTGGTAAAACATGGGCTCAGGGACATTTCAAATGATAATGTCATTGATATGCACCTTGCCCGTGAAAGAACAGCCTATCCTTCATCAACAGAGCAAATCACCCCAGAACAACCCACACACTGTTATTCATCTGAACCCTTTGGGATGAGGAGGAATAAGGGACTGACACCACTTTTCCCAGGAACAACTGCCCTGGTTCTACTTGGTGCTGCCTCTCAGGGGGATGAAACCCTGGGAGAGGCTCTGAGTGAGACAAACCATTTACAGCCACCTCCTTCTCGGGCTGTGGTCGTGCAATAATTAGCTTTAACATCCTTTTAACGCTAATTAGCAATAACATCCCTGCTCAGCTCATTCAGGCTTCCCAGCAGGAAGTCCCAGAGCAGATCCCAGCATGGCTTTATCTATTAAGCTGCTCCTGTTGTTATTAATCATGTAACAACTCTATCCAGGAACTTTATGACTGTCACTGTATCCCACAGTGAGGCTGGGCTGGAATACAGACCTCTCTTTCCATGGCACAGCCCAGCCCCTGGAAAAGAGGGATCTTGTCCATCAGCAGCAGGAGGCACGAAGCTGTTGTACCAACAAGGGCTTGTGGTGCTGACAGGGATACAGACATCCCACAAATATTAACCAAGGCTCCTCACAGGCAGCTTTTGCTTGCCCAGACTCCCAAATCCCTGAAGACTTCAGGAATTCTGCTCTGGTTTTATTTTTGCCTCTATTAAAACCAAACAGCAATCTCAGGCTTACGGTCTAGAAAACAAGGAGTGCAGCTCCCAGGTTATAGAAAAGGCTGCAAAAAGGCTGAAGGGCTTTGGATATCTTCCTCAGGGCCTGGAGCTGAAACTCTTCTTATTTCAGAGCAGGACAAACTTCTAACAATTAAGAAGCAAGTAAATCATCCCCCATCAAGAACACCTGAGCTGTGGATGCCACAGCAGCAGCAGCAGCACTGCTGTTACCAGTCTGAGGATGAAAAACGTGCTGCTCTGAGGGCAGAAACACATCAGTGAAGCATTTTTGCTGCAGGTTTCCTTAAATAACCTCACTGGGTGAAAAATCACGAGTATCCTCAACTTCACTTCCACACAGAGGAGCAGAGGCACAGTGAGAATTTACTGTGGATTTTTAGTGTCCACATCAGCTGTCCTGGGCATGCCTGATCTCCCTGTGCAGTGCCAGGTAATGGAGGAAATTATCTGTATCAGGGACTAGATCTCAACAATTAATAGTTTGAGATCCTCAAAAAAGGAGGAGCATCTAATAGGAGCAGTAAGGACTGACTGTGAGCCTTCCCTTTACATTGGGCAGGTGCTTGGTACAGAGCAACCTCCCCAGTTCTTCCCATCTCATCTCCCCAGGGCTACTTTTTTTTCTTGTTTATATATTTTTTCTTGTTTACACATTTTTTTCTTGTTTACACATTTTTTTTCTTGTTTACATGTGTTCAGCAGCACAGAAAAGAGCCCGTGGCATCAGTACAGAGCCAGCAAAGGGCTTGGCAGGTCACCTCTTCTACAGCCACACATCCCTTAGACCTGGGTGAGGCAACAAACCCTCCTCTCCCCCGGGGCACTGGGATGTGGACAAGCTGCCTAATTCCCTAATGTGACATGAAACCACCAAATCTGCTTTCTCTTCCCCAGCTCCTGTGGCTAATAAGGGGTGAGGAGGCACAAGCACAGGTATGACAACCAGGCTGCTGACAGCATTGGAATAGGAGAAATCACCAAGGGAGCAGAATAACAACCAGCCAGGAGAAAATAATAAAAGCCTGGGAACATTCACCCAGCCTGGATAACGTGGTTGTCACTGGCTCCTTCCTCCCTGGGCTTTGGGGGACAAGCTGGTATCTGAGGAGCACGTTGTACAAACCAGGAGGGATATCTGTGGCCCCCTGGCTGCTGCTGTGTAAAGCACAGCATGGAATGGGGATAGCAGGATAGCAGGGGTTGGAATTAGATGATCTTAGAGCCCCTTCCAACCCAAAACATTCCGTGGTTCTGTTGTACCAGACAGGTCAGCACCACCACGGATCTCTGCCCAGAACTCAGTGCAAGCAAGAGTCACTGCAGATCCAGAATATCCATGAAAATTCTGGTTTTTTCTATGTCTTTATGCACCATTAGTCTGTCTTTCCATGGAGACAGAAGCTCTGGAAGCACCTGAGGTGGTGCCTCTGCAGCATGTCCTGAGCTGTAACACAGCACATCTCAGGGAAGAGCAGATTCTTCTACAAGTTTTTTTGGGCAGAGGTTTTGAGAGCTTCATCTGAGTAAACACCCCAACACCAAGGCCCTTAACTGGATTGATGCTCAGAGCAGCTCCCAATTAACCTTTTCCCTTGGTTACACAAGCAGGCTCCAGGACAAAACAGGAATGACAGAGCAGCTCAGTGTACAGAGCAGGGTGAACGAGGCACCACAGCACTTTAACCTGTCAGAGCAAATTTATAATTCAATACCAGGATTAATAGCATGTATCACATTTAAAGTCCCTATTATATGTGGCCAGGCAGATTAGCAGATGAATATAAAATTAGTGCCATAGCAGCAGGCACAAATTATTCAGAGACTGTCCCTCCCTGCAGCAAGCAGCAGATCCACGAGCTTTTGGGTGGCTCAGGGCAGGAATATGGAGCATCCATAAATCTGTACCCAACCCACATCCTGCACAAAGCAATCAGGTCCTGCAGGGCTGAACAGGAATAAGGAATATCAGTGCTTAGAATCTGGAGAGCTTCATGTGTTGTCCAGGCACTGCAGAGAGCCCTGTGAAACCCAGACCTCCCCACAGCACATCCCAGGGAGCCAATTCCCACATTTCACCCCCAGGGATACCCAGCGGTAGGGAGAGCCCATGGCTTTCCTGGGCTCATCAAAACCAGTGTCCAGATGATGAGTTTGATGATGTGGGTCCTCAGGATGCCAAAGGGGTCCTCAGCCCCAGGGTGCTGTGCAGGTCCAGAAGACACTTGTGCCAGAATGTGTGACCAGCTCATTCAACACCACACTGACCAAAATGTGGGGATTTTGATATTATTCCACAAGGGTACACGTTCTAGACAGTGATAGGACAAAGGGCAACTATTTTAGACTAAAAATGGGGAAATTTAGATGTTAGGAAGAGATTCTTCCCTTGAAGGACAGTGAGGCCCTGGCACAGGTTGCCCAGAGAAGCTGCCCCATCCCTGGGAGTGTCCAAGGCCAGGTTGGACAGGGCTTGGAGCAACCTGGGCTAGTGGAAGGTGTCCCTGCCCATGGCAGGGGGTGGAACAAGATGGTGTTTAAAGCCCCTTCCAGCCCAAACCATTCTGTGTTTTCTGAACTTACAGAACTGGGTCAGTTCCTTGCTGGGGGTGAAGGCAGGAAACTCCAGGTCCTGCTGCACTGCCACAGCTCTGCCTCTGCCTGATCCCAGGCTGCTCCCTCAGTAATTCCGGGATTAAATGAACCTCCTGAACGAACCAGCTCACCTGGTGATAGCTCAAGGATTTCTAGCATGGGAGCACACCCTGAAATCCTGGAGTCACAGAATAGTTTGTGCTTAAAGGAATCTTACAGCCCATCCAGTGCCACCCCCTGCCATGGGCAGGGACACCTTCCACTAGCCCAGGTTGCTCCAAACCCCGTCCAACCTGGCCTTGGACACTTCCAGGGATCCAGGGGCAGCCACAGCTTCTCTGTGCCAGGGCCTCCCCACCCTCCCAGGGAAGAATTTCATCCTAATATTCAGTCTAAACCTACTTTCTTTCACTTTGAATCCTGTCACTTCACGCCCTTGTAAAATGTTCCTCTCCAGATTTCTCGTGGGCTCACTGCAGGTACTTAAAGACCACAACCAGGTCACCCCAGAGCCTTCTCTTCTCCAGGCTGAACTATCCCAGCTCCCTTTCAAAGCACACACTCCCTTCCACCAGCACTTCACCTGGCTGCTTTTCCTCTAGAGCATCCAACAGGTTGGATGCTGCCCCGACAGCAGGGAACCAGACAGCCTGTCCATTGATTTTTGGGATGTCAGGACTGGCACAGGCTTAGCCCCAGTGCTGGTTCGTGCCCTGGGGCATGGCAGGAGGGAGATTTCCCCCCCCCTCCCTGATCAACTTGCAAGTCAGAAGCATTTTGCACTTTGAGTTTGATGTCAGAGCACATCTTGTACTCTTGGCTTTTTCAACACTACATGGAATTCCTAGAAGGAAAACGTCCTTGAGAGCAAAGTGCAAAAAGAGTTTGAAAATATCCTAGAATCCTGGAATTCTGGAGTCATTATGGCTGGAAAAGACCTCCAAGATTGAGTCCAACTGTTAACCCAGCACTACCAACCCCACCACGGAGCCAAGTGGCACATCCACACATTCCTGAACAGCTCCAGGGGTGGGGACTCCACCTGTGCCCTGGGCAGCCCCTTCCAATGCCTCACTGTCCTTTCCATGAAGAAATTTTCCCAATATCCAATCTAACCCTCCCCTGGCACAGCCTGAGGCCGTTCCCTCTCCTCCTGTCCCTCGTTCCCTGGGAGCAGAGCCTGATCCCCACCTGACTCCCCCCTCCTGTCAGGGGGTTGGAGAAAGACAGGAATCTGCAGCAATGCAGGATCCCATTGCTGTGTGGTAGAGTTCTTAAGTAATTTTTTTCTAAACCAGGAAGAGGTCTCACATTCAAAGAAAATTGCCTTTTATTATTTAGCCTCATTACTGCTGCTGATCTGATTAGATTTTTTTAAACATTCATATGAAAAGAATCGATTGTTGGAACTATTTGCCTGCAATAATTCCAATTTGTGATATAAAAAATGAGCAACGTAGTGCTTTTATTTTCCTCAGCTTGCTATGATGACAAAAGAAACTTTCCAAACGTTACATATAACACTAAAATGACATTTGACTATGTCAAATTCCTGCCACCAGGGTGGCAGGGAGAGGGACCAGCCCTCTGCACCTCGTTCCCAGGAAACAGCAGCTGGAAAGCTCAAGCCCAGCTGCAGCATCCATCCATCTGTGAGTGCAGTACGGGGGGAGCTGTGGGATTACTCAGCAGACCTAGTGACAGGCTTGTAAAGCTCTGTCCTCGCTCCAGCAAACCTTTATTTTTGTTGCAGTCACTGGAGAGGATGAAGGAGGTTTGGTTAAGGCAGAACACCCAGAGCAGCCACTGCATCAGTGACACACTGAAGGGAACAGGGGCTGTGTGTGTCTGCCTAATGGTGCCTCGTGGATAACAGGGAGACACTCAAAGAAACCAGGGAAGCATAGAGTGATCTTTCTTCTCCAGACCTGCCTCACATCTGGCAGTGGGAAAGGAGGAGCTGCCAGAGGTTTGACAGGCACTGATGGTTTCCCTGCTCGTCACTCCCAGGGCTGTTTATGCCTGTGATGAGGAGTTTAATTAGTCACCACAAGAAAAAAAGCACTTGTTGGACTGCACAGCTGAGATTGTTGTGAGGTGTTTTTGCAAAGGTCCCCCGAGGGGTGTAATGAAAGACTCCCAACTTCAGGCACATAATCACTCGTGAAACTCGGAAAATTAAATGACAGTTCACAGAGAAAGAGGAGAAATAAAAAAGAGTCATTGAGAGGAAGTATCTGTGTGTAAGTGAACCTGAGGAGGATGTAATTGGCACTGACAGCACAGAAGGGATTGTCACTGGCTCTTAAAAGAGAGTGAAACGAGGCCACTTTGTGGGTGATCCCAGTTCCTCCTATTCATCCTCAGGACAAAGTAGGTTAAATATCACATGAATTAGTTCCCTAACTTGGAGTAAGGGCCATGTGAATCCACACCTTGTGCAGGCTGACAGTGACAGGAGCTGTGCCTCCCCAAGGTGTTGTGTTTGCAGCTGGCTGAGGGTGAGACCAGAGCTGGTCCTGGTGGGAGGCAGGAGGGGCAGGGATGAGTAAAACAGTCCAGCAGCACCTCTGATGAGCAGCTGTCCCCAGGCTGGAGCACCAACAGCAGAGCCCAGCAGCTCCCCTTCCACTGCAGAGCTCAAAGGCACCGAAACAATGTGGAATCAGAAACAATTTATTACAATTTTATTTTTATTTATATTTTTACTATCCGGCTACTTGCTTCCACTCTGCAGGAAAGGAGGTGAATGCAGGAGCTGGGCAGGTTCTGGTGGTTCCAGGGGCACTAAACATGGACACCCTCCCCCAGAGGCTCAAAGGGAAGAAGTTGCTGATAAAATCACAGGATTTTATCCTCCCCTAATGACCACCCAATGTTTCTCTGCTGCTTGAATGAAACCCAGCACTGGTTGTGCTCAGTGTTAACTGAAACCTACCCATCTGCACATCTCCCCTTGTCAAGAGCTTCACCACATCCTCTCATTCCTGCTGTGTCTTCCAGTGGTTCCCACAAACATATTTGGCCCCTGCAGGTCTTCACAGAACATTGCCTTTGAGTGCTCGTGGCAGCAATTCAGCATTTGGGCTGCTCCAGAAACCTGCCTTCCCTGCAGAACTAAACATAGGCCAGCCACAGATTTAATAGTTTTTAATTTTTTTTATTTTATGAACACAACCTGTGTGATTTTATGCACGTCAGGTAGCCCTGTGAGAGAGAACTGTGTCCCTCCTGGCTTAAAGGAGAGTGGTCTTGGTGTGTCACAGCCCTACCCTGGTGAAGTTTGATGTCCCAAAGGGACATGGAAGGTCATCTTGTCTCACCTCCACATCCCAGACACCCCTGTGCTCCCACTGGAACCAGGCTGTATCCATAACATCCAGCTATTACTGCTCAGTGGTGGAAAATCCTTCATTCATGATTTTAACAAGGATATTCTCTGTTAAAAGAACAGAATCAGCTCATTTGTAGTCTGAATAAGTTTGTCCTGTACTTTTAGTGCTAGATCTCATTGTATTTAATGTCTCTGCCTTATTTTGGGATCACTCATCCCTAACCTTGGATGAGTTTGTCTGATTGAACTTTGGGAGCTATTCACCTCCCTGACTTTATCTCATTACCTCATCTCTCCTCTGGTGCATCTCTAAACGTCTCCTCAAATTTAGGAGAATCCTTCCTCAGCTGTGGCTGTTATTGGACACTGTACCTCTGCTGGCACATTGCTGGGGACCTTCCCACCCAGGGCTGATTTTCCTCATGCCTTCCATGTCTTGCTGCTTCCCACCACAGCTGTGCCTTCACTCCAGTGGGAATGATTTCCCATCCATCCTGATCACAGTGCACACTGTTTGTTTATGCCCAGTTTCCCAAATTTCTCCAGTTTCTCCCCAGGTCTTTCTGCCACCTGAAGCTTTCATAGAATCACAGAATCCCCTGAGCTGGAAGGGACCCACAGGGATCATCCAGTCCAACTCCTGGCCCTGCACAGACACCCCAACAATCCCCCCCTGTCCCTCAGAGCGTTGTCCAAACCCTCCTGGAGCTCTGGCAGCCTTGGGGCCGTGCCCACTGCCCTGGGGAGCCTGGGCAGTGCCCAACCACCCTCTGGGGGAAGAACCTTTGCCTGAGATCCAACCTGAGCCTGCCCTGACACAGCTCCAGTCGGGTCCTGTCCCTGCTCCCAGAGAGCAGAGGGTGGAGCCCATTTTATATTTTCTCCTACATGATCAGTACAAACATGAAATGGTGGAGAGTCCACGTGCCCATCCCTGCAGGACCTGGGTACAACACCCCTCTGAGCATGGACATGGACTGACGTGGAGATTCATTTTTGGGAAAGTTTACAAGGCCCTGCAGTGAAAGGGCAAGGGGGAAATGGCTTTAAGCTGGCAGAGGGTTGATTTAGGTTAAATATTAGGAAGAAATTCTTTCCTGTGAGGGTGGGCAGGCCCTGGCACAGGTTGCCCAGAGAAGCTGTGGCTGCCCCTGGATCCCTGGAAGTGTCCAAGGCCAGGTTGGACGGGGCTTGGAGCAACCTGGGCTGGTGGAAGGTGTTCCTGCCCATGGCAGGGGGTGGGAGGAGATGATCTTTAAGGTTCCTTCCAACCCAAACCATTCTGGGATCCTTTAACTCTAAGTTTTCCATCTATTGAACATGCACTGTGTTGAACTCATTGAACTGTAATTGCTTGATTGCAATTGATCTTATGATATAAAGGAAAACATTTTCCTCACTGTCATCATGGTGCTTACAATGCCAGACAAGCAACACATGACCCCTTTGGGAAGCCTCTGCATACAATTACCAGAAACATTAAATGTGTAATTAATAGAGAAGCACTGAAGCAACCAGAGGAACATTTTTAATAACAGCTGGAATACACCTTTCCATCTCAAAGCCCTTGAAGGGGTAACTATCAAAATACTTGTTGACTGAGTTATCCTTCCACTCAACTCGAGGTGGTTCATCTGATTTGATTTAATTTCTGAAGACTAAATACCAGGTTTTTACCCTGTAAGTATCCCAGGAGAAAGCTAATACTGCCCAGCAGGATGAGTCTACCTTGGCAAGCTTGTACCTTCTTCTCTTCCCTTCTCCCTTTCTGGTTTCCTTCCCAGAAACTGCTAAAAACATTTTCTTCCCAAATACTTCCCTGGAATAACCTGCCTTCCCTGTGTCACCCTGAAGGAATAAGAACATTAGATTTGGTGCAGACTGAAGTCAGGAACGTGATCTGCTCCCCCTTTGCAGGGAAGGGAAGGCACCAGGAGAGTTGGAAGGTAAATATCCACTGCAGGGTTTTCAGGAGAGGAGCAAATTTTCTCGGGGAGAGGATCACTGAAAAGAATGTGAGTCTTTAAAAATCAGGCTGCTGCTTTTCAGCTTTCTCTGCACAGAGGGAGCACAGAACTAGGGGGGTGTAGACACTGGATTTGAAGTCTGAGTGACAGCAGAGTAGAGATGCTGGAATAATAGGGAGGCATCTTCGATGTTCAACAAGGTCTGAAAATCATAGGAAGCTGGAAGAAAAGGAGTGAAAGCCTAAAAAAATAAAAGAGTACAGAGGAGCAGCTGACTGAAAATTCACTCCCTTGTGACTCTGCAGAGTGTAGTAAGAAGGTGTTGAGATTTATGAACATGAGGGTGAATCTTAATTTTATTTTTTTTTTAAATTTAAATAAAAAGCCCCACTGACTTCGTCTTGATGCTCCAGATCCTGGAAGCCCCTGGGGCAGAGGGAATATCTGTGAGCCATCCCTTCTGCCAGAATGCTCCAAGTTCTCAGCAGGATGCTCAGCAGCATCTCTTTGCACTTGCAGCAGTGTCAGAGGGAGACAACAACTCCATTGATTTCAATTATCCTTTGCAGGGGTGAGGTTTAATGCTTAGATTTGTCTCTCCCTTGCAGTGTTCAAAGCAGGTTCACACAGCACCGCTTTAGCATAAGTGTATTTCAATAAAGGTAATGAAGAAGGAATCTTTATTTCTTCTAGTGCTTGCATAAACTCCCTTCTTGGGCAACATCCCAGTGGGCAGCCAAGGGCATAGATCAGCCCTGGGGGTTCAGGAGGCAGCTGGAAATGAGTTTTCATTCCCCACACTGGCACCACACCACACTAAGTGCATTTTGGGGGCTCTGGAAGCAGCTGGAAAAGCATCACTGTCAAAACCACTGGGATGAATTCATGAAAATGAAATCCATCCTTCTGGATGGTCCCTGAGGTGAAAAAAAATCCCTTGAGGCTGGGGGAAGATGTGCTGAGGAATATCCTGCCCTGTGTGTTTTCTGCTTCCCAGACTGACCTCTGAGAGTGTATCCAAGCAGGATGGAGCTTCATTGCCATTCCTGTGGCCATCCACAGGTCCCCTGTGTCACCACAGAGATTGTGTCACATATATCGTGTCACCTATAGACAGCTGACGTGCCCCAGCCAGGGTGTGTGGTTGGTGGGGAAGAAATACAATCCAAAGAGTCAACCTGTGGATCTGCCTTGCTCCAAACACCCGTTTCACCACTGTCCTGTGCTTGCAAAGTCTGTTCTGACTCTACCCTGGCTAAAATGTCCCAGCCTCCATCCCCTCGATGTCCAGGAGCCTCCTTTGCCTCCACAGGACCCCATTTTCGATGATCATTTCTTGCAGTCTCACAGTGTCCCTCAGCCTCAGAACAAACATCAGCCAGTAAATATTTGTCTGTTGGAAAGCACGACCCAGGACCATCAGTCCATTAAAGAGAAACCTCCTTGCTGGATGAGCTTTTGAGAAACCTGGTCTGCTGGGAAGTGTCCCTGCTCCTGGCAGGGGATTGGAATGAGATGAGCTCTGAAATCCCTTCCAGCCCAAACAATTCTGTGTCCTGCAGTCCTGGGAACTGGGATCCCTCCCTGTGTAACCCACAGCAGCACTGGGGGTTTGGTTTCCTGCAGTCAGGGCTGCCCTCATCTGTGTGCTGAATGGATGGGCAGAGGAGCTGAAGGGAAGTGTGGAGATAGGACAGCAAAAGTCACGTTTATCCACTTCAGCTGGATCTTTGCACCAGCACAGAGGACCCCAACAGATCTGAATGGAGCCACAACTTGAAACAACCCCCTTCCAGCAGCAAAGGATGGGCTCTGCTCCTCTGTCTGAGGGCAGAGCCAGGCAGGACCTGCTGACCTGCAGCTCTACAGACAGAGGGGTGGGTTTGTGCTCTCCCATCTCCTCTGGGCTGCCTTGAAATGACTCAGCTGTCACCTCTGTGGCTGCCACTGCTGCTCTTGGTGCTCCCAGCCCACAGCATTTGTCTGGGCTCAGCTGCCAAGATACTCAGGGCTGTGCAGTCCACCCAGGTAAATGACTGCTGACAGGAGAGCAAGGAAGGGCTGACGTGGGCAGAGCACTCCTCAGGCTCACCCAGCTTGTCTTTCCCTCTTTCCCTCAGTACATCAGGTTTGGGAAGAGCCAGTGGACACGAGAATCCCTCATGCACAAGCACCAGGCTGTGATGAGGCAGAGCTTTGCTCTGCCCTGTGTCCTGGCTGCAGGCTAAAACCAGCCCAGCCTATTTCCAGCTCAGGCCTGGGCTGCTTTTCTCTCTTGTTTTTACCTTATGAACCAGTCCTTGTCTGTTCACCAATATGTTACCACATATTTGGGATGCACCAACAGAACCTTCCCCAAGAATTCCCTTTGTGTTATACTTGAAAATTTAAAATAAGTGATATTCACTAAAATTACATGATTAGAAAAATGAGGGCACACCTGTCTTCCTACAGCCACCCTTGGCATCACCATGGCATCATCCATGGCATCCTGGCTCACCTCATCACCAGGGCACAGACCTGGGGAGAGAGACCCGTTACACAGAGTCTTCTGGGACCCCCCTGCAGCCCAAACCTGCTCCAGCTTGCCCTGGCCCCAGAGCAGCTGTGAGAGGGCCTGGGCTGTTTGTGACACATCCCTGAGCCTGCACTGGACTCCAAACACCCCCATCACTCCAGGCCCCAGTGCCAGCCCCTCCACACGCAGGGGACCCGATGGTCTCAGTGACAGTGACACATTCACTGCCTCCTCCAGGTGTCCTCTCTCCCAGCCTTGGCCTCTCAGCCCCTCTCAAAGACGTGTTGGCTTCCTGGCAATCACTTTGGAGTGATAGAGATTTCAGAATTATAAAACATCCCCTTCCATTTCCTCAGTGAAAGCCTAATTTATGGAACAAAAAGAGTTTTTAGGCGTGAGAAACATCAGACAGTGAGTTCCCAGGCTGCTCTCTCCTCCCCTCACTGCAGTGATGCTCAGCACTGCCCACAGAGCAATCCTTGCTGGCATCCAGGTGCAGGATCACACGGACAGCTTTGCCTTTCCAGATGACCCCGGGCACTTCTCATTATCCCTGCACGAGGCAGGATCCCTGGGAGCAGGGCTGCACCGGTGCCAAAGCTCATTAACCTTCTGCATTCTGCCTTCAAAGCACCTGCCAAAGGGGCTGCAAACAGCTACTTCAGGATGGATTTCCCCGGTTTTTACTTCTCTTTGAAAAGGAACGCTGGCACTGAGTGGTCTGGTGCAGGTTTCTTTGTTACTTCTCAGGGCAGGTTTGCCAAGGGAGGTGGGGGCGATGGGACATGGAAAGCTCTCCCTGTTGGCACTGCTGTCCAGGGAAGGAAGGAGGCTCCTTGAGGAGACCTTTGAAAAGTAGCAGAGTTCTACAACTCCCTGACAGTTTAATGTCTTTATTGAGGATTTAGATGAGGGCATTGAGTCCACCATCAGCAAATTTGCAGATGACACCAGGCTGGGGGGTGTGTTGATCTGCTGGAAGGCAGGAGGGCTCTGCAGAGGGACCTGGACAGGCTGGATCCATGGGCTGATTCCAAGGGGATGAGGTTCAACCAGGCCAAGTTCTGGGTCCTGCCCTTTGGCCACAACAACCCCCGGCAGTTCTACAGGCTGGGGACAGAGTGGCTGGAGAGCAGCCAGGCAGGAAGGGAGCTGGGAGTGGGGATGGACAGGGAGCTGAACAGGAGCCAGAGTGTGCCCAGGTGGCCAAGAGGGCCAATGGATCCTGGCCTGGCTCAGGAACAGTGTGGCAGCAGGAGCAGGGCAGTGATTCTGCCCCTGGACTCAGCACTGGTGAGGCCACCCCTGGAGTGCTGTGTCCAGCTCTGGGCCCTCAGGTCAGGAAGGACATGGAGGGGCTGGAGCAGGTCCAGGGAAGAGCAGCGAGGCTGGGGAAGGGACTGGAGCACAAGTGCTGTGAGGAGAGGCTGAGGGAGCTGGGGGGGCTCAGCCTGGAGAGGAGGAGGCTCAGGGGAGACCTCCTCACTCTCTGCAACTCCCTGACAGGAGGGGGGAGCCGGGGGGGGTCGGGCTCTTCTCCCAGGAACCAGCAGCAGGACAAGAGGGCTGGGTCTTGAGCTGTGCCAGGGGAGGTTTAGGTTGGATATTAAGAAGCAATTTTTTCCAGAGAGAGTGCTCAGCCATTGGAATGGGCTGCCCAGGGAGGGGGTGGATTCTCCATCCCTGGAGGTGTTGAAGGTGAGACTGGATGTGGCATCAGTGCCATGGGCTGGGAACCACGGCGGGGTTGGATCAAGGGTTGGACTTGATGATCTCAGATGTCCCTTCCAACCCAGCTGATTCTCTGATTCTCTGACAGGAGTTGGAGCCAGATGAGGGATGAGCTTCAAAGTAACAATGGACAGGACAAAACAAATGGCGTCAAGCTCTGCCAGGGGAGGTTCAGGTGTTATTTCTTCACTGACAGAGTGGTTAAGCAACTGTCCAAGGCAGTGGCGGAGTCACCAGCCCCAGAGGGCTAAAAAAATGAGCAGATGTAG
The DNA here is from genome assembly GCF_025592945.1 of Manacus candei. Taxonomy (NCBI): domain Eukaryota; kingdom Metazoa; phylum Chordata; class Aves; order Passeriformes; family Pipridae; genus Manacus; species Manacus candei. The sequence continues at coordinate 2,827,417 of NW_026138105.1, read as the reverse complement.
CACTTGGCAATATGGTTTAGTGGGCATGGAGATGTTCAGTCATAAGTTGGACTTGATGATCCTGGAGGTCTTCTCCAGCCAAAATGTGATTCTCAGTGACTGGGACCAGCTGCATCATCCACAGAGGGGTCTGTCCCTGGCTGCCAGGGTGGCTCCTGTGTCAGAGGTGGCCCTGGGTGCTGCTCAGAATGAAGTGGGTGCCTCAGACAACGAGACGGGCTGGGAAATGTTGAGAGTTAAAAGCACAGCACCAGCAATCCCATCCCTCAGTGCTCCGTTTCCTCTCCCTGTTTTCTCCTTTCTGCAGCTTTGGGGGGGCCTCGGGTCATTGTTTTCAAGCTTCTCTTTCCAGTCTGGAGTCTCACTTACAAAGCAGGAGCTGGAGTTCAAAGCGATGCCTGGGAGCAAAGGGTGCCAGAGCATTATGGAAAAAAATAATAATCAGGAATCAGAGGAGCAGTGAGGAAGTTGGCAACTTGCTACAAACCCATGCTAAATTCAGGCCACTGAACCTGAGGTGTAAACAGCCATATCTCATTGCTGCATCTTCATTTTCTGGTTTTGATCTTACCTTATTTATTTCAAGCAAGATAACAGGGAATGTGACATGCTGAAATGAGAAAGGCCTCTACTAAAAGCATACTGCTGTCACAGCCCGTTGTGAGACCAGAAAACTGTGAGGAAAGGGCTGCTCATCTTGTTTAACCTTGGTCCAATTTGTAGCTTGAGCATTGTAAATAAAATGCAATAAACTGCTACCACCAGTAGTCCAATTGCAAAGCTACTCAGCCTCACAGTCTGGATATTCTGCTTAACACAAGCTCAATTCATTAACAAATTTCACTTAAATGTTAGTATTTAGTATCTCCCCCAGCTTCTCAGCAGCCAGGCTGGGTTGGACAGAGCTTGGAGCAACCTGGGCTAGTGGAAGGTGTCCCTGCCCATGGCAGGGGGTGGAACAAGATGGTCTGTGATTGTGAGATTATATCAACAGATATGAAAACACGGCTAAAGCTGAGTAAACGCTGAAGAACAACTCTGCAGGTTTGATTCTTTGTGATCAGCTTAGGCACTATTTGCAAGCGTTCAGCCAGGCATCAGTTATCTGTCAGAGCTTCCCAAAGCCTGTGATGCTTATCACAAGTGGATTGGCACCTGGGGAGTCCTGCAGAGCACGGCTATTTTTGGCTGCCTCACATTGTTCTCCAGCTTATGAAGTGTCACTCACCCATCTGGAGCCAGGGGGACTTGAGGTGAAGCTGAGCACCAGCCAGGCTGCAAAGAGCAAAGGCATCTCTGCCACCCTGTAGGATGGACATGGATCATCCTGGCTCCTTGAAAATGTCAAGTGATATGGTTAAAGGAAAACAGGAGATGCTCACTGATAACGTGACTTATGTGGGTAAATCTAGAAGGCGTTGCTTGAAAAAGTTATTTATGGATAAACTTTGAACCAAAGCCATGAACGGATTATTGCTTTGTTTCTGGTCAATTTATTTCTAGCCTTGAGCTTTCTAAACTTCACCCTGAATAAGGATTTTAACAAAAGAAGACAGTCCCAGGTTTCCTGAGCAATGAATCGTTCCCAGAGTTGGAGTTACCAGCATCTTTCGTGCAAAACAATGCAATGCTCACATTTTATAGAGGCAGCACCTCACTGTAACTTTTCAACTGTCTTCAAACCTCCCAGGCAAAGACCCCTTTTCTCAGGGCAGTCAGCACCTCTGAGGCTGAGACACCTGCACAAAGACCTCGTGTTTGTGTGGCATGGGCTGATGCAACCAGAAGAACATGAGCGATGTGGTCATCAAAGCTTCATCTTTGCTTGGCTGATTTCAAACGAGTCACACAGAGTGAGAAGCCCAAACGTCTGTGTTAGACTGAGCTGGCCCTACTAAGGCATGGAGGATTGTTTGCCTGCCTAGAAACACAGTGCATATGGGGTTGTGTGTGCCTTCAAGTAGGGCAGATATCATAAAAATCGGTGGCAGAGAGAACAAAACACTTAAACTGATTTAGAGCAGGGAAAACACAAGATGGCACAAGTAGCATTTCAAGGATGCTCCGTGAAGTTGAGAAACGAGGAATTCATGCAGTGCCTTAAAGCCACAACCCCCCTAACTGGAAAATACTAAACAGCACAATTGCACTATAAATCTCTGTGCTTGCCCAGGAAAGGTCCCTGTGCAGTAGCTCATCTGGGTGTCACACAGCCTTAGGAAGCATCCTAAACATGCCTGTGCAGATTGTGTTATTTTACAGACCTCCAAAAGCCTCAGATAAGGTATTTGCTACCAGGAGATGCTGCCATGAGTAGTTTCCTGGCCTGGGTCTGCTTTGCAGTTCTCTGGGGCCCTCCACTCACGTGTTGTGATCCCAAACACACGGACACAGGAGCCACCCCGTGCTCTGGGTGGTACCTGCTGCCTGATTGCCTGTGGAATTTCCATGGAGCGGGATAGGGAGGTAAGTGCTCGTGGATGGGTGTGGGTGGGACTGGAGTAAACATCACCTCCTTGTGTTTAGTCACCTCCTGACAAGTGCTGAGGGTGCTGGATCCCTACCAAGGTCAGCACGAGCTGAGAAAACTCGGTGTCACTCAGAGCTAAAGGCATGGTGTAACCCAAAAGCTGTGGCTGCAGTGCTGAGGTACCTGATGCTGTGCCTGGCTGTGCCCCCTGGGAGCCTGCCCTGCTGCCTGCTGGCACCCAGGGACCCTGACCTGGAGCCTTCTCTCAAATCTGTCCTGAATGTGCAGCCAAACCTCGGGCTGATCCCCTGGGCCTCTCAAGCAGTTCAGGTCTTGAGGAGGATTTTGTAGTTCTGACTTCTCTTCACATCTTGCAGCCCTGGGACGGATCCTTGGACGACATTCAGCAAGAACAGTCATGCTGACACATCAGCTCTCATCTCTCCACTGCACACCCAGGACACCAGTACTGCACACCCAGGATACTGGTACTGCTCACCCAGGATACTGGTACTGCACACCAGGATACTGGTACTGCACACCCAGGATACTGGTACTGCACACCAGGACACCAGTACTGCACACCCAGGATACTGGTACTGCTCTCACTTTCACGGACTTCCCCTCTTCTCTCTCTTTCAACTCTTGTGCTCGGGCTGCCAGGGCACGGGCAGGTTTGCTGTCCCACTGCCTCATGTCCCCTCCACGGTCACCCAGGAAATACCACAGCTCAGATGTGAGATCTGTCTGCTCTCTCTAGCTGGGGGGGTCTGGTTCTCACTGGGGCCATATGGAAGCTGTTTCCCTCAATCTTCTCTCTCAGTCTCTCCTGTTTATCTTTCACCTCTGTAGTTAGTGCCTTGAGGTCCTTAATCAATGTCTCTCCAGTGGAGATGCAGGTCTGTAGGGTCCTTCGATCATCCTGTCATACACTGAAGTTTATTTATTACAGACATCACTGGCTCCCCCTTCTCCCCAGCCTGCAGTGATGTCAGGTAACCTTTATGTGCAGACGTGAGGCTCCACCACATCTGTGGTGTGCACTTAACCCTGTCAGGATGGTTGGTGGGTTGCCCATCCCTTCCAAAAAGTACCTCCAACAGCACCATTTCCCTCACTTGTAGGATCCCCTCCTCTATGGTCTTCCAGCCCATTGTATAATGGTCTGTCTGCAAGGAATCTCTGTAAATGAACCTCTCCCTCACACCATCCAAAAGCCATGCCCAGAGAGACAGGGGCTTCGATTCCCTCACAAATGCCTCCTCAATACCCACATCCTGGGCAATAGACCTCAAGAACCTCGCTTCACCACCGTCAAGGTTTATGGTATCACCTGTAGAGTCCCAAACTCGGATCATCCAGGTCAGAACGGGCTCATTCGGACCACGAGCAACGTGTGTCCGTAAGCTCCGGAGGTTGTTACACGATAAGGACTCAGTGATGATTTCTGGCTCTGGAGCAGCTGCCTGTGAGGGTCCTGCCTCCCCAGCATCGTCAACTGGGCGAGCTGATTTGGCTTTATATTTCTTCCTTTGGATAGGGGCAACCTCTGTTGGCCTGGTCTGCCCCTTTGATTTGGCCCTATCCTGAGTCACCTTGGTATCAGGCATTTTGTTTTCATCAGTTCCTTTCCCCTGGAAGTGCTGCACCACACCAAGCAGCTTCCAGCAGGCAATGGCCAAAGCCCCACATGCAGCTGCCAACTGCCTCTCCATGGATCCATCACGACCCCTCTCCCTCACGGCTTTCATTATTTTTGTAGGGTTCAAGAGTTGATCAAGGGTGAGCTTCCACGTTGTAGGAGCTGAACAACTTCCTAGGAATTTACCCATGTCCTCCCATCACCCATGCCACTCGAGGTTTCCCACCCCTGGGACAGGCTTATGGACACGTTCTGGATAATTCTTGGCCCTGGCTTCATATATTAGATACACCATAAAGGCACAAACTTGCATGAAAAGCCCAAAAAGTAAAACGTCTCTGACACCTAAGGAGAATTAAACTTCCCAGAGGCCATTGTATTGTATCCAAAGGGAAAATGGATGAAGGGCTGGGCAAATATACCCCCTGCATTTCTCCATAGGAATGGGTGCCATTATCCTTAAACCCCCAGAGGAAGCAGCTTAGGCTAGAGCAGCAGTGCATCCCTGAGGACATATTCCGGATGAAAATCACAGGGGCTGAGTTTGCCGTGTCACAAACCCAGTGCTCAAACTCAAAGGTCCTTATCACAATGAGGGTCTTAATATCTGAGCTGAAACACATTGACAGGTGGCACAGATATCTTGGCATGGTTATGTGCCAGAGGAAAGCAACAACCCCAAGCATCATGGTGCCTACGGGTTCAAAACGTGTGTAAATCCCACAGGGGCAGTTATTTCATTTCCACCTTTCCTCTCTTTGAACCTCATGTTGGGTGCCAATTATGTCTCATTAACCTGAGACACCTGCACATTTCCCATTGCTTGGTGTTATCTGGTTGCTAAATTTAATGAGAACAGTTTTCCACTTTTCTTATGTTGGGGCATAGAAATGAATCCCCACCCCTACTGCTGTGCCTTTAGTGTTGTTCTTACACTCTACCAACAAGCCCCCCCAAACCTCGGTTTGGGATGCTCCTGCCTCCTCAAATGGCCACCTCACCTCTTTTGCTGGGTGCTGTGGACCCCATTTGAGGCTGACACATGGGAACATGGGGCTTTGCCTCAGCTCCTGGCACAGAAACCCAGCAAAAGCAGGTGTCCAAGTGCTCTGGTCAGTGCCCTGCTGCAGGACCACCTGTTTTTGCAGTAGTTTTCCTCCATATGAATTTAAGGGATTTACCATTTTTATAGAGCTGTGTTGAGCTCTGTATTTCAGTAGTGCCCACCTGTCTGAGGTGATGGAGGGGGTTACATGAACCAGTTTCCACTCTAGCAGGTGAACAAGTAGCTTGTGATGCCACACAGCTCCCAGGCCACCACATTCCCCTGACTTGCCCTCAAGCAAACTGAGTGCTCAGCCTGGATCTAGGCAAAGGTGGCAAATCCATTCCTCCCTGGAAACCCCCACCGTGGAAGTGTCCCAGCAGGTGGAAGTCCAGCCTTCAGCACCAAAATGCTGTGGATTTACTCAGAACCCGAACAGGAAAGACATCAGTGACTTAATTGCAAGATGCCCCTGACTTACAATTCACCCCTTTCTAATTAGCTTCCCCTCAAACCTTTGTGCCTCTGTTTTCCGCTCCCCTCGCCCTGAATCTCCCCTAATTGCCTCTCCGGAGCGGCGAGCCGGGCGGAGCGGGGCCGGAGCAGCCGCTTCGCAAAGCCCGAGCTCGGCGGTGCCGAGGTGTTAATTAGGTCGACAGCCCAATCACAGACACGCCGGGGAACGATCAGGAGCCACAGCACACCTCCAGTGTCTGGAGCCACAGCACACCTCCAGTGTCTGACAGCCCCGGTGATGGACCAGCATCCCTCCGACCCAGTCCCCCGGCAGGGCAGCCCCGGGTGATGGACCAGCATCCCTCCGACCCAATCCCCCTCGCAGGGCAGCCCGGGTGATGGACCAGCATCCCTCCGACCCAATCCCCCGGCAGGGCAGCCCCGGTGATGGACCAGCATCCCTCCGACCCAGTCCCCCGGCAGGGCAGCCCCGGGTGATGGACCAGCATCCCTCCGACCCAATCCCCCGGCAGGGCAGCCCCGACCCCCGGCCCCGCAGCAGTGATGATCGGGGGGACGCGTTCGCGGGGAGACGTGTGAAAATGTCAGCACAGATGGAGATTAAGCTGTCTTCACCTAACGTCAAAACTGCCATCTGCTTCTCTCCTGCACAGCTTTAATCAGATTTTCTCGATATAAAAGAAGGGAGGGGGAGGGAGGGGGAGGGATCAGAGCACTCGGGCGTCGGTGGCCTTTCTGTGCCGGGGTGTCGAGGACCTGAAAAGGGGTTTGTCCCAAGGTTTTCCATGGAAAGGCTCCGTGTGTGGCTTCCTCTGGCTCTGGGAAAGGCAGGACTTTGCCTGGACTGTCATCTCGCTGCACCAGTGGGGAGAAGAGGAAGCTGTTGTTTGAAAAGAAAGCAAAACTGGACCTTGGCCTTATATGACTGGTTTTGTTTGTTTAAGCAAAGCTGATGAGATGTCAGCGGGAGCCTTCTTGGTTCCCCAGGTTGACTCCACCCTTGCAGCCTCATGAGCACTGGGGTTCAGAAGACAAGTGGGTAGCAAAAAATAACTAATATATATAATTAATATAAAAAAATGACTAAATCTGTTGAACAGTTTGATCCAGTCACAGCAGAATTCCAGTCATGCCTTGCCTTGCCTCGCCAAGCCCAATATGTTCAAAGCTAAATTTGCCACTGATAAATTGATTTTAAGGAAAACTGTGTTTTTTGCAGGGACACGATGAGTGGCTGAGCATTAACCTTCTGTATCCAAAGCCTCAAAGTTAAGCTACAAGGAGGAGTTTCCTGACATGGCTCACAGGCCACAGTTGAGTGGGGCTTTGCCTTCTCCCAACGGTGATGTTGTTGACACATGCTGAGCACCTGATCCCCAGTAATCTCAGGGACTTCCATTCAGATGTGCTGACCAGCCAGCTGTTCCCCATTTGGAACTCACAGAGCTGACTATTCCTTTCCAGACTGACTTATTTGCACCGAGCAGCATCTCTTTGTTTCTCAAATCATCTCCAACTCAGCTCAATGAAGTTCATTTGCAAGTCTGGTTATCCAAAACTCTGGAAGTCCTTTCCATGTGGAGGTGTCAGCCAACTTGAGAAGTGTTTTCTCTGTTCCAACATTAGGACCATTAATGAAAGTGCTGAAAGCTGAGCCCGTACAGTGACAGTCCTGTTTTGACACTAATCTGTCAATGATTGCTCCATCTATAATTTCCTCTCCAGTTTTGCAACTACCCAGTAATACACTCACTTGGATGATATTTTTCTAGCTCATGAAAGTGTCAGAGGAGACAGTGTCAAAAGCTTTACTGAAATCAAGATCTATGACATGGTCTGTTTCTTTTCTATCCAGGAGGCTTTTTGCACTGTCATAAAGGAAAATTAGATTGGTTTGACATATTTGTTCTTGACAAATCCATACAGACTGTTACTCATCCCTTTATACTCCTCTGTGAGCCCACAGATAGACTCTTTGATTATCCAGTTCAGTGTTTTCTGAAAACTGATGATATGTATGTTTGAAAGGGAAGCTCCTGACTTTCTGTCTTCTTATTTAACGTTTCAAAGTATGGCATTTAAAGATGCCTCCCCTCTTTCAAGTTTTCCAGTACCTTACTCAGTGAATCCTTAAAACTGATGGTCAATTCTTCCCAAATGTCATCAATAGGTGCCATACAATGAAGTTCACTCAGACACAGGCAAACAAGAACATCAGTATTTTGGGGTGGCACTTCTTGAACTGTGTTTCTGCCAGTATATTCTGTGTTTTGGTATGGTTCCTTGCACAAAAGATATTCCCACTGAGCTCCTTATTTCTGAAGTGCACATTAAAATGTATCTCAGATCCCTCTGGGAAGCCTTGCTTTGAAAACATCCCTGGACTGTCTTTGCCAAAGGCTCATATCCACTCACCTGCACAAGGTGGGAGCTGCAGGATCACTGCTGGAGTTCTTTCTGTTCTTGCAAACTGCATGTCCTGGTGTGCCCCAGCCCATGGCAGACTCATGTGGAGATGGCACAGGACTGGGGAAGAGCTGATCCCATTACTGGGAAGGCTGGAATGCCTGGAGGAAGCAGCCTCCAGAATTTTGCAGGACTAGGCTTTGAGGTGACCTCAGGATCAATCCTGCTGATGAGGACAGACAAGCCCTAACTCACCAGCCTAGATAACATGTCCTGTAAGTCTGTGGAGCTCTTAAATCATCCTTATATTTGCAGTGAGTGGAACATACTCATGATTTTCCTTCAGGATAAATGTAGCTCCTGAGCTCAGAGGAGCTGAGGACTAGAAGCAGCCCAGCTGTAATTCCAACTGCCCAGCTCCATCACTGCAGGAGCTGTTCCCTTTTACTTCTCACGTAATATTCACCTGCAAGTTTAAAAGCATTCTCAAGAGATTTGGTCTGGAGTCCAGAGCCTGCATGTCATTATCCCCTGAGCTCCCTGAAAGAACAAAATGTGCTCTGCTGTCCATAAAGCATACCTGTGTTCCCAGAAGAGAATATAAGGGATAATGTTTCCCAGGAGGGATAAAAAGACCTGCTGGCCCTTCACTTGGTTTCCCTTCCTGCTCAAGTGGTGAGAAGGAGATATTTAGGAGCAGAAGTTTCTGTTTTGTGGTTTTCTACAGTGAAAGTTGTGATGTCTCTGAGCAGCTGATCCTAAATTTGCTGCACCACGGTGCCATGGGGTGTTGGGAGGTTTTACAGGATGGACCTCATCATATAAAGAGTTCACCATAAAACCTGAACATGCACCACTGCCTTTGCTGCCTGTGTTGTGTCTTGGATCTGTTCCACCTCTTGTGCAGAACTGTCAGAGGTCATTAATTTGTCAGAGACAATCATATTTCCCTTCTGCTTTGTGGAAGATTGATGAGGTTTAAACATCTTTTCCTTGACAAACTAAGCAGCTTGTCTCTGTCTATAAATTCTCTGGAGCTTCACTTTTGTGTTGGTGCACACAGGAAAAAAGCAGTGTGCAGGGGAAAAAAGGAGTGTGTAGCATTTCTAGTGTAAAAGAGTAATCCTTGGATTGTGTTGGAGTTATTTTCTTCTCCTCAAGAATGACCACGTTAAGCAGGATCACTCATAGGGCTGTCTCAAGCCTAGTCAACATTCCCAACCTCATTCCCCTCCTTTACAAAATATTTAAGTAAGCAGAGTGCCTTAACAAGCCATAATTCATGTATTTGTCACTAGAGGCTCAACTAGGAAATGGAAAAACTATTTTCATAATAAGAAAGAAAATACTTACTTTTGCAGAGAAAAGAAATTGAAGAAAATCCCCAAAATTAATAGCAATAATGAGGGAAAGAGAGCATGTACCAATGGAAAAAAAGAGTGTATTTAAATAGAAAGTCCCTCTATTTTTAAGAGTCCCTTGAGAAGTGATTACCTACATTGACCTGTGTGTCTAAATCTATTGACAAAGATAAGCAGGGACAGCCAGTAGTCACTTCAGATTCAGTTCTAATAGTTTGAATTAGATGGACCAAACAAGCTGGAATTATCCATTAAATCAGCAAAATCTGCTTGTCTTTTGCTTTAATGCTTGATTAATGCTGACAAGCAAAGGCTGTAAAGCTGCCCCTTTCTCTGGCCATGCAGCAGGCTGAGTGTCCACTGCACAGGGATCCTGTGCCAGCCCCATGTGTGAGGAATTGGGGTGGGATTTCAGTCCCACGGGGTTTGTCTCAGAGCCTTGGGAGCGCTGGTGCGTGAGGGTTTGCAGGAGCACCCTTTCTGCAGTAACAGTAAAAACTCTGGTGAATGTAAAATACTGTTTTACCAAATGTTTGAGGAGTGCCCTTGTGATTCTGACTCAGGTTGTTCTGTTTTTCCACCTAAATAGTTTTGTAGAAACACCAGAGGCCTCCAGAGAAGTAGAGCACCAATGAGGGTTTCAGAGAGCTGTTGATTTAGTGTGTTCAGACACTTGGTCATGAGAAATAAAAGGCAGATCCACAGTCTTAGAAGTTAAAGAGCAGCCATGGAGTTAAATGCAGTTGGCAGCTGGTCACTGGTGGTGTCCCCAGGGCTCAGTGTCGGGGACCCCCTGTTTAATATCTCTGTGATGAGTGAGGGGATGGAGAGCACCCTCGGTCAGTTCACAGGTGACACTGAGTTGGGTGGGAGTGTTGGGTGGGAAGGCTCTGCAGAGGGATCTGGACAGGTTGGATCCATGGATCAGTGGGATGAGGTTCAACGAGGCCAAGTGCTGGGTCCTGCCCTCGGGCCTCAACAACGCCCTGCAGCTCCGGGATGGGGCAGAGGGGCTGGAAAAGGACCCCAGGGTGCTGGTGACAGCAACTGAGCGTGAGCCCTGCTGTGCCCAGGGGGGCAAGGAGGCCAATGGCTCCTGGCATGGACCAGCCACAGTGTGACCACAGGCCCAGTGACCGTCCCCCTGTGCTGGCACTGCTGAGACCCCTCCAGTCCTTGGTTTAGCTTTGGGGCCCTCGTGACAAGAAGGAAATTAAGGGGCTGGAGCTTGTCCAGGGAAGGGGACGGAGCTGGGAAGGGGCTGGAGCAGCAGGAGCAGCTGAGGGAGCTGGGGGGGCTCAGCCTGGAGAAAAGGAGGCTCAGGGGGGACCTTCTGGCTCTGCAACCCCCTGACAGGAGGGGGGAGACGGGGGGGTCGGGCTCTGCTCCCAGGGAACAAGGGACAGGAGGAGGAGAAATGGCCTCAAGCTGTGCCAGGGTAGGTCCAGGTTGGGCATGAGGAAGAATTTCTTCCCTGAAAGGGTGGTCAGGCCCTGGCACAGCTGCCCAGGGCAGTGTTGGAGTCCCCATCCCTGGAGGGATTCAAAAGACACAGAGATGTGGCCCTTGGGGACATGGGTTAGTGGTGGCCTTGGCAGTGCTGGGGGAACAGCTGGACTCTGTGATCTTGGAGGTCTTTTACAACCTAAACTACTCCACAATTCTATGATTTTCAAAGAATTTGGTCCATTCCCAGGAAAATCCATCACAGTTCTCTGATGAGAGGAAATGGCCTCCAGCTGGACCAGGACAGATTCAGGTTGGGTGTTAGGGAACATTCCTGCACAAATAGGGTTGTCAAGCAGTGGCAGAGGCTGCCCAGGGCAGTGGTGGGATCCCTGGAGGGATTTTCAAATCCTGTGGATTTGGTGCTCAGAGACAACATTTAGAGGTGACCTTTGCAAGCAAGGGAGAGGTGGGCAAAGGGAGGGAGGTGAGGGGTAGGAAAGGGAAGGGTAGGAAAGGCAAGGCTAGGGAGGGGTAGGCAAGGCCTTGCCTTGCCTTATTGTGTAAATGGTTGGACTTGATGACCTGAAGGGCCTTTTCCACCCCAACATTCTGTTATTCTGTAAGTTCTTACAACTCCTTGTATCATCTGTTCACACACACACAACACCTCTTCTGCCAGAACCAGCAGTAGAGCTCAAGCATGAAATAAAAACACTGGGCCTGAGAGGGAATTTGAGTCAAACAAAAATCGTACACAAGTGGTGACAGAGTGGAAACCTTTCAGAAACAGCCCTTTAACACTGACTTTAAATGCTTTGAGGCGAAGGGTTCAGATTTGCCTGAGTGTCTGCAGTTTGGCTTTGCATTTTTCAAAGCCTCTTTTCCTCTGTGACGCCCCTTGCTCTGCATTAAGCTTGTTTCTGCCTGCCCTGGGCCATAAATGATTCGAATGGTAAGAACTTGGGTTTTCTTGGCCACTCCAGAGTGGATGGCCACTCCATCCTTCTGCTGTTCACTTTGATCACAGTGTTCAACCTGCTCTTCCTGGTGGTACACTGGGCACACTGAAGTGGGTGGAACCCGTTCTTCCTCTAAATGTGTGCTGCTCATTTGGAAAAGAAACAGGATGCCAGTCCCAGTGCTGGGTGAAGGATGGCTCTGTGTCTCTGTTTCCAGACTCAAACAATGAGAACTGTGGCGACATTTTCATTCTAAACCTCTCCTGGATGTACTGGTGGGGCTGTTTGATGATGAAATGGTTGCTGCTGTTGAGGAAAGGTCCCTCTCATTTCCCACCCATGTGCATGCTAAGGAGCAGCTGACAGGATCCAGCTGCAGATTTGGTGACAGGAGAAGGGGAAACGGCCTCAAGCTGCAGCAGGGGAGGTTCAGGTGGGGCATCAGGAAGGATTTCTTCCTGGGGAGGGGCTGCTAAACATTGGATGGAGCTGCCCAGGGAGGTTTGGAGTCCCCACCCCTGGAGGTGTCCAAGGAAGGACTGGCTGTGGCACTCAGTGCTCTGGGCTGGGGGACAAGGTGGGGATTGGTCAAAGGGTGGGCTCGATGATCCTGGAGGTCTTTTTGAACTGCAATGATTCTGTGATTCTCTGACCAGGGAATACACTCCATTCTCACACAGCAAAATATTCCAGAAGGCCTTTTTTGAAAAGTCTGGCCTTTGTCCCTGCAGGAACAAGTCTAAGTTGGTAGTAAGGATTATCTGTTTGATCAAATTATTTTTACAACCAGTTTTTAAGACAATTTTTTATGTTTTCTGTGTTGGGGGGTAAAGCACAATCACAAAATCACAGAACCATTGAGTTTGGAAATGATGGCCCAGGATCATTGAGTCCCTCCTGTGCCCCATCCCCACCTTGTCCCCCAGCCCAGAGCACTCAGTGCCACATCCAGTCATTCCTGGGACACCTCCAGGGATGGGGACCCAAACCTCCCTGGGCAGCTCCATCCAATGCTTGACTACAATTCCAGAGAGGAAATTTTTTCTGAACTGCAGTCTCATGGAACTTTAGTTCTGAAGTCAGGGAAGAAAGGTGAACCATTTCCTTATGGATCCAGCATTTCACTTCTGGTACTTTAAGTCAGCTGCAGGGGTGTGGTCAGTGGTGTGGATGGTGGTAGGGACTGTGCTGTGCATGTGGCAGTAGTGGAAATGGGTTTTGGTGTAACTGAGATAGGAAAAAATAATCAAAAACTTGTTTTAAACCATGTAAATATTTCCAGTTATATTACAAGCAAGAAGAACTACGTGGAGGATGTGTCTGTCCAAGGCAGTGTTATTTTATTTATATATTTATCTGTTTAATAAATAGATATTTATTATTAATAAATATATAGTCATATAATTAATTTATAGTTAATTAATTGTAAATTAATTTGTTTATAATTAATAAATATTTAATTATTTATATATTTATATATTTACTTATATATTTATTTATAATATTTCTCTATCAGAGGGCTGAAAGTGGAGTCACCAGACAGGAAAATTTGGTTTTTCATATTCTGCCTGTGCCAAGGCAGCCTTTGGCAGCCATGCAGGTCTTCCCCAGAAGAAGAACCACCCCCACAGCTGCCCTTGGGTCAGGACAACACCAACTGAGTCAAGAGAACTGCATCTAAATAAATGTATTAAAAAATAAAATCCCCATATCTGGCTTTGAGTGAGTACTTCCCATTCTCTGCAAACACACATGGACAGGGAGAGAAGCTGAAAGGAGGGGGGAGAAGTTGTATTTTTGTATTTTGCAGCAGGAGGTAACATACGCCCTGGCCAGATCCTGGTCCCAGGTTGAGGGAGCAACACACTTGATCTGGGATATTGGAGAACTTCAAATACTTTTCCACATCAGAAACAAACTTCTTCTTGGCTAGTTTGGCTTAAAACGATGGGAGAAGTTTCACAGCAAAGAATGATTGAAATATTTTTCTGTGGGAACATCATAAAAACTGACTGGGCAGAAGATTTCATTGCTGGGCTGCTCTGGGCAGAAGTTGTCTTCCAGTTCAAAAGAAAAGCATGTCTTTTATGGGGATTTGAAATTGGAAATATGAAAACAGAAGGGTTGAAAAGGATGTGTTTCTCCTCTTAAAAAAAAATCAAGATAAAAATTGAATAAAAACAAAGCAAAAAAATATTTTCAAACAGGAAAAAGTGTCTTTTAGAAAATGCCAGAACTGAATGCTGTGAATAATTTAAATGAATAATTCAACACTGAGATTAAAAAGTATCTCAGTGTTGCCAGATACACACTCTGCCCCAGAAATGGCATGAAAAATTCGAATCCTTCTAGTAAAATACTTAAGTACTGACATTTTAACTACAACATTGGTGTCTGATTTGGGATCCAAACCCAGGTACCCAACTCTGCTGTGCCCAAAACCCACCTGGCCCCTCTGTGGCTCTGGGATGGGGACAGAGGCAGCAGAAGCTCCATGGGCACAACTGAAATAACTCAAATATGTTTTTGAGGCCGTTTGGTAGCAGGCTTCAAATCCTGGGATTGTCCAAAGGAGTCAGGAATGTAACAAGAAACAGAGTTTAGGTGCAAAACTAACGTGTGATTTTTGGTTTTCTTTGGAATTTTCACACATTTCCACCCTTGAAGCTGGGTTTGGTTTAGGGAAGGCAGCCCAGAAGGTCTGAAGTGCTGTCAGAGACACCAGAATGAGCCTGGAGGAGCCAGAGTGGGCTGGAAGAGTTATGGAACATTTCCTGGGAAACAATGGTGAGGGGGGATGTGTGAGTCACAGAGCAAAGAAGAAAGGAAGCCATAATTAAATCTTCCAAAATACAACACCCAAATTACAGTGGACTAAAAAATGAGCAAATGACACACAGTGAGGAGGCAGTTATCAGATGGATTCTGAGCTGATTATCATAATGTAAATGCCAGCAGCAATTTCCTCAAATCAGAGGGGTTTATTTGCAGAGTGGAACCTATGTTTAGTCCTAATCAAAATAAAATCAATGTATATTTCAAAACAGATTAGTGCTGGGAAACAAAGCAGCCATGATTGTTATTCATTATCTTCATCAGCACCAAGAGGGAATAATTTATGTTATTACTTAATGACAGATGTTAACAATTAATTAAGTCAACGTGGTTATAGGCAGTGATTTGGGAAATGGAGAGGGGATTGTCCTCTCTCGATGTGTTTTTGTTTCTCAGCCAGCTCCAAACATGGTGCTGGTGACCCTCTGGCCTGGGGACAGCTCAGGGAAGCAGAGGCACAGGCAGGTTGTTGGAGTTGTGCTTCCCAGTCCCCGTTTCCCAGATGTTCTCCCCGCTTTTGGAGAGTCCCCAAGGTCCAAGCCCTGCTGTCAGATGTTCAGGCTCCTTTGGCTGAGCGAGCTGTGGTTGCATCTGTGCTCTTCCCAGGAACTCATCACAGATTCTGGATTCAAAATCTTTCAGTGAGCAGGAAGAGCTGGAAATGGCTGGGTTGGGATCCAAAGGATCCATGGCACCCCCAGGACAGCAGGACACCTGCAGCCACCACAAGTGCAGTGCTGCTCTGGGTTCTCTCAGAGCTCCAGCTCCAGAAACAGCCAGGGGGTGTCAGGGGGAATGGGCAGCAATGGAGCACTGGAGAAGGACTTTTTTCCTGCAGGAACATCACCTCTCCTTGCCCCAGGAGCTGTTCAGCTCTGAGAGGCTGGGTCAGAGGCTCATCTAGACCTGTCTCTTCAGCCTTGAGCGCCCAAAAGGTGAAGACCTTTCTGGTCTTCTGGTCTGACTCAAGTCTGAAGAAAGACTTTGTGTTCTTGGAGCACAAGGGGGTTGAACAAGTGTTTGGTCATTCAGTCCAAATGTCAGCCTGATCCTGAATCCCGCTTCCTTTTAGGTGTCTCCCACAGTAGAAGACTGTCCCTGACATCCAAGAAGCCAGAGGTGACCAGCCCAAACTTCTCCCCTTCATGTGAAACAGCCCCTGAACTCCCCAGGGTGGCTCAAGCTGCAGACAACAGGCAGCCCAGGAATTTTAGCTCTGTTGGCCCTTCCAAAGGCACAAATCATGCTACTGGGACTTTAGTAAGTGGTTTAAATGCCCACATTGCCTCAAGATCCTCTTCACCTCTCGACTGCAAAATTGGTGGCCTGTCCCTGCACACCAGGAGCTCTGGGTTCTATGGGTCTTCAGTCCTGGGTTTATTGCCAAAGACTCTTAGAAACCCTTTTTAACAGCACTTCCCTTGCACTCTGCTCAAGGAAAAGTGGGCTATTTATATTCAATTGTACCTTATAAATATTTCTACCAGAACAATTGCTCTTGATTATAGTGGACTTTGTTTTCCTTTGAATTTAATAGCAAGAGAAAAATGGCATATGACACAAATTTAAATAACATTCTGCTTCCCTCCTTTCTGTTTTCTTTCTGTACCATGATCCACAGTTGATATTGAAGAATGATATTGTTTCAAAAATATCTTGAATTATCTTGTTTCTTTTTTATTATTATTATTTTTGGAATGGAGAAAAAAGTGCATTAATGAGTTTGATTTTCCATAGTGCTGAGCACCTGAGTTTTTCCTTGGGTTTTTCTGATACCTGACAGCTCAAAAAGTCAGGCCCAAATTATTTGTAGGATAAGCTTGACTTTCAGGGATAGGAAAGTGATTGGCAAATATACTTTAGAGATTTTATTTGATAAACTGTATCCAAGATGTAATAATAGTTTTCTGTATATTTTTCTCAACTAACTTGTTGAGGGAGGTTATTTAGGAGGGTGGGCCTTGTAGGCTCAGTGGAGGTGTAATGGAGTCCAGTTTTGATTGTAATGAATTTAACAGCTAAAGAGAAGGGTGGTGATGCAAATGTTGGGCATGAGCCCTACTAGTCTCTCCTTACATAATATTTTTGCCATTAATTTACTGAGAAGAAAACCAGGCTGCACTGAGCATAATTGAAGAGCACTTTTTCAGCCAGCTAATGTATTTTATCCCTACAGACATCATGCAAATGTGTTTTCTGGATGTGAGATGGACACAACTATCACCTCCTGCTACATCTCCCTCCTGTACAACAGAGGAGTCCCACTCTAAACATGTTTTGGCAAGACTTTAACACCTCTCTGGAGGCACCTGATTGAACCTAATACTGCCACAGATAATACTCAGTGTCCTACAGGTGAAAGACATTCATGTTTTCCTGCAATGTGCTGCTCACCCCCAGGTTTTTGTGGCTTTCTGCCTGCTTTCATTTGTGTGCTCACAGTCTGCACAGGGTTTAATCTGTGTGGAGGGATAATTGTTTCTGTTCTGCAGTGAGGAGGGCTCAGCCCCAGCACCTGTAAGTGTTCAGCATGTGATGCACATTTGTTGGGCTCTGCCTGTAACTCCTCCTTTATCAATAAACATCCCTCACTTGTTACATCACTGGATTCCCACTCAGACAAAGGTGGATCCCAGCTCCAGCCTCCCAGCTGGAGCCACCTGAGGACCCAGCAGTGCTCCTGTGCCTGAGCCCTCAGGACCCACAAACACACTGGAAACAGTGCAAGATTTGCTTCAGTGCCTCTCTGTGTTTCCTGAGCTCTCTGCTCCTCTCCCAGGTGCTTTGCTAATTGCTGCTGCCAATTTGTGCTCCATCTGCAGCCTGTGTCCCAAAGCCCAGGAGCTCTGGCTTTCAGCAAAGAGCACTGTTGTGTACAAATGTTCAGCCTGGGCTGTGTCATTAATGGCTTAAGTTACCCTGAGAAAAGTTGTGGCTTTGGTCTGGTGCTCTCACAGCTAAAATCTTTCTCCTCCCTGCCCTGGGGCTTGTATAATCTTCCACTTTCCTCTTTTCTGGCCTTTCAGGATCTGACAAAATCCTTTAACTGTCAGGCAGTGCTGATTTCCCAAAAGCAAGAGGCAGAGGATGCAGATTCCCAATGAGCAGCTGTACAGGAGGTGGATGAGCCACCCTGTTCTCACTGCTTGGGTCAATCCATCGGGCTCCTGCTGTTTTATTTCTCCCCCAGCTGCCCATGCTGCCTTTGAACAGGGCCTTCTTGCTGCCCAGGAAATCCAAAATACCTCCTCTTTCCTGATATCTTCCTCCTCCCTCTCCTTCTGTGCCACACCCTTTTCCTCCCCAGTGCTCCTGATTTGGAGGATGACCAGCAGCACCCTCACAGTCCCTGCTCCAATATCCCAAAAATCCATGGGATGTGCTACAGGTGCCTCTCCCAACTACCTGCTCACCAGCTTTCCTTGCTCTTTTCTCTCTCTTCACACCACCAAAGAGCAGGCAGCATCCTCCAGGTTCCCTGGAAAAAGATGGAAGTTGGACAGGGATAAACAGCAGGGACATCTCAGACAGCTCAAGCCAGAATCAGAGCAGGAACAGAGAAGCCTGATGGCCGCAGGGACGTGTTTTTTCTGTCCAAACCTCTGGGATCACCCAGAGGTGTCTGTGGGGCCTCCTTCCACCACGGGCAGTGCCTGTGTCTTGTGCACTCACAGCTCCACCTTCAACTTTGGGACCATTTTGGGTTTATGTTGTCCTGCTTATACAATTTGGGCTGCCATGGTCAGAATTCAGCACCATCTCCCAAAATGTTCTTAAGGAAAGCAGGTGATGAAGGGAGAAGGGCAGGCAGGGAAAGGGCTGCTGAGAGTCTCCCTTGGGTACTTGTTTCCCAAGCTTGCAAAGCAGGGTGAGAAATGGGTGTTGCTTTGCTCCCAAAGCTGTCCAGGGTTGTAAGAAAAGCCCAGGGGCTGAGCAGAGATGGAAACAAACAGCTGTGAAGGATTCTGTCCCTGAAGTGACAGAACAGTGACACAAAAACATTTGGTTTGAGGGGAACATGTTTCACCTGTCTGGAGACAGATGGATGCAGCCCATCAATGGAATCACTTCTCTCTGGCTGCACCAGCCCCCCAGGAGCTTCCCAGGAGGAGAAGATGCACATTTTTGGCCCTGCAAGATGGACTGACCTGCAGAAAGCTCTGAAGAAGGAGGCACCAGACTCCAAACCACACCATGTCCCAGGGGCTAGGCTGTCTTTTCCCCACATTTCTGATCAGCAGGTCAGGGTGTCCTCTCCTCTGGCAGCCTCGGAGGCAGATCTTTCTCAGCTCATGAATCTCGTGCTGGATTTGTGGTTTTGTGTGACTCAAAGCACATCTTGTGGCAAGGACTTGTCTCCTGCTGGGAATGCCCTGTCTGGGAGCTGCTGGGTCATCACTGAGTGCTCTCAGGAAGGCTCAGGAGCAGACACCACTCTAGGGGAGGACTGTTCTCTAAGCTAAGGCTTTCCAGGCTGGGAAACAAAGGAACCAGGCTTTGTCCTGCCCTCTCTGCTCAGCTAGAACCCTTGGAGAGACTCATATCTTATCATCCAGAGCCCTTGTACCGTTCAAAGATGTGTCTTGTCCCACCAGTTCCTTTCCAGTGCTACCCAGCTGCTAATGGGAATAGCAGCTTTCCCTCAGCCAGGCCATTCCTGGGACATAATCCTGTGTGACAGGGGATGCAGGGAGCCAGGGTCTGGGTCCCTTTTGGGATGAGGATGGCCTGACTCCTTGATAAAGGTGCACATGGGGCTGCTCCTGGACCAGTCACTGCTCAGTCCCACAAAGCACTAACAGCTCAGGGCCATCCCTGGGCAGCAGAGAAAGGACTGGAGCAGCCCCAAAGTATTTGTGTGAGTATTTTTCAGCTATTTTAACCACTCAGTCATTCAGTGGGCAGTGCTGAGCAGGCAGGAGTTCTGTTTGGTCTATTTAATTTCATTTTTCCCCCTTGTTTGTACATCATATTTTGCATCTCTACTTCGAACAGCTGTGGAGGCACGAGGGGGTTTGCTTTTCAAACCTCCCTCCACAGAGCTGGGCCCTTCACTTCCATCACCCAGAGCCCAGAAGTCCTGCTGACAGCAAAGACAACACCAGGTCATGGAATCACAGAATGGCTTGGGTTGGAAGGGGACTTAAATATCACCTGGTTCCAACTCTCCTGCCCTGGGCACATGGAGGGAGATGGACACAGCCAAGGATTCTGCAGCAGGGACATGAAGCTACTCTGGACTTCTCAAGTCCCTTCCATAGTCTGGAGGACAGTTTGCAAAAGAGGGCCCTTCCTGGGGCTGGTCCTGAGCAGGGCTAAGGGTTGGACTCAGTCATCCCTGGGGGTCCCTTCCACCTCAGCAGATTCTGTGACTCTGTGATATGACCAACACTCCCCCTCCCAAACTCCCTGTTCTTCCCAACACCCCCCCAGACACATTCCTGCTCTTCTCCCAGCCTTTGCTTCCCCTCTTCCTTAGGCAGAGGGAATCATGAAGGTTTGAAAAGGCCCCTCAGATCCAGTGCAGCCATTAACCCAGCACTGCTGTGTTCACCACCACGGATGTTTCTGTGCTCTAGGAAGGCTCTTCTCACTCCTCCTCACTGCCTGGGCAGCAGCAGGGGAGCTCTGGCAGCACAGGAGGCCTGCCAGGGATGTGCTCTGAACAAGGAACATTTCTCAAAAGGCATTCCCTGTAAAGAAAAAACCAATCCCAAACACATTGTCCCATAACTGCACTGTGTTGGGGAGAACAGAGAACAGCTGCAATTTTGAGTCATGGCTTTCACTCCTTCAAATTAAAATAATCCAACTGATGAAAAATTCTAAGCAAGGGTGACACTGGGTGCCTCAGTACATCCCCAGGCTCATGGGTGACAGGTCAGGGGACACCCAGGAGGAGTTTCTCAGGCTGCCTGTGCAGGGTTAACCCCATCTGGCTACACATGAAGGGCAAAGTCAAACCCAGCAGGGTGTATCTGTGGACAAAACTCTTTTCTTCTGCACTGAGGCTGTGACAGTAGCTAGAATTCAGTGTTTAAAAACACCACCATCCAGAAGGTGTGAGACTGAGATTTTTAGGGGCACAGCCATGTTAGGTGGAGAGGAGGCACATCTGTGTGTCCTGAGCTCTGCACTTGTCTCCTGCCACTCCACTGAGCTGGGAGAGCTCCATTGATTTTCTGCAGTGAACTCAATTGCTGAGACATTCCTGCAGTTCAGAGGATGAAAAACAGAGCAGGCAGTTCCTGCAGTGCCAGGCTGGCTGGCAGAGGTCCTGCCCTTGGACACAGATGAGTGTTTAACAGCTCTGCTGATGTCTCACGCTGGAGCAGAACCCACGGAGCACAAATGGACCCCACGGGATACCTGCAAGTGCTGGAACACAGAGATGGGTGCTGGCAGCCAAATGGGCAGGGAACACACCCCTGTAACTGCCTGAGGCTTTGCTCTCTCTGTCACACACCGTGCTAGAGCTGAATGTCACTGCTGTGTCCCTGGGAGGGGACATCTGAGTGGCCTCTCTCCCATTGTAGCACACACCCCCCCTCTGAGGTTTGTTTTTCCTTCCCACTCGTCTCCTTCCCTTTTAGCTTGACTTGGTTTAATCCTGCTGTCTGGCTCCCTGGGAAATCTCACCAGATGTGATGCAAACTTTGAGGAAATCCTTCCTTGGCAGAGCACCTTCCATCATGACTCTCCTCCCAGGGAAGCTTTCAGAAGGAGATGGAGTCTGATGCCTCCAAACTGGTGCTGGGATGTGGAGTGTGCTGATCATCTCACTGGCTCCTCATCCTTCCCTTCCTTCATCCCTGCCTCCTTCTGCAGCACTTTGCTCTGTCTGGCTGCCAAAGGAGGAAATTAGACTTGGGAAAATTCAGAGCTACTGTCTGTATTTAGTCTGGAGTCTCAGCTCCTGGCTCTGCTGGGACAGAGCCAGGCTTCAGTAGGGTGGTCACTGGCTATTCCTGCACGAATTTATTGGTACTGTGTGATACTTTGTGCTCTTCCCTACTGCTTGTTTCAGCCTTTTAAATTATTCTGGAAGCAGGACACATTTTGCAGCAAAATCCTAATGGGTTCATCCCTTCTCCCCCCATTTTACCATCTCCTCATGAAGGTTTATAATTACAGAAGGGAGTTTGACAAGTCAGATTCCGTGTAAATTTAACCTCCCTGATGTGAATGAGAGGCAGGTGAGATGATTTTGCAATGCATGTTTATTAAGGATAGTGGTGGCTGGAGTCACTTTCACTCACCAAACTTATATTCTGGCACTATCCTTCTCAGAAGTTTGATCCTTAGTGAAAATAGAATTTAACCCCCTCACACACAAACAAAACAGCAAAAACATCATTGCTGTGGGTACAGAAATACTCATTTATATGAGAATGCAGAAGACACCTTCCAGTGCCCAAAGCAGCTCCAAGGGAGCTGGAGAGGGACTTTGGACAAGGGCCTGGAGGGACAGGATAAAAGGGAAATGGGTTCCCACTGCCAGAGGGCAGGGTTTGATGGGATGTTGGGAAGGAATTCTTCCCTGGGAGCATAGTGAGGCCCTGGCACAGGTTGCCCAGAGAAGCTGTGGCTGCCCCTGGATCCCTGGAAGTGTCCAAGTCCAGGTTGGACGGGGCTTGGAGCAACCTGGGCTAGTGGAAGGTGTCCCTGCCCGTGGCAGGGGGTAGAACAAGATGAGCTTTAAGATCCCTTCCAACCCAAAGCATTCTGTGGTTCCATGACCCAGCCTCTCCACCCTCAGAGCCACATCCCTGTAGCTCTGGTTTAGCACCTCACCCATCTGGACACACCCATGGGATTCTTCCAGGGCTTAACCAAACCCAGCAGCAAACTTCTGTCCTGTACAGAGTTTTGTCTGGTTTGTTTAGTGAGATCTGGAGTCCTCTCTTCAAAGTTTCTTTGGCCCAAATCTCTGCCATGGTGCCCAGAATTCACTGAGTCCTTCTGCTCCTCAGACCACAGATCCTTGCAGGGCAGCTGTTTGAAGAGACTGGAGCAGCAAAGACTTTTATCCCAGTCCTTAGACCAATGCCATGGGGAAAAAAGTAAGAATTTCTGGCTAAATTCAGCTAAATGCAGTATTTAGTTTGTCCCCACACCCTGACAATTCCTGCCCAGGATCAGTCAAGGCCAGGAATGCCCTGTGAGCCACATTTCTTGTGGAAATTTCCCTTCCCCAATGCTCTCCAGGTTGCTTCTGAATATGGCAAAGAGCTAAAATTGATGCATTTGAAACACTGGATTCTATTTTCTTCCAGAGGACTTTTTAATCTGCATTTTCTTCAACCTAATGAAATGGAAATGAGCTCCTTGGCTCAGCCAGGCATGGCCCTGTACCGGGCCCAGCAGGGTGGCTGGACTGGAGTGTCCCAGTTCCACATTCCCACCCAGGGAAGCTCCTTCCCTGCTTGTTGGTTGTGTTTAGGAGATTTTCAGAGACAAATTAATCTTTCAGCAAAACTTTCCTGACTCTTGCTGGAGAAATCCAGGTCTTTTAAACACAGACTTCGAGGCAACAACCTCAGTTTTACCCCACCATGTGCTGGGACAAGGCACCAGAGAGGGGTGAGGTCACTCTTCCTTTATCACCTTTTCCCCTAAAAGTAGTGTTTTGCTGATACAGTGAAAGGAAAAGTAAGCCAGGGAGACACCAGGAAGCACAGATTTCCCTGGAAAATGCCTCTCAGCATTGTGCATGATCTCTGCATTTCCCTTGCTCCTGGCTGTGCTCACGGGCTCCAACTCAGCCTCAGGAATCACTTATAAGAAATAAATATACATATATACATATATAAATTTGACATCCTCTGCAGTATTTTTACTGGGATAAGGACATGACAACAGCAATTATGCACAAGACTGACTAGAAATGGTCTCTCTGCAGTCACAGGAAATATTTTGCAGAAAGGCAGCTCCGACACCTGCAGGGGAATGTGCCTGAGCACCCCTGGGATCCAACACTCCTGGGCATTAACTGCCTCCAGAATTCCTGTGCTTCACCCCCGACCACTCTGTGTGCAAACAGCCACTGTGTCCTGTGGGGAGATCCAAAGGATGCTTTTAAATTGCTTTTCACATGTTAGAACTGGTAAAGGTCCCACTGCTCTGGTACCTGCAGTGCTGCCCCCCTGCACCTGGGAAAGATGCCACACAGAGTGCAGGTGTTTAATGGCATCCTCACTGAGGCAGGGAACTAAAGAAAAACCTGAAACAAACCACCAGGATTTTAGAAATTAAAACTTAAAAACTCCAAGTGTCCAAGGCCAGTTTGGATACAGCCCTGAGCAACCTGGTCCAGTGTTGGAACATGATGGTCTTTAAGGTCCCTTCCAACCCAAACCATTCCATGATTCAATGACTTTATGAACTTCTATGAACTCAGAAAGATATTAGAAAACTTATTCTTTCACTTATTCTTTCCACTCTCCACTTTGATTGTGGTGAGCCTGTCCCAAGCTCTTTTCAGCAACGGTTAAAAAGTTTATCATCACAGAGAAGAAAGAAGAGCAAATATTGCAGGACTCAGAAAAAAAAATGAAAGAAGATTCTTTTTGAAATATTTGATTTGGTATATGAGCAAAGAGAAGGTAGAGGCCTTTTTTATACATATGTTCCTCTATTTTAACCATGAACTCTATTTCATTTTACTTGTAGACCACAGGGCTGATGTCTTCAGGGTAACAAAGAACAAATATAATATCACCTGCTTAATGCTCTGACAGTCAGGCACTTTATGATATTTTGAATTAACAGCTGAAAATGGGACCCTTTACCCCAGGAGGTATCTTAAAAATCTTTGCCTGGGTTTTCAGTGAGAAATGAGGGAGTGGTGTTGCCTGGCTGCCCATGGACACCTTGGATCCACTCCTTGTTTTCCTCTCCAGCCTGTGTCAGAAGAGAGGTTTTCCTGTCAGCTTTGCTCTACTGCCCTTGTTGTCAGCATTGTCCCCTGTCCTCTGGGTCCTCCAAGGATTTCTGATGGGGGGAAACCCTCCCTGTCCTGCTCTCAGTCAGTCCTTCACATCCCAAAACCCAGCAGCAGTTGTTTGCCAAGTCTGGCTTTTGTTTCAGGTTCCTCCCAGTTTGTAAACCTGTGGGAGGATTTTTTGCTGTAAATCCATTTTTTTTTTTGTGAATCCATTGCAGGGAAGAAATATGTAAATACACTTCTGGACTTACAAGGGAGTCAAATGTTCTGATGAAATCCCACAGTTAAAACCAGCAGCTTCTCAGTCCAGATCCAAGATTTACTGGCAGCTTTTACAAGTTCCATGTGAGATGCAGAATAAGACTTCCAGCAACAGAGTTTCCTGCATTTAAATTCAAAAACAATGACAGCTGACAAGGTGATTGACTAAATAATCTTTTCTTGATTTTTTTTCCCCTCCTACAAATGACTTGCTTCTTTGCACTTTCGCTCTGTTTATTCCAGAGCTGCTGTAGCAAACAGGCAGTGCTGTGTGTGCCCCAGACCTGCTGGCAGTGCCCAGCACTGCCTTATGTGACCCCCCCAGTGCCCCCAGTCTGACTCTGCACTGGGAGAGAACCAGCTGTGCTGGGTCCTTCCTCTGCAGCTCTCCAAAGTGATCCCATTAACAGGGTCCCCAGTGTCCCACTATTTACAGCACGTTCCTCGTTTCCACAGGATCATAGAATGGTTTGGGTTGGAAGGGACCTTGGGTGGAAGCTCATCCTGTTCCACCCCCTGCCATGGGCAGGGACACCTTCCACTAGCCCAGGTTGCTCCAAGCCCCATCCAACCTGGCCTTGGACACTTCCAGGGATGGGGCAGCCACAGCTTCTCTGGGCAACCTGTGCCAGGGCCTCCCCACCCTCCCAGGGAAGAATTCCTTCCCAATATCCCATCCAACCCTGTCCTCTATCAGTGGGAAGCCATTCTCCCCTTGTCCTGTCCCTCCAGGCCCTTGTCCAAAGTCTCTCTCCATCTTTCTCAGACACTCCCTTCAGGTGCTGAATTAGGTACCCAGAGCCTTCTCTTCTCCAGGCTGCACAATCCCAATTCTCTCAGCCTTTCCTCACAGCAGAGCTGCTCCATCCCTCTGAGCACCTTGGTGGCCTCCTCTGGACTTCCTACAGGAGCTTCCAGTGGTGGGACCCTGGAGCTGGAGGCAGGTGGGGCCTCACCTGGGCAGGGCAGAGGGGGAGAATCCCCCCATCCCCTGCTGCCCACGCTGTGGGATCAGCCCAGGGCACTGGGGGAGTTCTGCATGTAGCCAGGCACGTCCAGCCTCTTATCCACCAACATCTCCAAGTCCTCCCCAGTGTTGCTCTCCATCCATTCATCCTCCAGCCTGGATTTATACCAGATATTGCTGTAACACAGGGGCAGCACCTGCCCTTGGTCCTGTTGAACCGCACGAGATTCCCACGGGCACAGGGATGGACCCAGAGCCAGGCTTTGGCACAAGAGGCCTCACTGGATCCTCCTGCCCAGGGAAGCTCTGCCCAGTGTTCATCCAGCACAGAGGGAAGTGTCACAGCCACATGGGATCTTCCCAACAGCCCCGTGGGTCTGGTCCTGCACGTGCACCTCTCCCGGGAGAATGGAGCTGGGGCATGGAAGGGGATCCAAGAGCTGCCAAAATGCAGAGAGTGAGGAATGCTGGTGTGGTCTGGGGAGAAAACTCCCTCCCTCCAGTTGGATACACCCCTGGGAAACCAAACCCCTCTCTGACTGGGACATGGGGCAGCAGAGGGAGAAGGTGGTGTGAAAAAAAGGAACACAAGGAAAAAGATTCATCCATCGATCCAAAGGTGGAACTTATTTGTTTTGAGGGTGCAGGCACCATAAGGGTTAAGTATAATCCTGTTCCTGCAGGCTTGATTCACAACTAGAGATTTTAAGACTTCTCCCCTTTTACATCCCCCCAGAGACACCTTACACTGCCTGAACAGCAGCTCTGGGCTCTGGCAGAGCTCTCTCCAAAATGGGTCAGTTGTTCACAAGAGCTGTTTGCAGTGGTTGCTCCCACAGGACAAGGGCATTTATGTTTTCACCCAGCTGGGAGTAAGACATGAAGAGTCCCAGAGTTTGGGTGTCAATGTTCCCTCACAGGTCTGAAGGCTCTAACCTGGCATTTTGTGGGGAAGGAGAAAAACTGCGCTGAGATTGGCACTGGTGAGAGAGATGTGAGAAAGAAAGGCACACACACTGAGGAGGAAGCACAGAGAGGGGGGGGAAAGGCCTCAGAAGGGCACAAAGTACATTTGTGAAAGGCACCTCCAGGATAAACACACTAAAATCAGGAATTTCTGCTGTGTTGTGCCTCGCTCAGCTCAGTGTGGCAGCGAGGAGCCCAGTGTGGTTTCTCTGTTCACAGACTGAAAAAAAAACCACCTGAAAATCTTCATAAAATCTTGGTAAAAAAAGAAGGGAGTTTTCTATTTTAGTTGTGGATTTACCTCTCTGCCTGTTTTCAGCCCTGCACTGTGTGTGATCGGGGTTTGGGAATCCAGGATGGGAGCCAGGACCAGCCCCTGGGATGGACCTTGGGTGGCTGGAGAAGGGTTTGTCACCTCATAGGACCTCAGCTGGCCCTGAGCAGAGGGGACACTGCTGTCCAGGCTGGCAGGAGTGGGATGGCTCCATGGAAGTCTGGTCTAAAAGCTGCATTAGAGCAATCAGGCTCAGCCCTGGGCAGCTGGGTGATGTGGGAGAGCAGGAGAATCCCAAAATGGGGGGATGCAGGACCAGGTGTCAGCCTCAAGGCCACGTTTACATTGAGAGGGAGGAGTGCCAGGAGGTCACCAAGAGCTCCACCAGCTTGGTGAGCTCATGTCCCCAGCTGCACCTTGGGGGCCACCAGCACTTCCCAGGCTGCCCAACCCTGAGCAGCACCAGCCAGGGATCATAAAACTGAGGGGGAAAATGGGCTGTGAGGAGCAAAGACACCAGACCCACTTGATCCTTCATTTCCACCAGTGCACAGACCTGGCCATGAAGAAGCCACAGAAGCTTTGAGAATCTCCCAAAGGTCTTCTGCCACCCTATTTCATACAGAACAAACATGGCCCTTGAGAAAAAAAGGCTGCAAGGAAAAGGCACCAGATCTTTTCTGCCAGGTCTCCCTCCACTTGCATTAAGATCCAGGCTCAGAGATTGGCCAATGTGCTGAAATTGCTGCTAAAATATAATGATTAGCTTTTTCTGTAGCTTAATGGCAGTTGTTTCCTATCAAGACTACAGGTAATATTGAACTCATTCTGTGTTGAGAGAGGAAAGCAGGAGCTGTGCTAAAAATAGAGGGGCTGATGGGCAGATGTATGAGTGTCACAATAGAAACAGGTCCTCTGCAGCCTCTCCCTGTCACTCAGAACAGGCTGTTACTGGGAATGGCAATTTGACTCTCCCCTGCTCCCATTTAGGAACCTTATTTTACATCAAGCTGAGGAAAAAATTGGAATTTCTGCAGAAGTGTTGACATTTTCCAGGAAATAGAGAGTTTTGAAAGCTGCCAAGTTCAGCTGCTGATACAGAACAGTGGGGCTTGGGAAGTTCAATTCCCAGTGGGAAGAAGTTCAGACTTTGCTGCCACTGAGCCCAGAGGAAACCCTGGATTACAAAAGCAAGGATTTCTAGTGTTTTCTTTTTCATGTTAATGACAGCTGCTCCTCAGAGCTTCCCAGGGATCCTCCAGGGAAAGCACCTGGCTGAGTGTCAGTCCTGACATGTGGTGCAGCACAGCAGCTGAGCCAGGCAGGGCTCTGGGGACCAGGGGTGTGTGGTTCCATCCTCCCTATCCCCTCCAAAGACCCATTCTCCAGGTCCATCCTTCCACAGAGAGATTAAAAGACAGGAGTCTAAAATCAAAGTTTTGTGCCTGGAAATTTTGGAGTGCCCAGTGAGATGTCCCACTTGTCTCGTGGGTGGCAGAGTGCCCGGGACACCCCCGGGGATCAGTCAGGGCAGTCAGAGAATCCCAGAGGGGTTTGGGTTGGAAAGGATCTCAAAGCTCATCTTGTTCCAACCCCCTGCCATGGGCAGGGGCACCTTCCACTAGACCAGGCTGCTCCAAGTCCCTTGAATCCCAAATTCTGTTGGAAAGCAGCACGATGCAGGAGTTCCTCCAGCTCCCAGCTGGCACAGCAAAGTTTCCAGGATCTGGGGAAGAAGGATTTCTCCTTCCTTTAGCAGAGAATCAACATTTTGTTCTTTGTGCCCTTTTTATTTTAGAAACCCTGCTTGATAAATTACTAAAGGGCCTCATTAACTGCAAAGATTTGTCAGTTTTCCCAAAGCAATCTGGGTATTACTTAGACCACGGGAGCAAATGGAAAAGTGAGAGGGAAGCCAAGCACAGCCCGATTAATCCTGGGTTATGGATCGACATTTGTCAACTCTATTGAAGTTTGTTGTACCGAATAGAGCCCAAGAGACCACTCAATTACTTTATCTCTGAGCAATTAGGATCCTGCTCTTGCAGGTCAATCTATTAGCACAGAGGAAAAAAAAATCTGGATGCACCATTAGCAGTAGAAAATCTACTGCCTTGTGGTTTGGGGTCTTTTAGAGGGGAAAAAAAAACCCCAGAGATTTTTCCCTTTCAAATGCTGGTTTTTGAGGAAATAAGGAATAGCTCATGGAATTTAGCAGGGGCAAGGCTCCCCAAAATGGTTATGTCCCCCAATGTCCCACTCTCCAACTCTTCCCAAGAGTCACTGTGTTTGCCAGGTGGCTGCAAAAGGATCAATCTGTTCTTAGAGCCAAAAATAACCCAGGGCTGGGTCTCCACTGCTACACTGAGACATGTCCATTAAAGAAACATTGAAGGGGCAGTTGTGCCATGTAAGCAAAGCACTGTAAAGGTTTAGGCTGAGAAAACCACTTCCAGGCCTTCCTTAGTGAGAATGAAGGATATTCATACAAGAAAGGGAAGGTTTTTGGTGCACATTTGTTTTTCTGTAGCTCATAATTCGTCTCAGGAAGGCACAGGTGTCAGTAGATGCACAGGTTTGGAGGAGTTCTTAAAAGGGTACAGGAAGGTGTAGAATGGGAAAATAACCAGGTTATAAATTTTCCTTATTCAGGGACATTCAGATTTAACTTGAAACCTGCAGCTGCTTCTTCTGACCTTAACAAAGGCACATGTGGCAGGAAGGGGGGGGCCTTTTAAACAAGAATATCTGTAAGAAAAACTGCTGCCTCTCCCTTCCTTTCCCATCCTCATGAGCAGAGTTATGACAACACTTGGGAATGGGAAGTGAAGCTGGGTCAGAGGTGTCACCACACTCAAGCCCACCCTCCTAAGCTGGTCTCACCCAACTCCTTTGAGCCCAGGTAGGACTTGAGCCCCCGATTATCAGCTCTTGGGATGATGCCCTGACATCTGCACTGTCACAGCTTCACTGCTGTCACCATTTTAGGAGCACTGGGGAGGCCACCCCAGGCTGAGGGAACTGCAATCAGCCATCTGGGTTGCCTGCACAGGAAGACCCTCCCCAAAATTTGCAGCCTGGTTTGGTCATTCCATGATTACCCATGGAAGGATTCTTTTTTCCTGGGAAGTGAAGGTGCTGGGGAATGGAAATGGCAAAATCTTCTGTCTGGGGATGGTTACTGAGGCTGCTGAGAGAAGTGAACTGTTGGCCTACAAGAAAAATGAGCAATGGGAAACTGAATCACCAGGTTATTACCCTCAGGTTCAGGATCCTGCTTGACTCACTGAAGACTGGAGAGATGGAGAGAGGTTTCAAAAATATCCCAACCACACAAAAAATCACATGACAAATTGTTTGCAAGGAATGATTCCATCCATTTGTGCAGCTTTTCTTCACTGTTGTGGGAGATGGAAATCATGTGTTGGGATTAATTGAACCAGTGAGTCATGTTTGGTTACTTCAATCACTTTCTTGCCCCCTCCTCTATCATTTCAGCAAATTTAATTCTTTTTCCTGTTCCTGAATCATTCCTGATTTCCTGAATTCCATCCCTCACTCTTGGCTGATGCATGAGCAGAGTGAATGAATGTGTTTTCTCCCCTGGACTGTTGACTCCCTTCTCTTTATCCATCCAGGCAGTCTGAGCTCCTGGGCTGCTCAGTGCTCCTGCCCTGTGCCTTGAGGGGGGTTTAAAGAGCAGAAAAACAAGTAGATTTTGAATTAGTCTGTCCAGCCAGGCCATTTAGACAAGTGTACAGCTAATGATGCACATGCTGTTTGCCTTCTATTCTATACCCAGGGATTTCACCAGAATCCCACCTGAGAATCTCCCTGGTGTTAAAGTGATGCTCTCATCTATAAATACCCCTCAGATGGAGAGGCTGGCTATAATCCTTTAAATATATTTAACATTAATTTTTAATTTTTAATTTTTATTTTTATATTTATAGTCTATTATTTTTTATATTTAAAATTTAAATTTATTTTTAATTTTAATTTTTATTATTTTAATTAAATTTTTTAAAAATTCTTTAATTTTTAATTTTAATTAATTTTTTAAATTTTAATTTTAATGGAACTAAGACCTAAAAAGAGTATCTCACACGCAAGAGGGCTGTGGCAAACCCAAGATTCATAGGCTTCATATTCAGGATATTTGGACTCTGATCCCTCTGTCCTGCCCCTTTTAGCTGGGAAAAGCTGGGGAATGTTCTGCCTGACCCCCCAGACAGCTTTGCACTGATGCAGAGCAGGTATTTCTGGAAGAAAGGGCTGAGATCAGGACAGAGACACAAAGAAAACTCTGCTTATACTCAGAAAGAGGGCTAAGAGTCCTCTTAGCAGGTTTTAAACTCCCATCTCCCCACACCCAAGTCCCTCAAAATGCCTTCCCACAGCACCAGGAGAGCTGAGCAAACATACAGAGAAATTTGTTGTGTCAGAGAAGCACAAAAACCCAGACACTGCTCCTGTTTGCTGAGAGACTTGTCTGGAGGCTCTTCCCAAACTGGAAACACCTCCCTGTTGTTGGGAACCTGCTCCAGTCTGCTGGTGACCTGCATATGGTGATGGGAGGCACTTTGTGCTGCTGGGATGAGATCAACTCCAAAATCAACATGAGGAACATCTACATATTTAATATAAATCTATAGACACACATATCAAATTAGATAGATATAAATTATATAGATGATAGAGACACAGAGACAGATATTGTTGGCACTCTTTGTGCAGCTGGGATAAGACCAACTCCAAAATTAACATGAGGCATATGCATATATTTTATATAAATATATACACGCATATATCAATATTAGATAGATTATATAGATGATACAGATATAGATACAGAGACAGATATTGATATATAGATATAAAGAGATTGATATAGATACAGATACAGATATAAAAGCCTCCCTCCAGTGAGGGTGGGAGTGTTTTCCACAAACAGGGAGAGTCTTTGTCTTCCTGACCTCAGTCAGGAGCTCCTCCTTTCATCCCTGTGACACTCTGGCTTTCAGCATCAAAGGGGGAGCTGGGGGCACATCCACCCCTGAATCATCATTTCCAGCCTGGCATTAAAAGCTCTGTTGCAGTGAGGAGTTGGTGTAAAGCCCCAGCCCCTGGATTCCTGGGATTACTCCATTATCCCAGCCCTAATATTGAATGAGGAGTAACCAGTTTGCCTTCTTATTGCAGAGATGAGTTGAAAATTCAGGTTGTACGTATTGAAAAAGCCTAGAAAGCTGGAGGCAAATAAAGAGATTCTTTTTATTTCCAATGTCCATATTTTTTTAAAGCCATCTCCACACTGCCTGGGTACAGCACCCCCCTGAATGCAACCCTGGGTGTCCAGCTCAGCTCTGCATCATCCCCAGTGGTGTGGGATAACTCAGCTGGAGCTCACAGGCTGCCCTGTGTAAATCACAGAATTGTGAAATTGTGAAGGTTGGAAAAGACCTTTCAGATCACCAAGTCCAACCATCAACCCAGCAGCACCAAACCATGTCCTCGAGTGCAACATCCACGTTTTCAGAACAATTCCAGGCATGGTGACTCCTCAAGTAGCCCTGGGCAGCCTGTTCCGATGCTCTACTATTTCCATGAAATAGTTTTCCCCAACATTCAATCTAAACCTGCCCTGGCACAACTTGAGGCCGTTTCCTCTTGTCCTGTCACTTGTTCTCTGGGAGAAGAGACCAACCCCTTCCTGACTCCTTTTCAGGGAGTTGCAAAGAGCCAGAAGGTCCCCCCTGAGCCTCCTTTTCTCCAGGCTGAGCCCCCCCAGCTCCCTCAGCTGCTCCTGCTGCTCCAAACCCTTTCCCAGCTCTGTTCCCTTCCCTGGACACTCCAACCCCTCAATGCAGCATATCTGACTCTCCAGCAAACCCTGGTGCTTCTCATTCTCAGGCTTGGACCACTTTGCTCTGAGAAGCCCTGAAACACTCTCAAATATCCCATAAAACAGCATTTTCCACAGTATCCCTCTAGACTGTTCTCTGGGTCCCCCTTTATGCAATTTCAGGTAGTTGGAGAGCTTTACATGCTACATTGCTCTCAGAAATAGAATTCTCCTAAACCACAGCACGTACATCAGTGTCTAGAATTATGCTAACCACTGCTCATCTAAATTATTATATTAACTGGAAAGGGGGAGCACACACAATTTAACAGGGGAGAAAGAGCAACAAATCTAAGAGGGAAAAATTGCTGTTTTACAGAGAGAAGAAAACCAGGAAACTAGTGGTTATAAAAGCTTTGCTGGAAGTAAAGAACCTTTTATTGTGGGAATTTAAAAAGCTTTTTCTTTTCAGGGTACACAGCATGAAAGGCAATACAGGGACCTGCTGGGGACAAGTGTGTTGGCACGTGCCCAGGCACCAGGGCAGGCAGGAAAATCTGGAGTTTCCTGAGAGCAGGTTTTGGTAGAGCTCCAAAGTATGTCGTGCAATTACTGGCTCCATCCTGCCTGGGGAAAAGGCACAACTACCAACAGAGAAGGAGCTGCTGGATCAGACCCTTTTCCTTCCCCCACCCACCCCAGGCCGGGCACAATTAAGGATTTTGGGCTGGGAGCACTGTCACCCCCTGAGGCTGCTCTTGCATGGGGATCAAAGCTGCACGCCCTGCTCTGCTGCCAGGGGTGCTCGTGGGACACATCCCCGACCTCCCCCCCAGTCAGGGGACAGGAATGACATGAAAAACATTTGTCTGTAAAGAGTTAATGATTCCCGTGGTTGCTAATTCTGCAGGGGAGAGGTTTTCTCTGATCAAAGCAAAGCAAGAGGGAATCAGAAATCCTGAGTCTGGCTCCCCCCTTAGCTCGTTCTGTTGCACTGGCAAATGGTGTTTAACCATCTAAGGACTTTTCTTTGTCATCTGGAAACAGAAATAAATGTGAAAATGTGTATTTACAGAGGAATGCAAGTATGTGTGTGTGTCTGTATGCACGTTGTGTTTATGAGCATAATTTAGAGTGTTGTGAGTTAAAGAATGAGCACTTTGAAAGTGTTTCCAGCTCTGTTGTTGACAGCAGCTGGAGCAATGCAAAGCATTATTCACCATTTCAGAGCCCCTTCTGCAGTGCAAGGAACTCTTGAATAACCTGGGGGGAGATAGAGCAACACATTGTATTTTATATTTTTTGGGGAGAGAGAAAACTTTATTTACTTGATGTTTTTCCTTTGAATATTAAGAAAAAAGAAAATGTTTTCTTATTACTGTGGAGCATGTTGGTTGAGATCTCAGCAGCAGTGAAAGGTGTATTTATCAGGGAAAAGAAGTAGGAATAGCCAATACATACATGAACCTCCTTCCAACCCAAAGTATGCTTGAGGAAAGGGACTCCATGTCCCTGCAAAGACTGTGAGAAGACAATACTAACTCCTGAAGTATTGGTTTCTTATTTTATTGATTATATTGCAGGGCTAAAATACAAATTGGGCGTATTCAGCAACGAGAGCTTTACTGCCTTATTGTGCTGATCATTACAGAAAGCGTAAATTGGGTCATAATTCTGAAGAGTTATCAGAAAACCACGTGCAACTCCAAGTGATTCATTTGAAATAGTGCTTATGAGCTGTTCAGGAGCAGATCAATACTGAAGTGCACGTGTGTGGGTGCAGAGCCCTGAGACAGACACGGGCACACTGAGATCACCTCACTGCTCACCCGGGCAGGGGTGGCTCACCCAGACCCAGGGCCAAGGGCTGCTACTCCTGGTCTCCCTTGCTCCCAGGAGTGGTTTAATACCTCTCCCACAAGGAAAGGCTGAGAGGATTGGGACCTCATTGATCATTTTGTTCCAATCCCCTCCCATGTGCAGGGACACCTCCCACCAGCCCAGGTTGCTCCAGCCTGGCCTCGGACATTTCCAGGGATGGAGCAGCCACAGGTTCTCTGGGCTGAGCAATCCCAGTGCTCAGAGGTGATCTGAGCTTGTCTGTGTCTGTAACAGAGCTCTCCACTGCTCACCTGCACAGTGATGTCTCAACCAGGGCCAGGGCTGGGTCCTGCTCCTGCTCATCCCTGCTCCTGCTCGTCCCTGCTCATCCCTGCTCCTCCTCATCCCTGCTCCTGCTCATCCCTGCTCCTGCTCATCCCTGCTCCCAGGAGTGGTTGTGACACCTCTGCTGTGAGGAAAGGCTGAGAGGATTGGGATTGTTCAGCCTGGAGAAGAGAAGGCTCCCAGTGACCTAATTCAGTACCTGAAGGGAACATGTGAGAAGGAAAGAGAGAGACCTTTTACAAGGACATGGAGGGACAGGACAAGGGGGAATGGCTTCCCACTGCCAGAGGGCAGGGTTAGGTGGGATATTGGGAAGAAATCCTTCCCTGTGAGGGTGGGGAGGCCCTGGCACAGGTTGCCCAGAGAAGCTGTGGCTGCCCCATCCCTGGAAGTGTCCAAGGCCAGGTTGGAGCAACCTGGGATGGTGGAAGGAGTCTCTGCCCATGGCAAGGGATGAGAATAAATGACCTTTAAATTCCCTTCTAACCCAAACCAGTCTGTGATTCTATGATTGAAAAGCAGCTTGAGGGCAGGAGCACAGCTGTTTATTGTAATCACAGTAATCATCATTTTAGTCCCCTCCCCTACAATTTTATCAGAATTTGATAAAAATGTGACTGATGAGCTGGAGGGACTGTGGAGAGCACAGGACCAGAGCCTGTCAGAGAGCACTGTCAGCTCCCACTGTCTCGGGCACAGCAGCAGCTCTGTCCAGGAATGAATCCTGGGCATGTGCCACTGCATCCCACCTAAGAAATCCACGCTGGAAAGGGAAAGCCATCCTGATATAATCAAGGCTGGGGAGATACAGTCCTCTCAGTCCCCAGGGCAGCCCTGTAGGCTGTATTTTGTCCACCTTTTAAATGCTAAGCAAACACCAGCCCACCTGTTCCACAGGCTGGTTCTGCAGGGCACACAGAATCCTTGGGGAAAATTCTCTGTGCTTTCCAAGGCTCTGTCTCAGCTCTGGGGCTCCTCTTTGCACCTCCCACAGTCTGACCAGCCGAGATGCTCTGCCAGAAGGACAAACCACAAACTTGGAGCAGCCCGGCCCAGCCTGTTTCATGTCTCCAGAAATCAGTGCTGGTTTTGAGAGCACAACAGCCCTGAGAACACCTTCCAGCCCTCTCTGCAGACTCCAGGTCAGATTTGAACACAGAAATGTCCCCAGGAGCTGTGCTGGGCAGAGCTCAGTGGCTCTGGGTGGTGTCAGAGCAGGTCTTCTCCCAGCAACCACCCCTGGGACAATCCCCACCAGCCTGCTGCTGTTCAGTACCATAAATCCCAGAGTGGTTTGGCTTGGAAAAGACCTTAAAGATCATCTTATTCCACCCCCCTGCTATGGGCAGGGGCAACTTGCACTCCACCAGGTTGCTCAGAGCCCTGTCCAACCTGGCCAATGTCCCTCGTGAAGTTTGACTGCCGTGAATAATTTGGCCACTTTAAGCTTCAAAAAGAATGTGTTGGTCTTCAACAGCAAATACTATAAATCTGGTAAAGTTAAAGCCACCACAAGATCAGATAAGAGCTTCTCAATTTAAGTGGAATAGGGAGTCTTCTCTCTTCCATTGTATTTTATCAATTAACCTTCAGCAAGCACAGAGCTCTCCCTAGATCTGGTGCTCCTGCTGGCATCTGAAGGAAAAGATACAAATTGTACAGATTTCTCCTTTTTGAGGAGAATATTTTTGATAACCAAAATGTTTCTGCACTTGCAATAATGAGAGTGACTTTTCTCTTTCAAATGCTAAATTATTTCAAGCTGAGCTGTTGGAAACCATTAATAATTCAAGGAACTCTGCTTTGGGTAAGAACAACATCTGTTAGAAGGTGTTAATGCACAGCAATAACCTGATTTTCAAAGTTATTTTAACCATTTTTTTATTCTCTTTGTGAGGAAAAGAAGGATGCTCTGGTAAGTTATAGGAAGAAGCTGCTAACTTGCAAAACAAGGAGGGCTGGGTGTCTGGAATGCCAGGGGCACCAGCTCTGCTCTGCTTTGCCCTCCTTCCCCAGAACTGCTCAGGGCTCTTCCTTTCAGTCTCTTTTGAGCTGCAAACCCTTAAATGTTGCCAGGGCACGTTCAGATCCCGCATGACTATTTTTAATCAGCCTTTTGACAATAGGCTTCGTTTCCCAACTTCTTTTCCCTGTGTCTCTAATGTTCACAGATGATCAGCAGGGCAAAGTAATCATAAAATCACAGAATGGTTAAGGGCTGAAAAGACCTCCAAGATCAAGTCCAACCATGAGCCCAGCACCACCACCACACTCCTCATTAAACCACAACCCCAGATGCCACATCCACATGGTTTCTGATTGCTTCCAAGGATGGTGATTCCACCACTTCCCTGGACAACCTGTTCCAGTGTTTTATAACCCTTTCTGTTAAAAAAAAAAAAAAAAAAAAAAAAAAAAAATCTTATTATCCAATTTAAACTTCCCCTGGTGTAACTTGAGGCCATTTCCTCAGAATGAGGGAATGAAATTCCTCAGTTCTTCTACTCAATGAGGAATGAGAGACAAAAAGCACGGATGGACCTCTGGAGAGCAACTCCCCTGTCAAGTATAAGATCCCACAGGTCACACTTTGGAGGTTCCAACCTCTCTCTCCACTGACTCTTAGAAGTTGGATGGCTGAAGGAGACCCAAGAACTAATTTTTGCGTAGTAAAACTGAGCTACATTTGGTCCTCCTTCCAGAAATGAGTTAAATAAAACATTGCACTGAAAAGATTAAAAAAATTTAGAAGGCAGCTCCACATGCAAGGTGGTATTGCAAGACCTCCAGGTGTTTAAAGACAGGAATTTGAGTCAGCTTATTGGCAAAGCTGCTGTTCAGTCCTCATGCAGGTTTAGAGTTACATCTCTCTGCAAAGTTCAGCTGTGGAACTTTGCATCCAACCAGAACCTTTCCCATCCTCCTGAAGGATTCCTCTGGCAGCCCAGCTGATGTAGGAGCAGCCCTATTAACTCCACTCCTGCATCATTCTCACGTGCCTTACACGGAGACGTCGAGGCCTGGGTATCAGTCTTCAATAACAGCTCTGTGATGGTAAATCCATCATTGCTCCATCATCAAATATTCCTCTCAATTTTAGTAACTTTCTATACAATTTAACTCTGGAATTTTCAGCTCTTGGGAAAACTGGATATCAGAGGGGTGTGTTTGTTTTTACGCTGCTGCAAAAGTGATTTAAGAGCAGTAGGACAAGAGGGCACAGTGACAAGCTGTGCCAGGGAAGGTTTAGGTTGGATATTGGGAAGAAATTCTTTCCAGAGAGGGTAATCAGGCATTGGAATGGGCTGCCCAGGGAGGGGGTGGATCCACTGTCCCTGGAGGTGTTTAAGGACAGACTGGATGTGGCATCAGTGCCATGGGCTGGGAACCACGGCGGGGTTGGATCAAGGGTTGGACTTGATGATCTCAGGGGTCCTTTCCAACCTGGCTGATTCTGTGAATTCTGTGATCCAGAATAAAGGAGAAAGTTTTCATTAGACAATCTGGCACCAAACATCAGGGAAGACATCCCTGATTCACTGCCCTGCCCAGCATCCTGCAGGATCAATTTTGGTTTAAAACATGTTCTGGGCACTGCTGAGGCCACACCTCAAATCTTGGGGGCAGTTCTGGGCCCCTCACGACAAGAAAGGCATTGAGGGGCTGGAGAGTGTCCAGGGAAGGGAAGGGAGCTGGGAAGGGGCTGGAGCAGCAGGAGCAGCTGAGGGAGCTGGGGGGGCTCAGCCTGGAGAAAAGGAGGCTCAGGGGGGACCTTCTGGCTCTGCAACCCCCTGACAGGAGGGGGGAGCCGGGGGGTTGTTGGGCTCTGCTCTCAGGGAATAAGGGACAGGATGAAAGGAAACGGCCTCAGGTTGTGCCAGGTTGGTCATCAAGAAGAATTTCTTCCCTGAAAGGGTGGTCAGGCCCTGGCACAGCTGCCCAGGGCAGTGTTGGAGTCCCCATCCCTGGAGGGATTCAAAAGACACAGAGATGTGGC
Source organism: Manacus candei (assembly GCF_025592945.1). Classification (NCBI taxonomy): domain Eukaryota; kingdom Metazoa; phylum Chordata; class Aves; order Passeriformes; family Pipridae; genus Manacus; species Manacus candei. The sequence continues at coordinate 2,788,351 of NW_026138105.1, read as the reverse complement.
CCCTGGGGACATGGGTTAGTGGTGGCCTTGGCAGTGCTGGGGGAACAGTTGGACTCTGTGATCTTGGAAGTCTTTTCCAACCTAAACTACTCCACAATTCTATAATTTCCAAAGAATTTGCTCCATTCCCAGGAAAATCCATCACAATTATCTGAAAATCACAGCTGTTCTACTAGAAAAAAACAGGCCAGGCTTGTGTGCTGTTTGTATTTGACTCTCTCCTAATCTCAGTGTCAGAAATTACGGTGTTTCACAAAGACTAAGCCAAGTTCAAGCTCCAGCAGCCTCCAGATTTGGGGATGGAATTCGAAGTGAAGGTTTTGGATCTGAGCACAGAGTAGAGGCCTGCACTATGATGAATTGACAGCAACATTACCCAGCTCATGTTGTTCATTGAACCTCATTAATTTAAGGTTAAGTTGTAAGAAGCTGCTGATAGCAGAGTTGTTGTAGAGGTCATTCCCAGGTTAAACTTGTCAATGGAAAGGCCTCCTGAGAGATGAGATCTGAAGGACTTGTTAAAAAAGAACATTGAGTGAGCAGTGTATGGAGCCATCAGACACTCCATGCTGGGTTTTTCCTTTTTATATCTCAGTTGTGATAAATATTGATAATATTGGGAACAGATCTTCCCAATAAATAATCAAATGTGTTTTAAAACAACTCATTCAGATGATGTTGGAGCTGCTAATTAAGAAGGTTGCTCGTTACTTGTGGCACTTGGAGGGACAAAACTTGGCTGTTTTGTCATGGGGGTGACAGGGAATACTTGGCACCTATTATGTGTCTGCCCACCCACTTGAGAGGAAGCTAAGCAAACCACCTCAAAAAAAAATAGTCTTGGAAAGAAATTAGGGTTTAAAGTGCCTCAAAACATGGAATTTCTGGTGGATGAGAGGCTGCAAAAATATAACCTTTAAAAGAAATATTACATGATAGATTGCTCCTCACTGTGAGGAGGTGGAAGGAGGAAATGTTCCTTCCAGCACAGACTCTAGTGGGGTAAATGGTGTTGTAGGGTTGGGAAATCAGCTTGGAAAATGCTGAAATGTGCCCCCTCTTGTGCTATAAACATCCTTGAGACACCTGTGGGCCATCATGGGATCATGGAGAGAAATCCCCTGCACTGACACTGAAACCAAGACTGAAGTCCTTCTGCACCAGAAAGCTGGAGGGAGGAAGGATTGGCTTTTGTTTAACAAAATACAATTGTGCAACAAAACATGCTATGAGCAGATATTTCCTGTATTGTCCCTCCTATTTTACTGTGTCTAAACTCCATCTTCCTATTTTATAAGCTTCTATATTTAATGCCTATCCTAAACCATCAAGTTTTATGATGGACTTAGGAATCAGCTTCTTCATCATGCACTACACTTCCTATTTCCTTTCCCTTTCTCTCTCCTTTTGTAGGACTCTGGAAAAATAACCAAGTCAAGAGGAAAGTCATCCAATAAAAACAGAACCTTCTGCAGGACAAACATTGATTTTCCTGGTACAATTTGGAACTCATTAGCATTTTGTGTTGCAGTGTTACATCACCTTTTCTGTCAGGTGAGCTGCCTCGGACCATATTTTAAGAGGTTCTGTCCTGACAGCATGTGGACTGTGGGGTGAATTCCAAAGTAAAATTCCCAAGAAATGTCTTTTCCATGCCCTGGGAGGGCTGGGCAGGGTCAGCCTTCTTGGTGTGGCACAGGCCATTCAGAAGCAGCAGGAAAATCAGCTTTGCCTGCAGCACCGGAGTGCTGCTTTCATCTTACAGGATTCAGTGGCTGAGAAAGAGGGGAATTATCTCCTTTCATTCTCCTGGCTCTGACACAGCAAGAAGGCAAAGATTAATGCCATTAAAACATAAGCAATTGGTGCTTAAATGTAACATGACAGATTTACTCTGAGCACATTCTAAACTGTGGAGTTTCAACAGTGATAATAAAGCATTAAGAGAGACATTGAAGCTTGTAGGAACAGCAGAGAAACAGTTGTGTGTGGTGGGAACAGGAATGAATCCCATTCCCTTTGCAGCCCATATGGAAATGGCCTAATATGAGAAGGAGCCATTTATTCCCTGGGCTAGTTCTTATAACTACTCCAACTGCTGAGCAATTTAAAACCTATGCATTTTTATAAGTGTCCATTTTTTACATTTGATGAAAGTAACCCTTTGGCATTGGTTAAATTATAAGTAGGGAAAACAGGGGTGAGGCACTGTCAGCATACCAATGGGACAGCTGGGAGGCACCAGTAACCCAGCTCTGAAATAAAGATCATTTAACCTGATGAGTGGGAACACGCCCATGGAAAGGTGACTGCACGAGGAAAGTTTCAAACCAGCAGCTCTGGAGCTGTTCAGCCCTCTGGGAACCCCTGGCAAGGCTGTGAGGGGCAGGGATGTGGAGTGGGGGCTGCAGGAGTGGGGAGGGGGAATTGCAGGAGCAGGAGGGCACATCCTGAGCTGAGCTGTGTGCCCAGGCTGTGCTGGGCAGGGACAGCAGGCAGTGAGTGCTTCCTTACTGCTGGAGCTGGCTCGGGTGTCTGCAGGGATTCTGTGGGATCAGGGGGCCTTTCCCCCCTCTCTGCTCAGTGCAACCAAAACACATCGATGAGAAAAGCACTCGCTGCTACAATTCACATCCTATTACAGCACGTGTGTGATCACCTCTTCCCTGCTCCCTAATCCACCTCCCAGTGCCCAGTTCCAGTACTCAAAGCCCTGGAGAAGCTCAGCTGTCTCCTGTTAGCACAGGCTTTAGGTGGCACTGTAGGGATTGGTGTGAGCTCATCGGTGCTGGGCGACCTCCCCTCACCCCCGCGGGCCAGCAGAGCCCTGCACAGCCCCCCAGAGACCAGCTGAGCCCCTCCAGCCCAGCACAGGCTGCAGAGCACGGTGCCAGCAGCCATGGCACTGTTTGAGGGGCTTGGGAGGACGTGGGACCACCTGCAGATACCCAGACCCCAAAGTGGGTGCCGGAGTTTAGGGGCTTAAAAACAGCACAGTCCCAACTTTGGCTGGAGGGAGGAGACACTTGGTTTGTCAGAGTGAACTCTTCTTCACCATTTTAAAGGATATTAGGCTTAGATTAGATGTTAGGAAGAAATCCTTCCCTGGGAGGGTGGAGAGGCCCTGGCACAGGTTGCCCAGAGAAGCTGTGGCTGCCCCTGGATCCCTGGAAGTGTCCAAGGCCAGGTTGGACAGGGCTTGGAGCAACCTGGGCTGGTGGATCCTGCAGTTCCCCTGAGGACCCAAGTCATTCTCTCCAACTGAACTTTGAACAACCTCTTCCAGAGCACATTTCCTTGAGTCTTGCACAGATGAGACATGGGGCTACTCAGCTGGGAAGCAAAGCAGCTTCTCTCACAAGCCCCATCAAGGGACCAAGGCAACCCAAAGAAAATATTTAGGTTTCCAGCCAGTCTTTTAGGAAGAAAGTGTGTTTTCCATGTTTTCCAGCTCCAAGCAGAACCCCCAAATGGGGAAGTTCTCCATCTTTTTAACAAATTTTCATCCCCTGCACGTTTCTCCAGAGCACGGGGAACCTCCCTGGCCATGCCCACCCTGTTCTGTGGTAACAACTGACTTCCTCAAGTGGGAATGGAGACAAGATGGACCAGCCCTCAACCTTCTCCCTGATCTCCAGGCTGATCTTGAGCTGTTTTGTTGCAGGCAGGTGGAAGCTCCACAGAGCAGGGGAAGGTGTCCTTGCCCATGGCAGGGGTTGGAGATGATCTTTAGTGTCCCTCCAACCCAAACCATTCTGGGGTTCTATGTGTGAGAAATCTGTGCATGTGAGAGCCATGCCTGAAGCTGCAAAGTCAGCTCACCTTTCACTGTTCAGTTCTGCCTAGACAGATATTTTCCACAGAGATCCACATGGTAAAGACAGAATTTAATCCAATTTTGGAGCTAAAAAATGACAAGAGAAAATTCAGATACTTTAAAAACTTTCAGCATGTAACAGTGAGGAAGCAAGATAAGCACCTTTCAATAAGCCCTCTCTTGGTATCATTTTTGCACTTACCATGGGTGATGAGCAGCCCTGGAACACACTAAAACTCAGATTTTTTAGTACACCTAGTACAGCAAATACAACCTTCAACCTGCAATTTTAATTTTTTATGACTCAGAATGGCTCAATCACTTCACAGAGTGGGTGCTTTAAGAATTGACAAATACATAGCAAAATAAGGATTTTATTTATTTTTTTTCATTTTTAAGGCTTTTCCATAAATGTGCTAAAGCATGAACAAGCTGTCAGTGCTGAGCCTGCGTGGCCTAATCCTGGGGTCATTTTTCCCCAGGGCAATTCTGCTGCTCTTCTCAGGGGTCTTCTGCCCTCTCAGGGACCCTTTGGGTGAGGATTTGTGTAGGATGTGACTACAAGGTCTGCTTTGGTTGTGCCACTTGCAGCTGGTCGGTCCCATTTGGGTGAGCAACTCTTGCTGGGGTCCTTGGGACCAGCAGCAAAGGCTGTGGGGCAGCCTGGGCTTCTCTGCCCACTGCAGACCCACAGCAGGGAGCAAACACTTCCCCAAGGGCCACAGGGGGTCAAGGAGATGTTCCCATGGCAGGAATGTTCCTCCTTTCCCTTGTGGGGGCACAAGAGGTTCAGGTGTCCCACCACACTCCCAGGGGATAACTATTGCATGAGCCCAAGCAGGGATGGGACAGCAGGAGCTCACCAGCATTGTAGGGCTCCTGCTGCGCCTCCAAAGGAGATTCTGCTGCTCCACAGCTTTGTCCACGAGCAAAACAACTACTGGAAATGCACTGCCAGGCTGTGTGAGAAGCTGGAGCCCATCATGAGCCTCCAAGGATGCATTTGCCTCAATTCAGGCTCTGTGAGCTGTTCTCTGTTATTTGTTGGCACCCAAAGGGTCGTTACGTTCATTACTCTGCTTCATAAATGTAAAATAGAGTCAGACTAATTGCCCAGGGGCATTGCTGGCCTCGGCCTGACTGACAAGTTGCTTTCTATTTACTAACTTCTTTGCATTTGGGCCAGTTGAGCCAGTTGCAGTTGGCTCTCCATCCACGCCGTGTGTGCACAGGGCTCCTCCTCACCCCCTCTTCCCCCGGCGTGGAGGACAACCCTGCAGACACCCAGGGAGGCAGGACAGGAACACCCAACACCTCTGGGGGCTGAAACCTTCTCATAAACCTCGACCTGGACTGTCTCTGCACTTTGTTCTTGTGTTTGCAACCAACCTCCAGGATCCCTCCTGCAGTCTCCACTGGGGGTGTTCAACCTGGAGAAGAGAAGGCTCAGGGAGACCTTGGAGCACCTTGATGTTCCTAAAGGGGCTTCAAGAGCTGAAGAGGGACTTTGGACAAGGGCATGGAGTGACAGGACAAGGGGGAATGGCTTCCCACTGCCAGAGGGGATATTGGGAAGGAATTTTTGGCTGTGAGGGTGGGGAGGCCCTGGCACAGGTTACCCAGAGAAGCTGTGGCTGCCCCATCCCTGGAAGTGTCCAAGGCCAGGTTGGACAGGGCCTGGAGCAACCTGGGCTAGTGGAAGGTGTCCCTGCCCATGGCAGGGGTTGGAATGAGAAGGTCTTTAAATTCCCCTCCAAGCCAACCCATTCTGTGGTTCTACGAACCCTTTTTCTGCTCTTCCTTTTGTTTTGCCATCAATTTTCACACTGTCCTTTCCCTCTCCCACTTAAGGAATGCCCCTTCAGAGCCAGGGCTGTGTCTTTTCTCACATCTTTGCTGTATAGTCTGACACAAATCAAGAGCCATAAAAATAACATTATTAAATGAAATGCATAATAATTATAATTATACATTCTAATACATAAGAGTAAGGTTGTTTCTGTGAATGTCAAATGCCTGCAGTACCATGGGTAGCCAAATTCCCAGCTGCTCTTAGTCTGCTGGAGACAAGGGTGGTTTCTCCTTTGGCTCATTTGGCCTCCTGATCTTGCTTCCTGGGGCATTTTGGTAATCAATTAAAAAACTTCCAAAAGCTTCAACATCTGACAAAAATTTTGCACAGAAAATGCAAAACTTGGAGAAAAGAAAGAGGGTTTATGCAGGTCTGAAATGTAGGGAAAGCAAGTTCTGCTTGATTTCAGGCATCAGAAATTAATTCCTTATTTGTCCTGTGAAACCTGGGGGAAACCCTTGCAGATGCAAGGGAGAAGCAGGAAGGAAAAGCAGCTTAATGTGAGGGATGAGTGACTGCATTTTAAAGTTCCTTGGTGTTCTTTGCATGCTGTGGCAGCCTCGGGGCTGTGCAGAGCCAGGGAGCCCAAATTCCCAGGGGATTTCAGCATCCTCAGACTTGGCTTCATTCTGAATCAGAGCTGAACAGGAAATCTGTGAAATTATCTGCTGTGACAAGGGCACATCCTTGTTGTTTGTCCCCATTTGGTTCTGCAGGAGCTGTGATTTTTTTTGTCTGGGATGGAGCAAGACTCCCCCCGTGCCTCCTCCTGGATGAGGAATGCTGGGGCAGGGGCAGCTCTCTGGGAGAAAGAGGGGCAGGGAGAGGAGGAGCTGGGGGGACCCTGGGGGGGCTACACTGAGGAATCTCGAAGAGCAGGAGTTTTAGTTCAGGGAGCAGACGTGATTCCCAGGTGTGACATCCCTGGAGGATTGGAACAGGCTCCCCAGGGCAGTGGGCACGGCCCCAAAGCTGCCAGAGCTCCAGGAGCATTTGGACAACACTCTCAGGGACAGGGTGGGATTGCTTGGGTGTCTGTGCAGGGCCAGGGGTTGGACTCAGTCCTAATGGGTCCCTCCCAACTCAGTTTGTGGTTCTATGAGCCCAGCAAGCACTGGGAGTTGCTGGTTTGGAAGGAACTATCACCCTCCAGACATACAGCTTGGGGAAGAAGGAGGAGGATTAGCTGTTGGCTGTTAAAATCCAAAGCATGCTTTCCTGGAATGTCTATTTTAAGCAGCAAAGCACCTGCATTTGATGTTGAAATGAGGTATTTTGACACCTCTGTGGCTGGAATGTGTTCCCATGAAATCAGACAAGCGTGAAAGGCTCAGGGAGAAGCACGAGGGCTGTGGAGCTGGGCAGTACCTGCAAGCAGGGCCCTGCCAGGTCTGTGCTGGGGAGGTCCTTCCTGAGGGTCCTGGAGTCCCAGAGGAGGGAAAAGGTGTTGTGGCTCTTCTGGATCTTAGAAAGCACTCACAGGGTTTTTTACTTGGGCTCAAATATGAGTTTAACTCCCAAATAGGAGTTTAACCCCCAAATACAACAGTTTCCTTTATGTTGCCTGCAGGGAAGGCTGAGGACACTGCACTGCTCCCCAGCCCTTTTCTCTGCAGCCCCTGGCTGGGAGATTCATTATTCAGGCTGGACACAGCACAAACATCCCAGGATTTGCTTTGAGGAACAGACAGAAAGGGGCAGCTGAAGGATTTGAACTTTGTTATCACCTGGATCCTGCAGTTCCCCTGAGGACCCAAGTCATTCTCTCCAACTGAACTTTGGACAACCTCTTCCAGAGCACATTTCCTTGGCTCTCGTGCTTGCACAGATGAGACATGGGGCTGCTCAGCTGGGAAGCAAAGCAGCTTCTCTCACAAGCCCCGTCAAGGGACCAAGGCAACCCAAAGAAAATATTTAGGTTTCCAGCCAGTCTTTTAGGAAGAAAATGTGTTTTCCATGTTTTCCAGCTCCAAGCAGAACCCCCAAATGGGGAAGTTCTTCATCTTTTTAACAAATTTCCATCCCCTGCACCTTTCTCCAGAGCACGGGGAACCTCCCTGGCCATCCCCACCCTGTTCTGTGGTAACAACTGACTTCCTCAAGTGGGAATGGAGACATGAGGGACCAGCCCTCAGCCTTCTCCCTGATCTCCAGGCTGATCTTGAGCTGTTTTGTTGCAGACAGGTGGAAGCTCCAGAGAGCAGGAGGAGTTGGGATGCTCAGGGAACACGTGCAGATGTGTCTCACACTGCCCAAGGGTGTAATTCAGCAGCACACACTGAACGTACTCAAGGGATGCACCAAACCCAGCTTTTGATTTTTAATTATGAACAGTTGCTTACTGGAAGCAGGATTTAAAACATGGCATGTTTAGTGCCTTTAAATATTTTACAGAAATACATAATATTTGCCATTAAACACATTTTTATGTGATACAGTGTCCCTTGCACTGCTATTATGCAAGATACACTGTAGTGCTAAAACACAGCTTTGACAGAGGTGAAGTTGTACTGGAGACAATTTTTGTGTTAATCATGAAAAGATTTTGGCAATATTCTTACCTTTTGTTTAAAAAAAAATGAAAAGCTAGTTATTGAATCCTGTTAGAGTATCACCATTAAATAATCATGATGAAATTCTCAACTGTAACGAAATAGAAAATATTTATCATAATGGTAAGAGAAAAGCAGCTCTTTAGGCACCTAAATCATCCTTTAAGGACTTATATTAATCTTTTTAATTACCAAAGGGTGTAAGATTCCTTTTGGTTTTGTTTAGTCAAGATCCAGAGCTGAAAACACATTCAATTACTCATTGAATCCATTTCTTTGCAGGTGGAGACTAAGCTATAGAAAACAGAATTTCAGACTAACTTAATTTGAAAGTTAAACTTAAAATGGGCTTTCTGTGGGTTGTTTTCTAACCTTTGCAAGCCGGTTTTCCCTTGGTATGTGTGGACTGAGCCCAACACCAGGGGTTGTGCAGGCGTGGGGGGAGAGGGATGTGATGGGAGGGGGAATCCAGAGGCATTCAGGTGTAGAAATGTCTGATAGTACACAGAGAAACACCTTCAAAACCATTGTTTTGGAAAACTTGGCTGCCAGTCACATATCCCCTCATTCCCCAGAGGGGTACAAGCACAGGGATATTTTTTCCAGGAGAGGATGTGGCAGTGCTAAGTCTCCTCTCCCTCCCCAGCCAGGCTCCCCGTGGCACACTCCACATGATTTCCAGTGCAGAGCCATTAACGTGCTGCTGAAGAATCTCCTGGACTTGCTATTTTTTCCCTGCCTCTGTCACTCTTTGAGTCTGAATCAAAAGGGGAACACACAGTCCTTTGTTTCTCCCTCCCCTGAGACCCAGGCATGGCAATTATCCTTCAAACACGGCAGAAACTTTCTGAAAACTCTGGGGGGAAAGTGGCTAATGAATCCAACTTCAGCAGCACCACAGAACTCAAACACAGCTCCTCTTCAGATTAGATCATGTCAGCCCTGAGCACAGGCAAGCTGGCCATTTGGCTGGGTCCCCTCTGGGACAGGGAAATTAAATGAGGGAAAACAGATGCTCCGAAGTTATTCTGAAACTGGAAGATGTCAAGTGCCTTGTTATTCTCTCAGTGAAGCCACATGAATTTAACATTGGGAACGAGAAGCCTTTCCCAGTGCTGAGTGTCCTTCTAGGGAAATTCAGGGTAATAAAATTCACCGTGTGATCTTATGGAAATATTTGGTTACACAATCTCTCAGCGAGTGGATTTTATGCCCCCACACCCACAAGCACCAAACACACGTATCTGAGTGATGGGACCAAGGTGACACGTGTGTGACACAGAGAACAAGGAGCTCTGGTTGTCAAAATGCCTCTGAAATTTCTCTTACCTGGCAACAAAACCCCATGGACAGGGTTTCTCTCACCCTGACAGATTAGGCCTCTCCAAAGTCTCCCTCAGTGCAAATTTATGTAGAGAAGTCCAGAGGTGTTTTCTTGCTGACCCCTCTGTCCTTCAGGCACCAACACCAGATGCAGCTTTGGAAGGTCAGCATGGGAGGACAGACATGGTCAGTGGGTCCTGAGGGCTGCATTTGTAGGGCTTGGATTTCACAGGAGGATTTTGGCATCAGGAGGGTGAGTGGCAGGATTTCTAACCATTTCTAACCATTTCTAACCATTTCCAATCATTTCTAACCATTTCATCAGCCTGCTCAGCCCCTGGCCTGGGCACACCACGGTGCTTCAAGTCCCAGACACTCCATGGGCACATCAGACACTGAAGGACTTGGGGTGAGTGTTTCCACAGAGCTGTCACATGAAGCTGGAGTTGATAAAGATGGTCCAGAGGGAAAGAGCAATTTTGACTCAACTGCTGCTCCTGACTGACCAAAGCACAGTGGAGAGCCAATAACTAAGGGATTCCAGGTATGGGGTAGAAACTGGAATACTTTATTGAACACACGAACACAATTTAAGGGCCTTGGGAGTTGGACATGTTAATGAGGAGCACGAGCTATGTTAATTAGGGAATTACACAAGTTTTTACTGCAGTTACTCAATAGGTTAATGTTTCCCTCAACCAAGATTACATGGGGGGGAAGAGGATCAAAGGGTTTAGACATGGTCTGATACAATCATCTCAAAATCCTTTCTTATTTTTGCTGCAGGAGCCAGGTTAATCCATAAGTTTGAACTTTAGCAGGTCTTGTGAGGATGGTCCAGCCTTTCAGATCATGGGATTCCTCTCAGCCCCTGTTTTCCAAGGCTCATGGCTCAGGCCCTCTAAGCTCCTTTCTGCTGATATTTTGGGATCCAACACACCACGACCATCTCCCTGCCCAACATCTCCCTCTGCCCATCACCCAAACAGAGCCCCCACAGTGGCTGCTCTCCCCTCCCCTGCTCGTGTTCACTGTGGCTCACAGAACCTGGGCCATGAGCCACCAAAGCTCTGTGGGCATCAGGGAGTGGCTCCTCAGTGAGGTGCAGCCAGGTAGGAGAAAGCCAAAGCTGCATCCCACATCCTGGAGAGCAGCAGGAGCACCTGCAAGGCTGTGTCAGGAGCAAGGTGCTGGTTCCTGGCAGTGCTGGAGCCAAACAGCCCATCCTGTGTCCATGGCCAGCTCACCAGGTGGCACTGGCAGGTGCCATGGGATGCCAGTTCTCGGCACGTGACGACCACCAGGATGTCCTGGCAGGAATAGGGGACCCATCTGCTGAAATTTGGGCTGCTCCTGGGGAATCAGGGAGATCAGGGAGCCTGCTGTGCTCACAGAGGTGCTGAGGAACCCAGGCTGGTTCTCAGCAGGTCCCTGGAGCAGCTCAGCTGCTGCCCCAGCCATGCCTGCAGGGAACTGTTCCCAAACACCTCTGGGATCATCAGGACAAACAGAACCCTCTCACACTGATTTTTTAGTGTTAGAAAGCAAGGGATTCCTTTTATTTGCAGAGCTGGGTGTGCATGGGGCCGACAAAATTCCTGCCTCCAGAGACACCAAGACATCACTTTTTCACCTTTTCATACCTTTTTAACCAAGAAATTATTGTTCACTGGTGTTTAATTACATAATTCTCTTTCATTAGTATTCCACTTTCTATTGATTTCTTCCTTTCTGTGTTAAATTAGTTGTTTTTAGTCTTTTTAATATCTTTTTCCCCAGTAGTGACTGTCTGACATAAATAATGAGCCTTTTTTAGTCTTCTCCATTAAATGCTGGTTTCTGCAAAAGGTCCTCTTTTCCAGATGTTAAACTCCAGATGTTCAGATCCAACAATCCATCTTCCTCTCCTGGAATTTTTTCACTGAAGCACATCAAGGTTAACTTTAACAACATTTACAGTTTTGGTACTTTTTTCTCCTATGTTCTCACAAAAGCACATGACAACTGTTTTCTAAATGCTGGCTAAAACTGATCTAAGGCCTAACACACAACCTATGGTTAATTAAAACAATTAATTAAAAGCTCATTAAAACAATTAACACTATTAGAAAAATTACATAATTTCCAACAGAACCACAAAGCTCTTGGTATCAAAACCACTCAGAACTGCCTTCTCTTTATGGCATGTGCTTCTCCAGAAAGTCCCAAATGGTTCCCATCCACAACTCCCCAGGCTGGGATGCACTTTGTGTTCAAACCAAAGGAACTGGTGAGACACAAAGTCAAAACAGTTTCATGTTTTGCAATAATCCGTGATTTCTCTGAGCCATTTAAATGTTTACAGCATTTTGCATCCTCTACAACGATCTGTGCTGCCTTTCTGTGATCTCTCCCAGCCCTTGCAGAAGAAAATTAATGAGTTTTCTGCATTTTCCTGTCACTTCAATTACTCTCACCTCGCTCCTCACTCATTAGGATGACTTTGCGTTGAGAAACTTGACTTATTAGAATGAGTCCCTTGTAGGTTTTAAAATGTGGTTGTTTGCTGCCTTTAATGTGGATGTTCACTTGTGTGAAACAGCCAGTGAAGAACAGGTGGAGCTGGCAATAAACCCAGGGTTTATATTTGGTGTTGTATTAAGGCCTCACTGAAGGCTGAGAGGACCCTTCTCTGTTAGACCCCACACAGGTGCCCTGAAGTTCTCAAAGCCCACAATGGGTAAATGCTGCCTTATTAACACAATTTTGCAGAAGGTATAAAGCAGACAAGACATTAATTAAGCTTTTGCCAATCCTGAGCATCCTAAAGTCATGGATCAGTTCATTCTCTCCCTCAAATTATGAGTGATTTAAAAATTACAATCTGTTTTTCGGCCTTCTCAGCATATATTGGTGGGTAGGTTTTCATTCACCTGCTCTCCTCCAACCTTCATTTACAGTTACATTTGAAGCATTTTGTGCTATGACAGAGACTAAAATATTACAAAAATTAAAGATGAGACATTCACTGGACTCCAGGTGAAGGGACTTCAAAGAGAGTGATAACTAGAAAAGGGCTCAACAGCATAATAAGTAACTTGACTGTGAGTATGGAAAGAACCAGGAGTTAAACCAGTATCTCCAGTTACAAAGCTAGAGCAGTGTCTCTGCATTCAATGCCCAAATCTCTCATAGGGAAGAAAATTAAGGGAAATGTCTTTTTTTTCCTGTCATTCTCTTTATCCCCTGGCTTAGAGTAGCTATAACTTGTCTCATCAGGGTCTAACACAAACCAGCAAAATCTCTCCCACTCTTCAGAGCTGACTCTCTCTACAAAAGGAGGTTGTTCCTCCCCTAAATCAATATACTGCCAGGATTTGTGGTTCCCCACCGTGAGCCAGGCCCCATGCTGGGCCAGTTTGGGTAAAGCTGAAGGAACACCAGAGCTCAGGTTGGCTCTTCAGCTCGTGCCTGAGATGCCTCTTCACTCCAGCTTCAGAACAAAGCAGCAAATAACAATTTTCTTCTCTTTTTTCATGGAGGACCCTTGATTCCACATGGCATATTGCTGCGTGGAGAGGCCGTTCTGCCTCTTTTTGAGTGAGCAAACCACAGTCACAGATCAGCTTCAGAAGCTGGAGTGGTCACAAAAGGTGTGGCTGTTACCTCCCCATCACTGTTAAGGACTCTCAAGTGATTTGCTTCCCTGCAGCTCTATCCATCGGGACAGCCTCTTTTCTTTTGGCTCCTCAACTGCAGTTTAGTTCTGAAGACCAGCAAAACAAGGTGCCCAGTGGTGTTGGTGCAGCACAGCCTGGCTGCTCCTCCTCAGTGAGAATTGCTGGGACCAATCTGCATTTAACAGCAGACTGTGGCACTGAGAATCCCAGAATGGCTGGGGTGGGAAGGGATCTTAGAGCTCATCTTGTTCCAGCCCCTGCCCTTAAAGCTTCTTTTTGAATTATTTTCTCTTTGCACCCCTTTGATTCGTATCCATGTTTACTGGTTTCCACTGTCCACAAAGAGGAAAATACTGAGACACCACTTATTTCCATGCAATTCCAAACAGAAGAAAGAAAACCAAGCCCTTACATTTCAGCAGCTGCCTGAGGTTTATTTGGTCACCATTTCTGGAGGAGGACAAAGCCCACAAGTTATTTTAGCTCCTTCCTGTTCTCATCAGCCATGCAAATCCCCCACCTGGTTAGGAAATGCAGCCAGAGGATGCAAGGTTTTCATAATAATCAATGTTTTTTATGGAATCAGAGAGTCAGAGAATGGGTTGGGTTGGAAAGGACCTTAAAGTTCATCTCGTTCCACCCCCTGCCATGGGCAGGGACACCTCCCACCATCCCAGGTTGCTCCAAGCCCCATCCAACCTGGCCTTGGACACTTCCAGGGATCCAGGGGCAGCCACAGCTTCTCTGGGCAACCTGTGCCAGGGCCTCAGTGAACCTTTAGGAGAAAGAACCCAGAGAGACTTTAGCAAGAGGAGCCTCCCTCCAAAGGCAGTCTCTGCTCATTGAAGTGGCTGCATCCTCCTTTTTCTCTTACATCTAACAAATTAGGATAAAGTTTCTCTCTGCCTGTAATGTTTTGCAGTTCTTTAAAGATCTGAGAGGTTTGAAGTTAAAAGCCCTATTGAGATGAAAGATCCATTACATGACAAGTGGTATCTACAGGAGACAAAAGCAAGGAGTGAGGCTTTGGGGTTCCTATTAAAAAGGGAGTTTGCACTGGCTGCAAAGCACCAACCTGTCTTATTTGTGCTGGTTCCTCACCAGAGGAAGCCAAGCATTGCTCTCCTTTCATTGTTTTTATTATCCATCCCCCAGGCCTGGAACACAAGTAGTGGTATAAAAAATTTGCATTAAAGAAGAATTTTGGCAAATATTCAAAGTTTAAATTGTTCTGGCCCACAAATTAAAATTATTTGGCTCCAAAAAGTTGCTGTGGGGGCCAATGGTTTCCCTTTCCAGCCACCCTTTGGCCCTGCACCAGTTACCATGGGGTGTCTGGTGGAAAGGTTTGCCTTGAACCTGGGACAGGGACTGCTCTCAGGTCCCTGAGTGTCTTCCCCACTGAGGGGGTTTGGCTGCCTGTGCCCAAGGGTGGGATCAGCTGGGGAATAGCTCAGTGGGTCCCCCCCTGTGTCATCACAAGATTTATGAGGAGAAAAAAATGACTGTGAAGCTTGGCACCTCCTCCTCTGCTGTCTGTAAAACTTGAACCACTTTCTCCCCTGATCACTGGAAGGATATTTGCCATTTGAGGTGTCTGATATCTATTTCAAACCCAATTGTTTCAAGCTAAGATCAAGTACAAATGAAGCTCTGTTGGCAAAATTCCATGTGACCCCTAAATCAGCACCCCATTGCTCCTGCTCCTCTCTAGGCTGCTCGTGATAATATTGGTGGCCATTCCTAACTTTGTCCAGGCCACTGTTGCCTGGCCTGAACCAGCACTACTGAAGCTGCCGTGGCCACACTTGCTGGTGCTCAAAATGCCACCAGGTAGCTCCAAACCCTGCAGCCCCACTGGAGAAGAGCTCAGCACAAACCAGACTCCCAAACCAGGCCTCAGCCCATGCAGGACCATCAGGAGCACTGAGCTGGAAGCCCACCAGGCTGTCTCCAAGGACAGGACCCCAGCTAGTCAGCTCTTCCACAGGTTGGGTCTGCCCACACCAAAGACCTCTGGTGAAAACTTTTCCACTCCACTTGTGCTCCCAGCCCTCAGAATGGGCCTCCAGCAGCAGCCCCAGTCGTAGCATCCTTCCCTCAGCCACCTCACCTCTTCCTGCCCATCCTGTTCCCTGCTGGGCTTCCTCTCCAGGGAGTGCCACTGCTCCCAGTGCTGAACAAAGAAATGCTGCTATTGTTTCTCCTTGTGCTATTCTCTGTCGTGCACAGGAACTGATGTTGCTCAGATGATGCCAAACTTTCCCTTCTGGCCTCCCAGGACAGCCTGGTGAGGACCAACCCTCCTCCCTGGCAGAACACCACCAGAAATCTCCCTTCTTTCCTTCGACTCCATCTCTTGCAGTGGGTTTTATGGATTCAGTGGAGATGGATGCAAAGCAGTTTGCATTGTATGACAGCCACTGGGAAGGAAACACAGATTTTTCCTGCTCACAGGCCTGTCCTCCAGTGTTTAACCACCCGTGTCAGAGCTCACACAGTGACAGCACAAAAACCTGCTGATGGAGCTGGAGACAAATGTGTTTCCTGAGCTCGCTGTGCTGGGAGGGTTGGGTGTGAAACAAGGGGGAAAAAAAAATTGAGATCAAGATAAAGGAAGGACCCCCAGGGAGAGCCTCCAAATTGATGGGCTTTTCAACGGCAGGACAATTAAGTGTCAGAACAATTAAGTGTCAGAGCCCCAGAGGCCTCTGTGTGGCATCGTCTCACTCCTGCTCTCCCTGGGAGAGACAAGCCCAGGGAGCAGCTGCTGCTGCTTTGGAAGGTTCACCTGTTGCTTGGAAAGTACTTAAAATTTAAGGGCTGCTCACTGAAAGGTCAAGGAGCGTACGGACAACTTAAAATTCCTCTTTATGCTTCTGACAGTCAAATTAGAGGGAGTAAAAATTAGCTAAAAAGCAGAGCCCCTCGCCCTTCTCTGCACTGCCCAGGCTCCCCAGGGCAGTGGGCACAGCCCCAAGGCTGCCAGAGCTCCAGGAGGGTTTGGACAACGCTCTGAGGGACAGGGTGGGATTGTTGGGGTGTCTGTGCAGGGCCAGGAGTTGGATGGATGGTCCTTGTGGGTCCCTTCCAGCTCAGGATATCCTATCATTCCATGATTTTCTCTCCCAGCCGGTGCACAAACATGCACTGGGGACTTTCTGAGTCCTCTGCAGAAGAGGAAGGCTTTAACCTGTGAACATTTCTGCTCTTTGCTCAGACACTGAACTCTCTGAAGTTGAGCAGAAAAGGAACATGTCTCAATGTCCTGCAATGGAGAGATGACCCCAAAGCCTCTTCTCCAGGCACCCTCTGCTCCAGGGAGCCCCAGGGAGCCCCAAGCCGTGGGTGCAGAGGTGGTCACTGCCTTTTTTTTTGCCTCCACTCTCCTTGTCTGTGCCATGGAAATGATTGTATGAGGGAAAAGGCGAATCCTGAGAGTGTTCATGTGCTGCTAAGCCCAAACACAGCCTCAGTGTGACCATAATTTGCTGAGCAAGGCCTGGGAACAGCCCATGGGTGTGATGAAACCACAGGAACCTCATGCTTTGGGATCAGGGTGCTCATCACCTCCAGTGACCACAATATAAAGGCTGGTAAAATAAAGGATATGCTGTGCAAAACTCTTTTCAGCCTTTTCCAGCAGCCCCTGAGCAGTTGTGTCACTTGTTTTTGTGCATGGATTAAATATACTCTTAATTAAAAAATGCAATTACCCTGAAAATACCAACTCCAAGCTCTGCTGTTCTCCACTGTGAATCCTACACTTGCAGAGAAGGGCTCTGGGCTAAGACACTCTCTAGAAATATTTAGCTCCAGACCCTGTCTTTTCAGCCACTTAAGATTCCATGAATTGTTAATAAGCATTTAAGTGCAATAATAAAGGATGCATATCCACCATTAGGGCAAACAGAATGATTGGGCTCTGCAAAACTCCTTGCCAGGAAATAGTTCAGGGCCTGGTTATTTTGTGGGCAAATAAATGATTTTAGAGATAAGCTGAAAAGAGCAATTTCGAAGCAAATAACAGAAATATAGAGCAGATCGTGTACAGTAACTGTGGCATCAAAATTACAGCCATAAATAAGAGAGAAAAAGGAATAGCTTGGCCAGGCAGATGGATGAAAGAGGGAAGAAAGCTCTGCAAATGGTATTTTCGGGTGCATACGGGAAGCATTAAAGTTTCTGATGAGCTCTCCACCTCCGTGGTGTTCCTGTGATCCCATTAAAGTGTGGGAATAGGTTTTCAACAGATCTCCTATCAATTGGAAAATATCCTGTCTGTCTTTTGTGCTGTCTGAGGCGTTTTGGTGATGAATTTCTGGCAGGGTGGGTGGGAGAGTTACACCAAGTTTCAAGTTTTTATTGATAAAGTTCAGCCTCGCTCTTGCTCTGGGGAGTGACTCTTTGTTCATGTGGGATCTTGGCTTCCTGAGGCAGTTGTTGGGCAGCTCCAGGAGCGTGGAGGTTAAAATATCCCAATAAAGTGAGGTTTAATCAGTGCAAAGCCAACACCACAATTATTTGATGTTCACTGGTGGTTTGAAATGCTCTGGGAAGGGAAGGTCGTGTGGGAAATGGTTCAGCTGAGTGAGAAATGCCAACTGCCAGCAGAGAAACACAGCAATTCCAGCTGGTGTGGAAGTGGGAGCTGTGCCCTCACCCAGCCCTGCACCTGCAGGGCCACAGGCAGGTGCAGAAGAGCATCAGTTAAACCTCTGGAAAAACAGTGGCCCTGTGAATATAGCACATCCCAGGATATCCCAACCTTCCCGGGGCCTCACTGAGCGCTGCTGATGCCCCTAAGCTCCCATGGGGATGGACATGCTGATGGAACATCCCCATGGATCCCTCCTGGCCAGCCGGCCCTCCCTCACCCACACAGAGACAGGAGGATTTGGGCAGTGGTTGATGTCCTGGCCAGCACTGGGATGGGAGGCAGGCACTGGTGTGCACTGGTGACTACACTGCTCCAGAGAAGACCAGAAGACCAGAGAAGAGCTTTGTTCCCTGTATTTTCCTGATGCCACTCTGGATGTCTTCTCCCAGTGCCAGGCAGGGGGACCTGGGGCACCTCAGACTCCAGAATATTCCAGCTGGAGCAGCAGGGACACGCACTGGGATCCAGCACTGTGCTGGTGAGGGGGCAGCTGCTCCAGCAGCCACTCCAGCTGTTCCAGACGTATCTTCATGTGGATATCAGGAAGGAATTCTTGTCTGTGGGGGTGGGGAGGCCCTGGCACAGGTTGCCCAGAGAAGCTGTGGCTGCCCCTGGATCCCTGGAAGTGTCCAAGGCCAGATTGGATGGGGCTTGGAGCAACCTGGGCTAGTGGAAGGTGTCCCTGCCCATGGCAGGGGGTGGGATGAGATGAACTTTAAGGTCCTTTCCAACCCAACCCATTCTCTGACTCTCTGATTCCATAAAAAACATTGATTATTATGAAAACCTTGCATCCTCTGGCTGCATTTCCCAGCCAGGTGAGGGATTTGCATGGCTGATGAGAACAGGAAGAAGCTAAAATAACTTGTGGGCTTTGTCCTCCTCCAGAAATGGTGACCAAATAAACCTCAGACAGCTGCTGAAATGTAAGGGCTTGGTTTTCTTTCTTCTGTTTGGAATTGCATGGAAATAAGTGGTGTCTCAGTATTTTCCTCTTTGTGGACAGTGGAATCCAGTAAATATGGATACGAATCAAAGGGGTGCAAAGAGAAAATAATTCAAAAAGAAGATTTTAGGGAAAGTAAAATTTAGCAGTTTTCCACACAGATTTTTTTACTAGATCTAAAAAAAAAAAAATAATAAAATAATCAATCCCAGAGCCCAGAAACCTTTCCTCTCCCCTCCTTTCCATCCTGCTGAAGTGCAGAGCAGGCTGTGTCGATGCATCATAATTTCCTCTTTTAGGAGGCTCCTGACAGCCCAAATCTGCTTTCTTTTGTACAGTCTTCACTTTCCAACACACCAGATACCCAAAACTCAGATTTTCAGAGAAGAGTTTCAGGAGCCCCCCTGAGTCTCTGCCATCCCAGTGAATCAGATCATGGAATTACCAAACTTCAGGGAATCCTGTCCTCATTTACCTGACCAGGGAGCTTTTAAACAGAAAGTTTAAACATTTATTTTTACATCACCTTGCTCAGCCTCCTTTCCTATAGGAGCCTTTGGAAATGCTTCAAAATTATCAGTTCTTATATGTTATAAGGAGACTTCAGTTCTCTGAAGCTTTGCTGTGCCCCTGACATTGAGAGAAATAAGAGCCTTAAACAAGTTACACTGGCCAAGGGTATAAACAATTAAACCAAGGGTTTAGGAAGCAAGAAGGAATACCATAACTAAATAATCATATGACATATTATATACCTTGATTACTATAAAATGTGGTTTCAGAGCCAACAGAAGTACCACAGACATGGTATTTGTTCTCAGACAACTGCAAGAGAAGTGTAGGGAACAGAACAAAGGTCTCTATGTAACCTTTTTTGATCTCACCAAGGCTTTCAATACTGTGAGCAGAAAAGATCTGTGGCAGATTTTGGAACGTTTAGGTTGCCCCCCCAAGTTCCTTAAAATGATCATCTCACTCCATGAGGATCAGCACGGCCAGGTCAGAAATGGCAATGCACTTTCTGAGCCCTTTCTAATAACCAGTGGTGTGAGACAAGGTTGGGTTCTTGCACCAACCCTATTCACAGTCTTTTCCAGCAGGATGCTCCAAAGGGCCACGGCAGACCTCGAGGATCAGGACGGGATCTACATCCGATATTGTACTGATGGAAGCCTGTTCAACCTAAGGTGACTGAATGCCCACACCAAGACCTTAAACCATCTTGTCCAGGAGCTGCTTTATGCTGATGACGCCGCCCTCGTCGCTCACACAGAAGCAGCTCTGCAGCGTTTGACATCCTGCTTTGCTGAGGCTGCTGAGCTCTTTGGGCTGGAAGTCAGCTTAAAGAAGACAGAAGTTCTCCATCAACCTGCACCTCAGGAAGTCCCCCATCATCCCCACATCACCATTGGCCAATCAGAGCTCAAATCAGTCCAGCAGTTTAATTACCTAGGGAGCCTCATCTCCTCGGATGGTGAGACTGACAGAGAGACAGACAACAGGTTAGCAAAGGCATAGAGAGCTTTGGAAAACTCCATAAAAGAGTTTGGTGTAATAAACACTTGAAGAAAAGTACCAAGACCAGTGTTTACAGAGCCATAGTGCTGTCTACTCTCTTATATGGGTCCAAATCATGGGTCATCTACAGCCACCACCTGCGACTCCTGGAACGCTTCCATCAACGCTGCCTCCGAACAATCCTAAACATCCCCTGGTCAGATGATGTGACCAACCCATCTGTTCTAGAACAAGCAGCTGTCACAAGTACTGAGGCCATGTTGCTGAGAACACAGCTGTGCTGGGCAGGGCACGTCTCCAGGATGAAGGACCAACCACCCCCTCCCTAAGATCCTGCTTTATGGTGAACTTGCCACCGGCTGCTGCAAGAGAGGAGCCCCGAAGAGAAGATACAAGGACTCCCTGAAACAACATCTCAGCCTTGGCCATATTGATCACCAGAACTGGTCTACTCTGGCCTCCAATCGGGAGGTCTGGAGACACACCAGCTATAACGCTGCTGTTTCCTTTGAGAAAGCACACAGGGTCACCCTTGAGGAGAAAAGACAACACAGAAAGAACCGTGTCTTGCAGAATATACAACCTAAGGAGTCTTTCTGCTGTGCCTTTTGCAATCAGACTTGTCTATCATGGCCTCATCAGCCACCAGCGTGCTTGTGACAAACGTGGGTAGAGCCCTCCCCAGATCTTTGTTCGTGAAGCCTGGCCATGATGATTATAAAAACATTGAATTTCAGCTGGGGAGGTGCAGAACTGTAGGAAAAACATTTGTGGAAGTTTGGATTTGATGATGTCAGAGATCTTTTCCAACTTTAATGGTTCTCTGATTCTGGGATTCGGTTTTCACCAGGAGGTCGGGGAGGTTTCACAACAGCTCAGCACAGAAATCTCCGTCCTGGAGGGTTGCAAGATTTGGCTAAATAAAGTCAGAAATAATCTAACATTGACCAGGTCTTCTCAGGAGATGCCACAGGAGCTCATGCTTCAAGTCTGGCTGAAACATTTCCTTTTGTGTGTTTTTAGAAGTGTAGAAGTTCCCTCCCTCCTTTGAGGTGCCCTGTGGAGGTGTTACCCAGAGAGCAGCCCCTGCACAGGGTTCATTCCAGCTTTATTCCTCCCATTTGTCAACCACATCTCACTTCTGTTCTGTTGGCTGCAGAGCTGGGAACTGCACGGCATAATCAGTGATCTTTAGCCTGTCATCAGCAAACAAGGGCTCTGGAATCCTCAGGAAGCCTCTTTTGAAAGCCATGATTATGCACTGACCTCCACATTTACTGCCTGTGCCCTAGTCCTTTGCAGTTTTCCCCAGGATTGTCAGAAAATCGATGATCATTTGCATTGGGAAGCTCTTTCTCACAGCAGAGCACACGGTGGGTGTTGCCTGAGCTGTATTTGTGACTGCCCCTCAGTGCAGCAGCACAGATCCCACAAACCTGCACCCCCTGGCACGTCTAAGGCATCTGCAGTGATGTGGCAGTTCCTAGTGAATGTTTTAGGGTCAAACCAGCCTCCGTAAATGGCCATTTTCAGATTTTTTCATTCTGCCTGGAGGCTGCAACCCCCTCGTGCCTCCAATTTCTCTCCAAGCTGGCACCTCTCCACTAATTCAGCCACACATGGGGAGAGAGTTTTTCCCTTTTTTTCATTCTGTGGGTTAATCAGAAACTCTGCAACCACTCAGGCACTGGTTGTTCTGCAACATATTCAGATTCCATGCAAACATTTAGTCTTGTTGGTTTAATAGTGCTATTAAACTGCACAATGGGTTATACTCTCTACTCTCCACTGTAATAAGGAAAAATGCCCTAATTTTTCCCTGTCAACGCCACCATTGGAACATGTTGTTCCATTTCCTCTGTGCTAGTGGCCAGATTATCAGCATGTTATTGAACAGATATTATTTCTCCCAGGATTACCTAATTTTCTAAAAGAAAAAAAAGAGGTGCTGTGTGTGAGACTGTGCTGTAGAGAATTCCAGGTTAGTTGAGGTTGGAAAAGACCTTTAAAATCATCCAGTCCAAGAAACAAAGCAGCACTGCCAGGTCTGCTTCTGTCAATTCCTACCCCTTCCAGTGGCTTTGGAACTGCTTGGCTATTTATAGGAGAATGGAAAGAGGATGAGTGTGGAGTGGGAAGAGACAGCAGATGCAATGACCAGAATTCCTTGGGAAAACAGCCTGTTTCCAAGTGCTTGACTCCAAGTTAGAAGCTCCCCCAGCCCCAGCAGCTTCCTCAGAGTTTCCTGCATGTTTGATCTCTGTTAGAAGAATCATGACTTGCTAACAAACGTCTTTCCTCCTCATCCTCACCTGACAGCCACCCCCCCCACACACCTGATTTTACACAACCACCAGCTCTGCAGCATTGTTTTACCTGGTTATACTTCCAAGAAGGTCCTACACCCCTAAATGTCACCATCCATCCTGCTTGTGCCTGGCTCACCACCTTATCTTCTGGGAAACACGTCCAAATGAAGCAAAAAATTCCTGGTGTGACACCCCACCACAGAAAAGGGCCCGTTTTCCTGGGATTCTTCTACTGTTCTTATTTGGCCTGGGAGGAGAGGCCCTGACAGCACACACAACTGGGAATAAAGCTGTATTTGTATGAAGCAAAATGCCTTTGAGGTTTTTCCAAGCCCCCAGCGTGTTCCACAGGTTGTCAGGGAGCCCCCTGCATGTTGGTCTTCAGGCTGGAGGGTGTCTGGGGTTTTTTGAAAGCAAATCATTGCTCATACTCCATTCTTTTACCCACTCCCAGTGTTGCACTCCTTTTACAGCTTATAAAGAGGTTGCAAAGGTATCCTTGGGGGTTAAAGTCCATGGTCTTAAACCATCAGTTGGTTCTGACATCATTAATATTCTTTTCACTTGAACTTGTGACTGGGTTCATGAATTTGTTATCACACATCTGCTGGATTAGGGAGGCCTGTGGGCTCTTTTAGGATTCACCACTTCACTTCCCTGTGCCTGCTGGATTAATGAAATGGGCAGCACTTGATCAGGTGAATTATCAGATCCAACAATCTGGGAGGAAAAAGGGAGGGAAAAAAGAAAAGATTAGTCATTGAGTGCTATTGGGGAAGGCAAATATTGAACCAGACAATTTTCTATTTATTACAAATATAGGGTAACAAGTTAATAAGCCAAACGTAGGTAATGGCCATGGTACTGCTGAGAGGAATTATATGGGAATATAAAATCTTATATGCATTGCATATATTTGCTAATGCTATAATGAGCTGTACTGGAAAGCACTGAAAAATGTCTTGTGGAATTTAAATATTAGTAGTTAGTGGCACTTTTGTCTTCTGTCTGTAGCTGCAGAACTAGTCTTTTCATTGCTTTGTACAGTTCTTGTTTCCTTTCATCCCTAAAGGTTCAGCTCACACCTCCAAGAGTCACAGCCCAAAGCACAGGGCGGGTTTCTGGAAGCCTTTGCTGATTTTTAGGGATACCAACCTGGCACACAGCACCTGGGCATCCATCCTGCCACGTGGGGTGGGAGTCTGAGGGCTCAGTCTCAAACTGGGAAACGGGGATGAGAATTCTTGCCAAAAACATTTGGTCTTTTGCAGGGAGGAGGTAAAAAGGCACTATTTTACTGCACTGGACTGGAGAATGTTGATGCCTTTGCATTACAATCCTTGATCTGAATTTAAGGCAGAGAGGTTTGGCAGCGTTTGAACTCTCTCTGTTTCTAAGCCCTCCAGCTACTGCTGAGACTTAATTTTCATCCAAACAATTTCAGTAAAAAAATTTAAACAACTAAGCTTAATAAAAAGATTAATAACAGGGTTTTGCTTATAAGCTGGGACTGACCTTTTCTTGACATATGTTCATGTTTCACTGATATTGAAATAACAGGTAAGCCTTGTCCCTTTGAAGCCAAGTGTTGATGGAGCTGCCCTGTGGGTGTGATGCCAGGCAGGGCAGAGCACTGAGCACAGACACTTGCTAACACTTAATTATAAGATGTGCCATTGGCAAAAGGCTGCCTGAAACATCCCTGACACTTTAGGAAACACATTCCAGTTCCCTGGTGAAACTTTGATCTCTTTGCAGGTGGTCATTTGCATCAGAAAAGGATCAGAAACCTGGGGTGGGTTTTGCTCCTCTCTCCACTCCTCTCTCTCAGGTGCCCCTCTCTTGCCTGGCTAAGGGCAGCAAAGACAACTCCAAGCACTTGGAAATCATGGTTCAGGTCTAAAAAGCATGGTTGGAAAATAATGGCACTTCCAAAAATAGGACAAATGGGGGCTTGTTGAATCTGCTCTCTGAGGCCCAGCAGGATTCAGGTGAGTCATGTGCTCTCATCTACATGAAGAGGCACAAACCTCTGTTTTTAATCACAAAATAACCTTGTTGTCTGGCAATTCCTGAGCAATTCATGCATCCTGACGGGGGCTGGGCAGGGTTATGAAACTTCTGATCACAGAATTGGCACTTGGGGAAGACATGGCCCAGCTCCTCATGGATCCTGAGCAACGTGGGCTCTGCTTTTGTATCATCAGCAGCTCTGAGCAGTGCCACAGTCGCTGGAGAACACACAGGGAAGCAGCAGAGGTGAACCCCATGACCAGAATGGATTTCCAGAGAGGCTCTGCCTCCTTGAGGTCAATCCTGACCACTGTGGGACACAAAAGGCCCTGTGAGATGTCACGGGTGGGTGTGAACCAGGCACAGACATTGCCCTGCCTTTGGTCCTCCAGGAAAGGTGACAGGGCCACAGAGCTGGGGAAGGGTCTGGAGAGTCAGTCCCATGAGGGGGGGCTGAGGGAGCTGGGGGGGCTCAGCCTGGAGAAAAGGAGGCTCAGGGGGGACCTTCTGGCTCTGCAACCCCCTGACAGGAGGGGGAAGCCGGGAGGGGGTTCGGGCTCTGCTCCCAGGGAACAAGGGACAGGACCTCAAGCTGTGCCAGGGGAGGTTCAGGAGGACATCAGGATGAATTTCTTCACGGAAAGGGTGGTCAGGCATCAGAAGGGGCTGTCCAGGGAGGTTTGGAGCCCCCATCCCTGGAGGTGTCCAAGGAACGACTGGATGTGGCACTCAGTGCTCTGGGCTGGGGGACAAGGGGGGGGTCGGTCAGATGCTGGACTTGGTGACCTTGGACATGAATCCTGGGGGTCTCACCCATATAGAGCTCTCAGTGTGCAGCTTATGGGGCCAGGAAGGTGGAGCAGCCTTGTAGGACTTGTGCTGGTGTTGGCTGGAAGGCACCCCAGGAGAGCTGGGCAGTAGGAACAGAGCTTAGGAAAGGGTAAAGCTTTGACTGGATGAGCACATCATTGCCAGAGAAATGAAAATCCCACCCCCCAGCAGGGAGGAGTCTTAATGATCCTATGATTGTGGGAGAAATTGGATCTGAGAGCTCACAGAGCCCCAGGGCTGGGCAATGCCAGGCTCTGCCAGCACCTCCAGGGCTGCGGGAGCCCAGACAGGAACCCAGCCTCTGTCAGAGTCAGGGAAACACCTGAAGCTTTTCTTTACCAAGTGCACAGGGCTGTAGCAGGGAAAAAGAACGCTGCACAAATTGTCCACAAATAACCCCTGGGCTGCAAAACCTCAAGTAGTGGTTGAGAACAAACCTTTGATGCACTCAGGGGTGAGATATTGAATGCAGAGGTCACAGGTGAGTGCCAGCAGTGCTGCTGGGACTTTTCTCTCCTCTCTGAGTGCACTGAGGGCAGCACAGACACGAGCAGGCTCTCTGAAAGATCCCAGCCAGCTGTCAGAGATGAAGGGACACAGCAGACTGACAGACTTGCTACAATAATTTTGCAAGCTCAATCAACTTCTGGCTGAACAGGACAGCTGGAAGATTATTTGTTAAGGCTTTTCCAGGTCAAGTGCAGAGGTGTGAAAGGCAGTGCTGGTACAACCTCAGCACTTTGCAGCTTCCAAGCAAGTCAGGTGTGGCTTCTTGCTTCCTGTGGCTGTTCCACAAGCCTCATGGCCAGGTGTTCTTCAGCTGAGGTAATGCTTTTGGGGTGCCCCAAAGCCCCTTTGTGAACCCATCCCTCCTCAGGGACAGGCAAACCCTACCTGTGGCTGCTCCCAGTCCACCTCCTGCACCTCTCTGGAAGGTGGGATGAGTCCTCTGACAACCCAAAGACTTCATTATGTCACTTTGAGAAACTTGGAGACAGCACTGATCTAAAGAGTGTGTAAGGTAATAAGACCTGAGACAGCAAACAAGCAAGAAAAGTCAAACAAAAACAAGTGAATTCAAACAAATATTGTCTGTGCTGCTTCCAAAGAGCACTGTCTGGGGTGTAATTCTGTCATAATGCACCTAGAGAAGGAAGGTGAAATGTGGTCACAAAGAAGCACTTAAGCCTGGCACAAAACCTCAGCTCTGAGCCTGGCTTTCCACCCTCACTAAAAGTGGCCTCATATGCTTTCTTGTTTGGGTTTTCATTTCTCTTAAGCTTTTAAGGGCTGTAAAACAGACACTTTGTCTTGTACCATCATCTTGGATCTTCTCAGGGCTCATTATCAGAGCAGGGCTGGGTTCATTACCTGGATATCTGCCATGGGAGCTCTGAAGGAGAGAAGAACC
Source organism: Manacus candei (assembly GCF_025592945.1). Taxonomy (NCBI): domain Eukaryota; kingdom Metazoa; phylum Chordata; class Aves; order Passeriformes; family Pipridae; genus Manacus; species Manacus candei. The sequence continues at coordinate 2,761,460 of NW_026138105.1, read as the reverse complement.
AGCAGCAACACCATGTTTTTAAGCCCTCTCTGGTTTAAAAAGCAAGAAAAAAAAGCCCTCTGCCCATCTGCCTCTGGGGCAGCTCTGGACATGAACAAGGACAAAATTGTCTCTCTTACCTGATCACAGAATCAGCTGGGATGGAAAAGACCTCTGAGATCATCCAGTCCAACCCTTGATCCAACCCTGCCGTGGTTCCCAGCCCATGGCACTGATGCCACATCCAGTCTCACCTTAAACACCTCCAGGAATGGAGAATCCACCCCCTCCCTGGGCAGCCCATTCCAATGGCTGAGCACCCTCTCTGGAAAGAATTTCTTCCTAATGTCCAACCTAAACCTCCCCTGGCACAGCTTCAGACCCAGCTCTCTTGTCCTACTGCTGGTTCCTGGGAGAAGAGACCAACCCCCCCTGGCTCCCCCCTCCTGTCAGGGAGTTGCAGAGTCAGGAGGTCTCTCCTGAGCCTCCTCTTTTCCAGACTAAACAACTCCAGCTCCCTCAGCCTCTCCTCATAGGAATTGTGTTCAAGTCCCACCTCCCTGCCATGCTGTGGCTCTGGCTTTTGTAGCTTACAGAGAAACTTAGGTTAAAATGAACCTTTGGATATCTCTGACCCCAAACTGAGCTAAAAGGGATCAGGTAGACCAGGTTTAGGAAGGTCTTATTTTTAAATCTCTCCATATTCAGTATTGAGCCCCTGATCTAATATTGGATTGATCTCACAGGAAAATGGTGCTGGGGTTTAAAAACCTGTGCTGGTGGTTTGCACAGGTTGCTGAAGAGCAACAGGTTATAAGTGATGCATGAAAGCAGACACAAGTCCTGCCTGGGGTGTTGCAGTGGTATCTGAGGGGTCTGGTACAGCTTTGCCCATGGCTGCAACCACTGAATTCGTGTGGCAGGAGAAGCCCCTGGCAGCAGCAGGGAGGCAGAGTCTTCCTGCCCAATAAACAGCCACCAACAGGTCAAATCCTCAAACCTTGAGCTGGGCTGGGTTTGTGTGAGCAGAGGGTGGGCTCCACGTCTGGAGTCACTCCCACCACAGGGACAGCAGGGACAGCTGCTCAGAAATCCATTTACAGCCATCCCTACACTGTATTTGTGCTTTGCAGGCACAGACAACACCTCACCCAAGTCTGGCTCGACTGCTCAGCCCTCTTTGCCTCTCACCCACCTTGAGCTGTGGGACCTCTGTGCCAGCCTGGCCCTGCCAGGGCACACCTGAGGTGGTGGGAGAGGCTGCAGGGGAATCCCAGGTGCTGGGGAGGTGGTGGTGGGGCACCTACCCCTTCTCCCTCAGCCTGGGGGAGCCTGAAGGGCTGTCACACTGGCACTGCCACAGGTCCTGCAGCCACAGCCTGCCCTCTCCAGCCTCCCCTCACCAACAGACCCCGGACAAGTCCTTCCTCCCAGCATGTTTGAGAGCTACCAACCCTTCCTGAGGCAGCCTGGTGGAATAACACAGCCTGGCAACAATTGCTGAGCTGGTTTTTATTGATCAGCTCCTCTCAGGGCTGAGGGGGGGATTTCCAGCCTGGCAAGAGGACTGGCAGCTCATGCAGTGCAGCAGAGGGACCAAACCCCCTGAGCTGGGTCAGCACTGTCCCTCTGTGTCACCCAGGCCAATTCAGAACTGCAGATCTTACAGAAGCATGACACAGTGCTGAATGTCTCATCTAATAAAGAATCTGCCATGTACCTTCCTACAACTTTCCCCTGCAGTTATCTGTAATCCAGGGTTATGTTCCCTGAGATCCTGGGAGCACAGTGCCCATCCTTCACCATTACCCTGCAGAGATTGTCAGGACGGTTTGGTAAGTGAATTATGGAGGACACACTGCACTGGGAAGAGCTGACCTTGTCCTTCACCTCAGCACATCCTTCAATTAGTGCCCCACAAGATAAATTCATTCTATTAATCTGCAGAGGCCTCTAAGCAGATGAACTGGGATTTCTGCATTTCTCACTAAACCTGCTTCTTCCTTCCCCTCCCTAATGAACCTTTGCTTGCAATCAATAGTTAAAGGTTTGGCACTATTTGAAAGCAAAAAATCAGCAGAGTTGTACTTCCAGCCTGGTTGCCTCCTAAACCCCGTTGTGAAGGAGCAAGGATTCTGAGAGATGAGATACATTTTCCTGGCCCAAAGAGGCTCTACAGCTTTTCCTCACATCGTTGGTGCTTCAGGAGCCAAATAGAGCCTTTGCAGGAGGAAGAATCACTCCCAGATCCGCCCAGATTTGCTCACTCTGACTGCAGCTCTAAGCTGCTAACACAACCTGCTGCACATGAGTGCAAATGAAAAGGGAGGTTCTGTAGTGATTTTGGGGTGGTAAAGGCAAAGCTCCACGTTCTGGGGATCCCCCAGTGAGTCTCTGCTGGGGTGTGTGCCCTGTAACCCCAGTCAGTGCAGCAGAACCACTGAGCTGTGTCTGTGTGGCTTCTCAGAAGCCCAGATTATCAGGGTAGGGTGGTGTCCTGGAGGGTCCTGGAGGGTCCCAGAGGTCCAAGCTGGAGATGGAAAAGGCTTCAAATGGTGGGAAAGGGGCTGTGGGAACTTATCATCCAACAACAGGCAGCCCGGTGGATACCACCCGACACCTGCCACCTCCTGACTCCCAAATGCTGCTGAAGACCATCCTGGGGTCTTCCTGGACCTGCAGGTACAGGCTGTGCTGGGAGCAATGCTTCCCTCTGGCTTACTGCTGGCCTGGGAACAGGGTCAGGAGTGCAGTCAGATGGGGAACAGGAAGGAACAGCTTTGGGGACAGAATTAACAGCTTTGGGTGCTCTGAGCGAGTCAGATCCTTGAAAAACTCCAGAGGGAACCTGAACTTCCCTGGGAGCCCTTCAGCCACTGGTTTGCACAGCAAGGGAGTCCCTGCTCTGTGTTTGGGCTCCCACATACCCTTCAGACAGCTGGCCCTGTCCTGGCACAGCCCTTGGGCAAAGGTGGTGCTGGGACAAAGGGCAGGGGCTCAGCTGAGCCCTCCTGGGCTGCAGCTCCCAGAGCAAACACAGAGTTCAAGGCACTGGTTTAAGGGCCCTCTCAAAAGCTCTGACACTGCCTGACTGGCATCACCAGAAACAGTCTGGGCACTTGTCCATTGAGTAACCTCAGGGTTTGGGTTTATTTTATTACATTTTATGGTCAGATATGGCAGCCCTGAGTCTTGCAGTATCTAGGACATGTCAGTGCTAATGAGGGACACCATTCCTCATGGCATAATAACCATAATTAAGGATGGGATTTTTTCAAAAACAATCAGGGAAGTCAATGAGAGTCAATAAGAGGTGGGTGCCTCATTTCCTTAAGGTGCTTTTGAAAATCCTGCCCTAAAACATTGATATTTCACGCGGACACATCTAAGCCTGTGTGGGAGAAGCCTCAAATCCTTTTTGAAAAGTGGTGTGCATATTCTAATTGGGGCAGATTAATGGGAATATCTGTGGCAGCTTAAACTTTTATTCTCCTTATTTCAAAAAACACTGGGTATTTTAGTCATAAGTAACTGTATCTTGCAGTTAATACAGGCCCAAATCCAGACATGTCCTGACTGGAGCAGAACAATCCTGATCCACCCCAGCCAGGGATCAGAGCCTAAGGATGAGGAGCAACCAGAGCAATGTTATCAAGTTGTTAATATATGCAGAGAAGTGTGTGTTACCCAGTGCTCAGCATACATAATGTCTCTGCAGGCAAGCAACATCCCCCTGGAAATAGGGCACACGTTCCAACAGCCAGGGTAACTAACTGCTGGAGCAGCTTAACCTGGGAAGGCAGGAGATTCTCTATGGACATTCCCAGGCAGGAGTGGAAAACCATTGGAAAGAGATTGTGTAGAGCAAACAAACAGGGTCCTGAGTGCAGTGATCGTGAGGGTTCTGAGTGACAGAAGAGTTTAGATGTGATATCAAGGCAGGATCCCCACCATGGCCCTTGTCTCTCACACGCTGCATGTACACCTTGCTGGTACCCAAAAGCCTTCCCAGGGCACGAGGGGATGTTTCCTCTCCTCTGCAGTCACTTGTGCTCACTGATCACAGGTGTCTCACTTCGTTTCATGTCTGACCAAACTCACAGTCCCAACAGAAGCCTCCTGCAGAAAAGCTGCATCTCACCTGGTGTCACACCAGGACTGGGACACCCAGCCCTTGTCACTGCTGCCTGTTCAAGCCCTTTGAATGGCTTGGGAGGGCTCACAGCTGACTCTCTCCATACACCTCACCAGAGTCCCCAGCTTGCATCAAACCCATTGAGTAACCTCAGGGTTTGGGTTTATTTTATTCCATTTATGGGTTAGACAGGGCAGCCCTCAGCACAAACCAAGTTATGTGTGGGGTTTGACTCTTTCACACCACTCTGACAGCAAGGACTGGTAACAAGCAGCTTGTCAGAGACACATCAGTAACGAGGAGGTGGGGAGAGACAAAGAAGAAGGTATTTGGGCTGACTAATGAAGGCTGGGTGAAAATGAATTTACATGTGAACACCAAGAGCCTTCCAGCTGCTGACAGTGATAACCTGTGCATGTCAGAGGGCAGCACTTCCTCCAGTGCTCCTCAGGTGCTCCGGGATGGATTCCTGCAGCAGGCAGGAATACAGGTAAATGGGGAGGGGGAAAGTAAATCACCAGCTTCCCTGAGCAAATAGAAACTCTTCTGTGTGTGTGCACAGAACCCTGTCTGTTCTGGCATGTGCAGGTGGGGAAGACAGGGCTGTGTGTCTGTGGAGTGGGAGGGAGGGAGGACAGCAGGAATGGCTGCAGACCCCTCTGGCACTGCTGCACATCCCCAGGCACAGCTCCCTGAGGGGGTTCAGCCCCTCTGACAGGGGGTGGAAGCATGACCAAGGGTGAAAGGTGCTCTGTGGGAGTGGCTGGGCTGGGTCACACTGGAGGGGCACTGGGCCACTGTCCTGTCTCTGCTGGTGGCCCCTGCTTGGGGCTGCACATCATGAACTGTGCCAAAACTCATCCTGCAGCACAATCAGTCCTCTTGGGGACCTATTTGTGTGCTCCAGGAAAAGCAAACTGTGCCCATCATCACCTTTGTGTCCAGCTGAGCATCCCCTGAGGCACTGGAAAACAGCTCCACCTTGGAGCTGGACTCACTGGGGATCCTGGCCTGGGATCTGCTTTCCCCCTCTCTTTGCCTGGGCTGCCCTGTACAGTCAAGCTCCCCAAAAACCTACTGTGCTTAAAGACCCCCTGGATCAGACCTGCCTACAGCAACTCCCCTTCCTCCTCCACGTCAAATCTTCATCCCCCTCGTGTTCCAGCAAACTCCCCACACCTCCTCTGAGCCAGCTGCCCAGCCCTGGATCCCTCCTGGGGTCCCAGCTCTCCACTCCCCCTCCTCCAGGGGTGTTCTTCCAGGCACCCCAAACTCTCCAAGTGGCTACAGCCTCCTGGCCAGGCTCCTGCTGCCACCAGACCCAGGGTAAAGCCACCAGGGCTCTGGGACACAGCACAGACTTGGAGGGGGCAACTGCAGGAGAAAAAACCTCAACAGCACCTGCTGAGGGGAAACAGCTCAAAAAGCAAGTCCTGGACTGTGAAGGGACTGACCTGTTGATGTTCCCCCCGTGCATCCAGTGCCTAAAGAGCTTTCAAGGGAGCTGGAGAAGGACTTTGGACAAGGACCTGGAGTGACAAACACCATGACAGGTGTGACCTGATCTAAGTCACAGTGATCTTCCAGGAAAAATGAGACAGATCCTTCCTCTGCCTTCACACCAGGCTGAGCCCCAGGGACTGGGTCATGATTTACTCTGGCATGAGGAAGAACAGAGCCAGGCCAGGAACTTCATTGCTGCCTCCCCGACTCTTCGTGGTTTTGTCATTATTTGAAATATTTGGGGGCTGTGAGAACAGTTCCCATTATGTGTGTATCACTGGCTTTTGCTCTTTGTATTTATGATTTAATAATTCCTCAATCTGTCACAATGAGTATTGAGAGAGCATAGCTGGATATAATGGAATCATTTGAAAGGGAATGCTGGAGCACAGGAACAGCCTGAGCTCTTTTCAGCAGATGCAGAGTGAATAATATTTAGGGAGGTGTTTATAAATCAGTACAGCCTTTAATTAAGCCAAACATTTTGCTAAGAAAGAATCAATTAGCAATTCATGGCACAAGGTTTGGCCTATTATCAAAGAGCTTGTACAGATAAAGCACAATTGCTTGTGTGTCTTTAGAGCTAATTATCAGTAACTTGTTTTAGTTGTATTTCAAAGCCTGTGAAGAGACAAGATAAAGATCTACACGAGGTGGAGGGGGGCTGGTGGTTTGCCTTTCCCTCCAATCTCTTTCATGTTTGTACTAATTGTCAGGAGTGGAAAGGAGCCTGTGGATGGTGTGAAGTGCTGGGGTGGAGGGGAAGGGGATGGAGGCTCAAGGGGCAAAGATAGGATCAGGTTCATCTCATAACTTCACACATTCCTTTCAGTGTCTCACTTTCTCACCTGTAAAGCCAGGACAGCAGCACTGCTGGAGGTTTGGGAGATGTTTGATACTGAGGATGAGGCAGGAAGGACCACGGGATGGTCCAGAGACTGAGAAGTGATGGACAGTCTGGGGGTTCCCAGTGTGGCTCCCCAGCATGCAGAGCCCAAGGAACGGGGAGGACTCACTCTGGGCTGCAAGAAAAGGGAAAAGCTGCCTGCTCCATCAGAAATCCAAGAGAAATGGCAAAAGGGGGCTCAGATCCTACGCTGGGGAGGGGGGAACATCACGTCAAAACCTGCAGATTTTTATGTCTCCTGGGCACGTGCCAACACAGGAGCTTAAACACCCCATCCTGGCACAAGTGACAGGATTATGAGCAGTTTCAATCTGATGCAGATGGTCTTCCCATTTGCTTCCTTGTTTAAACAGCAATTTGGCAAGTTTGTTGTTCATAAAGCTTTTATAGTGCTCCATCCACTGCTCCCCTGGGGCCCACGGGAGCTGCCTGCACGTTTGTGGATGCCTGGAAACACACATTAGTCTTTAATGAGGTTGTATTCCTATTGTTTCCTTTGGTCAGAGGAGCCTTGGGAATTCCACACTATAGAACAGATTCCATTTCCAAACTGCAGCTCCTCACCCAGGTCCTGCTCTGGTGCTCAGCTGACAGCACTGCCAGCCCGGTGCCACCCCAGCACACTGCAGGGATGGGCAGAGAAAAGGGCTTTGGGATGTGCCAGGGGATGAGGAAAAGCCACAGGGAGCTGCAGGTGCTGCTTGAATCCAAGGGGTGGGAGGTGGGAAGAGGCAGGGGCCAGGAGGCTGCTCTGTGAGGGACAGCTCAGCCTTCAGGGGTGGAGCAGGGGGAAGGGATCACCTTCATGGTGCTCTGAGGGCTGGAGCCCCTCTGCTCTGGAGCCAGGCTGGGAGAGCTGGGGGGGTTCACCTGGAGAAGAGAAGGTTCCAGGGAGACCTTAGAGCCCCTTCCAGGGCCTAAAGGGGCTCCAAGAGAACTGGAGAGGGACTTGGGATAAAGGATGGAGTGACAGGACAAGGGGAATGGCTTCCCACTGCCAGAGGGCAGGATAGATGGGATATTGGGAAGGAATTCTTGGCTGTGAGGGTGGGGAGGCCCTGGCACAGGTTGCCCAGAGAAGCTGTGGCTGCCCCATCCCTGGAAGTGTCCAAGGCCAGGTTGGATGGGGCTTGGAGCCACTTGGGATAGAGGCAGGGCGTGGGATAAGTTGAGCCTTAAGGTTCTTTCCAACCCAACCCACTCCATGATTTGGGTTGAGAAAACAGATCAGGGGATATTGTGATCCAGCTTCACATACCTTGGATAAACCATCCTTTAATTAAGGCAGAGGGACTGTAGGACTATGAAAGGGCTTTCTTTGCCCACAACCAATACCTCAGCAAAGCCCAGTGGCAGCCTAATCAATTAATAGCTTTGCTGTGGTTTAGCTGAGTGTAAAATAACAAGGCATCATGGCTTGCATTGGCACGAGCTGCTCAGATCTTCAGACAAGTAAATATTTAGCCAATAATTCCGAGATCTCTTTGGCAACAAAATGCATCTTTGTTCCTTATCTGTTTATTTGTGTTTTAATTGCAGGGATAAGACACACAAGGATATCAACCTCTTCTGTGAGGGAATATCCAGGGGCTTTGCAGGAGCTGAGAAGGAAGCCTTTGGCCTCTTGTTTCTGTTCAGTGTGGTCATGTGCAGCTCTCAGCTCTAGAGCTGCCTGTCCTCATGTGTGTCTGGTCCTTATTGCTGTAAGTAGGACCTGCTACCACAAGTCAGCTTTATGGACTCCTTGTTTATCTTTCAGGCCCCTCAGAGGGACCCCACCCTCTCCCACCACAGCTCAGTGTTATCTATAGGCTTCACTCCATGATAAACACGGTGAATTTTAACTCTTTCCTTATCTAAATGCACTGAATTGAATGGGATATTTAATGGCATTTAAAAGGGAGATGTGAAACCAAAGAAGAAGGGAGTGGAGGTCACACAACTGGAGGCAGGTACCCACAGACTAAACTCTCTGTGGGACCTCAGACAATTCATTTAACTCTTCTGATTTTGTTTCCCCGAGCTGATGTGAGGCAATAAAAGAGCCCAGCCAGGAGCAGGGGAGCAAGGAGTCCTAGGAAGCAATTAGCTAATGGCAGCCAGATGATGGAGAGCTGAGGTTCCTTGGGTGACTTTGGAGTTGGCAGCTAATCCTGGTTCATGGCAGGGTGAGTCAGAGCCAGGCTTTGCCTCTGGAATCCAGATCAGCCTGTTTGGGAAGGGAGCAACAGGCTGGGGAGGCTTTGCAAGGAGATGAGCACCACTGTGAGTGGCCAGAGGTTCCTCTGGTGTCCTGGCTCCAGCCACAGCCACGACCAGAAGAAGGGCATGAGGACAAGGGTGGAACATATTGCACTTCCAACCCATGCCAGGGTCTGCCTGAGCTGGAGCTGGGGAGGAGGGAGATGGAATTCCAGCTGTGCAGGAGGGAGATGGAATTCCCTTGCAACCACCCTGAGAGCTGGGACAGGTCGTTGTGTCCTGTTTCAGGGGGCAGATGTCCAAGGCTTTGTTGTGCAGCCCTGAGGGATGTGGGGACATTCTGACACTGGTAATTGGTAACTCAGCAGCAGCTCTGCCCTGAGTGGTTTTTACTGTGCCTGCTCAAGCCCCTGCTCTGTGCAGGGAGAGGGCCTGGGAGGATAATAAGAATTGGGAAAGCAACTTTTTCACACTGGCACACAAAGCTACTCGTGAATTCCTGCCGTGGCTCTGGGGCACCTGCTGCCATACAAATGCCTCTCTCTCTGCTCTGTCTTTGTGCAGCTCCCAGGGAATGTTTTATCAGGAGGATGGATTGTGGCATTTCTGCAACGCTACCCCCTGTATCATATTCCAGAGCATCTCCCTGCCAATGGATTTCCCTCCCAGGCAGCTCCCGTGGTTAGTGCCCTGTGCCCTTCCCAGAGAGGCATTTTCAGGAGCGATGGCTTTGAAAAGCAGGGACAACACGTGGGTTATAAAGAAGGACAAGAGGTTATGCAGGAGCCCTAATGGATTTCAGTGCAGACAGGGTTGAAAGCACCACAAGTCCCCATTACTGGGAAAACACAGCCCCAGAATTCAGTGTGTGCACTTCCTTTGGTTTTTTTTTAACATGCTCTTTCTTCCCTGTCATTTACTCTGAAAGCAAATTTGGTTATGAGGCAGAATTGCTCAGCATCTTTCTGTTTGTCCCTATTTCATGTTTGACTTTCTTCCAAATAAGATGAATAAATTTCATTTTTGAAAGTATCCTGGAAAAGTCGTGCACACACAGACTCTGCAAGGCAAGCTGATACAAACTCCTGGATTGTACTCCTTGATTGTAAATAGAAATAAAAAGTTGATAGGGAACCCTGGAATGGAAAATATCTTCATTTCCATGCATCTCTAGTCAAATCTCCCTTAAGAACTTGGCTTGGGACATTGCCTTGTGTTGGTGAACAAGTGTGGGCACCAGAAGGTGTTTTTACAAGTGCTTTAAAGCACAAAGAGGGAAAAAAAATCTTAAACATCAGTGGGAAATAGTGGATCTTTGAAGCCAGTGTGGCTGAGAACACACAGCCCCCTTTGGTTGGGGTTCGCCCACAAGACTAAGGCAGAAAACAACTTGTTTCTTTGTTTTGCTTCCCCTGTTTTGAAGAGTAAAAGGATTAAATGGTGCCTGTATGTGGAGGTCACCCATCTCTGCAAGGGCTCTTAAAAATGCTGGGCTCAAGCTTTGCCAGTGGTTGTCAGTGCCTGCAGAAACACTGGAAGGGGCAGTTGGAGACTTCCCAAAACCGAACACACACACACAAAAAAATACTTCCAAAAGTTTAGGGCTGCTGGAAACCCGTGGTGTTGATCCTGTCCTTTTTCCATTTGAATCTTTCGATTATGAATTTTTAAAGAGACCTGCAGAGCCTGAAAGGCTGTTCCCTTCACCTTCACATCAGCCAGGCAGAGCGTGGTGTTTGTCCACCAAGGAGCCCACGGTGCCTCCCTCCCCATCCCCAGGGAAACACAGAGCCCAGGGGGATCAGGGCATTCTGGAAGAACAACAACTGAGTGGGGCAGGTGAGGGACATGAAAGAATTCCTTGGGATAAAGGGAAGAGGGCTGAGTGGGAGCAGAGGGAACAGGAGGCAAGGGCTGGACACTCTCCTTGCTGCCTTTCCTCTCCAGCCCCCACAGCCACAAGCACGTTATTGCTCAGGGAAATCCAAGATGCAAACAGGGAGAAAATAAGGGAAAAAATGCCAGGAAAAAAGCACATCCAAGAGCTGAGGATTCTAAAAGTCACCAAGTAACAGAAGAGAAAGCAAATCCATCCCAGGGTAAGGGAGGGGAAGCATCTCCAGCACTCTCCAGGAGAGCCAGGTACCCTGAGCTGCCCCACTCAGTGCTGCCAGCAACCTCATTGCTTGCAGGGCTGTGTGTTTGTACAACCTCAGTGATAATGGCTGGGTAAAGAGATGAGGGATTTTGTCATATTGGAATTCAGTTTCCTTTGCATTGCCATGGCAATGCAGGGAAGATTTTGATCACTGGCTGAGACACATCAGTAGATATTAATACAGCTTGTGCCAAGGAGAGAGCTGAATGACAGCTGTGTTTGTGAGTCTGATTGGAACCTTCTGCTCTTTCTGCTGTATCACAAGCCATGCACCCAGAGAAAGTTGAAGTGGGGGGAGGAAAGGGGATATTACTTAGGGCAACCTAAGAGAAATGCCTGAAGTTGAGAGAATACATTTAATTCTGACTAAATTGGCATCAACATCTTTAGCTGACTGCAAGGCAAGAAAGTGCAAACTCCCTTGAGGCAGCAAGTTCTAAAATAACCTTCTACTGCAGCACTCTGCTGTCAGAAGTTCTAACTCGTGTTTCTACTCCTCTGTCTCCTTAACGTCTTCCTGCTCCCTGGAACTGCTGTTTTATCCCTTATTTGTATAAGGTGTGACATAATAAGAACACCAGACTCACGTCTGAGACCCCTCAGGTCAGGAGAAGCACTAGCAGCCCCAATCTGTGCTTCTAATTTTCCCTATTCCTACTCTTTAATCACTGTAAGAATGTTAATTATGGCCCTAATGAATGTTTCATGTCTGAGCAGAGGGTGCAGATGCCCAGTTGTGGAAGAAAGTGGAGGGTGGCAGGAAACCAGGTGAAGTGTGTCCTCTAAGCACAACACTCCCAAGAGCAAAGGGGCACAAACCTGGTGCCTGCATGTCCAAACTCAGCCTACATTTGGCTCCTTGTCACCAAGAGGACATGCCAATAAGGCTCTGCTATTCCCATTTCCCACCCACCTCTCAGGAGCTGGACCAGTAGCAGGTGTTGTCTGATTGTCCATGATGACCAGGAGACAGCTGGGATGGGAAGAGGAGCATCCACGAGTGCTGACAAGCACCATGAGCAGCCAAGGAGCTCCAATGGTCTCAGAAACCTGAGCTGGAGCAGAGCAGCTCTAGGAAAGCTCCCACCACAGCACGGAATTTCACTGCTCCAGTTATTCTGGAATAATTAAAGTTGGCTCAACCACTGGAGGCGGAACTCTGACAGTGAAATAATGTCTATTCAAAGCTTTGGAAAGTTCCAGAGGATGGTAAAGCAGGTTGACAACAGCGTGGGATGCAATGTTCATACCCACAGAGTCCTCCCTCTGGTCAGGAGGGTCCAGGCTGACCCAGCAGCTGTGACAGAGCTCTTGCCAAAAGTCTCTAAATGTTTTGAATTGGAGCCACTTGAAGGAGTTCCTGCCATGAGGGTGCACTCCCTGTTCTCTGTCACATTGGATAGTTCACCTCCCCGTTTCTCGCTGACATCTTTGGGTTCTCCAGGCAGGGCCCCTCCTGAGTGACACTCCAGGAGCTGCAACCCAGCTCACTGATCTGGAACAAAGCCACAGTCTGTCCAGCCCATAACTGAGCAGCTGTGACAGTGCTGGAAAGCCAGACTGACATCCCTCCAACTCGGATCCACGTCCGTGTCAGCTCCTGTAAACTTTGCACGCTGGGGGCCTTCACACACGACGTTCCTGGGGGTGCACAGGGAGCTGCCTGAAGACTCCTGAGCATCTCTGCAAAAGTGCATCTTGTTCTCCAGATATTTACTTCTTTTTTTTTTTCCCTACTTAGCACTTTATACCAGCAGGAAATGTTCCGTGAGGCCACCAGCCTAATTAAAAAGTTGGTGTGTAGAGGCTGTTCTGAAACGTGTGCATTTAGAGCTCACTGCACATGCAGAACAGAAATATATGCATATGGATGTCTACAACCATCTTCCTATTTTTGGCTGAGTGAGCATATTTTCTGGGATCAGATTCTGATCCCTGACTAATTAGTGTGCAGGACTAATATTTTTCAAGGCTGTTTAGCTGTGAAAAAAACATGTTTGACTGCATGTTCAATTTGCAATGATACTCCCTGCACTGCCACGTACTGATCAGGAATTGGGGGGGGAGAAAAAAAAGGCTTTGTCCATTTGCATTAGTGGTTCTTGATTTACCAGAACAACCACTCACACAAGCCAGACATGGGGCTGAATTTAGATTTTGTGCATGCATGTGCATAGCTAAGTCTCTTGGAAAATCTAGGTCACACACTGTAGACATTTGGGCTGACTTCTGTATCCACACACTCTTTGCTCCTTAAGAACTTGATTCTAAGCACATCAGGGAAGGGAAGTGGCAACTGATGAAGCAAAATGGGTTTGAATCACCCAGTCTCCCCAAAACACAGGTTTTGAGACTTCAGGAGACTCCCTTCCCATTTTGTTCAGCTCAACTCAAATGGAGTCAAGCAGTGCCAGCACTGTGCTCACTGACACAGCCCTGCAATCTCATACACATCCTGCTGCTTCCCTTAGATACTCAGACTTGATGCTGAGCTTGCTTGGGCATTGATCTCGGTTTTTTCCAGTTTTCTTTTCCAAAGAAGCGCCTGGTTACTTCTTCCTTTAATTCAGATTTGCTCCTGTCCTTTATTGTCTAGATAGTTCCTCAGATTTGCTTGGTGGGAAAACAGACCTGATGGCAGCTGAAGCATCACCCTGTGCTCAAGCACGAGCTGAGTCTTTGTGTCAAAGCTCAGCTTGAACAGGTCTGGTGGGGGGAAAACATTTCCCTTTTTTCACACGCCCGTCACAGTCTGAGCTCTTTGATAAAATGACACCTCAAAGCATCTGATTTTGCTGAGCCCATCAAACACATCAGTGTCATCCCAGCAATTTGTAAAGCTAATTGGCTGATGAATATACAGGGAGCACTTGTTTGGAGCAGGTAGATGGTTCAGAGATACCTCTGGCTTAGGCCAAGTGGGTGATGTCTGGCAGACAGACAATGTTCTCCAACCTTCATGTTTGACAGGGATCACTGTCAATCAGAGTTCAAACCACTGAAGCTTTGCTGTGCCAAGACCCTGCTTGTCACTGAGTTGAGCTCTGAATAATGTAAATAAAGCAGAGAGGCACAAACACACAGACTAAGCCAATGGAGACAGACTGACAAGCTTGGAAAGAGCTGCCAGGGTCAGCTGGCACAGTGATCCCTGGAAATCATGGCATTGGCCACTACCCCACCAGATCCAGGGTTATTCCCCTCTGTACATTCCCACCATGCTGTGAGACATCTTGCAGGAGTCTCAGGGGTCCCACTGAAAAGATCAGTGACAGAATTCCCTGGAACAATGAGCAGGGAGTTCGTCTTACCCAGTCTGAAGGACACAGGGAGAGCTCCTGGTGTCCTTGTGTCCCACAGTCCCTGCAAAATGCCAGGGAGGAGCAGGTGACTGCAGTGCTTGGGATGTGTTTGGCTCATCCTTTTTTCTGATGGCACAGGAGACATCAGTCCACTGAAAGGAGGAGCCTCTGCCAGTGAGAAAGGGACTGTTGAACACAGAACAGAAGGAATGGACTCTGGTTTTCTTGGGCTGTGTTTCTGTGAGAGCACAGGAGAAATGTGGCTGTCCAAAGGGAAGGACAATCAGAAACAGGGGTTTTCAACACTAATTCCTGCTTGAGAGACCTGAAACTGTCCTTCCATCTCATTTGCCAGTGCACAGCTGGTGTCTGAAAAGGTCACTGAGCACGACAGGAGAACAAAGAGCAGGAACCACCAGGGATAGGGAAAGCCCAAGGGGAAGAGCTGGTTCTGTGGCAGAGCAGAAGGGCTCTTCTCCCAGAAGTTCCAGCTGGGAAGTGTCCTGAGTGGACACACTGAGTGAGAGCTGAGACCTGAGCTAATTCACAGTGAGGCATTAATGGGAAGTTTGGTTATTAGACCCCCCTTGTAAAAGGAATGTCGCTCCTTCCTTCCCAATCCAATCCAGTCAGGAGGAGTTTGAGGTCTGTGAGACCAGAGGTGATCAGAGAGGTGGGATGGCTCACAGGACATGGATAGACACAGGATCAGTGGAAAGGACAGGCTGGAAGACCAGGAGAGTGAGGGAGAGCCTAAGCAGAGCCCTGGGATGCTCTGCTGGTGGCAGAGGGACAGCCTGGCCTCCAAACCTGGGTCACAAAGGTTTAGAGTGCTGAGGAAGAAGAGAGAAATCCCTGTAATCCCATTGAAATTCCCATGTGAAAATACTCTACAAACTCAAACATGCAGTTTGGGAATGAAAAGTCCTCAATATAATAGTCTATATATGATGTGTGTGTGAGCACAAGAACTGCCCATTGGTCACAGCATCCTGCCTGGACACAATTCCATTGTTTACCATCCAAAAAGTGCCACCTCTGAAGCCATTTCAGCCACCTTGTCCAAAAGGCATCTCTCAGAGAGACCAAGAAAGGAGCACTGAGGTTGCAAACCCATTATTTACTTGAAGGCTGGTCCTTCCCTTGTCCCACCCCGGGTCCAGCTGGGGGGTATCCCTACAGGACAGGAGCCTGCAGGGATAACCAGCAAACCTTTGGCTACAAGTCTTTCATTCCAGCAATAAAACCCAGACTGGCAATAAATCAGGCAGCAAGCAAACGTGATAGCAAGCAAATAGATCCTGCCAAGTCATTTTACAGTGCAGTCGCTGGGTCTTTTCTGTAACATTTTGATGTATATATTTGGCCCATTAGAAAAATAACTTCATTTTCAACCACAGTTTCAGTAATGGAGCAATTCCCAACTTCACTGCAGATCTCTCCAGACAGCCAGACTGAAAAGCCTGGCTCGGGGTGGGGGTGTAAACAAGCTGGCATTGCACTAAAGCCCATTTCTCAGAGGTCTGGCGAGACAGTTCAGCCTCCTCTGAAGGGCAGCAGCAGATCCAGGGGCCAGTAAGTGGAGACAGCAAAAGCAGCACCATCCTCAGAGCTGCCCTGGAGTGTGGATCCAGGGTTGTGTGAGAACAAGCACTCAGGGATGGGGGGGAGGGAGGCAGCAGCACACCCCCCCCAGTGCAGCCACAGCCAGTGGGATCTCAGCTCCAGGCTGCTCCCTCTGCTCCCAAAGCCCAGGCTGTCCCCACTCAGTGCCAGAAGGGTTTATCTGCACTCAGCCTGTCCCAACATCCAGCATGGACACAGCTCCAGTGTGGAGAAACCAACTTAGTTCAGACTTCTGTAAAGCACAGATTTCCTGTTTAGATTAGGTAGTAGATAATAAAAGGAATTTCTTCCCTGTGAGGGTGGGGAGGCCCTGGCACAGGTTGCCAAGAGAAGCTGTGGCTGCCCCATCCCTGGAAGTGTCCAAGGGCAGGTTGGATGGGGCTTGGAGCAATGGGCTAGTGGAAGGTGTCCCTGCACTCTGTGGTACCAGGGATGCATCACCCTTGGGGTTGCACCAGCAAACAACCTCCTCTGGGAGCAGACTCGTGGCAGATTCAGGGCTGATTCCTCTTCAACCACAGCATCTACGAGGGTTGTTCTCTTCCAGCCTGGGGGGCCCAAACCACCCCTTGAGTTGGGTGATGGTTGTTTGTGCAGGGGCTGCAGCCCCAGTCTCACCCACAGACACCCTGGTGTGACCTGGAGTGGGGGAACCACAGAACTGTGGAATCACAGAATGCTTTGGGTTGGAAGGGACCTTAAAGCTCATCTCATTCCACCCCCTGCCATGGGCAGGGACACCTTCCACTAGCCCAGGTTGCTCCAAGCCCCATCCAACCTGGCCTTGGACACTTCCAGGGATGGGGCAGCCACAGCTTCTCTGGGCAACCTGGGCCAGGACCAAAAAAATTCAGGGGCAAAACTGACCTTAAAAGCAAGGACTGAGAGCATGAAATATCCCAAAAATGATCTGGGCCCAGCCCTTGGGACTGAAGGGAGCCCCTTCAGCAAAAGGCAATCTCTCCCCTTCCATCCCAGTCCTCCAATGTGGCCTTGGGAGATGCTGCTTAACATTTTTCAAGCCTAGGAGAAGTCAAAGAATCATTTGGTTGAAAAATGGCCTTTAGTAGAACATGAAAGATTTTATGAAAAACTATTGGCTTTTTAGAAGTATTTCCCCTTTTCTGATTTTTTTTTTTTTTGGGGTGACATCCCCTATCAGTCTTTTTTACTGCAGCCTGCAATGTAAACTAGCCTTTGCTTTCTCTTCTGCAATTCTTCTTAAGTTACTTTTTCAATCAAAAAACCTATCAAAATAATTCATACACAGAAAATCTGCTTTGGAGAAGCTGCAGTTTGCATTCCTGGGGGCAGACACACGGAGGACAGGCCCTGAATTCTGCTTATTTCAGCATTCAGCAGAGGTACAACCCGGGCTGCTCCCACTCTGCTCCCCCAAACCCTGCACAGACCTCCCCAGATCCTTATTTTCCTGCTGCCAGGCGCCAAGTTACCCCACTGCAAGCTGATCCTCTCATTTCAGCAGCCAAATTCCTCATTTTCCCCCTGTTTTATGAATTCCTGATGCAGACAGCACATCCTGCTCTCCTCCAAAGTTTCCCCTCCATGTGCCCTGCTCTGCAATTGCTCCCCCTCCCCGAGTGTCCCCAGAGCTTTGGGCAAAGCAAAGCCAACCTGGAGCTGTAAAAGGGGCTGGAGAGTTCCAGCACAAAAGGCCTCTTTGTGCTGATTCCCTGGAATTCTGTGCAGCTGAGATCTTAGGAGCAATATCTGAGCAGAGATTTGCAGAACTGCTTATGTGATGGTTTTGTTAACAGCAAGAACATGCACAGGGAAGCTTATTGATTCCCTTTTTTGGGCAAAATTTGCTTCCTAGAATTCAGAGTTGGAGCTGGGCTGTGGCTGCAATACCAAATTACCACGAGCTGCCTGCATGGAGGAGCCACAAACCAGCTGCTGAACCACACCAGGCTCCAGCTCTGACCCCCCCAAGAGTCAGGAGAGGATGGAGGGAGGAAGAGGGAACAAAATGAGAGCAACAGGAGATGAAGGATTTATGGAAGGTGTCTGTGACCTCCTCTCTATGGAGAAATTAAATGGTGTCCAATTTAGTGCCAAGGTCTTTATGCCTCAAAGAGCACAGAGCCAACAAGGTGGGGCTGGGAGGGGAGTATGAACTGTCTGGTTTCATGGGCAGGCACATTCACAGCACAAAATCTGCCCTAGGATGGTAATCCCAGTGATGAGAACAAGATAAACCACTTCTTAACAGGCAGGGCATGTCCATGGTGGGCCCTGGGCCTCGTACAGGTGAAAAGAAGTTCTCTTTGTTGATGTTCCTGTGATGTTCTGCTCATAAGCAGATGCCCTCAGCTCCTGTTTCACCTGTTTACAGAAGCCCTGTAAAGAGAATTTAAAAGTGAGACATTTAAGCCTCTTAAAAGGGAAAGGGGCAGGTGGTGATTTGGGGTGAGAAAAGCCAAGAGCTGCAAATCTGCTGCCAAACTGCCCCCAACAGTAAATCACCTGGGGTGATTTACTCACAAGGGAAACACAGAGGGAAGGAATGTTTTGGAGCTGGGAACACAACTACTCCATTTACACAGGATTATCCCATTACAACTTTGTTTGGAGCTCTGTAAAACCCAGTGTTTCCTATTTAGATTGGATATCAGGAGGAAATCCTTCCCTGAGAGGGTGGGGAGGCCCTGGCACAGGTTGCCCAGAGAAGCTGTGGCTGCCCCATCCCTGGAAGTGTCCAAGGCCAGGTTGGACAGGGCTTGGAGCAACCTGGGCTGGTGGAAGGTGTCCCTGCCCATGGCAGGGGTTGGAACTGGATGAGCTTTAAGGTCCCTTCCAACCCAAACCATTCTGGGATTCTGTGAAAGACCCACCCTGCCCACTGACCTTGGCAAAGTGCTGCTGTTGGCTCTGCAGTGGTTCATGGAGGTGGGCACAGCTGGGGTGTGCAGGGCCACAGCAAGGCACTCTCAGTGTCATCAAACCAATACACAACCCTTTCCCACTTTATCCCCTCCTTATGACCTTAGAGCAGATGGGAAATCCCTGAGGTCTGGTTTCCAGTCCAGCAGGTGTGACATGCTGGGAGTCCTGGTTACTCTGCTGCTCAGCAGACAAGAGTTGCCCTTTGGTGGGATGAGTTACCTTCTCCTACAACCCACTGGAGCAGCACCAGCCTGCTCAGAGGTCCTGAATAAAAACCTGGGAATTGTGGGGACTTCTGTAATGACAGAGACAAGGAGGGAAATGATGTGTGATAGGAAAGGGAGCAGAACCAGCAGGACTTGGAGCAGCTAGACAGCAAGTGCTGGAGGGAAGGGGAGGACAATCATAAGAGTCAGCCCTCAGAGTTATCCATAGAAAACATCTCCCATCCCTGGGAGTGTCCAAGGCCAGGTTGGACAGGGCTTGGAGCAACCTGGGATAGTGGAAGATGTCCCTGCCCCAGGCAGGAGGGTTGGAATGAGATGAGCCTTAAGGTCCCTTCCAACCTAAACCATTCTATGAGTCCATGATCCTCATGCACTCATGTTAAAAAAAACCCACCTCAAACTCTGGTGTTTTCTCCTCCTGCAGACCCACCATACAAATTCCTGCCAGTTCAGGAGTCTCCAGCCCCCTGTCCCACTCAGCTGGGACCACCCTGCACACACTGGCCAGGCAAAGCTCACCTGCCCACACATGGACAACCCTCCTGTTGCTCCTTCAGGGCTGATTTTCCCCTGCTCTGCAGCAACAGAAGAGGGTTGGAAGTGGCCCCGTGTGCAGAAAGGGCAGGATGAGCCCCTTGGGTCCCCCTTCCTGGTGGCTCCAAACCCCAGTGACACACTGCTCAGCCCCAGGCTGCCCCACCCTCAGCTCCAGCTGCCCCAGCAGCCCTCTGCTCCCCAGGACACCCAGTCCTTTGTGGAGGGGCTTTTCTACCCCATGGCCAGGGATAAGCTCCTTTTGCAGAAGGGATAAGGACACCCTCTCCCTAATTATCACTCACCTCCTGCAGTGGCAGCTGGAATTTCTGTGGATTTACAAGTCTATCTGTCAACTCCTTGATGAGTCTCCCGTGTTCACATGGTTGGGACTTGGAAAGCTGGATAACTTTGGTAACAACCAAACTCTTAATGGTGTTGCCTCCTCAGCTGTCCTGCATGGGAAATCTCACCAGCACCTTAGAACCCACTCATCTGAGGGTTTTCCTTTGTTTCTAGCACTAATAACACACTCCTTATCCCCAGAATGTCTGCATTCAGCAAAAGCTGATCAGGAATAGACCCTCTGAGGAACCACCACGTTCATGGGCAGCAGCTGAGCTGGGAAAGGGGAACCCATCACGTCAGGGGGTGATCTCAGCCCCTCTCAGCACCTGGAGCAGTGGCAAACGTTCTGAGAAAGGATATTTCATTGCCATATTTTCCCTGTAAAGGTGAACCTTAAGCACATTTCCAAAAAACTCCCCAGTGGGCCAAAGCAATTGAACAGGATAAACCCAAGAGGGAAATGTGTGTTTGTGTGCTTATGCACAAGAGTTGATTTGTTTGTTCTCTCTCTATTCCTCCCCAGCAGAGTAAAACATCTAGATAACACTGTAGAAGCAAAAATAATGTTTAAAAGGTAAATTTAATTAAAAAAATTAATTTGAGAACATAAAATATCTCACCATAACATTATAGGCGTGCACTGACTTCACATTTCTTGCACAGTGCTTCTAATTGAATTCTTTCAAACTTAGTTACAACTGTGTTAATTTTTAAATGAACCATTTCAAGGTAAAAATGATTTTTGAGCTTGTAAGCATCCCCCAGGCTAGGAGAGGAAAGCCAAGGAAGACAGGACTGAAAACTGAACTCATGGGTTTCCTGCTCACAGCATTCCCAGCAATGTCTGCCCACCTACCACCTGAGAGTGAATTAGTAAAAGTTGAAACCAGAAACAAAACCAGCTTCTTTCAAACTGGAGAAGTGAACATCACCATAATTCTGTGCCCCCATACAGGGAACTTCCTGAGGATTACAGTCCTTAGTGATCTGGATGTGACAGGTTTCTCTGTTTTCTTTACATTTAAATTTAATCCCTCAGTTTCTAATGCTCATTCCATAGAATCATGGAATTATGGAATGGTTTGGGTTGGAAGGGACCTTACAGATCATTCATTTCAACCCCCTGCCCTGGGCAGGGACACCTTCCACCAGCCCAGGTTGCTCCAAGCCCCATCCAACCTGGCCTTGGACACTTCCAGGGATGGGGCAGCCACAGCTTCTCTGGGCAACCTGTGCCAGGGCCTCCCCACCCTCACAGGGAAGGATTTCTTCCTAACATCTAAATCTCCTCTCTTTTAGTTCAAAACCATTTCCCCTTGTCCTGCCCACATAAGAAGTCAGAATCATAGAAGGGTTTGAATTGGAAAAGACCTTAAATATCATCTTGTTCCAACCCCCAAAGCTGCTCCGTTTCAACACTCCATGATGTGCTCTAACTTTAGTTACATATCTGTGCTATCACCCTGAATTTTCCCCTGGTGTTTATGCAGCAACAAACATTGTTTTGGCCCAGCACTGCCCTGGCTCTGCCAGCTCCCTTTCCACAGCTGTTCTCCATTCTGCTCTGCACTCTCTGCTGCCTCACGCACCGTGTGCTCTGCAGTTGTCACCAAATGCTTTCCAGCTCTGTGTGACACCTTTTAGGGACATAATGTCTTGAGGGAAAAAGGTGAATTTACTAGGTTTGCTCCCAAAGGAGCCACACCAACTCTCCTCTGTGGTTTCCTGGCCTCGTGCAGAGGGCAGGAACCCACTGCTCTCATTCCTTCTGGTGCAGAGACAATTTCAGCCTCAGTGTGTTAGAGACAATAATTTGTCATTAACCATTTCCCAGCTGTCACTGGGATGTTGTCACAGGAGGGGCCCCACAGTTTAATGACACCTCAGCTGGGATTGACTCTGACACCCACACAGGCTCAGCAGCTTGGCTTTGCTATTTTGAACATCTGGATGAAGACATTTAACGCAAATGTTCCAAAGTCCCAATTACAGCATCTAAAAATATTGCTGCCCCCATACACGTGCCCTGCTTCAGGCTGATTCCACAGGCTGCATTCTTAATGGAATTGTGGATAATCTGGAGTGTCCCAGAGCCACCTGCAGCAGCAGTAAATGCATGTTTGATGCTGTTTCATTATTATTCCTCGGTTTGTGTTGTGTCTGGACCACACCAGGCTCTGAGCCCCAGGAGATGGACATTTCCACTGCCCAGGCAAGTGCTGTGGAAGGAAAAGCCAGGAGCTGCCAGGCACTGCAGCATTAGATGTCCCCAGGAATTTCCTGCCGTGCTGCAAACACGAATCTGTCCATGAGAGCCACCTCCAGAACTTACAGTTCATCCCTCGTGGTCATCCTCTGCCACCCACAGCTGTGACACAGCAACTGCCATCGGAGATAAGGGGGTGAAAGAGGTGCTGCTCTGGATAAAAGTGCAGCCAAAGCCCTGGGAAAAGGTTCAGGTGTGGAAAGGGAACAGTGCAGAGCTGCCAGGGTGGGTGTGAAACCTAATGAGCACACACCTCTGAGTTAGTTTTCCTCCAGATGTTCTCCCCTGGGTGTTTGCATTTTGATGGTTTTTAATCAATTAGTAGCTGATGAGGTTCCTGCAGTGAAACCAGACATAGGTACCGTGAGGATGTGATGTGGCCCCCCAGAAGGAACACTGTGGCAGTGGCACAGGGGCTGCACTGGTCCCACTGGGAAGAGGACTGTGTTACTGGAGCCTCCTGCCCTCCCAGCCACGCCAGGCTCCCGGCAGTGCTCCGAGGACAGCACAGGGCTGGGCGCTCACAAAGCCTCACCTCCGGAAGCTTTGGATTAGGGATATGGAGAGGAAAGCACCTAATATCCCATCTGAACTTCCCCTGGCTCAACTTGGGGCCATTCCCTCTCATTCTGTTCCTTGTTACCCAGGAGAAGATCCCAAATCCCCCCTGGCTCCACCTTCCTGTCAGGGAGTTGTGGAGACTGAGAAGGTCCCCCCTGCACCTCCTTTTCTCCATAGAGCTGGGGAAGGGTCTGGAGCACAAGGCTGATGAGGAGCAGCTGATGGAGCTGGGGGTGTTTAGCATTTCAAAACCAACACTTGAACATTTCCTAAAAAAACAAAAAACCCCAAAAAAACCACAACCAGACAACAAAAACAAAAACAAACAACTTTTCCCTGTTCCTGTTTTTCTGAGAGCAGACAACAAAACACGTGGGAAATGTTCTCCTTTGGGTCAGGCTGCTGTTTGGAGCACAGGGCTGGTGACCATCTGCAATGATCATCCACAGGTCCCTCCAAAAGCCCTTCCTCACTGGAAGTAAGGAACAGCAGGAGGATACAACCAGTCCCTCCAGCTGGGTGGGCACACTGGGCCCTGCTCTGCACTGGGGCGTGCAGGGAGTGACCTCTGTCACAGGAGAGCTCCAGAGGAGGCAGAATTGACCATCCCATCTTCATCCCATGACTAATGGAATTCTGGGATGGTGGATGAAGAACCTGAAGCCTCACAGGGAGCGTTCCAGTGCTGGGTGATGTGACAGCATGGCCCTGCTCCCAAAGGTCCCTTCAGGGCTCTGGAGGAGGAGGTGGGGGGGTGTGAGGACATCTCGGAGCAGTTCCCAACTCTCTTGGTTGCCTTGATGAAGACATTTGATTTTCTTCAGTTTGCTGGTCAATGGCCTGGGCACTGCAGGATTTTCAGGCCTCTGTGTGCACACAACCCCCCAGAAACCTGCATTTCTCCCCCACCATTGCCTGGGAAGCCACACGAGCCATAAGGTGAGGTCCTTCCCCACTGTGCTCAGAGGGGCACTGCCAAGGGGGCAGTGGGAGGACTGAGCAGGATCACAGAATCCTAGAATATCCTGAGCTGGAAGGGACCCACAGGGATCATCCAGTCCAACCCCTGGCCCTGCACAGACACCCCAACAATCCCACCCTGTCCCTCAGAGCATTGTCCAAATCCTCCCTGAGCTCTGGCAGCCTTGGGGCTGTGCCCACTGCCCTGGGGAGCCTGGGCAGTGCCAACCACCCTCTGGGGGAAGAACCCTTTCCTGAGATCCAATATACAGTAAAAATATATAAATTTCATATATAAATAAAAATTACATATAATTACATATATTACATATAATTATACAAAAATTATTTAAAATATATAACATTATATAGAAGAATATAAAATATATAAGAATATAAATATATATTTATATATATTTATTTTTATTTTATTTTTATATATATTTATATATATTTATATATATATGTAAATACATATAAGTATATGCTCACACACACCTACATGCCCACCTCACACATATCCATATTTTTATTTATCCTGCCACTTACAAATTCCCATCAGCCTCTTGCTAAGCCATTATTCTTCCATGAGGATCCCTCCAGCTAACAAACACTCCAGGCCCACGTGCCCTGAGGTGTCCTGGCGTGCTGTACATTGAATTTCCATGTGCACCGTGCCCCTCCCAGCCCTGCTGCCCCATTAACCACCCCGTGCAGTTATAACTTTGATTCCAGATTACTCTGAGCTGTCGATGCCTCCCAGGCTAAACATCCACGGCTCAGTTTGCATCGAGCTGTTAAAATTTTTAAACCTTTGTAGATGATGAACAGTTTATCAATGTAACTGTGTTTTTGTCAGCCTTGGCTGAGGAAGAGAAAGAAATATTGGCAATTTTCCAATGGTCATTTATTTTAGGGACTTTTTGGTTTGTTTTTTTTTGCACGAGCCGGGCAGAAACAGTATCCATTATTAATAGATAAATGTTTTATTAAAGATATAAAGACCACAAAGATTTGTAACTTTAATAATCTGGTTTCTTACTTTAAATTCTGCAACATGATTATTTATTGAACAACTGGGGCTGTTTCCTTACAGGACACAGTCAGGTAGAACCACAGCAAAATGGATAACTCTCTGTTATCAGGGGGGGAATATTCCAGCTGACTTCAGTGCTTCCTGACAGGCCTTTTTTCTTTTTTTAAGAATTTTTAAAATCAATTTGTCACCAGCTGTTTACAATAAGGCCTATAAAGTTTCAAAAGAAAGTAACTAATTTTATTTTTTAGAGGGAAAACTGTATTTCCTCCTCCCTGCAGGGTGATCTGTTGCTCTCAGGTGACTGAGTGAATCGAAAGGGGAAAAGGAACATTATTTTGGGACTTTTATTTTGCTTTTATTTTGCTCTCTCTCCTTGGATTTCACTTCATGGGATTTTTTTTTTTCCCTCCTCTGCTCATCAGAGATCTGAAGGGCTGGGTGAAAACCTGGTTTCCTAAGAGTTAGGACTGGTAGCCCAGAAAATTCAAAGTAGGAAACCAAGTCACTTAGACTGTAAGACATTTGATTTAATTCTTAATAAAATTTCAGAATAATCTCAATTTCGAAATAAAAAATTAATGCTTATGGTGGAGATCTCTAAAACAGTGGAAGGGTTTTGCAAATGAATTAACTGAAGGAAGTAAAATAGTTAATAATAAGAATAGTAATAGTAATAATGCTCAGCTGCAGCATTATTACTATTTCTGTAGCAGAAATAATTCCACTACAAAAGTCTCAAAGTTTGCACTTTCTATCTCCAGTAGGAATTGTAGGGCTTTTTAAAAAAAAACGAAGTTTCTGTTTTTTAAAAAGAAACTTGGGGTTTATCCAACTCCTTTTAAGCCTGGCCAAAATCAAAGTGTCATCCTGCAATAGCCAGGGGTCAGCTGGTGACCAAACATCATTAAACACCCAAAACTTAAAAGATTTAAACTTTTCTGCTCAGATTCAGCCCAGAAACCTGAATGTGAAATTTCTAAATGCCACATTAAAGCTCTTAAGACAAAATGCTTGGCAATTTTAGGCTCTTTCTCTCTCTGCTCAGTTTTGGATGTGAAATATTCCTGACCAGGGGAGCAGCTTCCATAGATGATATTCCATGATCTGGGATCTGTACATATATACACATTTACCCATCTGGATATGAGCTACATTCCAAACTCAAATCACAGAATTTATTGTTATAAAATTAGAAAGGTTTATTTGCCCCTTTCTAGTAGGAATCTAATTGGATCCATCTGAAGGTTTTCCATTAATTCTTTTCCATGGAGTAAATACCAATTATTGAAACGAAAACTGTTCAAGGGAGAGGGACATTTTCAATTAGATTTTTCAATCACATTAACTACAATGTAGTGTGAAATGATAAAGATATTGTATTTCAATATTTTCCTAGCAAAATTATCTGCTTTTCCTAATTGAACAGGATGAATTTCAAAAAGTCTCAATTACAAAAACTATTTTAAACCAGCTATTCAACCATTTATTAACCATTTATTTAACCACCTATTTAACCATTAAACCATCTATTTAATCAACTATTTTAAAACATTTCAGCTGACCCAAGTGAAGAGGTCCTTTTCAAGCTTCAGCTTGCAGGAAAGCTGAGGATTTTGGGTGTTATTTGTGAGTCATTTGCTGTTTTTGGAACTTCAGGAAATCCCATGGGATTCCATGTCCCAGGCAGCTCTGAGAGTTACTGGGAAGGAACTGCAAAAATCATCAGATATTTCCTGTTTTCCCTTTCCCTCCAACAAACAGAATCAGTAACTGGATGGATGGCAGGGATATGGACCAGCCCTGGGAGTGCCCAAGGCTGGATGGACAGTGCCTGGAGAAACCTGGGATAGTGGGAAGTGTCCCTGCCCATGGCAGGGGGTGGGGCTGGATGAGTTTTAAGGTCCCTCTCACCCCAAAATTGTCTGTGGTCACCAATGGCAGCTGTGAACAGACACTCTGGAGCGTGGGCACAGCTGTTTGGGCACAGCTGGAGAGCAGCACTGCAGGCTGGGCAGTGGCTGTGCATGGTGGCATCCACCACTTGTTTATATTCTGCATTAAATGGGAAGCTGGGCCTCCTGGACAAGCTTCAAAGCTCCCTCTGGACACAAAATTGTCAGTCACCCTCAACCTATTCTGCTGACCCGGGAGAAAAATTGTGTTTCAATTAAATCATCCTTCAAGGAACATGTTCCCTGAGCTGACAGGGACGGGTCAGCCCGGCCTGCAGCAAAGAACTGGGCAGCCACAGCCATCTGAGAGGGATTTCCCACTGCCTGGGCTCTGCTTTCCTCCTCCCCTCCTTGGCAGGGGGCAGAGCAGCAGCAGGGTATTGGTGTGGGCTTCAGGGAGGGGATTCTGATTTCATTCCAAGCCTGTCCTAAGAAAATACCACTTGATAGCAAAGCTCAGAGGTGTAGGAAGGAGACCCTCCCCTGGTGTGGAGGGAGGGAGAACTGCCTGCTCTGCCTGGCATGGAAATAGGAGTTGATATATTGGGAGTATAGGATAATATCAGGAATCTTGGTGCATTTACAAAAGAGGGGAGAAGAAATGCTGGAGAAATTAAAACATTCAGTAGGTGAATAAAACCTCAGTGGAAGGTGGGGGTTCTCTGAGCTTTCTCTGGTGACTCCAGGCCACACTAAAAGCAAATGGACTGAGGAGGAAACAGGCTGATGCTTTGATGGAAAAGTGCTGCACTGAGGCCAGTAATGAAAGTTATGTTAGTTCTGCCTTTTGCCTCCTGCTCAGGAGTACCTGCAGTTTTCCAGAACCATTTCTGAGATGACAATCTAAGCAAAATGTTAATTAGATCCTCTCTACTTTGGACTGACCCAGTGTTGAAGTTTCCCTGTCTACCACCACTGCCAACAGTAAATTTTGAACATGCCCCTGGTAAATTTAGTCATGCTAATAAATGTTGGTTCAGGTGGGAATGCCTTGGGCCTGGGAGCTGGAGGATCCCACACCAGTCACTGATTCCACTCTGAGGTTCTCAACTGCCTCTGAAAGCATCAGAAAAGCTGGTCAGGGAAACCTTGAAGATAAAAAGCACCAAAGATATCTGCTGGAAGATGCTGTGGTGTGACCTGTACCTAAATACAGTGAGTTATTTAATCACTTAAACAGGGCTTTGCAGGCAGGAGGATTTAAGTTTATTTACAAAACCTCAAGAGATGCTCTTGATAATCCTACTAAAGTTTGAGTACTGGGTACCTCGAACAACCACTTCCTACACCAAACCAGCGGGCAGTGGAAAGTAAAAGCCAGCAGGAAACTGGTGAGGTCAGGGAAGACTTGGAGCTTGTTTCTGGAGAGGTGGGACTGATGGAATCATCCCTACCCTGCCAGTCCTGCCTGTCCCTGGGGCCTGTCCCAGGCAGGAAGGGGGGCTGGGGATCCTTGATCCCTCATAGAGCTGAAGGTTTCCTGTCCAAGAGAGCCCCCAGCACAGTTCTAATCCCAGTTTTCCACACTGTCTGCAGGGGAAAGATGGAAAACCAACAAGGAAAGGAAGGATGGGGTGGGTAAAGCTTGGTTAGGTGTCATGGAACAGAAGAGATGAAACAGCCAGGGGTGAAAACAGGATGGTGAAAGGTCTGGGTGATTCCTCCCTCCCTCCTTCCCTTCATCCCAGTGCAGGTGTGAGGGTGGAGGATGCTCCAGTTCCCATGTGCTGCCACCCATCACGTGTCCCCAGGGAAAGCTGTTCCTCCTCATCACCTCCAATGCCAAGCCCTTCCTGAGGGCACAGGGACAAAGAGCTGCTGTCCCCAGAGTCCTCACCTGGGGTCTGAAGAATGAAGCTCTACCAAAAAGACCTGACAACACCCCCCCCCATCAACATCTCCACCTTACCTGGGGAATTCAGGAGCAGTGATGCTGGTGAGCCTGCAGCCAGGGGACCAGAGGAGCCCCCATGCCACGGGGGGAAGGAGAACACACCAAGAGCTTTGTGCTGCTGGCACCCCAGTCAGCCAGGCACTGCCCCTGCCACTGGCACCTCTCTTAGGTGACCTTTATCCCTTGTGTTCACAGCATTACCAACCCCAGGTGTTCAAAACCTTTTCACTGGATGTCTCTCAGCTTTCCTGTCCCTGTTTCTTTGCAGTTGCCTTCTTGTTTATCCCATCAGCAATGGCCCCAACACAGCTCTGAGTTCAGATGCTCTCCATGCACCCTGGGCCTGAAACAAAGGGATCTCAACCTGTTAATGGTAGATCTCCAAGAAGTCATTTACATCTTCCTCCCCTCTCTGGGCCATCAGAACCCCCAGCTGTATTTGCTTTCAAGGCCAGATACCATGGGAGACATGGACCCATGAGAACTCCAGGGTAACCCATCAAGATTTCCAGCTGCTGACATGGTTAAGAGTCTTCCTGGTGTTTCTCCAGGTTTGTGGCACTGGTAGCACAGTCAGGAATTTCCTCCTGGGGGGAATAAGTATCGACAGATGCTTTGTATCATGGGGGTATAAGAAGTGTTCACATTCTCTAATTCTTACACCTCTCTAACTCCTTTTTCTCCTAAGGTCAGCAGGGTGTAATTCCAGACAGTAACATCCATGAAGGACGAAGCAGGAATTTAGGATTTCAAGCTGTAACCTTAGGAAAAAATATGGACCATCCTCAAGGTACCCTCTTGATGATCATCAGACTCATTTCCGTTCCAGCTCAAAACAGAGCTGCTCAGAGCCAAATTTTCACAATATCTGGATCTATGGACCAGCAGGGAAAGAATAATGCAAATCCTGGAACTGCACAGCACACCAGGGACGTGCCTTGTGGCCACAGCCCAGGGTGGAGACACTGACACTTCATCCACAACCACCCCAGCAGTGCCACTGGGCTGACTGGTCCAGCCCCCATGGGGCAGAGGCAACAAAGCCACCACTGAGAGGGGATGAAGAGGATTTGTCTCTCTGAGCAAGTGCTGTAAAGGGTTTCATTGCCTCTTGTTGGGGAAGTGCCTGGTTCTTGACAGTGATGGAGTCCTGAGCTGGAGTTATTTATCCACAGGGATAAATCAGGGCTCCTTTCACTGAAGAGCTGGGGTTTGATCTCGGAGCACAAAGCCTGAGTGCTCCTGGGGTTCCTCTCCTGGCAGCTCAAACCCCCTCAGCCCCCAGCAAAGGGGGTCAGGAGGGGAAATGGCAGCACAGGGGGTGTCCTCGTGCTTGCAGAGCTCCAGGGGCAGCACTGATGCCTCCAGGCCAGGCTGGGGCAAAGGCTGGGGGAATTCAGTTCACCTCCCACCAGCTCCTTGTGCTTCCCTCGCTCTTTATTGAGTGCCAGTGCAAAGCCCCCAGGAGGTTCTGCCCTGGCCAAGAGGAACAGCTGCTGCTCTGCTCCCAGAGCTCAGGAATCACAGGAACATGGAATGGTTTGGGTTTGGGAGCAGCCTTAAAGCTCATCCAGTACCAACCCCATGGCATGGGCAGGGCAGAGGAGTCTGGCTGGTCCCAACAACCCCAGCCAGCCCCACTGGGGCACACTGGTGTCACACCAACACTGTCACCTCTGCTCTTTACACACGGCTGGTTTAGGAACAAGATGAGAAATCAGGGCCCAGAGCCGAGGGATCTGAGTCTGCTTTTATCTAAATTACTCATTGTACATCTTCACAGGGTGGACAAGTCCAGGATCAGGCCCAGAGGAGCTCTGTCCTCCTCCTCCCTCCCTTCTCTTGCCCCATTTTGGGGCCAACAGCAAACTTGCTGAAAGGCAGCAAGTGGCAAATGCAGAAGTGCTGAATTGCAACTTGAAAACCGACAGAGAGTGATTATTGCTGTCCAGGAGAGAAGGATTAATTCATCAGCCCAGTGTTGGATTCATATTTTGGGCAAAGTATTTTCATACAGGCCAGAATCTGCATCAAATTTCCTCAGCTATTTGATTCACAGGAAAACAGCGCTGAAGAAACAAGGAAAAAGAAAAAAAAAAAAAAGGAAAATAAAGGCTCAGAGGACACTTTATCAGGTCTTATATTAATGTGCAGAAAGGCACCAGTGGCAGGAAGAAGCTGATTCTCAGGGCATGTTAATAAAAACCATCCAGGTGATTTAGAGGATCTGTTGCTTGTTTTCCTTGTTGTAAACTCGGACTGTCAGGAGAGGGGAGGGATCCAGGCCTGATAGGGAGAGGGGAGAAAAGGTCTGTTTGAACCTGGCTGGTGTGATGTGCTCAGGCAGAGTGAGGGTGATGGATGGGGTGGTTGCTCAGCATCAGGCAGGGTGCAAAAGGGCCTCAGTAACATCTATTAAAGCAATCCATTCTGCCAGGCTCAGCTGGCACTCACTCTTTGTCACCACACTTGTTACCTTTCCCCATGGTAAATGCTGGGGGAACTTCAAGGTGTTTGAACAGTCGGAGACGACAAATCCCCACTAAGAAGGAAGTGTAAAACAGCAGGAGAAACATGTTGGCTTCATCCTGAGTGAACATTAAACACACTTCACATTTGTCTGAGGAGACAGTTAATGGGAAAACGGGCTCTTTAATTGAACGGGCTGAGAGCCTCACGCAGCTGCAGATAACAAACGTGCAGGAGAAAGCCATTTTTCCAGGCAGGGATCCCAGCCTGGGAGAGGCAGGAGGGAGCATTTCTTCCAGAGAAACAGCAGCAAGTGCTGTGGCTGGTGAGGACAGTCCCACGGCTGCTTTTCCCGGCGTGGCTCCGTTTAAAGGGACAGAAGGAGGCCTCGGATCAGGCATTCAGCCCAAAACTGGCCTGGGGCAGCAGAGTGGGTTATTCTAGCTGTGTTTCACAGCTATTCCCAGCCCAGAACACACCAACTGGTGTGTTCAAGTTGTCTGGGTCACCAGAGCCTCCTCAGAGTGGTTTTTTCTCTGCGTGGCTCGTGGGCAGTGTTACCCCCAGGAGGGGGATGGATCTCTGCAGTTTGCTGTGCTGCTGCACTCCTGCACCTCCTGCCAGCCCCAGCACACTTGGCAAGGAGCAGTTCACTGGATTTCACGATCCCTACAGGTTGGCACCACTCCAGCCCCTCCACACCTGCAGCTGGGCTGGTCCCTCCTGGGTCAGCACTGACAATCATGGAATGGTTTGGGTTAAAAAAAGACCTTAAAAATCATCTCATTCCAACCCCCGCTGTGGGCAGGGACACCTCCCACCAGCCCAGGTTGCTCCAAGCCCCATCCAACCTGGCCTTGGACACTTCCAGGGATGCAGGGGCAGCCACAGCTTCTCTGGGCAACCTGTGCCAGGGCCTCCCCACCCTCCCAGGGAAGAATTTCTTCCTAACATCCAACCTAAATCTACTCTCTTATCAGCTTAAAGCCATTCCCCTTGTCCTGTCCCTCCAGGCCCTTGTACACAGTCCCTCTCCACCTTCCTTGTAGGCTCCCTTCAGGCCCCTCTCCCCAGGCTCTGAGGTACAAGGTATGACAACAGATGGCAGCCACAATAGCCCAGAAAACAGACATGGGGGATGAGTTTTACCAAATGTACTTTCCCTGGCACATGCTGCACATTCACCTGCAGCCACATCAATCTTCCCATCTCCTCTCCCATCTTCCCTCCCTGTACATGACCCCTCAAACTCACCCCCCTGCAGCACAACCACTTCCCAGCCTAAAGAGCATCTGAGATCCTGGGATTAACCTGAATTTTATTCCCCTTTCCTCACCAGAAGTGTTGTTCAGACACAGAATTTAGAAATCCATGGCCACTGCAGGGTGCAGAGCAGAGGGAGACACAGCCAGGGCAGGCACCTGCTTTCACTGTTATCGTGCTAATTAAGAACATGATAATTAAAAGAAGAAAGCCCATTTTGGGGGTATCAAGGGAAGGGCAGAGATAAGAATGTAGTAAGAGAGGGACTGAAGGAGTCTCCTCTATTGTCAAGTCCTCTTCCCTCTGATTCCCATCACACCAGCTTATTAAACTCTGCCTTAAAAGCCTTGGCTTTTCCCCTGCTCCCCAGGGGAGGCTGTTAAAGAGCTTCCCTGATCAGATATGAAGGAATCTCCTGATTTACAATTAAAATCTATACTTAGCTAGTTTGTTCTTGACCTGTAGTTTAAATCCCCTCTCCTCCATGAGGCTTTATCTGCCCCATGAACAGCAGCCTCCTCTCTTCTCCACAGACATTTATGGCTAAACAGGCAGCAGGAACATCCCCTCTTCCATCACCTCAAGGATCTGGATCACTGATTCCCAGAACAGCATCACAAACAGAAACTCTCATCAGTACCAGGAAGCTCTCTCGTTGTGTTCTCATTAAGTGCATTTAATTACTAAACAGGCAGAGGAATGCAGTAGGGCTGAGGGTTGAAAGGCCACAGATAGGGAATCACTTCCCAGTTTACCATGTCCTGTTAACTGTGTCATCTCAATATCTGTTGGACATGCAGAAACCAGGACCCTCCCAGTTTGGACCAGTGCTGCCCCACTGCCAGGCTGGCCCCAGGACCAGGAAATCTCCTGTGGAGACTCTGAGCTGGTGCCCTGGGAACACAGATGAGCTCAGAGGAGCTCTGCTTCATCCAGCCTCTCAATTAAACACCTTCAGGGTTCCTGATATTCCTTTTTTATCCCAGGACTGGAAAGTCAATTCCAGTCACAGACAGTGAATGGCCAAGGACCAGTTCTCATCCTGGGAGAAGGAGGGAGCTGCTTGCCCAGGATGAGGGAAATCCCTCCTTACAGAAGTGAAAAAAGAAGACCTTGCAATGAGAAAAGAGAAGCTGGCACTTTAATCCCTGCTGTGATCCCTGGCTGACCCAGGGCAGCTCAGATTTTCCCAGTGGGGAGTGAGGAGTCCATGAAACTCCAGGCAGAGCCAGCCTGGGAAGGGCTGTGTGTGTCAGGGCCATGCCCACAGCTCAGCTGGCACATCTGCAGCAGGACAGGGAGCTGTGCCCAAGTAGATGTGCCCAGTTCATGACCTGAATCGAGGACTGTCTGTCTCTTGATTCCCACCAAAGACAGAAAAAATATAGAACACTTGGCACAAGAATTAAATGAGTGTGTTCTATTTCTTTAACCTGACTGGGCACATTGTTCCCACTAATAGGGGAAGAACAATCAGTCTTAGAGAGCATTACCAGGGCAGGGTGAGAGGGATTTGCATGGCAAATCACCTTGTGAGACTCCAGTGGAATGAGCCTGGTTTTCCATGGCATTTGCAATGCTAATGCTTGGCAGTGCCAGGTCTCTGGTGCTGCTGATGGCAGGGAGGGCTGGAGGGCAGTGCTGACCAAAGGCAGGAGAGTTATTAAATGTGATATCAGGCACACAGCAAATGAATCATTTCCAAACGTGGTGGAAATGGTTGGGGAAATTAAGAAGGGGTTTTGTTAAAAGGTGAGCTGTTCCCCTGGGCAGATGCCTCTGACCTCTCTTACTTATCTTGTTTCTACCAAAACAGAGGAGTTGTGAGTTTGGTAATAAGCTGTCAGGACTTGCCTGTTAAAAAATGTGACATTAATATGAAAGAATATTAAATGTGTGTCTTGTTGCTTTTTCTGTTGAGGGAATAAAATCCTTCCTTAATAACCATTCTGTGCCTGTTTGGAAGAGTGGACCTTGTTAAGGAACAGGTATTTAAATACCTCATTGTTACTTGACAGGTCCCTCCACCACTGCTATACCATGGTGTATAAGCTTCAAAATTCCCTTTTTTAGGTGTTTAGTGATATATGTGCTCCCTGTGTCAGTCCAGGTCCTGTCATGTGTCCATCCAATGCAGTTCCCAGCAAACCTCAGTGATGGGGATGAAGCTGCAGAGCAGGGAATGGGTTCCTTAAGGAAGCTCCACAGCGCTGGAGCAGAACTTGAGAACTTCAGAGCCAGCTGGGAACTCTCCACCAGAGCATTTCTTCAGGGGAAAAGGCCAGTTCTTCAACACTGAAGGAACAGGCAGGTGTTGATAAAACTCCAGTGGAAAACTTCCATATTTTCTGTTTTGGTGAGCACAAACCAGCTGTATTTTCCAGCCACTACAGGTTCAGATCTCCTTGGCAGACCATGCTGACCCCTGGCAGTCTGTGGGCCCTGGGACACCTGGCTCCAAACACCAATTTCTGCCTCCAGACTCCACTTTGTCCAGCCTTGCACAGTCTCTCCAGGAGAATCCAGTCCTGGGGGTGGCTTTAGCAGATCCTTTATGCAAAGCAGGATGCAGAAACCCGGGCTACACCTCCCAAATCTCCTCCTCCACAAGAACCTGGGCTCCAGGAAAGTTGGGGAGCCTCAAGAAAAAGTTTTAAAAAGTCAAAAATTAAGTGTCTGCTATAATATTTGTAAAGCCACCTTATAAAAGGTTTGTCCATCCTTAGAAGAGAGCAGTTTTCTTTCCATTTTACAATACAGAAATCTTTTAAGTTATTTCCAAACAGGAATTCCCATCTCCAGTCAGCCACAGTGGTTGTGAAGGTGTCAATCTTGATGGGCTTTCCCTGGCAGTTTTCTCCAGCAATAGTTTCGAGAAATCAATTCAAACCTCTTCGAAATCAATTGGCATACAGTTTAATGTCATTTTGATCTTCCCTTAAAGAGGAAATCGAGTTTTACAGCTACAGAGAAAAGCTGTCCTCTTCCATCCCATTATTTACTTCCCTCTTGTCCCTCCTCTCATAGAGCCGTAGCCATCCGGGAAGCATTAATTATTTGGCTTATGCATCCCCTCATCCCTTAGTGGGGAATTGTATTTAAATGGCACTTTCTGCAGGGCTGTTATCACAACAGCTGTAAAGCAATTTGGCATGTCCTGCTTCCAGGGGCGTTCTGAGAAACAATTTCTGTCTCCACGCGAGCGACTGCGGCTCCGCTCACGCTTCCCTCCCCCGATGTCCTGCAGCTAAGACAGGAACCAGCCCGTGCCCACAGACATCCCCAGCTGGTCACACTCCCAGAGCTGGAGATTCATGAGCCAGTGAACACTCCCAATTTGCCAAGCAGATGGATTTGAATGGGAGCACAGGAGTTCACCCCATAAACCGGGTAATAACCAGAGCAGTTATTGTGCTCCGCGCTCCCAACGCCCCCAATTTGCTGCCACACGAAAATAGCTCGAAGCTTTTGCTGCATCTGTGCTGGAGAACGGGGCTGTGTGGGCTCTGGTGATGTTTGTCTGCTTTGCAGCTCCAGCCCAGCCACTGTAATCACCCTAAACACCAGTTGTGCTGGGGCTTTTCAAAGCCCTGTCATTTGGGTTTAATTTTATTTAATGGGAGCGGCGGCACCGCCCCCGGCAGTGCCAACCTGCCCTCCCCATCTGCCCAAGCCCCCAGTCACTGTGAGACACAGACATGCTGAGGCAAACACACACAATGGTGCTCATGGTTTTAGGTTCCTGCTCCTTTTCAGGAGAGTCATCTTTTCCTCCTGTGGGATGTGAACTTAGGAAGCTGTGCTCTCTGAGTGTCCCTCTCTGAGGCCCAGAGGAACAACCCGGGCAGTTTCTGAACGTGGCTGATAAACTTCTGATCCTTCCTCTCATTTTAGCAGCCTAAAATATTTATAGATGCTGTCCCACACCACTGTGTAGGAAGACAGAATAGAGTTAAGAGCTGCAATTTTCCAGAATGTGTGCTCTTTAGAGCTGTGCAATGCAGGGGCACAGCAGAAGCTCCCTAGAAAGGAAGAAGGCATCAAGGGAGGTGGTTTTTTAACTTTAGATTCCCTCCAGCCTGCAGTGAAGCATCACACAGCTGAGAAGGGTGGGTTGCACTGGCCTGGCCTCACATCTCAGGCTTGGCAAATTGTCCTAGATGTGCCACATGCAGAACTGTGCCCAGACACCACTGGTAATTAGAAAAAAAAAAATGGTCCACGAGATTGCCTTTGAAAATGGTCTTTAGTGTTGCAGAATTTCGGCTCCCTCTGATTCATGAAGCAACTGATGTCTCCCCATTAAAAGCTGGCTGGCTGCAGGCAGTTGTGGTCCAGCAGGAATAGAAAGCAAGGCACAGAAGAGAGAAATAAATCCAGACAGATCCACCTCAGCCCTGCTCTTAGTTTTATTTGCTCTTATCCAGAATATGTTTCACCAGGCAGGCTGAACTAGAGAGCACTGAGCCAAAGTCATGTTTCACAGGACACCCCTCCTCCTAAAAGATGGAAAGTGAGAGATAAATACTGGTCTTTGGAAAGCAGAGGCAGAGACAGAGACAGAGAAGTGTTGGAGAGTTTGGCTTGGTGTGTGAGGGAAAAATGGGTGAAGAAAAAGTTTTCTCTTCCTCCATAACAAGTAGGAGGGTTTTGAACTATTAATTTTCTCCTTCTCACTGTCTACATTGCATGTCAGAAAAGCTTCATTTACTGGCTGTGCTGGTTTCTCACGTCAGCACTCTGGAAGTTGGATCCAGAAAGAAAATCAGGAATTAAGGTGGTGCTTGAGGGAGCACTTGGAGAACATCACATTGTCCCTCCTCACCTCAGTGTGCTCCTCCTGCCTTGGCAGCCAGTCAAAGGTGGGCAAGATCCTCCAAGGTCCTTCCTGAAACCACAGGATGGAGTTGTCCATGGATGCCCAGCAAACATCAGCCCTCCAGCCTGTCCTGAAGGCAGATCTCTTTGAGCCAAAGTGTCAAACCCAGCTTTATCAGGAGGAAGGCAGGGCCTAACTCACCTGGGCTCCGGGCAGAGGACACTCCAGGCTGCCTGAGCAGGGCTGGGATGGACATGAGAGCAGAGCTGCCCTTTGCCACCACTGGCAGCTCTGAGGAACCAACATCCACAGTGCTCTAGGGAGATTTTTTTTGTTTAAAAGACACAACTACCTTTATTGGAGTGACTTGTTTCTTTTAATCTGCGAGGAAATACGTAATTCTGACCTTTGGGGATGTTTTGGGTATGACACTGATGAAATGGGAGAAACTTTTCAAATGAAAACTCTTTTCGAAGTGAAAAATCTCAAACCTTTGAATCTGAAAACACAGGAATCACATTTCAACCTTGGGAGATCTCCACTGCCCCAATACATTTTCCTGATAATGCACATCTTAGAAAGTCAGAAATAATATCACAGGATATTTCACTAGTGCCAAATTTGCATTCTTTATCAGGAAAATCATTTTTAATGAGGAGGGAGTGGCTCTCCAGGTGACACATCCTGGTCTCTAGCAATGTTTCCTGGGAAAGCAGCTCCCTTGCTCCTGCTGAACACACTTGCTCTGCCATCAGTGACTGAAACATATGCTGAAACCTCCCCCCTCAAACTGCTCAGATGTCACCACCTCCAGACAGTGAGGGGTGATGTTGGAGGTGCAATCCTGGTTCTCTGCACTCGCTGATAAGAAAGCTGGTAATACATCCATGTTTGCACTGTTCCTCCCACCACAAAGGCACACAAGAATCACAGCTTCCCTTTTAAAAATAAAGAGTTAAATAAAAGTAGGTTTCTAGGCCAGATGATGGGCTGCAAAGAACATTTTTCAACAAAACAAGCACAATTCATCCAACACCAAGGCTACACTTTTTTTTTTTTCCCCCGTGGCCTCTGAGGAATTTTTCCAAGGTCTGCTCAGCATCCTCTCTGCACAAGAGAACAGGAGTTGCAGCCCACTGCAACTCATCCCAAGGAAATGAGGACAGTGGGAAGAAATGCAGAATCCTGGGAGAAAACGTAGTGACAGGCTGGGGATTAGGAAACTGGGCTTTTCCATTTGGGAAACCCCCCCTGTGACGTGACCTGCCCATTAATAATCCATTAATCCTTTAAAAATTACTGGATTATTTGCCAGTAGAGATCAGGTTGGAGGGTTGGGAGGGACCTTAAAGCCCATCTCATCCCACCCCCTGCCATGGGCAGGGACATCTCCCACTATCCCAGGTGGCTCCAAGGCCTGTCCAACCTGGCCTTGGACACTTCCAGGGATCCACAACTTCCCTGGGTACCCACATTTATCTCCCTGCCACTCTCCAGCCTCATCACACCCTAATGACAGCACTAATTAACCAGAACCCATTTTAAGTGATGTATTAAAAGGTAACATGTAGAAATTTCTGTCCTGGTCTGAACACTTTGTAAACAGGTTTTCTGGTCTCAAAGTCTCACCCTTTGCCTGTCCATGGTCCTTATAAACTGGGACAACTTCCTTGCACATTCTCAGCCTCCCAAGGGAGAACACACTCCCTTTCCAATCAGAATTCTTCCTTTGTGACAGCAGGCACATTTTCACAATTATCCACAATTTGAGGCAAATTCATCATTTTCACAAAAACTCAGCAAGAACACAAATCCACAGGGGGGCACAAATTTAGATGCCTCATTATGGCAAATGTCCCTACTCACAGTTCTCATGCCTGCCCAGCTCCATTTCCAGACTTGCTATTTGCTTTCTTTTCTTTAGCGTATTTTCCAGCCACAGCAGCTTGAACCCAGAACCTCAAAATAGCCAGAAAATGATCAATAATTTTGGAGGAGAAAGGGGGGGAAAAAAAGAAACCACAGGGAAATTTCAGAGTTTGAACGTTGGTGACAATGCAAGTTATTTGTTATTTTATGAAAATAATTTGTGCCCTCAGTAATTTCAATGACTCTGATAATCAGGGAGCACAGCCTGATTATTTTTGAAGAATTGAAGAATAGTGGATAGATGTTTGTGTTTTTTTTTATTCCATGGAGAGTGGTATTCCATGGAAACTGTCTCATCTGCTCCTGTCATTGTGCCTACATGATGTGACACCTGAGCTGACTTTGAACCACATTCTTCAGCAACTCCTTCATCCCATTTCAGAGGATCTTGGGTCTTGAAAATTCGCGAAAGTAAAAGCACAAGTGTTGCTGCAGAGATAAGGGTGCTGAGAACAGGCTGCTTTATTCCCCCTGGAACAAACACCTGGGTCCTTCTCCCGTGTTTTCCCTGCTTGCAGTTCCTGCCAACACCTCTTTCCAGCTGCTACAGGCACAACTGGATCTGAGAGCAAGCACGACCTCGGCATTCCAGCAGATCCCCAGGGGTGTGTTTCAGCAGGGCAGCACTGTCTGCCCCATCCCTGACCATCAGCACTTCCCAGCAGCATGGAATCACAGAAAGGGTTGGGTTGAAGGGACCTTAAACACCATCCAAACCCTGCCATGGGCAGGGACACCTTCCACTGGACCAGGTTGCTCCAAGCCCCATCCAACCTGGCCTTGGACACTTCCAGGGATGGGGCAGCCACAGCTTCTCTGGGCAACCTGTGCCAGGGCCTCCCCACCCTCACAGGGAAGAATTCCTTCCTAATATCCAACCTAAATCTACCCTCCCTCAGCTTAAAGCCATTCCCCCTTGTCATACCATCCCTTGCCCAGAACCTTCCAGGCCAGCCCAGTGCCAGGCCTGCTGAGAGCTGGCACAGGGGGTTACCCCAAACACACGGCCAAGCCTCAGCCCAGCGCTCTGGCCCCTTGTTTTCACAAAATCCCAGGGGCAAAGCAGAGATGTGTTGCTCATGGAGAGCTTTTCCCAAGTGTTTTCATCACCATGGTAACCAAGCAGTTCACCACCACGCCCAGAATCAGCCTCACCCCAAAGGCTCCTCACTCGTATTTGTGTGGGGAGTGGGACAAAATCCTGGGCTGGAGCAGCCCCTGGGAGGTGCCTGAACCCAGGGCTGT
Source organism: Manacus candei (assembly GCF_025592945.1). Classification (NCBI taxonomy): domain Eukaryota; kingdom Metazoa; phylum Chordata; class Aves; order Passeriformes; family Pipridae; genus Manacus; species Manacus candei. Next base: position 2,721,235 of record NW_026138105.1, on the reverse strand, counting down.
CCCTGGGCTCTGGGAGCATCACCCCACAGCACCAAAACTGCCTCTCACCTGCCTCCTTCCCTCCACTCAGCCTTCACTTGCCCCCATCCTCAGCCACCCATATCCTAGTGTGAGCACCCACTTAGGAAAGGGAAGCTGAACAATGTGTGGCAGCAGCTGCCACCCCCAGGCTCTGAAACGCTTTCACAATAAGGATAAATTCATAATAAAATAATTTCATCGTAAGAATAAATTCATAATAAAATAAAATCGTAATAAGAATAAATTCATAATAAAAGTAAATTCATAACAAGAATAAATTCCATTTTCTCCAGGAAGTGGCAGCAGAGCTGGGCGTTGCCAGAGGAAAACATTCCAGTCAGGCCTGTAAAACACGTCCAGGTGTCCATCAATATGCCAATCTGCACTGAAATTCAACTTTAGGGAAGCTCTTCCCTTAAAAAAAAAAAAAAAAAAAAAAGGTGGAAGGTGTGTGTAAACCAAATTGCAGAGAGAAAAAAAGAAATCGTGACTATAAAATAGAAAAGAAAAGGGGAAAAAAAGAGCAGAAAGCAGTTAAAAAAACCCAGCAAAATGCATCCTGGCATGAAGTTGCCCAGTGGCTACAGTCATTTGTACAGTGATTTTCATGCTTTTTAAGCATTGAGAGTCACTATTTCAGGCCCTGTGGGCTGGCTGGAGAGAACTGGAGAGCTGGTGGGGACTTCTGAGCCACCTCCCAGTTATCACACACACTGTTCCCACTGTGTGTTTTTGGGAAAGGAGCTGCAAGAGCAGCCCTGGCACCCACGGTGACACTTTCTCCTTAAACCACCAAGGACCAACTGCACCAGGCTGGGCAGGAACCTGCAATCCCAGTGGGGCTGATCCATGCTGGATCCACTTGGAAGGGAAGATTTCCCCAGCAGGTCACGTACTAATAGGTCATAGCTCTGCAAAATTAGCAGTGCAGCTCATTTCAAAGGTGAAACCCTGTAACATAAGGGGTGTGACCACAGCAGTTTGACTGCCCGTGGAAATCTTTCCATGGAAAGATTTAAGCAGCAATCACTTTGCAGCAATGCTATGTACAGGGCTGGACAGCACTGGATTGTTGGCTCAGAGCAGGAGGAATGGATTGGGAAGCAAATCACCAACCTACTGCCTGATCTTATATCAAAGGTCGTTCTGGCTGGAAAGAGGACTGCAGGCTAAGAAATTAAACATCATGCCCCACATATCTCCTTGCCAGGCAACTCCAGGACAGTCAAGGCAAGACTCCAGCCAGTCCCAGCCACAGAGCTGGCAGAGCACTCCCCAAAAAGCTCTGGAAAATGTTTATTAAGAGTTGCTCACATTTAGTCATTTCCCAGTCACCCTGTTCAGTGGAGCAATGGGGAAACGCTTCCCCCAAAGGCAAGACCCTCTGCAGGAGCAGACACACGCCAGGACAGCCTCTGGGTGTGCTCCAAGCACAACCTGAGTGCCAGTTAAAGACTTCAAACACCTCATGAACAACCATCAGGTGCTCTCTGTGCACCAATACTTTGGTTCTAGGTTGCTTGAACTCATAATCCAAACCGCCCACAAGCCAAGTAACCTCAGTGAGTGGCACAGAGACAACACTGAGCTGAGCAGCTGTGCTGAATTCCCTCTGCAGCAAGACATTGCAGGGAAAAAAAAATAAGAGCTTTAGCTTTAGCAAGGTGACATTAGTATAATATGAAATTCTTTTGTTACATTAGCAAATTACAGTAATTGTGCTCGGCATGCCTTAAACAAAACTTGCAGAGCAGTTTTATATATCAATAAATAATAATAAGCATCTTCAAGCATTAGTGGACACAGCCCACTTTATTGAAAAGTGGCATTAGCTGCCTAATGCAATCCTAACAATGTCTCATTTTGCAGCAGTAAAATCAGCATCAAAAGCAGCCAGTCATACTTGGCCCGTCCTTTGTTTTAGGATGAGGTTTCTCCCATGTTATCCACCTGCCTGGAGAGGTTTTTTGCCTCTCTTTTTTCCACTGGACATTTGCAGAAGGTTCTAGAAGGGAGTCCCAGCAGGTCTTTTTACAGTCAATGAAGAGAAACTGGTAATTAAGTGCAGGGGTCCTGGCTGGGGCCTCTGGCCCATCCTCAGGAGCAGTCCTTGCTCTCGAGCCCCCAGGTGAGGATCAGCTGCTGGGAGGGCATTTCCCAGGGGTTGGGATGAAGGAATGGTGGGGATGGCTGCGGAGAAACCTCCTTTGCTTGCAGAGGAGCCACAGCCTGGAGCAGAGAGAGGCAGGAGCTGTGCCCCAGCGACACTGGGGTGAAGCTCTGAAGCCTCTTCTCCCAGGTAACAAGTGACAGGACGAGAGGAAACGGCCTTGAGTTGCTCCAGGGGAGGTGCAGGTTGGATATTAGGGAAAACTTTTACACTAGGAGAATTGTCAAGCCTTGGGACAGGTTGACCAGGGCAGTGGTGGAGTCACCATCCCTGGAAGGGATCAAAAACCACGGATATGGTTTGGTGGTGGACATGGAGGTGGGGCTGGGTTGACAGCTGGACTTGGTGACCACAGAGGTCTTTTCCAACCTGAACTATTCTATTCTATGAATTCCTTTCCCTGAAGGTGTCATGGTGAGTGTTGGTAGCTGTTGGCACCTCTTCTCATCCCATCTGTTCTAGAGGACACCTGTGAGCTCCAGAGGACATTCTCCCTGTGGTCCTCCAGGCCAAACATGGAATCACAGAGTCATTTAGGCTGGAAAAGACCCCTGAGACCATCAGCTCCAGCCATGAACCCAGCCTGGTGGGCACAGCAGTGAGAAGGTGGAGCCCTGGCACTTCACCCATCCCCACTAAGGACCACAGGGCTCCTTCACTCACTGTCCCTTGTGCCACCAGTGCCAGGGGTGACACTGCTCTGGGTGTGCCCAGGTCATTTCACCGAGGCCCCAAACAGCTGGCAGAGGGCACAGGGGGATTGCAGAGTTCCAGCCCCCATTACCAGTGTCCTCTGCCCTGTGCCTGCAAGTACCACAGTGGGAACACTCCACCAGCCTGAGGACAGAGATCCAAAACAACCTCCAGAAGCTGTGCATGAAACAAACACCTTCACAGCCAACAAGGAGACAAACCTTGGAGCAAATAAAATGGAGCATTTCTGCTAAATAAATTTTCTGGTCTCTTTATCAGAACATTAAAATAAGCATCCATGCTGTTCAGGTTTGGGGATGTTGTGGGTGTTTTGTTTTTTTTTTTTTTTAAAGATTGTAATTGGCCTTATTTAAATTGGTTTGGGGTTTTTTGCCTCGTGGCATCACCTGGAAACATGTTGTGTAATGTGGAGGATGATTTTGTAGAGATGTATGGGCAGACACCTTGGGTTCTTTCAGTTTTCATTAATTTGATTCCTTCCAGGCAAGAAAAGGCTGTAATAATGTGATAAAATGAGGAAACTGGTGACATTTAATATCATAAAAGAGCACAGAGGGGGGCTTGGTGTTTTTAAGTGTCACCAGCACATTTTTCGGAGCCGGCCCAGCCCTGGGAATCAGAGCTTTGAAATAATTTAATCTGTGCATGATAAAAGAAATCACCAGAAATAATTCACTCCTTGTCTTGTTGCATATAGACTAGTTTGGGAGCTCATTATTTATTTGGCAAGTATTTAGCATAACAAATCAATTTCTAGTGACACCTTGGATGAGGTAATTTATACTGAAAGTCAAAGGAAGATGAAAAAAAGGGAGATTAAACTTTGTTATTTTAGCAGGAGATGGTTTTGGTGAGTCCAGGAAAGGCTGAGTGGAGCTGTGACACTGCCTGGGGTGGCAAAGTCCCTCCCCAGCTCTGCCTGCCCATGAGACCTTCACAAAACAGGGCTAAGGAGCCCATCTGTGCTCCAGGGTGCTGGGAAGAGCCTTGGATGGCAGACACAGCAAGGAGTGGAGCTGTATATTCCCATAGGAAGACCTGGCTTCTCCTTGGACACTCTTTTTTCACCTGCACCCCAGACAAGACTCTCTGAACACACCTGCCAGGGAAGGAGCAAAGATACAACTCATGGGAGGATCAGCGTGGCCTCAACTTGCTTCACTTGTCACGTTGTGTCCTGTCCTGTCTGGTTGCTGGACTCGGGTGAACAAAAATGCTCCTCTTGAAGCACAGGGGTGGCTCAGGAAAATTGTAATGGACATCTCTGGGAGCAGGGAAGGCTGAGGGAGCTGGGGCTGTTCAGCTCCAGACTGAGAGGGGCCCTCCCCAGGGTGTGTCAGGGGCTGCAGGAGGGGGCAGAGGATGGAGCAGGCTCTGCTGGGGGGGCCCAGCAATGGCACAGGAGGAACGGGCAGGAACTGATGCCCAGGAAGCTCCAGCTGGATATGAGGAAGAACCTCTTTGCTGGGCAGTGACTGAGCTCTGAACAGAGACCAGAGAGGGTGTGGGGTCTCCTCACTGGAGATATTCCAGAACTCTCTGGACACAATCCATGTGTCCAGCATGACCCTCTGGAGCAGGGAGGTGGGAACAGATGCCCCAGTGTGGTCCCTTCCAACCTGAGCCATTCTGGGACTCTGTGGAAAGGCTCTGAACGAGGCAGAACTCAAATGCCTCTCGTGTTTGGCTCAGGAATGCAGAACAGGATTGATGTGTCCAGCACAGATCCCCCCTAGATTTTTGTCTGAGCTTGCACAGAACCACTGCAAAGGGAAGCAGAGGATGGGCCTGTGACTGCCCAGAAAGTCACAGCAAATACATCTCATTGGCTTCTGCTGCTGCTGCCAGCCCAAAAAAGGGAAACTGGACAGGCAAGAGGAGAGAAGCAGGGAGTCTGGAGAAAGAGAGAACCCTCAGAAAGGAGCTCAGGGAGTAGATACACTGTGAGGTGGGATGTGTCCTGGCACAGCTTTGGGTTTATGGATTTGCTTCTGGGATTTTCACTGCAAACAGTCCTGAGCTCGTGGAAACACGTGTTCCCCCGTGTCCCTCTCACCCAAGCCTGGATAAGTGCAGAGGAGGGCTGAGATCCTTGGCAAAAACACCCGTGTGGAGAGGAGCAGCTCAGCTTCCCAACCTGCTGGGATGTCACAGGCAGGAGAACAGGAGGGACTTTCTGCCCAGTTAGAGCCAAATCAGGGAAAGTCAAGTTTTCCAAAGGATCAGTGGCACTGGGATTTGCATTGCACTGGCAAAATGAGAGACAGTGTTTCAAACCAGAACTTTTCCAGAGGAAACTTCTTCCTTTTTGTTTTGAGTTGGTGTTTTCAAATTGAAAAGAGGAACACTCCAAAATGAGATGAAATTTCTCACTAAGGGGCCACAGAACACTTGGTGGTGACAAAAAATGCTTTTCAGAAGCCAGTGGCAGCTGTTGGGGTTTTAATCACTGAAAGAAACAGGATCATTTTCTGGTTTCCTTTGCCCTGATTTTTTTTTCCTTCTCTAGTATTTCAGTTCGGTGAAGGGTAAAAAAAACCCCACCAACAGTATTTGTCTGGCTTTAGGCACATCTGGGAATTCACAGCCAACTGCAAGGTGCCCTTTGCCCAAAGACACCTACAGAACAATATTCCTGGGGAGCAAAAGAGCACAGAACATGGCCCTGCCCTCTGCCCACACAGCCTGCTCTGCACTGCCAGGTTACACCTCAACAACAACAACCTGCGGATGTTCAGCCACTGGTTTCCTTGTCCTGTTTGTAACCTTGTGGCATCAACCACCCATTTCAGGATTCTGTTACAGCACAAAAAAAAATTCAACTTCCTGCCTCCACCTGACAGAACATCCAAATCTCAGGCTGAAGCAGCCCCAAGGGATCAAAGGAAGCAGAAAAGGAGCTATTTTTATGGAAATAAGTGGATTAATTCTGGTGGGTCCTACTGAAATGAGTAAGTGGAAGATTACCTTGGTCACTGTTCTAACTGAGTGGTAAGTCCTAAACTTTATTGCTATAACCAGAATAAGTTTTGTGTTAGTTTTCCCATAAAGGTTAATTTTAAAGGTGAAAGGAGCACCTGGCACCCACTCCTTCTAGGAGAGATGGTGGGTTCACAAGGCTTAGAAAGCACCTATTGCTCCCTCTAAAATCCAGCAGCACTTTCTGACTTAATGAAACACCCCAAAATATCACAGACATGTAATTTTCACAGAAGTTTGAGGACTTTTTCCTTGTAAAGTCTTGGTGATGCACTGCAGGATGTCCAAACCATGCCAGAGAGACACAAACAGTGTCACCAAAGGCAGTGTGGATTTTATTCTCCCTCTGTAAAGAACAGCTAAAACCATTTCCAAACTGGGACCAGATCTCAGTGTGAGCAGCTCTGAACTTGGAAAAACTTTGTTCCTGCACCAGAAAGAGCTTTTGGCCCTTTATCATCTATTTAAATTGCTCCCCATTCTTAATCAAGGCCTCCCTTGCCATGAACCCCACACAGACTTAACTCCATTCTGCCTCGATTCCCAGCATATTTTAGGAACCTTGGGCAGAAAATTGCACAGATTATAGAATCCTAAATGGTTTGGGTTGGAAGGGACTTTAAAGACCACCTAATTCCACCCCCTTGCCATGGGCAGGGACACCTTCCACTGGACCAGGTTGCTCACAGCTCCATCCAACCTGTCCTTTAACATTTCCAGGGACTGGGCATCCATTTTTTGGATCCAGATTTCACTGGGTGTCTTGGTGGGCTACAGAACCGTGTTCCCCAGAAGCAAGACCCCTCTGCTGGCAGCATCCCATGGGAACCAGCTTGTCAGGGCAGGCACAGCCATCCCCCCCTGGCAGCAGGGACATCTTGGGGTCTTGTGGGATGGCATGGGGGGGGATGTGTGTGCACCCAGAATGTGTTCACTCTCACCTTCTCCATATTTGCATCCAGCTGTTAATTAACAGCCATTAAGGCTCAGCAAACATTTAAGCAGGCTTTAAACAGCCATGAAAACACAATTGCCATGGAAAGCATGCCCACCGAATTAGTGTAATTAAGCACCGATCCCAGAGCCTACCCGAGGCACAGCACGGCTCCCCCAACCCCCCCTGCTGGGTGAGCTCATTCCAGAATTCCTGCACAGTTTCTGAGGGATGGCTCAGTGGTGGCAGCAAGCCCAGGCTGGTGACAGGGAGGTCACCACAGCGCTGGTTCCCCACTCAGCACAGCTCAAAGCCAGGGATGTGGCTCTTTTCCCATTCCCACTGCCTGCCACCCTCCCAGTTTTCCACTCCTTGTCCCCACATTGCCTCCTCCCTGATCAGGAGTTGGTGACTCCCTGCTCCTGTCCCTGGTGAGGATTCCAGGCTGCTCCCCAGAGTTTCAAAAACCCCCAGATCCTGGGAAAATCACCTGCCTGGTGAGCACTCAAGTGATCTCTTTTTAAACTCTTTTTTTTACTGATGCCCCCGATTTCTGCAGCATATGTGAGGGGAAGACTCAAGATTTTTTCCCACAAATACACCCTACATTTCTCTAAAAAGAGGCAGGCATTCTCCCAGCCAGAGAAACACAGAGCTGGGACTGGGGCAGCATTCCCAACCCTGGGCACTGAGAGAGAACCCGGAGTCTGACAGTCTGCTCGGGCAAGGATTACACGAGTTTAACCTCAGCACAGGTGGTGTTACGTGGAGCAGCCTTTCTGAAGGCAAAAATAAAGGAGTAAAAACAAATGCAGAGAAGTGCTGGTTTGACTGTGCCCTCGAGAGACATTTCCCTGCACAGCCCCGAGCCACAGTAACACCGAGAGCACGGGAAAAGCTGCTTTTCCAGCAGAACATTCCCTGGGAGGGAAGGGCTGACCCCACTGCTGTTGGGTTCATTCAGAGCTCCTCCTTGTCCAACTTGCCAAGACCACTTCATGCAAAGCCCCTGAACATCCTCCACCAGGAAAAACTTGTGCTCATCCCCAACTTGGATGAAGTTCAGACAGAAGACCCGGGAGACAAAAGCATCAGCTTTAACCACCTCGAGTGAAATAAATTCAACCCTAAATCTCACTGTTAGTCATCTGGATCATCCAATTCCCCTTAGCTCTGCAGATGAATCAACCTCCCAAAGCCCACATAACCTCTTTCAGGCAAGGCTAAGGAGGTCTGGAGAGCTGCTCCCGTGCCATTATCCCTTTGGATCTCCCTGGGATTAAATGAACCTCTCCAGAAATACTCCTGAGCCCCCTGTCTCTGCATTAAGCCCTGTGCTATTTTCCTCACACATGTGTTTATTTGTTTAGCCCTCTAAATTCAGAGCACAAACTTCTGCCTTGGCTCACCCTCTGTCCCCATCCCTGGGACATGGGATGTCCTGTAGAGGAGCAGAGCCAGGAGCTCTCCTGGGGCTCCATCCTCCCCCTGTGACAGCTCAAAGGAAGCCCCTAACCCAGCCCTGCAGAGCAGCTCCTGTGCCCAGAGTGCCAGATTTCCTGATTAAGACAAGAAATGCCTCCAAGCAATCTGTTCCAACTCCACAATTTCCTTTTTTTTTTTTTTTTTCCTGCATGGAGCCCTTGGTGACCCCAAAACCTGCCCTCCTCACCTGCCTCCCTGCTCGTGCACAGTGCCCAGGGGGGCTGCAGGGAACCAGAGCAGGCAGAGGAGACCAAGGCCACAAATCTGAGCCAGAGAGGAGGCTCAGCTGTGCACCCATTGGCCTGTGTGTACATGCTAATTAATTGTACCAGGTGTGAATAATTAGTAATAATTAACAGCACGTGTCCTGGCAGATAAGGATGCCCATTCCCTGGATCTCATCACACCTCCCCTACATTGTAGTAGGTACGTGGTGCACCCCAGACATTATCTGAATCTTCCCCAAAGCCCAGACAAGCAGGTCTGGTTTCCATCCACCCCTCTGGGCGTGGATTTCCACCTGCCTTTGGGTAAATCCTGCCCTGGTGCAACACAGAATCACAGAATCAACGGGGTTGGAAAGGACCTCTGAGATCATCAAGTCCAACCCTTGATCCAACCCCGCTGTGGTTCCCAGCCCATGGCACTGATGCCACATCCAGTCTCACCTTAAAAACCTCCAGGGACAGTGAATCCACCCCCTCCCTGGGCAGCCCATTCCAATGGCTGAGCACTCTCTCTGTAAACAATTTCTTCCTAATGTCCAACCTAAACCTCCCCTGGCACAGCTTAAGACTGAGCCCTCAAAGGTCAAAGGGTAATGATTTTAAACTAAAAGAGGGTTGATTTAGAGCCAATATAAGGAGGAAGTTTTTCACAAGGAGGGTAGGGGGGCACTGGCACAGGTTGCCCAGAGAGGTGGTGGATGCCCCATCCCTGGGAACATTCAAGGTCAGGTTGGATGGGGCTCTGAGTAACCTCATAAAATTGAAGATATTCATGCTCACTGCAAGGGAGTTGGGCTAGATGGCCTTTAAAGGTCTCTCCCAACTCCAGCCATTGATTCTAAATCATGATTTTAATAATGTGATTTAGAATATCATTTAGAAATTATTCAGGATATCATTCAGAACGACACATCATTCTAAATCACGATTCTAAATCTCCCACATCTCTTAGTGGAATGGAGTCACAGTACAAGTGTGACTTGCCCCATTTCTGCCCTTGTGGCTCAAAGCACTGGGGAATCCTTGGCCACCGAGGCTAATTAGGGGAAAGAACAACGTGCAGAGGGTTACTTTGTTACATCCACAGTTGTTTGTGTCGTTAATAATGTTAAATGACACCTCATTAGCTGTTGAGGAGAGGGAAGGTGCAGAAGTCTATTAGATGGAGACAACAAGGAGCAGCAGCATTTCAAAAGGCAGCAGCATTTATCACAATCCATTTGAAGCTGAGCTGTCTGAGATGTGCAGTGTTGTTTTACAAAACTCCAAATGAGTATTGCTGTGATTGTAAAACACATCAGGATCTTTGTGCTGCCTTTAATCTGTCAGTTCACCTTCAGGAATGTAATGAACTCGTCTGGGTTACAAAATGTTTTATTCAAGGCAAAGTCTGATATTATCATTTAAGATGTAAATCCTAAACTAATAGAAGCTGAAGCTGATAATAAAACAGCAATTAATCCACATTGAGAGTAACAAAAATTAACAAGCGGCTGTTCAAATATTTATAGCAGGAAAGTTGTGTTCCTAGTTCATTGGTACAGGTTTGAAAACTGACTTTGAAAGTACAAACCCAGCTTTCTGCCAGGCAGGGAGTTCTCCTGGCAGGAGCTACCTGGCACTTGCTGCAACAGAAACAGCCCCAGTGACAGCAGCATCCACTGCAGGGGGAACTCATGGAATACCCTGAGCTGGAAGGGACCCACCAGGATCATCCAGTCCAGCTCCTGGCCCTGCACAGACACCCCAACAATCCCACCCTGTCCCTCAGAGCGTTGTCCAAACCCTCCTGGAGCTCTGGCAGCCTTGGGGCAGTGACAGCCATGGGGAGGATTCATTTCTAATTAACCCAGTTTTCCTCCTGCCGTTTGCTGTTCTGAATATTTAACCTCTTCTCCATTCCAGATGGAGAGCTGGGGCAGGAGGGGCAGGGAAAGGATTCCTGAAGAGCTGTAATTCTGCAGCTGGTGGCTTCCTCATCCACCTCACTGCACTTGCCTGGCCCAATTTAAACATTTAATGTGCAATATATCCAGAGCAGCTTTCTAACCCCGGGGATAGACTCTTCTCTCTGGAGTTTTTCAGACTCAGTGGAAAGAAAAACAAGCAAACACAAACGGAGGGAATGATGTGTCTACACAGTGACGAGCTGGGCAGTGGAACCCACAGTCACACCTAAAGGAGAGGCACCAGGAACTGATGCAGGTACCGAAGAAGTGGAAGTACATGAAGAAGTCCAAGAACTGGGAGGCCTAGAAAGGTCCTGCTTCCACCTGCAAGGCAAATACTGGCAGGGACCAAGAAGAACCTTCCTGCACAGAGTAGTTATTCTGTTCCTCACCCCTGGGCAGTTTTCCTCTTGAGACACAAAGCCTGGGCTTGGTTTGTGATTTGGGTTTGGTGACAGGGGCGGGCTGTGCCCCCTCAGATCATTGCACCATTGCTGGGGAGGAGAGAAGGGGAAGGGAGAGGAGGACACGACTCCCACAGCCCTGCCCAACAAACCTGCCCTGACTGGATGGACCACCAGCCTGAGCTGCTGCCCTTACTGCTTTGTGCCCCCACCTGGGTGATGGACTGTTCAATCCAAATCCCTAAGGCATTAAACAAATCATCTGTGCACCCCCAGCCCCTCCCACAAACCCTCTGTGGGAGTCAGACAAAAATGAGAGAGGGGGAAAAGGTGTGTGCAAACATCTGCAGGTGGCTGCTCATCAAGGCACACAGTCATTTCATCCCCACCACTTCTCCCAGGCCAAAGGAAAAATTCAAGTTGGCATGTCACTCTGCAGGCAGATGTGCTTCATAATGCATGGGCAGGGTATATTTTATTAATTGTGGTTTTTTGTAGATCTCTGTTTGCAGAGTTTCATCCTTCCATGAAGCTGCTTTGGCTCTGCAGGTTGTGTGTCAGGTTTTTAATTATTTTTCTTTTCCTGTGGGATGCTGGTACAACCACCCAGCTGTGGGGATCTGAGCAGGTGGGACAGCAGTAGGAGGGTCCTTGGGACAGAGGAAAGAGAGTCCCAGGCTCAAGAACAGGCAGAGAAGGCTGTTCTTAACATTGTGTGAGGCTTTTAAGTACAGAGTCACCTCTGCTAGACAGCAGTTTACAGTGTTCCCTTGAGACCAAACTAAAACCAGTTCCAGGAGATTTAATATTTTCCTTCAATAAACCTTTTGGAAGTGTCATTTGCTTATAGGATCTAACTGCTGAAGGGGAAACAAAAAAGCAGGGAGATTTCTGTGCTGAATGCCTGCTCTGCGTGTTGACTGATGTGTGACAAAACCTCATTTCCTGTGAGGCTGCTCTGCTCTCCCATCCCCCTGCAAAACACCCCTGGTATATTTAGGCAGCGTGGTAAACTTTAAACCAGTGGAGAAACCAGGAGGGGGGGGAAAAACTGAGGGGTCAAGGGAGAGAATTTTGTGATGCTTCAGCCCCACATCTGCTGCTCTGGCACTGCCAGCTCTCACAGCTGTGCCCCCAGGGAACCCAAGAGGAGAATTCCTGGCTCCAGGAAGCACCATGTTCTTCTGGTTGTTCTCACTTGGTTTCTCTGACTCCTTCAAGCAGTTTCCTACACTCTGATTTACTTCTGACAGGACCCAGGGAATGGCTGGAGCTGTGCCAGGGCAGGGTCAGGTGGGATCTCAGGGAAAGGTTCTTCCCCCAGAGGGTGGTTGGCACTGACCAGGCTCCCCAGGGCAGTGGGCACAGCCCCAAGGCTGCCAGAGCTCCAGGAGGGTTTGGACAACGCTCTGAGGGACAGGGTGGGGTTGTTGAGGTGTCTGTGCAGGGCCAGAATTGAACTCAGTGATCCTTGTGGGTCCCTTCCAGCTCAGGAGGTTCTGTGACTCTGTGAGGCCGGGACTGGAGGGTGTCACCATGGCAGGGCTCACCCTCTGTGTTTGCAGCACATCCCTCAGAGCTCCTTTCAGAGGTTGCAGGAGGGGCTCCTGCCCCAGCCAACAGCACCAGCACAAACACACCTTCCCAAGGGGCCAAAACTGAGAGTGAAGCAACCTGGGTTTTTTCTGCCCCACCTCCAAGGTGAGCCTGGCTGCTGGGCACAGCCCCTGACTGCCCCAGGCAGCTCCTCCCTCCTGAGCCCATCACTTCCATTCCCCTTTAGATGTTCTTCTACAGGTGAAAACCCACAAGATTTGGGGGCAGGAAAAGGCAGAAGTTAATAATTGGCAGGGGCTGCTCAGGGAGGTGGTGGAGTCCCCAGCCCTGGAGGTGCCCAGGGAAGGACTGGAGGTGGCACTCAGTGCTCTGGGCTGGGGGACAGGGTGGGGATCTGGCACAGGGTGGACTCAACCCTGGAGATCTTTTCCAACCCTAAAGGATTCTGTAATGGACCAGCCATTAGGAAACACACTGGGAATGAGACCACCCACCACTGGTACCATCTGGGGACCAGCACTCAGTTCACATAAAACATTTCAGGGCCAGGTTAAAACTGGATATTTTTGGAGCCACATTTCCAGGATGGGTTTGTTTGGTGGGTTTTATTGTTGGGTTTTTTGGGGGGTTGGGGTTATTTTCCCTCACCTTTTCTTTTCAAAACCTTTTCAGCCACCTTTCAATAGTTTCAAAGCTCAGAAGCAGGGGCTGAGCAGAGTGTTCAGCTCTTCCCTCATGAAACCACACCGTGCCCCAGGGCCAGCCTGCAGAATGTGGGCAGAAACCCTCCTGCTCTCCCCTTATTTGACACCAAACAAAGGTTCTATCACTGTCCTCCTCTTAGGAAGGACACTCAGAAACAAACAGGTGACATTTGGGAATGTGAACAGGCTCATGAGGGCTTGGGGCAGGCCAGGGTTTAGAGAGGTGCAAAGTTCTTTTTAGACAAGATATTTTCAGGGTTGGATTTTCTAATTATCTCTAAAAAGAATTGAAGGATATTTCTAGAAAAAAAAAGTGGCAAGCTTGAAATCATTGGCATCTTCCTTTGAAATCACAGAATGGTTTGGGTTGGAAGTGACCTTAGAAATCATCTCATTCCAACCCTCTGCCATGGGGGCTTGGTGTTCAGTCAAATATTTATATATTTATTTATTTTTCCTCCACTTTTGCCTTTTACTGACTCAAATTTCCAAAACTCCCCATGTTTTTGAATATAAATTCTTTTTGCCAAGAAAGATTTTGACCCCCCCCTATCAGAACCTACCTTGAATTCTGTTTTTTCACCAAAGCTTGGTAGGAAAGATGGAAAAGTACAGCTTTGTTTGCTGGGGATAAGGGCTGTTGTTCCCTTTTTTCAGCCCTGCACTCAAACTGCCAGTCCCACTCCCAAAATTCCACATGGATGAAGATTCCTCCCAGACAAAAGGTGCCAGAATACATCAGATTCACCACAGATCTTGCTGGTGTTGGATGATAGATCTAAAATATATGGGCAAAATGGAAAAGAGAAAAAATATTAATAGCAAAAAAGTGATTCATGAACAAAGCTACTCAAGTATGGTATAGAAAATTCATGCAGAAATATATATATATATTATGCTACAGAAATCCATACATAGAAGGAGACTTGAAAATGGAGTTTCCTAAACTAACTCTTCACAAACCTCAGTTTTTCCTATTTTCAGGCAACATGCTGGATGCCACACTGTGCCAAGGAGCTCAGTGGCTGCAGTATTGGAGATTTCACAATATTCCTGCACTGATCCCTCTTAAACACAAGTGCTGGGAGCACCAACAATTCACAGCCAATGACAGGAACGAATAAAGCAGACTGAACATAACATTAATTAAACCTTCAGACAAGTTCATGCAGTGAAATCAATGTCTGCTGTGCAGATAAACTTCATCTGGGCAAGAAGCAGTGAAGTGACAACAGGTTCCCAAATCCATAATCCTCCATGGCATCCCATCCTGGCCCTTCCCTTGAAGATGTTCAATGTTGATGGAAAAATGGAAGTATTCCTGCACTTGCCTTCACCCCTGGATGAGTTAGGGTGGGGAAAAGTCCCTTTGTGTCACAATGCCATTAAATTATGGCCCTGAGCACTCAAAAGCTGCTTTAATGTATGTTTTCCCAGTGTTGGGGTTTCACAGTGGATTTTAAACTGAAATATCCAGGCAAGGCAAAGCAAAACAACATCTCTCATTGCTGTGAGCGGCATAGATGCTTCAATGTGCTCATTTTCAAGGCTGAAAAGACATTTCTCCTGTTTTGGTTTTGTTTTGGGGTTTTTTTAATGCAAAAAGCTATTTTCTATGCTGTTATTTCATATTTAATGTCAAAGAGTGAGGCTCACTCAGGCCAACATTTCTTTTCTGATTCCCAGTGCTGGCTCCTCCTGTATTCCTTCAGTTAAGAAACTTCTGATGAAAAATACACAAGTAACCAAGTGTTTAGCTCAAGAAACCATTACTTTTTAATTACAGAAAAACAGATGAAAAATAAATAAATAAAAAATCCGAGATAAAATTCTGATTCTAAAGGGTAAATTAATATTCAAGATTCCCAGAGGGGGGACAATAAAGTAAGAAAAAAAAACCCTGAGCTGCTTTGGCACAGGTCCATAGCACAGAAGAAATGAAACAGTTCTATTTGATCAGAATTCAGGCATTTTTTTGCTGTCACATCAGGTACAATTAAACACTGGGTTTGAAAATTCTTATTCTGGCAAATCCTGTGCTACAAACAGATCATTCCCAAAGGCTGAGGATGAGCCCAACCAGCCACTGGAATATCACTTCTATATTTAAATAAAACTCACCTGGAGTAGGCACTGCCCCAATGTTCTTCACATGGAACATTTCCAGTACCTTGGCATTTAACCTGCCTTTTATTGTCACCAAAGGCAGCCTTATTCCACGAGATCCAGGGGTGGATGGAAACATCCCCTCCCCACAGCCAGCCTGCCCTGCTCCTCCAGCCCTGTGCCCCCACCCACAACAGGTTTAATTCACTGCAGGAGCTCCTGGGGAGGTGGGACAGGACTCAGCAGCTTCAACAGCACTGTTCATGTGCTGATAAATGGGAAATATTGATCAGTGTGGAGTTCCCTTCCCGGCTTTCTGATTGGTTTTCCTAATCTTGTTAAAATTCCCTCAGCTCTGACAGCCCCAGGGAGCCCCTGTGCTGGTGGAGCCCGAGGGGATCATGGATGCCAAAGCTGATGTGCAGGGACTTTCCAAGGGAAAAGGAACATCTCCCCTCTCTCTCTCTGCTTCACTCCCTTTGTGTGACTGTGTCCTGCCAAGCACAGGTCTGCCCCCGAAATGTTTTGCTGTTGATTAGGACAATGCCATCAGGATTAGTGGTGTTAGAAGACAGGGAATGTGTGAAGGAAGAATGATGAACCACTTACACCCATCTGCAGTAGAATCACAGAATGGTTTGAGTTGGAAGGGACTTTAAAGCTCATCCCATTCCACCCCCTGCCACGGGCAGGGACACCTTCCACTAGCCCAGGTTGCTCCAAGCCCCATCCAACCTGGCCTGGTGGCTCCAACCTGACCAGCCTGGAGCTTTGATTCCTGACTAACTCACCCTGCTTGGCCTAGAGAAGTTAAATAATGTGCAATCAGCCATCCATGGGCATTGACCCAACAAAGCACCACACGAGCAACAGCATCTCCTTGCCCTCACTCTGCCTTTGAGTTTTCCTTGCTGGGCAACTGCTGGAAGGGAGGACATCCTTCCCCAGCCCACTCACTCGTGTTATGTGACGACAGCAATTGAATCCAGGCAGCTTTCATGCTCAATTTGGCATTATTTAAATGACTACGAGAGAAAGAAAATGCTTGGAAATACAAATTTTCATGCACTCGTGTGCTAATACACCGTGCAGATCTGACTGCTGCAAACAAAAGGAACATCTTAATGGCAAGTGTTTATTGTGGAAGTTCAACCTTCTGGATCATCTTTGCTTGTTTCCAGTCCCTTTGATTTAACTCCTTTATTTCAGTTTATCCATCAGTGAAGCTGCTGAAAAGCAAGTCCCAAAGGGAGAGTTTTATCCTTAATCTACAACTCGTATTTTCCTTGATTGTCCTTTTAAATCTGTGCCCCTTCCTGTAATCTCCAGGGTCTCTTTTGCCTGGCAAAGTGAGGGAGGAAGTTATGTGAACTCACCTAGTAACTGCAAGAACAAGTCACACACCCACGTGGGGATTTGTGCAGAGCAATCAGGGCTCATTCCTGCACAATTACACTAATTACAGGCACTGAATTAAAGAACATCTTCACATATAATTGCTTTGGGATGGGGGCCCTCTGCACATCTCCTTCAGTGTCTATCTATAGACATTTCCCTGGAAAGTCTTGACTGGAATTTGGTGCTGTTTTTGGGGAACTAAAGCCTCCTGCAGAGGAGTTGCAACATTCCATTAAGAAAAATGGACTTCTTGCCTGAAATTCTCTTTTTCTCCAGAAGTGCTGCTTGCAGGTTTTTCCAGCAGGTCCCTGTGCTGGGGAGCTGATACAGGGTAATCAAATATACTTCAAAGTGAGGAGAAGGTCCTGCACCATTAGAGCATCACAGAATCACTGAGGTTGGAAAAGACATCCAAGATCATCAAGTGCAACCATTCCCCCAGCACTGCCGAGCCCAGCACTAACCCATGTCCCCAGGTGCCACATCCATGTGTTTTTGGAACACTTCCAAGGACAGTGACTCCACCACTGCCCTGGGCATCCTGTTCCAATGCCTGACCATCCTTTCAGTAAAGCAATTTTCCCTAATATCCAACCTAAACCTTCACTGGAGCAACTTGAGGCCATTTCCTCTCATCCTGTCCCTTGTTCCCTGGGAGCAGGGAACCTGTGGCTGCCCCATCCCTAGAAGTGTCCAAGGCCAGGTTGGACAGGGCTTGGAGCAACCTGGGATAGTGGAAGGGAGGTGGAACAAGATGTTCTTTAAGATCTTTCTCAACCCAAACCATTCTGGGATTTGGGATCTATTTTCTATAAACCACAGTGTTTCCTATTTCGACACCTGCACAAAAGAGAAAAGAGGCAGCACCAAAATGAAATCAAACCCCACAGCTCTCCATCCCCCCAGCAGCAGCATCTGGGATGTGGGGGGTCCAAGTGAGGACATGGACTGTCTCATAGCACACCGGTTTCCAACATTAGGATCCAAAGATCAGAGCCTAAAAAGCAGGGGAAGACAAAGGACTTGGGCTGAGAGTCTCGTGCACTCAGGAAAAAACCTCTGAACAGGCTCGTGTGAGCTGAGAGTGTGTTTGACTCCCGACGTCACACACATTCTACCAGCAGCTAAAATAAGAAACTATTAGCAAGGCTGCCAGAATTGGGGAAGGGAATGAACAGGGAGTGAGGGGCAGCTTCCAGGAGCTGCTCGGGGGTGGGAACAGCTCGGGAGTGAGGAGCAGCTCCAAACACGTGGCTCTGGTGCCCAGCCCAGGGGACCTCACTGCCCCGGGGGGCTCAGCTCGCTTAAGCTGGCAGTGAAGGTCACTGCAGAGCACTAAAGCTCAGCCTGGCTCAGGACCAGCCCTCTGGGAGGGAAGGCTACAGACTGTCTCGTTCTAATTTAGGTGCTGGGGGTTTGATATTCTTTTTATCTGCCTCTGGAATTTTCTCCCTTTAACAGAAAGGTGTTGGTTAAATCATTTGGTTCTTTTTGGGAAAATGGGGAAATCCATTCACTGGACACTGGAAAATTAGGAACACTTCTGCCAGGTTTTGGGGTCAGTGCATGGAAACTCAGACCTCATTAAGAGAGATCACAGCCTAAAGAAAAGCCTCACAAGGATCATCCACTGCCCAGACTTGTCACTGGCTTCTCTACCCCATCAGTCCGTGTTTCACCTCGTTGTTTTTCCACATCTGAAGAACTGCACAAGAAGAAATACATAATTTTTTTCTTCCCTAGAGTCACAAGACTTGGTCCTACAGCCCTGGAAAAGGAACATCAGAGTACCCACAATATCCAACAGAAAGGACAGGCTCTGGAATTGTCCCTTTTTTTAATCTCATTCACCTGCAAATAGAAGAATTGGTGAAGATGGTAAGATGGGAAATTATCTGGCATTTTCAGAGAGACCTTCCCTGGATGCTCATGGACTCCTGTGACCAAAAACATGCTCCACAGCTGCATTCCAAAGTGGATGACAGACAATTTCATCCTTGCTGAAGTGTTTTGAGGTTGCTGACACCTGGCATGTGAGAAACTGTCTGCACCAGTCTCAAAGATAAATCCCTGTCCCCTTGCACATCCCAAGTAATCAAAGCTTCGGATAATCTGTCCCTCCCACACTGGGGTATTTTGGTCCCCAGCTGGTGGTTTGTCTCCAGCCAAGGCTGGTGGGGCAGCCTGGGAGCCCTGTGGTGGTGACAGAAGGCAGTGCCTGAGCACCTGCTGCTCTTATTCCAGCTCCTGCTGGCAGGGAGATGATGGTGAAACAGCCCCTGGGAGAAAATTGGGGGTAACCAACAACATCCCACAGCAGTGGGGCATCCCTTCTCTTCCCTTCTCTTCCCTTCCACCATCCCACTGCCTCAGGGACCCCTGAGAGCTAAAGTGAGCACAAGTTTATCACTTCTCCCAGCCCATCTCCTGTGTCTTGGCTGCTGTGGTGCCACAGAACCAAAGCCTTCCTGAAGAGGGATTCACACCCTCAAACTCATGCTCTTCAAGGCCTTCACTGCCTGAGGGGGAAGGTGCTATCCAGAGGAGTCAGGAGGGCTCCTGGCACCAGTGACAGGTGGTGACGAAAACTCACTTTGATCCAGCTGGAGAAGGAGCACCTGAATCCTGCTGCAGAAGGGCTGTGGGAGGGCTCCAGAGACTCCCAGCATGAGCAGTTTTATTGTCTCTCGTCTCTGTCAGCAGCAATTCTTCCATATCTCACGGGCCTGACGATCCCAGCAGGGCTCCCTGTGGGCCTTGCCCAGGGGTGAAACCCCCTGGCCCAGCCTGGCACCTCCCCTGGGCAAAGGGTGTGCCACAGACCTGGGCCATGGCAGTGCCCCCCTGCCCCAAGGTGGCTCTGGAGGGAAGGCAGTGCTGCAACCACCTGAACCAGGGCTCCCACAGGTATTTGAGGTTCCCTTCCAAAGGGCAGGGAAGGGGAAAGTCAGGAAGAGGTTCCCTGGTCCCTGAGGAAGCTGAAGATGCTAAACTCAAGGCCAGAAGCAGAGGGGGGACATGTCCCAGATTTCATCAGCTCCACAGAACTGCTTTGCTCACGAGCTGCAAGCAAGGCAGGGCACTTTAAAAAAAAAAATCCATGGCAACATGGATGGGATGAGAAAGGAAATCCTCATTTTCATGGAGAATGGCGGGGGGAAAAGGATAATATGATAAGAAAGCATGTATTCAAACACAAACACCACTTTCAGAAGGAGCAGAGAGCAGAGAATTCAGAGAATTCTCAGCCACCACACAGTCATTCACATCACGAGCCCAAGCTCCTCCTTTGCAGAAACATGATTAGACCATATATTCCACCCTGGAATGAATGAGTGTCCCATGGCAAGCACAAGGAAAGATTCATTCCTCCCACAAAAGTGACAAATAAGGATAATTCCACCTCATTTCCTAGATGGGTTTTTGGCCTGGCTGCAATAAAACTGTAACTGTAATAGCATGGGCACACAAATTATCTGGTTTGGAATTACAAACCCCTGAGGAATTGGGCATTTCACTACATAGATCTGCTTGGCTTTGATTTTTGGGAATGGAGTGTGACCCAGAGCAGCTCACACAGCCCAAGTGAGAGAGCAAGCACATTTTGCAGAGCAGTTGGTGGGAAAAGGGACCTGAGCCACAGCTCAGCCTTTTATCAATGGTAATGTCAATCTTTCCACCCTGGGAAAGATTTGTGATAAGGGTAAAGATACCTCAGACTGTTCTTCCCTTCCCTTGCCATAAATTTACAACCCCAAGGACACCTGTTAGCACGAGTGGAGATAAGGAAGGACGCTCATATTTCCTTATCTGGAGCTCTCTGTTTTATAGCCCTGCAGCTTTATGGGACAACAGTGGTTGTATTCCCAGAGGGAAAGTCCCTGTGCACTTCAGGAACAGCTTCCTAAACACTCAGTGGCCTCCTGAGAAGACAGCAGTGATTCACACCTGCAATAGAGGCAGACACACTGATGTAGAGAGAAAAGCCACGGGAGTTCATCCAGCCCAGGTCCCCCTCCAGACAGGGGCTTTCCCATCAGGTATAAATATTCCAGGCTTGTTTTGGTCTCAGGTACCATCAAACCCCAGATTGTCTCTGGTGGAGGCAAATGAGCACGAGCAGAGTGAGAGAAATGCCAGTCTGCATAAAACAATTAAGGAGCAACATCCGTGGAGCACCCAAAGCCACCTGAGTTTCGACACCAGCTGCCACCTCTTTGTCTGGCTTTTCAAACAGCACCTACTGGCAAGGCTGTTTGACACTGTGCTTAATGTACTGTTAGTACATTCTTTCATTTTAACTGTAATTTATGAATAAATTCTATAAAAACCTACAATGATGCAGTCAATCCCTGAGCTTCTCTGACTTCTGCTCAGTTTGGGGTTGGCAGGCAATCTAGAATTGGTACTTAAGCCAGGCTTTACAAATGCTGGAACCTGAGAGGGCAGAAAAGCCGTGTTTGTGAAGAAAAAATCAAACTCAAAACGTGGGGGATACTGAGATTGTATTCACACCTTCTAAATGATTATTATTCCATGCAAGTGATTTATTTCTCCTTGCAACAACAGGCACATAATTGGAACTGGCTCCTGTGCTGAGCAGCACATGGTTCACTGCCCAGGCAGCACGTCCTGCTCCCACAGCAGGGATGGGTGTCAAGGGATCTTCCTTGATCCATAGGGAAAATCAGGAGGCAGTGCAGACTGTGGGAACACTCTCCATGACCCACTGGAGGAACTTTCCTGTCCAGGGACTGTGGCAGAGGCTGGAAGTGGCCACACAGATGTCTCAGGTCAGAGGAATTACTCGTTAGAAGGAGCCGAGTGTTCTGGTTTAGATGTGCAGGTGATTAAAGGCTGGTGGGACCAGCCCTGCTCTGGAGGTGACTGTGTGACCATCCCTGGGCTCCTGACACTGAGGACACCATGGCTCTGCAGCTTTTGGCCACATTGGACAGGATTTGTCTCTGAACTCAGCCAACCCCTCTCCCGTGGGCCCTCAGCATCAGGAGCTGTGGGCATTCAGCTCTGACATCCCTGTGTTTGTGGGCAAATGTGTCTCTGAGAATCAGGGAGTCAATCAGGTGGGAAAAGACCTCTAAAAGCACTGAGTCCAACCACCCCCCAGCACTGCAAGGCCACCTCTAACCCATGTCCCCAAGTGCCACATCTACATGTCTTTTAAATCCCTCCAGGGATGGGAACTCCACCACTGCCCTGGGCAGCTGTTCCAGTGGTGGACAATCCTTTCCCTGAGAAAATTTTCCGTCATATCCAACCTAAACCTTCACTGGAGCAACTTGAGGCCGTTTCCTCTGGTTCTGTCCCTTGTTCCCTGGGAGCAGAGCCCGACTCCCCCCTGGCACCCCCTCCTGTCAGGGAGTTGCAGAGCCAGAGGGTCCCCCCTGAGCCTCGTTTTCTCCAGGCTGAGCCCCCCCAGCTCCCTCAGCTGCTCCTGCTGCTCCAGCCCCTTCCCAGCTCCGTTCCCTTCCCTGGACACTCTCCAGCCCCTCAATGTCCTTCTTGGTGTGAGAGCCCCCAGGATTTGAGGTGTGGCCTCAGCAGTGCCCAGCACAGGGAGACAATCCCTGCCCTGGTCCTGCTGGACACACCAGAGCTGATCCAACCAGCAGGATGTCCTGGGTGATGGTTGTTGGATCACCCAGACACGTGTGATCCACACGCCCAGCCTTGGCCATCCAGCTGTGCCAAAGGATCCTCCCCCACTGCAAAGGCTCTGAGCCACCCCCGGGCAGCCAAAGTGCTTTCAAGTCACCTGTGCTCCAGGTGGAAAGGGTTGGATGGGGTTTGGAATATGGGAACGGGAGGAGGAAGAAGGAAGGCAGAAGATAAAGGGGAAATCTCTGCTATTTGATCTGCTGAAATGAAAAGGTCTAAGAGCTCTTCCTTGAAGTGCACAAGGATGAAAGGAAGAGGAGCACAATTTGGAGTGTGCTTGTTTGCTTGCACTTGAGACTAAAACTGCAAAAAAGAGCTAAAAAAGAAAACTGCTTTTGCTTCATTTTATCTGAGGACAGGATGCAGACAGCAGGGTTCATATTTACCTCTCATTTAGATTCAACAAATGTGTCCTGTGACTACATTTTTAGAAACTATTTTTCTTCAGGAATACATTTTTTATTAGCTGTTATTGCTCAATTTGTGCTGGTTTTTAAAGAACTCATGTGGCTTGTAGGGACAGATGAGGAGGAGTGATTCATGACTCGCTGCAAAGATCCCAGAGTTTTTAAAAAGCCTCATCAATAAGTGGTTTCATGAGTTTTTAACACAGGTGAACACTCTGGAGCAGTTGTGGCCTCTCTGGAAATGCACCTGGGGAAGACACATCCAGGCTTTGCACAAAGGCAGGAGGGACAGGTTGGAGGTGACAGAGGTGTTCACATGGCACATCTGCACATCCCCACTGCAGACATCTCCTTGTGTGATCCTTTAACTGTCTCCAACTCCGAAGCAATGGAGCTTTTCTTCCTTCTACTCCCCTATTCCCCCTCCTTTCCCACCACTAGAGCTCACAGGACAAATGGAATCAGGTATTGGGATTTTACTACTTCATTCACAGGTTATTTGAGGGATAACACCATTTTTTACAACAGCAGAATATATTTTCCCATTAATATCTGAAGGGCAAGGCCAAGATGGAAACACCAGAGAAAAAAAACCCCAGAAAGTGTGTCCAAGTCCTGAGTGCAGCAGAGCTGGGACATTTCAGGCTGCACAGGATCTGGGAATTCCTCCTTCAGTGGTAACAGCTCCCTCACACTGATGCATAAGTAGATTCTTTGCAATGCATATTCTCCATACAAATCTATTTTCTGCATAGGGATATATGTGAAAAATAAGTCTGGGGGAAAATCTGTCTCTCTCCATCCCAAGATCACATTTGGGACCACAGACCCATTTCCTTGGTTATACTAAATGACTTGCCACTGAAATAAATCTTTAACTAAAAAAAAAAAAAAAAAAATCCATTTTCTTTTCCCATTATCCACTGAAGGAAAAAAAAATAATGGAAAAAAAAAGTCAATTGAACAACTAAAAGGAAACAGGAAAGAAAGCAATTCCTCCTCAACCTGCTCCTACCTCACCAGCACCCGGAGGTTGGAGGACTTTTCTCCTCCAGGTATTTTTGCAGAAAGATTCCCAACGCACAGAGGGGTCACACCAAGTGCTCCAGCAGCCCCAGGGGATCTGGACCCCTGAGTTAAGTGTGAGGTTTCCTCAAGAAGGACTGACAAGCTGTGGAAGGAGTGAAGACACGGCACAGATTGCAGCCACACAGCCCTTCCCACGCAGGCAACACCCAGGGAAGGGCAGAGCCAGGCAGAAGGCAGAGCATCACTGCTATTGCTCCCAAACCTTGGAATTATGAGGCTGAGAAATACATTTTTTATTTCCTTTTTTTCCCTCTAAAATAACCCCCCAATCCTAGAGATCCTTCAGCAATAACTCATGTCCTGAATTACTTCCCTTTCCTGTTCACCCTACTAGTGAAGTGTTAAATAAATTGCATCCCAGGAATGTTCTGTTGTTCTCCTTTGAATTAGCTGGTACAGGGCTGTAAAAGAGGAGAGATTTAGATTAGATTTATGGAAGGAATCCTTCCCTGTGAGGGTGGGGAGGCCCTGGCCCAGGTTGCCCAGAGAAGCTGTGGCTGCCCCATCCCTGGAAGTGTCCAAGGCCAGGTTGGACAGGGCTCAGAGCAACCTGGGCTAGTGGAAGGTTTCCCTGCCCAGGGCAGGAGGGTGGAACAAGATGATCTTTAAGGTCTCTCCCATTCTGGGATTCTGTGAAATGTCTTCTCATCTTTTTCTAGAGGAAAACATAAAAAAAAAAGAGCATTTAGAAAACTATAAACTTGTAGAACGCAAAAAGTCCTACATGAGGAAACTGCAAAACAGTCATTAAAAATATCTCAAAATAACAAGGAGCATGTGGCCTTTTGCAGAATTCAGTTGTCAAGAAGTGCATCTGCTCAGTACAAGACCAATTATTTTCTTGGTAGGAAAGCCTAAAGACTTAAGTGGTATTTTAATTAAGGAGCTTGCAGAAGTAGGGACACATTTTAAATGTTAGACAAATAAATGAAAGGCAACCACAGTGCAGTGTGATGGCTGAAAGGCTGATGAAATTGGGGAGGAAGAGGCTAATTATATTATTAGAGAATAGTTACATGATTTCAGAGAAGGTGTGATACAAAAAACAAGGGGTGAATGTGACAATGGTGCTGAAGCAGCCACTCATCAGTGCTTTTCCCAGTCCCCAAATGCAGAAGTTGTGGGTGTCTGGCCAAGCAGGGCTTGTATTTTATCAGCTCAGTGGTACTTCAATCAATCCCTGGAAGTTTATTCCTCAAGTCACTGAGGAATAACCAACATGGAAGTTTATTCCTCAAGTCGCTGCAAACACACTGAAGGTTTTTCAAGAGTGACAAGAGCACTCTTCATCAGCAATGTCATCAGCACAACAACCTGGGGGACAGGGAAATATTGTGACAATGTCACTTCAGCCTCTTGATGAAGAACAGAAACCGATTCCAGGAGACCAGCTGGAGTATTGTCTCTGATGTACAGGTTAATTAATCACCTCGGACCAAATACAAGAGCCAAACTCAGCTCCCTACAAGGAACCAGGCAGTGAAGAAGCTGACTTTGACCTCCCCTCTTTCCAGGTAAATGCTTTTCTCTCCCTGGTACACTCCTGAACCTGAGAACCTTGTCCATCACACGTCAGAGAATGTTGGTATGTTGTACAAAATATTTTGGTTTTAACCAAATGTCCATTGTCAAAGAAAATTGGTAATTCAAGCTTTGAAGCAACTGTACCCTGGGGGGATTTAAAACTCATGGGAAGGTGATTCAGTGGCTTGGCAGTGCTGGGTTAGTGGTTGGACTTGGTGGTCTTAAAAAGGTCTTTTCCAACCTAAACAATTCTAAGACCTTAAGACAGAAGGGGCCTGGATCTCTCTCCTGCCTGGACTTTCAGGATCCTGGAAAGGGACCCCATAATTCCATAAATCATCACTGCTTCACTGAAGCCAAGGGAAACAGGACACTCCACAGCAGTTAAAGAGCTGCCCTCCAAAGTTTGGTACTTTGTAAGATCAAGTTAAAACATTTAACTCGTAGTTCAAGTTTGTTGCAGCTTCATTTCCCAAAATGGGATAGAGGGAATTTCACTCCAAACACTGTCTCTGTGATCAGGTGCACAAGCAAAGCTCCCATGAGAGGGAACAAGAGCAGATATCTCCTGAATTGCTCTGCACCAGCCAACAGCAGGAATTTGGCTGAGGATGCTCTCACTTGGAAACAAAGGGCATCAAAGTCTTCAGGCAAAAGCTGCATTTCTTCTGTTTCCCTCAAATATTCTGGTTCTGACGCCAACCTTGGCAGTTGCACCTATTTTTAAGTGTTGGACAACAACAACAACACAATTTGAAAACCAAATGCATCCCAGTCCTTTGGAGACAGCTCTTCCTTCACCTTGAGCTCCTTAAACGAAGCTGAGTGAAAGAATAACAACATTCTGTAAGGCCAGAAGGGGAATGATGGCCTCTCATTTTCTACGCCGTTCACTTTGCTCCAAAAATACATGAAAAGTCAAAGCAAATCAAGCTGAGCAGCCCACCAAGGGTGAGAAGGGAGGCAGAGCTGTTCTGGCTTTCCAAATGTCACACTCCAGCTCTACACCGAGTTACTGCTCATCCCCAGCCCCGTTAGCTGAGGGTTTGTTAGACGTGAAATCACTCCAGAGGGATTCCTTTGACTGCCCACAGCTGATTGTTCCTTTCACATGTGGGCTCTCGTGGTTAAAGCCTGGCAGGAAGCTCACTAGATTTGCTCACCCCTGACCTGGGATTGTGATTTTCCCCATGGATGGTTTCCTCCACAGATGCACAGCTCTGCTTATCCTCAGGCTCTGTCAAAGGCCGAGCCTGCCCACACCTTGCATTTGTGTTGTCTTTGTGTCTTATCCTCTTAATATCTTCCTTTTGTGACCCTTTGGGTCCCAGCAGTGCCAGAGAGAGAGACCTATTCCCTGATGTTCTCCTGGGAATGCCCTGATCCAGCAGATCTCAGCTCATTTTGCTTCCTGCCCCGTTTCATTTGCAGAGATGCTCCTGCACTTGGACTGGGGAGGCTTTAAGGGGTGCACGTCACCAGTGATGCTGCCCATGGCAGGGGACTGGAACTGGATGATCTGGAAGGTCCCTTCCAACCCAAACCATTCTGGATTCTATGATTCCATGATTCTGTGCTCTGGGCTAGCTCTCCAGGACAAGGTTGTTCCCTGTATGGCCTCGGAGTGGTTCTCCAGAACCACTTACTCGTTAAAAGGGTAACTGACTCCACTAAACACCAGGTTTTGTACCAGTGCACCAGTGACCCACGAGCAAAGCTTCCAGCTCAAGGATCCCTGCCCAGAGGACTCAGGAAACCTGGTAAATCCCTGGAAAGCTTTTAATACAGAGTTACAAAATCCTCGTGCCAGCTCTGCCCCTTCCACCTGAAGGACCAACACAACCCTGATGGCAGATGGCTCCAGTTCCAGCTCCAGGGAGGGAAGGCAGAGGGGGCAAGGGCAGGACAGGCAGCACCCTCAGACAGACAAACACACACTGATGGTGTGGCAGAAAGTCCAGAAGGGTGAAACATGAGGAGAACTCATCTCCAGAGACAGGACTCAAGGAGCAGATGGAGCTGTGCCAGGGCAGGGTCAGGTTGGATCTCAGGGAAAGGTTCTTCCCCCACAGGGTGGTTGGCACTGACCAGGCTCCCCAGGGCAGTGGGCACAGCCCCAAGGCTGCCAGAGCTCCAGGAGGGTTTGGACAATGCTCTCAGGGAGAGGGTGGGATTGTTGGGGTGTCTGTGCAGGGCCAGGAGTTGGGCTGGATGATCCTTATGGGTCCCTTCCAGCTCAGGATATTCCATGATCCTGTGATCCCAGTCTCCTCTGAGTCAGTCCTGCCCCAGCAGACCCATGGGCAGGGATGGGGTGCAGGGACCTGGCACAGACCCAGGGCCAGCCCATGGATGGTTCTCCACCAGCCTCAGTGGCAGAGCCCTCAGCACTGCTCTTCCTAACGAGAGCTGATGGCCCCAGAAGCTCCAAACTAATTTTCTGATGTTTCTCCACCCTTGTACCCTTCAGGCTACATCTTCAGATAGGATAAGAGATGCTTTCCTCAGTTTAATTTTGCTCCCAGACAAGGCAAACTAAGAAAAGAAGCCATGACAAGCCCTGCTGTTCCAAATAAA
This sequence comes from Manacus candei, assembly GCF_025592945.1. Classification (NCBI taxonomy): domain Eukaryota; kingdom Metazoa; phylum Chordata; class Aves; order Passeriformes; family Pipridae; genus Manacus; species Manacus candei. Next base: position 2,693,311 of record NW_026138105.1, on the reverse strand, counting down.
TGACAGAGTGAGACTGTCTTGAAGCACAGAAGTTATATGAGTATATTTTCTTGCCAGAACAGAGTTTAATTTTCCATAAGGAAGTGGCTGAGAAATGTTTCTGGGAAGATGTAGGGAATGAAGGATTTATAAAGGCACATTTTTTCTGCTTCAGCTGCTGGATGCCCCTCCACCAACCTTTCCTTCCCTCTCCTCTGGGCCCAGCTCTCCAACTTTACCAGGAGCTCCAGTGCTGAGTTATCTCTGATGTGCAGCAGCAAAGCACAAGTTTAACAAGCTGGAGTAGGAAAATAGGCACATTTATTACTATTAGTGGCACTGCTGGTTAAAAGAGGGATGGGCAGCGTGCTGTGCAGAGTGAGGACCTTTAAAAATATCCTCTTCTGTGTTGCCATGCATTTCAGGAGTCCTTGTTGTGCAGCACAGCAACCAAAGAGCACACTGAGGGAGCTGATCATCTCTGCCCATCTCTCCCTGTACAGCTGCTATATTTAACCAGGATAATCCATAACCATGGCCCTGTCCTCCAGGGACTCACAGTGGCAGCATCTCTGGGAGTTCCTGGGTCTGGTGTAGTGAACCTTCCTCAGGAGGTGCAGATCTTGCCAAAAAGAAAGGTAATGGTTTGTACCTGGCAGGAGCCTGTGCTGATGGGGATCCACTGGCACTAATGGGAGTTCCTAGGGAACACCCATGGGATTTGGAGTGGCCTGCTTCCCTTTCTCTGAAAGGCTCTTCTTGGTGGTGCCAACTGACAGAACAAGAGGCAAAGGGCAGAAAATGATGCCCAGGAAGTTCCACCTGAACATGAGGAAGAATTTCTTTCCTGCTCCTGTTCCTGAGCATTGGAACAGAGACCAGAGAGCCTGTGGAGTCTCCCTCACTGCAGACATTCCAGAACTGTCTGGACACCATCCATGTGCTCTGGGATGACCCTGCTGGAGCAGGGAGGTGGGACCAGATGCCCCAGTGTGGTCCCTTCCAACCTGAACCATTCTGGGACTCTGTGTGTGAAAAGATCATCCAGGTTCTCCCTACAGCTTTTTTCTGGATTCCTTCCATTGTCACCCAGCTCACAGTCAAGGATATGGATCATTTCAGCTTTTCCATGCTCTGCTTTTGCTCATTCACCAGAATTAACAGCACGTTCCAGTGTGCTCTCCTACAACTGCCAGCTTTCCCCACTTCCACCAACACCACAGATGGGATTCCATCCAGGTTCCTTCACCCAGACAGCAGGGCATCGAGTACAGCTGCAAAGAATTCCTCATGGAGAGGGATGAGACCCTCTGGAAACAGGGAGTCCAGAAACTGCATTTCTCCTCACTCTTGTGCAGCATCCCAGTTGTGTTAAGCTCTGGATTCTCCAGCTTGCTGCTTGGTTTCTTTTCTACATGTCACTTTTTTTTTTTTAATTCTTTTTAATTATTCCATTTTCATGCTAAGCATAAGGAGAACTCCCATTCATTTCATATATTTAACGTATTTGATATATTAATTGTGTATTTCATATGCTAACTGTGTAGTTAATCATCTCACCACCCCACACTAACAGCATCACTCCAGATTCCATACTCAGATGTGTCCTGGTCCATCTTCACTGGGAAATGACCCCTTCCTGATGCATCAGACCATAAATCTCCTCCTTCCAGTGATTCCCACTGCATGTGCCTTTCTCCAGCACATCCTGCAGCAGTTATTGAACACCTCCAGCCCTGTGCTGGGACAGAGGCCCCTCTGCCCTCCAAGGGGAGGGCACTGCCAGGCCAGGAGAGCTCAGTGACGCTGTGCCCTGCACAGCTTCACCCCTGCAGCATTTTAGGAGGTCTCAGTCTTGCCAAAAAGCACTTTATGCCCCGTATCTTGCACCCCTGGGCAGGGGAGGTGATGCCAGCACAGCTCTGGAGGCAGCACAGCCACACCACTGCATTTTTCCCTCTGCTGGAGCTGGCCCAGGTGAAACCCCAGTGCTGGATCCACTCAGAATTAACTCGATTTGACTCATGAGTAGCTTTGCTCTTCCCTGACTCACTTTCCTTATCCTTAAATGCCTCCCTCTCTCCTCTCCCACACAGACAACTGAGCTCCTGGGGTGTCTCCTTCTAGGCAGCTTCCAGAGCAGCTTGGAATTTCAGCACGAGCTTTTGAGAACCAAAAGGAAAAGCCAACAGGAGTGGACTTTGCTTGGTTTTTTAACTAATAATTTCTGGGTTTTTTTGGTTTTCAAGGCCCTTATCACTTAAAAAAAAAAAGTAGAAGGCAGAGAAGACATCAAAGTCTTCATCAGATCAGTCCTGAAATCTCAGAATTGTATTATAAATAAAAAGAAATCATTTCTCCTTTCTTGAGTGTGCAGATTTAAGAGACTGAATAAACATTTCAGCTTTTAATAAAACATCTCTTTTCTAGTCTTGTGGTAGCACAGAGAATTTGGAATCACAGAAATGTTCAAAGCAGACAACTTCAGGGTTAGATCAGGTCATTCAGTGCTTGTCCAACTGTGTTCTGAAACCCTCCAAGAATGTACATCCCACATATTCATGGTCAACCACTGGTGGTGCTTCACAACTCCAGGGGCTGAACAGCTTCACCCAAGTCTGTACCAAAGGTTCAGAAACCTGCAGGTAACCAAACAGAAATGGCAAAATAAATTGCTTTACAAAAAAAACCCCCATGTGATTAAGGGAGCCTTCATCAACATTTGCCTGTAAAGAGAGGTGGCAAAGCAGGTCAAGCTGGTTCAGTTTTCCTTTGTCATGAGTAACTTCAAAAAGATAAATATCTGGTTATCTCACCAGTTAAACTGCTTTAGCAGTTGGTTCTTCTGCAATGTTTCATTTTCCTTGCAGCCCATACCATCATGGCCAGTTTAGGTGGACAGGAATGCCTTGGAATCTCTCAAATGTATCCTCGCTTTTGGGGAAGCACAAACAATGTTATGAGGGTCCAACTTCACTCTGAGAGCTCCTTGTCTGTCCCCCCAGCACAAGGCTCTGCTGAGGGGCCAATCCAAAGACCAAGGGGATCTGCTGAAAGGCTCTGCTGCCCTCAGAGATCCCTGGAAAAGCCACCCCTTGCTGGCAGCCATTCCATGGGGCAGCAGTCTCGAGCCTTTTTGATGCTCTGATTAATGGCTTTGTTCTTTCCCTTCTCAAGCTGACAGTTCATTTTCCCTCCCACAGGTTCCTGCCATCACACAAGAGAATATTCACAGCCATTATTCCCCGTGCCTGTGCATCCTCCCAGACAACTCTTCATGGGACATCCACTCTCCCTGAAAGGAGGCAGAGACAAATGGGAGCTGAGGAGTCTCTCAGGCTGCACATTTCCCTTGTGCCTCCCTTAATTTTCTCTCAGCCTCTCCAGTGTATGGGAAAAAAAAGGAATACAAATTAAAAGATTTCGAAAGTCATCTCTGATGAGGAACCCCACAAGGTGGGGACAGCATTCAGGAGGAATTTCTTCATGGAAAGGGTTGTTAAGCATTGGATGGAGCTGCCCAGGCAGGTTTGGAGTCCCCATCCCTGGAGGTATCCGAGGAATGACTGGACATGGCACTGAGTGCTCTGGGCTGGGGGACAAGGTGGGGATGGGGCACAGGGTGGATTTGATGATCTTGGAGGTCTTTTCCAACCTGAATGAGTCTGTGATTCTGGGACTCTGGGACTCTCAACAGCCAGCTCTGACACAGGTGCAGCTGTATCCAGGTGTCAGGCTGTTGGGAAAGAGCTGGGAGGGCCCTTCTTGGAGCCTCTCCCTCTGCTCCAGCCCTTGTCTTTGGCCCCAGCCTGGCCTAACATGGGTAAGCCTGTGGTGCATGGCCTTGGGTCTGGCTAACCTGGACTTGGAGGTGACCCCAGGAGGGGTCTGGACCCACTGCTCTTGGCCAGGCCCCGGGGGCTGCAGCAGGACACCACTCCTGCCTTCCCATTCCCCACTCCTGCCTTGTGTTCCCCTGGGAAGAGCCCACTCCTGCTGCTCCCTGCCAACTCATAACCAACTCCATTTGTTGGAAAACACGGCTCAGAAAAGGGGGCAAAACGTGGGAGAGGATCCCCCTCCCTCTTGTTATAAAACAGAACGTGGTTTTGCAGAGCTTGTTGCTGAAATTTTGCTTCCTGTGCTTTTCTTTTAGGCTCCTCTAGTCAAACCAAAAAAAGAATTCCACCCTTTTTGTCGGAAAGGAGCCAATTGCTGGGTGAATCGTGCCTGTGGATTCACACTTAGGTCTGTCTGTCACTCTGGTGCTGTCCTTCTAAGCTGGGAATTGGGATGTGCTGCTTTTAATGCAGGACAATCCTGGAAAAAGCCTGTTCTGCTGGCAGCAGTGACAGTGCTGGGACACAACACACCTCTGAGGACACCTCAGCCCATATCCCAACCTCTCTGCTGCTGCAGATAGGAAGACTGAATGGATGTTTTGTGCAAAATAGGACATTAATTTTACTGACAGGGTAATAATAAGGCTACTAAATCAGTACTAGGATTTTTGTGTTACATACACTATTTAAATTACTTGTCATCTTTACAAATTGTAACCTAGATAAATGACCAGCAGAATGTTTACACATGTGACTTGAAATTGAGACTTTCTAACCATGAAGTGGCATTACTGAAGAAAAATGTGCTGGACAGTGATAGTCCTCAAAATACAGCAGTGTGGCAACAGGATGATTCACTCCAACTGAATGGGAACTGTCTCTCCTGAAGTGCATTAATACTATAATCAAAATGTGACCTCCTGAGCCGCTGTTTAATCTACATCAAAAGGTGAAAATTAGGAAATGTGCTTCAGGATCCTATTTCTTGCACCTGGAAGCAGGTGCTTGCAGACCCCAGAGCATTCAGCCACGAGATGCCAGCTCCTCCTGTCCTCAGCACAGAGTGTTTCCAGCAACCAGCACATTGCTCCAAGCAGGGTCCAGCCCCTGCTCACCTGCTTCAGGTGAGGTGCAGGGCTCACACTGGCTTTCCAAAAGCAGAAGCAGCACAGTATGTTCCACAGAAAGGAATTATGGTGTTGGGAGTTGCTCTCTGAGATCTTGAAGCTATTCTGACCTGTGGCTGGTTTCCGCCTTGCACAGAAGTGAGTCCTGTGAGAAGATCCTCCCCTGCAGGAGTTTGGAGGGAGCACAGGTAGGTCCCACCATCCAGGGCTGTGTCTGTGGGCAGGTGACATTTTAGTGTGCAAGGCAAGGATTCCTGGCTTTGGAGGAACTACAGAATCACAGAATGGATGAGGTTGGAAAAGGCCTCTGAGGTCATTTAGTCCAGCCTATGACCCAACACTTGTCAACCAGACCAGTGCCACATCCAGTTTGTCCTTAAACACCTCCAGGGACAGTGACAACCACAGCATCCTGCAAGAACAGCTCAAGGCAGACTGACAGAACACACACACAAGGACTTATCTCTTATCTTTTTGAAAGGTCAGACCTGTTCTTTCTTTTTTCTTCCTGTTGTCAAGTCCAAATTGTGAACTGGGCTCCCTTCCATCAGGGGATACCCAGGCATGATTTGGACACAGCAAACCAGCAGCTCTGGGGGCTGATCCTGCCCCACTCAAGAGGAGCAGTTTGTTTTCCACAGGAACAGATCCTTGTGGAGGGCAGAAAAGAAAAATTTCCATTCTTCCCTGCCTGCTGGACCAGCAGCTCAACTAAGGGACAGGGAGCTGTGCATGAGCTGACATTTATACCTCTTGATCTCTGTAATGCTCTCATAAAAGATCACGCCTTGATATCTCTCCTCGAGCACTTGGAGGGCATTAGATGAAAGATTTATGGGGGCAACACAAAGTCCTTTTCCATGGAGTGAGTTTTCTTCTATTTAGTGGCTGAGTTAAGTGTTCCAGGAGGAGACTTGCTTGAAAAAGATGTTTCTTTCAAGCCTCCCATCTTAAGCCATGTGAAAGCAGCAAATGTAGAGAAAAGAGTGACCTGTCCCAGGGAGCACATGTTTGGTAATGAGGTCCTCAGTTTGAACAGTTTTGGCAGCAATGACCATGACCTGCAGTGGCAGAGCCCTCTCACATCCTGCAAAATAACTGTCATTTCAAGGTTCTTGTGTGGATAACACCTATTGCTCATTTTAAATCACTTAGAGCTGTCACAGAGACTGGAAGGAATCACTCCTGGGACAAAAAGATACTTGCAAATGGTTTGTTGGCTCTGCTGAAAGGAGATTTGGGCATGTCCAAAGAATTGTGACCAGAGAAGAGCAGCGAGGCTGGGGAAGGGACTGGAGCACAAGTGCTGTGAGGAGAGGCTGAGGGAGCTGGGGGGGCTCAGCCTGGACAGGAGGAGGCTCAGGGGAGACCTCCTGACTCTGCAACTCCCTGACAGGAGGGGGGAGCCGGGGGGGGTCGGGCTCTTCTCCCAGGAACCAGCAGCAGGACAAGAGGGCTGGGTCTTGAGCTGTGCCAGGGAAGGTTTAGGTTGGATGTTGGGAAGAAATTCTTTACAGAGAGAGTGCTCAGCCATTGGATTGGGCTGCCCAGGGAGGGGGTGGATTCACTGTCCCTGGAGGTGTTTAAGATGAGACTGGATGTGGCATCAGTGCCATGGGCTGGGTGACAAGGTGTGCTGGTTTAAAGGTAAGCCAACAGGGGAAATGAACTCAATTCAAAGGAGAGACTATAAGTCAAAATAACAATTTAATAAAATAATACAATAAGTACGATTATACAGACAAACAATTGGTTTTAACCCACAAAACCCAAATGTATAACCCAGCACCCTGGGGCATAAACAGAGTGGTATTAGTTGGGGCCCCCCCGAGTCCAAAGTAAAAGGAGAGGGAAAAACCTGTTGGTGAGAGTGCTGGTGCAGTCTGGGCAAGAGTGGTGGTCTGCATCCCAGGAGTGGTTAAAAAAGTCCCAAGACTCCAAGATTGTATATCCTCCAGTTCAGGCAGGAATGCCCAGTACCTCCCTCAGGGCAGGGAGTTCCACAGTGGGTGTGAGGACAGGAGCATCCTCTTATCTTGAAGGCCTCTTAACACCCAGTTTACAGCCTGAGGAGTCAGGGGTGCTCTGGGCAGAGAGTGCAAATAGTCTATTGATAACAGTTTCTGGGCAATGGCATGGAAGGCTCTAGAATACACAGTTTTGGGTTACACCTATACAGTGATGAACTGGTCCCAGCTGTTCTAACTAGGACACAAGGTGGTGTTGGGTCAAAGGTTGGACTTGATGATCTCAGAGGTCTTTCCCAACCTGGTTGACTGTGTGACTCTGTGTTTGGTGAAGCAGGAAATTCCTGAGGGAGTAGAAGGCTTTGCTCCAAGCCCAGCAATGAGGTGCCAGGATTGCCCTCCCCATCCTTGCCCCTGGCTCACCCCCTCTGGGACAGCCCCATGGTGGGAAGTTCCCTCTAGTTTCCTGCCTTGCTCTGCCACTTTTCTGTGTGTGGCCATGCAGAAGTCACTGTCCTTTCCTGCCCCTTCACATCCCTTCCCCATGGGACACAGCTTTTGGGTATTCACTCCCTGGGCAGGGACTGTCTCCAACAAACAGCACCAGGGGGACTTGGCCTGATGAGGTGCAGCCCTTGACTGAACAAATCCTTCCTATGGGAATCACTTCCTGACTCCTTTCTTTGCCATTTAAGAAATTTCTTTGCCAATTTAAGAAATCCTTACTCAGCTGCCTCTTTTGAGTAATACACAGTAATATTGTGACTTCATGTGGACTCTGCATCTAAGACCTTGCTGGTTTGCTCCCTGTTCAGTCTCTATATTAGGCTGCAAATCTTTGATTCACCAGCCTTCCTGGGAAGTTTCCAAAGCTTCTTGCTTCGAGGCTTGTGCTGTGGCAGGGTTCCTATTACCAGCCAGGAAGGTTTGGGAGTTCAGAACAAGGTAAAGTTACACAATCTGTATTAAAATAACACCACAGCAACAAGCTCTGCATTTCCAGCCTCAATGACAACCACTCTGTTCTCTTCCAAGAGAAAGTCTTGCTTAAGTTTTCTGGCTGCACGAGCCTGAGCCCCTGGTGTTAATCCCCAGCCTCTCCAATCCCAAATTTCAGGCTGTTGCCTTGTCTGGCAGTTCACACAGAAAGGCAGCAGGGATTTTTATGGCCACTCAACCACTGTGCTCAAGTTCCTTGGAAAAGTCTGTTGCCCTGACTGGGACAGGAGCAATTCCTTTCCCTGTCTGTGCCCCCTCCAAGGTGGGGACCCAGAGCTGAGACTTGGCCATGCAGCACAGCAGGGACAGGCTCGGTCCAAGGGGAACATTTTCCTCCCTGTAAACCCTGAGGAAGCTGAAACACTTCAGTGACAAAACACCACAATAAAAAGGAAGGATTTGTCTTGCTGCTGTGCCACAAACCCAATGGAGCCTCTGCACTGAACAGCCACGAGTATCCACTGCATTGGACAAAAGATCACAGAATGTCCTGAGCTGGAAGGGACCCACAAGGATCATCCACCCAGCTCCTGGCCCTGCACAGACACCCCAACAATCCCACCCTGTCCCTCAGAGCGTTGTCCAAACCCTCCTGGAGCTCTGGCAGCCTTGGGGCTGTGCCCACTGCCCTGGGGAGCCTGGGCAGTGCCAACCACCCTCTGGGGGAAGAACCTTTTCCTGAGATCCAACCTGACCCTACCCTGACACAGCTCCAGCCCTTCCCTGGCTCCTGTCACTGCTCACAGAGCTCGGTGCTGCCTCTCTCATTGCCTCACTTTCCTTTCTCTTTTTTCCCCCCCCCATCTTTCTTTCTCCTTTTTCTCCACCTCTTGCCTGCAGCTGTTTCACTTTGACAAACTCTGCACAGCTCGTGCCTCCCCAAGCCCCCAGCCCAGGCCAGCTCAGTGCTGGCTCTGCATTTCCCAGCCCTCCCTGCCCTGCCAGCTGCTCCCTGAGCACACCCCAACACATTCCCCAGCCCTCGGAGTGAATCGGGCTGGTACTTACAGGAGCATCATGTTACAAGCGACGGGGCTACTGGCACCTCAGCTGTTGCTGCCTTAAAATAAGCAGAGTTGCTATGTCTGGTGGTTCTGCACCTTGTTGTGACAGTGGGGTATTAAAGAGAAGGTCCCAGCAAGGTTTGGATTCTGCTCTCAGCAAAACACTGCAGGAGAGCTAAGCTTAGACATCATTTAACCACAGCTTTATGGACCTCTTAAAGCACCAGGAGAGAAATATGTTCCTTAGCCAAGGCAGTGCATTTTATTATGCTCATCCAACAGCATAACCTCAGCTTAACTCCAGGTTAATGAAACTTAGGGCAGCACTGAAGGAATAAAAATTGCCAATGAGCAAAAAGAATCCTAAATCTACATTTTTGAGGAGCCACTAAAAGTTGTACAACCTTAGGTTTGACCTCAGGAACAGGGTTGCAAGAGCAAAAGCCACCTGAATTATAATCTTCACTGGAGAGTTCAGATTTATGCTGAATGCTGTGGGTGTGGACTTGTCTTTCACTGTGTAATGAACAGCTCACAATGAGACTTTATTTCCTCTCTTTACATCACAGTCTAGAGAGGAAATACAACAATTACCCACCAAGCAGGGAAGAGATTTCTAGAGCACCACTTACACTAAATACACTCACTCCTTCTCCACTAAAATATGCCAGAAAGACTTTCCATGAGAAACGTTTCCATGGGCACTTTTTAAATGAGCAAAGCTGGTGAAAGCTGGGAAAAACCTGTCCTTGTCTCAGCCACGTGGTGACCTGAGGACTCTGGTGGTTGAAGGCAGGAGACCACATGGCTTCATGTCCTCTCTGTGTCTCTGTCACCATTGCAGAGCCTGTCCCTGCTCAGGAGCAACCCCTGGAGCCCAGAATACCCAGAGCTACCTGATTTCCAGAAGGAAGACAGAGCACAGGGAAAGCAGCCCTTGCCTTCAGGCTGAGTCCTGGTCCAACACTGGGACCACACTGTGCTGTGGTTGGGGTTGGAAGGGACCTTAGAGATCAGCTCCCCCCTCTGCCATGGACAAGGATGCCACCACTAGATCAGGTTGGTCAAAGCCCCTTCAAAACCTGGTCTCGTGCTGCCCACAAGCTTTAACTCCCCACGCCTCTCCATCCCAGCTCCTCCCTGAGCCTCCATCTCTGAGACTGAGGACTCCAGAGCCCTAAGCTACACCCTACTCCAGTCCCACACCCTCCTTGGCCACTAAAGAACCCAAAATCTACCACCCAAAATAACCAAACCACCCTAAATACATCCCAGAGCTACTCCTGTCTTCCCACTCTACCCCAGATAACACCACTATTTCCAGCATCTGGTCCCAAATCCATCTGTGACCAATGGAAGTCCATCCCAGCAGCCCGGGGCACCAGCACCAGCTCAGCTCCAGCTGCAGCCTCCCCCTGGGAGCAGAGTGGCCATGGAACTGCCTCCTTAGGCCCTGGGGACAGTTTATGTGAGAAGGGGACGTGAATTGTGACACACTTGGCTCTCAGCTGATGTCCCCAGCCTTGTGGCTTGCTGGGAATGAGGATCTCGTGGCTGACATTTCTGTGCAGGAATGCTCAGCAGAGCTCTGGGCTCAGCTCACCAGGCTGTGCAGGAGGTGTGAGAAGATGTTTTGACTGTGGAGAGACAGGAGTTGCTGCCCAGTTCCAGGTAGAGGAGCAAACAGCCCCAGCTTCGTCCTGACCTGATGGGAAGGGCTGTGGAGCAGAAAAGGAACCAGCTGTGGTATGAAGGGTGCTGAGCTGAGCTCTGCCATGCTCCCAAGGAGTAAAAAGCCTTTCACAGACCAGGAGGTGCCTGCAGGAATCCTGCTTTCTATATTCATGGAGAGGAGGAGGCTCTGGGGAGATTCCTTTGAGGCCTTCCAGTACTGGAAGGGGACTCAAAAAAGAGGGAGAGCAACTTTATGTATGGGCAGAGAGTGATGGGACAAGGGGGGACAGTTTTAAACTAAAAGAGGAGAGATTTAGATTAGATGTTAGGAAGAAATTCTTCCCTGTGAGGGTGGGGAGGCCCTGGCACAGGTTGCCCAGAGAAGCTGTGGCTGCCCCTGGATCCCTGGAAGTGTCCAAGGCCAGGTTGGACGGGGCTTGGAGCAACCTGGGCTAGTGGAAGGTGTCCCTGCCCATGGCAGGGGGTGGAACAGGATGATCTTTAAGGTCCCTTCCAACCCAAACCATTCTGGGATTCTATGATTCTACAAGAATACCTTTGTTCTTCCCCTATCATTGCAACCCCCAGACTAACTATGGCCCTGTTGGGGTGGTTTTATTTTTGCAGTGGGTCAGGATGAGCCACTCAAGCCCTTCAGCTCAGGACACATGATCTGCTGGGTAATTAGTGGCCATGGTTGGGCTGGGCAGGGGGGTGAACCTTTCCCATCCCTGGGCTGCACTCCTGGGTCCCAGTGGGAGCACAGCCCACCACAGACCAAAACCCCTGGGAACTGAGCTCTTCAGACAAGTAGCACAGGGCAGGGCTTGGGGAACGTGAAGAGGGCCCTGTTAGCACTTCTATTTCCACAAAATATAGAGACACCTGGAAAAAGGAAATGTTTGCATGGACATGATCATTCCTGGGGCTTTGGCAGAGTCTGTGAGCAGAAGCCCAACCACAGCCATAAAGAACACAAGTTCCTGACCCCTTTCTCCTGTTGTTTTTAATTTTGCCTGACTTGTTTTCCCTGACAGTGGGAATCTGCTTTGCTTATTCCCACACATGAGCAGCATCAAATTTGGGAGGATGGTGCTTGTCACCCAGCTGAGTTCCTGTATCTGTGGGGTGCTCATGGTTTACATTCACCCTCAAATTACAGTGTGCCAACCCAAATCAGGGCTCTGTTGTGCTCCCAGTCAGGAACAAACCCTGTCATGCAGAGTTTACAACCAATATGTGAGAGACAGCACATTTCCCACTTTATAGAGTAGAAACAGAGTCATAAAGAGCCTGTTTAAAGCATATTTAAGCTCCAGGAAAGGCTCTCCTTGACTTCCCCAGGTTTTGGACCGTGCTCAGGGAAATTAAGCAAGGTGCCAAAATTCACAGAGTGAGTTTGCAGAAAAGCCAGAACCCCAAAGCTGGATTTGCCAAGTTGCAGCATTCCTGCTCAAACCATCCCCACACTGGAGGTGCTGGAATGGCAACAACAATCTGCTGGAGTGTGAAATTGGAGCTGCCAACCTGGCAATGCTCTTAGTTCCCTGACCTGTTCCATTGCTCACATCCAGGATTTTCCTTGAGCAGAGAAGAATTACAGAGAAGACTTGGCCAGGCTCTGCCATGTCCTTGGTAATCCATTAGCCACAGAGAGGAGGGAAAGAAGCTCATTTTCTGGGATTGAGACAGACATTTGGGTCACCAGGGGGCTTGATGGTGACCCAAGGATGCAGCTTTGTGCAGCTCAGGCAGCAGCTTTTCAGGCTGTGAGCTCCCTGATGGATTTGCCTTCCCAAAGGCTGCATCCCAAGGATATTTGCTTTCCTCTGTGCCAACCATGAGGATAACCAGCCTGAGGTGGACAGCAGGCATTCTGCTTGCTCCAGTGCCCCTCACCCCCACTGTGAGAGGATGAGGTGATGGACATTGCCTGGGCAATATATTAATTTCATGACACCATTTAAGTCCTGAGATTTCCCCTCTCTTTCACCCACAAGTGAGTCTGGCAGTGTTTTGTTTGTTTGTTAAGCTGCACATTCCAGCTCAGGGGCTTTCCCTAAAGAAAAATAGCTGCTGCTGTGGACAATGGATTATTTGGAATCACTTCCTATATCGACAAAGTGCAGCCTTTCCTGCAGGGAAATGCAGCAGCAATTTAACAGCAGTGGCCAGGAATGAAGACAACTACAGCAGTGAAAACTGCAAAGAAAAGTGAAGGTACCTGTGCACATGGAGACACTTGATTTTGGCCAAGGTATAAGTCAGTTGTTAGAAAAGCATCATTAAAGCTTTTCTGACTAAATGTCCTTTAGTTTTGGATCAGATGAAAACATCTGTTGGAGAGAAGGCGAGGTGGTGAATTTATTCGAAGCAACAAATTTGAAAATAGAGTATTCTGAGGGGATTTATTTAAAGATCTTGCCACTGTTCCGGGCTCTGAAGATCTATTTTTATGCCTTTGTTTTCATTTGAAAGAGAACACATTATTCCAACTGCCCTATGACTAGCAAAGATGATTATGAAAAAGAAAAGAAACGTGCAATTCCTTCTCCTCTTGGCTGAGGAATTTGCATGTTATAATAATGGGTGTAAATTTAACAGCCTAACAAAGAAGAAAGCCCAGACATCTGCAGGGTGTGGTGGCCTCTCCCCCCACCCCCCTGCCTTGTGTGCAGGATACAGGAGATCAACAGGAGCACTTGAGAAAGGCACAGATCTGGGGAGAGTGTGGTGGGATTTGAACCACACAAATGGTGCAGAGCCCCAGCCCTGCTTCATCAGGACAAGGCTGGCTTCAATCCTGATTTTAGAAAGATAAATCTACAGTGTGGATTCCCCCCCTGCTCAGAGGAGCTCAAGGGATGTCAGATCTTTAGCCTGGATGGAGCTGCCCAGGGGAGAGTCCTGTTTGAGAGGCAGCTTTAAAATCAATCATCTGACGGTGTAAATGTGTGTTATTTCTACAGTGCAATGGTATTTTACACGTTTTACTTCAACATCTTATTATTTTGGCTCTGTGGCCACAGGAATTGGGTGGATGGAGTGGGCAGCAGGTGTCACTAAGCAGTGCAATGTCCCAGTGCAAACCAGCACCTTCCCCCTGCCAGGACCTGCCGTGTTCCCTCCCAGCCCCACAGCACAGCTCCCACCAGCCTGGCACAGGTTCCCAGAGCAGTGATGGGGAGGGGGGTTTTCTCCTCCTCCTACACAAAGAGAACAAAATCATGAATTTATCTTAGAAAAGGAACGAGCAGCAGGTTGATCAGAGTCCCGAGGGAGCTATGAAATGGAGAGAAAACGCTTGGCTTTGCTGCTTTCCAACACAGGAACGGGTTAAAAAAAATCAGTGAAATAATAAGGGTTGAACTCAGGAGGGGAATGTCCTGTCCCAAATTGTGGCAGCTCTGGGGGAGTCTCAGAATCAGGGTGTCCAAGGCTTTGAACTTTGGAAACAAGACAAGACTTGATACTTTAATGAAGTGTGAGTTCAGCACTAAAGAGATATTTTTTTTTTTAATGAATATTAAATCTTGTTTACAAGACGCAAACATATCTCAGTTATTAAACTAGAGGGTTGAGCACTTCATGGGGTTTGTTTAGACTCTCAAACAAACAGTGAAGGAGCCTTGGACTTGCCTCTTTTGCAGAAGAAAAAGATGCGACTGAAGAAGCCTCAGGAGTTCCCAGCTTGGGCTAAATCCATTCCTGGCAAAACCAGACATGATGGTGTATCTATGTGTTATTTCTACAGTCCAATGGTATATTACAAGTTTTACTTTAACATCTCATGTTTTTTGGCTAAGAGGTACCAAGAGGTAGATGAGGTGATAACATGGAAGAGTGCTGAGCAGAACTAATTTGGGAGCAGAGGTGCAGCCCCCCAGCGACGTGGCTGCTTGCTGTCATCACAAGGTCTCTTTACAAGTTCTTTGATTTCTTTCACAGTGAGCAAATCGTTCTAATAAAGTATCTCAGTGAAGAACTGAGAGTATCTCAGTGAAGAATCAATAGCCTGCAATGCATGTCAGTGTGGGCTTATCACTAAGAGATGCAAGCAAAATAAAGAAGGGTAATATTTGGGAAGAAATAATATTCTCACCAAACACTCTGGTTTAAAATAATCAGACCTACATGGACTTGCACTGCAGCAGCAACTGGTCCTGAGGAAAAAGCCAAGGGAGGTGGATATTTTGTTTCAAGCTTTTCTGGATTAAACAGTTTGATTTTTTTTCTAAGTGGTTCAAAAAACATTCTTACATTTGACAGACAGTGGCAGAACAAAAGCACTGTGTCTGCTCCAGTTGGAAATGTGTGCTGTCAGGAAGGCAAGGGAAGGATACATTCTGCTTGTCTCCATCTAAAATACAGATTTGGGCCACAGAGTTAAAATTCCAGGATCTCAGCAGAAATGAAGATAAAAGAGTGGCTTTGGAGGGTTTTCAGAAGAATTTAACGCTTAGAAATAGCAAATCACAGAATGGTTTGGGTTGGAAAGGATTTTAAAGCTCATCTTGTTCCACCTCCTGCCTTGGGCAGGGACACCTTCCACTAGCCCAGGTTGTTCCAAGCCCCATCCAGCCTGGCCTTGCCCTCACCCTTTCCCAGTCCTCCCTTGGAGATGTGACCTTCAGAGCCCCTGAGGGCACAGCTGGTCAGAGAGGTGCTTGTGGGCACCCAGAGTATGGCTACGTGGGTTTTATGTATGGAAACACTTAGAAAAAAAGTGGAATTCCCAAGTCTACCTCTCACTTCCCTGCGGCCTTGCTTGTGCCTCACACAGGGACCCTGCAACCAGGGAATGTTGTGTTCCTCCAGAACCATCCCCAGTCAACATCCCACACCAACCCCACCAGTCCACCAGGTTCAGCAAGGCAGAACAACGATGCTCAATCCTTCAGGCTCTCTGTTTTACAGAATCACTGAGAATCACACAATCAACCAGGTTGGAAAAGACCTCTGAGATCATCAAGTCCAACCCTTGATCCAACCCCGCCGTGGTTCCCAGCCCATGGCACTGATGCCACATCCAGTCTCACCTTAAACACCTCCAGGGGATGGAGGCGGTGATTCCATCACTTCCCTGGGCAGCCCATTCCAATCTCTGTAAAGAATTTCTTCTCAATATCCAACCTAAACCTCCCCTGGCACAGCTCAAGACCCAACCCTCTTGTCCTGCTGCTGCTTCCTGGGAGAAGAGCCCGACCCCCCCCTGGCTCCCCCCTCCTGTCAGGGAGTTGCAGAGTCAGGAGGTCTCCCCTGAGCCTCCTCCTCTCCAGGCTGAGCCCCCCCAGCTCCCTCAGCCTCTCCTCACAGCACTTGTGCTCCAGTCCCTTCCCCAGCCTCGCTGCTCTTCCCTGGCCCTGCTCCAGCCCCTCCATGTCCTTCCTGAGCTGAGGGCCCAGAACTGGACACAGCACTCCAGGGGTGGCCTCACCAGTGCTGAGTCCAGGGGCAGAATCACTGCCCTGCTCCTGCTGCCACCCTGTTCCTGAGCCAGCCCAGGATCCATTGGCCCTCTTGGCCACCTGGGCACACTCTGGCTCCTGTTCAGCTCCCTGTCCATCCCCACTCCCAGCTCCCTTCCTGCCTGGCTGCTCTCCAGCCACTCTGTCCCAGCCTGGAGCTGCCAGGGGTTGTTGTGGCCAAAGTGCAGGACCCAGAACTTGGCCTGGTGGAACCTCATCCCCTTGGAATCAGCCCATGGATCCAGCCTGGCCAGGTCCCTCTGCAGAGCCCTCCTGCCTTCCAGCAGATCAACACACCCCCCAGCTTGGTGTCATCTGCAAATTTGCTGATGGTGGACTCAATAATTTTCTCTTTGTAGGACAGGCAGAGTCCCCCAGGTTTTAACAGGACAGAGCAAAGCCAAGCCACTGCCAGCACAGGCCTTGCTGTGGGTCAGGGAAAGGGACATTAGAAGGCAGAGACAAAAGGTTTTTACAACCACCATGTAAAAGCCTGGTCCTGAGGAAGATATAACACACCCCTTCCAAGCTTGGCCATCCTGAAAACCCAGCTCTGAAGGTAAGTCCTGATGCTTTCCAAGGCACAGAGTGACAGGAAAGCTCCTGACTCACCCAACCCTTCTGCAAAGGGCTGCAACTCTCTCTTGGTTTTCACAGAGGCTCCTTTCAAAGCAGCAAACTTCAAAAGCTCTGATGAAGCACAGCTTAAAGGCTTCATCTCTTCCAGCTCTGGGTTCAAAATTAATCTGCTGCTGGTCTTCTTCCACTCCTCTCCTGCTATTTCCCAGCTGAATAGCCAGGAGAAACTAGAGCTCAATGCAGAAATGGGATTGGGATGGTGAAAGAAATCCATCTATGTGAAGTCCAGGAAGGAAAGTGTATTCCCAGGAGAGAAAGGAGCCCTCTCAGGGAAAAGAGGAAACAGGGAGTGATTTTAATAAGGTGCATCAATCAGATGCACAGCAGAAGGAGCCAGAACAGACTCTCACAGCAAGAAGAGCAACAAAGGCATCTCTGGGGACTCCAAGGCCTCCTTCCCTCCTGGAGCAGAACAGCAGGACCCAACATCCTCAGGGAATGCACCCAAGAACCCACAACATTCCTGCCATGCTCCTTCAGCCATGGCTTTCCCAGAGCTGAGCCAAGGCAGCAGGATCAGTTGGGTAAAGGAAAATGCCATGTCTTTGGACACACAGAGGTCTCAGTTAATTCTCATGGTCATCCTGGCTCAAAACAGGGGCAGGATTCCGAGGACAATAAAAGATGTTGGAAATGTTCATGAAGGGGAACTAAAATGAACAAGGTCGTTGCTCAAAAAGAGACACAAGAGATTTAATTGCAAATATTCTGCTCTAAAGGAAGGAATAGGTGGGTAACAGAACATCAGGAAAATTAAGGAGTTCTGCTGGATAACATACAGAAAAGGGAGCAGTCCAAGAAGTCAAAGGTGGGAATTCTAAAGGATGCAAAAGGCATCCAGAGCCTCTGTTTCCATATCTCGTCCCAAGTGAGCTCGAGCACAACCAACACTCCCCAAGACAGGAGGAACCTGATGATTTGAAAGCAATCCTGATGTTTCCTTTCATAGAAAGAGTACTTAGAGGTATCAATCCCACCAGCAGCACTGTGGAAGGGGGATTCATCTTTGTACATCAGGGCTGAAACTAAATGATAATTGTTAAAGATAGGGAAGATAGAACGTGTGGGCGAGCCCTTCCTTACCTGCTTCCATTAAGTTCTTACATTCTGCTCTAAAGAAGAAACTACTTTTAATTTTAGTTTTAAATCACAACATAAACCTCAGTAAGAAGGGTCTGATCCAGCCTGGCAGTTCTCCTGTTCCTTCATTGGTTATACTAATTTGCAAGGTAGCTTTTAAAGTTGCATTCTTATATCAGTCCTGAGCCTTTAGATACAACCATTAAGCAAATTATCTGTGAGAAAATCAGCCCTTCAGGTTTGCTTAAGTTACACTGTGCTCTGTGCACCTCTGTCCAAAAACATTTGCTTTCAGAATTGCACTGTTTGGTTTTAAGAACAGGGAAACCTAAAATGGGATGTACAGAGTAGCTGCTTGCCCTTTTTTTTAAACTTTCCAAGCAGTTCTCATTCCGTGGTGGCCTGCAAGTCATTTAGGAGAGGGCTGGATTGAAAGCCCAGGCCTGGCAGAGGAGAGAGGTGAGTGATCTGCTCTGCAGAGCCTCCCTGGGCTCTGTTTATTTGCTGCCAGTTCTGTGCTCCATCACCAAGGCAGTTTATTGACATCCAGGCATCTCCACAGACACCCTCACCGACTGCAAATGAGGGGATGGAGATGCCAGGAGACATCCTGAGCGAGGAACAGAGCACAGAGGAGCCAGTGCAGGGTGGGAACTCACCGAGGGGGGAGTCACAATTACCTCAGCACCTACAGCACACCAGACAAGTCCAGGACATGCTACAAGCTCCTTAAAATACCAAGAAATCAGAGTGTTATTCCTCTGTTGCATAAATGACATTCAGATCACGCTCAGCTCCTCCAGAGGAGATCAGTGCAAGGACTAGTGATGATGTGACATCTGTCCCATCACACCCCCAGCACATCACCCACGGAGAGCAGCACAGGGAGCTGCTGGCTGGGGAAGGATTCAAGGACAGCACTTCCTGACCTTGCCTCTCGGCACATCTGCTCTCGGGAGATGAAGGAGAAAGTGCTGAGCAGAGCCACGAAAAAGGAATCAAGGAAGATCTGTCTCGGATTTGCTTCTTTCGAACACTCAGCGACAGCTGCAGAAGTTTCCATCCCTAAAAGCACAAGAACTCCAGTCTAGAGAAGCCTTTATTTCTGGTGACACAACGGGAGCCATTTCAGATGCAGAACTAAACAGGAAAAAGCCAAACAAATCCCACTGCCCAAGTTTTCAAGTCAAGTCTCCCCATTTTCTAGCAAAGCCCAGCTTCATCTTGTCAGATGCCAACAAACCCTAGAATTACCTACACGAAGGAAACAGGAACACCTGCAAATGCTGCTCCTTCCCCCCAGTCTGACACATCTCCTGGATCCACAGACAAGTCAGAGCTCCTTCCAGAGCTCCCATGGGATCACCAAGATTCCTTCTTGTTCTGCTGAGTTGTGAGAACAGTTGCAGAGAGGGTTGTCCTTATATCCAAATAAATGCTAAAGCCCTAATTTTGGAAGCCAAGACCATCCTGCCTGTCCCTGCTCTCCCACAGAGGTAGAACACACAAACACTTTGGTCTCCAAGGTCAGCAACCCACAGTTACCACCCCAGGAGGCAGGTTGTGCAATGCTGGTGTTCACTTGCTCTTCAGCACAGCTATTTTTAGTGGGTCATTTCTTTGAGAGCAGGCTCTGGGACATATCCTGGGCAAATTGGGCTGTGTTTGCTGCTCACTGATTTTCTAAACAAAATATCTCTGCAGGGAAAGGAGAAACGTGAGGGAGGCAAAGGGAGCCAGCCTTCCAGGTCCCCCTGATATCACAGAGCTGTCACATTTTAATCTACTCCCCTCCACCTCTGCATGAGTTCTGCGTGGCCACTGACCACATGTTGCACCCAGGCTCACATTGCACATACTGGGGAGAGATGAAGCAAGCAGGAGGGACTGTGTGTGTGTGTGTGAGCAGGAAGGTGGGACATCAGTTCCAGTGTCTGACCCAAAATCCACAGCTGATTGAGCTCAGACTCCTTATTTCCCAGTACAAATCTTCAACTGGAGGACAGTGGTAGACTTGCAAACGTCCAGGTCACACCACTTGGGCAGAACTGCCTCCTGCTTGGGAAAATCCAACCTGTGCTGGGCCATGGAGGAGGGAACTGCACAGCAGATGTCCTGCAGCAGCACCCTTGGATGGGGAGTAATGGATTTGCCTCCTGAACACCACCAGGAATTCTTCAGACCTTCCTGCCATTCCAGCTGTCCCTCCCTTTGGAGCACTGAGTTGGTCTCTGTGGTCCACCTTGCACCATCTCCCTGCCTTCCAGCCCACAGAGGGACAAGCTCCCCGTCCATCCCTTACTATTTCCTCCCTCAAACATGTCTTCTCTGCTTCTCCAAGTCCTTCCCATCTCCTCTGAGGTTCTCATGAAGGACAGTCAAAGAGCACCCACACCTCAGGAAGCCATTCCTGCATTCCAGGGCTCCTGCCTCTGCAGCTGTAGCAGACCCTGGGAGCTCCCCCACTGTCCCTGAGCAGCAGGAATGCCAGGGAAGGTACAGGGGCAGCCCCTTTTGCTGATCTTTCCCTCCCCTGGATTCAGTTCTGCAGCTCATTAGTGTAGTCAGTGAGATACACTCGGTGCTGTTTTTCTGAATCTTTGTGGGTAAAAAAAGAAGAGGGAAGAAAAAGGCCCAAATCTCAGCCATGGTTTTCTGGTTCCACACTGAAACCAGAGCAGGGGTGTGGATGTAAAACTCTACATCGAGGTTCAGTTTTCCATCACTCTCTGCTGCTTCTTCCTCTCCAAAAGGACTCAGCTCTGAGGTTTGCCACCCTGAGTCCCCTTTGGTTGGCAAACACAGGCACTGGATCCCACTGCCACCTCCTGTCTCACTGTCAATTCTGCATTTGTTGACAGGACAATTAGGGGAACACAGACCTTTTCAGACTCAGTCGAGGGCAGGAAATGTGAAGGCAGAAAACCTCCTGAACCTTTCCAAGGCAGAGTCTGCTCCTTGGACACCACAACTCTTCCCAAAATCCCTTGTCTCTCATGCTTAAAGTTTCTGGGGTCACTGACATGTTCAAAATAAGGCCAGCTGCCACGTATGCCAAGTCCCTGCCACTTCCCTCCAGACATTTCCCACCCTTACCCCAACAGGAAATATTTAAGGCAAGCTTTCAAACAGCCTGTTTGAATAAAACTCCAGGATTTTCCTTGCTTTCATCACTGCTCACTTTGTTCCTTGCTGTGTGGCACAGACAGCAGGCAGGAGGGCGAGCTCAGCACCTTGATGCTCCCAGATCAAGAGGCATCAGCTGAGCACATCAGTTCTGCTTTGCTACATGGGCTAATTGAGGAAATATATATGAATATATATATATATATGAGCTCCTATCCAAGGGAAAGGACCCCACATAGCATCTGCCTACACTCAGTGTCCAGAAATCATAAAAAGTTAGCATTAAAAAAAAGCAATGTAGATTTTGCAAATATGAAATCAAAATGCAACTAAGACAACTAGGGAGTCAAAGAAGAAAAGTCAAGGAGAAAAAATAAAAATCAAAATGCAAGTAAAGACAACTAGAAAGTCAAGAAGATCAAGAGAAAATTCATACTTGATCCCATTTCCAAGGGATGGGACATCAAAAGAGAAGAAGTTCTGTAGAGAGATGAAGAGGGACAATGACACCCCTCCAAAGGTTGTATTTCACATAACTCCCTTGGAATGTGTCCTGTAGACCCAGGGATATTTTGGTCTCCAGTCCTCCTGGGAGCAGCACTGGGGGCTGCAGGAAGGGTTCGTGTGCCTGAGGCATCTGTGGCTGCAGCTCTGTGCTCAGACAATCCCTGGTTCCTCTGTCCCATCCATTCCCTTCCATGTGTGGAGGGCAGGATGGAAATTTAAAAAAAACAACCAACCAACCCATGGCTGTATCACAGAATCCCAGAATGGTCAGGGTTGGAAGGGACCTTAAAGATCACCTTGTTGCACCCCTACAGGAGTGACTGTCCCTTCCTGCCCAAAGCCCTGCACCTCCAGGAGACACCTGCAGATCCTTCCCAGCACACACAGACCCATTTTGTTCCTCACAGACTTGGGTGTCCCAGCAGGAGATTGGTGCTGAACGAGCAACTCCCCTAAAATATTCCCATTTTCTGATGAGTAAGATGCTGCCTGCAGCTGCCAGTCAGTGCATCAGCCTCTTCATTGTGCTTTAAAATAGGAAATAAAGGAATCCACTGAAATGTCAGGCAGCAGCCTCTCATCCTGCCTGCTGTAGAAGAGTAAGTTTAAAATAATAATAAGCAATAATAAAGCCCTGTCAGCTCTGGAGTCCCCACCCTTATGTGAGGCTGCATGTGACAGGAATTTACAGAATGACAAACCCAGCCAGAGACAACAGGGGGACCAGTGGCCTTTGGCAAAGGCTTTGTCACAAAGGGACCTATCAACACCTTCCAGAACCCCCTTATCACAGACCCCACTGTGTCCCTGGGGCATTCCTTGAGGAATGGTCCTTGAGGATATTCCTGCTCTGTCTCCCTGGGCCTGCTCAGTCCCAGCTCCCAAAAGACACCTCAGGGAACTTCAGAGCAAGGGGAGCTGCCAATGTCTGGGTGAGATTAAACTGCTGGGAGTCCCAGGAGGGGACATTAGGCAGCACAATGTTTACAAATAGCCACACTAATTACCAGCCACTGGGACAGTAAATCAAATTCACCAGCTCCATATTTCAAAATTTGCACCAACACAGTCTTGGCAGAAAACCCCCTTCTTCGCTTTTATTCCAGTTTAATGAGATGAAAGTCCAGCAGGAAGGTCTCAGGACCTGATCCCGTGGTGCTGCTCAAGAGGGTATTTGCAGAGTCAGGGGACCATCAGTGGTTTGGACATTTATTCACTCAGACTGAAGCTCTCCTTGATCAGCCTTGAAAGGAATCAAGGTATTGGAGGTGCTGGGAGCAGATCTGAGGTACCACAAGCAGTTCAAGGGCTGTGAATTAAGCACATTAGTCTAGGATTCAAACCCCTAAATATCCCCAAATCGTTCAAATTACCAGAATGTTTAGATCAAACATCAAAACAGGCAGTGGAGACAATTTAACTTCTTTTACGCTTCATTTCAAAGCGCTGGGTTTTTCAAACTGATAAAATTTGACCATTTGAAATTTTAGCTTTGTGCAGTACAGCAGCAAGCCATGCCAATTAAAAGATGAAAAAAAAGAAAAGGGGTTTGTCATTTTTCTGAAGATATCAGAGTGGCAGCTTTCTGAGGAGAAGATGATTCGAAGCAAAAAATATTATCAAAACAGCAATGTGGCAAAGCTTCAGCAGAACAGCCTCTGGCTACAGAAGCATCAGAGCTCCTGCTTTGGGGAGTTTGCTTTTTTAGAGAAGTTCAACTCCAGCCCAAAGGTCTGAAAGGGCAAGGACCTGACTAACACATCAGCTTCTCTTCTGAACAGAAAATGTCTTGGCTTGAGGTAGATGTTGACAAGCACAAATTTCAAATTCAGCTGAAGGAGAAAAGATTAAAAATAGGCCATGGAGGTAAATGCTATTAATCAGTGTTTTGTGTAAGTGGCATTTTTCACAGGAATTCCCTGGGTCTTCTGCCTTCAGTGAGAAGAATTCAGCCTTTGGTTTAACTACTTTATCAAGAAGACAACCAAGAAAATCAGCAGGACAGGACAGCACTGCCAGCAGTGACAGTGCCTGCACAGAACCAAGAGGAACCTGAGCACTAGAAAGATTTGGCCAGACATGGCAATGGTGCAAAGGGAGGCAATGGCTGAAAAGAGAGAGGGAAGTACCAGCTTAAAAACTGCTGAGATTTGCAGCATCACACCTGAAGCTGAAAAAATGAAAAAAGAAGCACTGCCCTGAAGCTGAGGGGAAAAAAAAGAAGCATTGCCCTGAAGCTGCAAAAAAAAAAAAAAAAAAAAGAACTGCTTGTTACCAGAGCCATTTGAAAGCAGGAACACTGTCAGTGCAAGGAAACATCTCTTTCGTTGGGGTTATCTAGCACTGGTTGGGCATTAGCAAAAGGGGAGACATTTTCTTCCCCAATTGGATACATGTCCCATGATTTATATTCTTTACAGCGTTTTTATGAGCTTCCTTAGCACATCATCCAGTGTAATAACAGCATGGTAATTGTGTTGGCTGCATGTCCTGGCACTTAATTATAATGCTGTCATTGTCATTTCCCAGCTTGTCTAACACAATAACCTTGCCACGTGGCTGACATCCAATTAAGAGGAAGGGGGGAGAAGGGAAGAAAAAAAAATGTACAAATATTATATCAATATAAAAGATAGTTGTTTGATGGCTTTGTGATAAAGTCCTTGAGTTACAGCTCTGCACAGTGTCCCCTTCACCTGCAGGCTCCTCACATGGGTTTCTGTGTGCAACAAGGACCTCCTACAGTCCAGAGGCTTCGTTTTCTTTAAGATGCCTCTTCTTCCTTTCCTTCTGGACCAAGAGAAGTCAAGCTCCACCCTCGTTTTGGCAAATGTTTGCTGTGCTCACATGAGTGGAGCTTTCCCCCTTCCCTAACTGCAGGTACAGCCCCAACCTCTGAATACCTGTCTGAAAACAGAGGGGGAAAGCTGGATGGAGAACGAAGTGACACCTCAGAGAAGTCTCAAAGTGAGTCAGGAGGCAGTAATGAGTTAATCCTCCTCATTTTCTAGCTGAGGTTTCTGTTGTAGCTCTCCCTTCCTGCTCCTGCTGGCTAACACAGCTGATGGGGCTGGCACCCTCCTCCAGTCATCCTCACTCACCAGCTCCCACCCAAAATCCAATTGAGAAAATCTGGCAAATCTGCAGTATCTCCTCTCCCACCTCCAGGATGCTCAGTGTGTTCCAACAGCCAGATCACCCTCAAGGCAGCAGCTCTCAATCAAAGCAGAACTGAATTCCCTCTGGTTATCCAGCCTGGCCCCTCCAGCACGGGTGTTCCAAGGGAGTTTGCTCTGGGATCACCCTGATGCCTCAAAGACCCTTTTAGTTTTTTTGATTTTGCTAATTTTTATAAGCTTTATATGTAATTATAGTAGATTTTAGAAGTAGCTATATTATATCCCTTACCATTTAGCACAATAGTTTATACATTCCTCTACCCCATCACCCCATTCTATGTTCCCCATACAAATCCTACCCCTGAATTCCAGTAGAAAATGTTTAGTCTTTGGTCAAGGCAGGCCTCTTCTGTTTGAAGACATCTAATCCTGGCCTGAACTGCAAAAGTACACTCAAGAACTAGGTGACTGTGTACCCTCTGTGCTCTGAAGAAGATGAAGGTGATGAAGAGGTGGCCCTGAAAAACACCCCAGACCCAATTTCCAGGGGGTGGGCTGGGGGTGGACCAGAGCAAAAGCTACGGGGTGGAAACACTTGGGATTGGACAGACACTATTATAAATTGTAACACCTGAACACTTGTGATCTTTATGCCTGGGCACAAATTAAACCCTTTGCTTATCCCATCCCCAATTAACTGCTCCGGAGTTTGTTTTTCCTCAGCTCCTAACAGGCAACAACTCACACAGGCAAGTTCCCAGCAGTGGTGCCCAGACTGTGCTGCTCCAGCCACCCCCCTGGTTGTACCTCACCTACAACAGCTCTTACAACAGCTCTGCTCCTTTGGGGGAACTCCTCTGGGATGTGCTCTCCAGAACAGATGGATGCAATTTTGATATCATCAGAGCCAGGTATTAGAAGTGCATTATTAAATGATCATTACCTGACCCCATAGTTGAGCATCACAGGAATTAAGGAGACACTGCAACTGCTTCCCAGCTGTAGGAGTTCCAGCCCTGGAAGCCTCAGTGAATGGAAGATTGCTGTGTTCTTGATGTCCTTTTCTGCAGTTATTATTCATGTAACTGGGATTAATAGACAAAAAAAAAGCTGTTGGCAAATAAAATACCTATAAAATAACAAACTGCAGTGCTGTAAGATATTAATTAAAATTCCTCACTGCTGAGCAGTTCCTACACAGAAGTTTGCCCTGAGAAATTTCTGTAGGTATACAGGATAAAATTTCCTCTCCCTCTCCCTCTTTGCTCTATGAACAAGAGGTGAGCACAAGGATGCCTTTCACAGGCTCCTCTTGCTCTTGCCTTCTCCCTGCCCCTGCCCCTGCCAGCAGGGCTGTGCCAGACTCTGCCAGGCCCTGGGACATGGGCAGAGGGGAAGAGTGAGAGCAGTGTGGCACTGCAACCACAGCTTTGAGATTTAATAAGTTATTGTGGCTGTGTTTACTCTTCCCAGCTGAAAAAAAAAAATAAATCCTGAAAACTAAATGAAAACAATAACTGAAGTAAGTGTGAGAACTGTGGGGTTTGGGGAGGCTGTTCCACTCACAGCACCCAATACAGCTTTTGGCACGTGGAGTTTCTGCAGGTGGGAGAAGGAGCAAACAAGTCCTTTTTCCTCCCTCCCAGGACTAGTCACAGCTTTACTCTGAGTTTTGGAGCATTGGCTTCTCTCCCCAAAAATCAGAAGAAGTCCCACAGTCAGCAGAGTAGGTGGGCTGAGGGGACTGGGAGGGAAACTCCGAGCAGGAAGGTTTAAGTGACTGAAGTGTGGCAGAGAAGAAAGGCTTGTTTTCCCCCTTTCCATCCAGAAAATCTCATGAGTATAAAATCACTGAATCAAAGCTGGGCTGACAAGAGACTTGAGGTGAGAGCACCAGCATTTGGGGAGGAAAGGTGATGTGCAGCTGGCTGTGGCAAAGCTGCCATGGCCAGGGATCAGCACCTTAGAACAAGGTGGGACACCCCGGGGGGCTTTGGGGCACAGCCCAACAGCCCCGTGGCAGCTCCTCTTCCACTGCTGAGGCAGCTTTGGGCAGGACCCCTCGCCAACCCTGCACACAGCTCCTCTCCCTGAGCTCTCCCCAGGCATCCAGGGCTCATCCCTGCTCCTCTGGGGCTCAGCAGCACCCCAGTGCTTGGGCTTCCCTTCCAGCTCCTTCCCTGCAGGGCAGCTCCGTGCTCCTGCTTCCACATCCAGCCCCTGCAGCAGCTCCACAGCTGGAGGGATGTGCCACGGCCCAGGGAGGCTGCAAAGGGTCACCGAGAATTGTTCCCTCTCGATTCCTGTTTTTGTTTAAAAGGAACTCTGCCGAAGTGCCGCTTTAATGTAAATTTTCCTGCAACTCGCATTTAAATTGATTTACGAGCGTGCACACCGAGGGCTGCACCAGCTTAACCGAGGCAATTAAAAACCTGATGTTGGCTTAATTGGTTGGAGGTTTACTACAAGCAGAGCTGAAATGCTGAGCTGCCTGTCCAGGAGCACAGCACACAGGCTCTTTGGGGTGCTGCTCCAAAGGCACCTGTTCACTGCTGTCCTTGGGCCTTGCTGAGCAGAACTGAGACCAGACACCTGTGTGAGAGCTCAGGGCTCCTCAGGGGCTTCCAGTTTTTCCAGTAAGAGCCACGTGCCCCAGCTGGAATCAGTTCACCTATAACATGACCCCAAGTGTTGCCCTTTCCAGCTGTTACAGCAAAGCCTCATTAGCTTCCTTAATACAAAGGTTAAGATCCAAGTTCATGAACATCCCCAATCCTGATCTGCAGAGGCTTCAAGAAGAAGCTTGTGATTTAGCCCATCTTTCTCAGCAACTTGATAACCTGATTTTTTTTATTGTTAATCAATTTTTTCTGTCCTGCAAACAACCTCCCCTTCCCTCAGCACAACATAAGCACCTTAATTAAATGGATCTGAACCTGTGGCAGGGGTGAGCACACCAAGCTGGGAGAAATAACATCCCGTGCTCCACTGATCTCATGCTCATTTGCAGAGCTGAATAGGAGCCAAGGCTTTCACAAACAAGCCTTTACTGCTGTTTCACAGGAATTGCTATGGAGCACTCACTAACTGAGATCACTAAGCAGGCATTTCTCAACTAAAGCACAATGTTCTTAGCCTGAAAATATTTTTATCTGTGTAGCTAATCTACAGTCTACACATGAGACCATTTCCCACCTTCTTTGTTAACCAGAAGCATTTTCCTGAAAAAAAAAAAAAAAAAAGGTGATTATTTGATGCTAAGATGGGAAGAAAGAAACTTTTAGTCTTGGTCAGGTAAAACCAAGGTGAAAGAAATCTTTATTAAAGCCAAATTCAATCTGATTTCTTTAAAAATTCCCTCATGAGCACTGTCTGATGACTATTTCCCATGTATACATTTCCATTTGATACAAGAATCCCATCTGATTTCATTCTGCTTGGAAAGATGATGGTACCATGTGGGGCTTTGCCTACATCCAGGCACACTGAAAAATGAAACAGCCCTTCAGAGGCTCCTTCTTGAAGTACTTCTAGAAGTCCTTAAAAATCTTCAGCTCTTGCAGGATTGCCCATCAAACTGTACAATCTCCAGCATTTTCTCAGGAAAAGAACTTGCTTTTTCCATATGCTGTCTTGATCTGCACCATCCCTCTATCCAGAGATCCCCAGCACAGCCCCATCCCCTCCATCCTCCCTACTCTGAGCTGCCTGTTTGTGGGAGCCAAGGCATTTGCCTCAGATCCATTTAGATTCCAGCAACCAGGAGGATTAATTAAAACACCAGTGACATCAACACACACACTTTGCTGGGCCAATTTGCAGGCACTGAGACAAGAAAGAGGAAAAAGAACTTAAGCAACCAAGGAGGAGGTAAAGCAGTAGCTCATCTGCCCTCAGGCAGGTGGGAGCAGTGAGGATGCAAACATCAACCCCCAGGAAAGAGCCAGGGAAGGACAATCCACCTGCCCAGGATAAAGAAGTTTTGCCATTATTTTGCACTGTCTCATATCAAAAGCAGAAATACAGCTCCTACTCAAACAGTTATCAACAGGAATTGTCTTTGCAGTTACCACTTCAGGTTTTGCACTGAGGTTTTGTCTCAGAGCCATCACCTCCATGTTTAGAAAGCTCTCCTTACCCTGGCCTTGCATTGAGGATTTATTGTGTTTGTATCTCTTTGATATCACAAATATTACTATCCTCCATCACCCTTGGTTTTCTCTTTACCCTATTTATTTAAGGGAACTTTTTCCACCTGACCCAGGCAAAAGCCCTTTGGCAGCTGGAGATCAAAGCTAATTTACCCATCTCAAAGGGCTTCACAAAAGCACAATTAAAGGCATTTTGTCCTGGTTCAAGCTGCATTCTCAGACCTGCAAACAGGGGAGGCAGAAGCAGCCCAAGAGTCCCCTCCAGCAGGTTCCTGCTGGGTGCAGGCTGGGATCCTGCTGCCAAGGCCAGCACACAGGGACAGGCAGAGGAGACCTCTGGGGGAAAAAAGTGATGGAGATCCCCCTCCCCTGCATCAACCTTCCCTCACCCTGGACCTGGGTTCTCAGATGTGCCATTCCAGACCTGCTTTTCCAAGGACAAAAGCTTTATATTTTGGAAGACCTCAAGTTTTTTCAACAGCTGCCAGGGGTGTAACTCAACCACAGCCTGAGGTGAGGGCAGTGGGGCTGCTGTGATCACCAGAATCTGACAGGAGATTCTCAGGAAGTGCTGCTGAAAAGGACTGTATCCAGTATGATTTGTGGCATGGAATTCTGCTTCCCAGAATTACTCCCAAAGCCAGCCAGGTGCTTTTTAAAATGATTTCTTAAAGTGAAATTTTCTCTTTTATTTCGATGATAACTCTCGTTTCATCTGATGTTGCCCCACCTGAGAGCAGCTTTGCAAGGAAACCTCTGCACTGGAGGGCAGAGAAAATCTTATCAGAACTTCCTTATCTTTTTATGCCACAGAATCATGAAGATCTCCATAATGGACCTCCCTTTGGTAATGATCCATGTAGCCAGGAGGCAATTTCCAGGCTTGAGTCCAAGCACAGAAAGCTCAACACTCCTGTCCAAACTTTTAGCACAGCTCTTACTGTGCTGCTCTCCTCAACTCCCACAGTTTTCAGACAAGAGCTACAATTTTCCAGGATCAAGAAGAAGGGAAAAGCCAACAAACCTGAGCCCTGCTTCCTTTCAGGCAAGGCCTGGGACTCTTCCCACCTGGTCCAAAGGCTCCCAGCAGCAATGAGCAGCCTCTCAGTTTGCCAACAGCTCCAGGATGGACAGTGCTGGAGGTGTCAGAGGATGAGATTTTAAGGGACAGAGAGCAGGGGCAGAATGTGTGGAGACTCACAGTAAAACCAGGCCTGAAAATCTCCAGTGTTGCCACCCCCCTGGGCTGTGGCCTCAAGAGCATCAGTTCAACATCAGGGGAAATTTGCCTTTCATGGAATTACAGAATCAAAGAAGGTTTGGATTGGAAAGGGGCCTTAAAGCTCATCTTGTCCCACCCCCTGCCATGGGCAGGGACACCTTCCACTGGCCCAGGTTGCTCCAAGCCCCGTCCAACCTGGCCTGGGACACTTCCAGGGATCCAGGGGCAGCCACAGCTTCTCTGGGCAACCTGTGCCAGGGCCTCCCCACCCTCACAGGTAGATTAATATCTAACAAGCAGATTAATATTCAACCTAAACCTACTCTCTGTCAGTTTGAAACCATTCCCCCTTGTCCAGTCCCTCCATCCCTTGTCCCCAGTCCCTCTCCAGCTCTCCTGGAGCCCCTTTAGGCTCTGGAAGGGGCTCTCAGGTCTCCCTGGAGCCTTCTCTTCTCCAGGGGAACCCCCCCAGCTCTCCCAGCCTGGCTCCAGAGCAGAGGGGCTCCAGCCCTTGGAGCATCTTCATGGGCTCCTCTGGACTTGCTCCAACAGGTCCACGTCCTTCCTGTGCTGGACACCCCAGAGCTGCAGGTGGAGTCTCACCAGGGCAGAGTAGAGGGAGCAAAGTGTTCTTCTCATTAAAGGCCATGAGACATATAAGGGAAAAAACCCCAAACCAGCATCAGATTAAGTGCAATGTGCAGAACTGACAGTCTGGCCATTGAATTGCCCTCCAAAAATCAGCATCCAGGTGTACATTGTTGTTTTATCACTTGAAGGACTGTCCATTGCTATGCTGTGACACTCACAGGTTGCCAACACAGCCCAGCTCTTTGCTGAGCCCTGGACACAGGGAATGGAGCCCTGGTTCAGGGCATGTTCACCATGTGGGAGCTGTGTTGATGTCACTGAATGCCCTGAGCAATTCATGCCACCCTTGTGTGCCTCAGTTTCCCCCCTGGTGACTGGAAGTTATCGACAGCAACAAGATGTCCTAAGCTGGTGTTTACCACGAGGAATGCTGGAGGAAATCTGCTCCAGTTCCCCACGAAAAGTAGGTCCTGACTGCAGTGAAGCAGCACAACAGACTCCAGATAAACCACTATGAACCAGTCAGGGACAGGTTTGCCACAGCCACCAAAGCAGCCACTGCAGCTGTGTCACTGCAGGAGACAGGTCTGTCCATCCCCCCCAGTGACACACACCAGCAGTGTTGTCCTTCCCTGCTCCCCAGCTCCTGAGGGATTCCCTCCAACAGGCACAGCAAAGGAAAGGACAGACCTTTTCCCTTTTCCCTCAGAGTACTGGCACTTGGGCTGGCACTTCTGCTTGTTCCTGGGCACTGGCACTGCAGGGCCCACATGCACTTCCATGGGCAGGTTCTTCTCCAGGGGGAAAAACCAGAAGCTTCTTTTGCACTTCTGAATGATACCACGATACCTGCTGGGACAGAGGTGTGGAAGACAGCTGATCCCACAATCCAGGGCATCCCACCTGCCCTGTCAACATGCCAGCACACCATCCCTGCCCTGTGCCAGTCCCTGGTGGACACCAGCTGGTGGAGAACATCAACCTGCAGGAGAAAAGACCACGGGAGCCCTGAACTCCAGCTCCCAGGAGTCACAGTGCTGCCATCCCAGCTCCAAACCACCCCTCATCCTTCCCAGTGCTTCACTTTACAACCTCATCCCATCAGCCTGCTGGCTTAGTGCACCCAGGTCTCCCTCATAAAAACATGTTTTATGAACATTTTGCATAATCAATACAATTTTCTGTTTCTTTCTAAAGGGCTTGACTAGCATCAGGATGAGGAATTGAGGTCAGGTCACTCAGTTCACTGTCTATAACAGCAAAGTATCATCTTCAATAAATATTAGTGTACAGTGAGTGCTCTGGCAACCTCTGCCCCCGAATTTACAGCCCAGAGTTAATTTGCAGGTTGGTCCCTTTTCCCGTAAGGCTCTTTAAATAGGTATCTAATATTTATATCTGCATATACTGTACTT
Source organism: Manacus candei (assembly GCF_025592945.1). Classification (NCBI taxonomy): domain Eukaryota; kingdom Metazoa; phylum Chordata; class Aves; order Passeriformes; family Pipridae; genus Manacus; species Manacus candei. The sequence goes on along the minus strand of NW_026138105.1, from coordinate 2,661,401 downwards.
TGCTGGGAGCAAATAAGCATTTTTTTATGAGGCAACAACAAAGTGCATTCACTTTATTTGGTGCAGTAACTATTTCCTTTGCAATGATTTAGTTGATATTGTGATTTCTGTTGTCTGCTCAGGAGTTTCCACAGAAGGTTTGTTCATTAGTTAGAACGTGTTACCAGCAGGTACAAACAGGGAGTTCTGAAAATGCTCCCTGAGCGAGGCAAAGAGAAGGAACAAGGTCAAGATGCTGTTGCAGGGCTTCTCCTGGAGAAATGAGGTTGGTTTATTAAAGTCATAATCCGTGCTGGGAGTTTATATCAGCACCAGCTCTTGGGTAAAAACAAAATGCCCCTTGCCATGAGTTCAGCACTGCGTGCACAGACATCTGTGTGCATCAGCATTAGGTGGGGCTGGTCACTTTGGGGGCAAAGGTGGCAAAGCTCCCCCTGCAAATGTTCCTGCTGCAAACACGTCCTGGGAGCAGGACTGTGACTCATCAGGCCCTGCCTGAAAGGATGACACAAACTGTGCCCATGGCCTGGGATCAGTCTGAGCAAACAGCTGAGAGGGGACCAAAATAGAAGGAGGAGAAGAACGGACTGGAGGCAGGATGCTCTGAGTCGAATCACTGGGCTCCTCGTCTCATGGCAGAGAAAAAGAGGAGAAATTAATAAATGACAATAATAATGTTCCACATAAACGATGTTAAAATCCTGCGTGACTTCCCAGAATGCAGGAACACACATTTTGGGGGTGACTCTGACATGCTACAGATGGATTTCGGGGGGGATGAAATCAGTCTCCACGTGGGCTTCCCGAGCAAGGACATGAGCTCCCAGAAATTGTCCCTTTGCCAGGAGATCATCACTAAAAACCCCAGTTCTGGGCACAGATTTCCATGGATTTCAAACAACACCGTGCTCCCGGCGCTGCTGCAGAGACCCTGGGTGAGGAGGGAGGGGCTTTGCAGGAGCCCAGAACACAACAGCTGAGGCTTGGAAATAGATTTCCCACCCTGCTTTTGTGCTCAGACAGCATCATGTCACAATTAGTCATTGTTTCCTTCACAAAACTCGGGTCAGGATCCCAAAATACAGATTCTTGTGGTCACAGGACACTTGCAAGGCTTTTGCTGGCTGCTCTGATCTCCGAGCCTTTCCTTTCAGTGCTTCTCCTCTGGATTCTGGCTTGCCAGCAGGAATTTTGCAATGCTTTTCCTCTCCCCCTCCCACCTGTGTCTCTCCTCTCCCTGCTCTGGGACAAGAAGCCAAGGAGCTTGGCACAGCCAGGCCCTGGGGAGCATCCCTGGACCCTTGGAGAGGCCAGAAGTTGTGGTCAGCTGGTGTCAGGGGAGTGCAGTGAAGATGCAGCCTCCTCTCTCGAAGGAGGAGTTTAGGACAGTGGGTTTCACGGATCTAGAAGGAGGAAAGAGCCAAGAAGGAAGAGGTGACCTCACCAGGCAAGAGCAGGATAGAAGGAAATGTCCTCTGATGGTGACAGGCCCAGAAATGGGAGAAGAGCACTGGGGAGGAAGAACCTTGGCAGGCAAACAACATGCAGGGTTGGAAGCAAATGTTATTGGAGAAGCCAGTCCAGACCTTGGTTGATTTATGCTCTGTGGAGTTTCCCAACATCAGGGAGGAGTCTCAGGCCAAGCCAGGCTTGCACAATCCCCCCATCCCCTCCCCAGCAAACACACCATGTGCATCCAAATGCCACCAGGCCTGGGAGCTGCTGCAAACCTACCTGGGGACAGCTCTGCCCTTTCCAAGCTCTGACTCACTGTTTGTCTGGCAACTGCATTACACAACCCCTGTGAGAGCCCCTCTGCAGGAAGTGCTGACGTGAGGGAACTGCTCTCTTCATTTTTCATGAGATGTCTGCCCAGGAGTGCTCCTGGTAACTAAAGGACCCCGAGGAGCCAGGCTCTGGGAGCAGATGGGCAGTGTAAAGCACTGGGTGGTTTCTGCTGAAACATGTGTATAATGCTCACCTTCCTCTGTCCCTGAAGCCAGCTTAGCCCAGTTTCTTCTGCCCTGAAAGAAATATTCATCTTCAAATGTATGGCAAGGGAAAAAAGGTTTTTCAAGGCAACCTGCAGTTTGGTACCAGAGTCCCACCACGTGGCAGGAGGAGACGGGTTATGATGCCTCTTGTGTAGCCTCTGAATTTGCCTTTATGTGATTCCTAAAACGTTTTTCCGAAGTACTACTTGGCTTTGTTACTTTTATAAAGGAGCACAGCTCACCAGGAGTGTGGGAAAGGGAATAGCCCCACTATGTACTGTAATCTGAGCTTCTGAAGAATGATTTTTAGAGCCACCTTTTTTTCCTAGGTTCCAGATGTGTATTAAGACATTTTACAGATGAATAATTTTCAACATTCAAACCAAACTCCACCAATTTAGCATTTGAGTAAGTAATCCCAAATAAGACAAATAACAACAGCAACTGTATCTTCTACCCAAATCCCCAGAGAAAACTAGAAGTGGGCAGAAAAAGGAAGGGTAAAAATGATACCATGGGCATTTCAGGCACAGCAGAGACAAAAGTGTTTAAAGCAGATCGACCACAGAATATACAAAGGCAGAAATAAGCAAACCTAAGAAGTTAGGATGTTCCCTCTTCCCTCTACTCTTGCAGAGAAGCTGTGAGATGTTAAGGAAAGGGAACACCCCCCATTAGGACACTCCACAGGAGGTGCTGCAGCACTCATCTCCTGGAGCCCTGTGATTTAAAAATGCTGCTGCTGCCAACACTCATTTTCCAGCGCTTGCAACTGCAAAGAAACCTTCAGAAAGCATTTCATTTTCCCCAGAATCTGAGGTCTGCCTCATGGCAAGCCCACAAAGAATTAGAGCAACCCTGCCCTGTGCCAGCAGCCACCTGTGAGTGATGTGAGAGCATTTCTGGCTGCGAGGTCAGACCTGCGTGGAGCCCACAGAGCTCTGAGACCCTTCCACGTGGGAAGTGTTAATAAAGCCAGGTAGAGCAGCATTGTTATTATTTTCTGCTTTATCTCCTTAATTTAATTTCATGCTTCTCTTTTGTTTTGTTGGTGTTTCGTGCGCTGGAACATTTATAATCAGTCATTATTCTGGTTGATAGAGAATGCATAATGTTTTAGGAGTGATATGACATTTACATTCACTTGTGAGTTATTAGATGTCTTCTTATAAGCAATGAAGAATGTCAGATCTTGACATCTTGTATTTTGCATATCCCTAAGTTTCCTTCGTAGCTTCTTCTCAGTTTATTCACTATAAAATCACAGAATGACAGTTATTCACTATGAAATCACAGAATTCCAGAATGGTTTGGGTTGGAAGGGAGCTCAAATATCAACTCATTCCACCCCCTGCCATGGGCAGGGACACCTTCCACTAGACCAGGTTACTTCTACCCTAGGACAGAGACAATCGCACCAACTTCATAACATGGACAGAAATAATAATAATTACAGCATCCATCCAATAATTACATTTTGCCTGGATAAGACTAGATTCTCCATCTTTGTTTATGTGGCTGATGTCTTTAAAGTCAAGGAATCTACTCCTCTGAGAAAGTGCTACTCAAGGTTGTAAAAACAGATCTTGAATGTATTGTAAAGTAGAATTATAGAGCTACTTAACTCTCAGTTATAAGCTGGAGCCTACAGAGTAAGGAAAAGGGTAGCTTTGTCTCTTTATAAAATATTACTGTCATTACCAAGCCTGAGAATGGTTATTAAAATCCTTTTGGCACCACTAGTTACCTGCAGGTCCTGCTCTCCTCTGTGGCCAGGGAGAGCCACTGACCCAGCACAACTCCCAGGGCAATTTTTCCATGGAGGATCAGCCCAAATCCTTGCCTGGTGCTGCACAGGGGCTCTGTGGGGACATCAACCATGTCCTGGACAAGGAGCTGCCTCAGTTCCTACAGGGTCCAGTAATGAGGGATTAAACACAGGGAGAGTGCAAGATAGATGGAGAGAGATTATTTACATGGAGGGACAGGACAAGGGGGAAGAGCTTCCCACTGCCAGAGAGCAGGGTTAGATGGGATGGTGGGAAGAAATCCTTCCCTGGGAGGGTGGGGAGGCCCTGGCACAGGTTGCCCAGAGAAGCTGTGGCTGCCCCATCCCTGGAAGTGTCCAAGGCCAGGTTGGACAGGACCTGGAGCAACCTGGGCTAGTGGAAGGTGTCCCTGCCCATGGCAGGGGGTGGAACTGGATGAGCTTTAAGGACCCTTCCAACCCAAACCATTCTGTGATTCTATAATCCCTCCTACTTATACTTCAGTGTTGACTTCCCATCCTAAAGTCTGAGAAGTTATTTTTAGAGTGTTTCTAGATGGCATTTTTCCCAGAAATTTACTTCTGAGAGAAAGTGAGATCTCCATTTTGATCCCGTGTCATTTCAACAGTGCAAAAAAACCCCACTGAGAAGGATTTCCTGTTGTCTGTAGAGTGTCAGCCTTCTCCTAGGGGTTAAACTGCATGAAACTTTCATCAGAAGCATTTAAACAGAGAGTGGCAGGAAGGAAAACCACACACCAATAGGATACACTGTCACTTTATCTCCCTCTGTTCCTGCACTGAGGAAGGAGCAGCGTCTCAGGCTTAATTGTGTATAACCAGGCTCCCAGACAGGCTGATAAAGCAGCTCAGTCCCCATCCCTGCTCCAGAGTGCCACCAGACAAGCTGCACTTCGACACAACTCATTTTTCTATGTCAAGCAATTTTCTCCAGCCTGCTCAGCTGCTCCATGGCTTTGATTTAAAGCACTGCTCCTCCTCAGGGGAGCAGCCGAGCGGCCTTTCCCAAGGCTGGGATGCTCTGAGCACTTGGGGGCTGCATCCATCATGGAGCCAGGCATGACAAACAGTGCTGGGAAACCTGCTGGGGACATCAGCAGGCAAACAGGGAACCGAGGGAAGGAAGCAGAGCACAAAGGAGCCAGAGAAGCAGCTCCATGGGTAACGTTCTTGCTGAGCAGGTTGTGTCCAGGTGATCCCTCTTCACTGAAAAGGGTTTTTTTTTTTTCCCCAAGTCAGTGCAGCAAAAGCTCTCCCTAATTTTGTACCAAAAGGTGGCAGCAGTCTAACCACTTAAAGATTTAAACCAGTCTAACCATTTAAAATGTAATTTGGCTGTCCCTCACCCTGCTTCTCTTTCCCAAGGTGCTGTAGAGAAAAGGACCAACAAACCACAGCTTTTGGAGTCAAGCAAATGTTCCCGTGAACTTACACACCAGTAAAGTAACTTTTTGTCCTTTCACAGGTTGGTGAATGGGGACCAGCACTTCTTTAAAATACTTCATTATTCAAAATAAGGAAAACAGATCAAGGACAAGCATCAGTTAAAAAGCAAACAAAGTTGCCCAGAGAAGCTGTGGCTGCCCCATCCCTGGAAGTGTTCAAGGCCAGGTTGGACAGGGCTTGGAGCAACCTGGGACAGTGGAAGGTGTCCCTGCCCATGGCAGGGGGTGGGATGAGATGAACTTTAAGGTCCCTTCCAACCCAAACTATTCCATGATTCTGTGATAAGCAAAAAGATAAAAGAACTAGAGAGCAGCCCAGAGATCTCACTAAAAATTCATCTTTAATTCAGATTTCGTTAGAAACTCAGGAGCAACCATGTGCAAGACTGACTGAAACTGGAGGCAAAAGGATTAAGAACACACAGATTAATAATACAAACACCAAGAGCAGCTCAGTCAGTGTTGGGATAATCACCCCACTGACTGTGGGAGAGGGAGAGAGGATGAAACAGAGATTGTAACACCTTGGCATCAGACCATCTGAGATCTGTATGCAAACCAGGAAAACAATCCAGAATTCTAACCAGTTGATTTTTATACTTCTATTAATACATATATCTCCATTCAGAGTCATTGCTTCGCCCTATTTGCTCCATTTTCTACTAAAGCAGCAGATGCAGCAGTCCCTGGCCCCAGCAAATCCTGCACAGTTGTTCAGTCAGAGGACTAAGAAATTTGGCTCTATTTTGTTCACAAACTGAGTTCACAAGTTCTGCTTGAAGAGTTTAAGGTGAAACCTGACACTGTTGGAGTCAGTAGGTGTTTTTTTTTCCCACTGCCTACCCTAATAACATAATAAATATATTAATTTATTAATTTATTTATTCATGAACTAAATGTTGTAGGCAAAAGCCATCTAAGCCAAGGATTTCCTCAGAGTTCATTCGATTTGAATATCAGCTATTTATTGCTCACAGAGCTTTTTCAGTCAACTGAGACTACATTTGCACCCACTTTTGTAACTGGAGACGTTGCAAAACTGTGCCAAATCCACCAAGATCACATGCTGGGTACCTGAGTGCTTCTCCTCCAGCTTTTACATGTACACTTGCATGTCACTTCTTGTAATTCCTATTAATATTCAAATGCTCCTTTTCTCCCAGAACTTCTCACAAACAAGATTCCCTTCTATGAATGCTGATGAGGAATGGCCAGAAAGGATCAGAAAATGCTGGAAAATGTGTTGTTTTGATTGGAATAAATGTTCACACACATCTCCTCACTCTCTTCATTCAGGCACACACTTGCAGAAGTCGTCCTTTTTATTATTAATTGGTTTTAGTTTCCTGTATTTACTGAAACCACCTTTTTGCCAAGCAGTACAAGCAGCAAGTCAACATGACACCATTAGCAATAATTACACCTCGGGTTTGGCACTGAAATAACTTATTACTCTGGCAGCTGAAGCAAAATATGTCAGTCACTGGGAGTTTTACTTCCAAGGCACTGCAACTCCCCCCATCATCAAAGTACACAGCTTGTGACTGGCGTGGGATTCATGTTGTCACTTCAGCAGCCTCTGGTGACACCCTGCAAAGTCCCTGACACTGCTCTGTGTCCCTCTGAGATCACACACCATCAAAGGCTTCTCTGAGGTCACTGGGGAGGAAAAGAACCTGTGCAGCAGGATCATTACACTGGAAGGGTTGGAAGGAAGAAATTAGAGCTGATTAAGAGAGACCATCAGCAGTTCTGGGCAGGGACCAAACTCCTGTGCTGGGCAGGCTGTTGTGGCGCAGGCTGTGGTGACAGATACTCCTCAATCAGCTCTTGAATAACTAGATATCAACTATTCTACTCCCCCTGGAGAACATGAAGTTGCTCATGTCCCCTGGGGCTCCAATCTAGACCTCCTTTGGGACACAATTCCCAAACACATGCTGAAAGAGTTGTCAGTCAAGGACAGGGATGTGGGCTCTCAGTTAATCAGCCAGGCAACCTCCTGAAAATAGCTGATAGAAAATAGCTGATAACCAAAGCCCTGCAGGAGCTGTGCTGGCAGGAGGCAGCACAGGCAGGTGCAGGTCAGCTCTTGCCTGCACAGCTCATTAAAATGAATTGCATCATTCATAACCAGAGGGGCGAATCTGGGAGGTGCAGACAGTGCCCAGCTCCTGAGATCTTTGCTTTGCCAACTTACAAATGCCCCTCAGCTCGTGGATTCTCATAAAAATTAAAAGCTGAGAAGGAAAAAAAAAATATCCTACAGTTCAGCAGCACTGATTTCTCCCACATTTAATCAGCAGGATTTGGATGTTCAGCCCCACAGCAAGTCCTTCAGCTGAGCTATAACGAGGAGCAGGAGGAAGCTGCTGGGGCTCTCATGGACCTCCAGGACAGAGGGATGGAGATGGTGATTATCAGCTGTTTATTAGACAGCAGAGATAACTGCCTGATTAATGGCTCCAGCTCCATGTGCATGGGAACTTCTCTCTCCAAAGTCCTCTTCAGCCCCTGACCATCTCCCCACTGCGCTTCTCAGCAGCTCCTCCCAAATCACCTCCCACCTCTGTACCTGCTTTTTACGTGCAGCTCTTACCTATTCTCTCTTTCTCTCTACTCTTCCTCAATAATCAAGCCCCAAGAGGCTGATTTTATTGGCAGCTTCCTCCACTGCCTGGAACAAAAGGTGCCTCCAGCCACCCAGCATCCCCAAGTCTAAAATGACTCTCCTAAATATACATTTGATCTACTCCTTGTGCTCCCTATAACACAAATACAGCCCTTTGGAGGACGTGGCAGTGCTCACATACCTGTCACAAGGAAGCTGCTTTACCCACGTGCTGAGCACAAGCTTTCACTCAGCTCCTGCTGGATTTTAATGCCATATTTGGACTTTTCCCTGTTGGCACATTCTCCTCCTGTACCACCTTGGGGGTCTCCAACAAGCTTCCAGCAGGCCTTTGATGGGGAGCTGCCAGGCTGCTCATTAGCTGCTCATCAGTCCCTCTCCCAAGCTCCCCATCACTCCGTGGTGCAGCTGCAGTAATTGGGCTGCAGGTTTGCCAGTCCTGGGTTTTTCTGAAGGTTTTTTCCGTCCTGGATTGTACTGCAGGTTTGTCAGTCCTGGGTTTTGCTGCAGATTTTTCAGCCCTGAGTTTTCCTGCAGGTTTTGCAGTCCTGGATTAGCATGCCCCAAGCCAAACCCACCCTGCAGCACATCCCACCTCGGTGCCAACACTGTGGCTTTGTCATTGTTTTGGGGTCCTGTTTATTTGTCAGGCAAATGGAGGACTTTTAACATTGGGCTTGGGGACTTTTGCTCTGGGCTCTGCTCCTTGCCTTGCCTGCTCCAGAGGAGGGTGAGAGCAGGGATTGCCTGTCCTGTTCCAGAAGCACCTGGTATGTGCTCAAGGTTGAGACAACTACGTTAGAGGAAGAAAAGCAAACTTCAAACCTGGCCAGCAAATATTTAAAAGCTTCAGATACCTGTTATAAAACCATTTTCATGTTAGTGGGGATGGCATGGAGAGGGATCCTGCAGTTTAAAGAAGCAGCTGGTTCTCTCTGCTTGCAGCCCTGAGAAGCAGGCTCCTGGTCCCAGCCTGCCTGAGCTCAGCACACCCTGAGGACAAGCCCTGCCCTGCCCTGCCCTCTCCTGCTGCAGCCTGGGCAGCAGACCCTGTGCTGGGGCTGGGCATGGACTGCCAAGGCTGCCTCCTTCTCCTCACTGTAGTTACAACTTCCCTGTGAGGAGACAAGGAGGGGCAGGCCCTGATCTCTGCTCTCTGTGACCAGGGACAGCACCCAGGGAACGGCCTGAACTTGTGTCAGGGCAGGGGCAGGTTGGATATTAGAAGAAGGTCCTTCCCCCAGAGGGTGGTTGGCACTGCCCAGGCTCCCCAGGGCAGTGGGCACAGCCCCAAGGCTGCCAGAGCTCCAGGAGGGTTTGGACAACACTCCCAGGGACAGGGTGGGATTGCTGGGGTGTCTGTGCAGGGCCAGGAGCTGGACTCGATGATCCTTGTGGGTCCCTTCCAACTCAACACATTCTGTGATTCTGTGATTCTTCCCCAGAGCTGCCAGAGGGCTTTGTCAGCACCACTGCCACCTTTCATTCCAGAGCAGCTGGGATCCATGAAGCAGGCAAGGCTCAGCAGGAGAGAAGGAAATATGGATCTGTAAATAGATCCAGCACGTGGTGGCCACAGGGTCTCTGCCAGGCCGCTCCTCATCCTCATCCAGAGGGGCTCTGGTCTCAGCTGGGTCTGTGGAGTCTGCTCCAGGCTGTGTGCCACCCTCCCCTGGCAGACAAACTCTTTCCAAAGGGAAATGGGCAGTTCATGGTGGTTCTGGCCCAGTGAATGGGATCCCTCACCCCTCTGTCTCCACTGCCTTAAACTGCACGTGACACCTCCTGGGAGGGGACAGGATGGCAAACCCAGAGCTGCCCGTGCTGGGACACACCCTGGGGAGCACAGTGTGGCCAGGGAAAACTTGATCTAGACCCAGTAAAATCAGAGCTATCACCCCTCTCCTTCAGTCCAGCTCTTCCTAAGGCAAGAGCTCCCTGTGCTCTGCAAAGCCTGTCCAGTCACTTTGTCTGTCCATGGGATGATGGAATCAACCTGCTCCTGCCTGGTTTGAAAAGCAAATCCAACAGGATCCAGCAGTGTGATCTTCCTGCAACGGAGATGCAGCAGAACTCTGAGTGTTCAGGATATTTCTGCTTTAGCCAAGCTTTGATACAAACAAAACCCCACTTTCCACAAGTGATTGGAAACTGGGTGGGAAAGCTCCAAAGCCCAGCTCTGGGAATATGCAGAGTTGTTTCCCATTCACCAGTGCTTCATTTGCTTTATACCCCAGATATTCAGATCTAAAACTTACAAGTGAAATTTGGGGAAGTATCCTTCTGTGTGGTGAGGAGAAGCAGGCAAGGCTTTTTGAGTTCCCTGAGCTCAGGTGAGCTGGAGGGTCACAAATTCTTAACCACTGAAAATTAAATTCTAAAACTCATCAAGCTAAAATAAAATTCCTTGCAGAGGTGCTGGAGAGCTTGTTACAAGCCAAGATCAGAGCAGTGGAGTTTGCCATTTCCCCTACAACTGCATTAACAATAGGTCAGAAAAGGAGGAAATCACTTCCAGCTCCTATTTTGTAATATTTTCATTTGTCACTCTGAATTTTCTCTGGGCTTTCAACCTTGGGCTTGGCTTGTGAGTTGCTCAGGGCTGCTCAGGCTTGTCACCTGCACCAGTGCCAAGGCAGAGAGCTCAAACCTGCCTCAAAACTTCCCTACAACATCCCAGAGCGTGGGGAGAAGGACAAGAAAGCAGCCACTGAGAGGGACAGATCCATCCCTGTCATGGTCCCAGGAACAGGCTGGAAAGGTTGAAGTTCTTAGGTCTAGTCCCCACTGGGGAAGTTGCACTTGTTTATTTACTGTTTGCCCTGAAGTTTCTCAAAAATCATGGAATATCCTGAGCTGGAAGGGACCCACCAGGATCATCCAGTCCAGTTCCTGGCCCTGCCCAGGACACCCCAACAATCCCACCCTGTCCCTCAGAGCGTTGCCCAGAACACAGAGAGAAACTGGGTTTGTTGAGCTGGGGTTTTGCTGAAGGCAGGTAGGTAAGAACAAAACAAATGTGTCAGAGATACTTTCCACCCATATTTAGTAAAAAAATCCCCGTGCTTCTCAACCCACCCCTTACTGCCATGCAGCAGTGTCAGTGTGCAGAGGGCTCAGAGGGTGGGATGCAGGGATGAGAAGATGCCTGTGGAGCAAAACTGTGCTAAGGAAGCAGGGATTCCAGAGCTGGAACAAGGCCACATCCCCATTGACCTGGAAGGACTTGGCAGGCTGGATGTCAGCTTCCCAACAGTTTTGGTTCAGGCCACACCAACAGCACAGGCATTTTGGGCTACATCTAATCCAACAAGCTCTTGTGGGGGTCCTGCTCTGTGTAGCTTCTCCTGGGTGTTGGAAACCCACAGGTTGTTCCTTTCTTTATTTTCCTTGGCACAGTGCTGGGCTGGGCCTGAAAGTCTGAGCATATTTGTTCTGAAACCAGGAAAAGAGCCATTCCCTGCTCTGGGATTCCCAGGACACCACCACAGAAAACACACTGCCCTGGAGTCTCCCTGAGCCATGAAAACCACTTCCCCACTTATGCCCCATATGTGCAGGAGCTGAACAGATCCAAGGGGAGCACTCCAGGAGGGGGGTTCACCCTCCAGGAGGGGGATTTGTACCCAGGAGCCTCACAGAGATTAAAGATAGAGCAGAACCTCAGAGGGGCGTGTGCAGGGAAGTGACAAATCCCTGCAGGGCTCATTCCTCTGGCAGGCTGCTCCTAGAAAATGGGGACAACCCACAGCAGCTAAAAGGAGAGAGATTGATGGTCAAAGATCAGAAGGGACTGTCAAAGAAGCTTGATAAATACAACCCATCACAGATCAGTAGCATATGAATGAAGGGCATAAAAGCATGTTTACTAAACCTCAGCCATCCCAAATGAAGCTGGAGAACTTCGTGCAACTCCTGCACTGTTTTCTACCTGCTGTGTTTCCTTCCCAGTGTGTCCAGTGGAGGAGGGAAAGCATCTTTCTCATCAGACATTTCACTTGTTCCCATAAGCCCCTTTTCAAGAATCACCTGTTTTCCTGCTCTGCCTGAGGAGCGAGATGGGCAAATTCTTTTGCTCTCTGTGTTTCTGTTTTCCCACAAAGGAGACTCACTGGGAAAGGTTTCCTGAGCCCAAAATGGACCTCAGTATTTGCCCAGCCTGTCTCTGAGCAAACATTGTTAATAATCTCAGCTGACCCAAGTAATTAACAATATCCCATATGGGAATGTTCTCCACCCGTCACCTCTGCACAGTCTGAGAAGGTCCCTGTGAGAAGAGGGTCTGTGTGTGTCTGCTGTGGACAGATGATAACCTGTTAGTTCATCATCCCTGGGCAAAGACATCCTGACAAAGTGGGGGGGTAGCCAGGCAGGAAAAGTGGAATGGTTTAGGTTGGAAGGGAAATCATCTCATCCCACCCCCTGCCATGGGCAGGGACACCTTCCACCAGCCCAGGTTGCTCCAACCTGGCCTTGGACACTTCCAGGGATCCAGAGGCAGCCACAGCTTCTCTGGGCAATCTGTGCCAGGGCCTCCCCACCCTCACAGGGAAGATGCTGCAGCAGCCAGCCTGTCTAAATGTTCTCCTCAGAAAGGACAAAGGTGACTCTTTGTCCCAGGGGTGCACAATCCAAGGTACCCCATGCTCTGTTGTCCCTGGATCTTACAGCCTTTCCTGGCCATGCACTTCCTGCACAGCAGAGCTTGGTTTTGCAGAAAGAGCAAAGAAAGGGGGGGGCAAAGAAAGCCTCCCCTGCTCCCAGATGTGGGGCACAAGGGCAGGCACCAAGTATGAGCAGCAGGCACCAACCCAGCGTGTCCCAAAGGAACCCTGGCAGGGGGCTGTGCTCGATTCTGCAGAGGAAAGAACCCCAGGGATGCTTCCCAGCTCCTCCATGAGCAATGCCCAAAGGGACCAGGGGAGCCCTGAGCAGTGGTGATGCTGCAGAGGAAGGCAAAAACACCTGGGGGCCAATGTTAATCTGTCCCAGGGGAAAATTCCTTCCTGACCCCAAAGCTGGAGATTGGCTGTTCCCTGAGCCCGTGAGCAGGACCTGCCTCCTTGTCCCACAGGAGGTCACACCTCCCAGGAGATGCCCAAGACCTGTTCCCCCTCACACTGGAGCCGTCTCAGGGCCTTCCAAGTGGCAAAATCCCCCCAGTCTGATCAACCTTGAGAGCAGGAATCCCCCCCATGCCTGGCAGGACACCAGTGGGTGCTCCAGAGCACTGGGACCCCTTGTCCAGTTGTACATCCCACTCCTCACTGTGCCCCTGGCTCTGGGGGGAGGAGGCTGGTGAGTTCTCCAGAGCTCCTCCTTGGCATTCCCTTGTCTCACCAGTGCAACCCAGCTGGAAAGGCCTGAGAGCCTCGGGCACCTCCAGGGGCAGGAATTGTCCTCCTTCCTCTGTCAGTTCTGATCTCCTGAGGGCTGACAGCTGTTCCCTGAAGGATGAGACAGGATTCCAGTCCACAGAGGAGCTTTAAAGATGGCCCTGCCAGGAGCTGACCTTCCAGCAGAGCACCTCATCCAGACTTTCACCCTCAGCCCCCTCCAAGTAATTCCACCGGCTCCTCACAGAATTCCTCTCCACTGCCCCTGGGCTGCCCAGGCTGGCTCTGAGGGTGAAGTGGGCAGGCTGGCAGTGCAACAGGGAGCAGATTCCCCTGCTCCTGCTGGACAGGACCTCTGTTTGCTCCTCCAGGAATGATCTCCTTAACGACCAAAGTGAACCCCCCTTTTTGTCCCGGAGCTCAGTGATGCCACTTGTGTGTGCAGCACAACGGGAGCTCCTGCAACTCCAGGAGCATTTCCAGACCTTTCCATGCACACCTGCTGCAGGCTGGGGAGCTCAGCTCTGCTCTGTGCGTCGGACAGGTGGACTTGCTCAAAGCCATTGACTGAATTGGAGATCAATGTGCTGAAAATGGAACTCTCAGCTTCTGCAAAGTGTGACATACAGTGGCATTTAAGGCAGAGCTGGGGAGAATTGCTTCTCTTGCACTGCACAGAATACTAACAGGGATTGATTCCCCCCTGTGAAGACCTGGGTTTGTTATTCAGTGGCTGAGGGGATTTTTGGTGGTTGTCACCAGTTTTGAATGCTTTGCCTAATCTCATGTTTGAAGCAGGTGAGAGGTGCCCTGTGTAAAATCAAGCCAAGGTTGCACAGACAAGGAGAATTCAGCTCCAAGACAGAAGCTGGAGTCCAAACCAGCTGCTTTTATCTCTCCCTCTGCCACCTCAGTGCTCTCTCTGAAGCGAGAGCTGCTCCAGTGGGATGTCCAAAGCTGGGCATCCCTGGTTTGTGAGGGCATCCCAGAGGAACACACGCTCTAGACAAGCTGCTCATAAGGCCACACGCCTGGCCCTGCGTGTCCTGGGGACTCTGGTGGCCTCTCCAGGTTCCTTGTGTGAGGAACTTTCATCCTCACCTCTCAGAGAATTTTCCTTCCGGGGTGCTGCAGGCAGGGTCTGACGAGCAAAGCCCACAGAAAACCTGTCTGAGGAGGCTCCTTTGGCTGCCCATCGAGGAGGAGGATAAATCACTGCCAACGAGGGGTGGTGCCACCTTTGTAAGGCAAACCACAGGGGCACAAAATGAGCAAACCCTCAGCAGGGCTGGGCTCAGAGCACTGAGACTGAGCAGGAACTTCTCAGCTTTCCCATCTCTGCTCAATCCTTGTCCAGGTCAGCCACGGGTTTGAGTCCACAGAGCTCCTCCTGAAGGATATTGCAGTAACCACGTGAGCCAAAACCCAAAAAATCTAACCCAGTGCCCACTGGGGTTGGTGGAGGAGTTCTCTGTGACTCTGCAGAGTGTTTGCTGACTGCAGATCATTTTTTGGGTGCTCAGCCATTCACAGAATCATAGAATGTTAAGGGTTGGAAGGTACCCTAAAGATCATCTAGTCCTAACCCCCCCTGCCACTGGCAGGGACACCTTCCAGCAGCCCATGTTGCTCAAGGCCTTTTCCAACCTGGCTCTGAACACTGCCAGGGTTGGGGCATCCACCATCTCCTTGGGCAACCTGTGCCACTGTCTCACCACCCTCACAGCAAAGAATTTCTTCCTAACATCTCACCTAAATTTCCTCTTTGAATTTGTCCCCATTACTCCTTGTCCTATCCCTACAGCCACTGAGCATGTTGTGGTGCTCTCAGCTTTCCCCACATTACAAATCCTGGTCTGCCTGACATCCCTGGTGCCCAGCTAAGAACTGACTGTGCCCAAGATGCCAGGCTCCTGTTTTCTTGAGGGGATGGTGCACTTTGGTCATAGCTGAGGCACACAGTGCAAATCCATACTGCTCCTGCTGTTATCCTCTTTACCAAAAGGTGTAACTCCAGTCTCACAGCAGAGGAAGAAAATGACTGTGTCTGGAGATAATTTTTTTGCCTTATCTAATAATGATTTGCTCGTCCTTTTGTTCAGAGAACATTCATTAAACAGGGAGCAGGGGCAGGTGGAGCACTCCATGTCATGATCCAGAAGGGACTCGTGTCAGGGAAGTTTGTCTTTCCCACATCACCTCTGTGGCACTGTCTCTGTCTCTTCATCCTCTGATGCTGTGGGAGCTCTTGGGCCCATCACTGACTGGGCTCAACAGACACCTAAGAGTAGGTTTAGTCCCAGCTTTATCTCATCAATCTGGGGAGTGCTCCAGTCTCACTTCAGATGGATGTCTTCATCTGGGATTGTGCACACGTCTTTCTCCTGAATTGCAAGGCCAGAGGAAAGCGTGGCTCAGTTTCTGCAGCCCCCAAAGCTGGAGTCTCACTTCATCCAGGCCCACAAAAGCCTGGAGTCCTCCATCAGTTACACTAATTCCAGCTTGCCCAAAATCCAGTGGAAATCCAGCCCCACGAGGGCTGGGAGCACACCTCTGCTGTCAGAAGTGGGCCCAAATAACCCACTGACTTCACTGATCACCCCCCCTGCATGATGAGAGGCAATATTGTCCAATACTCTTGCTCAGTGTTTCCCACGGACACTGGAGCTGCTGTGCCGAGTGTTCCCAGAGCTCAGCTCTGCAAAGGAAGGGAGACAGCAGTGCCAGTGTTAAAAAACTCCTCCTCAGAGTCTCTGCTTCAGCTGCCCAGGGATTGTAAGGCCAGAGCAGAGCAGGACTATTATTGAGCCTGATTTTCTGATAACCCAAAGTTCACCCCAGGATTTCCACACCAAAGCCACTGACTGGCAGCAGAACTGAGTGTTTCAAAAGGACACTGGACCTCAGTTCAAAAGCCTCCATATCCATCTCTCAGTAACCTGGCTCAGTGATTTAAGGACTGCCACTGCCCAAAAGTGAACTTTATTTCTATCTGAATATTTTACTCACGGCCACATTCCTGTTATTTACAGATTTTTGCAGGGCAACTTCTGTTCAGTTGCATCATTTCCTGCAATAACAAATGAACCTACTGTTTTAGCAGTTATGGACCACACCTGCTTGTCAAAAAAGGGAAATTAGCAGGCATTTTAGCTGACAAAAGATGAGTTAGAGAGTGCAGGTCGCCTGTGCCAAGTGCAAGGACACTGATACTTGGAGCAGTGGGAAGTGTGGGAACGGAGCTTCTGTGGTGGTTGTGAAGATCATGATTGATGCACGTGGGATCCAATGAAGGGGAAATGATGGATATGTTTATTGTTTGAAGTTCAGCTTCAATCATTTTGACTCAGCCTTAAATGCATGAGGGTTTCTCTCCACTTAAGGGAGACCCAGCTCAGCTGATTGTGTCTGGAGGCTCTGACTGAGCTTCAGGAAGGTCCAGCTCCAAGCCTGGAGGAATGGCCAGGCAGGAATTAGCCAGGCTCTGCAGCAGCACAGTCTGTTTCTGGAATGAATAACGCTCAGGAATATGCAGCAGCACTTTCCCTCTAAATGGGATATTGTTACGAGAAAAATAAAACCGAAATGGGAAAATAAAGTCGCTTTTTCTGCATTTGTAAAGCTTTTTAGCCAAACAATCCACCACAATCACTATCAAATGTTTTGTCAGACAAAATCAGATTTTCACAGCAGAAAAAAACCCCCCAGGCTTTGGTTAAAAAACTTTAAAAAAAAACACCTTGCAAGGGTTAAATACACTTTAAATTTCTCTGTTGTGTTCTCTGGGCCACTAATCAACACAGAGTTAAAGCTGACCTTCCCAGATTTTTAAGACAGTCCTTTGGGAATCCATGATGAATGTATAATCTTCCTCATGAAGCAGTTCCTGCTTCCACACCACCATCCTCACAAAGGTTAGTCAGCTAATGAGACTTCACCAAAGCTGTGAATGAAGGGAGGAGGGAGATGGTTTCAGCTGTAAATGGCTGCAAACAAAAGAAGGCATTTGCAGCAATTCCGCACTTTATTTACTTCTTCTTAAAAAAAAAATGTTCAGTCTCCTTTAAGGATGACATATCTGTGACAGGATTTCTTTTTAAATGCCATTTTGTTTAATAAATCATGTAAATTCCAGCGTGTAAACTAGAGCATTACAGACAGGCTTGTAAATAATTAACTGCTCGTTTGCATGAAGGGGGAGAAAATACCCAATTCAGCAAATCAGGCAGGCAGTGGAGGGTTTGCCCTCCTGAGGGATAAAAGGTTGGCTCCTAAAATTCTTGTGAGGGTGCTGATGTGATGAGAGAGATGGTTTTTGCTCAGGATATTGGTTGGAGATGGGGAATTTAGTGTGGTTTGAGCTGGCTAGGAAGTACTTCTATACCTTTAAGCTTTGTGAAGGGGTTGTAATAAAGCTTACAGGGTTTGGAGGGCTTGGGTTGGGGTTTTTTTGTTTATTTTTCCCTCAACTTTCTGATGTGGGAGTGATGGGGTGGGGGATATGAGCAGCAAGGGGATGGTTAAAGTAAGCTGATGGTTCTGTATTAAGAACAAAGCTGAATTATTGATGAACATCTGAACCCACAAAGTCATGGTAAAACATAAGAACTCGCTGTGTCTTCCTGGGGCATCCTTTACTGGGTTTAGTAAAGGAAATAGTTCCAGTTCTCACAATGGTGGTGCCTTCAGCAATGAAATCATCCAGGGCTCCAGGGAATCTGTGCAAAAAAACCCTCCTCAACAGATCTGTCAGTCCCTCAGGAAGCACCGAGGTCTGTATGAGGCTTAATTTCAGGAATGATGGGTTTTGGTGAAGGGCTAAGTCAGTTAATACTAAAGCTACTAAAGTTTTCTGGATCTTCTCTCCCCTTTGAGCTTCCAGTCTTTGAACCTGTTATTAGAGTAGCCTCTTATTTGGACAACTAAAAAACCAACTAAATAGGGAGTTAGGCAGGTTAGAGGACAAAAATCTGCCTTTTCTTTGCAGAGCTGTCTGCACAAACACCCGTGGACACATTAAAGTGAGATGTGCCAGCCAAAGGTGCCACCTCTGCTGTTAAATTGCTGCGATGTGATTTAGTGGATGGAATCACAGGGGGCTACCAGGCCACTTACTGTAATATCTCAGGGAAAACAACAGAATTAGCAAGAAGCAAAAAAAAACCACATTAGTCAAAGAAACACATTAGTCAGAAAAACCTGCTGCTGCCTAAAGAAGTCCTTGGCTGCTCTGGCCCTTTGTGAGCAGACACCGTTCCTGCCCCCGGGGCAGCACTCGGTGGCTCTGTAATGCTCCAGCCCATTATTTGGAAGCTGGATGTGGGAACGAGCAGTGCTATCACGCCAGGCTGCCTGTAAAATGGGTTGTTCCCGGGCAAAGCAGCGTGTGCAGTGTATCTGTGGTGGAGCAGAGCTGTATCTCAGCATGACAAAGCTTTGCCTTTCTGCGGTGCCAAGTCACTGCCGGTGAAAGGCGGCGCCTAAACGTTATTTAGTCCGTGCCTAATTCCAGCCCGGTCTGCTGGGTCAGTGTTACTGGTGCTGCCTCGGGAGGACAGAAATAGGCCACGAGGTGATCTGGGGATAGAGCAGATGGCTGGGATCAGAGCTCCCACCCGCTGACTGTGGGTGCCCCATCCCCTGCCCTGCACACCCTGCACTGGGGGCTGCAGCACCCAAAGGTGCTCCTCTGCCTCCGAGGTGTCCCTTTAGACAGGGAAGGTGTCACAGCACAGGAGAGCAGCCTTGGGATCCCTGTGCCATGCCCGGGGCACACTGAGGTGGATTCCTGGAAAATTCCCTTTCTTTGGGAGCTCTGCCCTGCTGGAGCCTGGCACTGGTGACAGTGTGCCCTGGCAGCCAGGAGGGACAGCCCTGTCCTGGGGCATCAGGGAGGGGATTGTCCTGCCCTGCTCTGCCCTGGGGCGGCCTCACCTCAACATTGGGGCAGTTTGGGGGGACACAATGGAAGGAAGATGTTCAGCCATCAGAGAATGTGAAAAGGAGGGTACGGAGATGGGGAAGGGCCTTGATTTGAAGCCATGTGAGGACACTGAGGGCACTTGGTGTGTCCAGCTGGAGCAGAGGAGACTGAGGGGAGACCTCACTGCAGTTCCACCTTCCTGGGCAGGGGCAGAGGAGGGGCAGGGACTGAGCTCTGCTCTAGGGGGACCAGGGACAGCAGCCAGGGAATGGCTGGAGCTGTGTCAGGGCAGGGTCAGGTTGGATCTCAGCAAAAGGTTCTTCCCCCAGAGGGTGGTTGGCACTGACCAGGCTCCCCAGGGCAGTGGGCACAGCCCCAAGGCTGCCAGAGCTCCAGGAGGGTTTGGATGATCCTCTGGGCACAGGGTGGGACTCTTGGGGATGGGCCTGTGCAGGGCTGAGGGTTGGACTGGATGATCCTTGTGAGTCCCTTCCAACTCAGCATATCCTGTGATTCTGTGTCAAATACTTGTATCTGCTTCTCCACAGCATTTTGTGCTTTCTCTGTTCCCTCCTTCCACCTGCTCTTCCAAGGGGACCACAGTCCTGCAAGCGAGATCAGTCTGTTGCTATGGAAATGGTTGTCACAAATGAAGACTTCACAGCAAGGCAGTGGTATTAAACCCAGACATTTACATTTGCCTCTGGCTCCGGGGGGATTTGGGTCTCCTCACTGAGCACACAGAAAGATGAGGCTGCTTTCCTGTTCTACCCAGGGTGGTGCTGGCCAGGGAGACACAGGGTGGTGGTGGGATCCAGGGAAGCCTTCCCAGTGCCTGTCTGCTGGAATGTGGGTCAGCAGCCAGTCCTGCAGCATTAATGCCTCCTCCTCAAAGCACTCAGGCTTTCCCTCTGAAGTGCTGCACTACAGAGCAGCAATGTCAGCAGCCAGGAGAGAGAAGTCAGGGAAGAGTATTGGACATAAATGTGTAGGGAGGGTGGCTCTGGAACCCAAACGTGCTGCAGGGCCGTGCAGTCTCCTGGACATCACTGGGGGGATTAAAGCTTCCCCCTGGGAAGGGGGCTAGGGGTAACAGGAATAATCCAAACATGGCATCTTGGCATTCCTTCCCCTAAGCGTTGCTAAGTTTAGCTGCACTGCTTCCAAGAAGGACTGCTCAGCTAAATCCCAAGGCCTGGCTTTGAAAATTTCAGCACGTCCCCTGTACTGCAAAATCAAAGCTTCTCCCCTGCTGAATACACCTTTGATCAGAACTGTGAGAAATATTTGCAACCATGTGAAACTTGAATGATTTGGGGTTTCATTACACACTTGAAACTCAGACCATTTTCATCAAAGGCACTGCTAAAGTTCACCAACCCTCCAAGAGAACCTTTGATGCTTTAAGGCTCGCGTTTTGTGTCAAACTCGCAGGTTTGCTCGACTTTTCGTAAGTGAGACTGGCTGAGGGTGGCTTTGACTGCTTTTGGAGAACTGAGCACCACAGAAAAGGCAGCCAGACAGATTTGGTTGCGTTCAGAGCTGCTGTAATCTTGCAATAAAGGGTAATTCCGTTGCAAACCAGTGTTCAGGGTTTGGGGCTGTACCTGGTGGGAAGGGAGCAGGGAGTGCTGGTGTGGCTGTGCTCTGCTCTACACTCTGGGCTGGAGATCCCATGGCAGCAGCAGGGCTTGGTGTCAATATGATTGACATTTCTCAGTGCTGGCAAGTGCCTGGGACTTCATCTTCCACCAGAGCACTTGGAGAGGGCCCAGCTTCTGGAATGTGGGACTCCACGGAGAACAACCTCTCCTTGTCCAGGTTCTGTCCTCAACAGGGTATTTTATCATCTCTAATGGTTCTGTTCCCCAAAACTTGCCCCACTTGTTACTCCCTTGCCCCATCACCAATTTTTGCACATCCCTTCCCAGGCTGCTGCTCCTTCCCTCCCACAGCCTGGGAGCTCTGACCTGCCCCTGCTTGTTCAGGACTGTGTTCTCTCCCTGGCAATGAGGTTCCTTCCCAGATTGGCTCATCCCAGAAAAAGCCTGGTCCAGGCAGAGTAGTGTCACTGGAGGGGAAGGGGGATCTCTCACTGAGCTCAATATTCTCCAGCTACAGCACTGTCCTGGTCAGCTGCTGCACTCCTGCTGCCCTTGCTAACCAGCACGAGGGGAAAAGCAGTGGCTTGTACTAAAGGGTCAGTCACAGAATGATTAAGATCAGAAAAGACCTCTAAGATGACTGAGTTCAACCAAGAACTAGATGGGTAAATGTTACATTGGCCATTTTCCTGGGCAGTCCCTGTGTGTGGACTGTATTTGCATTCTCTCCTGGAAATCACTGAGATGTTCAGGGCAGTGTTTCCTACCTGGAACCACTTGCAAACCTTCAGAAGCCAGACCCTGTGCTACGTGTTTCCATCTCACCTTTTATTTGATGGATCTAACATCCCTGTGGAAGAGCTGGAAGTTGATTATGGTTAATCCTCAGTCCAAAGGCACAAAGCTGAGGAAACTGAGGAGTTCTTCTTCTCCTCTGCATTAAAAAAGAGCTGGGAGAGTTGCATTTGCATTACATGTGTCTATCTGAGAAGTCTTTGCATGTTTAGAAGCAAACTTTTGATTCAAGTGAAATATAAACCTTGGGAAATCACGTGTGTAGGATACATGCTGGTACCTGGCTGCCTGAGGCAGCTGCTGGAGTGCCTCAAGGGATGCCAGAGGTGTCCAACACATTGTACTTTCTGTAACAAGTGACTTCTTGGCCATGAAACATGACTTTTGTCAACATTTCATTACCTCCCCTAACTCAAGTACCAGAATTTGGAGTTAATTATGGGTGTGCTAAGCAGGAGTCAAAGCATCAGGCTTTGAAATGCAACATTTGGTTTGAAACGTGACCTGAAATGGAACCTCTCTGCTGCTCATAGTGCTGTGGGGACACTGTTTCCTGCTTCCCTTGCCTTTTTCTCCAGTTGCTTGACCACCCCACTCCCCATGAGGCTGCTTCTCTCCACTGGAGTTGCAGCACAGCTCCAGGCATTCCTCTGGTGGGGAGCCAAACAGAGTAAATAAATAGTGAGTGGTGAGAGATAGGTCAAGTCTTACACAAAATTCAGGGCTGAACTTGCTAAATCTTCATTGGAGCAGGCAGAGAATCTCATCCCTACCTTTGTCCACCATGCCTGGTGGATCCTGAGCTCTCCTCACCTCCCCAGGAGTCAGAGGGGGCAGATGGAAGCCAAATCAACGCTACATGATATGGACATGGCTGCAAACCTTTCCTCTGGCACCCTAATGAGTTAAAAACTAGGGAAAAAGAAATGAAAAATGCCTCTTTGACTGCATCTGACCAAGTGCAGTCCTGGCCCATCACCTTTTCTGTCCTGGGGATGCCCCTCCAAGAAAGAGCAGCTCTCTGTACACACACAGTGCACAGCCATCAGTGTGGGGGTGGCTTTTCCCTGGGTGGAGGGAGGAGTCAGGCAAGGATAAATTGCTCTGCAAACCTCAGAGCCCAGGGAAAGGCAGCAAAAGTAAAAGAAGAATGAGGGCCAGTTATTGCTGGTCAGGCTGGCCTGGAGTGGTGAGATGAAGTGGGACAGTTTCTGGGTTACCTCACATGCTCTGCACTCACTGGGGTGTGTGGAGGGGGCACCTTGACATGGCAAGCTGGAGATGTGAGGGCATGATGGGCTTCTTAACCTAGCAAGAAGGCTGGGGACATGGTCTATCAACCAAAATGAACATCCAGGGTGGGTTCTGGGGTTCTAGAACACACAGAAGCCCCTCTTGTCACCGAGTTCCTGTGGATGTTGACTGGGCTGGGGAGATCAGAGCCAGCAAGCCAGGCTGCCTGAACTGCATTCCCGTTAGATCCCTGCCAAAAGGGGTGATCTGGCCAAGGAAGGAAGGAGAGAGCAGCTGAGGAGCTGTGGAGGAAGGGAGAAGGTCAGGCATGCAGGAGGAAGCTGCTGATACCAGCGATGATCCCAAGACAGCAGGTTCCAAGAAGGGCACTGAGACTGGTTGGAATCAGGATCTGAAAACTGGGACTAGAAGAGAATTTTTGACAGAAGTTACTGACCCAGAAGGTGCTAACTAACGTTTACAGCCCAGGCTGTGTCCCAGCATACTGGATGTCTGTGCACAGCAGCAGAAGGCAGTGGGAGCACATTGCCCAGCATTGCCCGTGGGCAGGCTGGAGAGGGGGAGAGGGCACTGAAGCATCTTTTATCTGCTGCTCACACAGTGCTGTGCCATCCCAAATGTGAGAGTTCAGGGTGAGGCCACTCCAAGGGAAGCTCAGAGCTCGGAGCTGGGCCAGGCTGTGTGTGGGTGTGCACACACAACGTGCTCTGTGTGTGTGTGTGTGTGGTGCTGGCTGGTGTGTGCAAACCATATGGCACGTGAGAGAGAGTCAACACATGCATCAGCAGGAGGCCAGGCAGGGACAGCCACCCCTGTCCCCTTGTTGAAGGGTTTGTGCCCTACCTTATGCCAGAGGAAAGACACTCAGAAGGAGCTGCAGGAGCAGCAGCTGGGAGCAGAGTGCCTGTCAGGCTTGGAGATTAAATGGAAGCACGACAAAACAGGATTGTTCCTGCCAAAACCAACTTTCATTACTTTATAATTCAACATGTGTTACCAGCTCCTATTATTAGAAAGCCAAACTTCCTCCACTGTGTGAAGAGGCTGAGATGGAGCTTTCTAGCCCTGTGTAAGTTAATTACAGTACACATGTTAAAAGCAGCATCTGTCTTAGTCAATCTAGTTGATTATTGCAGCACTTTATTTTTAGTTATTATCGAGGTGGAGGATGACACCAATATAAGTGGAGAGCTTTGCACAGATATTGCTCAACTGTGTGTTCTCCAAAATCAGATCTGGTGGGTCTTGTCTCCTGGAGCTGGGCCAGGCAAAGCCCTTGATGGACTTGTAGGAACAGAGTCCGTGTAACGTGCTTTGCCTTCAGAGTCACCACAAAGATACTGAGACCTGGCTGTGAAAATCAGCTGTGAAAACAGCAGGGCTGGTGGATCTTTGTAGTACTCCAGTGGCCAAAATCTTTGATGCTTCACTTCTATTCCGAGCTCCCTCTGATGCAAGTATTTCTGGCCTCATGACTGAATGCTTTGATTTATTGCATAACAACATTCCCTTCTGTGTAATTCTGCTCCCTGGTGTTGTTTCAGCTCCTGGACAATGTGTGAGTGTCAAGGTGATCCCAGCAAAACCAACAGGAGCATGCCAGGAGAGTTTTCCTTGTGAATATTGGAAGCTTCCCCTGAGCAACTGTGAAGCCTTAAGGTCTTTGAAGCTGGCACTGGCACCATTCCTTGTGGACTGGAGACCTGGGGAAACCTTGGTTTGCTTCCTATTCACAGCACAGATGAGAAGAATCTGTCTCCTCCCCAAGCTCGAATGAACAGGTAAACAAGAAATGAGAAATCTTAAACAGAAACTCCCCCTGGGTTTTAGAGCAGCAGCACTTGGGAAGCCCAGGGAATGAGCAGCGTGGAGTGTGAGGGCAATGACTGCCCCCAGGGATGGTCCTCCTGGGCCTGGTCGGTGATCTCATGGCCAGGAAACCTAATTAAGTGGGGATGGAGAATGGAAAGAGTATTAACAGACCCTCATCACACTGAAATTCCGTGGCCCTGTGTTTGTTCCCTTCAGAACACTTCTCAGAGGGCTTGGACCTGTGTTTATCCCCTTCAGGACACTTCTCAGAGGGCTTGGACCTGTGTTTGTTCCCTTCAGGACACTTCTCAGAGGGCTTGGACCTGTGTTTGTTCCCTTCAGGACACTTCTCAGAGGGCTTGGACCTGTGTTTGTTCCCTTCAGGACACTTCTCAGGGCTTGCCTTTCTGAGCCCGTGTCTGTAAGAGCCTAAAGGGTCTCCCACCGTGTTCCTGGGGGAGGTTTCAGAGTTCCTGCAGGTGCCAGCTGTGGGGTTTGTGTGGCAGACAAGCACACAGACACCTTGTGCAGCAGATCTGGTGTCTGTTTGCTGGATCAAAGGGAAATTTAAATGTGCTGACAATCTCTGTCCTGCAGCAG
Source organism: Manacus candei (assembly GCF_025592945.1). NCBI lineage: Eukaryota > Metazoa > Chordata > Aves > Passeriformes > Pipridae > Manacus > Manacus candei. The sequence continues at coordinate 2,636,217 of NW_026138105.1, read as the reverse complement.
CATGGGAGGCTGATGCTGTGTGAGAAGAGAGCAAACTTCCCAGGGGTTTGTGCAAGGACCATTGCCAGTGTGTTTGTCATCCTTAGAATTCCTGGGGGGTTTTTTGAATTGCTGCTTATCTTTCCAGAATGACAGAACAAGATGTAGCTGGAAAAGTGATGCCTGATTTATTACTCTAACGTTGGATTTTAAATGTACAAGGGTTATCAGGGGGTGGCCACGATTCCTGGGGCTTCCTCCCCACCTCACCCCAAGGAAATCCCCATCATCACCACTCTTCCAGAGACAGAGAGTGTTGGGGGCAGGGTGGGAGCTTCAGACAGTTTATCAGGGAGACCCTCCCATGGGGGCAGAACCACCAAGTGCCTTTCACTTCTTCAGGTCCCCATCCAGGGACTGAGGCAAAAGCAGTGTCACCCTCCATGAATTTGGTGCTTCCTGGGATGCACTGACTCCATTCACCTCTTCCATCTGGTAACCCAACAAGGACTGATGGTCCATGTGTGGTGGAGAGTGTGGTTTGTTTGCAGTGACCAGTGACACACCTGATGGGGCCACGAGTGAACATCATCCCCAGGTCACTCTGCAGAGCCGAGAGCTGTGAACAAACAGCTCAGGGGGTGGGAGAAGCTCTTTGGGTATTTCTGGCTCAGCTGGAGTGGTGCCCCTTGAAATACTTTGAGGAGGGATCATCAAACACTTCAAGGAGCCACCAGCTGACTTTCCAGAGGCAATGCAGATAAAGTGGGTTGGTTGGGAGGGGAATTAATGTCCCTTGGAACACTAGAAATGTAAGATACAGTAGCCCTGTCCCCTTCAGTCCTTTTTAAAGAGGGCCTGGGCCCCACACCAAGGGTGTCTCTGGGATCAGTACCACGGGAACAGCTGGAGCAAAGCACTGGAGCCGTTGTGTCCCGACTCCCACTGCCCACCAGGCAATGTGCTTATTCTGAAACAACTCATGGCCCTGTGATCAGAGAGAACTATTTCTCAGTGGAAGATCGCTTCAAAAGGTCACAGTTGCTGTGTGTTTACTCCCAGGAGGTCTGTGGATCCACTCTGGAATGAGGGATGGAGGACACCACGTCCCGGCTGACCAAGGGGACGCTCCCACAACACGCCCGAGGTTCCTCCTGGTCCTTCCCCTCGTTCTGCCTGTGCCTCCAGGGCAGGGGAGCCTGTTCTTGCCGTGGCTGGGGCAGGCAGGGCTCCTGTGGGTGCAGGGCAGGCAGGGAGCTGCCGGCAGGGGCTGTGTGTGGGTGTCCCACTGACCTCTCTGTGACCAGGAGGAGGGACCGACGTGCTGAAAATGCCTCTGCTCGGCCTGAATCTTTGTAGTGCTGCAGCCCGGGGATAAAGTGTTCAAACACACCCCCCTGGCACGAGCTGGAGCTGTTTGCAGAGGCTCCTCACCTGTGGCTGGAGCCCTGCCTGCTCCTCCCCTCCAGCTGAAGGCACAGGAAAGGCTCCTTCTCCTTTGGTAACAAAGAGCTTCCAAGGCCCTTCCGAGAGACTTTCAACTTAACTGCTCTCTTTGCTCCTTTCATGTCTCCTCTTTGTTTGGGGAGTGCACTAATGCAAGCCCCAAATAAGCATCTGTGCTCATAAGACATGAACAAATAGGGAGAGGATAATAATACCCGGAGGTTTTACAGGAGAGGTTAAAAAGGGAGCCAGACTACAGAGGCTGCTCAACAGTGGTTTGCTTGACTGATGTTACAAAGGCAAAAGGCAGAAAAATCCTTGGAAAATACCTCTGAGTGGTGATTGCTTTCTCAGAAAGCCTTGCAATTAGGCATGAAAGGAGTCCTTCCAAGCTTCTCAGATGTAGTAAAGATGGTATTATGAAATAATCAAGCTACATGGAACAATTTGAGATCCTCTCTGTCCCCATCTGTTGAGGTTTTTATGTAGAGGTGACATGACAGGTCTTAGCAGCCCTCAGACCATTCAGATGCTCCTGGCTCCCAGTGCTCTGCCCAAACTGGACAAGAAAGGTGAAAGGAGCTCTCTGTGTTAATGGCAGCATCCTAAAGCACAGACCTGCCCAGCCAGAGCCCTGCCAGCACTGACTCCTGATCTCTGGAACTGTCTGTGACCTCAGGATGCCCCAGAGCTGCTCCCCCTGGCCCCAGGTGGTCACAGTGCCCCCACCACACAGGGGGCTGTGCTGGCCAGCACCTCTGTGCTTCTCCAGGGGCCTTTGCTGGGGCGTTTCTGAGCACAGAAATTACAGGGCTGGATTAATTCCTTCTTAAATCCATCCAGCAGCTGATTGGTATCTTCTCCAATTCATCTTTGCCATGTTTACTCTGCTGCTGAGAATGGGAAGTCAGTGTTTTCTCAAGCAAATGTTGTATGTGACTCTGTGTTTCTGGGAAGCTAAAAAGGAAAGATTCAGTAGCTTGAAAACCCAGAATGGTGTCAGTGCTGAATTTGAGCAGTTATTAGTGTAAGGCTTCCCTTGTCCTTCCTTACTGGGTGCTCCATGGGGACCCAGTCTGGGTCTTCCCAGGAAGGCACAGGCTGGTCCAGAGCAGCTCCATGGGCCTGTGAAGTGGAAGGGCTGCAGGCAGGGATCCAGGAGCTGTGTTCCATGTAGGAATGCTGTCCTGAGAGCTGGAACCTGTAAGCATGGACATAACATGGTGATACCTGGGATTTTTTCACTCCCACTGGCCATCTGATGGGTTCCCTGCAATGAAACCCTGCTGACATGGGATAGGATGTGGCAGGGCCAGCACTGGTGTGTGTGGCACAGCAGGGACCCTCTCACAGGCTGTTTGGTGGCCAGGCACTGCATTTCCCTGTGGATCCCACCAGGATCCAGCCTGGGGCTGTGTTCCCGTGGTTCAGATGTGAGTACTGGGAGGTGAAACACTGCCAGGGAGCTCGGGGTGCTGATGGGGGAGAAGGAACCCCCCAGGGAGGAATCCTTCCCACTGTCCTTATGGCTGGGCAGCTTTTAAACCCCAGACAGCCAAGCCAGAACTCTGTGAATAGCCTTGTTCACTGACAGTTGCATTACACAGCTATAAACTGAATTATTAAACCTACAGGAGCCCCATAAAACCAGGGAACAAGCAATTAATACCGTTTGACTCCACATTCCACTCTGGCAGAGAATTAGACAGGGCACAATCATGCTTGGTACAGAAGGTGAGGGGCAGCTCTGTTCACCCCATGGAGTCTGAGCTCTGGAATTACACTTGTGACTGCTGACATTTCTTAAATCTCCAGCCTGTTAGAGCCTCTCTTTGTTCTTTCTCCTCCAAGCTCAGTGTCAGTTTGCTCCCAGTGTGGTGTTATCCTGAGCTCAGTCTGCCTCAGAACACGACAGCTCACCCCTTTCCCCCCAGTCCTAGGGATGCCTGGAGGCTTTACTCAGTGTGGAGCCCACCAGTGTTTCCAGGAGCACTGGCTGAGCTGGCACAGCCTCTGGCCATGCTGGGATGTTCCCCTGGCTGTGGCACTGGCTGGAACGTGCAGAAACCCTCAGTGTCATTTCACACCACACTTTCCAACCCTCTCCCTGTCCTTTCCCCTGGGTCTGCTTTTCCTTGGAGACCAGGGCAGTTGAAGGAGCCACTCCTGTCACACCACCTGCCTTCTCTTTGGAGAGGCATCGTCTCCAGTGACTGCAGAGTGTCTCCAACCCAGGAGCTCCTCCAGGAGTTCCTCCTAAGCAGAAGGGGCTCAGCCCTGCTCAGAACCTTGTGCTGTTGCCCCCAAAGCCATGAGAAGCTGGTGGGAACACCCAAGGCATGAGCTGGCCCTCAGGGAACCCCCCAGCAGTGCTGCATCCCCCTTGTGCTGGGTCAGCAGGTGCCCGAGAACCCCTGGTGAGGGTCTGAGATGGAATGGGTTGGGTTGGAAGGGACCTTAAAGATCATCCCATCCAACCCTCTGCCATGGATAGGGACACCTTCCACTAGCCCAGGTTGCTCCAAGCCCCATCCAACCTGGCCTTGGACACTTCCAGGGATCCAGGGGCAGCCACAGCTTCTCTGGGCAACCTGTGCCAGGGCCTCCCAGGGAAGGATTTCCTCCTTCTATCTAAGCTAAAGTTCCCCTCTTTCAGTTTGAACCCAAGGATCAGCTCCTCCAAGGAGTCACTGGCAGGACTGGCAGGCACAGTTGCTAATCCAACATCCATCGTAGCTGGAAAACCGTGGCAGTCAGGAGAAGCTCCCAACAGCTGGAAAAAGGGGAATACAGCCCTCATTTTAAAAAAGGGGGAAAGCAGAAGACCTGGAGAACTACAAACAAGGCTCACAAGGTACCAGTAAGGTACCCAAGCCCTGCTGTGTGTTTGAGGAAGAAGTTCTGCACTTCTCTGCACTCCAATACTCTCCCTCTCTACCAGGAACTGCACTGGGTGATGGTCTTTCCCAAGTGCACTCCTATGAAAAGCAGTGGTGCAGAACCTGGAGTCCTTACCCAGGGTTTTCACCCTCTCGAGCTCAGTGGGCTGAGAGAAAAGCAGCATTTGAGACAGAGGATTTCACTTGAGGGGAAAAACAGAGAAGTTTCTTTCTGGGATTTGCTGCTAAGGAGATCTGTTCCAGACCAGAGGAGTTGTGTGGGTTTCCCAATCTGATATTTTCTTTCATTTATTGAACTCAGCTGAACTGTGTGTGTTGTCAAGCATTTCTTTTGTAAATGCATGGATTAATTAGCTGAAGGACTTAATGTATGTCCTGAGAAAAACATTTTCTGCTTTCTGGTGCTGCCTTTAATGTAAAGTCTCTTTGACAGGAGGTTTCAGGAACATTTTCCTGATGACTCATCCAAAGCACAGGGGGGAGTCTGCATTCCCATTTACCTTGGTGGAGAATGATGCCCTCCTGTCAGTGAGTGAGCAGGGTTTGATCAGTGCCTTGAAAGGAAATTTCATCCCTCCAGGAGATCTTTAGTCTTTAGAGCAGGACTCAGTGATCTAAACTAGGTCCAACCTTCTTCAAGTGAGAGGTGATGCTCCCAAGCCCTGGGATGGGAGCTGGGCAAGGCACCTCCTGCCAGTCCCTGAGCCCTGTGCTTGGCACCTGGAGATGCTGCTGCTGCTGGACCTCTGGCAGGACTGCTCAGGTGTGGGTGGGATAAACCACCCTCTGGGACAGCTCTGTGCAGTCTCAGGGGACTTCCTCCTGCATCAGCCAGGAGCAAAAGTTCATCTCCAGGTGAGAGAGATCCATCTCCAGCCATGAGACATCCCAGGAAACAGGTCCTGGAGGAGCCCTGGGGGAGAAGACACAGTTTGTCTTATCTTTAACCCTGCAGAGGTCCAAGCAAAAGGCAGCATCAATGCAGAGAAGCAGCAAAATGTCCTTCCCCCATTGGAATGTGATGGAATTGAGGACCAGGCACCCCTTGGCAGAACCTACTGTGATAGATTCACCTACTGAGAGCTCGGGGTGCAGCTGGGACCTCTGGGACAGAGACAGCCATGGAGGGGCTCTTCATCCCCACCTTGTTCCCTCTGGATCTTAAAGAAATGAGAGACAATCCTAAAGACCTCTTAAAGAGATGGAAGACAACAGCAAGGAGCTCCTTGGTCCATCTGCCTCGTGCTGGGAAATGTCAGGAGGCCCCAGCAGGACCTGCCAGGCTGTCACTGGTGCCAGCAGCAGCAAGGACTGATGGCCAGCTCTGGCAACTCGTTATTCCATGGTCCCAGATCACCAAGGGGAGAAAGCTCATTTCAGCACAAATAGCTCAGGAAGGCTTGGTATTAGTTTAGATGAAGAAAATTAGTTTCACCATCAAAAGGCCAAGAAACCTTTCCTTTCCCCCCCTCCTTTCCCCCCCCCCCTTCACTTATTTTTAATGAAAGCTTCAAGTCTGAAACAAAGAACAAAATCCATGGGGATGCTCTAAACCCTCTGAGTGTGTGGATTTTATCCACGCTTGAACATTTTGTGTGCCTCTGCCTGTGCAAAATGAATTAAAGGTTTCAATCCAGCTCCTGGTGGAAAAAGTGCTCCCATCACAACTGGCACTAATTGGCTCCCTTGTTAACAGCCTGGAGAGGAGGTGAGGAGAGAGCTCCACACAGCCTGAATCCCAGCAAGAGCCCAGCTCCCACCCCAGCAGCTCCTGGGATGGGCTGGGAAGTCAGGGAAGCAGGTCCTGACGTTTTGCCTCTACCAGGGAACATCAGCCTGTGCCTTCCAGGCCTGCCAACTTAGCATTAAATTCCCCTAAATCTTGTTTGTGATGGAAGCATCACCCTGACAGATTAATTGAGCTGTAAGATATGCAAAGTAACACGAAAAAGGGAGGCAGTTGCATTACCCAGTGTTAATGCTGCAAATAGACCCCACTACCTGCAGTGCTGGCTCTCCTGAATGCTGAAGGATCCCAGGCCTGGCTGCAGCAAATGAGGCATTTTAATGGGGAAAAAAACATCATTTTAGGCTCACCTACAGCTGAAGGAAAGGGAATCACATCTGGGAAGGGGCTCTGTGGTGACTACAGCGCTTCATCCATCAATATTAATAATAACACATAAAACTGTGGCTTGCATATTATCTCCCAATGAGCAGAAGGCAGACACTGGGTTCCATGTAATTTAATTTCAATTAGTGCATTGGAGCTTTTTAAAGAATGGACTATATATTCTTCTACACTTACTTGCAGACTATTAAACACAATGCAGAAAAATTTTTATGTAAATGAGAATTATCTTATTGGCTTTAGTATCTTTCTCCCTTTTCCTTCCCCAGGTAATTGGGTAGGAATGTGCTGGGGAAAAAAAAGCAGGTGATGGGGAATGTGAATAATGAAATCTCCACAGCATTCCCTCCTGTTAGATGCAGGAGCCCAGAATATATGTGTGTGTCAGTTTAATTTAATTTGCTGTTAATTAGCTTAAATGGCAGTGTTACCTTCCTCTGCTTTCACTGCATTTCTGTCCAGCTCTCATTAGGCAGCAGGATAAAGCAGGTGCTTGTTAAAAATACCATAAGTGCTTATTTACATTACAAAGCCATTCCCAGCACTTGTGGTAAAGGAGCTGAAGTCTTGTCCCTGGATACAGCTGGGAGAGGGGAAGCAACACCCTGTTTTCACATGTTTAAACACTAGAACATTAATTCCTAATACTAGTAAGATGATAATTTAAAATACAAGGGGCAGAAGGTTGGAAGGGACCTTAAAGCCCATCCAGTGGCACCCCCTGCCATGGGCAGGGACACCTTCCACTAGCCCAGGTTGCTCCAAGCCCCATCCAACCTGGCCTTGGACACTTCCAGGGATGGGGCAGCCACAGCTTCTCTGGGTAACCTGTGCCAGGGCCTCCCCACCCTCCCAGGGAAGGATTCCTTCCCAATATCCCATCTCTCCCTGCCCTCTGGCAGTGGGAAGCCATTCCCCTTGTCCTGTCATTCCATGCCCTCATCCAAATCCTCTTTCCAGCTCTCTCGGAGCCCCTTCAGGCACCTAAAGGCCACAATTAGGTCACACCAGCCCCTTCTCTTCTCCAGGCCAAATAATCCCAATTCTCTCGGGCTTTCCCCATGGGAGAGGTGCTCCATCCCCATAAATCCAGCAAATAAGCAGGTGTGGAGCTTCCTCCAAGGCCAGGTGGACAGCAGGCATTCACAAATCTGCCTGGAGGATTTAGGTGTTCGCTTTTTAGTCCACACAAGGGATCACACCTCTCCAGGGATATGGAGATCTCCTTTCAGTGGACATCAGAAAAGGAAGTTCCCAGTTATTTAAAAGGAAACGTAAAATCTGGGGTTGATTTTTATCAGCATAGATAAACCTGGGAGAGAAGGAAGAGGTGGGCAAGAGGCAGCAGGGATAGAAAGGGGCACAGAGCAAGAAGGCAGCGTAGGGGAGTGTGCTTTCAAATATTGACATGGGAAAGGTATAAATAGAAACCAAGGCAGGCTCGTGGAGCTAATAAAGGGCTTGTTTACAAGGGAGCAGGAGGTTCATTAAGAATGAGCACGAGCACCTGCTCTGAAAATAAGGGAAATACTTAAACACTGAGAGGGTGGAGAAAGGGATTTGAGTCCAAGTGTGCTCAAGGAAGAGAGGAGTTCAGCAGCTCCCATCGCTCACCTTCACCATTTGCCTGCAGGGTCCCACTCCAGGGGCTTCCAGGAGAGCACATTCCAGAGCAGAGCAGTGGGGAAGGCACAGGGAGCTCAGGAATGGAGTATCTCGTTCCCAGTACTTTATCCCGAGGAGTATTAAATCCAAGCACAGGAAACAAACACCTCAGCTCCTTTCTTATTTTCAATTCAGCAGCTTCTCCAGCCTTTTTGGTTTGTTTTTGTTTTTGGGTTTTTTTCACCTCACTTATTTCCATCCAGAGAAAAAAAAACAGAGGCAGGGAGCAGAGTGTGAGCTCCCTGGCAATGTCCTGGTTCCACTCGTGACACAGACATTTCCAGCTGCCTCTCAACTCTGCAGGGGTGGGGGATTAGGTTATGGTGCCATGAGGTTAAATCCTTCCTTGTATCCATCTTCACAAGGCCCCAGCTCTCTGGTTGTGCCCGGGCAGGGATGTGTGCTCGGGCTGTGAGATCTCAATGCTGGCTGAGAAGGGAGAACAATGGTCAAATAACCTCCAAGAGTCACAGAACCTCCTGAGTTGGAAAGGACCCACAAGGGTGATGGAGTCCAACTCCTGGCCCTGCACAGGGCACCCCAAGAATCCCACCCTGTGCCTGGAAAATAAGCATGGAGGCGAATAGGGAGGGTGGTGAGAAAGAATGGCTGTGTCTTCTCCTCTGACCTCCCTCCAGAAGAGGTCTCTGGAGCCTGCCCCCCATCCTGCCGTGGTTTCTCTGAGGCTGTGATGGACCCCAGCTCTCTTGGCCTGGACCCCTGTGGCTGCACAGATGCAAAGAAGGCATTTTCCTGCCCAGGTCTGTCTGACCAGAGTGAGGAGGAATTTAAATGGGTGGTATTCAGTGGGGCAGAGCTGTTTGAGTCACCTCCTTTCTGCCCCTTGCTCCCAGCACTCCTACACCTCTCACCTGGAAAGGAGGGACTTCTCTTGAGTTTGGAACCAGTGCAAGACAAGAAAGATTCCTTGTTCCATTGAGAGCTCTCCTTTTTCCTCCCTGCCAGCCTGGTACAGACCGAGAAAATAATTTGAGTATGACCCTGGGAGAGCTGTGGCTGCTCCTGGGAAGGGGTTTGAAACTGCTGGTTGGCAAACGAGGCTCTTCACCAACTCACCTGCAACCTGACATTTGGGGTGAGGATAATCAGGCTAATAACATGGAGAGCAGCCTGGAAGCAAGCCCTTGCTTTCCACAGGGAATAGTTCAGTATTCCTTGGTGGCAGGGAAGTGGTGTCTGAGGGGGAGGGCTGCTGTCTGAGCCCTCACTTCTTCCTGCACGGAGGGACAAGGAAGGCCCGTGCCCTGAGCTGACCTCTGCCTGCTCCCTGGCAGGGTCAGCTCTACCAGCCCCTGCTGTTTCCAAAAAAGCCCTGGAGGCCATTGCAGCAGAGGTACCCAGATAGCCAGTTCAGCACAGTCTGACCCTGCTCCTGGGACCAGAGCAGCAACCCTGAAGCTCCTGCTAAACTCCTGCCTCAGCTGGAGCTCTGCAGGGGGAGAGGAGCCCCGGCTTTGATGGTGGGGCTGCTGACAGCTTGGCAGGGCTTCAGGCACTCAAACCCATCTCTCCTGGGCTGGTGCTGCCCCTCCCAGTGCAAGTGCCCCCAGCCAGGCAGGCACACACTGTCTGCTTCCCCACTCCTCTCCTCCTGGGATTGCTGGCATTATCCCAGGGGTGTCTGCCTGCTCTGGGAGAAAGGAGCAGCCCTCCCTGCCCAGCACTGGGTGTTTGCACTCAGGTGAAGAGGAGCATCTTCCAATAGCTGTGTCTGCTGTTTGGCACAGAGTGTCCTGATGTCCATGAAGGCCATCTCCCTGTCCCTGCTGAGCAAAGGGATCAAATCACACTGTCACAAGGCATTGGGAGTGCAGGGTGGGAGGGTTTGGCCTTCCTGCACATCCCCTCGGGGTGGGTTTGCAGTGCAGATGGAGACAGAGCTCCCTGGTCTGCCCCAACAGCCCCGTGGTGAGGACGAGGAGTAAAGAGCCCATTTGTTCATTCTCCCAGCATGATCTGATTTCATACTCTGTGTTTAGCACAGAAGCTGTTTCCCCTTGAGCAGAGTTATGCACTTTGCAGTTACTTCTTTAAAATGACTTAGTTATACATTTGCTCCATGTTATTTTGAATTCTCTTGAAGATCAAGGACGCTACAAAGCCAGCAAGATAAAATTAGCATCTGAGCTGGAGCCTTTGCTTGGTATAAGAAATGCAGATCAGCCTCACTTGCAGTGAGTGCTGGAAGGTGAATTTGATTTCTGTCTTCCTCCAGCAGACCTAGTTCTGCCATCCCTGTTTGCTTTGAGTGCCACCACAGCCCCTGAGCTGTCCCGGTGGTTTCTGTACAGCTGCTTCCAGAGAGAAGCATCAGACAGCAGCAGGAGTGGTGAATTGGACCTCCAGCTGATAAGAAATCAGTTTGTTCCAAATCAGTTCTTACCTACTCCCAGTGTGATCCCCGGGTGTTCCAACAGGGGAGCAGCCAGGGTGGGTTCAGTTCGTGTACAGCTCTTAACCCAGCACCAAACCTGGGGGTGTAAAAGCTGTCAAAGGGGGGAGTGGGGATGGAGAACAGCCTCAGAAATGACTTTAGGGTGGGAGAAGTCCCAGGCCTGTCAGTCTGGGATGTGTCCAGGCCCAAGAGGCACCTGGCTGTGATGAGCAGTGCTCTCTGAGCAGACAGCAGTGCTTTTGGAGGCCCCTGCAGTGCAGCAGAGAGAGGCTGAACAATTGCTGGCACATGTTTAAAAAGTGAGATTAACCATCAGGAGGAGTGGCCAGAATGGTGCCTCAAGAGCTCCCCTCAACACCTTCCCCTTGAGGCAAATTTCTCACTCAGGTGCTTTCAGGGAGGGGAATTTCAGAGAATCCCAGATTATCTCAAGATGGAGGGGACAGACCATGAAGACCATAACACCACTCTCCTTACAGGTCTGCCTAGAACTAAACTGTATGATTAAGATTCTTGTCTGAGTGCTCCTTGAACTGTGGCAGCTGTGACCTGGGGAGCCTGTTCCAGTGCCTGACCACCCTCTGGGGCAAGGACCACTTCCTAATGTCCAATTTGAAGTTCCCCTGATGCAGCTTCATTCCATTGCCACACGTCCTACCACTAGAGAGAGGAGATCAGCACCTTCCCCTTCACTGCCCCCTTGAAGCTGAACAAGTTTAACCCTGCACAGGTCCTCAAAAATGGCAACAACTGAGCAAAATCCCATTGCATGTTCCAGACATCCAGGGAGAGGATCTGCCCAGCACCACTTTGGCACAACCTGACCCCTTCCAGGCCTTCAGGTGCAGGGTTGGAGCAGAATGGACCATGTCATTCAAAGTTTAGATCCTTCATTTTTTTTCCTTTGAGCTTTTATCCATCATCTCTAGCCTTCATCTCTCTCCCCGTAGATTTCCTGATATCTCTTTGAAAAGAGACCTCAAACTGACAGCCTTCCCTGCCTTGCCTTGGCCCTGTTGGGTCTCACAGATGAAGCCTTATCTTCTCACCCTGGAGCAGGAGGTGACTCCAGGTGCCCCTGGAGCTGAACCCCTTGGGCTCTGCAGCTTTCCTGTCCTGCAGCTCTGGAGCTGGAGCAATGACCCCTCCAGCAGAGGTTTCATTTGAATCTGGCACCTCCTAATCTTTTATTCATGATGGGTCACCCACAGTGACAAAGAGTCAGAGGAGGAGGAGGAAAGATTAGAGCAGCAGCAGAGCTGCCTGAGGATGCAGATGGGACAGTCAGGATTAAGAGATCCATTTTCAAAACCGGCGAATTCCTTTCAATGCTTCCTGTTTGCAGATCCTTCACCCAGAACCTGAGGAGCTCCACACTTCCAGCAAATTAATTCCCTTGAAATAAGGGCTGTGTTTTCTGTCTGTGTGCTTGCACACATTTCAGAACAATTCTGAGTGTTTCCACAGTGTCTGAGATGATTTACTGAGTCAGATCTAAGCTGGGTTGTCAGTGAGCATGACTGGGTGCCAGGCCCTTGATCTTCATTGATTTATATCCATTTATGCCAACACAGGATTATTCTTTCAAGAAAGTGGCTACAAATACCCAGGTTTTAAAGCCCAAGTTGTTTTAATTGGACTCATAGGCAGAGTGTTTCATGTTTCTGAAGTGAACACTCAGTGGGATGAATTCAAAGACACTCACAGAGTTACTGATACAAATTAAATGTAGGTGTTTGTGGGAGCAGTGCTGTCGTTTCTGCTCCTGTGTTTACAGTGAGCAGCAAGGAGCAAAGCAAACACAGTCCATCTGGATCCACTGGCACCAGCATCCACTCCACAACAGCAACCAGGGAGCTCTGGGTGCTTCAATGGGATTGTGAGCAGCCACACTCTTTGTTAAGGCAGGTAACAGTGTGCATCGAGCTGATGATGGACATGTGCCACAAACATCCCCACCCAGACTTCACAATTTGGGATTTTCTATCCAGATTCTTTTGTCTGTCCCATTAGAGAGGTGAATTTTAGCTCTGGAAACAACTTCTGCCCAGTCTGCAGGAGGTGGGAAGGTGGACTCAGGCTGGACCAGAACACTGTGTCCTTATTGATGAATCCCCTGCTGGCCCAGGGAGGACAATCCTGCTCTGCCTCTGCTCACATGGAGCACAGCAGTGAGGAGGAGGAGGAGGAGCAGGGCAGGTGCTGCTCCCACCCAGCCAGGACTGGTCCCCACTGCTGTGGTTACAGAGGAGAGCTCAGGATGAGCTGTCCCAGCAGGAAGAGAGGGAGAACTGATGGGCTGCTGACATTGTAAGGATTTCTGCTGGTCCAGTCCAGCCTGTTCTACCTTGGGAAAAGGACAAAGTCCTCAAGGACCATGGATGACTGGGACTTCCAGAATGTTGTAGTAGTACCCAGCAGGTTTCCTGCCTTACTGTTTCCTGCTGGGGTTAGTATTCCCAAAGAAAAGAGGCAGGCCACTGTGCAGGACTTTAATTTGTGGAACACAGAAAATTAAGGAGCCTGCAGTTTTCTTGTCTTCTCTTCCAATGCAGTTTTCTTGTCTTCTCTTCCAACCTTAAAACAGAAGACCAAAAGGAGGGATTGTATTTCACCTCTCTAACATCTGCCTAAAACCCCCCTGAAATGGTTTGCTTGGTCTCCAAGTTACTCTCATTTGAGGCTTCACACTTTTCTTTCTGCTGTTATTTTACGTTTCGTTATCTCGGTGTTTGCAGATGAAAACTCCAGCAAGTCACTGCATGGGTGTTTTCCCTCTGTTGCACACACAATGCTTCCCTGTCCCTCCCCAGCACCCAGCCCAATATCCCTTTCATTAGATGGCTCAGAACCATCCTGCACCTTCTGTATTGGTTCCCCCCCTGATGCTGGTGTTGATGTGAGGCTGATTTCCATGAGTTTCTTACCTGTCCTAAAGCAAAATGTAGACTTGTGTGGGTACATCCACGTGCTGCTTTTCACCTCCTGCTTCCAAGCTGACGTGGAATCTGCAGGGAAAAGACAGATGTTATTTGCCTGTTGGGTCTACTAATTACGGGACGTGTTTTGGGGAGGAAAAAAATTGTTTTCACTCGCAGTCTTTCCAATCTGTTTTGAATTAGGAGACACTCAGGATTAGAAAGTGTTTTCTCATTAGAACAAATGTCACAGATTTAAAAATCTCTTCATTTAAATTCCTCCTAATGTTCTTTGGCTTGAACGAGTGAGCTCTTAATGTCCGTTTTAATTAAAGCATTTCAGTGGGATTTCAGCTGGGCACCCACTGACAGCAGGGCTGGGGATGTGGTCCAGCTAGGAAGGGGAATTCTAGGATGAGAACTTCAGCAGAAACTGTCCTTTGGGGGCTTTTTAGGGAGAAGTGCTAAAGGACACACCAATTAAGGTGTGAACAAACGATCCCACAATTCCAGTGGCAGAAACACTGCGTGGTTTGGGAGCTGGGTTTGCAAAGGGGTTGATCTTATACTTCCCAAGCCACTTGGAATTTCTCTCTTTTTGCTGCTGTTTGCAGGCCCTCAGCAGAGGCTGTGGCAGCAGAGCAGGATTGCTGGGCAGCTCTGGCACCTGCCTGTGCTGGGACATCCCTCCCTCCCCCCCCCACTGCCCCCCACATTCCTCATTTCCATTCAGGTGAGTGTTTGGTCCTTCCCCTGCTCCTCAGCACCTCCCATGGTGCTGGGTCCATTTGGGAGCTGCCAGTGAGCAGGACATTGTTGGCTTTTCTGGGAAACAAACCCTTTGAACCATCAGATTTCATTGGGCAGGTCTGATGGTACAGGAAGGCAGTGGAGTGCTGTGAGCATCCATCAGGCACATCCACATTCCCTTCCTGGAGCATGGCAGTGGCAGTAAGAAGCTGATGGGGAATAGGATTATCCAGCTTTTCAATGTTCTTCTTTTGCAGCTGCTCCCTGGCCAGCAGCAGTGCTCCCACTGCTCCCTGGAGCAGCCTGGGGCAGCACAGAGGGAAGAGGCTGGTCCCTGCCTCTGCCACACCACAGGGATGCCATCCAGGGGGATCCATGGACAGGAGAAGGACCTGAAGGCCCAGAGCCATCAGACAGTGGGAGCAGCATGTGGGGAGTGTTTCCTCATAGTCAGAATTGAAAGAGAAACAAACCACAGGGCCAGATGTCACTGCTGGAAATCAGAGAGCTTGGGAGAGTCAGAAGCTTCCCCTGGGTTCACACCAGTGCTGCCTGGCTCACTCTGTCCCCCCCGAGTGATGGATAAACCTGGAGACAGTTAATAATGAAAGACTATTAAGATAAGATTTAGTCTTTATTGTTCTCGTGCTTCCTTCATTTGTCAAGCACTCGAACCAAACAGAGGAAATGTCGATCTGGGAAATGCTTTTGATAGCCAGAGAGCAGCAGATTTATTGGTGCTTGTGCCCAGGCACTATCTGAGCAAGGAGGAGCTCCCTGGGCAGGTGTTGCCTGGTGGGATCAGCAGCTCTGCTCCCTTCCCTCAGGACAGTCATTTAAAGCAGCCACCTTCACCTGGGAGCTGATAAACAGTGGCACTGCTGGAGCTGGCCAGCATCTCTGGGCCAAAAAGCAACTTTACAGGAAGAAAATCACAGAATCCCAGAATGGTTTGGGTTGGAAGGGACCTTAAAGATCATCTCATCAACCTTGCATGGGCAGGGACACCTTCCACCAGCCCAGGTTGCTCCAAGCCCCATCCAACCTGGCCTGGGACACTTCCAGGGATCCAGGGGCAGCCACAGCTTCTCTGGGCAACCTGTGCCAGGGCTGCTTAACCACCACAGTTCAGACAAAGAGGTTCATTTTGAATGATCCCTGGAAGTAATATTCTTTATTTGCTTCCCCCTCACCACCATGTTAATTGTTTTTCTTTCTTATTGCAGAGAATCCCGTTTGTGCTCCCTCACAGACTGTGAGTTGCTGTCTATCTTGGTGAGGTGGGAGGGAGTGTTTAAGAGTGAATCTTTGACTTCCTCACTTTAACAGCAGCAGAAAATAAGCAAAGAGGTTTTTTTCAGCCCATCTGCAGCTGCATGTAGTGTGTATTTTCTGGAAGAAATGGCACCTGGATACACACAAGGCAGTGGGCACGGCCCCAAGGCTGCCAGAGCTCCAGGAGGGTTTGGACAACACTCTGAGGGACAGGGTGGGATTATTGGGGTGTCTGTGCAGGGCCAGGAGTTGGACTGGATGATCCTGGTGGGTTCCTTTCAGCTCAGGAGATTCTGTTCCATGATTCCATGATTCCCTAACAGGTGTTTCTGCACTGAGGGAAGCAGCAGGAAACCCTTCCTGAGACAACAGTGGTGTGGATCCAGCACGGCCACCTTACAAGCATCTGCTTTCTGGGATCATGTCCTCTGAGCTTTTCTCCTTTAACGTGGATGAGCCCTGCCTCCCCCCCTCCAACAGCCCTTTATTGCTTTTAGACTGACTTTGAGAGAGGGCAGGAAAAGAAATCTGAGAGAGGTGAGATCCAAGGTCAGTGCTGCTCACCCGGCTCTGTCATCCCACTGAGCTCAGAAATTGGTGTTAACACCTCCTGGAAAGAACAACAAATATCAAAAGAGAACCTTGCTCTCACACTGGGAAGCAGACCCATTACTGGAGCAGGAGTCTGGCAGGACAGCAAATCCACTCCAATTCCACCCCCTGTCCAGCCCAGCTGTGCTCCCCCCCCCAGCATCCTGCCCATCTCCCACACAGACAGGAGAAATCGGCCTTTTTAGGCAACTCGTTTCCTTCAAACCTCTCAAAGCACCCGTGTGTTTCTTGTTCCTCTGCTATCAGAAATCTCCTCTTACAGAATGCTCTTTCCCCCCCCCCACCCTTGTTCTTTAACCAGCTCCTTACAACAGGGCTTCGTGGTGTGGAAAGCACAAATAAGTTCAGAGCCTTTGAGATGCTCCCCCACCCTCTTCATTGATGATTCTCCTCAGAGGGATTCATAAAATCTATTATTGCTGCTGCAGATTGGCCATGCTGTGACTTTGGAGAAAATTCTGTGTTGACACTGTTGCTTCCTTTTTATTCTTTCTGTACCAGTGGAAAAAAAAAATGAAAAATTCATTAAAAACAGAGAGAAAAATAAAAGGAAGAAAGAAACCCACTGGCATTTCTCTATCTCCCAGCACAAAAATCAAATGTTTGAGATTGGAATCAGGGTGATGGGGAGAGAAGGGTGAGAGGGTTAAATGTCTGAAGGATTCACAGCCACACATGCAGTGTCCTGGACAAACAGGCCAATAAAAAGGACTATCATCTCCTTCACAGGGTCCCACTATCAAATTAGGAGCCAGGAAAGGGTCTCACAGGAGGATTTGCTGTCTTTGGGATGTTTCAGCAGGCAGGGACCCCTTGGAGGAGCCCTGGGAGCACATGGCCCCTGGGAGTTCCCCATTCAGGGGGCTCTGCCTTTGGCCCTGCTCTCACACAACCACAGAATAGGGTAACTGAGCTGGAAGGGACCCACAGGGATCATCCATCCAACTCCTGGCCCTGCACAGACACCCCAACAATCCCACCCTGTCCCTCAGAGCGTTGTCCAAACCCTCCTGGAGCTCTGGCAGCCTTGGGGCTGTGCCCACTGCCCTGGGGAGCCTGTTCAGTGCCAACCACCCTCTGGGAGAAGAACCTTTTCCTGAGATCCAACCTGAGCCTGCCCTGACACAGCTCCATCCCTTCCCTGGGTCCTGTCACTGCTCCCAGAGAGCAGACATTGGAGCTGCCTCTCCTCTGCCTCCCTTAGGAAGCTGCAGCCCCTGATGAGGTCTGACCTCAGCCTCCTCTTCTCCAGCTGAACCAGCCAAGTGCCCTCAGCCACTCCTTGGGGGCTTCCCCTGCAGACCCTCCAAGCCTGGCAGAGCCCCACACCCCCCTTTTGCAGACAGGTTGGCACCCACAATCCTCACACACCCCGAGTTCCCCCGACTTCCTTTCCAGCCTGGCCTGTCCCATTGCTCCAAGGAGGGAGGCCAGGGCAGGAGGGGGTGGGAGAGGACAAGCTGAGGGAAGCTGAGGCAGGGACAGGCTCTGCAGCAGTGGGACCCCAGGACCAGCTCTCCACCACACAGGTGCTCTGGTGGGCTCCCAGTGCCTCCTTCCCTGGCAGTGGTGTTGGCAAGGGGAGGCTCTGCAGGCTGGAGCTCCCACCCACCCTTTCCTGGGATGAGGTGGACAATGAACATTGTCCTGGTGATGGAGGTGGACAAGAAGGATCATTGGTGGTTCCTTACCTGGAATCCCACCCCACCCCATGTTCCTTGGTGCTGGCAAGGGCTTTGGCTCCCACGGCATCCTGGCATTCAAGTCAGGACATCACAGCCCAGAGGGGTGGCTCTGTAAAGCTGTGAAAGACTGGCTGGATACCCGGGCTCCAGGGAGATTAGGGCTGGGTTGGACTCTACCTGGATGCCAGTGACAAGGGGCGAGACCTCCCCTTCCAATGGGAAAACCCCCCGGGAGTTTTTCCTGAGACCTGCCCTGATATCCATAGCAACGACCTGAGAAGGACAAAATGCACCTCAAAATGAGACCCTCAGGGTCCCTTCCAACCTGAGCTCTCCAGGGACCTCGTGGCTCCCCAACCCCCTTCCCAAATATGCTGCAGGTTTGCTCCGCAGCTGCAGCTTTTTATTCTCATGACAGGTCTTGATCTCCACCACTATCAGGGTGTTATTTTCCATCTCACAAAGGGGACACCCCCCAAAATAAACATCTAAATATTTTTTTAAAAATAAAAATGACACAACATTTCCCAGCATCTCTGCTGAGGGGTGTCACAGGGGAAGAAAAATTCCTTTTGTGATCAAGAGGCTTAACTTCAAAACACCCAAACTGCACATCTCCACGGGGCACCTTTCTGCAGGGTTATTAATAAGAAATAATTGTTTTAAATGCAGAAAAGTCTGTGTACTTTTTATTCCCTTCCCAAAGCCCTCCATCGCTTGTCCTTAATGAATAATGAAAGATGCTTTTGTATTGCTTCCCAACCATAGACTTTCAAGTGATTTTTAAGCAATAATAAATAGGACTTTAAAGAAAACCAGGGTTTGATGGAAACTGAATTTTGGACTAATATGAGAAGCACCTGCTGTTGCACAAATTTATAGACATTCCTGGGGCTTTGGTGGGTGGAGAATTTTGGTGAAAGCTCTGAATGTCCCAACACTGGGAAAAAAAATCACTAAATGACTTTGAAATGCTGTAGCACAGCTCCACAGGAATTAGAATTTGGAGGCCCTTGATCCTCCTTCTGGAAGGGAACCAGGAGACTGCTTTGCCCAGGATAGGCACTTTGCTACCCTGAACTCAGCACTGCTGTGATGCCCTGTCTCCCCTCACTCTGAGGGGGAATCTTTCATGGGAAGCCAAACCTGAGGTGAACATTGTTCTCTGAGGAGAGAGGCAGCACAACATCCCATGTCAGACTGGGGTATTTGGATTTCATGGAAAAACAATGCATTCCACTGGGAAGCTGCTATGGCTCTCAACCCTTCCATGGGAAGCCCTCTCTGGAGGTGAAAACTGAAGCTTGGAAGGGATATCACAGAATCATGGAATGGTTTGGGTTGGAAGGGACCTTAAAGATCATCTCATCCCACCCCCTGCCATGGGCAGGGACACCTTCCACTAGCCCAGGTTGCTCCAAGCCCTGTCCAACCTGACCTTGGACACTTCCAGGGATGGGGCAGCCACAGCTGCTCTGGGCAACCTGGGCCAGGGCCTCCCCACCCTCTCAGGGAAGAATTTCTCCCCAATATCCCCTCTAATCCTGCCCTGTCAGTGGGAATCCATGAGTTGCCCAAGAAAAACTAAGCTGAAAAACGCACTTAATTCTTCATGCTGGTCTTGCCTTGAGCCCACAGACAGTTAGGTCTGTCTTGATGTTGGCAAGAGAGTTCACCTCACTAAGGAGTCTCCTACTAGTGACCAACCCAATCTTCAGAGGTATCTTCTGAGCACCTCATCACTCCCACCACTCTCACCAGGAACAACCAGTTTTGTGCACCTGAGCACTTAAACACCATCATAGTTCGGTTGGGATCAGTGGGGAAAACTTCAAGGGGGATTTGTCTCTGCCTTGATTGTCAGTTGATCATCCCTGCTGTGGTTTTCATCCTAGAAATGTTGTAATGGGGAAAAAAAATTCTTCATGGAAAGGGTTGTCCAGTGTTGGCACAGCTGCCCAAGGCGGTGCTGGAGTCACCCTCCCTGGAGAGATTTAAAAGGTGTGTGGATGTGGCACTTGGAGACATGGCTTAGTGGTGGGGGAACAGTTGGACTCAATGATATTATGGGGCTTTTCCAACCTTACTGATCCTGTGGTTCTATGATTTTATGACGCTGTGCACACTGTGATGGGTCACTCCTGGTGGTGGGCTCCTGCTCTTCACTGACACACCGCAGACAGCGGTTGCACAAAATTATTTGCAGTAAATGTCTCGGTGACCCGAACACCACTCCCGTGAGCCGGGACCGCCCCGCGGGAGCTTCTGGAACCCGTGTGCCACCTCCGACTGATGCTGTGCCTGCGCTACTCCCTGAACCCCTCGGCGTGTGCCCGTCCCCCCGGTGCCAGCGCTCTTAGCGCGGGCTTCCCACGCCTTTATGGAGTGACGAAACGCCGCACGTTCATTGTGGTCAGGAAACATCAGATTCCCAAGAGAATCGTCCTCTTCCCGGTGAGTGCGGAGGAGCGGGCGCAGAATGGAGCAGCCGAGCTGAGGATCGCTGTGTTACCGAGAGCGCCGGGGCTGGACCGAGACCTCCGCTCGGCTCCGCGGGGACGCTGCGGGTGCGAACTTCGGCTGCGGCGCCGGCGAACCGGGGGTAGGGAAAACGCGAGCGGTGCGAGCTCTGCAGCTCCGGGGTGCGCCGCGGGACCGGCCCCCGCCGTGCCCGGCCCCGCCGTCAGCCCCGCACCGGGACCCGCAGCGGGACCCGCCGCCCGGAGCATCCCCGTGCCCCGGCCCCGCCCGGCCCCGCCCCGCTCTGGACTCTTCCACCGCTCCGCCCGCCGAGCGGGAGGGATCGGCACCCGCGGCTCTCGCCGCGCTGCCCCCGGCCGAGCCCCGGCGGCGCTGCCCGGCCCCGCCCGGCCCCGCACTGACCGCTCGGTGCGGGCCGCGCCGCGGGGGCCCGGCGGGCGGGCGGGGCCTGCCCGGGTGTTCTCCCCCGTCGCCCCGCGTCCCCCCCGGCGCGGGGCCGTGGTACGGTCGGCGGGAAGGAGCCGCGGCGCGGGGCGGTGCGCGGCACTGAGCCGGCGGCTCCCGCGGGCGACGCGGGACGGGACGGGCCCTCTGTCCGCTCCGCGAGCCGGCCCCGCACCGCAGCCCCGCGCCACCCGCCCCGCAGCCCGGCACCGACCCGCCCGGTGAGTGCTCTGCCCCTTCCCCCGGCTGCTCCCCCGCGCTCTTTGCCGTGCGGTCCCGCCGGCAGCGCGGGTCCCCCCTGCCTCCGCCAGCGAATTACCGCCGCGTTAGTAATTAATTTTGATTTTCAGTTTTCTCTTCCTCCACTGGTTTTCTAGCGCTCGGCTCGCTTTTCCCCGCATCCTGACCCACGTTTAACGGGAAGCGGGAAGGAGCGTGGGGATGCCGGCGCCCGCGGGATGGGGAAGGCGCGGGAGCGGCTGCCGGTGGGTCCCGTCCCGGCGGGGCCGGGGCGGCTCCGGGGCTGAGCCCCGCGGGTCCCTCACGCTGGTGGCGGCGGTGCCGGGAGGGATGTCCGCGGTCGAGACTTACTTTGTGTCTCCTGCCGCCCGGAGATGCTCCGGGGCTCTGGCGAGAGGGGCCGGGAGCGGCTGCAGAGGGATGTCGAGCCCGAGCGGCGGGATGAGCCGCCTCGACCTGCGCGGGTGGTGCCCGGGCTTTACCCCGCTCCCCGCGGGTCCGTGCGGAGCCTGCGAGCCGTGCTGGAGCCTGCGGAGCCTTCCCTGTCGGGATTATGTTCAGGCTGCCGATTTCCGTCGGTATCCGTGTTTGGGAACGGGCTCTCCCGGGAGTCACCATCCCTGGAATTGTTAAAGACGAGTGGATGTGACACTTGGCGGTGCGGCTTAGTGAGCATGGGGGCACTCTGTCAGAGCTTGGACTTGATGGTCTGGGAGGTCTTTTCCAACCCTAAATGATTCTGGGATTTGAGGTGATGTGTGAAACTCCAGGTCTTAGTCCTGGCTCTGCTGGAACGGCTTTGGTGGATGTGAGAGAGTCAGATTTGGCTGTGCCTTTGGGAGGGTGTCCAACGACTGATTCCTCTTGTTAGACAGCCCAGAAGGCTGGGACAGAAACTGCCGGGATGGAGAACAGCATGGATGTGCACCTTTGTTTTCCTGACTTGCTCCTGAAGAGCAAGAACCCACCTGCAGGAACGACCCTGGTTGCTGCAGTGCTTCAGCACAGAGCCCTGGAATCACTAGGGTTGGAAAAGCCCTCCAAGATCACCGAGTCCAGTCGTTCCCCCAGCGCTGCCAAGCTCACCACTAACCAGTATTCCCAAGTGCCATATCTGCGCATCTTTTAAATCCCTCTAGGAATGGTGACTCCACCACTTCTGAGGATAATTTTTGGATGCTTTTGGTGTGGGGCAAGGCTGGGCTGGGCTGTGGGGCTGAGCTGGGAACCAGCCCACGCTGAGCTGTGGCTCCGGGGCCTTCCCATGCTCCAGTCACCGCTCGGGTCTCCGGGAGCTTGGGATTTTGAGGAGGCTGAAGTCAACAGCAGCACAACTGGCTTGGGCTTACTTTTTAAGGCCAGAAAAAACAAGACCCTCTTATTTCATATTAAGGAAATAGTTGTCTTTCCCCTGCCAGTAAATACCAGGGTGAGTGATGGCTGGTGCCAGCGCTGGCTGGGCACTGAGGGAGTCGGGGTGGCAGCACTGCTGGCTCTCCCCAGGCTGGCAGGGGCAGCACGAGCCTTCAGCCTGGCATTTGCTGTGGATCTCAGCACCCAGGCAGATCCTGTTTTCTTTGGCTGTGTCATCAGAGGAGCTGTCACGGTGTGGAAGGGGTGGACTGTGTCACAGGACCCTCCTGGTTGTCCCTGCTGAGAGGAGAAGGGCTGTGCTCTTCCGCGGGAGCCTCCACTCTTGGTCCCCTTTTAGCAGTTAGGGGGGAGATGGTACTTTCCCTTTCGTTTTGTCCTGTCCTTTATTCTGCAGTTTGTTGGGATTTGGGCCCTTTACACGATTTTCTTCTAAAGGACAGGGAAGGAGCTTGGTTTCCAAGTGAAGGAGAGCTTGAGATGAGGAGCCTGCACTGATGGGCTGTAAAGGGAAGAACTGCTGGTTTTGGGGAGGTAAAGAGCCTGTGCCATGAGGAAAACCCCAAGTTAAGCCACAGCAGCCTGACCCTTGGTGACAGTTGTCACCAGGTTTATTGCTCACATTCCTGGAAGTCTTTTTGTGACTCTTGTTCTCAGGGAGCACTTGGCCCTGTGTGAAACCTTCCTCCAGGAGGGCTGGGTGTGCAGCCACACTCCTTCAGTTCACTGTGCCCTGGAGCATGGCTGGGGTTTTACTTCCATCTCCAGTATTATCTTGACAGATTTCAGGGGAATGGCAAAGCAGACGAAGGTGGGTCTCTTAAGAACCACTTCCTTTAGAAAAGGCAGATAACAGACAGCGAGTCTGGGGAGGATGTTTTATTTAGGGATTGAAAAGGGAGGATTAAAGCTCTTGACAGAGAACAGTTTATGTGGAGTAAGTGATGTGACTTGATCATTCAGAAAAAAGAAGACTCTTAACATGTTCCCATCACTGAGAGAGCTTTCAGCTCTCCTTGTCCCAAATTATTCAATAAAAGCAGCAGATCTTCTTTTGATTTGAGTTCTTTATTGGTGGTTGAATAAGGAGTTTTCAGATCTAGAAGTAAACTTGCATCTGCCCAAAGAAAATGGCTTATGGCTATAAAAATCTGTGATATGCTGAAGGTGCTGTGGAGTTACCCAAGGTGTTAATTACAGGCACTGGAAGGAGCTGTGTCTGTCTGGGAGAATTGCAGCTTTTCCTTTCTTGCCCCCTCCCATTAAGTCACTGCCTTGCCTGGCACAGGGCTGTGCTCCTGGATTTGCAGAAGCATAAAGTCACTGCTTGCAGAATTACTGAAATAAAGTAGAGGGGAGAAGAAATAGGAATCAAATTTTAGGCTCAAGTTTTGATTCCAAAACAAGTCACTCATTCTTCTCACAGCTTGAGGTTTGTGATGGAAAGGTTGAAAACACCCAGCAAGAAAAACAAGCTAGAAAAAAATATCTGAACAAGCTGAACGGAGTGAAATTCAGAATAAACTGTCATCAGAGAGTGTTTATAAACCTGCTGGAGAAAAGGGAGGGAGGAACCATTCAGATCAATAACAAGTTGGTTTTTTTTGTAACTGTAGAGCCTTAATCATACAGTTTTAAAAAATAATCCTAAATGTGTGCTTTTTATACCTGTGCTGGTAGCTGGGGCTAAATCTGCAGAGTTCCTGCTGATCTGGGTAATCTGAATCAAGCTGAATAGTAAAGAGGCTCTTAGGAGGATCTGAAACCCAGGAGGCATTTTTCAAACCTGAGTTATGTCACTTTTTTTAGAGGTGCCTCAGGCAATTGCATTTTAAGAGGACAAAGCTTTTGTTTTCAAGCTGGCCTAGAAAAATGCCAAGGATGAATCCAAAGTAAAGGCTTTCAGAAGTTGTCATTTGTGATTAAGTTGATTTTGCTGTTGTGCACAGAATGCTCTTCCTTCCCCTGTGCTGTGAGAACTGGGGCTGTTTTTATTTTTGCCACCAGTCCTGGTGTACCTGTTTAATCCAAGTGAGTACCATCACACAGCAGGGTCTAACCTGAAAGTGTGTGTTTAATTAGAAGGTCGGGTGTCTGCTGGCCCCATCTCCAATATAAAATTAATTGTGTGTGCTTTATAAAAGGCAGAATTGAGATGACACCAGGGCAGAGATTGACTTAAGTGGGTGTTCTGCAGAATTAACATTGGTCTGTGTTCTGGTTTTAAGATTTAAGATGCTGGAACTATCAAAGCCAAGGCTTGTAGCCATGAGCAAAGGCTGTTTCCTTTGGCATGTCTCAGGCAATCCTTGGCTTGCAAGGAGACAAGCCTGCATGCACATAGTGAATCTAAAGCTTTTCTTGGGGCTTCTCATGTTTCTTGCAGCTTAAAACGATCAGGAGGAGCATCCTGGGCTTGCCAGGCTGTGGGCAAACAAGAGGAGCTGGTTCTGCAGAGCCCGAGCTGGCAGATATTGTGCAGGATGGAGCAGATGATGCTGGAGCATGGATGTGAAGAAGGGTGTTGCCTGCAGTCTGTGCTGGTGTGAGCTCCCAGCAAGGTCCTCCTTGTTAGAGAGGTGAAATCCTGGGAGTGCTGTAGAGACTTCATTGTCTTTAATAAAATGAGAATGGTTTTTGTCTTAAAATCTGACCGTGTTAAAATGTGCCCACCCTAAAGCAGTCCTGGCTGCTCAGTGCCCAGGGCTGTGCCACCTGGGCAGGAGGTGTCCCTGGGGCTCACCTCACCCCGAGAACCAGCTGCCTCCTTATCCTGGCATGGCCCTGGATAACCTGGGAAGGGCTATAAGGGCAGTGTGAGTCATGTTTTTGGCTCATGTCTGACACTGTTGCACACAAACAATGCTGTTTGTTCTGCTGCCTGTATTGTCCAACACGAGGAGGTGGAAGAGTGGATGGACCCTCTCTTACTGAGAGGGGGACCTGCTGAGCTGCTTTCCAAGCAGGTGAGTCCTGCAGGTCTCACACTGGCACCTCACAATCGTGATATTTTATTTTTTTAAAAGCAAGTCTTGAGGAAAATGTGTTGCAGCCAAATCCTGATGTAGAGCAAGTTGTGCCGGGGAGGAGCCTCCGAGGCAAGACTTGGCCTTGCCTTTGCAGGGCAGGTCCCTGATTGATTTAAGGCCTGCTGAGCTCTTGCTTCTCCTCTGCTGCTGGAGCTGCACAGCAGGATGTGCCCAGCAGGATGCCCAGCTCTGTTCCAGCAGCATCTCTGCACCTGCAGCAGAGGATTTCCTTCACTGAACATCCACAGACTTGGCTGGTGATGTTGCCCAACTGTCTTTTTTTTTTTATTTGTTCCAAAAAGTCTGGTTTTAAAATAGAAAACACAATGCCAGGTTGTTTGTTTTTTTTTTTTACTCCCTAACAAGACTGAGGTAAATAGCTGAACACCTGGGGGCTGTGTCTGTGTGAATTCAGTGGTTCCCAGGTGATGTCTGCAGCATCACCTCCATGTGCTGAGTGATGGTACCAAACAAAAGATGCTGAGAAGAGCCACAGCTTTATCTGATGCTTTTGCAAGCAGCTTCAATTCCAACAAACACAGCCACAGTGGGGATAAATGTGAACTCATTTTCTGATTGCTCCTACAAGCAGAATAAGAATGGGCAGGTTAAATGTATGAGCAGGAGCAATAACTGAGGCAGTGCAGCTCCTGCTCCTGCTGTGGCAGGATTAAGTGGCTCCTGCTGTGTCCCACCTTCCCTGGAGGGAGAACATCCTTCAGCTGGGGGTCTGCCTGCTGGCACTTAAACATGGAAGTAGCAGAGCCAGTTTCTGCAGGAGAAGGTGTCGTGGGAATGGTGGCATTGGAGACTCACCTGGAATCACTGTCGCTCATTTTAACGTGTGAATTCTGAGCTCAGGACCAGGCTGGCAAAGGACACGAGGGGGACAGAGAAGGTGGTTGCAGATCTTCCCCACCTGGGCTCTTGATGTCTTTATTAGTCTGAATCTTGTACTTTCCTTCTGTCTTCAGCAAACTGTTTTTTGGAAAACTGTCTAGGGAGCAATTCTGGGAGAAAGAGTTCCTTTAGCAGGACGTGGGGAGCACTGGCTCTGTCAGCTCTCCTGCACAGGCACGTGCTCGAACCTCACGTGTGGATGAAGCCCAGTCTTGAAGAAATAGGGATAATTTGGTGCTCCAATGAAGAGATTTGGACCTCAACCACATGGGGCTTCATGGTGACAGCTGCTGCTGTGGCTGTGGTGTGACAATTGCCTCTGTGAGTGTCCTCAGTGCTCTTGGTGCCTTTCACCTGCCCTTCAGCTGCTCCTGGACTTGCCAGGACTTCAAGGTGATTCTTCTGGCCTGAGATGTGGCCCCGGTGTAGCAGACTGCAGGTGGCTGCTGCTCAAACATACTTGTGTTTTTTCAAATGTAGAAACCCTTCTGTGGTTGCTCTGGGGCAGACATCACAGGGCTGGTGGTGCTGCCTGGCCTGGCTGGGTGTGTTCCTGCTCAAGGACAGCACTTGGTGGTTCAGCAGGTCCTGGTTTCTGTCCCTGGAGCTGGATCTGCTTGTAAAACAGGTATTGCTTGTGACTGTTGGTACTGCAGCAACCTGCAATGCTTGGAGCTCTAACAGCCCCTTAAACTCTTTCTGGAGTGGTATGAGCTACAAGCTCTGCAAAAAAATCTTCTTGAGCTCCTCTAGTAAGTTAAAGTTAGGTTTTTTTATAATTTATATTTTTTAACTTTTGCTCCAAAGTTCAGTGTGCAACACACGTTTCAAGAGGTGAGTAAAACAGAATGGTTTGGGAGGGACCATAAAGCTCATCCCATCCCACCCCCTGCCACGGGCAGGGACACCTTCCACCAGCCCAGGTTGCTCCAAGCCCCGTCCAGCCTGGCCTGGGACACTTCCAGGGATCCAGGGGCAGCCACAGCTTCTCTGGGCAACCTGTGCCAGGGCCTGCCCACCCTCACAGCCAAGAATTTCTCCCCAATATCCCACCTAACTCTCCTCTCTGGCAGTGGGAAGCCATTCCCCCTTGTCCTGTCCCTCCATCCCTTGTCCCCAGTCCCTCTCCAGCTCTCCTGGAACCCCTTTAGACACTGGAAGGGGCTCTCAGCTCTCCCTGGAGCCTTCTCTTCTCCAGGTGAACCCCCCCAGCTCTCCCAGCCTGGCTCCAGAGCAGAGGGGCTCCAGCCCTGGGAGCATCTCTGTGGCTTCCTCTGGACTTGCTCCAAGAGCTCTGTGTCCTTCCTGTGCTGGGGACCCCAGAGGGTCTCATATTCTCCCTGAGCCTGGTACCCAAGTCCAAGACAGATCTCCCCACTACAAAACTACTGAGAAATCCTTGCTCCAGCTCTTCTCCTGTAGCCAGTGCCCATCCTTTACCCCGGTGGCATCTTGGCACCCACAGGTGATGACCAAGAAGAACATCCCATGGTAAACTCCCCTGGAAGGATGTGCTGTGACAGTGATGCTGTGGAGCATCTTCAGCACCCGGGGAGTGACTCCACATCAAAGGGGGGCTTTGTGTGTTTTCCTCCTGCTGAGGAGCCCAGTGCTCTCCTGCAGTGGAGCTCCCCAGCCCTTTGCAGCTCAAACAGCAATTCCAGGGAGGGCACGGGAATAAACAGGGCTTTGTTAATCCCTCCTGTGAGCACAACCACACCTCGTGGCAGGAAACAGGCAGGAAGGGCTTAGATGCTTTTAATTAAAAGTTGTCGTGAGGGAGAAATTAAACTTGGGCTCTGGCCCTGCCCGTGTGAGGAGGGGAGCGAGCTCAGCCTCTCTGAACTGAGCCATCACTTGCCTTCTGTTTGCCTTGGAAAAAAAAAGGCAATTTCTCCTTCAGCTTTTCCTCTGGCTCCTGGGCCCCAATTGCCTGTTTGTCTTCAGCAGCTCCCCCAAATTGCTTTGAAGATGCGCTTAAATATTGATCATCTCTGACAGTCCTTCATCTGTGTTCTGCCAGCAGACATTAGAAAAGATATTTTAAATTACCTCTTTTCCCCTAAATGGACGGGCTGTGTGTATGGTCTGGGAGAATTAAAGCTCTTCCAGCCCAGGTAGAAATCAGCTGCTCCCACGTTTGCTCCCCCAGCAGCAGGGATTCCAGGAAAGAGAAAAGCCAAAGTGAGACTTCATGTCGAGGCAGAATCCACCCAATGCTCCATCTGAGGAGTGGGATCCTGGTTAAAAATGACTTTCTCTCCCTTTATTGCCCCAGGGGTATCTTTTGCTCTTGCTGCTCCCTGGGGGAGGGCTGGGAGGGGTCTGTGGGGATGGCAGAGGGGAGGTGATGCCTGGCACTGGATCTCTTTCTTCCTTTCCTATCTGAGCACTGAGACCTGGGGAAAAAACACCCCGTAAGAGCAGAACATTTATTCTGTGTAAAACAAGCAGAAGACAGCAGAGGTGGCTAATTCAGCACAGAAAAGCTAGAGCTGAGCAGGAAGGAAGGTTTAATAAATCATATGTAGCGTGTTTCTGGGGCTGCTTTATGCACAGAATGTCTTTTTTGGGGACACTTTGGTGGTGGCAGCTCCCTCTGACCCCTTTCCCAAGCTGACCTGGAAGGCAGCACATCACTGATTAGTTATTTAGGTGCACAATGATCCTTGTTCCTGGTGCATGTTCCCAAATCCTGGTGAGAAGAGGTCCTGGAGAGCTTGGGATGCAGAGCTGTGCTCAGGGAAGGGGGGGTGCAGCAGCCTGAGCTGTGTGTGTGCATTTGTGATCCAGGCTGGCCTCTGCACTCATTGCTTTTGTTATCACTTACCATATCATAGAATCCCACACTGCTTTGGGGTGGAAGGGACCTTAAAGCTCATCCAGTTCCAGTCTCCTCCTGCAGTTCAATTGGCAGATTCCCTCTCACCAGTTCTGTGTGCTCATGGTTTGTGCCTTTTCAGATCCTGGTTTGAGGGGGGAAATCAGTGTTTGTGACCTCAGAATAAGTAGGTTTTAGCAATATATGTAGCATAAACATCCATATTTTGTTGAGACATATTGATGCCTGGGATTCTGGCTCAGCAAGTCAAAGGCTTTTACCCACTCAGTCATGTGGGTAATTTATGGCTTGCCCCAAGTCTGCATAGCTGGGTTGCCAAACTGCAGCATGTTGAGGAGTAAATATTGCATGTTTACACAAAGCCTTTTCTCCCCAGGTCCCAAAAAAGAGGCTGAACCACACTTCAAGAGGCTGCTCAGGCCGTGGAGGTGCCACGTCCTGGGGCAAAATGCACTTGGACAAAGCAGCCCAGCAATACCTGATAAATATAGTAAATTTGGATTTACTGAGCATCTGCACAACCTGCAGTGATGTGACAGTGAAAAGCTTTGTGCCCTGATGGGAAACAGCCTTTAGACCCACGGAGTGGCTGCTAAAAGCAGGTGCCTTTGGAAGCTGATGCCTTTGGAAGCTGATGCCCTGTGCCCATGCTGGACTGCTGTCCCTGTCAGTAACAAACAGGCTGATGCTGCCAAGGTGCTCCTCCCCAAATGCAGGGGGTGAGGATTTGTGCAGCTGGGGGCTGCTTTATAAATTTCCAGATCAAATCAAGCAAGAAGTTGGGAGGTTTTTCTTTCTTACCCCGAAGTTTGTCAACTTTTTATTTCCCTTTCAGAGCCTCACAGTCGTGAACAAGGGGAATCTCTGGCAAGTGGGCTGTGTGATAAAATTGATACAAACCAATCAATTTAGTTGATTAGAAATATAAAATACCCTGAGCTGGAAGGGACTCACAAGGATCATCCAGTCCAACTCCTGGCCCTGCACAGACACCCCAACAATCCCACCCTGTCCCTCAGAGCATTGTCCAAACCCTCCTGGAGCTCTGGCAGCCTTGGGGCTGTCATCATTTCCCTGAGTTCTTGTTTATCCCTTGAATTTTGTCTGTTGGAAGTTTTCTAGTTAGAGTAAAGGTGACCAGGAGGTATTGCTAAGTCTTCCCACTCTACTTTTCATCCTCTCCCTGAAAAAGAAAATATCTATTTTTTAACAACTCTGAACAATCTGGAGGACTTTCTAGCCCGTCCTGCCACTTCTCCTTGCAGTGGGATGGTGTTGGAGCTCTGAGCTCGCAGCTGGTGAGCAGCAGTCGTGGCTCTGGAGTTTCAGCTCTAAATATATAACAGGTAGGAGGGCATGTGACTGGGCCTGACCTTGGGCAGCAGCAGAGCTGGGAACAAGGCCAGGTCCCCCAGCTCCCAGTTCCCACTCTCTGACGTGAGTTCCCTGAGCTCTCTCCTCCCCCCAGACCTGCCTGCAGAGCCCTGACCTGCAGCTCTGGGGGGGGGATGCCTGAATCCAGCCTGCTGCCTTCCCATCCCATTCCTGGGGGCTTTACCCTGTCACAGCTGATGTTCCCAGAGGGACTGGCCTCTGGGGAATGCCTGGCATGTGATCCTCACCTCGGAGCAGGCACATAGCAGCCGTTTTTGCAAGGCTTAGTGTTGGCCTGGGAGGAGATGACCCTTCTCTGAGCACCTTCCTGGAGCGCCTGGATTTTGTTTCCTGTTGCTGCATCTACTCATTTTCCTGCTCTTTTTGTCTCAAGGTTAAACTGTGAGGTTCTCTTATGGCAATAAACCCCCAGAATCACAGAGTCATTGAGGTTGCAAAAGACCTTTAAGGTCATCCAGTGCAGCCATTAACCCAGCATGGTGTTCACCAGTAACCCGTGTCCCCAGGTGCCACATCCACGTGTTTTTTGAGCTCTTCCAGGGGTGGTGACTCCATCACTGCCCTGGGCAGCCTGTTCCTGAGCCTGACCACCCTTTCAAGGGAAGAAATTTTCCCCAGCATCCAACCTAAACCCCTCCTGGGGCAACTTGGGGCTGTTTCCTTTTATTCTGTCACTTGTTACCTGGGAGAAGAGACCAAGCCCAACCTGCCCAAATGGACCTGGGCTTTTGGCAGGTCACCTGGGTGCTGCAGGAGTGTGCAGCTTGTTTGAAATGAGGCTGTTTGCAGTGGTGCTGGTGGTGGGACAGATGTCAGTCCCTCACATTCCTCCCCAGGGTTACAAAAGCTGTGTCTTAGTCTGGAAAATCATAGAATCCTACGTTAGTTTGGGTTGGAAGGGACCTTAAAGACCATCTTGTTCCACCCCGGGCCAGGTTGCTGTCCAGCCTTGAGCACTTCCAGGAGTTGGGGTGTCCACAACCTCTCTGGGCAACCTTGGGAAGGGTATTTAAACAAAAAGATGGACGTGCAGCTCCAAGTCCCCCCTGGATCCTGGTGCAGCGCTCCTGGGCACAGCTGCCTCCTGTGCCTGCACGTTCCCAGGCAAAGCAGGTGGTGTTCCATGCTTTTTGCATTAGAGCCCTGCTCTGTGGAGCTGTGTGAGGCTCCTCACATCTGTGCACTCTATGTAGGTCACATGTGGAGTTGCTTCTTTACGAAGACTCAACTTGACAGCGTTTCCTCTGCGCAGCCAGCGAGGGAGGATCACAAAATTCACAGGCTGGCTCCAGCAGGGATGTCCTGAGGGAAGGCCCCCGAGGGGCTGCGTGTGCAGGTGAAGTTTGTGGGCTTCATCATGTGCTCCAGGTTTGTCACAATGAGCTTTATTGGTGAAAGATTGATCTGAGCCCTGTACCCGGGGTTGATGCAGTGTCAGATCAGATTAGTCTTGCAGCTGGAAATACTAAATGCTTCCCTGCCCTTCTTCCAGCAGCTGCCTCTTGCTTTGCTCTGACTAAAAAGCCTGTTTCCTAATCTCTCAAGCCTGTGTTTCTGTTGCTGTTATTTCTTAATATGCAAATAGTTCTCCCTCCCCTTTCCTCCCCCCCAGCCAATCCTGTTCTGGTATTCCTTGACCTCTTCTGACTCTGGTAGTGGTGGAGGATAAAATGAGCTGGGAACAGGCAATCTGTCTTGCCCAGAAACCATTTAGGGACCTGATCTCACACCTTTTAAAGCAGCTGCCTCCCTTTGCTCTGTGGATGTGGCCTCAGATCCAGATGTGTTTGGTCCTGTGGAAGATGCTCTACTGGGCTGAAGCTAGTGGGGATCAAAGGAATGGTTCCTGCTAATTACCCACTCCTCAGGGTCCTCTGGTCTCCTTGGTTTGACTCCAGCCCATGAAGTTGGGCACCTAACCCAGTCTGTCTGGATTCTACATGTTGGGGAGTTTCTTTGTCTCCAGTCCTGAAGTTCTGTGCTGATGTGAGAACTTTGTTTCTCACACAAGGAGCTTTGTGGAGGCAAAACTTGAAAATGGGTCCCTAAGCATCCATTAGAAGCAGATAAACAGAGGATCTGGGGTTTATTTTAAAGCTGGAAGGAACTGCTTTATTTTTCCTTAGCTGAGGTGACCTTGGAATTCACCACATTTGAAGCAGTGGCAGAAGGGGATCAGAACAGATCAGATGGATATATGGATGTCCTTATGCAACCCAATGCAGGGTGAGAGAGATTTCTAGCATTAAAACTTCCCTGCTTGCTCTAAAAGTCTATTAGGAACCTTTGAAGTGAAAGAAGGGCTCCACCTGCCACCTCCTCCTTTAGCAAATAGTCAACATCTGCAGATGGACATCACCCAGAGCTCTTCCTTCAGCAAAGGGCTGATTGTCCACGAGCACTGCCAGCCTCCCAGGAGTCTTGGAATGGGATGGGAAGTTCTGGGCTGAAGCAGCAGGATGAGTATCCAGCACTTTGGGATCTCTCAGCAATGAGCAGATCCTGGTGATTTGAGCAGTAAATCGTAGTAGGTGGAGCCCCCAAAGCTGATTTGGCTCTGACTGATCCATGGATTTGGGAGCATTGGTCTGGGAATGGGCTGTAGCAGGTTTCCAGGGGGAGGAAATGGACTCTGGGCTTCGTAGAGCTGCACAAAGTTACATGGAAAAGAGCAGTGCTGGGGCACTTGAGGGGAAATTGGAATAATTGGCAATTGTCTGTCCTATTCTGTGAGAATTCCAGCTGGAGTCTTGGTTCTCAGTGTATAAACGTGTGAAGAGAGGGTGTGAGGACACCTCAGTACAGATCTTTCTGCTGGAGAGACCACCTTGCTAATTGCTCTGTTGCTGTGCTCAGCAGGAAATCCAGGGATGAGATGTTTCCCATGGCTGCTCCTTCCCTTCTTCCTAAATAAGATGAACAGTGCCTTGTTAGGGAAGCTCCAGAGTGCAACCAATCCCTTAAATCCCTGCTGATCAACTGAAACTAAGAGGAAACTAATGAAAATCCCTGTTGTCACAACATATTTGTTTTGACCTTTAAAAGGAAAATGTGCTGGTGAGTCAGGAATCCCACTGGGAAATCTGTTCAGCTGCTTTTGGGCAGAAGGTGAGTGGAGCTGGAGGAGGACAGAAGCAGTTTAAAACAGAGGGCAGAGCAGGGCACAAATGTGCCCTGCTCTGGGTTATGGTGAGCTCAGAACTGGGCTCCCCTGAGCTGTTGGGTGTCTCTCAGCTTTTCTGTTTGTGAAGCAAAGAGAGTTATTCAAGTATTTTACAGTTTTTTCCTGATATGATTCTTAAAACCAGTGTATAAACTCCTTATTTTTGGAGAATAAATAAGGGAGGGAGGGAGGAAGAATGCTGGTCCCTGCCCTGCATTTACATCAGAAGTGAAAGGACTGTTTTGGTCAAAACAAGTGATCTTGAACATTTTTATGGCAGTGAGTCCCTCTGAGAAAGGTCTGGGTGAAGTCTGTGCTTCAGGGCAGTGCCTGGCTGAGCCTCTCAGGCTTGACAAAGCCTTTATTGATTTGATGTAAACTCAGAGTGAGATGGGAGAAGATGGGCTGGGTTCGGATGCTTTGAGGAGGTTTTCCTCCTGAAAGTTTGGAGGCCAAGAGGATTTTCAGTGGGCCTGTGCCTTCAGCAGGACTAGGAAGCTCCTCCCAGCAGCCTGTTTGTTCTCTCCCTCCTTACAACCAGCATTAAATCAGTCCTCTACTTGAGCTTTTGGAATAATTCCCATGACAAACAAGTGTGACATCTCAAGAAGAGCCACAAGGGCCACAGAGGTCCCAGGACTGTCAGAAGGCCACCAAACTGTGTCTCTGCCCCTGCCAGCCACCCTGAGTGCCCCAGGAAGGAATTTATTAACCTTCTGCAGATATTTTCTGTCCACATGCTCCTGGTTCAAATCAGGCAAGGCTGGGTGGGAATTAGGATGAAAATGCCCTGTTTGGGCTCCACACCCTGCCTGCCTGGAGAGCTTCTCCACTGGACCTGCCATCATCCCTGGTGCTGATCCAGGAGCAAACCTTCATGGGCAGGGTTCAGGAGGCACCTTTGTAACTCCAGGACTTCAGTGAGGTTGTCTCTGTTAACTTCTAGTGTTAAAACACTGGGTTTGTTCACCCTGGAGAGGAGGAGGCTGAGGGGAGACCTCACACTGTCCACAGCTCCCTCCTGAGGGGCAGTGGAGGGGCAGGCACTGATCTCTGTGAGCAGGGACAGGACCCAGGGAAGGGCTGGAGCTGTGCCAGGGCAGGCTCAGGTGGGATCTCAGGAAAAGGTTCTTCCCCCAGAGGGTGGTTGGCACTGACCAGGCTCCCCAGGGCAGTGGGCACAGCCCCAAGGCTGCCAGAGCTCCAGGAGGGTTTGGACAATGCTCTCAGGGACAGAGTGGGATTGTTGGGGTGTCTGTGCAGGGCCAGGAGTTGGACTGGATGATCCTGGTGGGTCCTTTCCAGCTCAGAATCACAGAATATCCTGTAATAAAAAGACCAGGAGCTATCCCTGGTGCAGGGTGGGCAGTGATGTTGCCCTGCCACCCCCTCTGCTGCCACCAGCGCTGGGCTTTGATTTGCCTCCTTGCACACACGGATTATTTTGATCTTCAGCCATCTGGGAATGCCACAAGAGCTGGAAATCCTGCATCCCCTGCTTGCTGCAGTTTATTAAAATCCCACATTCATAAACAATAACTCTTCAAAGCTCCAGGAGCTGCAGTGCTGGGCCATGTATAAAACATGATGCTGGGAAACCCAGCCTGGGCCTCTGTAGGCAGCTCAGATGTGGCCAGCCTTGAAATAATGCTCCAAACAAGGTGTGTCCTGTCTGTTCAGCAGAGCCTGAGACTCCTTTAGATTAGAATGTGACACTGGATGTTGTCAGTGGGATGTGATTTGTCCCTTGGAATGGGAATTATTTCCTGGCTGATGTCAGCAGTGCCTCTGGGATGGTGGGATTTAGCTGCAGATTAGCAGGAGGTACTTGGTTTGAAGGAAGGCAAAACAACCCACCAGCCTGAGCAATTTGACCAAACTTTCTATTTATCTGTGTTGCAGGGACAGAAAGGAGCTCCCCCAGCCCAGGCTGGAGCTGTCAGTGCTGGTGGCTGTGTGTGGCACCCTGTCCTCACTGGAAAGGGGCTCAGGAGGTGGGAAAAGTCACATTTTATGCCTTGAGAAGGGGGAGAAACGTGATGGTTTCATGTGATGGTTCCACGGTGGCTGAGTGGAGGGCTCAGAAGTCAGATCCTTCAGCAGGAGCTCTGCACATCTGGACTGCCCTGTCACTATTTCACATTTCCCTTGGGTGGGATTTCATACTCTTCGAGGTGATAAATTGGCACAACCAGCTAAAAAGTTGGATCAAGAAACCATTCTTCCTACTTGTGGTACTCCCTGACTAAAATATCTTCCATTAAACTTCTCCTTTCTGTAGACACATCATAACATTCTTGCTGGGTTTTGTTACCCTTTTCTGTCCCAAGATAAATTTCCCCCAAATACCAAGCGGTCTCATGATTTCAAATTCTGTGCTATTTTTTTGAGTGTTGCACTTTTCTTTCCTCTCTTACCTTTTGCTGCCTGAACTCCTCCAGGGATGTTGTTTTCAGGATTTATTCTTGCAGCTGTTCCAGCAGGATGGGCCAGCAGCAGGCTTGGGAGGGGAGAAAAGCCCTCAAAAACCTCAGGATTTCACGTTGCTTGACCTTGGGAGCCCCAAGGGTCAAGAACCCAATAATAAACACTGCCAAATCCTGGAATGCTGAGCTGCACCTTTGCACCTGGTAAGGGCCTGGGTATTTCTCCTTTTTTAATCATATTCTGGGTTAAGCCCCAAAAGCCTAAGAAATCCTTGAAGTTCCTTATGGCTCCTCTCTTGTGAGTGCTTTTTGATTTCTGTATCCTCATTTGCTGCTACAGCAATGATCCTGGAAAGGCAGCAAAGGGAAAATGACTGTGGGAGATATTGAAAAAATTCCTACCTAGAGTTTGAGGAGCTCTGGGGTGTGGTGGAGGTGCATCCTCAGCCATGGACTCTGTAGGACCAATGTGTGTCTGTGCTTTGGTGTGAAGTGTCTTTTCACACTTCATATATCCCTGCTCCCAGCTGGATTTGGCTGTGCCATGAGAGGATCACAGGATGGTTTGGCTTGGAAGGGACCTTAAAGCTCTTCCAGTGCCACCCCCTGCCATGGGCAGGGACACCTTCCACTAGCCCAGGTTGCTCCAAGCCCCCTCCAACCTGGCCTTGGACACTTCCAGGGATGGGGCAGCCACAGTTTCTCTGGGCAACCTGTGCCAGGGCCTCCCCACCCTCCCAGGGAAGGATTTTTTCCTGATATCTAATCCAAACCTACCTTCTTTCCATCGAAATTCATTGCCCCTCGTCCTGTCCCTCCACCCCATATCCAAACTCCTTCTCCAGCTCTTTTGGAGCCCCTTTAGGCACTGGAAGGTGCTGGAAGGTCCTAGTTTTTAAAGATGTCCCGAGTTGGTGCCTTTGTCTCTCTGGCAGTCCAGTTTGTCTTCAAAACTTGCCAAGTTCCTGATCTTTATGGTGGCACCTCTTTGCTCTGGCAGAGCAGTCTCCAGGCCAGCTGTGTCCCTTATCTGTCCCTGATGTGCTGGAGTGGCTGGACAAGCCCTCCTGGTGTTCCAGGGGGACTCTGTGCTCTCTCCATCCCCTGCCTGCACTGTGGGCAGGCTGTGATCACCTGCACTGCTCTTCCCCTTGCCCTGGGTGTGTTTTAGAAGCTGGGGAGCCCTGTGCCCATCCCCAGGGGGCTCCTGCCCTGTCCTGGCAGAGCCCACCCCGGCTGCTGTCAGGTCATGCTGCTGTGGGGAGCCAGGGATGTTACACAGAACAAGGGATTTCCTTGATGTTATTCACTGGGTGGCTTTTTCCTGCCAAAACACTTTTACTGCTGATGAGGTGAACTTGGCTTGCTGATATCCTGGGATGAACTGGGAGTAATTCTTCTGGTTTCACTGCACTGCTTTGATATACAGCAGTAGGAGAATGGAGCTCTGTGATAAATAGGGCTTTTGTGGGGCAAGGATATTGGCAGACAGCAGACCTGGACCACACGGCTCAAAAGAAACCTTCTTGACCTCATGAAGTAGCCTTAGTGCTTTGTTATTGTTACAAACAAATCCATGTTTCTCCTGTTCTCCCCCCTGTGCAGGCTTGTCCAAAGGTTTCCCTGCAGTGTCAGCCCATGTATTTCAGGGGAATTTCCTTGGATAGCTCCAGACTTCTGGGGTGCTCCACGTGCCCCAAATTTGTGGGGTTACCAGTTTTGTCACCTCCCCGGTCCCAGCTCTGTGACAGCAGAGGGAGCTCAGAGATGATGTGCCAAGGTGGGCACCCAGGGCTGTGGGGCAGCTTTTCCATGGGGTTTGTGCAGCCCAGCCCTGGCAGGACTCACCTGCACGTGCAGGAGCTCTGCTTGTCCCTCTGGGGCTCCTTGGTCTCTGCTGGGATGGTCCCACCCTGCCCACTGTTGGACCAGCAGAGGCGGCGGCGCTTCCCAAGCCTTTGTTTCACAGGATTATTTAATTCCTTGTTTGGAATGCACTGGAAGGGTGTGAGCCCCTCTGCTCCAAAGCTGCTGAGGCCTTTGGAATGCCTCTCACTAGTTCTTGGATGCGAGTCTGGCTGTTGCTGGAAAATTTGAGGATTCTCTGCCAAGCCAGTGCAGGTTGGCCCCAAGTCCATGAGCAGGAATTCTGCATTCCCCTTTGGAAGCCTCATCCCCCAGCACCCCTGGAAAAGGCAGGACCAACCAAACTGATGGGGTTTGACATGTGCTGAGTTCTCCAGGTGCCTCCTCTTCCCTGGGGCACCTTGGATATTTTCCATAGGGGAGAGGGCCACACTCAGCACCAGCAGCTTCCCAAGGAGCAGAGTCTGTGGAATGTGAAATCCAAGAATTAAATCTCTGCACATTCACAGACACCTGTGTGTCCATCCAGCCCAGCTCTGCTCAAAACCATGTCCCTTCTGCTCCTGCTGATGCTGAAAATCCAGAGCTATTTTGGCATCTACAATTAATCAAGGAAGAATAGTTGATTATTTTCTTTAAAATCATGTTCACCCTCATCTTTAGGGAGGAGGGAGCTTGGTGAAACTTCATTTCCTTGAGAGTCTTTGCCCTGTGGTTGATAATTATTTTTAAACTGCCCATCATGTTGTGAGTGGGGTTGTTGTAGAGTTTTTTTGCAGTTGTCAAAATGTCAATTCTAATGAAAATCTCCACAGACACGCTGTACCTGAGTGATTTAGGCCTTTAGGCTAAACAGGCTGCTGGGAGCGTTCTCAGATGAGTCAGAAAGGTTTGTGTGTGTCTTTTTTTTTAATATATTTTTGTTTGCTTGGAATGTCTTCATCAAAATCAGTTGTTGAAGGTGGGTTTTTTTCCCTTTTTAAGGGCTAAGCTGATGCCTGTCAGCTCACCACAGAGCTGTTTGGAATTCAGCATCTTCCACAGCAGTCACATTTGGGAAAAAGGAAGTTCCTGTGTAATAACAATAATTGAAAATTAATAGTAGATTAAATTAATACATAATTAGAAAACACTAATGCTCCCTGTGAACAAAAGGCTGATTCCTAGAGGAGCTTTGTGAACTGAAGAGGGAGAGTGTGTGATGCTTTCCCTGGGCCCTGTCTATTCCAGCCTGCAAATCATTAAAGCAATTATAATTTCACAGAGGTTTGATCTGGAATTGATTTCTTTGTGATAATTCAATTTAGAGCCCCGCTTCCTCCAGGGGGGGAAGATGACAGAAGATGAAGTGTGTAATTCCTGAGCAGTGCCCACAGGCACGTGTGGAGCTGGAACCCAGCCAGGGAGGGACTGAGCCTGGGAATGCTCTGCCTTTAGGGTGGATCTCAGGGAAAGGTTCTTCCCCCAGAGGGTGGTTGGCACTGACCAGGCTCCCCAGGGCAGTGGGCACAGCCCCAAGGCTGCCAGAGCTCCAGGAGGGTTTGGACAACGCTCTGAGGGACAGGGTGGGATTGCTGGGGTGTCTGTGCAGGGCCAGGAGCTGGATTGGATGATCTTTGTGGGTCCCTTCCAGCTCAGGATATTCTGTGATCCTTGACAGGGAGCTTTGCCCATCTGTTCCATGGCCCAGGTCAAACCTTGGGAAACAATTCCTGAGGGTGTTCTGCCATGAGCCCAGCTTGGTGTTTCCCAGCCTGAGCTGTCTGAGCTCATCCCAATCACCAGAAGCCAACATGACCTTGTCCAGAGGTGGTAAAAGCAGGACATTGGGCCCTGATGATCATGGAATCTCAGAATGGTTTGGGTTGGAAGGGACCTTAAAGCTGATCCAGTTCCACCCCCTGCCATGGGCAGGGACACCTTCCACTGTCCCAGGTTGCTCCAAGCCCCGTCCAACCTGGCCTTGGACACTTCCAGGGATGGGGCAGCCACAGCTCCTCTGGGCAAACCTGTGCTAGGGCCTCCCCACCCTCACAGGGAAGAATTCCTTCCAATATCCCATCCTACCCTGCCCTGTGTCCCCCATTCCCTGGGCCATGGAGGAGCCCCCTGGGGATGCCCAGTGTGCTGTCCTGCTGCTTTACTCAGGGCAGAGCCCGATGGGCTTCTGAAGGCTCTGTTTTTGGTAACCAGACCTGTGGGTTGGGATGAAACGAGCAGGAAAAGAGATGAGGAGGAGGAGGAAGGGAGGAAAGAAAACAAAGCAGGGGACAGCAGAATCCGTGGAGACACACTGAATCCAAGGCAGCAGGGAAAATTGGGACTTCCTGAAAAATCATGCCAAAGTTTGCTGAGCAGCTGCTGTGCCCCAGCCCTCCCCTCCCAATTAGGCTGATTAGTGGCTCCTGGGAAGTACCTCAGCCTGCTGAAACTCAGAGAGGCAGAAAGAACCATTCCCCTGTGGATTTGCTTTCATCTTGGCCCAGCAGAGCATTTAACTTTTATTTTTGTAGCTTTGTGCACAAACCAGCTCTGTTTCCCTGCTCTTTGAGGTGTGTGTTTGGGAATCCTGCAGGAATGGCTCCTTGGGCTGGGGGTTTGTTCCTGCCTATCCAGTTCTGTTTGTGCAAGTTGTGACTTCAGTCACTGTTCCCTTAAAGGGCTTTAAAAGAAAGAATAAATGGAACCTGTTCAGAAGGGAGAGAAATTAAGAGACTTTTAGCTTTAATTGCATTCCTTAGGCCTGGTAGTGATAATGAAGGAATGTCAGGGAAAGATGACTAAAATAAAATCCATTTTTTCAGTCAGAGGTAGGCAGGAGGGGTTCATGGTTGATTACATAACACTTCTGAGGACTGAGTGCTTATTCAATGACTGCATTTGTTGTGATCTATCTTGTCTTTATGTTTAGTGAGAGGGGAAAAAGCCATCTCAGCCCTGCAGGAGT
This sequence comes from Manacus candei, assembly GCF_025592945.1. Classification (NCBI taxonomy): domain Eukaryota; kingdom Metazoa; phylum Chordata; class Aves; order Passeriformes; family Pipridae; genus Manacus; species Manacus candei. The sequence goes on along the minus strand of NW_026138105.1, from coordinate 2,595,336 downwards.
TGTGCCTTTGAGTTATAAATCACAGAATGGGTTTGGGTTGGAAGGGACCTTAAGGCTGATCTCATCCCACCCCCTGCCATGGGCAGGGACGCTCCTTCCACCAGCCCAGGTTGCTCCAAGCCCCATCCAGCTTGGCCTTGGACACTTGCAGGGTTCTTGTGTGGCTGCTGTGGGGACACACAGAGGGAACACCCCAGAGAGGGCCCATGGGTGCTCTGGGGGTGGGGAGCTGAGGGGCTGCCCTGCTCGCCAGGAGGTTCCCCCAGTCCAGCTATAGGGGGGACACAAGATCCTTCCAGCCTTGGGGTGATGTGGGAAGCCCCAAGAGGGGATCTCCAGCCCCCAAGCCCTGTCATTAGGGGTTATCCCTGCTCCCAGGTGCCAGGGGATTGGGATGGAGTGCTGTGGCACCTCCTGGGGCTCCAGGGCTCTGCCACTCCCTGCCAGGAGAGGCTCGGGCTCTTCTCCCAGGGAACAAGTGGCATGACGAGGAAATGGCCTCAAGTTGTGCCAGGGGATGTTTAAATTGGACATTTCTTCCCTGAAAGGGTGGCCAGGCCCTGGCACAGCTGCCCAGGACAGTGGTGGAGTCCCTGGAGGGATATGAAGATGTGTAGATGTGGCCCTTGGGGACAGGGGTTAGTGGTGGCCTTGGCAGAGCTGGGGGAATGATCCTGGAGGTCTTTTCCAACGTAAATCATTCTCTGATCCTCTCCCTGTGACACCTCCTTGTTATAATCCAGCAATGGGGCTTGTGGTGTCCCAGCCATTAAGGAACCAAACTGTCTGGAACTGCAGTGAGGAGTTTGGAGGCTGAATGTCCTCTGCTGTAGAGGTGGGCCTTTTTTCTCATCTCTTCTGGATCCCTTTGGAAGCATCTCCCTGCCCTTCCCTAGCACAGAGCAGTGCCCTGGGCTGTGCTGGGGGAAGGTGTGATGAGCAGCCCTCCCTGCTGGCTGTGGGGGGCTCCTGGAAGTGGGAAATGATCTGTAAGAGATTCTAATGCTTCAGTGTCTTGACACCTTGACAAGAACATCTGACAGACAGAAAGTTGTACTCGCAAAATAAAAACAAATTGGGAGAATTTGGTGTTTTCCACTTCACTCTGAGGGGTTTTGCAGCATCATTCGTGCTGCTGGGAGTGTCAATAAAACGACATGTAAAAATGGGGGTTGTTTTGATGCTTATTTTGATGCTTTGAAACGCTGGTTCAAAGGAAAAAAAAAGATCAAACCCTTTTTTGCTTTCACATTTCTCATTAGAAGAAAACCCCTCTAACAGTACATTTTCCTTCAGGAGAATGGAAAGTTTTGTTGAGGATTCTTTAGTTTCTGTGAGACCCCAGTTGCTGAGGTTGCTGCACATTTGGGTGCTGCAGCTCTGGTTTGCATCATTCAGGTGCAGTGGTTTCACTCTTCCAGTGCAAATGGACAGAGCAGGACTATTTCTTTCACAGAATCAGAGAGTGATTTGGGTTGGAAGGAAACTTAAAGCCCATCTCATTGCACCCCCTGCCACGGGCAGGGACACCTTCCACTATCCCACATTGCTCTGAGCCCCATCCAACCTGGCCTTTCTTTCTGCAGATTAAATGTGTCCAGAAAAGGAATTTTGGTCTGTTGCTGGATTTAACATGCATGGATCTAACAGCCCCTGCTTGGGGTCTCAATGTGCAAAGGGCATCATTAAACTCAGGTTGTGTCCTGGGCAGGGAGCAGGTGGGATGGGAAGAGGTGCTGGGTGTCTGTACATTTATTTAATCTACAATCAGTGCAGGCACACAGGTTGTTCCTGGCTGGAGGAGCTGCAAACACAAGGCTGGGCTCTCCTCCTTGGCTCTTTGTGCTGAGCACGTTGGCACCCCCAGAAAGGATGAAAATTCATCCCAGAGGGTCACAGGTCACACCTGCTCTGAGACAGCTCATTTTTTACCTGGCACCAAGATGGATTTGTGTGATAACGAGCTCCAGTGTATTAGAAAAATCTTGCTTAAAGCATCTGGGTCAAATGGAGCTAATTGGCTCTAACCTCATAAATTCAGAAGCCCAATTAATTTGGTGTATTTTGAGGAAGCTGGGGGAGGGCTGGGCTTTGCTGTCCTCCAGGGCACAGTCCAGCACTGGATTGTGGAAAAGCAGCTGGATATTGGGCAAGAACTTTGGGATCAAAGTGAGTGATGGCTTTATACACAGAGCTGCCTGTGGCTGAGGAGAGACTACATCAAACCTGCTCTTTAAGGACAGGCGAAATGTTGGTGACTGTCTCAAATACAAAATCTGGGAGGCTGTTTGCTCAGAGCCTGGGATCTTGGAGCTCCCAGATGTTAATTCACACTGGACCCTCCCCAGTTTGGGACTGGGATAAGCACAGTGCTGCCCCAGGCACTGTCTAGAGCTATTCCACATTTTTCATCCTAGAAAGTACCTGTGGAAAGAAACCACCGTTGCTTAGAGGTTCTGCTTCTGCAGAGGAATTCACGTCTGCAAGGGCCAGTGGCTGTGAGTGGAGTCCTCAGGCTCCTCATGGAATTCCAGGTGCTTGGGTGGTGTCTCTTGCTTGGAGGTTCCTTTCAGTGCCTCCTTCAAGCCTCCAAACCATTTCCTCGGGCACTTCACCCTCCAGACAGACCAGGGAGTCTTGTAGGAACACGCAGGAATATGCAGCTCTTCCCTTCATCTCTGTGCATGTGGGGTGCCTGGCTGGGTTGGATGGAAACAAGATATTGTGCTGCTGGAGGCAAGATTTGGGTTGGATCCCTTCACCATGGGGTAAAATGAGAGGTGGATTTCTTTCTGGAGAGATTCCCAGGTGGATTCCCCACCCCAGCATCCTGGGGAGGCAGGGGGTGATGCTCCTGGCTGTGCTGGCATGTTTGCTTTGCTCTGACCCCGTCATGAGGCACAGTGTGGGTACATTTCATGGTCTGAAGTGCTGAGCTGCTTTTAAAACTGTTCAAAGATGGGGAGAATTGGAAGATTGTAGGTTGGGGAGCTGAATCCTGCCTGGCTGGGGATGAGGCAGCTGAGCTTCCAGCGTTTGGGGTAGATGAAGGGCAGGAGCTCAAGGACCTTGCAGGGGTGCTCTGCTTGGCACCACCACTGAGCTGAGAGAGGAGGAAGGAGGGAGGGCCTGTGGATTTGAGGGGTGGGACACTGAGAGCCAGGAGCCTGTGCTCTTGCAGTCACAGAACCATAGAATATGCTAATTTAGAAGGGACTCATCAGGATCACCGAGTGCAGCTCCTGGCCCTGCACAGACACCCCATCAACCCCACCCTGTCCCTCAGAGCATTGTCCAAACCCTCCTGGAGCTCTGGCAGCCTTGGGGCTGTGCCCACTGCCCTGGGGAGCCTGGTCAGTGCCAACCACCCTGTGGGGGAAGAACCTTTGCCTGAGATCCACCCTAAACCAGCTGGATCACTGGGACAAAGCCTCTCAGCACAGTTCCCTGTGTCTCCTTGTGCAGTGGGTGCTTTAGGGGGCTGCTCAGAAAAGCCCATGCCCTGTGTGTGCAGGGCTGGCCCCGAGATCTGCAGTGTGGGTGCTCTGCTCCTGCTCTCCCTGCACTCTCAGCTCCCTCCCCTCTCCCTGCCAGGCTCCTCTGTCCCCCAAATCTTCTCTTTCTCTTCTTGCTGTGCACTGGTGTCTACATCTGCAGCCAGGGAGGTGGCATTGCCAGTCCCAGGAATCTCTGCCCTGGGTACCAATTCATCCATGATCCAGCATCACCCCATTATCCTGGGCCTGTTATCAGGGACCAGCCTGAGCCCCATGGAAGCCTTTTCCTGGTCTCCCAGAGGACCTGCAGGCTCCTGGTGTGAGGGAGTTGCTCATCTGCACAGCTTGATATCTGGCCTGGTGGAAAAATCCTCATTGGAGGCTGCTGAGCTCATGGGCTGGAGTGGGAACAGTGCAGATGTGCCTGGCACTGCCATGGCCTTTCTGCATCCCTGAGGAGACAGGCAGAGATCACAGGGAGGTTTGACTGGCACCAAAGTCCCCAGGAATCCTCTGCTCTACTGCAGATTTTAAGGAGACATTACAGCCACAGTGTGGGTGAAATGAGTGTTTCATATTGGGTGATCTTTAGAGTGCAGGGCAAATTTAGTAACATTTTTCCTCTGAGAGAGGTGAGGTGGAAAGCATCTTTCCTATGAATGAGAAGAAATAAGGAAAACTTTGAGGTGTTGGGGAAACTGCAGGGTCTCTGTGGACCTCTCTGGGTCATAGAGGAGATGTAGTTCTATTTCAGAAGAAATGTGTGAAGCCTTTGTCTGCTCTTTCCTGCTTCTGGGAGCCCTGGGCTCCAGGATGGGGCACAGCAGTGCCCACCAGTTCATCCTCTGTGCTCTCTGACACTGGTTAATCTCTGGAGCAGCCCAGCACAGAGCTGATGCATTTGGATTTTTGTCCAGTTTTGAACTGGCACCATAGTTTATAAGGACTAAAAGTTATTTTGTAGAATGAGAGAGAACAATCTTGCAGGCCCACATGGCAAGGGTGGGTACTGATGCCAAAGAACAACCACATTTGGAATTGTATGACTTGAATGTGGCCAGTGACTGGCATTTAAACCAGAAAAGAGGGAAGCAGTTCTATGGGTTTGAATATTTTCATTGTCCCCGTGCTTCATCTTTAAAATAAATGAAACTTATACCCCACAGAAACACCAGAGGTGTCAGATTTTATTTTGTTTGGGGTTTGTTAGAGTAGGGAATAGCTGTTTGTCTGTAATTGCTGTTCCTGCTGCCCATACACCCCAGAAAAGAATCTTGAGCTGCAGGGCTGGGTTTGTGTAGAAGGGACTTGGTGCCCAGTGAACAGATGGGTTGAGGAACTCGGCTGGGCACGACATCTCCTGCCAGCTTGTTCCTGTTGGAACATAACGCTGGGTTGTTCAAGAGGAAGGGCCACACAGGCAGCAGGACACACCAGGGGGGTGATGGGGATGGTGTGGGGGTGGCACCTCTGCTGTGATCCGGGGGAGGTTCTGCCCAGCTGTTGGGGGGGATGTGACCCCCCAGCCCAGCTGTGGCTCTGCAGGTGAGCACAGGGCAGCAGTGTCAGCTGCCAGAGGGTTTGAGCTGCCTGGGAGTGAGAGGTGTAATGTGAAGGGATTTGCTGTGTGTTTAATATGCTGTGTGTTTAATATGCTGTGTATTTAATATGTTTGACAGCCAGACTGTCAGTGGAGCCCAGGTTTCTCACTGACTTGTGCCTCACTTGCACCTGAATGAATTCCAAGGGTGTTGGATCACCTGCACTCCCCAGGTGTTTTTGAAAAGCCAGGCCTGACAGTGGAAGGGAATCCCAGAATCCCAGAATGGTTTGGATTGGAAGGAACATTAAAACTCATCCAGTGCCACCCGCTGCCATGGGCAGGGACACCTTCCACTAGCCCAGGTTGTTCCAATCCCATCCAACCTGGCCTTGGACACTTCCAGGGATCCAGGGGCAGCCACAGCTTCTCTGGCCTTCCCCACCCTCACAGGCAAGATTTTCTTCCCAATATCCCATCTAACTCTCCCCTCTGGCCAAGTGGAAGCCATTCCCCCTTGTCCTGTCCCTCCACCCCTTATCCCAAGTCCCTCTCCAGCTCTCCTGGAGCCCCTTTAGGCACTGGAAGGGGCTCTCAGATCTCCCTGGAGCCTTCTCTTCTCCAGGTGAACCCCCCCCAGCTCTCCCAGCCTGGCTCCAGAGCAGAGGGGCTCCAGCCCTTGGAGCATCTCCGTGGCCTCCTCTGGACCTGCTCCAGCAGCTCCAGGTCCTTCCTGTGCTGGGGAAGCAGGGGGCACTGAAGTAAAGCCTCCCCTCCATACACAGAGGGAAGAATCCAAGACTTGCCCATTTTCTAACCAGCACAGATGTGCTTGGCTGCAGGACTTAGAAATACTCTTCCAATCTGTTTTCCTCTTCCCTTAAGAAGCCAGTGGGAATGGGAAATCAATTTAGGACAAATTGGGCTAAATCAATCCAGGGAGGATGCTCTTTGAAATCAGGGAAGTGCTTGTATCTCCTCCACTGGCATCCTGGCCCAGAGCTGGTCATGAGGGCATTGGTCTGGGGGCTGTGGGGTGGGTCAGTGTGTGCTGAGCCCTGTTTGGGGGATACACAAACCCCACTGCTGTCTGGGGCTGTTGGAGGATGGGCACAGCCCTCACAACTGGATCTGGTCAGGTTTTCTCTCTGGGGGACAGGACTGCCCAGGAAAATGGATGTGACTGTAGTCTGAGAGTCTTCCCATTGCTGCAGGGGTAATTCCAGAGGGGATTTTGGCTGGCAGGATCCATTACCAGAGCCAGACATGGGTGCAGCCCTGGAAGGTACCTTCTGCTGTAATTACTCTAAGGGTAATTACCTTTCTATGAAGTAATTGCCACCATGTTACATCTCCCCATCTTTCTGTGACTCTTCCATTCCCTCAGACAAGTACTTAACATCCCTTTGGTTCCCTGGAGACAAGGCAGGGGTGGACAGTCAGCCTCCTCAGGAGGAGGAGGGAATTGTTCCAGGGCACCATGGAGCTGCTGTTCCATGTCTGCTGGCTACAGAAGGAGAACCCATCAGGGGGTGACCAGTTCCTGTTAATCCATAGCACCCCCTCCTCTGCAAGGACACAGCAGGGCTGTCATTGCAGGGCTGCCTCTCCCTTCCCACTCCCAGATAATATTTCCAGGATCCAAGCTCTCATCCACAGCCCTGTGTGAGATACCACAGTGATCCCTTGTTCTGTGCTGAGGAGGAGCCTGCAAAGCAGGGGTGCCCAAAAAGGGGGTTTGGGGGTAACTGGGGTGTTGGCAGAGCAAGGAGGAAGGTGCTGGGGCTGTTCTGGTGGCTGGGGGTGGTGGTGTTTGGAGCTGCTTTGGCAGCTCAGGACTTGAGTTAAATCCTTCAGAGTGGTGGGAGATCCTTGGCACAGGGGAGCAGCTCGTGTTGGGAAGCTGCCTGAGGGGGACCCTCCCCAAAAGATTTGGGGGTGTGCTCAGCCAGACAGAGAGGGAGCTGGGAGTGGGGATGGACAGGGAGCTGAACAGGAGCCAGAGTGTGCCCAGGTGGCCAAGAGGGCCAATGGATCCTGGGCTGGCTCAGGAACAGGGTGGCAGCAGGAGCAGGGCAGTGATTCTGCCCCTGGACTCAGCACTGGTGAGGCCACCCCTGGAGTGCTGTGTCCAGTTCTGGGCCCTCAGGTCAGGAAGGACATGGAGGGGCTGGAGCAGGGCCAGAGGAGAACAACGAGGCTGGGGAAGGGACTGGAGCACAAGTGCTGTGAGGAGAGGCTGAGGGAGCTGGGGGGGCTCAGCCTGGAGAGGAGGAGGCTCAGGGGAGACCTCCTGACTCTGCAACTCCCTGACAGGAGGGGGGAGCCAGGGGGGGGTCGGGCTCTTCTCCCAGGCAACTCTCAGCAAGACAAAAGGGCTGGGTCTCAAGTTGTTCCAGGGGAGGTTCAGGTTAGACATTAGGAAGAAATTCTCTCCAGAGAGGGTGCTCAGCCATTGGAATGGGCTGCCCAGGGAGGGGGTGGATTCTCCATCCCTGGAGGTTTTTAAGAACAGACTGGATGTGGCATCAGTGCCATGGGCTGGGAACCACGGCGGGGTTGGATCAAGGGTTGGACTTGATGATCTCAGAGGTCCCTTCCAACCCAGTTGATTCTCTGATTCTCTGATTCAGGCCGCCCCCTCTGCACCCACCTCTGCACCCACCTGCCTCCATCTGTCTGGGCAAGGAGGAGCCACCTGTGTCCCGTGTGAAGAGAGCCAGGAGGGCTCAGCCAGGGGCTGCTGAGCAACAGGGACAGCTCAGCTGCCCCAGGGCTCTGCTGACCCCGGAGTGTGACCCACAGGGGTCACCTGTGGGACCGTCCCATCCCGCTGCAGGGCTGGGTTTGGGGTCTCTGTGCAGTGGAGGAGTCACAGCAGGGCCCTGAATCCTGCCCATCCTCAGGGTGTGACACGTGGCTGAGGGCCTTGGGAAGCAGCTCGTGCTTGGGATTTTGTGAAGGTTTGGAGTTGCAGGAGCCAGGGGAGGGGGGGCTGCACTGATTCCTGCACTGATTCCTGCAGCAGGGCTTGTGTTACACCCAGCACACGTGGGGGGGGGGTGAAAGAAGGGCTGAGGTTTCCTTCAGGGGTCTGTCACTCCCCACTTTGAGCAGAAGGGTGGTCAGGAGGCAGGGGGTGTTACTGCCCCTCAGCAAAGCCATTCCCACTTCTCCCCAAACTGCTCCAATTCCCTACCTGTTGTTCTGCAGCCTGGGGAGTGACTAAATGAGACCTGTTCTTTCAGGAAAGGCAAAATATTGGCGACTATCTCAAATATAAAATTCGGGAGGCTGTTTGCTCAGAGCTGGGATCTTGAAGCTCTCAGCAGATGTTAACTCAGGCTGGGCCCTCCCCAGTGTGGGACTGGGATCAGCACAGTGCTGCCCCACATACTGGCTAGAGCTGTTCCAGATTCAGGCATCCCATGGCCAAGAGGAAAGTCCTGCCACCCCAATACACTTCTGCTGAGCTCCAGAATGGGGCAGTTCAGATGGGAGGGGACCTTTGGAGATCCCTCATCCAGTCTCTGAGTGGAGAAGCTGAAGAAGGTGTTTTAGGACTGGAGGGAGAGCTGGGAATGGTGGTGTAGGTTGGTTGTCCTGGCTTGGCTGGGCTGGTGTTTTCCAACATATTCTCAGGGGCGGCCTCCTGCTTAACCCCTGGGATTCCTCCTCCTCAGGGTTCTCTATCCCTGTGCCAACGGTATTTTTCCAAGGATTTCTTCCCAAAACCTCCCTCTGAGCCCTTCTCCCCTTTCCATCCTTAGGGTGTAGTAACGCTCCCAGACATGCCTAGAGCATGTCCAAAGCTCTGAGGTTCCTCACCCACCACAGTGGAACTCCAGAGGGCAACATTCCCTTTGCTCATCCCACTTGGATGATGTTCAGCAGCTCCATCCTTCTGGATCCTGTGACTGGGAAAAAGATGTGGACAAACCTGAGAGGGATGAAGCCCCCTGAGCTCCCCAGCAGCTCTGGGAATTATTATCTGGGACAATTTGTTTCCATCACAGCAATTAAAAAAAAAAGAAAAAAAAAATAAAAAGAAAAAAAATGAAGGAAACAAAATTCCTGAGTGCACTAAAACAATAAATAAAAGATGACCTTACCAGGCAAGGATTTTTGACAGGGACAGACCTATTCTGGTGGCCCCATCCCTGACATTCCATGTCCTGTGGGCTGTGTTGGGAGCCTGCAAGTCCAGAGGGTGTGAGAAGCTGTTCCCTCCTAATCACCACCCACTTAGCACCTCTAGGTAAATCAATGCTCACTCACCATTGCAAGGTAAGAAGAGGTCTTGAATGAGGAGATCTTTTTCATAGAATAGCTTTTTTTCATCAATTTGGAAACGTTTGGGAAAATACAGATGTGCCAGGAAAAGTGTTGGACAGAAAAAAATGTTCCACTTAAAAGTCTGCTTTGAAAATTCCATTTCTTTGGTATAAATTTTGGGTGTGATCAGGGATTTTTTTTTTAATGTTTGCTCTATTATCAGGACATCGTGGTGAAGTCCTGGAACCCATACTTTATACCAGAGGAGAACAGAAGAGAAGCTGAACACCCTAAAAATGTAGAGGTTTGGAAGTTTGAGTATGGACAGTCCATACTCATTCCAGGGTGTGGCAGATTCAAGTTCAAGGTCCCTCTCAGATTTCTGCTGGGGCTGGTTCTCAGCAGTAATTTGGTTGGCTTTCAAATTAATTTTCATTTTCCTCCGTTCAAAACCAGTCACCTCACATTTTGATGAGGAGTTTTGGACTAAAAGTGAAGGAGTTCTGCTTTTAAATGAGGTGAAAATGAACTTCTGTCCCAAGTCCATCGACTCTACCCCCGTTCTTGGAGTGTTAGAGGACCACCATCCTCAGAAACCAGAATTTCTCATTACCCTTTGGGAGATTTGCTGTAGATCCTGATGGATTCAGGTTCCTCTGCTGCACCAGCTGCTGCTCCAGACATGAGTTTTCTCCCAGGCTTGTTCATCAAGTGGTTTTGATGAAGAGCTCTCAGAGTTGTTCCACTCGAGGCAGTGTTTGAAATTCCTGCTGTGCCCCTCGTCTGGGATTGGCCTGAGGAGCTGGAGGGTTCCTGAGAGTCCCTCAGGGCTGTGATTGGAATGAGCACCAGGAGCACTTCCACACCAACAACCTGCAGGTGGGCAGGAGTTTTATTCCACCTGCAGGTCTGGGAGAAATTCGAGCAGCAGGGAGTGTGTACCTGAGGGGAAGCTGGGGAGGTGAAGAAAACAAACCACACAGTGTCACTCTCACCTGGGTGTGCAGTTAAACATCTTGTTTGAGTTAGCTCCAGATATGACTGCAAACATCTCTTAGGGTCCTTCACATGTTTGTTAAGGACCTCCTTTAATCAAATGCTCTTATCCTTGTGAGTGAGTTGGTGGTGGAACTGGTTCCCCCTTTTCCCACCTGCCAGTGCTGCTGCTGGAGAAGCAGTTTCATGGAAAAAACTCTTCAGGAGAAGCCATGATTTTTGGAGTTGTTGTCACCTCCACTTTTAGAGCTGCTGTTTTCTGTCTCTTCCAGCTTTTTTTTCAAATCCTGCCATAACTTGTCACAGCTGGGGCTGAGCCGGGGTAGGTTTTGCCTTCTCAGAAGCTCTGGGCCCTTCTCCCAGCCCAGGGAAGATGTGGATCATCCCCTTGGGTGGCCACCTTGGCCTTAAGCTGAGCCTTGCCATGAGGGCTGTGCTACACTGTGGGAGTAGTTACTTAAGGTGCAAACACTGCTCAGAGTAGTCAGGCATTGTGTAAAAGTGATAGTAAGGCTGGCTGTCCACTTACCAGCAGACAACTCCACGTCTGGGGGCTATTTCTTGTCTCTGCTTCATTTCCCCATCTGTTAAAATGGTCTAATGGAAAAAAGCTTAGGCTCAAGTCTCTCAGGAGAGCATTTTCTCGTTGCTTTCCTGGATGCTTTGTGTGTTTTCCCCTGGGTGCAGAGAGCACTCAGCCCATTACAGGTGCCTGGTGCCAGTGCTGTGCCAGCAGCTCTCCCAGGAGGAGGAGCTCAGGGAGCCTTTTGGAGCTGCAGTGCCATGGGGTGAGTCCAAGTTCTGCCCTCACTGTGCCACAGAATGCTTTTCTTCCTTGGGGTGAATTCAAACAACTTTGGATTTCAGTGGCCTCACCTGGCTGGAGTGAAAGCATCTGGTGGCAAGCTGGGCAGGCCAGGTTGGACAGGGCTTGGAGCAACCTGGTCTCGTGGGTGACATCCCTGCCTTTGGCAGTGAGCCTGGAATGAGAGGATCTTTAAAGTTCCTTCCAACCCAAACCATTCCGTGATTTCTCTGTGTGAGTCTCTCCTTCAGTTCAGATGATTTTCCATCTGACCTGATGCTTTCCCTGTGGAAAGCAGCCTCTGTCACCTCTCAGATTTCATTTCTAGGATAAAATAGCCAAAAACGGGCAACCAGGTTCCTTGATCCTTCCTGTTGGTGATTCCCAGCTGGGACCCACCAGTCTGAGTCCTGTGGGTCTGCACCTGCCTCTGCCCTTCTGGCCTTTTGTAAAAGCCTTCTGATCCCTTAGGATTTCTCCAAATGGAGACATTAAATGACTTCAGCTCACTGCTCCACCAGATCATCTCCACAGAGCTGGTTTAGTTCAGAAATGTTTGGTGTCAGGAGCTGAAACCACAGTTGCTCATTATCCAGGCAGCTGCTTAGGATGAGGTGCCTCATATATGCTGCAGTGGGGCTGTCTGACACCAAGTCACTCAAGCCAACACAGTTTTAATTCAGTCAAAATAATGGTATCATCAGGCCTTATGCACTTACAAGAGTGTCCCTGCTTCCACAGGGAATAGCAGCATTTGGTGTTACAAATTAGTAAACCACTCATCCCAAACAATGCCAAAGCAGAGGCAAAAAAGCTCAGCTCCCATGATGACCCTCCTGGCCTGGCTGGGTAGCAGGTGGCACTTGGTTCTCCAGAAAATGCCAAGAATCCACCTCAAAATGGTCAATATCACATCTTCTGACTATGAAGTATTCATTTGCTATGGGTACCTATGAAAACAGTTGCCCTTAAGTTGGCATATTCTGCATTTGGAATATGAATGTCCCATTCCCGTGTCCCAGCTGTGGTGGTGACTTGGGGCCATTCCATCTGCTGGTCCTGAGCCCAGCTGGGTGCTTGGGGCTGGTGCCTCCAGGGCAGCACCAGGGGCTGCAGCATCAGCCTCCTGACTGCGCTGGTTGGCAGGAGATAAAAACACTGCCTGGAACTGGTCATATTTTCCACATTTCTCGCCTGAGTTCTGCTTTTTAGCCATGCAAAATGGGCCTGATGTTCAGCATTCTGCACACCTTGTGAAGGCCCCAGAACCGAAGATGCCATTTGTTTCAGGTTATCAGTCAGCTCTGGGAGCTACAGAGAAATCAGTCACCGTCTCATAAACCCCCATCCAAGCAGTATTTGTTTGCCACTGTGTGAAATAACTCAGTGAATTTCTAATTACACAGCTCTAATTAAAGGCTGGATGGAACGACTGTGCCTAATCGGCATGATACACCCATTTCATTACAGGCAGGGAATTGCTTGTGTACAACAAACCACCAGCTCAGGGCAGGATTAATATCCCCTCTCTGGAGCTGGGGGAATGCTGGGCAGGGTGGACATCCCTGGCAGCTCCTGGGGAGTCTCATGTGGCTGCACTGGGAACACTGGCTCCTTTGGAAGGAGGTTCTCAAGATGATGGGGGTGAGAAAGGACCCTCCCAACCAGCCAGAGCTTGGAGGGACCATGCTCTGTGCACCACGACCAAAAGCATCCAGGTGGCTGCTGAACTGGGATTTAGTGGGCTTTGTGTCAAAGCTTAGACTGGTGGTAGAGCAGCAGAGGCTCCTTTCCTTCTCTTTCATACCAGCTCTCCCTGATCTGATGTGCTCTTGGAGAACAGAGTAGCACAGAAAATTAATTATCCCACGTTGGAGATCTTTTCTTCCCTGGATTTCGGCCCTGGAGCCAAGAGCATCTCTCTGATGGGGAAAACCTTTCGGATCCTCTGTTCCCACGAGGTGCCTCTGCCATCTGTAGTGAGTGAGATGAAAGCACATAACCCCTGCAGTGAGCAGGCAGCTGCCTCCAGCCCTGCTGGCTGAGCCAGGTGCTCACCAGGCTCTGCTGACTCATGTCCTGCTCAAATGATCCTTCCTTTCAGCCCTGCAATCCCAGAATGGTTTGGGTTGGAAGGGACCTTCCAGGTGACCTAGTCCAAACCCCTGCCATGGACAGGGACGCCTTCCACTAGAGCAGGTCGCTCAAAGCTTATCCAAGAGCTCCACCAGCATTCCTGTCACAAGGAGATGTTTCTTACAGCAGGACATGGACCTTAATCCATGTTGAGTGCAGGTTGCAGAGGGAACAGCTGCTCTTAAAGGTCTGGAGTTTTCTGTTCATATTTTTGCAGCAGTTTGATGCTGAAATCTCCACTTGCAGGAGAGACTCTGACATTATCCTTTCCTTACCTTGGAAGTTTGTCCTGCCTGAATTCCTGTCAGATGTCAGGACAGAATCAAACATGAGACAGAGGGAATAATAGCCGGGCTATAGGTTAAATAAACAGATAATTGATCTCTCTCAGTGCTGGTCTCAGGTGTTAGTCCATTGTGGTTAATGAAGGAAGGCAAGTGGAATTGAGGAGCCCTGGGTGGGAAGCTCAGCCTGGCACGTGCCTGGTGCCAAAGGCTCCTCGTGGTGCTCCCGTGGTGTTGGAGTGGCTGCACTTTGGTGTCACTGTTCCTGTTTCCACTGGCTGAGCAGAGCTGAGCTCTGACAGCTCCAATCATGGAACAGGTTGCCCCGAGAAGCTGTGGCTGCCCCATCCCTGGAAGTGTCCAAGGCCAGGTTGGATGGGTCCCTGAGTAGCCTGGTCAAGTGGAAGGTGTTTAATAATTGAAAATAAAGTAAAACACAGTAATAATGGCAAATAATAATAATAATGATAATAAAAAAATGGAAAAAAGAAGTGATGCTCAGTGCAGTTCCTCACCATCCACTGAGCAATGCCAGACCCCCCTTCCCAAACCCAGATCAGCCCCCAGAATACAGAGCTGCTTGCAATGTTGAATGTTTACACCAGGTTGGTGCCCTGAGCAGTGACACCGTGAAGGAAGAGCCCAAACCCCCTGTGGCAGGCACCAGGGCTGGGGCAGGGCAGTGGGAGCCCTGGGGGGAGCACAGACCAGCCCAATTCTGCACCAGGCACTGGGCATCTCCCACCCAGCTCAGGCTGCTGGTAGAGCTTCTGGGAGATATTTCCATCTTGGATCCCAAAACCCTGGGCAGGTTTGAGCACAGACCCTGCTGGTGCTTGGATCCTGAGCTCCCTGTCACAGTGGAAGGGGAGAGGCTTTACCAGGGTGGTGATTTCCTTTTCCCTCTGCTCCTGCACCTTACCCTGCTTTGTGCAGCAGCTAAAAATAGAGGAAGGAAAGGTGTGAGGCTGCTCTGGGGGAAGGGCAGAGGGAAGCCCTGTGTGTGTGTGAGGAATTGGACTCCTGCAGCTGCAGGAGCGTGTCCGTCACGCAGGCACCGTGTGTGCAGCCTCTCCTGCTGGGTGGGCACTGGCCACAGAAATAAACAGGCTCTGTTTTCGGGCACCCCACCAATGCCTCTTGCTAGCCTTGACTTTTTGGCTTGTCTCTGTATTTTTAGCTGCAGGACACCCTGTCCCCAAGCCTGGAGAGGGGCTGTGTTTCTCATACCTCTGCAGACGTGTGAAGCCAGCTCTCGCGCTTCCCCGCTCCCAGTTTAGCAAGGGGAGGGCAGCAGGGGGGCTGAGCTGAGGGCCTGGGATGTGAATATCCATTTGTCCTGGAGCTTATTTATGGTTGGGATGAATAAAGTGGTTGTTTGGTGTGGAGAAAAGGAGGCTCGGGGGGGACATTCTCACTCTCTACAACTCCCTCACAGGACAGGGGAGCCAGGTGGGGATTGGTCCCTTCTCCAAGCAACAGGACAAGAGGAAATGGCTTCAACTTGTGCTGGGGAGGTTTAGATTGGATATTAGGAAAGATTTCTTCCCAGAAAGGGTGGTCAAACACTGGAACAGGCAACCCAGGGCAGTAGTGGAGTCACCACCCCTGAAAGTGCTTAAAAAACATGTGGATGTGGTGCTTAGGGACATGGTTTAGGGGTGGCCTTGACAGTACTGGGTTAATGGTTGGACTCAGTTATCTTAGAGGTCCTTTCCAACCTTAATGATTCTGTGAGTGTAAGTGAAGGGAAAAAAACCCCTACAGATCCCATTCAGCACAATGCACTATTTCTTTGTGTTTCACTGAGAGGGGGATGAGTTTGGGAGTTTATTCTCTTTTATTCAGAATTACAGAATGATTTAGCACAATGCAAAATTAAATGTCACTTTGAATACAGGATCAAATGTTCTTCCATTTGCCAAGTGCTGGAGAGAGCACATGATTCATGGTGCACTACTTCAGTCACGCTGAATCCACCTTTGCATCCTTCTCTACTCGTGTGGCAGAATCCACCTTTCCAGCCAGCTGAGCCCTTGTATTAACCTAGTCCTGCTTTGGGAGCCTCCTGCCATACCTGAACATCCCCACCCTGGTCCTTGTCACTGTCTAGGGCAGCTGGGGAAGGGACTGGAGCACAAGTGCTGAGAGGAGAGGCTGAGGGAGCTGGGGGGGCTCAGCCTGGAGAGGAGGAGGCTCAGGGGAGACCTCCTGACTCTGCAACTCCCTGACAGGAGGGGGGAGCCAGGGGGGGGTCAGTCTCCCAGTAGTAGGGCACAGTCTTAAGCTGTGCCAGGAGAGGTTTAGGTTGGATATTAGGAAGAAATTCTTTACAGAGTGCTCAGCCATTGGAATGGGCTGCCCAGGGAGGGGGTGGATCCACCGTCCCTGGAGGTGTTTGAGTCTGGATGTGGCTCTTAGTGCCATGGTTTAGTAGGCCAGGTGGTGCTGGGTCAAAGGTTGGACTCGATGATCTCAGAGGTCTTTTCCAACCTGGCTGATTGTGGGATTCTGAGATTCTGTCTCATTTAGCCTGCGGGTTCAACTCCTCTTCATCCCCTTACTCCTTCTGTCTGCTCTGAAAGCCTCACTCAGGTGCTCCCTTAGGTGTGGACTGAAGTGTCTGAAGGGCTCCCTGGATGGCATTAGGGCTGTTTGTGTGCTTGGAGTGAAGCACTTTGCTGGATGGGGGCACAAAAGCCTACAAGCTTCAGCAGAGCAGGTTTGCTCAGGCCCTGGGGGCTGCCAGCCCTGCTCCCCGTCCCTGTCCAGTGTAAGATGAGCTGGGGATTGTTCCAGGATTGTGGCAGCTCCGTGCCCTCCTGTGACAGGCTGGATGTCCTGAGATCTGTTGTTTGTGCCCCTCCTGTGACAGGCTGACTGTCCCAAGGCCCGTTGTCGCCACGCTGACGTGTGTCCCTGGAAGATTGTATGACCTCCTTGTCCCTGGGGAGGGCCACCCAAGGTCACAGCCTGCTGGCAAACCTCAACACCCCTGCTACTGATATGCTGTGGAGATGCTATTTTGGCTCCTCGAGGGCTCCCAGGGCAGGCAGGGACTGGGGGTGCTGGAGCCAGTCCCAGGCAGGCACCCCTGTATCCCCATCCCCAGCTCACGTGGGAGGCACGTGCCAGGGTGGCTGGGTGGGAATTGTGCAGTCAGAGAGAGGAAAAGCAAGACAGAGCAGGTGCAGGTGCTGGTTTTATTCTCTGTGAGCAGGCTCCTGTGCATCCAGCTGCTCTCCAGGCCTTTGGGAACGTGGATCAGGCTGCCCTGTGCTGCCCTGCTGGGAAGTTTGGTAAGGACAGCTTGAGCTTGCCCTTCTTGTCCTCTGCCAAGAGAGGGTGGTGTGGGCTTAGCATAGAATCATAAATCCCACCATGATTTGGGTTGGAAGAGACCTTAAAACTCCTCTCATTCCACCCCTGCCATGGGCAGGGACACCTTCCACCAGCCCAGGTTGCTCCAAGCCCCGTCCAACCTGGCCTTGGACACTTCCAGGGATGGAGCAGCCACAGCTTCTCTGGGCAACCTGTGCCAGGGCCTCTGGATTATGCTGTTATCCCACTGCACACCAGGCTGGGAGAAGGCACTGTGGGCTGGACAAGGCTTAGCTGACTTTCATTAAAGCAGAAATAGGTGCATATTTTGGGGGGCAGCCACACAGCTCCTTACAAGAGGCTGCTGCTGGATTTTCCTGGGCATTATTACCTGTCCTCCCTGTGCAACTGGTGCTCCCCAAGCTCCTAATTCCCTGTGCCAGTGCCGAGATGAACAGCTGAGAGATTTTGCATTTTTTAATGGCCCTCTGCTGTGCCTGAATTAATGGGAAAATGGACTGAAACGAAGATGAAGGTATTGAAGGGAGAGGATGACAAATTGGCTTTGGAGCATGGCAGCAATGAGCACTGTCAGGGGTTCACGCACTGACCTTTATCTAAACAGAACTGTGTGTAACAGATAAGAATATTTAACAATAATTAATGTCACATCAGCGCAGAGAACAAAATGACTACATCAAGCGGGCAAGAAATCCACTGCAAATTACTCAGAAGAGAAATGTCAGCTCCTTCCTATCTGCAGCCTCCTTGTGCTGATGGGGCTGGAATTAGCTGGGAGGTCGTGTGGGGCGAGGGGCCATTAAAAATGATTTAGGGACTGGGTGATATCCACAGGAATGAGGGAGAGGAAGCAGGAACAGCAGCAAGTCTGCTGGACCATAGTCCTGTAAAATCAAACACTAAACTGAGCTGATAATTGGGTGGGGAGAAATGTGTACAAACCAATTATCTCCACTGCTGAAGTTCTGACAGGCAGCTCAGGGCTTCTCTTTCCTTCCACCGAGGTGTCCCAGTGTGCTGGGCTTCAGCAGACACTGCCCTGGCTCCTGAGCCTCCCTTTGTGTTTTATAGAAGGGAGAAAACATTGCTGGGCAGGGATGTTGGGATGTTTTTCATTCTCTTTCCAAGCTGGGGTTATTCCAGCTTCCCAGGAGCTGGGATGTGTGGAGGCAGTGTCAGTGCTGGGGGAGTGATGGGGGAAAGCAGCTGGGCCCCAGGGGCTGCCTGTGCTCGTGTTTGGGATGGGGACACACTCTGCAATTCCTAAATTCCTCAAAATGAACAATGGTGGGTGGACTGCTCTCTGGATTTCACCCATCCAGGTAACAGAACCAGCTGAGGAGGAGTTAACCCCTTCCTGACCTGCCTCCTGCTGTGGAGCATCCCCTGGCCCTGGGCATGTCACAGAACCACAGGATGGGTTGGGCTGGAAGGGACCTTAAACACCATCTCATTCCATCCCCTGCCATGGGCAGGGACACCTCCCACTAGCCTAGGTTGCTCCAAGCCCCATCCAACCTGGCCTTGGACACTTCCAGGGATGGGGCAGCCACAGCTTCTCTGGGCTCCCTGTGTCACTCAAGTTGCTCAGCCTAGACATTGTGAGAATCTCCAGCTAATGCACAAGTCTGGTGAAGAGCCTGGCTCTGTACAGACCAGATTACAGCCATTCTTGGCTTCATTCCCCTGAAGCCAGTAGTGATGCAGGGAAAACACATCCATTTTTATTCCAAATGGGCCCATCATAATGGGTTATTTTCTGAACGTGAATTAATTTATCTGCGTGGCCACCCTTGGGAAGTGTTATCAGCCTCAGGGAGAGGAGGTGAGCACAGAGCTGAAGCCCAAGGTCATGAAGGGAGTGCAGGGAAGCGCCTGGAACCGCTCCTGAATCCCTGGAATTTTTGGCTGGTACCCTAAAGGCCAGTGCTGTCTGTCTGGAGCACCTCTCCCCCCCAGGTCCTGCTGCCCACTAATTAGTTTCGTTGTCAGCATTTCCCGGTGGGAGCAGGCAGCCAGGTGCCTCTGGATTAGCAAGGGTGTGAAAAATTGCTTTCCAACTGGCCTGGTGACCTTGTGACAGCAGGAGGATTGACAGGCAGGAGATGGAGACGTCAGGATATAAAATTAGGAACGATGGGGAGCTGTGTCTGTGCCCCTTGAAGAGGAACAGGAAGAGTGACCTGTCCCTGCTGCCATCCTGGGCTGGGACCTGGTTTAGGGTTTCATGTCTCCATGACAGAAGATGCTGGGGCCTGTTTGCCTTGGGCAAGGCATGTTTTGTTCCCAGAGCTGTGTGGGTTTTGGAGTGGGATGGTGTGGGAGAGAGGTGGGAGCAGAGCTGGTTCCCAGAGCGCTCCCTGAGCACCATCCTGGCCAAGAGGTTTGGTCAGGAAAAGTGTCTGATGTGCTCAGTGGCTAAAGAAACCCAGCCCAAGGCAGGATGAGCAGATCAGTGACAATTAGAGGGTCTGAATATCCTGCTTATGGCAAGGGGTTGGAATGAGATGATCCTTAAGGTCCCTTCTGACCCAAACCATTCTGTGATTCTCTGAATATTAATTCACTGGGGAGAAAACATGACATTTAAGGATCACTGGAAGACTGAAGCCAAACTGAGGTATTGCTTAGAATGAAAGGCTGTGAATTTGCATCAGAATATGAGAGCAGGGCTTTGACAGCAACAGGCAACTAATTAAAGTGCATCAGTTAAACGAGGTTCCTCCTCTTTTATCTCCCATGGTAGGAGGTATAGAAAAGGTACCTGTTAGAAAAACAGATTTAAATAAATCCAGGGCGTTACTGATAACATCTGGAAAAGCAGGAAGGGCAGAGATCTCTGCTCTGGTTCACACTGCAGGCATCTGTTTTCCAGGAGGAACCTGCAGTCACTCAGCCCAGCCAAGCAGCCAGAGCAGGTGTTCCCACTCCCAGCTGAGCTACTCTGCTTTGGGATCGAAGTCAAATGGTTTGGTTTCTCCAGGTTTCCTGCTGGTCTCTCCCAGAGGTCCCATTCACCCACTGGTTTTGTGCAGAAGGGGGTCTGCATGAGCAGGTCCAAGCTCCCAGCCTGGATGGAGAGCTGGAGGAGTTCTCAGCAGGGAGGGACACGTGAGGATTCTGAGTTTGAGCTTCTTCAGATGGCAAAGCCTCAGTGGTGGAAGCTGTTTTGGGAAGGCTTGAGCCAACTGAGCTGCCTTAAATTCCATGAACTCTCCCCAGCAGCTCAGAAGGTGAAGTCCAGGTCTTCTTTCCCTTGTAACAAGCAGCACAACCAATCCATAGGCTCTCCTTGCTCTTCCTTGCCTCTGCTCTCTGAAACCCTCAACATGAACATGGTGGAAGTGATTTATCACATTGTTCCTCCTGGTGCTGGAGCTTGGAGAGAGGGGCTGGGAGACCTGAGGGAAAGCAGAAACCCTCTCCCACCCAAGTCAGCTCCCAAGGCAAACATCAGCACCTTGAGGTCACTTGACCAGGACAGGACCTGAAGGAACGGCTGGAGCTGTGCCAGGGCAGGCTCAGGGTGGATCTCAGGGAAAGGTTCTTCCCCCAAAGGGTGGTTGGCACTGACCAGGCTCCCCAGGGCAGTGGGCACAGCCCCAAGCCTGCCAGAGCTCCAGGAGGGTTTGGACAACGCTCTGAGGGACAGGGTGGGATTGTTGGGGTGTCTGTGCAGGGCCAGGAGCTGGATGGATGGTCCTTGTGGGTCCCTTCCAGCCAAGGATATTCTGTAACTCTGTGATTCACTTCCACAGTGGTGCACTCACCTGCAAGCACCCCACCCATGGATGTCTTATCCAGGACAGAACAGGGAGGCAAAGGGATACCCAGAGAGGAAGAAGAAGGAGCAGCAGGTTCAGCACTGCCACCTCTGCCACCTGAACACATGTGGCTGTGCTGATGGACCTCCACTGGCCCATCCTTGTTGCCAACCCCAGCCCTGCCCACATTTCTCAGGGACCATTTCTGTGCCTCAGCACCTGATGCTGAAACAACCTTCTCTTCTGTTCAGCCCCCTTGGCTCTGCAGAGATGCCACTTCTTCTCACCCATTTCCAAACTGAATTTCTCAGAGAAGTTTGAGAAAACGAAGGAAGGAAGAACCTGAAGGGAACAGGAGTTTCTAAGTTGCACCATCTGATTCAATCTGGGACATGCTGCTGGTGTCACCCTTTTTCATGCACATCCGGAGCTGGTGCCATTCCACACCTGCTCCACACTTGTTTTAAATGACACGTAATTATGACAGGCAGTGCAGAGATGGAGCTTCAGCCCCAATTAAATTACACTCTCTGTCTTTTCATTTCCTGCTCCTGTTGAGGAGCAAACCCCTGGAGAGCAAAATCTTTAGGTTTAATGAAGTAGAAGGTGCCTGCACACTTACAGGTGATCTTGTTTATTAGCAGCAAATCGGTGTTGATATGTAGTGTTTCCAAAATACTGGGCTTGTGTTACCTGGGGAGTGTTCCAGGTGAGTGGAATGCTGATGCCAGGATCCCAGGTCATCAGGTGAGGGAACATCCCATCCAGAAGAGCAGCTGCTCAGAGGTGTCTCTATCCCCACTCCAGCACTGGGCTGGTCCCTCTTTACTTTTCCTGAAGTCCCCAGTTGATCCCACTGCTGGTGGCAGTGAGACAGCCCTGAGGGGAGAGGGAGGCAGCCCTGGTCCCATGGGGCCATCCCTGCAGGCCCTTTGGATGAGCAAGAAGGGCACTTCTTGGAAACCCCTCAAAAAGACCATCTGTTTGCAGCTCTTCTGCCCTCAGCAGTTACCAACCAGTACAGAACTGTGGCTTTAGGGAAATTAGAGGGTGTTTTCATCAGGGTCTTCATCCCCACATGAGATGGGGGTGCAGGGGTGGTGCTGGGGGGACACTCCCTGTGCTCTGAGCCCCGTGGGACTGTGGGCACCATGTACCAACCCCTCTGCTGTGCTGGGCACATTCCCTTTGCTGCTTCACCAAAACTTACCCCTTGTGTGGATCCTGCCCTGAGGACGAGTCTTGGGTGTTTAAGGGTCTCTGCTATATCTTAGGCAGTATCTGCACTGCTTCACTCTTCATTCCCTCCCCCAGCTCCCTCTGAATGCCATCCAGACCATGATTTATGACCCTTCAGTGCCTTTTGCTTTTTCTTGGAGAGCTTCTATTTAATTTTTATGCCCATTATCATTTGGGGAGAGAAGGGAAAGGCTTGGGGAGCCCAGAGTGAAAAAAAACCCAGCACATTTTAGTGCAGTTACTTGGTTCCAAATATGTTGTATTTTGGCAGAGGACCTGCACCCATTCTCCTTCACTTTTGCAACGTGGGTTGAAGTGGTTCTAGAAAAATCAGGGCATGGGGCACTCAGCTCATTGACTCAGCCCTGCAAAGGCTGGACTCTGCTTTTCCTGCTGCCTGAATTCCACAGGACTCACACAGAAAAGAGGACCTTGGTGTAAGAGCAGGTTATGGCTTTAAGCTGGGGAGGGTGGATTTGGATGGGATATTGGGAAGGAATCCTTCCCTGTGAGGGTGGGGAGGCCCTGGCACAGGTTGCCCAGAGAAGCTGTGGCTGCCCCATCCCTGGAAGTGTCCAAGGCCAGGTTGGACGGGGCTTGGAGCAACCTGGGCTAGTGGAAGGTGTCCCTGCCCATGGCAGGGGGTGGAACTGGATAATCTCGAAGGTCCCTTCCAACCCAAACCATTCTGGGATTCTGTGATAATTTGGTCTTTCAAGTACCTGTACCTTTGGGAAGAGGGATTATGGAGCAGCAGAGGTGGACATGCTTTTTTTCAGCTCCCTTGATCTTGCTAATGGTGAAGTTTTTCTGTGCCACCCCTTTACTGCTTCCATTTGAGGTTATCAGCCAGCTTTGTGACCTCATCTGGGTCTAACTGAACATCCTCAGGGACACAAAGACAGGCAGCAATTTGGCTCTTGGTCTCAAAGAGGTGGAGCCAAGAGCAGAACAGAGCTTCTGATGCTCTTTGATATCCCTCTGCCCCTCCAGCTGTGGGTTGTTCTTTGCAGCAGTAGAAGGCTTTAGGAGCCAGAGGAGCACTTTGGCCTCTGTCCAGGTGTCAGGGTGAGTTTGGGAGGAGATGGGAAATCAGAACTTCAGATTTCCAGCAGGTATCACCAGATCAGGCCACGAGCCATTTGCTTTTCCCCTTTCCTAGTGTATCTATGAGAGTTTTGATGTCCAGGGCTCTGCTCAGACATGGTTTGGCCTCCAGTTTCTCCTACTCTCTCCCCTCTCCTGTATCTCTCCTTCTTGAAGGCCCATTCCCAGAGCATTGCTGCAGTCCTTGATTCCAGCACTTTGCACATTGAATTGAACTTCTGAGAAATGCTGCCAGACCTCTGGAGAGGCTCAATAAACACGAGTGATGGATCCATTGGAATGGAGGGGAACTGAGGAAACAGCACTGGGAAGTTGTTCATCTCCAGTGCTTTGTTGGGTTCTTGGATGACAGGAAACGTGGCCCCGTGGCAGCATCCCCTGCTTTTAACCTCTGTCCCTGTGGTGGCTTTTCCATGGCCCCTGTGCAGGAGGGATTATCCCTGGAGTGTGGAAGCCACTGTGGCATCTCTGATGGGCTCACTAGATCTGTGTGACCTCGGGGTTGGTTGGAGCCCGGGGCTGCATTTCTCTGTCTCTTTAGCACTTCCTGAGTTTTAATTAAAAGCTTCATTCCAGTTTGACCTTTTGCAGTGCTGTGGCACAACTGGGGCTGAATTGAGCCTCTCAGTCTGGAGAGTCTCTGCTGCCAGGCTGGGAGGAGCTATAACTGTTCAGCATCACGTTTGTGGTGTCTGCAGGAGCCCTGACTGCCCTTCCTGCCCTCCCATGGGATCAGGCAGCCCATGTATCCAAGTATCATAGACCAGAATCATAATCTCAGAATGGTTTGGGTTGGAAGGGACCTTAAAGATCATCAATTGCCACCCCCTGCCATGGGCAGGGACACCTTCCACCAGCCCAGGTTACTCCAAGCCCCATCCAACCTGGCCTTGGACACTTCCAGGGATCCAGGGGCAGCCACAGCTTCTCTGGGCAACCTGTGCCAGGGCCTCCCCACCCTCACAGGGAAGAGTTTCTCCCCAATATCCCATCTAACCCTGCCCTCCTTCAGCTTGTAGCCATTCCCCCTTGTCCTTTCACTCCATCCCTTGTCCAAAGTCCCTCTCCAGCTCTCTTGGAGCCTCAATAGGCCACGAGAAGGCCACAATAAGGTCACTCCAGAGCCTTCTCCTCTCCAGGCTGAACAATCCCAATTCCATCGACAGAACATTTCAATTCAAGTTTGTCTAACCCAAAGCAAATCCTTCAGTTTCAAACCACATTTTCCATACAGAAAACCAAACAATAAATAACACCACGAAAAGGTTTTACTGTGGGATATTTCAGTTTGAAGAAACTCTCATTTCCCCCAGTAAATCCCAGCCATCGTGACCAAAAATTCCTGCCTCCATCGGCCCATTTCCGTGTTCTCTGCCAGCATTAACCTGAGGTAGCAGTTTTTGTGGGATTTCTGGTGCCCAAGCTGCCCTGAACCACCCCCAGCAGCTCTCCCAGTGCTCAGCCCTGCAAACACAACCACCTCTGTCTGCTCCCCTTCCAGCTCCCTGCTAAGCAGCTCAGAGTCTTAGCTCGGAAAGTCCCGGCTCTGATCTTTGCAGACATCCAGCAGCTTTGCTTTCCAACACCACACTCCCTGCTCTGCTGAGGGTTAGAAAGTACTGGATTATCCTCTTACCATCCCTCTGTGTCCTGGTTCTTGCAGGGTGAGGCTGAGACTGTCGAGGGGTTGTGCGCCTGCTCCCGGAGCGGTGACGGGAGGACTGACAAACCCCAAGTGCCAGCCAGTCCCGGTAAGTAAATGGATCTTGATGTACTTTTAGATGTGAGGAGTGATGGGAGAGATCCCTGTAATCCCCAGTTTTGTGGCTGGGGGACTCAGCAGTGGGATTTGGGGCGGCACAGACACCTTGCCTGAGGTGATGAGCTGTCCCGAGTGGCTTCGTCCCGGAGTGGGGCGGAAGGTGCTGATCCTGCTGGCAGTGGGCTCATCCTGCTGGGAGCCTTCAAGGAGTCAGAGGTTGCTGGATTTGCTGAGAACCTGCCATTGCCCTCAGTGCTGCTGGTGACAGAGACAGGATTGCTTTAAGTACACCCTGCAGGGCAGGTTGGGCTCGTTGTGGACACGGTGGCTTTCGGTGTGGTTGCATTTCTGAGTCCTGTTGCTTCTCAAAGTTACCTTTGCAGTTTGCTGTGGTGAAGGTGAATGTGAGTGTCTAGAGCAGTCCAGAGGTGGACTCTGCTCCTGACTTCCCTGTGCCTGTCCCAGAGCAAGGGGCTGCAAGGAGCAGCTGGGTGGAAGTGCTTCCCACAGGGAACACTGTGCTTGGGGTGGGCACAGAGGGTGCCCAGAGCTTGGTCCAACCCCTGGTTCTGCCTGTGCACAGGGCAAGCAGAGCAGCTGGCACAGGGGGTGGCAGGAGCAGGCTCAGGGGATCTCCTTGGACATCAGCACACTGGGGTTTGTTGGTGCTTTGCTCAGGACAGAGGAGTTGCCCATCCCCAAAGGGTGCAGCAGTGTCCTCAGGCCACAGTTTAGGAAGAGAGCCATCTCCCAGGTGCCAACAAACATGGCACTGTCAGGACACGAGGCTGGACATCCCCCAAATCCAGCTTGGCCAGGTAGGCTGAGCTAAAAGCACCTCTATGAAGAAGAGGTTTTGTGGAAGGGTGGGAGAGGATTTAGGGATGAGTTCCAGTGACAGCATGACCTGAGTGTTGGGAAATACTGATCCAGAGTGACTGTGGCTGTTGGAAACTTGCTGTGCTCCCTGAGCAGTGAGGTCCATGAGGACCAGAGGTGGGAACTCTCTGTCTGCTCTGGTGGGAATTTTGTTTTGGGGAGAACGGAGCAGCAGGACTGCAAGTGAATAAAACCTGGGGTTTGCTTCAGCACAGGGAGAATGAAGATTTCAGGCATGAAGATAGATTGGTGTCACGTTTTCAACAGTACACTTTCCCTTCCAGTTCCCAGGCAGATGGACAAAAACAGGAATCACAGATTAACAAAATGGTTTGGATTGGAAGGGACCTTAAAGCCCATCCAGTTCCACCCCCTGCCATGGGCAGGGACACCTTCCACCAGCCCAGGTTGTTCAAAGCCCCGTCCAACCTGGCCTTGGACACTTCCAGGGATGGAATCCTCAGTTTCCAGTTCAGCAGGTTTTACAGTCCTGGTGTTTTAATTGGTATCACAATTGTTTTTTTTCCTTGGGAACTTATATAAGAGGGGGAAAATAAAAGTGTGATCAGGCAAAACCTCTCCTCACACAGGCAGGAGCTGTGCTGCTGTGTGATGGACCTCAGGAGACACCCTGTACAGTAATCCAAGAGTTTTACACTTCTTACTGATTTGGAAGTCTAATCCAAGAAACTCCAAATGGCAGAGGTGTAAAGATTCACCTGAACTTTTCCAAAGCCAGATCAGGCAGTTGAGGGAGAAAGGGAACTTGGGTTTGCTTCTGATTTGTCTGGAACCATTTCCTGCTCCAGCTTAGTGTATCTGCCTGTGGTGGTAATGGGAGTATTTTGACACAAAGTAGGACAAAAAATTTCTGGCATGCAGATATGTTAAACAAATGAACTGGCTAAAAACCCTTTTCTGCATGAATAAGACAACTACTGTGCCCTAATTCCATAGACCAGGATTTAACTCAGCAAATGAAATTACAGGATTCAGCAGCGTTGAAGAAATACATGATTTATTTATTATTGACAACGTTTTTACAAAAGGACACTGCCAGAAACTTTGAAAAGTTTTGTTTTGGCTGCTGGCACATGAAACAGTGCTTTAAACTGTGGAGCCTTCTTTTTGTACAAGGAATTTACTGGAAGTGGAGGAAACTGTCTTTTATCTGGTGAGTTCTTCGCTTTCACAGGAGTCCTGAACTCTGAACGCTGTGCTGGTTGATTATTTGCTTTTTCATTTTTCCCTTCTCCCTCCAATTATTGGTGGCACACAGGATAAAGGTTGAAGGTCCTTATTTCTTGGGAGGTGCAGTAAAAACTGTGGAATTATCTGTCATTCAGGCAGTTGGAGAAGAACACTGAGAGTAGAGGAGGAGGGCTGATGAAAATGCCCATTATTCCAGCAATGAGGGGAAGGTCATGAAAATACCTGTTACTGAGTCCATCAGTGCAGGGTTGCAAGTGTCCCATAATGAGAGGACGTGGAGCATCCTCAACAAACACTGGATGGCTGAAGTTTTGTGTGTGTCTGAGGTGAACCCCAGTGTCAGAGGGGCCGTCCTCGTGTCTGAGCACAAATAAATCCCGACTCTAATCACCTGCTCAGGTGGTTTATGAGCTCCAGCAGTTCCTGTCCTGCCAGGATTAGGGTGGCACTTGGTGGCCCTTTAAGCCACGATCTGTGGTGACCTTCTTAGCACCCCGTGGGCCAAGGAAGGATGTAAGAGGTTCTTAATTTAGAGGAGCTGGCGGGTCAGGGGGAGGTCGCAGGTGTCGGTGCCCGGCGAGGGCAGAGCTGGGCAGGGGCTGCAGCGTGTGGTGTGGGACAGGGACCTCACAGGGGTCAGGATCCACTCTAAACCAGCCAAACTGTGGCACTCAGTTGCCCTCTGTGCCTCAGAGGCCTTTCCCAAGGCAGTGAACGGGCAGTGGGATCACTCCTGTGTCTCACTCTCGGGTTGGAATTCGGTCCTGTCTCACTGTCAGGCTGGAATTCGTTCCAGAGGCTCCACAGGTGTTCTGAACCATCAGAAACCATCAGAGGTCACGGTGTGGAGGACACAAACAGAAATTCCCTCCAAAGCTAATGCTCCCCAACCTTTATCTACTGTGAAAAAATGCAAAGAGCCAGTTGAAACTCCTTTCTAAGCTCTCTGGAAGAATTGCCCATGTCCGTGCTGGCTGTGACCTAATGGAATGTGCAACACTGAGTGGTTGGCTGGAGGACGTTCCCAAGTATCCAGTTCATCTGGAACAGGTTTTGTTCTGAGCTAGGATCAGGTTTTCCAGTGAGAGCCAAGTCCTGACCCACTGAACTGCCTTCCTCACACTGGAGCCTTCAGAGATGGGCACTGGGTGAGCGAGTGGAAGAGGAGATGCTAATTAACCCTTCATTAACAGCCTCCTGGCTCTGTCTCTGTGGTTACCTGGGCTTTAAATAAGCAAATTAATTGCCTGAAGCTCTCAACTGCTCTGCCAAAGCAATAGGAAAAATGCCAAGTGATGGATGCAGGACAGGCCATGGCCAGACCCTCCTGCTCAGGACCTTCCTTCCTGCTGATGGAGTAAAAAGCTGTGTAACTCAGGTGTCTCTTGGTATCTGAGAAGAGCAGAGTATTGGGTGTGGTTTAAGGTCAGCAAGGCTGAACAGAAAATCAGCCCTGTGTTCACACAGCAGACACGATCCTGTGCATTGCACTGTACCTGCTTTGGGGTGTAAAACCTTGAGAAACCAGAGAAACTGCAGCACGTTGTAATTTTAAACCTATAAATTCAATCAAAACACACTCAAAGAAAACCACGGGTTAATAACACCCTCCTGAGCCAACAATTCATCTCTAGGGCTGAGCTGGCTTCCTGTGATCAACCAAAATGTTTGATTCTCTTAAGAGCTGAGCAAGCCATTCATAATGAACACTCAGTTTTCTGCAAATCTTGATCTTCTCGACGTGTGACATCGATTTAAATTATCTGATTGGGGGATTTTTGGGGGTTTTTTTTATCTTTTCATTTCCAGATTTGCTTTTTGAAATATCTGTTTCTCAGAGGTTCTCAAGACTCGAAGCTTAATTCAGATTAAGGCAGTGTGTGAATGGAAAGTGTCAAATCTTTTCCCAAATACCTGCTTGTGTAAACACCAGCTGGCAGATGATGACATGAGCCCTTCCTTCTGCCTTGGTGGAGGGATAATTCCTGTGCTCAAACTTGGGCTGAAAACGTTTGCAGAATGAAACCTGAGAAGTTTCTGAGTTGCTGCAGAGGGGAGGTTGGAGCTGCCCTGGGTGTTAGTGGTGTCTCACAGGAGCATCCCACGTGTTCATTGAACAGGAACCCACCTGGAGGGAGCTTGGAAGGAGCTCAAGGAATGCTCATGGTGGGAGTGGGGCTGGTTGTATTTATCACCTTAAATCCTTAGAGAAACAGGCTCATGGCCAGAGGGACTGGGGATGGGTTCTTCTCACCTCTTTCTGAACCACCAGCTCCTCACCATTTGTCTTGTCCTCCCCGTCACCTGCAAGGTGTTTTCTGCCTCTCCTGTCAAGAGCCAGTCACTGAAGTACTAAATGGAGGGAAAGGGCAGAGGACAGGATTTAATGCCACGTTTCAGTGTCTGCCTCAAGGTTCAAGTTCTCTCCATAATTTCCCAGATTCCCTGCTCATCTGGCTGGGCTTCAGCCACCAAAGGCCTCCAGTCAGTGTTGAGGAGCTGGGCCTGGATTTACAATCACAGAATCATGAAGGTTGGAAAAGCCCTCTCAGATCAAGTCCAGCTGTTAACCCAGCACTAAACCAGGTGCAATTCCCCAGTTCTCAGCAATTTCTCAGTTCTCAGCCCAAAAGAGAACAGTCTTTCTGCTCCAGCTTGAGCTGGTGTTATGCCCATGCAGATACTGCTCCACGAGCTGCTCAGACACTGGGAAGGAGACAGGGGACTCCTCAGTGCTGCTCCTCCTCTCTGCCCTCCCCTGCCCAGCTCCTGCTTTCTGGCTGCATCCCTGAGCACTGGAGCTGTAACATGAGTCAGAAAGCAGAAGTCAAGGGGAAGCCTGAGAATGAAAATACAAAAATAGACCTCTCTTTGCACATCTTCCCTCAGCCTCCCTTTGCAGGGCTGGATGGGCGTGTGCCTGATGGGATCTGATGGCTCTGACCTTGGCAGATGCATCAGATGTGACATGTGAGCATGGATTTTGTTACTGGCTTTTTAAGGAGAGAAATAAGGGTTAGCAAGAAATGCAGAGAAGACAAACAGAGACATGGCCACATTCCTTCATCCATAGAAATCCAGGCCCGAGATTTGCTTCCAGCTCGGCCTGAACAGGAGATTTCAGGAAATGAGCCAAAAAGTTGCTTATTTTACCATCCCCTTTCTGCAGCATTTCATTATCAGATGTGCTGCTTCTTGAGGCACTGACCTTTCACAGGCTGTGCTGTGACAAAAGATGTGTGTAATGTGAGGGCCCTTGTGCTGCCTGCAGAGGATGGGCTGGATCCCTTTCCCTGTGTGCTGGGACATCCAGAGGGTGTGGGATGATGCCACACACCCTGTGGAACATGAGGTAGGGTGGGGAGTTTTTTTCTGCTCAAATCCTTTCTTTTCCATTTCTTCCAGAGGGTGGGGGTTCAATTAAAAAATGCAGGATTGGTGGATCAGTGAGGATGACCTTGGGATGTGCTGGGTGACCTTGGAGGACCCAGGTGGGTCCCCAGCTTTCACCTGGTGGGTGAGCTCTGCAGAGACTCCCCAGGGCAGTGGGCACAGCCCCAAGGCTGCCAGAGCTCCAGGAGGGTTTGGACAATGCTCTGAGGGACAGGGGGGGATTGTTGGGGTGTCTGTGCAGGGCCAGGAGTTGGACTGGGTGATCCTTGTGGGTCCCTTCCAGCTCAGGAGATCCTGTGATTTTTTGAGGCAAGCACTTGGTCATGGGCTGTTCCCAGTCCCTTCACAGGACAGGGACAAACAGGGACCATGACAGCCTTGGTCTCCTGCCTGTTTTTCCTGGAGAAAAGCCTTATAATCAAACCTTGTTTCATTCCTCCACATCTTTCCCTAAAAGGCTGGGTTTGCCGTGCTGGGAACCAGGACATGGTGCCTGCTCCCTGTTCACCTCCCCTGGGTCATCTCCTCAAAGAATCATGGAATCATTAAGGTTGGGAGGGACCTGGAAGATCATCGAGACCAACTGTGGAGCAGCACTGCCAGATCCACCACTAACCCTTGTCCCCAAGTGCCACATCCCCATGTTTTATGAACACTTCCAGGGATGGGGACTCCACAAGTGCCCTGGGCAGCCTGTGCCAATGCCTGACCACCCTTTCAGTGAGGAGATTTCCCCTAAGATCCAGTCTAAACCTTCCCTGGCACAATTTGAGGCTGTTTCCTCTTGCCCTTGTTACCTGAGAAAAGAGACCAACCCACCCCTGGCTCCACCCTCCTGTCAGGGGGTTGCAGAGAACCATAAGAAATACACCCTTTTCTTCCTCTCTTTACATTACAGCTTCCATGAGAATGGACCTGCTCCCTGTTACTTGTGGGGTGCCATAAACTATCCCTTGGCTACCTACAGTCCTGCTCAGAAGCCAAGGAGAACTTTGTTGAGGCAGAGAGAGGTTTTTGGGCCTCTGAGCTTTCTCTAGTGTTGTTAATTATCCATTACCTCTTGTCCTGCCTCCCTTACAAGCATTCCCTGCCTGACCAGTGTCCCCTGGGACCTGTGAAAGTCCTTGTGCTTCTTCTGGTTGGGTGGCTCTGAATCTGTTCCTTGTACCTTGATCTTGCTTGAGCTCCTCCTGCTACATCCCAAATTTTTGCTGCATTCTTTTATTTTTCATTTCCTTGTCATAGCTTTGAATGCTTTTATTATTCCTTCTTCCCTCCTCTGGCATAGGTGTCTCTGCTCATAATCCTCTTAGCGCTGAGGCAGCCTGTTCATCTCAGAGAAAGCTGCTTTAAAGGCAGGTGTGAGCCAGGCTTGGCCCGTTCTTTCTCCCCTCCTGTGACTTGAAGGGCCAGAAAATATTTGTGGAATCACTTCACAGGATCACAGAATTGCTTTGGGTTGGAAGGGACCTTAAAGCTGATCCCATCCCACCCCCCTGGTGTCCCTGGGCAGCAGGAGCTGGGGATACCTGCAGGGAAGGCTGCAGGGAGCCTGTGAGTTCCTTCTGGAGAGCCAGAGGGGAGTCCTGGAGGCAGCCAGCTCCACTCTGACCTGCTCACCCCTTCCCTGGGGCTCAGCAGACACACCTGGAAGACACCCAGGTAAACCCCCCCCACCCTGCAGCAGGTCCCACATGGTGCTCAGCACAGGGGCCAAGGAACACTGTGCTGGTCCTGTGCCAGGGGGCTGGGTTGTGCATCTGGCTTTGGGGGTTAAAACCAGTTTGCTCTCATTGTATTTATTGTAATCTTTTTTTTTTTTTTAGTAGATGGTAACTCTGACTTGTAATCTCCCTCCAGATGGGTTCATCTCTCCCACCAGTTTACTTTAAACCAGCACAGGGCTGGAGGGGTGGGTGAAGGGAACCACTGGCAGGAAGGAGGGGGGAGTCAACATCTCGCTGCATTTTGGCCACAAAAGCCAAGGACTGGGGCTTGGTGTGTCAGCACCCCCACCCTGGCAATGCTGCCTCTGGCTGTGAGATGCTTCCCTTCTTCTCCAATGGCTTCTTACTTCTTGGACTCTTGAAAATGCATATGTGTTGTTTGTCTGACCCTCACAGCCTTTACAGCCTCTGCCCTGGCTCTTATTACACTTTCCAAAGCCTCTTCATTGTCTGGGTCCTCTAATCTTTCCAGCAGCACCCATGTTTTATGCCTTGGTTATGCCTCCCTTCCTCTTAATTAATTTTTCACACTGCCTTGCTCGTCCCTGTTGCCCTCTTTGATTTAATTTATTGCTCACTAGCCATCATAACACCTGGGCAAGCCTTTAATTTATCTCTTCCTGTGGCCCATCACCCCCCTCTGTCCTCTCCTGTTATTGATTTCTCCAGTTTGATTTCACCCTGGGCTCCCCACCATCCTCTCCTACCCTTCCCTCCCCCTCAGAACTGCTTGGATGAATTCCCTCCCCCCCATTAGTGACTTTGTTGCCTTGTAATTCCTGGCCCAACAGGGCTGGGATTGCTGCTTGTTGGGTCCCCCCCTTGCTAATGCTTGGCTTCCACCCCAAGTGTCTCAAAATTAACTCTGAGTAATTGCTGTGATAAGGAAAAGGTCCTTTTCCAATGAGCCTCCTCCAAGTGGAAGAGGTTCCATGGCCATGACCTGGTGTAGCTTCTCTGCTGAGCAGGATGGACCTGCTGGGTCACAGAATCCACCAGGTTCCAGCTCTGACCAAGGAGTGCAGTCTGTGCTCTCAGCAGCCCTTTATTCCTGCCCTTATCCTGGAGATGGGAATGTGCAGCAGAACCTGCCCTGCCGAGCCCTGGCTGCTCCCAGCCCAGCTCTCCTGCTGCTCTGAAGCTTCTACATTTAAATAGTGAGGAAAGTGTGGAAAGGAAGAGGGAATAAATAACTTTTCTTTGTCCTTCAGCTGCCCTGTACCTGCCACAGCCCAGCTCCCTGGGGTTGGGTGTGCTCAGGCTCACACCAAGAGGGAACCTCCAGCTTTGCTCCCTGGCTGTGAGGAACTGAGAGCTCTGATTCCCCACCCATTTACTGACAGACAGTTCCTGCCATTACCACAATGGGTTGGGGAAGCACATTTCTGCAGATACACAGGTTATTTGGTCATCTGTGTCCGTGGGATTCGCCAGCTGAGCCCAAAAGTGGGAGAGGGTTGGAGGATGGGAACCACATGTCTTTGAAGAACACACAGCAAGGCAAGAACTCGAGCTATTACCTGTAAAACAGGCACAGCACAAGGCCTGCTGTGACTCAAAATTGGGATTATCTACATAGTTCCCTGAGCCATTTGTGCTAAAAAATACTCTGGATGAAGCTGTGCTTGTAGATGGGATTTCCATTTTGATGGGATGTTGTGGAGCTGAGCTGGTTATGTCTGATGAAGGACCAGGGTGTATAAAGGGGGAGTTTGAAACTGTCTCTAGCAAAGGACATGATTGGATATATCCTGTCCTTTCTCAGGAAAAGGTTCTTCCCCCAAAGGGTGGTTGGCACTGACCAGGCTCCCCAGGGCAGTGGGCACAGCCCCAAGGCTGCCAGAGCTCTAGGAGGGTTTGGACAATGCTCTGAGGGACAGGGTGGGATTGTTGAGGTGTCTGGGCAGGGCCAGAGTTGGACTGGGTGATCCTTGTGGGTCCCTTCCAGCTCAGGATATTCCAGGATTCTGTGATTCCGTCTCCTGACTCCTAGGCCACCAAATCCCTGGAGTACCACAGCCCGGGGATGTGATCACCACCTGGGAAATGAGGAAACACAAAGGGCACTACCTGGGTCCTGTAAAGCTTAGGAGGTCTCAGAGAGGTTCAGAGGAACTGATTGAGTATTGTTGGTTTAATGGGTGGTTGGTTATAAACACTTGTAGTTCCACAGTGAGGTGTGGGAATGGTGAGATTTGGCACAGGAATAAAATATGGGAACTGTGGCACTGAAACAGTCTGTGCCCTGGGGGAGCTGCTGCTGCACTCAGCAGAGGTGTGGGATGGGCCCTGAAACCTGGGAATTCAGCTCCAGCCAAAGGCAGACCTCCCAAGTTCAGTGCCACAGCCTCTTGTTGGACTCGATTTTATTCTATTAGTTATCTT
Organism: Manacus candei; assembly: GCF_025592945.1. Lineage (NCBI taxonomy): Eukaryota > Metazoa > Chordata > Aves > Passeriformes > Pipridae > Manacus > Manacus candei. The sequence continues at coordinate 2,560,993 of NW_026138105.1, read as the reverse complement.
TTATTCTTCTATCATTTTAGTTCTCCCTATTTTCCATTCTCCCTCCCTCCTTTGAGTTTGATGTGGTGGGATCACCCCATGAACTCTGAAGGTAGGTCATTCCCTGATGCTGTCAGGGAGATCTGTGGGTGTCTGGGAGGTGCTGACCCTTTTTTTCCAAATTAAGACGCTCTCCTTGTCCATCTTTGACAATTTTTATCAATGCATGGGAAAAGTAGACCAGCTTCCTTCTACCCCCACATGTAGAAATATCCTTTATTCCTGCAGGAGCAGCCCCCCCATCCTTCCCATCTTTACCCTCCCCTACATTTTACAGAGTGACAGGACAAGGGGGAATGGCTTTAAGCTGAAGGAGGGCAGGGTTAGATGGGATAGTGGGAAGAAATTCTGATTGACTCAGCCTTGCAAAGGCTGGACTCTGCTTCTCCAGCTGCCTGAATTCCACGGGACTCACCCAGAAAAGAGGAGCTCGGTGTGAGAGCAGGGAATGGCTACAAGCTGGAGGAGCATGGATTTAGATGGGATATTGGGAAGGAATCCTCCCCTGGGAGGGTGGGCAGGCCCTGGCACAGGTTGCCCAGAGAAGCTGTGGCTGCCCCATCCCTGGAAGTGTCCAAGGCCAGGTTGGACAGAGCTTGGAGCAACCTGGGCTAGTGGAAGGTGTCCCTGCCCATGGCAGGGGGTGGCACTGGATGATCCTTAAGGTCCCTTCCAACCCAACCCATTCAAGGATTCCATGAGACAGCAGTTTGTAGAAGAGATTTTGTTTCCCAGCTATCAAAGGAGACTTTCAAAGATGCTGGAGATCATTTGGTCAGTCAGTGATACAGCCAAGGAGGCTTGAGATTGAGACTCCCTTTGTCATTCAACTTGGGCAAAGCTGAAAACTGCAGAAGAAAGCTGTACTTTGCTGTTAGACCTAAAAAAAAAAGGCTTCTGCTTTATTTTTTGTGAAGTTTGTTCCGAGACAGTAACTGACAGCCCAGGATGTGTTTGGATCTGTTCAGATAATTTATCTTCTGTTGTGAATTGTGGTTCTTTTGTGAAGCACCCCAGGCCCCTCCACGTAGGGATTGATTCAATACATCTGCCTTCCCCTGGGAATGACATCTCTTCCCCTCTCCACGGGCTCTGTGCAAACAAGGAGCTATAAATAAACACCAATATCTGTATTTGCAGGGGGTGCAAAGCTGCTCTGGAGCTTTTCCTTTGTACCTTGTAAACAAAAATGGACCGTTAAGGGATTGCTGGAAGTCAGAGCTGGGCAGAAATCAGGAACACACCGAGGTGCTACCTTGTGACATGTTTGTTTTTCAGTGCTGTAAAAGCAGGTGATATTATTTTGTGATTTGAGGAAAAAGCATATAAGGGATGGAGAGTTTTTAGGAAGGACCAGCCAAGCCTTTCAGTGGCTTTTTCTTTCTCGTGCTCACAAGCAGAGTGTAAATGATGGAGTTTGTGGTCCTGGAGGGTCAAGGCTTGATGGACTGGCAGCAGGGATGCACTGGGAGGGGGTGGAGGAAGCTGCAGTTCCCTTTCCCATCTGTGGCAAATCTGCTGGGACCCTCTGAGAGGAGATCTGGGGAAAAAACCTTGTTGTTGCAGGGCCTTGGTGCTGTGAGCTGAGGGGAAGCCTGAGCAGTGCCTCCTGTGTGCAGTGGTGCAGCTGGACATGGAGCAGCAGTAATTGGAGCTGCTGGGAAGTTTGAGGAGCAATGTAAAATTCAGGTTCTTCTCTGATTTTTGGTTTTCAGGTTCTGCAGTGAGAGAATTCCTGCAGGCACCTCACCCTGGGGGTCCAGCTCGTGGGCACCTTCAGCATGGGGAGCGTGTCCAGAGGAGGGAACGGAGCTGGGGAAGGGGCTGGAGCAGCAGGAGCAGCTGAGGGAGCTGGGGGGGCTCAGCCTGGAGAAAAGGAGGCTCAGGGTGACCTTATCCCTCTCTGCAACTCCCTGACAGGAGGGGGAAGCTGTGGGGGGGTCGGGCTCTGCTCCCAGGGAACAAGGGACAGGATGAGAGGAAATGTCCTCAAGCTGTGCCAGGGGAGGTTTATATTGAATATGGGAAAATTTCTTCATGGAGAGGGTGGTCAAGCACTGGCACAGCCTGCCTGGGGTAGTGGTAGAGTCACCATCCCTGGAGGTGTTCAAAAAGAGTGTAGATGTGGTGCTTGGGGACATGGTTTAGTGGTGGCCTTGGAGTGCTGGGGGGTGGTTGGACTTGATGATCTTGGGGGTCTTTTCCAACCTTAATGATCCATGATTCTGTGAGCCTGCGGGATGAGTCCATTGGGATTGTTCTGCTCAGAGCTGGCAGCCAAGTCCCTGGCACTCAGTTAAGAGCTGTTCTGTCACTTTATGGGACTGTTTTTTTTAGGAGAAATGATCCCAGAAACTGGTTCCCTGAGCTTTTTGTTGCAGCAGTGGCATTTCTTCCTCATCAGCATTTCCCCCCCAGAGCTGTCTCCTTGGGAAGTTGTAATCCAGAGATCAGGAGCTCCATCTTGGAGCCACCTGTGGCATAAAAATCCTTCACCATCTCTCAGCAGCATCCATGGAATCTCTGCCAGCCACTCACTGCTGCCTGGCTGTCCTTTGGCTGTCCTTCTGTCCTGCCTTCAGGACTCCTGATGGTGGCATCCCGAGAGGGATGTCCCCAGCCTGCAGGACCCTGCTGGCAGCTCTGCCTGCACACTGGTGAAGCCCCTCCTGGGACAGCCCTGCTTTGGGGCACGGCACAGCAGGGCAAGGGGAAGTGTCCAGTGTGGTGGTGTCTGCACTGGGAACCGTCTGTGGAGGCAGGATGGGGAGTGGACACGGAGCTCCTGCCTCTGGCCCTCCCTGTGAGCCCACCCAGAGCCCTGGTGGTGATCCCAAAGTTCCTCCACCCCGAAAGCCTCTGTTGGGGCTGGAGCTGCAGCACCCCCGAGGGTGGGGGGGGGCTAAAGGGGTGCAGGAGGTCTGTGATCACAGAATCATGGAATGGTTTGGATTGGAAGGAACATTAAAACTCATCCAGTGCCACTCCCTGCCATGGGCAGGGACACCTTCCACTAGCCCAGGTTGCTCCAAGCCCCATCCAACCTGGCCTTGGACACTTCCAGGGATGGGGCAGCCACAGCTTCTCTGGGCAACCTGTGCCAGGGCCTCCCCACCCTCACAGGGAAGAATTGCTTCTCAATATCCCATCTATCCCAATATACCAATTCCCTCTGGCAGTGGGAAGCCATTCCCCTTGTCCTGTCCCTCCATCCCTTGTCCCCAGTCCCTCTCCAGCTCTCCTGGAGCCCCTTTAGGCACTGGAAGGGGCTCTCAGGTCTCCCTGGAGCCTTCTCTCCTCCAGGTGAACCCCCCAGCTCTCCCAGCCTGGCTCCAGAGCAGAGGGGCTCCAGCCCTGGGAGCATCTTTATGGTCTCCTTGCCATGAAGATGCTCCTCCTTGCCACTTGTTCTAACAGCTCCATGTCCTTCCTGTGTTGGACATCCCAGTGCTGGGGCAGCACTGCAGTTGGGGCCTCACCAGAGGGGAGCAGAGGAGGAAAATCCCCTCCCTCGAGGTGACCACGAGCTGACATTGCCTCGTGCTACAAAAATAGGGCACTTTCTGCTGCCCCACAAACCATTTCTGATGAGTTCAGTGAGACCTCGTGGATGAAGTTGCCCTGTCCCTCAGTACCCATGCTCTGCCTCACCTCTTTTCATTTGCAGCAGTATTTCTGTGCTGCTGCAGGAGTCCACCAGCCCCTCAGGCAAGTTTTGGGCTTCTTTGCCTTCACCTTTTGCACCATCTGTGTCCACTCCTGCAGTGCCAGGGCTGCTGTGCTGGGGCAGGGAAGTCATGCTCAGGCAGCAGCATCACCAAACTGGGATGGCACTGCCTGCACTCAGCTGACTTGTATTTCCTTCTTATCCTTGGCATTAATATCAAACTTGCAAAATCACAAGGTATTAGGTTTTTATGGAGACAGTTCTCTTTGTGTGACGAGACAGCTGATGGAAGTCTTAAAACTGCAGGTGGGGAGCTGCCAATCCATGTAAAGCTGTGCTGTATTAGCACTCTGATATCAGAAATATCCCTCCTGATAGCAGGAGGATCCCTCCTGGGGAGAGCTCTGGGAAGCAGAGTGCTCTGCCTGTGTGTCTGTGTGCACACAGCTCCGGGCTGGAATCCACAGGCTGGCACATCCACGATGCCCCCTGGGAATCTGGATATTAGTGGGGGAAAAAAAGACAGAAAAGCACCCCATTTCCAAAAATGTGAGGTTGTGAGGCAGCCCCTGAGGCAGGAGGAGGGGACAGGGCTGGGGGGGCTGTTCTGGGCTGTCCCCAGTGGGGTGTGTCTGCACAACTGGGGGCACTGGGGAGCTGCCAGTCCCACACCAAGGAGGTGCTCAGCTCTTGTTCCTCTGCCCTCTTCCATGTTCAGCTTCTCCCTTTCCTGGTGTGAGACAACCATGGCCAAGTGTGGGGTCCTGAGTTTGGGGAGCCTGCCTGGCTCAGGGGCTCAGGTCATGCAGGGCAGACAGTGGAAGGGATACGTGGATGTCTGGAGTGACATTTGGGCTGGGAACTAAAACAAAACCACTGGATTTGTAGGACTGAGAACCTGCTTCCTGTTGGGCCACTGGTGTTTTTCAGTTCTAAAAATAACTCAGAACAGGAGGCAGGAACCAAACTGTATAATTTATAAAATCAAACTGTTGTGGTTGTGGTGGACTGCAACATCTTCAGAAAATTCTTTTCTCCTTTTCTTACTATAATTCTCCACAGGGACCAGGCTGTTTTTTCCCCACCTTGTTCCAAACAGCAAACACAGCTCAGTTACTGCTCATCCCCCCAGGATCCATCATTCTTTTGCCCTGTAGCAGATCCATCTCTTGTCTCAGTGTTTATAGGCAGGAGCCCAGCTGAGATGAAAGGCTGGGAAGGAGGGATGTGTTGCTCTAAAAACTCCAGCTCTGATGATGGAGCAGCTTTCAGTGTGGTGAGAGCAGTGAGGGCAGAGCCGGCGATGAATAAATATGGAATATGTTCTATGGAGTAACTTGGTAATTCCCAATTAATACCCTAATTGCCCCTTTTTTTAATTATTGACTCCAAAATTACCGAGCTGAGTTGCAAATGCTGTGGAATATAAAAAGGAAGGAAGGACTCTTTATTGACATTTTGGAATTACAAATTATGTTTGTTGTGAAAAAATGAGAGACCGTCTGTTTAATTGGTCGTAGGATGCAATTTGTGAGCACTTAGGTAAGAAAAATACAGCTGTCTGGGGGATCATTACAGATCCCTTTCCTCTGAGTCAGCAAAGTGCAGGGCTGGGAAGGAAACGAATCTATATTCCATAAAATTCAAACTAACAAGGAGCCTGGTCCAGGGGTTGCTCTTGGCTGACGTGGGTGGGCTGTGGTGGGATGGACAGAACAGGTTTGGGGGTTCAGACCTCAAAAAGAAAGAGTATTTCCAAGCTAAGTTGGCTTGACCCTACTTCACATTCCCTTGTGGAATGTGGGGCGGGCCCATGGGGTCAGAGGAAGTTTCTGGCTGCAAACAGTAATTTGGGATTCATCTACTGGCTTGAAGCTGGCAGAGGGGAGGGTTAGATGGGATATTAGGGAGAAATTCTTGGCTGTGTGGATGGTGAGGCCCTGGCACAGGTTGCCCAGAGAAGCTGTGGCTGCCCCATCCCTGGAAGTGTCCCAGGCCAGGTTGGATGGGGTTTGGAGCAACCTGGGCTGGTGGAAGGTGTCCCTGCCCATGGCAGGGGGTGGGATGAGATGAGCTTTGAGGTCTCTTCCAACCCAAACCATTCTGTGATTCTGGAATCTCTCCTGAAAAACAGAGGTGAAAGGCTTATCCTGCTTATCCAGGATGCCTCTCTGGTCTGTAAAGGAAAGCAGTGATCCCTCCCACCTTGCACGGATTTCCCCCAAAAAAGGAAAATCCAAACTATCTCTGCCTAAAGCAGCTTGTGTTTCCTGCCCCCGTGGAGGGAGGTGAAGGCCAGCACACAGAACAAAGCTGGGACACCAACTGAAGGCACTGCAGGAAGGTGATGAGGTCTCCAGAGGCATGGAATGCCATGGAATATCCCTAACTCCAGGGAATAAACAGGCACGTGCCTCAACACGGGGCGGTGGTCTCTGCTCTCCAAAGTAGTTTCCCTCAGGAAGGGCATGTGGTGCTGGTGACATTCTGACAAAGCCCTTGGAAAAACACCTCTGGAAGCTTGTTAGTGCAGGCAGGTTCATTAACAGCATTAATTGGAAGTGAAGGCACACTCCAGGTGGCAGAAGCCTCTGGAGATTAAAGATCAACATTTGGCCTAAGCAAGGCTCTGCTCTTGCTCTTGTGATGGATCACAGCATCTGGCACGGGATGGCTTTGGGGAAATCAGGGCTCTGTGGTGTCATCATCTGCCATGGGTGAGGAGGAGGAGGGAGATGGTGAGGGGATGGGTGGAAGAGCAGGGCAGGGGGTGGAGGTAGCATGGCAAGGGATGGATCTAAGAAGGGACCTTAAAGCTCATCTTGTTTCAACCCCTGCCATGGGCAGGGACACCTTGCACCAGCCCAGGTTGCTCCCAGCCAACTTGGCCTTGAACACTTCCAGGGATCCAGGGGCAGCCACAGCTTCTCTGGGCAACCTGTGGGAAGGTCAAAGTTACATCTCTCTGTGTGGGTCCTGTGCCAAGGCCAGCGTGGGAGAGGCCACCAGGCACTCTGCAGAGAGGAGGCACCTGTGATGGAAGTGGGGATTGCTCCTGGTCCACACCAGGATGCTTTTGCTCCTTCAGTGGTTTTTCCAGCCTGTGGAACAGTTTAGTCCCTTTGGGCCCCATTTTCCTGCTCCTTCAGGCTGTTCCTGCCCCCGGGGCTGGGGCAGAGCATCACCCACTGCCCCACAGGCACTGAGCCCTGGCCCTGCAGCCACACTCACACAGGGCTTTGCCTCTGACTCCAGCCTGGCTTGTGTCGAGCTGGAGATGTTAAACCTTCACCATCCCACTGCAACCCCCTTGCAAACACCAGAATTCACAGTCATCCCTCCACCCCGGGCTGAGATTTAACTGAGGAGCAACTCAATGTTCCTCCCATGATTTTTTTTTTTCCTTCTTTGTTTTCCCCAGATCTAATCAATGCTATAAAAGGGCAAAGCAGCACTTTTATTTATTTATCATGGGAAGCAGCACAGCAAACAGTCCATCACTTTTCAGTTTGCTGACCAGTGTCCCAGATAATCAGCATTTCTGAGTCTCTTTGCAGGGAAGTCCTGTGGGGTGGGATACATCAATAATGCCATGATCCCAGAACTTGATTGGAAGGCCACCTTTTATGGATTTCATAGCTCTCCAGAGCAATAACATTGGGGGGGTTGGTTCTACAGAAGAAAAATAAAAAAGGCCGAGTTTTCGTTCAAGTTTTTTAGGTTAAAAATTACTTTTTCAGTGCAGATTGACAGAATCATAGAATCACAGAGTGGTTTGGGTTGATAGGGACCTTAAAGATGTTTGGGCTCTAAGAGACCTTAAAGCTCATCTTATTCCACCCATGCCATGGGCAGGGACACCTTCACAACCCCAGCTTGCTCCAAGCCCCATCCAACCTGGCCTCGGACACTTCCAGGGATGGGACAATTGTCATAGAAAGGAACTCATTTTGGAGCTGTCACATTTTAAATAAAAGAATGAAAGCTGTAACATTTAATGACAAGCAGTGAATTGTAACTTGGAGTTTTAATCCAAGACAAGGGCCACGGTTGATACATTTTTGTATGAGCTTTGTCATCCTATTTCACATATTTCACAGAAAACCCTTTCCCCTTCCTCTCCAGCTGCTCTCCAGGCAGGGGGTGATTTGCTAATAGAAGTGGGAGGATTCCTCAGCAGAGCCCCCTCCATGTGGCAGCTGTTCATCCCAGCCCAGGGTGCTGTGTCCCTCTTCCCAAAGTCCTGCAAACCCTCGTGCATCTCATTTGGCCACATCTCCTTTCACAGCACAGGCTTCTTCCTCAAGGGCAAAATTAGCTTTCAAGCCCTGCCAGAGCAGCGTGGGCTGCTGGAGATAAGGGTGACAAATTGGCCTGTGGGGAATAAACTTGGGTCCTTGAATAAACTTGGGTCCTTTAACGCCGTCTCCAGCCTTTGCTGGGATAAAACACAGCCAGGGCACAGCACTTTGGCAGATCACTTATTAAATACCCTCCTTAAAATGCTGGAAATGTTGGCCTTGACTCCCTGAAAGGATGGTTCACCCTCTACCCTCCATCCTCAGTGCCAGCCCATGTCCCCACAGCCTTTCTCCTCAACCTGTATATCCACCTCCTAATCAGCAGGAATTGCTCTGTCTCTGGGGTGGCTGGGCTGGATTTTTCCCTGGATCCCAGCACAGGCTTTCCTGTCCCTGTGGCAGAGCAGGAGCCTGATGTGGGGCAGCCCCTGATGCCCAAATCCAGCAGCTCTGGCAGCTCCAACCCCCAGGCTGGGATCAGCAGGAGTGGGCAGGAGCACCCCCAGCCACAGGGAAAAGGGATGGATTCCACTGCTGCCAGCAGTGCCCTCTGGCACTTCCCAACAGTGGGAACCACTGCTTGCAGTGCAGACCTGCCCCAAACCTGCTGTCTGCTGGTTCGAGGAGCCGAGCAGAGCCTGGCCCGGGAGGTTTCATGGGTTGTGTCGACAGAAGGACCCTCTTAAGCCTCTCCCTTTGAGCTGGGCTTTTCCAGAAGGGAGTTGTTCGACCTCAGTTGTGTCCTCTCTGCTCAGGGCTGGATTTGAAGGAGTCTCAGCAGCGTCATTTCATTCAAGACCAGCCACGTGGCCACGAGGAGCAGCCTCAGGTTCCCCCCAGGAGGGTACCCTGAGGTGTCCCAGGCACGTCCCCCTTGTCCCACCTGTGGAAAAAAAGACCTGTTGGCCTTTGCTGGGGCTGTGGCTGTCGAGGAGCAGCCTCAGAGATGCAGCTCCCCATTGATCCACCTCCCAAGGACAGTGTTCTCAGTTAGCGGCACTGTCAGGGTGTAGCACACAAATATTTGCTCTGTGAGAAGCACTTGGCAGTCTGTGGGTAAATATTATTAGAGGAGTGAGGAGCAGGGACTCCATTAATGGACTCCAGAGACAGGGCACAGCCTCTGCAGGGAGGAGCCCTGGGCTGGGCTGGGCACCCTGTACCCCCCCCCAGCTGAGGGTGGGGCTCCCCAGTTCCCCCCAGAGCCACTCACAGACCTCATGGATGTGTGTCCCTGGGGGTCAAGGAATGTGCAAACCTTCCCTTGCTTCTTCAGCCCCTGAGAGATAACCCCTTGGGTCTGCACTGCCCCTGGAAATGGCCTGGAGAGGAGAGAACCCCCAGAACAGACTCCCCACTGGTTGAACTGGGGCTCCCAGTGGGTACAGAGCCCCTCACCAGTATCAGTCCGTGGTTCTCCCAGGACAGCCCTGGGTGGAGGGTGGCACCCACGTGCAGGATCTCAGCCAGGGCTGGGATGCCAGTGGCCTCAAGTTGCCCCAGGGGTGGTTTAGTTGGGATATTAGTTAAAACTTCCTCATGGAAAGGGTTGCCAGGCAGTGAAACAGGCTGCCCAGGGAGGTGGTGGAGTCACCACCCCTTGAAGTGCTCCCAGAACAGGTGGATGTGGCCCTTGGGGACGCAGGGAACACGGTGGTGGTGCTGGGGTGATGGAGAGGAGTTTCCCAGCCTTAATGATCCCATCATTCTGAGCTGGACAGCGAGCTCCAGGAGCAGGTGGTGGCCATGCCCTGGCATCAGTGGGTTCCTGCCTGGACCTGCAGCTGGGGACCACCAGGATTTTGTCTGTGGGGGTGAGAGGAGCCGCGTTGGGAAGGGGCTCCCCCGGGGCTCACTCTGCAGTTCCTCCCTCAAAGGAAGACACTGGTGTTTCAGCAGGAGGGTTTGCCCACCCTGGAGCTCCCAGATCAATAACCTGACGTGCAGCAGCTGCTGCCAGCAGCCTGTGTCCACGAGGCTCATTACGGGGCTGATGAGAGCAGTTGAGTGTAATTGCTGGGATACATTCCCTGGGTGAGAAATGCTGGGAATAATGGAGCTGAGGTCTGGATGTTTATATTCAGAGCAGTATTAAAAAAAGCAGAGCTGTGATCTAAGGCAGCAAATAAAACCCTTCACCTGGTGCTGCAGTTTTACACAGACAGGTTCTTACGGCCTCTCCTGCAGAGAGCCCGGTGGCAGAGGAGGGGAACGTGGCTGGGCTGGGATTCCCCAGGCTGGGGTCCCACAGCAGGCTGGCATCTCCCAGGAGTGCAGCAGTGTTCAGCCACTGCTCTGAGCCACGGGCAGGTTTCCCTGGGGGTGGATTTCCTCAGAAGAAACCTGGAGGGTCTGTGGGGTGCTGAGATCATCCCATCACCATCACTCCACCGTCCTGGTGTTCCCTCACAGTCCAACCCAGCTCAGCCTGGCAACCTGTGAGTGATTAAAGTGTCTCTTTCAAACACACACACACGGTGAAGATGTCAACAGTCAGACTCCCCTGTCCCCCCTGACACTTGTGCCAGTGGTTAATCATCTCCCTGTTATAATTTGTGCCCTTCATCTCATTTGAATTGGTTGGGTTTCAGCCTGCAGCCATTTATTCCTGGTCTGTCTTTACCCTTTTGATTAAAGAGCTTTTTCCTATATGGTATTGTCTGCACATGAAAGTTCTTACACAGAGAAATCACATCACCTTCCCATATCCCTTTTGATAACCTAAACAGAACAAAGTCTTTCATTTTCTCTTTGTCAAGCATTTTCTTCAACCCTGGAATCATCTTTGTGGCTCCATGCTGTACTTTCTTTTTTTTTTTTAATCTGTAACATTTGGATGCTGAATTGGGTGTTTCAGTTTTCAAATCACAAATGCAAAAGTCCTGCCACACCTCAAGCCCTGAGTGTGGAGTCTGACCATGACCTGGACCTCACCTTCCAGTGAGCAGGTCCAGAGGAGGCCATGGAGATGCTCCAAGGGCTGGAGCCCCTCTGGAGCCAGGCTGGGAGAGCTGGGGGGGTTCACCTGGAGAAGAGAAGGCTCCAGGGAGACCTGAGAGCCCCTTCCAGGGCCTAAAGGGACTCCAGGAGAGCTGGAGAGGGACTGGGGACAAGGGATGGAGGGACAGGACAAGGGGGAATGGCTTCCCAGTGCCAGAGGGCAGGGAGAGATGGAATATTGGGAAGAAAATCTTCCTTGTGAGGGTGGGGAGGCCCTGGCACAGGTTGCCCAGAGAAGCTGTGGCTGCCCCTGGATCCCTGGAAGTGTCCAAGGCCAGGTTGGATGGGGCTTGGAGCAACCTGGGCTGGTGGAAGGTGTCCCTGCCCATGGCAGGGGGTGGGATGAGATGATCTTTAAGGTCCCTTCCAACCCAAACCATTCTGGGATTCATTTTATGATCCATCACATGCTCACACCCATGAGCCTCCAGCTGAGGAGGGTGAGTCTACCCAGAGCAGTTCTCAGCAGGCTGAGCTGCAGCCTCAGCAAACCCTCCAACCCTCAGGGATCAGGGTCAGGACAAGTGCCCGGGGGCATTTCCATGGATCTGCAGTTGGTTTCTCCTCCCTGGTGCTCTCCTGATGGGACACCTGGCACGTCCTGGGGCCGTGCTGGGGTGCAGGGGTGGGTTTAGGTGGGCAGTGCCCGTGGGGAGGTGTTCACCCAAACCCTCACCAGAGCCCCTGTGCCCCCGGGGCCACCAGCACTGAGGGCACCTCCAGCTCTCCTGGGGCGTTTTTCTTTCTGCTCCTCCATCAGAACATGCAGGGGAGGAAAGGACACACCTGAAGTGACTGAGTGTCCTGAACCTTTGTTGAAGTCTCCACAACAGCTGTTGGTCCCTTCCCTGCACCTCTGCCCCAGGTCCCTGAGAGGAGCCTTTCCCTGCTGGTGAAGAGCCCAGGGCAGGGGGCTGCAGGAGGCAGCACTGCAGCAGTGCCCGTGGAAATCTGGGGCATCCTCTTGAAATCAGAGAACCCTGAACTCACTGAGGATCACTCCCTTAATAAACACACTCCTGTCACTGTCTCAGAGCCATTCCAGAGATGGTGCATCCTCATTTCTTTGCAGCAAACCTTACAGTCGACCCAAGGGGGGGAGTTATATTTGCATAGTCTTCACTTTTTTTTATCACTCTCTCGTGTTTCTTGAAAGCTTGGATATCTGAAGCACTTAGCTCTGCCTTGAGTGGCTCATTAAATTTCAGAACCCTGCTTTCCCTGGCTCTGTTAATTAAGCACTTGATTGAAAGTCTAAATCTGAAGGCTTGGGTGGTGAGTAGAGCTCTGCTAAGCTGAGCTGATCTCAGCTCAGTGTAGTTCCAGCTTGCCCAGCCAGTTTGTGCACATACCTCCCCCTCCATCCCCAGGATGACAGGCTGCTGCAAACCTTGGGTTTCCACATGGGCTGGGGACAGTCCCTGAGGTTTATTTTAGCTCTGGAGCTCTGTTGTCACTGGAGTTTTCTGCAGCAGTTGTTGGTTAATAAAGCCTGCCTGTCCACTTAGCAGGCAGCACTTAACAACCAGCAAGAATTTTATCTGGAATGCTCCAGTGGCCTGTTGGTTTTTCAGCTGTTTGATTTTTTTTTTTAATTTTACAGAGTATTTCATGTATTTGCATAACAAGGAGCCCTCTGTCAGAGGCCAGCATGCTTTTCATACCTGCAATTTAAGCTTCAGTGTGTTCACCTGCCTGACATGGGGGTGTTTAGGGCCAGTCTCCAGTGCTGCTCAGCTCAAGTGTGATGTCCCTGCACGATGCCAGGCCAGGCTGTGCTGCCCACCTTGCAGGGACCACTTGCTGCTAACCCTGTCTGACCCTCTGCTTGGAAAGGAATGAATGTCTGCTTTTGTTTCTCTGGATTTGCCTTCTCTACCTCGTAATTCCATACTTTGAATTGCCTCCTGCAACTGGTATGTTCCAGCTGCTCCAGTATCTGCTCCAGGTGGTGCATCCTCCCATCCCTGGACACTTTTCCTTCCCACTCAGCTCTCCCCAGATCACCGCTTGTCTCAGCCAGCCCTCCTTGGTATGCCCATTGCATCCCAGCCAGGGTGGCAATCAGGGTCGACTGTAATTTAATTGAATTTGCTTCTGAAGCTGTAAGTGGGATAATCCTAAAGCTTAGCTTTGCCTCTGAGTCACAGCCTTGGTCACTCGTGAAAGGTTTCTTTTTATTAGTTTCTTGGTCTAATCAGCACCTCTCCTTGCTGTCTTTGCTTGTGAGGAATATTTCTGACCTGTTTGTAGGCAGAGGGTTGCTGAGACCACAGAGAGCAGCTCTGTGCATGTGTGTGCATGGGCAGAGAGGCTCAAACGTGGATTTGGAGGGGAACAACATTAGTGCTCCGTGCAAAAGTAGCCTTTTTATTCTCTGAAGGTAACAGGCACTTTCTGTCCTTCTCCCCCCCAGTTCCAGAATTTAGGACATGTTAAAAGGGACAGTGGTGCCAGTGTGCTGCAAGGTACAAACCTGCCCAGAAATGTGGCCGAGATAAAAGAGAAAACAAAGCACTGAGCAGCCCCTGCTGTGGCTTTGCTGTCATTTGTTGAGCTCCCGGGGCAGGATCTGATGTCCCTGTGCAGGGGTGGCCGTGCCCTGCAGTCACCAAGGGTTAATGAATTAGCAGGGACACGAGGCAGCTGCTTTAGCTCCATTTATAGATGGCCCTGGAAAGGTTAAATACCTGCCTGGGGTGGCACGTGAGGCTGGTGGCTGAGGGAGGACCTGGATGCAGATCCCACATTCTCCTCTGGCTGTTCCCAGAGCTGGCTCTGCCCCCAGGATGTTGGTCCTGACCCTGGGGGTGGTGAGGCAGGACCCCCGTGGGGACTCACCCCCTCCAGAGCTCTGGGAGGGATGAGTGGGGAGATGTGTGCTGGTTTGGGATACACTGGGATGGATGTGTGCTGCTTTGGGATGCACTGGGATGGATGTGTGCTGCTTTGGGATGGGTGGGGGATATGTGCTGCTCTGGGATGGTTGGGGGATGTGTGCTGGTTTGGGATGCACTGGGATGGATGTGTGCTGCTTTGGGATGGACAGGGATGGATGTGTGGTGGTTTGGGATGGACTGGGATGGATGTGTGCTGCTTTGGGATGCACTGGGATGGATGTGTGCTGCTCTGGGATGCACTGGGATGGATGTGTGCTGCTTTGGGATGGGAGAGTGTTCATTTTCCTCCCAGAAGCTGGAGTGGGCTGTGGTTTGGATTAGTGCTGGGAACAGTGTAGGTGTTCCAGAGGTGTTGGAGTTACTGCTGGGCAGGGCTGACACAGAATCAGGGGCTTTTCTGCTTCTCACCTCACCCCAGCAGGGGGGCTGGGGGTCTACAAGGAGCTGGGAAGGGACACAGCCAGGACAGCTGATCCCAGCTGCCCCCAGGGGTGTTCCAGACCATGTGGATCATGCCCAGCATGTAGAGCTGGGGGAAGGATGGTGGTGACGGTTGGAGTGATGGTGTTTGTCTGCCCAAGTGACCATTAGATGTGATGGGGTCCTGCTTTCTTGGAGGTGTCCTGGAAGTGTTCAAGGCCAGGTTGAACGGGGATTGGAGCAACCTGGGCTAGTGGAGGGTACCCCTGCCCATGGAAGGTGTCCCTACCTGGGGCAGGGGGGTGGAACAAGATTAGCTTTCAGGTCCCTTCCAACCCAACTCGTTCTGTGATGATTCTGTGATGATTCTGTGATGATTCTGTGATGGCTGAAACCTTCCTGCCCATGGGAAGTGGGGAATGAATTCCTTGTTTTGCTTTGCTTGCGTGTGCAGCTTTTGCTTTTCCTTTAAACTGCCTTTATCCCAACCCAGTTTTCTCACTTTTACCCTTCAGTTCTCCCCCACATCCCACCCAGGGAGGGAGGTGAGTGGCTGCCTGGGGCTGAGTTGGGGTTAAACCACAACAAGGTGAAATGATGCAGAAAGTGGCTTGGGATGAATGAAGAACTGGGAGACAGGTGAATTCAGAGCAGACAAATTTGGGGAAACGTGGTAGTGTTGATGTGCAGAGCTGGGTTCCCAGTTCAGCACTGACCCCTCACAGTGTCAGTGTGTTCAAAGCAGGCAGCAGCCGAACCTCCTCCAAACCAACTGCTGGTAAAAAAAGCCATGGAAATGCTGGTGGGAACATGCAGGAGGAAGTTGCCATCCTGTGGGAGCTGGGAGTTCCCAGCACAGCCAAGAGCTTGTGCCAGCAGCGAGGGCTGGAGGTGGCACATCCCTGCCCCACCACCACAGCAGGAGCCACCCTGTGCCCACCACCCTTCCTGCTCCTTTGGGGTGCCTTGGTTTGGGGTGTTTTCCAGTTGGTACTGGATGTTTGGGATGTTTGTCTCCATAACTTGATTTTCAAGGCCAGGTTGGGCAGGGCTAGGAGAAACCTGGAGTGGTGGAACGTGTCCCTGCCCATGGCAGGAATGAGATGAGCTTGAAGGTCCCTTCCAACCCAACCCATTCCATGATTCTGTGATCTCTGGGGAATTAGTGAGGGGGTTTTGGCACAGGGTTTGTAGAGGCTTTCAGCAAGGCCCATGTTTTTGGGGCAGTCCCTGCAGGGTTGGCAGCAGTGCTGGTGAGGGGTCATTACTGAAATCTTTGCAGCTCTGCAGGCTGAGGAAAGATAAATAAAGTCATTGTGGTCATTACAAGCACATGGCTGGGAAGAGACAGAGATTTTGGGGGATTTATTCATAGGAGGAGGGTTGGGAGGGAGAAGCTGGGGGTAGCTGGTAGGTTGGGATAATCCCCCTTTGCCATCCTGCCTGCTGGGCAAATTCAGCACCTCCAAATTGGGCAGAAACCCCATCATTGCACACCCAGTGTCTGTCCTGTGTCCTTTGCATTGCTGCAGGGGAGCTTTGCTGGGGATCAGGAGGTGGTTCAGCTCAGCTGGAGGTGCCCAGTGGGATGCAGGGGCTACTCCTGGGAGGCAGCAGCTCAAGGACCAGCTCTCTGGTCCTTTGGGGCATCCAAAATCAGCCGGGGTCACATAGGCTTGTCCCTCCTTTGAGGGAACACAATCCTTCCATTTTTTTCCTTTTTTTGACTGCAAAGACAGGACAGGGTTGATCCCTTTTTCAGTTCCCTGGCAGCACAGTGTGGTGGGCAGAGGAGGAGGGAGCCGGGGGCCGTGCACATTCCTCCTCCCTGCCTTCAGACCCAGCTCACAGCATGAGGAATAGAAATTGTAAACTGAGGAGGGCATTAAATAAAGGCTACATTTCTCCCTCCCTCCTTCTCTGTCAGAAGAATTTAATCAGAATCCCTCTGTCTTCTGCACAGAGCCCCTGGCTCTGTCCTTTCTATCAGGGAGCTGGTCCAGCAAAACACTTAAGCTGGAGGGGTGTCCCTGTGCATCTAATTAGGCTGCTCTTGTGCTCAGAGTTAAACAAATAATTAACTGATTACCTAAACCAGCACCAGAGTACTCAGCACCTTCTGAACTGCCCCTTCTTCGTGTTGTGGAGCAGAGCATTCCCCAGGGATGGACCCGACCTCTGGTGACCAGGACCAGGACCCAGGGAAGGGCTGGAGCTGTGTCAGGGCAGGCTCAGGTTGGATCTCAGGGAAAGGTTCTTCCCCCAGAGGGTGGTTGGCACTGAACAGGCTCCCCAGGGCAGTGGGCACAGCCCCAAGGCTGCCAGAGCTCCAGGAGGGTTTGGACAATGCTCTGAGGGACAGGGTGGGATTGTTGGGGTGTCTGTGCAGGGCCAGAGTTGGACTGGATGATCCTTGTGGGTCCTTTCCAGCACAGGATATTCCATGATTTTTCTGTGGTTCCTTTCTGCAGCTGTGCTGCCTCACAGAGAAGGAGAATTAGTTGAGAATCCACAGCAATATTCACAGGGAATGTTTCCAGCTCCTTCCTCAGCTCCTGCTATGAGCCTGCAGGATATGAGCTCGGAGCTCCCACCTTGGCTCTGGCAGCAGTTCCCAGCATCACACACTGCTGGGAGCTGGAGTTTGAGCCAGCCTGGATCAGAGGGGCTGGAATTCCATCACAGCCACGTGGTGGGTGTTCAGTGACCCGGGTTCAGTGGTTGGCATCACTGCAATACAATTGTGAGCGTGTGTTAGTCTGTATTTATCAAGTGGAGTTCATAAATATGCTCACTTTCTGGGTTCCATGAGTTTTTCACTCTCTGGGAGGAATGGAAAGTGCAGCAAATGAAGGCTGTCTTGGTTTTAATGGAAGTTTTGTGGAAATGTTTTCCCAAATGCCTGTACTTTGGGTAATGGTGTGGGTGAATGGTGCATTTGCTGGGTGCAAAGCACACGTGGGGAGCTTTGGGAGGTGCTACTGGCAAGGGTGGACGAGGCAGAACATCCATCAGGATCCAAAAGGACCACCAGGATTATCCTGTGGATAGCAAGGATCAGCTTATAGCAAAGAGTCACTTTGAGTGGTTCCTCTGGAGGGGTCTGAAGCTGGTGAGATGCTTCATCACAGAATATTCTGAGACCAGGATTAGGCCACAGGCTGAGCTGGTGGCACTGCCCAGCTGCTGTGCTAAAAACCAGGGGAATTGATGCCAATTTAAACACTCCAGGCTGCAAACAGCAGCTGTAGAGGTGTCAGCCACTTCTGTTCTCCACCTGGGGGGCTCCAGCCTTCAGCCTTACAGGGAAAATCCGAAATCAGGGGATTCAGACCTCCAAGGAGAGGTTTGGACCAGGCAGCACTTGAGCCCACGTGTTGTTTTATGGCTGAGTCTGGGGCTGTGTTTTGCTGTGGAGGTTGCAGGAGCTGACATGCAGGGAAGTTTCTGAAGAATGTATGTCTTAATTTTTACAGCATCCTACTGAGCCAGGAGTGGATTTGGCAGAAATGATGCCGTGTTGTTTGGGATCAGAGCAGCACCTGGAAGTCCAGGTCCATGGTCTGGAGCCCGTGTGTTCTGGTGCCCAGGGCCCTCCAAAAGCTTAGTGCCAGCAGAAAGGGGAGCTCAGGGCTGCAGTCACCTCTTCCACCTTCTTTGCCACGTTTCATGTCCCCACAGGGTGGTTTGGGTTGGAAAGGACCTTAAAGCTCATCTAAATCCAACCCCCTGCCATGGGCAGGGACACTTCCACTAGACCAGGCAGGTCAGGGCCCATCCAACCTGGCCTTGAACACTTGCAGGGGTGGGAATGTTCCTCAGCTGTGTTTCTTCTGGTCCTCTGTTAAATTATGGGATGCATTCAGTGCCACCCTGCACAGCCCTGCCCCCTGTGCCACACAGGCAGCTGGGCTGGAGCTTTGCTTTGACCTGGACCAGCAGTTTGGATGTTCCTGTGGGTGTTGGTGCTAGAAGGAGATCTCCTGTTCCTCTAAGAGGTTTTGAAGCTGGCTGGTCGTTTCCAACTGGAGTTCTGGGGGGCTGAAGGCCCCAGCAGCTCTGATGGATGGATGTACATGTGGATCCTTCCCTGTGGCCCCCTTCTCTGGCCATCCTTCCTGGGATTATTTGCTTTACACAGGGCCTGGAAACACTGGGGTGTTCTCTGTGCTTTGGGTGCTGTGCTGTCCCATATCACAGTGGGGTGACCTGCTCAGTCAGACCCCCTCCTGTGGGAATTCCAGCAGTGATCCCATATAAAGAGGAAGAGCTCTTTATATCCAGACCACACTGAACAGCTCTTTCTACACAACGTGCCTGCAAAAATCCCTGGGTGTAGTTTGAGGAGTCGGCAGGAAGTGCAGGACATTTATCTTTTTCCTTTGTAAGCAATAGCTCCAAAATCTGTATTATCAGGCAGCAGGAGAAAGCTGCTCCCCAGAGCTTTTAGCTGGGCCATTCAGCATCTTATCTGAGTGAGGGAAATGAGAGCTGAGCAAACACTGGGTCAGGCAGCCTGTGGAGTGTCTGGGAAATGCAGAACAAAAGCCTCTTTGCACTCCCAGTAAATTGGTCCCACAGGAATTTTGCTTTGAAATTCTAACTGATCCAGGGAGGAAAATGATTTCATGGACTTTGAACTCATTAAAAAACTCCCATCATTCACCTGCAGTTTATTCCTGACACCTAATCAAAAGAAACGTGATGATCTTCCTAACAAACCTGGTGTAATGTTGTTGGGATTGTGTCTGCTCTGAAAAACACGGCACTGACTGAGAGTGGAAGGTGTTTATTAATTCTGTTTATCCTCCCAGGAACTCCAGAAGTTTCCAGAATTAGGAGCAATCATTTTGACATCTTTAAATCACAGGTTCTGGCAAATTTGTGGAATTCCATCTTTTGTGGAATTTTGTAGCTTTAAAATCTTCTTTTATCCAAATATAACACAAGAAAAATAATATATGGCCATAAACCCTGGATTAAAGAAATGTTTGGAAGAGAATTTTTTGAAAGCAAATTTGAGTGACAGTTTTAAATCAAGCTTTGAGTGCACAGACATTAAATTTCAGGACATTCAGAGCAAACCCCCCAGTCCAGGCCTTGTGTTGGAAGCATCTCTGCTCAAGAAAGCATTTTCTTATGTGGCCAACTTGAATCACAGAATGGTTTGGGCTGGAAGGGACCTCAAAGCTCAGGTCATTCCCACCCCCCTGCCATGGGCAGGGACACCTTCCACTAGCCCAGGTTGCTCCAAGCCCCATCCAGCCTGGGACACTTCCAGGGATCCAGGGGCAGCCACAGCTTCTCTGGGCAAGCTGTGCCAGGGCCTCCCCACCCTCTGCAGAGAGAGAAGATGGTTTTTACTCAGGAGGTTCTTCAATGAGATACAACTTTAGGGAAAAAATTTACATTTCCTGCTCGGACTTGGCAGACTTAAAAGACCTTGTTTTTAGGTGCCTTCTGATGGTGGGTTCTCTTCTTGAGCAGGTGGTGTCAGACTTGGCCAGTGGTTCTGTACAGGCTGAATTGTGCAGGATTGGACTTTGGAGAACTGGAATTGCCTCTAGTCACACCCTGTGTGTCCCAGGATGCCACGTTTCACCCCAAATCACGCTGCTGTGCTCACCCTGAGGTCACAAGGAGCTTTGGAGAAGGTGCCTAAAACACGGCCCCACGGTTTTCACTCATCCTGAAAATCCAAAGGTTTGGAAATCCTTTGGTAGTTTGTAAATCCTGCCACTTCTGTAGTAATTCCTTAACTGGGTGTTGTCGCCTGGCAGTGTTTTCCAGAGGGTGAATAAAACCAAATGAAGTTCCCCTGGTGTTTCCTTAGGGGCTAATCCTGCTGCACTGGAGTGAATTGACTTCTGGAAGTGAAGGGCAGGCCCTGGAGCTCGTGCAGGGCAGCTTTTGCTCTCAGTTCCTGGACTTTTCAGCTGAACTGTGCCAAGTTTTCAGCACAGGCTGAGCTCTTCCTTGATACTGGTGGGTCTGAAGTGGGAGTGCTGTAATGGCAGGAGGAGGTTCAGACCCCACACCCCGCCAGGCACCGGAGAGTCTGGGCAGGAGGAAATGTCTGAGTGAGACGTGGATTTTCTCCTGGATAATGGACTTGGGCTGAAAGGTTTTCTGCAGCTGGATTGTTCAGAACCTCCCACTTCTTCTTGTGGCTCCTCTGATGGCTAAAAAAGGGTTGTGCTCATGTTGGAGTCTTACCCAAGAGGGTCACTAAGACCTTCTTAGGGGTGGTCTCTTCCCAGCCACTCGTTTTTAGGAAACTTAGAGGAGTTTACATCTCAGGTGCAGGAGCATGAGCAGCTCTCAGGTTTGTCAGTCTGTCCCAGTCTCATCCTTCTGTCCTGGATTTCGTCCTTGGCTAAAGAAGTCAAGGACAACAAAAGGGCTTTTTCAAAAACATCAATAACAGAAGGAATACTGAGGATAACCTGAAAGGAAAGGGGCTCTGGAAACAGGATGCAGAGCAGTCAGATAAACTGAGCACCTGCTATGACCAACCCTCAGGGATCCCTGACCCAGGAGAGCAGGGAAAAGGAATGTGGGAATGTTGGAAGGGGGTCCTAGGAACCACCATACAGCAGATATGAGATGAGAGGGGATTCCTGGGAACCCACAGAGACCCTGGAGAGACACATCTCCCAGTGCCTGGGGACCCTCCAGTGCAGATGTGGGGTCACAGTGCAGATATGGGGCCGCAGTTAGTGCAGATATGGGGTCACAGTTAGTGCAGATATGGGGTCACAGTTAGTGCAGATATGGGGTCACAGTTAGTGCAGATATGGGGTCACAGTGCAGATATGGGGTCATAGTCAGTGCAGATTTGGGGTCACAGTGCAGATGTGGGGTCACAGTGCAAATGTGGGGTCACAGTGCAGATGTGGGGTGACACTGCAGATATGGGGTCACACTTGCTCTTTCCTGGGCACAGCAGAAGGTCTCACCTCCCCCTGCCCCAGCTGTGCCATGACTCCCCCTCCAGCACATTACACACCCAGTGAGAAACAGCCCCAAAGCCCCCCCAGAGATCCCCTCCCTGTGTCACCACAGTTCTTGGGGTGGAAGCATCCCCCACAGCCCCAGAGGGTGTCTGCAGGAGGGGATGGGCTCACATGGGTGTTGTCTTTGAGCCATGTGTTGGGTTTCCCACCCCTGACTGCCCCTGACCTCCCACTGCCACTGCAGGAGCTGCCCTGTCACGAGGGATGCCCTCGGCATGAGGGGCCTGCTCCCAAGTGCTGTGGGTTCCCTGATGGCCATATTCCACTGCAACACATTTGTGTTCACTCCCAATACCTCTGAAGTCAAACCCAGGCACTGCCTCTTGCCACTGATCCTCCCCCCAGGTGCCTGGGGGTGCACGAGCAAAAGTGAGGCTGGGAGCCAGGTCAGGAGATAGAAAATGACACTTTCTAAAGGAAAAAAGTGCATAAATCTCATAAAGTTTCCTTCCCCTGTCCCTGCCTGTGAATCCTGCCTGTGCTGGGAAGCAGCAGGGTTCCCTTCCAGGGTCTGAGCTTCTCAAAATGATGAAAATCCCTCAGAGGCAAATCCGAAAATTGTCGGGGCAGGAGGAGCATGAAGGGCTCTGCAGATCCACAGGGTCAGGGGCAGGCTCAGGAGGCACCAGGGGGTTGTTCTGCCTGGCAGGGGGTGTCAGGGGGATGGATGGCCCTGCTCCTGGAGGACAAGCCCCCCTTGGCCATGTGGGCTATGAACTGCAGAGCCATCCCAGGGGTAGGGAGGTGTTTCCCCCTGGAGATGGACACAAAGGGGAGGCTTGACCTGAGGGGTGTCTTTGGGGGTGTTCTTTGCTCTCCTTAGGAACAGCAGTGCCTGGTTTTGTGTTGTGTTTCTTGTCTGGATGTCTTTACCCAGACAAATTAATTCTCTTTTGGGCTTTATGAGAGTGTGACTGATTCAGCAAAGAGCCGTGGCAGATGAGACAGCCCAGATGAGCATCACATCACATCCAGGCTGGTGCTGGCTGCCTCCAGCAGCTGATACCCATCTGAGCCCTGCCAGCTTTCACCAAGAGGGAGATTGTCCCCAGATAACCAGCTGGGTCCCCTTCAATAATCCTTGTGTCTGATCCTGTATAAAACCCCAACCCACTTATATTTCCTCTAAATGGAGACATTTCTCATGCACATCCCACTGCAAAGCAGCATCATTATCCATGTGTGCTTGGGCACAGAACTCTCAGATATATTTTGAGCATCTGACATTTTTCCAAGAGTAAACAATGGGAGAGTTGTCAAGTGTTTGCAAACTTTCCCTTCCCGCTTCCTAACCCCACAGAGAGCAAGCAGTAAATATTCAGTCCTTTAATTAAATGTTTATGGATTCATTTAAATGCTAATGATTTTTTTTTTATTTTGAAATAAAGAAAGGAAAAAAAAATAACAGCCAGGATGATTTCCCTCCCCAGCTGATGCTGGGACTCTGTCTGTCCATTCTGCCAGCTCAGTCACTTTGTTCCTTTCAGCTTGGTGAGAAGTTTGTCCTGTTGTCCCATTGCTGTCTCTGCTGATGGGTTGAGTGGCTGAACTGCTTTGAACAGAGGGTAGTAAAGTTTACTCTGGTCTTAGCAGGACCAAGTGAGTCCACAGTGGAGGTGGTACAGAGTGAGGAGCTCTGGGCAGGACTGGGGACACTCAGCCCTCTGAGGCAGGATCTGTCCTCTCCTTATGCCTCATTTGCCACCTTGCCCTCACATCCCTTGTTGTGGCTCCCAAAAGCACCATAATCAATAACCAACAATCAGCTGGAATGTGGTACTTTAAATTTAAAATTACAAAAAGCAGCAGTGCTGGGCAAGTCTATCTTATTCCTCAGCGTTAAGCAGAAAGGAAATTGGTTTTATCCTAATTTTATCCTAATTTACATGTGGATGTGGCACTTGGGGACATGGTTAGTGGTGGCCTTGGGGAATGGTTGGAATCAATGATCTAAGAAGCCTTTTCCAACCTAAGTAATTCTGTGACTCTCTAATCACGCTCAAACGTGGTCCAGCTCTGGTCAGAGTGTCTCTTCTGGCCCCAGTTTGTCCTGGAAAAAGACTGTCACTGCCACCTTCGCTTTTCCCTGCTGGATTTGGGGTCCTGTCAAACACATCCCAGCACATGGAGCAACCCAAGCCCCGTGGGGAGTCCCCGTGGCTGTGAGATGTGGTGCAGTGGAGGGTGGGACCTGGATCTCCCCTCTGTGCTGGTGCTGTGGGTGCATTCCCGTGGGGAGCACCCGGGCTGTTCCCGTGGTTTGGGCATTGATGGATCAGGTCACAGGAGCCAAAGCAGCCTCCAGGAGAACTGAATCGGGGGAAGGGATTGGTAAATATTGTCTTGTTGTTTTATTGCTGCCTGTTTGGTCTCTGCAGGGGCTGCAGGGTGGGGATGGGCAGCACCCCAGGGTGGTACAGGCAGGTTGTGCTGCCCTTGGAAGAGCCCAGCACTGCCTGAGAACGGTCTCTGTGCCAAAACCAAGCCCCAAACCCACTGCTGTTCCAGCACCTGAGGGATGTCTGTCTGCAGGGGCCACCCCACTGGAGAACAGTGTCTCCAGCCCATTGTACAGGGCAAATTGAAGCTCAGAGCTGCTGAGGGACTCCCTGGGGTGCCCAGGGCACTGGGGGCCAGTTCTGTGTCTCCTGAATCTCAGGTCAGGGCTTTATTCACTTCATTCCACTGGGCATGAAATCATATCAGATAATCACAGGATCATTTGGGCTGGAAGCTCATCCAGTGCCACCCCCTGCCATGGGCAGGGACACCTTCCACTAGCCCAGTTGCTCCAACCTGGCCTTGGACACTTCCAGGGATCCAGGGGCAGCCACAGCTTCTCTGGGCAACCTGTGCCAGGGCCTCCCCACCCTCACAGCCAAGAATTTCTCCCCAATATCCCATCTAACCCTGCCCTCTGGCAGTGGGAAGCCATTCCCTGTGTCCTGTCCCTCCATGCCTTGTCCCCAGTCCCTCTCCAGCTCTCCTGGAGCCCCTTTAGGCCCTGGAAGGGGCTCTCAGGTCTCCCTGGAGCCTTCTCTTCTCCAGGTGAACCCCCCCAGCTCTCCCAGCCTGGCTCCAGAGCAGAGGGGCTCCAGCCCTGGGAGCATCTCTATGGCCTCCTCTGGACCTGCTCCAACAGGTCCCCATCCTGCTTGTGCTGAGGACCCCAGAACTGGACACAGTGCTCCAGGTGGGGCTCACCTGAGCAGAGCAGCTGCTGCCCTTGCATATAATCCAAAGCTTTAGGCTGTTTTGGCCTTGGAATAGTTTTGTCCAAGATTCTGGATGGGATCTCGGGAGGATCTGAGCCAGTTTTTTTAAGAGGGATTCTTTAATCCAGCAGTAAACAGAGCATCCCTGCTGCAGGCAGTGTCTGCCCCATTAGAGAGAGATCCCCTCACTGCTTTTTTCCTCTGTCAGTGCTTATGAAAGAAAAAGAAATGCTGTGGGATTCCTCCCCTAATGAATAGACCCGTGTGTGCATGAATGTAGTGCAGCATCTTACAAGTCCATCTCAGTAGTTTTTAGGTCTGAGAATGAAAGTTAAAATGAGGAAAATATTGATTTCCCATAAAAGGGCTTTAATCAAATGCCCTGACACCCCAAGGGGGACAGAGCTCTGCTACAACACCAAATTGCACTTCATACACCATCTATTTTTCAAACAGTGTATAAATGAGCCTGCCCAGTGGATATATGAGAGTTCCCAGATGTCATACATCACAGGAGCAGGGAGAGCTGTGAGGAGAGCCAGTGCTGCCTGGCTGGGGAAGGGGGTGCTCTGGCAAACCCTCTGTGGGGAAAGCAAGGCTTGTTCTTTGAATGCAGGACCTGCAGCCAAAGGTCTGACAAGTGGTGCTTGCTCAGGACTTTAAAGCTCTCATGGCCCTGTTTCTCCTGGAGTGAGGTTTTTTTTTTTCCTTTGGGCTCTAAGGCCTCCCTGGAGCCTTCTCCAGGTTGAACAACCCCAACTTTCCCAGCCTGTCCCCAGAGCAGAGGGGCTCCAGCTCTCAAAGCATCTTAGTGGCCTCCTCTGGACTTGCTCCAGCAGATCCACATCCTTCGTATCTTGGGGGCCCCAGAACTTGGAGGGCAAACACCTTTCTGGGTCTGGGGTTTGATCTGTGCCACCACAGCAGCAGAAAGAACTTCTTTGGTGCTCAGGAGTCAGCAAACTTGAGAGGAGCTTCAAGGTGATGCTGTTGACCCCGAGGTTCACACCTCAGGGAAATAACAGAGCCCTGGAGACCCAGATGAAAGCTCTGCCTTCAGGGGCCATGTCAGGCATTCCTGGGAGCCAGTCAGTCTCAGCAATTTGCATTATTAGCTTTAGCTTTCCTTGCTTCCATATTCCTGCCCACCATCCTCTTCTGCCTCACCTCACAGTTGGGAAGTTCTTATTTATGTTTTGGCTTAAATCAAATTGCCTTGGCTTTGTAGCAGGGAGCCAGACAATATTAGCACCAGGGAATCAGTATTCCAGAGGTGCACTGCCTGCTTCCTGAGGACTTATTTATCCATCCTGGAGGAGGGGAGGGTGTGCAGTGTCTGTGCCTCCTTGTCCTGCCAGGAGCATCCTCCCAGCCCAGTGTCACCCTCCAGGTGGAGCTGGGTGCCCCTGACAGGGTTCTTCCAGGAGTTATCTGAACTGCTGTTGATTTGATTAGAGCAGTTTGTCCTTCCCTGCCACACATAATTCCTGTTATGATGGCTCATTTTTCCTGGCTGTAAGTGGAATTGCAGCAAACAGATAAGTTGTCTTGCCCTTCCCCGCTGATGGATCGTGCTGCTTCCTCCCCATGTCCTGCCTGCTCTGGGCTCACTGTCACTGCTCCACAATAAATACTCCCCTGTTCCCAGTGCTCTGTAAATCTCACCCAGAGCCTGGAAAGTTTTAGAAGTGCTCTGTCAAGTCACTCTGTCGTGGTTGTGGGAGCAACCAAAGCAGGAGGGTTTCAGCCTCCTCTCTGAATCACCAGCTTTCCCCAGGCTGGGCAAGGCTGAGCACTGCTGACCTCAGGTGGAGTCTGTGCACATACCCTGAGCACGTTTAGAACCAGAGAGGCACAAGAGCCACCCCCAGTGCTTGCCCCCGAGGGCCCAGGGGACTCTGTGTGCTCAGCCAGGGGTGCTGGGTGCCACCCAGCACTTGGAAGGGGGACACCCGTGTTGGTGTCATTCGTGGTGTGGTGGGGGGGCTGCCCCTCTGGCACCCAGGGTTGGAGGGTCACTGCCTTCAACCCTCGTGCTCCCCAGAGCCACCAGCAGCTCCTGAGGCAGCTGGAGAGTGTTTGAAAAGCAGCAGAATCGTAGAATTGTTTAGTTTGGAAAAGACCTCTAAAACCATCACATCCAACTGTTCCCCCAGCACTGCCAATGCCACCCCAAAACCATTTCCCCACGTGCCTTCTGAACCCCTCCAGAGATGGGGACTCCACCACTGCCCTGGGCAGCTGTGCCAGTGCCTGACCACCCGCTCAGGCAAGAAATGTTTCCCTGTACCCAGCCTAAACCTCCCCTGGCACAGCTTGAGGCTCTTTCCTCTATTCCTGTCCCTTGTTCCGTGGGAGCAGAGCCCGACCCCCACCTGACTCCCCCAGGCAGTTGTGGAGAGCAAGGTCCCCCCTGAGCCTCCTTTTTTCCAGGCTGAGCCCCCCCAGCTCCCTCAGCTGCTCCTGCTGCTCCAGCCCCTTCCCAGCTCCGTCCCCTTCCCTGGACACACTCCAGCCCCTCAGTGTCCTTCTTGTCATGAGGGGCCCAAAACTGATCCCAGGATTTCAGGGGGGCCCTCATCAGAGCCCAGCACAGGGGTTGGTCACTGCCCTGGTCCTGCTGGACACATTATGGCTGATAAATTGGTGACAACCTCAGGAATAAATCAGGAGCAACTCATAGAAAGCAGCAGAGTCTTGCCACCTCCAAAATGAGGGTAATGAGGGAGAGCGAGCCCAGCAGCACTGATAGGGAATGATTACAGTGACTATTGATTTTTCTGGAGGAGTGAATCACAGATCAGATTAGGAGGTACAGCCCCTCTCTGCAAGGCACAGTGCAAGTGATCCGAGGGGCAGTCTTGGCTCCAGCAACCTTCTGATCATGGTCAGGCTTTGGGAACTGGAAACCCCCATGGAGCATCCTTGCTGCCACCTTCTCAGCTTTACATGGGGGATTTTGGAATTTAATTGAAACATCTGAAACCACTGGATTCCGTTAACAGCCCTAATCTGCCTTAATTTAACTGTGCATGGGGGTTTTGAAGTGTAAGTAGGTTAACAGGTTTAATACTCCAGACCCTCTGGCATGGACCTGTTTTCATTCTGGTTTCTGGCATTGCAGGGGAGCCTGAGCTCCATAAACATGTCTGTCAGGATTTACACCTCTCTGCACCCCTGTTGAGACTTCAAAACAGACTCTGGGTTACCTGTTTGCAGTGGGCTGGTTGTGCTGGTCCCAGCTGGGAGCCAGGAGCACCAGTGAGGGCTCTGCAGTGCTGAGGGAGGTTTAGCTCTGCTGCTGCTCCCGGTGTTGGAGCTGTCAGGGACCATCAGGGGTGTGTTCCTTGGTGGGATTGCACATCACACACCTGCCCATCTCCCCAGGAGACTCAGTGCTGTGTCAGCAGTGTGGGGAGGGAGGGATTGGATCGAGGATGTCGATGCTGTCTGGTGGAAATCTGGCTGTGTCTGTATTGGAACAAAACTCCTGAATCAGTTAAAAAACACTTTTGTGCATCTCAGGTTGTCAACCATTTTTATTATAGAGACCCAAACCCTTCTCACTTGCTCTTTCCCTTTAGATTCATGTTTGCTTCCTACTGCTCTGCACCAAAGCACCTGGACTGTGGGTGGATTTTAGGAGCAGAAGGAAAGTGTGACCCCAGTCCTGCTCTTCTCTGTGAGAGAGAAGTTGGTTACAGACTGACACATCAAAGATCATTTAAAATGGCTTGTTGCCTGGACATTACACACCCCTCCTCCTCCTCCTCCTGATCCAGCCCTTGCAGTAATTCAGAGGAGCTCCAGGGGTGGTGGGTGGTCCCAGTGCCATCACTGCAGGGCTCTGCCTGTGGCACAGGGACACCAGCTTGGCCCAGGTTCAGTTGTACCAACCTGTTCCATGGCTCAGGGAAGTACCTGTGTTAGGGGAAGAGCCCTTCATCCACCCAAACCTGCCTTCCAAGCACTTGGCATCTCCCAGGAGTGCATCCTCCTGTCTGTGCGTGCCAAGAGCACAGGGCTGCTCTGCCTTGGTGACCTGAGAGGGACAAGGAGTCACCTGTAGGAAAGTCCCTTCAGCCCTGGGGGTGTGAATCTCCCTCTGACCATCTTGGTTTGTCTGTCCAGTGCAAGGGAGGCTGGGTGTGCTCTGGGGTGGTGCTCATGGGGGATGGTGGACACAGCAACTCAAAGCATCCCTTCTGCACCTCCAGAAGGTGTCAGGGCTGGATGGAGCACCCTTGGGAGCCTGGGCAGAAGTGACCACCCTCTGCACTGTGGGGTGGTGAGGGATGGCACAGGTTGCCCAGAGAAGCTGTGGCTGCCCCATCCCTGGGAGTGTCCAAGGCCAGGTTGGACAGGGCTTGGAGCAGCCTGGGGTAATGGAAGGTGTCCCTGCCCATGGCAGGGGTGGGATTGGATGAGCTTTAAGGTCCCTTCCAACCCAACCCATTCTGTGGTTCTGTGACATATGAGGCACAAGCAGAGCAGATGCCTCCAGGGGTTGGGGCTGTTCCAGACTGTCTCAGCAGGGTTGCAGGGAGGGGTCTTGCTGTGAATCCCTTTTAGTGCTGGGCCTGAGGGGGTGTCCAGAAGTGCTGCAGGGTGTGCAGTGTTGGGGGGCATTTGGAGATGGTCTCTACAAAACCCACAAAGATGGGAAGTGTCTGGAGGGGCCATATGAGGAGCAGCTGAGGGCACTTGATGTGTTCAACCTGGAGAAGAGGAGACTGAGGGCAGAGCTCATCAGGGGCAGCTCCAATCTCTGCTCCCTGTGAGCAGTGACAGGACCCAGGGAACGGCTGGAGCTGTGTCAGGGCAGGCTCAGGTTGGATCTCAGGAAAAGGTCCTTCCCCCAGAGGGTGGTTGGCACTGACCAGGCTCCCCAGGGCAGTGGGCACAGCCCCAAGGCTGCCAGAGCTCCAGGAGGGTTTGGACAAGGCTCTGAGGGACAGGGTGGGATTGTTGGGGTGTCTGTGCAGGGCCAGGAGTTGGACTGGATGATCCTGGTGGGTCTCCCCCAGCTCAGGAGATTCTGTGAGGATGAAGCTTTCACTGGAGGCACACACACACTGCTGGGCTTCCTGGGCTTACAGGATTATCTGGGCTGCACAAGTCAGCAGGGACTGAGGATGGAGAAATCCAGGCTTGAAATGGCCAGCACAGAAAAGCAGCTGCCCTGGGAGTCACTGCTCCCTCTGCAGGAGCTGCATTGAGGGCCAAGGAGAAACCTGCAGAACCAAGGGGGGACATCTCTGGGAGCTGGTCCCCAAGGCCAGGATCCTGCAGCCTCTGCAGCACCATCAGTCCTTCTCTTCCCCTCTCTGTGCCTGGGGAGAACGGAGAGGGAAGAACATATTCCTGACTTGTAAACCCCAGTTTGGAAAGTCTCCAAGAGTTCTTTCCACCACCTGCTTTCTACAGGCTCAGTTAAATTTTGGTTTAACCAGGGCTGGATATTTAACTGGCCCGAGATACCAGTTAATATGGGAAAAGCAAAACCCTCCCAGGAGGGAGGGTGAGGGTGAAAGGAAGGAGAGAGCTTGGCAGGGTGTTGCCAGTGCTGAACTAAAACACTGCCCATATGTCTGTGAAAATAAGGTATCTGCACTTTATTCCTTCTGCAGGAGCTCCAGTGGGACCTTTTCCATGCTTTGAGAGTAGTGTTCAGCCTACCCCAAAATACAATTTTTAGTCAATGAACTACTCATCTGGAAATGTTCTTCCCAGCTTTACTCTAGCAGTGCTTTGTCTGTTGTGTTCATAAAACCATGTTCTCTGCCACCCTGATACCCCCATTCACTCTCTTCACCTCATTTACAAAGGAGCAGAGGAGAGATGCTTTGTCTCTGCACCATCTAAAATATATATTAGTACTTCCACATGGCATGGGCCAAGCATTTTACTGGTCAAATAACCTTGCTTCAGGATAAAATTTTCCCACTTTCCTGTAGGAGAAAATCCTCGTGTTGTAAATTAAGACCTTGGTATTTTCTAAAGCCCCTCACTTTCCTGCCTCATCATTTATAAGCTTCTAATCCCTTTAATCTTCCTAGTCAGGAGAGGTTCAGGCAGCAGGGAGCTTTGTAAAGGTGTGGGGATCTCACCAAATTCCTGTGTAATGCCCTCCTGCTCCGTGCTCTGGGTGACTCTGAGGTGACACTTTACCCAGCTGAGGGAGGGAGATCACGGCAGGGCAGTTCCCAGAGGGTGGGATAATGATTCCATGAGCTGGAAGCTGGTTAAGAACAAACCAGCTTTCTAAACCCTTTCCTCTCCCATCTTCTGGGAGTTTTACCCATCTTCACCACGGCACATTTGGGATGGACCATCCACCTCCTTCACTGCACAGCACCAGGGACAGGGACAGGGACAGGGACAGGGACAGGGACAGGGACAGGGACAGTGCTGCTGTGCTGCCCTTGGCAGGTGACAAACTCCACATGACAAACTGGAGGCACAATCTGTGCAGAGCATCAAGGTGGCCAAATTTGAGCTTGGCTGCAATTTCTACATCTGGACCTATTTAATGCTGGTATTTGCCCATCTCCTCCTCCTCCTCCAGCCACATTTCATTTCCCAGAGGCTTAAACTGATCAGTAGAGAGAACAGAGCAACTTCCAGAGGTGTTGTGTTGCCCAGATGGACAACTAACTCAAAAGGGCAGACCTGAAATGTGAAGGTGGCAGGAATTGTCTCGTCCATGGCTCAGTCATGGAGCTTCTGCTCAGCAGTTCTGGTGGTTTTTCCAGAGGTTCTGTTTCCCAGAAGCAGGTGCCTCCCTGGTGGGGCTGGCTGGGTGCTGCTGGAGGGACACCTCCCTCTTTAGCCAAGTCTCCATCCAAGCTGATGTTTTACTGTTCAGGTTTCATAGTGAAACATAGTCAAACATCTTAAAGGAGTCTGAGATTATTGATACTCTTGCCACCTCTCTAAACCCAGCTTGGGATCTTACTGTGAAATGGTCTCTCTTGACTGAAAGTGTGCATGAGGTGACTGGCATTAGTGGTCTTACAGATTTTATCTACAGCAGGTACCACTGGCACCATTTGCATTTACAGGTGGCTTTTCAGGTGGTTCACAGCCATGAAATCTTCGTGACTTTGCCTTCAAAAGCAGCTCCTGTGGACTGTGGCACGGGGAGGTTGCAGATCACAGTGAAAGAAGGAGGATTTCTCCCAGAGTTCCCATGTGAGGTGCTCCAAAGGGTGAGGTTTCCAGCTCCTTACATGAAGGATCATCACCCTTCATGCAGAGCCCTCCCAGTTTCAGCTGTGCTTCCAAACTGGCAGCCAGTCACAGGGACAAAATGCTTGTGAGGCACAGAGACAAAAAATTAAATAACTTCTAGGAAGTGACTGCAGGGATATTTATTCCTCCCCACTCATGAGCCAGAGGTCCTCTGGGCAAGGAGTGCTGTGGGAAACACCTCTGCAAAGCCAGGAAGACCCACACAACTTTGGGAATTCTTCCTTTGGAAAACAAATGTTTTGGATGGCCTGATATGCTAAAGCTGGTGTGGAGCCCCATGAGCTGCAGGTAGCAGAAAACAAGGCATCCTTCTCTCCCCATCACATCTCTGGTCCATCCCAACACTCCCACGGGGCACTGGGCTCATGGAGCTGCAGGATGTTCCCATGGGTGGGAATCCTCAGCCAGGGGGGCTCTGTGGGGGACCAGTTCCCTCAGGGCAGGTCAAGGCAGACCCCTGAGGTCCAACATATTCAGTAGGTGATGAAGAGTCTCCTGAACCCACCTGGCCTCTTCCAGAAATCCAGCGGTTTCTCCAAGCTCCTGGAGATCCCCTGCCTCACAGCAGCTGATGGAGAGAGTTCTGGCCTTTACCTCCCTCACCCTCTTCACCAGTTTGGTTTTTAAAAAAATGAGCATTTTTCAAATAAACACCCTTTTCTCTTTATTCCTGCCATGTCTGAGGGACGTGGTTCAGAGGTGCACTTGGCAGTGTTGGGTTAATGATTGGACTCAGTGATCTTAGAGGGCTTTTCCAACCCAGATAATTCTGTGATTTTAAGATTCTAAAGTGGTCAGGGGACCTTTGTTCTTGTCCACTGCAAAGGCATCATGGGAGTTGTGGTTTGCAAAATCCAGACAGGTTTCACAGCATCACCTGGTCCCCAGTGGGTTCCCAGTACAGCCATTAAATGGGAGTGCCAAATGCTGCCCTGCTACCACTACAGACTCCACCCTCAAAGAACCAAGAGCTGCCACTGTGACCTAACAAAATTGAAGTCTTGTGGGTGAAGGAGGGTTAGGAAAACACTTCAAAATGGAATTTCCTTGCTTTCTCTGTCTCTAGTGTTGGTGTGGTGCAGTAGTGAGTCCCTAAGCAGTAACCACGTGGTGTAGGGAGCTGTTGGCATGTCTCAGGCTCCTTTATAAAATATAAATGAATAACATTATAAAGCCTCCTTGCCTTTCCCAGAGCCAGACTCTCACCAGAGCACAAGGGCTTGTGGGTGCCATGCCTGGGGATGTATCACTGTGTGTTCCCATGCACATCCACCACCCTGGCCAGGGGGAAGACGAGGGAAGGGCTGAAACCCCAGCACAGTGAACCACAAAGTTTCATAAACCACCTCAAATTCCCCATCTGACTTCATCAGTTCCAGCTCATCAGAGAGCCCGTGCTGGCTCTGGGCTGTGGGCACAGCCATGCCAGGAGCCCCCTGGTTATTTATGGCGAGGGGCAGCAGGAGGACACAGTTCACAGGCAGCTCATTTAGCACCTGCAGATGAGCACTCACAGAGGGAGCCAGTGTGGGTTGGCTGCTCAGGGTTTATCCATGAGGGTCAGTAGGAGATTCCCTGTGGGGATCATCATCCATCACACTGGAACAAGCCCTGGGCATCTGAGAGCTGAGCCCAAGCCTTGAGCATGCGTGGAGCTCTGGAGCAGGAGCAGCCTTCCTGGTGTCTGCCCTCCTGGGGGATGGAAAGAACGGAGGCAAACTCATCCAGGCAGGGCAGGGGGAACTCAAGGTTATGAAAATGAAATCATTCTTCTTCTTTTGCTTTTCCAGTGACTGCTAGTGTTAAAATGAGTAACTGTGGAGCAGCCGTTTCCAGACAGATCTGTTCCTGCTCACAGCTCCTGGTGACACTCAGACACCCTGTGCAGGCAGGAAAGCAAACAGAGCTGAACGTCTTGGGGGAGACCTCAAAGGTCTGTGGGTCAGTGGTGGGAGACACAGTCCCAGGCAGCCAGTTTTACTGATAAAAGATCCGTTTTGATGGGGTTAAATAGGATAAAATAGGGTGAATAGGATAAATGCCTCACTGCCTCCTGTGCATGGGCAGTGAGGGTGAATGAGGGATAATCAGACTTTGGGCATGAGGGTGTCAGGCACACACAGGGGACCCAAAGGCTGTTCTTTGTCACCTCTGCTGGTGTTCCAGGCAGTGGTGGGGTGTTGGCCACTGCCAGATGCAGCACACAGAGCTCCTGGCACAGCCATGTGGTCCGTGGTGGCAGCCCCACAACTGCACTGCCACGGCCCTGCTGTGGTGTGGCTCCTCCAGGGCACCTCAGTGGGCTCTGGCAGGGGAAAGTTTGGAGGGAAGCCCATCTCAAAGGTTTAAGTGACACGTTTTGTCGTCTGGGAAAGCAAAGTTTGCCACTGTGAGTGCTCCCTCCACCAGGCCCAACAAATTAAGGCCAAACAGGCAGTAAATGTCCATGGGCCATTACCCCTCTCACAGAGGAGGCTGTGTGATGAGGGCCAAATTGCCATTTAATGGGATCTAATTGATTTTATAAGCTGTTGTGTTAACAAGAAGCTCTCCAGTGTCCCCTGCCATCCCCCAGGCAGTTTGACACGTGGGCTGTGCCCTTCCCCAGGGCTGGGAGAGCTCTGGGAGAGCTCTGGGAGCTGCTGACAGGCACCTGCTCTGCTGTGACCCCCACCCTGGGGCTGGGGGCTGCAGAGGCCTGCAGAGCTTCCACCTCCCAGCCACGGCTCAGGGCTGGTAGCCTGGCTTCCCTGCGGGGTTTGGGAGCCTGGTGTGAGTGGGAGCAGCAGGGGTGCCTGCCTGCTGCAGGGAAGCTGTTCAGCATCCCATGGGAAGGGCAAGGTCGAGCAGCCTGTGTGGGTGAGGAGTTGCAGGGTCCTCACGGAGCACGGCAGTGCTTGGGGCCAGCACTGGCCCCTGCCCTGGCAGGAAAATTTGACTTTAAGTGGATGCCTCCATCAGGATGATCCATGGGGAGCATCCCCCATCCCAGAGCAGAGCCAGCAGGCCGTGGCAGTGCTGCTGGCTGGGGTGACAGAGGTGGCCCTGGCTCTGGTGCCACGGACAACACCAGCTGCTCTCCCGGCAAACGGGCTCTGCAGGCTTCATCCTCCTCCTCCTCCACAGGAGAGGGGATGCTGGTCGTGTCCCCTGGCCCCAGCCCTCAGCTCCTGCAGCCCTTTCAGCTGTGTCCTCCTCCCCAAATGGAGATGCTCCTCCTCCCCAAAGGTTTAATGAACGCTGATAAAGCCACATGCAAAGTGTCTGTTGTCCCTCAGCCTGGTGCTGTGGCAGGGACCCCCCAGCTCTGATGGTTCCAGCAGCTGTGGGGGTATTTCAGTTGGTTTTTATTTAGGAATTCGGTGGGTCCCTGGTAATTGGAATGTGGCAACTCTTCACACATAACAGATGAGACGGCCCTGGTGGGGATTTGTCACTGCTTCACTCCCCTCTGGCAAGAAGGGTATATAAGTCACAGCTGACAAATCTTTTAATGACTTTTAAACTTCATTTACAGAAAAGAACGACCATAATCAACAAACAGTGATGGGCTACTAATCTTGCTGTGTTAAAAAGGGGGCCTGTGTCTTCAGCCCCTGGCGTGGGAGCTGGGAAGGGAAGGGAGGGGTGATGCTGTCCCATAGAAGGCCTGGCAGGGTGTGAAGGGATGAAAACAGGAGTCCCAAGAGTGCTGGCAGTCCTGAGCCATCCCACATCGTGGTATGCACGACTGGCAGGGTGACACTGATGGAGGATGAGAGCACAGATGACGTCCCTTCATCCCTGGCTTTGGCCCAGCACCCGCTGACGTCGGTGGGAAATCCCCAGCCCATCAGTGTGGAGGGTGGCACAGCACCCAGGAGCAGCTGTGCCCTCCACAAAGCCAGGCTTTCCTTTGCTCCCTGCATCCACAGAGAGCTGGAGAGGCACAGAGCAGTGGATGGGGAGCAGGATTTGTTGTTTTCCAGGAGGAAAAGGAATGGCTGCCAGCATAGGTCTTGAGTTGGCACCTGGAGCAGCTCAGCTGCTTTCCAGGTCTCCCTCCCCTGTCCCTGCAGGCTGCACCCCATCTGAGGTGCTTTCCTCGGGGAGAGGGTGGAGCCTCAGAGGTGGCATTCAGCAAAATCCCACCTCAAGTGAAGTGGGAGCCACATCCCAACAGCTCTGCAGAGATTTGTGTCTTAATCATTTATGTCATTCTCCTATTGAATGTGTCTGAAATAATTTTGAGAGGCAAAATTAACTCCGAGAGAGGAAAGGAGGATGTCAAACCCCTCAGCTGGTGAAGAACTGATGGTTGCTGTGCCAAGGACCTGCAGCTTCCCCTTTCCTGGGCTCCCTAAGGCTCCTCATCCCATGTCCTGCTCCCACTGCCACCAGCTCAATCCCTGGAAGTCTGGCTTTGGTGACACCCATGATGTGGAGCCCTTTAGCAAGTGAGAGGACAGTCAGGTGGTTTGGAAAACATGGACAAGCATTTTGGAGGAGCAGTCTGGTCTGGGCCCCAGGGACCCCTTTGATGTGCTCCCCCAGGATCCTCAGCTCAGGACTTTGCTGAGTCTCCTGGTGGTTGGGCCTTTGCTAAAATCCCCAGGGGCAGGAAGCACGTGGAGACACAGAAATTCTGATTTCTCCTCATCACTCAGAAGAACCAGGCAGAGCCCTCATGGCTTGGAAGAGGCAGGGCTGGGGGAGGAGCAGGACCAGTTTGGCTGGGAACAGCAGCACTGGGGTGTTAAAGAAGCCCTGGCATCACAGTGCAGGACTTCAGCTTAGGAGATGGGGCTGGTGGTTGGACTCGATGATCTGAGAGGTCCTGTCCCACCCCAGTGATTCTGTGATCCTTTGAGACACCAGCAGAGCTCAGGCAGAATGGGGTCAGCAGGGCTCCACCTGCAGCAGCTCCTCTTTGGGAGCTGGGTGGCCCTGGCAGGGGATCAAATCAACTGGTGGTGGGTTGGCAGCATGAAATGGGGTCCCTCCTGGAGCCCAGGTTTTCCCTCTAGTTCAGTGTTGCCCCGTGGTAAGAGATCCACGTGTCCTTCCCGCAGGAAGGTGGGACATGGCCCAACACTGGAGCCTGGGAGTATGGGAAATAAAAATACGTTTTTTATAGGTGTATAGTGAAGTTGTAAGATATCCAAGTTCAAAAAAAGCCTGGACTTGAGTATCAGGGTCTTTTTCGGCCAGATAAGGGAAATGCAAGAGTTCTTAAAAATCTTTTGGGGCCATTTTGTACAAAAGGGTTCTTTTCCCTCTTTGGGCTAAGAACAAAGGAAGATCCATCATCCTTGACAGGGGACACCTTGCAGCCAATCAGAATAAAAGGAAAGCCCCTTTTTCAGAGAAAAGAAACCTTTTTAGGCAAAAATGAATATATTAAACTTACCTGAAAGAGTGGGATTTTGTGAAACTATAAAATGTATAAGATGTAAGGCCTGAGTTTATGCTGTCTTTCTAAATTTAAAAGAGGAGTATTTCTCACAGGAGGACTCTTGGACATGGCCAGAGGGGTTTGGGATGAGGAGGAGAGCACTGGGCTCATGGAGTGGGACACGAGGCTCCTCTGTGGCCAGACTGGGAGCCCTGCTCTCCCAGCCCTCCCTGCCAGGAGATGCTGAAAGCAGCAGAACAATGGCAGTTCATTAACAGCTAAGAAAGTTCCTGGTGACTTCACTTGTTTTTCCTCATAAATAAATCATTTGCTGTTAAAACAACAATTGGGCTGCAGGGGGGGGTTGGTCATTAAGGAACATCAAGTCAATGGGCAGCTGATGAGAACCTGTCTCCACTGTGTGCCAGTGGGAGGGGGGCCATGGAAACATTGCCTTTTCCTGTTAGGCTGGGAATGATAAAGAATTAAAGAATAATTCTCAAGAAATTAGTCATGGCCAGCCATTAATGAGCATCTCAGTAACACACTAATGAGCTGGCTTCAGATGCCTGTAAAAAAGGCCTTTAATTAGATTAATACATGTAGCATTGTCCATCACCCTGTAGGTAATCATCAGGTTTTGCACCAGTGGGAATACAGATGATATTCTGTTTAATTGCTGGTGCCTTTTCATTCTCTTCCTTTCTTTTTTTTCTTTTAAATATTCTTTCCTCCAAAGAATTCTGTTTCTGTTCTCGAACATAACCTAAATGTTATCCATGGAATTCTGCATCTGAAAGGGCTGCCAGACTGGGCTTATCTGATTCAATTGACCTTTAAAATTTATTTTGCTGCTGTCAAAAAGAATGTTGGTCTATTCAGGAGAGATTTCCGGGGCGATTAGAAGCAGAGACTCCAGAAAACTCTACTTGTTGCACAGGCTGCAATCAGAGGACAGTCTTAGTTGGGGTGGGCTTTTAGGAGAAAAGTGCCTTAATTTAAAATATGTTTTCATGGAAAAGCAGAGTCCAGAAGAGTTCAGTGTGAATGGGGAGACCATGTTCAAGTAGACAGTAAAGGAACTGCTGAGGAGCTCCTTCTCACAGGGTGATGAAACCCAGGGATTGATCCCTGTAGGCTTCAGAAGATGCCTTAATTCCTGCTTCTAGCTCAGTGCTGACAGTGAGATTTCTTTTTTGACCTCGTATCCTGTCAGGACTCCCATGTTTTAGGTGCAGTTTTGTTAGTGTGGGAGTGGAGACACAAATTTAACCCCCCAAGGTTGCTACCTGCATGAGCATCCTCATCAGAGGATGACAGACATCCTGGTTTTCAAAGGAATTCTGCTCTGAGCTGCAGGGCAGGACTGAGGCTCAGGGCACTTGGGGTGCTCCTCACTGTCCCATTGCTCTGCTGGTGGGACAGTGTTGGTCTGATGTGGCCCAAAGAGAGGCTTTGGCCTTGTCAAGCAGATGGAGATGTTGGATTCCCCATCCCTGGAAGTGTCCAAGGCCAGGTTGGACGGGGCTTGGAGCAACCTGGGCTAGTGGAAGGTGTCCCTGCCCATGGCAGGGGGTGGAACAAGTCAGTCTTTAAAGGTCCCTTCCAACACAAACCATTCCATAATTCTTTGGGATAAAACATTACCTGCAAAGGTGATGTAGAGGAGCAGCTCTAGCAGGACCCCACACCTGAGCAATGAGCTGTGCAGTGTTTGGAGGGAGCCCCAGATCTGTGGAGACACACAGGGAGAGGAGCAGGGCTGCTCCAAGGGCTGCCTGGATGGATCTCAGTGTCCAGCTGAGGTCATCCCTTTATCACACTTATTAGGAAGGATTTAAAGCTCTAATGAATAGATTTTTAAGCTTCTACAGGCATGGATAATATGTTGGACAGATGGTAACGAGCCACAGCTATAAACTATGTGCTTGACCTGATAGACTTTGTGACCACTGCACCTTTAACAGCTGATTAAATACTTATTACAACAGCTATTGATTATTTATGGCTCCTTCATGAAGGATTTCAGTTGCACTGAAATTGAAACCTGAACCAGGTTTTCAAAGGATTGGCAGGATTTCTCTGGTTCAAAATGACTTGTTTTAGTCAAAAATTAATAAAGGGAGACTCTGCACAGCAAGATGGAGAGTTGAGGGAGGTCTGTGAGGGAGCTGATTCTGCTCACAGACAGTCTGAATGCGTGGGATGGTGCAGCCTCCACCCGGGCAGGGGAAGGGGACAGGGTGGGGAGCAGCTCCCCCCTCACTCACCCCATAAATTGGGAGCTGAGTGCTCAGTGGGACAGGCACTGAGGGCAGTCAGGAACAGTCCCAGGAGTTTCCAGGTGCTTGCAAAGGCAGGAATGTCTGGATGTTCTCCCAGGGGGTGCAGAGGCACCACCACCTCTGTCCTTATGGGCTGCCCAGAGCTGGGACAGTGCTGGTGTCTCCCTTCAGGTCAGGTGTTTACAGGATTTCATTCTTCCAAGGGAAACAGAGTGGAAACCAGGCTGAAACTGGGCTGAAACTGGGCTGAAACTGGGCTCCCTGAGCTGCCTGCTCAGAGGGGGAGCCTCTGCAGGGGCTGGGAGTGATGGCCACTGACAGAACCTGACCCAGGACAGGGCTGGGCTTAGCCAGGTGGGAGCCTGATGGCCTCAAGCAGTGCCAGGAAAGGCTTAGATTGGATGTTAGGAAAAAATTCCTCATGGAAAGGGTTATCAAGCACTGGGACAGGCTGCCCAGGGCAGTGGTGGAGTCACCATCACTGGGAGTGCTGGAATAGCCCCTGGGACATGGTTTAGTGATGACCATGGAGGTGGTGCTGGGTTGATGGTTGGACTTGGTGTTTTTAGAGGTCTTTTGCAGCCCTAATGGTTCTGTGATCTGCAAGGTGGAGCCCTGGGAAATGTTTGGAAAAATTCCCAGACCCTTGTCTGCCTGGAGGGGGGACAGCCCAAAACAGCACTCAAGGACCCCCTCCCTCTGCAGTGAGAGGATCCTCCCTCACTGGGATGTGCTTGGTTGCACTTTAAAGGGGGAACAAGATTTGCAAAGGGACCCCCCAGCTTCAGACCCAGCTAGTCTGGCTCCTGCTGAGCTCATCTCCAGCTCTCAGCATAGCAGAGATTTCCCCAAAAGACAGCCCTGGTGCTGCAGAACCAGTCTAAGAATTGTGACATCTTTGTCTGTGCCCTTTTTTTAATAACTTCCTGGTCCTTTAACAATTCTGTCTGGTAGAATCAAAGCTGTTCTCCCCAGAAAAGGCAAGAACTGGTTTCCTCCCAGTTTCTGCTATTTATTGAAGCTCAGCAGTGAAGAGGGTCCTCCTGCTCCCCTGAGCCCTCCGGGTTTCTGTGCAGGACTTGGGGACTCAGATGTTATTAAAAAGATTGCAGGGTTTGTGTTGGTTATTAAACCAACATTTCAGAGCCTGGCTCTGCTGTTTGGGGACTCACTAGCAAATTACTCAGGGCTCTCTGGGGGGGAAGATGATTGGCACTGGAGCTGCTGGAGCCCGTGATTCCGAGCTCATGTGCAGTTCTGTGCTCTCGGTGGGGCTGTGCAGTGCCATCAGGGGAGTCCCTCTGCCTTGCAGCTGGCCATGTTTCTCTTTAAAACTGCCTTTTTTCACCTCAAGGGACCGTTTTAGTCAGAAAACAGGTTGCCCAGAGAAGCTGTGGCTGCCCCATCCCTGGAAGTGTCCAAGGCCAGGTTGGACAGGGCTTGGAGCAACCTGGGCTGGTGGAAGATGTCCCTGCCCATGGCAGGGGGTGGAATGAGATGAGCTTCAAGGTCCCTTCCAAACCAAACCAGGAAGGAAGGAAGGAACCAACCAACCAGCTCACTTCTGGCAATCTCATCCCTAAGTCTCCTTATGTCTTTGGGGGCATTTGGCAGCAGGAAGTGTCACTGTGATGTGTCTGTGGCCCCTGGTGAGGCTGGTGGCACACAGCCCTCCACCCCAGACCTCTCCTGTCTGAGCCTCAGTTTCCCTTGCAGAAAACAGGGATAATCCTAGTACTCTGTCCTTGATGTTCTCTGGGGTCCTACAGGGAAAGGACCCCTTTGTACATTCATTTATTCATGTCCAAGTGCCATTCCTAGTTGCCTTTTGTCTTGTTCTCTTTTCCAACTCAAGTCCATCTCGTTGCAGTTGTGGGTTGGGGGCTGAAAGGTGAAAGGAGAGCTGTGGAAATGCATCAGCTGATGACAGTGATGGTTGTTAGAATGTCCATCTGTACCCAGGAATAGGTGTCTCTGCTCTGTGTGTGGTTTTAACCAGACACATCACCAAGATGCTCTGGCTCAGGCTCTCTGCTTTTTGCATGGCATATCAAAGCTCTAGTGGCTGGAGAGGACACTGTTCCACAGCTGAAGAGCTGTGGAGGGGGCACTGAGCCACCATGGTGGTGGCTGTGCTGGATTTAGTCTGGACACAGCACAGAGTGCCCTGGAATGCAGTGGGGGGGGAGTGTGAAATGTTAACAGTGATGACTAAAATGTCCTTCTCCAGTTTTTACAGTCGGGGGCCAAGAAGTGGTGTAAAATAACTACTGTGCCTGAGGGGAACCAGAAATGAGTGGGACAGAGAAGACAAGGGAGGCTGTTTTCTCCAGGGAATGCTGGGCTTGCACGAGCAGCAGAAGAGCCCTTTGCACGGGGTGTTTGAGCACTGAGGGGTTTATAACATGCAAAGTGAGACTTGGGCAGGCACTGGGAGACCCCAAAAGCTCCAAGCAGTGCTGTGCTGGAAGCCCCAGCTCCCCAGCCTTGGCCTTCCCAGCCCTCCCTGCCAAATCCCTGCCTGTGCAGGGCCAGCAGTGTGTGGGCAGATGGCCCTGGGAGAGGATCCCATCTGCAGAGGCGGCGGGTTCCCACTGGCTCCTTCCCAAGCCCTTCCCAGCAGCACAGCCCTCACCTTGCCTGACCTTGGCTTTGCCATCTGGTGGCCCCGTCCCATCGTCATCAACTCCAGGCACAGCTCCTGCACAGACCTGCCGTGTCCCGACACGGCCCCGGAGCCACCGGGGCTTCCTAGGGAAGGCTGTGCCCAGGGAGGGGGTGCTGAGCACCCCAACCCATCACCCCTCCCTGCAACGAGGGGTGAGAGTCACTGCTCTCATCTCCAGCCTCCAGGGCCGAAGGCTTTATGGGATTGTTGGGACTGAGCATCCCAGGTGGGGAGGAGAGGAGACAGCACAGGAGAGACAGCACAGTCACTGTCACTGCCATGTGACATCCCTGAACCCCCAGGGACAGCCAGGGGGTCACAGCAGGGCTGGTGTGTCCCTGGGCTAGCAAGACCACCCAGGGGACAAGCAGAGCACTTGCTGGTCCAGCTGCAGGGAGTGTGTGGGAAGGTCACAGGAGCCAGAGGGAGGTGGGGATGGGCAGCAGGGACCTGGAGAGCTGCAGGTTCCCTTTCACCCCCCCACCTCCATGGCAGCCAAGGTTTTACCTGGGAGATGCCTTAGGAGATGTCCCTCTGCAGCTGAAGGTCCATCTGGTACCTTCGTGCCCACCTGAGAAACAACTTCACCCAGGTCTTTAATTTTTAAAGCAAACCTGTCCATTGACAGCTGCAGAGCTGGCTCATGTTGCACCTGCTGAGAGGGGACACACAGCTCACCAGATCTGGGGGAAAACACACCTTTATCCCCCCATCCTACCCCATCCTGCCTGAATCCTCCAACCAGCCTGTTCTATCCCACACACAGAGGCAGCTCAACCCACAGCCCTCCTGCACAGGCTGAAGGAGCTCAGCCCCTGATGGAACTGGAGTGTGCAGCTGCAAACAGCTGGGCAGAGCTTCAGGCTGTTGTGGATAACACCTGCCTGGGCTGGTCAGTCCTTGGGAAGGGTTTGGGCTTCCCCTGATTTGGGGGAGCAGCAGTAAAAAGCTCTTCAGTGATGGGGTGTGAAAGCAGAGCCAGGAGTGTGTGTGATTGGAACACTGGATTTAATTTTGAGGAAGAGAAAACATTCCTCCTGCCTGCAGCTGGGCCACACCTCTTTTGCTTTCTGTGGCAAAGTATGTGGCACACACCCCTCCACCCCAGACCTCTCCTGTCTGGGCAGTTTCCCTTGCAGAAAACAGGGATAATCCCAGTTCCCTGTTCTTGGAGTTTTCTGGGGTACAGGTCAAGAACCCCTTTACATTCATTTATTCGTGTCCAAGTATCATTCCTGGTTGCCTTGACATGGCAAGTTGCCTTGACACTTGCCTAGGATGTGGCATGGTTGGTGTCTGCCCTAACTTCAGGAAGGCTTTTGACATGGTCTCCTGCAGTGTCCAGATGGGGTACAAGCCTGGATGGGTGGCTCCCAGAGCAGTGCAAGCTGGATGTGGTGGGCTCCAAGGGCAGGGAGAAGGGCTCATACTCTGCCCAGAGGCCAGTTGTGAGGGCAGCTCCTCCAGGAACTGGGAATGGGGGAAAGGAGGGCCGTGGGTACACAGTAAAATGGGTGGGAGACTTGCATAGAGTCTGGCAAATAAGCAAGGATGGAAAAGTGGGAA
The DNA here is from genome assembly GCF_025592945.1 of Manacus candei. Classification (NCBI taxonomy): domain Eukaryota; kingdom Metazoa; phylum Chordata; class Aves; order Passeriformes; family Pipridae; genus Manacus; species Manacus candei. The sequence goes on along the minus strand of NW_026138105.1, from coordinate 2,517,288 downwards.
TGCATCATCTGGAGTGGAGGCAGCTAAGGGGGGCCGAGGGTGTCCGTGTGGCATGGCCTGGGGTGGGTGACAGAGATGCCAGGGCAGGTTTGCTCTGAAACAGAAGTTACAGGCAGCTACAGCTGGGAGCTCCAGGAGTGCCCAAGTGTAAAGGCACGTGCTGAGGTCACTGGGGAGTGACATCCCTGAATCCCCAGGGCAGGGACACCAGGGGGTCACAGCAGGTCTGGTGTGTCCTTGGGGTAGCAAGACCACCCAGGCCACCTGGCTGCAGATACCCCACATGTGTGCAGGCTCTCTGAAGGTCCCACACAGCCCCAGCCAGTCCCAGCACGTCTAGGATGGAGATTCCCTGGGGACTGGCCATGCCAGAACAGCCTCCAGCTGGGATTTGTGCAGGTACTCGGGATTTCTGTCCCTGAGGCTCAAGCTGGGAACCCAGAGGGACCAAACTGCTGGAAAACCCCTCCATTTCTCTCCATCTGCACCAGGAATGGGGCAGTTTCCTTTGTGAATCTCTTCCAGATGGCACTGCAAATATAAATTAAAATAGAGACCATTAAACAAAGGCGAGTTTCTGATTTGGAAGTTGGAGCAACCTGAAGAAGTTGGGCACCACTTGCCAAAGGTTGAGAGTTGAAGTCACTTAGATTCCTTTAAAAGTCCTGTCCTTTGGCTCTTTTTCCTGGTGTTTTTAGGAACACTCTGTCTACCAGGAACTGTTTTGAAAGTAATAAAACAAAAGTCTCTGGCTCTTCTAATCCATAAGCGTGAAAGGGAAGATGCAGCAAGCCAGAACTCAGACAAAGCCTAACTCTTTTTCTGATTGGATTTAGCAGGAAGATTATTTCCAGTCTCACTGGCAGGTTAATGGAGTCTCAGGGGTTGGAGCCAGATGAGATTTATTGTGGAGCCTCATCCTCACACAGAGGCTCAGACTTGCCAACTGCCTCCAGTGCTCTGGACGGCTTTAAAGGATGAAAGGGATCGAGTGTCCAGCTCCCAGATGGAAAAGGTGGAGGTGTGCCCGTGGATCTGGGCTGTGCAGAGCTCACTGGTGGGGTTGCTGTTGCAGCACCCTGTGGCTCCCCGGGTGGGCTCTGCCTCTGGGGTGGGTGACTCTCCTCCCTTGGCTCTGTCCTGGACCGAAGTTCCAAATCCTGGGAATACAGAGCAAGTGCTGCTGAGCCCGGCCCCGCTGCTGCTTGTCTGTGTGGGTCCAGCTGCCCTCGGGCAAAACGGGGCTGTGGGCAGGAGCAGCCCCCGCTGGGTATCCCGGGGAACAGCATCCATCACCTGAGGAGCCGAGATGGGGCTGCCCTGGCAATGGGTGTGGTGATGCTCTGCCCCCAGACAGGCTTAAGAGGAGACAGAAATCCTGTGGGGAAGATCTGTGCGGGAGAGGACAAGGAAGGAGGAGGACAGGGGTTTTTGGAAAGTGTTGGATGCCACCCCAGAATGTTGTGGCTTTTTCCCAGGCTCTGCCTGCCGGGTGGGAAGTGTAGGAAAGGTAACTCTGGTTTAGGCTCAGCACTGACTGGCTTGGTGTCAGTGCCTCGGGCAGGCTGGGCTGTGGGCAAGCAGAGCCTGCCAGGGCTTGGGCACAGGGTGACAGGGTCCACAGGGGCTGCATCCATCCAGCCAGGCAGCTGCCACTGTCCCCAGCTCGGACCAAGCTGCTCAGACTTGGGCTTTGAGCCCACAGAGCCAAACCCCCAAAGCCAGGCAGGGCTGTAGCTCTGCCCCAGTGCCAGGGCAGACGCTGGGGATCACCAGGGAGGGCACTCCATGGTAGCAGTGCATCCCCTGTGCCAGCCTTGGGGACCTCCAGAAGTTGTGGGCACCCTGGTGGTGTTGCCCTTGGTGGTAGGAGCACCTGTGGGTGCTGCTGGAAGGGGATGGGGAAGAGCAGCACCTCAATGTGCATCGTAAAACATCTTACCTGGATCCCAAGTAAATCTGCAGCACAGCAGCGATCCCAAAGCATCCCCGTGTGTCTGGAAGGGGAAAATGAAGCTGATCTCTTTGGCCAGCTGTGGGTTTTGCTGCAGGAGGGGGAGCAGGCAGCCTTAGGGCAGCCAACCTGGCTTTGATTTCACACAGCGTCCAGTCCTGTCCCTTGGTCATCAGTCCTCGGGGGGAAACCCCTTCTCGGGGGCTGCCCATGAGCCACTCGAGGCAAGAAACTTGGAGGCTCGTGCCGTGCAGCCATGGGAAGGGCTTGGAGTGGCTCCCAGCCGATCTGGCTGAGGGCTCTGGGATTTCCAGGCTAACAGTGACACCTCCTGTTTGAAGCACAGAACCCAGCTCGAAGCCCAGGCAGTGCCGTGCAGGTGCCACACAGGAGCACAGGGGCTGCTGCTTCACTGCTCAGATCTCTTTGTTTGCATCCAGAAAACTCGAGTCCTCTTCCAGGTGTGAGAGGGGACCTGTGGGGACAAGGCTGTACCTGTGTGTGATGAGAGTTGGGCTGTACTGGGAAGTTGGTGGCAGGGGAAAGGCTGCAAAAGTGGGCATGAACCAAGGTGCTGAATGCAAACTGCTTCAAAAAGAGCAGCTCTTTGAATGGTAATTAGGTATAGAGAGGTAAAAGCTTTTGTATAACGGCATTAAAGATGTAAAATTTATTTAAATCTTGCTTTCTCCCCTAAAAACCTTAGAATCATAGAATACCCTGAGCTGGAAGGGACCCAGTGGGGTCCAACTCCTGGCCCTGCACAGGATCAGCCAAGTGTCAGCCTTGTCAGTGGGTTTCCAGCAAGAGTTTAGAACTGACTGTGCTGGTTGCCTGGCAGGAAGGATCCCCTGGAGGTGGGATCCCCTGGAGGTGGGATCCCCTGGAGGTGGGATCTCCTGAAGGTGGGATCCCCTGGAGGTGGGATCCCCTGGAGGTGGGATCCCCCAAAGGTGGGATCTCCTGGAGGTGGGATCCCCCGGAGGTGGGATCCCCTGGAGGTGGGATCCCCCAGAGGTGGGATCTCCTGGAGGTGGGATCCCCCGGAGGTGGGATCTCCTGGAGGTGGGATCCCCTGGAGGTGGGATCCCCCAGAGGTGGGATCTCCTGGAGGTGGGATCCCCCGGAGGTGGGATCTCCTGGAGGTGGGATCCCCTGGAGGTGGGATCCTCTGGAGGTGGGATCCCCTGGAGGTGGGATCCTCTACAGGTGGGATCCTCTGGAGGTGGGATCCCCTGGAGGTGGGATCCCCTGGAGGTGGGATCCCCTGGGGGTGGGATCCCTCTGCTGATGAAGTTGAAGAGCTGGTTGAAGTTGTTGCTAGTTGAAGACCGGCTGAAGTTGAGGAGCTGGTTCCCTCACTCCAGGCTCACTGAGAGATTTGTCCCCTCTCCCTTCCTGTGAGCCACTGACACTCCCCTTGGCACGCCCTCCTGACCCCCCAATTCCTTCTTCCAGGCGTCCAAGATGTCGCTGAAGGTGCAGACGAGCAACATCACGAACAAGAATGACCCCAAGTCCATCAACTCCCGGGTGTTCATCGGCAACCTCAACACGGCCGTGGTGAAGAAGTCGGATGTGGAGACCATCTTCTCCAAGTACGGGCGGGTGGTGGGCTGCTCCGTGCACAAGGGCTACGCCTTCGTGCAGTACTCCAACGAGAGGCACGCGCGCGCCGCCGTGCTGGGCGAGAACGGCCGCGTCCTGGCGGGGCAGACCCTGGGTGAGTAGCTCCTGAGACCGCTCCGGGTGCCCGGGGGCGGCGTGGGTTGGTGGGTCTGTAGATAAAATTTGGTCAAACAGCCCTGCTGGTGAGCCACGAGGGGTGGGAGGGACTGCCCTGCTTTCTGAGCTCCTCAGACACAGGGGTCAGGGTGTGGCTGGGTCCAGCATTGGCCTCAGATTAGCACAGAATCAACCGGGTTGGAAAAGATCTCTGAGGTCATCAAGTCCAGCTTTTGACCCAACACCACCTTCTCTGCTAGACCATGGCACTGATGCCACATCCAGTCTCTTCTTAAACACCTCCAGGAACAGTGAATCCACCCCCTCCCTGGGCAGCCCATTCCAGTGGCTGAGCACTCTCTCTGTAAAAAATTTCTTCCCAATATCCACCCTAAACCTCCCCTGGCACAGCTTCAGATCCAACCTTCTTGTCCTACTGCTGGTTCCTGGGAGAAGAGACCAACCCCCCACCAGCCACAACCTCCTGTCAGGGAGTTGCAGAGTTACGTCAACATTTTGAATTTAAGGAGTTACAGAGGTGGGATTGAACTGCTTTTGTCCCGCAGGTTTTAATGACTGGCAAAATGAGAGCATTTATATCAAATGAATCATTTATCATTACAAGTGATCAGACAAAAGATCTTAATCAAAATCATTTACTACACAATATAAAAGCTAAAACTACCAGTAGTAAGATAAGATAGGACAGTGCACTATATTGAAGCAATTACTGAGGCAATTATATTAAAGCTGGCAAAAAGAAATAATTATTCAGTAGGGATTTGATGTAACTCACCCAGACCAGTGGTGGCACAGTTCCACAGGGGGTGGTCAAGGGGTGGGCAGTGCCAGGTCAAGCTTAGACATGGATGTGCAGATGGTGTCCAGTGATGGTGAGCAGGTCACAGATGACCTGGGGATGACCGAGCAGGGCCGTGGTGACAAGGCAGGTCTGGGGCAGGGTCAGCAGGATCCATGGCTGTGGCAGAGCTGGAGACCAGCACTCCAACACCACCACCCAGGCAGGGGCCAAAGGCTCCCATGTGGAATGGGGTCAGAAATGAAGCTGCTCGTGGCCAAGCAGGCACATCAGTGCCCTCAGGGCTTTGACATTGTGGCCCAAAAACTCATGTGTGGGCTGTGACTGTAGAAGCTAAGGCACAGTTCTGAATCTTCCCATGTCCTTGTCGTGGAACTGATGGGTGGGAAAAGACATTGTGTGGTATCAAAGAAAGGACAAGGGGGAATGGTTTCAAACTGACAATGCAGGGTTAGATGGGATATTAGGAAGAAATTCTTCCCTGTGAGGGTGGGGAGGCCCTGGCACAGGTTGCCCAGAGAAGCTGTGGCTGCCCCTGGATCCCTGGAAGTGTCCAAGGCCAGGTTGGACAGGGCTTGGAGCAACCTGGGCTGGTGGAAGGTGTCCCTGCCCATGGCGGGGGGTGGAATGAGATGAGTTTTAAGGTCCCTTCCAACCCAAACCATTCCATGATTCAATGATTCCCTTCCTGGACCAGGCCCTTAGCCTGCCAGGGGAGGTGATAGTCTGACTCAGCCCAGCTCAGCCCAACTTTAGCCAGCCCATGTTAAATGAGAGAACTTCCCCCATGTTGCACTGTTGTGGGATGAGAACTAACAAGCAAACCCCCTGGGCTGCTCCCAGCTGCAGCCTTGGTTTGCATATTGCTCTGAAGTGTCTCATGCTGAGAAGCTCTTGTCACCAGCTCCAAGCTGAGAATTGGAACTGGAGACAGTATTTTTAATGAAAAGTGGTGATTTCCAAGGCTGCTGCAGGCAGTGGGCACTGGGCACCAAGGAAAGCAATTTGCAGCCCATTCCCACCCTGCTCCTGGCCCAGCAGTCTGAAATGAGAAGCTTCCTGCTCGAGCTGATCTGTGAAACAATGTGCTGCTCCAGCTGGGGTTTTTCTGGAGAGGAGAAACTTCTTTTCACTTCTCTAATGGTCCAGAGAGCGGAGCTGCAGCCAAGGCCAAGCACATGTGCCAGGGATGCTCCCAGCCCAGTGAATGCCCACATGTGCAGGCTGTAGGTAGGATGGAGAGGGCCTTGGGGAGAAAAGGGGCTCCTTGTGATGCTCCACAGAGATACAGGAGACAGGCAGCACTTGCCCATTTAGCTGAAGAGAGAGATGAAAAGTTTGCCATGATAGGAACCTCTTTCTCCTCTCAGTGCTGGTCCCAAACTCTGGCATTCCAAGGAAAAGGACTGTATTAGAGCTGGGTGTCCTGTACATGTCCTGGACAAGGTGGAAATTCAGCTCCCTTTCATCTGCCTTCCCTTCATGGGCCACTCTTGCCACTAAAGAGCTCAGCAGGCTTCCCACTGCTGTCCTTGGGGGAGTGTAAACACTGGGATACTCCCCTTCCAGGAGAACCCAGCAGAGAAGGGCTGAGCAATGTGATTGGAAAATCGAGGTTGAAAGTCTTCCCCTAAAAGGAGGAGTGATGGTCGTGCAGGAACATGGAGGGGGAGGACAAGGGTGGGACTGGCTGAAAAGACTGTCCCTGCTTTTGTTCATGGCAGGGTTTGGGGGTCCTTTGAGGTGATGGTCAAAGTTCCCTGCCCAGGTGGGCAGCAGGAGGGTGAGCGTTGTGCCCTGGCAGCCCCAGCCAGTGAGTTCAGCAGGATGAGCTGTGGAAGAGCTGCAGCCCAGCCCTGCCAGGCTGCCTTTGGGTGTGCCAGGAGCTCAGGGGGGATCATGGCCACACAGTCACCTGTCCCCAGTGCCAGCTCGTGTCCCTGGGGTGACAATGTCCAGCACACGCCAGGGTGGATGAGCAGAGCAAACAGCATCCTCCTGGCTCTCATCTCATCTCTCATCTCAGGCTGAGGCCTTTAGGAGCAGTTCTACCATTTCTTCTTTTATTTTCCTTACCAGATATGCAAGCGATCCAACTTGCATTTTAATTGATCAACAAGTTACTGAAAGCATCACAAAACCACAGCTGCAGCCCCTCCTGTGCTGGGACATGGGCTGCTCTGCCAGGCAAGTCCTGGCAACCTCTGTGCCTTCTCCAGATGCTCCCAGACCCCCCAGTCGTTGCAGGAGGCAGGTGCCATTCCTGTGGGGAGCTCTGCACTGGAAGGTGGGCCCACAGCATCCCCTCACCCTGCCAGCTGGCTGCACAAAGCACAACCTCCCTGTGGGAGCAGGTGCCTGGATATGAGCAGGAGGGATCCATACTGCCTTTGGGGGGGGCAGATGGATTCAGGGATGCAGAGGAGGCAACCAGAAAGGGAATGAGATGCAAAATCTGTCCTGGGTGATGTGAAGGCTGAGCTCTTATCTCTCCTTTTTCACTATTAGGGGAATCCTGTGGGATCTGAGTGCCCATCACCACTAGAGCTGAGAGTATGAATTCCCTGCTCTGGCTGCAGGTGGCTGTGAAGGCTCCACAGGGCTCTTTGCAGCACTGGGGAACACCAGTTGTCCTTCTCCACCTCTGGGCTTTCACTGCCTCTCCCCTGAAGGTGCTGATCAGCCTGGTGCTGGAATTACCTTCCCCCTTCACCAGAGGAGTGAGTGGCAGCTGGCAAGATGCACCCTGATGGCAAAAAGGGGTCACAGCCAGGGAACTGGGGCTGGGCAGGGTTCTGGGATGCACTAAGGAAGGCTTCATTCCTCTCTCCCTCAGAGCAAAGAGCCCTGCCAGCAGCACTGTGTGGCTCAGCAGGCTCAGGAAGGGGATCCTGTGCCTGATGTTGGCTCTGGCCCTACCCTGTGGCCATGGACAGCCTTGTCAGCATTCAGCTCAGCTCTCCTGCACCCCCCTGAGCACTGGGAATGGGGGGATGGAGGGACAGAGGCTGCAAGGAGGAGAGGAGAACGTTCCAGAGGAACACTGGGTGTGAGAGCTGAGTGACACCCCAACATGTCCTACAGCCTCACAGACAGGCTGAGCTCCAGCCCCAGCAGGAGTGGGCTCTTGCAGACCCTGACAGGCAGTCCAAGGAATTGCACAAAGCATTTGGGCAGTGGGAGCATGTCTGTGCTCCTCCAGAGCCCTGTCCCACTGTGCTCCTCCTGCCCAGCCCATTCCAGCAGTGCTGCAATTCCCTGCTGCTCCTGGAGGTGATTTTCTTGGTTAATAACAAAGTCAGTAGAATGTTCCTTTGGATCACTTTGCAGGTGCTTTATTTGATGGTGTGTGGACCAGCCTGTCCACATTTCTCCATAAAGTGCCTCTAGACAGTGTGGGGAAAAAAAAGGTTTAAATGGCCTGACGTGCTGAAAGCTGTTTGGATGCCCCATAAGCTGCAGGTGGCAGAAATCAAGGCAGCACTGAAGAAACACTTCTCTGGGAGGGTGGGCAGGCCCTGGCACAGGTTGCCCAGAGAAGCTGTGGCTGCCCCTGAATCCCTGGAAGTGTCCAAGGCCAGGTTGGACAGGGCTTGGAGCAAGTGGAAGGTGTCCCTGCCCATGGCAGGGGGTGGGACTGGATGAGCTGTAAGAGAAGATCCTTTCCAACCCGAGTCCCTCACCACCCTCACAGTAAAGAATTTATTCCCAATCTCTAATCTGAACCTGCTCTCTTTCAGTTTGAAGCCACCCCCCCTTGTCCTATCACTCCATACCTTTGTAAAAGGTCTCTCTCCAATTATTGTCATGTTTGTTTTCATGTCAGAAATGTCTGGCTCTGAGGCCGAGGAGAGAAATTTCCTCAGTGGATTAGAGGAGCTCATTCTCCCCTCCCCTGGTGGCAGATGCTCCTCTGAGATGAGCTGCACCCCCCCAGCTTTCAGCACAGCCTAAGCCCCAGCAGTGCCCTCCTGGCTCGTGCTGAGCTTTCCCAGTCCTTGCAGAAGGAGCCAGGGATGGATTGCCAGCAGTTATCAGTGGGCAGCAGGTTTATATGTTGTCTGTGCTTTGTCACAGCAGCACCAAGTTCTCCCCAAACCTTGTTCTGGATCCGTGTGTGTGGGTTAGAGCACGGGCAGGGCCTCGACTGCACAGTGACCGGTTGTTGGCTCTGTAAAGGAAAAGGAGGAGGTTTTCCCAGGGCAAGAATTTGCCTTCTTGTGGAGGTGCAGCAGGCCCCCAGCCGTGCCAAAAGCAGGTGGAGATGGGGTGGGAGGTGTGGAGGAGCCCTGGCAGGGGCTCTCCCTGTGCTTGGGGTGGGTGAGGGTGAGCAGGACCGTGTCACAGCTGTGTGTCCCTTCCTTGCAGATATCAACATGGCCGGGGAACCCAAACCCAACAGGCCCAAAGGGCTCAAGAGAGCAGCCTCTGCCTTGTACAGGTAGGTCTCCACAGCATCACCTCCCTTCAACAAGGTCTCCAGGTTGGTCTTTGCCCACAACCACTGCCCTGAGCTCCCTGCTCCCCACCCCCAGCTCCTGGGACACCCAGGTCTCCTCCCGGGGCTCCTGGTCCTTTGCAGGGCCCTCAGTGCTTGGCTGAAGGGAAGAGAACCAGCACAAGGCAGCAGTGGCTGCCCCAGGGTCGGCCAACTCTGCCTGGGCAGGGTCCCACCTATGCAGGAGCTGTTTGGAAAGGGTGGGCAGGACCTACTTTAACCACATCAGAGACCTTGAAAGAGGGGCACCAAGAGGAGCCCCCTTTTCAGCCCCAGAGCCTCCAGCCAGGGGGGCACAGCAGTGCTGGGAGTTGGGGGAGGGCAGGGAACAGGGATAATTCAGGGAAAGATGCTCAAAAAATGGGCAAGAGGAAAAAGGCAGGGAAAGGAAGAGAAGAAAAGGAGAAAATTGGAAGCCTCTGAGGTGACAAACCAAGGAGGTGCCTGGGGGAAGCCCCAAGGGAGCCTGGTTTGAGGAGCAGTGACCAAGGGATCAAGGGAATGCAAGGGACAGATGGGACATGGAGTAGGTCTGTGGGGGATGTAACGTGTTACAGATGTCAAAAAGAGCCTTCAGCTCTATAGACTTCACCACAATTTTCACAAGAAGTGAAGATTTTCGTTTAAGCCCCAGACTGGAGTCATGGGAGTGGGGGAGAAGCCCAGTTAAGTTTTTGCTCCTGTGGTTGCAGAAGGGAAAACTTAAAAAAAGGTGTTTGAAGAGCACCCTGCAGGTTCAAGAAGCCAAAACCAAGTAACAAGATCCCCAAATGTGCTTTATTTATAAATTCTCGTTGTTTTGATGCCAGTCCCCTGGTGTGGAGACTGGGGAGCTGAGTCAGGAGGCAGAAGGTGTGACGTGGGGAAGGAAAGACTAAAATGAGTATCAGGATTATAGGTGGGTGTAGTAAAAATGGAAATCATGAGAGAACTGTAGATTTTTCTACAAAAAGGAGAAAAAAAGGGAGAGAGCTGAGGAGAACCCACAGTTCAGACTCAGCCATGTGGTGTGCTGCTGGAATGACAAACCTTGGGGGTGACAACACTGTTGTGGCACAGACAGACCCACCTGAGCCCCAGGAGCCCTCCCACCACCCCCAGGGTGTCTGTGGAGACCTTCCACAAGTCACAGCTGAGACTCTGCAGCTTTCAGGCAGATTTTGCCTCCCACCCTGGGCCAGTTTGGACCTTCACCAGGACGTGGCCCTCTGGATTCCCACTTGAGGGGAGTGGGACTGTGCATTCCCCACACTGGTGGAAACAGAGATGACACAAATCCTGCTGTTTGGACAGCACATGTGCAGCTCAGGTGGGCTGGGCCATAACACACATCAGCTCCCTCCATCCATCTTGCACCAACAAGCATTTCATTCCCTGCTCCTCCGTGCCTGGAGCTCTAATCCCTGTCTGTGGAATGCCCAATATTTCAGACTTCCAGGCTGCTGAGAGAGAGCAAACAAGAGACATTTGTTCCCTCCCACAAATATGGGTATGCTAAAAGATGGGCCAGAGAGCTGCACTGCTCTGAGCACCAGCAATATTTCATCCCAGACTGGCTGTCAGATTTAAACTTTGCCATCTGGACTAGCAGAGCTTCCAATGTCTCCCAGAAAGCAGGGAATGCAGGTTTGCAGAGGGCTGTGATTACAGCTTCCTGAACCACCATCCATTTTTCTAAATGTTAGACTTCAAAAAATCACAGCACCATAATTTATAGAAATGCTGGGTTAAACACAGCACAGGAGTTTTCCAAAGGTTGGAGTTTCCTTTGCCTCAATCCAAGTCTGTGTGAGAGGGGGAAAAGGGAAGGGAAGGGACAAGATCTCCTGGGGCATTTGGGGCCATGTTCAGGGCAGTGCCAGTGAACCCACCTTGCTGGGAGCTGGTGGGAAGGGAAGGTGGCTCTGCCCCAAGGCAGCAGGGGCTGCCAGTGCCCTTTGGGGGCACAAATCCCTGCCCTGCCCTGCAGAGCTGGTGCTGACACTGCTCTGTAGCCAAAGGCACGGTGAGGACAACCCAGGAACTGCAGGAGCAGCTCAGTGGCCCATGGAAGGGTCTCTGAAGTGGTGACAGGCACAAACTGTCACAGGCAGCAGATGCAGGTGGGCAGTGCCCTTCCAGCTCACTGGAATCTAAATCCCTCGTGATCCTGTTACAATCCCTGCAATCCCTGCTGTCAGCCCATCTCCAGACACTCCTCCAGGTCCTGGCAGTGGTGCTGGGAGCAGTGACACCTCAGGGCCAAATGCACCCAGGCAGGGCTCAGAGCAGCCTCAGGGCACAGGGGAGGTGGGCAGTGGTGCCCCAGCCCAGCAGAGCCAGCATGGGCAAGGGATGTCCATGCCATCCCAGCTTAGAGCAGCCCCAGCACCTTGGGAATGCCACATTCCTCCCCAGTTTCCCACTGTTTACTGGAGGAAGGAATCTCACAGCAGCTACACAGGTTCACTCTTTGGTCAACACCAGATTTTCCAAGGAAAATCCAGCAGGTGTTCATGGAGGCTGTGCAGCCATGAGCAGGGAGGGTGGCAGCTGAGCACAAATGTGTCCCTCATAATTATTGGCATCAGGCAGCAGTTAAAGCCCAGATGCTCCAATGCACATTTGCCTGATCAGAGCTGGCCCCCCAAACGTGGGGCAGGGGCAGCACGTACAGACAGTCACCCTCCTGTTCTGAACAGTTGCATTTGGAGCCTTGGTGAGTCGTTAGTAAGTGTTATTTAATTGCTAAAGGAAAACAAAGCAGGAGCAGTGCAGCAGGAGGTGGAAGCAGGGTGTTACTTGGAGCCTTCCAGCCTCTCCCTCCAGTTGTCCCAACTTTATTTTTAAAGGGTGCAGTGTCACCAACGGATTGAAAACCAGCAGAAATGGTTCCCGTGCACAAAGTCAGGCCTGGCAGGTCCCTGGTAAATGATCCATCAGTCTCAGGAGGGTTTATCCCACGTGCAGTGGAATTTTGAGGCACACACAAATCACCAGTGCAAGAGCACTCCCTTTTACCAGCCTTTTTCCTGGGTCAATACTGGAAGAGCTGCCCTGTGCTCAAAGCCTGATTCCAAAGGTGAAGCTAAAAACATCCAGGCACTGCCTCCCTGGCACTGCCTGTTGAGCCATGACTGACTGGGGTGTTATAGCAGGGTCAGACAGCCACAGACTTATTCCCTTATTACTCCCTTACTATTCCCACATTCCCTTATTATTCCCTTGTTCCAGCCTGCTGCCTTCCCTGAAGGCTGTCCCATGGTCAGCAGGTACTGAAGCATCACTGCCAGAGGCTGGGATCAGTGTTTTGGGAAGTCAGGACCAGCTCCCCAGGACAATTATGCCCCTAATTCCCTTTGAAGCAGGTGGAATTGTCTCCAATCCCATAGAAATTCAGGGCCAGGGCAGGAGTTGCTCCCAGCCTCGTGCTTTGCACCCACAGATGTTCCTGGTGCCCTGCCCTGCAGTCCAGGCAGGGGGTGACCCCTCCACTGCCTCTGTGAACACACTGCAGAACTGGGCCAGGAGTGATTCCCACCAGGAAAATGCAAGGCTGCCCTCTTTGGTCACACATTCCCTATGGAAAAAGGGAGTAACACAGCAGAATAACATTTACAGGGTTCATTGGCCACTTCATCCAGCAAACTGCTGTTTGACTGGTCTTGAAAAAGGCTGGGGAGTTCACCTGAGCTTTCAGGCTTCTCCATCCTTCTCCAGTCCACACCAGGTGGGATCTACAGGTATTTGAGGCCAGGATTTATCCTGTTGGTGCTGGAGCTGAGCCCGGGAGTGAGGGGAGTGAGCCCTGCAGGGCAGGGTAAGTGATGGAGAGATGGAGGGTGTCTGCCCTGCTCAGGGCTTCAGTCCTTGTTCCCAGATGCCAGGCTGTGCCCAGGACAGCGCTGGCTGCAGAGGGGCAGTGATGGAGTTGGAGCTTCCCAACCAGGATGGGGCTTCCCTGGGGAGCAAAGGCTTGGAGGAAAAGCTCAGCCCTGGAACGTGAATGGGATCAGGAGAAAGGAATGTGGCCATTTTGGCATCTTGCCAAATATCCCCAAGCTTTGTGCTGTTTATGAACACATGCCCTAAAGCTGCCTCGTGGTCTCCAAGCCACAGAGAACTTCCTAACTGGAGCCACTCCCCATGGAAGGGGCTTTAGCTGGGAATAAAGACACTGCTTGCAGAGAGACACCACTGGTTTCTCTTGCCTGTGGCTACAGAGAACATTGGCTCCAAGGCACTGCTGGAGTAAGTCAGAAACACCTCATCAGAGCCTGTCAGGATTGAATATATTACAAAATTGCAGCAATTTCATTTGAGTGAATCTAAGGAGGGGAAAAAAAATTGAAGAGGGGGAGTCTGACAGTGTAGAAGCATCCTAGTTCAATTTTCCTTTCAAATGACTTCCTATTTTGCTGGTATTCTGTGTTTGTTGGATTCAAGCAGGACTGGAGTCAAATATCCTCAGTGATCAGAATAGATTGGCAGGCTGAGGAGAGCTGTTTTCTTGGAGATTTTCTGTATCTCCAGGTTTCTTCCCAGGTTAGAAAGAAAATCAATTTACCAGTCACAGAAACCTCATGAAGGTCCATCTCGTTCCATGCTGCCCATCTGGTTTATTCCAGCAGGAGAATTACCTTCCCCTTTCAATGCAGAAAAGGGAATAAACAAACACAGATTGTTCATTAACCCAGCAGTTGGGACAGAGGCTGCAGGATATTCCTCTGAGCCCAGCAGAAATGTTGGCTACAACTTGGGTCAGAAGGGGAGGGCACCAAGACTGAAAAGAATTTGAAATTCACCTATGAGGCTGTAAAAAATGGCTGGTTTTCCTCAAAAACTCAATTGGATTGGGAAGGGTTGTGGTGATAACACCTCCATGATCACATCTGCCCTCCCCCAGCCATGAATGACACAGGCAGCAGCTGCTCAGGGAGAAGGTCCTGATCCATAAGAAGTCCCTGGCAGGGTCTGGTGGTGGCAGCAAAGCCCAGAGGAGGCAGTAGGTGCACATGCCTTGACCTTAACCCCTCACACCAGCTCTGGGTGCCTCCAACCATCCACACTGTGCTCAAGGCCCCCTGAGGCACAGACTGAGTCTCCACATGTGCCACAGGTGTCTAGGGAACCCAAGGAGCATCCAAGGAACATGGAAAAATCACATTTAAAAAATCAGCCAGTACCTGAAACTCAGCAGTGGCTGGGAAGCCCAGTGCCAGCATAGACAAGACAGACTTGTTGGGTCCAGCCTGGAATTCCTGGTCCAAACCACACTTCCCACCAGCCTTTCAAGCCACACATTCTTCTTGTCACTTCTGCTTTAGATGCTGGACACCAAATTTACTCTCAGCTACATACTTGAGTGCTTGTCCCTCCCTCTGCCCATCCCCAGATCCTCCTGGCTCGGACTTCTTCCCTTTTCCCATCAGTCTCTCTTCCCATTAGATTTTTTTATAAGCCAGTTCAAGGAGTTTCAGGAAGCAGGACAGACTCTTTGTTTTCAGGGGCTGCAGTAGCCCTTCTGTTTGTTGGGAGCAGAGAGGAGGGACTGTCACCATCACTCCTGACCTGCCCGGGCTGACTGAGCCTCAGCACAGCGGGGAGGTGGGACAGCAGCTCCCAGTGTGGCTCAAACCACCTGGTCTGTGCTGCCTTGGGAAAAAACAGCTGCAGCAGGAGGGGAAACCAGTTACTGGGTGTCCAGGGAGTGGGAAAGGTTCTGACTTCGGGTTAAAATGCAGCTCAGGCTTAAGAAAACAGGCTGTGGGCATTGTCTGGCTGGGGGTGGGAGAGGTTTAAACACCTCTGAAAGCAAAGATGTTAAATTAATAAATATCCTCTTCTTACTGACTTCTCTCCCTGCACATCTTCTCACTTCATCTCAAGAGAACCAGGTTAATACTCTGCTGCCATCACCCCTCTCTCCAGTGCCTTAAGCCCCCCCAAATCTTCCTCCTGGGCTCAGCCCTGGTCTCTGCAGCCCTTGCAGCCGGGAGGACAAGTGTCCATGTCCTGCCAGGTGAAAGGACAGAGGGGCCCTTATGGAGGGGGAGCAATTTATTTATCCTTTATGGCCCTGGGGGTGCTCAGCAGGCAGGGGGGGAGCAGTAGAATGAATGCCCAGCAGTACTGAGCCTGTGCTCCCCTCACTGTCTCCGCAGCGGCTACGACTTCGACTATGACTATTACAGAGACGACTTCTACGACAGGTGAGTGGGGCAGGGTCAGCCCAGGGGGGGTTTCTGTGGGGTAAGACCTTCCCTACAGTGTGGAGGAGGGAGGTGGGTGCAGAGTGGTCCAGCACAGCCCCATGGTGGGCTCTGATGGCCGGGCTGTGCCCTGGATCTTCACCAGCACCCCTTGGGCTGGGTGTCAGGGCAGGGCCGGGGGTGCTGCAGGGCTGCTTCACCCCCTCCATCCGTCCCCCCAACTCCAGGCTCTTCGAGTACCGGGGCAGAGTGTCCCCAGTGCCCAGGGTGGTCCCTGTGAAGAGGCCCCGGGTCACCATCCCCCTGGTGCGGCGCGTGAAGGCCTCGCTGCCCGTGAAGCTCTTCGCCAGGTCGGCCGCCATCGCCAACAGCTCGGCCAAGCTCAAGTGTGAGTGTGGGATGAGGGGCTGGATGGTGCCCAGCAGGGTGGGGATCAACCAGGCCAAGGGCCAGGTCCTGCCCTTTGGCCACAACAACCCCCTGCAGTTCTACAGGCTGGGCCAGAGTGGCTGGAGAGCAGCCAGGCAGGAAGGGAGTTGGGAGTGGGGATGGACAGGGAGCTGAACAGGAGCCAGAGTGTGCCCAGGGGGACAAGAGGGCCAATGGATCCTGGCCTGGCTCAGGAACAGGGTGGCAGCAGGAGCAGGGCAGTGATTCTTGGCCTGGACTCAGCACTGGTGAGGCCACCCCTGGAGTGCTGTGTCCAGTTCTGGGCCCTCAGCTCAGGAAGGACATGGAGGGGCTGGAGCAGGGCCAGGGAAGAGCAGCGAGGCTGGGGAAGGGACTGGAGCACAAGTGCTGTGAGGAGAGGCTGAGGGAGCTGGGGGGGCTCAGCCTGGACAGGAGGAGGCTCAGGGGAGACCTCCTCACTCTCTGCAGCTCCCTGACAGGAGGGGGGAGCCAGGGGGGGTCGGGCTCTTCTCCCAGGAACCAGCAGCAGGACAAGAGGGCACAGCTTGAGCTGTACCAGGGGAGGTTTAGGTTGGATATTAGGAAGAAATTCTTTCCAGAGAGAGTGCTCAGCCATTGGAATGGGCTGCCCAGGGAAGGGGTGGAGTCATCATCCCTGGAGGTGTTGAAGGTGAGACTGGATGTGGCATCAGTGCCATGGGCTGGGAACCACGGCGGGGTTGGATCAAGGTTGGACTCAATGGTCTCGGAGGTCTTTTCCAATCTGGTTGATTCTGGGATTCTATGGGGGTGCACATGGACCCCCTGGCCCCAGGCACCCACCCACGGGCTGGGTGCTCCCAGGGAAAGCCTTCACCCCAAAACATTTGGAAACAACAGCCTGAGCAGCTGGGGAAGGGTTGGGCCAAAGCCTGGTGTCAGTCTCCACAAGCTACCTGGGCAGCAGACTCCCAGACTTTTTTGGGTGCATGCAGCCCCCTGCAGCCCCCAGCAGGCAGTAGGGACTGAGGAGCAGTTTCCAGCGTGGGGTTCCTCCTTGTGTTTTCACCCTGCTCAGCAGCTGGGGCTCCTCCATGTCTGTAACCCTGGGCCGGGGGGGTGAGGGTGCTCTGCAGGGCACTAAAGGCCTTTTTTTCCCCCCCCCTTCCTCCCTCCAAGTGAAGAGCAGTGAGCTGCAGACAATCAAAACTGAGCTGACACAGATCAAGTCCAACATTGATGCTCTGCTGGGCCGGCTGGAGCAGATTGCAGAGGAACAGAAGCTGTCTGCAGGTCAGTGGCGTGGGGGAGTGCCTCGGGGCCAGCCCCGAGCAGCACAACTTAGAGCATCCTCTGGACTCAGGATCCAGGCACAAGCCATAATTACACATCAGAATTCCCCAAATTATGGCCTTGGGTTCAAAATTATGAGATTTTTTTTTTCTGTAGTCATATGGTTTGTATTTTCTTAGTCTGCTTTTTTTTCTATTATTCTGTTCTACTCTTCTCTGTCCTATCCTAGGCTAGCCTAGCCTATCCCATCCTGTCTGGCTTCCACTCTCCCTGGAGTGATGTAGAATCCACTCTGCTCTTTCCAAGGTCTCTGGGGCAGTTTCCTCAAAATCAGCAAAACTTCCCTTTGCAGAAAACCCCCGAGATCATTATTTACCCACTGAGTGAATTTGGGAGCCCTCTGCACTGGTGTGCCCCAGCTCTGGCACTGCCCCCAGCCCCTGATCCCTCTGCACTGGTGTGCCCAGGCTCTGGTGGTGCCCCCAGCCCCTGATCCCAGTGCTTTTGCCCCCTCAGAGGTTCGGAAGAAGGCTGAGAGCAGCAAAAGTGAAGTGTCCCAGGAGGACACGGCGTCGGAGGCCGAGGCCAACACGGAGGAGCCGCTCAACGGGGACGAGGGGGAGGAGGAGGGTCTTGCACGGGATGAGTGTGAAGATGAACTGGTAAGAGAGCTTGGGTGTGGAAAATACTTGATAAGTGCAGCATAAAGTGGTTGATTCATAGTCAGATTTTCTGCTGTGTTAATGCAGTTTTGGCTTATCAGCACAAGTCTGAGGGGCAGCTGAGAGGGAACTGGGGGGCTCAGCCTGGAGAAAAGGCTCAGGGGGGACCTTCTGGCTCTGCAACAACCTGACAGGAGGAGGGAGCTGGGGGGGGTCAGGCTCTGCTCCCTGGGAACAAGGGACAGGAGGAGAGGAAACAGCCTCAGGCTGTGCCAGGGAGAGGTTTAGGTTGGACATCAGGGAAAATTTCTTCCTTGAAAGGGTGGCCAGGCATTGGAACAGCTGCCCAGGGAAGTGAACAAAGAGGTGCTGGGTTAATGGTTGGACTTGATGATCTTAGAAGTCTTTTCCAACCAAAATGATTCTATGAATTCTATCATTTCAAAGCCCAGGAGGGAATCCCACATCCCAGGACTGCTTGGCAGAGCCATCCCAGAATAAGAAGCCAGAGGAAACTTTTGGTTTTGCCTGCAACTGTTGTGTGCCAGAGACCACCTCCACGGCACCTGGTGCCCATGGCCCGTGTGTTTTGTAGCTCCTCCCTCACCCTGAGCATCCTGGCACTGCTCTCCCACCCCAGGGCACCAGCTGGTCACCACGTGAGAGGTGTCACAGCACCCCAGGCAGGGCAGGAGGGATGTGTGACCCAAGAGCCCTCAGCCTTTCTCCTCTTTGTTCCTCCTTCCCAGTTTTCCTGGGACAGATGGGACTGAAACTCAGGCAGCACTTTATTCAGATCTGATGTGTCCTGCCCACCTCCTTCCCCTCCAAAACACCCCCCCACGTGGTGATCTCCTGTTTCTGGTTCCCTTTTCCCTGCAGGAGAACAGCCATTACACAGATGTGGAGGATGCCAGACTACAGTAACCAGGTACAGCTCCAGCACTGCTCTTTGGAGGCTGATTCTGAGCAAGAGCTCTCCTTCTGGGCATGCTGGGGGGGGGGGTTGCTGCTTCAGAAGATGCTCTTTCCTTCTGATCCAGGGAGCTTGGCTGCTCAGCTGGGTCCTTGGCCAGCCCCTCGCTCCCTTTCCTAAATGCCAAATCTTTGGGGTTCAAGGACAATGATGTCCCTCCCCCTTCTCCCCTCACAGCCCTCTCAGAACAGCAGTGAGCAACTGTGTGAGGAAAGCACGAGGCTAAACCCTGTCCTGGCACGTTGAGCAAGACAAGCTGAATGGAAGTGCTGCTGTCATCTCTACCTGGCATCCAAAAGGAGAAACATGGCCCGACATCTTCCATCCATCTGTAAAGCAAAGACAAGGAAAACTCATCATCCCAGCGAATCCCCACTGCCCCTGCAATGGATTGGGAGCTCTGCAGCCAGGGGAGGCAGGAGCCCAACCTGCCCAGCCCAGAGCCACCACGGACTGGAGAACAGGAGAGTGGTGTCCCCAGGGAGCCCCAGGGGTTTGCAGGAGAGCGGGGAGGACTCAGCCCAGCCCAACACAGACGTTTTTCCCCGTGTGAGGTGAGAGCCAGAGCATTTCCTGACTGAGGAGAAAGTACTGTCTCAGTGTGGATGGTTTGTGTTCCTGCACTGGGGATCCTGGTGAGGAGGAGGGTGTGGGGTGAGCTGCCCTCCACAACAGTCACCTCCTGTCACGGCTCTCCTGCCCCATGAGCCACCGTGGGCCCACAGGCACTGCCAGGTGGGAAGGAGTCGGAGCTGGAGCTTGTGCTGTGCTCTGGAAGCTGCTTGGAAGAGGGAAGGGGAGAGGAAGCTGCAGGAAAGCAAGTGATGCCAAGCAGGAGGAACAAAGCCCACGTCATCTTCAGTGGTTTGGTCTCCTCATTGTCCACTGGGAAGGCACCGTGTGAAGGCTGAGCAAGGCTCTGCAGAGTGAGGGGGGGTGAGAGTGAGACCCTTGGCTTGGTCCAGCTGCTCCCTGCGAGGGATGGAGAGCACCCACTTCTGCAGCCCAGTGCCAGAGACATCAGCCCCTTCCCTGGGGAGCCCACAGCTCCTCCTGCCCCCTCTCACACCGACCTGGCACGTCAGGAGAGCTCCAGCAGCTCCTGTTCCTGCCGTGCCTTGGGCCAGCCCCTGGGAACAGGGAATGCTCCCAGCACGGTGCACATGGGGGTGCAGGCACCTCCCCTGCTCCCCACATTGCAGGGGCTCCTCAGGGGAACCCCCTCATGCCACAGCCCCCGAGAGCTCTCAGCCTTTCTCCTCCTCCTTCCTCCTTCCTGGGCTTACCCGGTTTTCCTGGGCTAGATGGGACTGGAACTCACTGCAGCACTTTATTCTGATCCGACGTGTCCTGCCCACCTCCTGGCCCTCCAAAACACACACCCACCCCCCCCAGTGCTTTGACTCCAGCCCGGTGTCCACACCCTCCCCTTGGTCAGACCCTCCCACCCCACGCATGGCCCCGGGTCCTTCCGAGTGCTCCGACCTCATCCATGGCATCTCTGAAGGGTGAAGGGGAAAACAGGCCTGGGGGCAACACTCCAAGCCCCCCAGGGCCACCCTGGAGTGAAGTACAAGGTTTGATTTGCATTTCTTAGTTTGGAATGTTTGGTGAGGGATCAAAGGGATAACAGAGCTTTCCCCTCCCTGTGCCGGTTCCTGTCCAGTCTCCACTGTTGTGCTGAGCCTTGTAGAGCTGTTTTCTAGGCCTGGAGAGATGAGCTGCAGTTTTTGCTATGAACTGACTGTGATGCTGATGTTTGGGAGAAAGGTGACCTTGTACATACGATCCTGTATAATAAAAGAAAGAAATCTAATTTCTTTCCCTCTCTTCTCTCTCTGTCTCACACGCACACTGTTTTCTTCTACTTCAGACAAGTACTTTCCCTTTCTAAGCCTCAGCTCTGCCCACAGGATTTGCTGTCCCTTACACAAGGTATATCCCACTGGGCTGAGCAAAACATCTGGGTTCACAAGGGCTCTGGGATTTTTCCCCTGGAGGCTTGGAAACTCCTTTGATGCAGGAGAGCAGGGGACAAATCCAGGCCTTTAATCTGGATTTTGCACTGGCCCAGCTCATAACGGACTGGAAAAATTTGGCTGCTGTTCCAGTTTGCACAAGGCAACAGTACAACTGCTCCTGAGGCACAATGTTGGCACCAGAGCAGTGTCAGGAGGGACCAGTGACCATCATGGGGAGAATCAGAGGATCCCAGAATGGTTTGGGTTGGAAGGGACCTGAAAGCTCATCTTGTTCCAACCTCCTGCCATGGGCAGGGACATCTCCACCAGCCCAGGTGGAATCCAGGTGCTGCCAGGCTTTCACAGTGCATTTGAAAAGTTAATTTTGAGTCCTAAAAGGTTCTCTGCTGAGCCTGGTCTGAGCTGTCACCCAGCACTGGAGGGCAAAGCTGCCTAGTGCAGCTGGTCAAGAACATGGTGAGTCTGAGGATGTTTGAACATCCATCCATCCATCCATCCTGGCCTCAGTCACCAGTTCACTTCAAGATGAGGAGTGCAGCAGCTGCAATTAGTGGTTGCATGTCCTTGCAACAGGGAAGGAGGAAATGGGGGAGGGAGAAAAAAAAAACAACCAAAAAAAAGGAAGTCAAAATGGCTCTAAAGAAGACAAAAATCAGCCCTACCTTAGCTCTGCTGAGCCAAGTACCCAGCTCAGAGTGGCTGTGGGGCAGTGCCTGGAGGCTGGGGCTGGGTCACTCCAGCTCCAGGCCATCAGAGCAAGGCTGAGGTCTCCAGTGAACAACTGCTTTGATTTTATTAATTACTTTGGGGGGAGAGCAAGGGACTTTGGAAGCTCCCAGGCAGCCCCCTGTGTGGTCATTAACTTTGCTCTTGGCTGTAGGTGGGGCCTCAGTGAAAAGAGTCCTGGGGTTTTGGTGCTCACTGGGTTCTGTACCAGTCAGTGACCCACAGGGGGTGGGAAGGTGCAGCAGTGGGTGGGAAAGGGGGGACACACACACAACCCCCTTCACCCCTGCAGACCTTGAAACCGCTGCAAAGTTTCCTTCTGACTCCACTGGTCCCTCAAGAGAGGGACAGGGGGACAGGAGGTGTCACCCCTCCCCTGAGCAGGGGTGGCACAGAGGGCAGGGGACGGGAGGTCCCCACTGCCAGGGCACAGGGGACACTGCAGGGACACACAGTCACTCCCTGTAATCGTCCCTGCCCTGCTGGGGTGTGGGATGACAAGGGTTAGGCCAGTCCATTCTCCCCAGAACATCCCCCAAGGCAACAGTCAATTCAACATCTGCGTATTCTGAATTAAAACGACTGAATTAAACTGAGCAGCAGAACTGAACTACACACAGTTTCCACGGGGTGAACTGGAAAAAAAAACCCTTTGTTAAAGGCTTTCCCCAGTCCCCCACAGAGGGAAGATCCCATTATCAAGTGTCCTGGACCTCTCCTGGCTTCCCACATTTGCTGCTCTGCTTGTTGCTGTCCCACTGTTGCTCTCCTGTGGCCAGAGCAGGGTGGCCTTGGTTGGAAACAAACCCGAAGTCTCCAACCCCACTGCCATTCCTGCACCTCAGCAAAGGAAGCAGGGAGTGTCTGGGGTGGCCAACACACTTTGGGTTTGGATGTGCTGCTCTGGCTGGGATGAGCAGATGTGCAGGAAGCTTTGGTGCTCTGTTTTTCACATGCTGGTCTGGGCACTCATTACAGCAACAGAGCAGGGTTACTCCATCCCCAGATCCTCCTTCCATGTGCTTCTGGACATGGTAAAACACTCTGTGGGGCCAGAACGCCTGTAATTGTTCAGTTTGAGTCAAGAGATGTAACAAAAGCCTCCAGTGATTTAATAACTTCCATTAACTGCGATGAGCATCGCAGTTCCAGTCCATCAGTGCTTTGGAAACACTTCAGTTACTGCAGCTGAAACAGGACCATCCTTTGGGGAATTTGTAAGAGCCAGTTGCTGTCTCTGGGACAGTGGTTATATCCCTCCTGCATTGTCCTTCTGTTATCCGCAGGACATTTCATTCCATCTTTTTCCTCTTCTCCAGAAAGTTTCAGAAACCTTCGGAGATGTGGTGGAGAACCCCAAGGGCTCCTGGTGGAGTCCATCCATCCCCTGCCAGGAAAACACACCCAGGGCATGGCAGTGATGCTGAAAGGACTCAGCCAGGAGTCCATGGATGTGCTGCTCCAGTCCAGCAAGAAAACCCCTTATAACACTGGTTCAGCACCTTCTTGGTGCCATTTCAGGGGGATAATTTTCCCTGCCAGGCTCGGGATGCAGGGGGGCAGCCCGGGCAGGAGAGGGGAGTTTGCTTGGAGCTCCCTCCTGCTGGATGATCCCGAGCCATTCCAGGTCAGGAGGACAGGCCTGGCAGCTCAGCTGGGACATCCCTCCTGACCCTCACCCTGCGCTCCAGCTTGGCCCCTCCTGCTGCTCAGAAGACCCATTTCATCCCCACAGGCCAAAGCATCCTTGCTTTTGGCCAGCTCAGGAGGCACCTGTGTGCAGACAGGCCCCCAAGCCCCAGCACCTTCCTCAGTGTGCAGGCACAAGGGTTGTCCTGGTCAGGGGCAGGGTTTGAGGGCACCTCCCTCGGCCAGGGCAAAGTGGAGAGGGAAACCATGTCCTTCAGCACACAGCTGAAATGGATTTGGGAAAGTGGAGAAGGCCTGGAATTATAAACACTCATGGACAGAACATATTGGAGACCCCCCAGCCAGCCCCAAACAGCCTCTCACCAATTGGGAAACCTCAACAGCACCCACAGCCCAAAGCCTAAATCAGCACCCCCGAGGACCCCAGAGGAGGATCCCCCTCCTTCAGAACAGAGAAAGCAATTCCTCCTCCCTCTGCTGGCTGAGGCTGTTGGGAGCAGGGACAAGGCAGCAAAGAAAAGTGTTTTTTAAGCTCCATTTTAATTTTTTCACACGTGTGGTGGAAAAAAAGGTTCTTTTAGTGCCGAACAAAAACACAGCACAAGGCCTGCGACAGGCTGTGAGGGCCCTGAGCGGGCCAGAGACATGGCAGGCCACAAAACAGAAAGTAACTGGAAATGTTTTACTTGCCCTTTGTGCCTAATTCTCAAAATTAATCACATCTGATTAATTCCCTGTAACAAAGGCAAGAAATCTCCCTTTTCCTTTCAAAATGAAAATTAATAAGCCATGTTAGAAGCACCAAGATCCTACAAGAAAACTGGAGAGGGACCTTGGACATGGGCCTGGAGTAACAGGACACAGGACAGGTTTAGGTTGGACATTAGGAAGAAATTCTTTCCAGAGAGGGTGCTCAGCCATTGGAATGGGCTGCCCAGGGAGGGGGTGGATTCTCCATCCCTGGAGGTGTTTAAGGACAGACTGGATGTGGCATCAGTGCCATGGGCTGGGAACCACGGCGGGGTTGGACCAAGGGTTGGACTTGATGATCTCTGAGGTCCCTTCCAACCCAGCTGATTCTGTGATTCTATGACATGGGGGAATGGCTTCCCACTGCCAGAGGGCAGGGTTAGGTGGGATATTGGGAAGAAATCCTTCCCTGTGAGGGTGGGCAGGCCCTGGCACAGGTTGCCCAGAGAAGCTGTGGCTGCCCCATCCCTGGAAGTGTCCAAGGCCAGGCTGGACGGGGCTTGGAGCAACCTGGGCTGGTGGAAGGTGTCCCTGCCCGTGGCAGGGGGTGGAATTGGATGATCCTTAAGGTCCCTTCCAACCCAAACCATTTGGGGATTCTGTGATCCAGCCATGTCACTTGACACTGGTGACAATCACAAGGTCCTGCTCCACCCCCAGTGAAATGCTTCCACATGGGAGAGAGAAATGCATGGAAACAATGGGATAATTACCCAAAGCAGGGCTGGAGTAATTAGTTTTAAAACAGAGGTTTTAAAACTAATTTGCTTTACTGTAGGACAGAGAATTAAGGAAGCTGCCTCTGTTACAAACCCCAAAACCTCTGTGAGCCCAGAGAGCCACTGAGGATGACGCAAGAGGCTGAAGAGGGAAGGAGGTTCCACACATTTCTGCTGGGTATTCCACTGAAAAATGCCTCCTAACCCAGATGGAAAGGGATGACTGTGTTATCTCAGAATTCTGCCCTTGTTTGCAGTGTGCAAAAAGGATGAACATTAAGGAGTGGGCCTGGTCTTAGAGACACAAGCAGAAGGGAAGGGAGAAAGTATTTCTCTTCCTGCAAGGAAAAGCCAATTTTATCACTTTATCAGGCAGGAACCTGTTTCCAGGGCCAGCTGGAATTTCTACTTCTGTGGCTGCTCCCTTGGGCTTGGGACAGAGACTGACAGCACAGGCTCAGCCATGGTTTTACACAGAATAGATGAGAATGGACAGTGTATATGTGTATGATACCTGTGTGAATATGTACATAGAGCTTATCTATATTCATCTATGGTCACACACCTACAGCAAAAGCAGTGTCTCCCCAAGCTCTTTCTGAAAAAACTAAGACTGGCTGAATTGCCTCTGGAGGCACTTCCCTGTCTTCACCTTTGGAATAGTTAAAATAATGAAAAAGCTGAAATAATTAATAATAATGAATAATAAAACAGCTAAAATAAGCAAAGAGCTAAACTCACCAGATTTCTTAGCCAAGGAGCTGGAGCTGGGTGAGGTCCCTTCAATCCAAAGGCTTGTACAGATGGAATAGTGCATGTTAAAGATCAGCAACAGCCCTTGAAGCTGTTTGTCTTGGGGAAAGATGTTTCTCTTTAGGAGGAAGATATTTCAAGTAATATCTTCTTTCAAAAAAGCCTTTTCCCTTCTCCTATCATGAGGCTCAGAGCAACCCTTCTGCCCCCTCAGCTCTCTGCACCTGAGGGAAAGGACACCTGGAGCTGTGCTCCCTTCCCTGCCATGGGATTTTACGGTTCATCCAAAATCCTTTCAGCCCAAATTAGAGCCTCTTGAGAAGAGCCCTTCCAAGGTGGACAGACAGCTGGAACTAGAGTGAGCTGTGACACAGGGGAAGTGCCAAAATGTCTCTGTATATGAGGGCAGAGCCAGACAGGTCCAACCAAGCCCAGGTTTGGATCCCCACGAACTTTGTGGGAATACAAACCTCTGCAGACCTCTTGGCACTGCTGGAAAAACCAAGGAAGGCTTTCAGGGGGACAGGCTTGTCCTGATACCTCCCCACTGTCTCTGACCCAGGTAATCTGCTCCACAGACAACGAGCACTGCCCTTCACCACGGCAAGAACAACTCAGAAACAGAAAAGCAAACAATTCTCTTGGAAGCTGATGTGGCTTTGCAGTTTGCTGTCTGTCCAGGCTGAAGCTGAACTGGTAGTTCTTGTGCAGCTGCTGTTTTCTGTTCAACATCTGCTTTCAATTGTGTCTCAAAGCTTGGCCTCTCACTTCCTTGGATGCTCTTCCAGTGATCTGGAATAAACCTGTAGGATAAAACCGAGCAGAGGGGCAGAACAGAGAGCCAGAGAAATGTTATGGGAAAGATTAACAGGTAAGTTCTAATGATCTTTAGCTGCCAGAATCACACCTGACTTTCTTTTTTCTGGACTTTCAGAGCTTTCCTGCTGTTTCTATCTCTGTCCCTCCCCCACCAGACACCATCACAGGCACTTTCACCTGATTACAGCACAACACCCCCCGCAATTCCTGACTAACCCTGTCCTGTTTGCAGCAGCTTGGAAAATCTGCTTTTTCTTCTCCTTGCTTACATTCCCGGGTGCCCAAACCTCCCTGACAAGCTGCCCCCCGGCTGACACAACCCAGGGATCTCGGGGTGTGGTGTCCCTGCCTGGAGGACACAACACACAATGCCTGGGAATGACCGGGAATGCCCCGCCCTCAATGGAAACATTTTAGAAACTGCTCCTCCTTTACACCATTTCTGGTTATAGAAGTTGATTAAATCCTTGTTCTGGCCAGAAGTTTCCAGCAAAAGAGCTCATTCTCCCTTATTTTGGTGATACCCAGCAGTTATTTCAGCGGGACAGAAGCACATGAGGGCAGCTGATCCCACTGGTTGTGCTGAACAGGCCAGGAGAGGTTGGGTTGTTCCAGTGCCCTGAGCAAGGCCCCCAACCCTCTGAGTCACAACCCTCTGACTGCACAGCAGAGACAAAAGCATTTACCTGGCAGAAGGGGGTTATAAAGAGATTATTCTTTGAAGAGTATCAAAACTTCAGGCTGCCTGACCACAGCACAACTTCTTTTGTTCAGTTCTCCCAGGAAATCCAGAGACAAGACTCAGATTTCTCTGTCCTGGCTGGAAGATGTGTTTCACCTTTGCTGCTGGAACAGACCTACAAGAGCTCAGACTAACTGGGTAAGGTGAAGGAGAGCTGGGCACGGCAGAAGCCATGGAGAGAACCAGCCCAGCCCTTTGTTCACACAGGGACTCCATCCTGCTCCCCAGTACCTAAAATCTGCCTCCCACATCTCCTTACAGCCAACTTCCAGCTCAGAGAAAACAACCATGGAGAAGCACAGCTCTGCCTGCCTCCCAAAAGATGCCTGCAGGCAGAGCTGGGGCAAACACAGCCACCCCCTCCTGAGAACCCCCTCCTTAAGCTGCTTTCTCAGAGCCAGCTCAAGCAGAAACTCGTCTTTTTGTCTCCACACTCCAAGCTCACATCAGCCTTATGGGCAGCAAGAGGCATTTGTGTTCATACACCACTTTTGGAATGGACACACTGAAAGGAGTTTTTTCTAAAAAAAATGAAACCCAACTGGTATCTGCTCCTAGAAATGACTTTTCCTGCATCATTGAGGTTATTCCAGAGCCTCCACTCAAGATGTTGCACTCCAACATTAGCCATCAGGATTTCACAGTCTCAGAATCCATCTATAAAATACACCTATAAAGCTATCCTTGCAAGCCAGAGCTCAAAAGTAAGAGGTTTGAACAATTATTTATTATTTTATCAACTTGGATTTGTTGATCCAATTATACTGAAATCAAACTTTGTATTTAATGCACTAAAATACAGCAGCCACACTGTATTTGTTTTTAAGTATGTTAAAGGTATTTGACCCAGGAAAAAGCCAGTTAGTAGAAACAGAAAGTATCATTTTTCTTCAGCTATTTTAGTGTGTCCCAACAGCAATTCACCAAAACAAAAAGGCAACTAGCACTTCTCCAGAAAGTGTTACTCCCAGCAGGAGGAGTAGAAACAAGAGGAAGAAACAAGAATACAACAATAATGTTACAAGAGGCACTGATCCTGGCTTTATTCACTTTAAGATACATCCAACATTGTTATAGCTCACTTGAAATTCAAAATGTTTTTAAAGAAACCAACCATAAAACCTTGATTCTTGCCTTACAGTGCTGTCAAGTTTGCAAACAGCGAGTGACTTCCCAGCAAGGCTGTGCTCTGCATTAACAAAGGTTACAACTTAGTACAAACCTTTCAAGTTCCTGATTTTGGAGGAATTGCATCCAGAATGAGCACTTTCCCTGGGGAGGAGGCTGCTGTGCTCACCTGCAGGGGTGGGTGCTGTGACACCTTCCCCTCACCCTGGGGCACTTTGGCAATCAAGTGACAACTGACCCCCCTTAAGGTCCCCAGGAGGGACCTCACTCCCCCTGTGCATCTTTGTGCTTGACTGGGAAGACCAGCAGGGACAGCACTGAGTGTGTCCCCTCGAGACTCCTGACAGACTGTGAGCAGAGGGAAGTGCTCAGGATGATCCCGAGGCAAAATGTGTTAATTTGGAACTCAAACTACTTGGCAGCATCTTCTGTAAATTCAAGATTTATAGAAGACTGGGTCGCAGCCAGCACACAATGACATTTAGACCTACTTTTTTTTTTGTTTTGTTGCATTTAGATTCATTTTAAAGTGATGAAGAGTGCAGGACTTCAGAAATATAAACATTTCTCTATTAGAAATTGCAAACTTTAGTACTATGACACTATGAAAACTTACAGTACAGTTTACTGATTCTGTGTTAAGATTCAGCATCAATCTGGTGTCTGAAGTCTCTCAGAGCTACTTTTTGCCTAAGGCAGCAGTACCAACAAGTCCTGCTGTCCCTGTCTGTGCACCCAAGGGTGTAAAAGCACAAGCAGGTCTCATGCTGGCACAGCCCTGTGACTCTGGGACTGGTTTCTCTGTTTAATGACAGCCTAACTAAAAATCAGCTTGTTAGGGAAAAGCAAAATAACCTCTACCTTAATCTTCATTCTGGGTCTTGGACATAGCTCAGTGACATGATCTGCAGAACAACACACCAACCATTCCCACCAGTGCTGAGAGAGGAAACTGAAGGAAGAATCCAAATCCAAGACACTCACTGTTATAGGATCTTTAATTTATCTCGTCTTTTACACAAGTCTGAACGGATTAAAAAGCACCTCCTTTCCCATCACGTTCCTTACAGTTGGTAAAATATATTCAATGAGCAAATGTATGTGAACAGCTTGAGGATCTGCATCTTGCAAGGGTTTCACAGCCCAACCAACCAAAAGCCCCATTTCTCGCGGTTTTTACAATCTCGTTTTAACGCAACGGTCAATCCGCTCCTGGAAACCTGTCCAGTGCCACCTCCCCAGAACACTGTGCACAATCCAGTGGTGATTAGCAGACTAATTAGCTTTGGCACGGAGCTGGGCTCTCTTGCCTGTGACAGCCTGGAAGCCTGTTTTGATGCTGGCGACGGAGCAGCGGGAGTGGCAGGTCTCGCACTGCAGGAAGTATAACCTGGTGTCCTTCTGCAGGATGGTGTCCGGGGAGCGACACGTGTGGCAGGTGACATACTCCTCTGGGGGGGAGAACACAGGGGCAGTTAAACATCAGGCACGTGAAGTCATCACTTCTTGAGAGTTCAGGCCCAGAACACTGTCAAAATGCACCTGCTAACTCAGAAGGGCTTGCTGTGGGAACCCAAAGGTTGCCCCCCAGTTCCCAGGTTAATAAAGATGAGGTTTCGTAGGTGCTTGTTACCTAAAATCTAAGAAAAAAATTCTCTGCACAGTTTTGGGGACAGAAAGGTAAAGAGCAGTTCTTTAATTAAAGGAATTCTGAGTATAGAAAGGTAGAGAGCATTTAAAAGATAATGCAGACAAGTCACCACTTCTTGAGCCTTTATTCCTGAAACACTTCAAATGCATCTGCTAACTCAGAAGGGCTTACAATGAAAAGCTAAAAATTGCCCCCCCATTCCCAGGTTAATAAAGATGAGGTTTCATACTGTACATTATGCACCTGTTACTTAAAATTGAACAAAACACTCTCTGGATAATTTTGAGGGGAAAGTGCAGTTAAAAGATAATGCAGCCAAGTCACCACTTTAGCCTTTAGTCTTGAAACACTGTTAAAATCCATCTACTAACTCAAAAGGGTTTACTAAGAAAAGCTAGAAGTTCCTGCAGTTCCCAGGTAAATAAAAATGAGGTTTCATATGGTACATTATGGACTTGTTACTTAAAATCTAAGAAAAAATTCTCTGCACAGTTTTGGGGATAGAAAGGTAAAAAGTAGTTCTTTAATTAAAGGAATTCTGAGTATAGAAAGGTAGAGAGCATTTAAAAGATAATGCAGACAAATCACCACTTCTTGAGCCTTTAGTCTTGAAACACTGTTCAAATGCATCTGCTAACTCAGAAGGGCTTACAATGAAAAGCTAAAAATTGCCCCCCCATTCCCAGGTTAATAAAGATGAGGTTTCACACTGTACATTATGCACTTGTTACCTAAAATTGAAGAAAACATTCTCTGGACAATTTTGAGGGTAAAGTGCAGTTAAAAGATAATGCAGCCAAGTCACCACTGCTTTTGCCTTTAGTCTTGAAACACTGTTAAAATCCATCCACTAACTCAGAAGGGTTTACTATGAAAAGCTAGAAGTTGCCTGCAGTTCCCAGGTTAATAAAGATGAGGTTTCATATGGTACATTATGCACTTGTTACCTAAAAACCTAAGAAAACATTCTCTGCACAGTTCTGAGGACAGAAAGGTAAAGAGCAGTTCTTTAATTAAAGGAATTCTGAGTATAGAAAGGTAGAGAGCATTTAAAAGATAATGCAGACAAGTCACCACTTCTTGAGCCTTTATTCCTGAAACACTTCAAATGCATCTGCTAACTCAGAAGGGTTTACTATGAAATCCTAAAAATTTTCCCCCCATTCCCAGGTTAATAAAGATGAGGTTTCATTATGGACTTGTTACCTAAAATTGAAGAAAACACTCTCTGGACAATTTTAAATATAGGAAGGTAAAGAGCAGTTTTTTAAGGGCACAACATACATATTGCACCCCACACAGCAGAGGCCTCACAATTTTAGAACACAAGCTGCTTATAATATTTAATCATCACATCACAGGTTACACCCAGTTCCCAAACAGTCCATCCCATGGGACCTCCCTCAGGCAACACCTCCTGAGCTGGGTCAGGGGTCTCAAAAAGACCACCTTCTTCCCACCTTCATCTTCATCATGATCCTCTGCTTGGACCAATGTCAAGGCCTCTGGGTCCTCTCTGAGTAGTTTTGACTAGGTTATATCAAGCAATGTGTCCTTTCTAGGTACATTCTCTACAAATAAGATGTTCTCTGCCTTGCTGAAAATCTCTATTGAAATCCTTGACAAGAAATATTAAACAATATTTCAAAAATTTGGTACAAAGGGTGTTTACCTAAAGGTTCTAAAGTGCTAAAAAGCTGTGCTAAAATCTATATGTGTTCTAAGGCATCACACTGACACTGGGATTTTCAAAATAATAACCAGTTAAATCTTCCCACTGTTGTTCCCTCAGTTCCTCTGCTGAAGCAGCATTCCCAGGTGTCAGCAGCTCTGGGGCAGGCACAGCACTAAATATTTTGTTACATGTAATGTGGACAAGAGCCTTCTGCCCAGCAGTGACACACACACTGCATCTGCTAATTAATGTGTACAACAGACTTTAAAATTAACAATTACTGGTGTTTGCCATAGTCCTCATCACAGCCAAGAAATGAAAACAAGCAGTTCTCAAATGCTCTCCCTGTTTTCCTTGGCATGCTTTAATGCATGACAGGGTATGACATATGTGGTTACAGTAACCCTGGTAGAGCCACCAGTATTTGAACTATCTCATAAATTATTCCATATTGCAAAAAGTTGTGGCTGGTTAGCCCAGACTGTCCACTGTGCCCACACACACGGGCCTGAGAGAAATCTGTAGTGGCAAAGGGAGTTCTACTTACTGATATATCTTCTCAAGACATTTTCTATCTGTTTTTGCTGGAATCTTCCTTTGATTACAAGCTGGTTGTTACCATCTATTGAGCCACTAATTTAAAAGAAAAAAAAAAAATCAATGGGTTGATTTGCAGAAGATGTGAAGTGTTAAAACAAGTCATGAACACGAAGAGAGGTTCTTCAAGGGAAGAGTAAGACTGAGTTGCTTTGGGGGGAAAAAATGCAGAATTCTGAAGGCATTTAAAATCCTGCAGGAAGTTTTGCCCAAGCAAAAGCAAACCCCAGCACAGTTAAGGTTCCTAATCAGAAGAACTTTGAGCTGAGAATTAACACAGCTCTCTAGTAAGGTGTAATCTGAATAATAAGATCATCTTCTAAACATTCTAATGTAGTAAATGGAATGTTTTGTCACATTCTGGTTTCTAATTTTTTAAGTCATCTGGAGCACAAGAGACTCCAAAGCCCAATCAAATGGGCATTTGTTATGTATCACTATAAAACACAGCCCAGCAGCCTTACCTTGTACCCAATTCTGCCAACAAAAATGCCAGGAGATGTTTGGGCTGACGATGTAATCTAAAAACAAAGGAACAGTATGTTTAGCCTTCCCCCTTCCAAGAAATCTGGTATTTATACAGGAATGGCAGGGGGAAAATTACCAAGTCTAAAAGGGGGCAGTGCCAGAGGGTCTGCACCAAAGACAGTGGCCAAGGACACAAGAAACCTGACCAGTCCAAACAAAAAAACCCTCCACCATTCCCCCCAAACCAAACTCACAGTTACAGTGACTATTGAAAATAAGTTTTCTATTTGAGATTTTCCATTCTTACTCTCCCATCCCCTGAAAAAAATGCTAGTAGCTACCATTAAAAATCCCTCTTAGTACAGTGCCCAGATCCTCAGTGGGGATTTCAGCAGGACTGTTTTCTGGCACACACATGGAACCAATCAGAGCTGCATTCCCAGAAGTGCTCACAAAGAGCAGAATTGCCTTCACAAGACATAATTAAGCCATAGAAAGCACTGCAGAAAACAGTGGGAAAACATTACTGGACTCCAGACCATTTACCAAGAGAACAGTATTTGTAGTCAGCTCAAATTAGAAAGAACTTTCCCCACCCTCCTGCTCAACACTTGCAAATAAATATCACTGGTGACTGGACTTGATAAAGGCCAATGAACTCCCAAAGTTTCAGTCCAAGAGGCCCATGCAGCAGCCCTGCCACTGTCCTAATTTAAGTATAAAAAAAGAAATTATCTCAATAAATCATTTTCATAAATATCTTCTCCCAGAGAAATGGAGAGGTAACGACTAAAATAGCTTCTGATTTGCCAGAAAACATCCCTTCAACACCCCAGCCACGAGCACAGAATCCATCTGCTATTCCTGGGAAATCCAAAGAGCACACTTACAATTTGCAGATATCTGTGAAGTTGACAAAAGATGTTTTCTTGGTCCCTACTCTCACAACCTGGGGGGGCTTCATGACAAATTTCCGTTTTTCTCCAGCCACCATGTCCGGGTTTTTTTCCCGCATGATGTTAAAAACTCTATTGAGCAGCTGCAAGAGAAGGGATTCACAGCCATGAGCAGCTTGAATTTCTCAGGTGAGCCCCTCACCTCCAAAAACACCTGAACCAGCATTCACAGTGAGTATCACGCTGTCTTTGCTCACCAGCATTTCCTCATGTGCTCTGGAACACCCTTCAGATGCTCTGATAAATGCAAAACTAACACCCTTCAGATGCTCTGATAAATGCAAAACTAACACACTTCAGATGCTCTGATAAATGCAAAATCCAAACACTGTTTCCCCCAGGGTTTGCTTCACAATGACCAGCACCCCAGCCCACCTGCAGAGGTGTCTGAACTATCACCAATACTGCCCCGTGTGATAATTAACTGTGACAGAACACAGGCTATGTTGTTTTTCTGTTCCTGACCCTCTGAATACAAGTCCTTTAGGTTAAAAATAGGCAAGATAAGGCTCTACTGATGCAGATGAACATGGACAATGTTTTTTAAGAAGTCTTTGGAACCTTACCTCATCATATGTGTAGTCCCTTTCCGAGCCTGCCCACGCAGGTCCTGACTGAAGGCTAAAAGAAATTCCATCATCTTTTTTGCTGTCTTCATCCTCAAATGCTGTAAAGGAAGGTTTTGGGGATTCATTAAAAAAAAAGAAACACTGTTTGACTTCATGCTTACAGCATTTCTAAAAGGGACATCAAAGAAGATTCCACTAAGGTGTGGACTCAAATCTTCTCTGTTTGTCTACAAGGGACATCAGCACTAATGAGAAATTCATACAGGACGTTTTTCTGATAAATATAATAGTTTTTCTGATAAACATAATAGTAAAGGTAGTAAAGTGACTTTTGGAACAAAAAAGGCACTTGAACAGAACTTATTCACCTACAAGATGGATTACATTTCCCTTTCAGCACCTCACTGAGCTAGGTTATACTTCTACCTTCATCCTTCTCCATTATCTCATCTTCATCTGGAAACTTCACATTCTTCTTTTTCTTCTTTTTATTGCCCAGCATGATATCAAGGTCATCTTCAGGTTCTACTGCCTCTGGCACATCTCCTTCAATTTTCAATTCCTGCAAAGAAACAGGACTACAGTTTAAGAGCATTAAACACCAATCCCCACTGCACAGCTTCACAAACCCCACGAGGGGCACACTGTACCAGGTGGATACTGGTAACATCCACCACAGCCCTGGAGCTCAACAGGGAACAGTGGAATTAAGGATGTTGAAGAGAGTCCTGCACTCCTACCACAGGCAGGGCCAGATTTTTACCCTCTGGTCTGACTTCAAGGACAAGGTCATGCTATGCTCAAAGGCAACAGCCATTTGAGGGCATAAGGGAACTAAACACCCTCCCCAGCAGGCAAAGTTGTGCTTCCTGCAGCCACCCCAGCTTATTACCACAGTTCTGCACGTGGGGAGAACACAGAGCAAGTATTCTGTCTGTCTGGGGCAGATCACAAGGACATTTCCTTCCCCAAAGGGCAGAATCTGAAGTGGAGGTTTACATGTAGCATAACATTTCTCTGTCCTCTCTGGGCTTGCCAGTGACATGTGATACAAAAACACCGCTTGGAATAAAACTCCAGAAGAGTAAAAATATCTCCTACACCTTCTGGAACATGGCACAGGAGCCAATCCTTCCTAAAGACAACACCAGAGGGAAAACAGAGTTCTTGGCAGGTGTGTGCACTTCGTTTGCAGGGCTGGCCTTTAGAGGACTGTTCTGTGCATGGCTTCTGACATCCATTTACTTCTCTAACCCCAAAAGACAATTAACCTGGAGGCAAATCAGCCCTTACTGCAGATTGCAGAACTACTCCTGATTGTGCAGAGCAGTCAGGTTTTGAGCAACGTGTTCATCAGAACCTGCTGCATGTGAAAGATATGTAAAGTTTCAGCATGAACACAACAACAGATTTGAAACAACTCCTGCACTGCCAAGCCCAAGAAAAAGAAAGCAAGGAAGTTTTCACCATAGTCAGAACGGTCTAGTTATGCAAACAAACCTTTACACCTTCTTCTGCTTCATCTATATCAAATATCTTTTTTGTTTTTTTCTTCTTTTTCTTTTGATTGAAGAAGTTTAAGTCATCCAAGTCATCTGTTGTATCTAAAAAAACCCAGAAGATTGATTAAAACAGTATAACTGAAGAAACAGTTCAGAACTTAAAGTTTCTAATTTATATCCAAATCTTCAAAACATTCCAGTAAGACATGAGCAATGATCTCTATGGATATCCTCCAGGTTTATAAGAGAGTGTTCCCCTCTGACCCAAAATACCTCAGTACTGTTTCAGTTTCTGCATCTTCTAACTGCATCTTCTGATTTTTAAGTGTTTAATCTTTCTTTTTATTGTACAAGAGAAATTAAGTCACTTTTGTCATTACAGATGCTTGATCAAAATAAGAAGAAAACTGTAGGAGGAAGGTAGAGTTTCTTTGGTCTACAGCAGGAGCCAATTTTACCAACAAACTGGATTTAAGTGAACAGAACCCCCTCAATCAGGTCATCTTGAAATGCCATTGGCCTCA
The DNA here is from genome assembly GCF_025592945.1 of Manacus candei. Lineage (NCBI taxonomy): Eukaryota > Metazoa > Chordata > Aves > Passeriformes > Pipridae > Manacus > Manacus candei. Next base: position 2,481,568 of record NW_026138105.1, on the reverse strand, counting down.
ATTTAAAAAGTAAGCTTGTATACACAATTTAAAAAGTAAGCTTGTATACACAATTTAAAAAGTAAGCTTGTATACACAATTTAAAAAGTAAGCTTGTATACACAATTTAAAAAGTAAGCTTGTATACACAATCACATACTTATTTCCTGAAAGATTCCAAAGAACACTCCAGTTATCACATTCACATTTATCAAAAAAACTAGAAACCTTTTAAACCATGTTTCTGTTATTCACACTATTGCTTAATCACTCCAATGAAAAAGAACCGTAATTATGGAATTACTGCATGTGGAACATGTGAAACTTCACCCTCACTCTTTTGGAGAGTCTCTTTTCATTGCCTCACACAAAAAGAAAATGGAAATTACACAAGCACTGGGAGCTTGGTGGATGTCTGTGATTTCAAGCAGGAGGGAAATGTGCCCTCTGAACAGGCAGCAGAGATCACTGAGAACAAACCAGGGCTCTGCAATCACACCCTGGGATGCCAAGGCTTGTAGTCTCAAAATGCCACTGTGGAGAGTTCATCTTACCTTTCTTCCTGCTGTCTTCTTCATCTGCTTCCACGTCTTTGTCTTCTGTTGGCTCTGGTTCAACTTCCTTTGTTTCTGATTGCTGAGTCTCCTCTGTTTGTGTATCTCCTCCTCCTTCCTCATCCAGCATAAAGGGCTTCTTCTTTTTCTTCTTTTTCTTGCTCATAGTAGGGTCAAAAATCATCTGGAAAAGTCAAAGAGTTCCTTAGCTGCACAATAATCACCTGTCACTTCATATTTAGAACACCTGGAAGTTTCTCTCACCATCCCCTCCGTTTCCCAAACTGTTCCTTGCCTTCAATCTCAACTGTTTATCAGCTGCAAGGGAAGACCTGCTTGACAGTTTCCAGCTTCAGCTACTTTTCCTGTACTCCAAGTTTCCTGCCATCCAGTATGTAGTTATGAGTTTAGTTGAAAATCCATTAAAGCTGTGACTCTTTGACAGCCTGGCTACCAGCTCCTTCTCCATTTTATTACCATTCTGGACTCCAGTTTTGCACTAAGGCTGTGCACACTCAGCATCACTGAAGCACAGAGTCTGATCAGGAGTCACTTCCACTTGGGAGACACGTTAACTTCCAGATTTATTAAAGGCAGGATCTGGCAACAACTCTCTTGACAAGGACACTCTGGACTAGAGGCAAACCTACAAGGGGCTGGTGACACAGACCTGCCTCAGCTCCAACACCACGAAATGGCAAAGGTCTGAGCTCTTCCCCCCCGGGGGAGAGACTGAACCTCAGACACCAAGGGATTAAAAGCTGTTAATGAGCTCTTTAGCCAGCAAAGCAGCTTAATTCCCCTAGTCTGACTGTGAGGAAGGCACTGACCTCAGAGATTCACTTTTAACCTATTCATCATCTGCAGACCTGAGGTGTTTTACACACCAGCTCTCCAGTTTTCCATTAATGCTTTAATTAATGTAACACATTAATGCTTCTTACTTTTGTCATCTCAGTGCAAGGTGACATCAGCTGTTGGCCAGCTCTATTACTCACACCTGCCCATACAGTCACACCAGAGTATGGATTTAACACAACAATTTTAGACACTCAGTGAGATTTTCTCCAGTGTTCTTCTCATCTAGTAATGGAAGAGTGTTCTCACAGAGTTCCAATTCAGCATCATGAACAGCCTCTCTCAGGAAAGTGAGGGTGCACTTCACCAAAGAGCAGCTCTCTGACTTCAGTTACACCCTGCAAGTCTGGGGCCTTCCCTCCCCCCACAAACCCATTTTTTCCTTGCACTTCTCCTTCTCCTCCACAAGACATTCTTGTGATATTCTTCCAATTTTCTGCAAAGTACATGTTTCATAAAGGCTCTACTAAAGGCAGTAAACTGCACACAGGGGTTTCTGAAGCACAGCATCCCAAAAGTGTCCACATATTTGGCACACTGAGGCTTTCACACTGCTCAAGTGTGTCTTTAGCTGCACACACTGTGCTAGAAGGATCTTCTAAAGAGTTCTGCCAGAGGGCTTTCCTCTGATGCTTCCTCAGACACTGCTGTGAATCATGCTCTTGTAATGCACAGAAATCACAGGGTATGTCCAACTGGTTACACTGTCTGTAACCTCCCCAGCCTGCTGGGACACAAGGAAAGCTGCTCCAGCAGCAGAGTCCACAGTTCTGGGAACAGGCACAATGCCTGACTCATTTCCATGAAGATGCTTTGCAAGACTGAAGAGGTTTTTATTTCCTCATGTGAAGCAAACATAAGATCAGATGCAAGAGTTTCTAAGAAGGAAACTCAAATCACTCTTCCCTTTGTGAAGGGAAAGACACCTCTCACTCTGAACCACCACAAAGGATCTCTTGTGTCTGCAGAGACAGGCTGTGACTTCAGCCCAACCACACTAAACTCCAGTCAACACTCAAGGACAACTCCTGGATGCAGGAGAGTGGCTTTCCAGCACTAAAAACAGGCACTGGCCTTGGGCAAGGCACTGCTCTGAGGGGCCGCCCCAGCCAGGGCAAGCCAAGCTTCTGCAAACCCAAGACTTACTCTTAACATGCCACCTGCTCACAGGAAGGTGATGTAAGACCCCACAACCTGAGGAGGAAGAGGAGGCCTGTGCCTGAAATGTTTTGTTCATCAAGGGCAGAGCCTTAGGTCACACAGGCTTAGACAAGTCACGATACAAATGAACTGGCCTGACAACCAGGGCACTCCATGTCTGGGCTCTCTGAGCTGGATGCTTCAGAACTTTCTTTGTTCCTTTTCTCTACTCAGTATGTTTTGTTAGTTATGATGCCATTTAAGTGTTGAAAGTTGGAGGTTTCTTACTGAACTACAGCCCCAGGTCCAAACACACCAAACATCAGTGCTCTTCCTGTGCAAAAAGGTTTTAAATTCCCATCCTGTTTCTGCTCTCAGAGCCAAATTCCCATATGGGGTTTTCTCCTCTGCAGACCAAATGGTTCTTTCTCACATCCAGCTCCATGTACCTGCTCCTTCTTTCAAATGCCTACAGCCAAAATCCCAACATACAGAAACTAGCAAGTGAAAGAAAAGAGGGGAAAAAAGTATCAAAGATTCACAGTCCAAATGCAACTGTTAAGACAGAAGCCAAGGTTACTCTGAACTGCTGTGACAGTGGCAAATGCTGAGGATTCTAACGGAAGTCACGAATAAATCCCATTTCCTCATCTGAAAAAACACAGGCATGGGAAGCAAACAGCAACCCTGCCCTGATCAAGTGAGCTCAGGAATGCTTACACTACACTGGCTTATGTCTATGATGAGATGCAAAATTATTAAGACCAATCAGCACCCAAATTTTCTCAAAACACAGCAATCTCTAACACTATTGCCTGGAGTTTCACAAAAATACAGGATCTAGAGAACTTTCCCATCTCTGGTGGGATTATACACATTGCAGGATCTTTAATAAACCAAACAGATGTTAACAGACTGATTCCCCTCACAAACCAGGCCTGTGCTGCCCCTGCTGTGCCACAGGTCTGGGCAGCACCCAGTGGTGCTCCTACCAGGGAGCTTCATTTGGTCACAGCTCTGAAAACGTTAAGCTACAGTTCAATACCACAAAGTTTGTACCATCTACACCAGCTCAAGGTGCCAATTTGTCTCGATGTGTCTTCACTCTCCTTAACTTTATAGGCTTCAAAAAGTTTCACCAGCTTACCATCAATACCAAACTATCCCGCTCCCAACAACCAGATGTTGGGAAGGCACACAGACTCTCACAGTACATGAACTGTCACTCTGAGTTCTTCAAGTTCAACGCTGTTACCTGCTATTATGTGTCACTCTGACACATAAAGCAACCCACAGAGGTAACTTCACTGTCCTACAGATTGCAGGGATCACCTCAATGGCAAAAAAAATTCATTATGCAAGAAAAACAGTCTTGCCGGTACTTAAACTAAACCCAAAGCAGGGCACTCCATATGAACTCCATGGTCCTGGGATCACCTGAGTCAGGAAGCACCTGATGCAAGGATTGCTGAGTGCAGAGTACAGCCCAGCCATCACAACTGCAGCTCCAACGACACATGGGGCACAGAAATGCAGCATATTCATTCTGGATGTTAAAGCAGCTGAGTAAGTCAGTCTCGGCTCCTTTTAAAACTATTAATAATTTTTCTTCTATATTACGAACGACAAATTATGACCTGCCTACCTCCAAGGCTTGGGTGCTCACTTTGCTCTGAAGGAAACAAGCCACGCGGGTATTTGAAACACCAGCTGAGAGATGACACCAGCCCAGGAGCAGAATCCATCTCATGGATGAATTCATCTCATGGGTCCAGCCAGGGCACCCCAGGCCACACAGTCACCCATCACTTCAAACACGTAAAACGGGCCTTTTCGCCACGAGAGCGAGGGAAATGAGGCCAGTGAAGGTGCCAACACACGGCACCTACAACACCCGAAGAATTTCTCAAAGACAAACGAATCAGCTCCCCTGGAAGTGTGTCCGAGCCAGCACCAGCAGACCCGGAAAGCCTGAAGTTATCGCTTGTTACGATGGAGCTATTTAGTTCTCTGGGTTATAGACCAAGATTTAAAGCTCCATAGACATGGGGAAGTGAACTGGCTACATGGTAGAAGGGCATAGAACACAACGAGAAGCGCTGGCGGGGCCCTCCGCCTCCCTCCCCGGCCTCCCCTCGCTAGGGGTGGCCGCCGGCGGCACCCGGGGAGCTCCAGGCCTCCGCAGCACCCGCGGCCCCTTCCCAAAGCCGCGGTTCCTCCGGCCGTCCCGGCGGGACCCCCGGCCCGCCCCGGCCCCGCGCGGGGCGGAGGCCGCGCCCGCTCAGGCCTCAGGCCCGGCGCCCACATGGCGGCGGCGGCGCCGGCGCGGCGCAGGCCCCGAGCGCGGCTCCCCCGGCGGTGCGGGCGGGTTCTCACCTCGTCGCCGGACATGTCGGCGGCCGGGGGGTGTGCGGGAGGCCGGGGGTGTGTGGGTGGGTCGCTCTGTCTGTCCGTCGGTCGGTCCGTCGGCCTGCGGGGCCCGCGGGGGTCAGTCCGTGCTCGGCTCTTGCATCAGCGCCGCGCGCCCGCCCCGCCCGCGCCTGCGCGGTGTGTGCGTGTGTGTGTGTGTGTGTGTGTGTCTGTGTGTGTCTGTGTGTGTGTGCGGGGCGGGGCCCGCGCTGCGCACGCGCGGGGGCGGCGGCGGGAGCGCTGAGGGGACGCGGGGCGGAGGGGCCCTCGGGCCGCGTTCGAGCGGTCCCGGAGCCCGCGGGAGGGAACGCGGCGGAGCGTTAATGTGAGCGTCTGACTGTGGCCGGCAGGATATCCCACGCTGTGACGCGGAGGCGCAGGGGTTGCCGTGCTCGCCTTCTTTACCCATCACGGGTCCTGCCTTTCGTCGTCCCTCATCGAAGAGTCCTCAGCCAAAGTGCGTCACTCTGCACTTCATCATCATGGCTGGGCTTCGCGAACCAAGCTTTGAGAAGGATTCTATCCATGCTTGCTACAAACGCGCTGGTGGCTGAAAAGGCCAATGCGAGACGGACAAGTCCGGTTGCAAAAGGCACAGCGGAAGGTTTCCTTAGGCGGTATTGGCAAGACACCGTTATTTCTGCATTGTCTTTTCCCCTCAAGAATGATCCTGCGTGTGTTCTCAAAAGAAGCAGCAGCGTTATAGATGCTGTGTCTCCATGTCTCCCGATTGGAGGCCAGAGCAGACCAGTTATGATGATCAATATGGCCAAGGCTGAGATGTTGTTTCATGGAGTTCTTGTATCTCCTCTTTGGGGCTCCTCTCTTGCGGCAGCCGGTGGCAAGTTCACCACAGAGCACGATCTTAGGGAGGGGGTGGTTGGTCCTTCATCCTGGAGACGTGCCCTGCCCAGCCCAGCTGTGTTCTCAGCAACATGGCCTCAATGCTTGTAACCACTGCCTATTCAAGAACAGATGTATTAGTCATGTAATCAGTCCAGTGGATGTTTACAATTGTATGGAGGCAGCGCTGATGGAAGCACTTACTATTGGCCAAACTCTGAAACACAGGATTTCTGCAGTTTAGTGGGTGTGCTCTAGTGAACAGGAGCTCAGCAGATGCAGCAACTTGCTGCCATCCCCAAAATGACTGTCGTGGAGTTTCCTGATTTCAGTGGATGTCTTTGTTATTCACAAAAGCACCTTCTGAAACTTCTCTCTGTTGCAGTACAGAAGTGATAAAGGTGCCAGAAAGATAAGGTGTTGAGGCAGAGGTAGGTAATGCTCCATTCCAGATCACAGAACGGGTCAGGTTGGAAGGGACCCCAGAGGGGCATCTGGTCCCATCCCCCTGGTCAAGCACATCCCAGAGCACGTGGCACAGGATTGTGTCCAGAGGGTTCTGGAATATCTCCAGTGAGGGAGACTCCACAGCCTCTCTGGGCAATCTGCCCCAGTGCACCATCACCTGCACAGCACAGACATTTTTCCTCATGTTACAGTGGAATTCCTGGGCACCAGTTTTTGCCCGTGGCCTCTTGTCCCATTGCTGAGCACCATGAGGTCCATCCTCTGCCCCCTCCCTGCAGCCCCTGACACACCCTGGGGAGGGCCCCTCTCAGTGTCTGCTCTGGAGGCTGAACAGCCCCAGCTCCCTCAGCCTTCCCTGCTCCCAGAGATGCTCCATCCCTTGGGCATCTCCACAGCCTGTGCTGGACCCGCTCCAGGAGCTCCGTGTGTGTCCTGTGCTGAGGAGCCAGAGCTGGACACAGCCCCCCAGATGTGCCCTCCAGGGCTGAGCAGAGGGGCAGGATCCCCTCCCTGACCTTCTGGCAATGTCCTTCCTAATGCACCCCCAGATCCCTTTGGCCTCCTTGGCCCCAGGGCTCACTGCTGGCTCAGGGGCAGCTGGTTCTCCCCCAGGACCTCCAGGTCCTTCTCCCAGAGCTGCTCTCCAGCAGGTCACCCCAGGCCGTGCTGGTGTCTGGGGTTGTTCCTCCCCAGGTGCAGGACTCTGCATTTGCCCTGGTTGAATTTCAGACAGTTCCTCTCTCCCATCTCTCCAGCCTGCCCAGGTCCCTCTGAAGGGCTGAGCCCTCTGGGGGATCGACCACTCCTCCAACCTTGTGTCACCAGCTGAGGAGGGATCGACCCCCTCATCCCAGTCATTGTTGAACAAGTTAATGAGCAGTACTGGGCCCAGTCTTGAACCCTGGGGGACACCACTAGGGACAGCCCTCCAACCAGACCCTGTGCCACTGTTCTTTCTGACCAACTGGGGGCTGGGATGTTGTCGGTCCCATGCAAGTCTCCCCTCTCTTTCCGAGCTTTTCCTGACCTTGTTCTGAACAGAGATTCCCACCACATCCTTGAAGTGAGCCCATGATGTCTCTAGTGGGACGTGCCATTGTAAATGCCCCGTTTTCAGAACATCAAGGGCTCTTTTACACATAAGGACATGCATTCTTCTGCTTTTTAATGATGTGAAAACCCCTTTGGGAATCGTGGCTCCTGGGGCACAGTCAGTTCCTGGGGCAAGGAGCCTGTCCCCATTCTTGCATACAGAATTACAGAATGAATTAGGTTGGAAAAGACCTCTGAGATCATCAAGTCCAACCTATGACCCAACACCACCTTGTCAACTAGACCGTGGCACTGAGTGCCATGTCCAGTCTTTCCTTAAACACCTCCAGGGACAGTGACTCCCCCTCCCTGGGCAGCCCATTCCAGTGTCAGGTACCAGCTGGAAAAGAGAGTGGGACCTGCATGAGGTTGTGGCTGGTAAAGGTTGGTTGCTCAGCCTCTGGCTGATCTCTGTGAGCAGCAGTTCCAAGGACAGGGCAGGAGGTGTTTATCCCTTGCTTAGCTTTGTTACTGCTCCCCAGGATAAATCCTGGGGAATCCAGGAGGAGGTGGAGTGCTGTTTGAAGGGTACTGGTGCTTTTTGGCTGCAGGAGAATTACAGTGGGAATTTCAGGTGTATGAGGTTTATGCATCTCAATGGTTTTCAATCCAGTTGCTGAATCTATTTTGAGTTCCCATGTGAACATTTTCCTGTTGGACCTGGCAGTTCTCACTGTTTGATCTGCTTTCTCTGCAGCGCTCTCTAAAAGGCATGAAGGGGATAAGGGGAATAAGTAGCAGAGAATGGCAGGGCTGAGGCACAGGGGAAGGGGAGAACTGGGTGGTTGCTCTGGTCAAAGTAAGGGAGAAGTGCAATACTGCATTGTCCATCATTACAACAGCAGATCTTCCTTCTTTCCTCAGATCTGAGGACTTGTGGGTGTAGGGAAGGACTCTGGAAAGTGTCTGGTCCAACATCCTTGCTCACAGGAGTAGCAGGAACAGGTTGCTCAGGAACTTCTGCTGGGTTTTGAGCATCTCCAAGGATGGGAACACCACAACCTCCTTGGGCGACTTCTATCTTCACAATAAAAAAGTTATTCTGTTTTTAAGCAGAATTTCCTGTATTTCAGCCTGTGTATGCTGCCCCTTCTCCTGTCACCCAGAAGAGCCTGGCTCTGTCTTGTTTAGCCCCTCTATACATATTGATATGATCCCTTGAGCCTCCTCTGTCTAGGTTTAGCAACCCAGGCTCTCTCAGCTTCTCGGTCCCTTAGTTACAGAATCACAGAGTGGTTTGGGTTGGAAGGCACCTTAAAATCATCTGGTTTTGACCCCCTGCTGTGGGCAGGGACACCTTCCTCATTCCATTTCCCTAACACTTCCTGATAAAAAACCATGGCACTAACAACAAAAGTTATATGCCACAAAGTGTTAAAATCCTGCCTCCCAACCAACTCTGAAATTTAAAGGTCATCCATTCAATGCAAGATTTAGTGTTAAAGCAGACAGAACCATCGGCCCAAACATTGTTACAGGGTGTTTAACATTTTAATATTTCCAAACCATTTGGATTCTTGGAGGCCATCATTTCCCATTATGTGGTGTAAACTTGTGGGAGTTTATGCACACTGTATCATTTACCTTTGTCTTCCCCTACAAGAAATAACTGCCCATCTTTTCTAGCCTTGGTCTTCCTTTCATGTACCGTCCTCGCTTGCCTCGGTTGGTGATGAGGGCACTTGGTACACTCCACAAGCAAAGCCATGTGTTTGGAGACATAGCAGGCACCAGGACAGGACAATTTTCCCAGGATTACTACAGTATTTTTCTGTTAAACCCCCCAAACCCAACTTCAAGAGATTACTTTTCTTTCTTGCCTCGTCACCACCACCTTTCCCTGGGTATTTGCCCCTTTTGTGTCTCTGTCACTTGCCATTATGTCGCAGGGATTCCATGGATTTTCAGGTACTGCAGGCAGCTGCTCTTTAAAGAATATCCTTGGGAAGGGACCCCCAAGGATCATCCATCCAGCTCCTGGCCCTGCACAGACACCCCAACAATCCCACCCTGTCCCTCAGAGCGTTGTCCAAACCCTCCTGGAGCTCTGGCAGCCTTGGGGCTGTGCCCACTGCCCTGGGGAGCCTGGGTAGTGCCCAACCACCCTCTGGGGGAAGAACCTTTTCCTGAGATCCAACCTGAGCCTGCCCTGACACAGCTCCAGCCATTCCCTGGGTCCTGTCCCTGCTCACAGAGAGCAGATGCTGTTGATCAGCTGAGCAGACGTGTTGGGTGTTGCTGTAACACTGAAAATGGTCTCCCACCAAATTCTTCTTCCTTCTTTTGCTGCAGGTGTTTGCTTTGCTATCCCTGTCACATGAGACTGTTCACACTGGGACACTTTTCCTTGGCATGAAGCCAGAGCACAGGGGTTGCTGATGGCTGTGGTGGCACTGCCCCAACACCCTCCTCACTGCCCAGAGCTCACTTAGCCCAGCCTCCTGTCCTGAAACACTATAATGTTTTTTTGTATCGTCCCCATTCTGTGTGTTTGCTCTGTTCTTAAAACCACCATGGACAGAGATTTCCTCTGCAACCTCTTCAAGTGCCTGACAACAAAACTTCTTCACCTTTCTCACTGTGACTTAACCCAGTGCCTGTTGTGGTTGTCCCTGAGGACACACAAGCTCACTGTTCCCTGTGTGATAACCCACAGGCCTTCAGAATACCACTGTGCCCTTCTTGTCTTGTCCCCACAGTTTTCTTTTTCAAAAGCTGCAAATCCAGCCCCTCCAACCTTTTTGTTCTCATTTTCATTGCTGTCTCCTGCACCTCAGTCACTTATGTCCATAGTCCTGCAGTTTGGTGCCCAGTTCTGGACACTTCCATCAGATCCTGGGCAGTACCAAACAGAGCTGGGTAATTCCCCTAATGCCTCATCCATCCTGTTAACACATTCTAGAGCAAGTTTCTCTCTTTTCTTTGTCAGTCATACTTAGGGACCATGTGTATTACTGGTGACAAATACCCTGAGATATTCAATGGTCAAACCCCCTGAGATTCCCTCCTCCTGGGCTGCCCAGTGGATAACACATAACATAATGTTGTGTATGATACACAATATTTGGAAAACCTCAGTGGAAAAGCTGGTGGGAGCTGCCAGAAGTGCTGGACTTATGACCTGATGTCCAGATAGAAACCAAAACACTGTCTTTGAAGCTCCTGGCTACAGACACACAACATCAAAGGCGCGCTGGGGACATCACCTTGTATCAATTTTTCCCCCTCCTGTGCTAAGAGACTGTTCAGGATGCAGAACTTTCCTGTTCTGTTTTCTTCTGTGCTCTCTCCTTGTGAATTAAACAAGTTCCAGAAACTGAAGAGTGCTGGTGCATTAGTTTATAATTAGTTGTTACCAATTGCATTTGGCAGAGACCAAACTTGTATCTTTGAACTGATATTTGGGGAAAAGAAATCCTACATGAGTTTTTGTGAGAAAAGCCCAGTCTGGGTTGAAGAGCTTGCAGAAACATCCAGAATAAAAGGTTTCTTCTTCTTCAATTTGTTGGTGAGCAACAATTGTGACATATTAAGGCAGAGACATATGAGGCAGCATGTCAAGTAGAATTTTAACTTCAGTAACTAAAACTCTAATCCTTAAAGCTCAGAACTTGGGTGCACTGGAAGGACTGTGCAGTCACCCAAGTTCCAGGGATGAGCAATCACAGCCTGGGATAAATAAACTTCAAATACAACCTTGAATTTGGGGGAGTGGCCCAGGGGAAAATCACAATCGTGGGAAACACTCCTGTGGAGGCTTTGAGTGTGTCTTCCCTCTGAGTATTCCCAGCCCTCCAGACAAATACCTGGTGAATTTACCTTGCTGAATTCTGAGCCCTGTTCTAGAGCTCCCTGCGGTGCTGAAGCATCACCCAGTGCCAAAACCTGAAGACATCACATCTATCTTAAGTAGCTAATACCCAAAATGAGATTATAGAATGGTGCATGGCTGTTCCATCTCTGCTGTGTTTGTAGGATTTTCTGGGGAGCAAAAGGAAGGATTCCTTACTGGCCACTGCTGGATGATGGTCAAACATCTCTTTCTGCACAGAGTGAGGTTCACTCTTCAAGAGTGTTGGTGGAAGGCACATGAACACTGAGTTTTAAAGTAGATTTTACTTTAAGTTTTGTAGCAGTTAGTTTTTACTAAGTCTATTCATAGCACTGAATTCTGCTCTCAGTGAGTAATTTAATTTTAAAATGTTTAGTCTAAAGATTGCTGTAGAATTAATGGTGTCAACAGCTGGGTGTAAACTCCTCACACGGATTTAACCACTGCCCTCTGCTTAAATATCTGTAAGAGAGAATTGTAGCCCTGTTTCCACCAAAAAAAGAGTGAAACAGCAATGAGGACCCACGATGGAAATCTGGAGCAAACAGATCTGTGCTGCTGGAGAAGCTCAGGGAATGGGTGAAGTAGGTTTGGAGAAGAAAGTGGTAGTTTGGAAAAAGGAGACTTTCTGGCAGAGCAGCCCAGACAAGCAGGACCCCTGTGAGGAGGTGCTGGACAGACCTGCAGGACCTCAGGACAGCCCAGGGGTGAGGACAGACATCTGCACAGCCCAGGGGTGAGGACAGACATCTGCACAGCCCAGGGGTGAGGACAGACATCTGCACAGCCCAGAGCCCAGCTGGGAGGGGCAGGAGGGGTGGAATTCTGGCTGTGCAGAAGAGGAACGGCTGAAAGGGTTTCAAACCCTCCCCATGGGTTTGCTTCCACAGCACATCTTTTTGAAAAGCCAAATTTGCATTTTAGTCAGTGTGTTCCTACAGTGGGGAAAGCTCTTCCCAAAGGGATGCAGCACGTGGTAAAGGCCTGGGTTTGAGGCTTCTCCCAGCATCGTGCAGGCTCAGAACAAGTTTTCTTCACCTTTCATCCCTGCTTTTATCCACCCAGGGTGTGAAATCCTTATCACTCCAAACCCATCCTCCAAATCCAACCTGACTCCTTTTTGTCAGAATACTCACAAAAACATTACAGTGCTTTATGCTGGTGTGCTCCATTCACTCTCGTTATCTTCTTTCCCATTCCTCTGCTGGGGTTTGTATTTTTTCTGGGTTTCTGTTATTGAAAAATAATAATCAAATAGATCCTACACTCTCTTTCTTTGGAGGCAGATTGTTCACCAGTGTTTTGAGAGAAAAATGGAAAATAACTCCCAGAGCACCATTAAGTTGTTTATTAGGAACTGGAATGTCCCATAATTAATCATACAAAAATCCATTTTGCACTCTAAAAAGGATCCTGCATTGTTTCCAACCAGATTAAAGAGTAGAATCACTCTCAAACAACCTAAACCAATTAAGGGAATATTACATTGGGCTGCAGTCAAATGAAAATGCACACAAAGTGAGAGGTTTGAGCCTCATGGCACATTTTCAAGCAATGGGTTTAAATTAGATAGTCACTTTGGGGTTGTTGGAGAAAAAGAGAGACAAAAGCAGCATAAAAAGGGGTGACAGTTATAGCTCAAAGCTGAACTTCATGACAGTTGACAGCTTAGGAGAATAATAAGCCAAAGGCTGGGGTCTTACAGGAGAAAACTCTAGTTACAGTCAGTTACCTGACTTCCCTGCTCTCTGGAATCCAGGAATTAGGCAGGCTACAGTCCTCCTGCCAGTCCATCCTTGCCTTGCTTTTCCCTCTCAAAACCTCTTAGTTCCTGTTTCCCTTTGGTTCCTGCACACAAAGCATTTCTGCCCAAACGCTTTCTCAGGTCTGCAGGAGAACTCACCCTCTTCTCACAACCAGAGATTAAATCCCCAAACCTGCCACTACAATGTTGTGTATAAAGTCTCCTTTCCTGAGAGCCACAGTCCCATGGCTGTGGATGTATTTGCTCCTTGGAGCAAGGACATGTTAGGCCACACCTTGCAGGCATTTATGGTCATCAGCCATAAATGTCTTCTGAGGTTTCTCCCAGCTATAGTCCTGAGGGGACTTGGTCCTAAAGTCTGTAGTTCTTAAGGGCTTACTGAAAGTGTTTTACTGCAGAAAAGATTCTGCTCCTGAGTGGGGTCTGACCCTGCTGCTCAAGACTGCAGTGATGCATCTCTTTAAGCTCCTGAGGGGTTGTTTGCCACCTCCCCATGTTGGTGATCCTGGGGTTCGTGGCTGTGGGCTGTCTGCAGGGAAGAGAAATAGAGAACAAGGTGATCATCCCTCCCACTTCATGCCATTTTCTTCCTGGACTGGGTTATTCTCTGAACCTTTTCCTGTGTCCGATCCCAAATAATCTGTAAATCAGGAAATACAAGGATTGTTTTCTTCCCTCCACTTCATGCCCTGAGGGCTGGGATGTCCCTTGCACATTGAACCCCGAATGTCCATCACCCTTCTTGCTTGGGAGCTTTTCTGTCTGCTCAGCTGTTTGTGTCACAGACAACGATCTCCATGCAGAGATTAACAAAAGGATGGGTTATATCAAGATTTATTATGGGATTGGAAAGGTTGGTCGGCCTGAAGTACTCAGAGCACAGGTGCTGGAGCACAAGCTGCACGTCTTGTCTCACAAAACACATCTCCAGAGCCGCTTCAAGTGCTGCTCATCTGCCAGTCTGTCCCCACGAAACTCCCCATTCTGGTGCACCAAAAGCTGGACATGACCTGGCAATGTGCACCCACAGCCCCAGAAGCCACAGGTGCCCCAGGCTGGCTCCAGAGCAGAGTGGGCAGCGGGGCAGGGGAGGGGATTGTCCCCCTCTAGTCCACTCCTGTGAGATCCCACCTGCAGAGCTGCCTCCAGCTCTGGGGGCCCAGAGTAAGAAGGACATGGAGCTGCTGGAGCAAGTCCAGAGGAGGCCACGGAGATGCTCCAAGGGCTGGAGCTCCTCTGCTCTGGAGCCAGGCTGGGAGAGCTGGGGGGGTTCCCCTGGAGAAGAGAAGGCTCCAGGGAGAGCTGAGAGCCCCTGGCAGGGCCTAAAGGGACTCCAGGAGAGCTGGAGAGGGACTGGGGAAAAGGGATGGAGTGACAGGACAAGGGCAGGGTTAGATGGGATATTGGGGAGAAATTCTCGGCTGTGAGGGTGGGGAGGCCCTGGCACAGGTTGCCCAGAGAAGCTGTGGCTGCCCCTGGATCCCTGGAAGTGTCCAAGGCCAGATTGGATGGGGCTTGGAGCAACCTGGGCTGGTGGAAGGTGTCCCTGTCCTGACAGGGGGTTGGAATGATACTGATCTTTGAGTTCCCTTCCAACCCAAACCATTCTGGGATTCCGTGATCCCTGGGGATTGTGCAGTGAGGAGGCTGCATGGGAAGAGCCCCGAGCACAGCGGTCCCTGGCCCTGCCCGCGGGGAGGCGGGCACAGCCCGCAGTGCCAGAGGGACGGGGTGTCCTCCCTCGGAGCGCTCCCGAGCCCGGCGATCCTTCCCTTCCAGGGGGGAATCCCAAGGGAAGGCGCGCAGTCCCCGCCAGCGCCGCCAGAGAGCGCTCGGGAATTCTGAGGGGACGGCCCCGATCCCGGGAAAGGACATCCCGGGAAAGGACATCCCGGGAAGGGACATCCCGGGAAAGGACATCCCGGGAAGGGACATCCCGGGAAGGGACATCCCGGGAAGGGCATCCCGGGAAAGGACATCCCGGGAAGGGACATCCCGGGACAGGGGATCCCGGGAAGGGACATCCCGGGAAAGGACATCCCGGAAAGGACATCCCGGGAAGGGACATCCCGGGAAAGGGGACCCGGAAAAGGACATCCCGGGAAGGAACATCCCGGGACAGGGGATCCCGGGAAGGGACATCCCGGGACAGGGGATCCCGGAAAGGGACATCCCGGGAAAGGTCATCCCGGGAAGGGACATCCCGGGACAGGGGATCCCGGGAAGGGCATCCCGCGGGATCTGGAGCGAGGGTCCCGCTAGGCAAACCCACCGTGACCGACATTCCTCAGGGATTCCCCGCAGCAGGGGCACAGAACCGCAGGGCTGACGGAGTGGGGATATCCCCTTCTGCCGCCCCCCTTTCGGGAAAGGGGGTAAGAGGGGGCACAGCGGCTCGTGGTAGAGCTCAGGGCAGGATTTTTCCAGAGCACTGGAAGATTAAGCAGCTCTCCGTTAGGATCTGCCAGCGACAGCTGATGCGGAGCTTTGGGGTTGGAGCCGCACGTGCATTCCATGCAAAGGAAAGTTCAAACACTGTTTTAAAGGGGGTAAGGCAGGACCTTGTTCTTCTCCTGGCTGTCTCCCATTCTTTGCTGTTTTGAACGTGGTGTTTGCAGACATTTTCAGCGGTTACTGAACAAACCAGGTACTCGAAATCCACCAAAACCTGTGGGTGTGGAGAGCCCAGCTCCCCCCTGTCACAGCTCAGTGTTCTGAACTTCCTCCCTGGATAACCCCACAGAGTGTCCTTTAAGGTGAACACTTTGTCCGGGGTGAGAGAAATGCCCGGGTTAGGAACTGTAGCCCTTGCCATGTAGCTTTTACAGCCACATTTGTGCCTCCCTGCTGTGGCAGCCACAGTGCAGAGCCGGCCTGGGAGCTCCCTGGGAACCTAAAACACACAGTGTCGCTGTCTCTGTCCCTCCTATAGCACTGCATGACAAAAATCACAGGAAAATCCGTTTGGGAATAGAGTTATATGCAGACAGAACTTTTGAAAAGTATCATTTTCAATACAGATGGAAAAGAAGACGAGAAAGAGAGGAAATGTTTGTGTGTTAAAAAGCCAGGAAAATGAACACACACCCTGGACCAGCTCTACATGTGGCTGAGAAAGAGCAAGGGAAAATAGGTTTGGTCCTGAAAGCCAAGAACGTGGTTCATGTTCAGCTCCTCCTGCACACACAGGAACAGAGGACTCTGCCTTTCACATAATCAGCATTCCCTGTCTCCATCAGCCTTTTCTCTTACAGAGGTGCAGGAACCACCTGCAAGACTCACATTTTCAGAGGCATCACTTTTTCCACTTAAGACTTTCCTGCACTTGAAGGTTAATTGAGATCAAAAAGAATTTAAGGCACTGTTGCAGTTCTTTAATTACATCTCACTCTGGAAACATTTGTCAATAGGTTTGATCCAGAACACCACCATGTGTACACAACAGTTTAATTGCATCTATTTAAACAAAGAGTAAATCCTACCTTAGTTTCCAGGAAACACTCTGTTCCATGTCTATATTTCAGAAAGTTGCATGTGGATAAAAATGTCAGAGGTAAGTCTAGGAATGATACAAGAGCATAAACAACCTTTTCCAGATCTGATGGAAATGCCACCTTCTGTCACCAGCTGTGATCAGGCAAACACAGGAAGCAAGTGGATACACGTGGACATATGGCTTGGATTATTTTCTAATTGCAGCCCCTTGACTGGGAGTTGACACACACCTGTTGGATAATTGGAAATATGAATCAACAGCAGGCTTTTAGTGTTGACAAACCCAAATTGCATCAAGGTTCCGGAATTCCAACAAAGTCCTTGAAGAAAGTAAAAGCAATTAGATCCACTTCTAACCTGTCACAATGGCACAGATCTGTGAATGCAGACGTTTCTCATCTTTCTATCACCTAAATTTCTAAGCCCTTGACTTTAGGCCCAAGTTGCTGAACTTTTTCCTCAGTCTGGCAGTGAATTGTTTAAGATCCACTGTGATATTACTTTTATATATCTATATATAATTTATATAGATATGATTTATATATTATATTATTACTATATTTATTTATTATATATTATTTATTATATTTTATTATAGTAACATTAATTATATATTATGTTTATGTATTTATATATAATAAGATAATGTATATTAATCTATAGTTTATATGTTGATTTATTTAAGATCCTGTGAATTGTTAAGGATTCTGTGAATTGTTTAAGAATCAAATAGCTCAAAATAATGTTTGATTCTTTCATCTTATTTTCAAATGCTGATATCACACAAGCAAGCTGGACCTGCCCCTCCTTCACAGCATTGGGAAGACCATTCAGTCGATGAAGATTGGTGTATCTGGCAAATTTAAAAGCAAATATCTTGGCTTAATGATGGCAGAAAACCCAGAGTGAGATCAGAACCATTCAGTAAATTACAAAGGAGCTGGTTTGGGTAACATGGAAATGGTTTCTTTCATCAGTCACACGTTTTGTTAGGTTCCAGTGCTTTGGCAGGCACTGTCATGGATGATCAATAAGAAGATTTTTCAGACTCCCTGTGTGCCTGCACCATCCCAAACACATGGGGAAACACACCTTTTGCTTCACAGAACACCTTACCTGGCTCTGGGAGCAAGGAATGCTGCCACTATGAAGCTGTTGGTGCCCATGGAAAGCAAGGAAAGGATTTATCAGAGCTTTTTGCTGGGGCTGCACAAGTGCTGCAGCAGTTCCTGGGACTAAATCCTAACTCTCAAAGGCTCTTTGGCCTTTAGAAACATGGAGCCAGAAGGAAACAGTGGGGCTCTGAGGTGCTGATGGCATTGAGAACATCTTGAAAAGCCTTCAGATGCCTCATGGAAAAGGAGGCAGCACGTTTCTTTCTAGGCTTTGTATCCCAACCTGCCCAACTGTCTGTACAAGACAAACCCCTGGAAGTGTTCCAGGCCAGGCTGAACAGGGCTTGGAGCCCTGTGGGTGGTGGAAGATGTCCCTGCCCACAGCAGGGGCTGGGACTAGATGGCCTTTTCAGGTCCCTTCCAACCCAAACCCTTCTGGAATTCAGTGATGTTTTTATGAAGCAAATGACCTCAGGCTGGCTCTGGTGGGACCCTCAGCCCCCTGTTATGTGTCCAGTCTCCCAGCAAAGCACACAAGCAGAGCAGGAGCCTTGGAACCACCCAGCATGGTGTGACCACAAGGCAGCAGCTCTGTCCCCCACAAAGCCAGAGCTCTTGGGCTGTGGGAAAGCAAATGGTCTCCATTTCATTTCTCCCCCCAGAGCACAGAGCTGATCCTCATCCCCCATTTCTCCAGCACATGCCCCAGCAACGGGGCAAAGGGACAGCAGGGCCTTCTCTGGCTGCCTTTGAAGCTGCTCTGCCTTGCATAAAACACTGAAACCATCCAAGCAGAGGTGGTTGTTTGCAGATCTCCAAGGAAAATGCTTTTCCCACTGGCCATCTCTCTCATTCCCTCTGACTCAGCGGGTGCTGACACCCTCTGAGGTTGGACTGCAGCAACAGGGGTGACTGGGGAAGTTCACTGCTGAAAAACTTGGGCAGGGCTCAAGCCAGGATTGAAGGATCTCAGTTCTACTGAAATTTCATTTTGCCCCTGGCTCTGTAAAGATCTTAAGTGCCCAGCTCCCTTTATTTCTCACTTGAATACTGGGGGTCACTCAGGCCTTTGCTTCTCTGCTTTTTCCTTATCACCTTTCCTCAACCCTGTAAAAGTTGATGTGTTGAAGAGTCTGTTCCTAAGCACAGGTGGGGCTGTGCAGCCCCCACAGCAGGTTCCCCAGTGTGCTCAGCCTTCCTTGAGAACAAACTCTGACAAACAGGCAGTCGTTTAAACAAAACACAAATCGTAATTTTTTGAGTTATCCAAGAATTCTGAGAGGCAGGAGAAGGTGCTGAAAATATGAAGAACAGCTTTGTAGAACAGCCAGAAGATTCAATTACACAGTGAAACAGGATAAATGTGTCTCAGGTGAATATCAGACTCAGCTTTCACTACAAACAATAATATTTTTAGCTCATTAGCTTCATGAAATTGCTGTCCCAGCCCTTATTTCAGGCCAACCTGTCTTCAAGACACTAAGAAATTTAAAAAGATGTGTTGGGCCCAGAATGCTGCTTCTATTTCTTAGGAGCAGTATGAAAACAAAGGCACAAGGACTGTTTGCAGCAGGGCATGGCTGTCATTAAAATCTGGCATAAGAGAAATAACACTTGATTTGATACAGACACAGCAGAGTTGCTGAACCTTGAGCTGATCTTTGGGAATGGACAGTGATTCCATTGCCTGTTGCCACCACAGAAACAAAGCCTGCAGGAGCCAAACATCTGGGGGGGTTATACCGCAGCCTGTACTTGTGCATGAAAACCAAGAGGGATCACGGAATCATGGAGTGGTTTGGGGTGGAAGGGACCTTAAAGCTCATCTCATCCCAGCCCCCGAGATCTCCTGGCACACTCTCCACAGGGACAGTCGTGGCTGTATTTGCTTTGCTGAGAGCACCTCTGGCAGAACCAAACCTAGCACCCACCACCCCAGTGAAGCTGCTGAGCTTTGCCTCAGGGAGTGGTGAGGGTTTTATAAGCACATCTGCATCTGGCTTGCCCTGGGAGGTGCTGGATCTCCACCCTGCTCATGGTGGGCAGCCCCTGCAGCTGGGAGCATGACATCCTGGTCACAGTAACTGCAGGTATGATCCAGCTGCAGCTTCCTGGGAGTGGGAATGCCAAAGGCAGCCTCGTGTTTCCCTCCCTCTCTCACCTTTACACGCTCTCACAGCAGCAGGTTCTGTGCACTCAGCTCCATGACTGCAGGTTTTAGGGAAGGGAAACCACAAAACCGTTCCCAGTTCCATGTTTGAGAGAAACCTGAATCCCTACAGAGCAAGGATCCATGCTCCTTGTCCCTCATCTGGGATGTAAGCAGGTCCTGGACGAGCAGGAGCTGATCTCCCCTTCCAGCAAAGGTCATGGCAAGTGGCTGGTTCTTCTCTCTTCAGTCTCTGCAGATGATGGACAGCTGATGAGAAAATATTCTATTTTACAACAACAAGCCAAACAAAACAGATTACGGGTCACAAAGGAAAAAAAAAACTTTGAGAAAGACACGAATGAGATCATTCTGAAAAAAAAAAAAAAACAAAACAAAAAAAGAAAAAGGAAAAAAAGGAGCAATCAATCAGTCATATCCTTGTGGGAACTGGATCAGAGGAGGGGACAGCCCTGTTGGTGCTGTGGGGTGCTCTGCAAAGGGAAGGGCAGAGGCTCAGATAGCCCAGGGTTTCTGCCCACCCATCTAGTGGGGTTTGTCTTTGAACTGCAAACACAAAACTAAATACAAATTGCTTCCCAGCTCTGGGTTTGAACATAAGGATTGTGGTGGAAAGGGGAACCAAGGACCCTTCTCCTGGTCTGCCAGGAGCATCACAGCCTTCCCAGTGCAGCTGTCTGGAAAAGCCTGCACTACCAAAGAATTGTTTGAGGTTTCCCACAAGTGTTTCTTTCACGGTAAAAAAACCATGAAATTCTTAACAAGTAAATGTCTGCCTTGGTTTAGGATGCTTTTGTTTACATTGAGCCAAGTGAGAAAGAAAACAGAAATTAAGAGCCCAAGTTTCAGAAGTGACAACCACATCTTTTCTCCAAATACCTTGACTTCTAGTCGTCCAAAGACATAGGGAAAGCAGCTGAAACATGCCTGGAGGTTTATGGATCTTTGACTCACATCCAAATGCTTTGTTTCTCTCCACATCACGCTCTGATTTGGCTGCATTTTCCACTGCACACAATAGACTTTAACTTTCAGTCAGGTTTTAGCATAAGAATACGAGTACTGGGAAGATTTATCCATCTCCATCTTAAAAGTGATCAAGTTTGGTTTAGTTACTAAAAGCTGCTCTCAGAGCCTGGGAGGTTTGCCCTGCTCAAAGGCCTCTGTGCCCCTTGAGAGCACCTTCCATGTTTGCTGAGTTCCCAAATTAGGGTGCAACAGCCATGGCCAAGGCTGGACCAGAGCCCTGCAGGAAGAGGGTGTTTGCTTGAAACACCCAAATGAATTCGTCCAGGATGCTGGTTTGAGTCACCCCTGGTGAAGGGACACATTTTGGCCCAGTGGAGAGGCTGTTCATTCTGTGATGGATGATTCTTCTCCAGAGAAGCCCCTTCAGGGCCAACCTGGCTTTCAGGAATTCCAGGAGAGGTTTCCATGTGGCTGTTTTAGCCTTTTTCTCCCTGACCTGTGAGCAGCACATGGTTGCAGCAGCAGTGGAGAAGAATAAATAAAATCCCTTTCCACAACCCTCTTTCCACTGAAAAACTCTGCCCAGAGTTGGGAGCATCTTGGACCATTTCACTTGGGTTCCACTGCCTTTGGAACACACATTCCCCAGCTTTGCCACCACCAGCACTGGCGTTGTGGCTGTTGTTCTGCTCTGGATTACACACTGCTCCCAAAGCACAGCCTGGAGAACCCAGGGATCCTGATGTTGGACACTTCCCTGCTGTTTGAATTTCCCCCCTTGAGGAGACAACTTGGTGATTTTCTGGGCTTGGTGCCACAGCTCTCATGGACGAGGTGAACGTGGGTTTGTGCTGGAACTCAGGAACACCAACTCTGGGCAGAAGGTAACAGGCAACCCAGCAAGGACCCACTCAGAAAGAGGTTCTGAGGGGGGCAGAAGCTCCTGCTGTGCCTTCTGTGCAGGCTGAGCTGGGAATCCCTTGTTTGTTGAAAGGTTTCAGCAATAATTGTCTCAAGTCCCTTGTCTGCTGTCCCAGAGTTACTTAACTTTGTTGCCATGAGGGGAGAAAATCCAGTTCGCCCGTCTATTGTTACCACTCCCTTTTTCTGGGAGAAAAAAACATGTCTTCTGTTTCATGACCAAATTTATGACTTTATTATTGCCACAGCAGCAACTAAACCAAAACACAGTGAACAGCAAGGATTAGTAAACAAGGGCAAAGATAAATAGAACCCACTTAAAGTCGTGTTTAGCTCATCGGCTCACTGGTAATTTTGAGAACTGTATTTCTTTTGTCCCTGACTCCTGCCTTTCCCTTGCACATCTTTCTCTTTTAAGCACAATCTGGAGCTTTTCCTTCACACAGAGATGAACAGGGTTGACCCTGCTGGACACCAGATGCCCACCAGGCCACTTGGAAGTGCCTGATGTGGCATCCATGTGGAGTGACCCAGAAGGTGGTTCATTAGATAGATCCCCTCATGTTCATGGCTCTGGAAGCATGTTCAAGCACATAGGAAGACAATTCCTACCCCAAGAGATGTAGGAACAAATCTGTAAAGTCATTCCAACCATTTTCTCTTTGGGGATGCATCCTGTGCTTTCATCCCCGTGTTTCATTCAGGTCTGATCCACGGGCAGAAATCCCAGAGTGGGGCAGTTTATCTGCCTGTTCTGCTTAAAGTGGCGTTAAAAGAGTTCAGGTGATTGCTGTGATTTTGTACTAAACAGTGAAATTAAGAAAATCCACACCAACAATTATATTCTTTCTGAACAGGCAACAGCAGAAAGATTCTCCCTGGAAAATCTACAATGAAGTCTCTCAATATCACAAAACAAGAATCCTCTTTTACAGTGATGATTGAAGCCATTTGTTGCGAGAAACTTGAACCTGAAAGTAGAAATAACACCCTGATCATATCCTTCCCTGGTGAACTTTAACTTGCAGGCAGGAAGCAAACACTTTCCACAATTTAAACCAATAGCAAGTTGTCTGAAAAAGATGGATCTACAGCAAAACCTTCTGCAATCACAACAATCATAGATGAAAAATAACTAATCCTGGAAAGTCAACCAGTGGAAATGACTCCAGTGACAAAAACCTCTGTGGAAGGCAGAGGACACACAGCAAGATGTATTGATGTATTATCTCTGCACAGCTCTATTGCCTCTGGCAAGTGCAGATTTTTGAAATCCAATTCTATACAGGAAAGGAAAAAATAAGAAAAATGGATGGTGTAAAGAGAAAGAAAGAAGGAAACAGAAGTGACGAGGAAAGACCAGACACAGTTTTTTTCTGTAATGAATTTAAACCCCAGCAGATTAGAGAACCTAAAGAATTCTCATCCAGGAAGGGGAAGAGACAGAAACAAAGATGGGAAAGAGAAACCCAGCTGCAAAGGTTTTTCTTTCCCCCACTCCCCCCTGCTCTCTGCATCTCCAACCTCATTTCCCAAGCCTTCCCTCGGGTACCCCTGCTGCCTCAACCACTTCTCCTGAGAGGGATGTGAATGGAAATGATATTTCTGTTCCCAATTTCCATTGCTTCCCACCTGATTTGTGGCCCCATTACAAATCTGAAAACAATCAACCTCCAAAATGACCAGTGAGCTTATTAAGGTTTAATCAAAGTGTCTTGGCTCTGCAGCTCTGCAGTGTCGGTCCTGCCTCCCACGTGCTTCATCCAGGACTGAGCCAGGGCAGATTCCAAAGGGCTGTAGTAGAAATAATCACTTTCCTTATCACATTTAAACGTGGATGGAACGGACTTTGAGAGGCAGGACACCACTGGAGCACCACAGGCAGGAGAGGAACCATCCATGGATGCTCAAGGGCTCAGTAGGGCTGTGGCTATTTAGGCATTGAGGCTTTGCTGGTTGTGGTTCTGCCTCATATGGCCTGTATGGTCTAACAGTTTAATTTAGATAAGAAACTGGGTAAATTTTTGCCAGCTTTTGTTGAAATTTTAGCTAAGAATTTCCTGAGGTGCCAAACAGAAACAAAAAATTGTTTTAAATCTAGCAAATGTGCCTCCAATTACATATGTATGAACTTGAGAAGAGGGAGGAAATAAGAAAATTATGTACACAGCTTTCTAGTTCATCCTGGGAGAATTCGTGCAGCAAAACTGAATTTAAACCATTTAAGTTTAGATCTGATGTAGTTTAGCCACCCTGTTTTAAATTATGACCTTAGTTCTTAGGTGACTCCTGAGACTGACAGGACTGTTTGCTCTTCTGAGGACCTCGTTGTGCAGTTTGAAACAGGAAGGCTTTCATTTCATATTCCCAATTCCTTTTCATCAGTGTAATTCTACTTAATTCTGCAGCCCACAGAAACAAGGCACAGACCAGTTACCAAAGGGGGGGTTCTGGGACAGAGATAAAGGTCAACAACTCAGACTGTGCCAGGAAACAGGTGGGACTGTTTGCCAGCATGGGACTGTGGCTTTGTTTGGGGTTTTAGAGTTGTGGGGGGGTTTTCTTCATTTTTTTAAAAAAAGAAACTGAGAACTAGTGGAAGGAGAAACAAATATCATAAACTTAAGGTGTGGCACAACCTACACACAGATACTGCCCCATCATTTTTATTCATAGCTTTGAATGTCACCCTTCTCTGAGGGGACTGGATGCTGTAACAAAGCAAAGGACATCCCAAATAATTCATTTCTACAGCTGCTCTTCCCCTAGGGATCTGGGTAACAGCAGCCCAACACCTGACCTCATTCATGGCCTTCTGGCTGGCACAAGACCTTCACCCCCCTGTTGGCAGAAGCACTGTCTGCACCAGCACAGCCAGTGCTGCCTCCCGGGGATCCTCACAGGAATCATATTGTGATGCCAGCAGGGATGTTTCTGCAAAGAATTCCAGGTTTGGGTGTTTAAAGGTTTGTGCAGACCAAGAGCACCGGCCAGGGAATTGAAATAAAATTTGTAACAGATTTAGAATGTTTCTTCTCATGCTGAAATAAGTCATAGATTTTTCCAATATCGTTCAGAAAAATGGACATTTAAAGGCATCTTGTTTCTACTCAGAAGCGTCTAAGACACCTCATCAGGCCTGAAAGCTTTTGACTTTGAATTCTTCAGACAAATTTGAAAACAAGTTCCTCCCAGCTGAAAGTATCAAATGTTCTTTTGAAAAGAGTTTGGGTGTTTTTTCCTGGCCCGTGATAACTGCACTTCATCTTCCTTTACGCTGCTTTAACTACAGTGTCAGGTGAAAATGTCTGAGAACAGTTCCCTGCCCCCATCGACCCATTTCCCTTCAAAGTGGAAGCAGCAAAGCACCTGGGCTTAGAGAGCAGTACCAAAAACCCCATTTTGAGCAGGCAGGGCTCACACCCCGTGGCTGCTCTGAGGTACTGAGGTGCTTCCAGAAGAGCCCCTGCAAAGCCAGATCTAACCCAGGGATTATACTTTGGTCTATACCAGGTAGATGTTTCCCCAATTTACTTTGAACCCTGTTTCCATAACTGTAGCTAACACTTGGTTAATTCACTTTTTAACTTCTGTTTGAACAGCTGAAACCACAGCCACACATGAAACACGGACTTAGTCAGCTGAGGATTTTTCCTGCATCCAGATGATGCAGGGATAACACAGCTGGGCACTGTGAGCCCCTTGGTGAAGCTCAGTAAAGCCCTACTGCTGTCTTTGCAAAGACAAGCCTGTAGCAACACCACTTAGGAGCAGGGCAAGTAAAGCCTTTGCTGAGTTTTCTCCACTGAGCTGCTGTGACAGTCAGGAACTGCTGGCAATTTATTCTATTTTTTGCTCCAACTGGTATTGTTTGGTGCACAATAGCATTTAATCCTAAAAATTCATTAATAGTCATTGATACAAATTCCTACATTAAAAGTAAATTGGAGTTATTGATACACAAAAAGAGGTTGTCTGGTGCTTCCAGGACATGCCAAACAGGATCCCTACGGGCATTGTACAACTATTCCTTGCCCTAAGAAGCCCCTGGAGGTGGGCTCCTCACTTCCCACTGTGGCCAAAGATGTTTTGACTTTCTCTGGGACGGAGGATCAGGATGTTTATTTCCTAAAATCCAGGATTAATTCATTTTCTCCCAAAAAGGCTGGAGGCAGAAGGACTTGCTCTCACTCTCAGCATTAGGCTGTGCACAGAATGTTCTAGTTCCTCTCCTGAAGCCAATATGGACTTCGGTAGGTCCAATTTCTTTACATTTTGCTGAGCATCTGGTGAAAGATCGAAGCTTTGTAGTTGTTCCTGCAGCCCCCCGTGCTGGAGGTGGGTGGGCAGGTGCCCAGCATTGTCCTGGTGGCAGAGCAGTCCCAGGGCAGCAGGACCCAGCCCGGGTCCTTATTGCCCTGTCACCTTGGAAATCCCTGTTCCTGCAGGGCACTCTCTGCTCCACAGGCTCTGCTGAAGCAGGTGATGGACACCCCTACTCCAGAGCTGAGGAGATGGAGGCCTTGGGCTCACCTGCCCTGGTTTTCATCCTGATCTCTGCCAAGGGATCAAGTGGGACATTTCCTGAACACTTGTCTCATCCTCCCCACCCCCTCCAGGTCATTTCCACGCTGAGCTCATGTTTCTCCTGTTGCAGATCCATTCCTGGGCTATTTATCTAATGCTCCCCAAAGGGTTACATTTTTTTGTCTCTTTTTTGCCACCCTCCTTTTCTGTCCTTCCCCAGGGGAATGTGTCAGGGAGTTACAGCAGCAAAGGCCATTCCTTTTCCTTACAGTTTCCTTTTTTTTAGCTGTGTTTGTTATTTCCATCTATTCCTGCCTGCCCCAGACCTTCTAACACACCCCATGCTGTTCCTACATCTGCACACCTTCAGGGTAGACACGTGGATGCATTTCTGGGGTCAGACCATCCACTAAAGTTGTTTTAAATGCCACCTGGTTATAATTTCGAGCCTGTCCAGCTCCTGTCCAGCCGGTCACCAGTGGTGTCTCCCAGGGATCAGTGTTGGGCCCAGTTCTGTTTAATGTCTTTATTGATGGTTTAGATGAGGGCATTGAGTCCATCATCAGCAAATTTGCAGACAACACCAAGTTGGGAGGGAGTGTCCATCAGCTGGAAGGCAGGAGGGCTCTGCAGAGGGACCTGGCCAAGCTGGATCCATGGGCTGATTCCAAGGGGATGAGGTTCAACCAGGCCAAGTTCTGGGTCCTGCACTTTGGCCACAACAACCCCCGGCAGTTCTACAGGCTGGGCCAGAGTGGCTGGAGAGCAGCCAGGCAGGAAGGGAGCTGGGAGTGGGGATGGACAGGGAGCTGAACAGGAGCCAGAGTGTGCCCAGGTGGCCAAGAGGGCCAATGGATCCTGGGCTGGCTCAGGAACAGGGTGGCAGCAGGAGCAGGGCAGTGATTCTGCCCCTGGACTCAGCACTGGTGAGGCCACCCCTGGAGTGCTGTGTCCAGTTCTGGGCCCTCAGCTCAGGAAGGACATGGAGGGGCTGGAGCAGGGCCAGGGAAGAGCAGCGAGGCTGGGGAAGGGACTGGAGCACAAGTGCTGTGAGGAGAGGCTGAGGGAGCTGGGGGGGCTCAGCCTGGAGAAGAGGAGGCTCAGGGGAGACCTCCTGACTCTGCAACTCCCTGACAGGAGGGGGGAGCCAGGCGGAGGTTGTTCTCTTCTCTCAGGCAATGATCAGCAAGACAAGAGGGCATGGCCTTAAGCTGTGCCAGGGGAGGTTTAGGTTGGATATTAGAAAGAAATTCTTTACAGAGAGGGTAATCAGCCATTGGAATGGGCTACCCAGGGAAGTGGTGGATTCACTGTCCCTGGAGGTGTTTAAGATGAGGCTGGATGTGGCATCAGTGCCATGGTCTAGCAACTGTGGTGGTAGTGGATCAAGGGTTGGACTTGATGATCTCAGAGGTCCTTTCCAACCCGTCTGATTCTATGAATCTATGATTAAAGACCACAAACAGAAGCTTTCAACCCTAAATATATTTCAGTGCTTTCACTGGACTTGGGCTCCTCTAGATGATTTTTTTTCCCTTTCATTCCTATTTCTGCTCTTACTTTTGAAGCTTACATGGCACTCTGGCCATTTGCTACCACAGGAGCTGCATTTAATTGAGTTTTTAAAGCTGCTGGGTGAGAAGCAGCTCTGGGTCACTCAGTTAAGCTCCTTCCTCACCTAACAGGATGTAATATGTATGTTTTTGCTTAAAGGACTCAACTGCTGAGCCAGAGCTTTTAATTGTTTTGACATCAGCTCAACAGTAACTTGTTCCTTCTCTGAAAGTCTGAAGAGTTGATATTTTGATAGACTGGGAAATACCAGCTATAGGTGGTATTCTCACCTTTCTGCCTGTTGTTCCACCCTTTCTGCTTTTGCAGCAGCCCAATAATAACCAGGGGTCCAGGATTCATTCCTCTGAATGCTTCCAGCTCCCCAAAGACAGGAGTGCAGCTCTTTAGGTCCCCATCTCCTGTTTTTAAAGAGCTCCCACTAATCTCTCCTGCACCCTTTGACACACACTTCTCCCTTCAGTGTCCAGCTTTGGATCTGTCACTGCACCAAGGCCTGAGCACTGCATGGAGAGGAAGGTCTATCCCACATTTGTTTTACACCATCCAGCTGCTCCCTCTTTGCAGTGGAATTCCTGCCTTTCCCCTGCAGCAGGATGCAGTGGGCTCAGGGGCTGGCATGGCTCTGAGCCCACAGCAGGTTTGTCCCCCACACCTCTCACATGGTCATTGGTCCCCTGAGCCAATTCATGATTCCTGCTCCATATTTAGTACCCTCCAGGCATCCTTCCTCTTTGACAGGGAGCTGTTGGCAGGGATTCCACACAATTAGGAGCTTCTTTACTGAAAAACACTGAAAATACTGAAAAACTCCTCACTGATTGCCTGGTTTGAACAGACCTGCTGTCACCTCCCATCAGGACCTGCTGCTTCTCTGGGCCTCATTGCTTTAACTATTAAAAAAAAATAATATCAATCTTGTTCATGCAACAATATTTACCCAGGCACTATAGCCATGATCCCAGAAGGCAACATGGGATCAGGAACGTTAAAATTCTCCCTTCCCATGGCAAGGGGTGGAACAAGATGGGATTTAAGGTCCCTTCCAACCCAAACCATTGTGTGGTTCTGTGATCGTGGCTGAAGAGCAGTTGGTTCTGATACCTCATCCTTGCACTGTGTGCAGTCTTGAATCCTTGGAAAACAACCTGCTTCCCTTCCCAAGAGAACTTCTCTGCTGCTGCTTGGAAGAACAGAGTGAACACACCAGTATGGAATCATGCAAGGTTTGTTTGGGTTTTATTTAATGTTACCATCACGTTATGCTACAGTAAAAGTGAATTAAATACAAGTACAAAGTCAGGCTCAGAATGAAATCCTGGCTCTGCTAAAGTGGGAACTCACCATCTTTTCCACAGGATGCTTTCTGTGCAATTTATCCCATTTACTGGTTTTTTTGCCTAAGGCAGTCACACCTTCAGTTATGAAGCACTCTGGAAACCTGTGCACCTGCACATGCAGCTCAATACTTTGCCACAAAACCTGGCATTCTGCTCCAGTTCTTATAATACTTAAAACTGGAACCAAGGAAATTTGTGCTGTTCCAGAGGCAGGACTACTCCCCTCCCTCCAGGCAGGCACATGGATTGCCTTGCCCCTCATCGTGCTGCCAAGAGCACAGGTAAGAACACTCCAGAAGCACCAGCCAGGTAATTGAAATAAAATTCCTAACAAATTTATTATATTTCTACTTAGAAGTGTCTAAGATGTCTCATCAGGCCTCGGAGCTTTAGGTTTAAATTCTTCAGACAGATTTGAAAACAAGTTCTTCCCAACTGAATGTATCAAATGTTCTTTTGAAAAGAGTTTGCGTGTTTTTTCCCGGCTCATAATAACTCTGCTTCATCTTCCTTTACACTACTTTAACTACAATACCTGGTAAAAATGTCTGAGAACAGTTCCCTGCCCCCAGCAACACACATTCCTTCAAAATGGGCAGCAGCAAAGCTCCTGGGCTTAGAGTGAAATGTTAAAAACACAATTTTGACCATACATTAAGAATCTTTACTGCAGAGAAAAGGATTAGAGCTTATCATTAACTCATCTGAAAGTGTAAAACCAGATTCCTGTCAGGTCTACAGATTGTTCTTGTAATTTTTGCTATTAACTATTCATTAGGTCATTAACAATCCCATTAGGTAACACTTTCCTATGAGGACTTTTCCCTCCATGAATGCTCTGATTCAGAAAAACAAGCTAGCAGGATCAGACAAAAAATAAGAATCAAATCAAAGCTTTCTTTTATTAAATTCTTTTACACCTCTTTCACCATTCTTCCTCAGTATTAAGAGGCTTAACTCATCATTCCACAAAGTCAAAATACCTGTTTTTCAGTAGTCACGGTCCCTTTTTGGTTATTAATTTTAGACTGGAATTTGGGCAGGCAATCTTGAAAAGTCTGAAGTTTCTTAGAGTTATCTTAACCCTTTCATTCTGGGCAGAGTTATTCCTGTGTTAACAAATTCATCTGCTGCAGATTGCCCAGATACATCTCAGCTCCTCACTCCTGCACCAGTTACAAGCATCCACAGGCAACTGCAGGTCATTCAAGTCTTCTTCCTTCACTGAATTTCCCAGTTGTTCTTGTGTTCCCCACAGGATAAACAAAACAAAATAGTGTGGCCAAAGCAGCTTGGAAGAGGAAAACCACCACTGCTTTGACATGTTCATCATCTCCAAAGTGCAGGAGATTGAAAGAGCATTTTGGAAGAGCCTCTTCCTTTCACAAGACTTCCTATAGAGGAGACTTGGGGGTCTTTCAGATGAGGCCTCTAAATTTGCTGCTTCTTTTTGACTGTGCCACCAAGAGGCCAAAGGCAAGAACCAACAGTTCTGGGGTTTGCACTGGAATTGTTTGTGTATGGTGAGTGTGATAAAATAACATTTGTGTTGAGTGGAGACATATTCTCGTCGGCTTTCTCACAGAAAAGCCTCCATTGCTTTTAAAATTTGCCAAAATGAGGAAAATAAGAAGCCTGACAAAGAGACTCGATATTTTCCTCCCTTGCGCTGCTGTAGGAATATGAGGCTCCCCGAGGACATCACCCCTAGAGTGGTTTTGAGTTCCTGGCATGTGGGACAGAAGATATGAGTGATTGCCAGATTTGCCTGTCCTGGGAGGGGCCCAGCAGCAGGGCTGAACACCAGGGAGCCCCTGAGGATGCTGAAGTCACATTTGGAGCACCAGGAAGAGATGGATGTTGAAAGTGTACAAAATGTGCTATAAAATACCCACCTTCAAAAGCTGAGCAGGACAATGTTTGCCATGTAATTAGGGATGCACACAACTCCAAAATAGCACAGCTAAAGATTGCCTTGGGACCATAAACATGGCTGGGCAGAGCTGAGCTTAATAAATCATTCCACTGTCAAGAGTCATTTTATGAAAAGACTATTTTTTCTAAGATTTAGACTGTGCTTTGTCCTATTGATTTTTAATTCTGACAGTTGTTTCCCTTCATAATTTTTAAGTCAGACCCATTGACTGTTATCTGCCTGGAGAACTCTCTGTCTCTGTATTTGTGATGCCTTTCTGTCGGGGCTGCAATTCTACTCTATAGCCTAGGGTTGAGTAGTGCTTCTCTTGCCAGTCAGCTTTGTTTTCTTCCTGTGTTTGGTGGGGCTTTTAAGCCTCGGGGTTTGTTTGCTGTGGGTTTTTAAAGTTTCTTTTCATGCTTTAGTCCCTTTATCGTACTTGCCTTTGCTGAAAATTCCAAGTATCCAGTTCTCAGGTCATATCTTAGATACCTCCCATATTTCTTCAATATCCTTCCTTTCTTTCCTTCACCTCTTTCAGGTCATGTAATCAAGTCATCTTTCATTATTTGAAAAAGTGTCCTTCATAAGTTTTACTTCATCAGCTTCAGGCAAATGCTGCATCTACACACTCAAAACAGACATGGAGAGCTTGAGGCAGGATCATCCCAGGCTTCCTTCTCTTCCTCCCTGGAGGCAGGGGGTCCATGTGATTCTGCCAGCACCTCTGCATGGGCCAGACAATCAAACTGCTTGAAACCACTGTGGGAAATGGTCTGGACTAACTCAGCAACTCATTTGTGACTGTCTTCTCCTGCACGCTCAGCTCTGGGAGAGGGTGTTCATCCAGCAAGGGAGCAGTGACAGGGACCTTAGAGACCTTTTGCAGGGACAGTCTGACCAACTGACTCTTCTGATCACTGTTATCACGTCTGAGGAGACACTCAGTTGGAATTCTTGCTCCATTTACAGCAGCCTGACCTGAAGATGAACTGGGCAACCCTTAGAGAGAATGAGCTTCAAACCAGCACAAAACATCTGCTGTGGCTGCCACCTTGGCCTTCAGCTCCACGTCACAGGGACTCTCTCCCGAGGCAAGGATCAGTGACTGTTCAGAAAACATCCCTCTTATCCTTGCTTTTCTGTTCTCCATCCCAGCACAGCTGTCAGGGGCTCACACACCCTCCAAAAACACGGGCCAGGGGCAGCTGTAACACCCCGGGAGTGGGAAGCCAGCAGGGATTCATTGGAACACCGAAATGAGGGGGTTGCCACAGGATCTATGAGGAAGCAGCAAGAGTGGGGCTTCCCCAGGAGGGGGACAAGCCAGAGGCCAAGGGGAGCCCCAGTTCAAGCCGTGCCCTCACCAGCAAGGCCCAGTCCCACTGGGTGCAAACAGGGCAGCCAGGGCTGGGTGCTGCTGACGGGACCAGTCCTGGGCAAGGAGAGCAATGAACCAGCTCCAGGGTCCATCCAGGGGGGTCCAGCAGGGAGCAGAAGGACTATAACACACACCTAAAGCCCAGCCAGGAGATGGGCCCTGCCTCCAAGAAGGTCCATCCAGGAGAGCAGCTGCTCACAGCAACATCCAGGGTCAATCCAGGAGGACGGTGCTCCCTCAGCTCAGGGAGGGAGGGAGCCACCAGCCTTGAGCTTCAATGGGGCACCAGAACCCCACGGCAGGACATGTGGGTGGGAGTGTGAAGGGGCCCAGACCCCGCTGTCAGCAAAAAGGAATTTGATCTGCTTGAGCTGTAAACCTTGGGCAACAAGGGCTGACAAAAATCCCGTGATCTGAAGGAGCTGGACCCTTCTCATGAGACCTGTTCAACCTTGTGGATTTGGCCTGGCTCCTGCAGCAGAAACAAGAAGGGACTCTTGAGATAATTGTATCAGACCATATCTAAGCCCTTTAATCCTCTTCCCCCCTTGGAACCTTGGTTGAGAGAAATATTAACCCATTGGGCAGTGGTAGTAAAAACTTGTGTAATTCCCTAATTAACATAGCTCGTCCTCCTCATTAACATGTCCTGCCCCAAGACCCTTAAATTGTGTTCTGGAGTTCAATAAAGTGTTCCAGTTTCTACCCCACACTGGGGTTGCTTGGTCTGTGATCCCCACTGGAGTGCCAGCTGAGCCTGCCCAGGGCCATCACACCCCATCAGTGCCCTCAGGGCCCCACCTTCACAAACTGTGCTCAGGGTGTGGAGGACACAGGCCCCTTTCACTGCTGCAAACTCCTCCTTCTGCACAGCCACGAGCTCCAGAGTCCTCTGCACTACCTTTGGTTGGCAAAGACTGTGGGGTCTGTGAGGCTCCAGGGCTCTTAAAATAGTGGTGAGAAAGGACTCTACATCCTGGTCAGATTTCCATAGCCAAGGGTGGATCTGCAGACCCCCTCCATCCCATTTGTCCATCCCAATGGGAATATGCAGCTCCTGTAAGAGGTCAGCCAGGAACTGCCCAGCTCCAGCTGGGAGACCAGGGATGACCCAGTTCCCAGCCAGACTGTGCAAGCATAGCCAGGATTTTAGCAGCATTTTAGGAGGGTTCTTAATTTCTTGTAGAGGCAAGGAAGAGGAGAGCACAGATTTGTCCATAGAAAATGTTACTGACCTTTTTTTTTTTTTTTTTTTAATAAAGAAAAGCAGAAGAGGGAAAGAAGTGCAAAAAAACCCTCCTGACAATGGCACTGCAGGGGAAAATGTTGAGACTTGGTGACATGCAGAGAGGAAGGGGTGGGGCACAGGAAGAAAGATTTAAATGCCACTTAGGGGGAAATCAAAACTTGGGCACGACCTCGAAGAGCACGATCCCTGCTTGAGTTCCCAGTGTCCTGGGGTGCATCAGGCTGGTCAAGAGCTAAAATTTATGTTCTTCTCTTTGTTTGAACTGCCCAGCACAGGAGCAGGGAACTTCTTAGGTGAGGCTGCTGGTGGTGACACCAGTACAACCCACAGCTCCTCCAGTTACAGCCTTCCCATGATAGTTCCTTATTCTGAGCTCCCCATCCCTTACAACAGCTGCAACTACTCCACTTCTTGTCGTTGACATCCGTGGAAGAGATTGTTTGTCTTAAGACCAAATCAGTTCCTTGCAAATGTCCAAATCATCTGGGAATATTTATTGGTTTGTGCTGTGCATCGACTGCAGCAGAACGAGTTCCATGAGTAAAGAAAATCCACAGTGTACATTCCAAACCTGGAGGAAGCAGTGATGATGCAGGGAGGAAAAGCTGGATGGCTGCATCCTTGTGGGTTTAAGGAAGTTAATTCTTCTTTTTCTGTACACCAGTCAGTAAAACCAGCTCAAGTCAAATCCTGTCCACTTCCTTTCCAATTCCTGCCTCTTTTTCCCCAATCCTTTAGTGATGCTGCATGTTGTAAAAAAAGATACCATTTCTTGGTTATTCCAGAATTTGCCTTGCTCTGGATTTTATGTTTTCCTTTTCAGCTGTCGACGTAGAGGAGATTTTGGTGAAGGCTCAAAGTTATTGTGTGATTAGAAGGAACATGATTCGTGTGTACCATATTTCTGAAGGCAATATTCTGGAGGAAAGCTGACTATTTTAATGGCTAAATCTTCCCTTGAACAAGCTGCTGAAAATATCTGTCATTACCTTATAATTTAGAGACATCTATAAAGAGAGGTGCTTATATATCTCAATATATATATTATATCTTGAACTGGTGCTGCAAACACCAAGGATTTCTTCTTGCAATACCTGGAAATCACTTTGTATAAAAGGAATCTCACAATCTTTTAAAAATATATTTAATAGGTCTTCACAGATACAGGTTTGTACCCACAGATCTCGATGTGACATTTCCTGTTTGCCAGGAATTTATATTTTGTAGGAATTTTTTTTTTCCCAAATAACAACCTGACTTGTTTTAGATTGATGCACCAAATTTGTGTGTGATTATTATCACTAACACAAATAAGAGGAGAAATATATTTCTGTGTTATCCATACAAAGCCACACAAAGCTCAGGTTGATGCTGCACCAATGCTCAGAATCTTTTAATTTAAAATCCGTGCTGTTTTTTTGTAGAATATTTCCTTTTTTGTAGCAGCTTTTTTACCTTCTGAGCCATTCTCAATTAAACTTTTATTATTCAGTCATAAAATTTCCAAGTAGAATTTTTTATATCTTTAAAGTACAAGGAGCTGATTTGCCAGGACTCCTGGATTGATGGGCATTGCTTAAACTGCCAAAGAAGAAACAAAATTTAAAATTATGGTTTCCTACCAGTGTTTATAGTCACTGTTTAACTCTCAGTTTTATAAGGAGAAATTGTCATCTGCTGTTTTATCTTTGTGCTCACTGAGACTGGAGTGTTTCCAATATGCAACATACATGGACCACTAGTTTTATTTATTTCATATTAGGAGGGGATGGTAATAAAGTCGAGTTCTAATGCAGCCCTGAAATACAAAAAGCACCTCTTTAAAGCTCTAATAAAAAAAATATTTGGGGTTTTTTGGACTTCCTTTTTTTTTTCATTTTCTCAATTACACTTAATTTAGAACATGACGAAACAGGAGATAACACAGCTCATTTTTAAAAGGGACTGTGGTTCACCAACTGAACTCCCTTCAAGCTCTCTGCTAATGAAAGTTGGCTTTTCCTGGGAGGGTAAGTGCAGGAATGACATTTGTGAAGCTCCTCAGGTATTTATGAGAAGATAAAAATCCTCCCCATAACCACAGGGGTTTTTAATATTTGGGGGGAAAATCCACTGAACGAGTTTTGGGAGTGTTTCAGTAACTGTGTTTCTCTATAATTGCCACAAATATCTGATGCAAAGCCTATTCCAGCTCTTGTGAAAATGGCAGTTCTCTGCTGATGTTCTTTCATGACCAAAGTGTCTGGTTCTAGGAGATTATTTTAAAGAATCCAAACTCAGCAAGTGCCACGCTCATGCAAATTGTGATTATGGTTCTCTTTATCCTTAAAAATGTAATAATCCACAAAGTATATATATATATATTTATATATATGTATATTTTATATTTATATCTACACATAAAGTGTATACACACACATACAGATCTCTGCCAGCTGGCTGTTTACAGGAAGTTTTGAGTTATTAAAATAACACTTGTAACATTCTGATTTAAAGTATTTGTTGAAAAGCTTTTCTCAAAGAATTAAAGTATAATTTAACCACACTTTCTGTTTCATGTAAAGTCCACTGAGTTGTTTTAATCTACTACTGTTTTAATCCACTTTCCTGGCTCCCATATACTTAATACATTTTTTCCTTATTCAATCTTGCTTTCAGTTTCCAAAATGCCAGATAAGTTTTACGCTGTTAGTTTCGTGTTTCAAGTGCCTTATTTTCCTTTAATATATGAAATTGATTTTTCACAGTGCATTTCAACATTCCTCAGGCTGAAAAGACCCAAGCTACACTTAAAAGGAGAGCTTTTTCAGGTTAAATTGTCCCTCCCTCCTTCCGTGTTCTGTGGGCAGAAAAATAACCTGAGCTTTACGTGGCTGATGAAAGCACCTTGTAATTTTTGCTTGGGTTTCGTTATTTTTTAGAAAATCTGGCCAAAGTTTAAACTTCAAATTGATTTGTGAACGAAATAAAAATATGTATGTGTGTTGAGTAATACATCTGGGGGGGGAAACTCAAAACCAAAACAACCAAATTGCAATTCAAATTGTCCTTGCCTGATTAGCAATGCTGGATTTTATAGATTTTTCGATGAGTCTGAAGAAATAAAGGCCTTGCTGGCAGAGAAATCTGTTTCAGCTGCTGGATAAAAAAAAGAAAAAACATCTTAAAGAAAGTCTTGATGCATAAAAAACTTCCAGGGACAGATTTTACCGAAGTCACAAACCTCCCCAATCTGACATTTAACTAATTACTGACAGAAAGGATTCTCACTTCCCTGCCCCAAATGGAAACTTTAAAAGTATTTCCTTCAGAAAGAATCTTAAATAAATACTACTTTTTTATTAATAACTCGAAAATGAAATCCTTGCATGTTTAGCACAGTCACCTCTGTTACAGTGACGGGGTTTGTGTTTCAAATGCCCACGTGCTGCAAGAGCTTGCTGTCATTTTTGGAATCCCCCAGATCCCTTTTTCTAAGACTCTGAGCCCCACAACTCCCTTGACTTCTCACTGCAGTGCTGCCAATCCTCCCAGGGGGGTTGTGGATGGAGTTTTCCACGTGGGAGCTCAGCTCAGGAAATCCAAGGAGTGAATCCCAGTCCGTGTCCTGCACAACCTGACTCGTGTGCTTGACCCTGCACCCTCCAGGTGGGATAATTGGCTGCAATAATATGTTGTGTGGCACTTCAACGGGGATTTTTATTCATAATTAGTATTAAAGTATAACGTTTTTTACAAATCTAAAAATTATTTGTAAGCCATTTTAATTATTTCATTGTTGAAACAAGCGAAACCATTTTTTTCCTGATCTAGGTTTGCTCCCAGCCTGTTCGTGGGCACGAGCCCATCCTGACTTGCCCTGTCCCCATCCCATCAGTCAGGGCAAATGTTTGGCCCAGAGTTGGGATTTTGTCCTTGTTTCAGATTAACACTTAAGAAACAAGCTTAAGGTTTTGCCAGTACAGTCCAATGAGCAAAATCTGTTCAAATTATTTTATCCAAGAATCCACTACAGCATTCATTGAAAACAGGAGCAAGATCTTTTTCAGGCCTGCAGAATAAGCCTGTAAAGTTTGCCAACTGTGAAAATAAAAGACAAAAAAAAGAAAGAAATGTGTTAATTGTCAGACTCAGAATCTGGGAACCCAGTGGAAATTTATAGCTGTGCTTCTATTTAAATATGACATTAAAGCTTTTTAGTCTAAAGCTTCGGGGAAAGAACTAGAGGGGAAATATTGCAGCAACATCTTTAACAAATTACTCAAATTCACTGAAAACTGTATTTTGTGGAGACCAAGTTCCCTGGTAGGCTTGGAAAAAAGGAAGGGGATGGCAATGTCAAAATATCACACTGCTAGGAAAAATGGTGCCTTTCAACATTTCTTTAATGCTCTGCATTGGCTCTTTCACTCTGTATGTACCTTAAACAGAAGTGTTGAAGAGTTGAGGCAGCAGAAAGGGAAGCCTGGACAGATCCATTGAGCTAAAATTCCTCCTGCAATTTGCCTTACCACATACTGATTTATTTTTCCATTTTTTTCCCAGAGAAATATAAATCCTATATTTCTCATAATTCAGCTGGTTAAAACTTGCTGCTTAAAATGCCAAAGACGTGGGTTCAATCCTGTGTAGGGGCCACTCACTTAAGAGCTGGACTGGATGTTCACTGTGGGTCCCTTCCAACTCGGAATATTCTGTGAGTCTGTGCTGACAGGACAAGAACATTACACCTCACAAAAATTAGGTACCCAAAGGACACAGTTAAAAGTGTCTGCACTAACCCCCAACTTTGCTCCTGGTCCATTTAAAATTAGATCTTGGGCACTGTGACAGCTGTGGGCTTTGATGAGCCTCCAGGAGGTTAAACAGGAGCTTTCTCTTCTTTGTTTTTAAAGAAGACCTTTAGAGGTGCCCAGTTTAATCCAGCAGAGAAATTCAAACAGCTCAAACCACACCTTGAGTCTCCCGTGCTCTGCTACAAGGAATCCTCTCAGTTCTAAATACTGACAGTTTATCTGCCCCAAACAGCAAAGCCAGAGTAATAAATCCTGGCCTTTGGTTTAGCCCTGGTGCAGTTTGGCATCTTTACCTAAATTAAATTGGTCCACATTGACACCACTGTGAAACCAAGGATCAACCACGATGACCTCGATGCATCCACGGAGAAGGGCTGATTCTCCAGAGCTGCCCAGGAGTCCTCTCCCATTCTAAGCTAAATCTGTGCTCTAGATAAAGACTCAAACACATTCAGCAGATTTTAGCTGGTGGCTGAGCTCTACAGCCAGCTCTGCTCCACCACTGCTTGTTGGGTCAATCCTGGTCACAGGAATGTGCCCAACCATCAACAAGGGGAGTGCAGTCGCAGTTTGTTTGTCCTGGAAATTTTCTGTGCATTACACTGGTAGAAGGGCACATGAGGATGCAAACACACACTCTGAACAGACAGAAAGGTTTGCTGTTTTGTCCCTAGTCTTGGTATTTTCTGCTGGAGGAAATGCATCCTTCCTCTGGCATGTCCCAGGCCAGGCACTGCAGAGAAGAGATTGTTCTGAACAGGCTGTGAGCTGCTCAGAAGCTGGTTTAGAGTGTAAGACAAACTCAGTGAGATGCATCCTTAGGCAACACTACAGAAATCACCCCTAATTTTTAGCTGTTGAAACAGAACAAAAAAGGATCAGTGTAACACGATAAACTGCCTCACAGCCTGTGAAAAACCACTTCTGAGCACTGTTTAAAACAAACCTTTTGACTGAAAAAGCCACAGAGGGTGATTTCCTGAGGATGGGAGCCCAGATTTCTGGCTTGGGATGGGAACAGAGGTGACGTGTCTGTGTGTGCAGTGGGACACACACTTGGACACAGGGCAGAGGTATCATTTTTAGACACCATGAACAGCTTCTTGGGGCTCAACCAGGCAGCCAAGGAGCAGAGGGATGGAGCTCTGGATGTTGCCCTGGAGCAGTTGGTCAGACAGTTCAGTGACAGAGCAGCTGGATGTGTGATTTTCCTCAGGATTCCTGTGGAATAAAACACAGGAGGAATGATTATGGAGCAAAAAACCCCATCACGGCACTGCACTGAATAAAAAACTTACTAAATGTCTTACATAACTCATTAAATAACTAATAAAAGTTATTAAAGTCTCAATTAGATCAAACACTGAGATAAGAGCAGAGAGAGCTCTTGCCCTGGAAATCTAAAAATGTTAAGGCATCAACAGGAGAGATAAAGATCTGTTGTTGATACACCACAGATTTATTATTTTACTTAAATACATCTTTCAGTAGTGCCTTTATGAAGGCACTTAAACATACTGAGCTGTCACAGGACAAGAATTAAGTCCAAGACTAGTTTTGTACCAACAGTTGCTTAAAGGCTAGGAAAGAATGGATGTTTTCCAGAAAGGGAAAGAAGTCCAAAAGGACTCACAGGATGTTCATAGTTGCCAAATGGTATCCAGCTCTTTTCCAGGATCCTTAAGACAGAGTTTTTGACACAGTTATTCAGACCAACCATGCAGAAAGCATCAGGAGGTCCTGCAACAAATAAAATTTCAACAATGCAAAAACATGCAAGAAGGCAAGAACCTGAGTCTTTGATGACTCCTTGATGAGTATTTTGCAGAGGAGTTGTCAGAGTGATTTTCCAAATCAATTCTTATCATTGAAAAAATGCAGTTAACACCCTGGGGGAGACACTGGAGAGGGAGGCAGAAGACAGACACCACTGCATTAACCAGTGATGCATCTCTGTTTGCAATTCTACCTGCAGTTGTGAATGGTAAAATAATCCAGAGAGAGACAAAAGGGATAATCCCAACTGAGGAACCATTTCCCATTCAAATAAATCCATGTAACACTGGCTCTCAGAAGACATGACTGAAGAAGGTGCATGTGAAGTACCTATAAAACAACCAACAGTGCAGAGAGGAAACGACTGTTCAACCTTCATTGAATTCCAGAATTAAACTCCATTTCCAGGCAACTGATTTAGTAAAATATATTCAAAACATATGAAGAAGACTTCAGTGTCTTACAAAAAGTGCCCTTTCTGTTATAAGTGCATCACATTTTAGTTCTGAGAACAGAAGGGTTTTCATAGCCAACTATTTCATTACTGTTCTTGCTGAACACTCTGTTTCATATGAAGCAACATATCCAGTGTTTGTTTTGACACAAACCAGACCTCTGCTGGCATGGTATTTCCAACAGGGGTGGAACAG
The DNA here is from genome assembly GCF_025592945.1 of Manacus candei. Taxonomy (NCBI): domain Eukaryota; kingdom Metazoa; phylum Chordata; class Aves; order Passeriformes; family Pipridae; genus Manacus; species Manacus candei. The sequence goes on along the minus strand of NW_026138105.1, from coordinate 2,440,752 downwards.
AGTCCTGCAGATCCCTGACACACAATAGTGGTCACATCTACAGCCAGAGATGTTCAGACACAAACCCTCGGCTTGCTTCACTAAATCCCACTTTTATTTGACTTCAGCAAATTAGTAAATTTTTAAAGCAATACAACTTTTTATCCCCCAGCCACATACTGTTGAGCCAATATTGTTAACAGTTGGATTCAATGGTCTTAGAGGTCTTTTCCAACGTTAATGACTCTCTGGTTTTATTAAAAGCAAGCACAGGTTCTGTGGTTATTGGCAGAGACACAGGAGGCAGATTCCAGTTTGAACTTCCTTGCCAGTTCATGGTGTAGCCCAACAGGAATGCTGAATGCCATTCCTGGGATTCATTCATGGATCCTTCCCTTCTCTCCAGCTCCTTTGAGGACCCCCAGCAGTCAGAGCCAGCAGGGCAGCTCTGGAGAGGCACAGACACCCCTGAACTGCAGTTGCCCAGCACTGGCACAGGTTTTAACTCCCCAGGATGTGCTGGGGTGAACTGCTACCAGCACCAGGACTTTGTTTCAAGACTCAGTGTTATTTCCAACAGAACTTCTGCTTTTTTCCACTTATTAGTTCTTTTCTAGATGCACAAACCTTCACAGGCCAGTTGTCCCCTGTCACCCATTCATTCCCCTCCATGACAGAGGAGAGGCTCCTTGGGCAGCAACATCAACCAGCAGGACATCATTTGGGGTTTTTCCAGTTGACTTGAATCACCTTCCAGTTCACATTGCTTTGAATAAGTTGTTGATTTTCTCTTCTTTCTTGAAAGGAAGTAATTTTGTTAATTCTTACAATGCAATGCAGTTAAAGGGAAAAACACATTAATTTCAAAGCTCAAATCCTGTCATTATTAGCACTTTCTTTCAAAATATCTAAGTTGAATAAACAGAGCATTTCAAGATGAATATTTTGAAATAGTCCTTGCCAGTTGTATCCCCCTACAGACAGTGATTACACCAGGAACTTGTACATCTGCATTTCCTTCAGAGGGTACAAGTTGTCTGCTGCTGTAGTGGGCTCAGAGCTGCAGAAATTGTAGCTCCCAACCATTCAGAACTCACTTCTCAGCAATCCAAACCCCAGGATGTGGGGTGCTGGCTGCAGGGCCAGGAGGAACTTTGTCCATTTCTCCCTCCATCCTACCTGTTCCCAAAATTAAGTTTACCAAGATTGGGGGGTAAAGCCTTGTGTCCTTTACTGTGACCTGTCTATAGATTATCATTTACTTAAAGGAAGTTATTGAAGTCTTGAATTGCCTCATGAGTTGGCACATCCCAGCATCCATGGGCTGCATAAATCCCATTCTTGCCTCTTCAGAAGCATTGTGACTAAATACACCCGTTTTTCTTAGGAAATTGTTTAAAAATCCATTATCTTCTTAATAATTTATTATTTTAAATGGTTTTTTTTCACTATCTTGGTGGTATCTGAGGGCAGTTGCCCTGGAGCAGGGGTGCTGGATGGTGCTGGACTGGAGCTGCTGCCTCTGCTCCCAGGGCAGCCCAGGCTCTGCAGGGCAGGGGGACCCTTCTGCAGTTGGGGGGTGTCATGATTTAACCCAACTGGCAGCTCAGCCCCAAGGGGGAGAGAACTGAAGGGTAAAAGTGAGAAAACTGGAGGGCTGAGATAAAGACAGTTTAATAGGGAAATCCATTCCCCCCTTCCCGTGGGAGGCAGGTTCAGCCACCCCCAGGACAGCCAGGCTCCATCACAGTAATGGTGACTTGGGAAGGCAAACACCATCCCTCCAAACATCCCCCCATTCCTTCTTTCCCAGCTTTACACACTGAGCATGGTGCTGGACAGTCTGGAATATCCCTGGGGTCAGCTGGGATCAGCTGTGTCCCCTCCCAACTCCTTGTACAGCCCCGGCCTCCTCGCTGGGAAGGAGCCTCATACCAGCTCCTGTGGAGGAAACAAACTCCAGCTTTTTTTTCCCCCACATTTCCATCCTTATTCCAGATGATTTTTTTGATCCTGCTTGCTCTCAGCTGGAGCCCAGCAGCTGGTGCATCCCCTGGTCCCTGCTGAGCTCTGAGCTGCAGATCTCCCAGGAACAGATGGATTCACTCAGTCTGGGATTGTGCCACACAGAGATTTTATATCTTTTAATTTGCAATTGGCCAGCAGAGAGGCTGCACAGCTGCAAATTGTAGCCCCTCTTTAGATACATTAATGGATATTTATGCCTGTGTCCAGGCTGCAGCATTGTCACCCTGTCACCCAGCACAGCAACCAGGCAGCTTGAAAACAAAGTCTCACAATCCCACCACATTCCAAGACAAAATGAGTAAGAATTAATTGCTTTCTATTTCTCCTCAGCCCTATTAGATGTAACAAGATTGAAACCATCCCTTCCATCAAAGCATTCGAGAGGGGACTGAATTAACTGATGTTAAACATTCAAACTGCTTTGTTTTCTAGAGGAAAATCAGAACATTCAGGCGACTTTGAGATTGGTAATAATTAGTTACATTTGTTTTTACTGAGTTGCTGTTCATGGGACTCATAGTTCCGACCTGTAACTGGAAAGTGGTTGGGAATCAGCAGATCTGGCCTGTTTCTGTCACATAAAGGCCACTTCACTCTCTGCCTCCTTCTCCCTGTCTGTAATAATGGTGACTTCTCTGTGTAAAGCATTTTGTGGTGTTGTGGCAACACCTTAAATATGTAATAGATTATTATTAAAGCAGAAGTGCCAATGTCACACAGGCAGTGCTCAGAGAAGAATGCAGCGTGGCACCAGAGTGGGGATTAAGGAACTGGAGCCATGAAAACCAACTAAATAGGTTTGAAATGATGAATAAAATTATGACCAAAAATGAAATTAGAATCAAAGGCACTTGGAAATGGAGACTGTCCAGATTTTTGTTTTCTTTTAAATGTGTAAACTGGGAAAATATAAATCGGGGGACAGAAGAGAAAACTTTGGGACAAGACAAGATGGGTCTTGGGGGAGGGTCTGGAGCACAAATCTGATGAGGAGAAGCTGAGGGAGCTGGGGGGGCTCAGCTTGGAGAAAAGAAGGCTCAGGGGGGACCTTCTGCCCCTCTACAATTCCCTGATGGGAGGGTGGAGCCAGGGGGGGATTGGGCTCTGCTCCCAGGGAACAAGGAACAGGACAAGAGAAAACATCCCCACATTGTGCCAGGAGAGGTTTGGATTGGATATACAGGAAAATTTCTTCATGGAAAGTGTGGTCAAGCATTGGAAGAGGCTGCCCAGGGCAGTGGTGGAGTCACCATCCCTTGAGGGATTTAAAAGACATGTAGATGTGACACTGAGTTTTATGTGACACAGTTTAATGGTGGCCTTGGCAGTGTCAGGATTATGTTTGGACTCAGTCTTAAAGGTCTTTTCCAACTCCAGTGATTCTGTGCTTTTAAAATAACACAGAAAAATTACATAAATGAAACAAAACACAGAAATAGGTAGAAGAATACAAATGGCCTTTCCAAAACTTGGGGGCAGACTGAAATAGTTAGCAGAGCCTTCAGAAAAGGTTTTGCCAGAAATAAGCAAAATTTTTATAAGGGGCCTTCTGATTTAATTACAATTGTTTCCAGGAAACAAACAATAGCAAAACTTATTTGGATTTAAGGAAGCAGGCATTCAGATGCATAACAAACACACACAAAGTTCTACCAAAACCTGTGTGGGGTCAGAGTGATGATAATTTATCACCTTAAGGAATTGCTTCAAGATGAGCTCAAATACAGCAGTTTTTGGCATAATTGCCTGTCTTTACCAAATACAAGCAGTTTGAATTGGTTTTATGTTTCCTAATGATTCTCTCAGTAAAAAATTACCTGGAGTTGCTGCTGGTTACCATGGAGAGCTTTGATCAGCTGGAGTCTACCTGGATTGCTCCTCAGCCACCATGAGAAAAGAATATGCAGATGGCATCCCAGCTAACACTGTTTCTTATTCAAGTTCAAAACAAGAAAAGAGAACAAATCTTTAAGAAGCAGAAAGCAGAATCAATACTTTCAGTCCAATAATAATAATAATAATAATAATAATAATAATAATAATAAAGACAGGTATCCACCACTTCACTTGTGACTTCTGACTTTCTCCCCCGCTCCCATCAATGCAAAATAAAGGATCTGGATGTTCATCAAAGCACTTGGTGTTTTGGATGGTGCCAAGGCTCCATGGGAAGGGCTGGTTTCTGGGACTCAGCTCTTCCAGTACCAAGGTCTGAAGTCAGTCCTCTGCCTGCCTTTCTGTCTCTTTTTGAGCAAGGCAACTTTAAAGTTTTAGTTTATGGGTACAAGCTTTGAAGAGTCTCTTGGTGGAGATTACAAGTGGAGGGATCTGTGGACAAGCTCCTGCCACAGGTACACCTGTCCTAGGGATTGGGTGGAGGAATAGCATGAAAATCCACGTTCAGGTTTTCAGTGGAGGGGAAAAGCAAGGAAGAGATGACTGAGAAGAGATGGTTAGACCAGGACTTTGTCCCTCTTCTCCTGGGAGGGTGAAAGTGTCCGACCTCGAGTGAGGCTGGTTGGGTTCCTGCCCTGGGGAACAAGGTGCAGATGTCACAGGCAGGTGATCCATTAAGGAAGGTCAGTCCTTAATCATAAAAACCTAAGTGGCACTGGAAAAAGAGGAGAGCAAAGAAACCAAATGCAACCTGAAGAACAAAGAGGTCGACACTTTTCTCAGTGTCCCCTGTGCTCTGAGGCTGCATTGGAGCTGCAGAGACTGGCAAAGAAATGCCCCTGGCAGGAACTCCCATCCCAGCTCTCTTTCTTGGAGGGGAATCTCATAAAATGTGTGCAAGGATCCAGAGGGAGAAAGGACACTAATCCTGCTCCTGAAGCAGCAAATCTGTGGTTGTTTTTTTTCCTTTGGTTCAAGGTGGGGTTTTTTTTATCTCCTCTTTTCCTAATTCACAACTTCCTTTTTCTGACTATTGACCAAACAAGCATGGGTTGAACAACAAGAATATTCTTCAAGGCTGGGTTGGAAAGGGTTTGGAGCACTCTGGTGTAGTGGAAAGTGTCCCTGCCCATGGCAAGGGGTGGAACTGGATGATCTTTATGGTCTTTTCCAACCTAACCATTCTCTGAAATTCAATACCTGACTTTTAGGCCAAAAGAACACAATTAATTAACAAGGGCTTGTCAGAAATCAATCTTATGGCATTTAAGACCTGACAAACTGTATCACAAGAAATAGTTATTTGAATGTCAACTTCAAAGTCCAAACCATTTTATTCCTTACCAGCTTTTACTGAAGATGTTAGTCCTGTGATTAATTTGAAATAATTCTGAGCTGCTCTTGGCACCTGTTGATGAGTTAAGAATGGAGTGTTACACGAGTTCACACCAAGAACTTGTTCTCTACACAGACATAAGGATGTAAAAAAGATGTTTTCCATGAAAGCCTCATTTTGGAGGGGGAGGAAAAAAAACCAAGAAATCACCACCACCAAAAAACCAACCAAACATTTCAGATCACTGTTCCAAAAAGAGCACAAAGCCAAGACAAGAAGTCATCAAAAAAGCTCATCAGACCCTGTTAGTGCTCTGGGGAGAGTTCACTGCAATTCATGTATCTCTGTAAAATCCTTTGATTTTATCAAGAAAACATCTTCTGATTTTTGTATAACTGACACAATGTTTCCTTTTGCTCATTTTCAGTGTATCCAAAAAGTCAAGTTCTTGGAAAGTCTGGGCTTCAAAATTCTTTGTTGCAAAAAGCATAAAATAAATCTGTTTATTGCTTCCTGATACAATGATTGCACCCCTACTGGTTTTAAAAGGGAATTAGGAGAGAATAGCAGAATATAAAATTCCATCAGAAGACAAAGAGGTGTGGTGGCAAACACAAGGAAAAGTGTCTTAATATTGGGAGTGGAAAAGTAAGAACAATTACAGATTATTTCTGCAAGCCCTGGGAGTCGTAAACACCAGATCAGCTGGCAGAAGAAATAGCAGAAGATTTACAAGAAATAAAAAACATTTTAATTGGGGGTACTTTGAAATAATGGTCCTCAAATAACATCATTACATTGGTAAGGGAGTAGCCAAAAAGAGCTTTATAAGTGCCTGCAATATTGTGTCAAAGCGATTTTTCTGGCAGGAGAGCAGCACCAGCCACAGATGTTGGCTGTCCTACAGGTTTGCTTTTCAGAAGAGACTCCAAATCCTTGGATTAAATGTTCATTAAAGGGAATACCCAGTTCTCTTTCAATTCGGCAAACACATGATTCTAAAATGTCCTCATCTGGATAATATTTTTTTTTAAATTTGCACAATGACAAAATTCCATCCAGGCTGCCTGTTTGGACGACAGTGAGTACAATCACCACCCCTCCCTTCTTCAGTTCCTGCCCCAGCAAGTCAATGAAGAAACTTTTTTTTCCCTTCCTTTGCTTTTGCCACAGTACTTGAAATAAAACATTTACAAATGTTTTTGCCAAATCCACTTGAACATTTTAATAACAGGGCCAGAACATATTCCACATTTTCTATTTTCACTAGGAAAACCTAAACTTGGTGCATTTCTTCCCTTATCCCCATTTTTTCAGTAAATAAAAATAATAAAAAATACTTTTAAAAATTTACAATCTTCCTAGCCAGAAGGGAAGTAAAAGAAATAAGAGCTACACCATAACTGTGCAAATCTTTCACTTGCAATTGCTTTCCTTTATGAGCCTTTGACTTCTCACAGACTTTACCTTCCCAAATCCAGTGAGTGTCACCATCTTAAGTGATCAATTCATGGGGACAATCTGGCACGCCCGGTGATGGCAATCAGAACATTACACTGAAGGGGCTTTGCAGTCCTAAAATCACAGAATCACTGAGAATCAGCCGTGTTGAAAAGACCTCTGAGATCATCAAGTCCAACCCTTGATCCAACCCCGCCGTGGTTCCCAGCCCATGGCACTGATGCCACATCCAGTCTGTCCTTAAACACCTCCAGGGACAGTGAATCCACCCCCTGCCTGGGTGTTGTAGATGATGTTGTAGAGCCCTCCTACCTTCTAGTACATCAACTCCCCCCCAGCTTGGTGCCATCTGCAAATTTGCTGATGGTGGACTCAATGCCCTCATCTAAATCCTCAATAAAGACATTAAACAGGACTGGGCCCAGCACTGATCCCTGGGGACACCCCTGCTGATGGATCCCAGCTGGATGCAGCTCCATCCCCACCACTCTCTGGGCCCATCAGCCAGTTCCTGACCCAGCACAGAGTGCCCCTGTCCAAGCCTTTTCCAGGAGTGTGCCATGGGAGACAGTGTCCAAGGCTTTGCTGAAGTCCAGGCAGACACATCCACACCTTCCCCTCATCCACCAGGTGGGTCATAAAAGGAGATCAGGTTGGTCAGACAGGACCTGCCCTTCCTAAACCCGTGCTGGCTGGGTCTGATCCCTTGTCTTCCCTTGCTTGCTGCAGTGCTGTGAGCACCACAACCTTGTGGAGGGGTTCTGGAATTTCTAACAGCGGCATCGCTCCACCTGTGAGGTGTTTAGAAGAGTCAGCAAAGAGCATCACTTAAAAACTCAACATGTTGGGTCCTCAAGGGACTCTGTGTTCAGGTCAAAAACCCCATCCCAAGAATCTGGTGCACTCAGAAGCACTGATTCTCCCATTTCCCATCGTGTTCAGGATCTCCATTTTGAAGACAACAAGACATCTTTGGGAGCTGTTCTCTCCAGTTTACCTGGGACTGGCTTAAAAAGAAAGCTGTCCAGTGATATGAGGGATTTACAGAGCTTGGATGTCTCCAGTAAGATTCCTGGAAAAGGTTTGTGCTGTGGCTTAGAAAGGTGATTTCTCTTGCACATACCGAAAAATTATAATTTTTTTTACTCCTCCCTTTTTATAGGTTCCAATGAAACATTCCCTACAGGAATTGGAATGATATTTTGTTCTCTGGTCTGCCTGTTTCTGCTGTCACAGCCTATTTACCTCGTTCCAGAGCATTTTCAGTCCATGGAATGAAAATTGTACTTTTCTTTCTCAAATGGGTTGTTTCCAAAGTGTAATCCACTCAGACTTAGTGTCTGCATTGCTACTGCTGTTTTCATTTTCTGGGTCTCAGCTATAGCTGAACTGCATTGTCCTTCTACATAATTGAAAGATGCAGGAAACCTTGAAACTAATCTTTAGCTGGCATCAGAAACAGTCACATTCAACTTTACACGACACTTTCCAAGCAAACAAAGAAGCCTTTTAAAGGGTAATAAGCTCCTCTAGTTTTCTGTTACTTGATAACAGAGTTGAAGAAGTGTCTGGATGATGCTCTCAGGCACCTCATGTGACTCTGGGGATGGGCCTGTGCAGAGCTAAGGGTTGGACTTGATGATCCTTGTGGGTCCCTTCCAGCTCAGCATGTCCTGTAATTCTGTGCCCTTCCAGCATTACACCTGGGAATTGCACCCCATGGTAAATCCAGACCACATCTATCCACTTCACTCACTTGCAGAGCAACCCACCACAGCCCAAAGCTTCATCCCTGCCCTGCCTGCCCTTCATATTGCTCTGAGTCAAAACAGAGGCTTTACCTTCATTATGACTGTTGTTGAGGTGCTCCTTTACTTCCCAACTGCTGTGATCACAGAGCCTTCAGGAACAAGAGTCACTTCAGAGGTATCCGAAATGGTGTTCAAAAAACTTATGATTTCAGTATGATTTTGAGCTGTATTTCCCTTACAGCATCAGCCATTGCAGGTGGACAGTTATAGTAAAATCATCACTGCAGATGCATGTTCTTATTCCTGTGACTCTTTCTGTCCATGGTAGTAACCAGGGCTTTTACCTCTCCCTCACCCTCAGCTGTCTGGCTTTGATCTTGAAGCTGGAGGTGTGGAATGCCATAAACCAGGTATCCAGGAAGGTTTCCTTGTCTCTTTGTATTAGCTCAGATAAGACAGAAAGAACACAGAAAAGGGACTACCAGGTCAGAAATGCAGCTGAAGCACAGAAGTCGGGGGCTGGTTCCTGTACAGCTGAATGCCATCTCTGCTCCTGCCAGAACAACTCCTCCTGAACGATGGAGACAGTATCCAGCTTCCTCCTCCCCACCCTCAGGACTGGTATATTTGAAAAAGGGTTCATTTAGAACTAAACTGTATCCACGGCTCTCATCACATGAGATTTTACAGCAAGAAGCACACTGAATAATTCTATCCATTCTGCATTCAGACCTAAAGTTTCCCCTTTGCTTTTTTACTTGGGTGATTCAGTTTTTATCACAGGCTGGTTTTTTTTTTACCTAATTACATATTCACACAATGTAGAAAGGTGTTTCTGTGAGATTTAAGATGCTGACAAGTGACAGATGCCACGAACCCAACACTCACAATACATCCCCCACAGAAAATGAGGGAGCCTGACCCTGCAAACACTCACCAACATGTGCATTTATGAGCCAATGCTCAGTAACATCCCTCCAGTAATTAAATAGGCTTCAAAAATTAAGACATAACTTCACTAGAGTCAAATAGAATAACCTAGGGAACACACCTCTACAGTTAACAGCTTTTTTTGTTTCACAGTGGGATGATATTTCACTGTGAGTAGAACCCAGACTACCAAGGGGGAACAAAAAAGCAAAACAAAAAAATCAGTCTTTGGAAAGGAGCCACAAGAATCACTTCTAGACATGCAACAGGCTCTTCATCACCTGAAGTTTTTAACACATCTGGGCACTCAAATGATGGAGGAGAAAACTGCTGCTACATGGCAACACAAAGACAAATGGAATGAGCTGTGGGTTGCAATGAACAGGGGGTTTTGTTTTCAGGTCTTCAAGTGTGTGGTGTTTTCCTTAAATTACCCTTGTTTGATTTACATGAAGTGCAATTTAGACAATTCAGATCTTCTCTTTTCTTTCTCTTAAAAAAAACCCAACAACAAAACAACACCAACCAACCAGTCAATCAAAGCTTCTCCACCAGCAGTGGGGCAGAAAAGCCTGAAATCAAGACATAAATTAGACTAAAGGCTCAAAATCTAGAAGAAAATAATGCAGGATCTTTCAAACTCCCCAATTTCTGCAAAAAAAATATCACTGCAAAGAGTCAACAAAATGTTGATTCCTCTGTGTTTCCTGTAAAATATTCCCTTAGGAAGGAGCTGTGCAACTTGTAAGCCTCAAATGCTGTTGAATGCAGGTGAATCACTCAGTTGAAGTTACAACAAGAACACATAGAGGGTTGATTGAGCTCCTAACTTTGGCCATGGAAAATAAGGGAAATTTGTGATAAAGAGTCTTTCAGACACTGAATCACTGTGAGTCAGTGAAAGAGAAAAGGTCAAGGCATTAAACTGCTGTGATTGCTTCTATAGATATATAGAAATCAAATATCAAGACACATTTGTAGTAATAGGTAATAATTCATCTGAGAGAGGCATCCAGCCCCTGGAGGGTTTTTAGTGACTCCTGCCATGGCACACCTTGCTTTGGCTTGTACTCAGCAGTCCTGAAGAGAAATTAATTTGATGTTATTCAGGGGAGAATTACAGTAAGATAGAGCAATGCAGTATTATTACAAACCCCTGAGCATGGACCAAGGAATGGGTGTCATCCCCACGAAGCTGAAGGGTTGCCCACAGTTGCACTGCTGGACTCCTGGCAAGCCTTTGCTGCCAGTTCTGAATGCCAAGCTTTCCATACCCACGTGGTGAACCACATGTGGTGGCTTTAACAGGAGGCACAAGAGCCTGGTGATCCCAGGCACCTCCACTGTCCCTGGAAGTACATCCCACAATTAGTCCTATCCAGCTTTTTCCACAGCCCATCCCCAGTAGCTTCTCTTAGCACCAATTGATTTTGTCTTTAGGACTTTGTGACAAAGAACCTTCCCTGCCTCATTTTCAGGCAGCATTATAGTTTTGCCTGTGTGTGAACAGGACCCACTTTTGCCTCTGCAGCCCAGGCAGGAGGTGCCAGAAACACCAATCCCAACCCATTAAAAGTATCTCTGCCAACCAGTTATTAATGCTGTTCCTTGGAAGGAAGAAAGGGTTCTTCCCTTGTTCTCTCTGTACTGAAGGAGGTGCCATCATTTTGTCTACCTGAAATCAGAGTCCAGGGTAATATGGTAACCTGGGCAGCAGCCAATGGTGGCATTTAATATTTTAGGTATAATGTCAAAAACTAGGCCCAGAATCTTCCCCACTGTTCTCACTGGGGGGTTCCCAGCCATGAACCAGGTCTAGGTTTCCTTTATCCAGTGCAGAGGTATTTAAATCTAACAGCAATTATGTGAAATGTCTGAGGAATCTGAAGTAGAACACTGATACAGCTCATCCTTCCTCTTCATTCTGAATTCCATTTCATTCCACAAAAACCTTCAGGTCACATCAGACCTACTCAGGGCCCTGAGAGCTCCAGGAAACCAGGTGAAGTTCAGATCAGGGAGCTGGAATATAATCCCTGTTGTATGTCTAACTCAGGATATTAAACTATGGGGCTTATCTGGATGTAGATGGATGAACTGAGTGTGTCAGTCAGCAGAGATCCCTTGGATATACCATATATATTACCTGAAAACAAGCCAAATGGGTGAAAGGGGCTCCCTTCTGACACTCATGACTTAATTCCCAGTTCTTTTGACTGAGAACATTTCAGCACATACTACTCAGCACCAGAGGGGGTGTCTCTGTGGGACACAGAGCAATTTTCCTCCTGGCAAGCATGTTTTTGTAAATGGCTATTCTTATTCTAGCAAAATGTGTGTCAGACTTCAGCTTAAGATGGGAAACAAAAAAGACGACTCAAAACCCCAGTAAACCAAAAATCTGCACCACGCCATAGTTTTATTGAACCATAGGATTTCCTGGGTTGGGAGGGACCCACAAGGACCATCCAGTGCCACCCTGGGCCCTGCCCAGGACCCCCCAACAACCCCACCCTGTCCCTCAGAGCGTTGTCCAAACCCTCCTGGAGCTCTGGCAGCCTTGGGACTGTGCCCACTGCCCTGGGGAGCCTGGTCAGTGCCAACCACCCTCTGGGGGAAGAACCTTTCCCTGAGATCCAACCTGAGCCTGCCCTGACACAGCTCCAGCCATTCCCTCGGGTAGTTTATACTGTTTTGTCCTGACAAATTGGGCTGCTGGCAGCAGAGTGCCTGTGGAACTGGGATTAAGGAACAGTCAGCAAATGCTTGTAGTTAAATGCTTTTTTTGGGGTCAAATTTGAATGAAATGAGAGTGATGACCATGGGCCAGGGTGAGAAGGCCAGACAGGGCAGCTCTCTGCTCCCACACCTCTCACTGCCCTAGGTGACTAAATATATTTATATATTTATAAATACATAGGTCTTTGGTCAAAACTCAGTCCTTGTGCACTGCTGGGGTCAAAGCAAAATGAAAATCCAGACTAAGAATTTGTCCCCTGGGTGATGCTGAGAGCCCCTAAGCTTTCAACGGGATGCAAACCAGAGCTAAAACTTTGTACCTGCACAACTGCATTTTAAGAAGGGCAAGGTTAAGAACAGTAGGTTAAGAGCAGCTATTTGTTAGGCCTGAGCAGAGTGTTCCTGTGCTGCAGCACAGCTCCCAGAGCCCCTTGTGGGGGGGGTTGCTGGGCAAGTCCCACTCATTTCAGCTCCCAGTATTTCATTTCAACCCCGTTGCTGAGCCCCAACAACACAAAAGCCAAGAGAGAGCTCTTTCTATAGAAACAAACACACCAGAAAGCCTTTCAGGTTTTGTTTTTAAGTTAGAAGGCTTCATAAATTATATAAGCTTTGCTCATCCCCAGCAGCTGAGAATTTGAAGGGGAGAAGTTATTGGCAAATAAAAAAAAACCAAAGGATTTTGGGGTTTGCTTATTTACATGGAGATGTGCCAGTGGAAAAAGGGTCACCAAAAGCAGCCACGCTGCTGAATACAGTTTTCAAATGATGCGTTCCTTGCACAGACATGGTAAAATCTCCTTTTTCCACAGGGAGACCCTGCACTGTGTCACTTCCAGGTGTTGTCCTACTGTGGTCCGTGCTCAGTTCCCAGCTGCCATCCACCAGCACATGTTTCTCTTCATGCTGCAGTCTATAAACATTTTGCCTTCAGCAGCAATTCACTTCAGCAGCATTTTTGAAGTTCAAAGAACTGCTTCATTTCTTTATCAGTCCTGTGTGTTTCCCTCTGTGAGGAGAAGCAGAGAACTGTAATTTCTTTTGGTTCCTGTGTCACAGACAAGCCTCTATTTATCAGTCAACCCAGCCTGGAATTTACCACAAAACTGATTGAGAGGTTGAATTTTCACTCTTTGAAATTGTAATCAAAGATCAGTTTTAAAAGTGCATGTTTAAAAAACCTTGAGCTTGTCTTTCATTGAGCACACAAAGCAGTAGGGGGCTGTTAGTGAACCCAAGCTCAGACAAACAATCCAGGATTATTCTTTCGTTGTGTTCTGTCTTGATCCCACAAACCACTTTATAAGGTTTTCCCATCAGCAAGAAAAATAATTGTTTTCAAAATTTGATTAAAATCAAGTATTTAGTGAAGATATTAGTAGTCAGATATTATTAAACTTAATAGAAGTTTATTTCCCCCGCTATTCCCATTACTCCTGAAGTTTATTAATCTTGCTTTAGAAGTTTTTTAATTTATTCTTTATTTTAAAACCTTCTAATAGCTTATTAGAAGCTTAATAACTTATTAAATTTCCAATGTTATTACACTTCTAATAAGTTATTAATATTAAAAGTTATTATTCAGAAATAATAGGAATAGAAGGAGAGAAATAAACTAAATTAACTAAATAATTAAACTTCTAATAAGTTTAATTTATTAGAATTTAATTTATTCCACCCCTGCTATGCTTATTATTTATGAAGTTCAATTTCTTGAATTCAGCAATAATTTCCCACATAAAACAATGGGTTTTGTTTCACCAGAAGTCTAAATGGTGTGAAACATTTTCATTCTTTCTTTTTTTGTGTGTGTATTATTTTACTATTTCTTCTCAGACAAATCTACACAATAAATACTTAAAGAAGAGCCACAATAGAATGAATTTGGTGTTATTTCTAAATGACAATGTTTACTGTTCTTAAATATTCAGCTAGTTGTTCCATATTCAGGGAAATATTGCAACCTGTCAAACTGACAGTTTGCAAAATGATAATTCTCAATGTTTAGGCTTAAACCCAAGTTGTTATTTTGTATAATCAAAGTTGTGTCTGTGGAAACAAGAAGAAAATTGTGCAAATACTGGAAGTGTGCTGAGTGCCTTCATCAGTGCAGGAATACACAACCAGTGACTCCCAGTCCCTCTGGGCAGTCTCTGAATCAAAGACAGGCAAATGTCTCCAGATATTCACTTTTGCTGGCACTGCTCTTGCTTTGGGATCTGAAGAGAGCTGGTTTCATGCACTGAGAGAAAAGTCAAAAACCCTTTTCCTCACAAAATAGTTAATATTTCCAATATTTATCGGACATAACGTGTTGCACTGAAACATGGGCCCACAACAAGTCAGTCAGGAGTCAGAGAAGTGACTGCCTGAGGAAATCATAGTCTGTCTGCAGGCCATTGAGGAAAAGAAGTGTTACTAACTGGTCAAAGTGACAAAAACTAATGCTGGCTTTTGTGGGACCACCTTGAAATCCCATCTCTGCTATGGATCTTATAAAAATTCCAGAGCCCAACTTTTCTTTTTCTTTTTCTGCCTTTAAATCCACACAAACACAGCCCAGCTTGAATCCTGTGCCAGAGCTCAGGTGTTCTCTGGTCCCTGTTTTCCTTTGGACCCTTTGATCTCTTTCCAAGCGTTATTTGGGATTTATGTCCTGGGAGTACCTAAACTCTTCCCACACTTCGTAAGAGGATGGATTTCCCCCTGTACTGCTCATTCCCTAGAGATCTGAGCAAAGTTTATCCAAGAGATTAGAGCATTTTTCCTCTCTGACATTCTTCATCACAAGTTTCAGTTCCTCCTCCTGATGTCCACCTTCTTCATTACCCTGTGCACGAATATGTTCAGTTTGCCTTGAGGCAGAGACCACGAAAAGCAAAGCCAGGACAGCTCCTGCAAACATTGTCCTGCTTGGATATATCCCAGCAGCATGATTTTCTCCAAGCACAAAGGAGCTGCCAGAGGGCACCTGAGGCTCAGGAGGAGGTGGCAGGGCAGGGCAGCTCCCAGGCCTGCTCCATGGGCACATCCAAGGCTCTGCTGGAGCTCCAAGGGCTTCACCCTGTGCAGGGCTGAGCAGCAGATTTATTTCTCTTCTTTCCTCTAAGGGTCTTTGGTGGAGGTTGAACTCCTTGATCCCAAAGTTATGAACATCAGCAACTTCAAAGGCATGAAGTCTGGGGCAATATGAGTGCAAATGAAATTCCATAATCAGAATAATTGACCAGAACAAACTGAAAACATTTTAATCGGTTTCCTGGACTGTTTTATACCAAGCTCCATCTAGAGAGAGGAGTGAAAGAGAGGACTCTTGCAGGACAAACACAGTGATTTGGAAATATCTAGTTAGTTCAGATGCTGCTCTAATTTGGTGTTAGTTTTTTTAAGTTCTTTGAAGTGTTGTGCAGCCTGCCCTGTGTAGGCATCTCACTGGGGTCTGTGCCAACAGCCTCACTGGAAGGCATTTCTGTCCTCCTCTTGTTTTTCTTTTTCATTTAAAATAATGTTTCTGAGTCTGGAAAATGCTATCTGTTCTTGCCAAATCAATACGCTTAAGCTGGAATAGGAATTTGTAAGCATCTTTCTCTCCCTGCATAAAGGCTGCACTAGCAAATCAGACGAGATCTGTGTGTCAGTGATGCTCCTCCGGCCAGCCAAACACTGCCTAGATTCTAAAAACAGAATTGAATGTTGGCCTGTGGTCTTTACCTTTTACAAGAGACAGAGGAAAAAGCTGCAAAACTCAGTATAAAACTCAAAAACTCTAGTGAAAACAGTGACATATAAAATCACAAAGTCATGGAATGGTTTGAGTAGGAAGGGATTTTACAGCCCATCTCATCCCACCCCCTGCCATGGGCAGGGACACCTTCCACTAGGTTGCTCCAAGCCCTGTCCAACCTGGCCTTGGACACTTCCAGGGATGGGGCAGCCACAGCTTCTCTGGGCAACCTGTGCCAGGGCCTCCCCACCCTCACCAGGAGGGATTTCATATCCTCCACTGCTGACGCCTTTAAATAGCCAAAACTGGCAGGAGCAGAACCTTGCACTGTCAGCAGGGGTTGTCTTCCCTGGCCATTCACTGTTGTTTTACCTGCTGGCCACCAGATCATGGTAACAATTTGATCTATTTAATACTAATTTGACTGGGATAATTTCTGATAGCTATACTTAAATTATTAAGAGAAACTCAGGTTTGTTAAGTAGAGCTGGGGAAGTTGACTTTTGTGGATGAGGGAAGAGCAGAGAACACCAACTACACAACATCCTTGTGTCCAAGTTAGGACATACAGAGCACAGAAATAGTGCTGGGCTTTACGTGCCTTTTATGGTAAGTCAGTATTTGCCTCAGTTCTTCTGTCTATCCTTAAGAAAACCTACACCCTCATGGGGCAACAGAGGGAACAAAGCACTGCAATGTTTCACAAAATTGAGCCTTTAAGGGAGGATAAACAAGAAAAAAATTGTGTCACTTCTTAAGTGAACAACAATAAAGCATTGACCTCTTTTCAAAAAAACAAAGTGCCGAAACAAAGACCATTCTTAACACGGGAATTATTGCTCAGGGACTCATCAGATGAAACTCTCCCCTCAGACTCAAAAACCGCATCATTTCAAAGTGATGAGTTTTAAAGGAGGTGCTGCCTCCCATCTGCAAATGAACTGAGAAAAGACCTTGATGCAACATCTGGAGGGGAATGTGACCTTCCTACTGCAGGATTTCAAACACCAGAATGTATCCACCATGGTTCTGAGGGAATATCAAGACCAGATGCTGCTGTGGACAGTCAGCCTGAAGTCGTGGTAAGTATTTTCCTTCCATTGCCCTTTTCAAGCAGACTCAGATCTTTAATCACCCAAGATAAATTAAACCTTGGTCCAAAGACATGAATATTGTTTTCATTTGAAGAGTTAAAAAATCATGGAAAATGTTAGTCTGGATCTTAGAAAACCCGCAGAATCAAGAAATAACATGGTAATTCCACTTTCTGTGTGCTCACTAAATGTGTTCCAACAAATCTACTATTCTGTATCTGGAGACTCAATCTTCAAAGTGTTTTTGCCCTTCACTCACTATCTGCATTGTCAGATGTTCAAAGTTTGAGTTATTATAAGTTTCATCATTTTCATAGAAAGACCAGAAGCCCAGCTGCCCACACACACAATGGGTCTTTTAATGGATGTTGTCCTGGAGAATAAGATGTTATAATAAAACTTCTTATTGTTCAATATCTGCCTAAAAGAAAAGTCCTCTTAGTCTTGTTCACTGTTGCTTCACTAGTGAACACACATTCACTTAGCCTTCCCCAAATGTTTGCTGTCAAAACAAAACTTTCTGCATCTGTTGAATTGCTTGATTATTCATTGCAAGGAGTCTCTGGAATATTATTTTCTATTTGCAAATCAACCTAGGCATCTGCAAATGCATCTTTTTGTGCAGTGGAGGAAGACAGACATTTCCAGGGGGTGAATCTTCCGACCTGTATCACAATTCCTTTGAGGAAAAGACACTCTAAATGCATAGTTCTCTGTCTTGTGACAGTAAAAGTGGGCTCATTAGCTTAGTTGTTGACATCTGCATTTAGTTATATGAATTCATCCATCAGGACTGCAGCTTCAGACTGGACACTAAATATTTTACCTACTGCTTTAAAAGCTCCAGATAAGAAGGCAGTCCCTGCAACTCAGTTGTGACACTTTGTCAAAGGAAGGGAACTTCACCTGAAAACCGTGAGGTTGATCTCTTGTCTTCAGAGCAGTAAAATTCTCACCTTTGCCTTTAAAACAGGTTTTGGTGATGGTGAGCACAATGTACCATATCAAACCCTGCTACTGAAGCTTGAGATAAAACATCCTATTCCCATCAGGCTTGTGGGGCACCTTCCACTAGACCCTGTTGCTCCAATCCCTGTCCAACGTGGCCTTGAGCAATTCCAGGGACGGGGCAGCCACAGCTTCTCTGGGCAACAGAAAAATAACTCTGATACAAGTCATGTTCCTAAGAAGGTATATATTTTTTTAGCTTTTGTCCTACTTTTTTCACTTCTTTGCTATTTAACAAACAGTTTGAATGAAGTATAAAATTAAACTTAATTGCTCTAACTGGAAGAGTAGTAAAATATGTGTATTCTCTGAGCAGGATGAGACAACCAAAATTACCTGAGTCTCTTAGGCAGGTACGTGATAGAGCAGTATAAAAATGCTGCAGCATTTTCTAAGCATGTAACAGACTGAGCATTCCAACAGGGAACACTAAGTTTGTGCTGTAAAACCACATCTAGACAAAATCAGAGCTTCTGGTGAAACTTCTGCTAAGTAATGAATTTTCTTTTTCCCAGATCTGTGGGGCCGTATTTGCACAGCAATTTCATTCAGGGAGAAGATAAGGAAAAGATGTTGGAGAAATTAGGGAATTTCCAGGGCTTTCCCAGAGCTGGCAGTCCCCTCGGTGCAGTAGCTGTGCTTGCATCCATCCTGCCTGCAGCCAGGGAGGTGGCTGTGCCTGTGCCATGCACCAGCAGCAGGATGAGGATGTTGTGTGTTGCTCATGTGTGTTTGTTGTGGAGCTCTGGCAGGAACAGGACACCTGAGGCACCAGCAGCCCTGCTGGAGCAGGAGCAGCAGTGTGGCTCAGATGCCCAACACCAGGCACAGCCCTGCCCGTGCCAACCCACCTCTGATCACTCCAACTCACTCCTACTCCCTCTGTGTTACTCCCAGATTTCTGTCCAAGACTTTCTGGACAGAAATACAGGCACCCTGTCCTAAACAAAAAGAGGAGAACAGTAGCTTTAATTCATCCACTCAGCAAAACAGGGGAGCCTCCCTTCCTATTAATTTTAATTTTTCTATTTATTTACAGAAAGGGAAACAATGTGCTCCACAGCTGAGTGGCATCTGCAGACACTTTTGTTCTTCCCAGTTCCCAAAAAAGCACTGAGGGAGGACCTGCCACCAGCCATATAAGCATCATCTTGGCAATGAGTAACATTTTTTCTATAGTCACAAAAGAAACCAAGCATCCATTTCTCTTATGTAAAACTTTTCATTAAATGAAGTTTGACTTTACAGTTGACACTGGTTATAAATAAGAGTTTGCAGCTGACAGTAGTTATAAATAAGATTCTCAACCCTAGGAAAATCTGGAACTTCATCTGGAAGTTCAGAGTAGCACATCCCATTCAAAGAGCCCTGGTTGTCTTTTACTCAGGAGGCAGAGAGAAAGATGTTTAGCTAAAACCAGACAAGGCATTTTATGTTGACCTCCCCTAGTGCTTGGAAGAGTTGGATGGCAAATAAGAGACATAAATGTGGGAACACTTCAGGAGGGCATTTTGTGCCTGCTTTTTCTCGAGACACATTTATTTAGTGTCCTGCAGAGGTAAAAAGGGATTCCTTTGGTGTGTCAGCACCGTGTGATGCAGGTGATGTACAGACAGCCAAGGTAACACCAGCACCCTCTGCCACCCTCTGAGAGCACCACCACAGTCACACCTGGGCCCAGCACCCCCACAGCCCCACTGGAGTGGGGCTCCCCAAAACTGGGGCTCTTCCACTTCTGTCTCCAGTGTCCCCACCATTTCCACACTTACACAGGACAGGGAGACAGGTAGGACAGAGCTGTCACAGGAAGCCCCAGTCCAGCCCCATTTCCAGGGCTGGAGAAGACCTGGGAGCATGGGGGAACAGCCAGAGCCACTACCCAGGGCCACTGGGGCTGGGGATCCCTCAGCACCCTGACAAAGCTATCACAGGGAATTAAAAATGATGTGGCAGGAGGATTGTGGGGAAAAAAGGTTTCTTAGCCACTAGCAGGGCATCTCTTGGACTAGAGGAATGGGATATGTTATTACTGAGAGAATACTGATGTAAGCACAATTACTACATGGTTGGAAAGTTTAAAAAAAAGCTCTTCACCCCCAGGATAAAGCAGAGGAGAATATGGTCAGTAAAGAGAGAGGAGCTGTAAGCACTAAGCCTTTGCTTCCCTGGGAGGAGAGGGCTGCAAGGTGCAGGATGGGTCCCTGGGCTGTGCAGCCTGCTCTGCTTGGAGTATTCACATCCCTACACAAGTATTTTGCAATGCTTCACACAATGTCCTGTTCCAAGATGCAGCTGGTTTGTCCATCTGGCAGTGTCGTGCTTCCATTCAGCTTCAGCAGGCTCTGCTGGAACGAGCAGCAGCAGTGTCTGCAAAGCAGTTTTAGGGAAAATCAAAACTGCAGGACATCGATTTCTCGTCTGACTTTCCATATGCTCATCTAACTTCTAAGTCTTCCTTAAGCTGATGAAAACAATCCATGTTCCTTTGTCTTAGAACAGGCTGTGGGCTAAAGCAGCTATTGAATTTGTCCTGGGTTCTGATGGTGCTGTGTGCATATTTGGAACCATGACTCACACAGCCAGGTCTGTGCCTCACACACACACACCTGAACTCCTGATTTCAGCTGAATAGCCCCTGGAGTCCTCCTGGCCCAGTCTCCACCAGGGTCAGGTGGGACTGCTGGGAGTGTTTCATCTGGACAAAGGAGATGTTCAGCAGCTGGGGCAGGGCAGATGCAGGGAGAACACCAGAAGCCACCTCTGCACACAGCATTGTCCTGCCTTGATGTGCAGCACCATGGAATCATGGAATGGTTTGGGTTGGAAGGCACCTTCAAAGCTCATCCAGTCCCACTCCCTGCTGTGGGCAGGGACACCTTCACCAGACCAGGTTGCTCAGAGCCCTGTCCAACCTGGCCTTGAATGTTTCCAGGATGGGGGAACTTCCTTGATAACACATTCCATTAGAGCCTGAATGAGCACTCTGGAGCATGGATTCCACAAACACACATGTCCCCATCAAACATCTTGTTTGAAGGAGTGCACTTGTATCTTCACCCAGACAGTGCCCTTCCACCTTGCAGAACTCATTTCGAGTGTCCAGTACCCAACTGCAGAGTGGGACAACTCAGCTGGGACTGACACCCTGACACCACAGGCTTGTGGGAGCAGAAATTATCCAGACAATAAGGTTTATTCTCTACAGCATTGAGGAGAATTATCTACCCACAACAGGGGCTATGTTGGGTCCTGAAACAAATCACTGGATGTGTTTAATGACAAGACACTGAAGTTTTCTCTGCCTTCACAGGGTGCACGATTCTTCTGATATATATTTTATTAGGATATTATTTTTTATTTAAGTGATACCACTCTACTTAAAAAGAAAATAAGGCAAAGGTGGTAAATACTACAAGAAGAACTGTTCAAAAATGATAGGAAATACTGGGCTTTGCCATAATTCCAGATTCCTGTCCATAAAGATGTGACTATTTAGTCTTGAAGTAAACTCAAAGGTAAGAGTCTTCTTGCAGCTCTCAATGGGAATGTGGAGTAAACTGGGCCATCCTGAGAAAAATACGTGTTTTTCCTTGATTTAAAATTAGTCTTTTGTTTCAGAGTTGGTCTCACGTGTCCATGTGCTCAGGGCTAAATTTTATTACTTCTTGTCATAATATGGTAATTATATAGTAGTAATAATAGTATTAATATAACAGTGATAACATAACTCTGCTGTATGAAAGGATATGGTAGAAAAATATATAGCGAGAGAGAGAGGAGAGACTATCTTATATGATGTTCTCTTATACTGCATCTTTAGTCAGAATTATAATATTTTTAGGAAAAAAAAATGTTTTGCTTAAAGCAGCCTCAGTGAACAAACACATATCGTTGCCTTTCTCAGCTTAATCTTCTTCTACCATGCAACTGAAGAGGGATGTTTGGTAAACATACAACCAAGTTGCCTAGGGGAGATTTCCTGTGTAATCACTGTCATAGGAAGCTGGAATAATCAGAGGTTTTGGGAGGATGCCTCCAGTTGGTTCTGGCAAGGCTGTATGTCAGCCATATGTTAGGTCAGGCTCTGCCTGAAGCAAACCAAACAAACTGAAACAAGAACAAGAAGCAGGGAAAATACTGAAAAGAAAGACAAATTACATTGTTTCCCTTTAAAAATGAAATGATGCTTTTCTGTGGGTACATTTCCAAATGAATTACCCTTAAATTATCAATCTTAATGGTTCTTGGATCTCCATCTTGACAGTTTACAACAAAAGTTGTTACCAAACAATTTCATAACTAGGTAATAAAGAATATTTTTATCTACTGAAAGCCTCACTTCCAGCTATTGAAGATCATTCATCCAAGGAGAGCCTGCACTGCCTCAAAACTTCCTTCTCACTGAAATAACGCCCGAAACATCATTTCCAAGGTTCCAACCTTCATGTTTTTCTCTGCTTTAAGTTGTTCTGTTTTCTTCCCTCCCAGGAAAGCTGGCAGGAGTAGATTGCTCACCCGTGGAGCTGCACTCCCCATCCTCAGCATCCCCCAGCAGGCTCTGGCAGCCCGTGGGTGGCACGTTTGGGGCTGTGCAGAAGCACAGCTGTCCCTGTGCAGCGCTGGCAGCCCAGCAAAAGGAAAAAGGAGAAGGTTTTTAAGGCTGCACAATGCTTATTCAGGCTTAGTCATTGCCTAATAAAAATTTCCATTCAAATAAACACCCTTAGACTTGAGAAAGGCAGAGCTGAGAGAGGGAAGAGCAAGAGAAGAACCTACCCCAGGCCTGAGATCTCAGACTAAATAGGTAAATAGAAATAGGGTGAGGGACAGGAGCTTGCCATGTATAATTTATTACAAGCACCACAAAATACCAGTGCTGAGAGAAAACAAATTATTGGCCTCTCATGCAACAACCATGAGAAGGTGATAAATATTTCATTATATAGTACTCATCAGACAGCTGAATAGCTCATTCATCAAAATGTAGTTGGTTTGGGGACAAAAGTGAGGCTATAAATTCATATATTCTAAAGAATAGTGGAATTTAAAATGTATAATGGGAGGGGTAACATGGCAAGAGTGTGACACACTGAGCAGGGGACATTTAGAGCTGGAAAGTGGGAAATACAGTAAAATTTTGAGATAGATATCAATACATGTATATATACAGATGTTAGCCTTGGTCAGTTGGCTGCTCATTTGGATTTAGGATAACACCTCTGAACAATCAAAGCTGCCCTGATTTTGGCCCATTATCAAGTTTAAGCAATGGATTTAGTTCTTGTTATGACTGTCAAATTCCCTAAATGGCCTTCTGTGTCAGAGGTATAAATGATCTTTTATTTGCTTTGCATTGATGTAGAGGATTTAATGAAGGAAATATTAGGATGAAATTAAAAAACATCTGCTGTTAGTAGAGGTGGGTGGACCATCAGTCAAGCAGGTGTTGCAGAAGCAGGACTCACTTCACCAAAGTGCCCTCCCCAGGCATCAGGGAAGCAGGAAATGGTTTGGATCCCGTAGTCCAAGGCTTCTTCCTCTCTCTCCTTGTCCTGGTGTCATCCCCTTGATGCTCACCAATACAAGGCCCTTTTGGTCCCTGTGAAAAGCAGCCTCTCCTCCCAGGCCTTGCCTCACACAATGGAGGATGAGGACCAAGGAGAAGGCAGAGGCAAAGAAAAGTACAATTCTTGCAGTGTTATCTGCACCTTTCTTTTCTGTGGGTATGGTTTGTACAAGTGGAACACCATGATCAGAGGGCTGGAGCACCTGTCCTATGAGGAAATGCTGAAAGAATTGGGATTTTTCATCCTGGAGAAAAAAAGGCTTTGGAGAGATTTTGTTGCAGGCTTCCAGTGCCTGCATGGGCTCCAAGAGAACTGGAGAGGGACTTTGGATAAGGGTTTGGTGTGATAGGACAAGGGAGAATGGCTTCAAACTGACAGAGAATAGGGTTAGATGGGATATTGGGAAGAAATCCTTCCCTGGGAGGGTGGGGAGGCCCTGGCACAGGTTGCCCAGAGAAGCTGTGGCTGCCCCTGGATCCCTGGAAGTGTCCAAGGGACAGGTTTGGACAGGGTTTGGAGCAACCTGGGCTGGTGGAAGGTGTCCCTGCCCATGGCAGGGGGTGGAATGAGATGGTGTTTAAGGTCCCTTCCAATTCAAACCAGTCTGTGATTGGATGAGTCAGACTGCACAAAATGCTGTGAACCCTTCCACGTGCTGCCCAACACAAGAAGCTTTTGGCCACGTCCCTGAAGTCAGAAGTGCCCGGGCACAGTGTTGACTCAGGACACAGGTGCTGTGCAGCATCTGACCCACAACACTCTCAGTGTCAGGGTGGATGACACACCAACCCCCCTGCATTACAACCAGGCATCAAATCCCACAATATTCATTAGGGCAGCTTTAGGCCTCACCCTCCAGCCCTGTATGGCCAAGTCAGATCCTCTTTTGCAATACTTGACCCTGCTGTGTCCCTGCCCTGTCTCCTGTCTCCAGGCCATGACAATCCCACAGTGTGTCCCTTCTCTACTTCAGGAGTGGGAAGAGAGGAGCCAGTGCCAGCCTGTCCTCCCTTTCCCCCAGCCATTCATTCTCCTCTCTTTCCTGAGCAAGTTGCTGGACCAGAGCTGTGGCACCTGTAGCATCAGAGAGTGTCCTGGGGCTGGGAGGGAAGGAAATGCTCTTCTGTTGGGGAAAGGAGGAGGTTTCCAACTGTAGAAAGGGTCAAAAGAGAAGCAGCCCCAAATCCTCAGTTGCACATTTTACTACAAGCCAACATCTTCCTTGGCAGAAGAGCCTGGGGTCTAAGTCAGAACCTCCTGGCAGGGGATGAGTGAGACAGCGGGACAAAGAAGCCAGGGAGAGGCATTTGCTTTCTCTACAGTCCCCCAGTGCTCACTGACCTTTTTCAATCCCCCATAAATTTGACAGTAACTCAGCACACAGTGGCTTGGTTTTGGATGTTCAGAGGTTACTGTTGCCACCATTACTGATGTGGAAATAGGACTGTGGCTCTGGAGGCCCTGAGGCCTCATGCCCCTGGAGGAGGTGAAATGCATGATTAGCAAAACCTAATTTATTTTAAGGGGATTTTTTTTTTAATTTATTTTCTTAAAACCCAAAAACCCCGTCAGACCAAACATTCTGGCCCTTCAAGGAAGAAGGTACCTCCTTTGAGAAGAGAAGGCTTTGGGGTGACCTAACCAGGGCCTGAGGGGAACCAACAAGAAAGATGGAGAAAGGGTATTTGCAAGGGCCTGGAGTGACAGGACAAGGGGGAACAGCTTCAAACTGACAGACAGTAGAGTTGGGTTAGACTTCAGTAAGAAATCCTTCCCTGTGAGGGTGGGGAGGCCCTGGCACAGGTTGTCCAGAGAAACTGTGGCTGGCCCATCCCTGCAAATGTCCAAGGCCAGGTTGGAAGGGGCTTGGAGCAACCTGGGATAGTTGTTCCTGCCCATGGCAAGAGTTTGGAACTAAATGATCTTTAAGGTACCTTCCAACTCAGGCCATTGTATAATCCATGAAAGGAAGGTACTGAACCAATAGACTTCCCTGTGTGATGGGCCTTTGCTTTCAGCCTTTAGTAGCTGCCAATACCAAAGTCACAAAACAAGGAGCCAACAGGTCACAGACACAGACACACAACATGCAGAGAAAAATTAAATTATAAGTTGCTTCCCCCTCCAGAAATGCACACTGTGCCTGAAGGGCTCCCACGCCCTGCCTACCTGATGTATAAATTTTATTGTGCAATTAAAGGCCCATATGAACCGACAGAATAATTCCCATTTGGCTTCAAATTACGGAGGGAGGAAAAAAATTATAACCCTTCCAAAGTACAGCCCCTGCCAACGCGTCCTGTACACTCCATATAAGCAGGACCGCTCACATCCCTCGTTCGCTGACTGAGGGTTCCCCTCCGATTTATGGGACAAGGAAGCAGGACCAGAACACTCAAAGCACAGCCAGCAGAAGGCCTGTGAGAGAGGTATGTGGTGAATGCATTTGGAGGTTCATCTCTGATGCAGTTAAACCAGACACATGAGCACGTCCTGCAGTGCCTCTGCCCCTGGGCTCACGCCGCAGGGCCAGGAGCCACCACAGCCCTTCGGGTCCCTCCTTCGCTGGGGTGGCTTGTTTTTGGGAAAAATGAATCTGTGTAAAGGCCTGAAGAGCTGAGTTACCTGAGAAGCTCTAGATAAAGGAAAGGATTTAGTAGGATTAGTTTCACTTGGCTTGCAGTGAAATTTCTGGCAATGAGAGAAGCCAGAACTGCCACTCGGTGCACAGCACTTCAGCTGTGGCTTGCAGGTCTGTCTGGAAGTAGAGTTTCCTCAGCGACATGACTGAGTGAGTAAATGATTTGTGATTTAAGTGGATGCTTTGCTTTTATTCGTAAGTTATTAATAAATGTATATTTTTTCACTGTTGTTCTAAATTAGAATAAAATATTTTAGGAAGGTGCAGCCCCAGTGAGAACTGTAGATGGGATATGGATTGTTTAGCAGGTTAAAATGAAAATGCAGGGGCCAGAGAAATCTACAGTTTAAATATTCTGCCAATATGTGGGCCTAAATAGATATACATAATTTACTTTAAAAATAGCAGCACTCTGTGGTTGAAACATGAAGGTAATAACTACTTACCAGTTTTTGTGAAATAAAACCTGAATATACTAAAAAAGGAGATGATTTTAAATTAAATTAAAATATTAATTTCTGCAAATCTCCTTTATGGGCAAGATAGTATTTCCTTTCTGCATTTTAAATTATAAATTTGCCTTTAGAAACTGGACAGTTAATGCTCAGAAATATCTTTTCATATGAAACCTACTTTTACTTCTTAAAGTTTTGTCTCGGCCTCAAATTCCTTATATTATAGGGGGAGAATAAGTAGTTTTTTCATTGTGGAGAGTTAAATGTAGTTTTCTGCTTGAGAGATTTCACTAAATGTTAGATTGGGTTATTTTAAACCATTACCAGAATTTTTTGTTGTTGTAGCAGCAACTCTTATTTATAAACATCGTCCATCATCGTATATGTTCAGATTTATAGGAGAGCTTTTTATGACATACATAAAATTTTGAAAACTGTGAACACACTGATGGCATTAACAGAGATCAGATGCCCCTGCCTTTCTTGTACAGAAAATAAGAAGGTGGAAGTTGTGAACATTTGAAGGATTTAACGACTCTTTCTTTGAACGTGCTGCCTCATTTCACGGCTGTGCAGCTTTGCGGCTCTTCCACGGACACTGAACAAGTTTTACACTTTAAAATTAATTCTAGCAATGGTTTCTGACAACTTTCACTCCATTTGTTGAAGGAGGGTGGCAATCTCTGATACTTTTGTAGGGCAATTAGATCGTTAATCTTCATTTCCTGTAGCCTAATTTTTAAATGATAGAAAAGTAAAAATGAAAATTCGTGGGGGATTCCTTTTCCCCTCCGTTTCAAACTCCTTTGCAACAAAAAAATGTACAGATTTATCTTCAGTCATCCATCAGCACTACTGAGAACTGTCTAATACTGAATAATATGGCAAGCATTACTGAATAGTGTGAGGTCCTTAAAATTCTTTTCTAGGATTAGTTAGAGAGTAGGTGTAATAGAACAACTAAAACTGATTTCAGAGATTCTGAGATACTAACAGCACAGCCTGGTTTAATGTTCAGGTTTAATGTTCAGATCCATCCCTCCCAGCACAGTAAATCACTAAGGTGTGGAAAATGTTATGACTGTAACATGAATTAACAGAACTATGAATGTCGGATGTAAATTAGTTATTTAATTGAAATGTTATTTTTCTTTTAATGAGTTGGTCATGACTATCACTAGAGCTTGTAATCTAAAATGCAAAGAATATAAGATTTTAATGTAAAGTATTGAAGCACTTAGGAAACCTCATTTTATATGAGAATATATATGTACATAGTGCATATATTTGACATTTTGAGCCATAATGATGCACCATGGATTAGTTTTACAGGATCAGAAATACAGCAGGTATTCACAGAGTAAAGAAAATTCCTTCCCTAAAAACATTTACAATTTGAAGTCCTGAAAACCTTACTGACAATGATTATTGTCCATCTGCCACCTTTCAGTTCCTGTTCCTATTGCCTCTCTCTTCCCTTCCTTATTCCTAAAGCTCTGCTCTTGCTGTCTTTATTCCTCAAGCAAGAGAAAAAACTTTTAACTAAGAACACATCCCTTAAAATTTTACCACTTTTTTTCTATGAAAGCAGAATCAAGTCAGATAAGCTTGTCATACAAATTTGAAACATTCAGCCTTCTGCTAACCTCTTTCTAATCAAGTATGAAAGAGAAAAGAAGGTTGGGATTAACAGTTTCTGGGCGGTTACCATTATTAAATTAACATAATGAGATGCTCTGGATTAAGTTTTTCAATAAATACTTTGCCTGGTATTGTTCCATTCCAAAAGCTCTGCCATTTTCTGTGTCTCTATCATCAATATACTTTCTCTATTCCTCTTCTCTGAGATATAAAGCATTTAAAATGCAAAGCAAAGTCCTGTCTCATATTGGCCACGAGGTTCTCAAAATTAGGGCAACGGGTAAAGAAACAACATCAAATCTGGCTGAAATGGTTTAGATCATCATGAGAATGAAAGACAACTCACATTATGAATTTCCAAGCAATTGGAAGTAAGGAGAGAAGCTGTGGCAACAGTGACCATAGAATATCAACAGGGGGTGGGAGGTTGGGTTTTTCTTGTGTTGCATAAACCCAGAAGTAAATCCAGCACCAACCATGTGTGGATTTTACTCCTTTTTACTTCTTCCAGTGAAACAGATTGCTTTGATTTCACAGATCTGAGGAGAAACCACTGAACACCAGACCTGTCGAGCCTAAAGGTAAGACATTCTCCTGAACTGATGTAGCATTACTATACCAAAATTCAATGCAACTATTCACTCTGTTTCACTCAAAAGCATAGATTGGGTTGGTTTCAGTTGAATCACTAATGTGTCACTTCTCCCAGTGCTAAGGTTTCTCTCAATGGTCTCCAAACCTGCCCATCTTCTCCATTACTTATTACGGAAAAAAGCTAATTTTATAGCAGTGCAACTCCCCAGAACTAGCAGCGAGTGATGTGCCACTGAAACAGTAAAGCTCTTAAACTGCCTTCCACTGACTTTTGCAAAGTCAGATGTGCACAACCTGGTATTTCTGGGACATTTGTTACATTTACTCCTACACAAAAGCAAGAACTAGATCAGCTATAACCTGTTTAACCAAGTTATCTATTTTCAGGAGGGATCAGGAGCTCATATTTAAGAGAATGAGAGACCTCACTGAGTGTTGGTAGCCTTTCTGCAAAGGAACTTTCATGGTTCATTGTACTGTTCAAACCTCATCCTCTCATGATGCTTCAGGCACTCATTTACTCTATTTTGTTTATCATTATCCATTTTCTCATGTACACATAAGAATTTGCTTGACATTGTTAATTTGCTCCCTTTTTAAAACGTTAGGTGTAAAACCTGTGAATTTCCATTCTGATGGTTCCTCCTATTGCAACGTCTTTGCTTTTTGCCAGCTGTTCCATATTTGCTTTCCCGGGTTTCTGATGAAGAAAATGTCTGATCTGACATGGCACTGACTTAAGTTGACTCAGGGCACTTGAGGTGATTCTCAGGGCAATGAAACCCCCTTGGTCCATCATCCATTCTTGCCTCTGTCCTCAGCACACATGACAGATCAAGAAGGTTTCAGTGTCCTGAACTGGAGGACCATGACTGTGAGAATGATTAACTCCCAGTCAACCCTCAAATTTTGTGGGATCTGCTGCTCAAGCTGGATCCTACAAATCTGTGGGGCCTGGTGGGATTCATTAAAGAGCTGCTGATGTCATTGCACAACCTCTCTGGGTGATTTTTGAGTGGTCTTGGGAATCCAGGGAGGTCCCAGCTGACTGGGAGCTGGTGAACGTTGTCCCAGTTTTCAAGAAGGGCAAGAAGGGGGACCCCAGATACTCCAGGCCTGCCAGTGCCACTTCAGTGCCTGGTAAAGTTATGGAGAAGATTGTTCTGGGAGGGATTGAAAAACACCTGAAAGGCAAGGCAGTCACTGGTCACAGCCAGCAGGGCCTCAAGAGGGGAAAGTCCTACTTATCCAACTGGTTTTCTTCTATGACAAGGTGACCCACCTGGCTGGTCAAGGGAAGCCAGTTGATGTGATCTTTTGGGATTTCAGTAAAGCTTTTGTTACTCTCTCTCAGGATCCTTCTGGACAAAGTGTCCAGCCCAGAGCTGGATAAACACATCCTGTGCTGGGTGAGCAATTGGCTCTGGGGTCGGGCACAGAGGGTGACAGTGACTGGGGTGACATCAGACTGTGACCTGTCACTACTGGGGTTCCCCAGGGCTCCATCTGGGCCCTGTGCTCTCCAACATCTCCAGCAATGACTTGGACACGGCACTGGAAGGGACACTGAGCAAGTTTGCAGGTGACCCAAAACTGGGAGGGGCTGTTGAGCCCCTCGAGGGCAGGGAGGCCCTGCAGAGAGACCTGGACAGATCCCAGGGCTGGGAATCACCACCCATGGGAAGTTCAACAAGGGCAAGTGCCAGATTTGGTCACCACAATATAAGGAAGTTGTTCAGCCATCAGAGAGTGTCCAAAGGAGGAAACAAAGATGGAGAAAGGCCTTGATTTGAAGCCGTGTGAGGACACTGAGGGCACTTGGTGTGTTCAGCTGGAGCAGAGGAGACTGAGGGGAGACCTCACTGCAATTAAAACTCCCTGGGCAGGGGCAGAGGAGGGGCAGGGACTGAGCTCTGCTCTGGGGGGACCAGGGACAGCACCCAGGGAATTGTGTCAGGGGGGTTTTGGCTGGGTATTACAAAGAGGTTCTTCCCCCAGAGGGTGGTTGGCACTGACCAGGCTCCCCAGGGCAGTGGGCACAGCCCCAAGGCTGCCAGAGCTCCAGGAGGGTTTGGATGATCCTCTGGGGCACAGGGGGTGACTCTTGGGGATGGGCCTGTGCAGGGCTGGGAGCTGGACTTAGTGATCCTTGTGGGTCTTTTCCTGCTCAGCACATTCTATGTTTCTACTCCACTGTTCTGTACACAAGTATTTAAATAAGGACTGCACTGCTCCTGGGTCCCAAGTGAAGTGAGCAGGTGCTTTGCTGTCTGAGGACATACCTTGGTTTTATCTTTCTCTAGCCACCTTGCATAAATTAACAATTCTTGGCCTGTTTGTTTTGTACCTTATGATGCCTGGCTTAGACTAAATTGTTTCAGACGTGTTTGATCTCCACTACCATGGCTGTAATACCTGAAAGCCATTAGGACAAATCCATTTCTTGTATTACTCCCACGTCTTGGCCTTGTTGCTTTGTCCTGCCTTGACTAACAGTTTTGACAAGCAAATTATCAGATCAATAGCCCTTCTCAGATGAGATTGATTGAGAAAACTGGAAGCAGCTTCAAAGCATAAATGGTTTATTTTCTCAAGAAACAGAAGATCTTCAGGGATATTGAAGCCCATTATCCACATCCTCCTCAGATAATGCCAAGATGTTTCAAGCTAATTACCATTGTGGTTATGAATTTCATCTAGTTCTAATGAACTTTTGGTCTTTGGCTTTGCTTGTCTCAACTGCAGTGAATTTCATTTTTGAGTTAATGTTGGTTTTGTTTTATTTACATCACAGAATAATTGGATGGCTCAGGACTAGATGCTTAATAACATAGTATTGCACAGTGCTGTCATTTAGTATTAAAGTAAGCTATTACTAAGAACAGAGGTTTTGGAGCTTTTTCTTCTGAGAGAAGCATCCCAGATTCAAAAACAAAACTAAACAAAAAACAAACAAATAAACAAGCCTCAAAGCATGGAAATGTGAAAATTTGATTTTGCTCTGTCAGGGTTTCCCATTACACTGTTTTGCTGCCCAAAGACAGGTGTTATTTCTCCTCTTAGGGGTGAGCAGCACAGTCATGTGAAATCTGTAACTGTCCCTTCAGATCATCCTTCCAGTGAACACATTGAGGTCACCTGCCAATATTGGCACATCACAGAGGGAGAGAACCTCCTGCCTACTAAAACCTGTGGCAGACTTGTAAATAACAGCAACTTCTGTTTAAGCTGGGCTTCTAACTTCCCTATTTATATGTTAGAGAAAGCACCTTAAGCCAAGCTGGGAAAGTTTTCAAAATAGCGATGGTTTCCCGATAAAAGCATTTGCAACAGAGATTAAAATTAATAAATTCATTAATATGACTAATAAAATATTAATAAATTACATTCTTTCACTGAACAAATGCAGCAAAAGAAGGTTGGATCAACTGCTTTCTGTCACATGAACACAACTTCAAAATCAAAGAGATGTTGCTGAGAGGAGTCAGGTCTCAAGTACACAGAGAAGACAGCAAATCTTTCTATAAGGTGGTACAAGGCCATTAAAAAACACAATCTGTAACAATCCACAGACTATTCAGTGGCCTTTGTAGATGATGGGTACACACTGATCCTTGTCTGAATGCAAACAGACCCCATATATTCCAGGGAGGAGGCCCAGGAAGGAGATGGCAGGAAAGAGTCAGAGAGCAAAGAGTGATGAAGAGTATGGTGAGGGAGCCAGGAGAAATTATGAGGAGATGAAGGGGTTGGCAAAACAGGGGGAATTGAGAGAGATCAAAAAGCAGGGATACTAAGAAAAATGAGGTGGATAAAGGAAAGACAGATAAAGATAGGTGGATAAATGAAAGAGTCTGAAAACATATCAGAGAGGAAAGGAAACAGACTGAAAAATATGGGAAAGAAAATGTCATAGAAGAATGTGTTCATGTACAGAAGAAGAGGAAGAAAATCTGAGATGTGCCAACTATAGAAGAGGGTGAATAAGGAAAGGCAAAATCCATTGATTTTGTTGTAAATTCATGAGAATAGAAAATAAAAAGAGCCAAACAGGGAGCAAATGAAACACTGACTGTGATAAAGCCAGAAGAGAGAGACACAAACATGCTCCCACCCCATATTTTTCACAAGACTGGTACAGTGAGTGCAAACCAGGCTCCCTGCATCATGTCTGACAGCCCAAACCATGCTCCACAGTGACAGCTGAGTTTCCTTTCAAAGCAGCACAGAAAAAATCCCTAGGATTTCCTTCTTTTTTAAATGAGAAAATTAATTACATCCCATAAATGTCCGCAGTAAAACAAGATGTAGATTCAGGGCCCCAAGGCTAGAAGAGAAGCAAAGAGCAGAATCTGGCCCTAATTCAGATAACAGCAGAGTCTGAAAAATAGCTTTTCTTTTATGGGAACTTTATAAAAATTTAGACCAAGTTTTTATTTTAAATGCCAAAAAAAAATCGTAACATTTTGAACATGAACTTTGGGAATGGAACGAGAACAGCATTTTCGAATGAAAGGAAATTCCTGATGCTGTAGAGTCCCCTGCAGATATCAGTACATAAAATTTTGTCCTTGAAACTCTTTCAGATGGATACTTTGGTTGCTGTTAAAGTTTTTCATGGGACAGATATCAATTTTAACAACTAACATTCCAATCCCCTAAAAACTCAAGCAGTTCTACCACGCTTCATATCCGTCACCCAGCGAAAGTGCAGCAGCACAAGCAGAGAATGAGGGTAAAACATCTGATTTCCCAAGAGCCTCAGAAATTCCTTATGTTCAGGCAAGCCTGTGTCCCTCCTGCTGCTCTGGGTGTTTTCTCAGAGCTTCTCTGAGAAGCTGCTCTGAGCATCACTCGGGTATTTTTCCTCATGTCCACCTGGTCCCTCAAACGTTGCCCCTCAAGCACATTCAGGTGACTCACAGAAGCCCCATTTTGCCCCCCACATTTCTGGTGGCTGGACACATCTTTTCTTCCTGCAGGAACTGTGTTGCTGGGTCCCTCAGCATCCCAGGATCCAAGCTAACACTTTAGATGCTTTTTGGGAAAAGCACTTCCTTTATCAGGAACAGAAATCTCCAGATGTTCCACGCTCAGAAATACTGCACATCATAAACTGTTAATGCCTCCAACCCGAAGCAGTAAAACCCAAATGAACAACTTTTGATATTTACAAAATTCTCTGATCTGTGGTTTGTGAGGAGTGGCTCCAGCTCCAAGGCAGGGATTCGCATGGCCCTGGATTTTTTGCCAATGTTTCAAGTCCTGTAAAGTCAGCTCATGTTACCTTAGTATCATCTTTCTCACTAAACTGCCACAGTTTGGAGGCTGACTGAGGGGGGGGGAAGTTATTAAAAAGATCTTCAAAAGAGGTATTTTTCCAACCCTAGAATAGTCCTGATGAGACCCTCAGCACTAAAATGTAGATTTATTAATAACACAGAGAAATGCAAGGGGGTTGCAGTTTTATTTCATATCAGAGCCTCAATGCCTCCATCAATTTTTGTCATACAAATACTCCTGAGGGTGTTAAGTCAAATTTGATCATTCAGCTTCTGAAAAACCCATTGCTGATTTGTCCTTTCTTCCAATCTGAAGCTTTTGGTGCCCCAGGCTGCAAACACCAGCAGTCCTATCAGTGGCTAAAGAGCTTAATGATTCCTGATTTCTATCTATCCCCTCACAGAGAAATTACCCAAGTAGGCAT
The DNA here is from genome assembly GCF_025592945.1 of Manacus candei. NCBI lineage: Eukaryota > Metazoa > Chordata > Aves > Passeriformes > Pipridae > Manacus > Manacus candei. Next base: position 2,406,201 of record NW_026138105.1, on the reverse strand, counting down.
AAAAAAACCCCCCTTGTGGCACACACACACGGCTGTAAAATGGCCAACAAAAAGTATTAATATACCTTGATGATGTATAATTCAACCCTTGGAATTTTAAAGGTACATTTGACACATTTTCAATAATCATGGCCCCGTTCTGGTAAACTCAGTCGGTCTTTGTACGTGCCTTTGTCAAGAGCAAGAAAAAAAAGCCTCTCCTCCACAATGTTTTGGCTTTTTATCTCTGCTGACTCCACAAAACTCTCTCATTGGAGTGGATTTAATCAATGAAAAACTCCCAGTTCTCCTGCCTAGGGAACGGCTGAGGAGCTGCTTGTGCAGATGCCCAGCACTCATAGTGATCTTCCCTGCCAGACACGGACACATGCAGCAACGAGCCCTAAAGAGAACAACAGAGGGTTTTTTATCACCAGGTCATTTCAGTCACTCCCCTGTTATCCATCTTGTTCTACCTGAGTGGCAGGAAAACCTCAGCTGAAATCACCTCTGCCCGAAGACGGCGCAACCAGATCCGTCCTGGCGGGTTTCGAATGGGAGGAAAAAGGAGGGGCTGAGGATTAACTTTTCACTAGATTTTTTTTTTTTCCATGAGACAGCGAAAAGAGAAGGGAAAAAAAAAAAAAAAAAGAACTGAGAAAAAGCAGAAATCAAAGTAGAATAGACCGTCCATCCTCGTTAGAATTTGATAGATGCCTGTGCCTGCGCTCAGACAAAGGCAGGAGCGTCGCGGTCCAGCGGGAGCACAGCCCGCTCCGAGCTCTGCCCAGACCTCTGTGGATCAGCAGGACAAGGGAGCCCTGGTTGGCCTTAGGGCCCGATGAACAGGACAACTGCTTTCTGCTTCGGTAGGACCCAAACCTTTAAACTCTTCTCAGGGCATTTACCTTCCCCACTGCTGCCTGCGCCGGAGCGACGGCGCCTTCCTGCTGCAGCACCGCAGAGATTTGTCCTCCTTTACCTCCGATGGCCCCGCAGATCCTCTTCTGGTCTGGGAAGCAGTAAAATTTTAAAACTCTCTGAACTTTGATGGTTTTACCTTTTTGCTCTTCTGCGTTTATTTGCTCCAGTTTTCTGTTTGACTTCAAACCCTTGTTTTGCAGCACTGGCTGCGATTCGGTTGTTTCGATTCCATTTGGTGTTTCTGCCTCTTCGGGTTTTTTTCTTGTCTCAACTTTTGCTTTTTCGTTCAGCCTACTTGTATGCAAGCTTTTCCCTGAAATTATTTTAGATGTTATATTATCCCTACACTCTCTTTTATTACGTGATTAACAACATACATTTCCTAAGCTGTATTTTTACAGTATTCCAATCCATAGCTACATTATTTTATTCCCTTAAGTGCAGTAAATAAAATCATGATACAATATTGAAACAAATCTTCATTTTCCTGAAGCTTTCATCACTCCAAAAAGATTAAAAGAGATTAGATTTTATTTGTTTTAGGAGTGATAATATCTCTTTTTGAACATCAGACTGTAATTATTTTTCTAACTCTCCCTGCGACATCTCTCTCTAGCACCTCACAGAAATAATGCTACACTACACACATCCAATTGTCTAATCTTCCACTAGTATTCTTAATATTATATAAATTTGTGCAAGTTCAGCAAGCAACAGCTGCTTTACACGGTTAATAAGGTACGGAACACAGAGATAATTTATGATTGCTGTTTGCAACACCAGAATTTCTCTTTCAACATCAATTTCTTGAGCACTTGTATCAATTTTATAGCGCCTGCAACCACTGGAGAACAAACACTTTTATTGTTCATTTCATTACGTTTGTTATTTTCCTAAATGGGTTCATTTCTTCCTGTTTTCAAGATTTTTTTATCCACTTTTCCTCCTGCTTTATTTCTCTGTCTGTACTTTACAGGTCTCTCTTTCTTGTGCCTTTCAGGCACACGATGAAAGCAGAGCAAAGCTCGTTGTGTTCTGAAGGGCCTTTTGGGGCTGGGCAGCAATTTTGCAGTTTCTGGGCGTCTCATTAATGACCCCAAATGCTCTGACCGAGATAGGAAAGGTCCTCAGGGCCGTTATTGCACTGTAGGGTCTGTCCCCCTCCTCCCCGTGCAGAATTCCACGCAGTTTGTTTGAATAGTTTGAAGTCTCTCCCGTCTACATTTTGGGCAATTTAATCAATCTCTCTCTAAAAAATCTTTTGATGCTTATTTGGGTTTGAGAGGGGATATTTGTCATTTGGTTTTGGAAGTGGTTTTCAGCTTTCTTTTTGTTAGCTCGTTGGCTTTGGTTTTTTGGCTGTTTTGGGGTTCTTTGGTTTGTTTGTTGTCGCCGCTTGTTACTTCGTTTTGGTTTTTTTCTCCTGTTTGCCTTTCCAAATATCAAAGTTCCACTTCCCGCTGCATCTCCCCCTTCACAGAATAATTATTTTCTCCCCACTGAATCAGGCTCAGAAAGTTTTCAAAGCATTCTAGTCCAAATGCAAAAATACACAAATGATGACAGAGAGGGAAGTTAACTAAGGAAAATCTTCTCTTTTTTTGTGCACAGAAAAAAAAAACAATTCACTGAAAACTGAAGAATTTTCCCAGTTTCAATCTACATTTTTATCTTTAGCATTCCCTTCTATCTGTAGGCACAGACACAGAAGTAGAGCTACAGTCATGAATTAGCCCCCCCCAATTTTGCAGAGTAAAGACCTGCTAAAACCCTTGACAAAATAGGGTTAGTATTAAATAATTAGTATAATTATTATTTTAATTAAAATACTTAACCTTGTTAATTCAGTGCAAATGCTCTTGTAGGATATTTTCATAGAAGAAATACTGATTAATTTTTAAATTTTAACAGCATTCCTTTAAAAAAGCAAATTTAACAGCAAAAAACCCAAACTTGACTGGTTTGTTGTTTTTTGGGTTTTTTTTTTTTTTTTGTTGAGTTTTTGTTTTTTTCAAATCACATTATTCCTCTTTGAAACTTCTTTGACTCGTGTGGGTAAAGTTTTATTTAATTTGCAATAAGTTTTAATAATTGAATAAGTCTATTGAATTTGAGCGACAAGGGAGCAGAAGGCAGCACCGACCAGTGCTCTCTTCAGGGAGCACTCACTGCACCTTTCCTACTTGCTTTTCTCTGCGTTTTGAAAAAAAAAACCTGACACATTCTCACCTGAAAGTAATTAAGATACTGCTTCAGTATTTTGTTAAGCATTTCAAATCCACTCAGCGTGATAATTTTAACTGTTTAGCAAAATACGAAGTGTGGTTTTGTGCTGTCAGTAGAAGCGTCCCCATGAACACACGGGTGTCCACGCAGGCTCTTCCTCCTCTCCCTGCAGAGCACAGTTTTAAATTGGTTTTGCCACCGACTTCCCCAGGGTGTCCATAACTGAGGCATTTCCTGCCCCAGGGGAAGGCGACCCTGGGCTGGGGAGCTCTGCTGGGAGCTGCTGCAGCTCTGGGATCAGCTGCTGAGGGCAACAGGGATGTTCCTGGGGGAACCCTCCGGGAACATGGAGCTGGCGGCGACGGCCGCGGGTTTTGTGGGTGGAAATGCGTCTGCTTAAAAGGTGAACTAGAAAGGTGGTAAATCTGCAGTGGGGAACTGTCCCCAGCGACCCACAGGGAATTATCAGCTGGAATATCTGATAAAGCAAAAGCAAGCTCTGTGCTGAGCAGATCTGCTGCACTGCTGGGATCGATTATAACCACGAGCTACAGAACCCACCTAGGCACTCTTCTGAGCCCAAACCATGCAGAATCTGCAAAGACTTGTTTCCTACCCCATTGTTTACACCAAGAAGCAGAGAAGCAACTTCAGGCATCTGAGCACAATATACCATGTACTTATTTTTTCACTCCTGCCCACCAACCCCCCTCCACCAACCCACCCCCCAAATTGGACCGGCAAACCTCTGTGCGCTCCAAGGATCCTCCTCTCTGCCCCCCTCCTCTGGGAAGGCCCACCAGACCCAACCCCCAACCCCCCTACCCCCCAACCCCCCCACCTCCCCCACCCTCCTTTACCCCTACCCCCCTTCCCCCCCAAATTGGACTGGCAAACCTCTGTGCACTCCGAAGTTCCTCCTCTCTATTCCCCTCCTCCGGGGCACCCACCAGGGGCTCGATACTGTGAGCAGAAAAGGTCTGTGGCAGATTTTGGAAGGTTTAGGTTGCCCCCCCAAGTTCCTTAAAATGATCATCTCACTCCATGAGGATCAGCACGGCCAAGTCAGATATGGCAATGCACTTTCTGAGCCCTTTCTAATAACCAATGGTGTGAAACAAGGCTGCGTTCTCGCTCCTACCCTATTCACAGTCTTTTCCAGCAGGATGCTCCAAAGGGTCACGGCAGACCTCGATGATCAGGACAGGATCTACAGTCAATACCGTACTGATGGAAGCCTTTTCAACCTAAGGAGACTGAAGTCCCACACCAAGACCTTAAACCACCTTGTCCAGGAGCTGCTTTATGCTGATGACGCCGCCCTTGTTGCCCACACAGAAGCAGCTCTGCAGCGTTTAACATCCTGCTGTGCTGAGGTTGCTGAGCTCTTTGGGCTGAAGTCAGTCTAAAGAAGACAGAAGTTCTCCATCAACCTGCACCTCAGGAAGTCCCCCATCATCCCCACATCACCATTGGCCAGTCAGAGCTCAAATCAGTCCAGCAGTTTAATTACCTGGGCAGCCTCATCTCCTCGGATGGTGAGATTGACAGAGAGATGGACAACAGGTTAGCAAAGGCATAGAGAGCTTTGGAAAACTCCATAAAAGAGTATGGCAAAATAAACACCTGAAGAAAAGTACCAAGACCAGTGTTTACAGAGCCATTGTGCTGTTCTACTCTCCTATATGGGTCCAAATCATGGGTCATCTACAGCCACCACCTGCGACTCCTGGAACGCTTCCATCAACGCTGCCTCCGTACAATCCTAAACATCCACTGGTCAGATGATGTGACCAACACATCTGTTCTAGAACAAGCAGCAGTCACAAGTACTGAGGCCATGTTGCTGAGAACACAGCTGGGCTGGGCAGGGCACGTCTCCAGGATGAAGGACCAACCACCCCCTCCCTAAGATCCTGCTTTATGGTGAACTTGCCACCGGCTGCTGCAAGAGAGGAGCCCCAAAGAGGAGATACAAGGACTGCCTGAAACAACATCTCAGCCTTGGCCATATTGATCATCATCACTGGTCTACTCTGGCCTCCAATCGGGAGACATGGAGACACACCATCTATAACGCTGCTGATGCCTTTGAGAAAGCACGCAGGGTCACCCTTGAGGAGAAAAGACAATGCAGAAAGAACCGTGTCTTGCAGAATTTACCACCTAAGGAGTCTTTCTGCTGTGCCTTTTGCAATCAGACTTGTCTATCTCATATTGGCCTCATCAGCCACCAGCATGCTTTTAACAAACGTGGGTAGAGCCCTCCCCAGATCTTCGTTTGCAAAGTGTGGCCATGATGATGATTTTTTCATACACTGCAATTACTACCTTATGTATATATCCCTAAATAATCTCTATGTACATATTAGTTACAGATTCACCCTGAGCTTTTTATCATCTGCGTGCTGAATTTCAAAGCTTGTTGTTTCACTCTGTTGTCCTAAGATTTAGAATGGGCTCCTAAATAAGTCTGAATACCTGACACTCTAGAGATAAATAAGATTTCCTTGACCTAAAGGGGTTTCAGAGATATCAGAATTTAAAAACAAAAAAAACCAAAACAAAATCGCACTTGGAAATAAGTGGAGAGGTGGATCAATTTGGTAGGAAAACTCTGGAGCCATAACTGTAAAAGCAATGTCTTTGTCTCCAGGATTTTATGTGTCCCCAAAATGCTAGAGCTGAATTGAACATCCCCACTTTTGGCACAGGTTCAGAGAATTGTAAGATCATAAATAAAACTGAAGATCTGGTCATTAGCTAGCACATAACACATACAGTGATGTAATTCCCAACAATTTTGCTTAGAAAAAATTATATATATTTCAAGTTTCTACAGGAGAAAAGCCATATCAGCCTTTGGATAGATGTTCTAAAACGTTACTAAACCAGAGCAGTCCAGATTCTGGAAATTTTTTGGACCTGGCTTCTATTTCTGCCAACTTCATCTCATTAGAGCTTTGTCATCTTGCTTGAAAACCCTTTTGTCACCCCATCCTCCCTCCAGCCCTGCCAACCACACTCAGGAGCTGAGACACTCTACGTTTCCCCTTTGGAAATAAAGACATT